>NC_069386.1:89085000-91585000 GCF_027475565.1 Acinonyx jubatus
CCTTTGGCTTTTGGGCAGTATAATGGTCACCTTAATGTGTCTATACAAACACTTGGTCAAAAATTATTCTTGTTATCTGTGAGAGTTTTGGGGATGAGTTTAATATTTAAATTGCTAAATTGAGCAACACAGGTTGGATGAGGCTGACACATACTAAGAAAAGCAGTCATTTGAAGACATGAACCAAAGGCTGCCTTCCCCTGAGGAAGAGGAAACTCTTCTGTCTGACTACCTTCAAATTTACAAAAATAATCTATTTACAGAGAAATAAACAGTTATCTGTCTATCCATCTATCTATCATCTGTCTACCTGTCTATCATCTATGCAGATCTTCTAGTGTTTGTTTTCTGGAGAACCCTGATTGATACAGTTACAACTTCCTATTGGTTCCTTTAATATGTTAGATCTGAGCAGTAATCTGCCATAAATCATGTTTCAAAATGTAAATATTATGAGGGAAAGAAGATAGGAAATTACAACAAATGTCAAACTTCCCTTTTTAGGAAAAATCAACATTAGCGACATGTGTTCCCCACGATGAATGTGCAACACAAGTAGAGAAAATCAAAGGACTGGTTGTAACCAACTCCTTCCATAGTATTACAGAATTTGTGCTGTAGTTGAGTTTATTCCTTAAGTACATTTAGACAGATTTATTTAGCTAAAACTCCATATCCTTGAGATCTATGTCAGTTATGTCCACATGATACAATATTCTGACTTTGCTAAAAACAGATAGCAGAGCACATACATGGGAATAGGTGGGAAAACTGAGGTAATTTAATGTAATTTATCATTGCAGTAAACTTAGTATAACAAAACTGTATATCTTATATTACTAAGAAAATTAGGGCAGATTTTACTAATTATTTCATAACTTACAGTTTTTTTTGAACATATAAAAATAGGCATACCCCAAGAATACAGAAATCTGTTTTTTTACAGCATTATTCCATATGTGAAAATATTTGATTTTCTATGACTTTGTATATAGCTAATATTTATTGGCTTTTATTGTAAGTACTAAAATGATTAATAATCAGTCTAACAGTGCAACTGGGAAATGGGTGTATGTGTGCTAATTTGTACTTTTTCCATTTTGCATTAGCAGATAATAACTGTGAATAATATAATCCCTTTAAATGAAATAAATTGTTGGGACGCCTGGGTGGCTCAGTTGGTTAAGTGTCTGACTTCAGCTCAAGTCATGATCTCCTGGTTTGTGAGTTCAAGTCCCTTGTTGGGCTCTGTGCTGACAGCTCAGAGCCTGGAGCCTGCTTCAGATTCTGTGTCTCCCTTTTTCTCTGCCCCTCCCTGAGTTGCGCGTGCATGCTCTGTCTCAAAAATAAATAAACGTTAAAAAATAAACAAATTGTTTACTTTTTATTTTTTTAATGTTTATTTTTTTGAAGGAGAGACAGAGTGTGTGGCGGGGGGCGGGGGGGGGGGATGCAGAGAGAGAGGGAGACACAGAATCCAAAGCAGGCTCCAGGCTCTGAGCTGTCAGCACAGAGCCCGGTGTGAGGCTCGAAGTCACAGACCACGAGATCATGACCTGAGCCAAAGTCAGAGGCTCAAGCAACTGAGCCACCCAGGTGCCTCTTGTTTAGTTTTTTGGGGACTAATATTATACTGGCAAAACTTAGTTTCTTCTCTTGTTTTATTTTTGATTCCATGACATTGTGAAAGCTCTGGTCTAAAATCTCTGGGCTCCAATTTCTCAGCTATAAAATAAGGGGGATGGGGCATCTGGGTGTCTCAGTCTGTTAGGCATCCGACTTCGCCTCAGGTCATGATCTCGCGGTTTGTGAGTTCGATCCCCACGTTGGGCTCTGTACTGACAGCTCAGAGCCTGGAGCCTGCTTTGGATTCTGTCTCTCCCTCTCTCTCTGCCCCTCCCCTGCTCATGCTCTGTCTCTCTCTGTCTCAAAAATAAATTTAAAGAAAATTTTTAATTTAAAATAAGAGGGATGGATTAGATTGTTTCTAGAGCTTCATCCTAAAATTCTGCTGCTTTAGTAAAGTATTTTTTTGCCTAATTTGTTCAGTTTTTCTCTGCATCAATCAAAATTTTCAGATAATGATCAAATATTAGTATTTCTGAAACTTAAATACATTTTTGTGCATGCATACAGATGATTCAGTACAGAATAGTCTCAATTATTTGAAAGTTTCTTTGAAAATGATGTATTCCCATGCAAAATTAGTGTTCGAACAGGCGCTTTATTACTCAATTTTGCTCAAAGTAGCCACTTCTTAAAATTTATGTTCTGTTGGTTTCTTGTATGTAGATGAAAGCACAAGATAAAAGGATTGCTGCAGCCTTGGCTCTATATAAATAGTCATTTTTTTTCATTTTAAAGTTACAATAATTCATTTGGCACCTTGTAGTTATATACCTTACTGAAATATGTATCTCATGCCTTGATTTTTTTTTTCATTCTTGCTGTTCTGTTAGTTCCAACTTTCTTGGTGCAAAAACAAACTAGACTTGGTCCCCAATTTGTGGTGGTTTGAGTTAACAATTGTTTAACTTTATGAGAGTGGTCAAGTGACATGCATTCAGAAAAAAACTGTACTTCACATTTTGAATTTGGTGTTTTTCAGGCTAGCGATAGAAGTATAATACTCCCTTGTGATGCTAGGAAGTAGGGAACCCCAGCTCCCAGTCAGCAATTTGATCATGAGTATGAACAGCAAATACACTTAAAATCATTCTAAATCCATATAACCATTCTGTTTTTACTTTCAGTATACAGTAAGTTGGATGAAATATTCATGATTTTCTTATAAAACCAGATTTGCGTTAGATGGTTTTGTCCTACCATAGGTTAATGTGCTCTGAGCATGTTTAAGTTAGGCTAGGGAATGCTATGATGTTCAGTAGGTATATTAAATATGTTTCAAACTTAAAATATTTTCAACTTACAAGGAGTTTATCAAGACATAACCCCATCATACATCAAGGAAGATCTGTATGTAGTTATGTTAATCTTGAAATTCTGCCAAAGTAACAAGAAGCAATAAAACTAGCATAAAGGAAATAAACAACAAATTATTGGGAGAAGAAAATTTGACAACAGAAGCTAAACTAAGCACCACTTACAGATGCAATGCATAAAATAATCACTTTTATCCTTTTTATGAATTCTTATTTTTTTATACCGTGTGAAAGTTATTTCATTGATAAATTCTGATTTCCCTTAAATATATTCTCTGCTATGTGTAGGCAGGGAAAATTAAAAGGTAAGTTACCTTGATTGGCAAAATGATATCCACAAACAACCTCTCTCTTTCTCTCAACACATACGTGCGCGCGCGCACACACACACACACACACATTCGTAACTTCCCTAATCCTTTCAGACTGTAGTTATTTTAGTATCATGCAAAGAAACAGACCACTTATGGGGCGACTGGGTGACTCAGTTGGTTAAGCGTCTGACTTCGCTCAGGTCATGATCTCACAGTTTGTGAGTTCGAGCCCCGCGTCGGGCTCTGTGCCGACAGCTTGGAGCCTGGAGCCTGCTTCAGATTCTGTGTCTCCCTCTCTCTGCTCCTCACCCGCTCATACTCTCTCTCCATCTCTCAAAAATAAATAAACATTAAAAAAAATTTTAAAAAAGAAACAGACCACTTACGAAATACTGCAAAGATATAATGCTTCTTTTCAATACTTGCAAGAGTTTTAAGTTTTCTGGAAAGCCTTGTGATGGTCACTCTCATAGCATCGTGTACTTTTTAATACATTCATAAAAATTAGAATTTTACATTTATTATTGAAATCATATTTATCTTCCCTACACCTACCTTATAAGTTTCATTTGAGCATGGAGTGTTATTTGTGTGTTCATCATTGCATTCTCTTCATCGAACTACGTGGAAGAGGAGCTCAGTGACTGTCAAATGAATAAAGGATGTGTGGTTCCAATGTTAGGGTTTAGTAAAAACAGATGGAATTAAAAGATAATCAGGTATTCTATCAGTACAAAGATTTTATGATATTTATAAATATCAGGCAAGAGATATCATTATCTTCCTATCTGTCAAACTTGGAGAATGGTCTCATAATGGATGGAAGATTGCCAAGATGTCTTCTAAAATTGCTTCTAGGTTAAGATTGTATTCAACAAAAGGGCATATTTAGTGAGTTACTGGATCAAATGATGTACATGACTTATAATAGTTTATATTACCTATATACTTTAAGTATGAAGGTATTTGATTTTTGATAATAGTCATCCTAACAGGTGTGAGATGACATCTCAATATACTTCTGATTGCCTTTGCCTGATGACTAGTAAAGTTGAGCACCTTTCCATATACCTGTTGGCCATTTATCTATCTTTGAAGAAATGTCTACAAAGGTCTTATGCTCATATTTTAATTGAGTTATTTGTGGGTTTGTGGGGCTTTTTTGGTTTGTTTTTTGGTTTTTGTTTCTTTTTTTGTCGTTGCAGCAGAGTTGTATGAATTCTTTGTATAATTTATTTATCCTTTATCAGGTATATGGTTTACAAATATTTTTTTACCAAACTGTAGGTTGCCTTTTCATTCTGTTGACTATTTACTTTGCTGGGCAGAAGCTTTTTAGTTTGATGTAATCCCATTTGTCTGTTTGTCATTTCGTTGTTTGTTACTTTTGGTGTTATAGCTAAGAAATCATCACCAAGGCCACTGTCAAGAAAATGTTTTCCTATGTTTTCTTCTTGGAGTTGTACAGTTTCAGGTCTTAGGTTAGAGGCTTTTTTGTTTGTTTTGTTTTTTGTTTGTTTTTATCCATTCTGAGGTGAATTTTGCGTATGGTTAAGTTAAGGGTCCAATTTCAGTATTTTGCAAATGGATATCTAGTTTTCTCAGAACCATTTTTCAAAGGAATGGTCCAATCCCCATTGTGTATTTTTGGCTCCCAAGTCAAAGATGAGTTAATTTTACATGTGCGGATTGATTTCTGAGCTCTCTGTTCTCTTCCACTGGTCTAAATGTCTATTTTTATACCATTACCAAACTGTTTTGATTGCTACTGCTTTGAAATATGTTTTAACACTTTTAAAATGTTTATTTATTTATTTTTTTGAGAGAGACAGGGAGACACAGAATCTGAAACAGGCTGCAAGCTCTGAGCTGTCAGCACTGAGCCCAATGCAGGGCTCGAACCCACAAACGGTGAGATCATGACCTGAGTTGAAGTTGGACGCTTAACCTACTAAGCCAACCAGGTGCCCCTGTAATATGTTTTGAAAAGAGGAAATGGAATGACTCCATCTTCTTGTTCTTACTCAGAATTGGTTTTGGCTATTTGGTGTCTTCTATGCCTCTAATAATTTTAGAATTTTTTTATTATGTCTGTAAAATGACACTGTATTTTCATAATATTGCATTAAATTTGAAGATGGCTTTGGGTACTATGGACATTTTAAAAATAGGAATTCTTTTAAATCATGAACACAAGATACCTTTCCATTTATTTGTATTTTAAATTTTCTTTTATATTTTATGGTGTTCAGTGTACCAGTGTTTCACCTCATTGGCTAAAGTTATTCCTAAATGTTTAATTCTTTTTGTTGCTATTATAAGTAGAATTGTTTTCTTGATTTCATCTTCAAATAGCTCATTGTCAGTGCATAGAAAGGATGGTCTACCACACACAAAACAATCAATGTGATACACATTAAGGTAATGCAAGTTAAAAATCTCATGATCTGATATGGGCAGAAGACATGAACAGACATTTTTAAATATAAGACATCCAGATACCTAACAGATACATAAAAAGATGTTCAGCATCACTCATCGTTAGGGAAATACAAGTCAAAATCATGATAAGATACCACCTCACACCTGTCAGAATGGCTAAAATTAACAACACAGGAAACAACAGATGTTGGTGAGGATGTGGAGAGAGGGGAACCCTCTTGCACTATTTATGGGAATACAAATTGATGCAGCCACCCTGGAAAATAGTATGGAGGTTCCTCAAAAAGTTAAAAATATAACTACCCTATGACCCAGCAATTGCACTACTAGATATTTAACAAAGAACAAAAATACTGAACCAAAGGAGTATATGTAGCCAAACTATGGAAAGAGCCCAAATGTCCATCAACTGATGAATGATTAAAGAAGAGGTGGTGGTGTCTACATATATATACACACATATACAGACACACATGCATGCATCACATATACAAAAAGGAATATTAGCCATCAAAAAGAATTAAATGTTACCATTGTCAATGATATGGATGGAGCTAGAGTATATCATGCTAAGTGAAATTAGTCAGTTAGAGAAAAACAAATATATTATTTCACTCATATGTGGCATTTAAGAAACAAAACAGATGAACATAGAGTAAGAGAAAAAAAGAGACGCAAACCATAAGAGACTCTAACTATAAAGAGCAAACTGAGTGTTGCTGGAGGGGAGGTGGGCAGGGGGATGAACTAGATGGCTGATGAGTATTAAGGAGGGCACTTGTGATAAGCACTGGGTGTTACATCTAAGTGATTAATTACTAAATTTTACTCCTGAAACCAATACTATACTATATGTTAACTAATTAGAAGTCAAATGAAAATTTGAAAATAAAAATCACATCATCTCAATAGATGCATGTAAAGCATTTGACAAAATTTAACACACTTTTATAATAGAAACTATCAATAAATTAGGTATAGAAAGAACTTAGCACAATAAAATCTGTCTATGAAAATCCCAAAAACTGAAGGATTTTCAAGAATTAGAAAATAAGCAAAGATGCTCACTCCCACTGCTTCTGTTTAACAGAATACTGGAAGTCTTAGTCAGAGTTTTTAGGAATCAGAAAAAGAAATAAAACACTAAAATCACAAGTACAATAATTTCTGTTTGGAGATAACATGTTTATATATTTATACCATACATCCAAAGACCTAAAGGCTCCATCACAAAGCTGTTATAACTAATAAATGAATTTAATAATGTGCCAGGTTTATAATCAACATACAGTAATTGTCTTTAAAAGAATCATATCGGTTACTCTTCACTTACCTATTTATATTTTGGAATATATCAAGTCTCTGGTTGCATGGAATCACCATTACCGGGAATCCTTTTTTGTTTGTTTTTCTAAGACTTTAACATTTTAGAGCAGTTTAAAGTTTACAACAAACTTTAGAGGAAGATGCCAAGATTCCCCACCTTCTTCTTGTCTCCATACATGGACAGCTTCATTCCTATCGACAATACTCATCAAAATGGTGCATTTATTTACCTATGATGAACCCATTGTGACACATTATAATCATTCAGAGTTCACAGTTTACCTTAGGGTTCATTCTTGGTCTTACACTTTCTATGGTTTTGGACAGATATATAATGATATGTATCCATTATTATAATACCACACAGTATTTTCACTGAGTAAAAATATTCTGTGCTCTGCCTATTCACCTCTCTCACCTCTGGCAACCACTGATCTTTTTATTATCTCTACAGTTTTGCCTTTCCCAGAACGTCATGCCATTGAAATTGCATACTATATAGCCTTCTCAGATTGGATATTTTCATTTAGTAATACAAATTTAAATTTACTCCATATCTTTTGATGGCTTAATACTTCATTTCTTTTTAATGCTGAATAATATTTCATTGTCTGGATATACCACAGTTTATTTATCCATTTAAAACTTAAAGGCATCTTGTTTGCTTCCAAGTTTGGGCAGTTATGACCAAAGCTGCTATAAACATCTGCGTGCAGATTTTTGTCTGGACATATGTTTTCATATCCTTTGGGTAGATCCCGAGTACTGTGACTGCTGCATTATATGGTAAGAATATATTTATTTTTTTAAGAAACCACCAAACTGTTTTCCAAAGCTAATGTACTATTTTCATTCCCATCAGCAGTGTATGAGAGTTCCTGTTGTTATACACCTCACTATCATTTGTTTTCAGTATTCTCAACTTTGGCCATTCCAAAATATCTGTAGTGGTTTCTCATTGTTGTTTTAATTTTCATTTCCCTGATAATATATGATGTGGAGGTTCTTTTGGTATGATATTTAGCCATCTGTATATCTTATTTGGTGAGATGTGTGTTAAGTTTTTTAGCCCATTTTATTTATTTATTTATTTATTTATTTATTTATTTATTTATTTATTATTTTTTAATATGAAATTTATTGTCAAATTGGTTTCCATACAACACCCAGTGCTCATCCCAACAGGTGCCCTCCTCAATACCCATCACCCACCCACCCCGCCCTCCCACCCCCCATAAACCCTCAGTTTGTTCTCAGTTTTCAGGAGTATCTTATGGTTTGGCTTCCTCCCTCTCTAACCTTTTTTTTTTTTCCTTCCCCTCCCCCATGGTCTTCTGTTAAGTTTCTCAGGATCCACAAAAGAGTGAAAACATATGGAATCTGTCCTTTTCTGTATGACTTATTTCACTTAGCATAACACTTTCCAGTTCCATCCACATTGTTACAAAAGGCCATATTTCATTCTTTCTCATTGTCAAGTAGTATTCCATTGTGTATATAAACCATAATTTCTTTACCCATTCATCAGTTGATGGACATTTAGGCTCTTTCAATAATTTAGCTATTGTTGAGAATGCTGCTATAAACATTGGGGTACAAGTGCCCCTATGCATCAGCACTCCTGTATCCCTTGGGTAAATTCCTAGCAGTGCTACTGCTGGGTCATAGGGTAGGTCTATTTTTAATTTTTTGAGGAAACTCCACACTGTTTTCCAGAGAGGCTGCACCAGTTTGCATTCCCACCAACAGTGCAAGAGGGTTCCTGTTTCTCCACATCCTCTCCAGCGTCTATAGTCTCCTGTTTTGTTCATTTTAGCCACTCTGACTGGTCAGAGGTGATATCTGAGTGTGGTTTCGATTTGTATTTCCCTGATGAGGAGTGACATTGATCATCTTCATGTGCCTGTTGGCCATCCGGATGTCTTCTTTAGAGAAGTGTCTATTCATGTTTTCTGCCCATTTATTCACTGGATTATTTGTTTCTTGGGTGTGGAGTTTGGTGAGCTCTTTATAGGTTTTGAATACTAGCCCTTTGTCCGATATGTCATTTGCAAATATGTTTTCCCTTTCCATTGGTTGCCTTTTAGTTTTGTTGATTGTTTGCTTTGAAGTGCAGAAGCTTTTTATCTTCATGAGGTCCCAATAGTTCATTTTTGCTTTTAATTCCCTTGCCTTTGGGGATGTGTCAAGTAAGAAATTGCTCTGGCTGAGGTCAGAGAGGTTTTTCCCTGCTTTCTCTTCTAGGGTTTTGATGGTTTCCTGTCTCACATTCAGATCCTTTATCCATTTTGAGTTTATTTTTGTGAATGGTGTAACAAAGTGGTCTACTTTCAGTCTTCTGCATGTTGCTGTCCAGCTCTCCCAGCACCATTTGTTAAAGAGACTGTCTTTTTTCCATGGGATATTCTTTCCTGCTTTATCAAAGATTACTTGGCCATACTTTTGTGGGTCTAATTCTGGGGTTTCTATTCTATTCCACTGGTCTATGTGTCTGTTTTTGTGCCAATACCATACTATATAGAATCTAGCCCATTTTAAACATGATTATTTTCTTATTGTTGTGTTTTAAGAGGTTTTTGTATTTTCTGGAATAATAACCCCTTCTGAAAGAGGTCTTGAAAATATTTTCTCCCAGTCTGTGGCTTGCCTTTTAATTCTCTTGATATTGTCTTTTGAGTAGCAGAAGTTATAAATTAAATGGACTCCAGGTTATCAATTATTTTTTCATGACTTGTCTGGTGTTATATCTAAAAAGTCAACCTTACACTCAGTGTCATCTAAATTTTCTTGTATGTTGTCTTCTAGGAGTATTAGAGTTTTGAATTTTATATTTAGGCCTGTTGTCCACTGAGTTAATTTATGTGAAGAGCATAAGGTCTGTCTCTAGATTCATCATTTTGCATGTAGATGTCCAGTTCTTCTAGCACCATTTATTGAAGAAACTATCTTTGCCCCATTGCGTTTCCTTTGCTTCTTTGTTAAAAAGTCAATTGACTAAATTTTTCATGTCTATTTCAGGACTTTCTATTTTGTTCCATTTATTTATTCTGTCACCAATAACACACTCTTGATTACTGTAGCTTTCTAGTAAGCTCTGAGGTCAATTAGTGTCAGTCCTCCAACTTTTCTCTTCGTCAGTATTATGTTATTCTAAGTCTTTTCCTTCTCCCTATAAACTATGGAACCAGTTTATCAATATTGATGAAAAAACTTGAGATAAATTATGACTGGGATTACATTTAATTTGTATTAAATTGGGAAAAATTGACATCTTGGCAATATTGAATCTTCTTCTCCATGAACATGGTTATGCATACAATTATTAGCTTTTCCTTTGATTTTATTCAACATACTTTTGTAGTTTTTCTTAAGCTAGATCTTTCATATTTTTGTTAGACTTATACCTAAGTGTTTCATTTTTGGAGTACTTATGTAAATACTGCATCTTTATTTTCAACTCCCACCTGTTCATTGCTGGTATGTAGGAAATCAATTGATTTTGTATATTAACCTTATGCCATATAGTATATATGATAACTATCATTTTCTGAGAATGGAAACAGTTTTATATTCACCTTTCCAATCTGTATGTATTTTTATTTCCTTTTCTTAGCCTTACTGCCTTAGCAAGAATTTCCAGTACAATGTTGAAAAGAAGTGATGAGAGGTATATTCTTGACTTCTACCTGATCTTAGTGGAAAAGTTTTGAATTTCTCATTTTTGAGTATAATGTTAGCTGTAGGTTTTTTGTAAATAGCATCTGTCAAGTTGGGAAATTTCCCTCTATTCTTAATTTACTAAGAGTCTGTCATGATTCATAAGTTGTTTTTCTGCATCTATTGATAAAATCATGTGATTTTTTGTTTCAGCTTGTTGATGTAGTCAACAAGCTGAACAAGGATGAATTGATTTTCAAATGTTGAACCAACCTTGCAAACCCAGAATAAATCCCACTTGATTGTGGCATATAATTATTTTTATGCTTTATCAGGTTCAATTTGCTAATATTTTGTTGAGTATTTTTGCATCTATGTTCATGAAAGAAATTAGTTTGTAGTTTTCTTCTAATGTCTTTGCTTTTGGTACTAGGGTAATGCTGGTTTCATATAAATAATTGAAAAAGTATTCCCCCTGCTCTATACTTTGAAAGAGATTATACTTTGAAAGAGAATTGGTATAATTTCTTCCCTAAATGTTTGTTTATATTCATCAGTGAACCCATCTGGACCTTGTGTTTTCTGTTTTATAAGACTGATTATTCAATTTATTTGATACATACAGTCCTGTTCAGATAATCTATTTGCTCTTGTTTTTTTTTCCACCTTGCACCTTTCAAAGAATTGGTCCATTTTATGTTACCAAATTTGTAGGCCTAAACGTGTTCATAGTATTCCTTTATTATCCTTTTAATTTCCATGGTATTTGTAGTGATGTCATTTCTTTCATTTTTTTTTTATTTTATTTTAGAGAGAGAGCAGGCAGGGGAGAGAGCCAAAGAGAGAGAGAGAGAGAGAGAGAGAGAGAGAGAGAGAGAGAGGAAAATGAGAGAGTGAGAGAGAGAGACTGAAAATCTTAAGCAGGCTTCACGCTCAGTGCAGAGCCCAGCATGGGGTCCAGCACATGTCTGGGATCATGACATGAGCTGGTATCAAGAGTCGGATGCTCAACTGACTGAGCCATCCAGGCATCCCTCACTCTTTATATTAGTAATTTGTGTCCTCTCCTCTTCTTGGTTTGCTTGGCTAGAGGTTTGGGTTTTTTTTATTATCTTTAAAAAAAAAAAACAAAAACCTTTGTTTTTCATTGATGTTATATATTGCTTTTCTGCTTAGAATGTTTTTGATTGTTGCTCTAATTATTATTTTTGTTCTGTTTATTTGAATTTAATTTGCTCTTCTTTATTGTGGTTTCCTAGGGTGGAAACTTAGATTTTTAGTTATATATCTTCTTTTCTAATATATATGCTCAATGGTATAAATTTCCCTCTAAATACTACCTTCACTACATTTTACAAATTTTGGTTAGTTAGTTGTGTTTTTATTCTCATTTAGTTTCTTTTGATATTTCTTTGACTTGTGTGTTGTGTAGAAGTGTGTTGTTTCAAGGATGCCTGGGTGGCTCAGAGGGTTAAGCATCTGACTCGTGATTTCAACCAGATGATGATTTCCAAGTCCTGAGATCGAGTCCTGCCTTGGGCTCCATGCTGAGCTTAGAGCCTGTTTGGTATTCTTTCTCTCCCTCTTCATCTGCCACTCCCCCACTTGTTATCTCTCTCTCTCTCTCTCTCTCTCTCTCTCTCTCAAATATTTTTTTAAAGTGTGTTGTTTAATCTCTATAAATTGAAGTATTTTCCAGTTATCTTTCCATTAATTCTAATTTTTTTTCCATTGTGGCTTGAAAGTCTAAATTAATTCTATTTTTTACATCTGTTAATGTGTGTTTTATGGCTTGGAATGTGGTCTGTTGTGTTGAATGCTCCATGTAATCCTGACGAAAATGTCAATGCAGCTTTCGTTGGATGAAGGAGTCTAGAAAAGTCAATTTTATCCAGTTGGTTGGTGGTGGTATTCAGTTCGGCTATGTCCTTGTTGATTTACTCCTTGTAATTCTATCAGTTTTTGTGTCAAGTAGTTTAATAATCTGTTGTTAGGTGCATACACATGAAATCATTTGCTGCTCTGTTGTTAGGTGCATATGCATCAGGAGATGTTTTCTTGGACATTTGATCACTTTGTCATTATGCCATGTCTTTATTGCAAATAGTTTTCCTTACTTTAAGGTTTGCTCTGAAATTAACATAGCTACTCATGCTTTTTTGTGATTATTGTTACATAGTATATTTTTCTCTATCCACTTACATTAAATCTATATATGTCTTTATGTTTAAATTTTTTAAAAAATACTTTATTTCTTGAGAAACAGAGACACTGTGAGTGGGAGAGGGGCAGAGAGAAAGGGAGAGAGACACAGAATCCAAAGCAGGCTCCAGACTCTAAGCAGTCAGCAGAAACCCCGACATGGGACTCGAACTCAGGAACCACAAAATCATGACCTCAGCCAAATTTGGATACTTAATTGACTGAGTCACCCAGGTGCCCCATATGTGTCTTTATATTTAAAGACGGTTTCTTGTACTCTACTTAGAGACTACTCACACTTCTTTAACTACTCTGAGAAGCTGTCTTTTACTTGGTGCATTTAGACCACTGACATTCAAAGTGATAATTGATGTAGTTGGATTGATATTTACCATATTTATTACTGTTTTCTATTTGTTGCCTCTATTCTTTGTTCTTATATTTCTTTTTTTCTGCCTTTTTTTAAAGTGTATTTATTTATTTTGAGAGAGTGAGAGAGTAAGAGAGCAAGTGAGCAGCAAAGAGAGAGAGAATCCCAAGCAGACTCCATGCTGTCAGAACAGAGCCTGACCTGGCGCTCAAACCCACAAACTGTGTGACCATGACCTGAGCCAAAACCAAGAATTGGACACTCAACCAACTGAGCCACCCAGGCGCCCCTGCCTTTTGTGGTTTTAATTAGCATTTTGATTCCATTTATCTCCTTTCTTAGCATATCAGTTACAGTTCTTTTTTTTTATTTTATTTTTCTTAGTGCATGTCCTAGAATTTGCAATATACATGTAAAACTAATCCAAGTCCATTCTCTAGCAACATTAAATCTCTTTACAAAAGGTATGAGTACTTTAAAATAACAAAATAATCCCATCTGCCTCTATCTCTTATATCATTCTCTTTCACTCTACTTAAATATAACCATACATGCACATATGAATTGAATGAATTGCTATTATTTTGAACAAATATATGTGTTCGACCAACTAAGAAAAAAAATTATTTTACATTCATGTTTTCCTGTATTGATATTCTTCATTTCTTTGTAGATTTTGATTTTCTGACTGATTTAAGGATCCCAGACACAGTTCCAACATGGCGGGCAGTTCTCTCACACGCCATATCAAACAGTTCTCAGACACCAGCAGCGTGTCTAAGAATTCAGCTCAATTCATACACTATCCATGCAGAGATAGTATCAGATTCCACAGGGTCAGGGTTCTGGTCTACAAGACTGCTTCCCACTCTTCACTTCCACTGCCATTAGCAAGCCCCAGATTGCTACCTGTGTTTCTGACCACCAGTCACAGATTGGTGATTCCAGTGACTTCCTCCTTGACTTTGATTAATTTGTTAGAATGGCTCACAGAACCCTGGCAAATATTTTATGTCTATCACTACATCTTTTAGTAAACAGCCAGATGTGATAAATAATATGAATTAACAACCAGATGAAAGAACACTCCTAAACAAAGGAGTGTCTGACCTCTTGGAGCATCAGGCCCAGTCCAGTGGCATATGGTGAGAGGTAGAACTGAACGTTGTAACCTTATAACCACATGGTTGGTCCTTCTGGCAATCCATCTCTTTCCTTAGTAAGATCCATAAGTCACCTTCATTAATAACAGGTCACCCTTTTTACGTTCATGGACCAAAGCATTTTCAGGAGCTGTTGATGAAAACCAAATTTGTTGCTACTAGAACTTGCTTTACAAGAAATATAAGAAATTTACTTTAAACAAAACAAAAATAAGTCAGTATGATATAATGATTTATAAAAAATACATATTTGATCATTTCAGATCATTTTCTCAGATATTACACTGACCTATTACTTTGTTTAAAGAACTTCTTAACATTTTTTGTAAAGAAAGGTCTGGTACCAATAAATTCAATTTTTGCTTGAGAAAGTCTCGATTTCTCCTTTACTTTTTAAAAATGAGACCTAACTGACATATAACACTGTATTAGTTTCAGGTGTACAACATGATTTTGATATTTGTATATATTGTAAAATGATCACCACAATAATTCTAGTTAACATCTCTTACCATATATAGTTTCAAATTGTTTTCTTGTCGGAAGAACTTTTAGATTTACTCTTAGCAATTTTCAGAGAGCCTGATGCAGGGCTCAAACCCATGAGATCATGACCCGAGCCGATGTCAGGTGCTTAACCGACTGAGCCATCCAGGCAACTCTGTTTTTTGTTTTGTTTTGTTTTGTTTTTTTTAATTGTTTTAGATTCACATAGAACTGAGATCATATGGCATTTGTTTCTATCTTATTTCACTTAGCATAGTGGTTTCAAAGTACATCCATGTTGTAGCAAATTGCAAGATACCCTTGGTTTTAATGGCTGGGTAATATTTCATTGTGTATATATACAACATTTTCTTTATCCATTCATCCATCCATAGGCACTTAGGTTACTTTCATATCTTGGCTATTGTAAATAATGCTGCACTAAGTATGGGGGTGTGTATGTCTTTTCAAGTTAGTGTTTTCATTTTCTTTGCATGTTTACCCAGAAGTGGAATTGGTGGGTCATATGGTAGTTCTCTTTTTAATTTTTTTGAGGAACCTCCATACAGTTGTCCATAGTGGCTGCACCAATTTACATTGCTATCAACAGTGCATGAAGATTTCCTTTACATTCTCACCAACAGTTGTTATTTATTGTCTTTTTGATTATAGTTACTTTAACACGTGTGAGGTGATAACCCATTTTCCTTTTTATTTGCATTTGCTTGATGTGTAATGATGTTTAGTAAACTTTTCGTTTACCTCTTGGCCATGTGTGTCTGTTTTGGAAAAATGTCAGACCTTCTACTCATCTTTTAATCAGTTTTTTTTTCTATTGAGTTGTATAAGTTCTTTATACATTTATATACTCCTGACCTTTTTTTTAAAAAAAAGTTTGTTTGTTTGCTTGTTTATTTATTTTTTAGTAAAGTTTATTGTCATATTGGCTAGCATACAGTGTGTACAGTGTGCTCTTGTTTTTGGGGGTAGATTGCCATGGTTCAACGCTTACATATAACACACAGTGCTCACCCGAATAAGTGCCTTCCTCAGTGCCCATCACCCATTTTCCCCTGCCCTTATCCCCCCCATCTACCCTCAGTTTTCTCTCTGTATTTAAGAGTCTATTATGGTTAGCCTCCCTCCCTCTCTGTTTGTAACTATTTTTTTTTCCATTCCTTTCCCCCATGGTCTTCTGTTAAGTTTCTCCAGTTCCATATATGAGTGAAAACATATGATATATAGGTCTTTTTCTGACTGACTTATTCCACTTAGCATAATACCTTCCATTTCCTTCCATGTTGCTGCAAATGGCATGATTTCATTCTTTCTCATTGCCAAGTAGTATTCCATCGTAAGTATAAACCATATCTTCTTTATCCATTTGTGAATTGATAGACATTTAGGCTCTTTCCATAATTTGGCCATTGTTGAAAATGCTTCTATAAACATTGAGGTATATGTGCCCCTGTGAATCAGCACTCCTGTATCTTTGGATAAATTCCCAGTAGTGCTATTGCTGGTTTGTAGGGTAGTTCTAGTTTTAATTTTTTGAGGAACCTCCACACTGTTTTCCAGAGTGGCTGCACCAACTTGCATTCCCACCAACTGTGCAAAAGGGTTCCTGTTTCTGCACATCCTCTCCAACATCTGTAGTTTCCTGAGCTGTTCATTTTAGCCACTCTGACCTGTGTCAGGTGGTATTTCAGTGTGGTTTTGACTTGTATTTTCCTGATGAGGAGTGACATTGAGCATCTTTTCATGTGTCTGTTGGCCATCTGGATGTCTTCATTGGAAAAGTGTCTATTCATGTCTTCTACCCATTTCTTCACTGGATTATTTGTTTTTCGGATGTTGAGTTTGGTAAGTTCTTTATAGATTTTGGATACTAACCCTTTATCTGATATGTCATTTGCGAATATCTTTTCCCATTCTATCAGTTGCCTTTTAGTTTTGTTGATTGTTTCCTTTGCAGTGTAGAAGCTTTTTATCTTGATGAGGTACCAATCATTCATTTTTGCTTTTAATTCCTATGCCTTTGGAAATGTGTCGAGCAAGAAATTGCTATGGCTGAGGTCAAATATGTTGTTGCCTGCTTTCTCCTCTAGGGTTTTGATGGTTTCCTGTCTCACATTTAGGTCTTTCATCCATTTTGAGTTTATTTTTATGTATGTTGTAACGAAGTGGTCTGGTTTCATTCTTCTTCATGTTGCTGTCCAGTTCTCCCAGCACCCTTTGCTAAATGGACTGTTTTTTTTTTTCCCATTGGATACTCTTTCCTGCTTTGTCAAACATTAGTTGGCCATACATCAGTGGGTCCAATTCTGAGTTCTCAATTCTATTCCAGTGGTCTGTCTTTGTGCCAATACCATGCTGTCTTGATGATTACAGCTTTGTAGTAGAGGCTAAAATCTGGGATTCTGATACCTGATGCTTTGGTTTCCCTTTTCAGTATTACTTTGGCTATCACGGTCTTTTGTGGTTCCATACAAATTTTAGGATTGTTTGTTCTAGCTTTGAGAAGAATGCTGGAGCAATTTTGATTGGGATTGCATTGAATGTGTAGATTGCTTTGGGTAGTATTGACATTTTAACAATATTTAATCTTCGAATCCATGGGCACCGAATGTTTTTCCATTTCTTTGTATCTTCTTCAATTTCCTTCATAAGCTTTCTATAGTTTTCAGCATACAGATCTTTTACATCTTTGGTTAGGTTTATTCCTAGGTATTTTATGCTTCTCAGTGCAAGTGTAAATGGGATTGATTTCTTTATTTATCTTTCTGTTGCTTCATTATTTGTGTATTGAAATGCAACTGATTTCTGTACATTGATTTTGTATCCTGCAACTTTGCTGAATTCATGTATCAGTTCTAATAGCCTTTTGGTGGAGTCTGTAGGATTTTGCATGTATCATGTCATCTGTGAAAAGTGAAAGCTTGACTTCCTCTTTGCCAATTTTGATGCCTTTGATTTCATTTTGTTGTCTGATTGCTGATGCTAGGACTTCCAACACTATGTTAAACAACAGTGGTGAAAGTGGACATCCCTATTGTGTTCCTGATCTCAGGGGGAAAGCTCTCAGTTTTTCCCCATTGAGGATATTAGCTGTGGACTTTTCATATATGGCTTTTATGATGTTTAAGTATGTTCCTTCTATCCCGACTTTCTTGAGGGTTTTTACTAAGAAAAGATGCTGTATTTTGTATATACTCCTGACTTTGAAGGGTAATGTTTTATAAATTATGGAATTCTAGGTTGTCTGTTGTTTACTCTCCATATGTTAAATATTTCACTCCACTGTCTATCTTGCATGGTTTTTCAGTAGAAGTCAGATGTAATTCTTATCTTTTTTCCTCTATAGGTAAGGTATTGTTGTTGTTGTTTTTCTTCTTGTTCTTTCAAGGTTTTTAAAAATATGTATATTTGATTTTCTGTAGTTTTTAAATGATATGTCTATGTATAGGATTTTGGTATTTTTTCCTGCTGTGTGTTTGATCTTCCTGTATCTGTGTTTTGGTGTCTGATATTAATTTGGGGAAATTTTCAGTCATTTTTGTTTCAAATATTTCTTCTGTTCCTTTCCCTCTTCTCTTTCTTGTATTTCCATTTCCTGTTTGGTATACCTTTTATAGTTGCTTCACAATCCTTGGATATTGTTATTTTTGGGTTTTGTTCTCCTTGCTTTTCAATTTTAAGGATTCTATTGATAGATTCCCTAGCACAGAGATTGTTTCCTCAACCTTGTCCAATTTACAAATAGGTGCATTGAAGGTGTTCTTCATTTCTGTTAGTGTTTTGTTTTGTTTTTGCTTTTTTGTTTGTTTTTTATCTGTAGCATTTCTTTTGCTTCTGTCTTAGGATTTTCACCTCTCTTCCTACATGCCCATCTTTTCTTAAATGATATCTACTTTACCCATGAGCACCATTAGCATATTAGGCATAGTTGTTTTAAAGTCACAGTCTGATAATTCCAACATCCATCCATGTCTGGTACTAATGTTTACTCTGCCTCTTCAAATTACATTTTGTTTTGTGTCTGTTGTATAGTATGCCTTCTATTTTTTTTTCCTAAAAGCTGAATATGATATATTGGGTAAAAGGAACTTTTGTAAGTTCCCTGAGTGATGTGGTGGTGAGGTGTACAAGAGGGGAAATGTTTGATATGCTGTAGTTAGGTCTCAGTCTTTTAGTGAGCCCATGCCTCTGGACTGTGAACTTCACTGGTATTTTTCAGATTTTTTTTCCTCCCTCTTAGGTGACACAGGATGGTTACAATGGGCTGGAGTTGGGTATTTCCTTTCCTACAAAGGGGAAGTTACTGCTGACTAGATTTTGTTTGGTATTTCTCTTCTCTAGGCCTTGTTAAGAACAGAATGTTTGGCATAATTCAAACTGGTTCCTTTTCCTCTCCCCTTGCTAGAAACCAGAGGTGATTTATCTTAGATATTTACTGTGAAAAGCTGGTTGAGTTCCTTGAGATAAATGTCAGAATATTGTGGGGATCCTCCTACACGTGGGTCCTCCTGGAATTTTTAAATCTTAGTCTTACCCATACAGAGTCTCCAGCAACCTGTTAATTATAGTTCAGGTTTTTCAACTTGGTTAAGGTTCAAGTGGCATTGTCTGCTCATGAGTCTCTGTTAATCCACAACTCCCTGTATTCAGCTCTCTGTCTCTGTAATTATGGGAATAGAGGTTTGCCTGAAGCTTTCCCTCTATGGATGCAAGAAGTGTTGCTGATTTTTTTAAGTCACTTTACCTACTTGTTGTAGGACAACATGGTATCTTTTAACCCCTGACCTGCAGAACCAGAAACCGAAGTCTCCAGGAATCCCTTTTTAAATGAATCATAACCAAAACCCTCACCCTATTGTAAAGTAAAATGCAACTTCTTAACGCAGCCCTTTCTCCCTTTCATCAGCATGCGGCAGCGTCAGTGAGTTTGAGGTATTTGGTTTCTAGTTTGAGTTACTTACCAAATCCTGTCTTATACTCCAGGGTGTCTTTGGCAAGTTTTTGAGATAAACTTTTGGTGATGCCTTCCTTTCACCCAGCTTCCCATGAAGGGGAAATGTTCTTTGCTTTTTTAATAGTTCTGAAGATATTTTACCAATAATATTTATAAATCCTGCCCTAAGATATGCTTAAAAAGGTAAATCATATTGTATGGACTCCAAGGGCAATATGATTAAGAGAAAGCAGGCATAATGCAACCTAGAAGATTTTGTTGTTTAAAGTGACACTGGAGTAAAATTTGTACAATTTCCTAATACTACAATACTAAATCTTTCACTTAATCATTATACCATTCCTTTGGATCCAGACTTATAACAAAGGCAAGTACACTTTATTTTTGGACTTTAAGTATTTGATTTTGAATTAATAGTGTTTAAGAAGTAAATTAGATCATTGCCTAAAGTCACTCAAATGTGTCAGTTTGGTTGAGAGTGAGCATGTAATTTTCAATTCAATCGTGAACACATTTCATGGTGAACAGGAGCACACATTGTAGATGATGTCAGACAAGAAGTATAAGGTGGACTAGGCAAAGTAGACACATGGTCACTCAAGGCAGGAAGCTTTTAGCCATATAGAAACATCAACTTAAATTGACTTAAAGTCTGAAGAAGTGTATTAAAGCATGTTATAGATGTCTCACCTCCAAGCAAAATGTTCTATATCTTGCTTTGTAGTACTGGTCTAGAACTCAGCAAGTCATATTGTTGATTTGCCACCTTATTCCTGTTAGTTTCTGTCAGTAGCAAGAACTAGAGGGACCCAGGAAGGCAAGAAAAAGAAGGGTGTTGTTCTGTTTTGATGAAAGGTCTTTTCCCTTTCACACTCCTGTCGGTAATACTTCACTCAAGCAGTGGCAGGTCGTTGGACCGACAGTAGTTAAAGTCAATTTGCAGTCTTTCTAATGCATGCAAAACCATATTCATTATAATCCTTAAGAGTCACCAGCACAAATTATCATACTCTCTTCCAAAATTGGGATCTTAGTATAGAGGGACCCCTCCATTCTCAAAGATAAAAAGAACCACTGTTTAGCAACATATTCTCAGATGTACAGGTAACAGATCCATGGGCTTGCTATGACACTTTTTGTGTCTCCTCCAAAGTCATATGTCGAAGCCCTAACACCCATTATGACTTTATTTGGAGATGGGGCCTCTCAAGAGGAGATAAAAGTTAAATTAGATCATAAAGGTGGTGCTAAGACCCATGAACCAGGACCCTCAATGACTCTTTCTTAGGTGCATGGTGAACACAAAGTAAGAAGGCATCATGTGCAAGCCAAGGAGAGTGCTCTCACCAGAACCCAGAAGACTGG
The DNA here is from genome assembly GCF_027475565.1 of Acinonyx jubatus. NCBI lineage: Eukaryota > Metazoa > Chordata > Mammalia > Carnivora > Felidae > Acinonyx > Acinonyx jubatus. The sequence continues at coordinate 89,106,240 of NC_069386.1, forward strand.
CATACTTACCTCAGACTTACAGCATTTAGAACATTGAGAAAACAGATTTCTGGCATTAGAGCCACCCAGTCTATGGCATTTAGTTATTGCAGCCCAAGAAGACTGTTGTAGTCCCTTTCCCCCAAGATACTAAGTTCCAATAATTTTAACCTTTTTTTTGTAGCCCAGCTATATGGTAGCTGCCCCATTCTTCTGTGATCCCTTTGAAATCTTTGTTTGTTTTCCCCTTCAGTTCTTCACTTTCTAATGAAGAGTTCTTTATATTTGTTTCTCCCTGTTTAAGAGCTTCAGGTGTGTTTTTGTTTGCTGACTGGCTCTTGTTCACTGTACTTAAAAATACACTCAGATTTTTTTTTATATGGTGTAGGTCTTGATTTAAATCAGTATAAAAAAAGAAAGACTCATATTCAAAGTTTTAATACCATCATCCATAAATGAAGTACCTGTATATGTATATTAATATATATTAATATTTGTAAAGCGTAAGACATAATACCCAGTATAGAGTTAAAGTTAACTAATTTATTAAGTTTGTGTAATATTAGGTGTGGATAGGGGACAGGATGGAATGAATGGGAAATTGAAATATGGTAAATATACTCAAAACCACTGAACTACACATTTTAAAAAAGATGAATTTTATAGCATGTGAATTATATCTCAATAATAAAATGAAAGAAAAGGTATGGGGATAAATATAAAAAGGAAAGACATTCACAGGGCCCCTGGGTGGCTCAGTCAGTGAAGCTTTGACTCTTGATTTCCACTCAGGTCATGATCTCATGGTTCATGAGTTCAACCCCCATGTTGGGCTCTGCACTGGCAGTGCAGAGCCTGCTTGGGATTTTCTGTCTGCCTCTCTCTCTGCCCCTCCCCCACTCACTCTCCATCTCTCTCTCTCTCAAACATCAATAAATAAACATTAAAAAAAGAAAGACACTTATGAGAATATTAGAAAACTTTGCTGACAATATTGGATGATACTGATAACTATGATTTTAGTAATAATTTTGTGATTTTAGTAATAATTTATTAATTTTAGTAATAATGAAATGTTAAAAATTAGACTTATGTTGTAAAGTACTTATATATTCCAAAGATTGAACTTAAGTGATGGACACACAGGAGTTTATTATTTTGTCCATACTTTTTTGTATATTTGAAAATTTATGTAATCAATGTTTGTTTTGTGCATATACATATACATGCCTAATTAAATCTGAAATCCACGCACAAATTCAATCTCCTGTGACTTCTTACACCACTGCTACTATTCCCCATCTCCTCACTGCTACAATACCCTAACTGATCTTTCACCTTCTCTTTCCTCCATAGAGTTTCTTTTTAACTGAGCAGTTAGAATGATGACTTCTAAAGAAAACCAAATCTTTCCCCTCCACAGAGAACCCTTTGCGTTGCACTCCATATAGAAATAAAAGATCCTACAATACCTCATGGTGTTCTACATGGTCTAATCCCAATCTTTCAACTTCTTCAATGCTTCCCCTCATCTCCTGCTTCTCTCTCCTTAACTTGCTCCACTCCAGACACATTAATCTCTCTCTCTCTCTCTCTCTCTCTCTCTCTCTCTCTTTTGAACACACCTATTTTACTCAAACTTCTTGAAACACACTTCCCCAGATACTTGGCTGGACTCCTCACTTCCTACAGTTCTTCTGTGGCTACAATATTTAAAATTAGACACACTACTGTCTGCCCCCCTAAACTGATTTATTTTCTCCCCTATTTTTCATATTATATTTAATAATAATGTAATGCATGGTAACAAGAGTAATTGAAATACAGTGACTAGGGTTTGTCAACTGACTTTTGTCTGGCCTCAGTTGTAGAGGATTCATGGTTAGGATGATATGACACATTTGGGAAGTGACAGGCAACTTTTTTCTCAGGAAACTGGTGAGTCCTCAGATTCCTAAACTTTCTCTAGCTTAGTCTCCTAGAACAGGGCTTTCAACATGAGTGCCCATCTCAAAGAGGTGTAGGGATTCCTGGAGTTGCTCCTACTTCCATAAGTATACTAGCCACCAGGACAGAATTAGACTGACTTTGCATTCCTGCAGAATCCTGGCTTATGTTAGTGGTCTTGGTATAAAACGTTAATAGAGGGTCGCCTGGGTGGCTCAGTCGGTTGAGCATCTGACTTCGCTCAGGTCATGATCTCACGGCTTGTGAGTTTGAACCCCACGTCAGGCTCTGTGCTGACAGCTCAGAGCCTGGAGCCTGCCTTGGATTCTGTGTCTCCCTCGTTTTCTGCCCCTCCCCCACTCATGCTCTCTCTCTCTCTCTCTCTCTCTCTCTCTCTCTCTCTCTCTCTCTCAAAAATAAATAAACATTCAAAATAATTTTAAAAAACATTAATAGAACCACCTTTTACCCTTTCATTATAAAAACTGCTCATGCTTTGAAATAAGTTATAAGGCAGTCTTACCCACAATCCTCCCAGTGAGTATTTAAAAGCTGGAATGGACACCTGCCACCCAATAATGTAAAACTACAGCCAGAATGCAAATATATCTGAAGGATGCTAAAAACTCTCAGAACTCTTGGTTTGTTGGGACTGCAGTGTTTTGTTACGTTATAATGATTTAACCCTAATGTTACCTGAGTAAATATTATGTGTCATAGTCATTGATGAAAGAAAACATTTATTATACTTAATGCATTTGGGGGAACCATGTATTTTAGTTAATTTTTGTTTATTATCCCTCTTCTGTATATATGTAATAAACACTGTGAAAACAGTTTTTTTTTCTCTTTTTGATTCTTTTTCCCCTTTTTACTTATGTATCCACAAAACACAACAGACTACTTGGCACGTTGAAGGTTCTGAATAAATATTTGTTGAAATGAAAGGAGGTTCTAGAATTTATTCTATCCTTGCCATTTCTAAAATTGATTTTGTCATTATGATATTGCTTTCTAATATGCTTTTTTTTCCCCTCCCCAAAGACAGAAAAGTCATTTTGAATGAAAATGGAATTCTAGCAGAGGATACTTTTTGTGAAATTTAGTTCATTACCTCTTGCTTGTGAAGCACTTAAATTTCCCAAAATCTCCATGGTGTGATAGTTTATATCTTCAGTCTATGATTCATTCACTTTTAAAAGCTAAATAATAGGTGCAATCTTGCAAAAAGGAACATATTAAAAGGCACACAGTATCAATTCATGAGTTTGGGGAATTTTTTAAAAGGATATTTAGATGTTATTCAAAAGCTAGAAATCAAAGAACTCAAACAGTGTTTTCTAGAAATATCATCTGAAACACTTTAACTCAAAAGTAAAACAAATCCAAATATTTTATATAAAGAAGCTTTCCAATTATTTTTATATAATAAATCCAAATATGTTGTTGTGTCATGTGGCCCATGTTTACACACACATGTTGAACTTGAAATAGCAAAATTAAGTAAATAGAACCAGTTATGAACATGGACGATGTTATGCTATGTAAAGTAAACTAGTCAGAGAAGGACAAATACTTTGTAATTTCATTTACGTGAGATAGCTAAAAAAAGTCAAACTCATAGAAGCACAGAATCGAATAGTGGTTGTTGAGGCTCGGAAGAGGAGAAAATAGGGAGTCATTGTTCAGTGGGATACAGTTATAGTTATGCATGAAATACAACATTTTGCATACAGTTATCAATACTGTATTGTGCACTTAAGGATCTGTTAAGAGGATAGATCTCATATATGATCCCCCCATCCACACACACACACAAACACAAAAGAGGTAATAGATCTCATTACCTTGATTGTGGTGATGACATACCAGATGTTTCCCTGTGTCCAAATTCATCAGAGTACATACTAAATATACGCATAAGCTCTCTGTATATTAACTATACTGAAGCAAAACTACTGAAAAAGTTTCTCCTCTGCAAGATATACAGAACTGGAGGAGGACATATTAAGAACCAGACCTTTTATACCTGGTTGAAAATAGAATAAAAATGCATTAACTCTATACATCACCCCTCTTTCCATTTAAAAGTAAATAGGGGCGCCTGGGTTAAGCGTCCGACTTCAGCCAGGTCACGATCTCGCGGTCCGTGAGTTTGAGCCCCGCATTAGGCTCTGGCCTGATGGCTCAGAGCCTGGAGCCTGTTTCCGATTCTGTGTCTCCCTCTCTCTCTGCCCCTTCCCCGTTCATGCTCTGTCTCTCTCTGTCCCAAAAATAAATAAACGTTGAAAAAAAATTAAAAAAAAAAGTAAATATTGTAGTTTGGGAATGAACATGAATGTAAGACTCAAGAGACCTTAGACCTTATCTTTTACTCCTCATGAACTTGTAAAAGTCACTCGTCTGTACACCTAGGTTTTTTCATCTGTTTAATGAGAAGTTAAACCTTAATTTCCTCTGTGCTTTGCCGAACTAAAATCCAATGATTAAACCCCTTAGAAATAAAATAAATTAGGTTTTTTATGATACAATGAGGATTTAAATTTACAAACAAGTTAATGTTTAAGACACTGGTTACTATTGTATTTTCAACTACTTTTCGAAGAGATATGTCAATACAGTTAATTGATACAATTGAACTCCTATCACTGGATAACAATGTTATCTTTATAAGAGCAAATAGAAAAAAATATCCTTTTCAAATAATTGTTCTTAAACTCTCATTTTGAACTGAATTCCTGTAAAAATATTTTTTCAATTTTTTCAGCAGTTTGGACTATAATTTTCAAAACCTGTGAGCCACCTGCCTTCAGTTCACATTAACGCTCAGTCTCAAAATTTTCTTCTGCATCTTTAGGTAAAATGCACAGAAGAAAGCTTACTGTTCCATTGATTTTTGCAATATAAAGCCTTTTCCATGGCATAATCCTACCCACAACCCTCACATGAATGCCACCCATCATTGTTTTTTCATGCCAACTTTCAGTGACAGCCTAGACTCTGAAATACATTAGGTAGTGACTGAAGTGAAATGGGGAGAAGCCAACTAAAATTTTACATGCTGTGGTATGTTCTCTCTCTATCTTACCCTCAGCCTCACAAATGATTGAGGAAAACAAAGCAACTGGATGGAAATTTATCATCTTCAGGCAATGAACTCTAGAATCTTCTAGAATCTTAAATCTACCTGTTCCTACAGTCTACCTCTTCAGTTACAGAAATCTGCTAACAAGCCCAGTGCTTCCACTAGTTCTGTCCTACTTTTCCTCTTCTTGCGGCACTTGGTCTCTTTAATCTTTCTCAGAGATCAGCATGCTCTCTCTCATATGTTAAATCTCCATTTTTTCCATTTCCAGTAATTGAAACTTCTGCATATGCTGGTTCAAAACAAGAGTTTGAGGTTTTCATTCATTATTTTTCACATCGGTGGTCTGTTGTTTCCAACTAAAAGAGTGTGACTTGCAGGGAGGCCTCACATCTGCCATTCATGTTAAGATTTATTTGTAAACCGAAACCTTATGGGGAAGCTGATTTGATAGCTATTGTGGCTCAGGTTTAGTAAATATTGCAATACACTTTAGTCTCTGGAGTTGCCATAAAAAGATTAAATTCTTAACCTGAATTGTGAATGCCTTTTCTTTAAGCAAGGGGAGTATATGCCAGGTGGTTGGGGCAGCCATTGCTAACAAGACTGGACTGTATTGCTTTGAGACTCGATAAAATAAAACCATGTTTTCCTTCCCCTTTAACATGGCTGCAGCATGGTCTGAACCAAAGACTACCAGAGTGTTGACTGGCATATCAAACTTCTTTAGTATCTCTGCCAGACTGATATATACTGTTTCCCTATCTCTATACAAATACTGAAGCAAATCCAAAAGACAAACATGGAATTAATTATGAAATACAGACATATGAATACAAAGAGTCTCTCAAGTGTGGTACTTTTATTTGGCATATTCTACCTAGGAAACTGTATTTTAGGCACAAACTTGAGTGCATAATTTCCCAAAACTCAGTTGTTATTTTTCCTTATCCATTTCCAGTGCATGGAAAATTATAGAATAATAAATAATGAACCTGCTTATAACTGAGAAACCAGTTCATCAGTTACCAAGTCCTACTCAATCTTTAGTCATCTGTACCTCTTCCACTCCATCTTCTCAATGGAATTGCTTTAGCAAATCCAAACATATGACTTCAACCTGGAGTATTTCAGTATGTGCTCCAAAAGTAAAAAAAAAAAAAAAAAAAAAAAAAGAAAAAAAAAGAAAAGAAAAAGAAAGAATAAAACTATCATATAATACCATTTTCACTTTTTAAAAATTAATATCTTTAGTACCTTCAAATTTGTTGTTCTAATATACCCCAATTATCTAATAAATGTTTAATAGCTGATTTTTTCAAATTATGACCCAAATTCCAACACTGTACTTAATGTCTCACATTTTCATCTCTTTTTTCTTAATGGACATATTTTTGAAATATATATATAAATTACAAGCATACAGCTTAATAAATTGTTAAAGTAAACTACTGTCACTCAATAAATAGAATATCAATTATCCACCAGAATCTTTCTTCTAGCCCCTCCCTTGAAAGGTAGCAACTGTTTTGATTTCTATCATGGCAAGTTTCCCACATCTGTAACAACTTCTGTAGCATGTATTACAAGTAGACAATTGCTGGATAATACCTTATGTGTATATTGAAATTTAGTATATTGCCAAGTAATTTTTCTGACGTGTTTGTAACAAATTGTACTGCCAGCAGCACTGTATGAAAAATTCAGTTTCTCTGTAATATCAACAATACTTGCAGTTTTACCACTCTTTAAAGATATTTCTCATTTTTGTGACTATGTGTGGTTTAATGTACATCTCTATGGTCACTCATTTTTTATTTATTTTATTTTATTTTTCATTATGAAATTTATTGTCAAATTGGTTTCCATACAACACCCATTGTTCATCCCAACAGGTGCCCTCCTCAATGCCCATCCCTCACTTTTCCCTCCCTCCCACCCCCCCTCCCCTCATCAACCCTCAGTTTATTCTCAGTTTTTAAGAATAAACTTATGGTTTGGCTCCCTCCCTCTCTAACATTTTATTTCCTTCCCCTCCCCCAAGGTCTTCTGTTAAGTTTCTCAGGATCCACAAAGGAGGGAAAACGTAGGGTATCTGTCTTTCTCTGTATGGCTTATTTCACTTAGCATCACACTCTCCAGTTCCATCCTCGTTGCTACAAAAGGCCATATTTCATTCTTTCTCATTGCCACGTAGTTTTCCATTGTGTATATAAGCCACAATTTATTTATCCATTCATCAGTTGATGGACATTTAGGCTCTTTCCATAATTTGGCTATTGTTGAAAGTGCTGCTCTAAACATTGGGGTACAAGAACCCCTATGCCTCAGCACTCCTGTATCCCTTGGATAAATTCCTAGAAGTACTACTGCTGGGTCATAGGGTAGATCTATTTTTAATTTTCTGAGAAATCTCCACACTGTTTTCCAGAGCGGCTGCACCAATTTGCCTTCCCACCAACAGTGCAAGAGGGTTCCTCTTGCACATCCTCTCCAGCATCTCTAGTCTCCTGATTTGTTCATTTTGGCCATTCTGACTGGTGTGAGGTGATATCTCAGTGTGGTTTTGATATGTATTTCGCTGATGCGGAGTGACATTGAACATCTTTTCATGTGCCAGTTGACCATCTGGATGTCTTCTTCAGAGAAGTGTCTATTCATGTCTTCTGCCCATTTATTCACTGGATTATTTGTTTCTTGGGTGTGGAGTTTGGTGGTTCTTTAGGATTTTTGGATATTAACCCTTTGTCTGACATACCATTTGCAAATATCTTTTCCCATTCCAGAGGTTGCCTTTTAGTTTTGTTGATTGTTTCCTTTGCAGTGCAGAAGCTTTTTATCTTCATGAGGTCCCAATAGTTCATTTTTGCTTTTAATTCCCTTGCTTTTGGGGATGTGTCAAGTAAGAAATTGCTCCGGCTGAGGTCAGAGAGGTTTTATCCTGCTTTCTCCTCTAAGGTTTTGATGGTTTCCTGTTTCACATTCAGGTCCTTTGTCCATTTTGAGTTTATTTTTGTGAATGGTGTGAGAAAGTGGTCTACTTTCAGTCTTCTGCATGTTGCTGTCCAGTTCTCCCAGCACCATTTGTTAAAGAGACTGTCTTTTTTCCATTGGATGTTCTTTTCTGCTTTGTCAAAGATGAGTTGGTCATACGTTTGTGGGTTTAGTTCTGGGGTTTCTATTCTATTCCATTGGTCTATGGTCTGTTTTTGTGCCAATACCATGCTGTCTTGATGATTACAGCTTTGTAGTAGAGGCTAAAGTCTGGGATTGTGATGCCTCCTGCTTTGGTCTCCTTCAAAATTACTTTGGCTATTCAGGATCTTTTTTGGTTCCATACAAATCTTAGGATTGCTTGTTCTAGCTTTGAGAAGAATGCTGGTGCAATTTTGATTGGGATTGCATTGAATGTGTAGGTAGCTTTGGGTAGTATTGATATTTTAACAATATTTATTCTTCCAATCCATGAGCACGGAATGCTTTTCCATTTCTTTATATCTTCTTCAATTTCCTTCATAAGGTTTCTATAGTTTTCAGCATACAGATCTTTTACATCTTTGGCTAGGTTTATTCCTAGGTATTTTATGCTTCTCGGTGCAATAGTGAATGGGATCAGTTTCTTTATTTGTCTTTCTGTTGCTTCATTATTAGTATATAATAATGCAACTGATTTCTGTACATTGATTTTTGTATCCTGCGACTTTGCTGAATTCATGTATCAGTTCTAGCAGACTTTTGGTGGAGTCTATAGGGTTTTCCATGTATGATATGTCATCTGCAAAAAGTGAAAGCTTGACTTCCTCTTTGCCAATTTTGTTGCCTTTGATTTCCTTTTGTTGTCTGATTGCAGATGCTAGAACTTCCAACACTATATTAAACAACAGCGTTGGGAGTGGACATCCCTGTCGTGTTTCTGATCTCAGTGGGAAAGCGTTCAGTTTTTCCCCATTGAGGATGATATTAGCCTGGGCTTCTCATAAGTGGTTTTTATGATCTTTAAGTATGTTCCTTCTATCCCAACTTTCTCGAGGGTTTTTACTAAGAAAGGATGCTGAATTTTGTCAAATGCTTTTTCTGCATCAATTGACAGGATCATATGGTTCTTTTCTTTACTTTTATTAATGTGATGTATCACATTGATTGATTTGCAAATGTTGAACCAGCCCTGCATCTCAGGAATGAATCCCACTTGATTGTGGTGAATAATTCTTTTTATATTAGTTGAATTCGATTTGCTACTATCTTATTGAGAATTTTTGCATCCATATTCATCAGGGATATTGACCTGTAGTTCTTTTTTTTTTTTTTTTTTTTTTCTGGGTCTTTATCTGGTTTAGGAACAAAGTAATGCTGGCTTCATAGAATGAGTCTGGAAGTTTTCCTTCCCTTTATATTCTTTGGAACAGCTTGAGAAGGATAGGTATCATCTCTGCTTTAAATGTCTGGTAGAGACTCTTAAAAACTGAGAACATACTGAGGGCTGATGGGGGGTGGGATGGAGGGGAGGGTGGGTGATAGGTATTGAGGAGGGCACCTGTTGGGATGAGCACTGGGTGTTGTTTGGAAACCAATTTGACAATAAATTTCATATATTTAAAAATGAATGAATGAATGAATGAATGTCTGGTAGAATTCCCCAGGAAAGCCATCTGGTCCTGGACTCTTATCTGTTGGGAGATTTTGAATAACTGATTCAATTTCTTTGCTGGTTATGGGTCTGTTCAAGTTTTCTATTTCTTCCTGTTGGAGTTTTGGAAGTGTGTGGGTGCTCAGGAATTTGTCCATCTTCCAGGTTGTCCAGTTTGTTGGCATACGATTTTTCATAGTATTTCCTGATAATTGCTTGTATTTCTGAGGGATTGGTTGTAATAATTCCATTTTCATTCATGATATTATCTATTTGGGTCATGTCCCTTTTCTTTTTGAGAAGCTTGGCTAGAAGTTTATCAAGTTTGTTTATTTTTTCAAAAAACCAACTCTTGGTTTTATTGATATCCTCTACCCTTTTTTTTTAATTCCATATTGTTTATTTCTGCTCTGATCTTTATTATTTCTCTTCTTCTGCTGGCTTTGGGGTGTCTTTGCTGTTCGGCTTCTAGTTCCTTTAGGTGTGCTGTTAGATTTTGTATTTGGGATTTTTCTTGTTTCTTGAGATAGGCCTGGATTGCAATGTATTTTCCTCTCAGGACTGCCTTCCCTGCATCCCGAAGCATTTGGATTGTTGTATTTTCAGTTTCATTTGTTTTCATCTATTTTTAAATTTCTTCTCTAATTGCCTGGTTGACCCATTCATTCTTTGTAGGGTGTTCTTTAACCTCCATGCTTTTGGAGGTTTTCGAGACTTTTTCTTGTGGCTGATTTCAAGCTTTGTAGCTTTGTGGTCTGAAAGTGTGCATGGTATGATCTCAATTCTTGTATACTTATGAAGGGCTGTTTTGTGACCCAGTATGTGATCTATCTTGGAGAATGTTCCATGTGCACTTGAGGAGAAAGTATTTTCTGTTGCTTTGGGATGCAGAGTTCTAAATATAACTGTCAAGTCCATCTGATCCAATGTATCATTTAGGGCCCTTGTTTCTTTATTGATCCTGTGTCTAGATGATCTGTCCATTGTTGTAAGTGGGGTATTAAAGTCCCCAGCAATTACCACATTCTTATCTATAAGGTTGCTTATGTTTGTGATTAATTGTTTTATATATTTGGGGGCTTCCATATTCAGGGCATAGGCATTTATCATTGTTAGCTCTTCCTGATGGATAGACCCTGTGATTGTTATATAATGCCTTTCTTCATCTCTTGTTACAGCCTTTAATTTAGAGTCTAGTTTGTCTGATATAAGTATGACTATTCCAGCTTTCTCTGACTTCCAGTAGTATGATAGATAGTTCTCCATCCCCTCACTTTCAATCTGAAGGTATCCTCAGGTCTAAAATGAGTCTTGTAGACAGAAAATAGATGGGTCTTGTTTTTGTATCCATTCTGATACCCTCTGTCTTTTGGTTGGAGCATTTAGTCCATTTACATTCAGTGTTATTATTGAAAGATATGGGCTAAGAGTCCCTGTGATGTCTGTAGGTATCACGCTTGTAGTGATGTCTCTGGTACTTTGTGGTCCTTGCAAAATTTCACTCACAGAATCCCCCTCAGGATCTCTTGTAGGGTTGGTTTAGTGGTGATGAATTCCTTCGGTTTTTGTTTATTTGGGAAGACCTTTATCTCTCCTTCTATTCTGAATGACAGACTTGCTTGAAGGATTCTCAGCTGCATATTTTTTCTGTTCATCATATTGAAGATTTCCTGCTATTCCTTTCTGACCTGCCAGGTTTCAGTAGAGAGAAACGTCACCAGTCTTATCGGTCTCCCTTTATATGTTAGAGCATGTTTATCCCTAGCTGCTTTCAGAATTTTCTCTTTATCCTTGCATTTTGCTGGTTTCACTATGATATGTCATGCAGAAGATCAATTCAAGTTACTTCTGAAGGGAGTTCTCTGTGCCTCTTGGATTTCAATGACTTTTTCCTTCCCCAGATCAGGGAAGTTCTCAGGTATGATATATGAGGTATGAGACCTTCAACCCCTGTCTCTCTCCCTTCTTCTGGAATTCCTATAATATGGATATTGTTGCGTTTGATGCATCACTTAGTTCTCTAATTCTCCCCTCATACTTCTGGATTTTTTTCTCTCTCTTTTTCTCAGCTTCCTCTTTTTCCATAATTTTATCTTCTAATTCACCTATTCTCTCCTCTGCCTCTTCACTCCATGATATGGTCACCTCCATTTTATTTTACCCCTCATTTATAGCATTTTTCAGCTCCCCATGACTATTTCTTAGTCCCTTGATCTCTGTAGCAATAGATTGTCTGCTTTCCTCTATACTTTTTTCAAGCCCAGCAATTAATTTTATACCAATTATTCTAAATTCTTGTTCTGTTATATTGCTTAAATCATTTTTGATCAATTCGTTAGCTGTTGCTACTTCTGGGAGTTTCTTTTGAGGAGAATTCGTCCATTTAGTCATTTTGGTTAGTCCCTGCAGTAGCTCCAAACTGCAGGGCATTTCCCCTGTGCTGTCCAGAGAAAGTTGTGTTGGTAGGTGGGCCGCATCAGACTGATGTCTGCCCCTAGCCTCTGCCGGGGCACAGTCCGACTGGTGTGTACCTTATCTTCCCCTCTCCCAGGGGCAGGACTCACTGTGAGTGGTGTGGCCCGTCTGGGCTGGTTGCACACTGCCAGGCTTGTGGTGCTGCTTTGATGGGATCTGGCCAAGGACATATTAGATGGGGTGGATCTGCAATGTGCACAGGGGCGGGAGGGGCAGGCTTAGCTCCCTTTGCCCTCAGTGGTCCCTGTGGGAGGGGCCCTGTAGCACCAGGAGGGAGGCAGGCAGTTTGGAGGGATGGATCCACAGAAGCACAGGGTTGGGCATTTGCGGGGTGCAGCAAGTTCGGTGACAGGAACTGGTTCCCTTTGGGAGTTCGGCTGGGGGATGGGAGAGGGGGATGGCACTTGCTAGCCTAGCTGAGCTCTGTCTCCCAGGGCTCAACAACTCTCCCTCCTGGCATCCTCACCCTTGCCACTTTCTGAGAGCAGAGCTGTTAACTTTTAACATTCCAGATGTTAAGTCCTGCTGGCTCTCAGAACTCACACAGTTCTGGCCCCTCTGCTTTTGCAAGCCAGACCTTGGGGGCTCTGCCTTGCCTGGCTGGCTGCCCCTCCACCACCTGGCTCCCTCCCACCAGTCCATGTAGCACGGACCACCTCTCTGCCCTTCCTACCCTCTTCCATGGACCTCTTGTCTGTGCTTGGCTCTGGAGAGTCCGTTCTGCTTGTCTTCTGGTGGTTTTCTGGGTTATTTAGGCACATGTGGGTGGAATCTAAGTGATCAGCAGGACGAGGTGAGCCCAGTGCCCTCCTACACCGCTATCTTCCCCTAAAGACTCTATGGTCACTCATAAAGTTAACAATTTGGACATCCTTTTGGCCAGTTCTTTTGCATATTTATGTTGAGGTTTTGTGGCCATTTGTATTGCAAAATACTCTTTCCATTCTGTGGCTTATCTTTTAATTCTTGTAAGGGTCATTTTTAGTTCCCAAAGAAGTTTATAATTTAGTCCAATTTATTGATTGTTCTCCCTTTTTGGTGGACAGATGATGAGTCATATTTAAATGACTTTTCCCCCCTTCCAGTTTATAAAGTATTTGTCATTGTCTTCTGAAAGATTGTGTAATTTCCCTTATGTATGTATGTATTTATTTATTTATTTATTTTTAAATTTTTAAAAAGTTTACTTTTGAGAGAGAGAGAGAGAGAGAGAGAGCATGAACAGGGGAGGGGCAGAGAGAGAGGGAGACACAGAATCTGAAGCAGGCTCCAGGCTCTGAGCTGTCAACACATAGTCCAACGTGGGGCTTGAACTGACAAACAGCAAGATTGTGACCTGAGCTGATACTGGACACTTAACCCACTTAGCCTTCCAGGCACCCCTTATCTGTCATATTTAAAGCATCATCTGGAATTTGTTTTTTAATATGGTGTAAAGTGGGATTCAAGCTTCATTTTTGCGTGTGCGTATCCAGTTCAACAGAAACTAATTATTGAAAAGACCGTTTTTCTAAGTTATTTGCAGCCTCAGCTTATTTAAAAATAGATTGACTGTATATTTATATGTTTATTTTAAGACTTTTCATTTTGTTGTATTGATCTTTCTGTCCCTCTTTATTATTATAGCACAGTTTTGATTACTGTAGTTTTCCTAGTAGTGCTAGATATCCTACATGTGAGTTCTCCAACTTTGATCTTTTCCAAACTCGTCTTCCTTTTTTCGGCCCTTGACATTTCCATATAAATGCTAGAATTGTCAATTTCCATGAAAATCAGAACATCATCAACAACAGCATCGTCCTAAAATCACACTGAATCTATACATCCATAGAGAGAAAAGTGACAGCTTTGGGTGTTCAAATCTATGAACTTAGCATATTCCCTGGTTAAAGTCAAATATTCTTTAATCTTAATTGTAACAAAGGTTTTAGAGTTTTTGGAACATGGTTCATTAAACTTAGTATTCACAATTCTAGCAAAGTATTTCATAGAAATGATGATTAAGCATCCTTATTTCTTTTATGATCTCATCAACTAGCTTTCAAATAATTCAGAAATAAGTGTATAGTTATTTGTAGATTTCTTTTAAGAGACTAATTTCCCTCATATTACTAATCAAATTAAAGTTTTTTAAATCATAAGTGAGAATCATTAAATGATTCTTCTAAAATAATCAGAAATAAGATAATCATGAAATAAATATGGTTATTCTCCTTTATTAATTGTAGGTATTATTAAAATTCATTTTAAAATATTAAATATACCAGGCTTTCTTGGAAAACTTTTAACTTGATCAAGATACATTATGCATTTGATGTATTGCTGGTTTCAGCTTGTTTATATTGGGCTTCTGATGCTCTGCATTTATGTTCAGAAGATAAACCTATTAGAGTCTTTGCTACATTGTTTTCCAATCGCTATTTTCAGGATGTGAGATCAAATTTATGCTGATCTAACAAAATTAACTGAATGTGTTCTTTCTTTTTCTGTCCTCTATTCTTTTTTGAAGATTTTGCTTTGAACGCATATGATCACTGAATGAATCATAATAAAATATTTCTCTACATTTATAATATTACATATATAATTCTTCAGATTTTAAATTCTAATCAGTTTGGTAAGTTGTATTTTACCTATTTTTTTAATCAATTGGCACAATATTGTTTAAAATACACCCTTATTACCAATATAATCCTTTTTTAGATTCTAGAGTGATATTTTTTTTTTATTCATCTTCCTGTTACAGTTTTTCTATTTGTTTCTTGATCAGTATTGCCAGAGCTGATGATAAAAAAAATATTTTAGGGGTGCCTCGATACCTCAGTTGGTTAAGTGTCCGACTTCAGCTCTGATGCTTTGGCTCATGATCTCATGGCTCTGTGCTGACAGCTTGGAGCCTGGAGCCTGCTTTGGATTCTGTGTCTCCCTCTCTCTCTGCCTCTTCCCCACTTGTGCTCTCTCACTCTCTCAAAAATAAATAACACTAAAATTTTAAAAATATTTTAGAAGATTCAATAGTAACTAAAAAGGTTCTATTAGACATTTGCTTTCAATTTTACTAATTTATTGTTTCTATTTCCTTATAGTTTTTATACTTACACTGTGTTGGAGTTGTTTAAACTTACAGAGGTATGCAATTTTAGCACTGAGTCACTCTTCTTTTCAACAAATTTCTTTAACACTATAAATATCCTTGTGAGTATAGTTTTAGCTGCACCCCATAAATTTTGAAACATCATATTTGATATGTCATTCACTTTAAAATTCTAATTTCCACGGGTGCCTGGGTGGCTTAGTCCGTTAAGCATTTGTCTTCGCCTCAGGTCACAATCTCCTGGTCCGTGGGTTAGAGCCCCACATCTGGCTCTGTGTTGACAGCTTGGAGCCTGGAGCCTGTTTTGGATTCTGTGTCACCCTCTCTCTTTGCCTCTTCCCCACTTGCACTCTGTCTCCTTTATCTCTCTCAAAAATAAAAATAAACATTACAAAAAAATAATAAAGTACTACATACCTTTATAAAAATTTAAAAAAATCTAATTTCTAATGTGACTCTTTTTTTAATTTAAATTTTAGTTAGATAATATATAGTGCAATATTGGGTTCAGGAGTAGAATTCAGTGATTCATCACTTACATACCACACCCAGTGCTCATCCCAGCAAGTGCCCTCCTTAATGCCCATCACCCAGTTAGGTCATCCCCCACCCACCTTCCTCCATCAACCCTCAGTTTGTTCTCTATAGTTAACTCTCTTGTGGTTTGTTTCCCTCTCTTCTTTCCAGTCCTTCACATATATTCATCTGTTTTGTTTCTTAAACAAATATGAGTGAAATCATATGAGTGAAATCATGGTATTTGTCTTTTTTGATTGACTTATTTTGCTTGGTATAATGCATTCTACCTCCATCCATGTTGTTGCAAATGACAAGATTTTACTTTTTTTGATAGCTTAATAATATTCCATTGTATATGAAATATTCTTCTTTATCCATTGGTTGATGGATATTGGGCTCTTTCCACAGTTTGGCTATTGTTAATAATACTGCTATAAACATTGGTTGCATGTACCTCTTTGAATCTGTATTTTTGTATCCTTTGGGTAAGTACCTAGTGGTGCAATTGGTGGGCCATAGGGTAGTTCTGTTTTTAACTTTTTGAGGAACCTCCATACTATTCTCCAGAGTGGCTGTACCAGTTTGCATTACCACCAACAGTGCAAGAGATTTCCCATTTATAGATTGTTGGATCTACTTTGTCCCTTATTACAGTAAAACCTTGGTTTTTGAGCATAATTAATTCCAGAAACATGCTTACAATCAATAGCACTTGTATATCAAAGCAAATTTCCCCTTAAGAAATAATGGACATTCAAATGATTCATTCTACCACCCAAAAATATTCATATAAAATGATTGCTGTGGGGTGCCTGGGTGGCTCAGTCAGTTAAGTATAAAACTCTTGAGTTTGGGTCAGGTCATGACGTCAGTATCATGAGATGAAGTCCTGCATCTGGCTAGGTGCTAAGAGTAGAGCCTGCTTCAAATTCTCTCTCTGCCCCTCTCCCAGCCAAGTTCTCTCTCAAAATAAGTAAATAAACATATAAAAAATGATTACTCTAATATAATACAAAATAATAAAGAAAATAAAAAATATAAAAAAAAAATTAACCTGTACTTCCTTTGAACCCTTCAGCTGGTGTAAGGGAGACAAGAAAGAGGATGGTTATTGTGTAGGACGACTTTCACTATCACTAAAGGATTTGCTGCTGTCTATTGGCTGAATGGAATCTTTTTATTTTCATGCAACTATAACAAGGAACCTACCCAATGACACTTGCTTTTGCCTCCTTTAGAGGATTTTGCAGAAATGTGACATTGCATTGATGAACACTCACAATCCCACAGTGAGAAAGAGGGAAGAGCCATTGGCTCAGTCTTGATCGTGTGATGTTTGGCATCATGTACTAGTAGTATTGCAAGGCATTGCTCATTTATCAAGTTAAAATTTATTAGAAATGTTTTCTCATCTTGCAGAACACTTGCAAAACAAGTTACTTGCAATTCAAGGTTTTACTGTATTTAGGTTTCATCAGTATATTTATTATTTTCTAGGTTGATTCCACATTGCCTCTTGTAATTAAAGGTCCTGCCCTCTCCTTTTGTATCCAATAATCTACTTGTGGGAAAAACAAAACAAAACACAACAAAAATGGCGAATAATTTGTCCTATGGACTAGAACATATTTAGATTATACTGATCATATCTCCATAGGGTTATTTAATATCTTCCTTTTCCATCATCTGTTAGGTAGATCTAAAGACTTGTTTAGATTCAGAGTTTTGTTATTATTGACAAGAATACTTCTTGGATGATACTATGTGATTCCATTATGGGACCACATACTATGTGAATCCATTTATGAAATTTCTCATTTGTATTTTATCTAAGTGTTTTTGTATTCTTTCAGAATGATTTCTTATGTAGTTTGTTTCTACAATGATTTTAAACTGAACTTGTTTAATCTTTAGTCTTCATTTATTGCTTAGTTACCGTATGAATAGATGAGGTAGAAGAGGCAGAATAAATGCATCATTATTTCCTTTTATTTACCATTTATTTTGAAATTAGAATTTTGAAGAATCCTCCAATGATTATTCCTCTCCTTATTAAGCAGTACATTCTTAGAGTTCTCTTAACATGACCTTGGTACTCTTTGATAGCATCTTTGATCTCTGGTAAAATAAGTGTGCTAGACTCATTTTGTACATTTTCTTCTCTAGACTTTCATTTAGCCATTACTAGAAAACATTTGGTTAACTTTCTAATTACTGATCAATTTCCTTACCAATAATTTATCTGTCCAGGTTTTTATATTTATTCATGTTTCAGTCTTCATAGGTTACATTTTTCTAGACATTTATCCATTCTAGGTTTTACAATATTTGTATAGACTTGTTCATAGTAGTCTCTTAGGATCTTTTGTATTACAGTGGTATGTTGTAATGCCTCATCTTTTATTTATAACTTTATTAAGTACCTTTTTTCTTATTAATTCTAGGTAAAGGTTTGTCTATTTTGTTTACTTAAAAAAACAGCTCTGAGTTTTGTTGTTATTTTTATTGTCTTTTTAGTCTCTATGTCTTTATTTCCATTATGAATTTATTTTCTTCCTTCTAACTTTGAACTTAGTTTGCTCTTATTTCTTTAAATTCTTGAGGTGTGAAGTTAGGTTATATGAACTCTTTTTGGTTTTTGATGTGTGCATTTATTTCTATAAATTCCCTTATTAGAATACTTTTTGAAGTATCCTCTAAGTTTTAGTATGTTTATTTTCATTTGTCTCAAGATAATTTTGATTGCTTTTTATTTATTTTTTTTACCCATAGATTGTTCAGTAGCATGTTGGTTAATACGCACATATTTGTAAGTCAGTTTTTTGTTTGTTTGTTTGTTTTGTTTTTTTCTTTGGGTAATTGATTTAATTTCATACAATTGTCTTATGAAAAGATACCTGATATGATTTTAGTATTTTTTAATTTGCACTTAAAAATGTGTATTTTGCTGTTTTTGGATAGATTGTTCTGTAAATGTCTAGCCCATCTGGTCTAACATGCTGTTTAATTTCAATATTTCCTTACTGATTTTCTGTTTGGATGATCTATCCAGTATTGAAAGTTTGGTATTGAAGTCCCCTATCACTGTTTCCTTCTTCAGGCCTGACATTTGCTTTGTATATTTAGCAGAATCTATGTTGGGTGCATAAATATTTACAAATGTTATATCCTCTTGGATTTACTCCTTTATAATTATTTAATAAACTTTGTCTCTTATTACAACTTTTAACTTTAAGCCTATTTTTTTTTCTAAGTATAGTTATTCCAGCTTTCTTTAGGTTTTCATTTGCATGCAGTATCTTTTTCTGTCTCTTCACTTTCAGTCTGTGTGTGTCCTTAAAGCTAATGTAAATCTCACCTGGCAGCGCATAGTTGGGTCTTGTATTATTATCAGCCACTCTGTCCCTTTCTGGAGAATTTTGTCCATTTACATTTAAAGTAATTGTTGATAGGTATGGACTTACTCTTATCATTTTGTTAATTATTTTCTGTTTGTTGTGATTACTCTCTTCCTTTTTTCTTCCCTTCCCTATTTAGCTTTTTGATTTCATGATTTTCAGTAGTAGAATTCTTAGACTGTTTTCTCTTTATCTTTTGTGTAACCACTATAGGTGTTTGCTTTGCATTTCATTGGACTTACATAAAATGTTTGTAATAGTCTTTGTTAATTGGTAGCAACTTAACTTTAAACACATACTAAAGTTCTGTATTCTTTCTCTCCATGTCTTATTTTTTTACTTTTATAATTAACACATTTTTACCTTGTGTATCATTAACAAACTATTGTAATTATAGTTATTTTAATACTTCTGAGATTTAACCTTTATAATAGAATTATAAGTGATTTATACAACACTATTTCAATATTGGAGTATTCTGAATTTAACTCTGTATTTACTATATTAGTGAGATTGAATTTTTAATATTTTCTTCTTATTAACTCACATTATTTCACCTTGAAGAATTCACTTTAATATTTCTCATAAGGCTAGTCTATTGGTGATGAACCACCTCAGCCATAATTGTCTAGAAAATTCTTTGTCTTTTTTTTAGATATTTAATGAATATTTATTACTTAATTTATCACAACATTAAAGTTGCAAGTTACCAAAAAGATTTTCAAAACTATTTTTAGGCAGATGTATATATTATAAAACATAATTACTATTAAAGAAAATCCACCCATATATAATATGTTTATTTCATTTATATCAACAATCTGACACACATGTTCTTAACAGTTTGCTTGGATTGTTCATGAAGATTTCATTAGACATTAAGCAAAGCTAGACATCATCAAATTATTTCCCTGTTAACTATCTATAACACAAGCATGTTAGGCAGTTATGAAAAAAATGACATAAGCAAAAGCCCTAAGAAAGTTAAATGCATGTTTTTTGTTTTGTTTTGTTTTGTTGCTGCACTTGATATACATGAAGTAATGGATATCAAAAAATTAATTTTTACTGCAAATTTACTTGTAATTTGTTCTTAGGTTGATTTATAATTGGCATGATCTTAAACATCTAGTAGAGTATTTAACTAATAAACCCAAGTGGAATAACAGTGTATGCTCATATTACACTTAATGATGATAACTCAGAAGACATACCTGTTCTTATTAAACTGACAATATCAAACTGATCTTTACACATAATTTGAAAAGCATTGAGTTAGTTCCTATATTTCTGGGAGTTTTAGGAATATTTAAACTTATATCGGTGCTTATGTCTCTTAAGCCAATTAGAATAGAGCATAATTGTCTAGAAAACTCTTTGTCTTTTAATCCTGAAGGATATATTTGCTGGGTAAAGTGTTCTTGATTGGCAGTTTTTACTTTCTGTTCCTTGAAAATATCATCCAACTCACTCTGGCCTGTAAAGTTTCTGCTACAAAATTTGCCGATGATAATCTGGTGGTTCTCTTGCATGACAAATTGTTTTCTCTTTATGCTTTAGGGTTCTCTCCTTGTCTTCAACATTTGACAAATTAATTATAATGTGTGTTTGGTGTAGGTATGTTTAGATTCATCCTGATTGGAATTCTCTGTATTTCCTGGATCTGGATATCTCTTTCTTCAGGTTAGGGAAGTTTTTGTCATAACTTATTTGAATAAATTTTCTGCCCCCTTTTCTCTTTCTTTTCCTTCTGGTTTATCTATAATGTGTATATTTGCTTGTTTGTTGGTATCTCAAAATCCCGTGATTTATCTTCACTCTTTTTCAATCATTTCATTTTTTTCTTCCAATTAGATGCATTCCACTGCCTTGTCTTTGTGTTTGCTTTAGTCTATTATTAGATCCCTCTATGCAATTTTTTAGTTACTGTATTTTTCAGCATTATGATTTTTGTTTGGTCCTTTACTTTCTTCCACTTTTTTGTCTCTTTGTTGAAATTCTTTAGTCATGCATTGTCCTCCTGACCTCAGTGAACATCTTTATGAACATTACTTTAAACTCCTTATCATGGAAACCACTTATATCTGTTTCATTAAGGTCTTTTTTTCTGGAGTTTTATGTTCTTTTGTTTAGAAACACATTTCTGTAACTCTTCATTTCCCTCTATTCTCTGTACTAATTTCTGCATAAGAGCTGAAACAGCCACCCCAACCCCCCTCTTGACAGAGAGGTCTTTTGTAGGAGATGAATAGTGCTTTCGGCTCAGCGTGATTTCTTGGTTGTTTCTCAAAGCTTTGTGATTGTATATTCCACTTTCTTTGCTCTTAGTTGAGGATGTGGCAAGATCTGTAAAGGTCCCAAAAGGGAGAACCTCAGTCAGCCCTAAGATATAGTCTCTATGGAAACCAGACCCTCAAGCAGCAGCTTTTGAGGTATAGAGAGATCTCTTTCAAGGAAAGATAGGGAGATGAACAGTACTGTCTGTTCCTTCTGTACTGAGTCCTTGCCAGTTAAGAACTGTTTCTTGTGTTTACTGTAGTCCTGTGGGGCCAACAAATGCAGCCCCCCACTGATCACCAAAGTCAGTTATCAAGGGATGTTTCCCTTGGCTTACACCTGTAAGATCAAAGCACCCGTCATGTGCACAAGCTCCTTCCATAGGAATGTAGGTGATGTGGGACAGACTACAAGGAGAGTGTGGAGATAGTGAGTTTGTTGGGGGAGAATTACAGTCAGCTGGCAGATGTGTGCTACATTAGAACTTTGACCCTCAGGCAGCAGTTCTTAAAATGCAAATAGGACTCTTGGGAAAGACTGGGAAATGAGAATGTATCTGCTCTCTCTGTACTGAACCCTGGAGAAATCGCTCTTTAAGAACTGCCTCTTTGTTGCAGACTTATGGGACTAGCTAACACAAGCTTCTTTGACCAACAGAAGCCGGTGATCTAGAGATGCATCCCTTGGGTGGCACCATAAAATGTGGGGTGCCAGAAGTATGCACAGATTTCTTCTAGGGAGATGCTGGCAACATGAAGCAGACTAGAGGCAGAACCTGGTTAGAGCGTCAGCTTCCCTGGTCTCAGGAGGGAGGGTAATTAGGCATTATATGAGTGCAAAATTAGCAGTGTTTCCTTCAGGCAGCTGCTTTTACTGTATGAAAACAGGACTCTGTTGGGGAAAGACTGGGAGATGAGCATTTCTATCTACTCCCTCTTCAGTGAACCCTAGCGGGGATAGCTGGTTAAGAAATGCTTCTTTGTTGCTATAGCCCTGTGGGACCAGAAAATGAGAGCCCCATTGGTCACCAGAGGTTGGTAATTGAGAGATGCATCCCCTGGGTGGCACCTGCAAAAGGTGGGTCCCCAAATGTGCCAATTCCTTCCAGAGAAGTACCAGCAACCCACTGAGCAGGCCAGAAGAATGTGGAAACAGCTCCCCCACCCCCCACCACTTATTTCACCAGTGTCCAGGGAGGATTGCTGTCAGTTCCTAAATGTGTGCAAAACAAGATACCTTACCCTCAGACAACAGCTTTTAAAGTATGGAAATAGGCCTTTTTCAAGGAAAGGCTGGGAGTTTCCATCTGCTGCCTTTGTACTGAGCCCTGGGGGAAGCTCTTGAGAGCTTGTTAAGTAGTGTTATATTATTTTGTATAGTCTAGTAAGTTTCCTGGATACAAGTCCCATTGGCTGTCAGAGCTAGATGTTTTAGAGGCCTGTTTCTCAGATGGAAGTCTTAAAAGTTGGGTGCTATACTTTGGGTCCAATATTTTTGCTCTTCAGAGAGTTGGAAATTCTCTCCAGATTGTATGTCACTGGGATGTGGGTGGGGTTCTTGGGCATAGTGTGTCCCAGACTTTCCTATTAATTTGGTTGTAGGTATTTTCTCCTCTACCTTATGTGTAGGAACCTATACTTGGTGTGTCTGTGGAAGAGGTGAGTTCAGGAGCCTCCTATGTTACCTTTGTGGGCCCGAATTGTGGGATGTCTTTCCATTTCTTATTCTGTTTAAATTCTTACATCAATAGTTTACAGTATATGTGTCTTTCACACCTTAGTTCAGTTTATTCCTAAGTATTTTATTATTTTTGTTGCTATTGTAAATGAGATTACTTTCTTAATTTTCTGTTCAGATAATTCATCCTTTCTGTGTGGAAATGCAACTGACCTTTGTATGTTGATTTTTCTTATATACCGCTACTTTATTCAATTTGGTTACCAGGTTTTTCTTTGGCTAGGGTGCAGGATGAAGACTCTTTAAGGTTTTTATATTTAAGATCAAGTCTTTTGCAAACAGGAGCAATTTTACTTTTTATTTTTTGGTTTGAATACTTTTACTTTTTGTGCCCTAAGTACTCTATCTAGAACCTCCAGTACTATGTTGAGTAGAAGTGGTGAGAGTGGGCATGCTTGACATGCTCTTGAAATGGGAGGAAAAGTTTTCAACTTTTCATCAATGCGTAAGATGTTAGTCGTAGGGTTTTCTTACATTGCTTTTATTATTTTGAAGCAATTTCCCTCTATTCCTAGTTTTTGGGTTTTTATTATGAAAGGGTGTTGAATTTTATCAAATTTTCTAAAGTACTTATTAGGATAATGACATGATTTTTATCCTGCATTCTGTTAATGTAGTATATTAAAAATTGCTTTATATATGTTCAACCATCCTTGTTTCTCAGGGGTCAATCCCTCTTAGTCATTGTGTATGACCTTTTTATTCCATTGTTGAATTCAGTTTGCTGGTATTTTGTTGAGGATTTTTCAATCTATACCCATCAAGGATATTGACTTGTTTTCATTTCTTGTGGTATCTTTTATCTACCTGTGACATCAGGGTCGTGCTGACCTCATACAATGCGTTTGGAAGTGTTTCTTTCTCTTAAAATTTTTGGAAGACTAAACAGGATAACCATTATGTCTTCTTTAAATGTTTGGTAGAATTCACCTATGAAGCCATTTGCTACTGGGATGATCTTTGTTGGAGGGTTTTTATTAAATTTATTTAATATATATATATATTATATAATAATATAATATATACTATAATATAATAATATATATAATAAATAAATTTATTAAATTACTAATTTAATCTCTTGTAAACCCATTCAGATGTTCTATTTATTCATGAAATAGTCTTGGTAGGATATATATTTCTAATAAGTTAATCATTTATTCCAGGTTATCTAGTCTGTGGTATATAAATATGTACAGCAGTCTCTTACTATTTTTTTTCTATTTCTGTAGTATTTAAGCACTTATTTTTTATATTTTGAACCTTCTTTTTTTTCATTAAACCAGATAAGGAATACACAATGGGGAAAGGATAGTTTCTTCAACAAAGAATGTCAGGAAACTGGATATCCACATGTGAAAGAATTTACTTGGACCCTTATCTTACACTGTATACAAATAACCCAAATTAACTAAAGACCTGAAATGATAAAATTCATAGAAGAAAGGTTAAGGGAAATGCTTCATGACATTGGTCGTGGCAATGATTTCATAGATAGGATACCAAAAGCATAGGCAACTAAAGTAAAAACATATGCGATCCCATAAAACTAAAAAGCTTCTGCACAGCAAAGAAAACACCAGGAAAATCCAGCTGTAGTATGAGAAAATATTTGCAAAACCTGTATCTGATAAATGGTTAATTCCCAAAATATATAAGGGACTTCTACAACTAGATGGCAGAGAAAATCTAATAATTCAATTAAAACTGAACAAAAGAGCCAATAGACATTTCTCCAAAGACATACAGGGATCAACAGATAAAATAAAAGATGTTCCATGTCACTGTTACTCAGTGCAGTCAAAACCACAATGAGATACTATATTAGGATAAATATTATTTAAAAAAAGTTTCAGGGTGCCTGGGTGGCTCAGTCGTTTAAGAGTTGGACTTCAACTCATGTCAAGATCTCATGGTTTGAGAGTTTGAGCTCCACATCAAGCTGTCTGCTGTCAGCACAGAGCCTGCTTTGGATTGTCTGTCCCCTTCTCCCTCTGCCCCTCCCCTGCTGGTTCGTTCTCTCTCTCTCTCTCTCTCTCTCTCTCTCTCTCTCTCTGTCAAAATAAATAAATAACCTTAAAGTTTGGGTGAGGAATTAGAGAAATTAGAAAACCGGTGCACTGTTAATGGGAATACAAAATGGTACAGCCACTATGGAAAACAGTAGTTAGGTGTCTCAAAATATTAGAAATAAAACTGCCATATGGAACAGCAATTCCAATTCAGGATACTTATGCAACATAATTGAAAATAGCCACAATGTGGAAACAACCTGTTTCCATCAATGGATAAATAGTTAAAGAAACTATGACACAAAACACATTATATATATTATTTACCCTTAAAAAAGGAGGAAATTCTGCCACATATAACAAAGTGGATGAACATGGACAATTATGCCAAGCAAAATAATCCAGTTATAGAAAAACAAATTCTGCATGATTCCGCTTATGTGAAACCTCATTTAAGTCAAATTTATAGAAAAAGAGAGTAGAATGCTAACTGCCAAGGTGTGGGTTGACAAAGAAATAGGGAGTTGCTAGTCAATGGGTATGAAATTTCAGTTATGCAGGATGAATAATTTCTAGAGATCTGCCATGAAGCATTTTGCATACAGTTAACAGTACTATATTATACATTTAAAAATATTTTAAACAGGCAAATCTCATGTTAAGTGTTCTTATACTACAGTAGAACCAAACGTGCACAATTATACACATACCAGTAGATACAAAAAAGGTGAAATCAGACCAAGGTCATTGGATTATATCAGCATCAATTTCAATTTTAAAATGCTTACAATACTGTAGTTCTGTGGCTCTAAATATTCTAATATAGGTATGTGCTCATCATAAATATCAAAAATATGCACATGTATATATCCTTATATTCACATGTAAAAGTGTTTTTGTGTGTATATGTGTGTGGGTATATGTGCAGTTTCTCCATAACTGCCCTCATCTGGGTCACTTTTTATATGTCACTTACATAATCATCTAGAAGCCTGGTTCTGATTATGTCACTCATGGGTTTGTAAAGTTTTCATCTTTTACTAGATTAAGTTCAACTTAAAAAATCTGGCTTTAGGGTAATTCTTAACCTGACCTAGCAGGATTCTTTGTAAGGCATAAGATACTGAAGTTAAGAGGTGAGAAATTTGATCAGATACCAAGGGTGAGGAATTTTAGCTAAACTGACAGATCTAGCAGAATTATTGCTAAAACTGAATTAATAGGCCAAGGATAGAGGTCAAGGTGAGGTCTAGTTAAAAGAGGGATTCAGAGGATCCTGACTAAATGAGTCTTTGTCAATGCTGAAATAGAATTCTGGGTGGCAAGTTTATTAGGGAGACCTTTATGTGATCAATACCTGTGACAGAAGAGAAAGAAGTAGTAGTGGGCAGAGAGGGAAGATACCATCACATGCAGGACACAGCTCTGGGTATGAATTTAGATCTTCCTGGACATGGAATTAAGGACCAGGCCTTTATACCATCCCCTCTACCAGTCTTGGATTTAGGCTGTCCCCAGAATGGGTTGTGATTTGGGTAAGGCAGTTCCCTTCAGCAGATGTCACATTAGCCTTAGACTACAGAATTCTTAGGCTTGCAAAACACCATTCTTAGCCCTGAAAGGATATTCGAGAAGCACAGGATAGCATTCACTGCAGCTTAAGATCCAAGGTGCTCCAGTTACTCCCTTCCTTAGGATTGCCAATCAAATACAGTGTGGCTTAGAGCAGCCTTTCTCCTGACATATGGGCTATTGAAAATTAAACTGAAGTATTAAGCCAAATTTCTACCTCCATGACTTACAAAGAAAAAGTTTAGCAAGAATAAAGAATTAAACAAATGCAAAGAAATACACAGATGCAAGAAAGAAAATGAAGGTCTTCAACTTATTCAGAGTTTAATTTTCCTTGGGATTAGAAAATATCTAGTATTTTGTGATAGATTTTTAACTTCTGTCAGTGAAATTTACTTTTTCCCCCCTTTTAGTGTACAGGATTCTCTTACCTCCATATAAAAGGCATCTAATTGATAGAAGTAGATCTGTTACTTGCTGACTATGAAGACTTGGGTAGATTAGACTTTATTTTATTTTTATTTTTTTAAGTGTATTTATTTATTATTTTATTTTATTTTATTTTGTTTATTTTTATTTATTTTTTATTTTATTATATATTATTTTATTTTAAGTTTATTTATTTATGTTTTTATTTTATTATGGGAGGGGCAGAGACAGAGGGAGGGAGAAAGGGTCCAAAGCCCTGTGTGGGACTCAAACTCACAAACCACGAGATCATGATTTGAGT
The DNA here is from genome assembly GCF_027475565.1 of Acinonyx jubatus. Taxonomy (NCBI): domain Eukaryota; kingdom Metazoa; phylum Chordata; class Mammalia; order Carnivora; family Felidae; genus Acinonyx; species Acinonyx jubatus. Next base: position 89,133,692 of record NC_069386.1, read on the forward strand.
TGATGTTGGATTCTTAATTGACCGAGCCATCCAGGTACCCTGGGGGTATATTAGACTTTTTAAACTTGAGTTTCTTCCCTGTAAAATAATGAGTACTTTAAGATCAAATACAAATTAAATTAAGAGGCTAAATTCTGCCTCCTTAAAACTAAGGGAAGAAATTCCCTTTTTCTTTTTTCTTAGAGCATTTACGTTATGAAACTTGGAATTTAAGTCCTTTCCCTATCTGAAATGTGTGTAATTCTTTTAAAAAACTATTTGAGTCTTTTGCCAGCTTTAAGACACTGGAATATCTTTCTGAAGAACTATCTCTTTGAAATGTCATCATCAAGGAAGACAATGCTCCTATCTCCCAGTCTTCCTGGCTCTCAGTCTCATTTTGGCAGGGTCCCTGGTTTCAAGTTGTAAAACTGCCCCCTCTCATAAAGATACAAGGAATTTATTTTTCCTTTGGATAAACCCAATTAACTAACACAGATGGTAATTCCAACTACCAAGTAAATTTAGGATGAACTCTCTGTAAAAAAGTAGTGCTGTCAAGTCCTCTTACTTGAGAACCAGTTATTTATCTTGAGAACATGTGTGTAATGGGTTGTATCTGCTTGGCTATGTAAAGGGTGAGATTTCTTTCTGTCTCTGCAGTCTCTTAGCAGATTGCCTGTGATGCACGTCACGTCACATTCTGGTTTCATGCTTATTCAATGAAAAAACTCTCTTCTCTTCTACCTTGGTTGAGTGGTTTCCTGGGTTTGGATGAGATTTTATTAAGTTTCCCCAACACTACTTAGCTTTCAGGATTTGTGCATGTATTGTGTGTGGTTGCAGATTATATAAGTCATTATTAATATTATTTTTACCAAATCTCACTTTGAGAGAAGTTTGAGTTGAACTCACTTGTTAATTGTTAAATATCCATTCTAGTGCTTATAACTGCTGAGTATGTACTTATTCAATGAATACATATATTCTGAGAAGTTCAGAGTTTCAGTTTTGATCTTTGCTCTCTTTTTCTAGGCTAGAAAATCAAAAAGGGATTGTGAAGTCTAGTAAATGAATACCTGGGAGTAAAATGAATTACTGATTTAGACATTAAAATACTTTGATGTTGTGGAGACACGTATATATTTTGTTGTCCTTTCTATCCCCAATTTAGAAACTTAAATGGGGCAGGTACATGTAAACTAAAGCTCATGTCAACTCATGTGAATCTCAATATGTTTTAAGACCCCACAAGTTGTGTTTATATATTTTTCAAAATATGTGACTCTTACAAATTAATATCACATAATTATTGAAACTAATATTTCCAAATATAGGACATTCCTAATGATTTGTTTTAATGAACCATAAGAAAAAAAAATCTCTTACAGTTTGCCTCCCTCTCTCTCTCTCCCTTTTTTTTTTCTTCTTTTCCCCTATCATAGGTATAGGGAAATTATATGTATTATCATTTTAAAATTTCTCATAATATGCTACACTGGAGACTGCCCTAGGCAAAACAACAACAAAAACCCAGAATTTTCAAGTCAAACCAAGTTATTTTTCATCATTTTCTAAAAATGTAATTGTGTACATATATAATTTATGGACTTGGGGTGGTGATGATGTATCAATGTAGGTTTATCAGTTGTAACAAATGTGCTGGTCTGGGGGCAGGGGGGACCTTGACAATGAAGAGGCTGTGCAGGTGTGGAAGCAATGTGTATATGGGCAATCTCTATACCTTCCCCTCAATTTTGCTGTGAATGTAAAACTGCTGTAAAAAATAAAATCTATTAAAAAACATAACAGAGGTGGGTATTTTAGTTATCACCTTTGGAATTAGTTTATTTCCAATACCAGTGATAAAAGCCTGAGGGCTAAACTGATTGTGAAGATGTCAAGAACAGTGCTAAAATACCTTAGGCAACTTGACAGTGTTTGAAATGCTAATGACAACCCCTTCTGTTACTTTGGAATTTATTCTTATTAAATTCTACATCTAGGTATGTACAATAAACATCTGTGAACACAAAAATCTGAAACTAAAATGATACAAACTGTGAAACTGCTCTATTCTCTATTGTTTGCTTTAACTTTTTTCTAAGGAGTGGGGAAAAAGGGGGGGGGAATCTTATCCATCCCTATAAAAACAACACCTTTAACATGTTAATAGACTGTACACAAGGCTGAAAATCTAATCCATTCTATCTAAACTATCTCTGTAAAATCTCAGATGGTGTTATTTTCTGAGGGGTGACTGGTATTATCTGTGAGGAGACCCATGGTGTTTTTCCACCTGAGGCTTTGATATGGATTCATAGTAAGGAGATGTGTCTATGAAGACCTGGAGTGAAACTGGGCAGTGTATAAATACAGAAGTGAGGAATACATCCTGGTTTTTGATTTCTAGTTGGGCAATTTTTATCCAACATTGTTAATTTAATTGTTATCAAAATACACATGATTAAAATAAATGTTAATAAATTTGGAAATATTAAAATTGCCTTTAAGATACTATTTCTTATCTGTATTTTAGAATTCTAGGCATTTATAAGACTCTTCAATGACATTTTACAATGTCTACAGGGTAGATGATATCATAAGTTTTGCATCGGGCCAATCTGATCTTGAGTATCATTCCAAATATAGCAGGTTTTTACTCTCGTTAGCTTTTTTCAAAAGTAGTTTTTGGACCTTGCATTAAAGTTCTCCAGAGAACCAGAGAAACACTTAGTGTGTCTATCATCTCTTAAGAGCTCATAATATCAGGTAGTATTACATAGAATGTTTACAATTACTAAAATAAAGTTTTAAAAATATCATCACTTGTAGAGTTTCCATTAATGTTCTTGACTTCCATAATGATCTTTAGCTACTTTTTATATTTATCTGCAGTATTGAGACATTAATAATGGGTAGAAAATACTGAATATTTTAATTATGCCAAAATTATTCCTCAAGTACATTTACTTGTTTGATCCTCACAACAGCCTGTTAGATATATACTATGGTTTTCATTTTTGTACATGAGGAAACTGAAGCACAGAGAGATTAACCATCTTGCCCAATATCACACAACAGGTAAGTGATGAGACTGGGACTTGAACTTAAATACTCTAAATGCGATGCCCACATCTAAGCCAGGATCCCTTACTACTTCTCTGTAAGATAGGCCTAGTACTTCTCTATAATTATCTGGCACTGATTCACAGTATATAATAATCACCGTATTGCCGTGATTATATTTTTGTATCTAGTGTCATCTTGGTAAAATGTGTAGAAATAAGTGAAAATGCAGTCTTCTAAGATATTTTCAAATTAGTGGGAAAGGCATTTTGTAAATGGGATAATTGTAATACGGTGTATGGTGGAAACACAGGAGGGATGCACTCTCTTTTTGTTTGGGACATACACTTTTTGATGTGTGTCATTGTCGAGCAATTTCTAAGCAGCCACTTGGAAACTGACAGGTTGGCTTGCCACACTCCCATATATTTGGCTTATGAGGGACAAGGGGTTCAAGCAGGTGTAGAGAGTTTACCATGGCACAGCAGGAAGAATGAGCTTTCTGTTTGCTTCATTTCCCCAATCCCTGATCCCACTGGAGCAATCACAGAGGCAGACTGGGGAGGGTGCTGTGTACACAACGGGTCTGTGTCACAGCTGAGGATCACTGAGCTCTGGAAAACCCAAATCTCCTTACAGTGCTTCTGGAAAACTTTTCAATGCTTCCCTCTGCAGAGACATTATCTTCACTCTCCTAGATGATAAGCAAACATTCAGAGAGAAGAATTAGAGAGTTTTTGCTTATTTTTAAACTATCTTTGAATATCCAGGAATGGAGTTGTTTTGTGTCTGGAATTTATATAAATCTGAGCTCAAGGACTTAATTCTTAGACACGAAGAAATGTGAAAAATTGATGGAGAGTTATATCTCAAAGTAAGACCCTTTTGGACAGCCTTCCTAGAATAAATAAATGCTAAAATTTGAAGCTTGTACGAAAGTTATTTAGAATATTAAGGGTCCACAGCATTCCATTATAAACACAGAGAGAGTTGGGGTGCCTCGGTGGGTCAGTTGGTTAAGCGTCCAACTTCAGCTCAGGTCGTGATCTCGCGGTTGGAGCCCCGTGTTGGGCTGTCTGCTGATAGTTCAGAGCCTGGAGCCTGCTTCAGATTCTGTGTCTCCCTCTCTCTCTGCCCCTCCCCTGCTCACATTCTGTGTCTCTCCCTCTCTCAAAAATAAATAGACATTAAAAATTAAAAAAAAAACAGAGCAAGAGTTTTGATATGGCTGGAATAGACACACAGTGTTTGGAAAATTATGTTGAAAAGGCCTCTATTCTGAGCATTTCAGGTGTAGTAAAAGAGATTTACATTTGATCCTGAGATGAGTAGAGGGCCTTTGAATTCTTTTACATGGGTCACAAGTAGTCTTGCTTTAGAGAATTTAACTTTTTGGAAGTATGTCTGGTAGGAGGAAGCTCAAAGCTAATTTTGCTGTTTCTTCACAAACAAAACATAAGCAAACCTTACCCAAACATTAGCCTTTTCAGGTCACATGTTCTTTAATCCTTAGTTTTCTCTATCCTTTTTTTCAGATCCAAATTACTACTTCCTTTCTTCCTCCTCCTCCTATATTTTGCCAGTCCTTAGTTTAATAGAAAACCAGATTTTCCATACCCTCACCATTCCAGAGTCCTTTCTTCCATGTCATATCCATAACTTGTCAAGGATAAATCTTTCATTTTTCACACAGGGCCAGGAAGTAGAGTAATTCATCTAGATTCCCAGTGCTGCCTTCAAATCACTTGTCTTTCATGTTCTTATAAACCTCCTTTCTCGGTCTTGGCATATAAAATTTGGTTACCCACTTTAACTGTTGCTATGTGTAAAATTTTACATATTTATGGAAGATTTTGATATATAGCATAACTGTACTTCCTTATCTCAAGTCATAATATTATTCCTGTTGATTTGTAGGCTCTTATAGAAACCCTAACAGCATAGTGAATTCCATTTTTTTACTTCTTTAGATCCAAACATTTCAGATATACTTGATTTCAGCTACTCAAACCCACAGCTATATTCTCCAAACATAACAGCATCAGCAAAACCACTTATAACTGCTTTGTTACCAACCTTTTCCAATTGAATTTATTATTTTATCCCCCACAAACCATCACTTGATGCCTTGATTTTCTCCCATTGTAAACTGCCCTCCTTGTCTTAAATTTCTTCTCTATGTAGACTAAAGAACACAAATTTAATTTTAATGATGTAAATGCCTCCAACTCTGTTGTCTCCTTGCCCTTTCTCATATCTGCTGAGAAAACACAATCATAAATTTATCAACTATCTATCTTTTTTTACCTGGGTTTCTGAGCACTAAAGAAAATCCAAGCAAATACATCAGGGACACATTCAATTCATCATAATAAATCTCTAGGTCCTAATCAATAATTTACAGAACCATTGATATTTAATTTTAAAGCTCCATGGGATGTTATCTCTGAGGTCTTTGAACTAAGTTTACCAAGTATCAGTGAGATTTAGAAAATATCCTTTAATCGATAGAGTACGTGCAAATTTGAATAGGAAGGATCATCCTTTATGAAAATCACAACTCAATATAGCAATAATTCTTGAATGTCTTGCATACTTATGGAAATAGTAAGAGCTTATGTTAATCAAAACAATTTGGATGGTGGATATTCAAAATAAACAGGTATTTCACAAATTGCTTTCAGTATGACTTTTATTATTTCAAGCAGACTTATCTTGTCCTTTAGTGTCTGTGGACATGGTAATTTCCATTCTAGTAATTATTATTCTCTGATACAAAATTTACTTATTGTAGATGCATTTCCTTTCAAGTATAATTCTCGTTTGGTGTGTGTGTGTGTGTGTGTGTGTGTGTGTGTGTGTGTGTAAGTGCACGCACATACTTCAGATCTGGTTTTACATTTATAAATGGAATCTATTTATTATAGCTATAACTAGGGCCTTTAAGATTATTAACATGCCAGAAATAGTTACATTTTTCTTCTTTTGAATCTAAGAGATGAAAGGGCAGAGTACATGTCTGAAATATTCTTTGGCCGTGAATTAACGAAGAGTATTTAATAAATTTTCAAAGATGGTTATAATTTAGATATATCAAGAAAATTCTGCTGACATTGCTATCATCCCTTTTTATACCCCCCTTATACATGAACCCACAACAAGCAATTTTTCTTTAAAAGCAAAAAATTTTTTTAGGCAAAATCTTTTTTTTTTTTATCATGCCAGCATAATACAAAGCATGTTTACTTAAGCTTCACCTAATATGTTAAAAGGTCAAGACAAACTCCTTTAAAAGAATAAAATCTACCTTCCAGGACATTTAGATTCTATATTGTTTATTTCTGCTCTGATCTTTATTATTTCTCTTCTTCTGCTGGGTTTAGGCTGCCTTTGCTGTTCTGCTTCTATTTCCTTTAGGTGTGCTGTTAGATTTTGTATTTGGGATTTTTCTTGTTTCTTGAGATAGGCCTGGATTGCAATGTATCTTCCTCTCAGGACTGCCTTCGCTGTGTCCCAAAGCGTTTGGATTGTTGTATTTTCATTTTCATTTGTTTCCATATATTTTTAAATTTCTTCTCTAATTGCCTGGTTGACCCACTCATTCGTTAGTAGGGTGTTCTTTAACCTCCATGCTTTTGGAGGTTTTCCAGGCTTTTTCCTGTGGTTGATTTCAAGCTTCATAGCATTGTGGTCTGAAAGTATGCATGGTATAATTTCAATTCTTGTAAACTTATGAAGGGCTGTTTTGTGACCCAGTATATGATCTATCTTGGAGAATATTCCATGTGCACTCGAGAAGAAAGTATATTCTGTTGCGTTGGGATGCAGAGTTCTAAATATATCTGTCAAGTCCATCTGATCCAATGTATCATTCAGGGCCCTTGTTTCTTTATTGACCATGTGTCTAGATGATCTATCCATTTCTGTACGTGGGGTGTTAAAGTCCCCTGCAAGTACCACGTTCTTATCAATAAGGTTGCTTATGTTTATGAGTAATTGTTTTATATATTTGGGGGCTCCGGTATTCGGCGCATAGATATTTATAATTGTTAGCTCTTCCTGATGGATAGACCCTGTAATTATTATATAATGCCCTTCTTCATCTCTTGCTACAGCCTTTAATTTAAAGTCTAGTTTGTCTGATATAAGTATGGCTACTCCAGCTTTCTTTTGGCTTACAGTAGCATGATAAATAGTTCTCCATCCCCTCACTCTCAATCTAAAGGTGTCCTCAGGTCTAAAATGAGTCTCATGTAGACAGCAAATAGATGGGTCTTGTTTTTTCATCCATTCTGATACCCTATGTCTTTTGGTTGGCACATTTAATCCATTTACATTCAATGTTATTATAGAAAGATACGGGTTTAGAGTCATTGTGATGTCTGTATGTTTTATGCTTGTAGTGATGTCTCTGGTACTTTGTCTCACAGGGTCCCCCTTAGGATCTCTTGTAGGGCTGGTTTAGTGGTGACAAATTCCTTAAGTTTTTGTTTGTTTGGGAAGACCTTTATCTCTCCTTCTATTCTAAATGACAGACTTGCTGGATAAAGGATTCTCGGCTGCATATTTTTTCTGTTTAGCACACTGAAGATCTTGTGCCAATTCTTTCTGGTCTGCCAAGTTTCAAAAGAGAGATCAGTCACGAGTCTTATAGGTCTCCCTTTATATGTGAGGGCACGTTTATCCCTTGCTGCTTTCAGAATTTTCTCTTTATCCTTGTATTTTGCCAGTTTGACTATGATATGTCATGCAGAAGATCGATTCAAGTTACGTCTGAAGGGAGTTCTCTGTGCCTCTTGGATTTCAATGCCTTTTTCCTTCCCCAGTTCAGGGAAGTTCTCAGCTATAATTTCTTCAAGTACCCCTTCAGCACCTTTCCCTCTCTCTTCCTCCTCTGGGATACCAATTATGCGTATATTATTTTTTTTGTGTATCACTTAGTTCTCTAATTTTCCCCTCATACTCCTGGATTTTTTTATCTCTCTTTCTCTCAGCTTCCTCTTTGTCCATAACTTTATCTTCTAGTTCACCTATTCTCTCCTTTGCCTCTTCAATCCGAGCTGTCGTTTCCATTTTGTTTTGCATTTCGTTTAAAGCGCTTTTCAGCTCCTCGTGACTGTTCCTTAGTCCCTTGATCTCTGTAGCAAGAGATTCTCTGCTGTCCTCTATACTGTTTTCAAGCCTTCCAGGACATTTATAGAAGACATGTAGAGATTTGTTCTTAAGAAATTAAAGACATATTTGTTTATAGCACATAGTGATGCTTAACACATTTTTCTCCCTTTCTTTAGATGAGGATTAATTTTTCAGTATGAATTGCTGAATTTGAATTCATATTTTATACTTTATTTTTAAATTTAATAGTGTGATAAAACTGAACGTTGTAAACAGAGAATATTATTTGGAAGAAACATTGGTTTATTTCCTGTTTGAATCAGAGATGATCCAATATATTTTTTTTATAAATGCCATCAACTTCTGGAAGAAATCCCCTTTAGAACCTTTTAGAAACTCACTGTTTATATGAATGGCTGAAGGGAAAAAAAATAGAATAAGGGAAAAGAAAGTAGAGATTGTTTTTAAAACATAAAGGAGGAAATTACCAGGTTTAGTAAATTAATACTGTGGCTTGCATAAAAACATGGTTGATGGTTCTAAACACTTTTTCCATGTTAAAAACTAAATATTACATTATTAAGAGTTGAAAACAAAAATAATTTGCTAAGAAGGTAACTCTTGGGGCACCTGGGTGGCTCAGTCAGGTAAGCGTCTGACTTCGGCCCAGGTCATGATCTCAAGTGAGTTCGAGACCCTCATTGCCCTCTGTGCTGACAGCTCAGAGCCTGGAGCCTGCTTCAGATTCTGTCTCCTTCTCTTTCTGCTCCTCTTCTGTTCTCTCTCTCTCTCTCTCAAGAATAAACAAACACTAAAAAATAAAAATTCTCTACATTAACAGAAACTAAGAAAAAGAAAGTACATATATATGTATATACATACATACAAAAATATTTATTTATGTATTTTTGAGAGAGAGAGAGAAGACAGAGAGAGAGAGCATGAGTGAGGGCATGTGGGGGAGGGGCAGAGAGGGAGGGAGACAGAGAATTTCAAGCAGGCTCCAGGCCCAGTGTGGAAGCCCACATGGGGCTATACCTCACAACTGTGAGATCATGACCTGGGCTGAAATCAAGAGTCATATGCTTAACCAACTGAGCCATCCAAGCGCCCCTTATTTATTTTTTTGATGCTTTGTTTTCTCTGAATGTCTGTTCCATTCTCCTTGCCATCTGCTCATTGCTCTGATTTGCCATTGGTGTCAAAGTAGAGCATTATGTTACATGCTGCAACAAGGCCAGTGCCCAAATGGTTAATGTAGTTTCATATTTCTCCTCTTTCAAATTTTCATAAAAGAGAAGTATGATTGTTTAAACTCCTTAATCTGTTGACCTTCATCAGTCTTCCTTTGGTCCAATAATACTCATAAATAGATCTTCATCATGGGGTTCTTATCAAGATTGAGATAATACCATTAAAATTTTTCCTAAAGTGATTGGCATTAAAATATTGTAGCTAGTCTTAATACCAATATGAGAAATATTGTTAATATAAGTGTCAGTAAATCAAACTATTGGATATAGAAAAGAATAAAAATATCAAAATTGGCCAAAGTCAAGAAGATAAAAAATCATAAAAGTATAAAGACACTAAAATGAAATTAGAAATAGTAAAATATTAAAATAAGTACAAGTGCTATAACATTGATATTATTACTATCCTGATTAATACAAAATAAAGAAAAACAAATACTAGAAATGAAGGGAGAAATACCTGTCTATCATTTGGTAGTGACAAAATTAATAGCATTAAACAAAGATTTAAAAAAATGGAAACATAAGTCTTTTTACTGATGTGTGACTTTGGGCAAGTCATTTAATCTTGTCATGCTTTATTTTCTTCATCTAAGAGTAGAGATATTAATAACAAAATTATGAGCTTTTGGTACATAACTTAGAGTATAATAGCTATTCAATATATGGTAACTAATAATCAAATTTAATTTATTAAATTTGGTTAAATTACTTACATTTTGGATAAGTTTTTAAAAAACATGTTTATTGAGAAATAATTGGAATACAATAAATGACACATATTCCCAGTGTGCATTTTTATGTGTCAGGATTTTGTTGAATCAGCATTTGTTAAGTATAACCTCAGGGTGCTGGATGGTGAGCGGCAGGGCAGTTCTCAGAAAAGACTGCAAGAGAAATTGAAATAGAGAAGTTTATTGGTCATGATCCTGGAGGGAGGTACACAGCATGCTATGAGGTGCCACATGGGGAGATGGTGACAGAGTGCAAGCTGAGAGAGAGGCAATACCTGAGGCATAAACCCTTATGAGGGTCTGTGGCTGGAGTGCTTTGGAGTTCCCAAGGTATATCCAGATCTGTCCATTCAAAACAAAGACAGAGGTGTTCTGGGTAAGCAATGTGGGGGTCTTACCTAAAGGGCACACAGGGGAAGGACCTGGAAGGCAGAGACTTTACACAAGGACTATTGGGGAAGTCATATCAGGAAATTAGTTTTACTTGTGACTGGGGTTGGCATGTAGGGCATGCACTTGCATGAGGCACTATATAAAGGTGTCAGCACCACCCCCCTCCCAAGCTCACTCGGTCAAAGGAAATGGATGCTGAGGTGGCAATACCTACAGCAGCTTACCTAAACTGTCAACAGTATGTTACAACATGTATATGTCAATGAAACCATCATCACAATTAAAAGTTTCCTCATATGCCTTTGTAATCTTTGTAATCTTTGTAATCTTCCTCTGTATTCTTGAATCTGCCCCTTGCTATCCAAACTTATTCTGAAAACAATTTCTATTACTAGACCTTGGTTTGCATTTCTTGGAATTTTTTTATGAATGGAATCATAGAATATGCACTAATTTTTGTCCAGCTTCTTTTACTCAGTGTAATTATTTTAAGATTTATATTGTTGTGCATTTCAAGAGTTAATAGCTTTATTCCTGAGTAGTATTGTTTTGCATGTATGACACAGTTTGTTTAATCCATTCCCATGTTGATGGACATTTTGATTGATTTAGGTGCTGTAGTGAACATGTTTTTGGTATAATTTCTTTGTAGAAATATAAATTTCAATCCTCTTGGGTAACTATAGTGGAATGGGGTATATTTAAATTTTTTTTTAAGAATGCTAGACTATTTTCTAGAGTGGTTCTACCATTTTATATTCCTGTCTATAGTGCATGAAAGTTCTTGTTCCTGTATGTCCTACCCGAAACTTGCTCTGGCCAGTATTTTTAAATTTAGTCATTTTAAGAAGTGTGTGTTTACTTAATTGTGTGTTTGTGTGTGCTTAAAGTTGTTTCAAGTTTACAACAAACGTGAAAGGAAGGCAGAAATGTTCCATATACCCAATGCCCTCATACTTGCATACCCTCATCCACTGTCGGCATAACTCACCCCTAATTTTGCAGGCGTTTTTTTTTTTTAACCACGGTTGAACTTACAATGATATAATCACTCAAAATCCATGGTTGGTTCACTCTTACTGTTAAGACTGATGAATTAATGACATATATCTATCATTATCATAGCATACAGAATATTTTCAGTGTTGTAAAATTCCTTTGTGTTCTGCATATCCAATCTTCCTCTTCAACCCCCCATCTCTGGCAACCATTAATCTTTTTATTGTGCCTGTAGTTTTGTGTCTTCCAGAATGTTGCATATTTGCAATCATATAGTATAGTGCTTTCTCATATTGGCTTTATCCATTTTAGCAACATACATTTAATATACCTCCATATGTTTTCTGTCTTGATAGTTTCTTTTCTTTTAGTTTTTTTATTTAAATTCCAGTTAATATACAGTGTAATAGTATTTTCAGGTGTACCACTTAGTGATTCAACATTTACCTACAACAACTGGTGCTCATCACAGGTGTTCTTCTTAATCCCTATAACCTATTTAACCCATACCCCCACGAGCCTCCCCTCTGGTAACCATCAGTTTGTTCTTTGTAGTTAAGAGTATGTTTCTTGGTTTGCCTCTCTTTTATTTCCCCTATGTTTATTTGTTTTGTTTGTTATATTCCACATGTGAGTGAAATAATATGGTATTTGTCTTTCTCTGACTGACTTATTTCACTTAGATCCATCCACATCATTGTAAATAGCAAGATTTCATTCTTTTTTAATGTTTATTTATTTTTGAGAGAGAGAGAGAGAGCAAGCATGAGCAGGGAAGAGGCAGAGAGAGAGAAAGAGAGAGACACAGAATCTGAAGCAGGGTCCAGGCTCTGAGCTGTCAGCACAGAGCCCAATGCGGGGCTCAAACTCACAAACTGTGAGATCATGACCCGAGTGAAAGACCCTTAACCGATTGAGCTACCCAGGTACACCAAGACTTCATTCTTATTTATGGCTGGTAATATTCCATTGTGTGTGTGTGTGTGTGTGTGTGTGTGTGTGTGTGTGTGTGTTTCTGTTCATTTATTAGAGTTGGTTTTTCTTATTGAGTTTTGCAGTCAGTTGTCTATATCTTCTGAATTTATGTTATCATATATAATTTGCACATATTTTTTCCCAGCTTGTGGCTTGTCTTTCCAAACAGTATCTTTTGAAGAGCAGAAATTAAGTTTTATAATGCCCAATTTACCAATTTGTTCTTTTATAGATTGTTCCCCTTTTTTTATCTTAGAAATTTTTTTCTTACCCCAAGGCTACAAAAGCTTTCTCCTGTATTTTCTTTAGAAGTTTTACAGTTTTAGATTTTACAATTAGGGTGATCTATTTTGAGTTAATTTTTATGTAGGTAATAGGCCAAAGTTTTATGTTGTTTTCGTGTTTGTTTTTTCACATGGATATCCAGTTACTCCAGAATAAATTTTTGGAAAGTCTATCACTGTCCATGAAATTTTCTTGCATTTTAGCTGAGAAACAATTGTCTAAGTATGAGTGAATATATTTCTGTACTCTATGTGATCTATTTTGCTGCATTCATGCCTAAACCATTCTCTTATAATGTCTCCAGATTAAGCATTCCTCTTATTTCATTTTTCTTTTACAAAATTGTTTCAGTCCTTTGAGGTGTTTTATTGTTTTTGTTTTGTTTTTTTAATTTATTCATGGATGTTAGAACCATTTTGCCCATTTCTACAGAAAAGCCTGCTGGTATTTTGACTGGAATTTCACGTAGTTTTAGATTGATTTCAGGAGAACTGACACCTTAACATGATATCTTCTTACCATGAACAGGGTGTATTTCTCCGTTTTTGAAGGTCTAATTTAATTTCTCTCAGTTATGTTTTGCAGCTATTAGGGTACTTTTTTTTTCTTTAATTGGAAGCCTACTATCTTTAGAGACCAATTTTCTGAATTAAGTTTTCTCAGTTTTAAAATACTCAGAGTTGTTTGTACTTTCCCATGTTGACCTTTATAGGAACACTCTCCAACTTCTCAACTCCTTTAGTTCTTTATTAAAAGCAGTATTCTGAAGAAGTCAACCTGAGCTTCCCCAAAGTAAAAATCAATTTGATTGTTGTAAGAGGAGTGACCACAACAATTACTTAGACTTCCTTCCAGTGTAAATAGACTGATTCTGAGTTCAAAAGGAAATAGATAGAAATGGAGAGGATAATACTTATATTCTTCCTAGGTGAGAAAGAGTCATCTAGAGCACTAAAAAGTGGTTTGTAATTTTAGGAAGTTAGAATAGATATCAGAAAAATTGCTTTCATTATGATAAAGAGTAGATCTGAATAGATGGGTACAATTCTGAAATTTAGAAATGGGGAAATAATTTTTAATTTGATAGAACTGGTTTAAAAATCACTAGACAATAAAATATGGTATTTTTGTTTTGTTTTGTTTTAAGATATACAGTGGTCATGTGAAATCAGATTATGATGACACTGTAATGTTCTGTTTAGATATTTATTTTTTAACAATTTTTTAAATATTTTATTTTTGATGCAGAGAGTGAGTGTGAGCAGGAGAGGGGAAGAGAGAGAGAAAGAGGAAGACACAGAATCAAAAGTAGGCTCCAGGCCCTGAGCTATTAACACAAAGCCAGTGTGGGGCTTGAACTCACAAACTGTGAGGTCATGACCTGAGCCAAAGTCAGATGCTTAGCCAACTGAATCACCCAGACACCCCTGTAATATTCTACTTAGGAGTTTAATTTCACTCTTTATGTAATAATCAACTATTAAATGTTTTTATTTGCAAGCAATTAAATCAAGCATAAATTTAAGATTATAATCTGGGACCAGTGTGAAGGATCATAGGAGGAAGCACAGACACTGTCATCATGAAGTACTAGAATTACCTCCAATGAGGGGAGTATTTAGGGCAATGAGGTTGGAAATGGGAGCCTATCAGTGATGTGCCCTACAAGAGAAGGAACACAATACATGTGACTTTGACAGGACATTGTTTTGCTATCTGGACTCTCATTCTCTGAATTCTAGTAGACTATTGCATTTCTGTAATGCATGGAAGAAATCCAGCCATCATTAGTCTGCCTTTACTATGTGCTAATTGTATGTGTCTATAATTAAAATGACGTATTCACTGATGTATGCACTCATTTAACCTGCATTAATTTAAAAATTGTGTTAGTATGTGCTTGGTGATATTTACTTACTATATGAAGCATTTAGCAGCTATTTGGATATGAATCTATACTTTTATCCCAAATAATTAAAGCAGGCCTAAAGAATGTATATTGACAAAACATTATTGGAATTTAAGTTATAAATAGCTGAAAATAATTTCTTTTGAACATTCTATAATTTTAAACTTTCCAAAAATCTTTATTTTTTGGCTTCTAATTAGTATGAATTAATGAGGTTCTTGCTATAAAATTCATTCCAATTTTCTCACTAATCAAAATTCATTCTTGCCTGCTATGAAGGTGTGGTTTGGATGATTGAATATTATGTTCTCTGTGGTTTCTCCACTCATAGGTCAATTAACTCCTTTGCTTCAACTCCTCTGTTTGGAAAATGGCTCTCTCACTGCTTGTAATTCAGCTTTCTCACAGGAGTGCTGTGAAGTATAATGAAGAAGGAAGCAGCACTGACAAATTGAAACTGAATGGAACTGAGAATTCAAGGATCTATGATTTGCACCTGGTCTTGCTAGTTAAGAAACATTGTAAATTAAACAACTTTTTCTAGACCTAAATTGTCCTTGTATAAAAGAATGGAATGAATTTTTCCATTATTTTTTTGAAAGACTTAAGTACCACCTGTGAGAGAAGAGATAAAAAGGGGGAAATAATAGCCAGAAGTAAAAGTAAAGAATATTAAATTGAAATACAGAAAGATCATTCTGGAAAGAGAAAAATGGGAGGGTGGGGGAGGTGAGAAGGAACATCAGCAGATCCTGTGCTTCAAAGGAGAGGACAGAACCTGGGACTCATTTTTCCCTAGATACTTTTAGGCACATTAGGGTAAAACTTCAAACTAAGAAAGGTGTGGGAAGAACTGGCAGTGTGAGTGTGGGAAAAGGTAGCATTAACAGAAAGCTGATCTCCCTGGTAATAGGTTGGCTACCTGTTGGTTCTCATCTGGGGGGGAAAAAAAAGAAAAGATGAGTTGAGAAAACAAAGACCCATACAGGAGGAGCAGACAAGTCATGAGAACATCTAAAGGCAGTTCTTTGTTGGAACACATCAGAGAAAATTGTAGTGGATCGATCCTTGGGTAATTTGAAGAATATTGTGAATGCCTTTAACAGAGCCTAGGTATGGGACAGCATTCTGTTAATTGTAGAAGTCTATGCATATGTTTAAAAGAGTATTAGAAGGAAGATATTAGATTCAAAATATACAGGATTTTTTTTTTAATTCTGGAGGTGGTCTACGTTGGCATTAATGTCATTACACGGGGCAAGGCAAAGTGATTTAACCTATTTAGAATTTTGTTGTTTCCTCAGATGACAACTTCCTATTTAAAGAGATCAACTTCATTTCTTTTCCTGAGACTTCCAGTGTGATTGTAGGAAAATGACATAATGAGGAAGTTAATAGCTCATTACTAATACCCTTTAAAGAAAACCGATCATAAGTATAATTAGTGACATGACAGCAGCCATAAATATATAAACTGAAGAGTCAAATAAATGTGCCTCATACTTAAGTATAGACCTGTGCCCAAGGAAGACGACATGAAAGAGGTTTCTATATCAGCATGTATTTGTAACATCGAAAATAGAGGAAACTGATGTATGACCACTAAACCTTATTCAGGTCAATTTGAAAGGTCATACATTTGTATCAGAATTTATCAGAATTTCATATTTACTCAAATATGAGTAAACATGAATATTTTTATTCTTAAAAATTCATGTACTATTCCTTAATAATTCCTAAGCTCTGTTGCTGTCAAACAGTTTAATATCATATGGTAATATCACCAGTACAGCAATTTTAAATTTATATTTTTATTAGAATTTCATTTGGCAATTATTCAAAGAAATACCATCTCTATCCTTGTCTTGCACTCTTACCTTTCACACTTAAATACCATCTCTATCCTTGTCTTACACTCTTACCTTTCACACTTACAAGTGTTTTCTTTTTTCCCTGATTCTATTTGAGACTCAACCCCCACATGGATTCTTACAATGAGGATAATAAAGCAGAAGAAACTTCTTAAACAGATCATAGCTTGTCGGTGGAAGAAGGATTTTGCATAGCTTGTCAAGGCCATTTCTTTGCTTATCTAACTACTTGGTTGTTACCTACTCTGTTCCCTACTGTTCCCTACTCTGTTCCCTATCATCCTACTCTGATGATAATGACATACTGCATAATGTCTTTTTAGGTGAACTCTGTAGATGGGAGCATCTTAGTGATATAAATATGTTTTGGCATTAACTTTCACCCAAATACTATTCTAGAAAATCTCCTGAGATCATCTATGTTTATCTTATGTTTAGGAAGTGATACATGTCCTATCTTCTCTGGATATACTTAGACTAGCATTGCTTTTCCAGGTAAATGTCTGGCAGACCCCCTGACTCTTCCTCCTTAGCTAATGCTTTATTCCCTTACATAGAGCCATCAGGAATTGTTTCTCTTCCTCTCTTTCCTTAGATCATGAGGAGGGACCAAGATGGGAGTGTGGTAATAACCCTCCAAACTTAGCAACCCTTTTACATTCTGCAATCTCCAGATAAAAAATAGGCAACCCCTTGTTCAGGCATACTCCCAAGTTCCAGGGGTATTTCTATTAATCACTATTTTTCTCACCAGAAATACAAACACATTCAAGGAGAAAAAAGTATTTTAAAAAACCCAAAATTTCCAATATCTGGAAATTCTGTGTCCATTGTGCTAGGTAGTCTCAAAGGTGTTCCCCATGACTACTACCTTCTGGTGCTCATACACTTGTGAAATGCCCTACCCTTGAAAGTTAAGGGAATCTTTGAATTGCTTCTAACCAGGAGAATACAGCAAAGGTGAAGGGATGTATACATGATTACAGTACATTTTCACCTATCTTATCAGGAAATTCTCTCCCCCATCAGATTTGTAGAGGCAAACTGGTCTGCTGTCCACATCTACATGGAGAGGGTCATGAGGCAAGGAACTGAGGACAGTCTCTGACCAACAACCAGGAAAGAAAGAAAAAACAAGAAACAAACAAAAACAACAACAAAGAAAATAAGATCTTTCTTCAGCAAGAAGCAGCTCTTTCCAAACTCAAGCCTTAGATGGTGCTCCAGTTCTGCCAGACATCTAGATCTCAACTTCATGAGATTCTGAAGCAAAGGATCAAGGTAAGCAGTGCCCAGAATCTTGATCCCTAGAAATTGTGAGCTAATAAATGTGAGTGTTTTTAAGGACCTAAATTTCTGAAAATGTTGTTATAAAGGAACAAATAACCAGTATGGTGAGGAAAGGCTAATCTCTCTTCTCTAGCAAGCTTTATATTTTGCATTGGTCAATAAGAGATAAGTTTGGAGAGAAACTAGTCCTTCTAGTTTGCATAGACCTTACTTCTCTCACAGTGAAAAGTTTGCCCCAGCCTTACCAAAAGTGATGGAGGTGGCTGGGAAAGGGAAGTGTTAATGATCTCGAGGAATGGAAATAAATAAAAAGGTGATGGAATTGCAATTAAAAAAAAGAACAAAAAAGGAAGTTTTCATGTGAAGCTGTAATATAGGAGGGACCTGTGGGAAAAGGAAGAGAATACATAATAAGAAAATGCTTACTAACAGTGAAAGCATGAGTAAAAGAAGAAAACCATACAAATAATTGTATACTATGAAAAATCTGTCTTCAATCCACCAAAACAAATAAATGAAGCAAAGTGAAGGAAGTGGAATACTATAAAACATCCAATAAGATTGTTTTTAATGGAGTTGTAAGGGACAGAGGCCAGTTTGATGTTACTAAAGGAAAATTAAGGCCAGAAATGATCAATTTTAGTAAAAGTAAGGTTCCTAAGTACAAATATGCATCCAATAGAGGAATATTTATTTTTCCAAAAGTTTACTCCTACAGGAAGACAAACCCAATTCAAAAAACACGCCTGCTTTGAAAGATAGGCATGTCAAAACAAACCCAGAAATTGGCAAATACTATTAAATATGCATCTCTTAATTTAATCATTGAAAATGCAGGAGGCAGAAAACTAAAGTATGGTTAATTTTATTCACATGATATGGCTTCCTTCTCCTATGTTATAATACTCACAGGCTGGAAAGCATAAATTTGTCCCTAGGAAGTAAAGAACATTTTAAAATTCCCACAGAAATGGGGCACATTCAGTCAACTTAGTAAAGATCTTTCTAGCTGTTTGTCAACCTTTGGCAAGTGTTTTGAATGTGATTACATTTTAAAGAAAGAGAAAATCAAAATATAGGTGGACATATTTGACAACTCCAAATCTACACAACAATGCAAAATATTATTTTGAAAAGAAAAGGGAAAGTGCACATTTTGAGGCTTTTTAAAATATTAAATATTAATGATAGTTCAACAAAAAAATAAATTCAAACTGAAAGGAATCTATTCAAAGCCTTCCCGAGCCACACTTAACACACTTAATAAAACTCAGGTGTCTGCATCTGGCCCTACATTCTCAGAAAGTAGACTCCAACTACAAGCATCTCCTTTGCTAGACTGACCACAACCCACATCCCAGACGAGTCCAAGACAGAACCCCTTGAAAAACCTTTCACCTCCTGTCCTGCCTGGCCAAGAGTTGTCCCCATGCCCAGCCCCTGCCATGGGCACAGCTGCAGCCCTCTCTCATGTCCTTCAAAACCCTTTAAAAGCTCCAGCCTGACAAAAACTCAAGGCCAACATTTCTCTTGATGTCTGTCCCCTCTCCTCCCTTGAGGAGTGAATAAAGTCTGTTCTGCTTCTTGCTCTACTGTTGATGCAATTCTTCTTCCCTAGTGTAACCAGCCACTCTACACAAATTGTCAGATATTTGTAGGGACTTGCTGAAGTTTTGACTTGTTATCTCTGGTGGTGACATATTTGACAAAAAAATAACAAGAAATAAACATATCACCACATACATCATTAATTTAGGAGCAATAGTGCTTGGAGACACAACAAAATAGAGTGCTTATATCTGAGGTCAGAGCAGCCATATGACAATGTATCTGGGATTCTGTTTTACAATATGTCAGGTTATTAGTTTTCATGAAATTTAGTGTTGAACGAGGTACCAGTCAATGGAATAGAAAGCAGAAAAATATACTAACGCTCAAGCATTTGTTGCACAAAGATTTTGATGCAGCTTTTAACTCTGAACATGTGCAGTTGATAAGGAAAAGGAAAATGGTGTGTTGAACCCATGGCTGGTAAACAAGGGGATGCTTTTTAAAAGTGATGTGGTGAATAAAATGCATTATGACTCCTACATTTTCAATCTGCGCGCAGAGAAAGGAGATGATGAGGAAAAGTAGATCATGAAAGAATTGAATACATGCTATCCTTCATTGTTGGATTTTTGAAAAGTTTGTGAAAAGGCTCAAAGATAACAGGAGAATTAAGTGATTATTTTCCTTTGTAATTGGAATCCAGAGGAAACGATGCTTGAAATAGAATTTGGCAATAAATAAAAATCACCTGGTAGAGAAAAGAAGGAAGGACATTCTAGAAAGAGAAACAACATATGCAAAGGAATGTCAACAGGAGATCTAAGTAGTTTCTTGTTGCTGGTTTTGTCTGTTAACGAGAGGCAGGAAGCAAAATGATACAGTCGGGAGACAGAAAAGAAATTGAAAAATCTGAGGAAAAGTACCAAGAGAACTGGAGAACTGGTAATTAATACGGGAGTGAGAAAGGGTGGAGTACAGGATGTCTAGGCAAGGACAACTGTGTAGATAATGGTGTCACCTACAGAGACAGCAAATATAAGAATGATCTGGGGGCATCTGGTGGCTCAGTGGGTTAAGCATCTGACTTCGGCTCAGGTCATATCTCGCAGTTTGAGTTCAAGCCCCATGTTAGGCTCTGTGCTGACAGCTCAGAGACCGGAGTCTGCTTCAGATTCTGTGTCTCCCTCTCTCTCTGCCCCGCCTGCTCACTCTGTGCCTCTCCCTCTTTCAAAAATAAATAAACATTAAAAAAAATAATAAAGTGTTTCAAAAACAGGAATGATCTGATGTATAGTCCTGAGTGATTAAAAAGAGAGCTAGCAAGAGCAGTTTGAGATAATTTTACTATGTAAGGTAGAAGTGGGGTTGCCAATTAAGGCATTTGATATAAGGGGCTAAAGTAAATTTATGATGTGATTTATAGATTAAAATGTATTTTAAAATATCTCACGTTTAAAAAAAATGTTTATTATTTTGGGAGAGAGAGCGTGCGGATAGGGGAGGGGGACAGAGAGAGAATCCCGAGCAATCTCTGTGCTGTCAGCCCAGAGCCCAGCACTGGCCTTGGTCAAACTATCAGGAGATCATGACCTGAGCCAAAATCAAGAGTGGGCGCTTAACTCACAGAGCCACCCAGGCGCCCCATCTTACACTTTTTATTGAATTAAAACTACCTACAGAAAAGTACACCAATCTTAAATATTTATTCCAATGAATTATCATAAAACTGCACACACTGTAACCTCCAGCCAGGTTGGGCAATAGAATAAAAATATTATCACAAAAGGCCTGTTTGTGATAACTCTGGAACACCATACACTCTGTCTCCTCAGCAGTAACCAGTATATGCAGTGTTAATATAACAGATTTGTTTTGCCTCGTTTTGATCTGTGTACGGTGGAATCATAAAGCGTATTCTTTTGTGTCTTACTTTCCTCTTTGTTATTATTTTTAAGTATCTTCCCCTGCACCTGTTGTCATTTTTCACTGCCTTTTCATTCAGGATTTTTAAAAAATTTAAAAAAATTGTCCACTGTTCCCCGCGCCCCCCCCCCCCCGTGGTTACTTCTATTGTTGACTCAGATGACAACATTTTTGTTTCCTTTTCTTTTCTTTAAGATCATTCTCTCGACCCCCGCTGACAATATGTAGCCACTATTTTCAGAGTTTTATTTTTTTCAGAGTTGTATATATGTGATTTATTTAACTCTCATGACAACCCATTGGGTAGATATTATTAATATTACATTTATTATATATAATTACATAAATTATTTCCATTGAATTTCTAGTATAATATCCTATAATATATAAAATATGAATAGTATTATGTTTTGTATATAATATTACCATTCCTTTTATACATAAGGATTCTGAGGCTCAAAGTTTAAATGACTTGCTCATTAGTTGTTAAGTGGTATAGTGAGGATATGAATTCATAAATGACTTAAATGTTTACATTTGGCTTATATTTACATTATCCATAGAGAAAAATCTGCATCATGTGAGAGTTGTGTCCACATGTATTAGAATTTAAAATTGTAGTCCCCAGAGGAGAAATATCAGGATCAACCAGGAACTTTTTTAGGAATGCACATGCTCAGGTTGCACCCAGAATTATCGAATCTGTATTGTAACAAACTTATCCTTATGCATGCTAAAAATTTGAGAACCACTGCTCCAAAATACTCTTTGCTATAAAGTTTGCGTAAGGCTGAACTAAAATGAATTAATTTTACTAAAGGCACAAACTCTACAATAATTACTTTGTTAATATTTGCTAATGGCAAGGTAATTTAAAATATCTTCAGGGATATTGATACAATGCTGTGTAAGAATAATAAAGACACGTTGAAAATATGAATACTTCATTTGAATTTTAGTTGGTAAGGCAGTGAACTAAAAATGAAATTTGAGGATCCTATATCAGTGGAAAGCACTTACACTGTCACTTTTATGAGTTGCTGGAATTAAATTTGAGTGCAGAAAAAATAGGTAAGGGTAGAAATGTGGAACACTATCTTATAAAGAGATTTCTTTTAGGGAAAATTGTATTTGAATAAATTTTTAAATGAATCGGTGAGCGAAAAAGAGTTCTTGGAAAAACTGGTTAAGGGATATTAAAAGTCACCATTTTAGAGGAGATTACAAAGAACTATTTTTGTGTCATGCAAAATGAAGACAACAGACATAAGATATTTCAGTTCTTTGCTTAGGACTCAGCTTTTAAAATCTGTTTTCAATCTTACTGTCTTATTTGAAAGTAAAACTGAATTAAATCCACTTCAGAATTATAATGTTTACTTGTCTTTTAAAATTTAAATTAGTTTATTTCGGAAAGTCTTCCTTATTCTCAAATTTTTGGCTTTGACTTGCATGTTACTGGGATAATGTACGATATGGGTCAATTTGCAGATCTGGAGACAACTGCACCAAAGATGCGTAATGAAGACATTTATCATATTTGGATTTATGTTTATGGAAAAAAGTGGAAAAAGCCTAAATGGTCAAAAAATATTTGGTTGAGTAATTGTGGTGTATCAGTATAATGAACTGCTATAAAACTAATGTAAATTTATACACTTTCCTAGTTCAGGTTGACCTCAAGTCTGAAAAATCTGCAGTAGGAAATATAGCTATAGTCCACATTTTCCTGCCTTTACTGTCTAGAGAGTTGCAGCTATAAGGCAGAGGAAGTAGGAGGAAACTCAGAACATCCTTGACCTTAATAATTTGCTGTTAGTATCCTCTGGATGCTGTAATTGCACAATTTTCTGCTCTTTCTCTTGTGGGATCTCCTAGAGGTCGCCTTACTCCTTTGAGAATTTCTCATTACAAATTCTCTTTACACAGTGTTAAATTCTCAGGCTTACTACTTCATCTTCCACCTTTGGTCTCCAGTGATTCATCCCTTATATAGTGTTACTTATCCATCCAGGCAGTTCTTGTCTTTCAACTTCTTCACAAAATGGACCTGGTCCAGCTGTCTTCTGTGGGATCTGTATCTCAAAACTGAGAAACTGCTAAGCTACTATCTTCCTCCAAATTTTGGGAAAGCAGGCTCTTTACAGTCTAGTCTCCTTCCTCTGACATTAGAGCAGGCAGTTCTAGCCACTGATCCCTGTGTCACCTGGGTGGCACAGTCTGTTGAGTCTGATTTTGACTCCAGTCATGATCTCAAGGTTCATGGGATCAAGCCCATCACAGAGTCTGCACTGATGGCACAGAGCCTTCCTGGGATATTCTGTCTCTCTCTCTCAAAAATAAATAACCTTAAAAAAATTTAAAAACAAATTCTACCTATGTTCATTTTGCTGGGTAAACTATTCATCAAGTTTATAGTAGTAATGCTTATATTTTTCATTAAATGAAATTTAAATAAATCTACCTTGTTACATTTAATAGCATCTTGGTCTTTGGTCACTTTTTAATCACATTTATCTAGATTATATATATATATATATATATATATATATATATATGGTAATTTACATTCTATTTTTAAATTGCAATACTTGATGTCTCTAGAGGTATAATTTTAAATTATATCTGGTAAATCCTATTTGTTTTTAAGTTTTAATTTTGTTTATGTATAGCTCATATTTAGCTAAACTCACTGTAATGGGTCTGCTTTTTTTTTTCCTAGAGACAGTTTTCATTTGGTATTGCATCTAGAGGTGCTACCTACTTTAATTTGCTTACCTGTCTTAGACATTTCCTAGAAACCCTTCCTAGAAATCAGAAAAGACTGTTACATAGTATTATCTTGAAATACCTCATACAGCCATCACTAACTGTAAGGGAGGCTGTTACATTGAGTACTTGAGTAACGTTTCTGTGTTTATTATCTCCCAAACAAAAGCAGGCTTATCCTAGAAAGTAGAAGAAAATGGAAAGGGATAGGATACGAGCGGTCACAATATGGTCTATTTTGAGGATGATAGTGTTTAAACATTCCGGATATAATGTAGCTGCATGAATGTTTCATGTAAAATTCAAAACAAAGAAAAAACATATTTGCATTATTCCCTCAACTTCTTTAATTAGGCTCATAATATTTTTAGAGTATGGTAATCATGTTAGGTATCATTTCTAAAAAAAAAATGCAACAAGATACTGTAGTCATTCTTTGAAACTTTGGTTAATTTCATGCACTCTCTTTTACACCAGTGAAGATAAAAAGTTGAAGTATGTCAAACACATATTCACAATAAAAATAAAAACTGTGTATTTTATTTTTCATTCATAAAAAAATATTTTTAATTATCATTGTTTTTTAGGAAAAATTGTAGTGTCCTAAATATTCTATATTGATAGTTGTTGTAAGGAAATATTTTAGCCTTTAGCTTTTTGTTTTTATTTTTGTTCTATCCAGGAATTTTAGCTAAAATGCTGACTAAAGGTATTGCAAGAGAAAGTTTATTGAGTAAAATTAACTTAAATTTTATTTACACTGATCTTTCTATACATTGAAAAAGTTTATGAAATTCAGACATTACTAATCAATATACTTAACACTGTGACCTGCAATTCTTTGGCTCAGGAAATAAATATATTTTTAATCATTTTATGTTTGGCCTTGTCAGAGGTGGTTGAAATTTCATAAGCAAAATAAATGATCCTAGCAGATTAATTTTAAAATACATTTAAGGATGGACCTGTAAGGTAGAATGAGAGGAAATAGTGATATTATCTGACTCTATTATCAAGAAAGGTTTCACACCAGGGGTAAAGACTTCTGTGGCTTGAGAAGAAAGAAGTATTTCATGTCCCAGAAGGGTGTGTTCAGTAAAGGTATTTCAAACTGAGAAAACTCATACACAAAGATGCATAGTTTCAGGGCAGAATGACCTGTAGGTTGGTGTGGTGTGCAGGGAGAAGAAAAGCTTGAGAGTAAGCTCCTATCAGATCACACTATAAAACAATATACAGAATTTGAACTTCATTTCCAAGGAACAAAGCCAGCAGATTTTTCTTACTGAACATAAGAAGTCTAATTTCAATAAATAAACAAGCTCATTCATCTTAATCCATAAATATTGGGATTTTGTCTTAACAGTTTTAAGCACTGGAAAGTTGTAAACATGGGAGAGATTGTTACTGATTAATTTATAACACACTTTGATAATTATCCACTTAGCGTGTATTGCCTGTTGCTTGGCTCACCTCTCCATGTGGGAATTGAGCAGGAGTGATTTACTCTTCGGAGGTCAGATGAGATCAGGCGTGTTCAGGGTGGTATGGCTGTAGACAGAAGTGATTTACTCTCAAGTAAGGTTTTGGCATTAAAGCTTATTTACCAGAATGATCTAGAAAAATAAAAAAAAGCTTACCTGTTGAATGAATGTATTTTACACTCATGATAATTATAAACTTATGGGAAATTTATCTTGCCGAGAAGAAAAAAGAAAGAAACTAATAATGCTATTAAGTTTAGCATAGTAAAAATAGTGGAATTACATTTTTTCACATGATATTTGAGGTTTATTTGCAAGGTTTTATTTAACAAAAGAAGACGAAAGCCCTTATCTTAAAATAGGTTTTATAGTGAGTTTTCCAGCTTATCTACTGAAAGATCTTAGCATTCAGAAACTAGTTTAAATTTCTGTAAAATATAAGTTTTAGTAATTTATTTGATCCTCAGGAGGAAAAGAAAGTCAATTTGAAGAGCGTTATGTTTCTCTTCTTCAAGTAAAAGAAGAGTGGCTAATTTAAGAATGTCAGGCTTATCATTTTAAGCCTTTACTTCAAATTGATGTGTGTTCTTGAAAGAATGTAGTTATTTGCATTGCTACTAATAAAGAAGGTATTGTTACATTAAAGCATTTCTTCCCAAACTGAAATTTTGGTAGAAATAGACTCCTCAATGGAAAACTAAGAATCAAATTTGCTTTCCAGTCAACAAAACACCAAAACTTCTTATGTATTTCTGTGAGGGGAGTTCTCCTGTTGCATTGGATGGAGGTATAGGCAGTCAAGTTAATGTTCTAGTGACATTTTGTGTGATGATTATTGCAAACTGAAAGGATAAGGTGTGGTAGCTTGAAAAGCAGTCTTCCACACTGACCCTGGTCCTCTTTCCTATTCTCATCAGTCCCTGGTCTCCGCTACCACCATTATTGACCCAAACTTGTCTTGAGCCATTTCTGATACATTTTGTTAAAATCCAACTTCCAAAAAGAATTCCCAAGATATTTTGAGGGAGAACACTGCCCATCTAGTAATTTTATTGAAGTGCCTTCAATCACTGGACAGGCCAAACAAGGACTCCTGTAGCAAGGATCTCTGAAAATAATTTAATGAGCAGCAAAATCACCCTTTTGGCATGCATCTTCTTCAGATCTGTGTGACTGATCTCTCATTTGATGAAGGTCCTTTTGTAAACTTTGCTGGTATTTTTAGTGAGGGTATTGCTATTCAGTGAAGAACTGTACAAACCACCACAACAGTGACATCTTTAGGCCTGAGGAGTCTGATCTGTCAGCCCTTGCACTTGTAAAATGGTGCCAAGTCCCATGACAACTTTTCTACTCTGGTTGGTATTCTAAAATCAGGGAAGGGAATGATGTACTGTTGAGACCTCACACTTCAAAACCTAATCACTCCATTTCTATATTGGTTCCTGGTAGGTAGAAGGGCAGATTGTATTGTTCATGTCAATCATGACTGGGTGAGTACAAATTTGGGTGTGCCTTCACTCTGAAGGTGCATCTTTACGATAATTTTCACTGGGCCTTGTGTGGTTAGGTGCATTATCTACGCATCTCCTTTGCAAATACTCTGCAGTCACCAGAGGTCTCCACAGATCAATTTTGGTGGCAGAAAATGTCTTTGGTTGAAGCAGAGCTCAATGATCAGAGAAAAAGACAGGTATTCTGGTGCATTTGGGATATGTTTTGACATGACACTTCTAGTAAGCAAGTTTGGATTTAAGGGATGAAGAACCTCACAACCTTTCTCCCTATTCCATACATGGACAGCCACTGACAAACGTCCCTCTGCAGCAGACACAGGCAAACCTATCCAAAACCTTGACCTACTCATTTTTTTTAAATTTCAAGTTTTTATTTAAATTCTAGATAACATGCATGGTAGAAATGGTTTCAGGTGAAGAATTTAGTGATTTGTCATTTACATACATTTGACATACATGTCAAAACAACTGCCCTCCATATATTCATCACCCATTTAGCCCATCCCACACCCACCTCCATCCATCAATGCTTAGTTCTCTACACTTCAGTCTTTTTTTTTTTTTAATTTTTACTTTTGAGAGAGACAGCATGAGTGGGGAAAAAGGCAGAGAGAGAGGGGGACAGAGGATCTGAAGTGGCCTCTGCACTGACAGTTGCAAGCCCAATGTGGGGCTTGAACTCACAAATCGCAAGATCATGACCTGAGCTGAAGTCGGACACACAACCAACTGAGCCACCCGGGTGCCCCAAGAGTTTCTTGTTTTTCAAGTAGGCTTCATGCCCAGCACAGAGATCACACAGGCTTGAACTCATTGGTAGTTAGAAGTTATCTAAAGTGTTGGTGTGTGTGATTTAGAAGAGAGCTATGAGTGGCAGTGAATGATGTTTATGCTTGAAGGTTTTTAGCAATGACTACAGTTATTCTGAAAAGTTTGGTGCAGTTATATCATCATAATTCTTAGTGATATTTAAAATGGAATGGTATCCTAGCAAAATGGAAATAGCCCAAGTTTGGAAACAATAGGTTGCTATATATACAAACATTATAGTATTACAAACTAATATATCTATATCTCTCTATATATATATCTATATAAATATCTATCTATATCTATATAGATATAGCTATAGATATATACATATACACACACATGCTTTAACTTTTAAGTTGTTTCCTCAATTTGATATTTTGAATTGTAATTGTTTCTTGGTACAGTTTTTGTTGGGAGATTTAAGATAAATATCCTTAGAAAATGATTCATTAGGGCTTGTTAAAACCATCATCTTCCTCACTTAAGATAAATACTAAAGAGGGGCGCCTGGGTGGCGCAGTCGGTTAAGCGTCCGACTTCAGCCAGGTCAGGATCTCGCGGTACGTGAGTTCGAGCCCCGCGTCAGGCTCTGGGCTGATGGCTCAGAGCCTGGAGCCTGTTTCCGATTCTGTGTCTCCCTCTCTCTCTGCCCCTCCCCTGTTCATGCTCTGTCTCTCTCTGTCCCGAAAATAAATAAAAACGTTGAAAAAAAAAAGATAAATACTAAAGAGAAGTTATAATTTTTTTTTCCTCTGGTCATTTTCATGATGTCTGTTCCATCCATCATTCATTACCATGCTTTTTTTCCACTTAGGCAAAACATTTCTATCAAATACTTAAAATGGGACAGCCTGTCTTGTAGATGTTGGAAGTAGAACAGTGAAGTAAAAAAACAACGATCTCAGGGGCGCCTGGGTGACTCAGTCGGTTAAGCATCCAACTTCAGCTCAGGTCATGATCTCTCAGTTTGTGGGTTCAAGCCCTGCGTCAGGCTCCGCACTGACAGCCTGGAACCTGCCTCAGATTCTGTGTTTCCCTCTCTCTCTACCCCTTCCCTGCTCATGCTCTGTCTCTCTCTCTCTCTCCCAAAAATAAGTAAACATTATTTTTTTAAAAAAAACCAACAATCTCAGCATTCGTTAACTGGTGCCAAGATAAACCTGTAACTTAATATATATTTAATAAGCATTAATTGATCAAATAAAATTATGAATGAATGAAAAATGGATTATAATTACTTTTCAGAATGCATTTGCCAATTATTTTTTGGGGGTTTATATGTCTGGATTGGGTAGCTTATGGTACAATAAAGGACAGCCCTGAAAAATTCATGGTGGTTTAAAATAACAAGAGTTTAAGGCATCTGGGTGGCTAAGTAGGATAAATATCCAAATTCTGCTTGATTCATGATCTCCAGGTTTGTGAGTTTGAACCCCATGTCGGGTTCTCTGCTGTCAGCTCAGAGCCTACTTCAGATCCTCCGCCACTTGTGTTCTCTTTCTCAAAAACAAAAACACATTAAAAATAACAAGAGTTTAGGGATTCCTGGGTGGCTCAGTTAAGCATCTGACTCTTAATTTTTTTTAATATTTATTTATTTATTTATTTATTTATTTATTTATTTATTATTTAAGAGAGAGAGAGAGCAAGAAGGGGAGGGGCAGAGAGAGATGCAGGCACAGAATCCAAAGCAAGCTCCAGGCTCTGACCTGTCAGCACAGAGCCCAGTGTGGGGCTTGAACCCACAAACCATAAGTTCATAACCTATGAAGTCCACAGCTCAACCAAGCGAGCCACCCAGGCACCCCTTGTGTCTGTCTCTTGATTTTGGCTCAGGTTGTGATCTCATGGTTCGTGAGATCGAGCCCCACATATGGCTCAGTGCTGGATTGGGATTCTCTCTCGCTCTTTCTCTCTGCCACTCCCCACCCTCTCTCTCTGTTAAAATAAATAAATAAATATTTTTAAAAAAGTATTTAGCCTTTTTTTTTTTTTCTCAGACTACTTGTCATCACCAATCAGCACAGAAGCATTTAGGGACCCGAGCTGATAGAGCCGCTACCATCTCAAATATTGACAGTTTCTGTTTGACAGAGAAAGAGAGTACATCACTGACCAAACAGCTCCATCTAAAGACAAGTGTAATTATGCCATGGGAGATGAATCAGGGAACCACAGAAAATGTTAGGTAAAATGCAGTAATGACTTCGATTAGGTGTCTTGCTAAATATTTGATGGAGAAAGGAGATTCACTTCAGCTGATCAGGCTAGGGTGCTAAAGAAAATAATGTAAATAGAAAGGAGAGTTGTAGTAAGACTAGACATGATAAGATCATGGACTCAGAAGTGAAAGCAAAAGCGGAAAAATGGATTTTCTCATTGTGTGATATCATTTAAAACAAGTCCACCTATGCCAATTATTTATTGCATTAATTATAAGTTCTATAAGTGTCATCTGAGTTTTTTGATAATCATTCACTCTATATTAGAACAGGTTTTTATTTTTATTAGTTTTTTTTAAATTTTATTTAAATCCAAGGTGGTTAACATATAGTATAATAATCATTTCAGGAGTAGAATTTAGTGATTCATCCCTTGCATATAACACCCTCTGCTCATCACAATAGGTGACCTCCTTAATGCCCATCACCCATTTAGCCCATCTCCCCATCCAACACCCCTCCAGCAACCCTCTGTTTGTTCTCTATATTTGAGTCTCTTATGATTTAACTCCCTCTCTGTTTTTACTTATTTTTCCTTCCCTTTCCCTAGGTTCATCTGTTTTGTTTCTTAAATTCTACATGCTAGTGAAATCCTATGGTATTTGCCTTTCTCTGACTTATTTTGCTTAGCATAATACACTCCAGTTCCATCCACATTGTTGCAAATGATAAGATTTCATTCTTATTGATCGCCAAGCAGTATTCCATTATAAATATATACACACCACTTCTTTATCCATTTGTCAGTTGATGGACATTTGGGATCTTGCCATAATTTGGCTATTGTCAATAGTGCTGCTATAAACATTGGGGTGCATGTGCCCCTTCAAATGAACACTTTCATATCCTTGGGATAAATACCTAGTAGTATAATTGCTGGGTCATAGGGTGGTTCTATTTTTAACTTTTTGAGGAACTTCCACAGTGTTCTCCAGAGTGGCTGTACCACTTTGCACTCCCATCAGCAATACTAAAGTTACAACAGATTTTGATTTGATGCTTTGTAAACATTACACTTTGTGCTTGCACTTACCAAAGTAGCCTAAAGAGACAGCCTTTGTCCTTAAAAAATTAAAATGTCAGCATGACAGTTTTCCATAGTTGTAAAGGAAACACTGCTAACACCTAAAGAATATTCTCATATATGGTAAGAGAAGAAAATCTTTTATTAAAATATTTAGTGTTTTAAGGAATTATTATCAATCAAGAGATATAAAATTGTTTTTACTATCACTAAGAATCACTGAGTGACTCTATCTGTATTTCTATTTTAACAACCTTTGCCTGTTGTGAAAACTCTGGACTTAATCCCCACAGGAGATGTATGCCATATAATATTTTGTAATGAAATACTGTATTTTAATTTGTTATAGCATATCCATAAAATTAAATTTAAATGTAATATTGTGACTTACCTTAGGAAAAATAATTTCTTATATTTTACATATGAATTTGAAAATTTTAAGATGATTCATAAATAAGAAAAAATGTTATGTTAAAAACCATCCTTTTTTAGTATTGTTATTTAAAAAGCTATATGTTGTTAGAAACTAGAGCAATCTGTGAAATAAATTTAAATCTATAAATTAGTAGTCTAATTTTCCATGTGTCATATTATATTGTGTGACATTTTCCACCAAATCACATGTACACAAATATGTTTAGAAATAGTAATTTCCCAGGGCATTACACTACATGACTGAGATGTGGCACTATTATATAAGTGTTGATAAGTTTAATTTTCTTTGCTTATTAAAGTTCTAATTTTTACAGTGTAGTCATTGTTTCATATTGTAATGTGGGCACAATGTGGAAAATATATTGCCCTACTACATTATAGTATACAATGTTTTCATTTAATAATTTTGACACATCCACAGAGTACGTAATTTTAATTGATAGATATAGATTTTTTGGCTAAAAATTGAAATTTCAAAATATTTAAAAGCAAATCCTAATATCACTGGTATATCATTTTGTATCACCTGACAAAATTTTGATTTCCAAATGTACTAAAGGAATCTGGTAGATTTTTTGTGGAATGCTCTGAAACAATAAATTTATAAATATAAAAGTTTGAATCTGAGTAAATAAGATCATTTTCTGAGGTTTAACGTGGATTGTATTGTCATAATCACTGAAAATCTATGCTAAATATGCTGATTTTCAATAAGCAAAGGTGCTTAGAAGAGTATGTTCATTTGATTTAGGTAGTTGTTGGTTAGAGTTGGTAACAAAACTCAAAAAGAAAAAAAATATATATATAAAGGCAACTTAATCTCAGACTAAAGAGTATAATCTTATTTACTCATTATATGGTTTTAATTGAAGAAGTAGAGAATAAAAACCTGTCCTTTAACAATATTAAGTTATTAGTAATGTGCAGAGAAGATTGGAGGAAAGCTAGAGGCAAGGAAACATTAAGAGGCTTTTGCATTAGTCTAGGAACAAGGAAATATAAGAGCTTGGATTAGAAAAGTAGCTGTGGGAATAGAAAACAAAGCATAGCTAATGGATACATTTCAAGTGTTTTACATTACTTAGCAAAATATTAGCTATCAAGTTAGAGTTTGAAAATGATTCATAATTTTGAGCTTGATTGACAAGAGACATAAAAAATTCCAAAGAGGAAGAAGGTCAGACATTTTGGCCATGGGGATACATAGGAGTCTAATTTAAACATGTTGATCATTCAAGAATATATTGTAGCAAGTGATTGGACATGTGGAACCAGAACTTGTAGAATATTTTTAGTCTCCTAAGGAAGAGATGAATTATATACAATTGTGTAATTCTACTTGAACTATGACTTAAACCTTTACTTTAAGTTAGTCATTTATTACAAGTTGTAAAAGTTAATTTAGAGGTTGCAAATTATAATATATCTGTAGGAGCCCTTATTTTTCTCTACCCCAGTGGATCAGAGCTAAAAATAATTTTTGAAAAATTTAATGAAAATACAGTGACCTACTTTATTGGGAGAGGTCTCAAAAACAGCACGTTTATTTTTCTGATTAAAGTAATTCAATCATCATTTTCAGGAGTCTTTATTGACAGTGATAGTATTCATGATAGGCTCTGCAGAAGAATGCTTATTATAGATTTTGTACCTGGACATCTTTTCTTCTGTAAGTAGATAAAACATTAAAAAGGAAAATAACTATGATGAATCAGGATTATTGAAGCACATGTCAAACTAATGAAATAATTTATTTCACAAAAGGATCAATTTTGAATAAACATGTACAAAGCCCATCAAAAGTAGTAGGATATTTAGGGCAAAGGATTTATGTCATGTAAAGCATGTGGCTTCTTATCAATTTACTTTGTCAATGCAAATGGGCAATTTAGTCATTTTGAAGGCATGGTATTAATGCTAAAAAAAAGCAAATATAATTATAGCAAAGAATTATTTGGCTCTCATAACTTTCAAAAGGGATTTTGCAAAATAAATAATGTCCTATCTCACAATAGACAAAATATTTCTGCATTTTTATATCACCAATACCAGGTTTTCTCAGTTGAATTAAAGATTTTTTCCTCTTAATTTGGATATTTTTGAAAAGAATGTTTCAAATATTATATTTAACATTGATTAAAGTATAATTAGAGTTCTCTCCATGACTTGTGAGATCTCTTTCTGTCAGCAAAGAGAATTTTTATTTGCTGAACTTTTTTCCTCAAAAGCTGTTATGTCCCTGCTCCACGTATTGGCAATATGATGGTGAGTAAGAAAGAATATTACTAGCATTCTGAGGGGAGGATAGGTAATAGAAAAAATAACTGCATATAAAATATCATATTAGAAAGTCTGAAGTCCTATTCAGACCAAAAAGTAGAATAAGTAATGAGAGGGTAGTGTTAATGTCAGTTAAAGTATTTAGGGAAAGCCTCTGAGGCATTGAAAATTAGCAAAGAGATGAATAAAGTGAGGAAACAAGAGTCAAGGATCTCTAGGACACATGTTTTCCAGTCAGTAGAATAGCAAGTGATAATGCCAAGATGGGAATTAATATGGTATTTTGAGAAACCAAAAGACCATTGTAAATGGAGCAGAATGTGCAAATCAAAAGAAGTAGAAAATAATTTTAAAAACCAGGGTCATATCATGTAGGTCCTTAGATATTATTCTCAGGATGATAGGAATCAATGGAACATTTTCAAACAAGAAATAACATGATCTGATTTTAATAAAATTTTAGATTATTTAAGAAGGAGGTCTGGGCTTGGTCAAATATAATAGCCTAAAAATTATAAAGAAATGATTACATTGGGGTCCAGTCCACAGGTAGAGATGGAAAGACTTCCTAAAGTTTAGATAGATAAAGGCTATGAAAAAGAGACAATTAAAGGATAACTCCTTTTGGAGTTTTTGGGTCAGAGCAAATGCTATTTATTGAGCTAGACAATATCAGGGGTGCTACAGGTTTAATTTGCTTACTAGCATCAAAATGAAGATGCTTAATATGAATTTGGCAGAAAGGGCATAGGTTTATGACAAGGCTACCCTTCCCATCATTCATATAGGTGGTTTTCCCTTAAGCAGCATGTTATCATTCCCCTCTGCAATGGAAGCTCTAGATCAAAATTCAGTCTACAGTGTTTAAAACTATGAAATTTGGCTAGATTATACAGCTAGACATTTTTTATAGAGAAGGGTTCTGAAGACTTAGTCTTGGGGAATTGTATCTTTTAATAATGAGAAAGAATATAATCCAGCAAAAGAAATGAGAAGAAACAAACACTGAGGCAGAAGAAAACCAGTAAAATAGGATGTTCTATAAAGTGAAGTGAAACACATATTAAGAAGGAAGGAATAATAAAGTATAATACATACTGCATGGCCGAATATGGTAAAGAATGGAAATTGTCCGTTAGATGTTGTGACATCTAAGTCATTGTTGACAATAAGCAAAATGATCAGCGGCATTGGTAACAAATGCCTTGAGTCATTTTAAAAGAAAACACATAAAGAATTATGTGTATACAAATTTAGGGAAATTTTGGTATAAAGGTCTATGAAGAAAATGGATTATAGTGAAGAGATACATAGACTTTTTTCTCATTGCACTGAAACATGCCTCCATGTTTGTTTATGGTCATGGGAATGATTCAAGTGAAGGAAAAAATAATGTAGTAGAGATTGTGTTAATTGCTGGATCAAAATCCTTGTATTGATAATAGGGAATGGATCCATAGTTCAAGGGGAGAAATTGTAAAGATCATAATATGTTAACATATTAACATATGAAATACACAGAGTATTTACACAAATACATGCGAGTTTGTAGCATTTAGGTAGGAAGATGAGTTTTCTTTTTCCTTGGAGATTATTTTTGTAATGTTTATTTATTTTTTACAGGGGAAGAGAGAGAGGGAAAAAGAGAATCCCAAGAATCCCAAGAACACCAACATGGGATCAATCTCATGAACTGTGAGGTCATGACCTAAATCGAAATAACGAATCAGATGCTTAACTGACTCGGCCACTCAGGCACCTCTCTTCACAGATGATTTTTAAGTAAACTACAAGTGAGAGTATCAAGTGAGAAAGTAGGAAAGGTTGAAGGATGCAAGAAAGAAGAACCAGTATGAGGTGGTTGAATGCATGGGAGGATGCATTCTCTATATTTGACATCAATGTTACCAATGTGGTATTTCCCTCAAATAGTGCATTTGAATCTAGAAAGGATGGAAGTAGTTGATTTTGCATTTGCTTGAGAGGCTTAAATTCCAGGATCTAATCTGTGTCTTTTAATACCTAAATCCTATTATCTCTGATAAGTTTTCTAAACTCAGGGAACCTCCAAGTCCTCATGTATTAGCATAATGTCCTGAGTTTTTACTGTGTACCAAGCAATTGATATTAATATGGATCATCTCATCAAATACTCAAAACTGTTGAGTCAATGTTATTAACTATTTTATATATTACACCCTGTTTTGAAGAAGGTAAGAAACTGATCCAACAAGACTTAGCCAGCAAGGGTAAGAGTTTGAAATAACATTCTGATAATATGACTCTAGAAGCAGAATGCTTAACTACAAATGTTACTGCTCCCTCACTGCATTTTAGTCTCACAAGAAAGGTAAAGAGTTAGGGGTTTCTGAGTGGCTCAGCCGGTAGAGCATTCAACTCTTGATTTCAGCTCAGGTCATGATTTCATGCTCATGGGATCAAACCCCGCATTGGGGGCTCTGCACTGGGTCTGGAGCCTACATGGGATTCTCTCTCTCCTATTCTCTTTGCCCTTCACATGCTTGATCTCTCTCTCTCAAGATAAATAAACATTAAAAAGAAGAAGAAGAAGAAGAAACTTAAAGAGTGAAGCAAAACTGGAAAAAAAAATGCCCTTTAGCTTAAAAGACTAGATTGCCACGGGTAACTTTTGAGGAGAGTTGGCCAGCATTTTCTGGAAACGTCCAGGTATAAATAGTTTAGTCTTTGGGCACAATATATATCTGTTGCAAATATTCCTTATCTGCTATCATAGTCCATTAGCAGCCATAGACGGTATGTAAGTCAATGGGCATGCCTATATGCCAATAATTCATTATGTACTACGGGACACGATCTGCTTTCCTATGCACAATGAGTGTCTATGGTGAACAAACTGAAATGAGAGCCATGTGGAATTCCTTAAGGACAAACTGTATAAATTTAATAAGCACACATTTGCATGTACTCTTTGCCAGCCATGAGGCTCCAAGAGGGTCTTACTGTTGAGTGGGACAAACAAGTTTGACTCTAGAAGATTTGACTCTAGAATATTTTTAGCATATTTAGAGGAGAACAAAGAATATGACATAAATAGAAGGGGGAAGCTCTAATAACTAAATAGAGATTAATAAATTCCTAATAAAATGATGAAAGCAGTAATGAGAAATTGAGAATGTAATTGAAAAACTTGATGTAGTATTACAGATACTTTAATTGCTTTGGCTTTGAATTCTTCCATAAGAGTTTAAAATACAAATAAATCATACATATTTTTCAAATCAATGCCTTTTCAGAATATATTAAATGATATGGCAATCCCATACCTTCAGAAATTTTATTTAGAATGTATTACCATATTCAGAGACTCTCCAAATGTTTCAAGGCCATGTTAAATAATATATAAAGTATAATGTATATGTTATATAATAGATAATTATATAACATATCATTATATAATAGATTATTTTATAGTAGATAATGATGACTACCTCAACATCTTTCTAGTCAGTCCCTTCCATTTCTGGATATTCTTAAGAGTTAAAGAGGTGTTTCTATATAAGAAAATACATCCAATCTCTCTTCTTTGACAATCTTTCAGGTACTCAAATACAGCTATAGTATATTTTAACTGTTTTTTTTTAAGTTTGTTTATTTTGAGAGCGAGACAATGAGAGAAAGAAGTGTGCATGTATGATTGGGGAAGGGGCAGAAAGATAGGGAGAGAGAGAGAGAGAGAGGGAGAATCCCAAGCAGGCTCATGCTATCAGCACAGAGCCTAACATGGGGCTCGGTCCCATGAAGCATGAGATCATGACATGAGCTGAAATCAGGATTTGGACGCTTAACCAACAGAGCCATGCAAGCACCCCTAGTATATTTTAACTGTTAAAGATAGCTAAAGTCAACTACACCAAACATAGAAAAATTAGAAATACATAAAACTTAATATTCCTCTTATTTAATAGATAAGGCAGAGGGCACACACAGCATATATAACATATAACAAATGGCACATATAATTTCATATAATAAAATTAAATGGAAATTATGAATATAAATTGCTTAATGAGTACTTTCAAGAATGCTGGAGATTGGATTGGTAATTAACATTATAAAGGTATTAATAAGACTATTAATAAATCGGTTACCATAAAAACTCAAATAACAAAATTATGAGAGATGTGGTTAATGAATTTCCAAATTTATTTTAATGATAAATATTTTGTCATTATGAAAATGAATTTTGCAGAAAAAGCAAACATTCTCCTGTGATATTCGTTCTTAGAAAAAATATGTTTTGCTAGCCTATAGAATGTTGCTTTTTGTGCCCATTACATTCTTATTTTAGGAGTCTGTTACATAAAACTGAATGTGTTGGAGGAGATTGAACCTATTCACTGAAGCTATAATGTACACACCATCTGTAAGATGACTAACATATTATCTGAAATATCATTAAATTGTAGCTCTAATTTCTTTAGTGTATAGGTGACATAAATCCACTTGGTAGACGGAAAATTCCAAAACTCTTTTCCACCTCCTCTCTAAATTCTGTAAAGGAAATTAAATTGACAGTACTGACAGATTTACTTTAAATTCATAAGCACTTTTTTTCTTTGACACTCTGTGTCAGGCTGATTCCTCTTTAAGCATCTCTTAACATTCAGTTTTTAAAATTACCTTAATTGAGGCAAAATTTATATAGAATAAATATTACTAAAGATTTTTATTTCTTAAGCTCTTGCTTTCTGTTGGTTTTAGTTCTTTTTAGTCAAAAGTACTCCCTTTAGCATTCCTTAGGGTGCTGGTCCATTGATGAGAGTATCTCTTGTCTTTACCTGAAATTCTCATAAATTTGCCTTCATTCTTTTTTTAAAAGTCATTACCCTTATGCATTCATTCTTGATATATTTTTCACTAAATAAAGAATTATGGATTCAATTTTTTTCCAAAAATATTTTAATGATATTCCATTGCCTTTCGGTCTATGATGGTTTGTGATAAGAAGACCACATTCAATTATTTATTTTCTATATATAATGTGTTATTTTTCTCTAGCTGCTTTTCATCTTTGGTTTTTCTTGCTGCTTGACTGTAAGTTACCTACATAGAATTTTCATGGTATTTATTCTATTTGGAGTTCACTGAGCTTCTTGAATTTATACTTTTTTTTTCTTTTATAAATTTTGGATAGTTTCTTTCACAATAACTTCTTTTTCCTGCCTGTTTCTCTCTTTGGTTCTTCTGGTATTCCAAGTACATGTACATTGTATCTTTGACATTGTCCACAGATTCTTAGGTTTTAGTCATATTTAAATCTGTCTCCCACTTTTTTTATTGTATAATTCCTATCAATCTGTCTTTAAAATTTTAAATTCTTTCTTGTGTCAGTGCCATTCTATTATTCTTTTTATTCATTTATTTATTTTGAGAGAGATTGAGAGAGAGAGAGAGAGAGAGAGACAGAGAGAGAGCACACACATGCATGCAAGAAGGGGAGAGGCAGAGAAAGACAGAGAATTCCAGGTGGGCTCCATGCTGTCAGTGTAGAGTCAGATATGGGGCTCGATCCCATGATGATGAAATCATGACCTGAGCTGAAATCAAGAGTCAGATGCTTAACCAACTGAGCCACCCAGGTACCCCAACTCCATCATGTTTTTAAATTCACTCAGAAATATTTTTCAATTTAGTCATCAAAACGTTTAATTCTAAATTTTTTATCTCTTTGCTAGATTTTCTAACATTTTATTATTTTTTCAAGTTCTTGTTTTAATTCCAGTTAACATACAGTATAATATTAGTTTCAGGTGTAGAATTTAGTGATTCATCACTTACCTACAGCACCCAGTGGTCATCACAAGGGCTCTCCTGAATAAAAATCACCCATTTCTAAAGGCAGTGTGGAGGTTCCTCAGAAAATTAAAAATAGACCTACCCTATGACCCAGCAATAGCACTGCTAGGAATTTATCCAAGGGATACAGGAGTACTGATGCATAGGGGCACTTGTACCCCAATGTTTATAGCAGCACTCTCAACAATAGCCTAATTATGGGAAGAGCCTAAATGTCCATCAACTGATGAATGGATAAAGAAATTGTGGTTTATATACATAATGGAATACTACGTGGCAATGAGAAAGAATGAAATATGGCCTTTTGTAGCAACGTGGATGGAACTGGAGAGTGTGATGCTAAGTGAAATAAGCCATACAGAGAAAGACAGATACCATATGGTTTCACTCTTATGTGGATCCTGAGAAACTTAACAGAAACCCATGGGGGAGGGGAGGGGAAAAAAAAAAGAGGTTAGAGTGGGAGAGAGCCAAAGCATAAGAGACTGTTAAAAACTGAGAACAAACTGAGGGTTGATGGGGGGTGGGAGGGAGGGGAGGGTGGGTGCTGGGTATTGAGGAGGGCACCTTTTGGGATGAGCACTGGGTGTTGTATGGAAACCAGTTTGACAATGAATTTCATATATTAAAAAAAAATCACCCATTTCTATCATTTTATTATTATAAGTATGTTCTATTTTTCTTTACATCATTGGCCATTGGTATACTACATGCTTTAAAACTTTTGTCTGATGATTCCAACATCTAAGCCATCTCAGGGTTGTTATCTGTTGACATTTTCTTTTTTTCCCCTCTAGAGTACTGTCACATTTAATTTGTTAAGTCATTTTAGATTGAATCCTCACCATTGTGGAATGTTACGTTGTGGGAACTCCGTGTACTAATGCATTTCTCCCAAAATGTTGATGTTTTAGTTTTAACATGCAACTAACATATCCAAACTGTAAGCTTTGTTACACTTATGGACAGGTGCTGTTCAGATTCCAGTTTAAAGTTACTTTAGTCTCCTCACATGTGATGGGCTCATGATCAGAAAGAGACTTGGACAGTTTATATGAAGAATCTGAGGTTACATTTTGTCAGTTCACTTTTAGCCAGTGATTCCCTCTCATTCTCAAATGGTTCTTATCACATTAGGATTCTTCCTCTTGTAATTATGTCCAGAAAGATGGTGGCCTTTCTCTCACAGTTTTTGATACCTCACAAAATATATCTATGATTCTATCTGCCCCCAAATCAAAGCCACAAAAATAGAAAATTCATTTATTTTATTTTCTTTTTTTAACGTTTATTTATTTTTGAAAGAGAGAGTGGGAGTCTGGGAAGGGCAGAGAGAGAGGGAGACATAGAATTCGAAGGAGCCTCCAGAGGCTTTGAGCTGCCAGCCCAGAGCCCCACACAGGGCTCGAAATCATAAACCGGGAGATCATAACCTGAACCAAAGTCAGATGCTTAACCGACTGAGCCACCCAGGCACCCTGAAAGTTCATTTTTTTGGTAGTCATTTCCTCCAAATGACTTTCTTTCTAAAATGTGCCTGCATTGTTCATCCCTATAGAATCCTCACGTGGCTGTATTTTGTATGTTGGCCGGAGTCTATGTTGTTATTTTCAAGAGTGATAGTTTACTAGAAACTTGTTCTGTATATACAAATACTTCAGATTTGGTTCTCTTATGTTTTTATTTGAATTCATTTCAAAATATTTTATACTGTCTGTGATTTCTTTTACCATGAGTAATTTACTAGGAAGTTTAATTTTCAGATAAGTGAGGATTTTCCAGGAGAGTTTCTACTTCTAATTACTAAATTGATATTATTCCTTACAAAGAATATATTCTGATTTATTTAAGTCCTTTTACTTTTAATATTTTTCAACTTCATGGAGAAATAATTGACATATAATGTTAGGTAAGATGAAGGTGTATAATGTGATGATATGATACAAATATATGTTGCAAAATAATTGCTACAACAAGGTTAGTTAACAAATTCATTGCATCACAGATTTACAACTTTGTGTGTGTGTGTGTGTGTGTGTGTGTGTGTGTGTGTGTGTGTGGTGAGAACATTTAAGATCTGTATTAGCAACTTTCTAGTGTATAATACAGTATTGTTACCTACAGTCAACTATCCTCAATATTAGCTCTCTAAAACATATTTATCTTTAACTGAAGTGTGTACCCATTGACCAACATCTCACCATTTCTCTGACCTGTATCACTGAGAATAATGACCTGAAGATCCATTCTATTGTTGGAAATGGCAGGATTCCCTTCCTTTTTTTTTTTTCTCAATAATATCTCATTGTGTGATATACAGACACAAACAAACACACCCACATACATAGTTTACTTTATTCATCCATTAATGGATATTAAGATGGTTTCCATGTCTTGATTATTGTGAATAATGGTGCAATGAACATGGGGGCATGTATATCTTATTGAGACTTTGATTTCACTTCCTTCAGATATAGACATAGAAGCGAAATTGCTGGATCACACAGTTCTGTCTTTAATTTTTTGAGGAAGCAACATATTGTTTTTCATAGTGGTTTTACCAATTTACATTCCCACCAACAGCGTGGAAGGGTTTCCTATTCTGCCCTTTAAAGAAAGAGCTCAGCGTTTTTGTTTTGCATTGAAACCCACAAATTATGTACCTGGCCCATTTTAGCTACACACACCCACATTTTTATTTTTTAGTATTTTATCCAAGATTCACTATATTCATCTTTAACTTTCACAGTCTGTCTGCAAGTAATACTATACCATATCACATTTAACATAAGAAAACTACAGAATTCTCTTTGCTGCCACTTGCTCCATGTGCTATTGTGCCATATATTTTATTATTTTTAAGTACTTATAAATAAAAATGAAATAACTTCCTTTATAATTACCATATATTTATCATTTCTGATATTATTTATACCTTTTTTAAAAAGATTTTCATCTTGTAGCATATTCCCTTAGCCTGAAATATTGTCTGAATTATTTCCTGTAGTATAAGTCTGCTACTGGCAAATTCTGTCAGCTTTTCTTTGACTGGAAAAAAAAAATGTGTATTTTACTTTTTGGAAGATGTGTTTAATATATATAGAATTTTAGGTTGATAGTTGGAAGGTATTCTTTCATTGTTTTTATTTTTCACAGTTTCTGATGAAGTTTGTAATTATTTTGTTCTACAACATGTGATGTGACATCTCTCTCGGTTCTTTTGTAACTTTGTCATTATCATTGCTCTCCAGTAATTTTGATATTTTCTTCTTTGGTTGTTTTGTATTTATTTCCCTAGAATCTCTGAGTTTCTTTGTTGAGTTTAGGCCTTTCATCGAGTGTCGGAATTTAATACTCTTTTATGTAATATGT
This sequence comes from Acinonyx jubatus, assembly GCF_027475565.1. NCBI lineage: Eukaryota > Metazoa > Chordata > Mammalia > Carnivora > Felidae > Acinonyx > Acinonyx jubatus. The sequence goes on from NC_069386.1 coordinate 89,176,792, forward strand.
TTCCTGTCTCCTTCAAAATTTTCAACTACATAAATGTTAGATGACTTGAATTGTTCCAGCAGTCACTGAGGCCCTCTTCTTTTTCTTTTCTTTTCTTTTTTCTTTTCTTTTCTTTTCTTTTCTTTTCTTTTCTTTTCTTTTCTTTTCTTTTCTTTTTTCTTTTCTCTTCTCTTCTCTTCTTTTCTTTTATTTCCTTCTCTTTTCTTTTCTTCTCTTTTCTTTTCTTTTTCTTTTTTTCTTTTGTCTCTTCTCTCCTTTTCTCTTCCCTTCCTTTCCCCTCCCCTTTCCCCCTCTTCTCCGGTCTTCTCTTTTTTCATATTTCCTTTCAGTGCTTTAGTTTGAATAGTTTTTTATTGCCAGGTCTTTAAATTTATTCATCTTCCACAGATTCTCTTCTATTCTTAATCTGACCATCTTTCAGATTTTTTTCCATCTGTAGATTTTTTCTTTGATTATTCTGTTTCTATATTTTGTTCCTTTAAATCACTGAACATACCATACCTATTTTTAATGGGATTTAAATTTCTTATACATTATGTCTGTCATTTCCTGTTTCATTTTTTTCCATGGATATATCTTTCTCGTGCTGATTAGCCACATTTCCCTCGATTTTCTCTTCTGTGGTAGTTTCTCACTGGTTACTAGACATTATGATTTTATATTCTTCTATGCTAGAAGTAAAAATTACTTGAAGAACATGAAGGACATTTAGCAGAGATCTCAGACAAGTCAAGACTCACCAATAATTATCCCCTTACTAGTAGAGTTAAAGCTACCTTAAGCCTTCAAAATTTTGATTTTTTTTCTTATAAGGAGTTAAATTTCTTGAATACCACCTTTATTATTTTGAGGTTTATTTTCAATGGTGTCTTAGGGAAGGCTTAAAGTAGCCTTAACTCTACCAGTAAGTGGATCCTTGACCCATCTGAGTTCTCTACTAAATGTTCTTCATGTTCTTAAAGTACTTTCTATGACTGGTCAGAGCTCAAATATATTTTGGTTCTTTCTTTGATCTAATAATTATTTGATTTACCTCATTCTATTTGGAATTCTCTCAACTTCACAAAGTTTCATCATAAATATTTGTATTTGACTTAGTATTCAGCAGTTAATTCAGGAGAATCTTAAGTTGACTATCAAAGTATTCCTTTGCACTATTATATGTTATAGAATAATAATAAAGTATTAGAGATAATATGTCTCTTATATTGAAATGTCAGGATATGGTAAGCAAATATTTGTTTTTAATACCTAAAAAGACTTTGAAAATTATATTCCTTAATGAGCAATGAAATAAAGTTATACAAAAGCTATCTTAGTGGAAAAACTTTTATTTTCTCACCATTATTTATCACATTACCTGTAGGGTTTTGTATATATTCTTTATTAAGTTCATTAAGTTCCCCTATAGAGGCACCTGTGTGGCTCAGTCAGTTGAACATCCAACTCTTGACTTTGACCCAGATGGTGATTCTGGAGAAGTAGGATAGAGCCCCACATTGAGCTCTGCACTGAGTGTGGAGCCTTCTTGGAATTCTTTCTCTCTTTCTCTGTCTCTCTCTCTCTCTCTCTCTCTCTCTCTCTGTTTCTCTTTCCCTCTTCCCCTCATGCTCTCTCTCTTTCTAAAATAAAATTTAAAAATAATTTAAAATTTCCCCTATATTTCTAGCCTACCAAGAGTTTTTATTATGAATGTTGGATTTTGTAAAACTTGTTTTTACATCTATTCATATGGTTATGTGATTTTCCATTTTTAGTCTCTTGAGAGCATAGGTTTCCTTAATTGATTTTTGAATAAATAAAATTATTTCAGAATAAATCCTTGGCCATGATGTAAAATTCTTTTCATAGGTGGTTATATTTGATGTGCTAATATTTTATTGATTTTGCATCTGTGTTCATGAGAGATACTGGTCTGTAGTTTTCTTGTAATGTCTTTGTCTGTTTCCGGTATTGGGTAATACAGGTTTCACAGAATGAGTGGAGAAGTATTTCTTCTGTCTCATCATCTCAGAGATTTTGTGATGAATTGGTATGATTTCTACTTACGTGTTCAGTAGAATTCAGTAGTGAATCATCTGGGTACTGACATTTTTTGTAAAATTATTAATTCAATTTCTTTAAAAGATATAGGACTATTCAAATAATCAATTCTTCTTGTGTTATGTTTGGCAAATTTTATCTTTTAAGGAATAAGTCCACTTCCTCTAGGTTATCAAATTTGTAGTCATATAATTGTTCATAGTGGTTGTTTATTATTCTTTCAATGTCCATCTGTTCTGTAGTAATGTCCCCTCTTTCATGTCTTTCTTTTTTTTTTTAATTTCTTCATTTTTGAGAGACAGAGATGGAACACAAGCAGGGGAGGGGCAGAGAGAGAGAGACACAGAATCTGAAGCAGGCTTCTGGCTCTGAGCTGTCAACACAGAGCCTGATGTGGGGCTCAAACCCATGAACCATGAGATCATGACTTGAGCCAAAGTTGGACACTCAATAAGCTGAGCCACCCAGACACCCCACCTGTTTTTTTTCATTTCCTTTTTCTTTTTTTTAATTTTTTTACATTTATTTATTTTTGAGAGACAGAGTGAGACAGAGCACAAGTGGGAGAGGGGCAGAGAAAGAAGGAGACAGAATCTGAAGCAGGCTCCAGGCTCTGAGCAAGCATTCAGCACAGAGCTTGATGCAGGGCTCAAACCCATGAATCATGAGATAGTGACCTGAGCCGAAGTTGGTCACTTAACCAACTGAGCCACCCAGGTGCTCCTTTTTTATTTATCATTTACCATATTAGTAATTTGTGTCTTTCTAACTTGCCTGATGAGAAGTTTATTGATTTTATTGATCTTTTCAAAGAACCCACTTTTGGTGTAGTTGATTATCTCTATTGATTTCCTGTTTTCAATTTTATTGATTTCTTTTTTTCTTTTGCTTACTTTGGATTTAATTTGCCTTATTTTTCTAATATCCTAAGGGAAACATGGGTTATTTATTTTAGATATTTTTCTTTATTAATATATGTATTCAGTATGATACATTTCCATTAAGCACTGCTTTTGCTGCATATCACAAATTTTTGTAAGTTGTGTTTCATTTTCATTTAGTTTATAATATTTTTTTTAAATCCGCCTTGAAGATTCTTCTTTGACCTGTGTGTTAATGAGAAATGTATTCTTAATATCCATTTATCTTAGGATTTTCCACTTAGCTTTCTGTGGTTGATTTCTAGTTTAATTCCATTGTGGTCTCAGAGCAGTTCTATCCTCGTCCATTCTCCCTGTTCTATGTGTTTTTTACTATTTCTATGTTTCCCTTTGATGTTGTAATCTCCTTACCTGAGATGTCTAGCTTTTGTGAAGGTATTTTCCCACATGGGTAGTTTTTCATGTTGATGTTTCTGTGAGGGAATAAGTGCTAGATAATCCTATTCTGTCAAATTGATCTACCCAAAACATTTTATTCAGAAAGGCAGGCAAAGGATGAGATTATTTATTGCTCTACTTAAACTAAGTTATATTTTTAAATTCCACACATAGATATTGATTAATTATAAAACAGTGCTGCTTCAGGGAGCCTGGATGGCTCAGTCGGTTAAGCATTCAACTTATGCTCATGTCAGGATTTCATGGCTTGTGAGTTCAAGCTCCACATCAGGCTCTGCTGACAGCTCAGAGCCTGGAGCCTGCTTTGGATTCTGTGTCTCCCTCTCTCCCTGACCCTCCCCTCCTCCTTTTCTCTCTCTGTCTCTCAAAAATAAGTAAACATTAAAAAAAAATAAAAACTTATGTTGTTTCTTAACCTTAGAATAAACTGCTCTATTTTATAGTGTCAACTAAGTATGTCTGCTGCATGGCAAATATTATAGCAACATAATTGCATGTTTCACTGTTCAAATGCTTAAAGGTTTGCAATAATTCTGTTCAGTAATTCAAGTATATATTTTTCTTTTTTTCAGCAGCTTTTTATAAAGATTTTTTTCATTTATTTACTTATTTTTTAATTTACATCCAAGTTAGTTAGCATATAGTGCTATGATTTCAGGAGTAGATTCCAGTGATTCATCCCCTATGTATAACACCAATTGCTCATCCCAACAAGGGTCCTCCCTAATGCCTCTCACCCACAACCCCTCCATTAACCTGAAGTTTGTTACAGTATCTCTGCATTTAAGAGTCTCTTATGTTTTGCCTCCCTCCTTGTTTTTATATTATTTTTGCTTCCTTTCCCTTATGTTCATCTGTTTTGTATCTTAAATTCCTCATATTAGTGAAGTCATTTGATACTTGTCTTTCTCTGACTGGCTAATTTCACTTAGCATAGTAACCTCTAGTTCCATCCATGTAGTGGCAAATGACAAGATTTCATTCTTTTTGATTGCCAACTAACACTCCATTCTGTTACACACACACACACACACACACACACACGCCACATTTTCTTTATCGATTCATCCACGATGGACATTTGGGCTGTTTCCATACTTTGGCTATTTTCAATAGTGCTGCTGTAAACACTCGAGTGCATGTGCCCGTTTGAAAGAGCACACCTGTATCCCTTGGATAAATACCTAGTAGTATAATTGCTGGATCACAGGGTAGTTCTATTTTTAATTTTCTGAGGAACCTCCATACTGTTTTCCAGAGGGGCTGCACTGGTTTCCATTCCCACCAGCAGTGCAAAAGAGATCCTCTTTCTCAACATCCTTGCCAACATCTCTTGTTGCCTGAGTTGTTTATTTTAGACATGCTGACTGGTGTGAGATAGTATCTTAGTGTGGTTTTAATTTGTATGTCCCTGATGATGAGTGAAGGTGAACATTTTTTCATGTGTCTATTAGCCATCTGGATGTCTTCTTTGGAGAAGTGTCTATTCATGTCTTGTGCCCATTTCTTCACTGGATCATTTGTCTTTTGGGTGTTGAGTTTGATACTTTCTTTATAGATTTTGGGAACTAACCCCTTATCTGATATGTCATTTGCAAATATCTTCCCCCATTCCATTGGTTGCCTTTTAGTTTTGCTGATTGTTTATTCCACTGTGGAAAAGCTTTTTATTTTGATGAGGTCCCAATAGTTCATTTTTGCTTTTGTTTCCCTTGCCTCTGGAGACATATTGAGTAAGAAATTGCTGTGGCCAATGTCAAAGAGGTTTTTGCCTGCTTTCTCCTCTAGGATTTTGATAGCTTCCTTTCTTACATTTAGGTCTTTCATCCATTTTGAGTGTATTTTTGTGTATTTTGTTAGAAAGTGGTCCAGGTTACTTTTTCTGCATGTTGCTGTCCAGTTTTCCCAGCACCATTTGCTGACAAGACTGTCTTTATTCCATGAATGTTCTTTCTTCCTTTGTCAAAGATTAGTTGGCCATAGATTTGTTAGCCCATTTCTGGGTTCTGGGTTCTGTTCCTTTGATCTGAGTGTCTGTTTTTGTGCCAGTACATACTGTCTTGATGATTACAGCTTTTTAATACAGCTTGAAGTCTGGGATTGTGATGCCTCCAGCTTTAGTTTTTCTCTTTCAGGATTGCTTTGGCTATTCAGGGTCTTTGCTGGTTCCATATAAATTTTAGCATTGTTTGTTTTTAGCTCTGTGAAGAATGCTGGTGTCATTTTGATAGGGATTGCATTGAATGTGTAGATTGCTTCGTGTAGTATTGACATTTTAACAATATTTGTTCATCCATGAGTATGGAATATTTGTCCATTTTTTGTGTCATCTTCAATTTCTTTTACAAGCTTTCTATAGTTTTCAGTGTATAGATTTTTCACCTCTTTGGTTAGGTTTATTCCTAGGTAATTTATGGTTTTTGGTGCACTTATAAATGTGATTGATTCCTTGATGTCTCTTTCTGTTGTTTCATTATTGGTGTATAGGAAGGCAACAGATTTCTGTACATTGATTTTATATCCTGTGACTTTGATGAATTCATGGATTAGTTCTAGCAGGTTTCTGGTGAAAATTTTTGGGTTTTCCATATAGGATATCATGTCTGCAAAGAGTGAAAGTTTTACTTTCTCCTTTGTAGATTTGGATGCCTTTTATTTCTTTGTGTTGTCTGATTGCCGATGCTAGGACTTCCAATGCTATATTGAATAACAGTGGTAAGAGTGGACATCGCTGTTGTGTTCCTGATCTTAGGGTCAAGCTTTCCACTTTTCCCCATTGAGGATGATATTAGCAGTGATATTTTGTATATGGCTTAATGATCTTGAGATACGATCCTTTTATCCCTACATTCTTAAAGGTTTTTATCCAGAAAGGATGCTGTATTTTGTCAAATGCTTACTCTGCATCTATTGAGAGGATTGTGTGGTTCTTATCCTTTCTTTTATTGATGTGATGTATCACATTGATTGATTTATGGATATTGAACCAGTTCTGTATCCCAGGTTTAAATCCCACTTGGTCGTGGTGAATTAATTCTTTTAATGTATTGTTGGATCCAGTTGGTGAGTATCTTGTTGAGGATTTTTGCATTCATATAATCAGGGAAATTGTTCTGTAGTTTTCCTTTTTAGTGGGGTCTTTCTCTGATTTTGGAATCAAGATAATGCTGGCTTCATAGAATGAGTTTGGAAGTTGACCTTCCATTTCTATTTTTTTGGAACAGCTTCAAAAGAATTGGTGTTAACTCTTCTTTAAGTGTTTGGTAGAATTCCCCTGGAAAAGCATATGGCCCTGGCCTCCTGTTTTTTGGGAGATTTTTGATTACTAATTCGATTTCTTTACTGGATATGTATCTGTTCAAATTTACGATTTCCTCTTGTTTTAGTTTTGGTAGTTTATATTTCTAGGAATTTGTCCATTTCTTCCCAATGCCCATTTAATTGGCATATAATTGCTCATAATATTCTCTTATTATTGTTTGTATTTCTGCTATGTTGGTTGTGATCTCTCCTCTTTCATTCTTGCTTATTTGGGTCCTTTTTCTTTTTGATCAAATTGACTAATGGTTTATCAATATTGTTAATTCTTTCAAAGAACCAGCTGCTGATTTCATTGATCTGTACTACTGTGTTTTTGTTTTTAGTTTGTTTTTGTCTTTTTGTTTTTTTGTTTTAATAGCATTGATTTCTGCTATAAACTTTATTATTTCTGCTGTTTTGGGGTTTTATTTGCTGTTCTTTTTCCAGCTTTTTAAGTTGTAAGGTTAGGTAGTTTATCTGAGACTTTCTTCCTTTTTAGGAAGCCCTGGATTGCTATAAACTTCCCTCTTATGACTGCCTTTGATGTGTCCCAGAAGTTTTGTGCTCTGGTGTTATCCTTTTAATTAGCTTCCATGTACTTTTGTTTTGTTTTTTTATTAAAATTTTTTAACGTTTATTTATTTTTGAGACAGGGAGAGACAGAGCATGAACGGAGGAGGGTCAGAGAGAGAGGGAGACACAGAATCTGAAACAGGCTCCAGGCTCTGAGCTGTCAGCACAGAGACCGACGCAAGGCTCGAACTCACGGACTGCGAGATCATGACCTGGTACGAAGTCGGATGCTTAACCGACTGAGCCACCCAGGAGCCCCAGTTTCCATGTACTTTTAACTTCCTTTTGAATTCTCAGCCCATTCATTCTTTAGTAGGATGTTCTTTAGTATCCAAGTATTTGTTATCTTTCCAACTTTTTTCTTGTTGTTGATTTCAAGACTCATAGCATTGTGTTCTGAAAATATGCACAGTATCATCTCATTCTTTTTGTACTTGTTGAGGGCTGATTTGTGTCCCAGTATGTGATCTATTTTGGAGAATATTCCATGTGCACTCGACAAGAATGTGTATTCTGCTTTAGGGTGAAATGTTCTGAATATATCTGTTAAGTCCATCCAGTCCAGTGTGTCATTCAAAGCCATTGTTTCCTTGTTGATTTTCTGTTTAGATGGTCTGTCCATTGTTGTAAGTGGGGTGTTGAAGTCCCCTATTATTATGGTATTATTATCAATGAGTTTCTGTATGTTTGTGATTAATTGATTTATATATTTGGGTGCTATCACATTTGGAGCATAAATGCTTATAATTGTGTGGTGTTCTCAGTGGATAGACCCCTTAATTATGGTATAATGCCTTTCATCTCTTGTTACAGCCTTTATTTTAAAATCTACATTGTCTGGTAGAAGTATGGCTATTCCACCTTTCTTTTGGAGACTATTAGCATGATAGATGGTTTTCCATCCCCTTACTTTCAATCTGAAAGTGTCTTTAGGTCTAAAATGTGTCTCTTGTAAATGGCATATAGGTGGATCTTGTTTTCTTATCCATTCTGTTACCCTATGTCTTTCGATTGGAGAATTTAGTCCATTGACATTTAGAGTGAGCACTGAAAGGTATGAATTTATTCCCATTATGTTCCATGTAGAGTTTGAGTTTCTAGGGGTGTTCCTTGGTCCTTTTTGGTGTTTGTTGCTTTTGGTCTTTTTCCCCCCCATATTTTCTCCCCTGAGAGAATCCCCCTTAAAATTTCTTGCAGGGCTGGTTTACTGGTCACAAACTCCTTTAGTTTTTGTTTGTCTGGGAAAAATTTTACCTCTCCTTATATTTTGAATGACAGCTTTGCTGATAAAGAATCTTGGCTGCATATTTTTCCGAATCAGCACTTTGAATATCTCCTGCCACTCCTTTCTGGCCTGCCAAGTTTCTGTGGATAGGTCTGCTGTGAACCTGATCTGTCTTCACTTGTAGGTTAATGACATTTTTTCCCTTGCTGCTTTCATGATACTTTCCTTGTCTGAGTGTTTTGTGAATTTGACTATAATATGCCTTATTGATGGTTGGGTTTTGTTGAATCTAATGGGAGTTCTCTGTGCTTTCTGGATTTTGCTGTCTGTCTTTCCCCAGGTTAGGAAAGTTTTCTGCTATCATGTGCTCACATAAACCTTCTACCCCTTTATGTCTCTCTTCATCTTCTGGGATCCCTATGGTTTAGATGTTATTCCTCTTTTTTTTTTTCTCAACATATTTTATTTATTTGGGGACAGAGAGAGACAGAGCATGAACGGGGGAGGGGCAGAGAGAGAGGGAGACACAGAATCGGAAACAGGCTCCAGGCTCCGAGCCATCAGCCCAGAGACTGACGCAGGGCTCGAACTCACGGACCGCGAGATCGTGACCTGGCTGAAGTCGGACACTTAACCAACTGCGCCACCCAGGTGCCCCTAGATGTTATTCCTTTTTAATGAGTCACTGAGTTCTCTAATTCTTGTGTAGTGTTCTTTTGCCTTAATTTCCCTCTTTTCTTCTGCTTCATTAGTTTTCATAAGTTTTTCCTCTATCACTGATTCGTTGCTCTGCTTCATCAATCCTTGCTGCCATGGCACCCTTTCAAGATTGCATCTCAGTTTATACCATTTCTAATTTTGTCCTGACTAGATTTTACTCCTTTTATCTCCACAGAAAACGATTCTATGCTTTTTTCAACCCCAGCTAGTGTTCTTGTTATCGTGATTCTAAATTCTGTTTAGAAATCTTGCTTGTGTCTGTGTTGATTAAGTCCTGGCTGTCATTTCTTACTGTTCTTTCTTTTGGGGTGAATTCTTTCATTTCATTGTTTTGAAGGAAGCAATAGAATAAAATAAATTTTAGAAGTTAAAATTAAAAAAATTAAAACAACACAAAAAATCAAATAAAGGATGCTATCTCCTAGGTGTGTTTTGGTCTGGTTGTTCAAAAGAAGCATGATAGAATAGGGAAAAAAGGGAAAGAAAAGAAAAGGAAAAAGTTTGAAAATTCAAAAAAATGAATACAATAAAATAGTATAAAATGAAATGATGAAAGTAAAATAGAATTTTCAAATTTTACAAAAAAGTAAAAAACATAGTTGAAAAAAGTTAAAGAAAATATTTTTTATAAAAATGGAAAATAATTTTTTTCTCATTCTATATTCAAGAATAAGAATAGAAAAGATAAAGCAAAAAATGAATAGATGGACCAGGGCACAGAATGAAATACGATTGAAATTACATCCAGTTCCCCCTAGAAGTCAAATTATGAAGCACTTTATTGTCCGTGAACTAAGTAGGTGGAGAGATTTATGGTGTTCCTCTAGAGCTCAGTTGGCCCAGTTGGGCAGCGCTTGGTGTAGTGGCTCCATTCTCCACTAGATGGCACCGCTTAGTTTGCTGGGGTGGATCATTGTGGTGCATATATGTGTGTATGCGCGTCTGCAGGAGGGGTGAAAATGGCTTCACCCCTTACCCAGTCTCTAGTATCAGAACTGTGCTCTTGCCAACCGGCAATCAAGCACCCGTCTTTGTCTCCAGCTTCCATCCATTCCCCACTTCTACACTGTGCGTGACCACGCCATCAGCCTTCCAGGCAGCACATCCCTCCAGAGTTTTATATCACATGGGGCTGTGTTTCCAAACCTCTCACTTCTGAGGGCCCTATAGTTTTGGCCCACTCAGATCCTCTTGGGGATGGTCTCTGCAAGCAATGGCTGGTGCCAGCCGCCACTAGGAATGTTTGTGCAACTGTGCTGCTGCAGATGTCCAGAGACTGTGGCTGGGTGCCAGCTTGCCCCAGAAAAAGTTCACGTAATTGTGTAGCAGCAGTGTTTCAGTGATTATGGTAAATCACAACACACACCAGGCTTTACCCTTAATATCCTTGTTCCAACACCAGCTAATGTGACTCTTCTCTGGGGTCTGCTGGGACCTTTTCCTATGGGGAGGCCACATAGCCTCTACCAGATGTTCTCCCAGCAAGGGAACTGACTTTCTCTATGTGGGCTGATGACCTCATGACCTCACTGCTCCTGTGGATTCTACCTTTTCCCCAGAACTCCACCAGGTATCGAGCTGTGGAGTATCAGACTCTGCACTTCCCTGTTTATAGCATCTTAAATGTAATTTAAACCTTCTCCTTTCTCCTTTCTCTCTTTTTTGGTTCAGTCCCTTGCAGTACCCTTCTCCCTTTTTTGTTCAGTCCACTCTTTCTTTTTCTCTCCATCTGCTTTCAGTTGTGGGGGGGGGGGGTTCTGTACTCTCCCTCCTGTCTTTATCCTCTCTCTGCAAGCAAAAACAACTCCCTACCCTCCACAACTCCTCTCTCCCCTGGTTCACCTCTCTGTGCTGTGTACCTGCTGAGTTCTGTGTTTCAGGTTGTGCAGATTGTTGTGTTAATCCTCAGATCAGTTTTCTAGGTGTGCAATATGGTTTGGTGTTGATATAGCTGCATTTCAATAATGAGAGAGGCAAAAAATATTCCATGCTACTGTGCCATTTTGGCCCTTCCCCTATTTTTTCAATTTTACATACATGTTTATCTGTTTTACCATTCCTATTTTACATGTATATTTCCAGTAGTATTTATGACCTATTAAATAAATAATTTGATTTGAAATTCATCTATATAATAACTTTGTCTCTAATTTATCTGTGTGTATGTAATGATCAGAAATATAATATTTAATTTTGATCCACATTGGTTGAAATATATTTAATTATCTTTGGTTTCTTTGCATTTTTTTTATAAATTAACTGATAGCTATTCTCATAGTACTTATATTTGAGCTATTATAATGACTTATATTTTGTAAATTTAGCTTATTACAAGTGAAACACTATAAGCTATTTTTATAAAAATTATTTTAAAGAACCAATGAGTTAACTACCAATTTTTACTACATTTTGTTTGAGATTGTGTCTTTTTAAACCGGATGCCTGATATTCAATATTGGTTCCACAATTTCCTTCTTTGGACTAGGTTTTTGTACAATTTGGGACCACTAATGCCCCTTCCTTGTAATATTGTTTAAAAGATTAAATCATTTAGAATTTACCTTATTCACAGTAAGAACCCAATACATTTTTTAATTAAAAAAATTAAATTTATTTTTGAGTGAGAGAGAGAGACAGGAGTATGAATGGGGGTAGGGCAGAGAGAGAGAGACACACACACAGAATCCAAAGTTCTAAACTGTCAGCACAAAGCCTGATGAGGAGCTCAAACTCAAACCATGAGATCATGACCTGAGTCAAAGTCTGACCCTTAACCAACTGAACCACTGAGCCACCCAGGCACCCAAGATTTTAGATATTATACCAAGACAACTATATTCTTATTCTGAGCTATGTTTTAGACACTGTACTTATGCATAGGTTAATTTTATATAATTGTATATAATCAGAGTATGTGCAAATTTGATGCTTTTCTAAAATATAGTATACTTCCATGTCAAATATTTTTCTTAGCCTTTTATCCTCTCAATTATAATTTGGATCAGTTCAAATTATTCAGTAATGTTGTTAATATACTCTAATATAAATGCTAATTTCCAGTAGATAACACACAAGTAGTTTTTAATAGATAATGATAAAGCTAGTATAGGCATATATTTTTATTTTCAAATATTTTCTTATACATTGTCAGAAATGAAACTCAGAAATAATTGTTCAGATCTTTATCAGGAGCAAGGTCCATTTGGACAGTCTATTCACTAGTAAAACGTTTCTATAGCATGTAAAGATAACTTGATAAGTTCAGAAAAGTATAATAGCATAATATGTCCATTTCTATTTGGCAAAGAAGAAATCTATTTTGCAAAGAAATATAATGTAAGTATGAATAACAGTTATAACTTAAAAATTCAACTCATATCCATGGATACATCCTGGGTATAAGGTATTATTTCAATTAATTTATCTTATTTAATTGCTAGTAATAAAGGTGGCCTTATTTATACTTCAGTTTTAGGCTTAGTTTTAAAAGGTAACTGGTCTTGTTAAAATACCTGAGTTGGTTATAAAACATTCTCTCTTAGCATCTAACACAGTGTAGTCTTTTAACAAATATAAGTTGAATGAATGAGTAAATACAAATAAATAACTGTACTAGATACTAACAAGATGTTTTTTATTCTATCTAAATGCATGCACTCAATAATGCTTATCCATTATCAAAATATTCTGATGTTAAAATATTTTTAGATATATATGAGATATTCTAAGTTTATTGATTGATACTACATACTTTTAGACTGAAAAGTGTTTTGTATCCTTGTATAGGGAGAGGTAGGAGAAATCTAAGGGTTCCTATTAGAATTTTAAAAATCTCATCATCTAAAGCAACATATAAGCATTATTTCAATCATTCCTGAGAAATAATATTTAAAAACTACAATGTTGGTGCAAAGACTAATTGTAGTCAAATTCACCTAAATTTTTGAATTACCTGATTGAATTAACCAGGTAACCATGGTTTGTCTTTTAATTGTTTAGAGACTCAAGTTTTCTTGTGAAATTGGAACTAATAAAGGCACCTGATTCTTGAGATTATTGTAAGCAAAAATTGAGGCTGCTTATATAAGTGGAATATCAATTCCTATTAGACTTGTTTTTTGCTTTCTTAAAGTGCATCTAGAGTAGCTTTTTATTTAAGTCTAGTATAGAAACACCAATAAGTTGTGACCTTTATGGTATCTTAATTGAATACAAAGGCTATTCTGTAAGAATTCTCTATTATATGTGTTTGGAAATCTCATGTCTTCCAAGAAGGTGTGATCTTCAAAATATTCATTTATCTCCTAGCTCTTTAGTGTCTGTTGTCTGCCAGGATATGAGGGTCTCAACTTGTGATGTGCAACTTAATATTTAGACAACTTAGGAGGCTTCTGTGAGATGTCTGGAACCTCAAATTTCTGCTTTCTTTGGATTTAATTTGCAATTTTCTTTCTCGTTTCTTAAGAGGATAATTTAGATCGTTGATTTTAAATATTTCTTCTTTTCTAAAAATATATTCAGTGCTGTAATTGTCCATCTAAACACTGATATTTGTGTGTTCCCCAAGCTTTGATAAACTGTTCTTTCATTTTTATCTAGTTCAAAATATTTTAAAATTTCTCTAGAGATTTATTCTTTGCCCCATGTGCTATTCAGAGTGGTAGTGTGGGATTTTCCATGATCCTTTTGTTATTAATTTCTTGTTTAATTCCATTGTGGTCTGATAGCAGGTGTTGTGGGAATTCTATTTCTTTAAATTTGTTAAGGTGTTGTTTATAAGCCATGATGTGGTCTGTCTTGGTTAATGTTTTATAAGTGTGAGAAGAATGTGTATTCACCTATTGTTGAAAGAAGTAGTCTATGGATGCCAATTACATTGAGTGCTTTGACAGTGTTTAACCATGTCCTTATGGATTTTCTGCCTGCTGGACCTGTCCATTTCTGCAAAAGACAAGTCAAAGTCTCCAACTATGATAACATAGTCATATATTCATCCTTGAGGTTCTTTGAGTATTTTTTTGCCACATTTTGTTTGACATTGTATTGTCAGGGGCATATATATTAAGGAATATTCTTTTGTCTTCAAGAACTGAACCATTTGTCATCATGCATTCCTGCTCCTTATTCTTGGTAATTTTCTTGCTTTGAAATTGGTTCTGTCTGGAATTAATATAAATAAGTCTGTTTCCTTTTTATTACTGTTAGCATGGTGTATAATTTTTCTATCCATTTTCTTTATTTTTCTTAATTGTTTTAATTTTACTTTTATTTTCCCCACCATTTGCTTTTAATCTGTATGTGACTTTATATTTAAATTTGGTTTCTTGTAGACAAGATATAGTTGGGTCTTGTTTTTTGATCCACTCTGACAATCTGTCTTTTAATTGGTACATTGGACCATTGGCATTCAAGGTAATTAAAGAGATATTTGGATTCATATGCAGCACATTTATTATCATTTTCTATTTTTTGTCCTTATTCTTTGTTCTTAATTTTGTATTGTGCTCTTATATCCTTTGTGATTTTTAAATTTTTAATTTTTTTCTTTTCAAATATTTAAATTATAATTAATTAACATACAGTGCAATTTTGGTTTCAGGAGTAGAATCCAGTGATTCATCACTTACATTCAACACCCAGTGCTCATCACAACAAGTGCCCTGCTTAATGCCAATGACCCATCTAGCCCATCCCCCTCCTCCCTGTCTCCCTCAATCCTCAGGTTATTCTCTATCTTTAAGAGTCTCTTATGGTTTGTTTCCTGGTCTTTTATTTCTTTTCCTCCCATATATTCTAAGTCTGTTTCATTCCTTAAATTCCATAGATGAGTGAAATCATATGGTATTTGTCTTTCCCTGATTGACCTATTTCCCTTAGGATAATACACTCTAGCTGTATCCACGTCATTGCATATGGCAAGGTTTCATTCTTTTTGGTGGCTGAGTACTATTCCATTGTATATATATACCACATCTTCTTTATCCATTCATCACTCAGCAGATATTTGAGTTCTCCCCATAGTTTGTCTATTGTTGATAATGCTGCTGTAAACATTGGCGTGCATGTACTCTTTTGAATCTTTAGTTTTGTATCATTTGGGTAAATATCTGGTAGTGCAATTGCTGTGTCATAGGGTAGTTCTATTTTTAACTTCTAGTGTAACCTCCATACTGGTCTCCAGAGTGGCTACACCAGGTTGCATTCCCACCAACACTGTAAGAAGGTTCCCCTTTCCCCACATTCTCACCAACATCTGTTGTTTCTTGTGTTGTTCATTGTACCCATTCTGACAGGTGTGAGGTGTTGTCTCATCATGGTTTTGATTTGTATTTCCCTGAAGGTGAGTGCTCTTGAGTATCTCTTCATGTGTCTATTAGCCATTTGGGTATCTTTTTTAGAAAAGTCCTCTATTAATGTATTTCTTCCCATTTCTTAACTGGATCATTTTATATCTTGGGTGCTGAGTTTGATAAGTTTTTTATTGGTTTTGGATACTAACCCTTTATCAGCTATGTCATTTGCAAATATCTTCTCCAATTCTGTCAGTTGCCTTTTAGTTTTTCTGATTGTTTCCTTTGCTGTGTAGAAGCTTTTTATCTTGATGAAGTCCCAGTAGTTTATGTTTGCCTTGTTCCTCTTGCCTCAGGAGACATATCTAGAAAGAATTTGCTATGACTGATCTCAAAGAGGTTGCTGCCTATGTTCAACTCTAAGATTTTGGATGGTTTTCTGCCTCACATTGAGGTCTTTCATTCATTTTGAATTTATTTTTGTGTATGGTGTAAGAAAGTGATCTAGTTTTGTTCTTTTGCATGTCACTGTCCAGTTTTCCAAACACCATTTGTTGAAAACTTTGGATATTCTTTCCTGTTTAGTAGAAGATGAGTTGACTATATAGTTTTAGGTCCATTTTTCAGTTTTCTGTTCTGTTCCATTGATGTATATGTCTGTTTTTGTGTCAGTACCATACTGTCTTGATGACTACAGCTTTATAATATACTTTGAAATCCCAAATTGTGATACCTCCAGTTTCCCACCCCTCCCACCCCCCCCCCCAGGATTGCTTTGGCTATTCAGGTATTTCGTGGTTCCATACAAATTTAAGATTATTTGGTGTAGCTCTGAAAAAAATGGTATTTTGTCAGGGATTGCATTAAGTGTGTAGATTGCTTTGGGTAGTTTAGACATTTTACTAATGTTTGTTCTTCCAATGTATGAGCATGGAATCCTTTTCCATTTCTTTGTGGAAGTTTCTTTCATAAGTTCCACAGTTTCCAGCACAGATATTTTACCTCTTTGACTAGGCTTTTTCTTCACTATCTAATTTTTTTTTGGTACAATTGCAAATGGGATCAATTTCTTGATTTCTTTTTCTGTTGTTTTGTTCCTGGTGTATAGAAATGTAGCATATATCTGTATATTGATTTTATGTTTTGTGACTTTTCTAAGTCATCTATTCTATAAATTTTTTGGTGGAGTCTTCAGGGTTTTCTGTATAGAGGATCATGTTGTCTGCAAAAGGTAACAGTTTGACTTCTTCCTTGGTGATTTGGATGTCTTTTATTTCTTTTTGTTTTCTGATTGCTGAGTATAAGACTTTTAGTACTGTGTTAAATAGTGATGGTGAGAGTGGACAACCCTGTTTTATTCCTGACCATAGGGGAAAGGCTCCCAGCTTTTCCCCATTGAGGATGATATTAGCTGTGGGTCTTTTGTATATGACATTATGATGTTGAGGTATGTCTCATCTATCCCTACTATGTTGAGGGTTTTTATCATGAATTGATGCCTTTGTCAAATGCTTTTTCTACATCTATTTAGAGAGTCATATGGTTCTCATCCTTTCTTTTATTAATGTATTGTATCATGTGGATTGATTGGCAAATGCTGAACCATCTCTGCTGCCCAGGAGTAAATCCCACTTGATCATGGTGAATAATTCTTTTAATATATTATTGGATTTGATTTACTAGTATCTTGCTGAGAATTTTCACATCCATGTTCCTTAGGGAGACTGTCCTGTAATTCTCCTTTAGTGAGGTCTTTGGTTTTTGAATCAAGGTAATGCTGGCCTCATAGAATGGGTTTAGAAGTTTTCCTTCTGGTTGCCTGGGTGGCTCAGTTGGTTAAGCATCTGACTCTTGGATTTGGCTCAGGTTATGATATCATGGTTTGTGAGTTCAAGCCCCATGTCAAGCTCTGTGCTGACAATACAGAGCTTGCCTGAGATTCTCTGTCTGCCTCTCTCTCTGTCTCTCCCCTACTCATGCTCATGCGTGCTCTCTCAAAACAAACAAACAAACAAACTTAAAAAAGTTTCCTTCCATTTCTATTTTTTGGAACACTTTGAGAAGAATAGATATTAAGTCTTCTTTAAATGTCTGGTAGAATTCCCCTTGGATGCTATCCAGATCTGGACTTTTGTTTGTTGGGAGATTTTTTATTACTGTTTCAATTCCATTGCTGGTTATGAGTCTGTTCAAATTTTTTATGTAATTCCTGTTTCAGTTTTGGTGATTTGTATGTTTCTAGGAATTTATGCATTCTTCCTGGTTGCCCAATTTGTTGGTATATAGTTTTTCATAATACTCTTCTTAAAATTGTTTGCATTCCTTTGGTGTTGGTTGTGATCTCTCCTCTTTCATTTATAATTTTATTTATTTGAGTCCTTTCTCTTTTTGATAAGTCTGGCTAGGGGTTTATCAATTTTATTAATTCTTTTGAAGAATCAGCTCTTTGTTTTGTTGATCTGTTCTGCTGTTTTTTTCTTTCTATATTGTTTACTTTTTCTCCAGTTTTTATTATTTATTCCTATTCTTTTGCTGGATTTAGGCTTTATTTGCTATTCCTTTTCTAGCTCATTTAGGTTTAAGGTTAGATTGTGCATTTGGAACCTTTCTTTCTTCCTGAGATAGGCATGAATTGCAACATACTTCCCTCTTAGGACTGACTTTGCTGCATCCCAAAGGTTTTGTATTGGGGTGTTTTAATTTTCATTTAAATTTCATTTAAATTTCATTTACATTACTTCCATGTACTTTTTAATTTTGTCTTTAATTTCCCAGTTAACCCATTCATACTTTAGTAGGATGTTCTTTAACCTTAGGATGAAAACTTCTGAATATATTTGTTAAGTCCATCTGGTCCAGTGTGTCATTCAAAGCTATTGTTTTCTTTCTGGTTTTCTGCTTAGATGATCTGTCCATTGTTGTAAGTGGGTTGTTAAAGTTCTCTACTATTATTGTATTATTATCAATAAGTTTCATCTTTTTTAAATTAATTGATTTATATATGCTATTCAAAATTGGGGACATAAAGATTTATAATTGTTAAATCTTCTTGATGGATGAACCCCTTAATTATTGTATAATGACTCTCTTCATCCCTTGTTACAGTATTTGGTTTGAAATCTAGTTTCTCGAATGTAAGTATGGCTACTCCAGCTTTCTTTTGGTATCAGTTAGCATGATACATGCTTCTCCATACCCTAATTTTCATCTGCTGATGTTTTTAGATCCAAAATGAGTCTCCTGTAGGCAGCATATAGTTTTTTTTTCTTTTAATCCATTCTGATACTCTATCTCTTTTGAATGGAGAATTTAGTCCATTTACATTTACATTGAAGTTGATTATTGAAACATATGACTTTAATTTCATGGTGTTACCCATAAGGTTGGTGTTTTGGTGATGTTCTCTGTTCCTTTCTATTCTATGCTGTATTTGGTCTTTTTTTTCCACAACCCAGGGTCTCCCTTTAAATTTCTTGCAGGGCTGGTTTAGTGGTTATGAACTCCTCTAGTTTTTGTTTGTCTGGCAAACTCTTTATCTTTCCTTGTATTCTGAATGACAGTCTCATGGGTAAGTATTCTAGGCTGCATATTTTTTCCATTCAACATGTTGAATATATCCTGTCATGCCCTTCTGACCTCCCAAGTTTCTGTGGACATATCTGCTGCCAACCTAATCTGTCTTCCCTTGCTTTTGACCCTTCTTGTCCCTTACTACTTTCAGGATTCTTTCCTTGTCTGTATATTTTGTGAATTTGATATGCCACTTGGTGATGTCCTGTTTTGTTGAATTTAATGGGAGATCTCTGTGCTTCTTGGATTGTGATGTCTGTGTCCTCCCCCAGATTAAGGAGGTTTTCAACTAGAATTTGCTTACATAAACTTTCTGCCCCTTTTCCTCTCACTTTATCCTTTGGGACGCCTTTTATACAAATGTATTTACATTTTAACACATCGCTGAGTTCTCTAAGTTTGCTTTCATAGTCTGTTACCATTATCTTTGTTTCCCTCTTATATTTATCTTCATTATTTTCCATAATTTTATCTTCAATATCACTATTTCATTCATCTGCTTCATCAATCCTGTTATGACATGCATTTGGGTTTGCATCTCACTTATAGTCTTTTTAATTTTGGCCTGACTATATTTTAGCTCTTCTACTCTGCAGTAAAGGATTTTCTAGTGTCTTCTATGTTTTTCTTCAAGACCAGTTAGAATCCTTATAACTGTTGTTTTAAATTCTAGTTCCGACAACCTACTTATATCTGTATTGATTAAATCCCTGGCCATCATTTCATCCTGTCCTTTCTTTTTTTGGGGGTGAATTCCTCCATCTTCCAAAGGTCATTTTTTCTGTTTGTAAACATTCAACTTTTTTTTCTAAGACTTCTGATCAATTTCTGCCTTTTTAACTCTAATTGAGAATTCTCTGCTTTGTTATTATATTAGTCATATTTACTATTTTTTTATTTTAAATGTTTTGTATCAGTCATATTTAAATTTTTTTGTGTGTTCAGTTGGCATAGAGTTGCATTATATATTTACAACTATTTAAGGTCCATTTTATTTATTTATTTATTTATTTATTTTTATTTTATATTTTATATTTTATTTAATGTTTTTTAATTTTATTTTTTATTTTTTTTAAATTTACATTCAAATTAGTTAGCATATAGTGAAACAATGATTTCAGGAGTAGATTCCTTAATGCCCCTTACCCATTTACCCCATCCCCCCTCCCACAACCCCTCCAGTAACCCTCAGTTTGTTCTCCATATTTATGAGTCTCTTCTGTTTTGTCCCCCTCCCTGTTTTTGTATTATTTTTGTTTCCCTTCCCTTATGTTCATCTGTTTTGTCTCTTAAAGCCCTCATATGAGTGAAATCATATGATTTTTGTCATTCTCTGATTAATTTCACTTAGCATAATACCCTGCAGATCCATCCACATAGTTGCAAATGGCAAGATTTCATCCTTTTTGATTGCCAAGTAATACTCCATTGTATATATATACCACATCTTCTTTATCCATTAATCCATTGATGGACATTTGGGCTCTTTCCATACTTTGGCTATTGTTGATAGTGCTGCTATAAACATGGGGGTGCATGTGTCCCTTCAAAACAGCATACCTGTATCCCATGGATAAATGCCTACTAGTGCAATTGTTGGATCATAGGGTAGTTCTATTTTTAGTTTTTTGAGGAACCTCCATACTGTTTTCCAGAGTGGCTGCGCCAGCTTCCATTCCCACCAACAATGAAAAGAGATCCTCTTTCTCCACATCCTTGACAAAATCTGTTGTTGCCTGAGTTGTTAATGTTAGCCATTCTGACCGGTGTAGGTGGTATCTCATTGTGGTTTTAACTTGTATTTCCCTGATGATGAGTGATGTTGAGCATGTTTTCATGTGTCAGTTAGCCATCTGGATGTCTTCTTGGAGAAGTGTCTATTCATGTCTTTTGCCCATTTCTTCACTGGATTATTTGTTTGTTGGGTGTTGAGTTTGATAAGTTCTTTATATTTTGGAAAGCAACCCTTTATCTGATAAGTCATTTGCAAATATCTTCTCCCATTCTGTCGGTTGCCTTTAAATTTTGCTGATTGTTTCCATTGCTGTGCAGAAACTTTTTATTTTGATGAGGTCCCAATAGTTCATTTTTCCTTTGTTTCCCTTGCCTCTGGAGACGTGTTCAGTAAGAAGTTGCTGCTTCCAAGATCAAAGAGGTTTTCGCCTGCTTTTTCCTCGAGGATTTTGATGGCTTCCTGTCTTACAGTTAGGTCTTTCATCCATTTTGAGTTTATTTTTGTGTATGGCATAAGAAAGTGGTCCAGGTTCATTCTTCTGCATGTCGCTGTCCAGTTTTCCCAGCACCACTTGCTGAAGAGACTGTCTTTATTCCATTGGATATTCTTTCCTGCTTTGTCAAAGATTAGTTGGCCATACATCTGTGGGTCCATTTCTGGGTTCTCTATTCCATTCCATTGATATGAGTGTGTGTTCTTGTGCCAGTACCATATTGTCTTGATGATTATAGCTTTGTAGTATAGCTTGAAGTCTGGGATTGTGATGCCTCCTGCTTTGATATCCTTTTGCAAGGTTGCTTTGGCTATTCAGGGTCTCTTCTGGTTCTGTACAAATTTTAGGATTATTTGTTCCAGCTCTGTGAAGAATGCTGGTGTTATTTTGATAGGGATTGCATTGAATGTGTAGATTACTTTGGGTAGTATCAACATTTTAACAATATTTTTTCTTTCTATCCAGGAGCATGGAATCTTTTTCCACTTTTTTTGTGTCTTCAATTTCTTTCATAAGCTTTCTATAGTTTTAGTGTATAGATTTTTCACCTCTTTGGTTAGATTTATTGCTAGGTATTTTATGGTTTTTTGTGCAACTGTAAATGGGATCGATTCCTTGATTTCTCTTTCTGTTGCTTCATTGTTGGCATATAGGAATGAAACCGATTTCTGTGCATTGATTTTATCCTGCAACTTTGTGAATTCATGAATCAGTTCTGGCAGTATTTTGGTGGAATCTTTTCTATTTTCCATGTAGAGTATTATGTCATCTGCACAGAGTGAAAGTTTGACCTCCTCCTGGCCAATTTGGATGCCTTTTATTTCCTTGTATTGTCTGATTGCAGAGGCTAAGACTTCCAATACTATGTTAAATAACAGTGGCAAGAGTGGACATCCCTGTCTTGTTCCTGACCTTAGGAGGAAAGCTCTCAGCTTTTCCCCATTTAGGATGATATTAGTGTTGGGTTGTTCGTATATAGGTTTTATGATCTCGAGGTATGCTCCTTCTATTCCTACTTACTTGAAGGTTTTTGTTAAGAAAGGATACTGTATTTTGTCAAATGCTTTCTCTGCATCTATTGACAGAGTCATATCGGTCTTCTCCTTTCTTTTATTGATGTGATGAATCATGTTAATTGTTTTGTGGGTATTGAACCAGCCCTGTATCCCAGGTATAAATCCCACTTGGTCGTGGTGAATATTTTAATGTATTGTTGGAGCCAGCTGGCTAATATCTTGTTGAGGATTTTTGCATCCATGTTCATCTGGGTAATTGGTCTATA
This sequence comes from Acinonyx jubatus, assembly GCF_027475565.1. Classification (NCBI taxonomy): domain Eukaryota; kingdom Metazoa; phylum Chordata; class Mammalia; order Carnivora; family Felidae; genus Acinonyx; species Acinonyx jubatus. Next base: position 89,199,363 of record NC_069386.1, read on the forward strand.
GTTCTCCTTTTTAGTGGGGTCTCTGGTTTTGGAATCAGGGTAATGCTGGCTTCATAGAAAGAATTTGGAAGTTTTCCTTCCATTTCTATTTTTTGGAACAGTTTCAAGAGAATAGGTGTTAACTCTTCCTTAAATCTTTGGTAGAATTCTCCTGGAAATCCATCTGTCCCTGGACTCCTGTTTTTTGGCAGATTTTTGATTACTAATTTGATTTACTTAATGGTTATGGGTCTGTTCAAATTTTCTATTTCTTCCTTTTTCAGTTTTGGTAGTATATATTTTTCTAGGAATTTGTCCATTTCTTCCAGATTGCCCATTTTATTGGCATATAATTGCTCATAATATTCTGTTATTATTGTTTTTATTTCTGTTGTGTTGGTTGTGATCTCTCCTCTTTCATTCTTGATTTTATTTATTTGGGTCCTTTCCTTTTTCTTCTTGATCAAACTGGCTAGGGGTTTATCAATTTTGTTAATTCTTTCAAAGAACCAGCTTCTGGTTTCATTGATATGTTCTACTGTTTTTTTTGGTTTTTATAGCATTAATTTCTGCTCTAATCTGTATTATTTCCTGTCTTCTACTGGTTTGGGGTTTTATTTGTTTTTCTTTTCCCAGCTCCTTAAGGTGTAAGGTTAGGTTGTGTATCTGAGATCTTTCTTCCTTCTTTGGGAAGGCCTGGATTGCTATATACTTTCCTCTTATGACCACCTATGCTGTGTCCCAGGGGTTTTGGGTTATGGTGTTATCATTTTCATTGACTTCCATATACTTTTTAATTTCCTCTTTAACTGCTTGGTTAGCCCATTCATTCCTTAGTAGGATGTTCTTCAGTCTCCAAGTATTTGTTACATTTCCAAATTTTTTCTTCTGATTGATTTCAAGTTTCATAGCCTTTTGGTCTGAAAATATGCATGGTATGATCTCGATCTTTTTGTACTTACTTAGGTTTGATTTGTGTGTCGGTATATGGTCTATTCTGGAGAACATTCCATGTGCACTGGAGAAGACTGTATATTCTGCTGCTTTCAGATGAAATGTTCTGAATATATCTGTTAAGTCCATCTGGTTGGGTGTGTCATTCAAAGCCATTGTTTCCTGTTGATTTTTTGATTAGATGATCTGTCCCTTGCTGTGAGTGGGGTGTTGAAGTCTCCTACTATTATGGTATTATTATCAATGAGTTTCTTTATGTTTGTTACTAATGATGTATATATTTGAGTGCTCTCACATTTGGCCCATAAATGTTTACAATTGTTAGGTCTTCTTGGTCTATAGACCCCTTGATTTTGATATAATACCCTCTGCATCCCTTGACACAGTTGTTAATTTAAAGTCTAGATTGTCTGATATAAGTATGGCTACTCCAGCTTTCTTTTGTTGACCATTAGCATGATAGATAGTTCTCTATCCCCTTACTTTCATCTGAAGGTGTCTTTAGGTCTAAAGTGGGTGTCTTGTAAACAGCATACAGATGGATCTTGTTTTCTTATCCATTCTGTTACCCTATGTCTTTTGATTGGAGCATTGAGTCCATTGACGTTTAGGGTGAGTACTGAAAGATATGAATTTATTGCCATTATGATGCTTGTGGAGTTGGAGTTTCTGGTAATGTTCTCTAGTCCTTTCTAATCTGTTGTTGCTTTTAGATTGTGTGTGTGTGTGTGTGTGTGTGTGTGTGTATACATATCTATTCACTCATCTTTTCTCCCCTGAGAAAGTTCCTCTTAATATTTCTGCAGGGCTGGTTTAGTGGTCACAAACTCCTTTAATTTTTGTTATGGATAAAGAATTCTTGGCTGCATATTTTTCTGATTTAGCACACTGAATGTATCCCATCACTCCCTTCTGGCCTGCCAGGTTTCTGTGGATAGGTCTGCTGCAAACCTGATCTGTCTTCTCTTGTATGTTAGGGACTTTTTTTCCCTTGCTGCTTTCATGATTCTCTCCTTGCCTAAGTATTTTGTGAATTTGACTATGATATGCCTTGTTGATGGTCAGTTTTTGTTGAATATAATGGGGGTCCTCTGTGCTCCCTGGATTTTGCTGTCGTTGTCTTTCCCCAGGTTAGGAAAGTTTTCCACTATGATTTGTTCACATAACCCTTCTACCCCTATTCCTCTCTCTTCCTCTTCTGGGACCCCTATGATTCTGATGTTGTTCCTTTTTAATGAGTCACTGATTTCTCTAATTCTTAAATCATGCTCTTTTGCCTTAATCTACCTCTTTTTTCTGCTTCTTTATTCTCTATAAGTTTGTCCTCTGTATCACTGATTCTCTGTTCTGCCTCATCCATCCTTGCCCCTGCAGCATCCATCCGTGATTGCAGCTCAGTTTAGAATGTTTAATTTCATTCTGGCTATTTTTTACTTCTTTTATTTCTGCAGAAAGGGACTCTAATCTATTTTCAACTCCAGCTAGTGTTCTTATTATCGTGGTTCTACATTCTGGTTCAGACATTTTGCTTGTATCTGTGTTGGTCAAGTCCCTGGCTGTTGTTTCTTTGTGCTCTTTCTTTTAGGGTGAATTCCTTCATTTTGTCATTTTGAAGGGAGAAAAGGAATTAATGAGGTAGAAAAATTGGAATTAAAAAAATTAAAGTTAAAAAAATACTAAAATTAAAAATTAAACACACACACACACACACACACACAAATTGAATAGATGATGATAGATCCTAGGTGTGTTTTGGTCTGGGTGTTGAAAGTGGTTTGACAAATTAGAGAAAAAAATGGGGGGGGGGTGGGGGAGAGAAAAAAAAGGAAATCATTTGAGAATTTGAAAAATGAATACACTGAAGTGGACTAAAATGAGATGATGGGGGTAAAGTAGAATTTGAAAACATATACACAAAAGTAAAGAATATAGTGGAAAAAAATTAAAGAAAAATATCTTTAATAAAAATTAAAATTAAATGATTTTTTCATTTTTTAATTTTCTGTAAGAAAAAAGAAAAAACTAAAAAGAGAAAAAAATATAAATAAAAGAAAAAATAAGAAAAAATAGTTTGAAAATTTGAAAAAGTGAATACACTGTAGTAGACTAAGATAAAATGATGGAAGTAGATTAGAATTTGAAAAAAATTTACATAACAGCAAAAAATATAGTAATAAAATTAATTAAAAATATTTTTAATAGAAATTGAAAGTAAAAATGAAGTTTTTATCTTTCTGCATTCAAGAAAAAGAAATGAAAAAGAGGAAAAAAAGGATATTGAAAATTTGAAAAGGTACAAAGTACACTGAAGTAGACTAAAATAAAATGATAGAAGTAAAGTTGAATTTGAAAAAAATTACAGAAAAGTAAAAAATGTAGTAATAAAAATTAAAGAAATGTATTTTTAATAAAAATTGAAAATAAAAATGAATTCTTTATCTTTTTGTGTTCAAGAAAAAGAAAAGAATTGTAAAAGAGGAAAAGGAAAAAAGGAAAAAAAAAAAGGAAATTGATCAGATGAACCGGCCAACAGATTGAATGAAGTAGGACTGAAATTGTTTTGTTTTCCCCTAGAAGTCAGTCTATGTAACTCTCTATAGTCCATAATCCAAGCTGGCAATGAGATTTGTATTCCTGAAGAGCAAAGTTGGCCCAGTTGGGTGGGGCTCAGTGTAAGAGCTCCGCTCTCCAGTAAGATGGCACTTGTAACCTACTGGGGTGGATTTTTGCGGGGTTCGTAGGTGGTATGAGCATGCGCGGGAGCGGTGAAAATGGCACCACCCAACCACCTAGTCTGTTCTCACAGATCACAATCTTGCACCCGTCATCTGTTTTTAGCTCTCATCCACTCACCGCTTCTTCACTCTCCATGACCAGGCCCCTGGCAGTAACTTTCTCCCAAGTTTTGTCTCACATGTGGCTGTTTTCCCCCGGCCCCTTACTTCCCAAGGACTGTGGCTTCGACCCATTCCGCCCCTCTGTGGATGGGTCTCACAAAGCAATGGCCGAATGAGCAATGGCTGAATAACACCTGCACCCAGGTATGCCCACTGGACCCTGTTGTTGCCGGTCCCCGAGACTGCGGCCAGGTGCCAGCCCATCCCAGAAAATGTTCGGGAGCGGTGTAGCAGCAGAATCTCAGGTATTATGGAAAATCACAACACATATCTGGCACCAGGCTTCACTCTTAACGACCTTGCCCCAGCACCAGTGAATGTGGCTGCCTTCTGGAGTCTGCTGGGACCAGGTTGCTTCAACAGTCTTTACCAAATGTCCTTCCAGCAGTGGAACTGCTTTTCCCCTCTTGGCCTGAGAACCTCCCGGACCTCACTCTGTTCCTGGGGATTCGCCCTTCCCACCAAAGCACTGCCAGGTATCAAGCTGCGGGGTTGCAACCTTTGCGCTCCCCTTGTTTACAGTCTTAATGGAATGTAAACCCTCTCCTTCCTTTCTCCATTTTTAGTTTAGTCCCCATGGCTGTTTTCAATTTTCCACTTTCTCTCCAGCTACTTTTGGGGAGGGGTGATTTTCCCATATTCTCCCCACCTCCCCAGTGTCCATCCTCTCTCCTCCCTCAAAAGCAGTTCTCTACCTGTCTCAGCTTCTTGCTCCCCAAGTTCAGCTCTCTGTGCCGCATACCTGCTGAATTCTGTGGTTCAGGTTGTGCAGACTGTTGTGTTAATCTTCCAATCAGTTTTCTAAGTGTGTAGGATGATTTAGTGTTGGTCTGGCTGTATTTCATGGACTTGAGACACACAAAATGCTTCCATGCTGTTCTGCCATCTTGGCTTTTCCCTCAAGGTCCATTTTAAAATAACATATATCACTTCACATTTAGTGTCAGTACATTATAATAACAAATCCTAATTCCTCCCTTCTGTCCCTTGTATCATTTATTTCACTTACTCATAAGCATACATAAATACAGGCACGTAGGTTTGTGTGTGTGTATGCACTCATATACAAGTGTATATTATCAAAAACATCTTTGCTATTTTGAACAGTTAGCTATTGTGTAATTAAATGTAAGAAAAAGAAAAAGTTTTATTTTACTTTCATCTTTTTCTTTATTGATTCTCTTTCTTTATGTACATTCCAATTTCTAAGCTATATTATGTATCTCTATAGAACTTTTAGCATTCCTTTCAGGTAAGATCTATTGGCAAAAAAGGTACTTTAATTTTTGTTTGTATTAGAATGTCTTTCTCTACTACCTTTGAAGGATAGTTTTGTATAGTATAGAATTCTAGATTAGTATTTTATTTTTGTTTTTTCTCTCAACACTTTAAATATTTCACTTCAGTGTCTCATTGTTTTCATGGTTTCTGAGGAGAATTTGAACATAATTCTTACTCTGTTCCTCTCTAAGTAAGTTTCTTTTTTTCTTGTTTCTTTCAGGATTTTTTTCTTTATTTTTGATTTTCCATGCATTGAAAATGTTATGCCTGGGCATAGATTTTTTTTTCTAGTTTTGTTATGTATCTTTTTGTTTTCTGAATTTCTGAACTTTCTGGATATATGATGTGGTGTCTTATATTAGTTTGGGGAGATTTTCAATTGCAAATATTTCTTCTGTTCCTTTCTGTTTCTTCTTCTCTTTTTGGTATTCTCATTATATGCATGTTACACGTTTTGTACTTGTCATATAGTCCTTGGATGTGTTGCTTCAAGTCTTCCCTCTGCTCTTGGTCCCTATGCTTTTCAGTTGTGAAGGTCTCTACTGAAATACCCTTAATATTTCTCAATAATTTCTTAATAATATTGAAATTTCCTCTCCATGCCCAGTCGACTGATGAGCCATTCACAGGTATTGTTCATTTCATTTACCATGCTATTTTGATCTCTAGCATGCAGGTTCTTTTCTAGGATTCCTGTTTTTCTTCTCATAGTACTTATTTTGAATGTTGTGTAGTTTTCCATTAGAGCCATTAGCATATTAATCATAGTTGTAGTAAATTGTTGCTCTGTTAATTCCATTATCTGTGTCATGTCTGAGTCTGGTTTTGATGCTTGCTTTGTCTCGTCAACCTGTTTCTTTGTGTTTTTTGTTTTTTGTTTTTGTTTTTGCCTTTTAGTATGTCTTACAAATTCCCCACCCCTCTCTATTTTCTTTTTTTGGGGGAATATACCCAGACTCAATACACCCTCCACTGGTCTTATGGAGATGTTACTTTTCATTTTCTGTTCTAATAAATTGTGATTGCCTGTATTCCATTGGTCTCTTCAATTTTGGGGGCAACAGTTTGCCCCGTGACCTCATTTCTTTTATGAATTTTTCATTTTTTTCAACTTCTTACTTTTTGTTACAATGGAGTATCTACTTGTGAGCTGCCTGTGTGCCAGACCAAAAACCAGAAGTCTGAGCTCCATGCTTAAAATTATGTCTCTCAGGGGTGCCTGAGTCTGTTATTTATGCCTCTGACACTTAGTTTCAGCTCAGGTCATTATCTCATGATTCATGAGTTTGAGCCCTGTGTTGGACTCTGCTTTGGTGTGCGGAGCCTGCCTGGGATACTCTCCCCCCCCTCCCCCCGCCAAATATATAAATAACTTCAACAATAACAACAACACACCTCTGTCTCCTAACCTCAGGGAGATCTGTGTGCTCTGCTTGAGCTCCATCACCTAATATTTCAGTTAAAGAATTTTTAGGCTCATACCTCAGGTAGTGCTAATGTTCACATTCCCTCTCTTTCTCTTCTCTTAGAGGAAATAATCTTTCACTTCTTGTTTTACAGAATGTGAATAAATTTGTTTTATGTATTTTACGCAAGGAAAGACTCTGATTATATGATTTCACTTATACAATTTCACTTATACATGGATTCTAAAAGACAAAACAAATGAATAAAGAAACAGAAACCAAAATCACACCAATAAATACAGAGAACAAACTGACATTTCTCCGGTTTTACATTTGTTTGTGGCAGGTATGCTAGTCTTTTCCCAGTTATGTAATCATTTTTAAAAGTAGAATCCAGTGAAAATTCACATTTCTATTGTTACACATCTATATTAATTTTAGTATGTTTATGGGTTGTGGTTTGAATAATAATGATTTAATTTTTTTGTTAGACACAAAACTTTGATTCAAATACTGAAAGTAAAAATATTTGTTTTAATTGAATTCAAGGAAATAAAAGGACTAAAAATGCCCATCAGAGAATTAACAAAATAAACTTTAATCATATACAAAGCAGTGAAAATCAGTGAAAAATGAGACTAATCAATGCATATGTGGAGAAAAGTAAATCTATGGCCATAAGAGTTTACTTGCAGTAAACACACATAAAAATGCATGTCTATGTGTATTTATATGATATAAAATAACATTTATACATATATATGGTGGACACATATATACTTGTGCACACTCAAACACTTTCAGCTTTACATAGCTGAAGAGATAGATAACATATACTTGTAAGGGTGAATGGAGACCAAATTATGGAGAGCCTTGAGAGTTAAACTCAAAAATCAAGAACTGATATGTTACAAGTCAGTAATTTCAAATGAGGAAATGATATAATGTAAATACATGAAATACTTGTTTTAAATATATATTTGAGGTGAGTTTGAACTTGGAAAGTTAGAGACTGGAAAAGTATCTCAGATACTATTGGAATAAGCAAGATATGAAGTTTTAAGGTGGTGGATGAGGGTAATGAAGATGCAGAAAAGAAGAAAAAAAGTGTATTATGGAAAAATTTTGAAAGGCAGAAATACTAGATTTGCTTTTTTAAAATTTTTATTTAAATTCTAGTTAGTCAACATATAGGATAATATTGGTTTCAGCAGTAGAATTTATTAATTGCTCACTGACCTACAACACTCCTTATTCATCACAAGTACCCTCCTTAATACCCATCACCCATCTAGTCCATCCCTCACCCACCTCCCTCCATGAACTCTGTTCTCTACAGTTAAGAATTTCTTATGGATTATCTCTCTTTTTTCCCCTTTCCCTATGTTCATCTATTTTGTTCCTTAAATTCCAAATTTGAGTGAAATCATATGTTATTTGTCTTTCTCTACCTGACTTATTTTCTTTGCATAGTATATTCCAGCTTCATCCATGTTATTGCAAATCGAAAGGTTCCATTCTTTTTGATAGCTGAGTTCTATCTCATCGTATATGTATATATAACCTTTTCGTTCTTCATTCATCAGCTGGAGGACATTTGGGCTCTTTCTGTAATTTGGCTATTATTGGTAATTCTGTATAAATGTCAGGGTATGTGTGTCCCTTTGAATAAGTATTTTTGTATCCTTTGGGTAAATACAAATAGTGCAATTGCTGAGTCATAGGGTAGTTGTATTTTTAAAATTTGAGGAACCTCCATACTATTTCCCAGAGTGTCTGGACTAGTTTGCATTCACACCAACAGTATAAGAAGGTTCCCCTTTCTCTGCATCTTCACCAACATCTGTTGTTTCCTGTGTTATTCATTGTAGCCTTCTGACAGGTATGAGGTTGTATCTCATCGTGATGTTCATTTGTATTTCCCTGATGATGAATGATGTTGAAAATCTTTTCATGTGTCTGTTAGCCATCTATATGTATGGTCAACTAATGTTGGACAAAGCATGAAGGAATATGCAATGGAAGAAAGGCTGTCTCTTCAACAAATGTTGTTGGGAAAGAATGAACCTGGACTACTTTTTTATACCATACATAAAAATATTTTCAAAATGGATCAAAACCCTAAATGTGAGACAGGAAACCATAAAATATCCTAGAGGAGAGCACAGGCAGTAACCTGTTTGACCTTGGACATAGCAGCTTTTTACTAGACACATCTCTGAGAGGAAGGGAAACAAAAGCAAAAGTGAACTGTTGGGACCTCATCAAGATAAAAAGCTTCTGCACAGCAAAGGAAATAATCAACAAAACTCAAAGACAACATACAGAACGAGAGAAGATACTTGCAAATGACATATATGATAAAAGGTTAGTATCCAAATCTATAAAGAACTTATCAAACTAAACACCCCAGAAATAAATAATACATTAAAAAAATAAGAGATTGGCAATCAAAATGGAGGGGAGAGAAAACATAAGAGATTGTCAAATAATTTATATATAAATTACATATTATATACATATATATAATGCAAATATAAGTATAAATGCTTATTTGTTCTTATATACTTTTGCTGATCATTAAAAATGTTTTCTATGATATTGTAATTAACCACAAAGTGGTAAACTCTAATATTTGTCAAACTAGCAACCAGACATTTTTTTGCAATGATAATATTTTATTTTACATCCTAGATATGTCATTGGAAATACACATAATCCTATTTATATATTGCATATTCAATATCTAAAAAATACAAAGAACATGATATTTAATGAATTTACATATTTAAACCTTGAAAATTTGCTAGTTTTCTTTCTGTTTCCTCTGGATAAACTTGAATTTCCTTTAAATAAAAGAATCTTACAGATAAACATTTCTAATTTTTTTAATGTTTTATTTATTTTTGAAAGAGAGAGAAAGAGAAACAGAGTGCAAGCAGGGGAGGGGCAGAGATAGAGGGAGACAAGGAGTCTGAAGCAGGCTCCAGGCTCTGAGCTGTCAGACAGAGCCCGATGCAGGACTTAAACCCACAAACCGTGAGATTGTGACCTGAGCCCAAGTCGGGCGCTTAACTGATGGAGCCACCCAGGCACCCCTACAAATGTACATATCTAAAATTTTATTAAAAACTACGTAAAAATTGATAGAAACGTCTCATATTTGAAGAACTGACTTTTTTAAAAGGCAAAATTTTTTACATGGTGTTTCATAAGTAGCAGTAGGAAACTTGTCTATATTTTGCAGATATTAAAAACATATAGAATTAGAATGGCTTAGAAAGATATTAAGTAATCCAAAATGAAATATAACATAGCGGTCATGTATCTTTATTATGGATACTTAACTTTTGTCTGAAATATGTTTATTGGAGAAGATGATTTCTTAAAGAGTTTGAGTAGTAGGAATTTCTCATTATTTTCATCACTTGTTAGCTCTTTGGAACCTGACATTTTCTTCTAAATTAATACTTAGCAGTGTTAATCAAAGACTTCTTACACTAAGTCCAACGTTTGCATATTTACCTTTTATACAAAAAGGTTATGTCTACATAATATAGATAATTAAAGTAGTTATTAAGAGAGAAGTTCTCAGCCCATGTCTTTATTATTTGAATATGTTACACTAAATCACCTGTCTACTTTATAATAATAGGTGTTATTTTATGCAACAAGCATCATGTTAATAGCTTTAGATATATTAATTAAATTAAGCCTGCACATACATATAAGATATAATGTTAATTTTTTTTATAAATGATTATATACACTCAAGTTACCTGAGGTTTTGAAACTAGAAATGGTAGAGACATAAAAACTGGTAATCTTATGTCCATGCTTTTTTTTTTTTTTTTGTCATTGTTGTTTCTTTGTTTTTTTGTGTGTTTTTAAATTCAACTAAGTTAACATATGGTATAGTATTGGTCAGGAGTAGAATTTAGTGATTAGTCACTTACATATAATATCCAGTGTTCATCCCAACAAGTGCCCTCCTTAGTGCCCATCACCCATTTAGCCCATCCCCCTACACACCTCCCTTCCAGCAGCCCTCAGTTTGTACTCTCTATTTAAAAGACTCTTATTTTAGGAAGCTTGGATGGCTCAGTCAGTTAAGTGTCTGACTTTGGCCCAGGTCATGATCTCACAGTTCTTGAGTTCGAGCCCCTTGTTGGGTTCTGTGCAGACAGCTCAGAGCCTGGAGTCTGCTTTGGGTTCTGTGTCTCCCTCTCTCTCTGACCCTCCCCTCCTCATGCTCTCCCTCTCCCTCTCTCAAAAATAAGTAAACATTAAAACAAAAACTCTTATGTTTTGTCTTCCTCTCTCTTTTGATCTTATTTTTTATATCTTATTTTATCTATATTTTTATCTTATTAGATTTTATATATTATTTTTTATATATTTTTCCCCTTCTTTTCCCCTATGCGCATCTGTTTTCTTTCGTAAATTTCACATACGAGTGAAATCTTGTGGTATCTATCTTTCTCTGAGTGAATTATTTTGCTTAGCATAATACATTCTAACTCCATCTATGTTGTTGCAAATGGCAAGATTTCACACTTTGAGATCTCAGAGTAATATTCCATTGTGTGTGTGTGTGTGTGCGTGTGTGTGTGTGTGTGTGTACCACTTATTTTTTCTTCATTCATTAGTTGATGGACTTTGGGGTTCTTTCTATTATTTGGTTATTGTTGATAGTGTGGTCATAAACATTGGGGTGCATGTGCCTCTTCAAATCAGCATTTTTGTATCCTTTGGATAAATACCTAGTAGTGCAATTTCTGGGTCATAGGGTAGTTCTATTTTTAATTTTTTGAGATACCTCCATACTGTTCTCCCGAGTGGCTGTACCAGTTTGCATTCCACTCACAGTGCAAAAGTGTTCCCCTTCCTCCTCATCCTCACTATCTGTTGTTTCCTGAGTTAATTTTAGCCATTCTGATAGGTGTGAGGTGGTATCTCATTGTGGTTTTGATTTGTATTTCCCTGATGATGAGTGATCTTGAGCATCTTTTCATGTATCTGTTAGCCATCTGGATGTCTTCTTTGGAAAAGTGTATATTCCTGTCTTCTGCCCATATCTTCACTGGATTACTTGTTTTTGGGGTGTTGAGTTTCATAAGCTCCTTACAGATTTTGGATACTAACCCTTTATCTGATATGTCATCTGCAAATGTATTCTCCCATTTGGTGGGTTGCCTTTGAGTTTTGTTGATTGTTTCTTTCATGCCCATACTATTAAATATTGCATATGGTTATCTATCTAGCAATTCTTGCCATTTCAGATGATAAAGCTCTTAACAACTATTAATGGCATTGGCATATTTAAAAAAAATATTAGCCTAATTAATTAATTAAGCGACTTGGTAAAGGTGATATAGACTCTTACCAGGAGGTTCCATGTTGGTTCCCAGGGATGCAGATTTCACTGCCGATTTTTACAATTGTATTAGCTCCTCTGATTTTTTTTTATGTGTTAAGTATCTCTCACTAGAATTGGTATCTTAAACTGCCAGGAATGTTAATCTTTTTTGTTATGTAAGTGCTAAATATATCTAATAAAATATATCTATATAGAGAGATATCTGTAACTTGTATCCTGTGATAACATTTGTAACATAATCCCTTTCTGGATTTCTGCTTGTTGAGAATTCACATCAGTATATCTGTATTATTAGTCTCTCATGACTCACTGTTCTTTTTTCTCAAAAATTTCTTCTCTGTATTCGAATTTATCTGTTATTCTTCGTCATTAAAGACTTATATTTCAGTCTAGAAGTAAATTTTATCTTTCCTTGTATCTTCACATTTTGTTGTAATACAATATATAAACATTTTGAAAGTAAACATTAAATAATTTTTTTCATTAAGTAAATAAATGCACTGGATGCCAAATAATTATTTTAAGATATTATCTAACTGATAGCCTTCAAGTAAACAGTTTATTAAATATGACCAGTTATTTTGAGTGATTTCCTAGAGCAGTCCTTTAAAACGACATCTTGGTATATCTTGTAGAATTGGGACTTCACAGTTCACATAGAGATATTAACCCTATTCTCCATTTCAAGTTTTAGATGCTTCTTTATTTTCTGACTAAATCAAGAGCATATGTTTAACACTGAAAGAAGAAAAACCAAGACCATATGTTTGAAAAAGGGATTAACTGTAATGTCTAAATTCTAATGACACTTTTAACTAGTCTAATGATACAACTTCATTATTTTTTCATTCTAATGTCAAACATAACTTTTCATTCTAAAGACTTCTGAAATACTCAGAATGACTAGAGAAAGACATGACTCAGAGAAAGACATTTCAAGTGATAGTTTAAAAATCTAGAAATTCTAGAGATGTAAGTTTAGATATTTAGAAATACCTAACTTTTTTTTTCAGTTTTAGCCATTGTAAAAACATCATTTGTTGCACTTCTAGTAATTAGTATATCCATTATTGGTATATGTGAATGACTTGGGTGTGAGAAGTAAAATTTTCCTGAAGGAATGGGATGATCTTTAATGTAGACTTTTGTAATTCTAATTTACTTTTGACTAATGGATACTAAAAGAAGATTGACTAATGACAGCACCTCTGGTTTCACATATATAATGCAAGAATGTTCATTCATGCAATCAGACTGTGAAAGGCATGTTTCTACTTGAAATTTATAGAATCATAGCATGCTTCACTCTTGATTTAGAAAGCGACAAAGATGCTGTAAATCTGACAGGCATTCTGGCAGCAATAGTTTATCATTTCCTCCTCAAATGAGTTGACTGAGCGATTACAAAAAATCAGAATCCTTTGATGTTTCCTCTGGTAAATAGCAAACTTGAATTATATTGAAAAGAATGCAGTGATGGCAAATCACTTAGAAACTAAGAACCTAATCCTTATTACAAATTTGCCAATGTAATGGAAGGCCTCGATGGTGTGTCTTTAAGAGATTAGTACCTTCATGTTAATATTTTGACACACATTGGTAGGGATCCCACAGCTAGTCAGTAACTGATTATTATTCCTACTTTTTAGTATATGTTTCCCCTTCAATGCCCTATCAGTGATCTTTAGCCTGTTTTCTTTGGAATAGAAAAGGTTGTGTTGATATACTTACACTTTATACAGTTGTTGCTTTTGACAGGTAGAATTCAATCTTTCTAAATAGTCCCATAAATTATGCAAATGTCACCAAACTTAATTGAAATCAATGATTTAAATTTCTTTCTAATGAAAATTTGGGTGGATGGATAGATGGATGTTTTTTTCATTACCAGTGAAAGAGTTTCTGTGCAAGGGCCCTGCACCTCTAGCACAAATCATATCTCCTTGCTGATACGTTGCAAAACACGGTTCTTTGTGAAGCTCCTCTGACTCACAATGTGCAAATAAAAGAAAGAGATTTTATTAAGAGTAGAGTTTTATTTTACTCATTGTGATTTTTTTCTTACCCATATAGCAGTTGGATATTTTGATCCTAGACATTATTATATGTGTGGAGTTGGTGCTGCTTGGATTAGGGTAAGGCTAGATAGATGGATTTTTAGCTAGTTATCCTAAGGGAAATACAAAATCATTTTACTTTATGTATGAATGCTTGAATCCAACTGTAAAGTAATTTTGCAAATTATATTCCATGAATCTACATACCACATCTTGTCATTTTTCTTTACATTTCCTCTCGGTGAGTCAAAAAACCATGTGTAATGCTTAATTTTTTCTTTAGAGAAATGTTTCTAGCTGAAAAGATTATTCCACAGTGTGGAAAGATAACTGTGGAGGAAGTTGTCCAGAGAAGTTCTAGCATGTCATTACAGACAATATTTTCAGTAAAGTTGGTGTTTGTGTCTCTGTCTAGATCAGGGCTTTATATTTGTTTTATAGACTTCATAATCAAGGTAAACAGAGCTGTAAATTGTTGTTTCTAGGTCTGTGTTAGGATGAGATACTTGTAAGAGAATCTTCCTTAAATTTTTCACTACTTTGTATCTAATTCTTTGCAGTGAGCTTTAATTTATTGGCTATATAATTCAAAATATTGTGTATGTTCCTAATGAAGAAAGAAAGGCATAGATAGTTTACACAGTTCTGTGATAAGCCTTAGGGTTAGGTACAATTATTACTTATGTTATTCATTAGAGAATAAGGTTTATTTTGAAGAGACAAATAGTCTTGAATGCTTTGAATTCCAGTCAAATGTGCCAACCTATAGAATCTACTACTAGGCTATGATATATCTCAGAGCAAAGGGTAATTTTAAATATAGCAACTAAAAATAAACTAGAGCAGTTCTAACTCCTTTCTAGATTCAGCCTCAAGGTTTTGGTTTAAATGCCTGTTACAATATAAAAAGGCTTAACTACATCAGTGATTAAGAGAAAATTGAGAGATACTTGACTATCTTTTGGTTATAAATTCAATATTATGCTGATGGAGCTTTTTATTACATGAACTTTAATTAAGTTGATTACATTAAAACTTATAACCTGTTTCTTATTTGGTTGAATTATGCTAGCTATGGATTAATTTAGCAAGCTTATTTTCATAGGCAAATTAAATTACTGAACTTTAATTTGCTTAACCATTGAATATGATCTCCAAAAACTTTAAAATAGCTCAAATGGATTTTACAATTAAACTTAATTAGAGTTATCATTGCAGTGTCACAAAAGTTGAATAATAAAGTAAGGTAAATGAACTCTATGAAAATGTGCATTAAGTTATTTCATTTAAGTTCATTTTCTTACTGTAAGATAATTTTTCAATACTTTATGCTATTACTCTATATGTATATATGTATGTGTTTGTACATCTGGGAATCATGCATAAAGTAAAATTACTGTAAGTATACTCAAGGTTTTATTGACAAAAGAGAAATTGCAAGGGCCTTTTTGGGAACATATGGTATGACCTCTGAGAGTAGATGTTAATTCTTTCTAAAGAAGCAATGAAGAGTTGTAGATACAACAAAAGAAACTTTAACTCATAAATATTAACTCATAACATTATAGTTTCTAACAAGTAAAGCAAATTTATTTATTAAAATAAGGTAACCGATAGATTTAGTGACTTAAATCTCATATGACTAATTATTAGCAGAGAGTGATCTCTTGATTTTAAGAACAATGCTCTTACAAAACAAGACAAACTAGGATCCATAGGATGTTATAGCTGGTTCATAAATCTCTGCTGCTATAACTGGCAGAAAGAATTAATACAGATGATTCAACAAAAAAATTGCTTATTAGGTTATTTGAGGAAATGGGTATCAAGTTGTATATATATCATACATACATAGATACTAGACAGTGGAAAACCTTGTATATATACATGTATGAGTATACACGCACAAATGCCTCACAAAAGGTAAATAGTTCTATACTTGGGAAGACTGTGAAGGTCTTGGGTCAGAGAAACCTGTAGTTGGATTGTCAGCCTGATATTCCCTAATATAGGTTGTGCAAAATAGTGCTTTATCAGTTTGAAGGATTGCAGTGAGGATTCATAGTTATATGTATAAATAGCTCTTTGCACTGTGTCTTTTTTATGATCAGAATCCAGTAATTCATGGTATTTAATGCCACTGTTTGTATCTATATTTTATAGATGTGGGTATAATATTAGAAATCTTTTTCAACTTTTCTGTTTCTGACTGTTGGCTACCTTCTCATTTTTAAAACTTGTTTAGTTTTTGACATGGTTGTACTATCTTACTGATTTTATTACATCACAGACTTTTTCTCTATTGTATCCTTCTAGTACTTCTTACTCATCATTAAAGTTTTGTCCTTCACACTCATTCTTTCTCTCTATAAATCTGTCCTTTTCTTCTTAATTTCATACTTTCAACTTACACATGTGGTTGTAGGTGATTCTCATAGGTTTTTTTTTCAAGAACCAATTCCAAATTCTCTCCATAGAGTGCATTTTCTAAACAGATGAGATTTTTGTCCAGTCTCAAATTTTAATATCCCTCAATCAAATGTCCATCTTCCTTTCTGTATCTGTTTTCAATTTTTTTTATTTCATCATTGTGATTATAAACCTCAAGCTTTTAAAAATTATTTTTCTTGAACTGTCAGTTTTAGTCTTCACACTCTGATATCTCAATATAATATGGTAAAATTGTTCTTTGGTGATATTGCTTTATATGTATTACAATTACTTTTCAGGAGGTAAATTGTTAAGTGATTATTTTTTGCCAGCCTGTTTCTAATCTCTCCTTCAAGTTACATCACTTCCTACTCAGACATATTAAAATGTCAGTTCTACATTATCAAAAGAGTCCAGGGGTTAACTCCTAAAACTGAAATTGTAGATCATATAGCCTTTCTTAATTTCTCCACTAATATGTTAATTTACATATATTATAGTAAACTGTTGGTATTTTTTTTTAATTTTTTTTCAACGTTTATTTATTTTTTGGGACAGAGAGAGACAGAGCATGAATGGGGGAGGGGCAAAGAGAGAGGGAGACACAGAATCGGAAACAGGCTCCAGGCTCTGAGCCATCAGCCCAGAGTCTGACGCGGGGCTCGAACTCACGGACCGCTTGATCGTGACCTGGCTGAAGTCGGACGCTCAACCGACTGCGCCACCCAGGCGCCCCAGAGCTGTTGGTATTTAAATAAAACTAGTGCTTTCACATATACTTTTATAAACCTTTCTCATATCTGCTCATGCAAATATTTTATAATCTTGAAAGACTGACTCATGATCAACTGTTCACTAAAGTCTCTGTGTAGAAGTAATTTCTTCCTTTAAAACTTCCTATAACAGGGGGCACCTGAGTGGCTCAGTCAGTTGAGCTTCCAACTTCTGCTCAGGTCTTGATCTAGGGGTTCACGGGTTTGAGCCCTACATATGTGCTGACAGCTTGGAGCCTAGAACCCGCTTTGGATTCTCTGGTGTGTGTGTGTGTCCAAAATAAACAAACATTTAAAAAATTAAAAAAATACTCCTATGACAGAGGCGCCTGGGTGGCTCAGTTAGCTAAATGTGCGACTCTTGATTTTGGCTCAGCTCGGGTCATGATCTCGTGGTCTTGGGATGGAGCCGTGTGTGTGTGTGTGTGTGTGTGTGTGCGTGTGCGTGTGCGTGTGTATACATACATACATATATATACTATACATATACACTATATGTGACAATTTCCTGTAAACTTAACAATTAATTACTACTACCAGAGTCATCTTCCCCTCTTTCTTGAGTACTTGATCAATGTATTATTTTATCTTTTATAGCCTAACTCTCAATGTCTGAAGACAACCTCCATGCAGGATTAATTTTCCACCATGCTTGTTACTCTGTCATGCACCTACTAGGCACTCAAAAATGGTTGAGTAAACATTTCAATTTCATTTTGTATGTTTAAATCAATAGTTTTACGATTTTAATAAAGAAAATGTGACATTTTTTAAGCCACACATTCAAGGGAGTGAGAAAGAATGGACCACCTCTTTTAGTAAAAATGTGTTGAAAATTTAAAATATGGAGCATCAGGCAATAATATTAAAATGATTAGAAAATGATTAATTCAGCATTTAAAAAATAAAATGACTAAATGTATTAATATAAGAATAAAATTAATAGTATTCATTTTAGTTTTACATAATGGACCATACTGTTCAATTATCATTGTTGAAAAACTGAGTAGATTTTAACAAAATTACTGGCTTTGTTCAGTAATTCATGAATCGGGCAACATCCAGTCTAGCAGTTAGAAAGAAGCTCTGAAGAGCTGCACAAAATGAAAGACTATGGCAGAAGGCAGCAGGAACAAGGAAGCTACACTAGGCAAAAAGCAGATTTGTTTTTGCAAATGTTTTTTTGTTTTTTTGTTTTTTGTTTTTTTCCTTTATGGTATGCCATGAGTCTATCAGACACATTATTTAACCAGTGTTCATCAAGAAATTCCTGATTGACTGTTTTACGATTCCATTTCTGGGAGAGTGGAAACTGTAATTAAGTTTCAGTTTTGTGATGTGGGGTTCAGCATAAGTGATTCTATTTTGAAGCTTTTGTATTTATTTTTGTTTTTGTCAATCTTTTATTGAGGTATAATTGACATATAACATATTTGGTTCAGGTGTACAGCATAATGATTTGATATTTGCGTACATTGTGAAATGATCACCACACTAAGTCTAGTTAACATCCAACACCTTACATAGTTAAAATATATATATTTTTTTTCTTGTGATGAGAACTTTTAAGATCTACTCTCTCAGCAACTTTTGAATATGCAATATGGTATTAGGAACTGTAGTCTCCAGGCTGTACATTACATCCCAGAACTTACTTATGTTATGACTTAAAGTTTGTACCTCTTGATTCCCTTCAACCCTTTCTCCCAAACTCTCTACCCACTACCTCTGGCAACTTCTAATCTTTTCTGTATATATAAGCTTAGTCATTTTTTTAATAGTCCAAATATAAGATATCATATGTTATGTATCTTTGCATCCAACTTATTCCCCTTAGCATAATGCCTTTGAGATCCATTTATATTGGTGCAAATGACAAGATTTCACTCTTTCTTATGGCTGAGTAGTATTTCAGTGTGTGTGTGTGTGTGTGTGTGTGTGTGTGCGCGCGCACGTGCGTGCCACATCTTCTTTATTCATTTATTCATTGATGGACATTTAGGTTGTTTCTGTATCTTAGCTATTGTAAATAATGCTGCAAGAGCATGCGATGCAAATTTTTTTTTGTGTGTGTTTTCATTTTCTTTGGATAAATACCAGGAAGTGGAATTACTGAATTATGTATGGTAATTCTTTTTTAATTTTCTGAGGTCTCTGAATACTGGTTTCCATAGTAGCTTCTCCTATTTACATTTCTTCCAACCCTGCACAAGAGTTTCCTTTTCTCCATCATTGCCTCCCTTTGGTACTGTTTATCTTTTGAATAATAACCATTCTAAAAGATGTGAAGTGACATCTCATTGTGTTTTGATTTGCATTCCCCTGATTAATGATTTTGAGCACCTTTTCATGTACCTGTCGGTGTTCTGTATGTCATCTTTGGGAAAATTTCAGTTCAGATCTTTTGCCCATTCTTAAATCACATAATTTATTGTTTTTGCTGTTGAGTTGTAAGAGTTGTTTATATAGTTTGGATATTAATCCATAATAAGACATATGATTTACAAATATTTTCTCCAGTTCAATAGGTTGCCTTTTCATTTTGTTCATTGCTTCCTTTCCTGAATTGCCTTATTTTAATTGTTAACATGAATTTATATCATGGGGGTCCCTGGGTGACTCACACAGTTAAGCATGAGACTCTTTAATTTTGGCTCAGGTTGTGATTTCATGGTTGGTGAGTTCCAGCCCTGCACTGGGCTCCATGCAGACACCGCAGAGCCTGCTTGGGATTCTTTCTCTCCCCAGTCCCCTCTGCTCATTCCAAGCTCACACATACTTTCTCTCTCAAAACAAATAAATAAACTTAAAAACATTAAGTTGATGGAGGGGAGGGGAAAATGGGTGATAGAATTTGAGAAGGGCACTTGTTGGGATAGTACTGGGTATTGAATGTAAGTGATGAACCAGGGGAATCTACCCCCAAAACCAAGAGCACACTGTACACACTGTATGTTAGCCAATTTGACATTAAATTATATTTGAAAAATTGAAATAAAATACTTATATTGTGGTGCTCACATTTTCCATCAGTGATTGCCTTCTCTGCCCATGTCATATCTGGCTTTTCTTTCCCATTTAGATGTAACATGAGCCTTTATTTTAAGATTCTATAAATTATGATTTCCTTTTTCTATGAGGAACCCTCAAGTAGCATTTCTTGAAAAAGTAACAATAAAACTAACTAAAGATAAATTCAAGTTTATAGAAACAAATGTATGTCTGTAAATTAGAGCATTTCAAAATTATTCCACCCTTTCCTAGTGGAAAGTCTGCAAATGGCATTGTGTAGGTGGCATTATGTAAGTGAAATTGCACATATTTGTTTGTTTCAAGTTTTTACTTAAATTCTCGTTAACATATGGTGTAATATTGGTTTCAGGAGTAGAAAGTGATTCATCACTTACATATAACACCCAGTGTGCATCCCAACAAGTGCCCTCCTTAATGTCTATCACCCATGTAGCCCATCCCCCCCACCTACCTCCCGTAAATAACATTTAAAGAATTGGACAAAAAGGAAGTAAATTTCATATTTCATAAGTTTGTTTTTGAGAGAGAGAGAGGGAGAGAGAGAGAGAATGTATGTGCACACACACACATGTGTCACACATGAGCAGAGGAGGGTAAGAGAAAGAGGCAGACAGGATCAGAAGCAGGCTCTGTGCTGACTGTATTCTCTCTGATTATGAAAATGTTTTAGCATTGAACTTTTGAACAAGTACAGGTTAATTGACTGTTTAACCTTCAATACTGCCTCCAAATAAAGATGGATAAGATCACAGAAAAGCATGTTTTATTCCAACCAAAATAGTAGAGTATAGGTGTTTTGGAGAACTGTAAGAAATTTTCCTGGAACAACAAGAATATGAGGTAGGGATTCCAATAGGTATCTCCCCCACGGTGTGGGATATTATCCTGCCGAGGCCTTCTGAGGACAGCTCTTATGGAGTAACCCTGAATGTCAACACTTAGAAATGCTTCTTCATCCTGAGTGGAGGATAAGTGTATCATATCTCCTGAAATATTATACTCTAAGACACAGTGAAAAACATGTAATCTATGTTGCTATATCATTTTTTTTTAATTTACGATAATCTCACCTTCATCCCTCCATCTTTCATAAAGTAACTAATGATTCTCACTTAAAATCTCCAAATTATTTTTCAAGAAACTGTTCACCCCCAGACACCCAAAATTGACCCATAAACACTGTTTTTTATTATGAAGCCATTTGGGATAAAGGAGGTTGATTTGTCTTAAATTATCAGCATAATGTAGCCAATTTCACAGAAACAAAGTATGTTAATTTGACATTTTCCTCAATGATATTTAGCCTTTACCATGTACTGTGTGGATAATGTTTTATGAAAAAGCATAACTTTTAAATGAAACTCCAGTGTCCTTATCCATGCAGAAATTTTAGATAATTTTTAGGAAAAGCTGACAAGAAGATTCCCTATGAAGTCTAAAGAACATTTACTGTCTTCTCTAATGTGTTAGTTAGTGACGTAGCCTATTGAAATTGTAGGATGTTTTGAAATACTATCATTTTCCCAAAGTATTTTTGTTTAGAAAAAATATAATTACTGTAGAATAATAAAATCTGGGCCGGCCATTTCTAATTTTTTTTTCACTTCTAAAGGCATTTCTTTCATCATTTCTCTGTTAACGGTATGTATCGACTTATGTGGTATATGTTAAATTATGCATAAAATAACCAATTTCTACCCGGTGAACAAGGAACGTATCATCAGTGCTTGTGAATTACTGCTTTGTTCCACAATTGTTAAATTATGCTGCTCAAATGTAGACAAATAAGAACTTCACAAGAACTTTTGCCCAACTGTAGAGTAAGTTAGGAATTTAGGACAGAATAAGAAAACAGTGGCTCCAAGTAGATTGAGTATAAAAGATGCTTTCACCAAAGGGCACTAGATGTGACTTTACCTTATACATATGTAGGAAAACTAAGACATATTTAAACATAATAATAGTTCTTTAAAAAGTTGACTACAGCAAGGCATTGGATATATGATTAAGGTTAAATAAATAAAAACCTAATTTCAATAAATATGTAGAAGTTAAAATGTTCACAAATACTTTAAACCCAAACATAATTTTTTTACTAAAACAAAAGGAATTCTAAACATAGAAAAATAATTGCTGGGGCGCCTGGGTGACTCAGTTGGTTAAGCGTCTGATGCTTGATTTTGGCTCCATTGTTTTTAAGTTCAAGCCCGGTGTTCGGCTCTGTGCTGACAGTGCAGAGCCTGCTTAGGATTCTCTCTCCCTCTCTCTCTGCCCTTTCCCTGCTCACACACACACTCTCTCAAAATAAATAATTAAGCTTTAAATAAAAAAAAGAAAGAAAAATAATTGCCATTTGTATGTTGAACATTATTACATTTTCACATAAGAGAAAAAAAATCACCAAGGATTTTCATGTTGAAATTACAAAAACAAAGAGTTTGTAACCTAAAAAAAAATTAAAACCATTTAAAATTTTGAAGATATATTCCAGATTGAGTTAAATACTGTACCTCTCTATTAAAAAGAGATCTTCAGGGGCGCCTGGGTGGTTCAGTCGGTTGAGCGTCTGACTTCGGCTCGGGTCATGATCTCACGATTTGTGAGTTCAAGCCCTGCGTGGGGCTCTGTGCTGACAGCTCGGAGCCTGGAGCCTGCTTCTGATTCTGTGTTTCCCTCTCTCTGCCTCTTCCCCGCTCATGCTCTGTCTCTCTCTGTCTGAAAAATAAAGATAAACATTAAAAAAAAAAAAAGATCTACAGGTAAACTGAGTCTGTTAAACATGTGAGAGCTCCACCTCTAGCTTATTCCTAAAAGGTAAATAAAGAGCTAGTGTGATACAGTCAATAATTCCACCTGAATAATAGCTCCTAGGGGTGCCGGGGGCTCAGTCACTTTAGTGTCCAACTTCGGCTCAGGTCATGATCTCAGGGTTCATGAGTTCGAGTCACCCTGTTCAGCTCTGTGCTGCCAGCTCAGAACCTGGAGCTTGCCTTGGATTTTGGCCTTCCTCTCTCTGCTCCTCCCCTGCTCACACACTGTCTCTCTCAAAAATAAATAAAACATTAAAAAAAATCTCCTAAAAGTCTACCCAGTGTATTTCATCGGTAATGGCTGGAGTAATTCACTTCTAAACATCCATAAATTGGTAAGTTTTCAAATGCTATAGTAGGAAAAACATATTTCACAATCAACACTTTTTGCAAATCCTGAGGGATTCCCTTTTACCTAATAAATCTGATCTAATAATAAAATATTATTAAAGGTAGGATTGTAATATATTTAGACACAGTGAATAATCCCATAATGAAACAGCTAGAATAGTGTAATGGTACTATCAATCTATCTATATTTTCTCACATTACCAAGCTAACACAGAGATATTAAAGCCACAGTGTCCAAAATATGAAATTAAAATAGGATCCCTGGAATTAAGCTTAAAAGCTGAATTTTAACCATGAGGTTTTCTAACAAAATCTGTACAACTTGAGTTTGTTTTTGGTTTTGTTTGGTTTGGTTTTGTTTAGTAATGGTGGCAGTAAGGGTATAAAAGGTAAATACAAGGTCCGTAAAGGAGAGAATTCCAATCAGGGACCTCTGCATAAATTGGGGATTTAAACAAACTTATACTTTTCTGTGTAAGGTTGTGTGAAAAAGAAACTCCACTACATGGAGATGAATAGGAAAGTAACTTGTCATCCTTAGTGTTATGTGGAGGGAAAAATCTCTAATTCACTCCCACAAGCCAGCCCTCGAGCAGTTCCAGAATCCTACCACTTGAAAAACGTCAAAAGGGGAATTGAATGTAAAGTGGTAATTCTTCTACAGGCAGACAAGTGTGAGAAGCAGCAGAAACAAGAAATAGCAGAAATACACATGCAGAAAGTAACTTTCCCGACCCTTAGTTTCCCAGTTGTCTAATATCATCATGAAGAACAATCATTGCATCTCTTTTTTGCCTTGTATGATGTATTTGTACTGAACAATGTCCCTGGTAATGTCTTCTAGAACTGTAAACCCAACTCATGAATAAACTGACACCACCCCAATATATTCTTTAGTCTTCCTTGTCTCTTGCGCTTTGGGAGAGGTCTTGGATACTTGCAGATAGTTTCAATCTACAATATTTATAACATTCCCCCTAAGAAATGACACACTAAGTAGGTTAAAACTGAAAGGAGAGTTTAATGTAGGGACAATTTACTGTAGTGTCAACAGAGTAGGTACATAACAGCAATAGAAACTAAAAAGTAAGTAATAGTTAAAAGCTGTATCACTCCTAGATTTGAAAGACCAGGAAGGAGATAATGTGTTTAGACCCCAGAGTGAATGAAAGAGATAGATACTGTCAGAACCTCAGTGATGCTGAGAGGGAGTATGAGACATGCCTGACGTTTTAGTAAGGCTGCCTTCATATCTCATGGGAGTATTTCTTTTGGCTTCACCCAGCCTGAAGAATGAGGACAAAGAAGTCATTGGGGATCAGAATCCAGGGCAGAGAATGGAACTTGATTGAAGTGGTAGGAATAAAAAACAACCAGAATGATTATTTACTTTTGCCTCTAACTTATCTATCATCTTTCTTTCTCTCTATCTATAGGTGTGTGTGTATGTGTGTGTGTGTGTGTGTGTGTGTATGTGTGTGTGTGTGTGGTGTGTAGAATACCAGAGGAAATAGAAAATCACATAAACTTCTAATTTATTACAGTATTGTTCTGTCATATCAAACTCCCATATAAAACAAGTTATAATGTAACCACCACCAGCGTTCTTTATATAAAATAGAAGGAAAAAGGAGAAATAAAAATAAATGATACAGAATGGTTCTATGCCCAACTCTGTAGGTGTTTGTAATGATTACCTGCTAATAGTCTACTTTCAATTGCCTATTCTCCTTAAAACTGCCATCACATTTGTGATGTGTGTGTATGATATATTCTATTATTTCCTGATTGTGTGTGTGTGTGTATGTGTGTGTGATTTTAAATGTTAAATTAATTGTGCTGCTACAGTTTGAAAGTAAAATTGTGACTCTCTATGATGGCTCCATCTGACAAAAGGTAGGATTTCAGCTTGAAAGGTTATATATATTTTTGCTTGAGAATTCATCTGACTTTTGGGGAAAATATGGCAAAAGAGTAAAGTATTGTCATACCTTCTCTTTATTTGCAGATAATTAAATATTAATTTCCCCTTGAAACCCACATGTTCTTTTCACATCCTGCAAAATATTTCAATCATGATTCCTATATTTGGCATTATTTCAATATGTCCTTTATCAAGCTGCTAGCATAATATATCATAATACTTATCAGAATATATTTCCTCTTTCTTATAAAATTTTTCAGTGATTCTCTATAACTAGATCATGGTCAACTAGAACTTTTTGTAATTCCTAAAAATATATCACACTCTAAACCTCTTAAGGAGACCATAAGTTAATCATGGACAAGTATTTTTTTTTTTATTTTAAGTACACATCAACTAGTACAGTATTGTTAAATGTTTCAGACATAATGACACACATACCTATCTGAAACAGAACACATATGCCAAAAGTAAAAATAAGGTGAATGATTAATTATAAAGTCATAGAAATTCCAAAAGTGTTTTATTAGGTAAATGATAGACACATATCAATGGAACAGACTGAGTGTCCAGAAGGATACATACACATAAAGTGGCATCAGGTTTATGACAAAGGAGTAGGCAAATATTGAAGTTGGTAAATAATTATTCAATATAACAAGGGCTGGCCATAGAATGAAATTTTAATAAACTGGACTCTATTAAGGTCGAAAACTTTGTTCATCTCAAGACTCCCTTATGAGA
This sequence comes from Acinonyx jubatus, assembly GCF_027475565.1. Taxonomy (NCBI): domain Eukaryota; kingdom Metazoa; phylum Chordata; class Mammalia; order Carnivora; family Felidae; genus Acinonyx; species Acinonyx jubatus. The sequence continues at coordinate 89,225,382 of NC_069386.1, forward strand.
ATGAAAAGATGCCCCATGGGCTGGGAAAATATATTTGAAATTTATTTTGCCTACTTAATTACTGTAATTAGCTCTGAAGAAAAATTCAACTGTATAAACCAATAAAAACAAACAAAAATGTGAATAGACACTTTACAAAATAAAATATCCAAATGCCTAAGAAATAAATGAAAAAAATATTCAACCTTATTAGTCACAAAGAAATGGTAAATTAACCACAATAGATACCTTTGTATACCTGCAGAATGGCTAAAATGAATACAGGTGATTCTACATGTTCATAAGGCTGTGTTAAGTCTGAAGCTACCAAATTTTTCGTACCCTGATGGTGGACATGTAAATTGATAAAACCACTTTGGGAAGCTGTTCAGTGTTATCCATTAGAACTGACCATATATGTGTTAAGCTGCATAATGTCTTCAGGGATGTCAATATTCTAATCCCTAGAATCTATGAACAAGTTAAACTTACATGGTAAAATGACTATGCTCATGTGATTAAATTAAGGATCTTGAGATGTGAAAAAATGCTCATTATCTGGGTGAGCCCAGTGTAACCACAAAGTTCATATTAAGTGGGATCAAGAGGATCAAAGTTAGAGAGACAAAATGTAAGGATGGAAGCAGAGAGCAGAGAGGATGCTGGCTTTGGAGGTGGCAGGAGAGGCTTTGAGCCAAAGAATATAGATGGCATCTAGAAGCAGAAAAGGCAAGGACATGGATTCTATCCTAAAACCTTCAGGAGGAATGTAGCCCCGAGGAGCCATTTCTAGACTTCTGACACCTAGAATGAGGAGAATAAATTTGTGTTGCATTAAGCTTCCAAGATTGTGGTAATTGGATACAGCAGCAGCAGGAAACGAGTACAACATGCATGTCGTTTTGCACAAAAATTCTATCTTCCTAGGTGTATACACAACAACATTACAAACAGAAGTTCACCAAAACACATTCATTGCTAGTTATTTCTAACAGCTCCAAACTGGAAACTACACATATATTCTTATCAAAATTCAGTGGATGCAATGGAATATATTCATAGAATAAGATTTTATACAGCGTTGAGGATGTATGAACTACATTATACACAATAGTTATTTTTGAATCTCACACATGTAATGTTGAGTGAAATACAGCAGACAGAAAAGTTATACACTGTATATTCTTATTTATATAAATTTCAAAGACAAAACACATCTGTGGTAGTAGAAGTTATCAATTATTTTACCCTTGAGTATGTAGTGACTGAATAGGGAAATAAGGGGGTGCTGCAGGTCTGCTACTAAAGTTGTTTTTTATCTGCATGCTAGTAACGTTTTAGGTTTGTAAGAATACATTAAAGTGTACCCTTAAACTTTTTCCATGAATATTTTACTTCATACATATTTTAGAAAATAATAGAAGACATTGGAATCATTTCTATCATAAACTATCCCTTGCATCATGGATGCTGGTGGATCACAAGAGCAAGAGATCATTTGTCACAAAGAAGATTTGAACTCAAAATATTCATCTATCATGAACACTTTGGAATGTGAAGGGGAATATCTTGAATGCTAAAAACTGTTAAAGACTCTTATATCAACTTAGATTGATAATTTTGAAAGCTTCACCAATCAGAGCAATGCTTTCATTTTTCTAATAGAGAGGCAAGAGCAATTTTCTTTTGCCAAAACAATTTGTTTCCTGACTTTCTATTGACCTCAAAACCTTTGTTGGAAGGATATCAGAGGCCATCCTTGCCAAGTAGTTAATAACAAGGTGCATTTATGAAGGAAATGCAAGAGAAAAAGATGGTATATGTGCCCAAAGACCTTTGGAACATTCTGTGTTATCCATCACAGTAGAGGGCTACTTATATGCCCAGTGTTGATTCTTTATCTCAATGGGGAGGAGGGTTTGGAAAAGACAAAGTTCAGCTTAATAATTTGCTGTTATTTTTTCTAGTATGTGATACCTTTTATCAAAGGCAACGAGACATGTAAATGGAACCATAAGATATTCTGCAAACATTTATCTTTTCCTGAACAACAAGAAAGTTGCCTCATAATGAAGCATGGTAGAGTAACAAATAAGGACAGTAAGTTAGGCATCACAAATCATGATTATCATCTCTGAAAGAGTGGAAGAGGACATTTTGGCTCTTGGAGACCATCACCACATCATGTCCATTGAATATGGCTGTGGGTGAATCTCTCTTCATACATTCTTCTTCTACTCCCCCTCCCCCTCCTTCGTCATCTCTCTAACCAATGCAGGGCTCAAACTCATGACCCTGAGATTAAGAGTCCCATGCTCCACCAACTGAGCCAGCCAGGAAATCCGGTCTTCATAGTTTCCTCCTCTCCCTCTCCCTCTCCGTCTGTTTCTTTCTTTCTTTCTTTCTTTCTTTCTTTCTTTCTTTCTTTCTTTCTTTCTTTCTTTCTTTCTTTCTCTCTTTCTCTCTCTCTTTCTCTCCCTCCCTTTAAAATTTTATTTAGTTAACATACAGTGCAATATTGGTTTTAGAAGTAGAATTCAGTGGTTCATTAGTTACATACAACACCCAGTGCTCATCACAAGTACCCTCCTTAGTACCCATCACCCATATAGCCCATCCTCCACGTGCCTACCTGCCTCCATCAACCCTCAGTTGGTTCTCAATCATTAAGAGTGTCTTGTGGTTTGTTTCCCTCTCTTCTCTCCCCCTCAACTTTCCATATAACTTTCCATATAACTTTTCATCTTTTTTTTTATTTCCTAAATTCCATGTGTGACCTGAAATAATATGGTATTTTTCTTTCTCTGACGTATTTCACCTAGCATAATACATTCTACCTCCATTCACATTATTGCAAATGGCAAGGTTTCATTACTTTTGATGGCTGAGTACTACTCCATTGTGTGGTGTATGTATATATATATATACACACACACAACACATCTTCTTTACACATTCATCACTCAATGGACACTTGGGATCACCACATAGTTTTGCTATTGTTGATAATGCTGTTGTAAACATTGGGTGCATGTACCCTTTCAAATCTTTATTTTTGTATCCCTTGGGTAAATATCTAGTAGTGCAATTTCTGAGTCATAGGGTAGTTCTATTTTTTACTTCTTGAGGAACTTGCATACCGCTTTCCAGAGTGGCTGCACCAGTCACCAACGCTGTAAGAGGGTTCTCCATTCCCCACATGCTCACCAACATCTGTTTTTTTTCTTTTTATTCATTCTGACAGCTGTGAGGTGGTATCCCATTTGGTTTTGATTTGTATTTACCTGATGATAGGTGATGTTGTGCATCTTTTCATGTGTGTGTTAGCCACCTGGATGTCTTCTTTGGAAAAATGTCCATTCTGGCTTTCCTTGGATGTTTATTAACATGATAGATGGTTCTCCATCCCCTCACTTCCAATCTACAGGTGTCTTTAGGTCTAAAATGAGTTTCTTGTAGGCAGAATATAGATGGATCTTATTTTTATATCCATTCTGATGCCTTTTGTCTTTTGATTGGAGCGTTAGTTGATTTCCATTCGGAGTGATTAATGAAAGGTATGAATTTAGTGCCATTGTGTTACCTGTAGAGTTGGTATTTCTGGTGATGTTCTCTAATCCTTTCTAGTCTTTGTTGCTTTTGGTCTTTTGTGGTTTTTTTGTTTTTGTTTTTTTCTTCCACTCAGACTCCCCCTTAAAATTTTTTGCAGTGCTGGTTTAGTGGTCACAGACTCCTTTAGTTTTTGTTTGTCTGGGAAACTCTTTATCTCTCCTTCTATTCTGAATGACAACATTGCTCAGTTGAGTATTCTTGGCTGCATATTTTTCCCATTCTGCATGTTGAATATATCTTGACACTTGTTCCGGCCTGCCAAGTTTCTGTGGACAGATCTGCTGTGAAACTGATCTGTCTTCCCTTGTAGGTTAAGAACTTTTTTTTTTTTTTTTTGGTCTATTGCTGACTTCATGATTATATCCTTGTATGTGTATTTTATGAATTTGACTATGATATGTCTTGGCAATGGACAGCTTTTGTTGAATTTAATGGGAGTTCTCTGTGCTTTTTGGATTTTGATGTCTGTCTCCTTCCCAGATTAGGGAAGTTTTGAACTATAATTTGCTCACATAAACATATTGCCCCTTTTTCTCTGTCTTCATCTTCTGGGACTCCTATAATATGAATGTTATTATGTTTTAATAAGTATTGAGTCCCCTAAGTCTGTCTTCATGATCCCTGATCTTTGCTTTCCCCTTGTTTTCAGCTTATTTTCCACAACTTTATCTTCTATATTGCTAGTTTGCTTCTCTGCCTGCTCCATCCTCGTTTTGATGGCCTCCATTTGGTTTTGCATCTCCATTATAGCATTATTCATTTCTGGCCTGACTAGATTTTAGTTCTTTTATCTCAGTAGAAAGGGATTTTCATGTGTCTTCTGTGCTTTTTTCAAGTGTATCTAGTATCTTTATAATTGTTGCTTCAAATTCTAGTTTAGATATCTTATATATGTTTTGATTAAATCCCTGGCCCTCTTCTTCCTTTGTTTTGTCTTGTCATTTTGGAGTAAGAAAAAACAATAATACTATTAGTAAAATGAAATAGAAATTTAAACATCAAAAAAAGGCAAATAAAGGAAGCTAGATCCTATGTGTGTTTTGCTATGCTTATTAAGAGAAGGTTGATAGAAATAAGAGAAAAGAGAAAGGAAGAGAAAAAAATTAAAAATGAAAAAAAATTTAAATAGTTAAAAAAATTTTCTCTTTCTGTATCCATGAGACAAAAGAAAAAGAAAACAAACAAACAAACAAAAACAATTAAAACAATGGGGCAACTGGGTGGCTCAGTCAGTTAAGCATCTGTCTTAGGTCATGATCTCACAGTTTGGGAGTTCCAGCCCCACATCAGGCTTTCTGTTGTTATTGCATAGCCCACTTTTGATCCTTTGTACCCCTCTCTCTCTGCCCCTTCCCCACTTGTGTGCACACTATCTTTCAAAAATAAATAAAACCAAACAACAAAACAAAAAAAAAAAAACATACAAACAAACAAGCAAACAAAACACAAATGAAGCTATATCCAGTTTCCCCTAGAGCTGAAACTATGCAGCATTTTATGGTCCGTATACTAAGCTTGTGGACGGGATTTGTGCTGGTGTTCTGGAGGAGGAACCTGCTGCTCTGATTCTCAGGTCAACTTAGTGGAGATGTGCCTGGGACGGTGCAGAGAGTGGGGCTGGGTGTAATGGCTCCATTCTCCACTTGGCAGTGCTCTTTAGCTCATTAGGGTGGATTGTGTTGTACTAATTTTGAAAATGGGTTTGCCCTCACAGATGTATGATTATCACCCCTCCTGCGTCTTATGCTTCCATCAGCTCCCTGCCTTTCCCCTCTGTGTCTGAGCTATCTGCTTACTAGGCAGCATCTCCCTCCAGAGTTTTATCTCAGGTGCAGCTATGTTTCAAAGCCCCACACACTTTGGAGACCCCTGTGGTTTGGACCTGCAGTGACCCTCCAGGGAAGGGTCTTCCCATGCTGTGGCTGGTGCTGGCTTGTCCCAAGCCATGGTCCTGCGGCCACACAGTGGTAGCAGCTCCAAAATTTTGGTAAATTTCAACACACAGGAAGCACTGGAGTTTGCAGCCTTCAACCAATGTCTTTGTTCCTCTACTGGTGAACATGGCAGCTCAATGGCACTGACCAGGTCTTTAGCCCACACAGAGGCTGTATCACCTCTGCCAAATGCACTCCAAGCAGGGGAACTTCTTCTCCCAGAGCAACCCAGGGGACCCTCAGACTGTGCTGCCCACTCCCATGGCACTGCCCTTCTTCCTCCCAGAGAAAAACCAGGAGTTGAGTTCTGAAAGGTCAGACTCTGTGCTCTGTTGTTTATAAGAAACTGGCACTATTGAAACCCTCTCCTTTTTCTCCCATCAGTGGTTTTGGAGAACACTTTTCTTGTGCAGTCCCCAGAGTGTGTTGTCACTTTCTACCCAGCTGCTATCTGGGGGGGGGGGGAGTGTTTTCTTGTGCAAACCTGATGCAATGCTCTCTCTCCACCTCTCTCTTTTTCCTCTTTGCGAAAATGTCTCCCTCTCCTCTGTGGCACTGAGGCTCTTCTCTCCCCCAATTTGTCTCTCTGTACAATGTACCTACCCTGTTATCTCCCTCAAATTACGCAGATTGTTCTGTTAATTCTCAGATCAATTTCCTAGCAGTTCAGAAAATATGTAAATATGTGGACAACTATTGCTATGCTTTGATCTAATGGTACAGTAAGTTGAAGAGACCAAACAGATACATAGCTACTTTGGATTGTGAAGATCTGAGTATATGGCTCAATTAAATTTTAGATATATTTGCATAAATGAATGAAATGAAAACTTAGAACCAGCATCTTATGGTTTGTAGAAAAGTTATTTGAGAAAAATAATGCTTTGATTTTATAGTTTGTTCCCAAATCAAAAAATCTCGAGTAATTTTGATTCTCATTTTTAAAGCCTTAGTAAAATAACAATCACACAAGAACAGAAACAGAAACAAAAATAAGATATGTTGCTCAGGAACAATTTCCCAGCATTCTTCATACAGACAAGTTTCACAGAAAGGAAGCATCTTGAGTGAGAATCAGGAGACATTCAAGAATGCTATGGACAAAAAGATTGTCCCTCTTGTTTTATTGTTTCTTTTTAAATAATTTTATTTGATTTTATATGTATGTATATACATGTGTTTTGTGTAAATACATAAATGTTTAATAATCAACAATATATCTATTATTACACTTATTTCCCTCCATATAACTACCCACTCAAAATAATGTATATTAGCCACCTAATAGGTAGTAATATGGGTCCTTTATTATCCTCAGTACTTACATGCTCCTATAATGATATATTGACATATATCATTATATATATTAATACAGATATATAAAACATAGATAAACATGTGTGCTTATAAATGATGATATATTTACAATATGGATAGCATTACAAATAATTAGTTACACTTCTACCATATGGCTTGGAGGAATACTTCAAGAGGGAGAAATATGCCTTATTCATTTTCTTTTTGAAATACACCTCCTAGACACATGGAAGAGATATAACTAATTGATTTTAATGACTATTATTCCATTATGTACATTTAACCATTCCTCAATGTATAAACATTGATTTAAATTCTTGTTACTAGAAGTAATGTTCTACTTTTTAAATTTTTCTGTAACATGCTGACTAAACATTGGCTATTTTTTCCTAAAGTGCTGGCTGAAAAACACTTTGGGAAATGTATGCTACTTTACATTATTATGAGTACTTATTTCTGGAAATGTTTGTGAAAATTACACTGAAAAGAAGTCTGATAAACAACAAAGGGGCAATATATCTTTCTCAAGTGGTAGGCTAAAAAAATAATCTTTTTTTAAGTCACAGATAAGGAGATGTCAAATCTTGGTTAATATGATGAGAATAGAAACTTTACTATATTGTTCAGTGCAATACCTTTATATTATTCCACAGTGCTGATAAATGATAAATTACTCTGTGTCTAAACGGTGTGCACTTTTACTCTTTCATATCCCAAACTCCTATAAAAATTAATGTAAATCTTTATCAGAAACAGATGCTGGAGTTTTATCATTGAGTTTTAGATAGAAAACTAAAAATATATTTCTTCTTAAGACAGGTGTGTGTGTGTGTGTGTTTGTGTGTGTGTGTGTGAGAGAGAGAGAGAGAGAGAGAGAGAGAGAGAGAGAGAGACCTCTCTATGGATATATTGGAATGTACAGAAATATTTAAATATAAATGTGTATTCACTTTCATGTCCACTGTAAGTTTTTAAAAAATAAATTCAATGTTGGAAATGTCCATGAGAAATTTGTAGAGAAAAGAATGTAGGTCTGGTTACAGAATGATTGTGTGTGTGTGTGTCAGTGAAAACTAGAGATTTCCATGTGAGTGATGTTATCCTTTAACATGAAAATTGAATATGTCGAAGCAATTGTAAGGATGTAAAAACAAATATATCAAATATATATATGGAAACTACTTTTAAGTTTTTGCAAGTATATAAGAAAAATTTCACGAGAAGCTATCATAATTAATTTACACATTTCTCTTTGATTTACTATTTTTACTCATTATTATGTATGTTTGATATGCTCCAACATATTTGGCACATATTCAGTCTTTTCCCTAAAATAACCAGTTTGAGACTTATTACCCACATATTGTCTATGGGATAATGGCCATTCAAAATTCAGTGTAATCAAGGAGCAATTTCAGAAAATTCTAACACTTCCAGTTTTTCTATGTTGAACCAGTATATTTTATTAGGATTCCTAATATGGATAAGCTTTGAACAGTTTTCCTAAAATATTTTCCAGGTTCTTTTAAAACTTTTTACATTTGAATTCAAATATGAGTAGCAGGGCAGGTTATTAAAGCAAGGGTATAGTTGAGATTCACAATATTCCTTCTACACTTTAGCAAGTTGATGGTGTTTTGTCACTGCATTACCTTTCCTATAAGTGTTTTATACATGATCCATGAATCAGAAAGCTAGACTTCTTAACTTCGCACACTGAACAGATTTCCACTGACACATTTGCCCAGTTCATTCCTTGATTCCCTTTCTGAGGTCTCTCCAGATCTTGGCGGATTTCTTTTTAACAGCTCCCAAGTGGCTGTCAACTCTGCCCTCTACTCCTGTCTTTGCCAAACCTGAATTCTCTCCCATCTGGACCTCATCCGCTGCTTAAAGCTGTCCTCAGAATCAGTAGGCAGACTGGGACTCTTAGCATATATATATTCATAAACATTTAATTTTGCAGAACCAAAGGAAACTGCATAAACTGTATGGTAAAGAGCATAGACATGAAAATGTATTGATTTTAAAAATATAATAGAAGTTGAGAATAGAGGGAAAAAAGAAAAACAAGTAAACAAGTAAACAACTTGTTGGAAAACTGTTGAATCTATTCTCTTGTGTTTCAAGAAGGATTTTATGCAACATCAGATAAAAGGTAAATTGGATAGCAAGGAATGATAGAAAAATAAAAATTTGCTTTGAATGTCTTAGAATCAGCAAGTATTTCCTGGAATATGAGCTAAAGCTTCTTTGTAAATGGATATATTTTTAACACTGTATTTCTACTAAATGGAAAGAGGAAATATTCTGGTCCAAATATTACCATTGCTGACAAAAAGTGTATGGACACTTGTATGCAGAGAGGTAATTGTCCCAGAAATAAATTAAAGATTTTTTAAGTTGCCTTATTTGGAAACATTTTGAAATGTAACAAATATTGTCTTCTCTACCATCAGGAACTTATTATTGTTCTTGGTTCAGTAACTTGCAATATAAGACGTGATTAAAATTATACAGCAAGTTATTTCAGCCAACTCTGCACATTCCTCTATCTTCACCCACATGGTGATTTTATGGGATTTCTTACTTTTCAGCTGCATTCATACCCATTTCATTTTTTCCTAATGCCACCCTGTGCCTTTATTTCAGTACCGCTCATTCGTATCTTTCCTCACAGTGCTATAATTTGTCTCCTCTTAACCTCATTCATTGTGTTTGTGCATCATATATTCTATTTTGGAAGAAGAGATTCTCTATTCTTACTTAAGTAGTATTTCATCTCATTGGAATGGAATGTAGTTTTTCTCAGAAGAAATAAAGTGTCAGTTCTTTTAAAGACTCTTCCTACTTGTACTTCTACAAAATCAAAGAGAAATTTTGTGAATAATTTGGTGAACAATATAGCCTTCCTTTGAATTAAACAAGAAGGCATTGTACTTCTGCCTTTAAAAAGCTTTTTACTCTTAAAATGCATGCTATCCACTTTCCTCTTCTTATTGTTATTACTTCCTATGCTTTTAAGATACACATCTCTCTTCAGTAATGATTTCAGACAATTGCCTAGTTTTTAATTTGTCAGGAAATTATTCTTACAAGATTCACTGTCTTTTTTTAAAAAAAGTAATTTCCCCCTAATATTTAGGCCACAGACTTCTTGAAACTTTTGATTCCTGTGAATTTCAGTTATATTTTATTTTATCTCAATGTGGAAGACCACAATGAAAGTTAAACTAATATTGAGACTACTTAAAATCTTGAGGAACTTCCTTTGTGATTTAGTGTGTCTTACCCTTCAAGTATTAATAGGATTGCTTTGACTCAATTTAGCTCTTCTTAACCACTCTACAACATTGTGTCCCTCACCAGCTCACTATCTATAGATTCCATCTACCTTCATTTGTTTCCCCACCTAGTCAAGATTCCATTTAGAAGTCCTTCAAAAATTCAGTTAAGTCTGTTTCCATTCTACACAGCTGTCAATAAAGGCACAATAGCGGTAAGTATTCATATTTTATAAACTTGTGGAAGGTTTGTTACCAGTAAACTTACAGATACATAGTTCGATGCAGGCTAAGGTAAATCTGTGGGAAAATTTCCATATAAACATCCCAAATGGATACATAAGTAATATATTATCATCCTAGGAAATATATCTGTATTGTACTTGTGTAATGTTTTAGATAGTGACATTCATTAAAATTACTCTTGCAGTGAAGATAGTGCATATATTATCTCAAAAGTTTATAGTTGTGAAGACTAAAGAAAAATATTAATTACATAGTCAATGGCAAAATTTCATGTCAGAATATCAAAGTAGATAGTAATACAAAAGCATTGCTAAGTAGAGGGCAATTTGATAATGATTAATGGTACACTCATCAGAAAAACATAACTAAAAAGAATAATCTATAATGCATGATTTTAATACACCACTTAGTAACTAGTATATGAATCATACCAAACAGCAATCATGAAAGTTTAACCAGTTCATGAACAAACATAATCTGATAGATACATATAAAATATTGTGCTTACAGTTGAAGATAAAATTGTGTTAGGATACATGGAACAGTTTTCAAAATTTACTATATGCTGAGCCACAAAAGAAATCTTAATAAAATTCAAGGAACTAAAATTTTATAGCATACTGTCTTTGATCAGAATACTTTTTATATCTGGCAGTATAAAAAATGTAGTATTAAATATTACTTGAATAAAAAATGTTAACAATGAATATTTGAAAAATACTTATTTGAAAAAAAAAAAAAAACTAAACACCAAAACTTATTGGATCCAAGCAAATCAATTGTTAAAGAAATTTATGGCTATAAATATGTGCTAAAAAATAAGAAAGTCTAGAATGTTAGTGTGTTATGTATCCAACTAAAGAAAAGATATTCAAATTAAATAATAAATTAGAACAATGGAACATGATGTTTATATAGAGCAGACATTGATGAAATAAATAACAGTAAAGAGAATCAAGACAAATGAATCTTAAAAAGACTAATAATAGCGTGTGTATATGCTTTCTTAAGAAGGTCAAGACAAAAATATCCTATATCAAGATCAAACAGCAGAAAGGGCTATAATTGCAAGTAGTATTAAAAAGATAAAACTTGATATTAACAAATAAAAAAATTTATACTTTATCATATTCCTTGAGTTATATAACATCAAAGCAAAAGGAAAAACTGAAATCCTGCATAGCTTGATATCTGCAAAAAATTGAGTCTATATTTAAAAATCTTCCTACAAAGTAAACTCCATGTCCAAATAATATAACACATTTTTTTTCTACTAAATAATTAAAGAATTAATTCCAAATCATGCAAGTGCTTCTAGAGAATAGGCCAGGAAAACATTCAAACACCTTTTTATTGAATTTGACATATAACATTATGTAAATTTAAAGGGTGAGTGTGTTATTTGATACATTTACATGTTATAATATGATTGCTATTATAGCCATATTTGCCAGTTATATAATTATTGTACAATATTGTTGTCTTTGTTCATTGCATTGTGCATTAGATCTTGATGGTTTGTTTACTACTTGTTGCAAGTTTGTTCCCTTAACATCAGTCTTAATCTCCCCACCCTTATCTCCCTGTAACCACAATTTTATTGTTTTTGATGAGTTTAACATTTTTTGATTCTACAATAAAATGCTATACATTACTTGTCTTTCTCTGTTTGACTTATGTTACTTAGCATACATAATATGCTCAAGGCTCATTCCTGTTGTGAATAGCAAGATACTGGGTTTTGTTTTGTTTTGTTTTATAGCCGAAAACTATTCTATACTGTATGTATACCGCATATTTTTTTGTTCATTCATCTACTGATGGGCTTTTAGGTTGTTTCCATATCTTGGCTATTGTGAATAGTGCTGCAATAAACATGGGGGCTCACCTATGTCTCAGAAATCTGTTTTTTATTTCCTTTGGATATATACCCAGAAGTGGAATTGCCAGATTGATGGTAGATCTATTTTTAATTTTGGGGGTGTGACCTCTATGCTGCTTTCCACAGTGGTTGGACCAAATTACAGTCTCAACAACAGTATATGAGGTCTTTCACTATATCCTCACCAGCACCTCTCTCGTCCTCTTGATGATAACCATTCTAACAGCTGTAAGATAATATCTCATTATGGTACTTATTTGCATTTCTCTGATGATTAGTGATGTTGAGCATCCTTTCATGTGTTGACCATTTTGATGTCCTCTTTGCAAAAATGTCTATCTGGTCCTTCTATTTTTTATAATCAGTTTTTGCCCTGTTATTAATTTATATAAGTTTTTTATATGTTTTGGATATTAACCCCTTATCTGATATGTGGTTTGCAAAAATTTTCTCCCATTCTGTACGTTGTCTTCTCATTTTATTCTCTTGCTGTGCAGAAGATTTTGAGTTTGATGTAGTCCAATTTGTTTATTTTTGTTGTTATTGTTTGTACTTTTGCTACCATGTTCAAAAAACCATTGCCAAAACTAATATAGAGGAGGTGCTTCCCCATGTTTTTCTTTGAAGAATTTTATGGCGTTGGGTCTTCTGTTTAAATATTTGATCCATTTTGAGTTAATATCCATGGCATTGAATAAGAGTCAATTTCCAGTTTTCCAGGCACCATTTGTTGAAGAGACCATCTTTTCTTCATTATGTTTTTGCCCCCTTGTCAAATATTAGTTGACATTATATGCCAGGGTTTAATTCTAGGCTCTGTATTCTGTTATATTGGTCAGTGTGTCTATTTTTGTGCTACTACTACACTGTTTTATTATTATGGCTTTGTAGTATGGTTTGAAATGAGAAAGTGTGATACATTTGGCTTTTTCCCCCTCAAGATTACTTTGACTATTTGGGATCCTGTTATTTCACACAAGTTTAAGGATTATTTCTTCTATTTATGTAAAGAATACCTTTAATATTTTGATGGGGACTGCCTTGAATCTGGAGATGGCTTTGGGTAGTATGGAATTTTAACAATATTCTTATCCATGAACATGGAATGTCGTTCTATTTATGTCTTCTTAGATATCTTTCAACAAAGTCTTATGCTTTTCATTTTATGTATATATCACTACCTTGATTAAATTTAATCTTAAGTATTGTATTGTTTTTGTTGCTATTGTGAATAAGATAGTTTTAATTATTTCTTTTTCAAGTGTTTCATCATTAGCGTAAAAAATGCAACTTATTTCCATATGTTGATTTTGTATCCTGCCACTTTACTGAAATTGTTGAGTAGTTCTAAGTGTTTTATTTGATTCTGAGATTTTCTATATACTATTAGCAAATGGGAATTTTACTTATGTCTTTCTGATTTGGATGCCATTTATTTATTTATTTATTTGTTTGTTTATTTTTTATGGCTTGCCTAATTGGTCTCCCTAATACTTTGGGTATAATAGTGAACAGAAGTGGTGATAATGGGACTCCTTGTCTTGTTTCTGATCTCAAATGAAAAGCTTTCAGTTTTTCCCCATTGATCATAGTGTTACATATGGGTTTGTCATACATGGCCTTTATTATGGTGACTTATGTTCCTTCTTTACCCAGTGTGTTAAGGATTTTTTATCATGAAAATGTGTTGTAGTCTGTCAAATGGCTATTGTGATGATCATGTGATTTTTATATTTTATTGATATATTACATTTATTGACTTACATTGTTGAACCGTGCTTAAATCTAATTTGTTATTATATACAATATTTTAATGTATTTTTGAATTCAGTTTGCTAATTTGTTTTTAAGAACTTTCACATCTACATTTATCAGGGATATTAGTCTATTAGTCTACAGTTTTCTTGTGGTATCTGTATCTGGTTTTGGTATCAAGGTAATGCTGACTTTGTAGAATGAATTTCTAAGTACTCGTTAATTCATGAACAAGTTAAACATTATTTGGTAGACTAACAAAACAGTATTTAAGATAACATAGTATTGAATAAGTAATAGAAAAAAATCAGTTGAAAAGAATTAGTATGCTAAGAGCCCACTATGTATATATAGTTTCCATTTTGGACAGAGCCTGCTGGGGAAAATGGTCTTTTGCTAATGGTACAGAGTCATTTGGATGCCTATGCAAAAGAAAGTGAATCTTGGTTTGTTTTGGAAATCTCACCGCCACGTTCAAATTTGACAATTTGCTACAAATACTCAAGAGAGGCAATAGCCGCTTTGATATATGGCTAAGACTTATCACAAAAAAAGATAACAGAAACAGGAAAAATATATGCATTGAGCAAATTCTGACAAAACAGATACAGGCTTCTATGTTCTTCCATTTCTGATATTGGACAGAATGCATTTTTCTAATTGTGAAATTCAGGAACAAATGCAAAGTGTCCCTTCCCAGGGAAGCATGTTTGAACATGAGTCCAGGGCTTTAATGGAGTGCTAGTCACTTAAACATATCCTGTTTTGTGCCCAGTCATGGTAACTGAAACTCAGACCCCCAAAATGAAACCTATCATATATCATTAACTTTGGTGTTTGTGCAAAGCAAGCCTTGATAGGCACAATTTATTACTCCAAATGTAAAGATTCATTAGTCATTAACATAATGAACCTTCTTAACACATTCTCAGGAATTGGCCAGGGTCTATCATGGTTCCAGGCAGCTTTGAGGATAAGCAAGGAATAAACAGACATGCTATGTTAACTCTTTCTTTGCATGATCCCTACCTTATGCCAAAAATTAATTTCAAGTAGAGTGTAGATTTATTTATTTTATTTATTTAATTTTTTAGAGAGAGATAATGCTCATGTGTGAGAGTGTGCATGAGTGGGGGGAGGGGCTAAGGGAGAGGGAGAGAGAATCCCAAGTAGTCTCCATGCCCAGTGTGGAGCCTAATGCAGGACTCAATCTCACAACTGCAAGATCATGACCTGAACCGAAATCAAGAGTTGGACAGTTAAATGACTGACCAAGACATCCTGAGCATAGATTTAAATAGAAAAGGAAAGTAACCAAACTTAAAGAAGATAATAGATCTATTCTTTACCCTAGGATTAGGAAAGATTTCTTAAATGAGGAACATAGTGTATAACCATAAATCATAGAGTGATACATTAGATTTAAGTTAATAATTTCTGTTCATCAAAAGGTGGAGTTAACGTATGTGAAAAGAAGGGCACACATCAGGGGAGATATTTGTAAGACACATACCTAATGAAAGATTTGGAACCAGTGTATAAAAAGGACTCTTAAAAATCAATTATAAGTCCAACAGAGAAAATATGTAAAATACTTAAAACAGGCTTAACAAAAGAGAATATCTAAATAGGCAATAAATATATGAAAGTTTATTCAATCTTCTGAGTAATCAAGGAAATGCAAATTAAAATTACAATGAGGTATTACTATTTATTCACAAGAATGATTAAAGTTCAAATACTTCAAATTAAGAAATATTGGTGGAGATATTGACAAGTTAGAATTCTTAGGCACTGCTTATGGAAATTGGATTTTATGCAGTCATTTTGGAAAGCTTATTGTCATTATTTACTACTGTTTATATATTAATGTCCTTTGACTTAAAAAATTATATTCCTGAGAATATAGCTAATGGAAATACATGCACATATTTACCAAAAAATACACACAAAGCATTACCCGTATGAGGCAAAAAATGGAAAAAAATTAAGATGTATATCAATAGAAGAATGGATAAAAATTATGTTTTTTATGCAATATAAGATTATACAGCAATAAAAATAAATGAAGTCCACTTGCATGCATCAACGTGGGAGAATTTAACAAACACAGTGATGTGTGTAAAGCTAGACATAGATATATATTATGTGATTCAATTTATATAATGTCAAATACAGGAACAATTAGGGGTGCCTGGGTGGCTCAGTCGGTTCAATGTCCGACTTCAGCTCAGGTCATGATCTCATGGTTCATGGGTTCAAGGCCCATGTCAGGCTCTGTGCTGACAGCTCAGAGCCTGGAGCCTGCTTCAGATTCTGTGTCTCCCTCTCTCCCTCTCCCCCGCTCTCTCTCTCTCTCTCTCTCTCACAAAAATAAATAAATAAACATTAAAAAAATGTAAAAAAAAAGTTGTTTTGACTATTCTAGGACTTTAAAAAAACCAGGAACAATTATTAATGGAATTTTTGATATCTGGCTCGTGACTATTTTTATAAAGGAGATGATAAGTATTGGATGAAAGAAAGGATACTTAGAAATTCTAGCATTATGTTTTTACACTTCACAATAGAAAAAATTCAAAACATTAGTATTAATAACATTAATAAAAGTAGCAGTAATCATATTTTATTGAGCACATTGCTTGCTTTATCTCATTTTACTTGAGACATACTCCAGGAAAGTAGATCATATAGTTATGGTTCTTTAAAAGCAGGAAATTCAAAACAAACACAGTTAATTTGATTAAAAATCAAATTCATTGTAAGTACATGAGGTAGCTTAAAGTACTGAAGGAAAAAAAAAAAACAGACTTTGGAAGGCACACGAGCCAGAACAGCTATTAGGATTCAGTTTTCAGTAATGAATCAACATGTTTTTCTGAAGGCAACATTGGAAAAAAAATCAGTTCAAGTAATTTCCTTCCTTTTGTCACTATATTAGCTTCTTATTGCAGCTGTAACAAATTACCACACACTTAGTGGCTTCAAGCAACACATATTTACTCTCTTATAGTTCTGGAATTCAGAAGTAAAAAATGTCTCTACAAGTCTTTGCTCTTCCTACAGGCTGTAGTAGGGACTCTGTTTTCTTACCTTTTCAAGCTTCTGGAAACCACCTTCATTTATTAATTTATGACCACTTCTTCCAGCTTCAAAACCAGCAGTATAGTATTGTCTCTCCTCCCTGACCTCTATTTCCATTTTCATATCTTGCCTCAAGTTCATCTTTCTGCGTCTCTCTCTTAGAGGAAATTTGTGATTGTATGGAGCTAGCCCTAACAATGCAAGATAATATTTCTCAAGATCCTGCCAAGTTCTTTTTAATTTGCAAGATAATATACTCACAGTTTTGGGGGATTAGGATAAAGACTTCCTGAGGTGCCTGGGTGGCTCAGTCTGTAAAGTGTCAGACTTCAGCTCAGGTCATGATCTCACACTAGGTGAGTTCAAGCCCTGCATGGGGCTCTGTGCTGACAGCTCAGAGCCTGGAGCTGCTTCGGATTCTGTGTCTCCCTCTCTCTCTGCCCCTCCCCTGCTCATACTCTGTGTCTCTCTGTCTAAAAAATAAATTAAAAAAAAAGATTAGAAAAAAAAGTCTTCCTGGATGATGGAGGGAGTTGGAGGGTGGGGGTAGTGTCATTCAGCATGCCACAGTCATTTTGATGAAATTGATGACTCTTTTAGAGAGAAAATATGTTATGATTATTTTATATGCCTAATTTCTCATTAGGCATGTAAAATATGCCACAATTGAGCAGGCCATCATGTTCATATCATGATATTTCAGGAATTGCTGTTACCACACAAACAAAAATGTTAGGTAAAATTCAGAGCAGAGCAACAACACCTCCATCAATTGATCATTTCAAAGTAGTGTGATAGTCACCCTAAACAAAACCTAGTGTGGCTAGCAAGACTGATGTTAGCAATGATGTGTCAAAGGGGTAGACAAAGTTCTACCAACCTTTACCAATGAAGTTTTCTGGGAGAAGCAGGGCTGACTCCCAAGCAAGTCTGAGATGGTTTGAGATAGCATGGAAGGGAGACTGGCTTGGGTTTTAATGCGGTTAGAGGGTAGGAATGGGTTGAGGGTTCTCCTGTAAAGGTTGCCTCAGGCCAAAGGAAAGAACACTCAGGGTCTTTTATCAGTTGGCCCAGATATAGGGTGGAAAGAGAAGGTGAGTGTGGAGCTTTAAAGCTGTAGGCAATCAAAACTAAAAATTGAAGTCACTGTTTATTACCTATCATACTGATATTTTTCCAAGAATATACATGTCTTTTGTTAGATTAAGCTCTATTCTCCAAGAGATCCCTGAGGGAAATTTCTATACAAAGAAATAAGATGCAGATTAGAAGTACCTTGTTATCAACAAAAACTTTATCCTGGTGATAACGTGGTGACTAAATACTTAAGGTAAAATATTTAATGTCACCCTCTGAAATATTTTAGACACCAAAACAAGACATATTAAATATGCATCATTAGGCACTACTGGCCCTCTTTTATTCCTTTGTGTTCTGTTGACTTCCTGTTAACTCTCTAAATCATTCATCGATGACTTTACCAATTGGTTCACAGACCTGCAACAGCTACTCCACTTCTGAAATCTGATTTCAAGTTTTCTGTGTACAAGTCTTGGAGTGGTGATTGACACACAGAGAATCAGGACACTGAGGCTTTTCTTTCCAGGAAGCAGCTTCGTTTGTGCTGGCACAGTCTCAGCCTGCTAAGACCCAAAAGGCTGAGCCCTGAGTGCAGCAGGGTGTTACCTTTTGTACAATTTTTGCTCCTTTGTCTCCCATATATGGTAACATACAGTCTGAATGGGTGCTCTATGTTACAGAGTCATGAGGAATATCCCACAAACGTGCACATAGCCAGTTGCCTTCCCTTGTCTTGAGGTTTTCACCACATTCCTTAAGGAAGGGGCTCTCCCACAGGACTATAGTTGTTTTAGAGGATTATCATGGAAAATATTGGTTTTAAGGTATACTTGTTTTATAAAATGAATTTTTATATTTGTAATGATTTTAGGAAATTAATTGCCAAACATTTAAAATTTTATATGGCATACGTTATAGGATTATTCATTATCCTTGCTTGATTTTTGTAAATTGTCATAAAGAAGGTCGTTTAAAAACAAGGAAAACTGCATTTCACAAAACATTTTGTATCTTTTGCTATTAAAAATTTTCTAATTAAATGTCCCTATTGTCATTCCTAAAAGGACTTTTGTAGGTTTAACCTTCAGGATCTCTACTAGGTTCTGAAAATGAAGATTGGAGAAAAATCCCCCTCGTGTTTCCAGCTGAACAAAGTTTAAATATACCGGGGAGTTCTCTATAACAAAGGCTTTCCTTCTAAGAGAAATTACTTTACTCAGACTTCTACAACCTGGGACACAACACATAGCTCTAGCCTTCCTATTTCACTCAAAGGGGGTGGGGTGTGTGTGTGTGTGGCGGGGGGGGGGGGGCTGAGGAAACTACTGAAAGACACAGTTCATGAATGTGATCCCCCATAAAAATCTAAGATGTATTCTTAAAATTACATATTGCTTCCCGTTCCCACACTCCTCACCACCAAACCAACTGTCAGTGCATTCCTGACAGGTGAAAAACACATACTCTATTTAAGAGGTTTCAGTGAAACTAAGAGACAACAGGGGAGGGGGAAAAAAGAAACCCGTGTGAGGATATTTAAGCCTTGGACATCTACACTTGTAACAACCATTGAACATACCAGCAACAAACCACATTAACATAAAACCTCACATTAGAAACCTAGTGACCTTGGTTCTTATTGCCTCATGTACTATGTTCAGCATTCAACAAAAATTTACAAGACATGCTAAATAACAAAGAAAAAGCACTGGCGATTTGGCTAAGCTGAGGACCAGTATTGCTCACTGGACTGCTCGAACTGTTCTGCTTCACTGCCAGCTGAGCAGATCCCAAAACAGATGTAGTTGCCCCACTCGATGTGTAGAATTCAAGGCCATCTCCAGCCTCCTGCCAACCCTCGCCTAGATTAAGTTTGCATATTTTCCCTCTGATTCTTGAGCTGTTTCCAATTGCTTTCCTGTTTGGTGTGCCACTTGGAAGATAAAGACTGGCAAATACAGACACTCCTCTTTGGGGTGACAAAATGTGGAAACAAATCATGGCTGCTTGTGAAAATGTCTGGGTCACTCATGTGGATGTCCATGGTAGAATATCACTCTTTGATAGAACTGATTATAATTAAGTTGCTGATCAAGGCTGTGCTCCTCAGATCACTGCCTAGGTCAACCTCAATGATATCATACATGGAAACACATACATCCTTAGGAAACTGAGCTATCATTGTATGATACACCTGTGACTTCTGCCAAAGTTCATACCGAGTTCCTCCCAGTGAAGGATGTCTCCTTGTGGTAGGTGTTTCTCAGTGTCTGCTCCATACTGCAGATTGAGTGTATTGGGGCTTGGACCTCAGCTCAGGGCTATAGATCATGTCTTACCACTGTTGGTACGTTCCCAAGTTACTGTTACTATTCCAGTGGCCGACTGACCCCAGTCACAATACGGTGCCCTTTAAAACTAATCTGTATCTTTTTTGCCTACTTTATTATCTACAGCCTGACAATGATATTATTTTATCACAAAAGCAATTCAATAACAGGCTGATAGGGTATTCAATGGTCCTTCCATACTTCCTGTCATCTGTAGGTATATCTTTTATTATTGCACCCTGGAATATATTTCTCCGAAATTAACTCAAAATCATTTTTACTCTACGTACCTCACCCCCATACGCTCTGAAGGTCACTTCAGAGAAGTGCATTCAGAAAGCACCGAATGCAGGTGCTTTCAGAGAGGAATAATCTCATCTTAGTTGCTTACTGCAATTATGATATGGATACAAACTGGAACATTATGTAGGTCTGTTTAAGAAAACTCAGTATTTCAGTCTCCTTTCTGACAGAGAAACCTACCACATTCTCTCCATTTTTTGTCTTAGATTTTATATTAATTAAGGTTTTTGCTGTTGCTCTTGATATTTTTGCTTTTTCCTTTGACTGGAAGTGGTCCTCTGAAAACTACCATACATGTGAGTAGGGGTTGAGAAAATTTCTGGACTGTATCAAATGGCGGAACAAATGGGCACTTACATACTTGAGTTTGTAGAACACAGAACGTAAAGGCAACCACAGAGTAGACACATTAATACATTAATTTCTACAAACATCAATCTTCTCCTTTTGACCTCAATATTAAATATAATTAAATAAGGTAGTCATTAAATAACTTTAACATAAATATACCCCTACCCCTAACATTGACCCTAAATTTTGGTCCTTTTTCTATTTGGACTAGGATTTTTCTTTTTTTAAGTTCTGTGCTAATCACCAATTTTTGTTTTTGTTTTTGTTTTTGTTTTTTTTTTTGAAAAAAGGCTGGATCCTTTTATTTTACTTGTTTTTATTTATTTATTTTTAATTTTTATTTTTTTTTCTTAGTTTGGCAGCTAAGATCTGGATCAAATTGCATGATTCTTAACTAGAAATGAGTTTGTAAGCAGCATTGGAGTTTCATTATTTTTTGGCTTTGGTGTCCTGGTTTATACCTGTTTGGATTCATCCTGCTATATTTCCCTACCTTTATGGAAATAGATTAAACAGTACTCAAAAAGCCATTTTCTTAATTCATACATGGATTAGTAAAAAGAAAAAAAAAACCCTCACAGGTGTTTGACCCTCCTTCTTCAATTTTTCCACTTTATCTAGTGTGACTAAGAGGTTGGAGAAAGGAATATGGTTTATTGTCCCCGGAAGTGATTGGGCCTAGAACTATGAAGGAGGAGAGTAGATTTCAAGGATGTTAGTTTTATTAATAAAGCTAAACTTGTCAAAATATTTTTTTTATATCTTGACATTTGTGCATCCCCTGTGCACTTCAGCAAAATTATGTTTGATGGTAGAGAATAAGTACGTAAGGTCACTTTCTTTATGTTCCTTAGTTCATACAGAAAACAAAGGAACATGCTTAGTTACTGGTATTTTTGTAATGCTTTATTTCAACAGTGTATATGTGCTTTGAGTGTTTTTAAGTCTATATATCAAAAGTAAAAGACAGAGGAATTTATGATGTATTCTATTCAAGGATGATCTTAATAAAGTTTGAAAATTAATCTTCAGAATCTCTGTATCCTTGGGATCCCACTCTGCATAAGCACATAAATCTCTGATGAAATATAGCCTGATATAACAGGGGAAAACCCTAGTATGAATTACTTTGGAGCACTTTTCCATATTGTGTTCTCCATTCCCTTGTCATGATTTGCCTTAGTATAAGCCCTGAAAGTTCTATAACTTTTTATAGCAACTATTTAAACATAATTTATGAAAATGTGCTAATGGTTTTCGTTCTCTGATAATATTACTTTTGAACAGGGTCCCTCTAGAGATATACTACATCACAACATTAAGGGCAGAAGGGAATTTACACTTTCCATCTTACAGTAGCTCATGTTTCTTTACAAAATGTGTCCCATAATGAGAAGTTACTTTGTATCTAAAACTGGCTCTTTTCTAACCACATAACAAATTTCTTCCTACCATCCAATCATGCTGAGTTGAATGGCAATTATTTAGTTTTTCTGGGCCCTGGATTCATCTCTCAAGACTTTCTCATATATTAATACTTTCACATAAATGCATACATAAAGAGACATTAATGGCTATTAAAAGCTCACCATGATGTGTGTAGTCACTGTATAAGGTTATTAAATATTACTGATACATTCCCTATGCTTTTCCTTTCATCTCTGTGGCTTACTTATAATCGGAAATGTGCACCTTTTAATCCCCTTCACCTATTTCTCTCATCCCCTCAAACATCCTCCTCTGGCAACCATCAGTTCTCTGTACTTTTTTGTTCATTTGTTTTTTCGATTCTACATATAAGTCAAATAATATGATATTTGTCTCTGACTTATTTCACTTTGCTTAATTCTCTTTAGGTCTATTCATCTTGTTGCAAATAGTAGGACCTCATTTAAAAATTGCTTAATGTTTATTTTTGAGAGAGAGAGAGAGAGAGAGAGAGAGAGAGAGAGAGAGAGAGAGAGAGAAAGGCAGAGTACAAGCAGGGGAGGGTCAGAGAAAGAGGGAGACACAGAATCTGAAGCAGTCTCCAGGCTCTGTGCTGTCAGCAGAGAGCCCAATGCGGGGCTTGAACTCACAGACCACAAGAGCATGACCTGAGCCAATGTCAGACACTTAACCGACTGAGCCATGCAGGCACCCCTCTATTCATTTTATATTTGGAATTTTGTTCTATTGGGTTGTGAATTTGCTATGAGAAATGTTTGATGTATTACTTCACTAATGTGATTTGACATAAGAATTCCCTTTAATTATCTACACATACTTACAGAGAAATATGAAGAATAATTAATATAATGAGTTACACCATCACGTTTGTAGGAATTTAGGTGGAATCACAGTAATAGATGCAGTCTAGTGAATAAGAAGTATGAATTTTACAAATGCAAATTATCTTTATAAATTTTTTAAAAACTGTCCCTTTAGATGGACTGAATTACCCTAACACTGTACTCCATACTAGCAGAAGACTTTTCCAGGAGGAGAATCCTATACATTATTTTAGCTAACCACAGAATTATGTATCCTATTGACAAGATCTGAATTAAAGAGGGACAGATCATACTTTTTATATATTTTAATTTTGACTATGATAATAACATGATCTGTCACTCCATTTTCTATCTGAGAGCAGGAAGAGCTACTTCATAAATATTGGCAAAGTTTTAATAGTGGATTTTATGCCCAAATGAAGATTATTATGAAAAACAAATGAGAAGTTGCTTGTTCCGGTCTTGTTTATCAGAAAAGGAAGACATCAGATAGATTAGGATAAATAAATCAGTCCCATAATATTTCTTTGCCTCAGTTTTTGCATATACCTCCAATCCATACATATGATTTCAAGGTCTCAGTAAATTTATTCTTGAAACTTTACCAAACAACCTCTTTTTTTCATCTTGTAAAGGAGTACACATTTTTCCTGTTTGTCATCCTGGTTAAGTCTTTGTTTCAAATGGTAGAAGATACGTTGCAGAGGATAAAGTAAACGTAAGCATAGTGACCTCTTTTTCCCTCTCAGTAATGCATTCCTTCTTAGATGTTAGGGTATGATGTCACATTTATTTATTATTCCTTGTCTCTAGATTCTCAACACTTACTCATACTTAAATATTTTACCATTCATGGACTCTCAGACATGCCCTGCTTTTCCAGCCCATTTCCACTGGTCGCCTCCAATGAGTTTGCTTTCTCTTTTGCATAGCATGATTTGCATTAACAATTTTTAAAGCATGATGACCTTTGATTTTCATTATGGTTAATTTTGCATGCGTGTGTGCGAAACAAAGCTTATTGTCTGTATTTCAAGAAGCATTTAATCCAGAGAATTTTGCAATGCGCCATTAAATATTAATAAAGTCATGTTATACACTAGGTACTTGTGCACAAAGGGTACTGCATTGGGTAATTAGAGCGAAATTCTGGTGTTGGGTACAAAATTTAAAGCCACATAGATTTTGGCGTAAGATTGGCCTGGCTTTGAATATCAGGGTTGAAAATACATGTGTAATTTGAGCACTTTACCTATTATTACTGTGATACAGAGCTCAGTCATCTCAAACCTGGCCTCTTGTAGCCTCTTATACCTCTTCCTGCTTCAGTGCCTGTTTGCTTAGTTATGTTTTCAACATTACATCCAGAATGCTTCTTTAAAACAAAGATCTTTTTTTTTTCTCCTCTGTAGAAAACACTCCAATGAGTATTCTGTTTACTATAGTAAGTTACAAAAATTGATAAGATTCTCTATGGTGTGCCCCCTCCACCCCACCCTAACTTTTTGATCCTATCCCCTATTACTTTTTCCTCAGGTTTCCTCATTGTCTTCATATTTTAATGCGAAAGACACTCACAGAGCATCTCCTAGCTACACTGTCTGAATTTTAATTACTCTCAGATACTATCTATGCTATTATCCTGCTTTATTTTCTTGTAGAATTTACCATATCTATAATATTATAGATTTTACTCATTATTATTGCTTTTTTCTGCACATAGCCACTAGAATGTAAGCCAGTGGGCTTTTGCTTTGTTTTATTGCTATGTTCTTCAAGCCTGGCTTGGTTGGCATTCAAGAATAATTGTTGAATAAAAGAATGGAAAAGTACAGAGCTGCTATTTCTTACATATGTGACATCATAATCTTGTCAGTAACCTGAGCATCAGTATTTTCATCTTTGGAAAGACTACAATATTATAATAATCAAAATGTCACTGAGAAAATAAAATATAATTTACCAATGGCTTAATGTAAATAATGATTGCATTGATAGTAGTTATTACTGTTACTGGTTACTGTATCACTGATATTAATTATTATAATCTAGATAAATTTAGTTACATTTTTGTTTGAACCAACTACAGTAAAGAGATGCCTTCAAAGGAAATGCAAATCTGATTTTTGATAAAAATAACGCTTATCCTCCTATTATAAAAATCTTGGACACTGTGCAACTTTCAGATGATGGTTTTCAAACACTGCACAACAGTCAACAAAGAACTGAGATATATCACTAAGAGAAGCCAAATAAATGGCAGAAGGTGTTGGAAATCCCTTGCCTTCTACCTGGAAACAATTTCCAGACTACGGAGCTGGAAAGGGGCAAGAGACAGAGCCTAGTGGTCTTCTTGAATTGATGAGAGAAACACCTGTGTTCCAGGAGGCAGACTCAACTAGAATTTTCAGGGCAAAGTGTTAGGATGGAGGAATATGCAGATAAAGAGCTTCAGAAATCAGTAAAGCATCCTTTTGTGTCTTTGAATGCCAACCTTTATATCCACAGGGTAAAACTCCATGAATTCAAGCAAAGAACAAAAGCAGGAAAGAATAATTTCTGGAAAATCATGAATGAAGCAGTTCAGTCAAATGCTTATGAAACATTCAAGTTCATGCCAGTCAGACTGGAACAATTTTCTGACTATATAGGGCATTCACTAGACATAAGAAACATTCACTTCTTAGTAGTAGACCATACACTTTGCTGCAGAACTGCCCTAAAGGGGCACCTTCATGGCTCTGTCAGTTAAGTGACTGACTCTTGGTTTCAGCTCAGGTCATGATCTCATGGTTGGGGAGTTTGAACCCCACATCGAGCTCCGTGCTAACAGCACAGAGCCTGCTTGGGATTCTGTCTCCTTTTCTCTCTGCCTCTCCTCTGCTTGCACTTGTTCTCTCTCTGTCTCTCTCTCAAAAGATATATACTTAAAAAATTGCCCTAAAATATGTATGTAAATAAGACTCAAAAGTTATAGCTTAATAAATAAATCTGTCAGAACAAAGCTAGATACTCCTTAGGTTTTGTGAAGTTTATTTTTATTTATTTAGAGGGAGGGAGGGAGGGAGGGAGGCAGAGAGAGAGAGAGAGAGAGAGAGAGAGAGAGAGAGAGAGAATCCCAAGCAGACTCTGTGCTGTCAGTGCAGAGCCCAGCACAAAAGATCAGTCCCATGAATTGTG
Source organism: Acinonyx jubatus (assembly GCF_027475565.1). Classification (NCBI taxonomy): domain Eukaryota; kingdom Metazoa; phylum Chordata; class Mammalia; order Carnivora; family Felidae; genus Acinonyx; species Acinonyx jubatus. The sequence goes on from NC_069386.1 coordinate 89,251,992, forward strand.
AGATCATGACCTGAGCCAAAATCAAGAGCCAGACGCGTAACCCACTGAGCCCCAAGCACCCAAGCACTGGATTTTTTTTTAATTCAGCTTTTGAGAAAGTTTAAGAATATTCTCTTTTTTTAAAGCTTATTTTAAACTTTGAAAGAGCATGCATATGTGAATGTGCAGAGAGAGAGGAAGGGAAAATCCCAAGCTGCCTCCATGCTGACAGAGTGTGGGGCTCAACCTTAGGAAATATGAGATCATGACCTGAGCTGAAACCAACAGTCGGACACTTAACCATTTGAGCCACCCAAGCACCCCTTTAAGAACATCGTCTATCAAAATTACTAATCAGACAGATAAGCAGGAAAATATGATTCTAGAAGAAAAATAGATGATAGAGACATGATTCATAATCATAAATTCATAAAGATAAATGTGTTCAAAGGTACAAAGAAAATAATAAATATGAGAGAAACGAACATATAGGAAAGAACCAAATATCTAAAATAAAAATTACCTGTTAATATTAGCAGATTAGACACATAGTTAATACCAGTGAAACTGAAGATATATAAATAGAAATTATCCAAATCATAGAAAATGATTATCTGATCTTAATGCTGAAAACATAATTAACAGCATTGGTGACCTCTGCCACATTATTAAGTGTTGTAACGCGTGTGTAATTGGAATCCAGAAAGAAAGGTTGTTCTCCACTCAGGGGAAAGAAAGCATAGTTGCAAAAATAATCACCAAAAAGTTTCCAAATTAGATGAAAAATCTTTAAACCTATAATTCTAATTTGGATAGTAAATCCCAAGCTGGATAAACATTTTCAAGAAATGAACACACACACACACACACACACACACACACACACACACACACATCAATATATGTCATAAATGAGTTCTAGGAAACCACTGATAAAGGGTGTTTTTTAATAATAGAGTTAAAGAGAAAATATAAAAAGGCACATTATGTTCAGAAAAAGATAAGGAAAATTAGAAAACTAAATATTCTTATCAAAATCAATGTTACTATATCCGGAAAACAATAGAATTGCATATTTGAAATACTTAAAGATTAGGGAAATGGTCTAAATCTGTCTAGGATTCTATTGTTTAACAAACATATGGTACAACCACATTATGGAATAATGCTCAACAATTAAAAAGGAACTGACTTTTAAAACTTGGGAACAACTTTGATGAACCTTAAGGGAATTGTGATGTGTGAAAGATAATTTCAAGTGAATACATGCTTTGTGATTTCATTTATATACTATGCATAAAATGATATTATAGAAAAGGAAAGCATATTTGTGGTTGTTAAGGATTAGAATTGGGGGTGGGTGGGGATACCTATGAAGAAAAATCATGAGGGAGGCCTTCAATGATGGTAGATTAATATCTTCATTGTGGTGGTGGTTACATGAGGCTACACATAATACAATTACAGATATTCTTTCTCTTTGATTGTCACACACACACACATACACAGACACACACAAACACATACCAGTGACTCTATAACTAGTGAAATCTGATTATACTCTGTGGATTCCCTAGCTTTCATATTGTTCCATAGACATGCAAAATGTTAACATTGGTAGAGACTGAATGATGGGTACACATGACCTCACTGTACATTTTTTGGTTATATTTCCTTTAAGTCCATAATTATTTCAAAATAAAGTTTTTATTATTTATTTAAAAAAATGTTTATTTTGAGGGAGAAAGTGAGTATGCAAGAGTGGGAGAGCAGAAGAGGGAAGAAGAACAAGAGAGAATTGCAAGCAGGTTCCATGCTGTCAGTGCAGAGCCCAGCACAGGGCTAGATCCCATGAACCTTGAAATCATGACCTGAGTCAAAATCAAGAGTTGAACACTTAACCAACTGAGCCACCCAGGTGTCCCCAAATAAAGTTTTTAAAAACTGAGGCACATTGAAATGGAGGGGGAAAAAGTCAACCTAGATTTTTATATGCAAATAAGATACCTTTCAAAATAATAAAGTATCATATAAAAGTTGACAGAATCCGCTTTGAACACTGATTCTGAACTACGAGAAATGTTAAAGGAATTATTTAGCTCAAACAAAAATAATATCAAATGGAATCATGGCTCCATGCAAATAAATAAAGAAAGTTCAGAGTTGGAAAATACGTGGGTAAATATATAAGACATTTTTACATTTTTAATCTCCTTTAAAGATAATTATCTACTTAAAGAAAAAATAACTACGTGAGAGATTTATAGCATAGCTGTAAGAAAAGCATGTGCTAAAATTAACAAGGCCTATCAGGTGTGCTATTACAAATCTGTAACAATCTGTTACACACTTTTGCTAAGTCTTCTGAGTCATACCAGAGTTCCTAATTTAAGTAATTTTGCTGTTGTTTATGAGTCCTGCTATCCCTACTTGCAACCCTCTTTCCATTGCTTTAATCTGCTTTGTTTGTATATTTAAAAATATACTGCTTAAATCTAGGAGACAGTATTGTCAGACTCATTCATTTTGCCCATGTATATCAGAATGTGTGATCAGATTTGGGTCATTAGTGTATCTAAGCCTCAGGTTCATTGCAGTCAGAAAGCATGATACATTGGTTTCAACTACTCTGACTTACCTTAGGAGATGCTCACCTTGATCAGGCATGCTGTGATTAGTAGTATAATAGAATTGCAAGTGACAAATTAGGTGAAACTATTTCTAGCTGTGTTTAGAGGCAGGGGGATAAGGAGTACATGCTGAGGACCTCCTGAAATAATCCCCATGGTGACATTTGTTTATAATTTATTTACTGGTAATAAGGTTTGGTGACATAAATATAAACAGAACAGCTTTCCCCCAATAAGAAAGTCTCAGGTTGTAGAAAAGGAGGGAAAACAATACAGCAAAGTTATAACAATGAATGATTACCTTGCAATATTTTTAAGTTTTTTTCTTTTTAAATTATTTATATTTTAGTTAACATACAGTGTAATATTGGCTTCAGAAGTAGAATTCAGTCATTCATCACTTATAAACAACACCCAGTGCTCAACACAGGTGCCTCCTTAGTACCCATCACCCATCTAGCCCATCTCCCACCCACCTCCCTCTATCAACCATCACCTCTATCAACCATCAGTTTGTTCTCTATTGTTAAGTGTCATGTGGTTTCCCTTTCTAAAAAGCCAAGTTTCTTATGTTTATATATTTTGTATAAATGGTATATAAATATACATATATACCATATAATACACAAATATATCATTTGTACAAATGGTAAAGGTAACACAATGATAATTATTTAAAAAGAAAATATTAAGTTCAATATCTGCAAAACAATCAATGTGATTCATCACATCAGTAAAAGAAAGGACAAGAAACCTATGATCCTCTCAATAGAGGCTGAGAAAGCATTTGACAAAATACAGCATTCTTTCTTGATATAACCCTCAAGAAAGTAGGAATAGAAGGATGATACCTCGAGATCATAAAAGCCATATATGAAAGACCCAATGCTAATATTATCCTCAATGGGGAAAAACTGAGAGCTTTCCCCCTAAGATCAGGAACAAGACAGGATGTCCACTCTTGCCACTGTTATTCAACACGGTATTGGAAGTCTTAGCCTCTGCAATCAGACAACACAAAGAAACAGCATCCAAATCGGCCAGGAGATCAAACTTTCACTCTTTGCAGATGATATGATACTCTACATGGAAAATCTAAAAGATTCCCCCAAAAAACTGCTAGAACCAATTCATGAATTCAGCAAAGTTGCAGGATATAAAATCAATGCACAGAAATCGATTGCATTCCTATACACCAACAATGAAGCAACAGAAAGAGAAATCAAGGAATTAATCCAATTTACAATTGCACAAAAAACCAAAAATACCTAGGAATAAATCTAACCAAAGAGGTGAAAAATCTGTACACTGAAAACTATAGAAAGGCCATGAAAAAAAATTGAAGAAGACACAAAAAAATGGAAAATGATTCCATGCTCCTGGATAGAAAGAAAAAATATTGTTAAATGTCGATACTACCCAAAACAATCTATATATTCAATGCAATCCCTATCAAAATAACACCAGCATTCTTCACAGAGCTGGAACAAATAATCCTAAAATTTGTATGGAACCAGAAAAGACCCCAAATAGCCAAAGCAACCTTGCAAAAGGATACCAAAGCAGGAGGCATCACAATCCCAGACTTCAAGCTATACTACAAAGCTGTAATCATAGAGACAGTATGGTACGGGCATAAGAACAGACACTCAGATCAATGGAACAGAATAGAGAACCCAGAAATGGACCCACAAACATATGACCAACTAATCTTTGACAAAGCAGGAAAGAATATCCAATGGAATAAAGACAGTCTCTTCAGCAAGTGGTGCTGGGAAAACTGGACAGCGACATGCAGAAGAATGAACCTGGACCACTTTCTTATGCCATACACAAAAATAAACTCAAAATGGATGAAAAACCTAACTGTAAGACAGGAAGCCATCAAAATCCTCAAGGAAAAAGCAGGCAAAAACCTCTTTGACCTTGGCCGCCACAACTTCTTACTCAACACGTCTCTGGAAGCAAGGGAAACAAAAGCAAAAATGAACTATTGGGACCTCATCAAAACAAAAAGCTTATGCACAGCAAAGGAAACAATCAGCAAAACTAAAAGGCAACTGACAATGGGAGAAGATATTTGCAAACGACATATCAGATAAAGGGTTGGTATCCAAAATCTATAAAGAACTTCTCAAACTCAACACCCAACAAACAAATAATCCAGTGAAGAAATGGGCAAAAGACATGAATAGACACTTCTCCAAAGAAGACATCCAGATGGCCAATTGACACATGAAAAAATGCTCAACGTCACTCATCATCAGGGAATTACAAATCAAAACCACAATGAGATACCACTTCACACCTGTCAGAATGGCTAACATTAACAACTCAGGTAACAACAGATGTTGACAAGGATGTGGAGAAAGAGGATCTCTTGCATTGTTGGTGGGAATGCAAGCTGGTGCAGCCGCTCTGGAAAACAGTATGGAGGTTCCTCAAAAAGTTAAATATAGAGCTACCCTAGACTCAGCAATTGCATTACTAGGCATTTATCCAAGGGATACAGGTATGCTGGTTTGAGGGGGCACATGCACCCCAATGTTTATAGTAGCACTATTAACAATAGCCAAAGTATGGGAAGAGCCCAAATGTCCATCGATGGATGAGTGGATAAAGAAGATGTGGTATATATACACAATGGAGTATTACTCGGCAATCAAAAAGAATGAAATCTTGCCATTTGCAACTATGTGGATGGAACTAGAGAGTATTATGCTAAGCGTAATTAGAGAAAGACAAACATCATATGATTTCACTCATATGAGGACTTTAAGACACAGAACAGATGAACATAAGGGAAGGGAACCAAACAATATATAAAAACGGAGCGGGACAAAACAGAAGTGACTCTTAAATATGGAGAACAAACAGAGGGTTGCTGGAGGGGTTGTGGGAGGGGGGATGGTCTAAATGGGTAAGGGGCATTAAGGAATCAACTCCTGAAATCATTGTTGCACTATATGCTAAGTTGGATGTAAATTAAAAAAATTAAATAAAAATAAAAATACAATATTAAGCTGTATGCTCAGTTTTCTTCCTCTCTACTTTCAACTTTTTTTTTCTTTATTCTTTTCAATCTTAATTTTGTGTGTGTGTGTGTCTTTTGGCAATTGGGAGAAACCAAAAAACACTGGTTTACTTCAGACAATGAAAAGTTGAATTAATGAGAAGGGTTGAGGCTGGGGTTTGAGGGAGGTGATGGATAATAAAGAGATAACTCTTCTGTACACCAGAATGTTTTAAAAAAAGAATTTTAGAGAAAAAGGAGTGATTTGGGAGATTGTCAGAAAAAGTAGAATTTTGAGGACAGATAAAAACACTTTTTGGCAACATTTGCTGTTTATTATTCTCTATAAATTCCCCCAAATCCTCAGAAGACTTTCAGTTTAATGTTAACAGTGTTTACTTTCACAATGCTTATCATTTTTTCAGGTTTAATTTATACCCACTAAAATCCATATAGTTTAAAAATATAGTTCTCTAAGTTTTGACAAATGTAAAACCCATGGGATGACAATCAAAATCAAGATACAGGATATTCTCATCAATCATTTAAAAATATTTTCAAGTTACTTTAGAATAAGTCCTATACCCTGATAAACCCCACAGCCCTGTCGCAATACCTACCAACCATAGTAACATTTCATCTATTTTATTTTGATTAAGTTTTGCTCTGTTCCTTTTTGCCTGACTTCTTTTGCCCATATTAATGGTATTGAGGTTCATAGAAGATGTTATAGGCTATCATTAGTCCATTAATTTTTAATTGTTAACCGTCTTCATTGTATGTTTATACTATTTCTTTTTCCATTTCTCTGGTACATGTTGTGGCGTTTTCTCCCTGGTTTTGGTAATTATAATTTCTAAACTTAAGCAACATCTGTATAAAAATAATTTTACAATTAACAACATATGTACAGACTTGTTACACCATCAGTTTAGATTAATAAATAGGGATGCTATCATTAGAATAAGTTATCTTTAAATACATGAATTAGAAATATTCAACTTTAATTGAAATGCTGTATGTGTCAATAGTATGCCCTTGAACTGTACAAGAAGCAGAGTTTTGAGTTTTACATAAACCATTGAGGGAGTATGAAAGAAGTCAATAGACTTCTTGAACAAGGAAATTCTCATCAGTATTCCATTTTGCAGACACGTTTCTTGAACACAGATTAGAGAAGATTCTGATGTGACTGTAAATCATTAACATTTTTTGTTTTAGTTTAAGGTCCAGTGATTCTTCACACTGAATTTTATGAGTTGAATGATAATTGACACAATTGACCTCTTTGTATTAAAAGGGCTATCAATAAAAATAACATTGCTCCAGGGGCACTTGGGTGGCTTCTAGTTGAGTGTCTGACTCTTGATTTCCGCTCAGGTCATGACCTCAAGGCAGGTTTTGGGCTGACAGCAAGGAGCCTGCTCAGGATTCTCTCTCTCTGCATCTCTGCCCTTCCCCTGGTCATTCACTCATGCATGCTTTCTCTCTTTCAAAATAAATAAACATGAAAAAATAATGTTTCAATATTTTCTAAGAAAATGTATAAATGCAGCACTTTTGCTTACTATTGCATTGAACCTCCAGAACTGTTTTGACTCAAAACCACAGTAGGTAATTTAGGTTTTACATTGGTCATGACATGCAGTCTATACAAGTTTTGAAACTGAATCAATCATTCAGTAGCCCAAACAGACCACGAAGGTAGCCGAACTGAATAGTTAGCAGAGTCACAGCTCATTTGTATGTGTGCAGATCAAGCAAATGCTAAGAGAATAAAAATCTCACTGCAAGTGTATGTGCTCTTTAGGAAATGTGAATTGGTCTTGGTCTCTGTGTCAGTTTAGTTGTAAGTGATTTGGAAGGTTCAAAGGCTGGAATGTACCTATTTATTTTGTAACATTAGGACCTAAGACATGAGATAAATTTCCCAGTCTGTTGCTGATACATTACTACTGTACTCTGATAGAGAGCCATGCAATGGATATGGTTACTGAAAATCTAAATGAGGAAAAGAGTGATTCTTTTCTGCATATTTCACCTCAACAAGTTAGAAATACACAATATACTCCATGTAAACTGTGTTTCCTAAACTTTCATGGATACCTCACTAATTTATTTTTTTAAGGTTTTATTTTAATTCCAGTGAGTTAACATAGTGTTATATTAGTTTCAGGTGTACAATATAATGATTCAACGATTTCATACATTACCCAGTGTTCATCATAACAATTGCACTCCTTAATCCTCATCACGTATTTAATCCATCCACCCATACTCCTACCCTGTATGGGTATGCTGACCATCAGTTTGTTCTCTATAGTTAAGATTCTGGTTCTTGATTTCTCTCTCTCTCTCTCTCTCTGTTTCCCTTTGTTCATTTGTTTCTTAAATTCCATATATGACAGAAGTCATATGGTATCTATCTCTGACATATTTTTCTTAGCCTAATACTCTCTAGCTCCATCCATGTTGTTGCAAATGGTGACATTACATTCTTTTTGATGGCTGAATAATAATTCAGTGTGTGTGTAACATCTTTACCCATCATCAATCGATGGACACTTGGGCTGCTTGCATATCTTGGCAATTGTAAGTAATGCTCTCATAAACATAGTGGTTCATGTATCCCTTTGAATTAGTGTTTTGTATTTTTAAGAATATACCCAGTACTGTGATTACTAGATTATAGGGTATTTCTGTCTTTAATGATGAACCTCCATAATGTGTTCCAGAGTGGTTGCACCAGTTTTCATACCTACAAAATGCTATATGCATTTCTAGCGAATAGCATTTGCTTGATTGCTATGGCACTTGGATTGCTATGATTGATCAAATCACATTCCTAATCCCCTGTACTTTTAAGACAAAGTCATAATCCACTGAATCAGACCTATACAATGCATCAAAATCTGACTCTGAATAACTATCCCATCATTATCTTTAGTCAATTTTGGCTCTAGCCTTAGTACATCATTCTCACAATGAGGTTTTTCACATTATGTGGCTTGGCATTCTCGGCTCTTTTAGAACTTGCAAGGACCTCCTTGAATAGTAGGGTGATGGTGGATGAAGTGATAAATACATGAGATCAGCCTTCCACTGACACCAATCCTGAGAGCCTGTTTTTTGTTTGTTTGGTTTGGTTTGGTTTGTTTTAAACCCTCTCCTACTTTTGCCTTTTTCTTTTGCTGCCTTAGATTTTATTCTGGACTTTCTGTGGGTAAAGAGAGATTCTCTTTCCAAAATTTAGATTGAAATTATCATTCATGAATTTTCCCCTATTTATTCACATCAGCTTATATGCTTTTTCTATAGTTTTCAGTCTCTTTTATTTGAGAGAGCATGGGTTTATCTTGAAGACACATAACTTGTGTTCAGATGATTTAAAACTAACATATGCCAGAATGGGTTTCTAAGCAGTTTGTTCATTCCACAGATATTTATTTGATGATAAGTAGGTGCAAGCACACTTGTAGGTGTCATGTGTACATCAGTGAATTAAAGAGTTCTGCCCTGGATACGTTATAGTCTAGCAGAGGGAATATGAATACTTCAACATGAGCAAAATAAGTAAATAATAAAGTGTGTTAAAAAGGAGAAAGTGCCATGAATTAAAAAAAAAATGGTCAAGTAGGGTAAAAAGGGAATAGAGAATATTGGTAGGGATTGAGGGCAAGTTACAGTCTTATGTAAGATAGATGGGAACAGACCTTATTTTGATGATGACAAATAAGGAAAGACTTGAGAATGGTGAGAAAGCTAGCCAGGTGGCTAATATGAGGGAGGAACATTCCAGGCAAAAAGAACAGAGGATTTGCCAAGAGTGGGTCCAATGAGAAGAGTAAGTTTCCTGGAGGAGGTCACTTATCCATCCAATGAAATGAAACTCCGTGATATTTTTCAGTTTGTTATCTCTAGTTACATAATCATAACTATTAGTGATAAAAGGGAATCCTAACTACTTAAGTTACAGGAAGGAAATCAGTCCATGAGGTTAAGTGACACCTAGTGGCAGAAGCAGGACTGACTTCAGTTGCTCACTCCAGAGTAATGTGTTGCTCTAAGGCTTATAAAGTGGTTGAAATAGATTTTTTCTTTCTTTCTTTTCTTTTCTTTTTTTTTTTGTGGGGGGTGAGGGAGGGGTGACAACTTTTAATAGACTTACACAAATTTAAGTTAACTGCTTTCACTTGAAGGGTTACCTGAAATTCTTATATTTAATGCCATATCTACTTAATGTTAAACTGTTATTTTGTTTGTCATAGAGAGCTGTTGCATATATGGAGTCCATTATGGACCTGAGTCCACTGGCACCTATATAAAGTTCAGTGCACTGGAGGAACTACATTAAGGCAATATCTGCTCTGTCTTTAAATTCTCTAATATACCTCACTCAGGAGTAACAGTTTATTTTGTAATGCAATCTCATGTAAAACATTTGATTTCCAGCTGACTTTTTTCCTTAAATATAGAAATGGGGCCAGTTTGAAAATACAAGGCATGAGTAGTGCTACTAGTCTCTGGTTTGCTTATTTAAGGAGGAAAATATACATTTACAGAACTAACTTTCTCCATTGCATAGAAGAGTCTACACATGTGTTAGCTTCATCGAATATTTTCATTGTCAACACAGTGACTGTAGCAACAAAGAAGAACACTTACAAATCCAGGTAGGAGCTAATGTACATAATTGGTTGCAATATATTAAGCATCATGTAGATGTAGAAAGTGAGTTCAAAAATATATATAATGTTCTGTGTTTATAAGAACATAGGTGCTGCCATAAAACAGATACAAATAATGTGCAAAAGCCAAATGTAAGGCATTTATATTTTTATAGTGATTAGCCATATGTTTCTGATTTGATAATGTATGCTATCCTAAAGTGAGTATTTTATTTTATTTTGTTTTTATGTTTTAAATATTTGTTTATTTTTGAGAGGGGGAGAGAGACAAAGCACGAGCAGGGGAGGGTCAGAAAGAGAGGGAGATACAGAACCAGAAGCAGGCTCCAGTCTCTGAGCTGTCAGCACAGACACTGATGTGGGGCTTAAACTCAAGAATGGTGAGATCATGACCTAAGCCAAAGTCAGACACTCAAGCAACTGAGCCACCCAGGAGCCCCTAAAGTGAATATTTTAAAGTAAATAACACAGGATACAACAATGCAGGATACAACAGATTCAAAGGGGCATATGTACTCCAATGTTTATAGCAGCATTGTCAATAATAGCCAAACTATGAAAAGAGCCCAAATGTCTATATGTCTATTGATGGATGAATGCTTAAAGAAGATGTGTATACACACACACACACACACACACACACACACACACACACACACACTGGAATGTTAATCATCAAAAGAATGAAATCTTGCCATTTGCAAGAGGGGGCTACAGTGTATTATTATGCTAAGCAAAATAAGTTGATGAAAGGAAGACAAGTACCATATGATTTCACTCATATGTGGAATTTAAGAAACAAAGAGACAAACTTTGGGAAGAAAAAAAAGAAGGAAGCAAACATAAGAGACTTTTAACTATAGACAACAAACTGAGGGTTGATGGAGGGAGGTGGTTGGGGGATGGGCTAAATAGGTGATGGACATTGAGGAGGACACTTGTGATAAGCACTGAGTATTATATGTAAGTGATGAATCAATCTATTCCTGAAGTCAATGTTAAACTGTATGTTAAGGACTAGAATTTAAGTAAAATTTAAAACAGAAAAAAAAATTAAACTGAAAAATCAAGTTAAAAAAGTAAATAGTATATACTAATGTCCAGTAGAAAGCCAAAATTTTAATCTCTGAGAAATGAAAACAGGTAAAAGATATAACTATTGCAAGGAGGTAAAATTCTTAGGATGCATATTTTTTGTGGATTGTGAAAGAGTATTAAACATTATCAGAATCATAGGAAAACTCAATACCCCATTAAACAAGTTTAATAAGCCTGAGCTTTTGGAAAGAGTATCTGTAAGGCCAACTGATAGGTCTACCTACCTTCTCCTTACCCTGCACAGCTCTCAGATGAAGTTGAAAAAAACTCTAGGAAATATACCAGAGTGACAGTGGTTTAAAAACTTCTAAGAGGTAAGGCACCTCAGTGGCTCAGTTGGTTAAGTGTCAGATTCTTGGTTTTGGCTCAGGTCATGATCTCACAGTTTGTGATATTGAGACCCTCAAGGGGCTCTGTGCTGACAGTGCAGATCCTGCCTGAGATTCTGTCTCTCCCTCTTTCTCTGCCTCTCCCCTGCTTGTTCTCTCTCTCTCTCTCTCTCTCAAAATAAATAAAAAATGAAAAAAATTTAAAAATACAATAAAAGCTTCTAACAGGTAAAATTATTTTTTAAATTATGCAATACTATATAAATAGTCTATCAACTATCCAATAGTATGCCTGAAAAAGAGTTAAGCATATACAACAGAATTGCTTGGGGTTAAATATAAGCTCACTGTATTTATTTAGAATCACTCTGTCAGGGGTGCCTGGGTGGCTCAGTCGGTTAGGCGTCCGACTTCGGCTCAGGTCATGATCTCACCGTTTGTGGGTTTGAGTCCCAAGTTAGGGTCTGTGCTGACAGCTCAGAGCCTGGAGCCTGCTTCAGATTCTGTGTCTCCCTCCCTCTCTCCCTGTCTCTCTCTCTCTCTCTCTCTCTCTCTCTGCCCCACTCATGCTCAGTCTCTCAGTCCCTCTCTTTCTCTCAAGTAAACATTAAAAAAAAACTTTAATAAAAAAGAAGTCACTCTGTCATAGAAAAGTGAATTTAGGAGCTATCCTGTTAATTAAATAGATGCAGGCAATAGATACTTAATCCTTTTTAGTAATACAGTACTTGGCCCTGTAGATAAAAATGAGGAATACCTATTGTCTTTGCTCTCTAGAAATGTAATAAAATGTAGTGCAAGTCCTACATCTAAAGTAATCAATATAATACACTCCAAGTATTTTCGAGGGTATTTATACCAAAATCTTAGAAGAGTGCATTCAATTTAACAGTCTGCAAATGTTTTATGGTTATAAGAACACCAAACATAAAGATTTTAGTGATTGAAACTTTTCCTTCCCTCTCTACTTCTGACTCTACTACTCTCTAGTAGGAAAGCCTACATGCAATATGTGAGAAAAGCCACAAATTAAGGGCGAAGGAGACAGTTCCAGCATGTATTTGTAATGAGTAAAAAAGGAGTCCCCTGTGGCCCAAATAAGAAGACATGAAGGGCATTTACTAAGGCTCTGGGATATTCAATCATTTTAAGGAAAAGAACTCATTTACTGAATCTTTTTCTCAGGTAGAATTTGTCATCCCTTTTCTCTGATGATAGAAGATGTTCTATAAATAGTTTTAAGGTGGCATCACAAGGAAAATGGTCTTTTGAGAGGACAAGATATGTCTTCATGGTCATTTTAAACAGTATGTTTTTATTTTTACTTGACATTATAACAAATATTTTCTAAATAACTCTGTACTACTACAGATTCAAAAGTTTCCTACGTACTCACTTATTAGGATGACTGAATATATTTTCATTCAAAATGTGAATCTATCAATTTAAGTTCCAATGTGAAGATCTTCAACAAACGTGAAAATTCCTGAGCTGTCAACTATTATGCACTTGTATTTTTTTATTATTGAAATATAATTGGCATACAATGTTTTATTAGTTTTAGGCATGCAGTATATTGATTCAACAATTCTATGTATTACTCAGTGCTCACCATGATAATTATAGTCACCATACATATGTCACCATACGGAGTTATTATGTTTCTGATTATTTTTCCTATGGTGGTTTCCAGAGGGGAGACGAATGGGGGTGGGGAGTGAATGAAATAAATAAAGGAAATAAAAAGCTACAAACCTGCACCTAAATAAGTCTTAGAGATGAATAATAGCACACGTTGTTTTGATTTATATTATTGCCATTGGGTTTTCTAATTCTCAGGAATATTTTCTAGTACTGAGTTATGAATACAGTCTCATCTGTGATTTTACTTTTGGACTGAACAGGTTCCAGTCAAAAATCAGTAATGTATAAAACATGTACATTTTCAATATTTCCCCAAAGTATTACAATTATAGGAAGTTAAAGTTTACTATGATTCTTAGGCATTTATTCTTTTATGTAAATTATGTCACTGTTTGCTTTATTTCTTTTCTAAATCCATGTTTCAATATTGCCATTGCCTAATCCTTAGTTAGGATTCTTCGGTTATAATAAAAAAAATAGAGAAACAAATCAAACTCCCTTAAGCAAAAACATAATTTAGCCCTCACTTGGGAGGGATAAAAATAATGTGCTTTCAAGCGAAATTGAATGCAGGAACTTAGAGAAAACATCAAAATCCATTACTTCTCTTTTTTTCTCTCCTCTGCTTCTCAACGTGGGGAGAGAAATGTAGTTGACAACTCTTTATTCTCATTCAGCTAGCTCTGTTACCAAATCTGCCTTTTCCTTCACCTCCTAACATAAAAAAAAAAAAAAAAACACCAAAACAAACAAACAAAAAAAACGTACCTTGGGAAGGATAAAGATATGTCTTAATTTAACATATTAAAATACTATTAGACAATATTCAATAATATTTAGACACTACTAAGGCACTATTAGTAATGAAATGTGGTAGTATAACTACAATGTCCTGGAACATGTCAAATTTATGGCCAGTGATGAAGGATACTAGGAAAGTAGCCACCCCCATATCCCATTCTCATGCTTGGGTGGTGAAGGAGCAGTTCCTGGACAGATGAATGTGATGTTAAAGTATAAATCTCCAAAAGTTAGAAGCATGACTCTGATAAAACATGTGTCAACTATTTATTAACTAACTCGCTGAGTAAACTAGTATATGGTAAAGCTGGTTCAGATATTAATGAAGAGCTGAGATACATACAACTACATTAAAATGTCACAACATAGATAATATAGTCAGTGATATTGGAATAGCATTGTATGGTGACAGAGGGTAGCTGCACTTGTGGGGAGCACAACATAATGTATAAAGAAGTTGAACCACTAGGTTCAACTGAAAATGATGTTAACCATGTGTATGCAAGTGAAAAAACGACACACAAATATATATATATTTTTTTATTTTTAATGTTTATTTATTTTTGGGGAGACAGAAAGTGTGAGCAGGGGAGGGACAGAGAGAGAGGGAGACACAGAATCCGAAGCAGGCTCCAGGCTCTGAGCTGACAGCATAGACCCTCAATGCGAGGCTCCAACCTATAAACCGTAAGATTGTGACCTGAGCCAAAGTTGCATGCTTAACCCACTGAGCCACCAAGGTGCCCCCACAAATATTTTTAAATAAAAAACTTACAGTTAATGTCTTATAGTGTTATAAATTATAACCTTTATGGGTATCATTCTACTAGACAAGAGTCATTTACATTATTATGGGCATGAATCAGTTGCTTTGCTACAGGTAAATACCAGTGAATGAAAATCAAACAAAAGATACACACTCCTAGAGAATGAGATAATCCTCATTTGGTCCTGCTGGATAACATCCAGCAGAAACTGAAAGAACAATCCACGGTCCCTTTGGCCTATTTCCAATTTTGGGTTTTTTTCCCCTTAATTATTTGCAAAACACATAATTTGAGTCAGGGTGTCTTGTTTATAAACATATTACTTAGACCAGGCATTATATCTCTCTGAATCCTGGTTCTCTACATCTAAAAATCTGTTTACCGAAATTTGAATATATTACGTTTCTTAGGAAGAACAATTTTGTTTTCACCTCTGATATATATAAACTGATATATTGTCATTAAAAAAAAAAACAACTTAGTGTACTCCTATATGCCAGCTTTACTCAGGCCTAAATAACAGGTGCATTTTGATAACTGTTACATTTCAGATTATACTACATTGGAAATCAAAGGTCATTAAAATATGGGAACTGCTGTAAATGATGAGATCAATTAAAAGAGAAATGTGTAAATGAGTATGTTACAGAATTGTAAGTGCTATAAATCTATGTCAAATATTTTCAAGCGGCATTGAAGTTTAAAATTGGACATGATTAATCCCATATCAGTGTTTCAAGGGGAGGGAGAGGTAGGTGCTTCACAGGGATTGACCCTTAAACTCTGGCACATAGACATATGTGGTAATAAGTGTGGACAACCATTAGCTCCGATTATGTTTTTCTTACCGGATGGTATATTTTATGAGAGCAAGCTATCATGCGTCTTTTTTTTTTCCAGTGCTGCATTCTCAGTACTGTTAGGATAGCAAGCGGGTGCTCAATATTTGTTCAATGAATAGCAAAAAGACCAACGTAATCAGCAATACTCATTTTATACCTTAGTGCTCCATAACATTTCTTGATTCAAACTGAAAGCCAAACTGAAAAACTTTACTACATTACAGTAATGGATATATTTCTTAAAAAAGGGTAGAACAGGGCCACGGGGTGACTCAATCACGAGCCTCTGACATCAGCTCAGGTCATGATCTCACACTTTGTGAGTTTGAGCCCTACATCAGGCCTGCTGCTGTCAGCGTAGAGCCTGCTTCAGATCTTTTATTCCTCTCTCTCTTTGTCCCTCCCTGACTTGCTCTCTCTCTCAAAAATAAATAAAACATTAAAAAAAAATAAGGTGAGAACGTCCCAAAGAGTTTACATTTTTATAGTTAAAAATAATAGGGTATTCAGTATAACATGATTCTTAGTCTATATTCAAAGTTTCATATGTTACAATATTAACAACATATTTTAAGAACAATATTTAGAACGGCATATTTGTTCCATTTACTTCCACAAACAGTGAATCATTTTTCCCACATTTTTCATCACCAGGATAACAAATAGCCCTCAACTGCTCATCAACATTCCTTAGCCAGACTTGTTAACGAGTGGAAACTTAAAAAAAATTTTTTTTATTATGGGATGTTTTCTCCAATCTCATGTATTGATTTGAGGAAAATAAAAGTCACTTGGAAATGATGTTTTTCAGCTGGGAACATCTTTCAGTACAGTTCTTTGCCCTTCCCTGTTAGATCTCATTTTATCCCCATGTCCTTAAACACTTCAATAGCTTTTTGCTCTTTCCATTCATAAGCATGCCACTGGCGTACCCAAGTTCCTTCTCATCTCAGTTTTGATGTTTCTATACAATTTTATGCCTCATCTTTTTCAGCAAACATAGGGAATATTTTCAAGTAAGTTTGTTTCTTAATATCTTCAACTTAAAATTGGCAAAATATATTGTAGAGTAAGAGATATTCTACTTACACCAGCAATTCATTTTATTGGATAGTCATTAGTTTTAAGCACTGTAATTATTTTGTCTTTTTTGGAAAATGATTTCAGCTTCGGCATCTGGATAAAAATCTTCTACTTTTGCCTACATCTTCATTAAGTTTATTAAGTAGAGGGATATAGGTTTTTTAAGAATTACTTCCTCACAATCGTTTCTCTAAGTTGTTTGAGATTATTATCACAGCTTAAAGTTCATGATTGCCTGTAACTTACCAGCATTCTAATAAAATACAGTGAAAGAAATATAAATTGGTATGATATTTAAAGCTCAAAACATTGTGTTTGTTGGTGACCTTTTAGCTTTCTTTTTATTTTTGTTTTCATTTTTGTTTCAAGTTTGTATTTAAATTCTAGTTAGTTAGCATACGTGTAATAGTAGTTTCAGGAGTAGAATATAGTAGCTCATCACTTACATATAACACCCAGGGCTCATCACAAGTGTCTCCTAATTTCATCACCCATTTAGTCCATTCCCCCCCCACCTCCCCTCCAGCAACCCTCAGTTTGTTCTCTATAGTTAAGAGTTTGTTTTATGTTTTGCCTCTCTCTCTCTCTCTTTATGCCACCTATGTTCACCTGTTTTGTTTCTTAAATTCCACATGTAAGTGAAATCCTGTAGTTTTGCTCTCAAATGGACTTAAGTATCCTTAGATCTGAGTTTACTTATTTTCTGTTTCTGGTACTGTAATATTTTTGCCACTGCCAAATAAAACCCAAATTATTTTATTTTGAGAGAGAGAGGGTGAGCATGCATGTGTGCACACACAAGAGGAGAAGAGGCGGAGAGAAGGAGAGACAGAATCCCAGGTAGAATCAGCACCAGTAGCACAGAGCCCTGTGTGGGCCTTGAACTCACAAACCACGAGATCATGACCTGAGCAGAGATCAAGAGTCCGATGCTTAACCAACTACAGCACCCAGGCGCCCCAAATCCAAAATTATTTTTATTTTTTAAAATTTTGTGTGCATTGTCATATTCAAAACCAGGAAAATATCTTAAGGGAATTATCAAACTTCACCTTGTGTTTTTTGTACATAATAGAAATAGATGTGCTATCATTTACCTTTCATAAAATCAGTATAATCTTCTTTGGACTTTTCTCTATGAAATATTAATGAATTTGGCAATAGAGATATATTATTCTTTTTCAATACTGAGTAAATGAAAACAATACCTATGAAAATAATCCAGGCATTTTATATATCAAAATGTCTTTGGCTATCAACAAGAAAAAAAAGAGAAAATATATATAATCTTTATTTATAGGTATGGGTGTTTCCCTTATGCCAAGTAATAAGTAGCTTTGGAAAAATCAATGTTACAATGTTAGAATAGGACTGTTTTACAGCTTTCATCCAGAAGTTTTATGTTTTTAATTTATAGCTTAATTACTATGGGTAACTGCCACCATTTGAGTACAGCTTCCAAAGGGAACTTGATAAGTACGAAAGTATTACTATCCTATGGAGAAACTGGGATAAATGGATAGTTGGATTAAAGGTTGGCTCTTGGTAAATGCCTTCATAACAGGGTCTGTGCTCACATAAACTCTTTTAATCCCCTGAAAACTTCTTGATGTCACTTTTATTTCTCAACTTAGAAATAGGATACTCATAAGCTGTATCTACACTTCAAAATTACAAAAGCTACAAGTGATAGTATTAGAATTTGAATATGGACACTTTGTGGAGGGTTGTTTGACAGTTTTTTTTCCACTTTTAAATTTCTTTTAAAATCCAGTTATAGTTAACATACAATGCTATATTAGTTTCATATGTACAATATTCAACAATTCTGTATATTAATAATTGCTCATCAAGATAAGTATACACTTAATTACCTATTAACCCATCCCCTCACTCACCTCCCTTCTGGTAACAATTAGTTTGTTCTCTGCATTTCAGTCTGTTTTTTGGTTTGTCTCTCTTTTAATTCTTTATTTATTTTGTTTCTTACATTCCACATGTGAGTGAAATCCCATGGTATTTGTCTTTTTCTGATTGACTTATTTCACTTAGCATTATACTCTGTAGATCATCTATGTTGTTGCAAATGTCAAGATTTCATTCTTTTTTATGGCCAAATAATATGCCATTGTGATATAGATCACCTCTTTTTTAAATCCATTGATCTATGGATGAACACTTGGGCTGCTTCCATCTCTTGGCTATTGTAAATAATGCTGCAATAAGAATAAGGGTGCATATATCTTTTCAAATTAGTGTTTTCATATTATTTGAGTAAATACCCAGAAGTGGAATTACTGAATCATAAGGTGATTGCATTTGTAATTTTTTGAGGATCGTCCATACTGTTTTCCACAGTGGCTGCACCAGTTTGCATTCCCACCAACTGTGCATGGTGCTTTTTATCCTCCTCATCCTGGCCAACACTTGTAGTGTCTTGTGTTTTGATTTTAGCTATTCTGACAGATGTGAGGTGATATCTCATTGTGGATTTGATTTGCATTTTCCTAATGATGAGTAATATTGAGCACCTTTTTATGTGTCTGTTGGCCATCTAGATGTCTTCTTTGGAGAAATACTTGTTCATGTCATCTGCCCATTTGTAATTGGATATATTGTTTTTTTGGGGTGTTGAGTTGAGCCTTCCTTTCTCTTCTGTTTCTTGGAATAGTTTGAGAATACTGAGTATTAGCTCTTCTTTATGTGTTTGGTAGAATTCACCTATGAAGGCTCTCTGGTTCTGGACTTTCGTTTCATAGGAGCTTTTTGATTACTGAATCAGTTTCATTTGGTAATTGGTCTGTTCAAGTTTTCTGTTTCTTCTTGCTTCAGTTTCAGGACGTTATATGTTTCTAGCAATTTATCCATTTTTTTCTAGGCTGTCCAATTGGTTGGTGTATAATTTTTCATAATATTCTGTCATAATATTTTGTATCTCTGTGGTGTTAGTTGTTACTTCTCTTTGATTTCTGATTTTGCTTGAGTCCTCATTTTAATTTTTGTAAGTCTGGCTAAAGTTTTATCAATATTATTGATCTTTTCGAGGAACCGCTCCGGTTTCATTAGTCTGTTCTATTTTTTAGTACCTATTTCATTTATTTGTGCTCTAATCTTTATTATTCCCTTCCTTCTACTGGTTTTGGCTTTCATTTGTTCTTTTTCTAGCTCCCTTAAGTGTAAAGTTAAGTTGTTTTTTTGAGATTTTTCTTGATAATCGACTTAGGTCTGTATTCTCTCTTAAAACCATTTTTACTGCATCCTAAAGATTTTGGACCAATGTGTTTTCATTCTAATTTGTCTCCATTTATATTTTGATTTCCTTTTTGATTTCTTGGATGACACATTCATTGTTTAATAGCAGATTATTTGCCCTACTGTGTGTTTGTGTTCTTTCCAGATTTGGGGGAACGTTGATTTCTAGTTTGATAGCACTGTGGTCAGAAAAGATGCATGGTATGACTTCTATCTTTCTGAATTTGTTGAGACTTGTTTTGTGGCCCCAGATGTGATCAGTTCCAGAGAGTGTTCCATGTACACTTGAAAATAATGTATATTCTGATGTTTTAGAATGGAATAATTTGAATATATCTGTTAGATCCATCTGGTCCATTGTGTCTGTCATTGAAAACCACTGTTTCCTTGTTGTCTTTTTGTTTGGATAATATATCCATCCATGTTAATGGGAGATTAAAGGCCCCTAATTATTGTGTTAGTATCAGTTACTTCCTTTATGTTTGTTACTCTTTGCTTTGTGTATTTGGGTGCTTTCCTGTGGGGTGCATAAATATTTACAATTGTTATATCTTCTTGTAGAACTGTTCCCTTTATAATTGTATAATGGCATTCTTTGTCTCTTGTTACAGTCTTTGTTTTAATGTCTACTTTGTTCAATATGAGTGTTGCTATCCCTGATTTCTTTTCACAGTCATATGCATGATAAATGCTTCTCCATCCCTTCACTTTCAAGCTGCATGTGGTTTTAGGTCTTAAATGAGTCTTTTGTAGGCACCATATACTTGGGTCTTGCTTTTTTATCCATTCTATCATCTTCTGTCTTTTTTATTAGAATGTTGAGCCCATTAGCTGAATATGGACACTTTGACATTTATAATCCATATCCCTTTATTTTTTTTATTGACAGTTATCAAACCATCTTTCTTATTTCCATGTATCACCCATATGCTGTTCTTTTACTTTCAGGACTGAAGGTGTAATGATGATCGTGTTTTCTCTTCCAGCAATATTTTAATTTAAAGGTAAAACCTTATACTCATTTTATCAACTGGTAAATAAAAACTGGCTTAATTTGTTTTGGAGCTTTTTATACCTCTGTTTTTAAAAGCCACATTTCTTATTGTAGGGCCAATCATTTTCTTTATACAGACACTAGAATTTCTATAACTTCTCTTAATATAATAAGCAGTATACATCAGTAATTCTAGTATGTTTGCTATGAGAAAATCATGCAGGTCTGAACTCCACTAACTTGTTGCTGTATGAATTTTGGAAATTGGTTTGAATTCTCAGATTATCCATTGCTTTTGTTGCTTAACTTGTCAAATGAATCCCACAAATGTTGGGATTTGTGACAATGTGTTTAAAAGGGAGTGTGGGTGATGGGCATTGAAGAGGGCATCTTTTGGGATGAGCACTGGGTGTTGTATGGAAACTAATTTGACAATAAATTTCATATGTTAAAAAAAAAAGTGATGCTGCTTAGTTGTGATTAGGAGTATGATGTACCTAGGGAAAAATAAGAAATAAATGTACCTACTATGTACCAGGAATTATTCTAGTCTAGGTAACAGATACCAAAGTATGTATTTTTTTCACCTTTTAAATTTTTGCGTGCATGCGTGCTTGCACGCGTGCCCGTGTGTGTGTGTGTGTGTGTGTGTGTGTGTGTGTGTGAAGTTGGTACACAATGTTACAATAGTTCCAGGAGTACAACTTAGTGAGTTGATAAGTTTATACGTTACCGCTGTGTTCACCACAAGTATAGCTACCATCTGCCCCATTACTTCACTATTACAATATCGTTGACCGTATTCCTTATGCTCTGCTTTTTTTTCCATGACTTACTCTTTCTGTAACTGGCCTGTATCTTCTTTTCTCCTTCACCTCTTGTGCTCATTCCCCTACTCCCTTCCCTATGACAACCATCAGTTTGTTTTCTGTATTTATAGTTCTGATTCTTTTGTTTGTTTGTTTGTTTATTCATTTTTTTAAGAGCGGAATCTTATGGTACCAAAATATGTCCGTTTTGATTGAGATGCACTTAAAGGAAACTTATTCCCAGGGATTTAGTGTTGTTAAGAGCCAACATTATACCCTCCCTTCCCCCTCTTCCCTTTCTTTCTTTCCATTATCATTTGACTTTTTCTATCCTTCAAATAAACAGTCCTAGTTCAAATCATATTGAATCATAGTTGAAAGATAAAGGGAAGTAGGTTCAAGGAAGTATAATTAATAGCCTGAAAATGGACAAGTTGTTCAACAACTTTCTCTCCCACATGTGAAATAGAACTTTCAATATATTTAAATTTAACATATATGTATAGATAATATATGTATATACAATACATAAATATGTCTGAGCATAAATATGAATTATTTTTTGCTATGTTAACCTATTTATGTCCTATAACCACAAAAATTTATTTACAATATCACTGTAGAGTATTGTTGATGCCTGAAAATGTAATTCCCTCTCATTATTCTTAGTAATTTTTTGGTTACAGCATAGAGAATGATTGTGACAAAATCATTTTTAAGATACCTGCAGAGGCAGGAGTGGAATTGATTATAGTTGGCTGTAATATAAAGAAATGTTTATGACAAGCCCTGGTATTAACAGAATCTAAATTATTTGAAGAGAGAAATTCTTAATAATAATCTATCATAATTAAACTAAGTCTTTAATTACCAGCTTTCATAATTAGATTGGGTTATTAGCCCCATACTTATTCCTGGTATTGACAAGTATTTTAATACTTATTGACAAGTATTTTAATTTCATGAAAAATCAACCTCACTGTTTTCCAATTTTGTCATTTAAAATGTGTTTCAGAAGTATTAAAGTACTTTTTACTCACGTCTGATAGAAAAATAAATTGAAAATATAGATGCTTAGAGTTTCCCTGGGGATTTATTTTACATTTGGCTACCACCTGCTTTAGTAAAGCATATACAAATATAAAAATTCATCTAAATAATTAATCATTAATTAAATGAGGTTTCAAGCACAATGCTATTTGTTACAGAATTTGGGGAATTCTTATTCACTGTGCTGAAAACCTTGTGAACAGAGAATTTTAGTGGGAGTTTTATTCACTTATTTGGTCAATATAATTGAATAATAGAATATTGGGAATTTTGGTCATCGGTTCCTTTCTTGTGATGACCTTGAAGGTGAGAATCTAAATTAAAGTTGTTTGGTTCTGCACAGATAATTATTAATTTTGCTATATTTTAGCATCTTAAGCTAATTTTATGTATTTTTTTAAACAAGGTAAAATACCAACAATTGTCTTTCTTTTTTAATTTTTTTAATGTTTATTTTTGAGATAGAGACAGAGTGTCAGTGGGTAAGTGACAGAGAGAGAGAGGGAGGCACAGAATCCAAAGCAGGCTCCAGGCTCTGAGCTGTCAGCACAGAGCCCGATGTGAGGCTCAAACTCACAAAGCATGAGATCATGACCCGAGCTGAAGTTGGACGCTTAACCGACTGAGCCACTGAGGTGCTCCCAATAATTCTCCTTCTTAAAAGCTATTTTACCATTACCTCTTAATTAGTCATTTAATACTGATGAGCTCGTATGGAATTAAGTTCCTCAATTTATTTACAAAGGATCATTGGCACTTTATAACAAGTCACACCAAAAACTTAGGTGGAATAAAATTATGCCTTAAAAATGTGTGTTATATATTTATAACTCCATCTAGATCTTTATTCAGAAAATCACTTATGTATGGCTAAATATACCATAAAACACTCACCAGAGAAGTCATAGACATGGCAAAATGTAGATTTATGATGTTAATGGCAGCAAAAGGTGTAATACAACAATCTTGTGGAAAGATGTGGAAATTCATTAGTAGCAAGAGATAAGTAAATTATGTTAAACTGTAGCTCTTTGAATATATAGGACTGGGAATAATGAAACAAAAATTGTTTATTTCTCCCAGAGACATGACTTAGAAAGTATTCTCATATATGGCAGACACAGTTATTTTGAAATTAAGTAATGTCTGTTAAAAATTAAATTTGATAATAAAAATATAGACAGTGTGTGAACTGGTCTATTCCAACTCTTGGAACCTCTAGATTAAAAATAATGGCACCATGGTGTAAAGACATATCTGCAGTAATAGTTGTTAAATATTGCCAAGAAAAAAATTGAAATAAAATACATACCCATGAAAGGGCTACATGTAGTATGTACATTACAACATATTATGATGTAATTAAAGTGAAATAGAATATTTTCAAATAACTTAGAAATTTTTCTATATGGTGTTATTGTGTGAGAAATGTGGATATTAAAAGACTGATCTTATTTTGTGTACAAAAAACAGCTTCTGAAACCCCCCCTGTGAATAGAGTAATATGAGTTCAGGAAGAAAAAAAAAACAGTGAAGAATGCATACTAATTTGTTAACAAAGATTGAGTGTTTTGAAAACTGACTCATATGAGCACAGTTGGGAGTGGAGAGAGAGAATGAACCAAGCAATGGGGGGCAGGGGAGGGGAGAAAAATGAAAGGAAAAAATAAAAAGAAACATACACTTGATTCTGATATATATATATGTATATATTAAATATATTATATATATTTAATTATATATAAACTATATATAAACTATATATAATTAAATATATACATATATATCAAAACATTAATATATCTTTTAGATACATTTTTTCTGTTCAGTAGATATGTTAATTATGTTAAAATCTGCAATGTGTATTTGTGAGAAGGAGAGGAAGAAGGAATGTGTATAGGTTATAAAATAAAAGGAATAAAATACAATAGTTGCAAAGAAAGGGTCCTATATTCACTTATGTAATTTCTAATATTTCAAAGTAGCCCTCCAGTGAACTGTCTCCTGGAAGACTAAGACATTAAAAGAGGAATTGTTAGTGTTTATGTGGGTGGTATAAACTGAGATCAACTTTACATGGACTTAGCTATTTTATATCAATTAGGGAGATAATATTTGGCACGAGCAGTAAAATAATTGCTCTAGTCAGAATGAGTTGACCATTACTGATGTACCTCAATTGCATTGTGGATTGACTTACCTTTAGAACATACAAATGTGGGCTTCGCTTCTATTTTTCAGGATGAGGAAAATAGAAACAATATTTTCAGAGTTAAAAGTTGATATTTGTCTGGGCGCCTGGGTGGCTCAGTTGGTTAAGCATCCAACTCTTGATTTCAGCACCGGTCATGATCTCATGGTTTGTGAGATGGAGCCCCGCCTTGGGCTCTGCACTGACAGTGTGGAGCCTGCTTGGGATTCTCTCTCTTTCCCCCCTCCCTTTGTTACTCCCCCACTTGTGCGTTCGCTCTCTCTCTCTCTCTCAAAATAAACTTTAAAAAAAGTTAATATTCATTTTACCTTTGATTATTTCCAACATAAGAGAATGACAGAAAAACTTAAGGAAATATCCTTTATATAATGACACAAAAATCAGTGGCTTATATACTCAAGGAATAGGTATTAAAGTATCATGGAGACAAAACAATAGATACACACAGTCGTCTCCTAATGCTCAAAGAGTTAAAACTTATGTCCGTCTATCAGATGAACTGAAAAGTCAGAGAGAGGACTGGATATCATTGTATTTCTTTTAAAAAGCCTCGTTTTGGTGGAACATGAAAGAGTGGCAGAAATAGTATTTGCCAAAGAAGTATGGTGGTATTTTCAAAGATTCAGTCCTTACTGCAACTTGTTTTCACATCTCCAGATGTTGGTGTGAATTCTTCAGGCTATGGGAGAATACAATCTTTCACAAGTTCAAATAAAAAATTTATAAGCAGAATTTATTCCAGATAAAACACAGAATTAATTCTCACTGAAATACAAAGATTGACTCTCTCTAAAGTTGAAACTTTTTGATTAGCTGTATGTACATATTTATATTCTTATATTTTATTTTTTATTATTTTTAAATGTTTATTTATTTTGGAGAGAGAGACAGACAGAATGAGAGTGGGAGACAGGCAGAGAGAGAGAGCGAAATACAGAATCTGAAGCAGGCTCCAAGCTCTGAGCTGTCAGCACAGAGTCCGATGTGGGGCTCGAAGTCACAAATGGTGAGATCATAACCTGAGCCAAAGTCAGATGCTTAACCAACTGAGCCACCCAGGCGCCCCATATATTCTTATATTTTAAATGAGGCTAGAATTTTTTAAATATTAAAACATGTAGTGTTATTGACTTAAATAATTTTACAAAAAGATTATTTACACTGCAACCTTAGAATAAAGCTTTGAGCTCAAAATATGAGATTTTACTCATTATGCCTTTTTATTTTCAATAATTACTTTTGCAATTTATTACTTGAATGTGTTATAAAATGTGTTCATATGTATGTATGTATGTGTGTGTGTATATATATATATATATATATATATATATATATATATTGCTGAATATAGCTGGCATATAGTGTTACGTTCATTTCAGGTGTACAGCATAGTGATTCAATGTCTCTATATGTCATGTTAAGGTCACCACAAGTGTCGCTACCAAATGTCAGCATACAATGCTATTACAGTAGTATTGGCTATGTTCCCTTTGCTGTAAAATGTGTCCATATTATTTCTGGTCTATAGAATTAAAGATTGGTAGTGAGCTTTCTCTTGTTCACGGTACCCAAAAAGCATGATAATATACATGGTGAAGAGCATGCCATTCACAATAACTCAAAAAATCTTAAAGCAAAATCCAGTGTGTTATCAACAGTACCACCCTGAACTGAATAGACTGCATAAGAGTTCTACACAAGTATAAATCTCTTCTTCATTCTAACTTTTGTTTTTCAACTCTATCTTTAAAAATACCTATTAAGACATTTCATAATTTTGTCAATATGGCATGTCAAAGTATTCACATTGTGTTTGTAGCCAATAAAAGTTTCCCTGCTGCAATGAAAAACTAATATAGTCAAAATAGTCCCATAATTGTTGTTCTATTGCAGAGGGTACATGGTTATTGATTTGCCGTGCCCTAATTTTCTCTTTCCCTCGAGATAACCTTATAAAAGGTCATTTCTTTCCTTCAACAGGTAAATGGCATATTTACAAGTTGACAATATGTAACCTTGTAGTAGGATACCAAATGGAGCATAGCAAAAACAAATGAAACAATTTGACTGGCTGATAGCCATTTCAAGCTATGCTAGTTTCAAGGCAATTATAGCAGTTAGAACATATCCGACTATTCAAACATTAACTGTATTTCTGTTAGTGCAAATCTATAACAATTATGTGATTAAAGTAATCTTCAATACTATGGAACAATTCCCATTACCTCATGTGACATGTATAGCTAACTGGCAAAGGAAAACTATGAAATTGTGAGAAATTGTTTTCTAATTTGACCAGATGAATTATTGTGGTTTGTCTCAGGAATCCAGTTCAATTGCCTAAGCACATTAATTTCATCAGAAAATCAAAGGGAATGGCAGAGATAATCTTTAGAGATAGAGAATTTCTTTACTAAGAGCTTTTTTCCCTTTCTGTAAAATTATAGTACAAAAACTCTGTGTAAGCATAATTGTTGGGTTTGCCTGTAAGTATTGAAAATCTAATTTTATTGATGATACTTTGGTTCATGGTTCAGTGATAGTCACTTAATAATCTTTTCTAAAAACAGTGGGTTGCTACCTATAGTGTGAAGCAATAGAATTATTAGGCGAATGCTTCTATAATACTATATTATATTAATTACACAATTCATTGCTTTAAATTCTTGACATTTTCCAGGGATTCAACTAGGCACTGGAGAGGTAGTAAACAAGATACAGACCTTATCCTTAAAGCTTTTATGTTCTACAGGAACAAACACACCAGACAATAAACATCCCAACGCTTTTTATAATTTAACACGTACAAAAGTATAAATAAAAAATGAAAAGAAGTAAAAATAGGATGAAGAGGAGCTGGTGCTAATTTAGCTGGGAAGGGCAAGAAAGGCAGAACATCTTTTATTAGGGGTATTTGAGATAAGACTTGAAAGATGGAAAGGAAGTAGCCACATAGAGATCTAGAGGAAAACATTCCCAAAGAAAGAAAAGCACACGTCAAAGCTCTGATATGGTAATAAACTTAGCATATCTCAGTAACATTAAAGTGGATGCTGTGAAGCATCAGGTTCTCCTGTCCCAGGACATAAGCATTTTCTAAGCTACTAGAAATTGCTGGGAATTTTGCCGGAGGGAGTTGATTATCTTTATATCTGTCTATTATGGAATAAGATCGAAGCTCTAACATGAAAGCAGAGTTAGGGAGGGCAAAAAGCAAAGTCTTAGGGGTACACTGAGACGTCTGATAGAAGAGAAGGAAAAATTAAAAGAAAATTGAAAGGCACAATTAGAGAATTAGGAGCAGCTGTGTGATGGTAAATGTTTAACAACTGATTTGCCGGCGTGAGGAGAGGTGATTTGCAGTGTTTGTCGGCTCTTGGGATGCCAACACTCCCTCTATGGCTTATTTCAAACTATGGAAACAGTATCACTGAAGGAAGAGTTAGAGACATATAGCATATGTCTCTAACGTATAAAATACAATTTCCATATACAGGCAATTGATATAGACAACCTCAAGAGTATAATAGTAGTGTGATGTTCAGGACTGATAAGTTTTAAGTATTCGTTACTTTTGTTTTAATATTTACTTTTTGTAAGTTTACATAACTTTATTTTTATTATATATATATATATATATATATATATATATATATATATATATATTAAGTGTATTTATTTTTGAGAAAGAAAGAGAGCATGCAAGAGTAAGAGCTAGGGAAGGGGCAGAGAGGGAGGGGGAGAGAGAATCCCGAGCAAGCTCTGCACTTTCAGCACAGAGCCTGATGCGGGGCTTGACTCACAAACCGTGAGATCATGGCCTGAGACTCTTAGCTGACTGAGCCACCCAGATGTTCCTAATTTAACTTTTTAATGGCTACTTTCAATAAGTGGCTTACAAAATACATGAAAATTTAAAAATCATATGAGTCTGTTCAAACTAGCAAGCACACCAGTGGATGGCAGGCAAGTGGGTTACTGATGCAGGTTGGGCCACAGACACTTGGATAGAGCTAGGAGTTCAAACATTTTTTTGAGAGGGAATAATATCTCTGAAAGAAGAAGTAGAGGAAGCAGGATTGTGCAGGGGGTGATGCCTGATTGTGATATGGACCTAAGGAAATGATAGCCAGCCCATTGCTGAGCTTTGGAGCAAAGATTGCCTATTAGTTGAGTCATTATATATATATTATACATATAATATATATATATAATATATATATATTATATTATATATGCTTTTTTATTTTTGAGGGGTGGAAGCAGGGGAGGGGAAGAGAGACAGGGAGACACAGACTCCAAAGCAGACTCCAGGCTCAGAGCTGTCAGCACAGAGCCTGATGTGGGGCTAAAACACACGAACTGTGAGATCATGACCTAAGCCGAAGTTGGACACTTAGCCAATTGAGCCACCCAGGCGCCCCAGTGGAGTCCCATATTGGGAAGACATGATTTGGCTCTGTATTTTTGGCTTTATCAGTTGTTGGCCAGGGATTATTCAGGCAGAGCATCAGTTGAAGGAGCTAACACCTGGAGGCTATCAGCCACTTTCACTCCTCACAGGTGCTGGGCAACCATTCCTTTCTTGAAGGGAAATCAAGTGGGATATTTGTGTGGGTTACACAATTATCATGAGATAGGGAATGACCAACTATGATCAGTTATGCTCTGTAATTGAGTCAGACAAAAAAAGATAATTTACTATAGGGAGTAATGAGGTGTAAGCCATTGTCAGCCTTCATGAGTGGTTTTCAACCTGACATGAGAAAAAAAAAAAAAAAAAAAGAGGAGTGGAAATTTTAGGCATAGATGTTTCTTTCATGTATTAAAAGGGAATGTATTCAAACTAAGATTCATATATTTAACGTGAGAAACGGTGATTGTAGAGTAAGTGGGAGCATAGAATAGAAATGTTTCAAAGCATATGAAAAATTTCACAAGCAACTTAATTAGAAAAAAGAAAGTGTCCTTTGGAATAAAAACAGTTTGGTTGAAAACACATATCTCCATTTTTTTTTTTTAAGGAATGATCAGTAAATAGTTCTGGTTTTTATTATGGCCCTCTTTTGAAGTAAATCTGGAAGGAAGAGCTAGAATTTTTGTCAAAAAATGACAATAGACCTAAAGAACACTGGAAAAGTGATATTTCCTCTTAGGTTCTCTCACTTTTGCGGGTCAGAAATTCTTTCCCTGAACCTGGGGGTGGAATGCCTTTGTATTGGACAATTGTTTCTACTTCACTGGCCTTTCAGTGGTGAAAGGAAGCTTTAGTGAAATAAGTTTTCACTGGGGAGTTTTAACACATTTTCTGTCATTAAGCTAACAAGCAGCTGAGGAAGTGGTAAAAACTGTTAATCCCTCAGCTGATCTGTGCAGAGCTCCCAGTGTTGATATATATGTAAAGGTCTTGGTAAATGAATATTGTTAACATCACATTTAAAAGCTATGGAAATGAGAGGCATCACTGTGAAACTCTAAAAATCTAGATTTTTATTTCTTGTTTTCATTGTTTTTAATTTTTAAATTTTATTTAGATCCTAGTTAGTTAACATATATTGTAATATGATTTTAGGAGTAGAATTTAGTGATTTATCACTTACCTATAGCGCCCAGTGTTCATCGCAACAAGAACCTTCCTTAATGTCCACTACCCATTTAGTCCATCACCCCACCCAACACCCCTCCAGCAACTCTCACTTCTCTGTATTTAAGTCTCTTATGGTTTGCCTCCCTCTCTGTTTTTATCTTATTTTTCCTTCCCTTCCCCTATGCTCATCTGTTTTGTTTCTTAAATTCCACATGAGTGACATCATATGATACTTGTCTTTCTCTGACTGTTTCTCTCAGCATAGTACACTCTAGTTCCATCTACATTGTTACACACGACAATATTTCATTCTTTTTGTTTGCCAAGTAATATTCCATTAGATAGATAGATACACACACCCGCACACATACCTACACACACACGCACACCACATATTCTTTATCCATTCGTCACTCAGTGGGCATGTGCGCTCTTTCCATAGTTTGGCTCTTGTTGATAGTGCTGCTGTGAACACTGGGGTGCATGGGCCCCTTCGAATGAGCATTTTTGTATCCTTTGGATAAATACTTAGTAGTGTAATTGCTGGGTCATAGGGTAGTTCTATTTTTAATTTTTTGAGGAACTTTCATGCTGATTTCCAGAGTAGATTTTATTTTTTGAAAGATGATTTTCATTTGTTCCTCCAACATACCATGTTTGCCTCTGCATTTGCTATTGCCTCTGGCTGGAAGGCCACGAACAAGACCTTTGCATGACTGTTTCCTACTCACTCACACATCAGCTCCTTAAGCCCTAGGCAGATCACCAAATTTAACTATCCTTCTTCCCAGTCAAGTTCTACCATATTTTTTCAACAGCACTTATTAGTTTTGAAATTGTGTGGTGCATTAACTTTTATTCTTAATTATTCTAATGAAAACAATGAGCTCCTCCTCCTGTTCATTGCTCTATGAATGTCGCTCTCAGCAGCTAGCACATAATGAGGCACATCGTAGGACCAGAATAAAGAGGTCTTAAGTGAATGACAACTCATTTAATACTTTCTTTATAGTTAACATTTGCTGAGGTTTAAAAATCAGCTTATAAACAGTCCATTTTTCTCATCTCCAAGAAAGGGATATTTTAGCTTCTCTACTCACTTCTCCTCTGACACACACTATGTTGTCTTTATGTTTTCACCTTCCACTTACTATTGAAAATAGTGTAATACCAGGCTTAAAACATCAATAACCACAACTACTTCTGGACAAAATTAGCAATACCACTAATTACCAAACTGAATGGAATATTTTGGTGTTTGTCTTACCTACTATAAGTTTAACACTGTAAATCTGCTTCTCTGCCATATCCATTGGCTTCTAGGATACTTCTTGATCATTTTTCTCCTCCTACACCATAAGCATTAAATCCAGGTTTTTATCATAGGCTGTTTTTCCCTCTGTCCACTTTTAGATGATTATGATAGTCCTGTCCATGTTGTTCTCTTTGATTTGTGTTCGCATTCTAGCTGCTTTCGTATCCTGTTCCCTATCCCTCCTGCATTATATGTTTTCCTAAATAATTTCACTAGTCACTAAACTGGCCTCCGAGAATCTAGGTTTGTCTCTGATCCTCTACAAAGTTGTCAGAAGAATTTCTCCAAAACAATACTCATACTGTAGCTTGAAATTTAAAATGGTTTTCTTAACCAGATAATAAACTTGCTGACAGTGGAAAATGTGAAGGAGTTTGCTCTGTAACCTCCACATGTAGTTGACAGAAAGTGTTCAATAAATATTTAAGGAATTGGGGTGCCTGGGTGGCTCAGTTGGCTAAGTATCCGACTTTGGCTCCGGTCATGATCTCATGGTTCATGGGTTCAAGCACTGTGTTGGGCTGTGTGCTGATGGCTCAGAGCCTGGAGCCTGACTCATAGTCTGTGTCTCCCTTTGTCTGTCCCTCCCCTGCTCATGCTCTCCCTCTCTCTCAAAAATAAATAAACATTATTTATTTTTTTTAATATTTAAGGACAAGGGGCACCTGGGTGGTTCAGTCAGTTAAACTTCTGACTCTGGCTCACATTAGAATCTCACAGTTCATGGGTTCAAGCCTCGCATCAGGCTCTGTACTGATAGCTGAGTCTGGAGCCTGCTTTGGATTCTGTGTCTCCCTCTCTCTCTGCCCCTCCCCCACTTGTTCCCTGTCTCTCTCTGTCTCCCAAAAAATAAATGAATAAATAAATGTTAAAAAAATATCTAAGGAAAAAAGAAAGAATGAGAAGGAGGGACAATTGTTCAGACAATGACAAATTACTGTGAATAATGAACTTTCTCATTCCCTTGAAATCAGAACTTTAAAAGAGACCTGTATAAAAGGTAAGCAGTCTGGTATTTATAACTAATGATCAAAACTCACAAAAAAAATAAATAAAAGGAATAGCCCAAACAATGCACTTTAGAAAGCTTGGCTGCAATTAATTACAGTAATTAATATAAATAGCATATGTATATATCGATTTACATGGGTATATACATTACACATTTACTAGCAACAGGAAACAGAAACAACATCACAGAGTTCTCCTTTTCTTCCTCCTTGATTTTGTATTCAAGGAAAGCAGTCTCTGTAAAAATGAAAGAAATAGAAGAATGAGACTGATGTAGCAGAGTTCTGGAAGGGAGAACTGGGATCATAGGAGGAATTTCTTGTTTTAAATGGAAGTGAACTCAGCATATTTTAATGCTGTTGGGAAGGTTCCTTTAGAAATGGAATAAGTAAAAGTAGAGATAATCTTAAACATACCTATGCCAATCTAATAGCCATTTTCTTAGGAACAGGTTTGTAAATTTGTTGAAAACACCTACCAATAAACAGTGATCCTTAGAAAAATAACACATCGATACATTTTTACCTAATTTTCAGTATGTGTAGTCTTTCTAAATTATTATACTTAATAATCTAGTTTATTTTGTGCTTCTTGAACAAGTCATAAGATAGAAATATTAATATACTTATTGGAAAGCAAATAAGGCTTGCTTGCTCAGAGTGACCATCAGTGTGAGAAAATAATTTTCCTGGATAACAATCTCCTGATGAAAACAGCGTTATAGCTTTCCTTTATACTCTTATTTGTCAGAAGGTAATTTTCTTTTGGCATCTTTTGATTTTAGGGTCCCATCTTCTGGGAAATTTTAAATGTTTCCAGAACTCTTCTATATAAAATAGATTGTTTTCTGTTTTGTTTCAGTGCTTTAAACAGGGATACTTTAGGAAAAAATAACACTACCTAGTAATAAAGATGGCTTTTTTAAGGTACTAGGCATTTATATATAAATAAATGGCAAATTTTGTACTTATAGTTGGACATGAAACAAGATTGTTAACACAGTTCCATAGACTTCCTCATGTTAATTTGTATTAATATATTTATGGAAGACAAACAGCCTGGGTTCAGAGAGGCTAAAACACAAGCCATAATGTTTTATTCCTAAACACAATGTAAAATTCAGAGGTAAGAAAAACATATACTCAGCTATGAGAGAAAAATTTAAATGTTAATTTCGTAACATGAAATACATTTGTTGTCATTGAAATGAAATATGTGGAGCCTGTTTGTAATTCTTTCTGAGAACTACAGGTGGATATTGGAATAATATTGGAATAATAATATCTGTGCTCTTTATTCACAAATGAATACACACACACACACACACGCACACGCACATATACACACACACGATTATGGCACAAATGTTAGTATTTGCATGACTTTTTATTTGTGAATCACACTGGTTCTTAAACAACTTACATAAAGGGCCACTGAACTCAAAGTTATGTATTATAATCCTTTATTTTCTAAAAACAATGACAATATTGCAGTAGGATGAATATGATAAATACTGCCAATTCATATCTCTAGAATTACATTTTATAGTAAGAAATAATAGATAAGGTCAATGATGCTTTAATTGCTCCATATAACTTTAGCTGGTCAGCACATTATACACACATTAGTAAGAACTCTACTAAAAATGAAATTCAAACAATAACAAATGTATTCTAACTTCACTATTTAAACTGCCCAGCTAGCTCAGTTGGTAGAACATGAGACTCTTAATTTCACTATTTATATTTTGGAGAAAATTACCAACTGTACTTTAATGGTTATTTGTCTTTACAGTTACAAATATGTGGGGGATATATGACATATGATGGTTTAGAATTTCCTAAAGAACTAAGGAGGAAGCTGAACCTAAGTCTTAGTTTAATCATAGTTAAATTCAATTCATAGATTAAATGAAGCAGGCTGTGCTAATTCTCACAAAATTGGCACATAGTGTTTTTCAAAAGGATGTGCTGTGAAGGAAGGAGATGTAATTTGGAAAAGGTTTTTGAATTTTACAATAATGCTCTAAAATGTAAAACATACAAAAGTAATATTTATATAATGAAAACTACAAAAATATAGCTCCATAAAAAATCTTGCTAGCCTAGTGGTATTAGGCCAAAGTTACAAAAAGGAGGTCGTTCAAACCAAATTCTACAATTATCTTGATCCGTGGATGATACATATAACACAGGCAATGGATTCAGATGGATCTAAATTTAAATCCGGTCTTCCTGCTGTCCAGCTTAGTAACATGGAGAATAACATGGATGACCTTATCTTCTACCTAACTTTCCTCATCTAAAAATGAGCCGCTTGTGGATTCAATGGGTAGTACATAAAAATGACTTTGCGTCATTCTAGTTCATGAGGGAATATTCTATGAAAATTGGCTATTTTTTAAAAAATTGACATTAGATGCATTAGATATGGCACATTCACCAATGCAATATTCTTTTATATTTGGTTCAATCTTAGAGGATTTTTAGAAACATTTTAAACCTAGTTTAAATTTTAATGGTTACTAAAAGTGGTTTCAGTGCTTCAAATTTATTCTATTTATTTCCCATTTCATCTCATCCATGGATTAGTTTTTAACTGTTTTTTTTAAAGATAATATTTAAATTATGATAATTTATATTTGCTGCACATGCTGTTAGGCTGTGGTGCATGTTCCACTGCCAAAACAGGTATTTAAAGAAAATAGGGCTAACCCTTGACTGGATAGATGAGGCTATTTATAAAACTTCCAGGCTTCATTTACTGGTCTGGTATGTACTAGTATGAATGCAAAATCTCTTCTCATTCTCCCTTAAAAATGTAGCTTTTGAATAACAAGGACTAACAAAATCAAAATTGTATGGGCCAGACAAAAGTACCCTCTCAAATTTTACAAAGAGGTCCAAGAGTCTAGGAATGTAGTCTATCAAAAATAATATATTTCAAAATGAATAGTATTTTAGTTCCATATAAGAAACATTTATTTTTAGGAAATCAGAGGCCTTTATTTTTCTATAAAGTATATGTCATTCAATATTATGGGCCTACATTATTAGAAATGATTTACACATTTTCTTTCATGTCTAAGCAATACCTTCTTTGTTTTAAAGGTGAAGAAATTGTAGGAGCACCTGGGTGGCTCTATTGGTTAAGTGTCTGACTTCAGCTCAGGTCATGATCTCACTGCTGAGTTCGAGCCACGCAATGGGCTCTGCGCTGACAGTGCAGAGCCTGACTGGGGTTCTCTCTGTCCCTATATCTGCCCCTCCCCCACTTGCTCTTTCTCTCTCAAAATAAATAAATAAACTTAAAAAAAAAGATAAACTGTAACATTTAAAGTCACTTCTCCAAGGTGAAACAGAAAGTGGCCTCCTGGAATTTAAAATAATTGTCTCACGCCAAAGACTTTATTTTCCTTTACTTCACTATAGAGTCCCTGCAAGCCAATGAACTAATGTCTTGTTATTACTAAAGGAAATATGGAGATTTTTCTTATTCTAATATGTGATATTCAGTATTAACTTCATTCATCAGTATAGTGACATAATTTTGTACAATAACCATGGTTTGATTTTGAAAATACAACTTGGATCTTTAAGAGCTACAGCTCACAAGTTATTATTTATAATTTGCTTTATGTTTTGTAGGCATAATTCTTAGTCATTATTTGCAAAACACTTTTCAAATAAAGTGATACTATTTTCTTAATTATACTTGTGAAGAAAATCTGACATCCAGAGGTTAAGTGATTTGCTAAAGGCCAAATAAGAAGTTAATGGCACCGTCAGAATTTAAATCCTTACTATTCACTAGGTTATTTTATCCCAATTTACACATAATAGAGAATACAGAGAAAGAGACCAGGAGGCGGTGAGAAGGGAATGGGGTAATGGAGAAGGAGATGGAGAGGTAGAGAGATTGAGAAATATTAAAAGGAAACATTATAAATTACGGCAGAGTCCAAATAAACTTAATTACCTTCTACATCACTAAACCTGAATGTGTTTCTAGTATATGTGTAAGGGAAAAAGTGGGAAAAGATCACATTTCAAACACACAGGACAGGAAATTGTTTTGAAATGCTAGGCATACATTATGATATAGACTCATTTGAAATAAAGAATGATTCAAATACGTATATCTGAAGATCATGCAGGATTTTGAGACAATCAAGTATATTTGAAGTCCAATGCTTCAGGAGACAAGAAGGGTCTCTACTTGTAAAGCTTTCTACAGGAAGAGCCAAACGTAAGTGTTCTGATACGCATAAGGCAAATAAACAGGAGTGTCCCTATTGTCTGAAATCTTATCTACGTGGTAAAAACATCTTCAATAGCTTGGAATTATGGAGGCAGTTTATAGTAATTGTAATCATTGAAAACCTTTCCAACCAATCTTGTTACCCCCATCCATTCATGAATTTAGGTTTTGTTAGTGTCTTTCCAAGTTATTTAAATAACAATTGTTATTGGGAGTTAAATGCCTAGTGAAGACATTATCATTCTTCCTGTTTCATTTATTACCAAATTTCTGAGATTAGTGTATGACTTTCTACAAGGTCTTTGTAATATAGTTGAGTGATGATATCAAAGGCAGAAATTAGCCAATAGATCAAAGAAGTAGTGCATAGAGAGGACAGGCCCTGAAAATTGTACAGAATTATCCTGGTGTAGTTATTCTTCACTAGCCGGATTCTTAGAAGCAAAGCATATAGAGAGTGTAGAAATCTGTGACTTAAAAGGCATCATTGGGAGTTAGCCAAGACTTTAAATAAACATAGGAATTCAAGAAAAGTTACATAAAATGGAATGATTGAAAACTAGCAGATGATATGTCTTAATATTAAATAAATTGACTTTTGTGTCTTGCCTGGGAAATGTTCAGGAATAAAGGTTGAAAGTGGAAAAAGAATGCAAAGTGAAAAATGCTTTGAATTAAAACTTTGGATTGTATTATCTTGTTTATTAATAATTGACCTTATGACCTTAGAAGAGAAACAGCCTTTCTGAACATTATTCTTGAATCCATTAGATATTTATACTTACCTTTTAATATTCTTGCTGGATTTTTATTAGATGATATAAAAGTGCTTTGCAAATTTTATAATACAAGTGAACTGTAAGACACTCAGGATGTTGTGGATACTTGGTTCTAAGACTGAGCTTAAAATCCACTACCTAGAATATTTTTGGTGCCTCATTTTCAGGCTTCTAGGCATGAGGTTTTCAGAAAGTAGGGATTTCATGATTTTCTTTTTATGCTCTATGATAGGTTTTAATTACATCCAGAAAAATTCTTCTTCTTCTTCTTCTTCTTCTTCTTCTTCTTCTTCTTCTTCTTCTTCTTCTTCTTCTTCTTCTTCTTCTTCTTCTTATTTTAGACTGAACAAGCTGGGGAGAGGGGCAGAGGAAGAGAGAGAGAATTTCAAGCAGACTCCATGCTCAGCATGCGTCTGACAGGGGCCGATCCCATGATCCTGGGATCACAATCTGAGCTGAAATCAAGAGTAAGATGCTTAACTGAGTCACCCAGGCACCCCTGCTTTTAGAAAAATTATTAATAATTGGCCAGAAAATATGATAGTGTCTAGTTTTGTAGAAGATGGTGAAAAAAGTTTCCCCTAACAGTTAAAAAAAGAAAAAAAGTAGAGTATCTGGTTTATTGAAATATTCTATAATAGACTAAGTTTCTAGTCTTGGATTTATTTTTTTATTAAACATTTTTAAAAATTTATTTATTTTTGAGAGAGTGCGCACACACAAATGGGGGAAACAGAATCCAAAGCAGGCTCCAGGCTCTGAGCTGTCAGCACCGAGCCGGATATGGGGCTCAGACTCACAAACCGTGAGATCATGACCTGAGCTGGAGTCAGCTGCTTAACCCACCTAGACCACCCAGGCACCCCGGATTTATTTTTTAATAGCTAATAAAGACTTACAGGGTTATCTGAGATAAAAGTTTTAAATGTACATATTTTGGTTTCTTGAGGTAAACTTGAATATTCAAGGAAAAGATGTCATAATTGTAGCAAATATGAAAGGTAATTGGAGGAGTTTGGGATTTTTTTCCCCCATATGATTGATACCGAGTTAGAAATGTAATGTGTTTGCACCTGGAACTTTGTGCTCATTGGAAAATGCTGGCAGTTATTGAGGCGGCAGCCTGCAGGGCATATGGCTTCGGTTCATGGAATTGCTCCGACCACACATAGACTCTGGTATTCTGTGAACATGAATGCTCTGTTTAAGGAAATGTGACTGGATCGTGCCTCTGCATCATTGGTGTCAACAGGAACAGAAAGTAAGAGTCCTTGTCATTGAAATATATTTGGACTAAACTCTGCCCAAATGTCAGGGCTCTTTCATTTCTCATGGATTTTATATAGAAACCCATGAGTGAAACAGCTGTCATTTTGCACGAGCTGGAATATAGTTCTAGGCATGGGGTATTAAAGAAAAAGAAACCCAAAACCTATTTTAAAGAGAATGTCTTTTATCAGTAGGTGAATTTATAATTCAAATGTTTGTGTTCATCAAATTAAAATCCATATGTAAAGTAGCAATTCCCTAGAAAACAGACCAGAAAATTACACTGCTATAATTTGTTCTTTGTGCTTTTTTTGGTTTAAGTTTATTTATTTATTTTGAGAGAGAGATAGAACGAGCAGGGGAGGGGCAGAGAGAGAGAATCCCAAGCGGGCTCCATGCCATCAGTGCAGAGCCCAATGAGGGGTCGAACTCATGAACAGTGGGATCATGACCTGAGCCTAAATTAAGAGTCTGATGCTTAACTGGCTGAACCAATCAAGCACCCCTGTTCTCTGTGCTCTTTTTGCCATTTGATTGTTTATTAAAAACCTACCTACAATAGTATTTTGCTAAATCAAACCAAAAGCTATTAAGGTGCTAAGGTATTGAGTATCTTCTATTATATTCCTTGGTTTTCAAAGACAAATACTTGAATTCTGCAATTTAAAGATAAATATTTTCTTCATCTACTGAAAATGGAAATAATAGGACTCTGAAGGTAATTCAGCATGTTGGCATGGATCTGAAGGATAATTCTGTAATCTTAAAAAATTATAGTGACCTAATGACTTTGAGCACCATGTATCAGGGTAACATATATGACTATGCGGATCTGCGCATTTTAAGAGAGATATAGTAAAGATATAACTTCTGATTTAATAAGAGTGGTATTTTCATATGATGCCTCAGCTATTTCTTTATATATCAACCCCCAGTGACTGGTGATAATATGAATATCTGGGATATTTGTAAAGTGAATACAAAACTCATTGAAAATTTTTCTGAAATAAATTTTTCCCTAAAATTGTGTATAGCAGCCTTCCTTTTAAAAGTTTTTGCAGTATTGTGTCATTGATCACAAAGCTAAAAAAATAACGCATAACTCTCATAAAATGTATTTATAACTGTATTTATATTTCCAAAGCATTTCTAAAAGAAACTAGTCAAGCTTAACATACTTCAAAATATTTTCTCTTTTTTTACAATCTTGTTTAGAATCATCAGCTATTTTGTAAAGGTCAAAATAAATTAATTAAAATGTACTTAATAAGTCTCTCAAGAGTTTAGTTTTGTTGGTTAGCTTTTTAAAACGACTGTGTGCTTATCAAGTGAGAAAAACTGCTTTACAAAGGAACAAGAGGTTCTGCAAAATGAACTTATGCAAGCATCTTGAGTTGCTTCACATAAGGTGACAGGAGGAGGGCCCCATGTCTCCCAACCACAGGATTGGTGCTCAAGCTTCGTTTCACACAACTCTCTTGACTTTTTTTTTTTTTTTAGCTCAGGACGTATTTGTTACACACACGGTCTCCAATGCCCTGAGTGATATCCAGTCTCCAGGTGCAGACAAGCTGACTTTCCAGGACATTCCTGTAAACATCTGCCACCTAAATTGATACTGTCCAATGTCGACCTGCAAATATATTCTCCAAATAGCAAATTAGCGTTCCCTCGATAGCCATTTTAAGAGGGAGCTCACAGTGGAAAAGGGGCTTACTCACTAGAACGAAATCCATACCACATCCAGTGGCTGCTCTGGTCCTGGCATCCCCTCTCAGTGAGTGGTTTGGAGACTGGGGTATCCTCGCGCTACTGACCTGATGTATGTTTTTTCTCTTCTTTTTCCAAAAAAAGCCTCCTCCTTAACCTAAGCCAAACCTCTGACAGATAGTAGCCCTCAAAGGGCCCATGTATCCAGGAAAGTAAGCACTGTTTCTAAATTTTATAAACATTACTATGTTTTGAGATAGTTCCTATTTTCAACGAAAATATAATTTTAAAAATGTCAAGAAGTTTAGAGATACATAATCTAAATCCCTGATGACATTAAAAGCTCATTTAATGAATGGACTTTTTCTATTAAATATTTCAAACATAAAGATAACTTCAGGGGCGCCTGGGTGGCTCAGTCTGTTGAGCGTCGGATTTCGGCTGGGGTCATGATCTCACAGTCCGTGAGTTCGAGCCACCCCCCACCCCCGTGGGGCTCTGTGCTGACAGCTCAGAGCTTGAAGCCTTCTTCGGATTCTGTGTCTCCCTCTCTCTCTGCCCCAACCGCATTCTGTCTCTGTCTCTCTCAAAAATAAACATTAAAAAAAAAATTTAAAAAATAACTTCAGAGGATAGTAGCCATTTTTACCCTTTGTGAAAAGACAGTTAATGCTATACACACCTCACAACCATCCCTTAAATTAAACAAGTCTTGTATCACACCTAATAGTCCGTGCAGGTGATGCCAATGTGTGCAATTGACCAAGTATGGCTTGTGGAGAGCATATTCCCTCCCTAATAAGGTCAAACAATACTAAGTTTTATCTGACCTGTGTTTATGAGTTACTTTTTAAAGAAAACAGTACCTTATTTTACTTTAAGACACTCTGAGCCAATAAAGCAAACAGTATCATATCACTACATGCAAATTTGTGAAGATTAAGGCATTCTGAAATTGTGATTCCTTTGACATGCAAAAATTAGTACATTGTACTTTTTTAAAGATTTTCTATTCTGAATTAAAGATGGTTGTGACTAATAAAGACATTGCTTTAATTTTCAGTCATTCAAATCCAATGTTTTAGCAAGTAACCTTTTGATATTATTAAAATAAAACTCAGTGGAGAACAGGCTTGAGAATCTCTTAAGCAGATAAAACTATTTAAGCCATGTAAGAAAAACTAAATCTAACTTTTTTTGTGAATCTAAGTGAAATTAGGCGATTTCTTATAAATGTTTCTGATAATCATAAAATAATCTTCAGTCATCTTTTTAAAATGGTATGAGATAATTACTTTTAACTAATCCTCTTCCACTGGAAACCCCAGATATAATAACCAGTTGTTATAAAGGTTAAGTTACTTCCTCATTTTGCCTTTAAACCTTCCTGCAATATCATGTGCCTTAACTTCATAGCGGTTTTAGATTTGAAAGCACGCAGTTCATGATCTGTTCTTATGTGCACACTAGACTTACTAAATACTAGTTTATTAATCTAGTGTTTTAAAATTTGCTATTTCTGAATTTTTTGCAGCATGTTTATTAACCTAAATGAAGAACAGTAAGGCAATGTATGTGTTTATTATATTGGAAAATAACCAAATTCTACAGGTGTTAATTATTTCATTGGTATAAACAGTAATTCATATTAAGTAATTAATACATTTCAAATATAAAGTACATTCTCAGAGACATCTCCAGAAATGTTCACACAGAAGAGAGTAACTATAGCTACAAATATTTTAATATACATTTTAGTGTATATTTTCTTTAAATGTGTTTTCTTAGCATAGTGAAAATGAAAAGGGATAAGTTTTGGTGGCATTCTAGAAATAGATAAATATTTTTTTATTTTATTTTATTTTCATTTAAGAAATAAAAGTAATTTAAGAGCTTGGGTCTTCCCTACAATGTGGAGTGAATACCTATGGATTTGTGTTGTAGCTGTTGAATCCAGGAATATGTATCCTTTTATATCACCTGATCCGATATACAAAATATTTGTACATTCTTATGGTACATATGAAATAATAGATTATTGTGTAAAAATGTGTGAGCTTGTTTCAA
The DNA here is from genome assembly GCF_027475565.1 of Acinonyx jubatus. NCBI lineage: Eukaryota > Metazoa > Chordata > Mammalia > Carnivora > Felidae > Acinonyx > Acinonyx jubatus. The sequence goes on from NC_069386.1 coordinate 89,295,181, forward strand.
TAAATTATGTAATATATTAAATATATCATTTTATAGCATGCATTAAAACAAGAATTTCAAGAAGTATATTTTGAAATTATACTTAAGGGAAATTTTGTTAGTTTCAAGTAATTAAATGTTGGCCTTAGTAGAAAGGTACCATTTCAAATTACAAAGTTGAAGTTGTCTGCAACTTCATAAAATTCTTGGTAAAATTTTGGTCTCTAAGAGCAAAAACTTTCTTGTATCTACAGCAATTATACCCAGTGTTTTGTTCAAGTTTAATGGAAAATGCAGAGCTGAATGTACAGAAAGAAGAAAAAGTTTCAGCTTAACTTGACTTTGATTTGATGAAAGCAGTCAAGTTTCCAATTCCAGTTCACTGTGTATCTGGATTTGGCTTTTCAGTTCACTAAGCCCAACTAGCAGATCAATACAAATTATCACTAATTTGTCAGAATGTGATAAATGACTTAATGCCAGTGAGCTGCCACTGATCCTTATGTCATCTCTGTCTGCCTGGGTCAGCACATTTTCTTAATGCTCTGAGAACCTTAAAAAAAGACAGTACAATAAAAGTTATGTGCTTAATATCTTAACCCAAGTTTGTCCAGTAAAATGTGTTTATGCTAAAAATAGCGCATTATGTAATGTAATACATTATGTTCGACTCTATGATATTCTGGGGTTAACAATAATGGTGAACTATCAGGAAACATGCAACAAACATGAAAAAGATGTAGCCATAAGGTTCATTATTTATGCATTTCTTTCCATAATAATTGTTTGGCAAGCACTAGGATTTTTTTCTTTCCGTTATCTTATTTTTAACATTTTATTCACAACTGGCTGAATCATTTATCTTAGTCACCTAATACAGATGATTAATGAGATAATGAACAAAAAGGTCACTATTTTATCACTGCATAGATTAACTTGCTTCTAAAACATAAAATATCCATTTTAACATAACAAACTCTACCCATTAACCCTGTTGTCATTGTTTAGAGGAGAGGCTAGAGAAAAATGGCATGAATGATGACTTAACCTGGGCTCCCCAAAAGAAAAGAAAAATAAACCAAAACAAAACAGTGTCTGAAGCCAAAGCTTACACGATCATGCTTTATTGGAGGGATGCAATCCCTGGGAAAATGGATTTAAAAATTGGAAAGAAGGCAGGGAAGAGCAAATATAATGTGGTGTGTTTACCAGCTGGCTATAGCTTCCCAATAAACACATCTGCTTCTCAGTTAAATGCCATGTCTCCAGAGATGTATTATGGAACCATTGAATTTCTGGATGACCCTACATTCCCTTCTCACTTATTCAGAGATACCTCGTGAGACAGTGCCTCCCTGGCACTTCTCTGTTCTGCTGCATAGCCCTTCCAGGTACTGTGGAAGAAGTCAGAGCTTGTGTCTGTGCAATATGGTCAGAGATAGAGCAGTCTGTTTTGTCAGCTGGCACTGTATATGAGGGCTTCTCATTCCATGGTGACTACAGCGTCACAGAGAGCAGCAGTGGCTTTTCAACTACCGCATGGCATGAGCCAATGGAAGACTTGTTCTGGCCTAGAAGTAAGGCAATTGGCTAAAGCTTGTCAGAGTGGCAGGGAGGCATAGTTGGCATAAAGAATAAACTGAGTTTGGTATAATGATATAACTCAATCCATAATCGATTTAGGCAAAGAACTCAGGGCATCTCAGTCTCAAAACGTACGGGCGGATTTAGTATAAGTAACTGTAAGAGGAAGATAAATGTGTGGAGTAAGGAGTTAATGAATATTGGGAGAGGAGGGAAAAAAAAGAACACTTCAGGCATATTGCACTTGTGCTCAGAATGGAAATATTTTTTATTACATTTTGATTACAAATAGTTTTGATTACACTCCGCATTGTTTTATTTCTTGCTGACTCAAGAGACAGACTACTTCCACTGTGGGGACCACTTCCTCGTCTTTTTGGCCTAAGTTCTCCCTACGCTATCTCAAAAAAAATAGGCATAACTTCATCGTTTGTTGTATTCCTGATATCTCGTAAATTAGCATACCTCTTTTAAAATGTTTTATGGGTTTATTTAACTTTTATTGACTATAGCACACATCAGGAAAGGACACAAAAATAAATGTACAGTACAATGAATTATCATGAAGCTGACTAAACAAGAAATTAATAAAATAAAAATAACTAAAACCTAAACCAAGAAATGAAATACCAGCCTCCCGATATAGTCCCTCTCAACCATTAATCCTTCTTCCGTTCTATTATTACAATTCATTTAATGTAATACGGTCATTGCAATATATTTTATAAATGTATAAAATTGCATATATACACAAAATTGTGTGTCAATCACTGTGGATTTGTTTTTCCAGGATTGTCTATTTATATACATAGAATCATACAGTATGTGTTCTTTGTGTCTGACTTTCTTTGCACAAAATTGTTTGTGAGATTCATTTATGTTTTGCATGTTTAGCTCATGCATATATAGTAGTCTATATATAGATATATATAGTATCTATATAGAGATATACAATATTTAATTGTTTAAAATACTATTTATATATCCTTCATACTTTTGAATTGTTATTGGTTTTTAACTATTATGAAGAACATCATTATGAATAATCTATATATGCCCTTTGATGCATACATGTCTGCAATTCCATTGGATATTGTCCCCCAGGAATACAATAATTGGGTGACAGAATATGTATATTTTTAATTCACTAGAAGATGCCAAAGAATTTTCCACAAAACTTCTAGCATTTATAGTCTGAGCAGAAGCGTGTTAGTTTCCATTGCTTTTGCCAAAACTTGACCTTCAGACTTTTTTGGTCATTCCACTGCATGTTCAGTGGTACACATAAAGTGGTTTCACAGTGTGATTTTATGGTTTGAGCATCTTTTTATAACTTTATTGGTTGTTCTATATATTGTGTTCCTTGAAGTGCATATTCAAGACTTCCCCATTATTCTATTGAGTTATCTTTTATTGATATTTTGGGGCTTATTAAATTTGGGTCATAGCTCTTTGTTAGTCAAATATGAGGCAAATGTCTTTTCGTATTATCTGGATTTACTTTTTACCCTCTTAATGGTATCTTTTGATACCTTAGTCAATTTTAGTAGTTTTGTTTATGGTAAGCATTTTTTGTGTCCTCTTCAGGAAGAACTTTGCTATGCAAGGTTGTATTTTAGAAGCTGAATCATTTGACCTTTCACATTAGAGTAATAATCCCCTAGGGCTGGTTGTTTGGAAGAGAGTGAGTTTTGGGTAAATTTTATTTTTTAAAGCTTTTTGGGGAGACACCTAGGTGGCTCAGTCAGTTGAGCATCTGATTTTGGCTCAGGTTCATGAGTTCGAGCCCTACATTGGGCTCTGTGCTGACAGCTGCGTTGACACAGATTCTGTGTCTCCCTCTCTCTCTGCCCCTCCCCCACTGATGGTCTCTCTCTCTCTCTCTCTCTCTCTCTCTCTCTCAAAAATAAAACATTAAAAAAATTTAAAGCTTTTTTGAAGTATAATTTATTTTCTAATTTTTCAAAGTGTAACTTTTATAAAATAAACTGCATATTCAGAAGTGTATATGTTGATGAATTTGGTATTTGTATAAACCTGGAAAGCATCACTCCAATGAAGATAATATAATCATGGTCTGTTAAGAGTTTCCTTATGCCATTTTTCTGTCTTCTGTCCCAGATGGCCACTTGTCATTTTGTGTCACAATAGATCAGTTTACAATTTCCAGAATTTTGTATAAATGGAATCATGTAATATGTAGGTTTTTTCCTTGTTTGTTTCACATTGTTCATTTGACACAATTGGTTCCATTCACGTTACATATATCCATTTTCTGTTTCCCTAGGCTGAGTAGTATTTCAGTGTTTACCCATTTACCTGTTGATGAATATTTAGGTTGTTTTCAGTTTTGTGTTATTAGATGCCCAGACTTGGTATAAACATTCATATTAGGTCTTGGCATGGACATACATTTAATTTCTCTTGTCCAGCCCCCAAGAGTAAGAAGAATATATATATATGTGTGTGTGTGTGTGTGTGTGTGTGTGTGTGTGTGTAATAACTATAGGCTTAACTGCCAGATTGTTTTCCAAAGTGATTGTGCCTTTTTTCATTTCTTTAAGCAATGCAAGAGAATTAAAAAGGTTATCCAATTATTTTATCACCATTTTGTTAAAAAAATATTCTTTGCTCATTGATTTGTTTTGGCATTTTTTTTTCAAAATCAGTTGATCAAATATGTTTGCGGATCCATTTCTTGACTCTGTACACTATTCAGCTTTGTATATATATTTATCTTTATGCCAATAAGACAGTATCTTAATTACTGTGACTTTATAAGTCTTGAAATAAGGTTACAGAAATCCTCCAACTTTTTCTTTTGGCTGTTATAGAAACTTTCTATTTTTTTTTAATGTTTAGTTACTTTTGAGAGAGCACGGGAGCAGGGGAGAGGCTGAGAGGGGGAGATAGAGGATCTGAAGTACCTCGGTGCTGACAGCAGAGACCCAATGTGGCGCTCAAACTCACGAACCATAAGATCATGACCTGAACCAAATTCAGACGCTTAACTGACTAAGCCACCCAGGTGCCCCAGAACATTTCCTTTTTCATAGAAACTATAGACTAGCTTGCTCTTTCTTACCAACCAAAACTGGTGAGGTTTTGATCAGAATTGCAATCCATTTTGGGAGGATTGACAAAATCACGATATTGAATCTTATAATCCATGTTTATCATATACCACTCCACGTATTTAGGTCTTTAATTTCTCTCAAGAATTTTTGGAAGAGTTCAGTGCACAAGTTTTGTTCATCTTTTTAAAATATATCTTAAGTGTTTTATGGTGTGGCTACATAATTTGTTTATTTTAATTTCCTTTTATTTGTTATAATATAGAAGTACAATTCATTTTTATGAAAATCTTCTAATCTGCAAACTTACTATCTCACCTATTAGTTTTTGTAGACTACTTAGATTTTGTATAAAAACAATTATGTCTTTTTTGAATAAATACAATTTTACTTTTTTTGTTTTTGGTCTGTATGACTGTTATTTCTTTTTGAACGCCATACTACTATATTTCAGTACAATAATGAAGAGAAATGCTAAGAAACAAACTTTCTTTCCTTGATCCTGATCTTAGGTACACATCATTTAGCTGAGGATTTTTGAAGATATGTGAGGCTGTTGCCTCATTTTTACCAAAATGTATCAACAGAATGATAAATTATATGAATGGGAGACTCTTCTTAACTAAACTTTGGGAACTGGATGAGCTCCAATGACTCTTTTCATCTTATTTTAGTTGTTTGTTCTAGGTGCAAATCTTTAGAATTACCTAAAGTCTTTCAACTGGTTAATTTAAACCATCGTCAGATTCCTAGCAACAAGGAATTTCAACTTTAATAAAGGATACATTAGGAGCTCCTGGGTGGCACAGTCGGTTGAGCATCCAACTTCAGCTCAGGTCATGATCTCATGGTTTGTGAGTTCAAGCCCTGTGTAGGGCTCTGTGCTGACAGCTCAGAGCCTGGAGCCTGCTTCACATTCTGTGTCTCCCTCTCTTCTGCCCCTCCCCCACTCATATTCTCTCTCTCTCTCTCTCTCTCTCTCTCTCTCTCAAATAAACATCAAAAAATAATAAAGGATATGATAGATGCAGGTGTACTCATACTCATAAATTTCGTACTCATAATTGTTCAATATGGTCTATCAGAAAACCTGATTGATCCTAGAGGCACGCTATATAGGACAAAATAACGTCACACTTCCAATAGTGTCAGTTGATGCAAGCTGTACATTGAGCAGAAGGAGATTGTTATTCTGTGATTAATTGGCTAATACATTCTTTGGAATGTTTCTCTCAAAAAGCCATTTTGCTTTCACATTGGGCAAGATTCCAATGCATACTTTACTGTTCTCTTACAGAGAAATTCAGACTATTGTGTTTGTAGTTATGGTTCAGGGAAAAGAAACTAAGGTTGTATTTATTATTAGTTATGTTGATAAAATAATGATGCTATCTTAGTCTGGAAATCAGTCTAAGACCAAGTTGCAAATGCTTGGTAAATACTCGATAAACGAGTCAGGCTGATTAATCTGACTAAAGTATGGGGACCATCACAAGTACTAAAATATTTAGGTATAAATTAGGTAGAAATATTTGATTTTATCTTATAGGGTCCATTTCTGTGTTGAAATTCCTCATCTCATTCTTTAGAGACTTCAATATATTTATCATAGTTATTTTCAGTTCCTTATCTGATAGCTCAAACATCTGAGTCCCCTCTAAGTCTTTGTGTTTATTGTTGACAATGTTTGTATGTGTGTGTTCCATAATTTTTGATTGCATGCATAAATCAGTTTGAGAACAGGAAAGATTCAGATAGTGTTTTTTACCAGGAAATGGTTATGTGTGTCTTATACTAGGCTGCTAGTGTTGGCGTGTAAATTATTAATCTACTCATGGTTTAAGCTGAGTTTGTGTTTCATGGTTGTTGTGGTTAATTTTAGTGCACTAATGGCTCTACATTTATCTTGCAGCTGGATTTATGGAGGGGTTTTCTCCCTTTTCTGTCTCCCTGGCTTTCAGCCTATCGTGTGCACCTGTGCTTTAGAGAAGGTCTCTTTCCACCCTCTTGCTCCTGTTCCACTAGCAGGTTCACTATTTCTTGTTCCTGGTGTTTGCTGGTGTGATGACAGTAGGCACTGGCTGTTCTATTTTATGTTGTCCAGCTTAAGTGTTAGGCAGGCTCTGTGTTCCTAGGTCTCAAATATGCTTTCTCAGTGACCATGCCTCTCCTTTCCATTGTAGCCAAACTCTGCCTTGTATCATTTATGGATTTATATTGAGATTTTCCTGATAATCTTCTCAAAGTTCAGGGACTTATTATAGCCTTGCTATAGGCTTCGGACACACTCAACTCACATTGTTGATGGATTTTTTTTTCTTTTACCCTTCTGCCAGCTGCAAAGTGTCCTCATCTATACCCTGGGAGTATGGATGTCACTGATTTTTCTCCAGGGGCTTAGGGCTTATTTTCTGTAGGGGGAGCATCTAAGGGTGACTTTGTGCCATTCCTGTAGCACTGGCCGCTACACTCCTCTACACTGTATACCAACAGTACAGAGGTTTTCTACCATCTCCCATCTCACTCCAACTGTCTTGTGAGCACTGGTGAAGGTCTGTAGAGTAGGTCCCTTGAGTAGGTGTGAACTGCCCTCTTCCCGTGTCTCCCATTTTCTATCCTCTCCCTTTCGTTCACATTCAACGTCAAAATGTGTCATTTATTTCTAAGTTTATATAAAAATTAAATATCATTCAAGTAACACTGTTCTTCCTAGGTAGAGAAGTTAATTTTAATTTGTATGTGGACAAATAAGTGCGGAGGAGGGTGATGAAAACATTGAAAATAAGGGAGAAAATAAGAAATTGAAGTACAAGCTTTCCTTAAAACAGCATGGTTGTCCTGTCTGAAATGTCATTACCAAAGGAACTGAATAGAAAGGCAAGCAATATGCTGAAGTACATATAAAAGTTTATGTCAAATGTGGCCTCTCAAATAACTCATGAAGAGATGGAAGTCTTTTTTTTTTTTTTTTAAGTTTATCTATTTTGAGAGAGAGGGAGACTGCATGAGCACTGTTTGGGGCAGAAAAAAAGAGAGAAAGAGAATCCCAAGCAGGCCTCCAGCTGTCAGTACAGAGCCTGATGCGGGGCTCAAACTCACAAACTGTGAGATCATGACCTGAGCCGAAATCAAGAGTCAGATGCTTAACTGACTAAGCCACCCAGGCACCCCCCCAAGTGGGAGTCTTAATGAAGAGTTTTGAGACAACCAAGAAGTAGATACTACATTTATATACTACACAGTGTATTGCAAAGATGTCTATATAGATCAGATGTAAAAATGTAAAACTATGAAACTACATTAAGTATTCCAAAAATGGTATGCCTGTTTTACATTATAACTCCAAGACTGTGGTCACAAACCGATAGTAGAGAGATAAATTCAATTTGGTGTTTACCAGTGTTTAACATTTATTGTTTGTTTGTTTTTTGGTTTGGTAATTTTTGCCTGTAGAAAATATACTCTCTTTTGGATACATTCCTATCCCTCCTTATTGCCTTTTACCTAACTTTATCTATAGGGTCCCCGAACCTATTTTAGCTCTCTGATTCACAAATTCATCAAATAATAATATCTATACCAGATACAGGGAAGGAAGAGGTAAATGCTCACTTACCACAATGTCAGTGTATTCATTCTGAAGAAATAGTACTAGTAGATAAAGTGAAAACTTCCTTTAGAGACAAAAAGGATCTTATAAAACAAGTTAATACTTAATAAGAGATATTATGTTTAATTTTATATATGTGTTGGGTAAACAGACACATACCAGAATAGAGCACCTGATCGTACCCAAACTTACCACTCCTGTCATGCGTTAAATACAGGTTGCCCTTCCTGTGCGTACACATCTTTCATGTCAGGAGAGCCATAGAAACTGGAGAAAGACAAAATGGCAACAACTGCCAAGGGATGAGGAATTTGTCAGGCTTGACAAGAAGGAAATAAGTGAACAGGGATTAAGGAGAAAACTAGGAGCAGTAGAAAGAATAATTTAATATAGTTTATTTTCAATTTTTTAAGAAGTTTATTTATTTATTTTGAGACAGATACGGAGGGGCAGAAATAGAGGGTGAGAGAGAGAAATCCACGCAGACTCCATGCTGCCAGCACAGAGCCCAATGCAGGGCTCGAACCCCCTAAACCACAAGATCATGACTTGAGCCGAAACCAAGAGTCGGGTGCTTAACCAACTGAGCCACCCAGGTGCCCCTAGAATTTAAATCAGAGTAAGGACAAAAGCTAATCTTCATGATCTCTCTCCTCACTTTCCCTTCTAGCCCCCTGACACTTGTCAGAGTTGAGTTAGGAAGATAGCAGATATTTAAACTATGTGCAATCAGAATTCGAATTTAGACTTGTCTAGATTTTAAAAGCTAATGATTTTAAATGCTAAACAGTTTGTGTTTAGGGATGCAGATATGGCCTTGCCATAAGGACATGACTGGAAGTAAAGCAATATATTTTGATGAATAAAATTTAGTATTTTTACGACAAGAATTTACATAATGGGGCTATTCATCATTATTCTATATAGAATTTCAAAATGAAAGCATTGTCTTAATTATAATGGCCCTAATATAGTAATTATGTGTAACTTTGTGTAAAAAACTCACATTTATGAGAAGTTACATAATTTTTTAAAGCAGACATAGAAATTTTTACTATAAAATTGTAAATTATATTTAAATTTTTCTGTTCCTTAACACTTAAGGCAAATTTCAGAAAGAAGTTTTATTACATACTGATAATTTCTTCCATAAAACTTGATATTACTGTGCCTTAAATTTTTGCAATAGAGACTTTTTTAGTGAGTATGTCCTTTTGATCAGAAAAGTGGTTGCCCTTTGATTTTAAAGCCATATGGATACCATCATGTCACATAGATTCTGAAAAGCACAAACATACATTATGTAGATGATTAGAATAGTACTGTAGTGCTATAGTTCTTGGGATTTCATCACCAGGAAAATGCTTAGTTTCCACTGAATATTTATACTTCACTTTCACTCTGTTCTTAATCGCAAATGTTTTAACTAAATATTTGAGTATTTTAAACTAAATTTTGGAGAAACAGAAGAGATTAGATACTTATCAAATACTTAGGAGAAGTAAACTACTGATCTAGGCAGAGAAACAATGCATTATTAATATATTTTTTAAAATGTCTAATTATTTATGTTGAGACAGTGAGAGAGAGAGAGAGAGAGAGAGAGAGAGAGAGAGAGAGAGAGAGAGAATGTGTGACCAGGAGAGGGGCAGAGAGAGGGAGACAGAGAATCCCAAGCAGGCCCTGTACACACTTCTCAAAGAGTTGGCACTGAGAAATATTGACTGTGAGTGTAAGGAAAAATATAATTGGTTTGTTTTTTTTGTTTTTTTTTGTTTTTTTTACATTATAGAATATTTAGAAATAATAGAGGCGCGCCTGAATGGCTCAGTTGGTTAATTGTCCAACTCTTGATTTCAGCTCAGGTCATGATCTCACCATTGTGTCATGAGATTGAGCCCCTCATTGGCTCTGTGCTGGATGTGGAGCTTAAGATTTTCTCTCCCTCTCTCTCTCTTTCCCTCCTTCCCTCTCCCTACCACCTTCCCTCCCTCTGCCCCTCTCCTGCTCTTGGTCTTGAAGGAAGGAAGGAAGGAAGGAAGGAAGGAAGGAAGGAAGGAAGGAAGGAAGGAAGGAAGGAAGGGAAAGAAAGAAAGGAAGAAAAAGAAAAAGGGAAGGAGGAAGAGGAGAAAAATTTCTATACCAAGTATTAGGTATAGTTTGATGGGAAACATGATAGTTTGGAAACTTTATTTTGGGAGCTTTTTAAGATATGGAAAAAGGTATAATTTTATAAGTTTTAGCACACTTAATAAAAATACATTTATAACCCATATGGATAGACTAGATCTGGAAATATGTCACTTCCAAGTACTCAGAGTTTGAGGTTAAAGAATGTATTTAAAAATCACTGAAGTTTTCTCCTCTCTCCGGCTTCACTGAAGCTTGGAAAAGGTAGGTCCTTACTACTTTGTCTATTTTTGTCTTGAACCACTCTGCCAAATGAAATACTAAGACCTTTATAGCAGATTAGAATAATTTCAGATCAATTAAGTACACATAGACAAGAGTTTTCAGGGAAACTTTAGTAGAGTCATGCTCATACTTTAAAATCCAAACTTCCTTGTATGACTGTCATATGCCTTTCATACCTGTTCAGAGATGATATTCTAAACCATTTAATTCACTAGAGATTTCAGGCCAGATTCTTCACTGTGTTTTGACTGGACTATTATTTCAACACAGGGTCAGTTTTGTACAAAAAAATGAAATTATAATGAATTATGTTTATTTAGAGTTTGCAAATGAACACATTAATTTGAGTCACACTTGCCAGAAATACATTGTTTCCACATAGCTGTTATTTTGGATGTTTTTGCTATCTGGAATGTCATCAGAGCCTAGTAATTTGAAATGCCCACTGGCAGTACATACTTCTTGCAATTCTACATCATCATAATGCTTAATTTAATAATGGGATCCAATTTGTTCTCTGAGTATGAGCATTTTAATTATTTGAAATATAAATAGGGAAAGTTTGGTAATAGAAACCTTTTCCCTCTGAAAGGTAATTCACAGATCCATATTTTTCTCTCACTTCATCCACCATGTTATTGGTTCTTAGTAAATAATTAAAAATGAAGAATTTATTCACCTCGAGTTAGAGACCATCCAGATAAAATTTATCAGTTTCATAATCTGAGTCTTAAAATACACCTCTAACCATATATTATTGTAACTGCTAAAATCAAATGATGTAGACAAGGTAATAAGATGATAGTATAATATGGATAGAGATATATGTGAAACAGTAAACATGAAAGTTACAATCCATATGGCTTATAATAAAGCTGGCAATGCTTTTCCTTCTAGAGACCTCCAAGGAAAGGATGAATTCATTAACATATTTATATTTACAGTAACTCCAGGATGTAATATTTGAGGAACGGATTATGAAAATGCAATTAACACGTATATTTCTTTTGTATGTTTTATCATTTTGAGATATATGTTTTTAGATTTGTTCTTATGACACATTATAGTGATTTTCTTTAAAAAATAAAACATCAAACATATAGGTTGGAATCTTCATCAAAGTTTGCCATAAACTCTAGGATTTTATTGTAGACAATTGTATATATGACTTAGACTAGGTCCAAGGGCCAGTCAAAGGAGTCCTTGGCTTTGTGCAGAATAGAAATCAAACTTGATCCAGGAGAAAGTGAGAACAGAATTTATTAAGTAGCATAAGTTATAGAGTATACCAGATCGGGTGATGGGAAGTTCAGAAAAGTGAGTCTCCCTGTCACTTGGGGTTAGAAGTTTATATTGGAAAGGGGTCCAGGGTACATGTTTTTTTCAGGCATCCAGGGTAGGGTCCAATCAAAGGTAACCATCAGGTATTATTACATAAATCATCAAAGACAGGCCACTGTAGACCAAAGTTTGTTCAAAGCTAATGTCCTGGTACGTGCTTGGGATCTGTTTATTCTTAGGTATTGTCAGGTGTATGGGCACCTAGGATGAAACTCAGAGAATAATCAACTTTCTTGATTCTCCTTTGGAGTGGGAACATAGCTTCTTTGGTTTACTAGGATTCAAGGTGAAATACAGAACATGAGTAAATGGGGCCTAGCAGGGAAACAGCAGGCATGGAAGCTTTCTAAAATGAAGTCCATTCAGTTTCCCTATCTCATACATAGTAAGGAAGAATGAGAAAACTCATAAATAGGAAATAAAGCCTCAGATGAATTTATCTAAAATTATCATAGACACATTACCTTTATTTGGATTTTATTAAGTCATTATATTATGTTTTATTCCACCCTTGAAGTATGGCAACAAGAGATCAGAAATTATACATTTACCCATTGCTGTATTATATGCAAACTCTAGAAAGCACTTTATATACCATATGTGAATTAGATTGTGTTAGAAGGACACTGATGCAAAGGATTGCTCAGAGTTTGTACTAGTAGAGTTAAAATAAATGACCAGTGGGGCACCTGGGTGGCTTAGTTGGTGAAGCTTCCGACTTTTGACCAGCTCAGGTCATGATGTCACGGTTTGTGAGTTTGAGCCCCATGTTGGGCTCTGAGCTGACAGCACGGGGCCTGTTTGGGGTTTTCTCTCTCCTCTCTCTGCTCCTCCCCTGCTCATGCTCTCCTTCTCTCTCTCTTTCTCTCAAAATAAATAAATAAAGCTTATTTTTTTTAATGACCAGTAATCCAAAACATTGTTCTAGAAAATACTTCCCTTAAGCTATAATATAAATGACTAAAAAATGCAAGCCTTCTTTCTGGTCATAGAATTATAGATTTTCATGACAGGAAATAATCTTTGAAAGCCAAATTATAGATCATTAATCGTGTTCATAGGCAGTGCAAATTATCCTACCCTACTTGGTACCTGTATCCGAGACTTTTAGTCTACCTTTCATCTTTGCTGAATAGCTGGTCTTCCCTATCAGTTCACTGAATGAATCCTCCTTGTTCTTACCTAAAGTACAACTTCTCTGTTTTGTAATATATAGCATTTTTTCTCCACTATGTAAGTCCTCTTCTTATGAAGTACACTCTTTTTTTCCACTGTAACCATTCACTCCCACAGAATAAAAATATGTAGTAATGTGTAGGTATAAAAATAATACAGTAAGGAAAACATTCATACCACACCTTCTTTATCCATTCATCTATGAACACTTGGGTTGTTTGCATATTCTTGGCTATTGTAAATAATGCTGCAGTAAGCATAGGGGTGCATATATCTTTTTGAGTTATTTTCTTGGTAGGGTGGGTAAATAGACAGTAGTGGAATGACTGGAGATGACATTTCTATTTTTAATTTTTTGGGGAAACTTCGTACTGTTTTCCGCAATCCCTCCACCAATTTACATTTCCACCAATAGCATAGGAGGGTTCCCTCAACAGTATTTCTTTTTTTAATTTCCTTTTCTTTTCTTTGTTTTTTCATTTCATTTTTCTTTTCTTTTCTTTTCTTTTCTTTTCTTTTCTTTTCTTTTCTTTTCTTTTCTTTTCTTTTCTTTTTTTTTGTCTTTTTGATAGTAGCCATTCTACTGTTGTGAAGTGATATCTCATTGTGGTTTAGGTTAACGTTTCCCTGATGATAGTGATGTTGAACATCTTTTCATGTGTCTGTTGGCCATCTATATATCTTCTTTGGGAAAATATCTATCCTGCCCATTTTTCAATTAATTTTTTTAATATTTATTAATTTTTTGAGAGACAGAGAGAGACAGAGCTTGAGTGGGAGAGGGACAGAGAGAGAGAGAGAGAGAGGGAGACACAGAATCTGAAGCTGGCTCCAGGCTCTGAGCTGTCCACACAGAGCCCGATTTAGGGCTCGAACTCACAGACTGTGAGATTGTGACCTGAGCCGAAGTCAGATGCTCAACCTACTGAGCCACCCAGAGATGCCTCTATCCTGCCCATTTTTTAATTGAATTTTTTTGGTGTTAAGTTATATAAAATCTTTCCATATTTTAGATGTTAACAATTTATTTGATATATCATCTCCCAGTCAATAGGTTGCTTTTCCATTATGTTAGTTTCCTTCATTGTACAAAGCTTTTTATCTTGGTATTGTCCCAACAGTTTAATTTTGCTTTTGTTTCCCTTGTCTGATGAGTGATATCAATAAATGTATTGCTAGGACTGATGTTCAAGAGATTACTGCCTATGTTTTTCTTTAGAGGTTTTATGGTTTCAAATCTCACATTTATGTCTTTATCCCATTTCAAGTTAATTTTACTGTGTAGTGTAAGTAAGAATGTGGTCCAGTTTCATTTTTTGCATGTATCTGTCCAGTTTTCCTAGCACTAATTATTGAAAAGACTGTCTTTTCTCCATTGTGTATTCTTTCCTCCTCCATTGTTGATTAATTGACCATATAATTATAGGTTTATTACTGGACTCTCTATGCTCTTCCATTGACCTCCATGTCTATTTTTGTGCCATTACTATACTCTTTTGATTAGTATAGCTTTGCAGTATTTCTTGAAATCTGGAACTGTGAAACCTCCAGCTTTGTTCTTCTTTCTCAAAATTGCTTTGGCTATTTTGTGGTTCCATACAAATTTTAGGATTATTTGTTAGAGTTGTATGAAAAATGCTATACATACTTTGAAGTGAATTGCCTTAAATCTGTAGATTGCTTTGGGGAGTATAACATTTTAAGAATATCCTTCCATTCTGTGAACACTAAACACCTTTCCATTTGTTTTTGTTGTCTTCGGTGTTTTTTTTGTTTTGTTTTGTTTTGTTTTGTTTTATCAGTTTCTTATAGTTTTCAGTGAATGGGTCTTTCATCTCCTGAGTTAAATTTCTTCCTAGGTATTTATTATTTTATTGTAATTTTAAATGGGATGAGATTGTTTTCTTAAATTTTCTTTATGAATCTTCATTATTAGTGTATTAAAACTCAACAGATTTCTGTACATTAATTGTGTAATCCTACATGTTTACTAAATTCATTTATTCTAAATAATTTGTTGGTAGAGTCTTTTGGGTTTCCTTTCTCACTCTTTTCCTTCCTTCCTTCCTTCCTTCCTTCCTTCCTTCCTTCCTTCCTTCCTTCTTTCTTTCTTTCCTTCTTTTGAGAGGACACCAGTGTGGGGGAGAGGAATAGAAGAGAAGAAAGAGAATCTCAAGTAGGTTACATGCTCAGTGTGGAGCCCAAATTGAGGTTTGATTCCACAACACTGGGATCACAGCGTGAACTAAAATCAAGAGTCAGATGCTCAACTGACTAAGCCACCCAGGTACCTCCTCTTGAGTTTTCTAAATATAGAATTATTTCATCTGCAAAACAAAAGATATTTTTAATTCTTCCTTATCATATTTGATGCAAATTTTCATTGTTTTTGGTCAATGATAGTCAAAGCAGTTGATCATTCATTCCACACTTTAAAGCTCATTTGTTTGGCTTCAAGTAGAATCGTGATTACCTTCTTCAGATCTCACTGGAGGCTCCAGCCCATTTTTCTTAAGTGTCTCTGTATCCTTCTCTTTTATCCCTCAATATCTTGGAATTGCTCAGTCCTCAACATTCAGTCCTATTCTCTCCAGTTGACCCATTCTTCAAGGAGCTCATCCAGACAGTGGGCCTTAGCTATTATCTCTATTGTAATATCCACAAATTTACAGCTCTCCTTTTGAACTTTCTTCTGACTTCCAGACTTGTACAGTAAATGATCCTCTCAGTATCTAATTTGATGTCCAGTTGACACTTTGAACTTAACATGTCTAAAACAGATCGTTTGATTTCTTTTGTCCTCTACAGACATTTACATCTTCCTCTAGTCACCCCATTTCAATAAATGGCACAACTCAACATTTCTACTTTCGTTCAGGCAAAAATCTAAAGGTTGACGCTTAACTCTCTATTTTACATTGAACCATTTATTTAATCTATTAGAAATCTTGGTTGACTCTGCTGGTATGGTTCCCCTTTCATCTAAGCTACCCCCTGTGACCCTCATCACCTGGTGCTCATGCTCTATGTTAATGTCCTCCTCTTGAATGTGACTCTCTTCATGAGAGCTATCATTTCCTTCTAGCCAATAAAATAAGACAAAGATGAGGATTTTGCAAACATAATTAAAGTCTTGAATCAGTTGATTTTGAGTTAATCAAAAAGATTAGTGATCTTGACTTAATCAGGTAAAAGCCCTTAGAAGAGGCACTGACCCCTCTCTGAGCTCAGAAAGATGTTGAGGGATAATGGGACCCAGTGAGGCTTAAGGATATATGTTCAAATATGTGTAATTACTTGAGAATAGCTCACTGAACCAGAAACAGTAACAACAGCAAATACTACTTATCCTGGTCCTAAAGATTGAAATTCAAACATTCTAGCTTATTTTGTAGTAAATCTTTGCGAATGAAATAACTTTGTAAAGAGTACCGTAGGAGACTTCCCAATAATTAATTTTCTAACAAAATTAGGTTCATATAACACTTAAATGAGATAAAGTATTCAAAGATACAGCTTGGTGTTATTGTATACTTATGGCGGGAAGAGATGGTCATGCAGAATCAAAGTGTCACAGTATGGAGGAAAGGGAAAAAATATAAAATGGCCAACTTCACATTTCTGGTTAATGCTGAATTCATTTTGCATATGTTTCTATTAATATACCCGTATGTACAAATGACAGAGACAAAATGGCAGAATTCAGAGCTGAATATACAGTAGGACCATCTCAGTATAATGTTTTTATTTCTTTTCTTTTTTTTTTTTTTTTTACATCCTGTGTTCTAGGCCCAGGTTAGTAGTCACAAAGTTAAATATCTTATTCTATGAGAATGAAAAGAGGAGTCTGCTTTCATAAAAGTTTAGGGATTTAGGGTTAACAACATGCATTTGTATTAAGAACGATAGGATTTACTATTCATTTTAAAACACGTCATTGCTTTTATTATGCAGCTATTTTTGACTTCTAAATGAATGAAGCTACATCATACATATGTATGTGTGTTTATTCTCAAGGACAACCCAGAGGAACTAGAGAAAATGATTCAAGTGCATAGCCACTCTCAGTGGCACTTCAGATGGAAACACACGTGCACTGTTATAAGGAGGTCAGGCTCGCTGAGAGTTAATACAGAAATCAGTAGTCTTCTATAGAATACAGGTACAACATGAAAGAGACATGAGCTCTTTGGCTAGCATCATGCAAAGGATTGCTCCTTAGGGAAATTATGCTAGCAATTGGGTTGCTCATTTGTTATTGGATTTTTGTCTAGCAAAGTTGTTTGTACTCTGATCAGCAGCAACTTTTATTTATAATTGGAACCTTTCCAGTGCAGGTACCATAGGAATTAAATGATAATGGAGGGTGCTTCTTGTTTATGAGGTAATAACGATATTAAGTCTAGAGTTAACCTGAATATTAAAGACCTCTGAGGACCTAGTAATGACTGAGTTACTATCATTCTGATTAATAAATCAAAAGAAAAAAAACCTTAACTTTTTTTTTATCTTAACACATTTTTTTAAAGACCAGGAGTTCAAAATAATCATATTGAAATACAATTTATTAGGAAGGTTAGAGATAGCATTACTTTATTTGGCTTGGGTAATGTGTATACATTTTTTAAGTTTTTATTTAATTTCCAGTTTGTTAACATATAGTGTAGTATTATTTTCATGTGTACAATTTAGTGATTCACTTACATAGAACACCCAGTGCTCATCACAACAAATGCACTATTGAATCCCCAGCACCTAATCCATCCCCCTCACCCACCTCTCCTCTGGTAACCATCAGTTTGTTCTCCATAGTTAAGAGTCTTTTCCTTGGTTTGCCTCTCTCTCTCTTTCTTTCTCTCTCTTCTTTTTCCTTTGCTCATTTTGTTTCTAAAATTCCACATTTGAGTGAAAGCATATAGTATTTGTCTTTCTCTGACTGACTTATTTCATAATAAGAGCATAATACTCTCTAGCTCCATCCACCTCATTGCAAAAGGCAAGATTTCATTAGTATTTACAGCTGAGTAATACTCCATTGTATGTATAAATACCATCTCTTCTTTATCCACTCGTAGTCAATGGACACTTGGGCTGTTTTCATAATTTGGCTATTGTAGATAATTGTGCTATAAACATCAAAGTTCATGTATCCCTCTGAATTAGTATTTTTATATTCTTTGGGTTGAATACCTACTAGTGCAATTGCTGGATGGTAGTGTAGTTCTATTTTTAACTTTTCATGGGACCTCCACACTGTTTTCCATAGTGGCTGCAATAGTTTGCATTCCTAACAACAGTGCAAGAGGGTTCTTCTTTCTCCACATCCTCACCAACACGTGTTGTTTCTTGTGATACTGATTTTAGCCACTCTGACAGATGTGAGGTGATATCTCATTGTAGTTTTTTTTTTAATTTTTTTAACGTTTATTTATTTTTGAGACAGAGAGAGACAGAGCATGAACGGGGGAGGGTCAGAGAGAGAGGGAGACGCAGAATCGGAAGCAGGCTCCAGGCTCTGAGCTGTCAGCACAGAGCCTGACACGGGGCTCGAACTCACGGACCGCGAGATCATGACCTGAGCCGAAGTCGGCCCCTTAACCGACTGAGCCACCCAGGCGCCCCTCTCATTGTAGTTTTGATTGTATTTTCCTGATTATGAGTGATGTTGAGCATCTTTTCATGTGTCTGTTAGTCATCTGTATGTCTTCTTTGCAAAACTTTCTAATTGTGCCTTTTGGCCAATTTTTAATTGGATTATTTGTTTATTGGGAAAACTGGACAGCAACCTGCAAAAGAATGAAACTAGACCACTTTCTTACACCAAACATAAAAATAAATTCAAAATGGATTATCCATTCTGACATCCTATATCTTCTGATTGGAGCATTTTCCATTTACATTCAGAAAATTATTGATAGATATGAATTTGGTGCCATTTTTTTTGTTGTTGTCTCTGGATATTTCCTCAGTTCCTTTCTAGTCCTTGTGGCTTTTGGTCTATCTTTCCCACTCAAAGAATCCCCTTTACTATTTCTTGTAGGACTCGTTTAGTGGTCACAAACTACTTTAGTGTTGGGAAACTCTCTCTGCTATTCTGAATGATATAGCCTTGCTGGATAGAGTATTCTTGGCTGTAGCCTTTCCCCATTCAGCCTGTGGCATATATCATGCCACTCCCTTCTTCTCTGCCAAGTTTCTCTGGAGAGATCTGCTGCTAGAATTATTTGTCTTCCCTTGTAATTTAGAGATAGACTTCTTTTGTATTGATGCTTTTTAAGATTTTTTCTTTCTACATTTTGCAAATTTAACTAGGAGAAAGGATTAAGGAAGTAAATGTGGGTCCTGAAACCATAAAAATCCTAGAGGTGAACACAGGCAGTAACTTCTTTGATATTAGTCACAGCAACTTCTTTCTAGATATGTCTCTGGAGGCAAGGGAAACAAGAACAGAAGTAAACTACTGGGATTTCATCAAGGTAAAAAGCTTCTGCACAACAAAGAAGGCAATCAACAAAACTAAAGGGCAATTTATGGAATGAGAGAAGATATTTGCAAGTGACATATCTGACAAAGGGTTAATATCCAAGATATATAAAGAATTTATAAAATCCAATGCCCCAAAAACAAATAATCCAATTAAAAAATGGGCAGAAGATGTGAACAGACATTTCTCTGGAGAGGACATACAGATTGCTAACAGACACATGAAAAGATGCTCAACATTACTTCATTAGTACTTCCATCATTGTTGCCTCATTATAATATCCTGATTCCAGGAATTTTGATCTTGCTCTACTTTACTTCTTTCTTATATACACTTTCCCTAGACGATCTCCTGTAATGGATATGCTACACTTTCCATATATTACCCCTCAGAGTTATTGCAAAAATCTGTACTCTTTGCTCTGTTCCAATTGCTATTGCAACCATGAGCTTTCCCATCCATCTTCTAATTGGCTCTCAGTTACTCGTTTCTCTCTGCTTTAGCCCATTCTCTTTGCTGCCTATGTGATCTTCTCAAAAGTCTGGCTTTGTCTCTTTCCTGCATAAAGAACTCTGGTGGTAAACTATTGAACAGACCAGGAAGTCCAACACAGTTTATTCACAAGCTTTTACCGTTCTCCATGATCATCTCTTGACATTTCACCATTGCATTCTATCAACCCCTGCACTGCAAACATCACTGTATTCTGTCCACAGTGAATGTCTTACTGATGCTTGAACATGTTGTAGTGCTTTGGTTGAGAGTTGCTTCTTCTCCTTTTACCTGACTCCAATGAGCTCTTGTCTGTAATATTTCTTCATTCAGCAGGCAATTTGTCGCTAAGCTTGCATTCTTTCACCAACTATGCTTACCTCCAAATGTGAGATAATGCATATGTTAATGACCTAACTTTCTTGAAAGATTTGAGTAGTGCACAAACATGTATGTGTTAGAAATAGAAGAAATCAGAGACAGAGAGAATAAGGGAGAGGCAAGTTGCATAGGCAAAGAACAAACAGTAACCTGAGTAATTCAGAACAAAAGTTTGAAAACCCCTCATTTTTTTCATTTACTCCACTGTTACCCCAATATTTGGTGAGAGTGGCAAGTTTTATTGGTTTCCCTATAAATATCAGCACCAAAAAATTTAGAAGTTACATTTCTATGGCCAATTCCATTTAAAGATGGAACAAACTGCTTAGAAAATTTAGGCAAAATTCCCAGCAGCTTGATTTTGATTATCTAGGCAATTGAAGCAAAAACAGTTTTAATGCTTGAATTAAGCAAGTGATTGCCTAAACTCTTCACTTCACTTTAGCTATGGAGACAAACACTTCATTGGCTTTCTCCCTAATCATACTTTTTCTGTCACAAGTCACTAAGCAGTTTCATGTATACATACTATTTAGAAACTCTGATTATTTTTACTGGTAAGTTTAATAATGCACAAGGAATAAAGAAGGAGGCAAACTGTTTACATGGCCTCATTATTCAGAGTCATCCTAGAATTATTTTGGTAAATTGTCTCATACAATAGAAAATAAGTCTGAACACTGAGAAATCAAGAAATTATTTTTTCTCATGCTAGGAGTAAAAATCATATTTTAAAACACCAACCTGTGTTATTTTTTCCTCTCCAGATATGTAAGAAGTGCTCATCATGTGACATATGAAATATTAATCATCTATATTTGCAAAAACATATACCATGGTTTACGAACATAATTACATTCTTAGAATTTCTCATAAATATATAAACATTGTAAATTAAGGGCATTGTAATTACTCTCTTAATTTTAAAGGTAAACTACATTAATTAGTTTTGACTCAACTTTTTTGTTCTTTTTTTTTTCTCTCCCGCACAGGCATTTTCTGATTAATTGTCTTCACCTTCCTATTATAGTTCTTTATTTTTTTTCTCACTAATTGATGCAAGTAACTATATATTTGTCAGCCATGTGTCTTACCAGTCCTCTGCATTTAGTATCTTGGTCATTGTAGCATGCATTATATTTTAGCTAACTAGCTTATGTGCAAAGCAATAAGCTGGGTGCAACCTGTTAAGACAAAACAGTCTACAGATGGAAAGCATGTCCAAATAATTTTTAGTTCTACTTTATTGTATTTAAGCCTACACACTTCCTTGAACATTATTCCAACCCCCCCTTATATATTACCTTAAAAAATTATCATCTTCTTGTAGCACCTGGGTGGCTCAGTCGATTGTCGACTTCAGCTCAGGTCATGATCTCACAGTTGATGAATTTGAGCCCCACATCAGGCTTTGTGCCTTCAGCTCAGAGCCTAGAGCCTGCTTCGGATTCTGTGTCTGTCTCTTTCTCTAACCCTCCCTCACTCATGCTTTCTCTCTCTCTCTCTCTCAACAATAAATAAAACATTAAAAATATTATCTTGTGATCTTTTTAGTCTGTCTTTTTCTCTTCTTTTCTTTTAACCAGATTTGTTGTGAAGTATAATACATGATGAGTACATAAAGTCATAAATGTACTGTTTAAGAAATCAGGGTCCCTGGGTGGCTCAGTTGGTTGAATGTTCGACTTTGCTTCAGGTCATGATCTTGCAGTTTGTGATTTCGAGTCCCACATCAGGCTCTGTGCTGACAGCTCAGAGCCTGTAGCCTGCTTCGAATTCTGTCTCCCTGTAGCTCTCTCTGCCCCTCCCATGCTCATGCTCTGTCTCTCTATCAAAAATAAATAAACATCAAGAAAATTAAAAAAAATAAATTACTGTACAGTGTTCAACTATATAATTGCTACACAGATCAAGGAATAGAATATTGCCAGTACCCTAAATCTGCCCTCAGCATGTCACCCTTCCTGAAAAGGAGCCCATTTTCTAAAACTAACTCCCCTGACTGGTTGCATCCAACTTTTCATTTTAGGATACTGTATTTGTCTGCTTAGGCTACTGTAACAAATTACCATAGAGTGGATGGCCCCAACAACAAACATTTATTTTTCACAGTTCTAGAAACAGGGTAGTCTAAGATGTGCAAGAGATTCAGATTTTGGTGAGGGCCCATATTCTGGTTTGCCGATGTCTTCTCATCATATCCTCACATGGCAGAGGGCATTAGAGCAAACAATTCTTTCATACCCCTTCTTATAAGGGTAGTATTCTCATCATGAGAGTCCAACTCCCATGACTTAATTACTTCCCAAGACCCTATTTCCAAATCACACTGGCCGTTAGGATTTCAACATATTAATTTTGGGAAGACACAAGCATTCGGTCCATAGCAGGTACTATCTGTTGGATTCCTAAAATTTCCTAAGTTTTCTCAGGTTTTAAATTTTATGTGAATGGAATCCTCTATTATTATTATGTATATGTTATTTTGTGTATCTGCCTTATTATTTTAAATGTTATGCTATAAAACATCCATATCATTGTATGTAACTGTTTCAGTCACTCATGTTTATTGCTGCATAGTATACCGCTGGTAATGATAGCATTCATCATTCAACCAGACAACTATCAGTGAACAGTTTCTCTGTGATCTTTCCTGTATATGGTTCCTGGTAAACATAAGCACTATTTCTGTAAAATATATTAAAGAGTGGAATTGTTCACAACCAGGGATTTTCCCTCTTTATCTGTTCATACAAAAAAATAAATGTATCCATGAATTTATCCTTGTAATTGATACTGGTATAATTTTAATCAGAATTGACTCCTTCCGTGCCCTCCTCCAAAATATATAACTTTTGAGGACTAATATTCTACCTGTACATATTGTCCAAGGTATTCCTCATCCTGCCAAAGTACTACAAAGCTCAAGAAGACAATAGACGGAATGGTTTAAACCTTTGACAATGAAATTCATGATTAAATGATGCTTATAATATGATGCTTTTCAACTGGTTAGTATACATTTCTTGTTTTTATTTTCTATTAAAATATGTTCTATAATAGCAGTCTTGGGTTATATCCCCATAGAATCCAAGACAAATTTGAAGCCTGGCAAGTATGGAATAAAATAAGACACAGTGTTATAGGCTTTACCTCAGTTCAATCAAATGGTTAGATTCAATAAAACTTAAATCAATAAATCATGAGTTTCCAACATTTATTGTACAGATTAGTATTACAAATCAGATTTTAGAGTGGACAATAAAGGTTATAGCTTTTCGTTTTCTTACACCAAATGATTTTTTCGCAGTGACTTTCTTGATTTTGTGTAACTGAAGAAAAACACAACCCAGAGTCATCAATTGAAATTTACCTTGTAGCTTTCTGTTTGCAAAGTTATTTTATGACGGGGGTCATGAAGCTATTATTTTTCTTATTGACATTTCTTCAGAAGACTTGCACAAATTAAAATGACTTTGAGTCAGTATTAGATTTGTAGATAAAGGCAGGTATTGAGCCAGTTGAAAAGGTCTGGATGAGGGGCACCTGGGTGGCTCAGTTGGCTAAGTGTCCAACTTGACTCTTGGTTTTGGCTCAGGTCCTGATCTCATGGTTTGTGGATTCGAACCCCTCATGGGGTTCTGTGCTGACAGTGAGGACATTGCTTGGGATCCTCTGTCTCCCTCTCTCTCTGCCCCTCCCCGACCTTCTTTCTCTCTCAAAATAAACAAACAAACAAACAAACAAACAAACATTAAAAAAACGAAAATGTCTGGATGAAAAAAGGATAGTTTCCATAAAGCGATAGTCTCATCATTTGGGCAATAAACTCCTTCTAAAATATAAGTAACAAAGTTGAAAAAGTAACCTCTTTGCTAGCTGTATGTTTTTGTACACATTAATGTGTCTTTTCTCTCTCATTAGAATGTAACTTTATCCACATCAAATTCAGAAGTATTCAGAGTTAAGGGACATTAAATTAACTGTTCTTTAATTTGCTATGTAAAACTGAATGATAAATTATGTTTTGTATGGTAGTGTTTGAATAAAAACACACTAATATCATTAAATTTTATAACTTAGCCAGAAAATATTTTAAAAATGTTTCATGAAAAGGTAAGTTATACTGTAACTTAATAAAATTATTCTTGCTTTAATTTATTTTTGCCAAATATTTGATCAGCCATAACCATTGATAGAATGCCTATTTAGAGGTCCAAATACAGATGCAGGTATTTTTAACATTTACATGGTTCTTCCTTTTTCACTCTATATGATCTGCTGAAGTGATTTATTTACCCCTGCAAAATCTATGTAATTAAGTACACCCAATAAACAGTTATTGAATCCATATTATATGCCATGACCTATGTATGATGCCATGACAATATTGACTCAAAGCAGAATGGTTCCTCTTCACATGGAATTTATTTCCTAATGTGACCAGTACCTACTGATTATATAAGCATCCTCATTTGAGATGACAACAGATCCTCAAACTAAGACCAGTCTCATTATCCTTTATTGTTTAAATATTTTCCTTTCATTGCCACCGAATATATCCAATAACACAACCAAATTCATGAGTTTCATCTCTGACTTTTTTCTCCCTCTGTTATTTCGTAATTGGTTTTCCATTTCCTATAATGTTACCTTGGAAGTGTCTCTAATATCCAAATCCTTCTCCTGTCAAAGCCTCAGTTCAGATCTTTCCTTCTTTCCCTTGGACTGCTATGATGAACTTGCAATTGCTCTCCCTTCCTCTTGTCTCTTTCCCTTCTAAAAAGCCAGTAGAATGATCTTTCTAACTTTTCCTTAGAAAAACAAATTAAAGAAAACTCTGATCCTTCTCCTCTGTTCTGTACTTATGAATCCTTGTCATCTAACAGACAAAATCCACCAAATTTACTTGCATTGTGTATTAGAATGTTTACATCCATGTTCTGTAACTAATTCTCTAACTCCATAGTCTGTTATCCAGTGCTGTTTAACCCTGAAATTGGACTGTCCTTTCCAGCTCTATCAAGTTAACGTATAGATTCAAATTACATACATCATTCATCATTCTATATTTCCGTATATGTTATTTCATCTTCCTTTTATGTCTGTACCTTTTATTGGCCATTCTTGTCAAATTTGAAATGGTGGCTTATCTTTCATGTATAATATGAAAGAGTTCAATAATTTATGATTTATTGAGTTCCTATAATTAAAAAGTACTATATTTGGCACTAGGGATGCAAAGCATTGTTTTAAAATATTACTTATTGATTTATTTAACAAATATTCATTAATTACTCTGAGCCAAGCACTGCTCTAGGCACAAATGATAGAGTTATGGACATTCCAGATAGAGTACTGATCCTATGTAGTTTACATTTCAGTTTAGGGACAGGTAATATTTGACAGTTTTGTGCAGAAAAAGAGAGAGAGACAATCTTCTCATAGATTTTAAATGCTGTAGAAGAAATGAAAAGGTTTAAAGCAATAATGAATGGGGAGTTGAAGGCTGTATTCAAGAGAATCTCTTGAATTACTAACATTTTTTTGTCAATAACTAACAATTAGACAAAAAGTCACCCATGGAGGACACAGACAAGAAATGTCACTGTGGCTGGATTATAATTGCCATAGCAATAACAAGAGGTAAACAAGGTCCAGATCATGGACAACCATGTGGGTCTTTATGGAAGATGGACATTAAGTAGCATAACACCAGAAGGTGTTAAACAGAAGCAAAATGATGTTTCATCATTATGATATATCTCTATTTTGCAGTATGACTTAATATTGCACTATTGTTTTCTACATGTCTGTGTTTCCTTCCACACGTGATGCTCTTTAAAATGCACAGAGAATCCTGTGCACTCAGAATGTACATTTTGAACTAGGGAATGAATGAATGAATAAATGAATATAAGTAGTTTCAGAGGTCTCAAAATAGAACTCAAGTTATTTTAGTTATTTTATATTGCTACTTACATCCTGAATAAAGTCTAATATAAGAACTATGTTGTTAGATTTAGTCGTATACTAAATTAAAAAATATAGTAACTGCTAAAATAATTTATAATTTCCAGTCAGAGGGAAGTAAGATGATTTTATCTACTATATTTCTGGACAAAAGTATCAGTAATACAACAGAAAATGAAATAAAACAAACATTTGGGATCAACAAATTAAAAAAAAAAAGCTTCACTCTCTCTCTTTCTCTCTCTCTGCCCCTCCCCCACTGACACTGTCTCTCTCTCTCTCAAAAATAAGCACACATTAAAAAAACCAACATCTTCACTGAGTAAATGTCAAATAAGACTTTCTTAAAACATTTTTAAAAACCTCCCTTTCTTAAGTTATACTTTGTTAATACTTGTAAAATATTTTGTTAGTAATTTGAAGAGAACTAGAGCACATATTTTTCTTATCACCTCTAATTACTTCCCTAACACTCAGAGTAACAAACATATTGCTTATATCTTGATTTATAAAACAAGTTCCTCCTTAACGTTTTGTGTTGACACCTATAAAAAATAGGAAGGAAATAGTCCAAAATAACCAGTCGGTGGAAAAGCTTGGAGACTGCAAATATTACCCAGTGCATCCCACTTATGAGGGCAATACTGTCTGAAATGACCTTGCAGCAGATGATTTGGAGGCACTTGAAATCTTGCTTCAACAGCAGATCTGATAGTTGTGGTTTTATTTATTTTTTGCCAAAGCTTAGCAGTTGGACACAAGAGTATTTGCTGCAGTAGTGAAAAATCAATATGATTACCTCTTTGCCACAGGGCTACATCTAACTACAATATCCTGGACAACACGTATAAGCATTACTCACAGATAATGCTGCATTGCAGGAGGGAGCTGAATGAGAACAAATAACGATGACATTTCTGCCTTCGAAAAAGTTACAGATGACATTAAGATTTAACACGAAGTGCATTAAAATGAAAGATTGCGGTTATCTCTGTGGTATTAAATTAGAAACTGGCTCCTCGATGCTGCTTTTTGAGATCAGATCGGGTGTATTTGACCAAAGGAGGGAGGCTCAGCCTACATAAAGATTGGGAGTCAGATATATTTTTATTATTTTCTGTCACATTACTAAAGACATCATCACCTCACCTCAACTTTCCTATATGTTCAGTTAAAACGACCTTACCTTTGAAATAGCATTTAAAATAAAATGGAAATCTTAGCATCCACCTTCAGCAGGTGGAAACTATGACATGGCTTATACTTTCAGCTCCATTGATTTAGGTAAAATTCTGAAAAGAAAGGAAACTATTTCAATTAAAGCAATTTGAGGGCTTATTCACGTTTACAAAAAGCAACATCTGTACTTCCATGTAATGCCAGAGAACTGTCAAACTAGCAGTTTTCACATATATCATCCCCATTTCAGCACTCATATTTTCTACATATATTGTGTTTCAAATTGTATTTCCTAGTTAATAACTTATTTTGAAAGTAAATAATTCCAGGGTTTATTGGTGACTTAAGACAGAGTGGTAAAACTGTAATCTATTTATTAACATTTGTCTCAAGCTTCCTTTCTGTATTTTGCCAGGGAAAGAAGATAACTATACCTCAGTAAATTACCAAATAAAATTGTACATATGAAGGCCATTATCTCCCAAATAGAATATGCTTATCCACTTCACTTTTAGGGAAATACTATATTGTCTCTGCCTGGACATGCTATGATACAAATAGCAGGTAACAGCCCTTCTGACTTGGAGACATTAACTTCCATCATGACTGTCGACTTGTTCTCAGTGATTTGGACTGTGGTTCAGGCTGTTCTGTGTTTAAAACTACTTAGAAATTATGTGACAGATTCAGGCCAGAATTCAGAGTCCAAATGGAAAAACTGTAAATCTGTAGGCTTAGCATTCTAAACTAAATATATGACTCAGAGCAGGTGGCTATGCATAATTACAAAACCCCATCTTAAGCTTTTAAAAATATTTATCCACCTAAGATATTAAACTGTGTCAAACTAATAAAATTCTTAGGTGAAGAAAAATGTGAAGGTCTTCTGCCATGAAATATGTATGTGTGCTTATAGTTATTCAATTAGTATCAGTAATTCACCACATATAGGTAGAAATTTTGTCTTTATAAATGAGTTCTGGGCAGTGATGGATTCAGCTATTTTAAAAAGACAAGGACAATGGTTCAGGCTGGTGTTAAATGAAATTCAACTTCAAGATGTACATGGGCTACCTAGCTGGTCTAAGGACTCCTAAGCTTGTCTTCCACTCCAGCTTTAGGAATGAATTAGGACCCATAGGCAGGGAATGGGGAGGAGCAAAGGATGGATTTGATGTCTGAATGTATGGCATCATGCTATTTCATGCTGGACGTTAACTGAGATTGAGGAGTTGCACCTGGTCCAGATGAGGTAGTTTCACAGTGGTAAATCTTAAAAAAAATTCTTTTCCACTAAATCAGGCACCATTTACCATTTTTATAATACTCATCTTTACATCATAAAAGCAGCTAAAACAAAACAAGTAGGAAAGTTTTTTTGTCCTGTGTTCAGTTATTTCCAGGCTGTAAAGTGTGTCCATTTTCTGTCTTGGCGATTTTATTGAGCATTTTTTGCTGTTTCTGTCCTTTACTTCTTCCTTTCCTTCCTTTCTCTCTTTTCCTTCTTTCTTTCCTCCCTCCCTCCCTCCCTTCCTTTCTATAGAGGATCTTATTTTTTGAGTATACAATACAGTATTAACTAAGCTATCATACAGAGCATTCTTTCCCTAGATTTATTTTACCCACAAGTGCAGCTTTGTGCCTCTTGGCCAGCATCTGGTGCTTGATCTGTGTACTTGACATTCTTTCTTTTTTTTTTTTTCTTTTACTTTGAAAGGGTCTAGACCTCACCACCCAGAATTTTAAAATATTAAAACAATAATATGCATTTCTTCATATTTTATTTTATATATAAAACAAATAATACATTGAAAATAAAATGGATATTTTCTCTCTCCAATTCTGTGCACCCTCTCTTCTCCAAACAGGTAACCAAATATATATTTAATATATATCTTCTCCATGTTTTTATATTTATAGTTTATAAATATTTTCTATATAACAATATAGTGTTTTGTATGTTCTTTGAGGCCATGAACAAATGCTATCTTTCTCTTACTTTTCACTCAATATTATGTTTATATCCATATATTGATATGTGTAGACTGACATACTCAACAATACACTGTTGATGAATATTTGTTTTCTTCCAGTTATTTAAATTATAAGCAACGAACATCACTGTATATAACTTCTGTTACACATAGTCAAATACTTTTCTGCATCTAAAGTTAAAATTTTGAATCATCAGATATTAAAATTTTAACTTTAATAAATTTTGTAAAGTCTTTTGAAAGAGAGATGAAAATTACAATTTTAACATTGATGTGAGTCTGTGCTCCTTCACATCCTCCCTAAAAATGGGCATTATCAATTTTTGCATCCTTGATAGGAAAACATTGTATCTCATGTTTATTTTCAACTGCATGTATATAATTCTAATTATGCCTTTTGAATGCTTATTAGCTATTCAAGATTTTGCTTATACAAATAGCCTAAATTCTTACCTTCTTTTCCCATTGTTTATTTTTGTTGTTGTTGTTGGGTGTTTGTTTTTGTTTTTGTTTTTGTTTTGTTTTGTTTTACTGATTTGTAGAAACATTTAATAGAGTCACTATTATTTTTTTTATAAACTTCACTGGCTAAGTTTTATTTTATCTTAAAATGTCTTAATGTTCACATGTTTCAATCTGTCAATATTTTCTTTATTAGTCACGATTTTTTGCCTTTTGTATAAAAAGTTCTTTTTTACTTGAAACCCATAAATATATTTTCTATATTTATTTGAATAGTTTTAAAGAAATTTTCTTATTTGTTTTTCCACATACAGTCCTTATATCACTTGGAATTTGCTTGATATATATAATGAGGCTTCAAATTATTTCCATTTATCAAGACATTTTTCTTATTATGAAATAGTTTATCTTTTCTCAATGATGTCTAATATAAATTTTATAAAATGTCTATTTTGTTGATGTTAGTTTTGAATTTTTTAGAGGTTGGGAAATGCATATTTTCTATTCTATTTTTTCTTTTTCAATTTTTTATTAAATTCATTTAGTTAACTTACAGTGTGATATTAATTTCAATTGTAGAATTTGGTGATTCATCACCTACATACAACACCCAGCTTTCATCATGATAAGTTGCCTCCTTCATACCCATCACCCATTTGGAGTTTAAATTTGAATTTATCTTTAGTTAAAAAAAATATTGCTGATCACTTTGGTTCTAAATTAATTCTAGAATCAGTTTTGTTTGCATCTATGAATAGTCCATTGGGGATTTAACAAAATAAATACTGCTGATTAATTGGGAGAGATTTAAATAAAAACAACATTGACAACGTAGAAATCCTTATTTAGTTGTACAAACTTTAACAGTGTTTTGTAATTTCATACATTATTGTTGGTACCTAGTTTGGTTGAGGTTATGATTAGTATATTTATTTAATGTTACTTTTATAATTGATTTCTAGTGAGTGGAATGCTTTAGGTTTTTTAAAACTATTGAGTCTCATTATATGACTATGATTAAACTGTGAACTCAGTAGTCACACTACATGTTTTTAATAGAGATAGACAAACTGAGGGCTGAGGGGGGGTGGGAGGGAGGGATGGGTGGGTGGTGGGTATTGAAGAGGGCATCTTTTGGGATGAGCACTGGGTGTTGTATGGAAACCAATTTGACAATAAATTTCATGTATTGAAAAAAATGATATTGTGCTTAAGGGGGGAAAATCATATGATGACAAATAAAAATTTTTTATGCATATGAAGGATTTAATATAAACAAAGGATCAAGAAAAAAATTAAAAAAAATAGAGACAGACCATTTAAACAAAGTGATTTCCAAGGAATAATAAAAAAAGATATCAAAGAACTACTCTGCAAACAAAACAAAGAAAGAAAAAAGCCTACCAGTTCAAGAGACTTTATTAGGAAAATTCTATGAAAATTTCAAAAATTCCATTCCCAAATCAATTTTTTAAAAAAATTAATAAGTAACTTCAGAAACTAAGAAAAGATAGAAAGCTTCCAAGTTCTTTTTATGAAGTAGTATGACTTAGATACTTGTGGCTGATAAAGATTGCTTAAAAAAATACTACAGACCTGGGATGCCTACCTGGCTCAGCTGGTTGAGTATCTGACTCTTGATCTCTGCTCAGGTCATGGTCTTGTAGTTTGTGGAATCTAGGCCTGGGCTCTGGGCTGACAGCATGGAGCCTGCTTGGGATTCTATTTCTCCCTCTTTCTTTGCCCCTCTCTCCCTCTCTCCCTCCCTTTTTCCCTCCCTCCCTTTCTCTCTTTCTCTGAAAATAAATAAATAGCCTTAAAAAATGTTACAGACCAATCTAACACAACACAAAATTTGTAACTAAAATAGTGAAACAATTTAACTGCTCATTAAATTATAGATCTTGCCTTAGTGTTTGTTTTTTTTCTGAAAAATTCAATGTTAAAGGATATATATTATTCAATGTGGTAATAGATTTAAAGGCAAAATTATAGTATTTTCTGATATCATATTAAGACTAAAATATCTTAAAATTATCTTAATATCTTAGTATTAAAAACAGATGAAGAAAATAATATACAGCATAAAGAGTCTGGGTTTTCTTTATAATAGACTTCGGTCTAAATCACAACAGTGCTATGTGCTATTTGGGTTATCCCAAAGTGACTCATTCACTCTAAGTTTCCATTTTAATATTTACAAAATAGGCACTATAATTGTTTCTACTTTCCTAGCTGAAATCAGATAAACTTCAACCTACTCAACATAATTAATACAAACAGAATTACTGTCAAGATGGGGTGTCTATACATGATTTCTCCTTCCTCACACTGATATGACCTGTTCTTTGGTAAGCCCTGCTGGCTTAATTTTCAATATGTGTCTACAGTTCTGGGGTTCTTGCAGTAAAACTCTGATTTCTCTGCAGAATTCCATACTTGCGCTCTGGAATAGTGCTTCTCAAGTGTTTACTGGTGAATTATACACTCCCCCCCCTCCCCGCCCCACCCCGAATTTATCGCACACTGTTACTTTTGAAAGATACAGTGAAAGTGAATTAGTTAAAAAAGAAATCACACACTTTTATATTTCTTGCTACTATATCACAGCATTGTACAAGTTCTAAATATTTACTCTCCATTCCTGTGGTTTTCCCAGAACAGTAAAACACAGTTCATGAACTGATATCCACCTAGATTGGACTATACGAAAATGTTTTCTTCAATTTCTTCAATGTTATAAAAACATAACTTACATCGTGTCTCTTAGTACTTCATACCAATGTCTTCTTACCCCAGTTAGAGTAATAGACACAATTTTCAGCTGGATTTTTCAAGCCTTGTTTGCTCTAAGTCCTGTTTTGCTTCCTATGCCTCATCTTTGGCTACTCTACTTGTTGAAGGTATTTTATTTACACTTGCCTTCTGGCTTTTCTCAACCCAATTAAGCATATTCCTGGTCAGGTATTCAAAAAAAAAAAAAAAAAAACAAAAACAAAAAACAAAAAAACAAGTTACAGAGAACAAATTAAGAAGAACCCAAGAACCCACAATATTCTTCTAAAATTAAAAAAATACCATAATTTTGAGATATAATTTCTTCCTTTCGAACATAGATATCAACTAGTATTCTGATATTCATTTTTATCATTTCATGCATAAAATGTATTAAAATGGTTTCATGCTATGATTATTATTTTTATATGTTTTTATTTTCTTTCTATCCTTTTCTCTTTGTATAAACTGTTTCTTCTGTCCTGATGCTTTCCTCCAGTCTTTTTATGACATGCTTTTTTCATAATATTCAGGTCTCTGCTCAAATGTCATTTCCTCAAAGACCACCTAAAACGGTCCCCCACAACCAGTCACACACTTCCCAGACATCCCTTGAGTTTTCAAAAAAAAAATTAGTATTTTTTTAATGTTTCTATTTTATTTTTTAAAGAGAGACAGAGAGTGAAAGGGGGAGGGGCAGAGAGAGAGGGAGACAGAATCTGAAGCAGGCTTCAGGCTTCTAGCTGTCAGCCCAGAGCCTGACACGGGGCTCCAACTCATGGACCACGAGATCAGACGCCCAACCGAGTGAGCCACCCACGTGCCCACCTTGATTTTTCTTCATGTCCCTTATTACGACCTAAAATGCCACTATTTGTCTGTTTAATCCGTTAGCTGTTACATTAATACTTGTCTTCCTCTTTAGATGGGAAGCTCCATGAAGGCAGAAGCAGCTCCTTGTGTACTGTTCTATCACCACAATCTTGAATGGTTTGTCACATAGTAAGGTTACAAATATTTATTATGGGTGTAGTTACATGAATTATCTCTCTGTCAGCTCAATGGTGGGTATTGCACACAAGCCTTAGAAGGGGACTAAAACCAGGATTTACAAATTCTCAGAAATTTAGGTAATTTCTCCTGTAGAGAAGTATTGATTATTTTTTAACTTTTTTTTTGTTTCACATTTGCATTTTCTGCTTTTCAATTTATACTGAAGGGACAGTATCATTTCATGCTAACTCAGCTTACACATCTTCCATTACAGTTCAAACAGAGCTAGCATGCATTTAGTTCAATTCAGTATTCCCAACAGAGAAAATGTGATTACACTCATTCCTTGGCCAAGGGTCCATAAGACCAAGTGGCCCAGTGACCAAGTGGCCTAACTACTTAGTGGTTAAGGATAATGATGGGGTGTGAAAGACAAACAAACAAAAGCATTGGTACACATATGGCAGTTAGGGTCTAAAGATTGAAGTGGCCATGAAAACATTATTATGAGTGTATCAGATGCTCACTTAAAAGTTATTTAAGATATACTATATGAAACATTTGGTAAATAGTGAAAAGTAAAAATCACATGAATAAGATCATAACTTCTATCTCTATTATATAACCATCACTGTATGTGGAAGTTTAAACTATTTGCATTTATTGTCACGATAGAGATGCTTAATCTTAATTCTTTCAATTTAAATTATGCATCTATGTTCATGGTAGATATTGGTCTGTAGTTTTCTTGTAATATTTTTGTCTGACTTGATATTAGAGTAATACCTGGGTCATAGAATAACGTAGAAGGTATTCCCATTGTCAAATCTTCTAAAAGAGGTAGTAGAGAATTCGTATACATTCTTCTTTAAAATTTTGCTGGATTTACCAGTGAACCCATCTGGACATGGCTCCTTCTGTTTTGAAAAGTTACTGAGTGTTGACTAAATTAATTTAATAGATAGAGGCCTATTCAGGTTGTCTGTCTCTTCTTATGTGAGTTTAGATGAATTTTAACTTTAAGGGATTGGTCCACTTTATCTAGGTTATCAAATTTGTGGGCATAAATACTAAAGGAAAACTATGAACCAACCTCTGCTCACAAATTTGAAATGAAAGAGTAGATATTATTACAGACACTATTTTTGGTATTAATAATTTGTTTTCCTACCTATTTTTTTAGTTCCTAGCTAGAGCTTTATCAATGTGATTGACCTCTTCAAAGAACAAGCTTTTGATTTTGTTGATTTATCTGTTGATTTTCTGCTTTTGAGTTCATTGATTTCTGCTCTGTTTTTTTAAATTTCTTTTCTTCTGTTTACCTTGCAGTTAATTTGCTCTCCTATTGGTGGTGTCCTAAGGTGGAAGCTTACTGATTTTAGATCTCCATTCATTTCTGTTTTTCCCAGGTTTATTGAGCTCTAATTCTCATACAACACTGTATATGTTTAAAGTAGTACTAGGTGTTAATTTGATACTTACACATTGAAAAATAATTGCCTCCATAGCTTTAGTTAACATTTGCATCACATGACATAATTAAGATTTTTATTTCATGCTGAGAACATTTACGATCCACTCTCTTAGCAGCTTTCAAGTACATAATAAGGTGCTACTAACTATAATTACTATGTTCTATATTAGATCCACAGAACTTATTCATAACTGAAAATTTGTACTTTCTGACTAACATGTCCCTTTTTCTCCCATATCCCAGCCCCTGGTTACCACCATTCTATTTCTATTCATTGAGTTCAGCTTTTTTAGTTTCCTCATATGAGATCATACAGTATATGTCTTTTTCTGACTTATTCCACTTTATACCTCAAGGTATATCAATGTTGTCTCAAATAGCAAGATATTCTTCTTTCTCATGTCAATAGTATTCTATTGTGTATACATACCACATATTTATTCATTCATCTACTGACAGACGCTTAAGTTATTTTCATATCTTGGTTATTATAATTAATGCTGTAATAAATAGGAAGTGTGGATATCTTTTCAATATCCTGTTTTTATTTCCTTTGTACATATACCCAGAGGAGGGATTGATGGGTCATATGGTATTTCCATTTAAAATTTTTGAGGAACCGCCATACTATTTTCCATTGTGGCTACACCCACGTTCATTCCCCTCAAGAGCGCACAAGAATTCCCTTTTCTTCACATAGTTACCAACACTTGTTTTTTCTTCTTTTTGATGACAGCCCTTCTAACATTTGTGAGGTGATATCTCATTATGGTTTTGATTTACATTCCTCTGACTATAAGGATTTTGAGCTCCTATTTGTTGTCCATTCGTCTCTCTTTCTTGGGAAAATGTCTCTTCACTTCCTCTGCCCATTTTTAATCAGACTGATTTGTTGTTATTGTTGTTGTTTTGCTGTTGTGTTGTTTGAGTTCTTTGTGTATGTTGGATATCAACCCCTTATCAGGCATGTGGCTTGAAAATGTTTTCCCATTGCAAAGTTTGTCCTTTTGTTGTTGTTTATGGGTTCCTTTGCTATATATACAGGGGAAAAAAAGCTTTTTTAGTTTGATGTTGCCCTACTTAATTATTTTAGCTTTTATTGATTTTGGTGTAAAATCAAATTATTGACAAGACTGGTATCAAGGAACATATACACACACCCCTTTTTTTCTTCTAGAGCTTTTATGATTTCATTACAAATTTGGTTCTCCCATTCAGTTCTCTAATTTTGAGTGATTTTGTATATGGTATAAATTAGAGCTCCAGTTTCATTCTTTTGCATGAGGCGCTCCAGTTTTCCTAACACCATTTATTGAAGATTCTATTCTTTCTCCTGTTTATTTTTGGCTCATTTGTCAAAAATTAATTGGCCATATATGCATGGGTTTATTTCTGGGCTCTCTGATCTGAAAACAGATTTAAATGTCTGTTTTTATGCACAATACTGTTTGAATACCGTACTTTGTAATAATTTTTGAAATCAGTAAGTTCTATGTCTTTAACTTTGCTCTTTTTCAAGAGCAAAATACTTTGGCTATTTGGGGTCTTTTGGCATTCCATACAAATTTTAGGGTTGTCTTTCTATTTATGCGAAGAATGCTATTGCAATTTTGATAGGAAGTGTATTGAATCTATAGATAGCTTTAGGTAGTATGGAAATTTTAATAATATTAATTCTTCTTTTTAAAAAGTGTTTATTAATTTTGAGAGAGAGAGAGAGAGAGAAAGCACAAGCAGGAGAGGGACAGAGAAAGAGAGAGGGAGGCCCAGAATCCAAAGCAGGCTCCAGGCTCTGAGCTGTCAGCACAGAGCCTGACGTAGGGCTCAAACTCACAAACTGTGAGATCATGACCTGAGATGAAGTCAGATGCTTAAGCAACTGAGCCACCAAGATGCCCCAACAATATCAATTTTTCTAAACATAAAATGTCTTTCCTTTTGTGTAATCTTTAAATTCTTTTTCAAAGTCTGCTAGTTTTCATTGTACTTATCTCTCACTTCCCAGGCTGTTTATTCCTAGAACTTTATTGTTTTTGATGCAACTGTGCATATGATAGTTTTCTTCATTTCTCTTTTAGATATTTTGTTGTCAGTGTACAATAACACAACTAATTTCTGTATGGTTATATCATGCAATTTTACTGAATTAGTTGATTTGTTCCAAGATGTTTTGGTTCCATCCTTTACGAAATTCTACATATAAGGTCGTTTCCCATGAGTGACAGTTTTACTTTTCTCCTTTCTGATTTCGATGGCTTTTGTTGCCTAATTGCTCTAGATAGGACTACTAGTGTGATGTTGACTAAGAGTTAAGAGTGGGCACCTATGTCTTATTCCTCATCTTAGAGGAAAAGTTTTCAATTTTTCCTTGTTGAGTATAATGTTAACTAGAGTACTGTGTGTATTGCCTTTGTTATGTGTGGTATGTTCCTTTTATACAGAATTTGTTGAAGGTTGTCTTCCATCAAAGGTTGTGACATTTGTTAACAGCAGAATATACATAACAAGTATCTTTTCAAACATTATGGAATGGAACTAAAAATCAGCTAGAGGAAAGCTGGGCAATTTACAAACATGGACATTAAACAACATGGTCCTGAACAGCCAAAGGTTCAAAAGACAAATCAAAAGAGAAATAAAAAGTTGTCTACAAACAAATGAAAATGTAAACACAGCATACCAAAAATATGGGATGCTATACAAGCATTCTGAGAGAGAAGTTATAAATGCATATACTGAGAAAACAGATCTCAAATAAACAACATAATTTTACATATCAAGGATTTAGAAAATAAGTAAAAGCTAAATCCAAAGTTAACAGAAGGAATTAAATAACAAAGATCAGAGTAGAAATAAATGAAATAGAGACGAGGAAATCAATAGAAAAGATTAACAAAACTAAGAGGTGAGTTTTCTTTTTTTTTTTCAATATATTAAATTTATTGTCAAATTGGTTTCTATACAACACCCAGTGCTCATCCCAAACGGTGCCCGCCTCAATACCCATCACCCACCCTCCCCTCCCCTCCCTTCCCCTCCCACCCCCAATCAACCCTCAGTTTGTTCTCAGTTTTTTTTTTTAATTTTTTTTAACGGTTATTTATTTTTGAGACAGAGAGAGACAGAGCATGAATGGGGGAGGGGCAGAGAGAGAGTGAGACACAGAATCGGAAGCAGGTTCCAGGCTCTGAGCCATCAGCCCAGAGCCCAACGCGGGGCTCGAACTCACGGACTGCGAGATCGTGACCTGAGCCAAAGTCGGACGCTTAACCGACTGAGTCACCCAGGCGCCCCTTGTTCTCAGTTTTTAAGAGTCTCTTATGCTTTGGCTCTCTCTCACTCTAAGCCCCCCCCCCTTTTTTTTCCCCTTCCCCTCCACCATGGGTTTCTGTTAAGTTTCTCAGGATCCACATAAGAGTGAAAACATATGGTATCTCTCTTTCTCTGTATGGCTTATTTCACTTAGCATCACACTCTCCAGTTCCATCCACGTTGCTACAAAGGGCCATATTTCATTCTTTCTCATTGCCATGTAGTACTCCATTGTGTATATAAACCACAATTTCTTTATCCATTCATCAGTGGATGGACATTTAGGTTCTTTCCATAATTTGGCTATTGTTGAGAGTGCTGCTATAAACATTGGGGTACAAGTGCCCCTATGTATCAGTACTCCTGTATCCCTTGGGTAAATTCCTAGCAGTGCTATTGCTGGGTCATAGGGTAGGTCTATTTTTAATTTTTTGAGGAAACTCCACACTGTTTTCCAGAGCGGCTGCACCAATTTGCATTCCCACCAACAGTGCAATAGGGTTCCTGTCTCTCCACATCCTCTCCAGCATCTCTAGTCTCCTGATTTGTTCATTTTGGCCACTCTGACTAGCGTGAGGTGATATCTGAGTGTGGTTTTGATATTTATTTCCCTGATGAAGAGTGACGTTGAGCATCTTTTCATGTGCCTGTTGGCCATCTGGATGTCTTATTTAGAGAAGTGTCTATTCATGTTTTCTGCCCATTTCTTCACTGGGTTATTTGTTTTTTGGGTGTGGGGTTTGGTGAGCTCTTTATAAATTTTGAATACAAGCCCTTTGTCCAATATGTCATTTGCAAATGAGGTGAGTTTTCTGAAAGATAAACAAAATTGACAAACCTTTGGTCTAAGAAAAGACAAAATCAGAAATGAAAAAGGAGACATTACAACTGATACCACAGGAATACATAGGATCATAGGAGGCTACTATAAAAATTATATACCAACAAATTGGAAAATCTAGAAGAAATAAATTCCTTGAAATATACAAATATGAACAGACTAATAATGAATAAGGAGATTGAGCCAATAATCAAAAATCTCCCAACATAGAAACCCCAGGACCAGATGTTTTCATTGGTGAATTATACCAAACATTTAAAGAATGTATGCCAATTCTTCTCAAACTCTTCCAAAAAATTGAACAGGAGGGAACACTTCAAACTCATTCTATGAGGCCAGTATTATCTTGATATCAAAGTCAGATAAGAAAAGAAATACAAGAAAAAATATAATATCCCTGGTGAATATAGATGCAACTATCTCAGCAAAATATTAGTAGATTGTATTCAGAAACCTTAATAGTGTCATGTACTATGGCTAAGTGAGATTTATCTCTGGGATGTAAGGATGTTTAAACATGAGCAGATTGATAACTGTGATACACCACACTAATGAAAATGAAAGATTAATATACGGTTATTTAAAAAGGTGAGAAAAAAAGCATGTGACAAAATAGTGTTTATTTTGAGAATTTTTTAATATATTCCAAATATTTGTCCTTTTTTGAATATGTGATTTGCACATATTTTATTCCAGTATATGGTTTATCTTTTAAAGAATATTGCAAATGATTTTATTTGCTAATATTTTATTTAGGATTTTTGCATCCCTACTTATGAGAGATTTTAAACTATAGTACTCCTTATTTTGCCTTGCATTGATTTTGTATAAAGACGATATTAGCTTCATAAAATGAATTGGAAAGAGATCTCTGCTCTTCTAATTTCTGAAAGTATTTATTTGGTAGCAGTGATATTCATTCTTTAAATATTTGGAATAATTCTGTCCTGAAAATTCTGGCCAATTTATCTTTTGGATGTTTTTACTTACAAAATCAATTCCCTACTTGTAATAAGGCTATTCAAATTCTTTATTTCATGTTGCATGTGTTGTAATGTTTTTCAAGAAGTGGATCATTTTACCTAAGTTGTCAAATGCATATATGTTTATTTATAGAATTTCTCTATTTTTATTTTAATTGAGGTACAGTTAACATATATTTTATTAGTTCTATGCATACAAAAAAGAGATTGAACACTTATATACATTATGAAATGCCACAATAAGCATAGTTACCATCTGTCACCTTACAAAGTTATTACAATATTAGTGACTATTTTCTCTGTGCTGCTTTGTATCCCTGCGACTTATTTATTTTATAACTGGAATTTTGTTCCTCTTAATCCCCTTCCCTTATTTTGCTGACACCTACACGTTCCTCCCCTTTGACAACCACCAGTTCTGTGTATTTGAGTCTGCTCTGTTTTTCGTTTGTTTGTTTTATTTTTAGTTTCTACATATTGGTGAAATCGTATGGTATTTGTCTTTGTATAATTTATTTCATTTAGTATAATATTCCCTGGGTCCATCCATGTTGTTGTGAATGGCAAGATTGTGTTCTTTTTTATTATAGGTAAGTAATATTCTGTTGTGTGTGTATATATATCACATCTTTATCCATTCATCTATCAGTGGGCACTTAATTTGCTCCCATATCTTGGCTATTATAAGTAATGTTGCAGTAAACATAGGGGTGTGTATATCTTTTAAATTGGTAGTTTTGTGTTGTTGGGTAAATACACAGAAGTGGAATTACTGGATCATATAATATACTGGTTTTTTCATTAATTTTTATTATGTATACATCAAAATTCA
The DNA here is from genome assembly GCF_027475565.1 of Acinonyx jubatus. Classification (NCBI taxonomy): domain Eukaryota; kingdom Metazoa; phylum Chordata; class Mammalia; order Carnivora; family Felidae; genus Acinonyx; species Acinonyx jubatus. The sequence continues at coordinate 89,336,535 of NC_069386.1, forward strand.
GTTTTTGACATAAAAATATCTTAATACATGCTACAATGTTCTCTGCAAAAGAAGAGATAAAAACAACCAAAAATCTATTTGACATCAATCACCTTGAATTTAGTGCCTCATTTTATTGTTTTTAAAATATTTACTCTCACAGATAATACTTACATGATGAAATGGAATGCTTCAAAATAAGAAAGCATTATTTGGTTAGTGAATTTGAAATATTGTTATCATGTAATGGAGTTTGCATTTTAAAAAATCAAAATGTAGGTCTTTTTGAAGTTTGACCAAGCATATTAAAGATATACCCCTTGATTTATAGAAACCCAAGTCAAACGGGTGACCCCAAATTATATAAAATATATATGATTAAAAGAAAAACCAGTATACAAATAAATTGACATGCTTTCTATACAACAAAATGAAAAATGATAAACACATTGTCTCTTTTGAATGGTATCGCCAATTTACATTTAGACAAGTAAACCAAGAACAATTTTCTGTCTTTTGAATATTTTCTTGATAATAGTGTACCACAGACAAAAAAAACCCCGCTGAAATAAGATTTAACATAATTGTGAATAGTGCCAGGTTTATGATTGAACACACAACACTTTGTTTTAATAATTATGAGGGCTAGCTACCCTACACCTTGCTTGGCAACTCATTTTTTTTTCATTTTAAAGTGAAAATAAAATCATGATCTCTATTTTATTTAGAGAAATTGCATTAAGGTATTATTTCAACATGTTGTAATGTGTGATTGCATTCAGTTATAATTTAATCAGTTTGCGGTGGGAGGAGGAACATTTCTTCCACTCTACTGTGACTTCTTATCATGTTGAAAAAGTTCCATATGCCACAATGGCCCAAGCTTGTCCTCTGACTTGCATGCTTTCCTTTTTAGGAAAGATGAAGAAATACTGCCAGTTGCTATTCCTGAAAGGGATAAAAAAAAAAAAAAAATATATATATATATATATATATATATATATACATACACACACATATATATACACATGTATATACCATATATATACATGTGTATATATACCATATATATATATGTGTGTGTGTGTGTGTGTGTGTGTATATATATATATATATATATATATATATATATATATATATATATTTATCCCTTTCAGGAATAGGAACTGGTAGTGTTTCTTCATCTTTCCTAAAGAGGAAAGCATGTATATGTGTATATATATGTATATATATGTGTATATATATGTCTATATATATATATATATATATACACAAACATACACACATACACATACATACATATAAATATATATGTGTATATGTGTATATATAATATTACCCAGTGTTTCAATGATCTCCTGTTGCATAATACCTGACTTTGAACTGTAGAAGTATTGAACAATTTATTACATCCACACATTTTCACAGTGTCAGGAATCTAACATCAAGTTAGCTGAATAGTTTTGGATCCAGGGTTTCTCATGAGGTTCTAATCAATAAGTCGCTGGGACTGTGATCACCTGAAGCCTTGACTAGACTGAATTATCTTCTTCTAAACTCATGCAATTGGTTCTTGGTAGAGGGCTTTATTCCCTCACTGCGTATGTTTCTCTGTAGGACTGCTCACAACATCAATATGACATCTGTTTTCAACAGCACAGCAAATGATTTCTCTCTCTCTCTCACACACACACACAGAACAAATGAAAGCTTCAGTGCTTTTTATACTCAAATAATCTTGAAAGTGACATATCATAACTTCTGCCATATTCATTGGTCAGTCATGCAGAGCAATCATGCATTGTAAAAGGGTGCTACACAATAGTGTTAATACCAGATGGCAGGGATCATTGCTGATCATTTGGAGGCTGTCTATTGACAAAGATTCTTTGCTTGACCAAATTTTAGTCAGCCTTCTAAAGCTTCTCCTAGGCCCATCTGTGCATTTAGTTATAAAATCTAATTTTAGCTGGAATCCTTGTAAGTCAGCTTAATCAGAAATTCCCCATTTTCAATATCTGATTACTCTCAATATCTGATCGGATTTCTTATCCTCCAGGCCCCCCGCCTGCCCCCCGCCCCAGGTGATACTTGGTCACCATGACCTGTCTTCAGCAATAATCCTGTTAGGTGGGTTTAGCCAGAATTTCCCTTATCCCTGATATTTCCTCTTAGTAGTTTTCTAGCTACTGACCCCCACCTACCCTATTCTTTGGCTATAAATTCCCACATGGAATTTACAATTGGATTTGAATATGTTCTCTCTGATCGGCTACAAAAATTTATCCTAGGTGACCCCATACCTATCACAATGGTCCTGAATAAGGTCTTACTATCTTTAACAAGTGCTATGAATAATTATTTTTAACACTACCTGCATTGCAGTTAGGGCACTAAGCAACCAGAGTTAGCATAGATATTACAGGTTAAGGACACTGTGCCCACAAGACTGCCTTCATTTAGGACTCCAACTGCAAAGCTACAGGATTCAAAGATTTACCTGTACTTTAACAAACTGTATGCTAATTTTGTTTTTCCTACTACTTCCTCAAGTTTGGTAATTTGTTAGAAGGATTTACTGAACTCAAAAAAGGGTCATATTTGTAATTACATATTTATTATAATGGTTAAGAATAAGGGTTATTCAAATGAAAAAAACAAAACAAAACAAACATAGATCAAAGCCTAGGAGGATTCCACATATGAAGCTTGTATGTCCTCAATACATGTCACCCTCCCAGCCCATTCATTTGTGATTACCAGTGAGGGAAGTTCATTGACCTGAAGGTATCCAGATATTTTATTGGGTTTTCATCTTGTGATTGAATGATTGGTCATGAGTGATTGAATCAATGGCTGCTTGTTTGAACTCAATATCCAGCTCCTCGCTTCTCTGGATGTCCAGTTTATATAACCCAAGGGCTACCCCGGTAATCACATGGTTTGGTTTTTTTTGGCATGGCCAACTACCATCTTGAAACTCTCTGGATGCCTACATAAGTCACTATCTTAACATAAATTCAGGTGTGGCCTGAGGGGCCCATCATTAACAATAAAGATTCTCATATGGGGAGATACAAGGAATTAGAGTCTCTCTCAGAAGCCCAGGACAAAAGCAAACCAAATTATTTATTATGCATTATTACCTAACCCTGCTTTTTTGTTTTCCTAAATAGTGCACACTGCCTACAGAGTGAATTATTCTCTTTATTCCTCTATTCTATAATATACAAAACACCAGACCCTATCTCTATATTCTGTTATGCTTGCTTTTGGGAGGATCTCTAAAGCCCAAATGGACATCTTTTGGCCAGGTTTCCTGAGCACTGGAAAAAATTTAAAATGTCTGCATTAAAATAAGTGTGGAACGATTGAAGGTGTTGCTTCACTGTGCTTAGCCCTGGGTTTGATTTTGCTTTGTGGATATTCCATTCAGATGTTGGCTGTTTGTAAAACTTAGTTTGCTGGCGTTTGCTTTTTACTAAATGTAGGTATATGGTTGCTTACTGTGTTCTATATACATTTTTTATAATGTCAAATATTTCATTAAAAAATGAAAGGGTATATTTGTCGGAGTTAAATTCTACAGTCTTACATCTGTCTTTGATTGGAATTTAGTATAAAAGGAATATTAAAATCTTAATATCATTCTTTTAACTGACCCTATTGGGAATTTAGAGAATCATCGGCTCCCTTCCCAACATTTTCCCTCAGGTGCTCAAAGTATCTGCATTCATCCTAAGCATTAAATCCTTCCCTGTCTTTGAAATCTCACGGAGTAAAGCTGGTATTTTACCATTTCCTAACCAGGAGCCAAGAGAGGGAAATTTTCCCATGGGTCACCACTCTCTCAGGCATCTGCTGCTGCTCCAGAAAGCCCACTACCAATGCACTGATTATACTGTCAAGAGCACTGAGGTGTATAGGAAGTTCCTTCACTTCTCTCTGTAATTCAGTCTTGCAAGTGTGCTTGGATAAGTTTTAGAGTTTAAGGAACAGAAATTTTCAAAAGTACTTACAACCCCTTTCCCTCAAGATTTCAGACATTTGCGTAGGACTTTGGATCACATATGTATTTGATTAAGAGTCCTGACAATATGGTGCAAATTACCCCTCCCTTAATAATGTAGTGTTGTAAGTAAGTAACTACAAGAAACTTGCTCGGCTCTTTATTATGTCTGGATTAGTTCTCCCTGCCAGACAGACCAGCATCCTACTGAATTCCTCAATATTCTACCCTCATCTCCTAGACTCAAGTGAAGATTGCTAAAATACAAGTTAAGAGCATAAGCAGAATGACTATTACTATCTTGTAAAACAGTATGGATTTTAACTTTGGAAACCTTGTTGTTCCATAGTATGCTCATTTTTTTCATCCTTGATTCATGGATTTTATGGGTGCTGCAATAAAACGACCTACAGAAGTTGTGTCTGCTTCATTTAGACAGAATTACTGCTTTTTCATAATCCAGGTTTTGAGTATGCTTATTACCATCTTAAAACACATGTTTGTGACTTTATTCTTATTTAATCACAAGTTGAGTCATGGTATAGGTACAATTTAGCAGATGGTCTTTTTTAAATGATTAACTTCCACAATCTTTGACTTCATACACCATCATTTCCCCTCAAATTTGACCAATATATCTTTTGGGGGATTAAGACATTCAACTGAACATCTGTTACTGAGTGCCTACTGTGTTTCCAGAGATAAATAAATAAACACATAAATATAATTTAGTGAGAAACTGCCAAGAATCTTAATGTGCTGGGGGCATAATAAATAAATTGGTATAAGAAAAAAACTGTAAGGCGTATCTGTTGGAAAATAGATTCTATACTGTGGAAGAAAAGAAGACCAAATATTTGCAACCAGGGAAATTAAGGCATCTTTCTTTGAAGATGTTTCATTTGAGCTGAGCCTAACAGGAGGAAGTTAACCTCTGGAGGCTGAGAATGAGTTGGGAATGGGAACTAGATATTACAGTTAAAATGCATAGGGACTAGATTAGAAAGAAACTTAAATTCATCTGAAGGAATTTGGTTTTTGAAATCTTGCTATTATTTGAGAAGGAAAATGTTATTTTTCTTTTGTGTTTTAGAAAGATAAGCACTACAGTATAGATATAAGGCAAAACAAAGGGAAGTTAATGAAATTAATCAGATATTAAATTTAGATGGCAAGAATTTTATCTTGCTCTTTCAATTCTTTTTACTTTTATTTTTCTCCTAAGCCCAAATAATGATGTGGGTTGTACCCAGAAGCTACTAAATAAATGTAATATGTATCACTGAAACACAGCTGTCTGAACACAGGCACACCCATTCTATATATATTCCCTTGGTGATTCACCAGTGAGAAAGATTGTGTTTTAGAATAACCATAGCTACATAATTTTTACATTCATGACGGGATTATATTTCTACTTAGGGCAAGCTTGTTTTTCTTACATTGAAAATTCAGAGTGATAATGAAAGCATCCATCTTGTTTAAATAGAGCCATTCTTGGTGTATGATGAAATTAAGGGACTCCTTCCACCCTTCATTCCCCCATACTGAAATATATGTCATAATAATTAATAGGCAGAAGAGTCCTTAGAGAAGATCTAGTCTAATATCTCTAGTCTAAATCTCTAATTTACAGATGAGAAAACTGAATCAGGCGAGAATATTTTCTTTCAATTCAACACATTAATTTCTACTTTCTATTTTATTTTTATTCTCTTAAGCATCTAATACACTTCAAATACTAGTGTACATACCCAGGACTTAGTCAGCAGGAAAAGAAGCTGCATTTTAAATAACATCCTATATTGCCAGCTTTCTCCACAATAATAATGCTATGCTCAGCATGTGGACCTGTATAACATAGCAGATTTATTACTTTTAACAGTAATAAACTACAAGTTTATGGGTTGTTTTGAATAATTTATGTTATACTCCTATTGCTGAAGCCTAGATTTATGTTAAAACCTATGAAGTGGTTTAGTAGGTGTTTTAATAGGATTTTTTTTCCTGTTTTTCAAAAGAGAAAATGAAGGAAAGCATAGCAAGTGACAGTCAGAGTTATGAATCTTCATGTGGAAGTTGGTATGGAAATAAATGCAGTCTTTACTTTTTTATATATACAACATTTAGGGACCCTTAAAGAATGATGAATTTGACCTAACATCTTTCAAGTTGTAGGGCTTATGTTAGTATGTAAATTTCTGAATAAAACCCTTTTTCCTCTACAGATTTCATGATTGGAAGCAGATGCTACTTACTCTTAACCTTTCTTTATAGTGCTGTATTTGATGGGAAAGACTGATACAGTTTTAGAACATAGTAAAATCAAGGTATTTAAACAAGAATACCTCCCATTCCTTAGCATAGTAGCATTTTGCAAAGTTTGTATTGTTTCATTAATGAATATGTTTTATTTTTCGGTAGAATGGATCTCCAGTTTTCATACCTCTATGCATAAATTTATTTACTAAATTAAATTACATTTGATTAAACTTGATCCTAGATTTAATAAATATTAAAATCAAGCAAAAAATCCCAACTCTGTCTTTCAAACTCTACATAAATGTGATTTAAGTCATCCCATTATTTTATTTTTGACTATCTTTGTACTTGCATTTTTATTGTTTCCATACATAGACTAAGAGTTTGTTAGTGACAATACAGTATGTAAACATCACCAACAATGGTTATTTTTCACAACCAAGTATAAGGTGTCGCCATAGGAAAAAAATATATTTTATGAAACAAACAACTGTTCTAAAAACAGATGTGATGAGACACTGAATAGAATTGAAGTGATTCCAAAGTAATATATCAAGTCACTACAGTGATACCGTGTTTTCTCTTTTCTCTAAATATCATCTAATATAATGGTATTTAGAGGTTCTGTTTTTAAAAAAATCAAGGAAATAAAACTATAAGGGAAAAAAAAGTACCCTAATAGAGAAAACAATCCAATGATGAACATATAATTGAAACCCCAGTTGATTTTTTAGGCAATCCACAGAATAGGGCTAAAAGAAAATTATCCAATGAAAGCAATCAATTCTTCCACAAAATAGCATTCAGTATCTCCTGTTAACATGTGAAGAGTAGGGATTTACCATCATGTATAGGAAGGGCTTAATAAATATGTTAGGCAGCAATAAACAAAAAATCCAAAAATTATGTGATTCTATGGAAATAGATCATTATGCAATAGATCTGTCATTGTGATAATAAATCATCATACATGTAGGAGATGGTATTTTAAAAGATCCAAATAATAATGCTTCTGTTGTGTGAGAGCTGTGTGAACTTGTACAATATCACTGGGAATGCATATTTAGACCATTTTATAATACTACAATACAAGTCTCACGTGTATCAGCATAAGCAAAGAGTTTATTTAGGTTAAGGAGATCCATGCAGAGCTGTAACAAGATGTCACTAAAATAATATTTGGTGCTATTGGGGCAGAATTCAGTTGCTCTGACTTACAGAACCAGAATACAGAGACTCATATAATGCAATTTAAGTCTAAGGGAGAACCCCCAAACCTGAAGGGTCATCTATAAATGTTCTTAGCTCCCTGATATCCTGTCTGAGTCTGTAATACTTGGGGAGTTCTTATCAACTTAAGAGAATGCATATGTATATTCAAATTAATGAACAGATCATCTCTGTAATTTATGTGACCTGTTTCAACTTTTGGACTGCTGACCTGTAAAGTCCATAGACTAGCTCACATATGCATGCAGGTAGTGATTTTTTTTTAAATTTTTTAACATTTATTCATTTTTGAGAGACAGAGAGAGACAGAGCACGAGTTGGGGAGGGGTAGAGAGAGAGGGAGATACAGAATCTGAAGCAGGCTCCAGGCTCTGAAATAATCATGTATGAAGTTCTTAAAGAAAAAAAGATGAGAATCAAAAATGAGCAAACCATAGGAAACTATAGATATGACTCAAGTGGTTAAAGCCCATAGTTTTGAAATTAAAAAAAAAATGAACTAAAATGTAACAAATAACAAAAAAACTCCATGAATGGATTGAACAATAAACTAGACAGAGTTAAACAGAGAATTAGTGACTTGGGAATTGGATCATAAGTAACTACCAAGAATGCAGCAGAAATAGAAGCAGTTGGAATTTGTTAAAGTAAACTTAAAATATAGGGAGATATAATGAGTAGTTCTGACATTTTCTTAAACTAGAATCTCTAAAGAATAAAGAAATGGATAGGAGGCAACATATGAAGAAGTAATCGTATTTTTGAGAACTGAAGAAAGTAAAAAAAAAATGTATTGATATGGGAAGTACAACATATATTAAACAGGATAACTCAACCCTTAGATGTATTTTGCCAAAAGGGCAGAATACAAATCAGAAAGAGAGGATATTGAAAGTAACTCCTACTCAAAAGTGAAATTAGACTGGGTGCTGATGTCTCGACTAGAGCAGTAGAAAGTAGATGACTGTATCTTACCAGGAGCTCACCTAAAATTTAAAATGCCAACAGTTGTTTGCCACTACTCATTAGCTATTCAGAAATCCAGTTCAATCACAACAATCATCAAATAAGAAATAAACATTTTCTTGTGACTTTAGATATTAGTTATGGCTCTTAGTTTTAACATTTCTGTCATTTGCTTTGTATTAGAGTCTAATTTCCAAATCATCTATCATTGATTTTATCACTGACACAAAAGAAACATCACCCATTTTAAATCAGGCCTCTATGGACATTTAGAATAGCATCTGCATAGACAGAATTTAGAAACGCTGTTCTTGGGGTACCTGGGTGGTTCAGTCAATTAAGTGTCCGACTTAAGGTTCAGGTCATGATCTCATGGTTCATGGGTTTGAGCCCTGCGACCGTCTCTGTGCTGACAGCTCAGAGCCTGGAGCCTGCTTTGGATTCAGTGTCTCCCTCACTCTCTGCCCCTCCCCCACTTATGCTCTCTCATTCTCAAAATTAAAAAATAACATTAAAAAAAATGCTGTGCTTTCTAAACCATGTGTATTTTTTCTAAGCTGCTTCTCTCTGTACGTTAGATGTATCCTTCACTTATTTCACACATTTTAATTATTTTAAAAGATATCTTTTAATGTTAGTAATAGCCTACCTGTAGTGACAACATATTTCATTCAGTTTATATATACCATCATTTGTATCACAGAGGAAAATACTTTTACTGCTTTACCAATACATATGGAATACCACATATATATGTATTATATATTTATTTTTATTTTATTTATTTTATATTATTAAAAATATTTTTTAACATTTATTTATTATTGAGAGACTGAGAGACACAGAGCATGACACAGAGCACTAGTGGGGGAGGGGCAGAGAGAGAGGCAGGGGCAGAGACAGAGAGAGACAGAATCCAAAGCAGGTGCCAGGCTCTGAGCTGTCAGCACAGAGCCCGTCGCGGGGTGGGGGTGTGGGTCAGGCTCACAAACTGTGAGATCACGACCTGAATGGAAGTCAGATGCTCAACCGACTGAGCCACCCAGGCGCCCCCGAAATATAGCATATAGCAATCCACCCTTCTAATCATAGCTGTGGACAATTAATAGTTCCAGAACCTGAAGATTAGTTTGCTGTCTTGGTTCAATAGCTATTTCTTTTCCTTTCTTATTTATTTTGAAAGAGAAAAACAACAAGCATGAGTGGCAGAGGGGCAGGGAGAGAGAGAATCCCTAGCAGGCTCTGCATCACTGTCAGCATAGAGCCCAACATGAGGCTCCATCTCATGAACAGTGAGATCATGACCTGAGCAAAATGGAGTCAGATGCTGAACCAACTGATCCACCCAGGCACCCTTCAGTAGTTACTTCTGAAGAAAAGAAATAATGACCTAGGATAAATAAACTTGGAGGCATTGTCACTTAAGTTGTCTCTTCAGAAGTATGAAAGCAGCCAGAAATCTCTTGCTTTTCACCATTCCATTAATGTACGGCTTTCTATTTATTACCTTAGGATTTGACACTAGATACCTATACATTTCTGATATAACTATGATCCACAGGAATAATATAAATAATATAATTGGCACAGCAATTCGGAAACTTAGAGTATGTAGCAAATACCTGGCTCGATTTTCCTTTAAAGGATCCAAACCGCATATTGAAACATTAAGGGCAGTTTAAGAACCTCGGTTTAAGAGAATCCCATAGGAATATAAATTGCAGTGATTTTAAATTTCTTCCAAAGTGATTCAAAGATGAATTATATGCCAGAAAGAAAATTGATTACTCTTCTTTTTCTGGGATACAATTTTATCCACATCTGGAGATTTCGATTCTGAACATTCTTAAAAGGGAAAAAGATGGGCATAACTTTCACTTTAGACAAATTAAAAGCTTGTGACTCCTTATGTTATCTCTTTTTGTGGTCGTCTCAATGTGCCTTCAACACATTGGAGTTTACAGGCATGTTTGATCAATAGAAAGTTTGTTCATAAGCACAGCTCAATCAGAGGTTTATACCAGTTATGTGTACTGATAAACTTTCATACTCAACATAATAATTAAAGACAACAGAAACTTCAATTTTTTACAATACATGATAAAAATAATCAAAGAATACAATTCTGTGTTTTGTGTTTTGGGGGCATCAGGTTGTCACATGAAAGGTTTTGTGTAAGTTTCAGTAGATGCTGGCCTTTTTTGGAGGTGCCGTAATGATTTAATTTTTAATTTTTTTTAACGTTTATTTACTTTTGAGACAGAGAGAGACAGAGCATGAACGGGGGAGGGTCAGAGAGAGAGGGAGACGCAGAATCGGAAGCAGGCTCCAGGCTCTGAGCTGTCAGCACAGAGCCCGACTCGGGGCTCGAACTCACGGACCGCGAGATCATGACCTGAGCCGAAGTCGGATGCTTAACCGACTGAGCCACCCAGGTGCCACAAAGCCGCCGTAATGATTTTAATAAAAAGAATCCCTTCTAAGTTTTTAAAAGTCTGGCTATGAATAGCAAGAATGGTACTGACTGGGGCCCCTGTCTGGTTCAGTTGATAGACCATGCAACTTTTGATCTTGAGGATATGAGTTAGAGCCCCACACTGGGTGTTGAGATTACTTAAAAATAAAATCTTAAAACAAAAGGATAGTAGTGATTTATTCAAAAAAAGTTCATTCACATAAAAGGGTCTGGATATAAGCAGTCATGGTGTGATCTACTCCCAGTTTTGTTAGGGACCACACAATATTCAGCCTGTGCTCCATCATCACACAGGTGGTCAAGGCTACATGATTTCAGATACATTCATGTTCCGGGAAACCGAAAGGTAAAGAAGAAGAGATAAACTTTGTGTTATATGTGTCAGCTGTCTTTTAAAACTAGGTCCTTAGCAGTTAGCACAGGATAAATCATTATTCTGACAGACTGAATATACAAGAGACCATGGCCACATCATGTAATACAGGACAAAATACGGATTAAAACATCAGTTATTAGAGCTATACATTACGCATATTGTGGAGTTTTTTTTTAACATAGGCAAGCTATATAAAAACAATAGCGATTTAAGTAATATTTTACACATCTTTACTTTCAAATTTGTTAGGTGTTACGTAAACTGATTTAAATATATGCTTCTGTCCAAAATAAAACAAAAATTGACTACTTTGATTAATGGTGGTAATTAATATAAATGGCTCACATAACAGTATAATGATGACAGATCATTGAAAATAAACACAAGATAATAAGTATGTCTATTGGCTTTTTAAGATGGTAAATTAAGTTATAAATATGAATGCATGCATCATTTCATTTAATATGCTAAAAGGTAATTATATTTTAGGCAGAATTTAAATAACTAAATGTTAATTGCATACTTACATATTTATATCTAAACATACATATTAGAGTATATTAACATCATTTTGAAAGTTTATAACAATAGATAAAAACACAAATTTGAGGGGTGCCTGGTTGGCTCAGTCGGTTAAGCATCTGACTTAGGCTCAGGTCATGATCTCGCTGTCTGTGACTTCAAGCCTTGCACTGGGCTCTGTGTTGACAGCTCAGAGCCTGGAGCCTGCTTCAGATTCTGTGTCTCCTTCTCTCTCTGCCCCTTCCCTGTTCATGCTCTGTCTGTCTCTGTTTCAGAAATAAATATATATTAAAACAATTTTTTTTAAATACACAAATTTGAGGACGTTCTGTAAATGTCAAATATCTAAGGAATGTGGAATCTGTGTTTTTAGTTCCTAAAAATGGTCATTAAGTTGTTTCAATGTTAATGCACATATTACTAAAGGAAAGGGTTTCTGGACCCTAAACTTTACATTTTTACATGGTAGATATTTAAAAGCACTGTTAGAAATTTGGTTTTCTTTTTATAAAATTATCAAGTTTCCTTGTGGCCAGATTACAGAAATTACTTTTTTATTACCCAGATTTTCTATTAAGTCTGAACTTTAATTTTTATGAAGTTTATTAATCTTGAAAATAACATTAGGTTACTAATATACATATTAGTTATTGTATATTATAAAACTATTAACTGCATGAATTTCCTTTGCCCTTGAAGAATATGATTTTTGTGTGTATTTTGTCTTCATTGGCAATTCTACTTTATTGCGTTTTTCCCAAATTTTGGCCATTCAGAATTAAAAGAAAAAGAAAAACAAATTAAAAACTTGTTGAAATGGCCTTAAAAAAAATCTAAGTTTTTTCAAATTTTCCTAAAATTGCCACACATAAAAATATTTGTTCCTTCAACTTATAAAAGGAAGCCTAGTAGAAATAACTAGTTCTGTTTGATATCATCAACATTTTATTGTGAATTATTTTTATTTACTAAATTTCAAATCAATTATTTTAAAAAAACCCTAGAAAGAGGAGTTAGTGAACATTGATAGGGTGAGTCTCTCCAATCGAAATGTGATAGTGAAATAAAATCTGAAGGAGGTGAGAAGTGAGTCATGCAGTAGCTGGAGGAAGAACGTTCCATGCAAGTGGAAAGGCTACTACAAAAGCCTTGTGGTGGGAGAGTGCCTGCAGTGTCTGAGAAATAACAGGAATTCAAGAATCCTATCAAAAGGGTGCGGAGTGAAATTACAGGACATGACATCAGAGACATAACTGCAGCAAAAGCTGTGGGGCCTTGTTAACCACTGTAGAGAGTATCTTTCTTAGTCTGAGTAGTGTAGGAAGCAAAGAGGAGCCATGATCTGACATTATAGTAGAATCACTGTGCCTGCTGCTTCAAACATAGATTCAAGTGAGACATTTAATTTAGCAGTAGGGCTGTGACTTAGGCCAGGCAATGTTGCCATGGTCCAGAGTGATAGCAGAGAAAGTGGTGAAAAGGTGTTGAGCAATGCATATATGTTTAATGTACACCTGATGGAAGGATTTGGTGAGACAGAAAGAGATACTCAAATATTAATCCTGGGCTATAGTCAAGATGCAGAAAAGTGCTGGAGGAGCAAGCTTTAGGCAAAATCAGGAGTTCTGGTTTACACAATAATAAAGAAAAATTATTACAAGGTGCAAGAGGGAAAAAGAGTCATAAATACATACATAGCAACTAAATCAAGCAAGCTTCCAACTTTAGGGTAGACAGTAGTTAAAAATATATTGTGAATAACAACATAGGATCTAAATTATTCAAAGTAAATTTCATGTATAAAATAATAATGTAAACATGTTTTAATAGTTGGAAAATCAGCAAATATATCCGTCATTATCTTCTGAAGTTACTGGAAGATGTGCTCCAACCTGAAACAAGATATAATTCAAAACAGAAGAAATAAGGAATATGAAGTCTGGAAGTTAACATTAAAGCCAATTCAGAATAAATAAAAGTTTATATTATATTTGTAAATTGGCTATAATTCTCAATCCAGATATCAGCAGCCCTCTTGAAAGAGAAAATATGGAAGGTATAAAATAGCATAATAACAAAAATATATGTGGAAAACATTAAAAAGATTGAGAAGTCAGTTCAGGGAGATAGTAAGGTAACAGATTTGTTAATTATATGCTATAGCTAGGAAAATGCTAAAGATAATGTTACACTCTTAACTCCAAATTTAAGAAATATTTGGTTAATGCTTTAAAATTTAGATGTAAGCCAAAATCCATAATTTTTAAAACATCAGAAATAACCATATCAAGGAAAATTTACATATCTTCAAAAAAAAATGAAAAAGATGTCAAAATGTAAGCCATGAAACAGAAGAAACATTAGTAATTGTTACTTTATTGAATGTAATAAAAATTTAAACAGAATTAATAGTTTATACTGCTTACAAAATACCTAAAATGGAACGATTCCAAAATTTAAAATTATAAGAAAAACAACATTATGGCAAAACCCCACTAAATATAAATAATAAAACTCAAAAGCAGGTATTAAGTGAGACATAATAATTTTGAAGAAAAATCAAGGAGAAATATATAAATTTAACTACAAAATATTTTTAAATTTATAAAGCCAGAGGAAGAAAAGATAAAAAAGACATTGCGGTGCTATACATGAAAAACATTTATTCAAAACAGAAAACTAATTAACAATGAATTTAAAAATTTAAAAAAATGAAAAATTTACAGAATAAAATTAAGGTTGGTAGATTTAATGTACAAATGTTATATTTTAGTTGCTCAATTTAATAAAATTAAGGAAAAACAGAGGGTTATGTAATACAATTATCAAGTTTAACTTATAAAAATGTAAATTTGGATACCACATAAATTTAGTTTTTTACAATATCAAATGATTATAAAAGGTTTGTTAACGTAAAGGATTTAAAGCAAGATCTTTTTCAAGGTCAGAATTCGTACAGATTATAATGTGATCAAATGTTGTTAAAATAAAGTAACTCTACATAACCTATGGTTATTTTTAGTAAGCATTTTTGTTCATAAGCATTTGTTAATCTAAGTCTATAGTGAAAGAAGCCTGTTGCATATCTGATATTTTAGATTGCTTTTAGTGTTTCTTTTCATCTTTAGCATCACGAAATGGAACCGTATTGTATATTATTTTTCCTTTTATTATTATAAAATTTACTTGTCTAATGAATCAGATTTTGCTTCATCATGGAAAAATTCAGTCTTATGCTCATTCATATTTTCACTTGTACAAGTTTTGGAGAGAATAAATTAGGAAGTATTGCTATATTAGGAAGTATTCTCCATAGATGTTGGGCAATTCTTACCGACAAACAAAAGGAATAAGATTGAGATAGTGTTGTTTTGAGAAATTTTAAATAAATTTTTAAATAAATGTTCATTAGAGAATCAGTGGTATGACGTGACTTACAGTCATTTGCTTCCTAATATAGTTTTTGATTTTTGACATTTATTTCCAAAAATATTTTGATGGACATTTTATTATTGTGATTTTGTATGTCAGTGAACTCTCTTGGGAAAAATAACCAAATGGGAAATGTTTTCCAAATGTATGTTTCATTGCTGCTGGATGATTGACTAATTCCATTCCTTAAGAAGTGAGATTAGTCTTGCTTTCTGAATAATCAGTAGATTAGATTAGTGTCAACTGAAACTCAGTTGATGGCTGGAAGCATGCTATTAAAAGAGCATTTTAAAAATCATTACATAAATGAATACAGTATAGTTATCTGTTTTGCAAAACTATCATCTTCAGTTTGAAACCTTGTCTATTCCATTTTACATTTAATTAATATCATGACAATTTAGATTTTTTCATCATGTTCCTGTTAGGCATAAAATGAAAGCACGTTTTAAAGCCCAATGTTTTCACATTAGCCAAAAATTTTTAAAGTAGCCTGCTATACATTTTGTTTATCAAACATAAATACTTCAAGTTATTCTACAAATATGTGACATAAAAAACATAGAGACAACTCTGCTTTTATATCAGGGATCCACAAGTAGCAGATTTTTCAGAGTATCGTACATGTAAATATTCTATGAGGCACCATGATTTGGTGAAGATATCATTGGAATACAATAGGAAACTGAGAATTTTCACTGATTAACCAGAAAACACTGGAAAGATCAAAAAATGATCGTGTTCATAATGACATAACTGCAACAGGATTTGCCCTCTTCTGTAAATAACAAGAGGACCTACAAATAAAAATGAAACATTACTTTAATATTAGACAACAGGTGGAACAAGATAGAAATCTGAGAGAATGGAAACAAGCAAGATAAATTTTACAATGACATCACTTCCTGCCTAGAGTCCATTTCTGTACCATGCGTGCAGGTACAAGAAGTGGGAAAGCAAGCCAACTGTGACATTCTTGCTGATTTGAGGAGATGGAGATTGGAATTTGGAGAAGTTGATATAGCTGGAGTTTGTGGAGCAGACGACCACAGAGAGGGAAATATGCAGCAAAGTATTTCTTGAAATGTACATGGGGCTACACATGAGCAGTTGGGTTCGTTTGGCTGAGAACTAAGCTGCTCATGCACAAGGTGAGAATGCATGAAGCCAAGCAAAGAACAAGTACTGGAGAAAGCAACAGCTGCAAAGCTGTGAGTAAAACAATTCCCAGAGTCTTCTCATCAACAAAGATCATGAATAGATGGATGTGTTTCTAGAGACATACAGCTCACTAAGACTGAATTATGAACAGAATGATAATGAATAATGTGACTGAATCAGTTGAATTGTTGAGCTAAACTAGCTCAAGAACAAAATCTTTCTAGTTCTGCCAAAAAATCTTGAAATTGAGGCTTGAAAATACTAAGCTATTTTACATGCAACTGAACCTACTGTTAAAACAAAAAAATCAAAATACTTAAACACAACAAAACCCTGGTGGCCACAAATTAGTATTCCAAATGTAACCCATAAGCAGGAGGAAAATTAGTCAATATGACAGTTGCAACAACTATAACAAGTAAGTAAAATGAAGTAAACTCAGAGTAACACATAGTATCATGTTGGAAGACATAAAATGAAATTAAAATATACTTTATTAAAGAATAAATTGGATAAAATAACAATAAAATTGAAAACAGCAAGATTGTAAACTAATATAATGACTATATAAATACATTAAATGTACAGTGTTCAGACTCTCCAGTTAAAAATGGAAATATTAGGGGCACCTGGGTGGCTCAGACGGTTAAGCGTCTGACTTTGGCTCAGGTCATGATCTCATGGTTCGTGAGTTCGAGCCCCACATTGGGCTTTGTGCTGACAGCTCAGAGCTTAGAGAGTTTGGATTCTGTGTCTCTCCCTCTCTCTTCCCCTCCCCCACTCATGCTCTGTCTCTCAAAAATAAATAAAAGTTAAAATTTTTTAAAATATATATATAAATTTTAACAGTGGATTAAAGAGACCAAACATGTGGTACTGGGTCACTCTGTTGATTGTCTGACTCTTGGTTTTGGCTCAGATCATGTTCTCACAGTTTGAGGGTTTGAGCCCCACATCTGGCTCTGCACTGACAGTGTGGAGACTGCTTGGGATTCTCTCTCCCTCTCTCTCTCTCTCCCTCTCTCTCTGCTCTTCCACTCGATATCTCTCTCTGTCAATAACAAACTTAAAAAAAAAGGCAAAACCTAACTCTGTCTTGTTGTGGTATGTAGAATAATGGACCCCAAAAATGTCCCTGGAACCATGATTATGTTATATTAAATGGCAAAAAGGAAATTATGATTGTATATGGAATTAAAGTTCCTAGTTAGAAGATAGAAAGATTATCCTCGATTATCCAGGAGGGCACAATGAATTCACAAGTGTCCTTAAGTGGAAGAGGGAGGCCAGTGGGGAGTCAGAGCCAGAGAAATTGATGTAAAATTGGAAACATCAGAGTGATGCTCTGTGAAAAGAACAGTCACTGTCTTTGAATATGGAGAGAGAAGGTAGTGAACCACAGGATGCTGGTGGCCTCTGGAATCTGGGAAAGGAAGGGAGGTGGATCTCCCTTGCAGCCTCCAGAATGGAAAGTAGCCTTACCTACACTTGAGTTCAGAGACTTGTGTTCTACTTTTACCCAACAGAAATGTAAGGTAATACGTTTTTATTGTTCAAGACACCAAAATTGTATTTATTTGTTATCACAGGAATACAATGATAAAACAACAATGACAGCAGCGACAAGAACCCTTTAAAATAGAGAAAAGAGAACTTTAATTTCGAATCAACATGGAGAAACATAGATCAGATTTACTCCCTCATTTAATGCAAGAGGAAACAAACAATAAACATAATGTATGTGATGAAACTTTTGAACACCTGCGATCAGGCAGTGAGGAGCAGTGTTCCCTGCAATATGGAAAACAAATGAGGTGAGCCCAACAACTGTCTTGTAGAAGTTTCAGATAACTGAATCTCAAATATTTATCCAAAAGAATTGAAATAAGTATCTTGAAAAGACATCTGTTCCTCCATGTTCACTGAAGCATTATTAAGAATAATAGTGATCAAGAATACTTATAGCAATAGAAACTTTTCTAACATCCCAAAAAAGTAAAATATGCAGTATCCGACAATCAATAAAAAATTATAAAAAATGTCAAAACTCAATCAAAATAGAACTAGAAGTGACAAACAGGTAGAATTAGCATATAAGGACATTAACAGTTATTCTAGTTTCATTTCACATGCTCAAAATGGACAGAAATTTTGGATGTCGAAAAGACAAATCAAAACAGATGAAATCAATGATGTGTTAGATGAACAATATACATTAAGTTTAACAGTCCATTGTATGTTGCAGAAGAAAGCATTAGAGAATTGGAAGATATCACAGAGGATGTTTCAAAAGAAACAAGGAAGAAAAAAATCAATAAAAAACCCCCAGTACAGCCAGGGAAAACTTCAAATGGCTTACTCATGATCAAATATGTTGGGGTCAAGTTAAAGCCTCTTCAGGATGTAATGCTGATTGAAAGTGACTGGCCTGAGGAAAAATTGAATTTAGCTAATCATCACTTATTTTCTCTGCTTAGTAGTTCTGCACAAATTTACCCTAAAATACAAGTAATTGTTGATCAGAAGAAGCAGCAAATAATCAAATTAATATAAAAAATATATAAATGTAATGGTTTTATGGAATGAATTTGTTGTTTCTTTAAATCTCTCCCTACCCCATACCGGCCCCCCCAAATGTTAGGCATATTCATACTGATACTATTTTATCTGTAATATAAATGCTTCACTGGATGTAGATGCTCAGAATATTTTGATCATTTTGCTGTAAGATAACCTAGCTCACTGAATAGAGGCAGTGAACTGTGAAGAAAAGGTTTGATTCGGTAAGCTGCGCCGACTCAAATTTTGCACATTCCCTCAGAAAGGCCTGTCTTCACCACTGGTCCTTGGCTGTTTCCTGCAAGTTTAGCTCTGAGTCCACAGTCTTCTGCCTAATACTCCCTGAATACTGCCTGAGGCCTTGAGCCACATGGTATCAGTTTAATCAAATAGTTTAGGCAAACAGTGCAATATATGGTGAATGCATGCTTTTGTTCTGAAACCTGGATTCTGAGTAGCTGAGATCAGTTACTTGGGTGTTGTGTGCCTACATGAATGACCTCCTGTCAAAACCATTGGACACCAAGGCTTATATGAGCTTCCCTGATGGGCAATACTTCACACATGCTGTCATGCATTGTTGCTGAGAAATTTGAGTGCATCTGTGAGACTCCATCAGGATTGGGCCCTTGGAAGTTTGTACCTGATTTCCCATGAGTATTTTCTCTTTGCATGGATCCTTCTGTTGTAAGCAACTGTAACCATGAAAATAACAGCTTTTCTAAGTCCTGTGAGTCATTCTAGTGAATCCTGAAGGCTGATTGTGGTCTTGGAGACCCTTGACCTACTTAGAAACTGAAAGCATAGGTCAGATCCTATAAAACTAGATACAGAGTTAATTGGTCTATCAACGGAAGGGAAAGCTTAGAAACAAATGCCATATATATATATCTATATATCTATATATCTATATATCTATATATATCTATATATAGATATATAGATATATATAGATATATAGATATATAGATATATAGATATCTCATTTCTTGCAATATCCAAAACCGTATGAAGCACAAGTATTCAGGTGGAAGGTCTTATGGGTACTAACTCAAACATTTCATTCCTAATGACTCAATATGTAGTTTTTATATCTTTTTTATGTTCATGTCTCTAAATTTCTAATATCTGTCCTCAGACATCTGATATTTCCTCTCCACCCATTACTGATACTGCTTGCCCCCAAAATGTACTAATCTTTGTACTTTTAGAACTTGCAGATTTCACCCGTTGAACAACAGAGATCAGTAGGCTTCTTTATGGGATGGGAGAAATTTTTTGACATTTTCCCTGCTATCATATTATTTTCTTCCTCTCACTTTCTCCCCCCACTTTCATGAGGGCTTTTCCTGAATGAATCTTTTAGATTCCCTTCTTGCTGGCTTTCTCGGCCAAATATATGGGCCTCTCTTTGCATAGTACTTTTCATGCCATAGCATTATCTGCACTAACGACAGACCTAAAAAAATCTATTTTCTTATTTTACATAGGTCAGTTATGTTACAAATGTATGTGTATGTGTGAGCTTGTTAGATCTATACTATGACATTTTTCATGAGCACAAGAATACCGTGGTAAGTAATTGCTTCTATATACAAAATAGGCAAAGACAGTGGCAGACAACGCTGCTTGCTTACGAAAAGCCCACTTCCCACTCTTCTTTCTTTCTGGAAATGACTGTCTCCCTCTGTAGATAGGAAAATGCCAGGCACTCACTTTCTTAGCTATTGTTGAAGGTAGGAATACCAGATATGTGATTAAATGCAGGCCTATGTGAAGAAAGAGAAGGTGTTAGTGTCATATATTGTGCTTCTAGGGAAAATTGTAATCTCTTATAAAAGAAAGTGATGCAAAAATAGAACTCCTCTCTTCCCATTTCTGAATTTAGATGATTTTGACTCATTGTAAATGTAGCTTGGATCTGCTGCAGTCATTTTGCAATGAAAAGGGAACATCAAAAGAGAAGGTAACCTAAGGCCATTATATCATTGTTTTGCCAAATGAATGATGGACTCATCAACCTGTGGTTTCCTGTGTTTATGAAAAATAATGACTCACTGTTTTATAATACTATAAAATGCACTAAAAGCTTAAAAGAAAATACTTAATCTTGGAGACCAAATTGAAAATGTGTATGTTTCACTTACTATTATATTAAAATTCATAATCAGTTACTAACACGAAATAAATATATTAGCCAGCTACAAGGTTGTATATATTGTCTACAAGCTGAGGATCTACGGGTTAAAAAGATAATTGTTGCAATCAATGTTAATAAAATTTTTATGAGAAATCTATAGTAGAAATGAGATTTTAAGGAAAAGGGCTTCTTCATTTTTGATGAAATGACCTATGTTATCGGTAAGGTTGGTAGACGAATCAGGAATGCATCACCCAGCCACTTTATATTTTAGAAGCTGATATGCCTGGAGAATGTGCTTTCTTTCAATCACTCACAGTAATGAGGTGAGTGTAGAGATATGGCCTTGCCTATGGGAGAGGTATGTACTAATCTACTATGAATAGCTGTTCTATATTCACTGTTTAATTCTGATATTCAGAAGATCACTTGACCTTCTGAGTAAGGCTCACTTACAAATGTCCATTTTAAGAGATTTTAATTTCCATCTCTATTATTTATGTCTTACTTTTCAATTAGTCCAAAACCAGCATGTAAAAGAGTGGTTTTATTACAAGAGTTCTCTCAAACTTCAACATGATGAATTAATAATGACCCATTCAGTAATTAAGAAACATTTCATAGCAAACTGCTGCTGGTGCCCCACATGTATCCCTTTGGCATTCATCTTACACTGGTGACTAGGGAAGGATTTTCTGAGAAGCCAAGCACATCAGAGAAATCTGAAATGCTGAATCATTTTAGTCCACATATTTTAATTTTCCTAAAGTTAGTTGGGGAATTGTACTCCTCTCTACTTGCCCCTCCTCACCAATAAAGGTGGCTAGCTGTGTCAGTCACTTACCTTGTACTCCATTGCATGTGAGTTGAGGTGAACCACTCAATAAAGCACAAATACATTTGCATGACATTCTGGCAGTTCCTGAAAATTTGGCTTTCTGCTTATTCTCCCGTGTCTGGTCCTTGCTCTGTGGCATTGAGCTATGACGTGAACTTTGTCTATGAGACCCTTAGAAAGGATCAACAACTTTTTTTTTACTAGCAATTTTTGTTTTTTCCCCTTTGGAAGGAATGAATCAACATTTGGTCAAAGCCAAACATAGGATGTTTCTCCTTCAATGACTCCCATAAGCTTTACATTTTCCATAAAATTGTTAAAAATGCTGACTTTCTGGTGGTACCTGTTTGTGGTGTTTCAATTCAATATTTATATATAAATTCATTTGGGGTAATCTCATTGGTTTTTGAGATAAATAGTAAGTGTTCAGCTGGTCTCTAGACATCATATTGAAAATATTCTCAAGATATATATTTTTTAATTTTTATTTAAATTCTAGCTAGTTGACATAGAGGGTAATACCAGTTTCAGATATATAATGTAGTGATTCAGCACTTCCATACATCATCCAGTTGCTCATGACAAGTATACTACTTAATCCCCATCACCATTTAACCCATCCCCACCACCCACCTACCCTATATGTATGTGTGTGTGTGTGTGTGTGTGTGTGTGTGTATGTATATATACACACACATATGTATATACCATATATATATACACACACACACGTACATACATACCCACACACACACACACACACACACACACACACACACCATCTGTTCTTTCTCCACTGATCAGTCAGTGAGCAACTGGCCTCTTTTCATAATTTGGCTATTATAGATAATGCTGCTATAAACATCAAAGGAGCATGTATCCTTTCAAATCAGTATATTTGTTGGGGCACCTGGGTGGCTCAGTAGGTTAAGCATCCAACTTCAGCTCAGGTCATGATCCCAAGGTTTGTGAGTTTGAGCCCCTCATTGGGCTCTGTGCTGAGAGCTCAGAGCCTAGAGCCTGCTTCGCAATCTGTGTCACTCTCTGTCTCTCAGCCCCTCCCCCTCTATTGCTCGCTCCTGCGCACTCTCTCTTCCTCTCAAATATAAATAAACATTAAAAATCAGTATTTGTGTAATCTTTGTGTGAATACTTAGTACTGCAATTGCTGAGTTGAAGGGTAGTTCTATTTTTAACTTTTGGAGGAAGCTCCATTCTGTTTCCAGAGTGGCTACACCAGTTTGCATTACCACCAACAGTGCAAGAAGATTCCCCTTTCTCTGTATCCTTGCCAACACCTGTTTCTTGTTTTGTTAATTTTAGCCATTCTGACAGGTGTGAGGTGATATCCCATTGTAATTTTGATTTGTATTTCCCTGATGATGAATGATGTTGAGCATCTTTTCATGTGTCTGTTGGCCATAATGTTCATTTATGTCTTCTGCCTATTTTGTAATTGGATTATTCATTATTTGGGTGTTGAGTTTCATAAGTCCTTTATAGATTTTGTATACTAACCCTTTATGAGATATGTCATTTACAATTATCTTCTCCCATTCCATAGGTTGCCTTTTAGTTTTGTTGATTGTTTTCTTCACTGTGCAGAAGCTTTTTATCATGATCAAATGCCAGTAGTTTTTAATTTTGTCTCCCTTGCCTCAGAGACATAACTAGAAAGAGGTTGCTATGACCGATGCCAAAGAAGTTACTGCTTGTGTTCTCCTCTAGGGTGTTGATGGTTTTCTGTCTCACATTTAGGTCTTTCTTCCATTTTGAATTTTTTTTTCTATAGTGTGAGAAAGTGGTCTATTTTCATTCTTCTGCATGTCGCTGTCCAGTTTTCCCAACACTGTTTGTTGAAGAAACTGTGTTATTTCCAATGGATACTCTTTCTTGTTTGCCAAAGGTAATTTGGCCATATACTGGGTTCCTTTCTGGGTTTTCTACTCTGTTCTATTAATCTATGTGTCTATTTTTGTGTCAGCACCATACTGTTTTGATCACTACAGCTTTGTAATGTAACTTTAAGTCCAGAATTTTGATGCCTCTCGCTTTGTTTTTCTTTTTTCAAGTCTGTTTTGGCTATTTGGGATCTTCTGTGGTTCCATACGTATTCTAGGACTGTTTGTTCTAGCTCTGTGAAAAATGCTGGTGGTATATTGATAGGGATTGTATCAAATATAAAGGATTGTGTTAAGTGATAGGGATTGCATTAAATGAGTATGGAATGTCTTTCTATTTCTTTGCGTTATCTATAATTTCTTCCATCAGTATTTTATAGTTTTTCGAGTACAGGTCTTTCACCTCTTTGGTTTGGTTTATTCCTAGATATATTGTTTTTGGTACAGTAGTAAACAGTATTGATTGCTTAATTTCTCTTTCTGCTGATTCATTATTGGTGTATAGAAATGCAACAGATTTCTGTACATTGATTTTGTATCCTTCTATTCTCATATATTTTGAAGATGAACTTTCATACGGCAAGTTGACTCACAATAAATATTTTGAGATTAGTTTCTATGAACCATACTCATACATACACATACAACAGACTTATCAGTCTCTTACTTCTTGTATAAACAAATTAGTGTCAAAACAAGTTTCCATTTAAGAAGACCAGAGCAGTAATGAGCCAAGAATTCCTTAATTTGACCAGTAGGTTAAGAAATTTCTTTTTTAATTGACTTCCAGGGGTTAACTGCTAGGTGGAAAAGAAACTACGCAAATGGTTACAATATTTACCACAAAAAAGGAGAGTAGGAACTATATAAATAATTGAAATAGCTTTTATTTTATTTTAAGTTTATTTTAAACTAAATACCTGGAAGCTTAACCAGGACAATATGAAATACTTTTATGATCAAAACCCCATAATATCTGTAAGGTAAATAACTACTTTGGACAATTACACAAATTATTTTTGGTGACCTAAGGAAAGATACAAATGGTAAAAATTTAACCAACATGATTGAATCAGTGTACATAAACAAAATGGAATATTATTAGTTCCTTTGAATTACATAGATGTGTCTGAGTTAAATGCTGATGAAGGGTCTGCTCCATGCTACTGTTTGTGTAGTACTTGTAGGATGACATAATTTTAAAAATAAATGAATGATAAGGATTGTAATATGCATGCCATTAACATATTTTTTCTAATTGTGTTATTCTGATTTTATTATTTTCAATACTGCTAAATATTGGGGAGACATTTAACTACTCAGTTGATGTAAAGACAGTATTTTTCTCCTGATGAAAGAATTTTGGGACTTATGCAAGTTAAAGAGATATTTATGCTCAGGAATTTTCAGGCAAGGGACTGAAAGATATTAATATTTTCCTAAACTATTTGGAAGAAACCAAAAGCTTAGTTTTCAATACCACAGTGTATTAGTTTAGATGATGAAAGCAAATATATTCTTAGGAACTAGAAAAAAATGAGCCACAGGTGAACACACTTCTGTTTTTGCGTTAGACTACCAACAAAATGGCTAGATGAGGGAAGTACAAAGCTTTTGTTTTGCCAAGGCAAACAACATGGCACCCACTAGCCACATTTGCTGGTTGTAACAGAACTGTCTGCGTTTGCAGTGGTATAACCCAGAAGGGCTTGAAACTATGGTTCTTACGTTAGAAAGTATTTTCTGATTTCAAAAATAAAAAGATTTTATAGGGAACAATCCACACTGGGAATTTAGGCAGTTGAAGGATTTCATAATATCATGTTATTAAAAGATGTTGGTTTTCCAAAGAAGCAAATATGTGTTTGCAGTGTAGAATCTGCATAATAGAAATACAGCAATTTGTTTACCATTGTTGATTAAATGTTTCCATATTAGAAATTGAAATTGTCAGTTGGCCCTCTCTAGCTTCAGTGTCAGTAATTAAGAGTTTGCCAATGTTAAGTTCCTTTTTTTTTAGTTTTTATTTAAATTCCAGTTAGCTAACATATAGTTTAATATTATTAGTTTCCGGTGTAGAATTTAATAATTCATCACTTACATTATCTAGTTCTCATCACAAGTGCCCTCTTAATACCTATCACCCAATTACCCATCCCCCCACCCAGTTACCCTCCCACAACACTTAGTTTGCCCTCTATAGTTAAAAGCCTCTTTTCTGGTTTGCCTCTTTCTTTTTTTCCCCTATGTTCATCTGTTTTGTTTCTTAAATTCCATGTGTGAAATCATATGGTATTTGTCTTTCTGTGACTGACTTATTTAGCTTTGTATTATACTCTATAGCGCCATCAACCTCATTACAAATAGGAAGACTTCATTCATTTTTATAACTAATACTCCATTGTATATGTATATCACTTCTTTGTCCATCCATCAGTCGTTGGACATTTGAGCTTTTTCCATAATTTGGCTATTGTAGATAATGATGCTATAAACAATGGGGTGCAGATATCCCTTCAAATCAGTATTTTTATATTCTTTGGGTGAATACCTAGTAGTGCAATTGCTGGGTCATAGGGTAATTCTATTTTTAACTTCTGGAGGAAGCTCCATACTGCTTTCCAGAGTGTCTGCACTAGTTTGCACTCCCCTTTCTCCACATCGTTGCCAACACCTGTTGCTTCCATTGTTGTTGAATTTATCCCTTCTGACAGATGTGAGGTATTATCTCATTGTGGTTTTGATTTGTATTTCCCTGAGGATGAGTGATGTTGAGCGTCTTTTCATTTGTCTGTTGGCTATCTGGATATCTTCTTTAGAAAAATGTCTATTCATGCCTTCTGTACGTTTTGTAATTAGATTATTCATTTTGGGGGTGTTAAGTTTGATGAGTTCTTTATAGATTTTGTAAACTAACCCTTTATGAGTTATGGTATTTGCAAATATCTTCTCCCATTCCATAGGTTGCCTTTTTAAAAAAAATTTCATTAAAATTTCTTTAATTTTAATTTATTTTTGATGGAGAGAGACACACAGAGCATGAGCAGGGGAGGAGCAGAGAGAGAGAGACAGACAGACACATATAATCTAAAGCAGGATCCAGGCTCTGAGCTGTCAGCACAGACCCTGATGTGAGGCACCAACTCACAAATTGTGGGATCATGACCCGAGCCAAAGTTGGATGCCCAACCAACTGAGCCACTCAGGTGCCCCTCCATATTGTGCAGAAGCTTTTTATCTTGATTAAGTGCCAATAGTTTATTTTTGACTTTTGTCCCCTATCCTTAGGGGACGTATCTAAAAAGAAGTTGCTATGGTCAATGTCAAAGAAATTACTGCCTGTGTTCTCCTCTAAGATTTTGATGTTTCCCTGTCTCACATTTAGGTCTTTTATCCATTTTGAGTATTTTTGTTTATGGTGTAAGAAAGTGGCCCACTTTCATTCTTATGACTGTCACTGTCCCATTTTCCCAACACAGTTTGGTAAAGAGACTGTCTTTTTCCCATTGGATATTCTTTCTTGTTTTGTTGGGGATTAGTTGACCATATAATTGTGGGTCCATTTTTAGGTTTTCTATTCTATTCTATTGACCTGTGTGTCTGTTTTTGTGGTAATACCATTCTGTTTTGATCACCACAGCTTTGTAATATAACTTAAAGTTATGATGCTTCCAGCTTTGCTTTTCTTTTTCAAGATTGCTTTCACTATTCAGGGTCTTTTGTGGTTCCATAAAGATTTTAGAATTGTTTCTTCTTCTTCTGTGAAAATTGCTGGTGGTATTTTGATAGGGATTGCATTAAAAGTGTAGATTGCTTTGGGTATCATCCTCAATGGGGAAAAACTGAGAGCTTTTCCTCTAGGGTCAGGAACAAGACAGGGATGTCCACTCTACCCACTGTTGTTTAATATAGTACCGGAAGTCCTAGCCTCAGCAATCAGACCAAAAAAGAAATAAAGCGCATCCAAATCAGCAAGGAAATCATCACACTTTCACTATTTGCAGATGACATGAATCTCTATATAGAACACCCAAAAGACCTACCAAAAAATTGTTAGAACTAATGCATGAATTCAGTGAAGTCCCAGGGTATAAAAGCAACCTACAAAAGTCTGCTGCATTTCTGTACACCAATAATAAAGCAGCAGAAAGAGATATTTAGGAATTGATACCATATACAATTGCATCAAATAACATAAGATATCTTAGATTAAACCTGAGCCAAGAGGTGAAAGACATGTATTCTGAAAACTGTAAATCACTGATGAAAGAAATTGCAGATGGCACAAAGAAATGGAAAAACATTCTGTGCCCATGGATTACAAGAACACATATTGTTAAAATGTCTCTGCTTGTTCAAGCTTCTAGCCACAGTGTAAGTCAAGACCCTTCTTTAGTTTTCCAGAATTTTCTCTTAGAGATAAGCTAAATTGTGTTTCAGGATTTAGGGTACAGGTAGGTAATTTGTCAGGTCCTGTTGGTTGGGAGGTATTGAATTCCTCTAAATTCTTAAACACCATAGTTTGAATAATTATTAGCTCTTAGGGAAAATTGGTGAATTATTTATTCATCATTTGACAATTATTTATTGATAATTAATTATTTGTAAGACATGTTTCTAGATATTTGAAACATCTAGATATTTGCCTACATCAGTAGGCAAAATAAACAAAGACCCTGCATTCATAGAAATGGATTTACTTTATAGAAGAGTTAGATAATAGAAATAATCATAATGCACAAGTAAACTTAAATTAGAAGATGATAAAATTACAGATAAAAAGTGGAGCCAGATAAATGGGATCTAGGAGTGGAAGAGGATTCAGGGTAAAGAGTACTTTTAAAAAAGTGTTTATTTTTGAGAGAGAGGGAAAGGGGCAAAGAGAGAAGGAGACAGAATTTGAAGCAGGCTCCAGGGTCTGAGCTGTCAGCACAGAGAACGATGTGGGGCTAGAACTCATGAACCGTGAGATCATGACCTGACCCAAAGTCAGATGCTTAACTGACTGAGCCACCCAGGCACCCCAGGGTAAAGGGCACTTTTATATAAGGTTATTAAGTCTGTCTTTTCATTTGTTTGTTTTTATTTTGCTAAAGGAAATTCAGGTCAGTATATCAGTGGAAAAACTATGCAAATTCATGGTTCATCTGAAAAAGTAAGATTGTCATATCTCAGTATCTTGGCAGTTATACTGATTCAGAGTCAACTGACCTTTACTCAGTTCCTACTGTTTGCCAAATTTTAATGCAAAGTGTGATCACCAATAATGTGTCGATTAAACAACAGTGCTGTGAAGCAGTTATTATCCGGGATGCTCTGAAGCATAGAAAGATTAAGTGAATTGCTTAGGGCCAAAATGGAGATTGATCTGAGGAAGGAAAGACAGTGGTGTGCTGAAAAGACAGTGATCATTTAGCAAGGTGAATTAACAACAGTTGTTTTTTTTTTTTTTTTTCCTAATTGGATCAGTGATTGCTTATCATTCTGTTTCTTCAAAATTAAACGTTGGAAATCAATAGATTTTTAAGGAAACTTTAATTTTAGTTGTTTTTCTTTTATTTATGTGTTGAGTATGATTTTATAATTCGAAGTCCATTTAAGTTCACCATCTCATCACAGATACTGTTGCTTAGATTCATTTCATATTAAAACATAACCATCCATACTTCATTGATTTTTGGAATGGAATATTGATTCCAAAATTTTTAACTTGATAGATCCAGAAACTAGAGTAACGCAGCACATTAAAAAAAAATGTTGCATGTTTAGATGCATACCTAGTGGTTGGGTAGACTTTGAAAGAATCCTGCTTCTGTTCCAGAGAGGTAAAATTCCTCAGGTCTAAAATAGCCATTTAAGGACATGTTACATTAGTAGCAAGAAGAAACCAGACAGCCTTTGCAATGTTTTGCTTGGAATCCCCCTTAACTAGCTCACCAAACTCATGAGACATGTTTTAAGTTTCTGCACAATAGCAGACAACAGCTTGGTTAAGCCCTTTTGTCACTTCATCACAAAAGGATTCCCCTTTTTTTTTAGTTTCTTTTTTTTTAATTTTTTGAATTTTTATTTATCTGAGAGAGAGAGAGACAGACAGACAGACAGACAGAGTGGGAGGGGGAGAGGGGCAGAGAGAGGGAGACACAGAATAAGAAGCAGACTCCAGGCTCTGAGCTGTCAGCACAGAGCCCTACTGGCACTCCAAGCAAGGAACCTCAAGATCATGACCTGAGCTGAAGTCAGACACTTAGCCCACTGAGCCACCCAGGTGCCCCGCCTTTGTTTGTTTGTTTTTAGTTTCTAATGACATTTCCCATATTTCCTTTTTAGCCATTTTTATTACTTCCTTTTTTTAAGTATACATATTTTATTTGTTTGTTTATTTATTTATTTATTTAGTATTTGTTTGTTTATTTATTTTTGCGAGAGAGAGATGGAGACTGAGCAGGGGAGGGGGGGCGCGGGGACAGAGAATCCAAAGTAGGCTCCGTGCTGTTAATGCAGAGCCCATCACGAGGCTCAAACTCACCAACTATGAAACCATGACCTGAGCCAAAAACAAGAGTCAGACAGTTAACTGACTGAGCCACCCAGGTGCCCCTATTACTTCCTTTTTAGAAGCATCCTCAAAATCAGGTTTCTATTAATGGTCCATTTAAGTCCACTTATTTTTCTTCTTAAGTGATCCTCAAAATCCCTCTTGCCTTCATCTACAATTTTAGGCATCTGCAATGAAAGCACTTCACTTCTATGTACTTTTGGTTATATAGCCAAATACCCACCAACATTGCAGTTTAAAATAACAAGCATTTGTTATTTCATAATTCCCGTAGGTTAGGAATCTGGACCTGCCTGGGCAGGGCTTGGGGCTTAGTGCTGGCTCAGAATGTCTCATGAGGCAGCATTCAAGTTGCTAACTGGTGCTGCAAGTATCTTAAGACTTCACTGGTGGAGAAATAGTGTCCAAGCTCATTTGCATGCCTGCTGATAGGCCTCTGGTTCTTGCTAGGCATTGGCCAGTGATACCAGTGTGTTGCCACATAAGTCTCTTCTTCAGCCAGCTCACAGTAGGTCAGCAGTCCTCCCTGAGAATGACCGAAGGAGAGAAAAAGAGAAAGGGTGAACATGACAGAAGTCACAGTATTATTGTAACTTAATCTCAGAAATGGCATTCCATCACTTTCACCACACTCTGTGTTAGAAATGAGTTCCTAGGCACAGTCTGCTCTCTAAGGAAAGAGATGATGTAAGAAATGCTCCCCTGAGGTTGAGGGTCATTGGAAGCCATCTGCCAGGCTGCTTGTCACAAATACTTTCAGATATTTAGCAGACTGTACAATATACCAGCAAATAAGTTAGATATGGAAAAAGGAAATAAAAAAGAATGTGATGTATGGACTAAGACAATATTCCACTAGAAATATCCTTAAGTACATGGCATAGGGCATGCAAATGAGGAAATTGCATTCTGTCCATTAGAGGTTATCAAGATAAATGGATGGTTGAAGTCTTTCCAGTTGAAAATATTCTCTGCTTTGAACTTTTCTGTTGATCTGTTTTGTTTTGTTTTGTTTTTGTTTTCAGTCTCTCTCTCTCTGCTTTGATTAAAAATAATCCTATTTTCCAAATTTACAATCTTTCAGTTTATTGATTCTTCTACATTTCTAATGTGCTGTTATGCCTGTTTTTTTTTTATTTTAGAGACTATATTTAATGATATATTTTCTGAGTATCCATACATCCCCTAAATTCCCTATCCACAATTTTAATTTATTTTACACATTGTATATAAGAATTCATTGGAAACTGAAGCATAGTTGTGTTTTCTTTTATTTCCCAGAAAGCTTAGGTCCTTTCATCTCTGGGTATTAGTGTGTGGGGGGGTGGAGGAAGGTACTAATCATTTTCACTCTTTTTACAGTCAAGGTCAGCTGGTTCGGGATTTCAAATTTAATTAGATAGAGTTCCCTTGTAATTACACCAACTCCCTATCCTTGAGTGGCGGCCTTTGTAATCCTTGTAGTAATTAATTTGGAAGAGTATTACCTGCACTTTTCCCCTCCTTACCAGGCCTTCCTTTGCTGTTGTTTTGTGTTTTGTTTTGTTTTGTTTTGTTTTGTTTTGTTTTGTTTTGTTTTGTTTTGTTTCTAGTGTGGTTGGAATAAAGGTTAGCAGACCAAGGAAACCACTCTTATGTTGGGTTTTTTTCCAGACTCTACTCAATCTCACAGTCTCATAATGAGATCTGAGACCTGCTTGATTCCTTTCATCCCTGCAGATTATTCAGTCCCTGGTTTACTTGCCACCCCATGAATGTGGTCCACAACTTCCAGGACCCTCTTATCTTCTGATGTACTTCTAGAAGTAACACTCTTTAGAATTTAATTATTTCTCTCTAGAATGTAATTCATTAAGGCTTCCTTGCTCTTGCTTTCCGCTTCCTTTGATAGCCCCATAGACAAGTAGGACTCTTATTTTGTCAAGTCATGCATGTTACAAGAGCACAGGTCTTAGAGCGGAAGTTCATTTGACTTATTCATAAGAGTAGAATATAAAACATAGTCATTTTATATGCTTCTAAAGGATTTAGTTTAACGGCACCTAGGTGGCTCACTTGGTTGAGCTTCTGACTCTTGATTTCAGCTCAGGTCATGATCCCAGGGTCTCCCTGTGTTGTGGGATCAAGCCCCACATAGAACTCCATTCTCAACATGGATCCTGCTTAAGAAATTCTCTCTCTCTCTCTCTTCACCCTCGCCCTCTCCCTCTTCTTGCTTGTACTCTTCCTTTCTCTAAAATAAAAATAAAAATAAATAAATAAAGACATACATACAAAAGATTTAGTTGAATGTCTATAGGTAAACTTAACTAGAATTCATCTAATTAGACTTTCACAAAATTTCAAATATTTTGTGATTATAATTTTATGTTAAACATTTTCATAATTCATTTGTCAGTCACCTTTTGATTGACTTTGAATGATTAAATGGTTGTTTTATGTACCATCAGAAAATAACTGATATTGTATTGAATCAGAGTGTATACAAAAATCATGACTTTCCATTCTCTTAGCCACCATTTTATTCATTAAAATCTTAATTTATAGAATTTTAGAATTGATAGAAGAGTTAATAGAATCTACTCCAATCACTTCATTCTTCAAATTTAAAACTAAGGCCTAGAAATTACAACTTCTCTACATGCATCTATTCATTCATTTTTTTTCCTCAAAATGATTTTCTACTATATCCCATTATCAGAGCACCTGTTAACTGCTTTCTTCACAAATTTAGGGATTACCACTACCCAGTGGAATTTACTAAGTCTACCTTTTCATTTTTAGGTCTCTGGTGT
The DNA here is from genome assembly GCF_027475565.1 of Acinonyx jubatus. Lineage (NCBI taxonomy): Eukaryota > Metazoa > Chordata > Mammalia > Carnivora > Felidae > Acinonyx > Acinonyx jubatus. Next base: position 89,369,740 of record NC_069386.1, read on the forward strand.
GATACCTGAAGCTCATAGTTATAACTAGCTACTCTCTTGACCTGGTCTCTTCTAAGGAGATGTGCGGAGTATAAACACTGGGTCTTCCTCTAATGCCACCTCATTGTAAATGTGACTTGATTATATTTTACTTACTATGAGAGCAATCTGCATTTAATTGTTTTAAGTATGCATAATAAAATGATGTAACTAAATTCAGGAGAGCTGGTACTCTCCAAAAGTGCACCTTGGGAAGCACAATTCAGTAAAGAAAAAAAAAGGGGGCTCATTTATTCACTCTTTATAATAGGCTAAGAAAGCCCTCCTTTCATTGCACTGACATTTTATAAATAAACATTTTTATTTTTTAAGATAAACAACTCCATGGATAAAAATAAATGTATTTTGATTTCATCTATCATTTGTTATAATGCTATTTATATTGATATTGATGAGATTTATTATTATAAATGAATAAATGTTTTCCTACTGATATATTTGTTACTTCAAGCGTATAGATAAATAATTGTTTTTCAAGTCTGACCTGCTTGTGATTTTGGTTTTTAACCTAAAATTTTTAAATTTGGGGCGCCTTGGTGGCTCAGTAGATTAAGTGTCCAACTTCAGCTCAGGTTATGATCTCACGGTTCATGGGTTTGATTCCTGTGTAGGGCTCTGTGCTGACAGCTTGGAGCCTGGAGCCTGCTTCAGATTCTGTATGTGTCTCTCTCTCTCTGCCCCTCCTTTGCTCATTCTTTGTCTCTGTCTCTGTCTCTCTCTCAAAAATAAATAAACGTTAAAAAATTTTTAATTTAAAATTTCCTTTGTTAAGTTATAATTAGCAAATATATTTCTAAGATATTGAAAGTGTGCAATACAATGACGATTTGATATAGCTATAAACTGTGGGATTTCCCCATTGAGTTAGTTAACATCTCTGTTACTACATATATGAAAACAGTTAATTTCTACTCTTAGCAAGTTTCAATTTGCTAATATAATACAGTGTTATCAGCTACAGTTATCATATTATGCGTTAGATCCTCAATCTTTATTCATCTTATAACTGAAAATTTATACCCTTTTACCAACCTCTCCCTATATTCCCTACCCACTCTTATCCCTGGCAACCACTTTTTTATTCTCTTTTTCTATGAGTTTGATTATTTTTTTTTAATTCCACATAGAGATGATACTGTACCCTATTTTCATTCTTTGGCTTACTTCACTTACACATAAGGTCCCTGAGGTTTATCTATGTTGTCTCATGACAGGACTTCTCTCTTTAAAAGCTGAATAATATTCCATTTTGTAAATGTGTGTATGTATGTGTGTGTATGTGTGTGTGTATATATACACATAAACACGCATACATATATATGTATATATATACATATATATGTATTGTCATTTGTTTTGTTTCTTAAATTCCACCTATGAGTGAAATCCTATGGTATTTGCCTTTCTCTGACAGACTTATTTCACTTAGTATTATAACCTCTAGGTTCACACACACACACACACACACACACACACACACACACATATATATCCTTACATTGTTGTATATGTGTGTGTGTGTGTGTGTGTGTAGTTTGATATATATGTATAAAACTTTATTCATTCTTCCATGATGGACACTTAGATTATTTTCATATCTTGGTCATTGTGAATGATGCTGCTATGATCATGAGAATATAGATATATCTTAAAGATAATGATGTCATTTCCATTGGGTATGTGCTCAGATATGGAATTGCTGGATCATATGGTCTGTTTTTAATTCTTTGAGGAACCTCCATACCTCCATACTGTTTTCTGTAGTGGCTGCACCAGTTGACATTTTCATCGAGAGTTTACAAGTGTTCCTCTTTCTCCACATCCTCATTCACATTTGTCATTTTTTGTCTTTTGATAATAGCCATCCCAATACTTGTGAGATGGTAACTCATCATGATTTTAATTTGCATTTTCCTGATGACTAGTAATATTGACTAATTTTCATGTACCTGTTGGCCATTTGTGTGTCTTCTTTGGAAGTAGACTATTCATTTCCTCTGCCTAAATTTTTTTAACTAGAGTATAATTAACATTCAGTGTTATTAATTCATATGTACAACATAATGATTCAACAATTCTCTACATTACTCAGTATTCATCACAATAAGAGTAGTCTTAATCTCCTTTATTTCAACCATCCCCCTACCCTTCTTCCCTCTGGCAATGACCAGTGCTCTCTATTTAAGAGTCTGTTTTCTTGTTTGAATCTTTTTTTTTCTTTGTTCATTTGTTTTGTTTCTTAAATTCCACCTATCAGTGAAATCCTATGGTATTTGCCTTTCTCTGACAGACTTATTTCACTTAGTATTATAACCTCTAGGTTCATCCATGTTGTTGCAGGTGGCAAGATTTCATTCTTTTTTTGTGGCTGAGTAATATTCCATTGTGTGTGTATATATGTATATATATTACATCTTCTTTACCCAGTCATCTATGCATGGACACTTGTGTTGCTTCCATGTCTTGGCTATTGTAAATAATGCTGCAATAAATAAATAAAATTATGAGGGGTGTAGTAGAATTATGGGATCATATGGTAATTCTATTTTTTAATTTTTGAAGGAAACTCAATACCGTTTGCCAGCACAGCTGCACCAGTTTTCATTCCTATTAACATTGCATGAGGGTTCCTTTTTCTCTACATTCTTGCTGACCCTTGTTATTACTTGTCTTTTATATTCTAGTCATTCTGACAGGTGTAAGTGTAATCTCATTACAGTTTTTATTTTCATTTCCCTGATTAGTGATATTGAACATCTTTCTGCACATCTTTTGGCCATTTATATGTCTTTTTTGGCAAAATGTCTATTCGTGTCCTCTGCCCATTTTTAAGTGGATTATTGTTATTTTTAGTGCTGAGTTATAATTATTTATAACATATAATTTATATATTATATATATTTATATTTAAATACTAATAGATTCATAGTCTAATATTATACTACTAATATTATTAGTGTTATTGTTATTTTAGTATATGTGTACTTTATATATTTTGGATATTAACCTCTTATCAGATGCATAATTTACAACTATTTTCTGCTATTCTTTTTTTTTTAAATTTTTAACGTTTATTTATTTTTGAGACAGAGAGAGAGCATGAACAGGGGAGGGGCAGAGAGAGAGGGAGACACAGAATCTGAAACAGGCTCCAGGCTCTGAGCTGTCAGCACAGAGCCCAAAGCGGGGCTTGAACTCACGGACCATGAGATGATGACCTGAGCCGAAGTCGGACGCCCAACCAACTGAACCACCCAGGCGCCCCTATTTTCTGCTATTCTATAGGTTGCCTTTTCATTTTGTTAATGGTGTCCTTTGTTGTACAGAAGATTTTTATTCCCACTTGTTTATTTTTGCTTTTGTTATTTTTATCTTTGGTGTCAAATCAAAAAGCATTGCAATGACCAAAGTCAAGGTGCTTATTCACTATGTTTCCCCCATGGAGTTTTACAGTTCCAGGTCTTATATTCAAGTGTTGAATACATTTTGAGTTGATTCTGGTGTATAGTATAAGATAGTGGTCCACTCTCATCCTCTTGTGTATGGCTCTCAATTGTCCCCAACACCATTTATTGAAGGAACTATCATTTCCCCATTGTATATTCTTGGCTGTTTTGTCATAAGTTAATTGACCATGTACATGTGGGCTTATTTCTGGGCTATTTACTTTGTTCCATTTATTTATGAGTCTGTTTTTATGCCAGTACCCTACTGTTGGGATTACCATGACTTTGTAATACAGTTTAAAATCAGGAAATGTGATGCCTTCATCTTTGTTCTTTCTCAAGATTGCTTTGGTTGTTTGAGACCTTTTATGGTTCCATACAAATTTCAGGTTTGTTTGTTCTATTTCTGTGAAAAAAAAATCACTGAAATTTTGGTAGGATTTTCCATTGGATCTATAGACTGCTTTGGGTAGTATAAGCAGTTTTAAAATAATAATTCTCCCAATGAGCATGGAATTTATCCATATATTTGTGCCTTTTTCAATTTCTTTTATCAATGTCTTACAGTTTTCTGTATATAGGTCTTTTGCTTCCTTGGTGAAATTTACTCCCAAGTATTTTATTATTTTTGATACAGTTGTAAATGGGATAATTTTAAAATTCCTCTTTCTGATAGATTATCATTGGTGTAGAGAAATGCAACTCACTTTTGGGGCGCCTGGGTGGCTCTGTCGGTTGAGCGTCTGACTTCGGCTCAGGTCACGATCTCACAGCTGGTGAGTTCGAGCCCCGCGTCAGGCTCTGTACTGACAGCTCAGAGCCTGGAGCCTGCTTCTGCTTCTGTGTCTCCCTCTCTCTCTGCCCCAACCCACTTGCATTCTGTCTCTGTTTCTGTCAAAAATAAACATTAAAAATTTTTTTTAAAGGGAGTTAAAAAAAAAAGAAATGCAACTCACTTTTGTATATTTTGTATTCTGCATCTTTAATGAATTTATTTATTCTAACTGTTTTCGGTGGAGATTTAGGGTTTTCTCTATGTAACACAATGCCATATTAACCAGAGACAGTTTTACTTCTCCCTTTCCTCTTAAATGGCTCTTCTTTCTTTTACTTGCCTAATTGCTCTAGCTAGGACTTTCAATACTATATTGAATAAAAGTGGCATCCTTATCCTTTTCCTGATCTTAGAGTAAAAGCTTTCAGCTTTTCACAGTTGATTTTGATGTTAGCTGTGAGTTTGTCATAGATAGCCTTTATTATGTTAAGGTACATTCCCTGTATACACAGTTTTGGGTTTTTTTGTTTGTTTGTTTGTTTTGGTTTTGTTTTGTTTTGTTTTTAGGAAACAATAGTGGGCTTCAACCTTGGTTACACATTAAAACATTAAAATAAGCTAGGGAGATTTTTTTTTTTAAGATGATGTCCATCGAGGACTCATCCTAAATTAAATGAATTAGAATTTGTTGAGAATGAGGACTGAACTTCAGAATTTTAAAAAAGCTCTAGATAGTTTTATGTATGGCCAAGGTTGAAAACACTGCTATAGAAAAATGATCGTCTTTATGAATCTTATCAATGTTTTAAAACCTATTATAGGTATCAAAACATTATGTAACATGTATTACACAAATGTTATGGGCTATGTCAGCTTTCTTTGGTACTTTATAAAAAAAATAATAAAGACCTTTCCATACACAGTTTTATAGGACTATAATGATGTTGAATTTTGTCAAATGCTTTTTCTGAATTTGTTGAGATGATCCCCTGATTTTTAAACTTTATTTTGTTAATGTGATGCATTACACTTATTGATTAGCAGATGCTAAGCCATTCTTGCATCCTTGGTATACATGCCACTTGATCATAGTACATGATCCTTTTAGTGTGCTGAATTCCATTTGCCAATGTTTTGTTGAGAATTTTTGCACTTATGTTCATCAGGAATATTGGCCTATAATTTTTTTAGTGTATTTTTCTAGCTTTTGTATTAGGGTAATGCTTGCCTTGTAAAATAAGTTTGGAAATGTTGCCCACTTTTCAATATTTGAAAGTATCTGAGAAAGGTTGGTATTCTTCTTTAAACGTTTGTTAGAATTCATCAGTGAAACCATCTGGACATTTTTGTGAGGTTTTGATTATTGACTCAATCTCTTATCAGGTAATCAGTATGTTAAGATTTCTGTATCTTTATTACTTAGTCTTGGTAGGTTGAATGTTTTAGGAATTTATCTATTTCTGGTAGGTTGCCTAGTTTGTGAGCATATGATTGATCATAGTAATCTCTCATGATTCTTTGTATTTCTGTGATATCAATTATAGTGTCTTCTCTTTTGTTTCTAATTTTTTAAATTTGAGTTTCTTCTCTTTCTTGGTAAGTTTAGATGTCAGTTTGTCTATTTTTTTTTTCTTTTCAAAAAGCAAGCTCTTTTTTTCATTGAGTATTTCAATTGTCTTTTAGTTTCTATTTGATTTATTTCTGTTGTATTTTTTGTTATTTCCTTCTTTCTGTTAATTTTGGGCATTTTTTTTCTGACTTCCTGAGTTGTAAAGTTTGGTTATTTGAGATATTTATTTTTCTTAAGGAAGGAATTTATCAACATAAACTTCTCTCTTAGAACTGCTTTTGCTGAATCCTGTAAGTTTTGGTATATTTTGTTTCCATTTTCATTTGTCTCCATACAAAGATTTTATATTTCTCTTTTGATTTCTTCATTGACCTGTTGTTCAGGACATGTTATTTAATCTGTATCTTTTTTTTGCTGTTTACTCAAAATAGGTTTAATTAAAAAAAACATTCAGCATTCAAGAACAACTCAAAAGTCCAGATGAGTTTTAATCTTGCTCCTTGTCTTCCTTCTTCAGAGCACTCACAGACATGAGCATGGGACAGAAACCTGAGGCTGGGTGGAGTCCTAAGTTCTACTTGGCCAGAGCTTCAGGATCACGGAGGCCAGGGAGTATTAGCCATGGGTCAAATTAATTTATAGGTAGAACAAGGCAATGGAAAGCTGAGTGGTTTAAAGGACAGGAGGCAGTGGTGACTGACTGTAGTCACAGACCTCTAAGCCCCAGCCAGCTGGGGAGGCAGCTCTGGAAGAATCCAGGACATGTGGAAAAGGCTCAGGACTGTTTTTGAAGCTGGCTGCCACAAGTGGCTTCACCCTGCAGTGTTGTCCCTTCCTGAGACAAACCCTTTAATGAGCAAAACTTTCTGAAGGGAATCATTTTTATTTCCATCTGTATAACTAAAACATATGCTTATTTTAGTTGGGATATGTATTCATAGCTGTAAACATGTTCTATAACTTTCCTAACAAAGTGTAGCTAGTGGAAATAATGATAAATTTGTGATACGTATGTCTTAATTCAGAAAATGGTTTATATAGTTTAAAAGTCAGAATAAATTCGTGGGAAAAATTACCCCTCACATATCCCACCCAATGAAAAACCAGCCTTATAACATGGAGAGGAAAATTTGTACCTCAAAATCAGTGCCGCCATTAAGGAATTTAAAAAAATTCCTTGCAACTCTCTTTGAGGTGACAATATAGACTTCAATTTGAGAGTGATTAAGACACAGTTTGTATCATTGTTTAGGTTTACTTTAAGTGGGGGGGGGAGAATTGATAGAATTTGCAATACTTTCTGTAGTAATTTTTTTCTCTAAAAACTAGATTCTGAAAAAAACTACAATCTCATGAATGTGTCATAATTGTATCAATTCATAATTAATTGTATAACAAAATAAACCCTTTTACTAAGTATTTTATTATAGTGTTCTTAAATTTCTTAAATTTCTTAGACAGCTCAAGGTAATGTCAAAACTACAAAAGTATTTGCCATTTTGAAATCATAGTTGTCACTGTTATTTTGCCTTTAATAAACAATGAATCAACTAAATACCTTTGTTGAGGGAAGCAAGCTGTTGTTTGGTGAATAATGTATTTTCTCAGTAGATGACATATAAAATTTTAATTTTAATATCTACAAGGTTTTCTCTCAATAATGGAACTATGTCAATTTATACTCCTGCTATATACATATGCTAACATTTAATATTTTCAAAATCCAAGTTTTCCATATCTTTGGGGCAAATATTTATTCATCAAATCTTTGTGTCTGGCCTTAGTTTAGGTTATGGGAATTTGATAATGAACAAAACCACCCAAATTCTTGCCTCTCGGAAATTTTGCTACCAGATTATTATTTTATTTTTATTTACATCATGTGTAGTGAAATTGCGCACATTTGCATGTGCCTACGTGACAGTTTTTATAATTTGCATTTTACCTTTGGTTTTAATTGCTAATGATCATTAAATTAGTTACTTGATGAACACTAACCATGTTGCTTTTATTAACATTCTTTTTTCTGTAGAGTTTAAGGTTTTTCAATTCTGAGATGATATAAGGGGACCTCAGTATTCATAGATAGCTTTCTGTTGGTAATGGTGTATCAAATGTGAGGAAATATCTATATTAAATCAATTTGTCAAGAAAAATAAAAATCAAACTGAAAATAATTGGATAATCTTTAAACACTGTAATCAGGGATATAATGTACAACATGATGACCAAAGCTAACCATGTCATATGATGTATAAGAAAGTTAAGAGAATAAATCCTAGGAGTTCTCATGACAAGAAACTTTTTTCTCCCTTTTTTTCTGTTTTCTTTCTTTTCCTTCTTTTGTATCTATATGAAAAGATAGATATTAGCTGAACCTATTGTTACTCATTTTACAATATACGTAAATCAAACCGTCATGCTATACTCATTAAACTTATATTGTGATGTGTGCCAATTATTTCTCAATTAAACTGGAAAAATATATACAGTGTTAGAAATGTCAGCCTGACAAAAAAAAAATATCACCTTAATCTCCCACATTCGTTCACAGTTTGAAATAATTTGGCACAAATAATTTGAAATTTGTGAAGAGATATAAAAAAGCAAAAATCTTTTGTTACATCTTTCCTAGAACATCAGAAGAGAAATAATTATCTAGTTGTTTCGATAAACATAGAGTGTAATTTAAAGATATGATTAATTTATGGCTTTCATTTTAATGACATTTTTCCTTTCTTCTTTTTTATCTTTGTTATCTCCTTCTAACCAAAATACTGAAAGAAGACAAGCATGCCAATGTAATAAACAAAAATACTGTAAGGAATTTCAATTAAGAATAAAAATAGCAATAATATAATATTAACTATGGATAATGAACTCTACTAAATGTTGTGAGTGTGTGTGGACTGACTTAATTCTTATAATAATACTCTAAGGTAAATCATACTGCTCTATGCCAATTTTATAGATAAGGAAAGGGGGCCCACATCATTAATCCAAGGATATACAACTAGTATTTAGCAGAGCAGTAGCGAAACCTAGGCGTTCAGGCTTCACAGTCCACTTCATTAATCCTGAGCTATGGATCTGTACACACTGAGGTCCGAACAACTGGCCAGGTCCTTGGCACTGGATGCACGTTAACACACGTAACCTGCATACTCAACTTCCTGAGGTTAGTTACTGTCATGTGCTTAGGGAACTAAATGCACAATAATTAAGTAACTTGTCAGAACTTATAAGAAGCAATATTAAAACTAAAATTCATACTTAGTGTTCTATGTATGGCTTGAAATCTCAAATTTTTAGATGCTCCGGTACGAGGGCCAGTTGGTACCTGTCATTCCAACATAATTATTCACATTATCCCTTTTTAATCTCCTAGGTATTTCAATTTACATGATAAATGATATGGTTATTCTATTAATATCTCATGATACTGACTCTTAGTTTGGAGCTCCTAAACTGCCCATCTTGAATCACAATTCAGAACTGTTTCCAGGAGATTGCATTATGCCAGCCTTTATAGCAGAAGCTATCTTACTGATCCCATGAAAGCTTCCTTGATAATTGACTGCTTTTATGATGTATAAGGCTAGATCTCCTCTGGCCTTATGTTTGTCTGATTATCTGTTGAAGGGAAAATACTCTCCTATTTCTGTCATCAGAAATAATTCTTTTACAGATATACAGTCACCATGAGAAAATGCATTTATCATCTATGAGTTGCTGGGTTAGAAATGGCCCTTCAGTCCTATCTGGGTTAGGAGCAGACATCCCATCTTTCCATTTTGATCATTGCCAGGTTAGTACTATCAATCAATTGGTGAATACTTAGCTCTTTCCGTCAAACAGCCCAGACTGTATACTTCATCAAAAGGTATCATATGAATCAATATGATAGTCTATAATAAAGATTATCTCAGTCTCTGTATTTCCATTGCAAAACAAAACAAAACAAAACAAAACAAAACAAAACCTTTCAAATCAGGTTAATAGGAAAGCCAAGGACCCAAACAAGTATCACTAATTGGAAAGTCACACAAAGAAAGACAAAAAATAACAGCATTATCTTCTTTCAAGTTAAATGGAAATGTTATGGAAACATTCCCCCCCTCCCCCCTCCGCCGAGAGGCACAAGGCACTTCTGTCATTAGACAGAACTAGGTCAGTTCCAAACTCCAACTTTGCTGCTTACTACCTGGGAAAACTATGCTAAATTATATAGATATAGATATAGATATAGATATAGATATAGATATAGATATAGATATAGATATATATCTACTATAACTCTGTTTTCTTACATGCAAGAGATAAATAAAAATAGTACCTACCTCATAGATTTGTTGAGTATTAGATAATGCAGGCCTAACTACTGCCATATAGTAGCTGCTTAATACATTGCTTTCATTGCTGCCTCTATCTTATAAAATTTTCAAAATGGAAATCTCAAACCATTATGACTTTTAAGTTAACTAAACATGAATATAATAAGTCCATAAACATTTTAAATGAGTGGATCAGCCCATTCAAAAATGTTAACATAAAATTTATCAGTTGGTTTAGAAAAGACAAATTTTCATGTAGTTAATTTTTGGAATTAATTTTTGGTACCGTTTCAAAATTTGGTTTTGTAGTATGACAGAAATATTTTTCTTCAAAAAGAATCTTAATATTTAGTCATTTTTCTTGGTTCTTAGGTAGTATCAAAAAGGACCTGTGAAAATAAAGAATATTAAAGAAAAACGAACTCCTATTCACAAGTGTGGCTTTGACAATGTGACTCTCCATTCTGGAGATCCTGCTTTAGTGACACAATTTGGCCAGTCCATGACTTTCGCTTTTATTTAAGAAAAATGAAATGGATGACCCAGGGATACTATCACTCTGTGAAGATAATCATTAAACAATTCATGGGAGAGTAACCTCATAAGGTCAGTGGTATGCTCATCTCAGCCTTCTTCACATCAGTGCACAGAATTGGGAGGTAATTGACCAAGTTACTGCTGTCCTTTTAGCACTGAAGATTTGTTGATTGTTAGTTGATAGGGAAAATGACATTATTGTAATACCTTGTCCCTCACATTATCACCCTGTGCATGCAAAGAGATGGTTTTATATTAGATCAGGTCTTGGACCTTGAATGAAGATGAAGAGAAATTTTACAGATCCAATGATATCCTTTGGCTTTTAGAGGATGAATTATAGTTTTTTACTAGAAAGGAGTATTAAGCTAATAGCTTTCAGGCGAGTAATGTATTTCAAAGGGCAAAAGAGCTACGGAGGTCTCCTGTGTCTCTTTTTCTTTACTTTTATGAAATATTTTATCATTCTAAAAAACACCTTAGAGCTTGTCACTTCTGACGTGTGTCCTAAAATGCAATAACACCAATGTGCTGCAAAGACAATTTCCATTCTTATATGTTTACATTAAAGCTCCAGCCTCTAAACAATGATCCTCACAGCAGATGTACCTGTTTTTCATATCACTTACTAGTAATTAAGTAAAAGTCTTTGTATTGAAGCTGTTTCATAGGTAACACCACATTAAAATAGCTTCTAGGTGTTAAAGGAAAAAAAAAACCCGGCACCTGATAAGAAAAAGTAGTTGATTTATTCTGATATTGCTGTAATAGGAGAGGGAGAATGAACTAAGCTCCACTGGGGGGAAATTATAATAAGCCTGGTGTGATGGTGGAGATTTAAGCACTGGGGTAAGCCAATGAAAAGGTACTGAAGGATATTCAGTAGAGAATCGGTGAATAGCTGACCAACGGGTGTATTATTCCTGAACTGGTAGATGTTGTTCTCGGCTGTGTTATTCCTGAGTTGGTAGATGTGGTTCTCTGCGATTTGGCCATCTGTGTTTGCTAAATTACTGCCATTGAAATAAGATTCTTACATCTCACAAAGCCTGGGAGATAGAGGTGCTATCTCTGTCCGAGTTTCCGTTTCAAAGAGAGAGTTCCAAGGTCCTCAGGAAAGACATTTTCTGTGTGGCAAAACTGGCAAAAGGCTGAGAGATTTACATATATTTCACAGAAGCAGAGAAAGAATTTACAGTTACAAGTGTCCTAAAGTAAACACTCTAAGAAAAGAGAGGTCGGGGAACTATTGTCCCTGTCTAAAGGGAAAGGACCCTATCTAAGGTTTTGTCAAGCGTAGAGATGCTTTAAGGCTGTCTTGGTCATCAGTTACTATTAATCTATAAGGAAACATTATAGACTATTCAATACAAATGAAATAAATATACTTATATGATAATCACTCTGCTAGAGAATATTAATAAATATTAACATCCACCATTTATTTAAGGGTTTCTATTATAGGGCAGGGACATTAAAATTTATAGTCCTTAAAAAATATCTTTTGAAAGAGATATTATTATCTCACAGGAGAGAGGGCAATTGAGTCTGAGGAAAACTAATTGCCTAGGGTAGTCATTTGGATATGTGACTAGACTGAAAGTAATCCCAGATCTCCCCAGAAAGTATAAACTTTGGAATCAACCCTGGATTGAGTCATCTCTTTGTTGATAACATTTCTCTTACTTCATTTAGCTTACTTCTCTTTCTTGTCTGTAGATTTAGGCCAATACTAGCATCTGCCTCATAGGGTGACTATGACCATTACATGAGACATAGCAAGGGAAATTTTTCAGTAATAAGACTAGCACGTATTAAGTCTCCTATAAAAGTTAATTATCACTGTACAGTCTGTGTTCTCCCTTTGCCACACTCTACTAAAGGATAGTATTTTGAGGATTTCAGAATGAATTATATGTGAATCATTGTTGAAGGTTTCAATTACTTACCTTTTCTTGCACTAAATCTTTTTTTTTTAATCTTTATTTATTTTTGGGAGAGAGACAGAGTGTGATCAAGGAGGAGCAGAGAGAGAGAGGGAGATACGAATCCGAAGCAGGCTCCAGGCTCTGAGCTGTCAGCACAGAGCCTGATGTGGGGCTCAAACTCACGAACTGTGAGATCACGACCTGAGCTGAAGTCAGACGCTTAACTGACTGAGCCACCCAGGTGCCCCTTGCACTAAATCTTTATAGAAGTATGCATTTCTTTGATTAACATGTTTCGGTTATGAGGTCTGTTATTTTTTATTGAGGAAAACAAACTTTTATTGTCAATACAAAACTAAGTAAAATACAGTCCTATGGAAACAGTACTCCATTTATTACGTTCTTATATAGTAGTAGTGTGTTAGGATGTTTCAGCACACAAACCAGAGAACTAGATACTTGGATTCAAATCCTGGCTCCAAGACTAGTGGAGACTAAAGGCAAGTTAATCTAAATCTCTACAACTCTTAGTCATCTTAATTGTCTATAAAGCAGGAAGGAAGGTATAGTTTTCATTGTTTTTGTGGGGATGGAATAAGGTAATGAAATGCACTTAGAACAGTTCCAGGCACAGAGTATCCTATGCCTTTTCATAACTGAGAGCTATCATTGTCATTACCTAAATAGCACTGCACATTTTTCCTGAATCCTAGTGGCACAATTATATTCCTAGAATTCCATTCTAGAAACACATAGTAGAAAAATATAAGGAAAATTATTTCACATTATAAGAATACGTTTAATTGTTACCTAAATGAAAAATATCAACAACAGCTACTACCCAGCTGGTAAAGTTCAAATCTTTTACCATTCTGTCCTCTAAACTCAGACTAACTAGTTAAAAAAATTTTTTTTAATGTTTATTCATTTTTGAGAGGGAGACAGAATGCAAGTGGGGGAGAGGCAGGAAGGGTGCAGAGAGAGAGATGGGGACACAGAATCCAAAACAGGCTCCAGGCTCTGAGCTATCAGCACAGAGACACACGTGGGGCCTGAACTCATGAACCGTGAGATCATGACCTGAGCTGAAGTTGGACGCTTAACCAACTGAGCCACCCCGGAGCCCCTAGAAATAACTAGTTTAAAGACATGGGTAAAAAGTGTTTGGGTCAAAGGAAATAAGAAATCATTAAGTAAGAACATGAAATTTAAATTTAAATGCTGACTTGCTCTTTGAAAACTCTAGAGGGAAATAAAAAGTGATAATTTGAATGGTTTAATATAGATATAGAGATAGAGATAGATATATCTCCATATATATGTTTATATATGTTTATATATGTATATGTGTGTATATGTATATACATATATGTATATATGGATGCCTGGGTGGTTCAGTCAGTTAGGTGTCCAACTCTTGATTTCAGCTCAGGTCATGATTTCATGTTTCCTGGATCCAGCCCTGCATTGGGCTCTGTGTTGACAGTGTGGAGCCTACTTAGGATTCTCTCTCTCTCTCTCTCTCTCTCTCTCTCTCTCTGCCTCCACCCTGCTTGTACACACTCTCTCTCTCTTTCAAAATAAATAAATAAATAATCATGTAAATATATGTACATTATACACTCATAAATATGTACATATGCACACATACACATATATAAGCACATACAGTTTATGTATTATGCATGTTCTAACTACATGTACAGATGTGTTAGGTATATTAAATCTTATTTATCTACTCTTGTAAATTTGGGACAGACTTTTAATAGGAAAATATTATTAGATGTATTTCAGTCATTCCTAATTTAAATAAATGATAGACATTAACACTTATTAATATCCTTGAGAACCAACCCTTATCTATAATAACCTATCAGGGGTCCAGTGTAGTAAGTCTTGTGTTTAAGGCTTGTCAAAAGTCAGACTGCTGTGTTCAATAACAATCCATGAAGTTAAACACCTTCTGTAAGATCAGCTCAAAATGACCAGGCCTTAATCAATAACTGACCCTTAATTTTTGTTTGAGTTTCCAACCTAAGACCGAACAGAGAAAGCTAAATATGCATCTCTAGCCACTCATATAGAATGTTCTACTTCTAGTTAGCCCACCTATAGCTTCTCTATCTCAGTGGCTTCCAAGCTTTAGGGCACACCCTGAAAATTTCTCTTCTTTTTGCTGTAAATCTTTCCCTTTCCATTACGTGCTTTTGAGGCTGTACCAAACACAAGTGATGGTGGCTAACACCCTTACTATAGCAAGCTTTGAATAAATAGACTTTCTTATTCTTATTTGGTGGTCCTTTGTTTATTTCCACAGATAGTGACAGTCCTACTAAGACTCACCCAGTGTGCAATACCCATGGCCATAGACCCCAGCCCTCGACCAAGTACAGTACCCACAGAGATCCCTTCTCCTTTTAACTGTGAAGATGTGGTAAGTCAGAATGGGAGTCTGAACTCCTCTCTCTTTATATTGAGTTGCTGGGCTATTAACTCTGGGTCTGATGCTTAGATTTTCTTTGGCCTCCTTAATGGAATCAGCCATTCTTTAAAAAAAAGTAATAATGATAATGTTTATTTATTTTCGAGAGAGAGAGAGAGAGAAAGGGAGAGAGAGAGAGAGAGAGAGCAAGTGTGGGGGAGGTAAAGAGAGTGAGGGAGACACAGAATCTGAAGCAAGCTCCAGGCTCAGAACTGTCATCACAGAGCCCAGCTTGACGCAGGGCTCAAACCCACAAACTGTGAGATCATGACTTAAGCCAAAGTGAGATGCTTAACCAACTGAGCCACCCAGGCACCTGGAATCAGCCATTCTTTCTGATCCCTTTTTGTGAATTCATTTGTGAAATAAGTCAGTTTTATAGTCCAAATTGCCTATAAATGTGTCTTTTCTTTGTCTTCTCCTTTGAACCATTTAAAAAAAAATCTTCCTGATTTCCTTAATAATTAATGAGTAAAATGAAATTGTTGACATATGTTATGCGTATCTGAATCATAAATTTACTGTTTAAAATTATTTTGTCATTGCATATAAACAGCATGAATTAAAATTTATATAAAATATATATTATCTTTAGTTGTGGATATCTTTATATTTAAACACATACATGGTGAGAAGTTTCATTACGCATTGAGTCCCTTTGAAGAAATTAAGTATCAGGGTGTTCTATTTGATAAAACAACAAAAATCAAACATTAAATACGTCCATCAAAATTGTGTTAGTTTACATTTGAAAAGATTTCTTTCAGTGATTCATGAATTGCACATGAAGGGCGCCTGGGTGGCTTAGTCGGTAAAATGTTCAACTTCGGCTCTGGTCATGGTCTCATGGTTCATGAGCTCGATCCCTGCATCAGGCTCTGTGCTGGAGCCTACTTCAGATTCTGTTTCTGTCTCTCTTTCTGCCCCACCCCTGCTAATGCTCTCTCTGTCTCTCTCTCAAAAAAATAAACATTAAAAAAAATTATTTTAAAGAAGTGCACATGAGAGTCACAAGGTAAGTGTCTCATATGTTTATTATACTGGGTGGTTTATTTTGATTTGAAAATATTGCAAGGGATAATGTTAATTTTCAAATGGATTATCCTGCATCATTTCTTCTTATTTGATCCAGTTAAGTTTCTGGTTTAATATGTGATGGTTTTGTGATCAGTGTGAACATGGTGGCTGCTTTTAGGTTTCAGTTTCTATAGATGCAGGTGGATATGACTCAGTCATACAGTATCATATTCTCAGCAAACACTAAAGAAAAGTAGAAACGCCCAATACAAATGCAACCTGACAACATAAAGAACGTAAATGTTTGTTGTTGCCTTGTACTCTTTGCTGAGGCTAAGCAGGTTTTATGTGACTCTCTTCAGAAAAGTATGGAAATCAGGAGTAATTCTGTACAATCTTAAAGTGTTGAAGGCATAAAGCTAAAAGGTACATTAAGTGTTTTCTCAACCAGATATTTAAAATGTATATTTTTACATTGAATATCATTTTTGTTACCATTTTGTTTCCCAAAGAAAAGGAAAATCGCTTGTTTTCTTGAAAAAAAAGGAAAAACCCAAAAGTGATGTTAATTTGTCCATTCTAATAGGAACCAGGGCTATAGATTGGGATAAACAGGATAAATGAAGAAGAGTATTTTCTCAGAAATTCTTGTAGGAAGAACGTATAGATGGGTTTGTTAATAGGGTCTGCCAGAATAAAGGACAAGAGCTGTGGCACAGAAAGTCGAGGACTTGCTGTCTTGTTGGAGGACATTGAAAAAAAGGCAGAAAAAAATGACAATAAAAGGCTGTCTCTGGCACTTAGGTATCCTTTACAAATTCTAATTTGTTGTTCACTGAACTGTTTCATTCTTTAAATAGCCCACACATCCTATTTACTCTGTAACCAAAATGACAACCAAAGGCCTTTGTACATGTGCACAGTTAGGGAATACAGTACATTTCCCACAGTGTTTGGGTAGATTTTTTTCTTAAAGACATTGAAATGTAAGGGTAAAATAGCTTAAACTTGCTGTCCCTGCTGTATTTGGATACCGTGCAACTGTAATTTTTAATTCCATAATCTGCTGGTTATGGGTTTGGCTTGATGGTAATGAGATACTGTCTTAGGTATTTTTCCTTGTTTCACATCCCTTTGATGTGAATTCACTGGTGGTAAGATGTATGTTCTCAAACGTGATTTGAAGGAATTATTAAGAACAGCAATATTTTTAATGTAAAAATGTAATACAAAGAATTTATCACAATTTTTTGCCTAATGTTACAATTAGCCATGTTCCTGTGTAATTTTCGTAAATCCGATTTTGCTATCTATACTATATAGTTAACAGATGATCTAGAATATGAAAACTATTTCAACCATAGGAACTCTCATTTTGTTGTTTTAGCTTTTTATCATTGATGCCGTGTTGAACATATATGTGTATATTTTTTGCTTATAATTTTGAGTCAACTGAAATTGTTGAGCACTTATTGTATTTCTACTGTACCTAAAGCACTGTGTTAGCCATTGGAAATAGATAGATGATTAATAATTACTCCTATTCCCAACAAGTTCACTTTCTATAGGGAGAGCCCATTAAGACACATGCACACAGAAACAAGTGTCTCTTTTTGGTTCCACAATGTACAAAAATGCCATGATTAGAAATCTTAAAACTGTAATGAGAAAAAGACATTAAAATAAATTTATGAAAATAATTTGATATAATTTTGTGTATTATAAAATATAAATTTGGTGGGTTTTCTTAATTTAATTTCTCTATGCTATTGTTCAAACCCATACCTAAAGGAATCTTGGCCTGCCAGAGAAGTGATAACCCACATTTCCCATTCAATTGTATAGCTATACAATTTCATCTTAGTTCTGCCCATGACAATTACAAAATAATAATGTTTATTTTTGAGAGTGCGCACATGCAAGTGGGGGATGGGCAGAGAGACAGGGAAACAATATGCAAAGCAGACTCCAGTGCTGTCAGCACAAAACCCAACATGGAGCTCAAAATCAGGAACCCTGAAATTATGACCTGAGCTGAACTTGGATGCTCAACCAACTGAGCCACTGAGGCACACTTGTCCATGACAATTTTATGCACATGTTTACCATTTAGAATAGGGCATATCACTTTTAACTTCATTCCTTTAATGTTTTACAAGTTTTAGCTCAATTCCTTTTTGAGACTGTTACAAATAACTCTGAGGGGGTTGGCTTTGTCTCATCTGCCTTTTATCTCTACCTCTCCTGATCTGTCATTGCAGCATTCTGTCCTTTGATGTTCCCAAGTTCTAGTTCTCTTTGTCTAATTATTCCCAACTTGAATTACTGGAGACAGAGCTATACGTGTGATCTCAAGGTCCTTTGACAATGAAATCTTAAAAGTCAAGTTCCAGACAATCAACCGAAGAGTTGAAACATTTCATACTGAGAAATTGCCATGGTGAGACACAAAAAACCTGAAAAAACTTGATACAATCAGAGGACTGCAGGAAGAGAAGCATTTTTCATTCATAGATTTAACATTAGTGTGATTATCTGAACAAAAAGAGACCTAAACATTTTAGATAATTTTCAATTATTAGTTTTTCTTATGCTATGGAATGAATCTATTCAATCTATTAAAAATTATATTGAAAGAATCCAACCAATGAGCTTCGAGCCTAATTCAATATAATTGATCTAATTTGACACTTTTTTTCTCTTAATAGTCGAAACTAATCTGTATGACACATTTCTGCTTCCAGCAAAGATACTGTACTTCAGGCAATGAATGACAGTGATTCTTGTGAGATGAAAACAAATGATGTGAGCTTTATGACTGCCTAGCTTATATCTGTCAAAGCAAACGTTGCACCATACAAAGTTTAACAGGCAAACAAGACTTTATTCAGGATTATTTCAATAGAGAAGAGACACTGGAACTCAACTATGCTTTCAAAAAAAATTCTTGGGGATTTTCAGCACTGGAATGAGCTGCTGGAAAGGTACTGGAGGAGATCATCATGTTGATCAGTGGTTTGTCATTTGTGAGTTAATGGGAATTATTGGAAATTAATAGGCAATATTCCTGAGTTTGCACATATTTTTCTTTGTGAAGAGGCCTCATTTCTCACCCTCCCACAGAGACTGAGAGACTGGGGAACAATCTACTTTGACGTTTACAATACAAAGATGATTTTCAGGTCCTTGAGGAAGACATTTCCTGGGTCCTAAAAGTGAGGCTTCTAAGGAGATTTATACTTATTTTAAAGAGGCAGATATTTTCTAAAGTAAATGCTCTAAGAAAAGGAAGGTCAGGGCTATAGGCAGCAAGGAACCTGTCTATTTAGTCCAGCTGAGACGTCTTGAAGATCTTGGTCACTACCTTGAGAATTTCCTTGCCAAGAAGCAGGAACAGAGGGAGTTAGCAGTATATAACTTTGATATCTGTGCACCTGGAATGCATATTGGTTGAGAAATTTCTCACAACTTTATCTTTGGAAGCACATTTAACTGTAAGGGACCACCTTTCCCCATTGTCTCTTTTGTGACTCCCTTGTTTAACTGCCTTTATAAAATGTAGGACTCCCTTTACTCTGAGATATTTTTCTGCAGAAATGAACTTCCTTCCCATTGAAATAGCCTGCATAAAATAGTCTTCTTAATTGTCCAATGCATTTTTCCCCAGTTTCCATGCCATGAGTCATGATCAGACTTCTTTTTCAAGTCCTCATTTACTCTACCTGGATAAAAATGCCTTTTTCTCTTTTCTGGCTACTGATATGGGGACCCAAGAGAAAGATCTTGGGCTTCTAAGTCTTGCTCACCTGTAGCAGGGAAAAAAATTTTGTTTTGATTATTTTTGACTACTGACTTGGAATGTGGTGCTGATTTCTTCTTTTATTTTTGGTTTGTTTATGGCCAACAGGTTATCCCTCATTAGCCATTTGGTTTTATGGTCTACAACTTGCTGCTCTCCATAAACAGATGAATGGTTTGTGGAACTCTTAGCTTTATTGGGCAAGGGAGGACAGATAATCTGGTTATTGTTTACTGTTTGTTTTGAGCACAAATTAATTAAGAATGTGTCCCTACTGGGAAGAGAACAGATCTTTGATCTGTGAGTTTTGTATATCTATGATTACTCTTGACCCAGAGAGGGGATTTTAGAATGAACTCATAAGCCCTGATATGTGACTATATTTACATTTGTGTCTATAATTCAGAGGTCCTTACCACTCATTAAGTATATTATTTCCTACCTCTAGATGGTATTGTCAAATTAGATTATAAAATCTCATAAAGGAGCTATATTCTGATTAGCTTAGAGATAAATAGAATTTACATAAATACAATATTCCCAATTCCTTTTTTTTTAATTAGGAAAGTGAACTTCTAAGACTTGCAGTGCTCTAGATTTAAAAAATGTTCCTTTAAGAAACTAACTTGAAAGTCTTTAAGAATTCAAATTCACATGATTAAGGTAAATCTTTCGCAGACCATATTAGCTTTTGGTTTAATAAAAATAGTTATGCTTTTGTTTTTTTTTCCCTCTGTGATGCTGTACTATAGCTTTTGTATCGTTTTCACAAATTACACTCTTCTGTAAGAAAGCTACACTTTTTTTTTTCTTTTTTTAGAGATATCAGTTTTAAGTATCACATACATATGAATTTTTATTTTACTTAGGTATTTCTCCCTAAACTTATACAGGTTTATTGGTTCAATAAGCTAGCATTACCTCTACTTAATATTTGTGAATGTGAGAAATGTAAACATTTTATACAAAACTGAATCATTGTTCTAACAAACTATTATAATAATGAGTATGTTTTCTAGTGTGCCGGCTGGAAGAACATTTCAAAGAACTTAGGTAACCTCCAAACTTGGACTGATAGTAATCTGAGTTAATGGCTATTTATTAGTTGTCTAGATCATTTCTAAATAAGTGAATGCTACAATTTAATTTACTTTTATATACTTTAAGTCTAATTTGATTTTATATACTTTTGTCTTTTAATTTTGTATGCCACAGACAGACTATACCTTTAGGTATGTAATCAACCTTCATTTCTGCCTCTTTGAGAACTGTCTGAATGATATCTCTGGCTGTAGAAAGCTGTGCTATGTGTTTTCAGGAGCTCTGCAAATTTGCTACAAAAGGCTCCTATAATGTAGTGCAGCCCTTCCCAGTTTTCTCTGTGAAATAGAAGTTAGTTTGGCTAAAATTTGTAAGTAATATGGAGTTTAGACTATACCTAACAGCACTGATTTCAGAGAAATATAACTAAGTTTTTCTTTTATTCACAGGAGAACGTTTTGTTCTGGGAGGAGTGAGTTGTTTTGTTTTGTTTTGTTTTGTTTTGTTTGTGTCTCCCTAGCTCTTTGTTCTCGTCATGTTTTTTGAGAACCTCAGGGAGCTTTCTTTGTACATTACCAATATTGATATTTAGTTTATTAGAAAATAAAATTTAAATATTTTAGAATGCTTATTTATTGGCTAATTTGAAAATAATAATGATAAATACTTTGCATGCTAATACTATCTTAGTAATGTTATTAAATTGGTTCTGATCTCGTGTACTCCTGGATCATCCTAAATAAAGTTTTGGTCTGTTGCAGAACATAAAAGAACATAATAAAAGCAAAATTTGAAAAGTAATTATATCTGCCTTGATTGACCATACCTGAGATTGAAAAGCTATGAAATATGTTAAAATCTTAGTAAAATTAGCTTAATTTTCATGGGCTGTTTCCTTCATTTACTGTTTACTTTCTTCTATATTATAGGTTATACTGATGAATTTAATTAGAGGTATTGTCAAGTTAGATGAGATCTTAACCTGCCATAGATGGAATTTGTTCAAATGGCTAAAATGTAGTAATATAAATCAGACGTTGTATGCTATATGTCAATTTTAGAGAATTGTCAATTTCTTCTCCATGATGACTTTAATCATCAGTCTTGGTGCTGCTCTTACCTGATGTAAGTCGAGAAAAAAAGAGTATCAATCATCATATTAGTTGTTTTCTAAAATTTTAACTTGGTTGCAACTTTACTTCCTTGGCTTAAATTTAACATCTTAGAGGCCAATAGTTTTCAAATGTGGATTCACATCACCTACCTATGGTGCTTTACTGATATACAAATGTTTAGGATCTCCAGACTTACTGAATCTGGAATTTAACTTGATATTTTCTTGATATATTTTAACTCTATGCTTAGTATAGTCATGTTATATTATGACTGTGATTATTATTTATTATAGCTGAAGATTGTTTTCTTTGTAATGGTTACCTTTATCAAGTTTTTGAATATCCACTTTTGAAATTGAGTCAATCATTATGTTTACAGGTGATCTTTCTAAAATTTTTTGGATTAACTTCATTATTGGTTGCCACATAATTAACCAAATTTCTTTGTTAATTGCACTATTCTTTTTATGAACTTTCATCAGATCTTTCTCTTTTGAAATTTATCATCAATAAGTTAACCACAGTCATTTAAATCTTTTGTCACCAACAGATAGATTTTGTTTTAATATGATGCTTCCCCAAAAGCACTCAGGTTGTACTAATTCATATTCAACCTAGGACTGTCTCAGTGCCTTGTAAAAAGGAATTTGCCCAATATTTTTTGTATAAAAGCTTCTGGTGGCATCACTTAAACAACTTTGAGGCTATAACAGGGTGATGAGTCAGAATTTCCAGAATTCTAGTCAAGATGGGATTATAAGACCATGAACCCAAAATGAAGGAGAAAAACAATTACGTAGGACCAAAAGAACTAACAAGGGGTAATTAAGATTTTTGTCTGAAATATGATTTATACTTTAATGTCTTATTTTCTGAATAGATAAGGAATAACTTTCTTGTTCAAGATACCTATAACTTCAAATTGAGCAGACTCTGCTTTGGTAAGCTGAAGTTAAACATTTTAAATGATATATTATTCTTCCTTCCTAACCTTTCCAAAGGTTGGAAATTCTCAGTAAACATCCCTACCTTAATGACAATATTATTACTTGCATAGATTAAGTAAGAATCTATCTTTTTTTACTAAGACATAATTGGATAGTTTTGTTAATATGACAAAGTGGAGATAAAATTAAAAAAACTCAATAAAAAAGGTCAATTTTTAAAGACAAAATAAATTATAGATTTCACAAATAAAGATTTAAAAAAACACATTGGTAGATTTAAATCCAAATATATCAGTGATCACAACATTGTAAAATTCTTGATATCTCAAGTAAACAACAGAGATTTTCAGTTAGATGAAAAAGTAACGCCCAAATATATGATGACAACTAGAAAACAAGCATTAAATATAACAACACAAATAGATTGAAAAGAATGGAATGGGGATATCTACATGCACATGTATAAATTTTGAACCCTACTTCAAACCATACACAAAATTTAATGAATTGGATCATAAATTAAAAGGTAAGAAATAAAGTTATAAACCACTTAGAAGAAAACACAGAAGAAAATCTTCATGTCCTTAGATTAGGCAGTTAGTTATTTGATATTTCCATAAAAGCACAAACAATAAAACACTGGACTAGAAGTTTTAGTCACTGTAGTTAGACAAGAAAAAGCAGGGCATATATATTGAAAAGGAAGATGAAAACATGTCTTTGTATGTAGATGGCATGATAGCCTATGTAGAAAATAAGATCTAAAATGTCAATGGTAAAATTAATAAGAAAAGAAGTTGAAGGATTTGAGATCAGTATCAGAATGTACTTGTATTTTTATCAACTAGCAAGGAAAAATTACAAATGGAAATCATTAAAACAATATAATTTTATTTACTTTAAAAAATTTTTTAATTGTTTGTTTGTTTATTTATTTATTTAATTTTTGAGAGACAGAGGCAGAGCATGAGCAGGGGAGGAGCAGATGGAGAGAGGGAGACACAGAATCTGAAAGAGGCTCCAGGCTCTGAGCTCTCAGCACAGAGCCTGACACTTGGCTCGAACTCCTGAAGCGAGATAATGACCTGAGCTGGAGTCTCACGCTTAACCCACTGAGCCACCCAGGTGCCCAGAAACAATATAATTTTAAAAGACAAAAATATGAAATGCTTAGGTATAAATTTGATTTAAAATTAATATATTGCTGAGAGATACTAAAGCATACCTACACAAATGTAGAGATATGTTCATGAGTTAAAGGCCTCAGTAATGTTAAGGGGGCAGTTTTATAATTAAAAGACAATAAGGAGATTATTAAGAGGCAAGAAAATTTTTAATTTTTGTTTCATTTATAACTACATACAATTACTTATAATTACCAATACTTTCATTTTAATACTTCTATATTATTTATATTATTAAAGGATTATTTTATTTTTATGAACTCATTCCCAAGTGAGAATTCAAGCCTCTGCATTGGAATTTATGCTTCTAGAGAAGCCAGAAGTGACATGTATTTATATCTTCTTTCCCTCTGTTCAATCTGCAACAGTTTACTAAAATGCCACACTTTATGTAGGAACTACATTGCCTCTAATAAGGGCCATAACTAATTTTCATCCCCTCCTTTCTCATGGTTTAATCAGTAAAAATTTCCATTTGAGATACTGGGAGAATATAAGCTTAAAGGTTATAGTAACATATACAACCTATAAAGATAGTGAAAGGAGGTATTTAGCTAAAAATAGAGGAGGTGAGAATGTTCCATTTCAGCATAATTATGAATATTATTCATCAAGAAGCAAGATTTTAATTGGATAAGCTTAAACCTTTAGATTTAGTTACCCTGGGTAGAAATGTACCCCTTCCTCAATTTACTGCGTGTGTATGTGTATTTGTAAGTATGAAGAGGAAAGCAGACAGAACACTTTATATAATACAAACATGGCTAAAGGGTCTATAAGAGTGAGTTTGGAGCATTTCTCAGAGCAGGCTCCATAAGTTGGAAAGTAGTCACAAAATCGCTCAATTCCACTATTATCAAAACTCCCTCACGTTTTTATTTCTTTTGGCTATCCTAATTCTAACTTTATTGTTTCCTTTAAAAGAATAAAGTGTACACTTAATATAACTATCCATCCTGCTAAAAAATATATTTATAAGTATTAAAACTTTTAAAACATTAAAAGATTACTTATTAGATAGAGCCTAATTCTCTAACTTTATGTTTAGTCCACTCCTCTTTTTTGGAATGCTTTTTTCCCCTAAAACCTCACCAAGTGAAACTGTACTAACATTGCCTGAAATATTGTGTCAAGCACACAGGCTTTCCTCCTCCCCTTATTATTCACTATAGATTATTGCCAGAAAAGGGAGGAAAATGATGTAGAGGGGAAACATTCAATAAAATACTTCAGGTTAGGCTTTAACTCACAGTTTAATACTTCTAGCTGTTTTCTCATCTGTGTGAGAATAAAGAATGTGGATTTTTGTCTGGTTAATAAATGCATAATTACAAACGTCACACACAAACATGCAGATATTTACATCTGCTAAATACAGGTGAGGTCAAAAACAGAGCCACTCTAGGTCACCTTTCTGAAAACAGATGATCTATCAGAATCACATGGGGTTTTTATTAACAGACAAGTGTCAAGGTCAAAACCTACTGGATCAGATGTATGTGTATGTATATGTTCACACACATAAAGCTGAATACCCTGTCTGTGGGGCCATATAAAAGAATATGTTTTCTCCAAATGTAAGCAGATCTGCATGCAACCCCTTCAGGGTAAACAGTGTAATATATTGTGAGACAGAACTTTGTTTTTTTTCACCTTCTAAATGATGGAGAACGTCTGTTACTCAGTGTGAATGTATCAAGAAATAATTTTAGAAAGCCATTCTATTAATATTTATACTTGACATTGGGACAACCAAGCATAAACCAAGTTTGCCTCTCTGGGGCAAACTAGATCTTAAATTTGCACCACATTTAGACATCCGTGGACTTACTGGAATTCACCAAAAAAAGCAAAGCTGAAAAAGCACCAGAAGCAGCAAAGTAACTAACTGCTTTTCTAAACTTTAGGCCAAATTACATTTCTAGCCAGGGTGTTCCCACCCTACTGTTTTCATTTTTTATTGTGGCAAAATAAGGTAATGTAAAATTGGTAAAATGTGGTGGCATAAAATTAATAATTTTAATGATTTCTAAGTGGTATGAAGTACATCAATATTGCACGATATCACTGTCCTCCATCTCACTCAACTCTTTCATTTTTCAAAACTGAAAATCTTTACCCACTAAAAAATAACTCCCAATCCACCTTCTCCTAAGCTTCTGGCAACCATTCTCTATTTTTTCTCTATTATTTTGACTATTCTAAATACCTCAAATAAATGTAATCATACAATATTGTCTTTTTGTGATTAGCTTATTTTACTGAACTTAATGTTCCCAAGGTTCATCATGTTGTAATATGTCAGGATTTCCTTCTTTTTTAAGACTGAGCAATGTTCCATTGTATGTATACATTTCGTTTTGTTTATTCATCTGTCCATGAACATTTGGCTGGATTCCATGTTTTAACTATTGTGAATACTGCTATAAATATTGTTGTGTATATATCTCTTCAAGACCCTATTTTTGATTCTTTTGAGTATATACCCAGAGGCAGAAATGTTAGATCATATGGTCATTTTATTTTTAATTCTTTTCTGGGAAACTTCATACTCTTTTTTACAGTAGCTATATTTTACATTCCCACCAACAGTGCACAAGAATCCAATTTCTTTGTGTTGCACCAACACTTGTTATTTTCTGGGCTTTGTTATTATTTTAATAATAGCCATCCAAATGGGTCTAAGGTGGTTTCCATATAGCTCTGATTTACATTTCCTTAATGATTAGTGATGTTGAGCATCTTTTCACAAGTACTTATTGGCCATTCATAAGTCTTCCTTCAGGATATGTCTATTTAAGTCCTTTCCCATTTTTGAATTGGGTTGTTTGTTTTTTTGTTGTTGTTGTTTTTGGGTTTTAGGAGTTCCTTTTATATTCTGGATGTTAAGCCATTATCAGGTATATGATTTGCAAGTATATTCTCCCATTCTGTGGGTCTCCTTTTTACTCTGTTGATAGTGTCTTCGATGTACTTTTTTTTTTCCATGAAGTCTAATTTCTCTATTTTGTTTTCCTTTTGTTGCCTCAGTCTTTCGTATCATAGCTAAGACACGAATAGTAAATACAAAGTAAGGCTTTGCCTTATATTTTCTTCTAAGAGATTTATAGCTTTAGCTCTGTGTTTAGGTCTTTGATCCATTTTGAGTACTGTTTTTTAATACGAGGTTAGGTAAGGGTCTGTGTCCTTTCCAATTTGGATTCCTTTTATTTCTTTCTCCTGCTTAATTACTCTGGTTAGGACTTCGAGTACTATTTTGAATAAAAATGGTGAAAGTAGGCATCCTTGTTTTGATCCTGATCATAGAGGAAAACTTTCAGTCTTTCACCACTGAGTGTGCTATTAGCAGTGGGCTTGTTATTATGGCTGCTACTAGGTTGAGGTGATTTTCTTCTAGTACATTGAGTGTTTTTGTCACAAATTGTGTTTAATTTTGTCAAATGCTTTTTCTGCATCATTTGAGATGATCATGTTTGGTTTTTTTCCCCTTTATTCTGTCCGTGAATGTTACAATGTTACATTGACTGGTTTTCAAATGTTGAAACATCCTTGCTTTCTAAGGATAAATTCCAATTGGTCATGTTGTATATGTAACATTTTTATATGTTGCTGAATTCACTTCGCTGTTATTTTTTCATCCATGTTGTTAAGATATGATGTTGTGTAGTTTTCTTTTTTGGTAGTGTCCTCCTCTTCATTTTTTTTTTTTTTTGGGAAAATTTGTAGAAGAATTGTTATTTCATGGTTTTTTGTTTTTGTTTTTGTTTTTGTTTGTTTTGTTTTAATATTTGGTTGAATTCACTAGTGAAGCCATCAGGTCCAAGTTGTTTGTTATGGAAGATTTTTGATTATTTATTCACTCTTACTGATTGCAGGTCTATTCAGATGTTTTCTGTTTCTGTGTGATTTAATCATAGAGGGCTCTCTATTTCTAGGTATTGTCCACTTAAACTAAGTTATTCAAAGTATTGGTGCTATAAACTGAATAGACATGCCTCCTGTTACCCCTAACAATCCATGTGTTGAAATCTATTTCATTGTGTGATAGTATTTGGAGATGGGGTCGTTGAGAGGTGATTATGTCATAAAGGCAGAGCCTTTCTTAGGGAATTTGTGCCTTGCGCCTTCCACCATGTGAGGAACAGCAAAAATGTGGCTGATTATGAACCAGAAATTAATTCCTCACCAGACGGTGAATCAGCTGCCACCTTGATCTTAAACGTCCCAGCTTTCAGAGCTGTGAGAAATAAATTTCTTGTTGTTTATAAGCCACCCAGTCTATGGTATCTTGCCATAGCAGCATAAGATAGTTGGCATACAATTTTTCACAGTACTTTCTTATAATCCTTTTCATTTCTGAAGAATCAGTAAAAATGTCCCCACTTTCATTTTTAATCTTAGGAGTTTCAAACTTTTCTTTTTTCTTAGTCATTTTGGCTAAATATTTGTTACCTGTTTATTTGTTTTTGAAAATCAACTTTTGGTTTCACTGATTTTTGTTTTTCTATTCTCTATTTATTAATCTCTAATCTTTATTATTCCTTCCCTTTTATCAGTTCTGTATTTAGTTTATCGTTCTTTCTAATTCCTTAAGTTATAAAATAGGTTGATAATTTGAAGTCAACAATAAGGTATTACCATGCCCCATGATTAAGGTCAATGTAAAACTATAATGACCCAAACCAGGAAGGATTACTAGTGGCTCAGACCCTTCAGGAATGATGGTATGGGCCACATCATCAGGTAAAGAAACACAACTAGCTGAGATGTTTGCTGATGGCAAAGGAAATACAGAATGGAAAGAAAGAAGGTAGTTACCAATTGACCAGTCACAGATGCAAAGATTATAATTGTCAAGAATATTTCTTCCTTATTTAATTATGAATATGTTTGTGTACAAATACATATCTAATATCTTCATTTTCTTTTCTCTCTTATCATTTACCCTGTAACATAACATGTATTGACTTTATGTCATAGTATTTCAGTATTTTTATTTTAATTAATAGGATTTGGGTTATAGAATAGTAAGCAAAAGTGTAAACGTCACTCTAGGACTTTACCTCCTCTTCTGGGGAAGAGGTTAATGTGTTTTGGTAGTATACAGGATAGTTACATCATCTTAGGCAAAATTATGGCCTTGTTATTATCTTTATTTGAAAATGAAGTATAGTTTAATGAGGTACATATGGGTGCCAAGTTGACAAGAGGTGGACTTAACGATCGTCAATTTTATGTGTCAGCTTGACTGGGCCACAGGTACCCAGATAATTGGCTAAACATTATTCTGCGTGTGTCCTCGAAGATATTTCATTTGAATATGTAGACTGAGGGACACCTGGTTGGTTAGGCATCCAACTTTGGCTCAGATCATGATTTCACTGTTCCTGAGTTTGAGACCCGCATTAGGCTCTGTGCTGACAGCTCAGAGGCTGGAGCCTGCTTCAGATTCTGTGTCTCCCTCTCTGCCTCTCCCTTGCTCACGCTCTCTCTTTCTCTCAAAAATAAATAAACATTATTAGTAATTTTTAAATATGTAGACTGAGTACAGCAGATTGCCTTTCCAAAGTAAGTGAGCCTCATCTAACTTCTGGAAGGCCTGAATACAGCAAAAAGAGTAAGGGAAAACTCTCTCTGCCTAATTGTCTCTAAGCTAGAACATCAATCTTCTGCTGCTTTTAAACTCAGGTTTGGACTAGAACTGAGACCATCAGCTCTTCTTGTTCTCAGTACTGTAGTTCTCACTGGAACTATGCTGTTGGATCTGTTAGATCTCCAGCTTGCCAAGATCTTGGTGCTTCTCAGTCTCATAATTGTGTGAAGCAATTCCTTATAACGTATTTCATATACATATATATAATATTGTTAATATAAATTACTATATAGCATAATATAACATAATATAAATATATACAAAATATATGTATGCATTTCATGTGTATATATATGTATGCATTGTATGTATACATATATATGTATGTATGTATGCATTGTATGTATACATATATATGTATGTATGCATTGCATGTATACATCTATGCATGTATGCATTGCATGTATGCATATATGTATATATGTATACATTGCATGTATGCATATATACGTGTATATGTATACATTGCATGTATGCATATATATGTATATCAAATATATGCATTTTATGTATACATACATATGTATATATGTACGCATTATATGTACACACACACATATATATGCATGCATTGTATGTATACATATATATGTATATGAAATATGTATATGTATACATGATATATATATGAAATGTATGTATGCATTTTCAAGGCAAAATAATTTGACCCATTTAGCAATACTTAGCAATAAGAAAACATTTAAATAGTATAATTGTGTAGTCAGGGAAATACTCATCAATAGAGTGATATTTGAACAAAATTTAAAGAGTAGAGGGAGCAAGCCATGCAAGTTACTGAGAAAATGTTGTCTAGGCAGAAGAACAGCAATGACAGAGTTTTAAAGTTCTTTTATATATTATTTTTCTTTGCCTTTCTCTGGGTCCCCATTACCATCCCTACCTCAAGCAGACTGGAGGGGAGAAAAATTGGTGGAGGGGTTTTATTTGGAAATAATCCTAGAGAGCAGGAATGGAGAGTAGGAAAATTATATAGGGATGGGAGAAAAGCTAAAAAGTGTGAACTATGGAGCAGATTACACTGTAGACAACTGGGGACCCTGTACAATTGGGGAGAATGTATCTCAGAATTGTCCCACTGAGGGATGAGAAATCTTAACTCTTTATCTATCCAACCTTCTTTAAGGTGGACTGACTTTTTTATGTAGTGGAGAAATTCTCCAGTCAGAGAAGCTAAGTCACAGGAGTAACTGAATACATAGGAAATATTTATAATAGCTGAATGTGAATTATTAGATACAGGTCATGGGGATATGGATAGGTTTTAATAACCTATAGTCCGTCACTATTCAACCTAAAACAATCAGCAAGTTGGCTGTCTCTGCTTAACTCAAAGCCTCTTTTGCTTTCACACCACACACTCTTGCCCCATTTCAAGCATTTGCCATAAGCTAAACCACTGATTCTCAGCTCTGTCAGACTGAAACTCCATTTTCACAACAAGGTTTCTGATACTCACTTTACTCCTCTGAACAAAGTTTATAGAAAATATAATGTATTAAACAATTTAAAAAATACTAATGTAACATAGTATGTAACATAGTAACATAAAGGAAAAACAAAAGGAAATGAACTTATAAAAAGTGTTATGCATTTTTAGTACCTAAGTGCAGAAGAACAACACAGCGTTGAATCATAATCAGTGACACAGACTATCACAGATGTTGAATTGGGAACTGAAATACGAATAGTGTTGCCCTTGCTGACATACCTTCCAAAATTATGTACAACTTATTGTACAATTGCAAATAAAACAAAAGGCAAGTTTGTCACCCTATACAAAATGCTTGCCTTTCTGAAAATGTTAGTGTATATTAAAATAATGTAAAAATACATTTTATAGTTTTCATAAAGCAAAATATATAGACCCAAATATTTGTAAACAATGTTTTGATCATCAATGTCCTGTGGTATGTTCAAACATTTCCTGGGACTCAGGATCATTATCTGTTGTCTAGGATGGTCACATTTTTGTGTTCAGAAGTTTCCCACTAGCAGCACCCCAACCATTTAACAATCAACTGTATTACTGCAGATATTCAAAATATCCTTTCCAGGGAGAATCTCTCACCTGGTGAGAAGCCCTATCCTAAAATATTATAAGCATAATTAAATCTGCTTTTTTCTGTTTCTACTTTTACCTAAATTCAATGCAACCTCCTCTAATCTACCAGAGCTCTCTTTGTAAAATACACCTTTATCATATCACTTCATTTTTAAGCATTCTAGGGAATTCCCATATTACTCACAAAATAATGCCCAAGATTTTTATTATGACATTGAATATCTCTCACAAATCATCAACTGAGTATTAAAAACAGATCAAAATGTTGCTGCTCACCAACATCATCCTATTACTTTACTTCTTAAAATCCAACCTGTTGTATTAATAATTCCAAGATGGCCTCCAAGATTTCTGCCCCCTGGTGTGAATGTCTTGTATAATTATTTCCCTGAAGGCAGGCAGCATCTGTGAATATGGTGGAATGTCAGTCCTGTGTAGGTCATTAATCCACTGACTTTGAGTTAATAATAATAATAAAAAAAAAATGCCCTGGTCCTCCTGACCTAATCTAAGCATGGAAAGGGCCAGGTAGCAAGGACCTGAGAGCAGTGTCAAGCAGCTGAGAATAATTCCTGGCCAATAGCCAGCAAGAATATGGGATCTTGAGCCTTAAAACAGGAAGCAGCTGGATTCTGCCAGGAAATTAAGGAAGCTCAGAAGCCTATCTTTCCCTACCTGAGCCTCTAGATGAGAACACGACTGAATGATACCAGATTTCACCCTTGTGAAACCCCGAGCACTAAACACAGGTAAGATGTGCCAGACTCCTGGTGCAAAAATATCAGTGAGTTAATAATTTTTTGCTTTAAGTACTGAATTTGTGGTAATTTATTATGTAACAATGGAAAACTAGCATTCAAAGTTACCTAACTACTTGCTATTTCAAGAATATCCTATTCTGTGTCATAGCTGTGTCTCTTAGCAACCACTATTCCCTTATCCTAAAATGTTCACCCCAATCTCACAATTTCTTTCACTTCACATCCATCCACCTGATTTGGAGGAATGATTCTTAAGGTCAGACTTCCTTTGTTAAATCTGTTCAAACATTGTATCCTCACCATTTTTCTTGTGCACCTCCATTACAGTGTAATTGGTTGTTTCACATTGCTGTTCCCTACTAAACCCTATCTGTCAGAGAGCAAAACTGTGTAATTCGCATATTTGTTCTCTTAGTGACTAGCACATTTGTTCATTCAACATGGCTATGAATGAACTAATGAAAGAAATGAGTATTTTGAACTAGATTTTGCTTTAGTTTTGAATTTGTCTACTTAGGTCTCTCAGTTTAATATACTTCATCTTCATTATCCGTATTATAAAAGTGATGTGGCCTCATTTATTATATTCAGTAATCTTTTAGATTTATTGTGTAGGTTGTAAGTTTATTAGATAGTTGTACCTATTAGCAGTATTGCCATTTTAATTGGAGTTTGGTATAGAAAATCTTTATAATAGGGAGCAGAGAAAAAAATTTGGAGCATGGGACAATGACTAGGGAGATACTGTTGTTAAAGAGTGTTCTTTTCACCTATTGGAATCAACCAGGAGATTCCAATTTGCAGTGTGGCAGACCTATTTTAGAGTACATTGTGAATTGAGACACAATTGTCCTTTGAGGATATCTGGTCCATACTTCTAGCATAGGCACACACGGGAGAAGGAACTTTCTCTGCATCCCGTGTTCACCTCTGGGCAATTTCCTTGTCTTCTTACCTTGTTCTAGTATTTTCATCTTCTCTCTATTTTATGATTCCTAGCTTGTTATGTTGTTTTCTATCATGTTTGGCCTTAGTCCTTGCATATTTAATTTTCTTGTTGTTTAATTGCTTCATCCTAATTCACTGACTTTTACTTTTATCTTTCTTTCTACAATATCTTATTAACAAGTCCATATCTGAGTATACTGTTAGGAGTATAAATGCCATTATAAACTACTTCATGCAACTTAAATGCATTTCCTCTTATTCATATACATACTATGCCTTAACAACATTTTACAATAAAGGTGACTTGTGACTTACCAGTATCAATATCAAGATCATTGAGCCAGCCAAGTTGAAATTGAATAATAAAACTTCAGAGTTAGAAGGACCTTAAAGATTATTTAATAATGCAGATTATGCATTTGCATATAGATAAGGGAACAGATAAGGTCAGTAAAAGTTGAATTACTTGTGTAAGGTAACCTAATTATTCTGAAACAGAAGAAAATCTCTGTTCTTTGATCTGTTCTTGTAGAGCTTTTTCCACTGTATCTCACTGCTTCTGTTGGCCTGGCACTCGGGAGAGCCTCTTAAAAGTAATCAGATATCAACACTACTAGAAAACTCTGATATAGTGATTATTATGTACCCGGGAGTGTTAAAGGAGAGAAGTAATCTACAAATACAAGTGTATGATATACATTTGTATATAAAATGTAATTGCAACCATAGAGAATGAAATATATTAAGGAAATTGACCTAGAGTTGCACTTTGAATAACTCTAATAATAGGAAGGGTAATAACAGAAGAATAAAAATAGTACTATGAGGCACAGAAAG
Organism: Acinonyx jubatus; assembly: GCF_027475565.1. Lineage (NCBI taxonomy): Eukaryota > Metazoa > Chordata > Mammalia > Carnivora > Felidae > Acinonyx > Acinonyx jubatus. The sequence goes on from NC_069386.1 coordinate 89,404,236, forward strand.
AGTTTACACATAGGATAAAATCCAGAAAATATAAGGGAGAAAAGTCTCTCAACAGGGAGAAAATAGAATGAACACGAGGTGAAAAATGTCTATTAGGTTTATGTTAGATTTGCATACATGCATACATGTAGTTTTTCTTTTCTTTTCTTTTTCTTTCCTTTCCTTTCCTTTCCTTTCCTTTCCTTTCCTTTCCTTTTCTTTTCTTTTCTTTTCTTTTCTTTAATAAAGAGTGATTTCCATAGATTGAGGGAGCAAAATGTAGATGGAAGTTATTAGGATAGTTCTTGTGAGGTGACCATAAGGAGATAGTGACAAAATTCTTTGCTTGACCAAACTTTACTCAGGCTCCTGAACCACCTTCTTGGCATCTGTGATCTGTGTACTGCCTTTTAAAATTCAGGCTTAGCAAGAATTCTTGCTAAGTTAGTGTAGCCACAACACCTATCCTCAATATCTATCTGATCAGGTTCCTTATCCTCCAGTATCCTCCAGGTCTTACCTGACCACCCTGGCCTGTGTTCAGCAAGAATCCTGTTGGGTCTATTTAGCCAGAATTACCCCAACCCCTGATGTTTCCCTTAGTAATCTTCCATCCACTGATCTCCACCCTGCTCTTTGGCTACACATTTCCACTTGCCCATGCTGTCCTCAGAATTGAGCCTGATCTCTTCCCTATAATGCAAAATTTAGTCTTAGTGTTCCCCATACCTCTATCAATCATGCCCACTTCCTTGGATAAAGTCTTCCTTACCATATCTTAACAAGTGCCTTGAATATTTTTTTATTCTTTTTTAAGTAATATTTTATTTATTTTTTTTTTAAGAGAGAGAGCACAAGTTGGGGAGAGGGGCACAGAGAGAGAGAGAAAAAAAATCTTAATCAGGCTCCATGTTCAGCATGGAGCCATACACAGGGCTTGATCCCATGACCCTGGGGTCATGTCCTGAGCTGAAATCAAAACTTGGACACTCAACTGACTGAGCCATCCAGGCACCCCAATTCCTTAACAGTAGGTAGCAAATGGAAGTAATTTTTCAAACAGTTTTGCTCTAAAATGGTAAGGTGCTAAACTATTCAGAGAGAAAAGTAAAGAAGTAGGAAAACTTTTGTTTTATTTTTAGTTACGTAAATAGTAAAGGGGAGATCAGGCTTAAATGGGAAATTAAAAAGGTGTACGAGATTTCAGGGAGGCTCAATGGCTAAGATATCTCCAGAAGGCCAGAAGAGCTGCCTGGGAGCCAGCCATCAAGAAATAGAGAACTGTGCAGGTGCATGTGGGTGTGGACTGAGAAAGCTGACGTGTTTTCTATTGTGAGGATTTCTGTTTTCTCAGGGAGCCAGGGAAGGTGGGGAGAAGAAGGAGGAAGGATCAGAGTCTGGGAATTGTGAAAGAATTTTGAATTAACTATTCAAGTGACTGGAAGAGTAAGTTGTAATATATAACAAGCTTGGGACAAAACTATATTGGAACATAAGTCTCCTGATTCGAAATACAAATAATGTCAGTTTCCCTCAAATAGATACTAAAATTAACTATATAGGAAACAATAGTGAATGTCTTAGAAGACATTGATATATCATTTGTTTAATATACATCATGAGGCCCTGATGGATAAATATTTAGCACCAGAGATGTCTTACATAAGAGGAAACCCTACAATTATTTATATATAAAATTCATATTCGCTTAACCAAATGAAAGAAGATAAATCTATTTAACTATCCAGAAGATTTTTGTAACTTATATTTGACATGTTCAAAGAGATAGTAAAGACCTTTAAAGTTATGGAATAACATAGTTCAAAGTCCTAATTTCTATTCTAGACAGATGTTTGAACCATACAGCTAATGTGGATATCTGGTTACCAAATTCAGGCTAATTGACTTGAATCAATTTGTAATCCCATCAGCAGAGTATGAGAGTGTTTATCCCACTTAATTCTTGCTAATCATATTAATATTTGTGAACTTTATTTTTTGAAAGTTGATAAAATTAACGTGAAGAGGACAAAATTGATGTTGCGTTGATGTATTTGACTTCTGTGAATTTCAATTGTCTTTTGCTGTGTGTTTATCCTTTTATGAATATGTATATACTACACAGCTCATTTGTCTATTGAGTTTTGATTATCTTTCCATTGATTTTATGAACTTTTATTAAAGTATTTTCCCTTGTCTGGAACAAATAGACTGGTTAATAGTACTGCTTTTTATCCAAGTTGCCAAATAACTTGGGGGTAATTTGTACCAATTTATCAGCATTGTTTATTGATAACAGTGAGATTCATGAGTTACACCTGGTCCTTGTAAGATTCCAAGGGGGCTTTGCTTTTGGCGCTGGTTACATAAAAACAATATGCCAAGTGACCAGCAGTGTGCAAATTGTCCTGTCCTGGTTCCAGGATGTTGTATGCCCATGTCAGTGATTCTTGGTTTGAGAGAGAAAAACATCTGGTACAACCTGTACATAAGGCAATTGGGAATCATACCAGATCAGTTCAGACTTCTTGTTATGAGGCAGCTCTTTGGTTGTGATTCATGTCCCTCCATTAATACTTTTGCTATTTCATATTTTTTTTCTGCAGTAAACTGTGTGTAAACAATGTTATTTTGGATGGTGTGAATCTTGACTGGCAATTGTACTTTGTATTATTGCCAGCATTAGTTCAGATTAAGGTAAGAATTTAATTGCTATATGTCAAAGTTATTTATATTTATATTTTTTATTTCTTCCCTTGACATAAATCTGATGTAACTGAAAGAGGAACTTGCTGCAACATTACACTTAACTTTAAGGTGTCAAAATGTTGATTGTACTTAAAGATTATACATTGCCTATTTTAAAGTGACTAATGGTGAGAAATAGTGCCTCTTCTAGGAATTTATTTAGCCTAAGGTGCCTTACTTTAATTACATTGTTCAGAATTAATTATGAAAATATGCCTTTGAGTAACTAAATTTCAGGTATTAACAGGTATTCCAAAAGAGATTTTCTTTTTTATAATTTATGCCATACTCTAATAGCTGTAAGATAGAATACAATGACATAAAGTGTCTTTTCCAAGGATCCAGTGCCAAAAATCAGTAATAGGGAACAGTTAAGAAATAGTTTAAATGGCAAATGATGACAGTAAATCTGATGTACTCAGGGCTTACTTTGCTCTGAACCCTAAACAAGCATCATCTCAATTAATACTCCTAGTTAAATCATGGCCTAGCATTCACAAATTGTAGATTTTAAAACACAGTTTGCAGAGACTACGTAACTGCAACAATTTTACCTAGATAGAGAAGGGAGCTCTTCACCTCAAACAAGAAATCTGATTCCAGAAGCTTAACTCTTAGGTATTCTTTATTTAATATGTGTTTACTATGTTTGAGGTATTCTTCTCATGCCATTGCAATTATTGAATGAATAACTCATTGAATTTTCATAATAATCCCATGAGGTAGTATTATTATCTCATTTTGCAAATAAGGAAACTTTATGTTTTCAGAAAATGGAGGAACTGGGATTCAGATCTAGATGGGAGTCTCATTTCCTAAATATTAAGCTATGCTGCCTCCCATAGGTTCTACAGACCACTAAATAGTAACTCACTTTATTGAATATTCTCTGTATACTCAGCCGAGTACTAAAACCTTTTATGTCACATATGGAGAATGATTTTAAAAATTGGTCTTCTTATTGGAGGACTTTATGGGAGGATACAAAAACAAAATTATAGTTAATGCTCATAAATAATGTGTTCCCTAGTTATTTCCTATAACTCTTGTCCCTCTGGTGATTTCCTCTTTAGACTCATCAACTCTTGTTCATTCTAATACTCTTTTTGTCCCCTGTATTTTCCTGTTTTTTTAGGACCCTTTTTGTTTGGTCCCATTTTTAAATCTCTACTCATTTATATCATTTTTGTGTTTGGTTGCAATATTGTTCACTACCCTAGGCTATCCTAGAATTTTATTTGTATAACACTTTAAGAAATGATCTTGCCCCAGAATTCACACCCCATACATAGTGAAACCTAATAAATGACATTAGATTACTCTATTATATATCAGGTTTTCTGGACTCTATGCAATAAGTCCATCATTCATTAGCTTGATGGCTCTATATCAAGGAAGTATCCTAGAGTCATGAAGAAATGGGAAAAGTGGGGATCATAATTGAAGCATGACTTACTAGTAGACCATAGGGATTTAGGAGTTAGGGAAATGGAGATGATTTCTCACCTGGCTTCAGTCCCTTGGATAATGCCAACTTCATTCTCTGAACAGAGAATGCAGAATATAGATGGAAAGAGAATATAAGATCTGCTTTCAATATGTTAATTTCAAGATACAGAGCAGGTGATATAGAGGTCAAGGTATAGTTTAAACTTCATGATAATGGTATGGAAATATTAAAAATATAGTTGGTAGCTGAAGTCACTGAAGTGAAATTTCCTAGGATATATATAAATTTAAGAAGGGAAGAAAAAAGCGCAAAAAAAAAAAAAAATAGAAGCGATAAGAGTAAAGGCAGCTTGAAAATGGAGCAAGAGATAGGAAAGAATAAAAACCAAAATAGAACTGGTACCATGAACAAAATCCTTAAGTTAAACAGCTTTTGAGAGAAAGGTGGAGACATCTGTGAACTTTTTATACATACTGAAATTGATGTACTTATTTCCAACAAAATTCATTCATACTTAAGCATTTACCCTTGCAGGAAGAGGAAACAGGGCAGGGTGAGTGGGGGTGAGAAGAGAGACAGAAGGGTTAAAAAGAGGGAAAAGAAAAGTTTTGTTTTTCTTTTTAATTTCTTTTATTTTTTATTTATTTAATTTTTCTTGAAAGAGAGACAGAGTGTGAGTGGGGGAGGGGCAGAGAGAGAGGGAGACACAGAACCCAAAGCATGTTCCAGGCTCTAGCTGTCTGTCAGCACAGAGCCCAATGTGGGGCTTGAACTCATGAGCCGTGAGATCATGACCTGAGCCAAAATCTGATGCTTAATCAATTGAGCCCCCCACCCCCAGGCGCCCCAGAAAAGAAAAGTTTTGAAGAAAGTTGTGTACATCACTCCAGAAATACCAGATCAGAAAGCATTGAAAGTAACGTATTCTACAGCCAGGAAATCATGGTGTTCTTCTTGAAGTTTCATAATAATCCAGTGAGGTAGATGGTATTATTATCTCATTGATGTTTTTTATTAGAAGTCAATTGGTATTATTTGATTGAGAACCGAGACAGTGAATATCTTGAAAATAAACACTTTTCTCAAGAAGGTGAAAGTAGAAAGGAAAAGAATGAATAATAACAAAATAAAAGAAGAGCTTTTGTACAAGTTGGTTATTATTTGGCTATTTATTTGCTTTTTTTTTATTTTAATAAGGAAGATATTGGAACAATTTAAGTGATGAATAATGTCAATCTGTCGAGATATTTGATGGCATGTTGTCACTTATCTTAAGTGTGTATTTTAAATATACTCTCTAGGAATATTAAAGGAAATAAAATCGATAATTTTTGTTAGTAAAACTACATAAAATAATTAGTTCTCCTCCCACTCCATCTTCCCTGAGTTAAATGCAATTAAAATAGATATAAAACAGTAAATTATTTGAATTTTAAGCAAACAATTACGATGTTGCTATGAATGGCCTGTTCCAAAGTAAAGCAACAGAAATGCTGCTAAATTTAAGATACTGTTCTTTCTCCACAGAGTATTTCATAAGCTTCTGTACGGAATCTTCAGCCTTAGATTCTGCGGCTTTATAGTATAGAAGGCAAGTGGTGTGAAAAGAAGAGAGCTGTAGTTTTAAGTAGATGTTTATTGCATAAAAGTTAACTGGCTTTTGATTTGAGGCCTAGAGAGTAATATAGTGCTCATAAAGACACAAGTAGCTAACTATACTAATAAATACCAAAGATAGTACTTCATTAATTCAAAACATACACGTATATTAAGTAGACAAGGGCTCGGCATATATATATATATATGGGATTCAGTAATATTTGTTTTAATGAGATAATTTAGCATTATGAAGATAAATTGAGTCTGTTTCTACTCAAAGTAAAATAATTTTGATTAGTACCTACCATGGACATGCTTTTTTGGGGGGTATGATAAAGGACATATTCTGAAAATTAATCTCTTGGGATAATGGTTATGAAGATTCTGATCACAAATTTCTTCCTGAACACAAGAAAATCTGTTTATAGCATTAATTAAACAGAGCAGTGCCTCTGAGTGCATAGTTTGTAGGATTTATATATTAATGTAAGTCAGAGCAATTGGAGTATTGGTTTACCTGATTAGATAACATAGTCTATTGAACCTCAGCGTATCTTGTTTCTTTTTTTTCTCTGTTATTGGTTTTTTGCCCCCCTTCTTTATTTTAAATTAAGACTTTTCTTTAAGGAATTTAAGTTTCACAGCAGAAATGAGGTGAAGGTACAGAGATTTCCTATAAACCCCCATCCCTGCACATGCATAGCCTTCCCCATTATCATTATCTCCTACCCCGAGTAGTATATTTGTTTGGACCTCCATGGACACATCATAATCACCCATAGTTTACATTAGAGTTCACTCTCGGGGTTCTGTGGGCTTAGACAAATAATGACTTGTATCCATCATTATGGTATCTCACAGAGTATTTTCACTCCTGTAAAAAGCCTTTGTCCTCCACCTATTCATCTCCTCCTCCCCCGCTTACATCACCTCTGGCAGTCACTGATATTTTTTACTGTCTCCCTAATTTTGCCAGAGAAGATACCATCATCATCGCTGTGAAATGAACACTTAATGGTTTCATGGGCTGATATGGTTCGGACCCAGGGTTGAGAATCCAGGGTTTTTACCCTGTATTATTAAAAATAAATAGATCTATTTGAAATATAGAATTAACTCCCATTCTTTAATAAAAGAAACATATAACCCTAATATATAAAATTTTATGCCAAGAGAAGCAGTTCTAAGCCTGGGTCAAAAAGAATCAAAAAAAAAAAAAAAAGAATCAAAGCGATTCTCTTTGACAAATTTCTACCATTGTTTTAATCAACCAGGTTGCTGATTTATATGAATTCTTGAAGTTCTGAGTTTCCTCTATAGTTGTACAGCTCTGTGCTACTTATTTAAATAGTTGTGGCAGCAATAATGAGCATGATGATATATTTAGGGGGAGATCAGTAAAATACAAAAACTTAAGATCAGTGGTAATTTAGCTTTTCATTAATAAAAATAAAGTATGGAAAAATAGTTATCACAGTAATGTTCTTCAAGTAAATATACAAACTGCTAGTCCCTATCACCACTGGGGTTTGGCGTTTGAAGATGAAGATAAAACATAGGAATACACAGTTAGAAATTATCTATTTTGTGCAATATGCTTAGCAAGATATCCTAATATGGGTCTATTTTATATAAAATATATAGAAATAAGTAATTCCTCAATGATTTCAGTTGTTTTGGTAGGTTAAGTAATTTATAAACTTCATTAGTTAAACAAAATCAAGGACCGAAGGAATCAAAGTAATGCTGAAAGCAATAATCACTACAGACATCCAGAGAGAAGAATAATCACTTTAGAAATAGGTTTATTAAATATTTGGTGTGTATTTGTCATAAAGTTGAGGCATTATCTAATCATTTAAAGTATACCTACCGCCAAAGGCACATGCAAATAGTCATATATACTTTGTAGGAAATTAAGCACAAAAAGAAAAACCTTAGTGCAATATTACTAACATTAAAATATATCAACTCAAATATTTAGGTTAGAATATTTGGTAGAATTAAAACGTAAGTCAGAAAACACATTGTAGTTGAGGCAGTTCAACAACCCCATTTCTATTGGGAATGATCTGACATACTCACTATGGGGCAGTATATAAAGACTAGTTTCTGATTAAATTTATTTGGTTTGGATTTTATTCTCAGTATCATTTAATTAACTGAAAACATTGCAGTTGAACAGCAACTGTTATCACTTAGATGCAGGCCATTGTGGTTTTAGTTTTTCTTTTGGGTTTCTGCCAAATTCTTCCTCCCAAAAGTCATCACTGATACACAATTTTAAATTGATGCTTTATGCTGGTCAAACACCACCTATACATGACTTCACAGTCAAATGTAACATACTCCATTTACTTTCTTCATTTATCTGAAAAGTCATTGCATACTGAAGTTATTTCCTGGCTTTTTTGTTTGTTTTTAAGCCACTTAATGAATTGAAGATGGCAACTAGGAACAAAGCACTTGATACAATTTAATTTTATTTTGAAATCTACAACCCACCAAATTTTTGCTACAAAAGGTAAAAGATTGAATTTTGCTGTAAGCAGCAGTTGTTATGCTCTAGAGATTTAGATATAGTAGTTTCAGTGGAAGTAACTGAACTCAGTTAAAATAGAGGATGATATCAATTGCTAGCTTCTTCCTTTTTTTTTTTTTTTAAAGGACAGAGCATGAGCTGGGCAGGGGCAGAGAGAGAGAAAGACAGAATCTGAAGCAGGCTCCAGGCTCTGAGCTGTCAGCACAGAGCTGGACATGGAGCTTGAACTCATGAACCATGAGATCATGACTTGAGACGAAGTCCAATGCTTAACCGACTGAGCCATCCAGGTGACCTTCAATTGCTAGCTTCGAACCTCATTGAATTTCTAGTGAAAACAATATGATTCCTCCTTTTATTTATTTTAATTTTTGAAAGTTTATTTATTTATTTTTAAGAGAGAGGCAGAGAGAGTGAGCAGGTGAGGGGTAGAGAGAGAGGGAGAGAGAGAATCTCAATGATTCCTCCTTTAAAAAAATTTGGTGGGAATTTAAATCACCCTCATTAAATATATATTAAGGCCACTTTACACATTTATTAAAGAAAAAGATGCAAAATTAGGTCTCATTTTTTGAAAGTAGGAGTATGATCATAGAGAAATATATATTATTAATAAAAATACTGTGACATTTACTAAAAGAGTTGAAATATTCACTTTCCAGTATACGACACTGAAGGAGACTTACTTTGCCTCAAATGGGCTGATTTGCATTTGAGCTCTGTCAGTTTTATGAATATCACATGATTTCTCTGTTTTTCAACGGTGCTTTGTCTGTAAAAATAGATAATATAAACTGTATGCCCACGGTTGTTTGAAACCAATTGTGAGAAAGAACTAAAATTCATAGTAAACTAAAACAAAAACTGGTTTTAATATGGATTTTAACATTCAGTCTTTTGAACTACTGTTAAATGACAACATTAATTCATGATACTCTACATTTATTGACAGTAGACATCAGTTTTGATTAGTAAAGCTTGGCTTAAAGCAAGAAAATGAGTTGTATCAGGCAGTAGAGAGACCAAATCATATTCCTAGTAGATACAGATTGGAGGACTTTGTGCTGAAATCTATCAAGTATTTCCTGTTTTACCTTTTACCTTTTTTTTTTTTTTTGTATAAACATACTCTTAGAACAGTAAACCAAATATGGTAAGCCTTAGGTTTTACTAGATACTTTTTTTTATGTTAGAATTATTTTCTGAAAACATTCAGAAAATGTTCATGAAAGAAAGAAATTCATGAAAGAAAGGTGAGGAAAAAATACTATGCTAAATTTCTCTCTGAGTAAATTTCCATCTGCTGCTATTACACTATGCATTATCTTAAAAATCAGATTTGCTGTGATTTAATTATTACAAACTCTTTTCTGTTGTTATGAAGTAATATTCATACCTTATTAAAGAAAATCTTCTGAGCTCATGAATTTCTTATGTTTGTGATATTAGTGCTCACAAGTAACATGTCCTAACCAGATGATTACATAATTGTGTCAAACACCCCCTAGAATGATCTTTCTGTTCAGAATACACTGAGTGACTCTAATGTTAAAAATTCTTTTACTGCAATGTTACTGTTCCTAAGCTAGGGTCTTAGGGAGTAGTGGTGAAAGGTTTCAGTGACATCTTTGTCTATAAATGTAGAAATAATGTTTTTGATAAAGAAATAAATTTAAGCACAATAATCAGTCAGGTGCACTTTAGTTGAAGTAAGATGTGGTATTGCATCTATAATATTTTGAGCTCAAAAGTATGCATTATGCGGTAATGTTGTGTAAAGCTACAACAATGAATTACATCTCTTGACAATGTCCTTATGAAATGGGCCTGACCATTTGTGTTCTTGATACAAGGAAGGCTATTTCATAAAACATTTCATAAACCAAAGCTTTCTCCAAGAGGATATAAATATATATATTTTTTATGTTTTCTCCTATTTAATATTATCTAGAGGAGCACCTGGGTGGCTCAGTCAGTTAAGTGTTTGACTTCGGCTCAGGTCATGATCTCATGGTTCATGGGTTTGAGTCCTGAGTTGGACTCTGTGCTGACAGCTCAAAGCCTGGAGCCTGCTTCAGATTTTGTGTCTCCCTCTCTCTCTGCCCCTCTTCCTCTTATTCTCTCTCTGCCTCTCAAAAATAAATTTAAAAAACTTAAAAAAATTAAAAAAAATATATATCTTGAACAAGTTTATGCAATATTTGGTATATTTATAACAAGATAAATGCCTTACCTCTATGGTTCTAAAGTAGTTGTGTCTGTCTGCTTTCATAATGAAACCCTGAGGATTCCCACTTTCTATTTATAAAATTCTGAGCATTCCTTCAGCAGAATCATAGAATTGTTAACTTATTATCAATAATATAAGCATCAAGGTCTACTTTCCTATCTGTTTATTTATAATTTAACTATCTATTAGAAACCACAAGTGTTTTATTAAAGCCATTTAACTGATTTCATAATTTTGATAGGTTATGCCATCAACATTTTGCTAAAGGTTTTATATTATGAACTTAAATGTATAAAATTTTAAAACATATGCTTTTTTGAAATCTCACATTACTTTTAATCAATGAATTGACAAGAATTGCGCACCACAGCTTGTTAAAAACAAGTTTTAGTATGGACAATATTAGGTCTCTGAGGGGTTCTTTTTTCCTTTTAATTTCTCAAATAATCTAAATACTATATTAAATCATTTAATTTATAATGAAATAGAATGTGTAGAACCATTTGTGCCACTACTATTAGATTAGATGTGTGTGTGTGTGTGTGTGTGTGTGTGTGTGTGTGTGTGTTGAAGGGGAAAAATGAACCAAAAATAAGTAAGTAGGAAAAAGTTAAAAATGTAAACAAGAATAAATATAAACAAATGTAGAAAAATAATAGAAGTCAGAAGAAAACAGACTACAGAGAAAGGAAAAGGGAATGAAAAGTAGGGAACTACTGGATAAGAATTGTGGTTAGAGGTAGAAAGCAGATGAGCATAAGATGTGTATAAGGAAGCAGGTTTGGAAGGTGAGGAACAATGGGGCCAGGTTGACCAAGAGGAACCAGACCCGTATGTTCAGCTCAAACATAAAGATGTGGAAGAACTGCAGGCATAGGAAATCAAAGTCAAACATGGGAAAGTAATGGGCACCTGGGTGGCTCAGTCAGTTAAGCATCCAACTGTAGCTCAGGTCATGATCTCACGGCTCATGAGTTTGAGTTCCATGTTGGGCTCTGTGCTGACAGCTCAGAGCCTAGAGCCTGCCTGGGATTCTTTGTCTCCCTCTCTCTGCCTCTCCCCTGCTCGTGGACTGTCTCAGTCGCTCAAAAACGAATAAACATTAAAAGAAATAAAAGAAAATATGGGAGGGTAAGTCTTGGAAGACTCGTATGGGCAATTGAAGAATATAGGATTCTACAGTTGAACAAGAGCAGCATTCATAGCCATATTTGGAGGAAGAGATTTTAGAAAAGCAGTTAGTTAATTTTTGAAAATTGTCTTCCCAATGCAATCAGCAGTTAATGATAAAGCTAACAAAGGACTTCAGAAACCTGCAGTTTGACTACCAAATGCCAATACTACCCAAACTTCCAAAATTAAGTTCCAAGTTTCTTTTATATTTTAATGTAACCACTCTATATAGACTATTAAATAATCAGCATAAAAACTGAGTTGGATCTGGACACACAGTGAAAGTACTGTTCCTATTACAGAAGCTTTCATTATAAAGATACAATCTATGCTGCAGCTACATATGTAACATTATTAGCAGAATTTCCATTCTCATTTTCTCTGATTCCTAAAAGGACTGCAACTAGCAGATACTTTATTTTTTACATAGAATAAATGTCTCTAATATCCCGGGGACATTTTATTTATATCTGTCTTATTAATTAATTATTCATTCTTCCATCCATCATCCCAACATTTTTTAAGCATCAGCTGTCTGCCAAGCGTTATGATAAATAGTCCTGGAACAGAAATTAACAGAATTGAGAAGGATTTCTTGTAATTAATTTACATATATTTGGAGAGCTGAGTTAATCAGCGTGCCCACTAGGAAGAATTAGTTTACTGGGAGTAAGAACTCAAACTAGTTCACATCGAAGTTTGTTTTTGTTAAGTAACTCCCTTTGATTAGGGAAGTATTTTTAAGTCCCTTAGGGATATAGGCTGAGGGTGCTTGGGCATTAGGTGTGAGGAGATTGTAAACGTTCGGCTAAGTTGTGTAGAAAAAAGTGAACAGGCATCTAAGGATGTGACAGATTAAAAATGAAAACAAATGTCATATATGGGAAGAAGAGAAGGCTGGTGTCTGTGTTAACAAGTGAAGCTGAAGACCTTTCTTAAGAGCTGGGAACTGAGTGTCATTTGAAAACTATTTTCTGTAGAATGCTGTCTTATAGGATCTTCTATAGTTATATTTGAATCTCCAGCCAGTGATATATTTTTTTCAACAGTATTATTTACGATGTAGGGTGGAGGAAACAAAGATAACCTGATGCCACCAAATTGGATTGGCACTAGACCACTGCACATAGATGGAGCATGAGAAGCCAGCAAAAGGTAAAACTCATGGCCAGGCATAAATGGAAAATAACAACCAAAAGGGAATTATTAACAAATAATGAGAAGGCACTTAGTTTCACAGAGGGCTTGTGGCAGGCTTTGAACCTGTTTTACAGGAAATTAAGGATATTAAGATTCCCCTGCCATTTAGGGTACATTAAGCATGTTAGGATTTCTGTTTCAATCCCAACCTTTACATCTGCAGTGAACATTTCATTTTAAAGTCACATGGCAAATACCTAATTATCATTTTTCCTTTAGAAATAATAATTTTACCTTCCAGTTCTTCCAGTTTCCTTCCATACTGTCTCAAGATATATTTAGAAATTGGATCTTATTTGAAAACTAATTAGCACCATGAATATTACACATTACAGAAAATATATCTGACAGTTTTTATGTTAAAATATTTTTGAAAGTTTATCAAAGTAACTATTGCAATGGATGTATAACATTATAAACATTCATCAAATTTACAGTGATTAACCAGGAAGAACATGGGCCACATTTTATATTATAAAAGTATTTCCACTCATATTCTAGAAAATATAGTAGGTACAACTTTTCCATTGTTGCATATTCAGAAAGGTAATTTCAAAGATAGGATTCATATCGTGTTTTGTTTTCCCACTTGTACACAAACACTGATAAGGTAAAGCTCATTTTTCAGAATTATTGGTCATATGGGATACATTAATTTTTATTTGTCCTGATACAGCGATTTTTCAAGTAATGATAATTAGGGCAGGATTTTTAGAACAGTTAATATGAATACTCTTGTAATTTTTTTTTCCAGTGATGCTTGTGACTTATACAGCAGATGTATATAGATTTAAAAAAGCTGTCAAACAGTATATATTCAAGAGCTGTTCAATGTAATATAGCTGTTCAACAAGTGAGAATTTTATGGCATGGGATTTCTTTATTTTTTAATGTTTATTTCATTTTTAAGAGAGAAAGAGAGCGCTAATAGGGGAGGGGCAGAGAGAGAGGGAGACAGAATCCAAAGCACGCTCCAGGCTCTGAGCTGTCAGCACAGAGCCCCACGTGGGGCTCTAACCCATGGAAGGTGAGATCATGACCTGAGCCTAAGTCAGAACCTTAACCGACTCTACCACCCAGGCAGCCATGGGATTTCAAATTAGAGAAAATATGGGGCACCTGGGTGGCTCAGTTGGTTAAGCACCTGGCTCTTGATTTCAGTTCAGGTCATGATCTCATGGTAATGAAATCAAGTCCGATGTAGGGCTCTGCACTGAGCGTGGAGCCTGCTTAAGATTCTCTCTCCTTTTCTCTGTCTCTCTGTCTCTGTCTCTGTCTCTCTCCCCCTCTACCCTTCTCTGACCCTCTCCTCTGCTCACATGCATACACTCTCCCTCTCAAACAAACAAACCAAATATATAAATATATATATATAAATATATATATTTTTATATAATATATATAAAATATATATATAGTCAAATTAGAGAAACTATAGCATCAAAATCAGTTAAAATGAAATAATAAAATAAAATTAAAATTGATTAAAATTAAATAATATTCAATGGCAAGAATAGTGAACAAGGTAAGTAGATTTATTCATTGGAGTATACAAGTATAATTAATAATATAATTAAATAGGGGTGCCTGGGTGGCTCAGTCGGTTAAGCATCCAACTTAAGCTCAGGTCATGATCTCACGGTTTATGAGTGAAGTCCCATGTCAGGCTCTGTGCTGATAGCTCAGAACCTGGAGTCTGCTTTGGATTCTGTGTCTCCTTTTCTCTCTGCCCCTCCCCTGCCCAGGCTCTGTGTCTCTCTCCCTCTGTCAAAAATAAACATTAAAAAAATAAAAATAATATAATTAAATATACTTTAGATACAGAAATGCAAAGATGAAATACCTTACCTGGTATAAAAGAACGAATTAAGGCTTTCTGGGGACAATCATAGTTAAGGGAAGGCTTGAAGGAACAGTATAGTGGTAGAAACGAGCCTGACAAATGTTGAGAGTGAGTGGGATGAAGAGGGCAGAATCAGTCAAGTGTAAAAATAATGTGTAGGAATATTCAGAAATGTAAGAGGAAAGAGAGAAGGGAGGAAGGTCAGTAATGACTGACACATGTAAGACCCCTTTAGGTAATTTATAAGCATTAAGTATTTGGAAATTCTTTTAAAGATAATGGGAGTCTCTGACTACCATTAAGTAAGAAACTGATATAATCAGATTAGTCTTTTATTAAAGTCACTCTGTAGTGTAAGGAATGGATTAGAGATCATTCAACCAAACAAAGAGACACTATTGACCTGAACCAGAGTTGAGGCATAGGGATGGAGAAATATAGATGGAGATAAGATAGAATAAGATGAAATCAGTCCACCTTGCTGATTGATTTAATGGGGAAAAGACAGAAAAAAAATCAAGAAATAAAAATAATGTTCATGTCTTGGCTTGAACAGCTAGGAAACTGTCAATACCATTTAATAAGATGAAAAACAAAAGGAAAGGGATAGGTCTGAGGCCAAGACAATCATTTAGTTATTGTTGGACATGCTGAGTTTGAAGCATATTTCAGACTTGGTTGAGATATCCAGCAAGCTTTGGAATGGATGGGCTAGTGACAGGGATTTGTTGATCTCTGCAATGGTACATATACAGGGCAATTAAAACCCTGGGAGTAGCCTTTATTGAGCTGCATAGCTAAAATCATAGGTTAATTAAAAATAAAATAAGTAATTAAAAATGTAAGAACTATACATTGGACTGGTTGCATCTTTTGGGCTTTGGCAAAATGAGAGCATACAGATATCGCTAATCTTAGTTTCCTTGAGAAAAGTCGATGAAGAAACACCCAGCCATGGAATGACTCTGCTTCTTGAAGTCTGTGTCAGAAACAATGAACACTCACTGAATATTCATGTACACTTCCACATTTCTCAGCCAACTTGCAGTTGGGGCCATATGATTGAGTTCTGGCAGGGACCCCACTATGCAATCCTGAAAACACTTTCCATAATGAGAACAGTCTTTGAAAAAGATTGTAAAGAAATATAGATTAAGAGCTGCACATCAATATTCTGTATTGTAATAAGAATTCTCATATTTATCAGCATTCCCATGCAGTGGCCCCTTGTTGTAAGAAGATGAATTAATGGGGAATGTGTATGGTGAGAGGGTAGTACACTTGTTGGTAGACACTTCTTGTACTTCCTTAAGAGTCCTGTAAGATCAATTATGATTACTGATTTTTTTTACATTATCAGACACTGAAATCCTCTGGTGTATTGGTTTTAGTTTATCAGAAACCATGATATTTCCATGAACATCAAGGTCGTGCACATATATTTCCAGGAAAACATCGGTGTGACATTCAACGGCCTATGTTTAGTTCACACAGAGATCAATATATATTATATTAATGGTTTTCTCCTCCTAAACACTTTTACAAATCATTTTACTGAACATTTTACCAAAAAAAGAATACAGATTATACAAAAGAAAAACAGAAAGATGACTATTTCTTATATGGAATGCTGATCCATTCATAGTCACCAATATCTTTAGCTCCTGTCCCTATTTTTTTAATGAAGTGGTTTGCTTCAGGGTTAGGAATGTATAGTATCAGAGGAAACAATTGCAGATGTTTTTTCTCACCCCTTATTTATTCCTTCCCAGTAAGGGATTGGGATATCTGGTGAAAGATAGAGAGCTTGACAGGCTAAGTTAACCCCATAATACCAAGTTAACCACTGGCTCGTGGTCACTGTATTAAAAAATATAATCTATGTTTGTCCACTGATTTTTCATGATTCTCCTCTACATTATTCTGTTGATTTGTAAAACAGCCCTCACTATTCGTCATGTGACTGACTAGGAAAGTGCTGTTTACTATACCCAACGATCGCCCCAGTACTTCCAGTCATCCTTAACTTGCTGTTAGTTCTAAATCATATCCTCTAAAACAGTATTCGGTAAGATAGGTTTCTGGGAGTTTTTGTTTAGGTAACAAAAGAATTACAAATGCTATGCCTTAATTCTTTTTCAGTTGCACATATTTGTGGGTAAAGAACCCAGAGGCCATCATATTGAGTAGCTTTTACCAATCTTTAATCATACGTGTCAATCTGTACTAGTTTAGTATTCAAGAGAGAATACTCCTAGTTGCCAGTATTTTATCAGTCATAGTTGATCACCAATCACATAATCCAATAACCTTTTTTATGATAGAATAGCTTTAGATTTACAGAAATG
The DNA here is from genome assembly GCF_027475565.1 of Acinonyx jubatus. Lineage (NCBI taxonomy): Eukaryota > Metazoa > Chordata > Mammalia > Carnivora > Felidae > Acinonyx > Acinonyx jubatus. Next base: position 89,421,348 of record NC_069386.1, read on the forward strand.
TTGCAAAGATAATACAGAGGATTCTCATATAACTTGCACAGTTTACCTATTTGTTATACAAGAGTGGTATATTTGTCACAAATAAAAAAGTAATATTGATACAATGCTATTTGTAAAAAGTCCATATTTTATTCAGATTTTATAGTTACTGTTGTATGTCTTTTCTGTTCCAACATGCTACCAGGATGCTGCATTACATTTAGTATCCATGTTTCTTTTGGCTCTTCTGCGCTTTGAGTTTCTCAGGCTTTTATTGTTTTTGATGACCTTGATAATTTTGAGAACTAAGCTGGCATTTTATTGAATATTCCTCATTTGGAATTTGATGTTTGCCTCATTATTACATGAGTGCTATTGTTTTGGAGGTGAAGCTGCGGAGGTTAAGTATCTATCTCTTTACAACATATCAAGGGTACGTGCTTTCTGTCAATATGACTCACTACTGTTGATGTTGACCATGATCACATGGTTGCATGAAGTAGTGTTTGCTAGAATTTACACCATAAAATTACTCTCTTCACACCCTCTTTCCACTCTGTGCTCTTTGGAAAGAAGTGCACAGCCCACACTTCCCTGAGGGCAAGGTTTCTACATAAATTATTTAGAATTATTCTGTACCGAAGATTTATCTATTATCTCTCGCTTATGTATGTATTCATATCAGCTTATTTATATCAGTATGGACTCATGGATATTGATTTCATACTTTTGCTTATAATATGATACCTCTTTATTATGTTTCTCAAATTGTTCCAGCTTTGGCCACTGGAAAATTTTTTTTTTAATGTTTATTTTTGAGAGAGAGAGACAGAGCACAAGCAGGGGAGGAGCAGAGAGAGAGGGAGACACAGAATCTAAGGCAGGCTGCAGCCTCTGAGATGTCAGTGCGTCAGCCCCCGACGTGGGGCATGAACTCATGAACCTGTGAGACCATGACCTGAGCCCAAGTTACACACTCAACTGGCTGAACCACGCAGGTACCTGTAGCACTGGAAACTCTTGCATCTGGCTCCTGTGTTCCTTTGACAAACCTCCATCCATTATTACATTTTGTTTTGTTTTTCCCAACCCTGATCTTGCTTTGTGACACTGCAAAGCATTCTGTGCTGTGTCTTCCTCGTCCTAGGCTGAGAATGAGCCCATTCTCTAAGGGAAGGTGGTCTCTTTTATTAGTGAGTGGTATTGGAAACTAAGATTTGAATTTGCATTATGCAGTATTTTCAGACTGTTTTCTCACACAGAAATATGGATTTAACGTCAAACTCTGTTTTTGAATGGCTTAATAGTTCATGTATTTTAATTGCAGAGTAGTATTCTGTTGTATGGAGGCACCAGTTTGTTTATCCATTCACAGGTGAAGGACATATGTTTGCTTCTAGCTATTGGTAATTATGAATAAAGCCCCTATGAACGTCCCTGCACAGGTTTTTGTGTGGACCTGTTTGTAAATCAGTTGGGCAAGAAACTAAAATTGTGTTTAATTGTTGGATCATAGATAAAATAATGAATTTGAAAGTGTCTACATAATGACTGTCCCATTGCTAACCCCACCAGCAATGAAAGAATCGACCTGTTGCTCTTTATTCTATCAATTGTTATTGTCAGAATGTTTAAAAAAATAAATCATAAAGTATTCCTGCATTCTAAAAGAATTGTTCCAATAGGAATTTAGTGGTATCCTACTGTATTTTAAATTTTCATTTACTTAATAACATGATTTGGAGTCTCTTTACATGTCTATTTTGCCATCTGAATATCTCTTTTTGTGATATATATATATATATATATATATATATATATAATTTTTTAAATTGTGTTGTTTATTTTCTAGCTATTGAGTTTTAGGAGTCCTTATTTAAGATTAAAGTCCTTTTTTAGATATGTTTTCTGTAAATATTTTCTCCCAGCCTGTAAATGGCTTTTTTTCATCCTCTTAACAGTGCCTTTTAATATTAATAATAATACATAATTTTAATAAAATATAACTAAGTTTTTCCTTTCATAGATCATGTTTTTAATATTGTATCTAAATCAACATCATTTATACACAGTATAACACTTAATTCCATAAGGATGAAGTTATCCTGACTATTTTGTTTCACACCTTATTAGTTTTTAATTGTGATTTAATTCACATATCATAATACTCACTTTTAAAATATAAATTTCAGTGGGTTTTAGTATATTCACAAAGCTGTACAATCATCACCAATATCTAATTACTGAATATTTTTATCACCCCTAAAATAAATCTTATACCCACTAGCAAGTTACTCCCCATTCATCATTTCTTCCAGCCACTGGCAACCATTAATCTGTCTTCTCTGTGGATTTGTCTCTTCTCAATATTTAAGTGGAATCATTCACTATTTGCTCTTTTGCATCTGGCTTGTTCCAAGATTCATGCGTGTTATAGTATGTATCAGCGTAGCATTTCTTTCTCTGGCCGGATATTCTATTGTATGATATAGTATACATTATATTAGTTTCCTAAGACTACTATAACTAAGTAGCACAAATTGGATTTAAAACAAAAGTGATGTATTCTCTCACAGTTCTGGAAGCTAGATATTTGAATTCAAGATATCACCGAGGCCACGGTCCCTCTGAGACCCTGGGATGACTGCTTCTTTGCCTCTTGCCCTAGCTTCTGTTGTCTGTAGATCCTCTATTTCCTTTGGCTTACAGGGAAAGCTTACAGTCTTAGCCTCTGTCATCATATGGCCTTCTCCTTATGTGCCTGTTTTTACAGTGTTTTTCTCTTCTTAGAAGGACACCTATTATATTGCATCAGGACCTGATAATGGCCTCATCTTTACTTGGACAAATCTGCAAATACCCTATTTCAAAATAAGGTCACATTCACAGGTAACTTGGGTTGGAATTTCAGCATATCTTTATGGGAACACAATTTAACCGATAACGTGTAGACATCCACATTTTGTTAATCCATTCATTAGTTGGTATACATTTGGGTGGCTTAAACACTTTGGCTGCTACAAATAATGCTGCTCTGAACATTCACATCCAAAGTTCTGCATGGTCGTATGTTTTAATGTGGTATAGACATAGTATGTCTACCTTGAAGTAGAATTTTGGGGTCAACTATGGAAACAGTAGTATGGTAACTATATTATGTTATTTTTTAATGTTTATTTATTGGGACACCTGGGTGTCTCAGTCAGTTAAGCGTCTGACTTCAGTTCAGGTCATGATCTCACAGTTCATGAGTTTGAACCACACATTGGGCTGGACTATGTGCTGTCAGCACAGAGCCCGCTTCAGATCCTTGTCTCCCTCTCTTTCTGCCTCTCCCCTGTGCTCATGCTTTCTCTCTCTCAAAAACAAATAAACATAAAATATTTAATGTTTGTTTGTTTGTTTATTGATTGATTGAGAGAGAGAGAGAGAGAGAGAGAGAGAGAGAGAGAGAGAGAGAGAGAGGACACACACAAATGCACAAGCAGGAGAGGAGCAGAAAGAGAGGGAGACAGACAATCCCAAGCAGGCTTCATACTGTCAGTGCAGAGCCTGAGGAGGGGCTCATCTTACAATTGGTGAGATCATGACCTGAGCCAAAATGAAGAGTCAGATGCTCAACCAACTGAGCCACCAAGATTCCCCAACTGTGTTATTGAGTGATTTCCAAACTGTTTTCCAAAGTGGCTATACAACTTTTACATTTCCACCAGTAGTATATAAAGGTTCTGATTTCTGTACATCTTTATGGACACTAATTATTGTCTTTTTGATTATGGCCATCAAGTGGGTGTGAAATGGCATCTAATAGTTTTCATTTGCATTTTTCTAATCGTATGATGTTGAGTATCTTTTCATGTGCTCATTGGCCAGTGTCCTTTGGAGAAATGTCTATTCAGAACACTCCCCCATATTTAAATAGGGTTAAATAGTCTTTTCTCATGTCTTATTTAAACTCAACAGGGTGAGTTATTTTGTTGCTGAGTATGTTAAAGAACAGAACAGATCTTACTATAAAGCTTCACTAACACATGTGCATCTTCATGTGTATCTTTGAAATTATTAGTGAAGCTTCCTAGTGAGTCATATCTATAATATGGGAAGAAATAATTTAGGGTAATACATACGTCTTCCCAAGTCCTTCCTTCCCATATTAGTGATTCAGGGTAACAGATATAGTCTCTGATGAGGTCTTTCATCACTCACATAGAGAAAGGAACATTTAGGTAATGAAACATTTTCATATTATATTCTAAGTGATCACTTATTTTATATTATATTCTCTAAGGATTTAGTCCTATAAACCCATAGATCATAAGCAATCCTGAATGATGTGTCCTACTTAGGTAATTTCTTTGGTGTGGACTTTTCTTTAATTTCATCAGTCTATTTTCTATGAGAGCTAGTTACCAGCATGTTTTCAAGGTGACCAGACTGGGTTACCTGCCTCCTTTCTTTTAAAAGGAGTATCCCTGTCCCCCAGGCCAGAAAATTGGAAAATAGCTAGATCTCAAGTTAGCTATCATAGCTCCTTCCTTCCTAATGAATAACAGTCATTTTGTCACATTTGTTGGATGAATTGACTTAAGCTTTCAATCTTAAAATTGCACACGTGTGTAAGGATGGCTGAAGTATAGGTGGGGGTGGGTCTATTGTTTCTTTTTTCACTTTCACAAGTAGGATCACCCTCCCTAATTATGTTTTCTCTTCCCAACTAATATTTTCTAATATAAGCTGATCAAGATCTAAGCTAGTGTTTCTTAAAGGGTATTGTCTAGAGCAGCCAAATCAGTGTTGCCTGGACACTTGTTAAAAATGCAAAGTCTCAGGCCCCATTCCAGACCTACTGAATCAGAAGTTCTGTGGTTTTTCCAACTCTGTGTTTTACAAGCCTTCCATATGTTCTAATGCACACTCTGTTTTGGGAATCACTACTTTTGACTGTGAGGCAAGTGCCGATAGTCTCATCATTTAAATTGATATTACAGTTAGTCCCAGGTACTAATTTTAAATGATTCCTTGGGCTTTTAGTAATTTTGAGGGTAAAAGGCCTTCAGCCATTCTGTCTTTTTAAAAATGTTAACACTTCCCTATTTTTTAAAAAAGCAAATCTTATCTCTTAAAAATCTGCATGTTTATCCTTGATAAATATCAATTTAGGCTTTACCTTGATATTTTGTTAACTGCTTTTTTCTGAGAATATCTTCACACAGTCTAAAACTCAGAAAGGACACCCTTTATTTCAGTGCATCATAACTAAAATCTACTCCTCAGTCTTTACTTCTCTCAAATAAGGAATATAATGAGAATTCCTATGCCAAGTCTACTCCATTATTCTGCCTAAGTGTAGTCAATATGCCTGTGGTGATTTTATCCCTGTCCTTATCAATTTCCCCATTTTGCTGTGGTTTCCAGGGGCTTCTAGGAAAGTGGGAAATGTTTCTTCTCTCTGCACATTATTTTTAATTTGAAATCTGTGTTTTAAACCATCTCCTTAATCTCTCATGTTTCAATGATTGAGCAATTCGAGAGTGTATTATTTGTCTATTTGGTAAAAACTGGGTTTCTTTTTTTCTTAAAACATAAAATTCTAGGGGCACATGGGTGGCTCAGTCAGTTGAGTGAATGACTTTGGCTCAGGTGATGATCTTGGGGTTTATGGGTTCATGGCCCACATCAGGTTTGCTGCTTGACGTCAGCACACAGTCAGCTTTGGATCCCCTTTACTCCTCTCTCTGCCCCTTCCTTCTTGCACTCCCTCAAAAATAAATAAAAATTAAAACATAAAATTCTAAAATATTCAAAACTTTAATGTGCAGAAATTCAATCTCCAGCATAAATTGAATTCAGACCAATACTTAAATTTTCTGAAGGAGTTAAGATACACATTTATTAGAGATATTCTACTGTATTTGGCTTATAAAAAAAAGAAGAAACATTGCCTATCATAACTAAATAACTGAATATTTATATATAGAGAGATCTATATAGGGCCAAAGATTACTAGAGAGATTTAAATATTTTTATTAAATATATTATAAATATTTTGATAATGCATCATAAATATTTTTATTAATAGACATATGAAAAATTATATATTAATAATTAATATATGCAAAGCGATTTATTGTAAGGAATTGGCTTATGCACTTATGGAAACTGAGAAGTCCCACAGTCTGCCCTCTGTAAGCTGGAAGTCTAGGGAGCAGGGTGGTGTAGGTTCCAGTCTAGATGTGAAGGTCTGAAGACTAGGGGCACAGGATCTAGCAGAAGCTCCTAGTCCCAGCTCAACAATCAAGCAGGATGAATCAAGGGAGGAGTTCTGCCTTTGTCTGCCTTTTGTCCTGTTTAAGCACTTAGTGCATTGGATGATGCTCAGTCACATTGGGGAGGACAATCTACTTTGCTGAATCTACCAATTTACCAATCTCTTCAGAAAACAGCTTTACTGACCTGCCCATAAATAACGTTTAATCTGGGCAACTGTTGGTCAGTCAAACTGACACATAAAATTAGCCATCTCAATATTGCCTTATAAAAGATGACGTATGTGTAGCTCTGAAAAATAGGTTTTTTAATTAAATCTGATGCATTTACTAAGTTACCAATTCCTCATTTGTAAACTTGGTAAAAGTGTACAATTTAAATTTTTTTTTTTGAGATAGAGAGGGACAGAGCATGAGCAGGGGGAGGTGCAGAGAGAGAGGCAGACACAGAATCTGAAGCAGGCTCCAGGCTCTAGAGCTGTCAGCACAGAGCCTGACGTGGGGCTCGAACTCACGGACTATGAGATCATGACCTGAGCTGAAGTCAGATGCTTAACCAACTGACCCACCCAGGTGTCCCAAAAGTGTACAATTTAAAAAGCAATAATCAAGGATAGAAAAGTAGAATAAAAGTAGAAAAAAATACTAACTAAAAAATATGATCTTGATTATTGGATTTAAATTGCTCCTAACAACTCACTTTTATTTAAAGACAATAGGTTACCATTAGAAAACATTTATACACATGCATACTAACTTAAATCTAATAATAAAGTATTTTATATTAAATATTTTAGAAAAAGTCTTTTTTGTGGTATTCATTCAAATGTATTTTTCCCCTTTACATTTGTGGAAAAGCAAGCTCCCTTTTGTAATAAAAAAACTATTTTTTAAATATTTATTTGTTCATTTATTCATTTATTTATTTAGAGAGAGAAGAGAGAGAGAATCCTAAGCAGGCTCCATGTCCGGCCTGGGACTTGATCCCATGACCCTGGGATCATGACCTGGGCTGAAACCAAGAATTGGATGCCCAACCAACTGAGCCACCCAGGTGTTCGTGTTATAAAAATTTAAATTGTATTTAATTCTTTAAAGTATCCTTTCAGTTAACACCACTTAAAATTAAAGCTTCAAGATAAATTACTACTTCATACAAAGTTCAACAGATATGTAAAATGTCAGGTATAAAGTTATGAACTGGCATTTTTGTTTTAAATTAATTTAAAAACTTGTAAAAACTTTCTTTCAGACTTTCCATTCAGTTATTGTATCTGTCCAACTGGAATAATCAATGTGATTGTCAATTAAACTCCTATTATTGAATTTTTTTTTCTCACTATAAGCAAGTAAATGTACTTAGCATTACACGTATTTTTGAAAGTCAGGTTCACTTTGTATTTTATGTTATCATCATAGCATGATCTACACAGATGCAAGACGCCCTTGATTTTTATAAAACCAAGGATTAGTGCCTATTATATTCTTGTGCTTCGTCTCATTCTTTCATGTGACAGCTTCACTCCTATGTAATGTAATTTTTTGAATCCAAATAAGATGTTTTCATTTGATTTAGCACTTCAGCCTCTAAAGTCACTTTGCTTAATGGGTCTGGTTTTGACTTTTTTAGTCATTTTGTTCCACATTTGTACCACAATGTTCATCATTGTATGAGACTTATGATGCATCCAACCACAGATCCATGAAAGTAAGGCAAAGAGTCAGAGAGCAGGCACCTTATTAGCACTTTTTTCCAGACCAATAATCATGTCACTATTTGAAATTTAGCAAATTGCTGTCATATCATCCACTTCCAGCACCTTTTTTTAAATGACCCTGTCATCAGATTATTTTGCTGCTGAGTTGATGCCAGCCATGATAATGATGCTAAGTGTGAATTTTGGAAGTACATAGCTTTTGGTTCACATTATTGGAAAGGAAAAAGTATTTCCCCACCACAATGCAATAGAGTGCTGTCTGTTTCTTATTCTTATTTTTTTTTAATTTTTAAGGTTTTTTATTCATTTTTTGATAGATACAGAGTGTGGGGGGGGGGTACGCAGAGAGAGAGGGAGACACAGAATCCGAAGCAAGCTCCAGGCTCTGAGCTGTCAGCACAGAGCCTGACACGGGGCTTGAACTCACAGACCGTGAGATCATGACCTGAGCTGAAGTCGGGCACTCAACCGACTGAGCCACCCAGGCGCCCCATCTTATTTTTAATTTTTATTTGAAGATAGGGTATCCCTTAGCCTGTTATCTTCTTTATTTTTATTTTTTATTAAAAAAAATTAAGTTTAGTTTTGAGAGAGAAAGTGGGTCAGGAGCAGAGAGAGAGTGAGAAAGAGAATTCCAAGCAGTCTCCACATTGTCAGCCTAAAGCCCAATGCAGGCTTAAACTCACAAACTGTGACATCTTGACCTGAACCAAAACCAATAGTCAGACACTTAACTGACTGAGCCACCCAGGTGCCCCTACGTATCTTTAGACAATAACCAAGCCTAAATAATATTGGCATGTATAGTATGTTTTTGAAGTTTCGCAAAGTCATTTTAAAAATTTTTATTGATATATTTTTTTAACTTTGTAATTTAACTTTATTTTTTATTTTTTAAAATTACATCCTAATTTGTTAGTGTATAGTGAAGCAATGATTTTAGTAGATTCCTTAATGTCCCTTACCCATTTAGCCCATCCCCCCTCCCACAACCCCTCCAGCAACCCTCAGTTTGTTCTCCATATTTATGAGTCTCTTCTGTTTTGTCCCCCTCCATGTTTTTATATTATTTTTGTTTCCCTTCCCTTATGTTCATCTGTTTTGTCTCTTAAAGTCCTCATATGAGTGAAGTCATATGATTTTTGTCCTTCTCTGACTGACTAATTTCACTTAGCATAATACCCTCCAGTTCCATCCACATTGTTGCAAATGGCAAGATTTCATTCTTTTTGATTGCCGAGTAATACTCTAGTGTATATATATATATATATATATATATATATATATATATATATATATACCCCATCTTCTTTATCCATTCATCCATCGATGGACGTTTGGGCTCTTTCCATACTTTGGCTACTGTTGATAGTGCTGCTATAAACATGGGGGTGCATGTGTCCCTTCGAAACAACACACCTGTATCCCGTGGATAAGTGCCTAGTAGTGCAATTGCTAGGTTGTAGGGTAGTTCTATTTTTAGTTTTTTTGAGAAACCTCCATACTGTTTTCCAGAGTGACTGCACCAGCTTGCATTCCCACCAACAATGCAAAAGACATCCTCTTCCTCCACATCCTCGCCAACATCTGTTGTTGCCTGAGTTGTTCATGTTAGCCATTCTGACAGGTGTAAGGTGATATCTCATTGTGGTTTTGATTTGTATTTCCCTGATGATGAGTGATGTTGAGCATTTTTTCATGTGTTGGTTGGCCATCTGGATGTCTTCTTTGGAGAAGTGTCTCTTCATGTCTTTTGCCCATTTCTTCACTAGATTCTTTGTTTTTTGGGTGTTGCGTTTGATAAGTTCTTTACAGATTTTGATACTAACCCTTTAGCTGATATGTCATTTGCAAATATCTTCTCCCATTCTGTTGGTTGCCTTTTAGTTTTGATGATTATTTACTTTGCTGTGCAGAAGCTTTTTATTTTGATGAGGTCCCAGTAGTTCATTTTTGCTTTTGTTTCCCTTGCCTCCGGAGATGTGTTGAGTAAGAAGTTGCTGCAGGCAAGATCAAAGAGGTTTTTGCCTGCTTTCTCCTTGAGGATTTTGATGGCTTCCTGTCTTACATTGAGGTCTTTCATCCACTTTGAGTTTATTTGTGATATTTTTTACCTCAAGTGAATATGTGTATCTACATCTGAGCTTTAACTGTGTTCAAGCTATTGAAATAAGATGTTACTGGATGTATAGAGTATAGTAAGGGACATAATCTACAATAAAGATGAAATTATTCTCCCTGTATATTTGAAGACTGTTAATAGGTGAGGAAATTGGGATATTTTTTATTTTCCAAAATAAACTTAGAGTTCTCTTAGATTTTCAATAGTACAGATAGAAAATTTGTGTGAAGAAATACAATTATTTTACATAAAAAGCACGCCTACTATCCATTTATGAGCTTTCAGAAAAACAATACAAATTATCTACAAAACTGATTAATCACTAAACTTCTAAAATTTCAAATTCATCAAGGAAATTTCAAATTCTTAAAATCTCCTTATTCTCATACACAATGTACTTAAGCACCTAGAGTATTTATATAATCTGTAAAATATATTTTTAATACTTGTCATTTAATGTTTACTCTTTACCAGCACTGTTCTAAGACCTTTAAATAAAATTATAGCTATTGTGTATAAAATCATATGAGGTGAATATTATTGTCATTTAAAAATTAATGTGATAGTTGTGCTTTAGTGCTTGCTGTATATCAGAAACATGAAACATTATCTTTTAAAATTATTACCTATGAGTTGATTTTAAAATGGCTAGATGTTAATTGAGTTATGATGAAGCCAAGCCTGACCTTAAAATCACTCCCTGTGTCTTACTCAAATGCCTCTCTTGGTGGGTTCTTTGAAGACTTGATGATTGATTCATATTAAAATTGAAAAAAAATATTTAGGCATCTCTTTAAATTGATAATCGACATAGTAGATATTTGGTAAATTGTAACTTGATTTTTTCTTAGTACACTGAATATTTGGCAGAATACAGTCTATATTTTTTAATTTAATCTCATGAAGTTTATATTTTCTTATCTTCCTTGTACAAAATTTCCAATGGCAAGGTACTCTGGACTCTGCCAATATAAACCTTCTCCCCCATCAGAATGAAACAATTGAGATATTGTTTTCTTTAGATAGAATAGTGGTATTAGACTATTTTTTAAATTTATTTATTTTTTTCAAATTATTATGAGAGAGAGGAGGGGGGCAAAGGGAGAAGGAGAGAAACTTAAGCAGGCTCTACATCCAGTGCAGAGCCCAGTGCAGGGCTCAATATCACATCTGTGAAATCATGACCTGAACTGAAATCAAGACACTTAAACTACTGAGCCACCCAGGCACCCCTAAAATGTTTTAAAGTATCATGTTCTAGTCATTTCAGTTCAGTGTGCTTTGTCTAAGATTAAGATTAAGATTTAGAGATGTAAGAAAGATAAACATGCAGCCCTGTCTCCTCCAAATAGCTGCTTATTCCAATCACTACAGTAATTCTAATAGTCCAATTCCAATGGATCAATTGGAAAGTAAGTAATCTTGCCTTTTAGAAATAGCCAAATAATATTTCTAAGTAATATTCTAGCCTCTGTCTCCACATCTATAGTTCTTAACTGATTTTTTTTCCATGTCTTGAAGAGTCAAAAGTCCCTGAAGAGAATCTGACTTGTTTCCTCAGTTATAACAGCTTCTTAATTAATATAACACATGAATATTGGTACTCACCCATTGAACTTAGAGGTCATATGCTGGAGACTGGATCTCTAAACCTGTACAACTCACCCTGCACAGGGTTTCCAGATTCTTTTCCCTAAGATGTTCTTTGCCTAGGATTCATTAAGAAGAGTGATCACTTTGATTATCAGTAATCAAACAGTGGGAAAATATAAGTTTCCAAAATTAAAGTCCTTTGTGACTGTCTTATGTAAGTCAGATTATTAAAATGATTTCTGATGAAGTCCCTAAAATTATTATTTATCCCCATTAGTTGTATAAACTTTTTCTTTTTTCAACTTTTTTTATGTTTTATTTTTGAGAGAGAGAGAGAGAGAGACAGAGTGCTAGCAGAGGAGAGGCAGAGAGAGAGGGAGACAGAATTGTAAGCAGGCTCTGGGCTCTGAGCTGTCAGCACAGAGCCCGACATGGGGCTTGAACTCACAGACTGCAAGACCATGACCTGAAATGAAGTCAGATGCCCAACCGACTGAGCCACCCAGGTGCCCTTATAAACTTTTTCTTTGATAGTGGTTGATAGCTATTATTAATCTAAACAATGCTAAATAAGTTAAACTAAACAAAATCCAACTTTTATGGGTAATAATGGTAAAAACTTAAAGGTGAAACAAAAGGGGTAATGTCCCTCCTGGTAAAATTCTAGAGAAAGCTGTATACTCTGGATTGGCAATCACAGAGGACTCAAGTCTGTTGTAAGGAAGAATCCAAGGCATTCTTTTAAAGACCATCTACAGGGCAGCTCACTCTGTCAACATTCTCTGATTGCTCCCCACATTTACAGAGTGACTACTAGTGAAATTGTCACTCCAGGCTTAAAGGAGAGTTCATTATATAAACAAATTTTATGTTGAATGTCATATATACAGTAAAAATTAAGCAAGCTTAGTTTGTTAAGTGTGTACCAGTATTAGTTTGGGGAGACCTGTATTAGTGTGCTAGGGCTATCGTAAAAAAATACCACTGGTGGATTAAACAACAGAAATATATTTTCTCACAGTTTGCAAAGCTAGAAGTCCAAGATCAAAGTGTAGGTAGGTTTGGTGTCTCCAAAGGCCTCTCTCCTCAGCTTGCAGACAGGATGCCACCCTTTCACACTGTGTCCTCACATGGTCTTCTCTCTATATGCATGTATCCTTGCTGGTTTTTTCTGTGTCCAAATATCTGCTTCTTGTGATGATTTCATTCAGGCTCACTCTAAAAGAATCTCTTTAATTTAATCACTTCTTTAAAACTCCTATCTCCACATAGTCTGAGGTAACTGAGGTCAGGGATTCAACATACAAAGGGGAACAGAATTTGGAGGGCACACAATTCAGCCCATAAGAGGATCCGCATGCAATATAAACAAGTAACAAATGAATCACCTAATCAAAATATGGGGGTGAGGGTTAAAATCGCTACTAGTTTAGATAAAAGTAACAATGGAAAAACAGGATTTTGATGATATACTCTAAGTTAAAGAATACCGAGTACTGCATACAAATACTGAACTTTGTAATTTGTGTTTATGTAGAGTTATGTGTTAGAAATTCTAAAATTATTTTATATACTTTCAAAGACTGAACAAGTAAGTAAACCTATGCAGGATAATGAGTGCCAAATTTTATATCCTTTGAGAAAGGGGTTGGTTACTAAGTAAGGGAGATGGCTAGAATAAATTAAGAAGAGTTAGATTGTAATTTAAATTACAGTTCAAAATTGTGGAGAGAGAGAGAGAGATTAGTATAGAGATAGATATCACAGTGCTTGTATTGATAAATGCCTGCATTTATTAACTCTAGCATCATTACCTTGAATATAAAAATTCCATGCCTTGAATATAAGAATTGCATGTTTTTGAAGTGATGGAAATGTAGTCACCATTAAAGAAAAAGGCTGGGCCAAACCTGAGCAAGAAAGTGGTTAGCTGACCTAAGGGGAATTAGTGTAAGGTTATAATAAGTATGTACCTGGAAATTTACCTTGAACCAGATCTTGGAATCCATAAACATCAGTTTGAGAGGTTTGAAGTCTCTGTGGTATATATCCAGGAAAAATAATATTTGTAAATAAAAAATAAGTGAAAATCTGCCTTAATTCTCAACATGGATCTTATTGTGAAAAATAACATCAATGATCCAATATAATATCAAAATCCAGGAAAATATAATGGTTATGAAGTTATACCTGCTAATTGATTTTGATTTAGAGGGAATATAAATCTCAGTTTGAAAATATAAGTATGCCAGTGATGAAACTTATTTTCAGTTGGTAAAGACTTTCAGGGCACCTCATTGTCCAAAATTAAATTTCAGGACATTTGAAAACTAAATGCAAATACCACTTTCCTTTTTCTTTAGGTGACATCTATATTCTAAAGAGGGTATACAGTACCAAATTTTCTAAGATGGGCATAGGGTTAGGCGTGTGGACGTTAGCTTTGGTGCACCAACATTAATTCAGTATTATTCATTATGGATATGACATTTTAGAAAGGCCAAAGCAAGTTCTTGCTCATATTATAAAAATCACAAAAGCCCATGATACAGATTGGGACACAAAGCATAAGAACCCTCTGGATGCAAATCAGTGCTCTCATCAGAGCAAACCCACTATCAGTAAGTAATCGGATAGGCCACAGCTCTACCAGAATTTGTCAGAAATCTACCAGATTTGTCAGAAATCTCTATTCCTTTCCTAATTTCCTACCAAATGTTGTATGCATTTTAATTACTAACCATTGCTGAGAGACTAGATTGGTGTGGCCATTTACCTATGAGGAGAGTGGATGAGGTGGTCTTGCAGGGTTAGTAGCTGAATCAGGAAGAAATCACTTAATAAAAAATGAACTCCTGCTCTAGAAGAGTGGATTTCCAGAAAAAAAAAAATGTCTAAGAGTGAATAGCCAAACGTCAAGGAAAAGGGTTAGGATAAGTAGCAGATCTTTGAGGGGCTAAAATAAGTACTGACCTATAGGTAGAGTGTCATTGGTTCTGTTCCAGGAGAATGAGAAGGGGTGTAATCTGGATGAGAAGAAGATGAGGTGTATCAGAGAAGTATTTTGAGGTAATTTTATAGCCTGACATGAGTGTATTGGATTGATCTCTTTCATCATTTTTATCCCAGCTGATTGTTCTGTGGGGCTACCATATCCTCCCCAGGTATTTTTCCTACTTGTCATAACCCTTCCATATAAAGGCTGATGTGTTTATATTATTGTTATGGAAATTCAGGTTAGAAACATTTTTCATTTCACTTTGTTAATATGCATGAATTTGAAAATAGCTGTTGCTTAACTGATGGTGATAATGTGAATTGACATTAATCAATAGAGGTTATGGCTCCTATGTCTGGGTGTTGAGCAGTCTGACATTTTTGAGTTATCTGGCATGAAGCAATTATTTTCTCAGAGGCTCTTATCATTGCTGATCAAGTATGAACTCTGCCCAAGGTAAACACATACCAGTGCTGTTTCTTTCTTCCAGCTGATGTCCTGGCTGTTGACATAATGAGAAAAAAAATGACAATATACAATTACTTACAACTTCGTTGCAGATTTTTTTGCACTTTTTGGAATTTTTTTAACCATCCTTAGTTTTCTTAAATGCTTACTAACAGAAATTGTATTTATCTACATAAGCTGCAATACCCAGCATGTGTTCACATCTCACTGAAGAACACTTAACAAATTCCACTGTCTGCAAATGCGATTCACCAAGTTGCCTCCCTGTTTTACCCCAGTGAGCACTCTTCTTAGCTTCTATGTTGTGTACATTTGTAGAAATGTATCTAATAACACGAACTTTATGGTACATGCACCAGAAAGGCCTTGTTTCTCTCATTCATGCTTTTTAAAATATATGGTGGGGAATAAACTGTCAGTTCAGCTGAAAGAGTAAGAGTTTTCTGTGCTCTAACCCTCTGGAAATGAGTCATCAGCACTTTTGAAAGTTGAAGTATTCACAACAACTGAAGTATGACTGGTAAGAGACATAGTGATGTACTAGAGAGTAAGGCAGCTTCTGATGGTGCCAAACTGATGCCTAGGGGGTATCTATGCACAAGGAGAATTTGACTTGATCTCATATATAAGGTCGACAGATGAAGCTATAATGGAATTTGAGGAAGAAAACAGAAAAAAAGTACACAGGTTGGTAAAGTCACACTTCCTGGTCCCTTACGTGCTGAAATTGGGAACTAGTGACAAAGTGTACTGTAGGTGGTGAACTGCTGACAGAGAGACAATCCTTCATCGTTGAAACAGAGGTCAAATAAAGATTAAGCTCAGAGCAGCAGTGAGAGCCCTGGAGACTTTGGGTAGGCAAGATGCCCAGATGTTCTTCCTATCGTTTCAGCCTGGCAGATGAGCAGAGGTGAAGAAGGTCAAGTGGGTGGGTGGCGGGTTGTAGAGAAGATGATGACACGGCCATCAGTTATTCTCATAGAATCTGAGAATAGAATGGCTCCTGGCAGAGAGTTAGTGATTTCTTCTATATACTTAAAGTTTTCTTTAATTTTGTTCTTAGACTCTTCTGATCATGATAGTTCTTCTTTATATACTCTATAACCATATACAATACTTTCAGTTACATGCAGAGAAAAACACTGCTATTTAAAAAAGTTAGATAAAAGGTTTATTTCATGGGGCACTTGGGTGGCTCAGTCTGTTAAGCATACAACTCTTGATTTTGGCTCAGGTCATGATCTCATGCTTTGTGAATTCAAGCCCCGTGTAGGGGTCCGTACCAACAGTGTGGAGCCTGCTTGGGATGTTCTCTCTGTCTTTCCTCACCCCACTTACATGCACACACACTCTGTCTCAAAATAAATAAATAAATAGATAAACAAACAAACTTAAAACAAATATTTAATGATTTCAAGTGTAATTTGACAATATGGGTACTGTTACATTTCATTTGTACAATGACCTAAGAATATAGTGAATAGTAAATATTCTGAATGGTATTTGATCAATAAAGCAAGTATTCTAAAACGTTTTTATGAACACTTTTTTGTACAGTTTTTATATTTTCCATATATAAGATTACCTTTGCATAAAGATTAAAGATCCAGATGGGTGTACTCTCTGGCCTTGTTTCATTCCCTGATGATTTCAGATTCATTACTTCTCAGGAGGATTCATGGTCAAGTAGGAGGTGATATGGATGCTTTATTATGATCTTGTGCAATACTATTAGTCTTTGTTTTTCCCTACTTAAATCACCCTCAGAAATAATCATAAACTTGATTGAAAACCAAATGGGTAATTAGTACTACTCTATTTTTGTTTTTGGATCTCCAAATTCATGAATAATTTCTTTAAAATTTCATCTCAGTTTCTCTAGAAAACAAACAAAACAAAACCAAAAAAACCTTCCAAATTCAACATTGTTTTAAGAGTTCCTGGAATTTTATACAAAAACTGTAAAATTATCATGGCTAAAGATACTAGCTATTGCTTCTTCAGTCATATGTTTATATGGGTGATATTTCCTGGGGCAACCTGGGTAGCTCAGATCGGTTTAGCTTCTGACTTGATTTCAGCTCAGGTCATGATCCCAGGGTTGTGGGATCCAGCCCTGCATCGGGCTCTGTGCTGAGCATGGAGCCTGCTTCAGATTCTCTCTCACTCTCTGTCTCTGTCTCTCTCCTCTTTTAAATAAAAGTAAAAAATAAAATAAAAAATAAGTGATCCTTCCCCACCCATAGTTACATCTAAGAAGTGGTCCTGGGTGACGATATTTCAATAAGGGATCTTGCCTTATAGCCTACATTCTATGTAACCAGAGATGAATACAAAACATTGATTTAGTCAAATTTGTTTTGTGAGAACTTGGATTTGGTTCACTTAAAAAAAAGTCCATTAACAGCAAGGATCCCAGTCATAATTCATGTGTCATTGGGATGATAAATGGAGCTGTGGCAATTCACAACAGTACTCAAGCTGAGGTTACATTGTAGTGGAAACTAAAAGCTGGTTCATGTGTTAACAGAAGAGCAAATCTGCAGATATGCTGATGTACTGGCTTCAGTTTTGTCTCATGGCATTCCTTGGACTCCTTCTAAATACCAATTTCCTGGACATTTCCCAAACTTCCGAACTTCTGATGTTCCTCTTTCCCACAGTATTAATACATACTACTCCAATGGGTGTGATAATAAGAGTTTCTATCCCATGTGCTGGGGAAACCCTGTGAAAATTTCAGTGATTTCAAGATCTTGGAGGGGTTACATATTTTCATGTGCTTTTGTACTTTTTCTGCTGAGTTTTTTATTTTATCTAAACTCTGGATCTTTCAAACTATGTTTGTTGTTTGTTTTGCTTTGCTTGTTTGTTTGTTTTAATACGTGAGTGTGAAATGAAGCTTCTTTTCTTCAATTTAGTCAAGGTAATCTAACCAAGGCAGTACTTTTCAGCATCATTTGTTGACATTTGCAGGAAACCTTTAGAGATTACAGCATAAATGAGTGCAGGCTACACTATCTTACAATTAAATATTAGTCTGGCCCTAAAACATGGAAGCAAACAGACTGACAAATCGAGTGGTCATTTACTCCTAAGTAATTTTTACTATCCGGATTGTTTCTTTTAACAGTCACACCTCTAAACTTATCACCATAATTATAAGTCCCTTTTCCACTAAAACTATAAGGTTTTTCTCATTCATTTTCCCTAGTTTACAGCTTCTCGTTCTCTGAGCTACTCCCCAAAATATTAAAATTTCTTCATTTTATTTTACAAAAGAAGGAATTTGAATAACTGGTACTAATGCAGCTGAAATGTACCCTTATTATTATGTCTGAAAGAGCAATTTCTTCAGTACCCATTATTATCTTTTTGACCATAATTCCACTAGAGTTTTCATCTCTTTGTTCTGAGTGCTGTCAGTCCCAAATCCCCTTTCAAAGATTTTCCCAAGGAGCCTGCAAGAAAAACAGAATAACTTAAGCTAGCCAGTATTTAGACTTTAGAACTCCTAATGAAGAGAGATAAATGTAACTCTTGCTGGAGTTACAAAAATAATAATTCAGGGGAATACATCTATCTATGATCTACTTATCCAGATGGATTGCAACACAATAATATAAATGTATATACACTTTCCATTCTAGATATTTGGGATAAGTAAAATTGGTTTATTTGAGGATGTTTCCATGAATGTCAATAGTTAAGCAAGGGACAATGGCTTTTAATTGGGTTCTGTACTCTATTTTTTTAATGCTTTTATTTATTTTTGAGAGAGAGCATGAGCAGGGGAGGAGAAGAGAGGAGACACAGAATGTGAAGCAGGCTTCAGTCTCTGAGCCATCAGCACAGAGCCTTACACAGGGCTTGAAACCGCAAACCACAAGATCATGACCTGAGCCAAATCATAAGCCAAACTTGGACACTTAACTGACTGAGCCACCCCGGTGCTCCAGGTCCTGTACACTATTATCTATGAGAATGAGCATTGATAGAAACCTGTCCATAGTATTTTGGTCGATCTTTCCCTTATGTACTTTTACACATTAATTACTGCAACTGGGGATAAATATTTTGTTTGTATCCAAAACAAATGAATCTTTCAATTGTAATCACAAGTGGATTTCATATAGTTATCTAATAATCACTTCATAATTGTATGTGTTAGATTCTAGGGAAATTATGCTTAAAACCAACAGGATACCTCAGAAGCACTTATCTGAAAATTGCTTGCCTTATGCAAAAATAGGGGTCTGGTCTTTCAAAGAAAATTGTTGTACTTCAGCTTTAGAAAGTCATGGTATTTTTTTAATGCCATCATTCTAGAAGGCTACCAGCGTTTCATTTTGAAAACTTTATTTGAAGTGGCACATTTTATTCACAAATAGTCACACTTCAATATCAAAGAAACTAGGTAGATGTCAGTGAGCTCCAGCCCTAAGTGACATGGAGAGGTAGGTCATTGAGTTGAGATGCTTTGAGTCAGCTCTCTGTGATGTCAAGAACCATGTTCATAACATCTTGAGGCCAGGGATAGTTCCCTTTTTTCCCCCTAGTTTGCACTTGGCAATATGTGACATATAAAGCTGGAGGCAACAATTTTGGACTTAGCAGAATATGCCATTTAAAAAAAAATGTGAACTCAATTGAAAACCTGGTTTCAAAATTAACACTAATTGCTGAGAGTAATGCCACATTTTGTTTTCAGACCAACAACTTCTTTGTTCTTTCAGATGCACATATATTTTATAGCTTTAATTAATGATTTTTTTCTCCTAGCTTCTCAGAATAAACACTTAACTCATCATAGCAAGTGTCCAGAACGGACCCTTTAAATACAGAGATGGCATTAAAGTCTAAATTTTAAGGCTATGCTTTTCATATAAAAATGTTATATAAGATACTTTTATGACTCTACTATACACTATTAACTTTTATCCTAGTTAACTGACAGTTGTATTGACCTTGGCTACTGGCTGGCTGCCTGGCTTGCCTATCTATCTATCTGTCCTCTATCGTCTATCTATCTTGCCTTAACTAATTCTCGTGATTCTGTTAATTTAATCTCTGCAATTTGGAATATTCTGTAGGTTTCTTATCTTTCTCTTTACCTCCCAATTCATTGAACTCATTTGGTTAAAGTTCTTTTTATCAGGATATGCTTGACTCTATAGACATTTCCAAATATCAAAATATCCCAAATAATATATTTATAATTCTGCACCCCCATTAAACAATGAAATATAGTTAATGGGTCCATAAATAAAAATTAAGCTACAATCTTAATCAATTGAAGAATTCTAAATATAGTTAATAGTGGGCATTGTAGAGTGACTCTAGTAATATTAACCCTTACCTTTATATCTAAATATCTGTAAATTGGGGCACCTGAGTGTCTCAGTTGGTTAAGCATCCAACTTTGGCTTTGGTCATGATCTCACAATTTGTGAGTTTGAGCCCTGTGTGGGGCTCTGTACTGACAGCTCAGAGCCTGGAGCCTGTGATTCAGATTCTGTGTCTCCTTCTCTCTCTGCCCCTCCCTGCTTGCACTCTGTCTCTCTCATAAGTAAACATTAAAAACAAATGAATAAATAAATAAATGCAAATTAATTGGATAAAAAATGTGGAAAAATCAGCTATTTGAATGAGTGTTATAATGAAACTAGCCATAGAACACAGGTGATTTCATCCAGGTGGCATAGTATTCCTTCCTTTAATTTGCTGATTGGTCAAGAGTACCAGTAAGGGAGGATTTATGCATATCGTTGGGTTTTTAAAAAAAACAATGACTGGTAGCTGTCTTTTACAAATATAATACTCTCTACAAAATACCCTATAGAAATCCAAGGCCAATATTATTTCATGCATGTTTCTTTTAATTAATAGATTGTAGCTAATGAAAATGTCATTTGCCAAATTAAATCCTGACATTCCCCTCCCCTCTTTGTGTTAATATATGTTCAAGACATCATTACATTCCATAAGGCTATTTTCATTGATTTGAACATTTATTCCAGTGATAATGCTTTTTGCCTATGGGTATGCTTGTATCTATTGGAAATAATTTTGTGACACATAGTTAAATTAATGCCATTCTCTTATATTTTGAATTTATTTAAAGAAATATCTCCCCAGTAATATCCAAATCAACATTTACTCAAAGTGATATTCACTTCAGTGGCCTCATCTCTGCCTAAAAACTTCATGGAGGTATCTAAGATTGGTATTTTTCAAAATTATAGTCATATTGATTCAAGTGTCCATATGCATATACTTTTATTACATAATTAGTGTTTTTTTTCAACTTTTGCTAAAAGCTTCATCTTTTATCATGAGTAATTTTTATACTTGGTAGGACCCTTCATAATTTTTATTATTTTAAAATAATAGCATATGCTCTACTTATTGTGGCCATCACTGTGAAGTAGCTTTAGATATATTAAGGACATACCATCTTTCAAGCTGTATAGGACTATTGCCCACCTAAGAACCAATATTTTCTCAATATTCTTTACTCCTCGGTTTTTGTTTGTTTGTTTATTTGTAGTTTGTTTCTTTTCTTGATCTTTTGGACTATTTGCCAAAGAGAAACACCATTTTTGTCAATTCACTAGAAACTCTATTCATGATAACAGGTAAAGAATAAAACTATGTCGATATGTGAA
Source organism: Acinonyx jubatus (assembly GCF_027475565.1). Lineage (NCBI taxonomy): Eukaryota > Metazoa > Chordata > Mammalia > Carnivora > Felidae > Acinonyx > Acinonyx jubatus. Next base: position 89,443,160 of record NC_069386.1, read on the forward strand.
TACTGGGCGTTGGATTAGATTTATTTACAAGGAGAATATTGAGGACCACTTCCCAACCATGCATTATTGCCGTGTGAGTTACTAGTTTAGCGATGAAATATAATTAAAAGAAATATATATCTATGTTTTTTCCTTGAATAATTTAAATGAATACAAGACATGCTATATTTGTAGTATTTACTTAGTATCTGATTTCTAATTCTTATTTAAAATTTTTCTTTTAAGTTTATTTTTGCAAGAGAGAGAAAGCAGGGAAGGGGCAGAGAGAGAAGGAAAGAAAGAATCCCAGAAAGGCTCTGCACCATCAGCTGTGAGATCATGAACTGAGCTGAAACCAAGAGTTGGACATTTAACCAACTGAGCCACCCAGGCACCACTGATTTCTAATTCTATATGTGAATATATACAAGAAAATAGAAAAATCACACCTTAAGACACAATTTTCTTATTATTTATTACAACAAAATGAATTTCTCAATTTCATTTTGCAAATTGAAGTTACTTCTGAGAATTATAATTTTTTTCAGGAGCTTTATGATATCTCAGTCATTCTTGCTTTACATGTTACTATTGTTTTTAACCATTTTGAGCCATTAGTCATTTATTTTTGTTAATTTTTACTCTAACATTATTGTAAACTTGTCTGTATTTTTAACGCGTTCTTCAGTTTAACCCAGTCTGATTTTTGGAAAAGCTGTGTTTCTATGATTCATATCATATCAAAATTAAATTTTCAAATAAATTTTTAATATATGTTTTGCGATAGAGCAAGCAAGATTTAAGTCTATTTTCTCTGCAGGTAATACTAGTGAAATTTCTTTTGAGCTACACATATCAATAGTATCAGATATTTTAAAGTAGTTTTACAGTTGTTGTTGTTTTTTTTTTTAATTTAAAAAGGTTGATCTGAAGTAATACTGTGTTATAAACAGCTTGGAATAAAAGTTGGTTAAAGACTTCGGACACAGGTATTTTGTTTTGTTTTGTTTTGTTTTGTTTTGTTTTGTTTTGTTTTGTTTTTAAGGCTCCCTGATGGTTGCAGAATGATCTCCTTGTAATTGGACAAATATCAATGAGATAGGAAAATGATGAAGATTTTAAATCTACATAATGCATATCAAACGGTAGCACTGATTTGATTTTCAAGGCCTATTACAAAATCACCTACGTTGTATTTTCAATAATCTTAAGTCCTAATTGGCTCGAGAACTCTTCCAAAAGAGACAGGTAAGAACTGAAACAAATCAACATGAAAGGCTTTTTTTTTTCTTTTTCTTTCCTTTCTTCTCTTTTCTTCTTTTTTCTTTCTTCTTCCTTCCTTCCTTCCTTCCTCCCTCCCTCCCTCCCTCCCTCTTTCTTTTTCTTTCTTTTCTTTTCTTTTCTTTTCTTTTCTTTTCTTTTCTTTTCTTTTCTTTTCTTTTCTTTTCTTTTCTTTTCTTTTCTTTTCTTTTCTTTTCTTTTCTTTTCTTTTCTTTTCTTTTCTTTCTGATCAAGAACTATGCCCTCCCTAGAATGCAAGAAACTCAGTACTTCAATTGAATTATTCAATGAGATAACGTCTCCGAACACTCCAATACTGATTAAATAAAAAAAAAAATAGAGGGGCTCCTAGGTGGCTCAGTCGGGTAAGCATCCAACTACGGCTCAGGTCATGATCTCACAGTTTGTGGGTTTGAGCCCCACATCAGGCCCTGTGCTGACAGCTCAGAGCCTGGAGCCTGCTTCGGATTCTGTGTCTCCCTCTCTATCTGCCCCTTCCCTGCTCACGCTCTGTCTCTGTCTCTGTCTCTCAAAATAAATTAATGTTAAAAAATTTTTTTAAATAGAAAAAAAATTTCTCCCCTAAATGCCCAAAGTCTTTTTTCTTTTATTGTAAAGCAGGCTCCACAATTTATTCTTGACAGCAAACCTTCCATCAAGGACAGGTTTTCAGACTTTTTATTACTACTTCCTCCAAAATAGTTTTAGATCTTCAACATAGCATACAAATATCAAAGACCTATTCCACAAAATATAGTATAAAGTTTTCAATATTGCTATCTGTATTGCATTCTGTACCTATTCCTATTAGAATGACCTTCTTTCTCCAATAGTACTATTGTGCTCAATGCTTAGAAAGGCTTATGTTGGGGCGCCTGGATGTTTCAGTTGGTTAAGCCTCCGACTTCAGCACAGGTCATGATCTCATGGTTGACGAGTTTGAGCCCCATGTTGGGCTCTGAGCTGACAGCTCAGACGCTGGAGACTGCTTCAGATTCTGTCTTCCTCTCTCTCTGCTCCTCCCCCTCTCACACTCCGTCACTCTCTCTCAAAAATAAATAAAAATTTTAAAAAATTTAAAAAAAGAAAATCTGATATTTCCCCTTAGAAGAATAATATCCGATCATTGAAAATTCTAACCACAATAAGAATTAGAGTAACGATGTATAGTTTAACTTTTTTAGCAAGGAAAATTTACAGTTGAAGATTTAAAATATCTAAGTAAATGTGTGAAATCTTTTATATATATTTTACCTATCATTAAAGTAAAATGTAAAATAAAACTGAAATGGAGAGAATTTTTGCTATATATGTCATTAATTATGGACATAATTTACCATTAGTCACCTTGAGATGACTCTGAAGGGTAAATATGATGGCTTAGTTCTCTTACATGTCTGACAACATATGTTTATGTTCCTTTTTTGAGAGTCCTTTATCTTTCTTTTAAAAACAACATGGAAGATTATCTGAATATTTTAGAAATATTCCATTTATATATGTTTTCACCAAACTTGTTTCAACTTCTGTCTTCAGGCTTTGTTTATACATCTTTGGGAGTTTATTTTTTTTTTAATATTTATTTATTTGAGAGAGAGGGTGAGCTGGGGAGGGGTAAAAAGGAAGGAGAGAGAGAATCCCAAGCAGGCACAGGGCTGTCAGCACAGAGCCAGACACAGGGCTCTACCATGAGATCATGATCTGATCTGAAATCAAGAATCAGATGCTTAACCACTTGAGCCACCCAGGTGCCCCTTGAGAATATAATTCTTAAGGCAAAAGTTATATTAGTTACTCCCATCATAGGACTCACTCATCCACTCTTACATTTTATTTTATAGTTTTTAAGTTTGATTATTTATTTATTTATTTATTTATTTATTTATTTATTTAGCACATAGGGGAGGGGCAGAGAGAGAGAGAGAATCCCAAGCAGGCTCTACACTGTGTAGAACCTAATTCAGGGCTTCAACTCATGAACACGAGATCATGACTTGAACCGAAATCAAGAGTTGGATGCTTAATTGATTGAGCCACCCAGGCACCCCTCCACTCTTAGGTTTTAGCCAAAAGAAATGAAAACATATACACGTATAAGGACATGCACACAAATATTGGCACCTTTATTTGTAATAGTCTAACACTGGAATAAACCAAAATATTTATCAAGTGATGAAAGATACACCACAAATCCAACCTATAGATGTCCATGGGTAGCACATTAGTATTGTCACCCCTCTTATTCATAGCATCTGTCACTCCGAAGTTAACTTATTTTGTAACTTTTTTATTTCCCTGAGAGAATATAAGCTTCTTAACATTTGTACCTGTTGTATTTGTATTAAGCTCTTTGAACAGTATTTGGCACAGAGTAGTTTTGCAAAAATTATTTTTGAGTGCATGTACAAACGCTTTGTAGCTATAATTTTGTTTGGTGATTGGTTTCTTGTTTTTCTTGAAGTGGAGTAGAATTGTGTTTCTAAGCAGCTTCATTTCCTGGAAAGGATTTTTTCTCAAAAGTAACACCATATTTTCAAGTGAGTTAAATTAATCTCAGGATAAATTCAGTGCCTTAACAAAGCTTCATTTCTAGATTTGCTGAAGTTGGCTTTTCTAAGCATTACCTTCATTAATATTCTCTTCTCAGTTTTCACCCACTACTATATTAGTAACTGCCAAAAGCTGAGGTTTTCGAGAAAACACTGTGCTGTTAAAGACTGAATGTGTAATGAAGAAAATATAAAAAAATTTAGCAAATTACATGGCAACAAATCTGTTTCTTGACAAAAATTAGTTATAGCTTAAACACATGTTTTTGAGTACTATATAAAAATCCCAGCACTTGTAAATTGATCATATTTACATTGGGGGTTATAGAAATGTACTTTGTGACTATCCCTACCTGAAAATTTAGAAATTATCAATATTATTTTTGTCATAAATTTCCTGTGATAATATTTTGAGTTCAAAGAAAATATGAAAGGTATTGTAGTACAGATTTAAATACTAGATATAAACTTAGTAGATCCATTTCATCATTTTCTTGGGATAATCCATCATTATTTAAACCCACAGAAGTGTATGCAATTTTTTTTCAATTTTATTTTAATTTGCTGTCAGTAGTAACTGTAAACATGTAAAATTTATGATAGAGACTAATGTGTATTTTTAAATTTCTTTAAATGAGAAATAAAAATGTCCTAACAGCATTTCAGCTAATATCAGTTTGTCCCTTGTCTTTATACTGCTTCATGAACGATTCTCAAAGGGACACAAGTTTGGTCTCTTTAGTACCACCCTGGACCAATACTTCCTATTTTACATAAATTTAAAGTAATGTATTTTAGTAATTCTTTCATATTTGCTATAATAGTGCAAGTGCAATTTTTCACAAGGTAAATAGTGCAATAGTGCAAAGTGCAATTTTTCACAAGGTAAAATTAAAAAAAAAAGGAAAGATGGTACTGTTTTATATTTTGTTTTGTAATCTCTTAATTTGTGCATGTTCTTCTTTTAGAATTTGATTACATTACTGTTATTATTTGTTTAGAGTTAAGTTCAACAGATTCCTGGAAAACTATTCTATTTCTAATAGGTTTTTTTTTTCTATTTCCTAGTAGAGTGAGTGATGTCATTTTTTAATAAATACAATGCCGTGATCTCATCTAATAATTGGCAAGTGAGAAAACATAACGATGATTTGCTTATCCTTACAATGTTTTACTAAAGATTAAGAAATTCTCACCAGTGTAAAAGTCTAGCTTAAAATCCATTTATTTTTATAGTTCTTAAGGAGCTATGTAGCATTGTTATCAATCCAAATGATGTGTATTTTCAAAATCAATACTTAGCATAGTTGATTTTGAACATATATAATCATTTATAGTTAAAACTCCCATGTACAATTCTTCTGAAAACTATGAAATGCATTTTCCTCTACCATAAATAAATTCTTCATTCCTGTAATTCTATTCTATGTTTGGAGATTATTTTTACAATTCTGTATGAACTGAATTCTCTAACGTGTCCTTAGATTTAAGCTTTTAAAATACATTTTAGGAATCCATGTACAGCTTTGTTTCTCCAAGGTGAGTTAGAATCACCTCAGGGGCTTTTGAAAAACAGTAATTCTGAGGCACTTCCCCAGACCAATTAAATCAAAATCTGGAAGTGTGTCCCAGGCATTAGTAATTTTTAAACTCCTCAGGTGATTCCAATGTGATTCCTGTCTTGAGAATCACTGACACTGAATAATTAACAAACATTAACATATATAGGAAAAGTATAGGTGTCTTGATAAAAATGCAGGCTTTGATTCAGTAGGTTAGAGTTGTTTGGGATATTTTGCATTCTCTGAAAGTTCTCAGGTGATGCTAATGCTACTGGTCCATGAATAATACGTTATGTAACAAGAAATAGAAAAAAGATGGTTGCTGGGCAAGAAAAAGGTAGCTCCTGATCTCTATGTCATGAGGAAAAACAAAGAAAACAGACAAGGGAGGAAAGAACCAAGTGAGAGGAAGCAGAAGCTAGCAGAGACAGGGATACTCTTTAAAGAATATTGATGAGTGTGAGTCTTTGTATTTACCGACTTTACTTAACGAACATCTACTGCATGTGAAATTGGTATTCTAATTAGCTTTTGCTATATTTTTTGTGTACAAAAAGCTCCTAAAAACACGGGTTCTGTTCTAAAGAACATTTGCTCATGCCCATTGCATGTATTTATTCTTTTCTAGAAGACTACAAAAAATGGAGAAAAGCCCTTTGTTTACCTTTACACTGATTTACCTGGTTGTTCACACTCACTACTTTCTTAGCCTAGCTTTTGTCTGGTGTCACAGCAGAGCCATCGCCAGCAGGGCAGCTGGTGAGGACTGCAGGGAGAGCTCTCAAGAGAATGAAGCCGGTGAGAAGGCGGGACAGTGAATGGTTAGCTGGCAAAAGGAACGGCTAGTTCTTGGCTCAGATTCAGAAATTACTTGAATGTGGGCACTTCTTCCATCAACACGATTTGGTGGAAATGGTTGCCACCTGCCTCTATTCCCAGGGGCTAATTTCCCTGCTGCCGAGTCAGCTTTTAGTTCAAGAGACTGTTAATGTCTGCAGTACTAAGAATCTGGAGGCATGCCCTTGCTGCCCAGATGGTGGCTTCTGGACATCAGGTACAGTACTTTTAGACTGATGGTCCCGTGCTAGCAGTCAGGGATCTGTATACTTTTACTGCTGACACTGTTTGGTGACAGCTGCCCCAGACATAATGAGATCAGCACATCCCATAAACACAGGAAAAGGTTTCTGCATAGAAATGTCAAGTTGGATTTAGTTTTAAATAAAATAACATATTCCTGTTCAGGAAAAATACAACCATTGCCTATGATAAAAAGTGGAATTGATAACAATTGTGAAGATAAAATGTCAAAATTATAATAAAAGGTTACAGAATCTACTTTTCTTCATATTTCTGTTTTATATATACACATACATTTATATAGCTTCATACAGGTATGGATACAACGTTATATATATAACGAAGTTGTATTTTATTTGTGAATTTATATTTATATATGTACAATATATAACAAATATACTATGTTATAACAATATATTATCTAGATTATCTAATCATCAAAAATCTCCTATTATGGTTTTACTAATATTCGTTGTCATTAAACTTGTGAGTAAATAATCTACCTGCTTTACCTATAAAAAAACCAGAATTTTTTAGAACTATTGAAGAGGAAATATTCAGGACAAGAAGATGGATTAATTAATGCAAATGTATACAAGTTCATGTATTAAGAGTAGCACCTTAACAAGCATACTGGCTCTGGGATAAGGAAGAATGATCAATTATAGATACTGTAAAAATAAAGAATTCATTGAAATGCATGGGTATAGACCGACATAAAAGTTCTTGGTGTGCCTGGGTGGCACAGTTGGTTAAATGTGCGACTTCAGCTCAGGTCATGATCTCACAGTTCGTGGGTTTGAGCCCCGTGTCAGGCTTTGTGCTGACAGCTCAGAGCCTAGAGTCTGCTTCGGATTCTGTGTCTCCCTCTCTCTCTGCCTCTCCCCACCCCCCCTCCCCCTGCCCCGCATTTCTGTCTCTCTCTCTCTCATAAATAAATAAATAAATAAATAAATAAATACATAAATAAATAAATATTAACAAAATTTTAAGAAATACTAAAAAAGAGTTCTCAAGTAACAGGCTTTGTCCCACAAACTTATGGCCATTACTACCCAGCATCCTACCCCACACGCTAGCCTCAATGGATAAAGTATTTCTAAAGTAGAAGGAGATAAAATTGGTGGTTTTAACAGGACTCTTTGATGTGTAAGCTTGTCCATTCTGAGAGTCACTGTCTTTTGGCACTCACTTTATCCATGTTTACACAAAAGACAAGGGTCTGCCATTAACTGTTCTGAATTTGGGACAAAACAGAGAAAACAATTAATGAAGAACGGGAGACTTTGCCAGAAACTAATGGCACTAACATTGTGCTTAACGATTGGAAGCATAAAATAATTTTTTTAGTATTGCTCCAAAATATCCATTGCAACAATAGAAACAATTAGAATAACATCAAACTCACCTTGGATAATGTGATTTTTAGCAGCAGTAAATCATGTGTTCTCTATAGTTTCTTTCATTCCTTTCTAGCAGTTCCTAGCTAAGGAGAGCTAAATAAAGAAATCAGTAAGATAACACAATTATATACTTGGCAGATTTTTTTAGTCTGGTCTTTAGGGAGAATTTTAAGATTATTAATGGAAACTTAAAAATAGGAGGATAGGAAAAGAGAAAAAATAAAACAATGAAACACAATGAAATTAAGTACAGAGCTATATATATAAAAGTGAATGAATATAGAGGGAAAATGCTTGGGAAAAAACTTTTATCCCAAATTTATCTCCAAATGCTTCATTAAGAAACATTATCTTCATGGAACTTAAGCTGCACATAAATTTATACTTTTGGAAACTTACAAATATTCTTGTCTGATAAGGTTCCTTTTCAGTGATTAGACTGCAAGCAAATTCATAGGAAATCCAAGTTTAGATCAGATATGTGAGAAGGTATGAAAATTTGTCAGCTTGGTGCTTAGTGTAGAGAAAAATCTGAGCATTGCCCAACAATAACAAAACCTAAGTAACATTAATGAATTCTCCACACCTCAAACACTGTAATTTACTTTCCAAAAGAGAAATAGTCGGAAACATAAAAGGTACATATTTAACATGGGCAAATGCACTATTTTAATAAATATTTATAGCATGAGTTATTGGCTTGGTGGTTCTGAAACAGATTATCATTTACATAAAAAACATGTGAAATGTTAATATAGAACTAATTTTCAGTTACGAATTATAGTGTATACGTTGTATGACGCAAGAGATTTAAAAGCACTTGCCATTTTATCTATCCTTTATATTTAAGTCTCCAAAGTAACTTTTCACTGAAATTTAACATTTATATTTTAGCAGATTGAGTAAGCAGTAAAAAAAAAAAAAATCACCCAAATTCCTGTAGCTATTATTTAAATTTTAAAACAGCATAATGATTATTTTAGGAAGCAATATTGCTAAAGGCATTTTAGTATTATTAATTTATATGTTAATATATTTGCTAATTTTTAATTTACATGTTCTCCAGGTGAATGGCTGTTAATCTTTTCTATAATCAAAATTGCTCTACATAGCATGCAGAACTACCAAATGTAAGTTCTATTTTCAGCCAGTGTGAAATTCTGGCAGAGCCACATTTTGTAACAAAACTTGGAAACTGTATGCTATTGCAAATACCATTCTATTTGGAAAGGTAAATTTTTAGAATTGGAGAAGCAATTGAAATGGAGATGGTGAATTTTTTAAGTGAGATTAGAAAGATAAAGATGAGGAGGATGCTGGAGTTAAACAGAAATGTATTAAAATACCAGTTGAAACATTCCTCATTAATAGGCACATTAACCAACAGCTATAAATTGATTTTCCACCGTTCCTCACCAAAGATAATTTTATGGGGATCAAGTTGAACATTGCATTCCTTCTCTGTTGTAAAAAATGTTTATTTATTTTGAGAAAGCATGAGCAAGGAAGCTGGGGATGGGCAGAGAGAGAGAGGGAGAGGGAGAGAAAGAACTCCAGGCAGGCTCCTCCACATCAGTGTGGATCCTGATGCGGGGCTCAATCTCATGACTGTGAGATCATAACCTAAGTTGAAATCAAGAGTTGGATGCTCAACCAACTGAGCCACCCAGGCTTCCCCCCATTTATTCTTCAAAGATTCCCTTTATGTTAAGCCGAGCTTTTCACTTGCCTCTCACTCTTTAAGTATCTGTTTATATTGTCTTCCATCTCAGCCCAAATATGGTTACATGTAAAACTGAATCTTATTTTATAAAATTTCTGTTTCCTAAATAATTATATTTACTTTGCCATGAGGCATTCTTTTCCTAGTATTTCTAAATATTATTCAATCCTAAAACAAGTTGTTCTCTGGTCATTATGTAATAGACAACTCGACAATGGCAAGCAAAACTTGCTAAGATGTTTCACAGACTATTCTAGGTCCATTTTCTTTCTTGATGTATGAGATTTCTTCTAGGGCTACATAGTTTTGATGTAACTGTAACCAAAATGTGGTGTAGCAAAGACTATGCTTAGTAGTTATAATTCATTATAAACAATGGATGTAGAGAAACTCATTTTAACACCAGCTATATCTATGTTTAGTTTGGCTATAACTTTGTGATTGGCTGTAAATATTTTTTATTTTCTTTAATATCCTTGTTGTTGCTTCAAAGGTCATAATAGGGAATGTATATATTAAAATTTGATATGTGTAAGATATAATTCCATTTTATACATGAGACCAATGAACAGTCAAAAATAAATAATAACTGGAAACTCCTACTAATAGCTTACCTAAATTTCTCTGGATTTATATACCATTTATATCATTCTTACATGTTTACAAAATCTTTTTGTAAGTTTAGAAAAATAAATTATACAGTTTCTTTCTAAAGAGACCAAAGGTTTTGTTTTTATTTTTTTTATATTTTGCCTCTTCCTGAAGATTTATAATTATAACATCAATGATACCAAAAATGCTTTTAGCAAGCTTACCTGTAATTCTGAAATAACACTTTAAACTTAACATACTGTATGGTTTAATGCCTGGAAAGACTGTTACAAATATTCTACCAGAAGAAATAAACAAATACTATAAGTACCATAAACCACTAATTTTGCTAACAAAGAAAGTTTATTTACTAATGGATGTTGAGATAATCAGATAATCATACCAGATACTAGAAGAGAAAGACTGATATAAAATCGCAATTGTGAGGATTTTATTGGAAATTTGCCAGAAACATTTCCATCCAAATAGAGATGAAATAATTACTTTTAGTAATCAGTTATTGAGCTTCATAGCTGTAATATGAGCAGCCTTCACTACTAAGAATTATTCCAGTTACCATTCTGTAAGTTGCAAAAACATCCCTTTCCTTTCTAATTCTATCAGTCATGGAGGGACCTATCTCCTATGACTATTGTGAGTTCTCTGCTCTTCTACATGTTTGCTTTAGTTTACAGATTATATTCTCATCCTGCTTATGCTGTGCACACCTTGCCTACCATTTTTGCCAGAAAAAATGGTACTCAACCTCTTGATTTCAACTTATGAAACAAGTAAGCACACACACTAATTAAATATCTATTCGGTCGTAATGGTCTTTATCATAGGTTATGCTTCAGGAAAAAGTGATCCTCCTACTTCAGTGATTTATAACAACAAAATCATTTCTAATCCATGCTGTATGCTTATCTCTGGTCAGCTGGCATTCTATTACATATTTTTCCCCCTCTACACAAACTGTCAGAATTGTTCCTATTGTTCCTAAAGAATACTTCAAATGGCAAAAGGGAATAGACCTGAATGAAGCACACCCTGGTTGGCATGACATCTAGTCAGAAATGATCCATCATGGGCCACCTGGGGGCCTCAGTCAGTTAAGTGACCTATTCTTGATTTTGGCTCAGGTCATGAGATTCATGGTCATGGGATCAGACCCCGAGTTGGGCTCTGCACTGGCAGCTCAGAGCCTACCTGGGATTCTCTGTCTCCCTCTCTCTGTGCCCCCCTCCTCTCCCCACCCTCTCAAAATATTTTTTTTAATTTAAAAAATCTTTTTTTTTAAAGATATGATCCATCGTTTTGCTCATATTTCATTGTCCAAAGTAAATTGAGTCACATGACTATACCTGAGTTCAGGTAAAGTGAAAAATATTTTCTTCCTATGTGGAGAGACACCGTATAATTGAGACCAAGTAATCTGTGATTCACTGAAGACAGGGAGTTAGTGAGAAGATTATAATTACCATGAAAATGATTTAACTGTATACCTTACTCCACATTGTATTTCAAACTCCCTTCCTCTCTTTTTCTTTCCATCCATATATCCTTTGCATTGTATCCCTTCTAGATTTTACTCAAGACAATTTAGTATTTTCTCCTTCAGATATTCAGTAAAATATGTTGTGACCCGTATAGTGTGAATAGGTCTGGACATTTCTGGGTACTGTTAAAAAATTATATATAGAGGAAAAACTTATGAAACATAGTTGCAAGGGAACTTTATTATAGTTCAAAGGGAAAAATGCAAAATATAGTCAAACATCTACATATCTATATTTTATTTCCATAAAATTGATATTAAAAATGATTATAAAAAGCCTATGTGATAATATATGTGGTGATATATACCCAAACAATGTTGGCCATTTTAATGTTTAAGATGTTTAACATTTTAAGATATCCTTGGCATCAATATCAGATATATGTAAAATCTTAAAGGATAATATTTTACGTAAACTGGCTTGTTTTCACTATTTCATCATTGAATAATGATGGGTTGACTTGGTCTTAGGACTCAAATTTTTCATGGCTAGTAAATAATGTGCAAGAAATAATATGTATTATTTGGCATAGGCTTCTTGGAGCAATTTTAACATTTTCACAGTCTTAAAGTAATAATAACATTTTCCTATTTATACTTTACCAATGCCTATTGTTTACAGTAAAATGAAAGGTGGAATTCAAAAATAAGTCCCAGAAATTTGTTCTTTCCTGATTTATCTGCATCCTCAAAATGCTGAGCCAGATTAACATCAATTGTTGATGTGAGTACATGATCTAGCAAGAGGGCAAGAACTCATATCTCTATCTCTCTATCTCTACTTCCACCATTGTCTTTATATCTATTTATATCTCATTTTTAATCATTCTATTAAATCTATACCTGTATCTGTATTTACGTAACTTTAAAATTGAAGAAAGAAATCAAAATCAGAATTGTAATTGTGGCAAATAAAAAGTCAGAATTAAGGGGCAAATATTTTTACACTTTAATCCATGTCTAATCAGGGGCAGAAAATGCATCTGTAAATAATTGGTTGAAAATTTCTGTTTAAATTTTTATTATAAGGCCAGATTCTTCTGTTTACTTGTTACTAAATTCTGGGTTTTATTTATGCTGCACAACACTATATGATGAATGCAAAAGTGGAATGCCTGGGGAAAATCAACTGTCAAGCTGAATTCAAACATTATAGTTACTGTGATGTCAAAAAAAGCCATGCTGTCGCACCCAAACACTTGTACAGTTGAAAAACATGTTTTTGCTATTTTTTCTTCTTAGGTTTTAACAGTTTTAAAATCCTCAAGTACACAACGCCCTTACCCAGTCATACTAGTTTTGTGTGCAGGGGAGATGGGGGAGTAATTAAAACCATTGGGTTTTCTGCACTGTATGTTTACTGGTATCCATGGACCAGTAATGGAAACAAAATCACAAAGAACAAACATTTTATATCGCCTTCAACAATTGCGCCGTTGAGTATTATTCCTCCCCTGTACATAACACAGAAAGATGAACTCCCAGGCTTCCCAAAAGCATTTACAGATTTACTGTTGCTTCAAACAACACTGTAGGAAGAAAGCAGTGAAAGTTCTGGAAATGATCTGGATGAACAAATAAGCAAAATATACACAAATGAAATTAAAATCAGTAACAAGTCTAATTGCATGAAAATCTGACCTTTATCCATCAGTTTTGACAGGATATTTTTCTGCTTGCTCTTTGTTTTCAATGCGGTTGCTCTGTGAAGAAGCAAACTAAACTCACATCTATAATCTCAGACTTTTTACATATGTCTTTATGTTAAACATTTGAGATTATATTTATGTACATGTTTATATATGTTACGCATGTGTGTGTGTGCTTTTTATATATATATGTTAGATAGTCCATTAACTTTCTTCATATAAGTTCTTTACTTTAACCCTTCTCTTCCAAGTGACATGGTAGGGACTCATCATAAATCGATTATTGTGACAATATGAATTTCCTAAAAATAGTCATTTTGCCCTGACAACAAAGCTCAACTTGCCTAAATGGTATCTATGCAAAATATTGAATTAATAAAGACTTTAAAAAATTAATGTTTATTATTTTTATTGTTTTTAAATTTGTTAAATGTTTATTTATTTTTGAGAGAGAGAGAGACAGACAGACAGAATCCAAAGCAAGCTTCAGGCTCTGAGCTGTCAGCACAGAGCCTGACACAGGGCTCAAACTCACCAACCATGAGATCATGACCTGAGCTGAATCATGAGCCAAAGTTGGAAGCTTAACCAACTGAGCTGTCCAGGCACCCCGATGTTTATTTTTGAGAGAGAGCATGAGAAGGGGAGGGGCAGAGAAAGAGAGGGACAGAGGGTCTGAAGTGGGCTCTGCGCTGACATTCTCGTTCTCTCTCAAAATAAATAAATAAACATTAAAAAAAAGAATATATGAATGTTTATGAATGGCACAAGGCACCAACATATAAAAAATAAAGTTCTTGTTAAAAAGTGTTCCTCAATAAGGGCTCAGATTCAGTAGGGAGTTAAACAAGATATGGAGTGAGGTGAGGACAGGATGATGAAGTCAGGGGGAGGTAGGTGGTTTTGCAGTTTTCATTATGTTTAGGGGTAAAGCATGGGCTGTGACCTGGGTCTTGTGTGGTTTGAAATTTTGAGAGTTGCCAAGGAGAGAGAGGAAAATGGGCTTTCTTTTCAGATTGCACAGATGTGGGAACTTGAAATTGAGACTTTCTCTTTATTACATGTGACATTTTGATTGCTGCCCTATGATGAGCTTTATCACATTCCTACATTCAAAGTAATGTCATTCCTCTTTTTAGATCACTTTCAGATATAGGAAAGTTATGTCATCCCAAAGTCAGGCAGCTCATTGCTCTGGTTATGGTCTCAATTGAATAGTAATCATGGGGGAAGTAAATTGTTTACTTTTTAATCAATTTTAAATTTAGAATTCTTATTGACCCCGGAAAACATGGGTTAAGGAGGTAGTTGCTATAGCATTTGTAATAGAATTTGGCTGGAGGAACAAAAAAAAAAGTATGAATCATAATCTTGCACTGAACACTTCCCCCATCTCATCCCCATTATACTCAATAATTTTGAAGTTCTAAACTAAACATGTAATATTGAGAGGAAAGAAAAATAACGTTTACTTTTTAAATCTGGGTTCATGCAAGTGCTAGAATGAATGACTGCCTATGTCTGACCATAAATGTCACCAACCTTCAGCTACCTGCATAGTATAAGAAAGAAAATAATGGCCAGCATGTTAGGAAGCCTTTCATGGTAAAATTCTACATATGTTTATTTCAAATATGTCTGTTATGTGTGTATTTCAAATATGTTCAAATGTCCATTTATCCATAAGATTAGTTATTTCAGTAAAAGAGACTATGCTTAATTGTTTTCATTATTGGTTTCCTTCCTACATATTTCAGGGTTGTCACTCAATGATTTCTTTTTCTTTTTCTTTTTTAAAAATTTTTTAAAAAGTTAACTTATTTTTGAGCGAGAGAGAGAGACATACACATACAAAGAATGCGAGCAGGAGAGGGGCACAGAGAGGGAGACACAGAACCTAAAGTGGGCTCCAGGCTCTGAGCTGTTAGCACAGAGCCTGATGTGGGGCTTGAACCCACAAACTGTGAGATCATGACCTGAGCCAAAGTCAGACACTTAGCCGACTGAGGCACCCAGGTGCCCCAACTGATTTCTTTATTCCAATCCCCTTTGGAGTTTGTTCAAAATATCCTCTCAATGTATTCTTATTCTTCTCCTTTCATTCTCTCTAGGTACTCATACCTCTCCATTATCTACAATGAATGGGAGAATACCCCTCTTTCCTATCCCAATTTTTAAGATAAGTCTAGTAAAATAGACTTATTTTAAAGTCTATTAAAATAAGACTTTTAAAAGTTTTCATTGCTAGCTCTATTTATTTTTTTATTTTTTTTTAATTTTTTTAACGTTTATTTATTTTTGAGATATAGACAGAGCATGAACGGGGGAGGGTCAGAGACAGGGAGACACAGAATCTGAAACAGGCTCCAGGCTCTGAGCTGTCAGCACAGAGCCCGACGCGGGGCTCAAAGTCATAAACTGTGAGATCATAACCTGAGCCAAAGTTGGCCACTTAACCGACTGAGCCACCCAGGCGCCCCTGCTAGCTCTATTTAAATATGACCATAGTGTAGACAAGTATTTTAATTGATACTGAATTAAAAAGAATGATGTTAGATCAAAACAACTAGTCTCAAAGACTGAACAGTCCTACTGTTCTAAGCTTTGGCTTCTCTCATGGAGTCAGTCTTAAGTTTCCATTTATATGGCAAGCTTTGCTATTTTAACTGCAAAACAGTATTTTTCTTTAAGGAAATATTCCAGCTCTAAGATGAGAGCTTTGGAACACTTTTGCTCATTTTCCTGTTTACTCCTTGCTTTAAAAATTACATGTTAATTAAGAATTTTATTTCCCATATTTTTCAATGAAAATGATGTAGATTTTTATATAAGAACTCTTATTTTCCTCTATTCACTAAAAATACCCACCTGTAATTTAATGTACTTGCATCTCACAACATAACTGAGGATTATTTTCATCATGTTTCACTATATGACCAGGAATACATTTCACAGTGGGATAAATAAGAATAGAGGTTGGTCCCAAGTGCTGTCCATATGTTGAAAGATGATATTAATGAAGTAAGGCTATAAGTGGGATTTTAAAAGTGTATTTAGTAAAGGAACACAGATTATCTGTGTCTTGCTTGGCCCATGAAAAAACTTTTTGCACATTGGCATATTCCTTGCAAATTCAAATCTGAGTCTCGCTTGTCATCCCATACAACAGGGAATGGAGGAAAAAAAATGTTTTTCTTAGACTCTCTAGAAAAGAAAGCATCAGCGTGGTTTCTACCAGCAGAGGCATCATGAGAGGACTTGAGGGAAAAAATGTGAAGCATGTGGTAGTCGTTGTTTTCTACCAAAAATCAAAACAAAAAAACACCTTGATCAATTATTTTCCTGAGGCCTTTACATGTAAGGAATAAGAACTAAAGGAAAAAGTGCTTCAGTGACAGATTCGTCAGTGCTAAACGTTGAATTGGGCCAAACAACATGGGTCACAGTCTAAGTGAGACCATATACTCTTCATTAGCCAAATTTACCCCACCATCAGCTGGGTTAGAAACTGAAACCATTGATGAGCAAGTCATAAAGTGGGTACATAGAGAGGATGCAAGGAAGCAAAAAGAAGAAAGAGCAAAGAGCATCTATGGAGAGATAAATATGGGAACTTTAAACATGCACTGGCCCCACCACATGTTCAAGGGGCCGTTATGTTAGGATTTTTTCCTCTGTTCAGGAGAACTGGGATGGGGCTGGAGAGATAAAAACAGACCTCTGCTTTTGCAGTAATAGGTTAAGTTGTAATGTTCTTCCTGGGGATCTTTAGTTCTAAAAGAGGACTAGTAAAGTATAAAAAGGCTCTCAGTGAAAATATGTTTGAAAATGAGAAGTGGTGCCAGGAGATGATTCTCAGTACAGAGTGCGCATAATTATCATCTGCAACACCACCACCGAAAGGTTGGCAATACTGACTTAATCAGTTCAAGGTGCATATGTGTTTTTTTATGTTAATATGTTTATTAATATAATTTATTTTATTTTATTTTTTATTTTTTAAAATTTACATCCAAATTAGTTAGCATATAGTGCAGCAATGATTTCAGGAGTAGATTACTTAGTGCCCCTTATCCGTTTAGCCCTTCTCCCCTCTCACAACCCCTTCAGTAACTTTCAGTTCTCCATATTTTTGAGTCTCTTCTGTTTTGTCCCCTCCCTGTTTTTATATTATTTTTGTTTCCCTTCCCTTATGTTCATCTGTTTTGTCTCCTAAAGTCCTCCTATGAGTGAAATCATATGATTTTTGTCCTTCTCTGACTGACTAATTTCACTTAGCATAATTCCCTCCAGTTCCATCCACAAAGTTGCAAATGGCAAAATTTCATTCTTTTTGATTGCCAAGGAATACTCCATTGGATATATATACCCCATCTTCTTTATCCATTCATCCATCGATGGACATTTGGGCTCTTTTCATACTTTGGCTATTGTTGATAGTGCTGCTATAAACATGGGGGTGCATGTGTCCCTTCGAAACAGCACCCCTGTATCCCCTGAATAAATGCCTAGTAGTGCAATTAACGAGTCGTAGGGTAGTTCTATTTTTAGTTTTTTGAGGAACCTCCATACTGTTTTCCAGAGTGGCTGCACCAGCTTGCATTCCCACCAACAATGCAAAAGAGATCCTCTTTCTCCACATCCTTGCCAACATCTGTTGTTGCCTGAGTTGTTCATGTTAGCCATTCTGACAGGTGTGAAGTGGTATCTCATTGTGGTTTTGATTTGTATTTACCTGATGATGTGTGATGTTGAGCATTTTTTCATGTGTCAGGTGGCCATCCGTATGTCTTCTTTAGGGAAGCGTCTATTCATGTCTTTTGCCCATTTCTTCACTAGATTCTTTGTTTTTTGGGTGTTGCGTTTGATAAGTTCTTTATAGATTTTGGATACTAACCCTTTATCTGATACGTTGTTTGCAAATATTTTCTCCCATTCTGTCTGTTGCCTTTTAGTTTTGATGATTATTTACTTTGCTGTGCAGAAGCTTTTCATTTTGATTAGGTCCCAGTAGTTCATTTTTGCTTTTGTTTCCCTTGCCTCCAGAGATGTGTTGAGTAAGAAGTTGCTGCGGGCAAGATCAAAGAGGTTTCTCCCTCTTTCTCAAGGATTTTGATGGATTCCTGTCTTACATTGAGTTCTTTCATCCATTTTGAGTTTATTTTTGTGTATGGTGTAAAAAGTGGTCCAGGTTCATTCTTCTGCATGTCACTGTCCAGTTTTCCCAGCACCACTTGCTGAAGAGACTGTCTTTATTCCATTGGATATTTTTTCCTGCTTTTTCAAAGATTAGTTGGCCATACATTTGTGGGTCCATTTCCAGTCTCTCTATTCTGTTCCATTGATCTGAGTGTCTGTTCTTGTGCCAGTACCATGCTGTCATGATAGTTACAGCTTTGTAGTACAGCTTTAAGTCTGGGATTTTGATGCCTCCTACTTTGGTTTTCTTTTTCAAGATTGCTTTGGCTATTCAGGGTCTTTTCTGGTTCCATACAAATTTTAGGATTGTTTTTTCTAGCTCTGTGAAGAATGCTGGTGTTATTTTGTTAGGGATTGCATTGAATATGTAGATTGCTTTGGGTAGTATTGACATTTTAACAATATTTGTTCTTCCTATCCAGGAGCATAGAATCTTTTTCCATTTTTTTGTGTCTTCTTCAATTTCTTTCATAAGCTTTCTATAGTTTCCAGCATATAGATTTTTCACCTCTTTGGTTAGATTTATTCCTAGGTATTTTATGGTTTTCATTGCAACTGTAAATGGGATCGATTCCTTGATTTCTCTTTCTGTCACTTCGGTGTTGGCGTATAGGAATGCAACCGATTTCTGTGCGTTCATTTTATATCCTGCAACTTTGCTGACTTCATGAATCAACTCTAGCAATTTTCGGTGGAATCTTTTGGGTTTTCCATATAAAGTATCATGTCATCTGCAAAGAGTGAAAGTTTGATCTCCTGGCTGATTTGGATGCCTTTTATTTCTTTGTGTTGTCTGATTGCAGAGGCTAAGACTTCCAATACTATGTTGAATAACAGTGGTGAGAGTGAACATCCCTGTCTCATTCCTGACCTTAGGGGGAAAGCTCTCCGTTTTTCCCCATTGAGGATGATATTAGCGTTGGGTCGTTCATATATGGCTTTTAGGATCTCGAGGTATTATCCTTCTATCCCTACTTCCTTGAGGGTTTTTATCAAGGTGCATATGTGTTTTAAAACCTGTATAGCTTGCAGTTTGAGTGTTTACTGTAGTAATTATTATCAATTATAGAGTTATGGTTTTCCAAAGATCATACTTTGGCAACTAAATTAAGTGTACAATCTAGCACAATTTGGAGATATTTAAACAGAGCCACTTATGAGAGGGCTTCAATTATGTAAACAATTGGAAACATTATGTTAGGGATAGTTTCTAGGGAGTGCTAAAAATGAAACAAAATACTACCAATATATCTTGGAAATCTAAGTCATTTTTGAATAGAAGAAACAGTGGATTAATTAGTAGACATCAAGAATATTTTAAAAAATCACAATATTTAAAAGAAATTTCTCATTTAGCTTATCACATTTGATTTTTAAAATAGCAGTAACTGTTGAAGATGTACATGTCCTTTCTATGATGGACCTTCCAGAGAACTAATCATTTAGTCAAGTGTCATTTGTACACATAAATTTCCTTTACATCGTTTTTGTGTAAACTAGTCTGAATAGCCTAATCAGGCCTCATGTGGGCAGGTTGTATTACTATTTGGATTATACATCTATATACTTACACAGCTGTGGATCCAACTTTTAAAAAAGATACATAAAATCAGATATAAATACAAATTGTCACATATTACATTCAGGGGCAAAATTTTTGACTTTTTATAATAACATTTTTCAGTTGAAAAGTTTCCTCCATCTTCTAAAGGCCCTTTATTCATCTTAAAGAGTTATCAACACCTTTTGCATTAATTCTAATGGCTTAATCTCCAGACAGATTTTATATGTCATCAAACTGAGCAGATTAAACAATAGCATCTAAATCTAGATATCTGGTTTCCAACTTTCGGTTTTTAATGAATATCTTGAAATTGAGTAGTATGGTCTAGAAAAATATTGTCAGTATTCAATGATACATTACTTGTATTGGCAGCATAAACCAGCATTATTATTTCTTTTAAAGAATGTTAAAAGAATGATAGGGTGTTGATTCTTTCTGGAAACACTGAGGAAGGAGAGATTTGAGATGATTCTAACTGGCTAGATCCTGGCTTTTGCCAGCCTTTGAAGTGGTAAATGTAAATGATGTGACAAAAAGTGGAAACATCTTGTCTTCTTTTATAAGGTAGTATTAAAATGACCAGCTTACATGTGAGAAAAGGAGAATTCAGACTTATAATGCAAATATGGAGGATAGCATATTAAATTTTAATGTCGACTATTTTTGATCTTCCAGAAAGTTTTGAGCTGCATTGCCTTTGATAAGCATCACATTGACAACTGTGGCTCCAAGTCTGCTTGTTGAAACCGGGCCAAGAAACATTGCAAATTATTAGCCACTCTATTTCTAGCCAAATTATTATATAATTTAAATAGAATTTGCTTAATATTATGTATGTTTTACCTTTGCATGTAGTAAATCACTGTAAAATGTACACACTATTTTTTGCAAGGACAGAAGGAGATGACTCTCAAGAGACTTTTACTAATGACTTTCACATGGGAGTAATGTGAATATCCCTCAATGGATATTATTTTCCCTTTTCCTGCCATGTTACACATAAGGTAGAAATACATAGAATTTAAATTGTTTTGGTTGATAGATATGCTCCTTTTGAAAGCCAGCAGAATCTATTCATCCTTCCATACATAGAAAATCAACTTTACTCATTAGTATGGCACCTAGACAAGGTAGACAAGCTTGTCTTGCATTTTCAGTGGTATATTTATATTTCCAGGGATAAATGAAATGGTATAAGCCCCTAAAAATAAAAATAAAATTTCTTCCTATAAACAACCACTTAGGATAGAAATTTTAAAATTATTGAAGAGAAACCTACCAAATCACTGGCAACAAAACTAAATATAATAAGATTCATTACTAGGAAATGAGTAAAAGGCAAGGATATTTACCTCTAAGAATATTGGTGACAGAAATAAGGACTTAAACTTTGACTAACTCTGTATCATGAGAAGACTTTAATAGCATGACATGGAAAGTATAACCATTCTTCACGTTCTAAAAAGAAAGTACAACACAACTTGGGTGTGGTTAGTCAAGCAGTTAACATTAAGCAAGCAAAGCTGGTAACAAAGGCAAGGACTCAGTAGAATAAGGAATCTAGTAGTAGTTGATTATGAGAAGTAAAACAAGAAGGAACTTAGCATTAATAAATGTATTTTGTGTATGAAGAATCTCAACAACTACAATGGAGTCAGTGTAAATTCCTGTATTTATGAGAGAAAATTTGGCAAAAAGAATGATCCAAAGTGATGGAATATCAGTAGCATTTAATAGAATCCTGGATCTTAAGAAAAGGAGAAAGCACAAACTATTTCTCAAGTTTTTAGTTTAATTCCAGTTAGTTAATATACAGTGTTATGTTAGTTTCAGGTGTACAATATAGTGATTCAACACTTCCATACATCACCTGGTGCTTATCACCTATTTAACCCATCCTGCCACGTCTGGTAACCGTCAGTTTGTTCTCTTAAGTTAAAAGTCTGTTTCTTGGTTTCTTTTTTTGTTTTGTTTTGTTTTGTTTATTTTTTTCCCTTGCTCTTGTGTTTTGTTCTTAAATTCCACATAGAAGTGAAATCATATGGTATTTGTTTTTCTCTCACTGACTTACTGACTTGTTTCACTTAGGATTATACCCTCTGGCTTCAACCATGCCTTTGCAAAAGGCAAAATTTTTGTTTTTTATGGGTGGGTAATATTCCATTATCTATATGTATACCACCTTTTCTTTATCCATTCATCAGTCAGTGGACATTTGGGCCCTTTCCATAATTTGGCTATTGTAGATAATGCTGATATAAACATTGGGGGGGGCATGTATCCCTTTGAGTTAGTATTTTTGTATTCTTATACAATTGCTGGATGGTAGGGTAGTTATATTAACTTATTGAGGAAGCTCCATGCTGTTTTCTACAGTGGCTTCACCAGTTTGCATTCCTAACAAGTACAAGAGGGTCCCCTTTTCTCCACATCCTTACCAATACCTGTTGTTTCTGTGTTGTTGATTTTGGCCATTCTGACAAGTGTGAAGTGATATCGTATTGTAGTTTTGATTTGCATTTCCTTGATGGTTAGTGATGATAGACATCTTTTTAATGTGTCTGTTAGTATCTGGATGTCTTTGAAGAAATGTCTATTCATGTCTTCTGCCCATTTTTAAATTGGATTATTTGTGTTTTGCATGTTGAGTTGGGTAGGTTCTTTATATATTTTGTATACTAACCCTTTATCAGATATGTCATTTGCAAATATCTTCTTCCATTCTTCAGGTTGCCTTTGAGATTTGTTGATTATTTCCTTCACCTTGCAGAAGCTTTTTTATTTTGATATGGTCCCAATAGTTTATTTTTGCTTTTGTTTCACTTGCCTGAAGTGACCTATATAGAAAGAAGTTGCTAAAACCAATGTCAAAGAAATTACTGCCTGTGTTCTCCCCTAGGATTTTGATGTTTGAGGTCTCACATTTAGATCTTTAATTCATTTTGATATATGCGTGTATGGTGTAATAAAATGGTAGTTTCATTCTTTTTCATGTCACTCTCCACTTTCCCAACACCATTTGTTGAAGAGACTGTCCTTTTCCATTGTATGTTTTTCCTTCTTTGTCAAAGATTAATTGAACATGTAGCTGTGGGTTTATTTCTGGGTTTTCTATTTTGTTGTATTAATCTGTGTGTTTATTTTTGTGCCAGTACCATACTGTTTTGATCACTACAGCTTTGTAATACAACTTGAAGTTCAGAATTGTGGTGTCTCCAGCTTTGTTTTTCTTTTTCAAGATAGCTTTGTCTATTAGGAATGCTTTGTGGTTCCATAAACAGCTTAGAATTTTTTTTTTTTTTTCTGAGGCTCCTGGGTGGCTCAGATGGTTAAGCGTCTGACTTCAGATCAGGTCATGACCTTGTGGTCCGTGAGTTTGAGCCCTGCGTCAGGCTCTCTGTTGACAGTTCAGAGCCTGGAGCCTGCTTCAGATTCTGTGTCTCCCTCTCTCTCTGTCCCTCCCCTGCTCATGCTCTGTCTCTCTCTCTCCCAAAAAATAAATATTTAAAAAAAATAAAAATAAAGAATTGCTTTTTCCAGTTCTGTGAAAAATGATGCCAGTATTTCCATCATGATTGCATTAAATGTGTTGATTGCTTTGGATAATATAGACATTTTAACAATATTTGTTCTTGAAATCCATAAACATGGAATGTTGCCATTTTTTGTGTGTGGTTTTCAGTGTCTTTCATCAGTGTTTTACAGTTTTAGGAGTACAAGTGAGAAAGTACAACTTTAAAAAAGTGTTTTAAATTTATAACTAATTACTACTGAAAATTTCTTGATGGCGAATTTTTATTCTTTGGTTTAAAACTTCTTATAGGCCTTTTATCTAAGTAAATTACTTGATTTTATATAGTGCATTATTGATGGATCCTCAGATAGATGTCGGTTGGTTCAAGTTATGAAGAAATAGAATGTAAGAATGTAATGGCAGAGTACTTGAAAGGACTTGATATGTTTTACTAAGTCTACAACTGTAAAAACACTGAATTCCTTTTTTTTTTTTTTTTTTGGAGTAGGATTGCCTCTGAACACTGTAATTATTTAATATTTGTGCAGCTAATGAATATCTAGTTAACAATTGCCTTAGTTATAAATTCCTTTATCCATTTTATAATATGAAATATTTATTTCATATAGAATTTAACCTGTACATGTATAGTTCATAGAATAATAAAAAGAAAAATGCAACAAATATAATTTTGAAAAATAAATAATAAACTAGATACATTAAACATCAGAATTTGGAAACCCGTTTAAAAAAAAGTGAATACACCATGAACCCTAAATAAACCAAACCTCAGAAAATGTGGAGAGATCCCACACACAGAGTAATTCTGTGGCAAGTCACCAACTTTATCTCAAGTGGTGTGGACAAAAAGTAAAAACTAAAGCAATCTATCTCCTGAGCCAACTAAGATTTCTCACAAGTCCTTCAAAACCTGCAGGGTGGGAAGGTTGTGAAGGAAAACATATGAGACATTCATGGTCTTGATAAAGTATAGGACAGCTGGCTTGCAAAGGTTGAGTAGATACAACAGAGCTGAACAAAGTATTTCAATGCACAGACAATGGAGATTGCAAGTCAGGAGCAGAAAAACCCCATAGCATCCTCAAAACTTAGTAACCAATATTCATAGAAGGAGAGATCAGTAATAGTTCCAGAAGTTAAGTTATAAAACAGAACACTGGGATTAGAGAAGTGCTCCAATACCAGGAACTAGTCACAGGAAAGTAGATTCCATGTTCAAAAAATTTAATCCAGTGATGAGCTAAATAAAACTAAAGCATAAGCAACTTCCATATTTAGTTTATCTACAGATCCTTGGGATTCAGCTCCCACTATACTGACCTAAGAGAAAAAAATGTATACTCTTTTGTGGAGGTAAATATTATTCACACTGTTTTCTACTGTTATTTTTATAATAAATGTCCATTATATAATCAAAGATTACAAAACACCTAAAAGAAAACAAGAAAACATACACCACAATTCAGAGAAGAGTCAATAGCAGGACATTTAGAGATGGGCCAAATTTAGAAATTATCGGACAGATATTTTACAATAACCATTATATAGACATGAAATAACACAGATGAGAAAATGCAAAGGAATGTCTCATACTTGCAATACATGTATCTTTCAAAAATCTAGTGTCAGATTATATAAAAAACCCCTGTAAATTCATAAGAAAAAGATAAGCACAGATTTTATACATCTCATAAGAGGATATTAATCTGATGCGCAATGCAATAATGCTGCCAGGTAAATGTAAGTTAAAATTAAAATAAGAGGTAGTTATAAACTAATAAAAAAGGCCAAAATTAAAAAAAAATACTAATACTAAGTTTTTACAAGTTTTTAAAAATACCTGGGCCTTTAATATATTGTTAATGGGAGTATAAAGTTGTCATTCATTTTGGAAAACTGCTTAATGTAGTCAATTTATACAAGCATCTACACTTTGACCCTTCAATTTATTCCTAGTTTTACCCAAGAGAAATAAAAATATTTGTTCACAAAAGAATTGTAGAAGAAGTTGGATTGTAGAAGGAGAATGGATTGCTAAATCATGGTATGTTTGTATGATGGAATATTACCCAACAATAAGAAAGAATAAATAGCTGCTACAAGATAAGCTGGATGCATATAATTATATAATTTATGATTCCACTTATGTTAAACTCAAGAAAAGCCTAAACTAATCTATAATGATTTACACCAGAAAGTGGCTGCTAATCAGTGTAGGTACTGGGAATTGGTGAGCCCAAGAGAACTTTCTGCAATGATGAAAATATTCTATACTTTGATTGTAACAATTACACAGGTATATATGATGGTCAGAACATATTGAACACTTAAAGTCTATGGAGTTTATTTTCTATTAATTCTATTTAAATTAAAATAAATAATTTTCTATCCTAAAGTTAGGAAGATATTATTCCATAATAACATCTAAATTATTTACAGCTTTTCTCTCAAATGTAAATTTTTTTATATCCTTAGAATTGATTCATTTTCATTTTTTAAACTATGGATAACTACTTGTCCCAATATTATTTATCAAAAATCCCAATTTACTCACTGTACAATGCCACTCCTTTCATGTAAGGTATTTATGTGTATGGGTCTGTTTCTGGACTTTCTATTATATGCCACTGTTTTGTCTATTCTTGCAGCATTTTCAAATGGTCTTAATCACTATAACACTATCATGGTTCTTGAAACTTTATAAAACTCTGAGCAGACAATTAGTACTTTTTTCCTAATCACCATCCTCTCCATACAATAGCTATTTTGAAACATCACTATGCATTCCTTAAAGCCCTTTCCCTGGCCACTGTCCATATCACACTCAGCTAAATACCTTAAGTCCTACCTAATAGAGAACATAATGGCTCCCAGGGCTTCTACCTCCAAATTTATCAGCTCATCAATCATCCTTATACCCTTCCTTCCCATTTTGGTAGAGGGAATGTTATTGCTATAGACAGCAATAACTGCAGTTGTTGTTTCAATCTCATTTCCTCTCATTTTCTCAGGCACGTTACACCATCGATTTCATTCTCGTTTCATGTATTACCATCTATTGCATATATTTTGTCTCACTTTTAGGATTCGCGATTTTCCCTATTTTAAAAAAATATATTTTAAATATAAAAAATAAAGAAAATAATTTAAAAAAACATTTTTGTCTTTATTGTGCATATTACATGTCACAAAGTTCACACTATACCTAGATAATGTTGTTCATACACATTTTATTAGTATAGATCATGAATTTATCTCATGTCATGAAATATCCTTTTAATACATAAGCACTTCAATAGATAATTTCATAACATCAGATGGACGTGCATATATCCCTTCTTGTTTTACAACATTTTCAAATAATGCAAATAGTTGTGTTTTTGTTTTCAATGGACACAAAAATAATGAAAAGTGCCTCCTTTCCCACTCTACAGAGTTAAGTATTTTGAGAATATCTATGTGTGCATGTGGGGATAATCCCTTATTAACATGAATAGATAAATATATGCCCTCTGCAGCAAATTTTGTTTTTTAACTAAATTATCTCTTGATGATTTTGTATGTCAATTGTTTTATCATTTATAAAATAGGTAATAATTTTAATGCCTGCATACTATTCCAAAACTATACTTTATAAACTACTCTCCTGTTTTTCATTTCTCATCCTCCACTATGTCCACTCTTTTCTTTTATTTATTTTCTCTCTATTCTAATGTTTCATAAAATTATGATCTTTGTTTCTTTTTTATAGATTTTATTTTATTTTTAAGTAATCTCTATACCCATGGGGCTTGAACTCAAACTCTAAGATGAAAAGTCACATGCTCTACCAATTGAGTCAGCCAGGCACCCCTATAATTTTGATTCCTATTCTCAGTGGATGTATATTTTCTGAAGTGCCAATTATTGATTACTCACAAATCTTTGTAGTCAGTTCGATCCACTTTTTATTTTCAATCTTGTGTATCTGGAAACTGATTAGAAGTTGTCTAATCCTGTAGGCATATGAAAATCAATATTTCTAATTTTTTAATGTTTATTTATTTTTGAGAGAGAGAGTGCAAGTGGGGTAGGGGCAGAGAGAGAGGGAGACACAGAGTCTGAAGCAGGCTCCAGGCTCTGACGTGTCAGCGCAGAGCCCGATGCAGGGCTCAAACCCACAAGCCGTGAGATCATGACCTAAGCCAAAGTCAATGCTTAACTGGCTGAGCCACCCAGGTGCCCTATGAAAATCAGTATTTCTAAACAAGAACGAATCAGTTTTCTCTAAACCTGAATACAGTATTTAATTTCTACTGAATTCTGTTCCTCTGGATATTATTCGCACATGGTTAATGTTCATCTTATTGATCTAGTTACTTAAACCAAAACTGAGAATTAGTCTTGCATCTATTCTCTTATGTCCAGTAAGGAACAAAGTACAGCAGTTTTTACTTTCTTAGTGCAATTAAAATGTATCCCCTTTGATATATTCTTACTCACTTTCTTATGATCCTGCTCACTTACCTCTAAACTTAATTACTAAATAAGCATTCCAACTGGTCTTTCTGAAGCCATCCAATCACTGCCCCCTAATATTTCAAACTGTACACTGCTGTCAAAGAGATCTTCTCAAATGTGGGGTTGATTCTGTTTCTTCCGCGTGCTGAATTATTTCTCAGAATTATTTTCCTTTAAGATAAAGACGATATATTTAATTTTACATGAAAAAAAAAAAAAACCTGACTTTCTGTGCTAGTTAGAATTGTAAATATATTTCCCCAAGATCATCCTCTGGCTATTCAGTCAAACACTAATCTATGCACTGCTATGAAGGGCCTAAATTACCATTCAGCTGACCTTAAAATAGGGAGATTATCCTGGATTATCATGGTGGTCCCAATCTAATCACATGAACTTTTAAAAGAAGAAGAAAAGGCAGAAGAGAGACACAGATGAGTCGCTCATAGAAAGGGAGGGGTATAAAGGGAAATTGGAGAGAGTCAAAGTTTGAGGAAGCTAAACCCTCCATTGTTGATGGGGGAGATATGGGAAATCTGAGAAGGAATGTAGGCAGTATAGAGGAGCAAAGTGTGACAGATAGCAAAGAAATGGTACCCCAGTCTTAGAACCATGACAAATTGGATTCTGCCAACCAGAATGAGCTTGGAAGCAGATTCTTCCCATGGCCTCTTGATGAGCACTCAGAAGGTCAACACCTTGGTATGGGGCTACTAAAACCCAGAGCAGAGAAACCAGTCAAGTCAACCCAAACTTCTCACTGGTAGACCTGTGAGATAATGACTTTGTGTGTTGTTTATGCTGCTTAATTTCTGACAATTTATTATGGGAGAAATAGAAAATTATTATATTTTTATCTTCTGACTCCACTCTCTCAAGCTTTATCCGTCATCACTGCCTCTTCCTCACTTTACCTTGAGAGATTCTGAAATATTTTATGTTCCCATATTACTAGGTTCCTTCCTATCTTAATGTGCATATCTCCATGATGGCTATTTTTCTAACCCTTCTTATTTTTCCTGGCTAATTTCTACTTAGATTTCACAGTTCACCATAGCTATTATCTCCTCTAGAAACCTACCTGAACTACCAAGTCTCTCTTGAATGTTCAGCTTAAGTTCTTGAATACTTTCCCTTATGCTGAGTTATTTCCATTAAAACACTTGAGACATCCTCTGGTAATTATCAACTTGTCAGTCTCCTGGTCTTTGAATATAAGATCTTTGAAGACATAAGCTATAAATCATATCTTTGCATAGCCTAGGACTAGCACAAAACACAAGACAGCATTTATGCACAAGAAAATTATTTTATTGAATTTATGCCAGAATGGTGGGCTTGCAGTTTGAGATGAATTCTTAGAAATGATTTATTAACTACCATGTATATCAATGAAAGGTCACTATCCTTTCTGTAAAATTATTTTGTCAATAAAGATTAACCTAAAGAGTCATTTACTGTATCCTGACACTTTATCCTTTACTTCAGATAGCTGATTTTAAATTAATTGTAGTAGTGATGATATTAAAATTTATTTAACTAAAAGACATGTTGTTCACCTGAAACTGTGACCTTTTTTTAAGGCAAATCACATCACTCTCCATATTTACATGTTCTTATTCCTGGTAAAGTGTTTTTTGTTTTTTGTTTTTTGGGTGTTTTTGTTTGTTTGTTTGTTTGTTTTCACTGAGGAATAGTTAATTACACTACCCTTTAAGGAACAATATTGAAAGATCATTACCTGCATTAATTTTTCTCCACATCCCTAACTTGCTCATCCTCAAGTTGGAGAAATTCTACTAACTGTAGCGAACCAGAAATACATTGGCCTCTGGAGTTCAGACTCTTCTTCCATTTCATTTACTAGGATCTACCTTCCTAAAACAGCATTTGTTTTTATTTTCACTCTTGCTCTCAATGGTGCTGGCTTCTCCATACTGCTAGGAGAGCTTGCATTTTCCTAACTGCTCTATTTATGACAGTCATAGTACTAGAAGTTTATTTACCAAGGGGTAGGGAGTACTAGAAGGCCCACGTTGGCCTTATGACACAGCAGGGCAGTCACATTTGTGCCATTTTGCCCTACACCAAGTGTCTTATCTAGGGCTACTAAGGGCTGAAATACAGCCCAGACTTGACTTTCCAAATCCTGTGGCCTGCAGGGCAAAGGCCAGAAGAATGCCTATGCTCCTTCATGAGAAGAGATCTCACTAATTAGATGATTTAAAATCATACACCAGACAACAAATCTAAGAGAAACTTGATTTTCAGTACTAGGTCATTATCTAAGAGGCAATTATTTAATCTAAAATAATTTTCGGGGCGCCTGGGTAGCTCAGTCGGTTAAGCATCCGACTTCGGCTCAGGTCACCATCTCCTGGTCCGCGAATTCCAGCCCCGCGTCGGGCTCCGGGCTGATGGCTCAGAGCCTGGAGCCTGCTTCCGATTCTGTGTCTCCCTCTCTCTCTGCCCCTCCCCCATTCATGCTGTGTCTCTCTCTGTCTCAAAAATAAATAAATGTTAAAAAAAAAATTTAAAATAATTTTGCACAATTTGAAAATAACTTTGTTGTGTGTTAAATCTTAAGCACGCATATTTGTCTATACTACTTACTGATAACTAGATCACAGGATTTCTATGCTATGCATATGCTAAAATACCCATGTATGGATAGATAATCTCATGTGTTCTATTTCTAATGTTATACAGTCCTAAAAGGCACTAATAAGTGCCTAATTATTATTGCCTATTAGGCTATTATTTTACAAATCACTTTTGCCATTTTTTTCAAAGGTAATAGTATCAGATTAATGAGTTACTGCTCTATTTGAAATATATTTATGTGTTTGCACAAAAAAGGGCAAAACCTTGCAAATTAGTCTCTTAATGATGATAACTTAAAATTTATATTAAAATTTCATTGTAATGAAATTCTTATGCTTTTGTATGGTACTTCTACTTATTGATCTTCTAAAGTACTCAGTTCCCTTTGCAAAATGTTGTTTGGATAAGGGGAAAACAGTAAAGTGAGGTTGCATGCCAGATGTTTAACACCACTTCATCTAGTCTACTTCAAATAGCATAATGTTCTCATGGAGGAACAAATTTTCTTTCAGTATTTCATTTAAAATATACAGTAAATACTTTTCAATAATTGAATGACTCTGCACTGCAAACAGTTAATATGTAAAATGAACAGGAAAGAATGTGCTTGTTTCCAAGTTGGTTTTACAAAATCATGACATGTCAAGAAACCAGCTTGAGATACTGTAGGATAAATAAACATCATGTAAATTGGACCACATTCACATATTTGCCTACAAAACTGGTTATTTTTTTTCTTTCTGTATACAAGATCAGAATGCAATTTATTTCTCGATACAAAGCAAATGTGCTCAAATTTTCCAATTAAACTCTTTTACACTGTTTTTGTTAAAATTTTAACGCCTTAGTAGCCATAGTAATTGGCACAATTACTTTTCAGTTTCCTACTGTATAAAAACAGCCTAATACTAGAGATTTGTCTCCCAGGGTGTTGAGTGAGCTAACTGAGATAGTCATGTAACATGTTTAGTCTAGAGTTAGGTATATTGTAAGTGAAAGGTAAATGTTAACTATCATTATCATGATTGCTTCTGAAAGCAGTAATTAGCTATTATTAATCATCTTATTTTGTAAACTCTTATTTCCTGCTAAAATGATGGTCCAGTCTTCCTTCTACCCTCAACAGCAACAGTGGATACATTTGGAAGACAGCACACTTACACAATTATTTTTGAAAATCAAATAAATTTTTCTCCCCTACCTAGGAGAAATCTTTTCCTTAGGAAAAGATTAAAAGCTCTTACAATGCCTCTATTAATATTATATTTAATTATGCCTTTTTTAAAAAAGCAGATTATATTACCTTTCTTTTAGGCTTGCCATAAGTTTTTTAAGATGTTGGTATTTAATGTAGTAGTGTTTTTGTAGCAAATCTGCCATTTCCACAGATCATTTAGCCACATTAATCTTTAGAACTTGTGCCAAAAAGAAGACATTAAGAATTTTAGATAATTTCAGTATGTTTAAATATCTAGTTTTTTTAAATGCAGATGAGTACCAAATAGCGTCCCTTTCCATCTTAAAAAAAAATTAACATTTCAATTTATTTTTTGAGAGACAGAGACAGAGAGTGGGCAAGGGAAGGGCAGAGAG
The DNA here is from genome assembly GCF_027475565.1 of Acinonyx jubatus. Lineage (NCBI taxonomy): Eukaryota > Metazoa > Chordata > Mammalia > Carnivora > Felidae > Acinonyx > Acinonyx jubatus. Next base: position 89,475,530 of record NC_069386.1, read on the forward strand.
ACACGAAGATACAAAATCCAAAGCAGGCTCCAGGCTCTGAGCCTGATGCAGGGTTCAAACCCACAAATGTGAGATCATGACCTGAGCCAAAGTTGGATGTTCAACCACTCAACCAACTGAGCCACCCAGGTGCCCCAGTCCCTTTCCATCTTAATGTTCATGTGAAAACGAGAGCTAAGGGGAGCAATGATATAGAATGCAAATGTTTTAGAACCAAAAAATGGCTGAGGGAACACCAGATAATCTGAATTAAAAGTAAATCAGTTACACAAAACAATGAACTCCTTATTTCATTCATTTTTTATTTTTTTACATTGAGAGTATTTAATATTTCTTCTAATATATGTTGCAAAATAAAGGGAAATGAAAAGGTATTGGATGTGTCCTGCATTATATTCACCACTGTATGTATTTAAAATAATTTATTTATTTCTCACATCAGTGTTAGATTTTACACATATATCTCATATAGTACTCTCAACCATTGTGTGAATTGCTTTCTTAATTCTCTAAAGAAAAATCAGAATCTTGCCATTTAAAAACTTATCCTAAGTAGCCAAAGTAGAAAGTAGCTAGGAAAAAGCTTAGGTACAAACTTACGACTTGCTGATGACAAAGCTTGCTATCTCCTTTCAAACACTCTTTCCTCCAATTTAACTTCAGTGCTCAGAAAGAGATTAACCATCTACTTTATTAGATATTACCAAAAACTTGGATCTTCTGTGACATAAACGGAATGTTTCTCTTTTTATTTAGACATTCTTTTATTGTGCAGTCATACCATGAGGCTGGTCAAAATGTGCCAGGGTGGATACAGCCTTGGAAAATGACAGGGCTTAGTAAATAACTGCAAACAGATGTCAAATGGGCAAAATGAAAACAGGAAGACTAAGTGAGTAAATTCAAGATTAATTAGCTATAATCATTCCTCCTGATAATCTCATGTATTTTAATAGAGTATATTTTAATGCTTATTTATTTTGAGAGAGACAGAGACAGAGCACCAGTGGGGAGAGGGGCAAAAAGAGAGGGAGAGAGAGAATCCCAAACAGATTCTGCTCTGTCAGCAGAGTCCAACATGGGGCTTGATCTCCACAATTTGTGGGATCGTGACCTGAGTGGAAATCAAAAGTTGGATGCTTAACCAACTGAGGTACCCAGGGGCCCTTAGTATTTTCATATTCACTTGACAATTTGATCTTTATAATTTTCATGTGAAGATTTGTAATTTTCCCGCATATCCTTAGTTCTACATGCCATTCTCCCATGCGTAAGATATTACTTGTCATTCTAGCTTCACTGCAGTATTCTTTGTACCCCTTATGTCTTTATATCTAAAAAGAGTGGCACATATTTTATAGACTTGTAATCATATACTGTTATAATTATGCTTTATGGAGTTATGTATGAATCCTGATTATTTTATACATTTGTCCAGCTCATTACTGTAAGTTGAAGGAGGGCAGAGAATGCCTATCAGCGTGTTGGTCACACAGTAAGAACTAAAAATGGCTTTGGTAAAAGACAGAAACAGCTAAGGGAAGAAAAAAAAAGAACAGTGAAATAAAATTTATACACCTATGATTTAATGTTTAAAAGTAGTTCTGGGGCACCTGAGTGGCTCAAATGGTTAAGTGTGCAACTCTTGATTTTGTGTCAGGTCATGATTTCAGGATTATGAGTTTGGGCCCTGCTTAGGGTTCAGCGCTGACAGGGTGGAGCCTGCTTGCAATTCTCTTTCCCTCTCTGTCTCTCTCTCTCTCTCTCTCTCTCTCTGCCCTTCCCCCTGCTTGTGCTATCTTTCTCTCTCTGAAAATAAATAAATAAACCTAAAAAAAAGTAGTCCTAAACAAACAAAATCTGGTGACATTTACAAATAAAATAGTTGTTTTCCCAACACAATAATTTCTGTAAATATATTTAAATTTTTTCTGAATCATAGAACATTTAGACTATATACAATTATACCAAATTATTGAGGTAGTATGTGATAGGTAATTTTAGAAAGAATACAAAGTATATACATTGTTAGTTTGGGCATATAAATCACATCTCTAACATTGGAAATTAAAATATGAAATGGAAAACCACAAACTAGAATTTTTGAGTGGTTCTCTTTTTTTAACCACACTGTAACATAGTTATTATAATAAGGATTTTAATTACAAGTAATTTAAGTTTATTAGATTACTATTTGAAAATTTATGATAATTAACAAATGAAAGACATTTCTGCAAAATAGTCTTAAAGCCTCACACTCACCACCAAATCCACAATTTTAATCCAGATCTGAGAGTAATTAATGAAATTATAATGAGATTTGTAAACTTGATGGTGATTTTAAATTTACACAAAAACACTGAATGTTAAAAAAAAACTATCAATGCTTTCTAAAGAGCATTTAAGCTTATCCAAGTTATTAAAGGCATATTACATTTCCATTTTTATCATGGTGGAAAGAGAAAAAAAGTGTTTTAGTTTTCATTGCTCTTTGTTTTCCCATTGGAGAAAAGGAAAGATAGTTCAAGTTATATTCGTTGTAAACATATCACTGAAATGCTAGGGATTAAAAAAAATGTTATGCAAATATAATCTGGTACAGGAATATATACATGTGTATGGGGTGTTTATATACATACAACACATCATATATATATATATATATATATATATATATATATATATATATATATGGAACTTCATACTGTATATATTTTATATTATATATGTATTTAATTGTATGTAAGGAATTTTGAGAAGGGCATAAAATTTTGAAAATTACTATGAATAAATGTAGTTCAGAGGAAGATATCAGGATTAATTTTACACCGTGAAATTATGTTTTATCAGTATTGGCATATTTCTCAAGTACTTAGTTTCTAGTTGAAGAGAGGTAATGAGGTAATGGGAAGAGGGCCAGTACCAAAGATGAGTAGAAGTCCTCTCCTAAGGGCTCATTGTGTCATATCAGATTTAAGAGTCTTGTACATTTCAGGGGTTCCACTCTCCAGAAAAGGGTTTCTACAAAAAAGGAAGACATATTTTTAATAAAAATATCAATTGGTCTTAGAGTTATAGCTTAGCTAATTTTTGTCTTTCTATTGATTATTAGCATTACTATTATGCTATTATAATTCATACTGTTTATAAAGCATCCAGGATAAAAATGTAATAAATTTTGGAGATATAATTTTTCTGCATTATAAATCTAGTATTTTTATATTAATTGGTATTTTCAAATTGCTCTAATTTGCTAAAAAATGACATTGGGATAACAGGATAGTTTTATATAGCTTTCAATTTATTTGAAGTCAACTTTTAAGAATAATATATATTCAGGAAAAAATAGAATAACTTATATTCAGAAATTAGAAGCTTAAAGTTCAGGTGAATTATTCATTTAAGTAAACTTTTTTCCCTAAAGTCTACCTTTTTTTTACTCTAAAAACAACATGTAATTTGTTTGTAATTATTCAAAATAAGATGTTTTCTATCTTAATGTATTGCCTCATGCTTTTGTCGAAGTTCCAATATATATTTTGATTTCATGTCATATCAGTACTTGAAATAGCAAATGTGGTGTACTAAATCATAGACATGAACACCAAAGATAGTCTCAGGCACAGCACACGAGTATAAGAAATATTTAACAGTAATTCTGTTGGACAGAATAAAGCATGCTATCGATGTCTGAGTCCACTATGTTATCATTTGAAGCTGTTAGCATTTTCTCCATCAAAATGTTTGAATTATATAGTATTATCTTTATTTTCTTTATTTTTTTATTTCTTTGGGTTAGATTACTTTTTGAGTCTAAGGCATAGATAGATCTGTAAAATATATTCTAGTTCACGGCAATAAATATGCCACAGAGAATTTCCATTGAAATGTAACACTCACTGGAATTCCAGAAAATATTCATATATGCTAGGCACTTATGTTCTAAACCCTCCATATAATCTTTGCAACAACTTGATTAGATAAACTTTTTGCTACTCTCACTGTACAGATGAAGGAATTCAGACACAGAGGTTACATCACTTGTAAGTATCACATAGCTAACAAATGCCAGAAATGAGTTTCAAACTCAGACTAAGGCATGATTTTACACTTTACCATACACTGTTTCCTTAGTTCCCATTCTTCATATACAAGCATAGAAAGGAGTAAATACAGATTTTGTGGAGGCCTTAAGTTGATATAATTTTGGTGAGTCCACACTAAGAAAAGGAATACAAAATTTCCAATAATATAGTAGTTATGAAAACAAACATTTAGTTAAGATGATAAATCACAGCAAATATATTAAAGATGAAAATACCAAAAAAAATCACAGAATTCAGAATAATAAAACAATATATTCATTAATTAACCGCCTGGTATCTACTGTCTTATGTTTTACTTCACAATTTTTGATCATCACTTTATGGGACAAATATTTCATAAATTATTTTTACATAGGTAATAAAAAGGTAATTTAGTACTGCCACTGGCATTGTTGAAGTATGTTTGATAATTTGTAGTCATAAAGCATCCTACTTTACACATAGACACATGCCTATATTGCAGTACTATTTCAGATTTTTTTTGCTTTCTATCAAAGAAATGTGGGTAATTTAATACCGTACTAGTCTTTCCTCACTTTCATCAGTGCAGTTAGAAGCAATAAACCAACCCCTTTATACTCCTTATTTTGGCTGTAATATTGTAAGAGAGCAAGTATTGATGACCCAGCCCTTGCTTTCAACTGATTCTCAATTGCAGGTAGCAAAAGTTGTTATTTTAGTAACTCTTACACCACGAAATATCAGTGGAAGCAGGATAATTAATGCCATTAAATCTAACCAGATTACATAATGAATTATAGAAAACCCAAAATCAATTTAGAAAACTCCTTTTTAATATTCTTCTCTGAAATGACCTCCAGTACCAAAATCTGTATGCCAGGATTCAGCCAGAGAAAGAGAACTAGCAGGATAGATCCATATATAAAGATATAGATATGTGCATACATAGTCATATATAGATATAAAAATGTTATTTATAGTCATATATACACAATATATGATAAATAGAATAATATACTTAACATAAATATACATATATAACATAATACATATACATATACATAACAATATATACCTAAATATACAGTCATATATAGATATAAATATTTTATATCTATAAACAAATATATTCTATAAATAAAATATCTATATCTATATATGACTATGTATACAGATATGTGCAGAAAGATACATCCATGTGTATAGTCATATATATAAATATTTTAAATGTATTTTAAGTTTTAAATAAATATATCTATAAATATATTCATACATGTCTGTATCTTTCTGTAATCTATCATTTATCTATCAATCATACATCATCTATCATCTATCTCCTATCATCTACCTATGTATCTATCCATCTATCTATCTGAAACATTTGATTAGAATGACTCCGTGTACACACTTGTGATGACTGGCTAAGCAAGTCTGAAATCTATACAGGAGGCTGTTAAGGAAGGGAAAATCAGGAGCAAGCTGGAAATCCACAGGTATGGGGAGAAGTTGTGCTATCAGGCTGGAATTTCTTCTCAAAGTAAATCTTAAAGATTATGAAATAAAATATGGGTGATCTTCAAACTGTATTCTCTAGTGCATACTTAATGATAAATCATGAGAGAAAAATGCCACTTATTAACACAATTTGTTTTCGTTAAATCATGTCAGTATTGTGTTTACTAACTGAATTATATACCATATATAACTGAAATGTTTCTATTACAGTGCCTAATCTTTATCATTCATTCGTTTTATCCCCATTCCCACTGACAGACAGACAGCCTGTAGAGAGAGGAAAATGAAACAAACAAAATGACAACATAAAACACTCTATGGTGAAATTATATAAAATCAACTAAATATTTGGTTTTGGGGTATTGAGTTTGATAAATTCTTTATAGATTTTGGTTACTAACCCTTTATCAGTATGTAATTTTCAAAAATCTTCTCCCATTCCAAAGGTTGCCTTTTAATTTTGTTGATTGTTTCCTTCACTGTGCAAAAGCTTTTTATCTCAATGAAGTCCCCATAGTTCATGTTTGCTTTTATTTCCCCTGCGTCCAGCAATGTGTCTAGTAAGAAGTTTCTACAACCTATCAAAGAGGTTGCTGCCTTTATTGTCCTCTAGGATTTTGATGGTTTCCTGTTTCACATTTAGTTCTTTCATGCATGTTGAATTTATTTTTGTGTATGGTATCAAAAAGTGGTCCAGGTTCATTTTTCTGCATGTTACTTACTGTCCAGTTTCCCCAACACCATTTGTTGAAGAGACTGTCCTTTTTCCATTGGATATTCTTTTCTGTTTTGTCAAAGATGAGTTAACCATATAGTTGTGGGTCCACTTCTGGTTTCTCTTTTCTGTTCCATTAATCTATGTGTCTGTTTCTGTGTCAGTACCATACTGTTTTGATGACTACAGCTTTGTACTATAACTTAAAGTCCAAAATTGTGATGCCTCCAGTTTGCTTTTCTTTTTCAAGATGGCTTTAGCTATGCAGGGTCTTTCGTGGTTCCATACGCATTTTAGGATTGCTTGTTCTACCTCTGTAAAAAATTCTGGTGGTATTTTAATAGGGATCGGATTAAATGTATAGATTGTTCTAGGTAGTACAGACATTTTAATAATATTTGTTCTTCCAATCCACAAACAAGGAATTTTTTTTTCTATTTCCTTGCGTCTTCTTCAATCTCTTTCATAAGTGTTCTCTAGTCTTCAGAGTACAGATCTTTTATCTCTTTGGTTAAGTTTATATCTCTTTGGTTAAGGTATCTTATAGGTTTTGGTGCAATTATAAATGGGATCAATTCCATGATTTCTCTTTCTGCTGCTTCATTATTGGTGTGTGGAACCCATTTCTGTACATTGATTTGTATCCTGCAACTTTACTAAATCCATATATCAGTTCTAGAAATTTTTTGGGAGAGTCTTTTGGGTTTTCTACCTAGAGTATCAAATCATCTGCAAAGAGTGTAAGTTTGACTTCTTTGACCATTTGGATGCCTTCTACTTCTTTTTTGTTGTCTGATTGCTGAGACTAAGACTGTTAGTATTATGTTAAATAACATTGGTGAGTTTGGACATTCCTGTATTCTTCCTAAACATAGAGGAAAAGCTCTCAGTTTTCCTCAATGAGGATGATATTAGCTGTGGGTCTTTCATATATGGCCTTTATGATATTGAGGTATGTTCCCTTTATCTTGAAGGTTTTAATCAAGAACTGGTGCTATATTTTGTTAACAGCTTTTTCTGCACCCATTGAGAGGATCTTATGGTCCTTATTCTTTCCTTTATTAATGTGGTGTATTATTGATTTGTGAACGTTGAACCACTCTTGCAGCCCAAGAATACATCCCACTTGATTGTGGTGAATGATTCTTTTAATGTACTGTTGGATTTGATTTACTAGTATTTTGTTGAGAATTTTTGCTCCAAGTTCATCTGAGATATTGGCCTGTAATTCTCTTTTTGGTTGGTTCTTTGTCTGGTTTTGGAATCAAGGTAATGCTGGACTTTAGTATGAGTTGGGAAGATTCCTTTCTATTTCTGTTTTTTGGAATAGTTTAAAAATAGGTATTAACTCTTATTTAAATATTTGGTAGAATTCTTCTGTGAAGCCATATGGCCTCGACTTTTTTTTCTTGGGAGTTTTTTGATTACTGAAACAATTTCTTTGCTGTTTTTTGTTCTGTTCAAGTTTTCTATTTCTTCCTGCTTCAGTTTTGATAGTATATGTGTTTCTAAGAATTTATCCATTTCTTCCAGGTTGTGCCAAGTTGGTGGCATACAGTTTTTCATAATATTGTCTTATTATTACTTGTATTTCTGTGGTGTTTGTTGTTATTTATTCTCTTTCATTTTTGATTTTATTTGGGTCCTTTCTCCTTTCTTTTTGATAACTCTGGCTAGAGATTTATCAATTGCATTATTTTTTTCAAAGATCCAGCTCCTGGTTTCATTGATCTGCTCTATTTTGCTTTTAGTTACTGTATAACTTATTTCTCCTTTTTATTATTTACTTTCTTCTGCTGGCTTTGGGCTTTGTTTATTGTTCTTTTCCTAGCCCCTTTTTTTTCTAAATTTTTGTTTTAATGTTTTTATTTATTTTTGAGATAGAAAGAGATAGAACATGAGCAGGGGAGGGGCAGAGAGAGAGGAAGACATAGAATCCGAAGCAGGCTCCAGGCTCTGAGCTGTCAGCACAGAGCCCAACTCGGGGCTCAAACTCATGGACTGTAAGATCATGACCTGAGCCGAAGTCAGACGCTCAACTGATTGAGCCACCTAGGTGCCCCTTCTATCTCCTTTATGTGTAAGATTAGGTTGCATATGTGAGATTTTTCTTGCTTCTTGATGTAGGCCTATATTACTATATACTTCTCTCTTAGGACTGCTTTTACTGCATCCCAAAGATTTTGGGCCATTGTGTTTCATTTTCAGTTGTCTCAAAATATATTTTGTAAATGTTTATTTATTCATTTTGAGACAGAGAGAGAGCATGAGCAGTGCGATGGGCAGAGAGAGAGGAGAGAGAGAATCCTAAGCAGGCTCCATGCTGTTGGATCTCACCAACCATGAGATCATGATCAGGATGAAATCCAGAGTCAGAGCTTAACTGGTTGAGCTACCCAGGCACCTCTCCATGTATTTTTATTTCTTCTTTCATTTCCCACCTGACCCATTCACTTTTTAGTAGCATGTTCTTTAACCTCTGTGTATTTGTGGTCTTTCCAATGTTTTTCCTGTGGTTGACTTAGTTTCATTGCATTGTGGCCAGAGAAGATGCATGGTATGATCTTAATATTTTTGTATTTGTTGAGTCCTATTTTGTGACCTAATATGTGATCTGTTCTGGAGAATGTTTCATGCGCATTTGAAAGAATGTGTATTCTGCTGTTTTAGAATGAAGTGTTCTGAATGTATCTGTTAAGTCCATCTGGACCAGAGTGTCATTCAAAACCACAGTTTCCTTTTTGATTTTCTGTTTGAATGATCTGTCCATTGATGTAAGTGGAATGTTAAAGTCCCCCACTATTATTGTAATATTATCAATTTGTTCTTCTTAATTGTTTGTTCTTCTTAATTGTAATATGTTTGGGTACTCCCATGTTGAGTGCATAAGTATTTACAAATTGTTATATCTTCTTGTTGGATATTCCCCTTTATTACTACACAGTGTCCTTTTTTGTCTCTTGTTATGGTCTTTGTTTTAAAGTCTAGTTTGTCCAATATAAGTATTCCTACTGTAGCTTTCTTTTGACATCCATTTGCATGATAAATGTTTCTCTATCCCCTCATTTTCAATATGCTGGTGTCCCTAGGTCTAAAATGAGTGTCTTGTAGGCAGCATATAGATAGTCTTTTTTTTTAATCCGTTCTGAAATGCTATGGCTTTTTATTGGAGCATTTTGTCTAGTTATATTCAAAGTAATTATTGATAGATATGAATTCCATTTAATTACTTGTTTTGTCATTATTTTATGAGATTTTCTCTGATCCTTTGTTGTCTTTGTCACTTTTGGTCTCTCTTTTGCACTCAAAGAGTCACTTTTAATATTTCTTGCAGGGCTGGTTTAGTGGTCATGAATTCCTAGTTTTTGTTGTCTGGGAAACTCTTTATCTCTACTTCTATTCTGAATGATAGCCTCGATGAATAGGGTATTCTTGGCTGCATATTTTTCCCATTTAGCACTTTGAATATATCATGCCACTCCCTTATGGCTTGCCAAATTCCCTTTGAAAAATCTCCTGCTAGGCTTATGGGTCTTTTCTTATCAGTTACTGGCTTCTTTTGTCTTGCTGCTTGAGATTTTTTTTTTCTTTTTCACAATATTTTGAAAATTTAATTATAGTATGTCTTGGTGTCGGCCTGATTTTGTTGATTTTGGTGGAATTTCTTTGTGCTTCATGGATCTGAATGTCTGTTTCCTTCCTCAGATTAGGAACTTTTTAGCTATTATTTTTTTAATGTTTTTTTTTTGGCCTCATTTTATCTATTGTTCTGAGACTATAATATAAATTTTATTACATTTGATGGAATCACTGGGTTCCTAAGTGTATTCTCATATGGAATAATTCTTCTTTCTCTCTTTTGTTCAGCTTTATTATTTTCCATTATTTTCTCTTCGAGGTCAGTAATTAGTTCCTATGCTTTCTCCAGCCTGCTATTTATTGCATCAAGCTTGTTTCCAGTCTCATTTATTGCATCTTCATCTCTGATTGATTCTAAAACTTTTATCTCTGTAGTAAGGGTCTTACTGATGTCTTCTTTTCTCAAACCCAATGAGTATCCTTATGATTGTTGCTATATTTAAAATTTCTTTAAATGTTTATGTATTTATTTTGAAAAAGAAAGAGGGGGGATCACAAGGGGGAAGGGGTAGAGAGAGAGGGAGAGAATTCCAAGCAGGCTCCAAGTTGTCAGTGCAGAGCTGGATGTGGGGCTCGATCTCATGAACTGTGAGATCATGACCTGAGCTGAAATCAAGAGTTGGATGCCTAACCGACTGAGCCACCCAGGTGTTCCATGATCCCCATGATGGCTCCTTTAAATTCCCCACGAGGCATGTTGCTTATATCTGTTTGCTTAGATCTTTGTCCGTGGCCTTAATTTGTTCTTTCATTTGGGAAAAATTCTTCTCCTGGTATTTTGTCTACATCTCTGCTTTCTTCTCTGTGTTAGAAAAGACAGTTATGTCTCCTTCTCCTGAAAGTAATGGCCTTATTAAGAAGAGATCACAGAGTACCCAGGGGCCTTCACTTCAGGGATTGCCTCTGATGTGTGCTGTGTGTGCTCTGTTGTTGTGTTGTGGCTGCTCTATCCTTCGGGACAATCATCTGCAGAGGCTCTACTTGACTGCTGTGGACAGTGTTGGGTCCCGGGACTGAATGTGGTGAGTTTTAACTAGATGTGCTCTGATTTGCTTGTGAAATGAGATCTGGCACCAACAACACCAGTGTTTCAGCCCAGCATAACACTGTGGCAGGGAAATATGGTGTGGGTAGGGGTTTGTGCTAGTCTTCTGGGGGAGGAGCCTGCCACACTGGGCCTGAGGCACACTTGACAGAGGAGGACAGTCCTACCAGAGTGCAGGGGGGATGGAGCTTGGTGTAGCAATTTAGGCAGCCAGTGTTCAAGTTGTGCTGCTTCCAGCCGGCGGCTCTGTGTTTATGCTGAGGAAGTACTAAATATATTCTAGTCATGTTCTTTGATATATACGTATTATAGAGAAAAAGAGAATGGTTTGTGAAGACTAGTTAACAGTCTCTGCTTATATAGACTATGTTACTTAACCAATATCACACAGCTAGAATATGTCCAACTGTAGATAGGAATGCAAATCTACCTGATTTTTCATGCTGTGCTATTAACTCTACAAATGGATGAAAAATGAACCAAGAATTTGTATTTGAGTTATAACTTGCCATAATGTATCTTATAGGTGCCTTTCCAACCAGTAGCTTTTTAAAGAAAAGTATTTAAGGGGCGCCTGCGTGGCTCAGTCGGTTAAGCGTCCGACTTCAGCTCAGGTCACGATCTCGCGGTCCGTGAGTTCGAGCCCCGCGTCGGGCTCTGGGCTGATGGCTCAGAGCCTGGAGCTCGCTTCTGATTCTGTGTCTCCCTCTCTCTCTGCCCCTCCCCTGTTCATGCTCTGTCTCTGTCTCAAAAATAAATAAACGTTAAAAAAAATTTTTAAAAAAGTATTTAAGTTAGTAAATATTTCTGGGATTTAGTAGTTAACCCTGTTCCCATAAAAAATGGAAAATATTTAATAAGATATTTAATTATCCTTTTTTAAAAGATAATAAAATAAAAATAATTTGTTAACTGGAAATTTATAGGCAATAAAGATGATTTAATCTCAACAGTCAGATACATTGTTTCAGAAAATATTTTTTTTAGTACTTATCATTTTACTTAATTCAAAATAAGTGTGATAAATGAGGGGAGAGGAATGATGGTTGAGTGATAAAAATATCAGAAAAAATGACATAGTGATACCTCATAGGCAGTATAAAGTTACCTGTATATTAAAGTCACAGACACTTGATTTTTCTAGAATTATACTGAATCTGCTAACATTTGCACGCTTGTCTCTCTGAATCAGTTTGTTTATATCTTTACCAAATATCTAAGCTTCTTCCTCTAGAATCTAATTCTCATCCTATTTTTTTTGGATATGGGCAAGAGAATACTTCCAATAATTTCATTTTCTTTCTGGTCAACGTCTAGCATCTTCTCAGTTTTCTTCCACAGATTTATCTTCCCAAAGTTCATAATTACTGCTGCTGTGTGTACCGCTAAGCTCAAGTAGTAAGCATTTGGGTGGAATTTACCCTTGTGGGCTAAGATGTTGACACAGACATATGTGAGATCCCTGTGGGGCTAGATAAGACGCAGTATGGGTCAGAGTTAGGAAATGGCTCTTCCTTCCCTGCTTCCATGAGAAAAGAGGGATCCAGTAAATCAATCTAGGTAATACACTGTTACATAAACTATCGGATAAATTTATCAAGGGACAATAATAGAGCATATTTAGTAGTATATAACATTTATATATTTATAACATTTACACACTTATATTTTTGGATATATGATATGTAAATCTATTTTTGAATTCTTGTGCAAGACCCTGCAAAGGTTAGGGTTAGGCCTGCCTCATATTTTTCCAAGATGGAAGAAATTTAATTTCTTTTGTTAAAAGAGCACTTCTTATATCTCTATGGTTCTGTGAAGTTATTTCTCCTAAAATATAACCTTTTATTTCCCATCACTTTACTCTTTTCTGTAATTTCCTCAGATATCTACAATTAGCTGACATACCCGTCACAATTGCTGTAGGAAACATCTCTTAGATAAGCCTCCAACCCACCCTGGCCTTATCATCTTCCTTAAGCACACAAAATTCCACCACTAAGTTCTTCATACACAGAAATTGTAGAGTTGCTCATGATGTGAAGCAGACTATCTTATCTCTACAAATTTTTATTATACCATAGTTCTCTTATTCCATGTATTACTTGTTAACTTGTATAATTGTTACCTGCATAGTTATTTTAACCCACCCTCTTTAATGTAAGCTCCTTGAGGGCGTGGACTGTATCTCACCTATATGAGCTCCCCCCACACACACCCAATTTTTTACAATCTCTCTCTTTCCATAATATGCATACACTGTAATTATCATACTGTAGTGTTTATAGATTTCATCAAACAGTGTTATGCCAGTAGGTGGATGTATAAATCATTTCAGTGGTACTTACTAACCACATTTATATCACATTTTATGTGAATTTTGTCTTTGAAGTTTATCTTTTAGAAAATGAAAATTTATTATAAACTAGCCTTAGTAGATAAAACTACAAGAATAGGTCTTGCTTCAAATAAGTTCAATGGAAGTAAATGAAATCTAAAAGCTCTGTGTTGAATTTTTAGAAATCTTATTTTATATCCTTTATTTTTTTCTTATTTCTAGCACATTACAGAACTCTAAATTAAATTTAACTATGGGTTTTTAGATGTAGTTTATCTCTTGGATGAATCAATTAGCATAATTGATTGGCTTGAGCCAAAAGTATCTGCATTTTACACTCCCCAAATTACTAGTTGCCAAATTATTCTATGGTTAATTAAAATATCATTGGTATGAGACAGCCATGAATATCTTGAAGAGTTGTTTTTTTTTAAATAGCATTTTCTTACTGGGAGCTACAAGTTTATATTTTTCAGAAATGTATGTGGCTGTGCCTGAGCTAAGTGTAGGATAGATTTTCTGTAAGCTTGAATGGTAATTGTTAGAATCATTTTCTTCCACTAAATTCATTAAAGAGAAGATTTAGTCATTATGGTTTTGTATTTGCAAATCAACCCTATAGTAAATAATGGTTTGTTTTAGTTTTAATATGACATAGGCTATTTATATTTAGCATAAATGCCTTATGTAATCCACAGAAACTGCCAAAATACTTTAATGATTCAAAAATATTTATAATTATGATGTACACTAGTTATTTAAAAGTAACACTGTGGTGAGATTCTGAAAACCCAGTTGCCAATTCTTCACTGTGTTAATGTGTAGTTTTTTTTAAATAATGGTACTTACAGGGCACCTGAGTGACTCAGTCGGTTAAGTATTCAACTTCAGCTCAGGTCATGATCTCGCACTCCATGAGTTCAAGCCCCACATCGTGCTCTGTGCTGACAGCTCGGAGCCTGGAGCCTGCTTCAGATTCTGTGTCTCCCTCTCTCTGACCCTCCCCCATTCATGCTCTTTCTCTATCTCAGAAATAAATAAAAATTAAAAAAAATATTAAAAAAAATAATGGTACTTACTCTAAGGATTATTCTGTATGTAAAATGAGATAATACATGCTAAGTATGTAATTGTGTTATTTATTTAATTAACACTAGTTTCCAATAGTATTTCTCTGTTAATTTTATTATTTTTATTACCTCTCTAGTTTTCATATTCCTTACAGTAACATGAAGGTTTGTACTGATTAATCTTTAAAGTTCTCTTTTCTCTTGAAATTCTATTGTGATATGATCTATATAAATGTTAGCTTATTATCTGTTGAAGGGATAGTGAGAGATAAATCTCTGAATGTTTTCTTCTGTCTGATGGCAGAGGTCACTTTTTCCTATTGCTAAATATTCTCATGGATCACAGAATAACATTTTATAACCTATAGTTTTATGAATATTTTACCAGAATAAAATTTACATTTATGAAATCCCATCAATTAGCATTTAGTCAGGAAATAACACTTAGTTTCAGTGACTGTGTTTTATTTTGCTTTTCTAGAAAACTTTATTACAATTTAAAATGCCTCATCTCATTTGCTTAGTATGAAAATGATGGTGAACATGTGGGAGAGTTGAGATTGCTACTTGGTTCACTTCTACCTATTAAGCTAAAAATCCTCCAAAACACGAATTTATTCAACAGCTACTCCAGAAGCTACTACATCCAACATGTTTTGAATGATATTTTGTAAGACAAATATAAGAATATTACAGTGGACCTAAAGAAAAGTGACAGGGGTTAGACATGTAACTGGAGAGGTTTCCCAACCCAGATTAGAAATGTTTTTTCACTCTGACGTGAGAAAATTGATAAAGGGAAAAGGAATAAATAAGGTAACCTAAGAAAGATTACACAAATGGGGTACCCCATCACACAGAAAAATCAATAAGAATTTTTTTGTATAAAACTATAAGCAGCAATGTACTTTATATACTCTAGGAAGAGGTCATGTATAACACAGCTCCATAAGTGTTACCTAGGATACTGGCAATGGAAGAATAATTATGCTGGGATAGATTCTAGGGTGTTTTCAGTGCATTCTGATGGTTTCTTTTTCTCCATATGAGAGAAATTAAAGACTATGCCAAATGAAGATGGGCTTAGAGGATGATGAAATCAATTAAGTTCCTAGAATCATATACTTTAAGAAGGACAACCAAAATCAAATTAAATTTTATCTTGCAGGCTTAAGATCAGGAATTGTGATCTTTATGAAAAAACTCAACAATTTAATGACGTTAATGGTATAGTAGAAAGTCTGGGAGTCAAGACAATGAGCTTATTACTCTAGAGTAAGCAACTTATCCTCTTTGATCCTTACTATAAAACTTACAAAATTGAGAAATCTTAAAATGCCCTTGAACCCTAAAACATTGTTTCTTTGGAGACCAAGATCAAATTGCAATTAACATCCCCTGCATCCACTTCAGTATTTTTCCTTACACCCCTCTAAAATTAGAATATAATCAATTTTTATTATCAGTGTCAAGTAACTTAAATAATATACTTATAGTCTCTTTCTATGATCTATGAGCAAAGGTAACAATTTTTGTGTTCATATATTCATTAGTATATCTTCATTTTTAGTAGTTCAATATAGTTAGGACTTTTATTAAAAATAAACTAAAAGACAAAGGATAAGTTTGAACTAATATATTTGAGAGAGATATAGTCATGATTTAAAGAGCAACAACTGCAAAATCTGCGTGAGAAGAATCATGGGGAGAACAAGAGAAGCAGGGAATATTTGTGTCAGAGAAGAATCATAGAATGTGGAATAGATTATACATTTGCTAAGGTTCTGAAGTACAAATGTATCTGGAAGTTATTCTGCCTACTTTGAAGCTTTGGACTGTCTGGCATGGCTACAACTATCTCATGAGAGATCCCTTATAAATGGATAATGCAAATTGTACCAAATTATCTTACTACAACTTAATGATTAGACTAGGAACATTGTTGGACCTCAAAACAGCCACCTCTTACTCTGACCAGCAGACTACATAATCATCCTGCAATTGAGTTGCCTTATAAAACAGTTACCAGTGAAGTTCATGAAATAATTTTGTAGGAGAATTTAATATATTCTCACATTATGAGGTTCTGAGATCATGAGGTTGGCTGTTTACTTTCAGAACACTGAGAACAGAAAACATTCCATCTTTTTGAATATTCTGAGTATCAAGGGACTTCCTAAGGTAGAGTTCACCTATGATTTTATATAGACTACATAAACACACACAGAAAGAGTAACCTTAAAGCAAAACAATGAATAAGAAAATATTTGAAGTGATAAGGTGTAAGAAGTAGAATTTATCAGGAAATGTACTGACATAAAGTCAAATAACATGGTTCAAAAGAAGAAATTGTAAGGAAACTATAATTAAAATCCAGGATGGAATGTTCTCCAACATAATCTGAATATATGGTCTTGCTTTCCCACATAGACATCCTTCCCCTACTGGGGCTCTTATAAAGCCTGTGCCTCCCAGTCTTATCTAACAGTATGGGTCTGAATTGTTTGGGAAATAAGAGTAAAGGAGAACTTACATATTATCTGAAACCCTTTTGTGTTTTTATTCCTCTGAACCTCTGAAACAACTTTCTACCTGAAGTTCTTCTTCTGTCTTCTCTTTCACTTTTCTAAACCCCTTGCATCTGTTGACACCAAGTACCAATGTCAGGGTCAAAAAGTAGTCTCTTTAGAAATGTTAATAGAAACCTAATTTTTTTTATATTTGTCTTATTTAATTGGATAAAGTTTGATTAATATATTAGAAAATAGAATACTTCTGTAATTGTGGAATCTAAATATTTTCACCTATTGCTGTTGGTTAAATTGTATTTGCATATATGTAATACATTCAGTAATTAAAACATCTACACTTAAATAAACTTTTTAAGTTTATTTATTTATTTTGAAGAGAGAGAGAGAGAGAGACTTTGTGTATGCATGAGCGGGGGAAGGAAGAGAGAGGCAGAGAGGGTGAGAGAGAATCCCAAGCAGGCTCCACACTGTTAGCATGGAGCCCGATGTGGGGCTCCAACTCATGAGACATGAGATCATGACCTGAGCCGAAATCAAGAGTCAGATGCTTAAATGACCAAGCCCCCCCAGAATTAACACTCTTCTTTATCTGTGGGCAGACTATATGCAACTCCATATGCATCTCCCACCCTTGAATTCGGACTTAATTACATGAGTTAATTTGGACAATGAAATGTTAGTTAATATAATGCAAATAGATGTTCAAAATGTGTGTGTGCAGTCAGTATGCACACTACTTAGAAAGTATGAGCTTTTAGGTCACCGCCATTACCAAGATAAATTTCTTCCAGGTAGCTGTTGCTTTTCCAACATGGGCTGCAAAATTAAAATTCATAGTAGACCAGAACATAAATGGCAATGAAAAGTAGGCAAGAAAGTCAAATTATGGCTGACCATAGACACATGAAAAGGAAAATTTAATTGTTAGATGCCACTGAGATTTGGTGACTGTTTATTAAGCAATCACTAATATGTAACATTCCTCTGCTAAGTAAATAAAGGGCTTGAGAAAATCAGTCCTATAGATAAAAATAAAATAGTGATAAAGTCCAGGAATGAAGATGGTAAGATAGAAATTAAATTTAAATAAGGGAATCAGGAATGGTTTTATATTGATGGTCTTATATTGATTGGAGGCTATTGAGGAAATGAGCCATGTACATATCAGTGGAGATGTAATTCCATGCCAAAAGATGAGTAAGTGCAAAGGTCCTGCAACTAGAATGTGCCAACCACACTTAAGGAATAGCAAAGGGCTAAGGAGGGTAAGTAGACAGACTCTAAAGGCATTAGATTCATTCTGAATTACATGGGAAGTCACTGGATGATTCTCAAACTGTATTAATGAAGTAGAAGATGAGATTTATCTTTTGAAAGAATTACTGTATCTGCTTTGTAGAGAATTGGCTGAAGGATGAAAAGCTAGAGTTTCAGCAACCAGGATGGTTAGGAGGCTATTGCAATAATTCAGAAGAGAGTTAAAGATAGCTTAAAGAAAAGTTTAGAAAAGGAGGGGTGTTGCAGATCAGAAATCTTCAGTTTCTGTACATTTTGGAGGTTCATTTGAGAATATTTGCTGATTAATTTTGATGTGAAAATTGAAAGGACTGATATTATTGCTAAATTGTCCAGAAAAACTGTAAAGTAAAGTTACTACCCACCAAGACAGGAAAGACAGTTTAGGGAGTAGCAACAACAGAAGTCACACATTTAAAAACATTTAACCTAGCATAAGTTCAAGGGATATGTATGTGATAGGATATTGAGTAGAGAATTTTCCTTATGCCCTGCAAAACAGCACTGGAGTCCATAGTCATAGGCAATGAACTCTAGATTCACATATTTTGTAAAAGTCTACTCATACATAGAGCCAGGAACTATCTTCCAGGGCTTACAAAATCAGATCAAGCCATGCCTTTCACAATGGACTCCTTTTCCCCTCACTCTCCTATTCCATCACACACCGCTCTAGTGTATGTAATCAAATCACTAAGGAGGGGGAGAAAAGGGAGAAAGTCCTGCGCTATCACTGATGGTAAATAAAATGGTTTTACTTACCCTTGTTTTTGGGAAAGAAGTGAGATTCTTTCCTCACCAAGCAGAGTAAACATTTATAAGTATAGATCCACCTTATAGACATAGAAATTGAAGGTTTCTTCAAGGTAGGAGACTGGTATCTTATTTTATGGCAGGAAGATAACTGCACCTTAAGTCTCAAAATATTTATGCTACTATATGGGAACTCTTTGGGCAATTTGACATATGTTCCTGAACTCAGTGTTTAGTGTCTTTGTTGTTGTTGTTGTTATTGTTGTTCATTGAAGACGATGTAGCTTGAGATAGAAGCCTAAAGCAAACAATCAAGAAGAATCCAGAAGTGCCTCGGTGGCTCATTTGATCAAGGGTCTGACTTTGGCTTAGGTCATGATTTCATGGATTGTGAGTTTATTGCCCCTGTCAGGCTCCAACCTGACCGTGCAGAGCCTGTTTGGGATTCTCTCTGCCCCTCCCCAGCTTGTGCATGTTCTCTCTCTCAAAATAAATAAATAAATAAATAAATAAATAAATAAATAAACAAACAAACAAACAAACTTTAAAAAGAAAGAATCTATGGCATCTCTGCAAAAAAAAAAAAAAAGGCAGTTAAAACTACTTAGTGGTTCCTTTGGCTCCATCTTTGGGCATGGAGGTTAGAGATGGCTCATAGGACTGTCCAAGGGTCTGCTATGCCAGTAAAAGTGGCACACTACCCAGAGATGACTTATAATGGACTACTACTAGAGCCATATTAGACAAAGATGCTCCTTTATAAGGAGCTCCTCACAGAGGGAACAGAGCAAAGCTTAACATTGTTCCTAGAATTTGATCATGGTGGGCTGAAGCCATTAGTAGGAGGCATAAAAAAAACAAGCCAGAATGAAAACATAGATATCTTCTTACTAAACAAAATGAACAGATTATAAATGAAGTTACCTGCCTCTTCTATTATGCTTTTCAACTTCAGTCCCATAGTTATAAGATTCTTCAAAACAGAGAGAAAGACTGTATCTCAGAATCAGACCATGATGCCCAGTCTCTTCATATGCTAGGTTCTGGGTTAGGAGGAGGAGAAGTAAAAGTGGCCATTCTCTTCTTTCCAACTCCAACTGCTATTGGAAACTGGGTACTTCTGAGGGAAGTGGATTACATATGATTAAATCAATAGTTAAGATTGGGTTTTTAAACATAATTGTTTTTAATACTTAATATGAAAGAGTGAATAATAACCTTGAGATTATCCAGATACATATTTATAGATCAGGAAGTAGAGACTTAATGTTCATAGTTGAAAGTAATGATAGGAGAAAAAAATTCTAAACTTTAATTTCTTTACTTAGGTCAGAACGTTGTAAATCATAACAAATACCTTAATATAGATTATATTTCTGCATTTGAATAACACCTTTTTCTAATAATCTCCTATATTCTTCCTTGCTATAATGTAGTTGTAAGAGAAAACGTAATAATTATGTCTCTTAGCCCTTCAAAAGATATCTGCAGCAGTAACAAATTTAGTGCTTTCCTAAAATATTAATGTAAAAATTACATTTAATAAGAAATGCCCTCTCCTCTGAATTTACACAAATTTTGTTGTGAGGATGCAAAGTGATAGTCTTCACAGAACTAGAATAAAGAATCCTAAAATTTGTATGGGAACACAAAATACTGAAATAGCAAAACAATCTTGAAAAATAAAAACAAAGCTGGAGGTATCACAATTCCAGATTTTAAGCTGTATTACAAAACTCTAAGCAACAAGATAGTATGGTACTGTCACAAAAACAGACACATAGATCAATGGAACAGAATATAAAACCCAGACATGGACCCATAAATGTATGGCCAATTATCTTTGACAAAGCTAGAAAGAATATATCATGGAAAAAGAGACCGTTGATTCAGCAAATGGTGTTGAGAAAACTGGATAGCGACATGCAGAAGACCTTTCACCAATAGATGACATATCTCCTATTGAACTATTAGTAATGTGCCAAGACAATGGAAAACAACAATCTCTATACGCTATTCCCTAGTTTTTGAAACTTCATGTTATGCCACTTTACATTTGCAAAAGTCTTACATTAGTACCTTTTTTTTTTTTTTTGGCTAACCTAAAGAAATCCAAAGAAACTTCTTTGCTTTTATGAAAAATAGAGGAAAAGGAAAAATAGAGGTCAGTATTTGATTTTTGATTTTTTTGTAGTGAGCCATTAAAGAGACGGTGTGTATTCTGAGCAGTGAGAGTGGCCCTGCCAAGCTCTTTATCCAGAAATTACACTCAGCATCTCAGTATCAAGCCTCTATCACTTTGAACTGTGTCTGAGCATCTGTGCTTTATCTCAATTTTGTATACCTATTTTGTATATTTATTATACTATATATATTTTGTATATCTATTAGCAAGATGTGTCCTAAAGTATTAGAAAAGCCCAAGAAAGGTTATTTCATAGGATCTGAGAATGTTCAAATTTTTTTTCATATAATTAGTGATAATTGCTTCCTTGCTTTACACCATTTTGCTTATGGAGGTTTTCATAGGAGTGCTCTACTTTCTGATAGTAAAGGAAACCTGTTACCAGCAAGCTAATGTAACACTCAAAATGTAAAGGAAAATATATGAAATAAAAACAATCAACAATTTCAAACTTTAGACGTCAACAACCTCAGTCATTCCTTTATTATAGTTGTGATTTTTTCATTGAAAAAGACATGATTTTAACTATTGATTTACCTGTCCATTTTTAATGTATTGAAGAGACTTCATCTGTTATTTTCTTTTTCAAACACAGCAAATTTGTTTCTTTTTCTATTGTGTATTTTGTTGCTTCACTTTATTTGGAAAAATTTACCCCTTGGCACAAAAACAGACACATAGACCAATGGAATAGAATAGAAACCCCAGAACTAGACCCACAAACGTATAGCCAACTCATCTTTGACAAAGCAGGAAAGAACATCCAATGGAAAAAAGACAGTCTCTTTAACAAATGGTGCTGGGAGAACTGGACAGCAACATGCAGAAGGTTGAAACTAGACCACTTTCTCACACCATTCACAAAAATAAACTCAAAATGGATAAAGGACCTGAATGTGAGACAGGAAACCATCAAAACCTTAGAGGAGAAAGCAGGAAAAGACCTCTCTGACCTCAGCCATAGCAATCTCTTACTCGACACATCCCCAAAGGCAAGGGAATTAAAAGCAAAAGTGAATTACTGGGACCTTATGAAGATAAAAAGCTTCTGCACAGCAAAGGAAACAACCAACGAAACTAAAAGGCAACCAACGGAATGGGAAAAGATATTTGCAAATGACATATCGGACAAAGGGCTAGTATCCAAAATCTATAAAGAGCTCACCAAACTCCACACCCGAAAAACAAATAACCCAGTGAAGAAATGGGCAGAAAACATGAAAAGACTCTTCTCTAAAGAAGACATCCGGATGGCCAACAGGCACATGAAAAGATGTTCAACGTTGCTCCTTATCAGGGAAATACAAATCAAAACCACACTCAGATATCACCTCACGCCAATCAGAGTGGCCAAAATGAACAAATCAGGAGACTATAGATGCTGGAGAGGATGTGGAGAAACGGGAACCCTCTTGCACTGTTGGTGGGAATGCAAATTGGTGCAGCCGCTCTGGAAAGCAGTGTGGAGGTTCCTCAGAAAATTAAAAATAGACCTACCCTATGACCCAGCAATAGCACTGCTAGGAATTTATCCAAGGGATACAGGAGTACTGATGCATAGGGGCACTTGTACCCCAATGTTTATAGCAGCACTCTCAACAATAGCCAAATTATGGAAAGAGCCTAAATGTCCATCCACTGATGAATGGATAAAGAAATTGTGGTTTATATACATAATGGAATACTACGTGGCAATGAGAAAGAATGAAATATGGCCTTTTGTAGCAACGTGGATGGAACTGGAGAGTGTGATGCTAAGTGAAATAAGCCATACAGAGAAAGACAGATACCATATGGTTTCACTCTTATGTGGATCCTAAGAAACTTAACAGAAACCCATGGGGGAAGGGAAGGAAAAAAAAAAGGGGGTTAGAGTGGGAGAGAGCCAAAACATAAGAGACTGTTAAAAACTGAGAACAAACTGAGGGTTGACGGGGGGTGGGAGGGAGGGGATGGTGGGCGATGGGTATTGAGGAGGGCACCTTTTGGGATGAGCACTGGGTGTTGTATGGAAACCAATTTGACAATAAATTTCATATATTAAAAAAAACTGAATTGCTAGAAAAACAAAATGAAAAAGATTAAAGTACATATCCACTTAAAAAAATTTACCCTTAAATATTTATAAACAAACTAGTAGGGTATATCTTGATCAATCACTGTTCAATATAGTTAGAGACAGAGCTTTTAAAATGTATTATGCTGCAAGATGACACTGAAGAGCAAAGCATTTAACCCTGTGGGAGGCTAGAGATACCTCTCTTTTTGTAAGCTTGAGGCCAACAAGTATGCAAACATGTTCATTTCATTTGGAAATGTTAGGAGGTATCCAGATGCCCAGATAACTTTAGTAGTTAAAGCCAACTAGTTGGATGCTTCAGAAATTATGAACAGAAGTTGAGATTACACTTCAAATACAGAAAAAAATCAATAAAAACGTATTCAAACATAATTTGTTAGGTGTAGTTAAATAAGCATTTTCCTCCAGATCAGTTTCAATGATTGCACTGTAATAGTGGTTTTAACCTAGAATTAAAGATGATCCTTCCTTAGGTGTAACTTTTCATGCCAGGTGTTCAGCTGGTAGCTGTTCCACTCACAAATTGACTGAAATGATTGCCAAATCTTGGTGAAAAGAAGCATAATGGAGCAATGATGCTATCAATCTCTGATTTCCTTGGTTCTTCTCAGAAATAGCTATTAAATTTGTGCAACATGCAGCATTGCCCTGTTGATGAGCCTTTCCTAATCACGCCGAAGAGATTTGTTGTTGTTCTTAGTGTTGTTGTTGTTGTTGTTGTTGCTGTTGTCCCTCCCCCCACACACACACACTGTCTGCTGAAGGTTTGAAAATTAGTGAACATTCCTCATTCATCTATTTACTTGTTCAATAATATTACTTGAGGCCCTAGGGCATGCTAACCACTGGGATGATGTATTAGTTCTGGTCCAACTAAAACAGAAACTACCTTGTAATTTGAACAGAGGAAGTTTAGTATATAAAGAATTGTTAATATTAAGAGGGAACTCAAGTAATAATGAATTGACTCATAAGAAGTAAAGAGACATCTAAAGAATACAGGAACCACACTACACTAGGGCTTGGAGAATGCCCAAGGAAGAGCTCCTTACCCCATGCTGAGATCTAGAAAATGATGCTGACAGTACAGCCATGACTCACTGAAAGATAAATCACTATGGTGCCACACCAGTGCAAATTGATGCAAGTTCATATTTAGATTGCAACAGAAAGCACTCAGGGGGATATATGTTATCTGAGGCACTCCAAAAGAGTTGTTGACGGAAGTTGACAGGTGGTAGATGCTGTTTGTTACCATGGACTACAGGAGCCAGAGAGAAGTTGTCCCAATTGCAGGAGCCTAGCGATGG
Source organism: Acinonyx jubatus (assembly GCF_027475565.1). Taxonomy (NCBI): domain Eukaryota; kingdom Metazoa; phylum Chordata; class Mammalia; order Carnivora; family Felidae; genus Acinonyx; species Acinonyx jubatus. The sequence goes on from NC_069386.1 coordinate 89,500,074, forward strand.
AAAAAGTGTCCCATACCGTAGGAGATTTGCATTGGTTTCCTATCTGTCTTCTACCAAACTGCTTGATGATTTTCTAAAGCATGCTATGCCATACATTATTTTGCAGCAATTCTACATTTTGGTATGGGCCCATAAAGGAGATTATCATGCAAGACATCAGGCAATGTTAAATTTTCAAGAGAAAGTTCCATTTTTTTTTCCACCGGCTGCAATGACCTGTAGTGATTGAGTAAAGATATGAGTGATGTTCTTGAGTATGAGCCTTAAATATGGAATATACAGTCATCCATTTTTATATGGAATGGTTCCAAAAGCTGCTTGGGTTCCCAGTACATGATATGGATACCATATGCATTAGCATCTGCAAAAAGACCACTGACCTATTTTATTAATAGGATGGCTCATTGTACTTTGGCTAGAGGATTTGTCAAAATAGAATTATGTTCTCCATTCTCTGGTACATATCATTTTAGGATAAGGAATTTTACTGTTGTTTTTATTTTCTAATACATAGAAAATTTGTGAAATTAAAGCTCTTAAAAAGAATATATTGTTTTCCCAATGAAACTCTTAAATAAAATATCCCGTCTTTCTATGATGAAGCTAACAAGTCATGGGAGCATCCTCAATTTTTATGTGGTGGAGACTTCTGACTGCAATGAAATAGTATGCCTGGTTTACTAGAGAAATTTTCCATAACATGGGAACCTGGCAATACATGTGTAGTATCTCTGTATTAGTTTTCTACTACTGCTTTAACAAATTGTCACAGATTTGGTAGCTTAAAAAATGTGTTATCTTATAGTTCTACAAGTCAAAAAGCTCATATGGGTCTTATGGGGCTAAAATCAAGGTTCTGGCAGAGCTACACTAACACTATTGTCATAGAAGAGCATGCTGTTTAATTTCCACATACCTGTGAATTTTCCAGTTTTCCTTCTGATGTCTAGTTTCATTCCATTGTGGTCAGAAAAGATGCTAGATATTTCAACCATTTTAAATTTCTTCACACTTGTTCTGAAACATAACATGTGATCTATCAGAGAATGTCCCATGTGCACTTGAGAAGAATGTGTATTCTGCTGCTGTTGGTTAGGATACTCTGTATCTATCTATTAGGTACATTTGGGCTATGATGTTGTTCAAGTTTACTGTTCTGTATTGATTTTCTATAAATGTGCTATCTACTATTGAACATAGGGTGGTAGTCTTTTATTATTATTGTATTGTTGTCTATTTGTTCCTTCAGATACGTGCACGTTTGCTTGACAGATTTGGTGCTTAGATGTTGGTACATATATTTTTATGATTATTATATTCCTGATGAATTGGTTCCTTCATAGTTACATAATAGCCTCCTTTGTCTTTTGTGACAAGTAGACTTGAAGTCTATTTTGTCTGCTATCATTTGATTATCATTTCATAGAAGATAAAACAGGATTTTTGCTTGGTTATTTTTAATTGTTTCTCTTTATCAATATTCTCATTTTGTCCATATATCATTTCCTTCATTTTATTTGGTATTGTAATCAGTGTTCTCTTAGAAATCACTTAGCTTGAAACTTATTTGTATTCTTTGTCAATAATTCCTAGATCTCCAATTCCTTAGGCTTGGTAACTAGATATTTATTTTATCCATTCAATTGTGTCATGTTTTCCAAATATTCGTGTTCTTTGTAGTTTTGTTTTGGTGTCTGCAAATTTTGAAGAAATAGTCACTTCTCTCTGGCTTTGATTGGGAAATACCTTCACCATTCTGGCTAGAGATTCCGAGCTTTTGTTTCTAAGTGCCTCAGCTGTCTAGTCTTTTTATTTAATTTTTCTATCAGGAGCTCATAATCTCTTATATATGTCACTCTCCCCTATTGATTTTCAAGTCTGCAAGATACTATCTCTAAGCCACTTTTAAAACAGAAAAAAAAGTGCTAAAATGCTAACATTTTAGTTGCAAGGAGTATAACAATATAATGAGTGAAAGTAAATTTCTGCTTTCTTAGCTTGAATGTCCTTTGTGTTGAACATTTCAAGTAGGCATGTATGTTGACCACGAAAATAATTGAAGTTTATTTGTAAATTAATAAACTTTAGTCATTGTTCCAATAAACCAAAATAGGCTCTTGAGAGAATGAGCTTTATCTGCATATAGATAAAAACAATGAACTGTTGTTTTAGATTTTAAAATTGAAAGAAAACTTTTTCTTGAGGATATTTCAGGTAGGAGACAACAGGTGTTGTAGCATCCTTTAATAGAGACAAAAGTAAATGACTGCGCAATCTGCTTGTCTCCCTAGGAGAATAGTTGTGTTATTATTAGCACTACCAAGGGAAACAGATTTTATGCTGGCGAATAAGTTGGCAATCTGAATGACCGGCTCCATTTCACAAAGTCACTTTACAACGGAAAAGTTATATAATAACGCATGGAGCCTGTCTCTGTGAATAATTGGCTTCCTTACAAAGCTCAAGATGATAAATAAATAAATTTAAGCACCATCAGCGATAAATTATTATGTTTACAAAATTAAATTCTAATATACATAATAAATTACATGGTTTCCAAAACAATTTTTGTCTTGTCTTACTGGCTCTATCACCACATTTAAACAGGTTTAGCACTTCAGTTGAATATCTTTTTTGGCTTTTTTTTTTGATCGGCCAAATTGACTAGCATAGAATGGTGTATAGTTTATTTAGTTTCCTCATCTTTGCTCATTATCTGTTTTCGGAGATAACTGTTTAACCACTTCTATTCTGTCTTCAGACTTTTAATGTACTATGTTCTCCTAGTTGTTCTTCTACATGGCCCTCTTCTCTTCCATTTTTTTTCCTCTGACTCCTCACCCTACAGAAACTCTCTGAGCTCTGACTACATCATTTTTTCTGTAATTATTCTCATTCCTTAGAGAATTTTACCTAGGTATTTAGATTTAAATCATATTTATGCACAAATATTTCTAAAATAACACTTTACACCAAGCTCACCCAAAAATATATCTACTGTATCTCTACTTTGAAGTCTAATGAGCATGTCAAACTTCCCTGTAAAATCTAAGTATTGATTGATTCCCTTTTCAAAACTGTGCATGACTTAGTCTTTCACAAATTTGCAAAAGCACAAACATTAACCCTCTTTTTGCAGGGCAGAGCCCTGTAGTTATCTTTCTCTAAACTCTCTCTCCATGTCTTATTGACCACTTTTGAAACTGTACCTTAAAATTAGGTCATGAAAGTATCACATAAATCACCTCCGCCTCCATTAGACTGTCCAAATCAATGTTACGTCTCCCATATTGTAATCATCAAACTTGTTATCCTGACTCTACTCTTTCACATTTTATAATATTTGATAAAACAGCATATGAGTGTATATGTGTGTATTTATATAAATGCTATAGGAATTTTGAAAATAAAAGTACATTCATAAACTCATCAAATTCCTGTTACTAGATCTGTTACATAAAACTCCCCTCTTCACCTTACTTTTCCTTCAGAGAAAATCATTTTTGTAAACATTTTGTTTTCTCTACCACCAAAAACAATTGGAAAGCTGTATGAAGAATGTGACACAGGAGAGCCTGGGTGGTTCAGTCGGTTGAGCATCTGACTCTTGATTTTGGCTCTGGTCATGGTCCCAGGGTCGCGGGACGAGCCCAGCATTGGGCTCTGAGCTTGAGTGTGGAGATGGCTTGGGATTCTCTCTCTTTCCCTCTGCTTCTCTCCCCCTCTTGAGTACTCTATCTCTCTTAAAAAAATCTTAAAAACTATGTGAAAAAAAAAGTTTTTGGACATTTTATAATAGTCATAAAGAACTGTGATCTCTGAGAGAAACAATACAATTAAGGTGAACCCAGTGGCTTCTCCAGTTTTCTTTCTAGGAACACATTCTGGGCTACAGTGCAAGGAGGGGAATTCCAGGGTGGTGGTGGAAACTGAGATTGCGGCCAAAGTTGGCTCAGGGGGCAGGAGAATAACTCCAGGTGTCTACATGGGGATTTCTTTGAGTATCTGCATAAAAATAAACTATGGATGCAAAGTGTGATGTATGGCAAAAAATTACCCCCAGAGTAAAGGTACTCCAGATCCGTCCCTGCCCTAGCTTGACACCAGTGGTAGTTTAGCTCTGCTACTAATGTGTGATGTGTGTGTCTACTTTTTTCCTGAATGCCTCAGATGATCAATAAAAATCTCCACTCCCAGGTTTGGCTGTCTGGAGATTAAATATCTCTATACCCTGTCTGAGCTCTGGAAATTATTTAGCTTACATTGTCCTGGTTGATATTTTTGATAGTAATTTTGTCATTACAATATTATATTTCTTTATAAACACTAAAACATTGTCTTCCATATTTCCTTCTTATATCCATCTAAATTTATATGACAAAATATACAGAGATTCAAATTCATTTTTTTCTTGATGGATAACCAATTTACCCAGCAAAATTTATTGAGCGACTTATCCTTTCCTCCTGATCTACAATGGATTCTCTGTTGAATCAACTTTATATATATGAAAGGATTTGGTTTTAGACAATTTATTATTTTATTGCTCTGTACCAATACCACATTTTTTTTACTAGATCTTTATAATATCATTATATCTTATAAAGAGTCCCTTTACCAGCAACTTGCTCATTTGGAGTGATTATGAAATTCTTAGGTCTGCTTTCTTCTTTCTCTTGATCTTTGTAAACATATTAGAATCAGCTTGTTAGGTTCATGAAATACCATATCATGATTTTGATAGAAATTATATTCTGTCTACAGATCAGTATGGAATATGACGAAAAAAATTTTTTAGGAATAAAATCTAAATTTTAATTGCACACGGATTATAAATTGGGCAGTAATACCCATTAATAAAACTATGATTACAGAATTGAATATGTACATACCTTTATAAGTTTTTTAACGTTTATTCATTTTTGAGAGGCACAGAGAGACAGAGCATGAGTGGGGAGGGACAGAGAGAGAGGGAGACACAAGAATCTGAAGCAGGCTCCATGCTCTGGGCTGACAGCACAGAGCCTGACACGGGGCTGGAACTCATGAACTGGGAGATCATGACCTGAGCAGAAGTTGGACACTTAATGGACTGAGCCACCCAGGTGCCCCATATACATAGTTTTAATTAAGAATCACAAAACATGGTGAAAGTATTAATACATATATACTAATCTGATCTTGGTTGCAGAGTTACTTAGAAGAGTTTTAAAGTACACTCAGGCAAAAAAAGAAAAAGAGGAAAAGAGGAAAATAGCCATTTTATTTTAGGGAGGCAATCCTACTAAATGAATACATCTACAGGAGTGTTTATGAGACAAAGTCATGCTATTCCTCAATGGTTATTATCACTTACAGTTTCTTCCATAAGATGTGCTTTTCTGGTGTTTAAAATGTACTACTATAAAATTATTATTTGTATATACATTATTTCACATATTTTTGAGTATAAATTTATTTGGACATATTATGGGGGCGTTTATATAAAACTACAATGTGTTTGTTTTTTATTCCTAAAACTACTTTAGTAATAAATGGATGAAGAATTTCCAAGGATGATTTTGACTATATATGCTTCCCTTATCCACCAAGCTGGGATGCTAACCACTTGTGTAAGTTATCTTTTTGTTGTAGCCGTGCTGCATACCAAACAACCTAGAAATTAAGTGGCTTTAAGGCACAACCACTCATTTTGTGCTCATGGACATATGGATCAGCTGCATCTTGGTTTGACTTTGCTAAGCTGTAGTGGTTCAGTTAGGTTTACCTCCAAAATGTTGGTTAGCTCTAAATACATTCATATCCTAACTGAAAGGTCATACCTTATCTGGGAAGGGAAATTCTCATGTCTGTGGACAGGAGCATGAGAGCAAACCAATCCATGCAAGGACAGATAAAGCCTCTGCCTTGATGCATCCATATGCTATATCCCTTTACATTCTTTTGGCTGAAGTGAATCACATAAACAAATGCAACATCCACAGGATAGAGAAATAACGTATTCCCACAGAAGGGGCTGAGGAGGATGAATATTTTGTGAATCATAACATGATATGTAAATATGACTCTACAGGCAGCTAAATTTTCCTTGTGAAAAGTACCTGCAGTTTTTAGACACGACTACTGTCAGGATCATGCCATTCATTTTAAAAAGGAACATTTGTTTATGTTTCTTTCAAACGTAGGCTTTTTTTTTTTAATTTCAGGATTTTAATGAGATTTTAACCAGCTTTTTATAACTTCTTTGCATTGCTTTAGTTTGCGATAAACAATATTAAACAAGCTGTTTGTTAGATATTTCACCACATACCATGAGTTGGTCTACTAATTAGCATTACAGAAGAAGTGCTCAGGTCCCATAGAAGTGTTATTTATAGAGAATCTAAATTTCTTCAGTGTAAACTTGTTTACTATTAACTGTTCTTTGCAAAAAGTATATATATTGCTATAGCTATGTTTAATGAGAAGCATAAATCACATCTAATGGACCATGCCTCAGATTACCATCAATTTATGATGCTGAGATATGGATTTAAGAATCTATCTTTCTATAACTAGTTCAGCTTGGGTTGAAATATTTATAGATAGGAGAAAAGCTCTAACTTTTTAAAGCAGCAATGGAACATTGTATGCTTCTTTGTTCTATTTAGCTTATAAATATCGAAGTAATAAATACTGCTGATTAAAACTAGAAAATGCAAATATACATGCAGGCAAGCACATTAAGCTAAAAATCCTGGCTAACCAAAAAAAACAAACAGTTTTGGGGTGAGGAAGATGAGAGAAAAAGAAGTATGTGTGCCAATGTTTTATTAGAGGTAGCAGTTCTGTATGTGCAGTGGCTGGTGACACTGGGTCTTTGGGCTGTATACCAAGGACTAGACCATACTAGCTCCCAGATTCTTAGGAGATGGTTTTGATATTTGCACTCCTGAGAGCTGAAATGTGGATGTCTTCCTATTAATGGAAAATAATGCATTTTACAACAATGAGTATGAGAATATCCTTTATGCATTTCAATACCTTATGATATTCTCCTAATTTTAGGAGATATGGCCATATGATAGTTAATGTCCTATCAATAGTTACTGAGGTGTTTTTCTAGCTTTTTTCTTATCCTGTAGATGGCAAATGGCTAGCTACTTTACATATGTATTTCAGCATTGATTGTGAGAATGTGGTAGATAGACAGTTATCAACTGGGAACTGAAAGTCAGATAAATTCTTGCATTTAGAATAACTCATTTCTCAGTATAGACCATAAAAAAATCTGTGGTGGGCTACTTGGAACGATAGCTTACTTTCAACTATAAGTGGCAGGCGTAAAAAGAGAGTACATTGCTCCTTTTTCCTTCTTCCTCTCTGGAAACAGATTGGTACCTGCAGCAGAGTTTGGCATTTTGAAATCTTAATGAAACAAGTAGAGGGAGAAAAACACAAGATGCTAAGGATGTCAGAGAAGAAAGATAGAGCTTCAAAGCTAGTTAGATTGTAAAACTGTTTCACCAACATCAAACATTGCCTATGTCCAATTATATGTGGAAAACATGAACCTCAATTTTTAAGGCATGATTTATCAAGTTTTCAGTTCTTTGCTGCCAAAGGCATTCTTACACAGTACGGAATATTTATGTAGAATGAAATTTTAAACAGATTTCCTAGTTAAAGAGCATACACATTTTCCATTGTAAACATGAATGTAAATTTTTCCTTCAAAAGGTTATGCAAATTTACACTCTACCAACAGCAAATGATAATACTTGTTTTCCTAAATTGCTGTAGTATTAAGTGTTATTAGTTCATATATTCACTGACATTTATTAAGTGCTAATAAGTGTGCCCAACCCTGTGCCAATAATGATAGGCAAATAAACAGAAGTGATATGGCTTCTGACTTCCATGTTTCCGGTTGTGCTTTTATGACCATTTTATTTTTTCTTGATGAATCTTGAAAAATTCTTAAGTTTGGCTTTAGTATTTCATATTTTGTGTTGCCTCTTTGGTTGAGATCAAGGGACAGTTTAGGAAGTTTAGAATCAGTTGGCTTGTGATAAGGATTTTGTTGCCACCTCAACAGTCATGTGGTGATGGCTTATTTAATTCTGTGAGCCTCAGGTTCTTCACTTTATTTTTTTTTAATTTTTTTTCAACGTTTATTTATTTTTGGGACAGAGTGAGACAGAGCATGAACGGGGGAGGGGCAGAGAGAGAGGGAGACACAGAATTGGAAACAGGCTCCAGGCTCTGAGCCATCAGCCCAGAGCCTGACGCGGGGCTCGAACTCACGGACCGCGAGATCGTGACCTGGCTGAAGTCGGACGCTAAACCAACTGCGCCACCCAGGCGTCCCAGGTTCTTCACTTTAAATGAAGGTAATAAAAATATTTATTATAAGACCTATGAGTTATGTAAAGCACTTAAAGCAGGGCTTGTCTAATGTCACCTGATATTACCGTAAGATTTTTAGTATATTTTATGATTTGTATTTGTATATATAAATGTTACAAAATTTGGTACATCAATTTGTATGCAAATGACTTATTGAATTTTTGTGCTGATTACAATAGTTTATGTGTTGATACTCTAATATTCTAAAAGGCGAAAGCTTTATGTGATCTGAAGAGAAACCAGAGCATAATACTCTAATATTCTAAATATTTGCTCATATGATCTGAAAATCTTCTGATTTCTATTCTTTTCCAATATTTAGACTCTTATTTTTAATCTAATATGGAGTTAATTAGAATTTTCAGAAAAAAATATTACCATGGTTACATTACCAGGCTTTCTAATTTAAATACTACAACTATTTTAATATAATTTTTGTTACTAGTCCCAGTGTTAAATAATACAACATCTTTTTTCATTTGTTTTTTTTATTTTAGTGTAGTTGACACACAATGTTAGAGTACTTTTCCGTATATAACATACTGATTCAAATTCTCTATGACGTATCCTTCGCTCACCATAAGAGTAGCTACCACCGGCCACCATATAACATTACTAAAATATCATTGACCATATTCCCTGTGATGTTCTTTTTATTTGAATGATTGATTCATTCCATAACTGGAGGCCTGTATCTCCCACTTCCCTTCACCCATTTTTGCCCTTCTCCTCCCTTCTGCTATCAACGTGTTCTCTGTATTTATTGGTCTGATTCTGCTTTTTGTTTGTTTGTTTATCCATTTGTGTTTAAATTCCACATATGAGTGACATCATATGGTATTGATCTTTCTTCGTCTGACTTATTTCACTCAAATAATACCCTAAAGTCCATCCATGTGGTGGCAAATTGCATGATCTCATCCTATTTTATGGCTGCATAATATTACTGCAATTTGTTTTCTAAAACCTTTTTTTTAATCATATAAGCTCATCTTTGTCACATTTTCCATAAGTTGCCAATTTTCTTTAATATGCTTATATGGACTATAAAATTTCTGGTTTCCAACTATTATAACTGGGAAGATTTCTTCCAGAATACATTCTTCATCCATCTTATTCATCTTAGTTTCTGCACCTATTTTCTCTCTCTTTTTCTCCATTTTGCTATAATTTTTTGCATAGTTCCCATACTTTTAAACAATTTATTGTATAAAATTAATTCATTATTTGATTTTTAATTCAATTTGTCAATTAAATTATCAATTCAAATTACATTGTTCATTGTATATCTAGTCCTTCTAAATGGACAGTAATAGTGTGGGGGTATCTTTTAACCTCTGAACTCTAACAATACCTCTAACAAGGCCTTTGTCTTGTTACCTGGTCAGTGGAAAAAGCCTCTCTGTATCAGATATGAATTGCCATTGATAGCAGAGTACAATAAACTGACCAGAAATTTAGTGGGATGAAGCAAAAATATTTATCTTACTATTTTATAGATTGGTAATTTGTGTTTGGCTCAGCCACGCCATTCTCATCAACTATGCTACCTCATTCTTCTGTGGTCAGCTGCTAGGTTAGTTGGGGTTGGTTAAGATGCCTAAGAAAGCCTCAGGATTGACAATTCATTTCTCCTGCAAGAGTTTCTCTCTACCCAGTAGGCTGGCCAGAACTTAGTCAGGTGGTAGTTACAGTGTTTTGAGAGAGAGAGCTGAAGCCCAGCTTCAAGGGGTTAGGAAATAGACAATATCTTTTTGTGTAAAGAACTGCAAATGAAGGTACATGGATACAATAATAATTATGGTTATTTCTTGCAAATTATCTACTGAACCATCTCTCGCTCTTGAGCTATAGTAGATCACATTTTGCAATGAGTTTTTTTTAATTTATTTCCTCATTTGTGATCTAAAGTATTTCAATCATATAGAGTTTAATTATAAAATAACTAGAGGAAATTGGTAGTAATTTGGCAGTTTTTACTTAAACACTACAACTTGTTTGATATGTAAATGCTGACTTATATTTTGCTGTATGTTTGAAATTCATTACTACATCACTGGTTCTTAGTTCAACACCTGAATGCCTAGGTAACTTTAATTTGATTAGTTGGTAAGTCAGATAAATACCTTACCATCCTGTAGACATTTTTAAGACTGCAATCAAATGGTCCCAAAAAAGAGGCCAATAGAATTCACATTTGGTTGTTTCATATATTGTAACTTGCTGAAGGAGTGCTTTTTCTTCTCTAAGCAACCAGGAAACAGCCATGTATTAGAGTTCTCCAGAAAAACAGAACCAACAGGATATGTATACCACGTTTTTGTGATGATGCATAGATTGTGAGAATGACTGTTCCCAACTCGGCATCACTAAAACTTTCTAGGGATGGTAAAAAGCCATATTACTTAACATTTCCTTGTATTACCCTCTTCCCTTGCCTGCCACTGCACCCAAACAAATTCCCTCTTCTTCCTTACTGTTGTTCAGAAGATGATTGGCAATAATAATGTTGGTTTGAATTTTATTTATATTTCAAGAAATTGAATTTATGTTTTTAAGTCATTTTTAGAGAAAAAATAAGCCATTTTAACTCCGTTTTTATATAAAATATGGTCATACTTAAACATAATAATACTTTTATTTTAAATGCACCTAATTATAATTTTGGACTGAAACTACCTAAAGGCATTTTCAGGAATTAAGGTAATCAGATATAAGCAGTAAATTCTTAAAAACAAACTATATCCTTCACAATGGCCTACCTGAAACAGAAATGGCTGATCATAAAAATCTGAAATAAAGGAATAACAGCTACATGTAAAATATAAAGTGTTTTGAATTATAAAATATAGTTCTGAACAGAATGTGTATGTGTGTACATGCACATGCGTGTGTACCTGTATGCTACCACACACACACACACACACACACACACACACACAGTAGGGGAAGTTTATACATAAAAAATCAAAGGAAAGTTAGAAATGTGAAAGACAAACATATATTCATTAGAAAACAAAACAAACAAAAATATTTTTCAATAGTAAGTGTAATTACTTAATTAGACCCATTAAAAGAGGGAATTCCCATGATACAGGAAAGCATGAGTCTGATTTTCTTTTCAAGACTTTTTTTAATTATCACTGTTCTCTTACACTTATTGGGATGCAAAAGGAAGAAAAAGAGGGGCAAATCAAAATGCCAGTGTCTAATTTTACTTTAAGCCCAGAGTAACAAATCAATGTGCATGTCAGGTGGTCCCCGGTGCTTTTTTATTTCAATAAAATTGAAGAAGACTTAATCTAGTTGTCAGAGGAGAGATCGTTAAAATGATTTTTGATGATAAATAACCTTGTTGGGTTTCTTTTTTTTTGGCACATGAATCAGAAGAAGTTTAAAGTATTGAGTGACTTTCCTGTGGAAAAATTATTTTATTTACATTTAATTATTTATGTTCAAAAGTTTCTTGGTGCTTACTCACTGCAGAATTTAGAAATGATCTTCTAAATATAGAAACTGGTGAGAAAAATGCCCATCATCCATTTCATTAAGTGAGTTGCCTCCAATAAATCTGAACTTCAGACATTAACAATTTATCTAAATGTGTTAAGGTCATAATGTCTTGATAAATTGCTTGCTACTTATAATTATTAGAATGATTACTGAAGTCAGAAAAAAATTAGACATGAGCAAAACAGTATAAATACATAAAATGTTCATTTGTATTCATGGTTTTGTTGTGGAGAAATATGAGGACATAGTCCGACTTTCAGAAATACCTATCACATTGAAGCAGATCTTGTTGTCAAAGTAGAATAGAAGTGTAAGTCCAAGGAGAAAAACAGTATCCTCTAACATTGATCTACCAAAATGATTTTCAAATTCCAGTTTAGCCATAACCTTGTTCCTCAGGTCGTATATAATAGAAGGCTTGGAGGTGGGAGAGATTAAATGGGACTACGCTAATTGAAAGGGAAAGGGACAAATATCTATAGATCTGATCTTCCTTAATCTTCACTAGGGTTTCTAAAACAGTGAATCACAGTTTTGAATACATGAGGTTTCATGATCTCTCTATTCCTTTCCAGGTATGATTATTTTATGAAGCATAACTAACATATTGCCTTTAAATTGGGGAATTCACACATTTCCTCTTCAATATGCTTCTACTCTGGTTTTATAAGACTGTAATGCCTGCATTGATTGTATTTAAATTCTATTAAAATTTCAATAAGTACTTCTGTTTATAAACAGTTTACATGATGTAAAACTGTCACATCTCGAGTACAGTCACTATCCCATGTTTATCTTCAAATTTTCTCCTCAGGAGTTTATACTCTAGAGTGTTGTGTGCATCTTTCTCTATATTAGTGTGTGTATAAATGCATAATTTGTATAAATATATGCAAATTTTTAAATGGGTACTTTATACAAAGATGAAGCAAATGCCTCTGTTTCAAAAAGCTGGAAATATTGGGAAACATAGAGCAGTGTTTAAAATCACGTTCTGGACTTACACGAAAAATAGAAAACTCAGTGCTGGTAACAAAGTAGAGAAAACCTGCATGCTGAGCATGTAGGCCAGTGTTACCATAGTCGTGGGAAGAGAGAGGAGTTAACCAAAAGGTTTTAAAACATATGCAGAGATAAGAGATCAAGACTGTCCACGTGAGGCAAGAATTCGAAACTGAGGCCCCTACAGGAGTACCACCCTTGTGTAGAGACCTCCACACTTTGTTTCAACTGTCCCAATGGAGTCTAAAGGCCACAGCTATTCATTTTGGAATGAATCTGTGGAAGTTTCAAGAGTAGATACCATGACTAACAAGCCATAATTAAAATGTTAATAGCTAAGTGAGAGTATGTATATATGGCAAACTTACCAAAATATAAGCAAAAATAAATAAGAAATTTGAATGTTCACGTAGATTAAAGAAAGTAAATCACGAAAATCCCTGTGTCATAATTATCTACCCATATATTTGTTTAATTTCTAAAGTTTGTTTATTTATTTATTTAGGGAATGAGCACAAGCGGGGTGGGGGCAGAGAGAAATGGAGACAGAACCCCAAGCAAACTCCTCACCATCAGCAAACACCCCACTTCAAGTCTGATGCAGTCTTGAACCCATGAACCATGAGATCATGACCAAGAGTCAGACTTTTAACCAACTATGCCACACAGGTGCCCTAAGCATCTTTTTTTTTTTTAAGTTTATTTATTTATTTTGAGAGGGAGGACAGGGGGAGGGGTATATATAGAGAGAATCCCAAGCAAGTTCTGCACCATCAACACAGAGCCCAACATGGGCTTGAACCCACAAACTGTGAGATCATGACCTAAGCCAAATTCAAGATTCAGGTGGTTAACCAACTGAGCCACCTAGGCACCCCTAGGCATCTTTTAAACCAAGAAATTAGAATGATCTTGCAATTAACTTTCAGGGAAATGAAAAACAATAACTATTTCTCAGACTGTATTATGAGATCACAATTGCAATGGGAGTAAAGATGATAAATTATTTATAAAATAAGAAAAATATATAGCCCAATCTCCCTCACGTGTGGATGAGTTTGCTAAAATTCTGTCCTTCAAAGAACTCTGTGCCTGGATTATTGGAAGAATTTTTAATCTGAAGGCATAAAAAAAAAGGAATTCAATCCACCGTAAGCCTTATATTGTGGTCTATAGCTGTGAAGTTGCAAGGTTGCACTTTATGTGAACCACAGAGATGGTTATTGGAGGAATTCAGCATCTTCGGCTCCAAGGAAAGTTCCTAACCCGAGCAGTAGCTGGATGTAAATATGTTACTCAAGTGGAGATACCTGAAAAAATCTGTACCTAAAGTTTGTAATATAAATTGTCCTAAAAGAATTTTTTGGTAAGTTATTTTAAAAATATAGAGAAAAACAACCACTATTTGGTTAACAGAATTAGTCTATTTAAAAAAAAATGATTTCTCAGAATCAATGTCTAAATACATTTTATTTAGAATCCGAGGCTGCAAAAAGTGGAAGGGACATTTGGGATATTCTAGTCTAGCTGTTTCATGTTGCAAATTGGGATGTGAAGGGTTAAGTGATATTCCCCAAGCTTACATTAATTGACAGAAAAGTTGGAACTGAAACTAAGTTTCTAAGGTTTTCCATAGTTTTATTCTCTCCCCCTTTAAGTGCCAATTCTAAAAACTACTTGGTCTAGGAGGATATTGTACTTCTGATAATTTTCCCGCAGTGTTCATCCAAATGAAAGCAGGGTTGTGAAAGAGTAAATGCCATAAAAAAGGAAAGAACTCAGGCAGGCATGCTCTGTCTTTCCCAGTTGGAAGTCACAGAGCAGTATATTCCCATAACGTTCATAAAGCGAATATACTAGAAAGAATCAGAATTCGTAAAGGGCAGAGATCATGGCTTGCCTTTTGAAGTGGTATTCTGAGGTATTTTAAAGACTTATTTGGATCATTTTTGGCTGAGATAATTCTCTTTCAAACAACTACCAGTGACTATCAGTAACTAACAGTGACTGGGTTTATTTTGTATAACATATCAGTAAAATATGTTTTGCTTTATTTTTTAGTCAATGATTGTCAAATTTCACAGGCTTAAGGAATCCCCAGGAAGTTAGAATAGAGAGTTCAGGGATCCCACACAAAACGCTGTTTCAGTGGGCTTGTGGGGGAGCCTAGGTATTTGCACTGAAAACAGGGAAGTGATTCCAATGTATGCATTGCTCTTAAGTTTGCCCTTTGGGAGAGATTGTTTCAAGTCATTTAGACATGTTTAGGAGCATTTTCTTACTTTTGTTCTTGACTGTTAATTAAGTTTGTTTGCCCTTGAGAAACTTTGCTATAATCAAGCATCATATATCCACCAAGCCTGGATTTTTTTTTCTTTTTTTAACGTTTATTTATTTTTGAGAGAGTGAGAGAGACAGAGCACAAACGGGAGGGGCAGAGAGGGAGACAGAGAATCCGAGGCAGGCCCCAGGCTCTGAGCTGTTAGCACAGAGCCAGATGCGGGACTTGAACCCACAGACCATGAGATCATGACCTGAGCTGAAGTTGGATATTTAACCGAGTAAGCCATCCAGGCGCTCCACAAGTCTGATTTTCATCAATATATTTCACTCAGTTTATTTTTTCCATCAAAACACGTTGCAATATAAATGCATACATATATTTACAAGGGCCATACTTATCATTATCTTTGAAATATGTATCATAAACTGAATATAATCATGTATACATAGGTACTATGTGAAGTCCCTATAAACAGTTAAACAGAAATTCAATTTTGAGGACATCAGCTAAATAGATTGATGTTATGCAGATTTGGCTTTACAAGTCAGAGATTCAAAAACAGATATTCATTCTAAAGTGTCTCCAAAAATGCCTTGCTAACTACTGGTGCTATGTTAGAGGTTCAGTTAAACTGTACATCAAACTATGTATCCTAAAATGCAATTTTTTTTTTAGAACAGTATGTCTCTCTAAGAGATTTAACATAAGAATCTTCTGTGAATCTTCATTAATAAAATGCAGATTCTGATTCTGTAGGTTTGGAGCACGGCACAAGTATCTGCATTTCCACCATGCTCCCAAGTGATATCGCATTTTGAACAACAGTGCTTTGGAGGATATTTTTTTCACCAAGATGTGGCAACTCTATATTGTGAATTTTTTTGTCATGTTATCCTGAGAGTTGTGTGCCAGTGGAGTTTTGTTCAGTCTAGCTGTGGAACTCATTGAAGACATATGTTAGATATTTCTTTTGTTCCTGAAAAGTGAAAAAAAAATTTGCTGTCTTAGGTAATTTTTTTTTTCTGTAATACAGGGAATGCCCTGTCCATTTGTTTTTCTTTTGTTGTTTTTTGTTGTTGTTGTTTTTTGTTTGTTTTTTTTTTCTGCAAGCTAATTGATCTAAAGTAAGAACACTTAACTCTTCATATTGTACGGGGCCAAGGTGAACTTGCCAGGCTTCGCTATCTTAACCCAACAAATCCTTGATGAGAAATAAGGCAAGACCAACATTGTTCTGTTAAGCTAAATACTTCATGAGATAAAGAAATAGTAATATTCACACTTCCAGAACCTTCTGGTCAAAAGGTCAAAAACAGAAGTTTCACATTTTGTATGCTATAGTAAAATAGTTGGAACATTTTCAGAAAGATATTTTGATTTACCCAATTGAAAGGACAAAAGAAAACACTGTAAAGAATTATCCTTTCAGAAAGTCTTGAAGTCAGCTATTAGAAACCAAGAAAGTCTTCATACAGATTAGGTCTTAAGAAATGCATAGGTACTACCCACTATGCTGAAGTCAGAATATTATGCCATTTTCTTAATTTAATATCCGATTTTTTTTAGATTAACATCTTGCCTCTAGCTTGATTTTTCTGCCTTTTGTATTGTTTCCTGTGACCTAAAGAACAAAGTGAGGCTTATTTTCCTTTTGGTTATTTCCTAGCCTCATGTGAAATCTCTCAGGAGCCAAATTGATATCTATCTTCAAGGAGAAAACCATGACCCTAAATTCTCCATCCCACCTTTTGTGGATTTCTCGGACCTGGAGCTTGGCTCCACAATTTAAATGTAAATTAAAAAGCACCTGCCCTTGTATTTCAGTTAGATTCAGCTTGTCCATCCTAAAAACTCTAGTCAGAATTATGATTTAAAAATTTTTAATACTTATTTTTGAGAGAGAGAGACAGGGGGGAGGGAGAGAGAGGGAGGGAGGGAGAGAGACAGAGAGAGAAGGAGAGAGAGGGGAGGGGCAGAGAGAGGGAGACACAGAATCCAAAGCAGGATCCAGGCTCTGAGCTGTCTGCACAGAGCCCGACGTGGTGCTTGGACTCACGAACTGTGAGATCATGACCTCAGCCACAGTCAGATGCTTAACCGACTGAGCCACCCAGGTGGCCCAGAATTATGTTTTTCGCACTGTGTCAGGGGTTTCCAATTTGTTTCCCATTGAAGTCCTTCATGAGAAATGTATTGATTCTTTCCTAATTGAAGTTGGTAAGTGCTTAAATGCTCTTTTGTGCATGGTAATATACTTTGAAAGAAGGAAGGAAAAAGCATTCCTGATCTATAAGCAACATAAACATAAGGAATCATAATAATAGAAGCATTAGAGGTAATATTGATATAACAATACTTCTACTCACTAGAAAATAGAAATGAAACTCTCTCTCTAGCTTCATTTTTCTCTTCAGGAACATGAGGCCATTTACACCTGCCTTCTCTCTCCTGAGATGCTATGAGGATGAAATTAGACAATGTGTATAAAGTGGATTTATATACTAAAAAATAAACAAGTATTTTTTTAATTTGTTGCATAGCATTCCATAGTATAAGGTTGAAAAAAAAAAGATCCAGGAATTAGCTCTTGTCCTTCATAATTCTCTCTCTTTAATCTCTCATGATATCCCAATGTACTCCCACAGAAGGAAACAAAAGGCAAAACTAGAACTAGGTCTATAGAAACGCAGAGCAAGTGAGTGATAGGGAAATATAGAAGGCAGACTTGTTAATAGTGAAAAAGGTAAAAAGAAAAAGGATCCAAGCTGTTAAAAAAGTATTCCACAGATGAGAAATCCCTCATACCTGTAAATACCAAGTCAAAACTCCAGTAGAGAATTCCTTCCAGGTGCGGGGCTATGAGAAGAACAAACGTCCTCCATTGCACTCTTTCCTAACAGGTACAATATGCGTGGAAGTGGCCAGGCTTGAAAATATTATATTATAAGAGATGTCATTTACGCTGAGAAATTCTCCTCAGCTTTGTGAAAGTTTCAGATTTCATATCATCAAACAATTGACTCATATTAAATAGTAACAGTTTTCATGTCCTGAAATTTATTATTTCTAATTCTCAAACTATGGTATTTTTAGTGCTGCAATTTGTCAGTGGTTCTTAGGGAAAGCAACATTTTTAATTGGTATTTTTATTTACATGGAGTTATGTTATACTCATATAAAAAGTTTGTAACTTTTCTCTCTTTAACCCTTTTCAATTTTTTTTCTTCAATGCTCTGGTTCATATGTAAGAAAAAACAGCAGAATTTTATGAATATAGTTCTAGAGAGATCATTAAATTTACTGAGACTGAAAGTTTTAGTGTTCCATAAAACATGCTAAAATTTATTAGAAACACAGAAAGCCCTCTTTACTTAAGTTGTAGTCTACTAATCTTCATTAGAAATATTTAAGCTGCTTTTTAAAAGTAGATTCCTGTTTCCACCTTAGTCTCCACCTTAGTGTTCCTATATCAGATCCCTTTTGAATACACTCATTGAATCTTTTTTTTTAACAAGCATTACAGTCATTCTTTAAATATTGAAGCTTGAGGGGCGCCTGGGTGGCTCAGTCGGTTAAGCGGCCAACTTCAGCTCAGGTCATGATCTCGCGGTCCGTGAGTTCGAGCCCCACGTCAGGCTCTGTGCTGACAGCTCGGAGCCTGGAGCCTGTTTCAGATTCTGTGTCTCCCTCTCTCTGACTCTCCCCCGTTCATGCTCTGTCTCTCTCTGTCTCAAAAATAAATAAAGTTCTTTAAAAAAAATAATAAATAAATATTGAAGCTTGAGAAAGCTTTGAAAATTCCTGCCCAGCTTTTCCCCCAAATAACTTAATTCTTCAGAAGAAAGATGACTCTGTAAAAAACATAAAGCAGAGTTTAAAATCTGGTGAGGGGCATTCAGGTGACTCAGTTAAGCATCCGACTACAGCTCAGGTCATGATCTCCCAGTCTGTGAGTTTGAGCCCCGCGGCGGGCTCTGTGCTGACAGCTCAGAGCCTGGAGCTTGTTTCGGATTCTGTGTCTCCCTCTCTCTCTCCCCCTCCCCCCCTCTCAAAAATAAATAAACATTAAAAAATTAAAAATAAAGTATGGTGAGAGAGATTATTGCTCCATGAAATTCAAAGAGTGTGGAAAAGTAAAAACAGCAAGTGCAATATATCTTATTTTTTTCTTGTGCCCTTCTCCCTCTCAGTATAGTTCTGTCTCATGAAGCAGATGCAATGTTGATCTTTACAATCCTTTAGAATCCTAATGACAGAACACATTAAATTTTGAGATCATGGTAGACTCAATTGTCAAGCTAGAGAAATTGACTAGTTTCCGTAGAATTGACTAGTATAGTCCACGACAGAGAAAAACAAACTGTCAGCATCCTACATTCTGAATTGAGAGAACAGCAAGCTGTGAGACCAGAGCCTAATGAAAGGCACAATTTTAACAAAACAGTCCTTACAATCCTCTCTTACTTGCCTTCCTCTATTTAGGAGAACTAGAGTTGAGATACAGGAGTACAGATGATCTTTTTAGGGAGGACAGATCATGAAAAGGAGTGATCCTCAAGGATGGGATACTGACTGGTTCTCATTGCCATTCCAACATGTAGTAGTCATTGGAGAATTGCTTGTAGTACCTATGGGTGCCTGAAAGGAGGCATGATTATCTACTTCCCAAGTAAGATAACTGCTTGGCCATTGGCCGTAATGACTTCCACATATGACATTGAATTGATGCCGGATCATGGTAAGCAACAGATGTATTAGAGAGAAAGCATTATGGCCAGACAAGATTAGGAAAGGAAAATCTCCACATGTACACTTCCCAAGAGGTGCATAAAATGGCTGTTACACTTGTCTATAAAAACCCATTCATAAACTCCAGCGTTGGGGTCTTGGAGGCCAGATTACACATCTACTTGTCAATTACACATTTGCTGAGACTGGCAGAGTGTGATTCAGAGGTTCAGGCATATTAGGAATGTACCACTAGGCTCTCTTTTTAGATGTCAAATGGAGTACGTTGACTCTTCTAAGTGTCCTCTGATGCACCAATGTTTGAGACACGTGGTTGAGCTTGAATCAGCAGGGCCTGCTCTAGCCTGTATTTATCCATGGTAATACTAAACACAACAGTTTAGGTCAGTTATGATGACAGGTTGGAATGGGTAGCAACTTGATGTCTTCTGTTTTTGTGTGATTCCTATTTTAACTAATAAAAAAGATGATGGCCAATTGATACACATGCAAATAAATATTCATGCAAGGAATATCTTTTATTTAAACCTCCCCCTTTTTCTTAGTCTTTTCAGCAAGGAAATAGGTGGTGGGCAAGAAAGGTGAGTGGGAAAGAGCTTCGCATGCCCCTAACCCCTCCTCTTTCCCTCAGACCACTGGAGACACACATCTGATGTACATTAGAGAAGAGCTTTGAATTGACTATGAAACTTACACTTTATAATGAATTACCTTAAATTTTAAAAGCCACAGCAAGAGAATTTAACAACCCAACCCAATGAAGATATTAAGATTTCTACTGAGATTCATTAAGGGAGCCCATGACTCAGGTGGAATACTGGGGGTGGCGGATAAATTGAAAAGCCATACAGGTGACAGGAAAGAAAGGGAAAGAGAAGGAGGAAGATAAGGAGAGGGAAGTGGAGAGAGAGAAGGAGAGATGGATACAGAGATGGGAAAGAAGGGAGGGAGGGAGGGAGGAAGGAGTTATTTAATGTTTATGGTTCAAAGAGTTGAGTGAAATTAAACTATCACATCTCCTAAAATTTACTCACTATTCCTTATTCAAATTTTGCTTCTTTAAAGAGGAAATGCTAGACCACAGTCCTTTGTAGAAACAGCAAATTGAAGAGGCTAAATGATTTGTATATGTACATATCATCTGTAAATATTATTCCACTCATTCTTTTTCTTTTCTTTTTATTTATTTATTTTTTTGTCTTTTTGGCTATATATACCATGAGGGGTGGGGGAAGAAGTTTGTCAATGTCCTTTCCCTCAACAGGTTTCTTGGTTTAAAAGATGCCAATATTACTAACATTCAGGAGAAATTACAAATCAAAGGTGTGATAATTTTCAATGTCTCAACTGCAAATCCAGCCGTTTTTGAACTGTTTTGTTCTTTTGCCAGATTGTGAAATGTTAGGATTTGTCATTAGAAGGTGCTAGAGGTACCTGGCAGGGCAAAGGTGCACCTGTTCCCAAATTTTGTTTGTTTCTTGGTCTGCAGCTCACAGTGGCTGGTGGCATATTTTGTATGTATAGCATCTAAAGGTGCTCACTCCTCAGTGAGTTTCAGAGTATCCTCACAGGTAGCTTCATAAGCCACTTTCAGTGTCGTCCTCACAGGCAGCTCCCAGCAAATTCCACCAATGACCCCAAGGACAACTTCCCAGAGTATTTGGTCAACTTCCTGTGACACTCATCAATAGCCCAGCAAGTAGCTTCTTAGTGAGGGTAAGCAGTTTCCTTCTTGTCAGCCCCTGTCCACAGCACCTCAGTGAAGTTCTCTACTCTCTGGTGGGCCACACTAATACCCTCTCTACTAATGTTTGAATCTCAGCCTTAATGGGAGCTAAGGAAGCTTTTGGAAATTGGTTCCTGCCTTACATACTCTTCCTTAGCCCTAGAGGCCATGACATCCTTCTACCTCTGCTATCATCATATTCTTCTGAATTATCCTTTACCCCATAATAGTTAATCTCTGCTTATTAGTTAATAATTCTTTATAGCCCCCTCCCCATTCATTTCTCTCATTCTTAATATGGTAGTAATTCTGCTTACCTCACAACATATATAATAATGGTTAGTAGGGAATATTTTGTGAGTAGAGGACAAAGTAAAGGTATTTATGACTGATCTTCCTAAGTGTCTTAGTCTATTTGGGCTGACATAACAAAATACTCCAAACTGGGTAGCTTATGATCAGCAGAAATGTATGGCTCAGAGTTCTGGAGTCCAGAAGTCCAAAATCAGGGTGCCCTCATGGTTAAGTGAAGGTCCTCTTCCTGGTTACAGACCTCTCATGGTATCTCACATGGTGGAAGGGTCAAAGGAACAAAAGGGAACCTCTTTTATAAGGCACCATCCCGTACATTCAAGATCACACACTTAAGCACTTCCCAGTCTCCACCCACTAATACCAGCACCTTTGGGGGTTAGGATTTCAACATACGAATTTGAGGAACTCAAATATACAGACCATAGCACTCAGGTGTAAATAGAAAACAGCTCGATTGTCCATATGTAAAAATGTAAATCAATTTAAATGTACAGTAATATTCAGAATCCTCCATAATTTTCATATAAACTCATATTCAAAAGTTTATTTTGATGTCATATCCTATAGCCTATTATTAAGCATAATACTCCCTTGTAGATCTAGATTTTAAAAAGTCTATTGTATTATGTTATATTATATGGATGAAGGGGATCAAAATATACCAATTTCTAATTTCATATTAAGTAAGTCATGGAGATGTAATAGATAGCATGATGACTATAGATAATAATACTGTATTGCATATTTGAAAGTTGTTTAGTATAAATACTATAATTTCTCATTATAAGAAAAAGTTTGTAACTATGTATGATAATGGATGTTAACTAGACTTATTGTGATCATTTTGTGATATATACAAATATTGAATCATTATATTGTACACCTGAAACTAATATAATGTTAGATGTCAATTATACCTCAATAATTGTTTTTAAAATGAAAGGCAATGAAAAAGGTACATAAATTCAGGGACTGGCATATTTTGAAAGAGATACTTTTATACCTAAAAAGTAAAAAAAAAAAATTGAAATTAAAAAGAGCTTGAATGTACAGGGCTAATCAAATTACAGTTAAAGTTATTCAGAGCAAGTTACTCAGATTAAAGTGGTGGCCTACCCAGCTGCTGTTCCAGATCACTTCACAGTAGTCACCCTTAAGTTTAGAGTGATCTATGTACTAGAAAACTTAAAAACAAGCTAGCTAAACTATAGTGATTGTTTAATTGGAGGATTCGTTATCATCCTGCCTAGTTCAGTAGTAAATTCCCTCTATTAGCACATACAACTAGTTTTCCTCTCCATTTTCTGGTCTGATTCATGTTAATAGAAATGTATTCCTTCAGCTGACATTTTATAAATTACAAAATTCAAAACAAGAAATAAATAATTATAGAATTCCCTCATGATTGGTCATGGCAACTCTAAGACCTTAGGTAGGCAGTGACTGAGATAATAAACCCCAAAGGATTCCGTGTTGTAGGGGGAATAAGATTTAACTTCGATTCACACTTTACCCCTTCCTATTGTCATCTGGAAAAGATACACACACACATACACACACACACACACACACACACACACACACACACACACACACGGGAGCAAATGTGGACTTAATATCCTATGATTAGATACAATACACTGTTGAAAATCAGAGTGCAAAAGGTCTATATGGCTACATTATTTACCTAGCCTACATTATTTACCTAGCCTGCATTATTTACCTAGCCTTTTTAAGGCATTTTCAGTAAACCATCATAAGGTCAAAAAGTTCTAAATATTTTTTCTAAGACCACTATTCTACATAAACTAAAAATACTTTCTAACTAGGCATGTTGATCATTTTCTAAAATAATTCTTACACTGTAAGAAGTGATTATGAATGTTGCCTCCCAGGGACCATCAGCCACAAATCACCTAAATTCAATTTAATATAATTTATAGAGTGTAGTTATAATTTAACTGTATGTATGTATTATTGTCTTATTTTTGAACTTTTGTGGTTCTTATATCCATCAATAATAAATCAATAAGTATAAATGAGCCTTTATAGCATGCCACATATCATATTATATACCACATGCTATAAAAAGTGAAGAAAATTATCTACTTCCTGTAAATATTTCATAATCTACAGATGTTTCATCTTTAAGATTCTCCAGTTGGTTAGAGTAAACCAAATGTTTTTTTTATTCTATATTACATATGAATTATAATTCTTAACCTGTTTAACCATGTTAATTACTTTTTTGTCTAATTAGAATCTTTGGCAACCAAAATAAAAATCCCAATATTCATATGTCTTAAAATGAGTAGTCTCTTGGGGCATTTCTAAAAATTCTAAATAAATAATAAAAAAAATTAAACATTAAATTATAACAAAAACAGAATAGATTAGATATCTTAATTATATCTCAGAATATATGTAGAAAGTAATTAAATTATGTGAAAAAATTTGCTAAAAATACTTCTGGTGATAATTTAAATCTGTAAATTTTGTTTCTTCCTTATTATTTCTAGGGAAGTCAAGTATATCTACAAATAGGTCATTTTTCTGAGATAAACAAAGATCCACTATAACCTTCTTTTATTTTTGTTTCATTTTTATTCAAAATTCTCAGTGGTACCAAACTTTTCTGTCATTCCAAGGATTAGGTGACCGCTTATTAAAATTACTAAAACCTTACTTTAAGAAATAATGTAAAAACTTTTGAGATCTTCAATGCATTTCAAATAAAAAATGCCATGCAAATGGAAATTATGATGATACAGTGCTTGGCTTCCATATCAATCTCATGCCCTAATGGGTATGAGAATTTAATGGAGATGGTAGAGCATATGCAGTTTCAGCTGGCACTAGGGAAAACTTGCAAAAAAGTTACAGTTGATTGAGATTGCTTGGCAGAAACATGCACTTATGTGGTCCAAAAGTATAATGTTTACTGTTATACTGGCTAGATTTGGAAACAAAGGTACTGAACTGACACTGACATGGAATATTTCAGATATGGCTGCAGATGAACCCTTTATGATTGATAATCTGTTTAGAATCAAGTGCTGACAAATACCTTGCCTGGAAGAGCCTTGCTCTTCATTTCTGTATGTTAGGCCAACTTTAAAACACATTGTTACTGGCATGCCTGCAAAAGCAATTGAAAAGAATGGAAGCACTTACAAAAATCACCTGGCAGGAAACATTTTACTGCATTTTTATAATCATGCACTCAAAGCACACATTGTGAATAAGGAAATAAAGACAGCATTAATTGATTTTTTTTTCTATATACTAAAGGGCTGGAACAGAACAATTTTATTCAGTGATTTTTTTTAAATAAGTATATTGAGAATGTCTTAAAAGTACAAATTCTTATTTTAAAATAATGACTAATATGATTTGGGGAGGGTGCATAAGCCTTTTATATGCATGCAATGTTTGCATAGTATGTATTTTAGGGTGCCATTTGCCCCCCCCTCCCCCATCATGGGAAGGCAAAATATTTGTCTTCCAATGTACTTAATGTGATCTACACTGGCTTGTTAGTAATCCTAGTATATAAAATCATATAATTTTAACTAGTATTATTAGTCTCAGATGAATCTTCTTGAAGTTACTTGGTGGTCTGGGTAGTAAAGTTCCCAGTTAACCAACTGTGGATGGTACTTTTTAAATGTAGATATTGGATTCTTCTTTTCTTTCTTCTTTTTCTTTCTTTCTTTCTTTCTTTCTTTCTTTCTTTCTTTCTTTCTTTCTTTCTTTCTTTCTTTCTTTCCTTCTTTCCCTCTCTTCCTTCCTTCCTCCCTCCCTCCCTCTTTCTGTTTTTGGTACAGAGATTTGTAAGTGATAGCAAACTGTTATTAACTGAAGGTATACTATGCCTCCCATATTGAACTATATATGTCATTTCTGTATTCTTCATTAATATTTGCAAGAATCTGGGAAGTAGGATATATTCTCAAATTATACTTGAGGAAACTGAGGCTTAGAGTTTAGTAATTTGTCTTTTTTTTATAAACTCTTATATGGGAATGACAAAAAATTTAACTCCAAAACTGTCTATAAGAACAACTTGTTATTATGGTCAAAACCTGCCTTAAAGAATTTTTGATATTTCTAAAAAGAGAAATAAACAATGAAAACAAGATTATTAATGAATAGCAAACAAAGGGTTTCTGCCTGAAGACATGTAATTATACAGAAAAGTTTAAGATTAACAGGCCCAAGTTAAAAATCAGATGGTGATATGGGATAACATATGTACATTATTTTCTCTTTCTGAATGTCAGGCTATTCCTCTCCAAATTGAAGAAAATAATAGTTGGCATATTGATCATTCTGTGATTTAAATGATAGAAGATATATAAAACATAATGTCCACTGGAAGCATATACTACAACAGTATAGTCATTTAAAAGGTTCAGTCTTTCTCCTTTTTTTCCTCTTGGGAGGAAGGTGATTGGAACTAATCTAGCAGCACAGGTATGAGAAAGACTGTTTTATCCAAGTTAAACTGTATTTATACAGGACTAAGGTGGGGCCAGGAGAAATCATCAGAACTAAAATATACACTGTGCAAAAGCCTAAAAATAGAATGAGGGATTTTAACAAACATCTCTCAAGAAATGTTAAGACAAACAGAGCAATAATCGGTGAGCATATATTGTTAGGAGATCATTCTCCATGGATCTCTTGCATTTCTGAACATTTTGTGAGGAAAGCACTACTATTTTCTGGACTATCATTTCAAGGATATTTGTATAGCAAACAGTTTTGAAAGGCATAGTGTATCCTGGTGGGGGCCAGGGAGAATAAAGCAAGTTTGTTTACAGCCTTGAAAGATAGAAATAGTGTTTCCTTCTGGAACCATGCAAGTGTAATGCTTGTTAAGAAACAAAGATAACAAGTGTGTTGGCTTAGGGTTGCATTCATGATTCCAACCTTAGATCAATTTGGAGGTGGCAATGCAAATTCTCATCTTAGTTGGACTAAGAAAGCTTTCATCTTCTGAAGGAGTTTTCTTGGAGACAGATGAACTCACACAGGGAAACACAGAAGGATTGCCTAGAATTTAGGCTCTTACTACTCTGGATTGGGTTTACAGTGCTGATGAAGGGAACGCATTGGAGAGCAAGAAAGTAGTGCCCCTTTATGTTGAAAATGGATAAAAACTTCAGAGATACAGTCTTGAGAATGTATCTCTTGAGAATGGAGCAGCAGATGTCCCATATTTAAAAGGCGAAAGATTTATGCGATCTGAAGAGAAACCGGAGCATGACGCCCCATATTTAAAAAGACCCTTTAAGGGCACCTGTGTGGCTCAGTAGGTTAAGCACCCAGTCCTTGACTTCAGCTCAGATCATGATCTCACAGGTTTGAGCCTCATGTGAGTTTGAGTCTCAGTTGTGAGTGCAGAGCCTTCTTGGGATTCTTGCTCTCTCTCTCTGCCCCTCCCCCACTTGTGCACAAGTGCATGAGCACACACGTGCTCACTCTCTTTCTGTCTAAATAAACTTAAAAATATTTTTAAAAGATTCCTTAAAAATTGTTGCCATTCTGTGAGTCAAGCAGATCGGATGTCAGCCAAATGGTACAAATCCCACAGCCCTGGCCTGAAAGCATGTGACTATGGATTTTTAGAAAAGGAGTTTCCAATGCTAAACAAAAGGGTGTTAGTAATGACAGCCATGCCACATGATACAGAGCTTCTGGTAGACAAAAACTTACAAGCTCATTTAGTTGAGCTACAAGCAGTTGCCATGATATTGGAAACCAAAAGTCAATGCATCTTTTTAAAAAATTTTTAACGTTTATTTATTATTGAGAGAGTGAGAGAGACAGAGCATGAGCATGGGAGGGGCAGAGAGTGAGGGAGACACAGAATCCGAAGCAGGCTCCAGGCTACAGTTGCCAGCACAGAGCCGGACGTGGGGCTTGAACTTGCAACCGCGAGATCATGACCTGAGCCAAAGTCAGATGCTTAACCGACTGAGCCACCCAGGCACCCCTCAGTGCACCTTTTTTAATGGAATGGAGTCATTCTGTCCTATGTCCTCTAATCTCTTCCTCTTTCCTAATTAATTGCTCTCATAAGACAGAGATAGGGAGGGAGCTTGCATAAATGCAAGCAAGAGAGGTGGGACTGAGATTTCACTGTCCCGCAACAGGGACCAAAGCAACATGAACTCACCCTTCTGTTTAAGCTTGGGAACTTCAGAAAGGGAAGGGACTCAAGTTTTTATGAATCTATAGGGTGCAGGTGTCCAAATCACCAACCTATTCAGTGTTGAGGAAGGAGGATCCCAGATTTAACTGACAAAGGTGCAAGGAAAGCTAACATGACCTTGTGGGTGGCACCCTTTGGAACAACTCAGTTAATCAGTTAACAGTGTTAACCACTTCTGCTGAATGTATAGTGGTATTGATGTTTTGCTTGCTTTCTCTCTTAAAGTATTAACTGATAGAAAGGATTCTTTTGATCAGAAAGAACTCATGCATGAAAGTGCTAATGGGACACATAAATAGCTCCACAATTTATCTCTCACCTCACTCTCAGGTAGTCCAACAAAAGCAATATAGAATCCCAGGAGGGAGAAAAGAAAATCACAGTTTCCAGTTAGAGCTTAAACTTTACAGATGTAGTAAAATAACACATCTCAATATAAAAGCCCTATTTCACCAGTGAAAAGCCAGATGGAGGTGGAGGTTTATGGGGGATTATCAACAGTGAATTTCTATACTGATCTCTTAGTCCCTGTTTTTCCAGATCCTAGTGTTATAACTGAATCCATTGCACAAATGAATGACACATTTTATGCTATCTTGGAAATTTCCAACTCCTTCCTTTCTAACCTACTGACACCTAAAGACTGTTATTAATTCACATTTACATGGCAAGACTTCCACTATATGCCTTCAATACCCTCTCAAGAATATTTAGCCCCTTACCATTTGCCTCCAATAGCTAGGTCAGGATTTAGTGTAAGCACCTCTGTCCTCAGATTTTCTAAGCTTTCACTAAATGAGTGATGCCTTATTGCCTGGTAAGGCAGAAGAGTCCATATCAAACACCTTGACCATACTATCTCACCTCTACCAGTAGAGATAGCTGAAAATACCTTGTGAAATTTAGGAGGTTGTTCACCAAATAAGCTGATTGTGACTATGTGTGCCTATCACGTTTTTAATCCTTTTGGCAATCAGGAAAAAAAAAGATGTTGTTTTTTAGACCCCATCACTTAAAAAAAACCTTATTGGATACCTGAGATATTATGTGCTTTACTTAAGCATTATCCCTGGTACTTTAAATCAGTGAAATCCCAAATCAGCATCTATTGAATGCAGCTGAAATCAACAGGCTATGCCCTAATTGGTTCAGCAAGATGGGACATATTCTATCTTGTGGAACCCACAAACCCAATATAACCTCATATGTATAAAATGCAAAACAATCAAAACTTACTTTTCTAAGTGTATACATAATTGGTAAAATTATAAGAAAATAATTTATGAAAGTGACTTTTACCATTTTCTATATTTTAATTGCTTGAATGATTTCTATATCAACTGATTTGAGATAAGTACTTAAGAAAAAATTATGTGTTCCAAAGAGTGGTAAGGGGCTTCATAGAATTCCTCATGTCTTGGTTCTTTCTGTTCGCAATTTTAATTACATGCCATTTTCAATATACTTACGTTGCAATTTGGGAAATGTTTGGGAGTCTGGAAAACCTGAGAACAAGCAAAGTTTGGTATGGCAAAAACTGCTGCTACCATCATTTTTATTTATTTTTTTTCATTCCAGGCATATCTACAATGCTGGTTTCCTAGTAGTGGTTGAGATATTGTTTCTTATCACTGTGGAAATATTAACTTTTGTAGGATATAATATATGCATTAGAAACAATACTTAGTGTTGGTATTCTCAACTGTATTTTTGGTTATGGATCCCCAAATGGGTGCTTTAAAAGTACTGGCTGGCAAAAGGAAAAAATCCATGGTGTTTTCTGACCTATTTCCTATATGGAATAAATAACTGAATATCAGCAAGAGAGATACCTGCTGTGTGACTAACACATGGAAGAGACTTTAAAAATGAACTCCAAAACTGAAAGTTATTTTATATATATACTCTGTGTGTGTGTGTGTACACACACACACACACACACACACACACACACACACACACACAGAGTATTATATTAGTTTCAGGTGTACAATATAATGATTTAAAAATTCTTTACATTACTCAGTGCTCATTAAGATACGTGTACTTTGAATGCCCTTTGCTTATTTCACCCATCTTCTCACCCACCTCCCCTCTAGCAATCACTAGTTTGTTCTCTATAGTTGAGTCTTCTGTTGTTGTTTGCCTGTTTTTTCTCTGTTCATTTATTTCTTAAATTGCACATATGAGTGAAATCATGTGATATTTGTCTTTCTCTGTTTGACATACTTGACTTAGCATTATATGCTTTAGGTTTGTCTATGTCGTTGCAAATGGCAAGATCTCATTCTTTTTCATGGCTGAGTAACATTTCATTATGTATATATACCACACCTTCTTTATCCATTCATCTGTTAATGGACACTTGAGTTGTTTCCATAGCTTGGCTATTGTAAATAATGCAGTAAACATGGAAGTGCATATATCTTTTCAAATTGGGGTTTTTGCATTTTGGGATAAATATCCATTAGTGGAATTACTGGATCATATGGTAAATCTATTTTTAATTTTTTGAGAAACCTCCATACTGTTTTCCACAGTGACTTCACCAAGTCACATTTCCATCAACACTGCATTAAAAGTTCCTTCTCTTGGGGCGCCTGCGTGGCTCAGTCGGTTGAGTGTCTAACTTCGGCTCAGGTCATTATCTCACAGTTCGTCGGTTGAGTGTGTAACTTCGCCTCAGGTCATTATCTCACAGTTCGTGAGTTTGAGCCCCGTCTCAGGCTCTGTGCTGACAGCTCAGAGCCTGGAGCCTGCTTCAGATTCTGTGTCTCCCTCCATCTCTGCTCCTCCCCTGCTCACATGCGGTCTCTCTCTCTCAAAAATAAAGATTAAAAAAATTAAAAAAAAAAAAAAGAGTTCCTTCTCTTTATCCTCACTAGCACTTGTCTTTTTGACACTAGGCATTCTAAAAGGCGTGAGGTGATATCTCATTGTGGTTTTGATTTGTATTTCCCGGATAATGAGTGTTGTTGAGCATCTTTTCATGTGCCTGTTGGCCATCTGGATGTCTTTGGAGAAATGTCTATTCAGGTCCTCTGCCTATTTTTCAATTGGCTTGTTTGTTTTTGGGGTATTGAGTTAAATTAAGTTCTTTATATATTTTAGATATATGTCATATATATATGAGATGCTTCATATCTCATTGTCTTTTGCAAATATCTTCTCCCATTCAGTAAGTGGTCTTTTTGTTTTGTTAATGGTTTTATTGGTTATGCAAAGCCTTTTACTTTGGTATAGCATGGTAGTTTAATTTTGCTCTTGTTTCTCTTGCTTTAGGAGACATGTTGAGAACAATGGTTTTTACAGCCAATGTCAAAGAAAACGACTTCATATTATTACTTTTAGGATCTTCATGCTTTCAGGTTTCACTTTTAGGTCATTCATCCATTTTGACTTTATGTTTTGTGCATGTGTAAGAAAATCATCCAGTTTCATTCTTTTCCATGTAGTTTTCCACTTTTCCCAGCACCATTTGTGGAGAAGACTATCTTTTCTCCCGATGTATACTCTTGCCTCCTTTGTTGTAGATTCGTTGATTATACAGCTGTGGGTTTATTTCTGGTCTCACTACTCTGTTCTATTGATCTATGTGTCTGTTTTTGTGCCAGTACCAGCCTGGTTTGATTACCACACCTTTGTAATATAACTTGAACTCTGGGATTTTGAAAGCTCCAGGTTTGTTATTCTTTCTCAAGATTGCTATGACTTTTTTGGGGTCTTTGGGATTTTAGAATTATTTGAGTTCTGTGAAAAATGTTTATATTTTGATAGGAATTTCAAAGTTATCATATTTATTTTGATCATGTAATTGGAATATTACATACATCTTTTAAAAAAAAATTTTTAATGTTTATTTTTGAGAGAGACAGAGTCAGAATGCGAGTAGGTTAGGGGCAGAGAAAGAGGGAGACACAGAATCTGAAGCAGGCTCTGAGCGATCAGCACAGAACCTGACCTGGGGCTCAAACCCTTGAACTGTGAGATCATGATCTAGGCCGAAGTTGGATACCTAACTGACTGAGCCACCCAAGCACTCCTGTTTTGTTTTGTTTTTAAAGCTGGATCTGCTGCATGGAACTGCCATTACCCCAAAATTATCCCAAAGTTTTAGCAGTGGTACAGCATATCAATAGTAGAGTTATTTAATGGTACATGGTTTAAAAAAAGGAACAAACGTGTAAAGAAATAAGGGATTACAAATGTAGATATCCATTCTTTTAATAGTTTTCATTTTTTTAAATGGACTATGGATGGGGCGCCTGCGTGGCTCGGTTGGTTGGGCATCCAACTTTGGTTCAGGTCACGGTCTGGCAGTTCATGAGTTGAGCCCCACATTGGGCTCTGTGCTGACAACTCGGAGCCTGGAGTCTGCTTCGGATTCTGTGTTTCCCTCTCTCTCTGGCCCTCCCTGGCTTGTGCTCTTTCTCTCTCCCTCTCTCTCTCTCTCTCTCTCACTCTCAAAAATAAAAACATTTAAAAAAATTGACTATGAATGTAATTATCAATTAACACCTAAACTATGTCTTCCTCAATACTTCTTTAAATGCTTGTTTTCTTTATTTATTTTTGAGGGGGGAGGGGCAGAAAGTGAGGGTGGCAGAGAATCCCAAGCAGGCTCTGCACTGCCAGTGCAGGGCCCAATGCAGGGCTTGAACTCACCAACCGTGAGATCACGACCTGAGCCGAAATCAAGAGTTGGATGTTCAACCCACTGAGCTACCCGTGTGCCCCAAATGCTAATTTTCTATCCAACTATCAAAGACTTAAACTTTGTTGGGCTGAAATTTGATTTTTGGAAACACACAATTTTATGTTACTTTATAAAATTATTTTCTAAAATGTTCACATACTATAATACTAAAAGCTATTTAAAAATGATTTTTACTTCCACTCAGATTTTTTGTTGTTTAAATAATGCAAAGCTCAAATTCATGTGTTAATACTGTTCATTACTGATATATGCTGTATGTAAATGATCTCAAATTTTTAAGTGCATGCTTTCTATTTCGAAGTATAGGAATTCAATTTGTCCTTTTTGCTTATTTATTTTTCTGATGGTCCTTAGTATATTGCTATAGACATTGTGGGTGCTCAGTAAATGGTTATGGACATATTGAGAGTTTAAGTCCAAACTTTATGACTGATCTATTATAAATCTGAAATTTTGCTTCTTGGATTTCACATGGTTTTAATGCCTAAGGGAGTATGAAAAGAAACAGCTGCATCTCTATTATGACACAACCAGTTGTTGAAATGATTGGACAGGTGGTTGATGGACCCAGTGGCAATTCTGGAACAAGTGTTAAGGCTTAAATTATGTTAGGTCACTTTTCCAGGCTTGATGTTCCCCATTTGGTACAAGCATTTGAGAATGTTATTTTGTCATAAAGTATATCATGTACTGAAGTCATTCT
Organism: Acinonyx jubatus; assembly: GCF_027475565.1. Lineage (NCBI taxonomy): Eukaryota > Metazoa > Chordata > Mammalia > Carnivora > Felidae > Acinonyx > Acinonyx jubatus. The sequence goes on from NC_069386.1 coordinate 89,533,691, forward strand.
CTATAGATGGATTTGATGTTAATGTATTTTAGTTGAACAGATAACTCAATTTGCATGCTCCATCCATTTTTCATTTTTCTTGTTGTCTACTGTTCCTTACCTCCAACTTTTTATGCTCTGAATGGAAACTTTTACCACATTCAACTTTATATATATGCTACATTTATGTACTGTATGTATTCTACATAGTTCATGTACTCTATATAGAATACTATATAAACTATTTCTTATATCCTATCTCTCTTTGTACATACACTGCAAATAAGATGCTGTAAATAACAGACAAAATGTTTCGGCCCTAATTTATGTCCATTTCATTTCACATATTTATTTTTTGTCATAATTGAAAAGTTGAAAATGTGCAAACGTAAATACCATCCAAATTGGACCACATAGTCAAAATTATTTTTGAATATTTATGACAGTATTTTAAGATAATATAGATGTTATGCTATTATAAAAATAGGATTATGATGGAAATTTTAAAATTTGAAAAAATTATGTGCAGAATACAAAACCTGTATTTCTGCTGCCTTTTGATAGTTTTTGTTAGAGGTTTGTTTTCCTCCTTTTGAACCTCCCATCTCAGATAGACAAGCACAGATACTAAAAATTCTCTTTTGTTTTGAGGTCTACTTTCTATATAAATTATTGAATCATAAATCCTTTTACCATTATAGTATGGCTAGGGAATTATATATGATTGTCTATATGATATTTTCTCAAGTAAATGAGGCATGAGTTATGTAGATGTTTTTGTGTTTGAACATTTCAGTTATTCACAGGTTATTGCTGCTTAGCTTTACATCAGATATTTTATTTTATTTTATTAATTTTTTCAATGTTTATTTATGTTTGCAACACAGAGAGACAGAGTGTGAGTGGGGAAGGGGCAGAGAGAGAGGGAGACACAGAATCTGAAGCAGACTCCAGGCTCCAAGTTGTTAGCACAGAGCCCGATGAGGGGCTTGGACTCACAGACTCAGGAACCTTGAGATCATGACCTTAGCCAAAGTCAGACGCCCAACCGACTGAGCCACCCAGGCTCCCCTATACATTATATATTTTAGATATTTAGAATTTTGAATTTTGTTGACATAACAAATACTGATAAATTTATTTCTGGGGAAGTCAAGTCATTTCATGCCCACATTAGCATTTATATGTTTATTGATTCATTTTTTAAACATTTATTTATTTATTTTGAGAGAGAGAGCAAATGGGGGAAAGGCAGAGAAGGAGAGAAAATCCCAAGCAGGCTCTGCACTCTCAGCGTAGCTCCCCTTGGAGCTCGAACTAACAAACAATGAAATCAATACATAGTCAAAATCAAGATCCAGTGCTTAACTGACTGAGCCGACCAGAGGACCTGAAAGAAGCATTTCTAATTAAATGCTAGTCTGGGGCGCCTTGGTGACTCAGTCAGTTAAGCAGCCAACTCTTGATTTCTGCTCAGATCATGATCTCCTGGTGGTGAGATGGAGCTCTGCTTCGGCTGCTGAGCGTGGAGTCTGCTGAAGATTCTCTCTTTCCCTCTCTCTCTGCCCCTTCCCAGTTCTCTCTCTCTATCTGGCTCTGTCTCAATCTAAAACAAAACAAAACAAAACAAAACAAAACAAAACAAAACAAAAAAAAACCCTCTTTCAACTCCCTATAATATTGAACATTAGCTTTTTAAAGAATTTTTACTTATTTCTAAGCGTGATAATTCCTAGTTAGATTTCTTTATTGAATTATTTAGAATATCTTACACCATTAATACTCTCTAATATTTGACATGTCTACCAACATTATTATGAAAAATAATATACTTTTTATTAATTTTCTGGAATGTGAGAGGATCATGAATAATTCATACTATACCTGTGTTTACCCTTTGTTATTGCATATGTGTATGTGTGTGTTTTAATTTGACTATAACAGTTTTATGTATTTATGTATTTATTTATTTATTTATTTATTTATTTACTTCTCCAGTACTTTATTTTCTTCATTTTTTAAAAATGATTTATTGTCACATTAGCTAACATACAGTGTATACAGTGTAGTCGTCGCTTGGGAGTGGATACCCATCATTCATCAGGTACATACAACCCCCAGTTCTCATCCCAACAAATGTTCTCCTCAATGCCCATCTCCCATTTTCCCCACCATCCCAACCCCCCACCCCCATAAGCCCTCAGTTTGTTCTCTGTATTTAAGAGTCTGTTATGATTTGCCTCCCTCTCTGTTTGTAACTTATTTTTCTTTCCCTTCTCTTATGTTCATCGGCTGTTTCTTACCTTTCACATATGAATGAAATCATATGATATTTGTCTTCCTCTGCCTGACTTATTTTTCTAGCATAATGTACTCTAGTTCCATCCATGTTGTTGCAAATGGTAAGATTTCATTCTTTTTCATCCCCTAGTAGTATTCTGTTCTATAAATATACCACCTCTTGATCCATTCATCAGATGATGAACATTTAAGCTCTTTACATAATTTGACTATTTTTGGTAGCACAGCCATAAACACTGGGGTGCATGTACCCCCTCAAATAAGCATTTTTGTATCCTTTTAATAAATACCTAGTAGTGCAATTGCTGCATCGTAGGGTAGTTCTATTTTTCATTTTTTGAGGAACCTCCATACTGTTTTCCAGAGTGGCTGCACCAGTTTTCATTCTCACCAACAGTGTAAGAGGGTTTCCCTTTCTTTGCATCTTTGCCAACATCTGTTGTTTCCTGAGTTGTTGACTTTAGCTACTCTGACTGGTGTGAGGTGGTTTCTCAGTGTGGTTTTGATTTGTATTTTCCAGATGATGAGCAGTGTTAAGCAGTTATTCATGTGTCTGTTAGCCATCTGGATTCTTCTTTGGAAAAGTGTCTATTCATGTCTTTTGCCAATTTATTCACTGGATTATTTCTTTTTCAGGTGTTGGTTTAGAAAGTTCTTTAAATGCTTATTTGCTGAAGTCTAGTGAATTTTGTGTTTTTCATTTTTGTTGTTGTTGTTTATATGCTTAGAAAGATATTTCCCAGACAAGATCAGGAAACTATTCACTACTGGTTAATTCTAGTTTGTTTTTTATATTTAGTCATTAAATTTAACTAGATTAGACAAACAAGGATTTTTTTTTTAATTTCAGCTCTTTATTTATTGAGAGAGAAGGAAATCACGAGCAGGGGAAGGGCAGAGAGAGAGGGAAACAGAATCCTAAACAGGCTCTATGATGCCAGCACAGAGCCTGACGTGGTACTCACTCTCACCAACTGTGAGATCATGAACTGAGTCAAAACTAAGAGTCAGTTGCTCAATCACTTTTTTTCTTAAATAGCCACAATAATCTCATTTGTTGAATGATCCATTAATTATGTATTGTCTAAATACACTTTATTCTTTTTGTTCATTTTTAATTAAAGTGTAGTTGACATATAATATTAAATTAGTTTCAGGTATACCACACAGTAATTTGACATTTATAAGCATTACAAAATGACCATCGTATATGTGGGTATCATCTGTCATCATAAAACCTTATCACAGTATTATTGACTGTATTCTCTATGCCTCCTTCACATCCCCATGATTTACTTATTTTATAATTGGAAATGTATACCTCTTAATCCCCTATAACTCGTCCCCTTAAGCCCTTCCCTTCTGGCAACTATCAGTTCTCCATTTTTATGAGTCCGTTTCTGTTTTGTATTGTTTGTCTTTTTAGAGTCCACATACAAGTAAAATCATATGGTGTCATCATTCTCTATCTGACTTATTTCACTTGGCATTATAACCTCTAGATCCATCTATGTTTTCACAGATGGCAAAATTGCATATCATATTATGGCTGAGTAATTTTCTATTGTATATATACACCACATCTTCCTTCTCCATTCAACTATCAATGGATGTTTAAATTACTTCTGTATCTTGACTACTGTAAATAATACTGCAATAAATGTAGAGGTATGTCTATCTTTTCAAATTAACATTTTTATTTTCTTCTGGTAAATGCCAAGAATTGGAATTACCAGATCATATGATATTTCTACACTTAATTTTCTGAGGAACCTCCATAATGTTTTCCACAGTGGCTGTACCAATTTGCATTCCAAGTAACAGTGCACAAGTGTTCCTTTTTTTTTCCACATCCTCAGCAACACTTGATGTTTCTTCCCTTTTTGAGATGGCCATTCTGACACATGTGAAGTGACATCTCATTGTGGATTTGATTTGCATTTCCCTGATGATGAATGATGTTGAGCATCTTTTCATGTGCCTATTGGCCATCTGCCTGTCTTCTGTGGAAAAATATCTGTCTAGGTAATTTGCCCATTTTTTAATTGCATTGATTTTTTGTTGGTGTTGAGCTATGTGAGTTATTTATATATTTTCGATGTTAACACCTTATCAGATGTATGTGTTGCAAGTATCTTCTTCCATTTCGTAGGGTGCCTTTTCATTTTGTTGATGGTTTTCTTTACTCTGGAAAATTCTTATTTTGGTATAGTCTTTTTAGTTTACTTTTGCTTTTTTTTTTCTTTCCTGAGGAGACATATCCATAAAAATATTGTTAGACAATGTCCAAGAGTTTACTGTCTGTTTTTATTTAGAAGTTCTATGGTTTCAGGTCTTACATTTAAGTCTTAGTCTATTTTGAGTTTACTTTCATCTATGGTCTAAGAAAGTGGTCTAGTTTCATTCTTTTGCATGCAGCTGTCCAATTCTTTTAAAAATTCATTCATGTACTTTTCCAGTTATGATGGAGTATCTCAAAATAGTAAACAAATATAACAGCCAAAGAATTATATACAAAGACTCTTTTGAGACATTCCACATAATGTCACATAATCTTCATGAGAAACATAAGCACAGGAGTTTAACTCCACATTCAATTTAGCTCACTCTTGCAAGGTATTATCAAAATCTTATAGCAGAGAAATAGATTCTAGGCAAAATTAAGGGAAAAAAAAGTATTTGGAAAGAAAGAAGCAGAAATCAAAGATTGGTGTTAACAAGGGCATTTGAGAGTGGGTAACAGAGTGGGGGCGCCAAAAAGGAATTACAAATATATACATGGAATGCCCCTTGAGTCCAAGCCAACTCCTGAACTCTTCATGCTTGGAGTGTGACACAGGAGTCACAGAAGAAAACTGCTACCTGGAATTTTCCACAAAGATTTCAATGTCTACACAGTGCTACAACATGGTAGAGCTCAGCAGTACAGTAGAAAGTTTGGAACAGACAGTCAAGACTTTCAAAACTGTTAGTAATATTCAGGAATTTATCTGTAAATTCAGGGACAATTTCCTTATACTGGGTTATATACATATATATACATGTACACACACACACACACACACACACACACACACACACATATAACCTCTAAACAATGATCATAACAGTGACGGTAAATCTCCAAGAAAAATTTCATCAACTGAGAAATGCATAGCAATTGTGAAATAATGTTGGTAAACAATTATGAAGAGTCTTTGCATTACAGTGGAGGATATTCCTGATTTCAACATGAATCTATTTCTTAGTTGTTATTGTTGTTGGAAATTATGTAATTCTTAGATAAATACAGCAATTTACAATCATATGTCACTTTATAAAGTTGGTAAGTATACATTCAATTGGATATCCTGAAATAAAGAAATTAAGCTCTTTGCCCTCCCATTTCCCATCCACCAAGGACAGAACTAAGGAACACTTGATCAGAAAAGGTCGTATAACATGAATCTTTTTCTCGATGAAATTTTCTTGTACATGAACTCTTATAGCCACACATAACATGGTCACCAGGGATTACACATCTCCGGGGCTATACAAATATACAGATTTCACAGTCCACTTTTATTCTGGGTCAAATTTGAGAAGCTCAAGTGTTGTTTTAAAAATTATGTTTGTTGTTGTTATTTTACACTTCATTTGTTTTTGAAAAAAAATCTTTATGTGAAAATATATTATTGTGGGTTGAAGTCAGAGAGATAGAGACCTTGAGAGACCATTATTCCCACTCTTGAAACAAACAGGGGAAAAAGCTATAAAAGGGTCAAGTTAAAGAATAATCTTGAGCCCCTTAGAGAACTTCAGTCATGGGGCAAACAAGCTAACTGAAAATTAAAGGCAGACAAGCACATATAGGGAGAAACAAAGTGAAGCATTTGCCTACATGGGTCAAACATTGTAGAACACCATATAACCCTCTTAGAAGGTTTAGATAGATATTTTTTTTTAAAAAATTGCTAAGGACAAAACTAAAAGTGTAAAACTTCTGCAGGGCATGAGTATAGGGGAATTGTTACCCTTTTCTAGCCTTTTCCATCAGGGAAGGTCACCATCTACTCATAGCAAAGGGTGAGGAGAATTCTGAGTAGTGCCTACCATGATATTGGTTGAAGAAAGGGAACAGAAGCTATTGACAGTATTCCATCCAAAACAACTCCTCTATATAAAACTAAAATTTAAATCTCCAGGGGGAAAAAGTAAGTAAAAAAATAGCTTCCTGACGGTATAAGTGATTCCTTACTACAGTTGAGGGAGAGGACTGACAACAATAAGCAAATTCTGCCGAAACCTATGTTACATATTTCCCCTAAGTTAAAAAAAAAAAAAAAGAAAAGAAAAAGAAAGAAATCCATAATATAGGTGATCAATGGAAATAGAATTATAGCCTGAGGACACTTTTGGAAACTCACTGCAGCTGCAAGAAAGGACAGGAACAGGAAAAGAAAGTAGGTATAACCTATGGAAAAGTATATGTGTTAGTTCTGGTATTTTATCTGGAGGAAGAGCACCATAGTAGGCTATATAATGGCCTCAACATTGTCCACATCCTAATCCCAGACACTGTTATATGTTACCTTAAATGATAGCATATCATGTAATTGACAATATAATTAAATTAATCTTGCAATATGAATATTATCTTGCACTCTCTGGGTAGGCCATGTATAATTGCAAAGATCCTTTTAACAAAAGAGTCGGAGACTCAAAGTCAGAAAAAGATTCAATGACATGACTAAAGGATAAAATAGTGCACTATGAAGATGGAGGAAGGATCTACAAGCTAAGGAATGCAGAAGACCTAGTACCTACAAAAGGTAAAGAATTCCCCTGTCATATTCAAAAGGAACACAACACTCTTGATACTTTGATTTTATTTTTTCAATTTTTAAAATTTTTTTAATTTATTTTTGAGACAGAGAGAGACAGAGCATGAGCAGGGGAGGGGCAGAGAGAGGGAGAGACACAGAATCTGAAGCAGACTCCAAGCTCTGAGCTGTCAGCACAGAGCCTGACATGGGGCTCGAACTCACAGATTGTGAGATCATGACCTGAGCTGAAGTCAGACGCTCAACCGACTGAGCCACCCAGGCACCCCTACTTTGATTTTAGCCCACAGGATCCATTTTGGAATATCATCCCCAGAACTATAACATTATAAATTTATGTTGTTTTAAGCCCTTAAATTTGTGATAATTTTTAATAGTAGCAACAGGAAACTAATACAGAAATACCCACCATTTTTTAAATAAATTTTTGTGGACAATTTCTCTAGATATTCCAGCATACCATATGATTGTGATATATACTTAATTAAATTCTTTAAGTACAAAAGTCAGAATAAGGAGCTATGATAACAGAACCAGGAGTGAGAATGATGAATGTTGAAGGTGGAAGAAGCAACCAAGAAATTCCTCTAGGAAATAGAAAAGTTGAAGAACTGGATTTTCCCCTGAATCCTGTAGAAAGAATACAGTCACACCAATGAGTTAGCAGGTACAGATTTCTGAACTTCAGAATAAGAAATAAGTGAAGTTTGTGGTGCTTTAAACCACTCATTTGGTGGTGTTTTGCCGTAGTTGCTATGGTAAACTCATATAGACAGGGTCCCTTATGAAGTCTGTACTCACAGGAAACAGGCTTAGAGTACCTACTTAAGACTGATTTTTTGTCAGAATATCAGAGAATATTCCATTTCCCAACCCCTACCACCAGGGCAAGGAAAATCGGGTAAAAATATTAACGGGAACAACAAGGAAAACTGCAAGAAAAAAGATTCCCTCTAGAGAGTAGCCAGAGGCGGGGGTTTGGAGGAGGGGGACGGCGGAGGTGAGGAGGACTTAGCCATGTGTAGAGAAAATTTTAAATAAGGCCCAATGACCAAAAAAGATAAAGACAGAAATGAGAACTGGAAGTACAAAATGGTAAAGAGACTAAAAAAGACAAAAATGAAGATAAGGAAATAAATCATGAATATTAGAATTGACAGAAGGTCATTCCTACAGAACTGAAGACACTGCAGTTATTAAAAAGACAATAAGGTAATAGTAGGTACAACCTTTTCACTCACAAATTCGACAATTTAGAAGAAATGGGTCAATTCCTTCAAAGCTACAAGCTAGCAAACTAGATCAAAATTCAATAGATCATCCAAATTGTCCTATAACCCCGTTAAATACAATGTGTAATTAAAAATTTACTGTTAAACAAATATCAGATAACTTCACTACAAAAGCCTTCCAAACATTTAGAGAAGAATTAACAGCAATTTAGCACCATCTTTTTCAAAATATAGAAGAGAATAAAAAGTTTCTCAACTCATTTTGAGGCCAGCAATACCTGGTATCAAAATCAGACCAAACCGTGACAATAAAAGAAGGATGTCTATCCTAAAATTAAATCCAAAAGTCTTTAAGATAATATGAGAAAATTGAATCCACGGTTGTATACAAATGACATATAATAAATTGCTGTGTTCAAGCCCCACATTGGGCTCTGTGCTGTCAGCTGAGAGCCTAGAGCCTGCTTTGGATTCTTGTCTACCTCTCTCTCTGCCTCTCCCCTGTTCATGTTGTCTGTCTGTCCGTCTGTCTCTCTCAAAAGTAAATAAACATTAGAAAAAAATTAAGCAAGGTGTTATATATGTATATTATGGAATATAATTCAGCAATTATTTTTTTCAGCTTCTCTAAAATTCATTTTTTATCTATACCATGAGGACAAAAATAAACCGTAATAAATAGAGTTGTTGTGGGAATTGATCATGAGATTTTACGTAAACTGAACATCAGAGGACAGATAGAGAAGAGTTGGTAAAAATTTACGAATTATCCCAGTGTCATCAATTAAAAGGACTGAGTTATTGATAAATGTAACAACCAAGAGGTACGTTAGGTGAATTATGCTAAATTAAAACACCAATCTCAAAAGGTCGCATATGTTTAATTCAATTTGTGTAAGCCTTGAAATGACAATATTATAGAAATGAGGAATAGATGAGTGGGTGCCAGGGTCTAGAAACAATGAGAAGCTATAAATGAATGGCCCGAAAGAGATCCTTGATAGTTTCATATCTTAAGTGCAGTAGTGAATTACATGACTCTCTAAATTCTATAAAATGACATAGAATTATATACTCACATTTTGCCAATGTTAATTCCTTGGTTTTGATATTGAACTATATTTAAAGTACCACTGAACTATATTTATTTTAGCTATAACCTTGGTAACACTGCATAAAAGGTTCATGAGAACTCTGTCCTATCTTTGCAATTTCTCATGTATCTGTAATTATTTCAAAATAAAGTTTTAAAATGCTTTAAAAAGGGCAAAAGACCTGAGCAGAACTTTTACCAAAGAAGATGAATGGGTGGCAAATAAACACATGAAATATACCCAATATTATTACTAATTAAGGAAATAGAAATAATAGTATGAGATACCAGTTCCCACTCAGGAGAAGGGCTGTATTCAAATAAGCAGACAGTCAGTTTAGGTTAGAATGTGGAGTAACTAGAACATTCTTGTTTCACAATCTCTATACCCCTACTGCTGTGCAATCACATGAATGTTTTCTGAGGGAAGCTGGCACCTGGCCATTTCTCAGCAGAGATACCACTCCCCCACCCACGACAAGAGAGTCAGCACAGGTCAAAGCCACAGGGGTCTCTGAAGCATGATGTTTTGAAACACAGCTCCATCTGAGATAAAACTCTGGAGGGAAGTGTGGCCTGGCAGATGGACAGCTTGGACAGAGACAGGGTAGAGATGGGGTGTCGACAGAGGCTTGAGACAAAGGCGGGGTTCTTGATCACAAGTTGGTGAGAGTACAAAGTTTCTGTGCTACAGATTGGGAGCTGGGTGAAACCATTTCCACCTCTCTTGTGCATGCTCATGCATGCCACAATGACCCGACCCAGTAAGCTAGGCAGGGCCAGCTAGTGAAGAATGGAGCTGTTATGCCAGGCCCCTCCCAAATGCACCCTCCAAGCACATCCCTCAGAAGACCAGCACAAGTCACTCCACCTGCTGTGGGACTATAAAATGGCACAGCCACTTTTGAAAACTTAGGTAACTTCTTATAAAGTTACACTTACCATCCAACCTACAATCCTTCTAGGTATTTCCACAAGTGCACCAGAAACTTTATTTTACGTAAACATGGATGTGGATATTTAGAACTGCTTTTATCACAACCACTAAGAATTGGAAATAAACAAGTTGTACTTCATCAGCTGAATGGCTAAATAAACCGAGGTATATACTTACAATCAAATGTTGCTCAACAATTTTAAAAATTACCTATTACAATGACTCATATGTATTTTGCTAAGTAAAAGAAGTCAGACTCAGAAATCTACATATTACATTATTTTATTTATTTGCTGTTTTGGGAAATACAAAATTATAGGGACAGAAAACAGGTTGCCAGGAGATGGCGGAGGGCAGAGGGATTGACTAGAAAGAGATTGCACTTGTCTATTTTTTGGATTACAAAGCTGTATGTATAGCATTGTGGTAAGCATATATGATTCTGCATGTGTCAAAAACCATATATGTATACAACAAAAATATTTTTATTATATATAATAAAAAATCAACCAGTTTATTGGGGATGAAGTTATGGAATATGGACTGTAGAAATGAATCTAACCATATTACAAATGTATAATGTAACCTTGCTGAAAAGGACTAACAAAAGAGCTGTAAAAGCAATTTTGGAGAGCCATATAAAAATATACTCTAAATATAAAGTTACAATAGAACCATAGTAAATGCTGTACTCTAGCTAATAAATCTGTTGCCCATGTGGTAAATGAATTAGCAATTCTGAGTCTACTTTATGTGTATGCTCAGTTGAACAAATACACACACACACATATATGTGTGTATGTATATAATATGTGTGTATATGTATTTATATAAATGGTAATCAAGTTTCTCACAGTCAGAAAACAGTTATAATAAAATAAGCAGGGGTGGGGCATCTGGGTGGCTCAGTTGATTAACCATCCCAACTTCGGCTCAGGTCAGGATCTCAATGTTTGTGAGTTTGAGCCCTGCTTCAGATTCTGTGTCTCCCTCTCTTCCCCTCCCCTGCCCATGCTCTGCCCCTCTCTCCCTCTCTCAGAAATAAACATCAAAAAATTTTAAAAAGTAAGCAAGGATGTAATACTAGAAAAAACCATGTAAATTAATTATATTTGGAATATCAATATGAACTCATTTTATATATAAATACATACAAATACATATACACAGGCATGTATATATTTATTTATTTATATATACATGTGTATATACACACAAATAAATTCTATTTATGATAGGTGCATATATGAGTCAATATACATAGGTATATTTTTTAACTGCTTTCACTGAAGGGATCAAAAGTAGTGACAAACCAGTAGCAATGGTCATACTAAGGCCCAAAGTATATTTTATTTTTCTAAAAATAATTTTATTTTATTTTTAATTTTTAATATAGTTTATTGTCAAATTGGCTAGCATACAGTGAATACAGTGTGCTCTTGGTTTGGAGGGTAGATTCCCGTGATTCATCGCTCACATACAACACCCAGTGCTCATCCCAACAAGTGCCCTCCTCATTGCCTATCACCCATTTTCCCCTCTCCGCACCCCCCACCAACCCTCAGTTTGTTCTCTGTATTTAAGAGTCTCTTATGGTTTGCCTCCCTCCCTCTCTGTTTATAACTTTTTTTCCCCTTCCCTTCCCCCATGGTCTTCTGTTAAGTTTCTCAAGTTCCACGTATGAGTGAAAACACATGGTATCTGTCTTTCTCTGACTGACTTATTTCACTTAGCATAATATCATCCAGTTCCACCTGCATTGCTGCAAATGACCATATTTCATTCTTTCTCATTGCCAAGTAGTACTCCATTGTATATATAAACCACATCTTCTTTATACATTCATCATTTGATGGACATTAAGGTCTTTCCATAATTTAGCTATTGTTGAGAGTGCTGCTGAAAACACTGCTATAGACATTGGGGTGCATGTGCCCCTACGCATCAGCACTCCTATATCCCTTGGATAATTTCCTAGTAGTGCTATTGCTGGGTCATAGGGTAGTTCTATTTTTAATTTTTTTTTTGAGGAATCTACACCTTGTTTTCCAGAGCTAAGGCCCACAGTTTAGATTGTAAATACTATTCTCCAATAAAAGGAACCAGTTCTCCCTGGAGAAATTACTAAATCTAAGGCTAGGGAAGCATATATACAAGATAAGTCTGGAGCATCTTGTGATGGTGAAAAAGACAAGAGCAATAAAAGAAAGGATAGGAGGATATAAGAAAGACAGGAGATGGATGAATGAAAGACCTCCCAATGGAGAAACTGGCATAGTTTGAACAAATGAGTATCTATTGTATTGTATAATAACCCAAAGAGTAATATATGTGCAAATCCATAAATCCATATTGGTAAATATGTATGTAAGTTGGTAAATTGTATGTATAGTAAATATGTATGTAAATTGGTAAATATGTATGTATGGTACATATGTAAAATAAATGGGGAAGAAGGAACACATCTTCTTATCGAATAAGTCTAAAGGATGAGAGAAATAATGAGGGAAATGGAAAATCAACATTAGGAGTTTGAGTAATCATTGCTCTTAGGCAAGATCCACTGATATATTCCAAAATCAATGTGTGAGACTTTGAGAAGCAAGGTGTTTGCATAGCTTCACACTATGTCTTAAAAATATTAATTACCATGAGTTTAACATAGGTCCACAAATTCTTTGATATTCTTCTTTTCAGAGATGTGTCTTAACTTTTTACACTACTTCCTGAGGGCAATGTGGACACAATCTCTTTCTTCTGATAAATTAGAATATGAGAAAGAAAATAATGACTTTATAGTAAAAAAAAAAAAATTGGCAGGGAGTTCCCCTAACTCTAAGGGAAGTTGCACATCACCATGATAATTCATGTTGCTATTATGTTCCCACTTGCATGATACGAAGAGAAAGATATTCACCTGTGTGATATTTTCCCTCAAATCCATAGCCCCAGGCTAATGAGAAAATATCAGGCTATCCCCAAATGAGGGACATTCTAAAAATACGTGACCAGTATATTTCTAATATATAAAGATCAGGAAAAGCAAAGCAAGACTGACAAATTGTTAACCTGATTATATCCTAGAACAGAAAAAAATGACATTAGTGGAATGAAAACCAGCTAAATTAAAAATAAAATCTATAGTTTAGTAATAGTTCTGTATCAATACTAAATTATTAGCTTTAATAAATGTGCAGTGTCTATATAAGATGTTGACATTAGGGAAAGCTGCTTGAAAAATATAAATGAACTGTCTTGACTATCTTTACAACTCTCCTATAAATCTAAAATTATTTTAAAGTGAATATTTTTAAAAAATTGTAAGTTTCTGTTATTATTGCTTTCTATTGCATGTGTTTCTAATAACACACACTTTTCCCCTGAACTTAAGTTACTAAATCAACTTTCTGTCTTTGATTTATTACTCTCTCTCTTTTCTTAATTTAATAGAACATTTTGAACCAGGTGAAACAATAGCCGGTGTGGGAAGTCAACATACTTAATCAGAGCTTTGCTCAAGGCCAAGTCCCGTTGTTTGCAGAGCATTCATAATGAAGCTTCTTTGCTCGGAAACGTTTCCATCATATTTCCTGTTGTTTAGATCCGGAAGATGTTTGCTTCTCACACTCTGAAAAGTCTTACATTTATAGATGTAACTTAGTTTCATCTCTGCTTGAAAACAGACTGATTCTTGCCTGAACGAATAATCTTTCTTATAATATCTTGCTAAACACAGCAAGCAACAGTCAATATTCAATAACATACAAACTTTCCCAAACTTCTCTCCCTGAGGTACTAAGTAGTCACTTGATATGCTTCTCAAGTTATTGTACACAGTATATTTACTAAAAATTTTGTTACTTATCGTGATCTCCTCTTCCGTCTCCAAAATCAGTCTATCTGATATCTATAAGCAGATTCTATTTTCTTTTGAATAATATGATATTATTAAATACTCATAATTTTTAAAATATGTTGGTTTGTTGTTCTCATTACAAATTTATACAGTAATCTTTGTAGGCTACATTGTACTAACAAATATACCCAGATCCGAAGCAGGCTCTGCACTGACAGCTGCAAGCCCAATGCAGGACTCAAACTCAGGAGCTATGAGATCATGACCTGAGCCAAAGTCCCATGCGCAACTGACTGAGCCACCCAGGTGCCCCAATCCGTGTGATTTTTCTCATTTGATAATACTTACAAAACATGTTAGTTGCTAGACAAAAGAGTTACTCATTCTTCATATTTCATAACTGGGAAAAGCAAATTAAGTCACTCTAGTAGTGGTAGTAGCATGGATTGTGGTAGAACATTGATCTCAGGTTGTCAGATATCCAATTTGTTTAGTGCCTCGTTTAACTCTGAGGTAGTTAACTACCTACCTTAACAATGTCTATGGGTTTTTTATTAGTTATTTAAAATATATTTTTATTTTGCTATGAAATTATGTTAACCTGAAACATGGAATTGTGGAGAAAACGTTATATTCAGGCAAACTGGATTTGGTTTCTGGCTCTGTGAGGTAGAAGTTGTGACCTAAGGTAAATCACTTATACTCTACATCTTTTAACCTTCTCAACTAAAAATAAAGTGATTCAATTACATTATTTCTTATATTTTTCTTCTAAATTTCTGTAATTTTATTTAAGCTATTATATATGCTCATTTTAAAACTTTATAAGATATATCTTATTCATCTCCTTTTAATTAGCTAAAAAGTAATAACATGCAAAGTCAAGCATGGCCACACATACACATATACACACACTATTACACATAGGAAGTAAGTAAAACAAAAAAAAATAAACTAAGCATGATGAATTTCAAATATTTATAGTTCAATAAATATTATAGGCAATATTTGCCACATTAACATATATAAGAAAGAAAAATGGATCTATCCTGATGAGCATATGTTTGGTTTCTACTTGAATAATCTTAGTTCAGTTATCTTGGAAATTAAAGAATTTATTTAAATTGTGTTTTGGCTATCTATTGATGTGTAACAAGTTGCAACAAACTGAATGACTTATTCTTACTCATATCCCTGTGGGTTGGCTGGTGCATGGTTCACGGGTCCCCAAGACTACTCTCACTTTTGTCACCAACTGGAAGTTCAGGGGTCTCCAAGATCATGCTCACTTCTGATACTAAATACAACTGCAGGGGTACCCAAGACCAGCCTTTGCTTCAATAATTCATTAGAAGGACCCACCAAGGTCAGTAAAAATGTTATTCTCACAGTTATGGTTTATTATAGTGAAATGATAGAGATTAAAGTCAGCCAAGGGAAGTAAGATACATGTAGGGTCTAGGAGACTTCAGGCAGAATTAGTTTCCCATTGTGCTTTTCCAGTGGAGTCATACGGATAGTGCCTTGTTTTCTGTCAACAATGTGTGACAATATGCATAGAGCATTGAAAACCAGGGAAGCTCTCCTGAACCTTAGGACTAGAGTTTTTTACAGGGAAGTGATTGTGTGAACATGACTGACCACCTGCATGGATAACCTTAGTCTCCAGCCCTTACAGAAACTTCTTAGCACCCCATGGCCCATACCTTGGGCCTCTATCACAAATCATGTTGTTAACATGGACTGTCTAGCATGACCAAAGGCCCCCAGGATAACAAAGGTATGATTATCAGGCAGGAGGTTTCAAAGGTTTAGAGTTACCTTCCAGGAGCCAGGGCAAAGACAAAGCCTTTCTTAGGTATGGTTAATCCTTGACTGCTTAACTAGGCTCAATCCACATGGTGTCACTTGGGGCTATTTATGTGGCTAAATTTAGCTGAGAGATTGACTGGAGCTGGAACATTTAAGATGACTTTATTCTTTCCAGAGCCCCTTCTGGGGTACCTAGAAATGCTGGGATCTAGCCAGAACACAACAGCACAGCAGGCAGAATTCTTACACAGTGGCCCGGGGTTCCACAAGGGTGAAATGTGACCCAGAAGTTTTCTTAAGACATAGGTAGGCTCAGAAGTCTAAGAAAAATAACTTCTGTCATTTTCTATTGGAAAGAGTATGTAATAAAACCAGTCATTATTTAAAAGAAGAGGATATATACTCTACCTTTTGACGGGAGTAGAGGCATGCTCAGACAGGGATGAGAAATTATTAGCCATATTTGAAGATGCTCTTCTTCCAATAGTCTGTTTTAAAGATGGTAATATGTAAACTGAAAATAACTTTTGTTCTATACCATCTCCTTTATCATGGTTCCCAATTATATAATGGAGGGAAATAATAGAAATATTTTACAATTATTTTTTTCTTTTAGATTTTATATATAAGTGAAGCCATACAGTATTTGTCTATCTCTGACTTATATGACTTAGAATAATGCCATCTGTGTTCACTGTTGATCTATTTCTTGCAAATGGCAGTATTTGTTTTTTTATGTCTGAATAATACATATATAATTATATATAATATATAATTATTATGATTATATAATATTATATATAATCATAATAATTATAATTATAATTATTCATTTCTTTAAGATATATATGCAGGAGTATAATTACTGGATCATTTGGTAGTTCTATTTTTAATTTCTTGAGGAATAGTCATACTCTTTTACGTAACGGCTGCAGTGGATATACTAATTTACATTCCCACCAACAGTATATAATGGTTATCTTTTCTCACATCCTCTCCAACATGTATTATCTCTTATAATTTTGATAATACCCATCCTAACAGGTGTGCAGTAATACCTCATGATGATTTTGAATTGCATTTCCTTGATGATTAGTGATGTCGAACATCTTTTCATGTACCTTTGGCCATCTGTATGTTTTCTTTGGAAAAACGTCTTTTCAGGACTTTTGTCCATTTTTAATTAGATTACTTTTTTTTTTGCTATTGAGTTGTATAAATATTTATATGAAATTAACTCCTTATCAGATACATGTTTTTCAAATATTTCCTATTATTCTGTAGGATGCCTTTTCAATTTATGGAATATTTCCTCTGTTGTGCAGAAGCTCTTTAGTTTAAACAGATCCCTCTTGTTTCCTTTAGCTTTCATTGCTGTGCTTTCAGTGTCTTATCCAAGAAATCATTGCCAAGGATATTTCCCCTATGTTTCCTTCTAGAATTTTTATAGTTTCAAGTATTACATTTGTTTGATCCACTTCAAGTTAATTTTTTGTGACTAATGTATGATAGAGGTCCACTCTCATGTTTTTACATGTAAATATCCAGTTTTCCCAGCATCATTTGGTGAAGAAATTATTGTTTCCCCATTGTGTAGTCTTTGTGCCTTTGTCAAAAATTGGTTGATTGATAAGTGTGAATTAGTGTCTGGGCTCTCTATTCTGATTCATTAGTCTATGTGCCTGTTTTTATATCAGTACCATACTATTTTAATTACTATAGCTTTTTAATGTAGCTTGAAATCAGGAGGGTGATGTCTCCAGTTTCATTTGTTTTCCCTTTCCAAGATTGTTTTGAATATTCAGGGTCTTTTGTAGTTTCCTACAAATTTTAGGGCCTTTTTTTTTTCTATTTCTGAAAAAAATGCCATTGGAATTTTGACAGGAATTACATTGAGTCTACAGTTCATTTGTGGTAGTATGGGCATTTTTATAATTATTAACAGATTTGAAGACAAAAATAGATAGTATGAAATAATGGTACAGAACTTCAAAACACCACTTTCTACAATGAAAATGCAGACATATTGTTAATAAGGAATGATGGACTTGAACTATACTTTGAGCCAAATGTGCTCCAAGATTAAAAGCTCTTCCATCATTTAAATTTAGCAATACTTTTCAGTACCTGGGTGGCTCAGTCAGTCAAGTGTCTGACTTCGGTTCAGGTCATGATTTCACGGTTCCTCATCAGACTCTGTGCTGATAGCTTAGAGCCTGGAGCATACTTCAGATTCTGTATCTCCCTCTCCCTCTCCCCCTCCCCTGCTTGTGTTCTGTCTCTGTCTCTCAAAAATAAATAAATGTTAAAAAATTAAAAAAATAAATTTAGCAATACTTATGTTAAGAGTAATTTAATGTTTTTAAACTTGAAGTCAGAAATCTCTATCAATTCCATTTGCATGTACACACAGATTTTGTGTATAATAGTATTCATTCTATGGTGCTCATCTATCAGCCTCAGAAAAGATTGTCAACCATGGGTTTTTAATTAGTTGAGTCGCAGGAGAAGGAAAACCATTATAGTGA
Source organism: Acinonyx jubatus (assembly GCF_027475565.1). Taxonomy (NCBI): domain Eukaryota; kingdom Metazoa; phylum Chordata; class Mammalia; order Carnivora; family Felidae; genus Acinonyx; species Acinonyx jubatus. The sequence goes on from NC_069386.1 coordinate 89,552,252, forward strand.
TAAGTGCTTATGTGATACAGAATATTACAAAATGAGGTCAATTCTATCTATTTAATCAAAAAATATAATCAGATAATCAAGAAATGTTAATGAATTTAGGAAAAGGCTTGGGATTTAATGTTAACTAAGTGACATTCCTTCTTGCTGTTTTGATGAATCCATACCTCTGTGTATACATATTTTTTATTTAATTCTTACAAGGTGAATATCTAGTTCAAAATGCATTAACATTGTTACAGCTTTTGATATATAGTACTAAATTATACTCCAAAATTTCTATGTGAGGAGGTATGTTTCGCTTCACAAATGCTAAATCATAGTTCATAAAATTCCTTAAAACTTTTACCAGTTGTAAAGACAAAATGCAGTAGATAAAAGGAATGTAAATTTACTTTAATGTATTTTTATGTCACTAGAATCAGCATAAATGACATGCAAATGAATGGGTACACTCATATGGTCTTCACCATTATCTTGGTAAAAGGTCCTATGCTAGCATAGGTCCTGCTATTAGTCCCTGTACTAGTCCCTGTACTGCTATACGTCTTAGAACATTATTCCTCATTGAAATAGAGAATCTAATGTAAAAGTTACCCTTTTATTCCATTAATATGCATTTGAAAAAAACCCAATGCCATTTCTCTATAAAGTATATGTTTTGTTATTTACACTGACAATTTGCATGAGATATTTTTATTTGATCCAAGGTACATCAGTATTGATATTACAATACAATAAAGGTGGGTTGTTTTTTGATGTTTAAAGTTTTTATTTAAATTCTAGTTAGTTAACATAGAGTGTAATATTAGTTTCAGAAGTAAAATTTACTGATTCATCACTTATATACAACACACAGCACTTATTACAAGTGTCTTCCTTAATGCCCATCACCCATTTAGCCCATCCCTCCAACCTCCCCTTCAGTAACCCTCAGGTTATTTTGTTTTGTTTTGTTTTGTTTTGTTTTGTTTTGTTTTGTTTTTTTTTGTTTTTGTTTTTGGTATTTAAGTGTCTCTTACGGTTTATCTCCCTCTCTGTTTTTATCTTATTTTTCCTCCCCTTCCCCTATGTTCATCAGCTGTGTTTCTTAGATTCCACATATGAGTGAAATCATATAGTGTTTGTCTTTCTCTAACTTATTTCGTTAGTGTAATACTCTAGCTTCATTCACATCATTGCAAATGGCAAGATTTCATTCTTTTTGATGGGTGAGTACTGTTCTATTGTATATACATACCACTTCTTCTTTATCCATTCTTCAGTGGATGGATATTTTGGCTCTTTCCATAATTTGGCTATTGTTAATAGCACTGCTATAAATATCGGGGTGCATGTGTCAAGTGTTTTGATTTAATTACGTGACTGAATAATTAATATTATTCAACAAATTCCAACACAATTCCTTCAAAATAGGATCATTATTTTTATATGAAGTAGTATGTGTGTACTTAGGAATACGTGTATGTCATTTGTTTATAAGCTAAAAAGTCTTGTTTGAAAGAATATGACTATTACATCCTTTTACTATTTATTTAAAATCGAGATGAGAATATCACTAAACTTTTGGGCCTTCAGGAACAATCACTAGCTAGGATTCAGGTGTTTAATTCTAAATTCAATATCTTGTTGTCACTAAGTAAAGTAAATTCACATGAATTCTCCAAACCTTATTTTTCATCTATAAAATTAGTGGTTTGCATTAGATGTTATCTAAAGTTTTTCTGTTCTAATAATTTATAATGATGTAATTAAGAATAGAAAAAAATCATAAGGCTTTCTCACCAAGAACATAATGTATTACTCTCACCAGATTCCTTCATTGTCTCAAGCCTTACATGAAGAGATGAACATGCTGCACTAAAACAAACAAAACTTGTAACAATTCTGGCTATATAAAAGGTAAACAATAAGTTGTCTCATGATTAACAGAATCTCAGTTTTTTCATACCTTTTGAGAATTTGAGCAGAAATTTTTTTAAAGTTTATTTATTTTAACAGAGAAAGAGAGAGGAACAGAGAGAGTAGAGAGAGAATCCCAAGCGGGCTCTGCACTGTCAGAACAGAGCCTGACATGGGGCTTGAACTCATGAACCATGAGATCATGGCTGGAGCCAAAGTCAAGAATCAGGCGCTTAACCAACTGAGCTACCCAGGTGCCCCTGAATAGAGAATTCTTGGAACGTATTTGAACTTGGACATAACTTCCAAAATCTATATATCAAATCTTTAAACTTCTTGCCCCCCACCCCTATACCAGTCATCTCTAGGTTTTCTGACTTTCAGCCAACAAAATTGTAAGCCAACATTTTTTGTTGCTCTTGCTACTTCTATATTATAAATATGAATGACAACTTTCTGTATCTAGGTTTTACCAATCTCTGAATATTCTCCTCTTATTTCCTGATTAGCACTCTAGACACACTTGAGCACTTTTCAGTTTCTCAAAAGAACAGGACTTCTTCTAGAGGGAGGGCTGTTACCTTAAGGTTATTTCCTTTGAGTAGATCGCTTCTCGGCCTTTTGGCTAAGATCAAGTGTATTTCCTTTGAGTAAAATGACACTCTGATTGATCAGATTGATTACTGGTCAGTCTTTATAATAGCTCAAATCTGATTACTTTTTTCTGATCTCATTTTTTAAAATATTTTGCTTACCGTATCAGCCAATCCCTTAGCAAATACTGACTGGAGAGTATATCCCAAATCAGTTCACCTCTCACTCTTCTTAACACTGTTGACTAACCAACCAGTTTCATTTCTCTTAGGGTCTACTTAATAACCTTACTGTTTTGATTGTTCTATCTGACAAAGAGGATTGTACCTCCTTCAGTAATCAGGTTGTTCTTTGTGTTAAAAAAAATTCTGGTTATATTATTTTACTTCTCAAATCATTTCAATGGTTTTCCACTGGATTTATAACAATATTCAAATCCTTTCTACGCTTACCCAGCCATACATCATCCAGTTCCTAACTGCTTTGTGAATTTTTTCTGCAAATCTTTCTTCACTACATTGAAAGAATCTGACTATCTCGGAAACACAACAGCATCATTCAAACTCAGGACAGTTATACTTCTTTTTTTGACTGCCAGTAAAACTCTTCCTTCAGATTGTTACACAGCTGTTTTGTCCTTATGATTAGGACTGCTGGTCATGTGTCACTTCCTCAAAGACCTTACTATATTGCACTGTATAAAATGCTATCCTCCCACTAATACTCAGATAAGCTCTATTTTAGTTTGTTTTATTTTATTCACACAATAAAATGCAGCCACTAATTTTACTATGTATTTGTTTTTTTCTTATCATCTTTCTTTCCCTAATGGACCCTTATTTGACAGGGCCTTTGCCTGTTTTGTCACCGCTGTGTCTTGCCATTTTGCATACATTAAAAAATATTTATTGGGTGGGGGGGGGCGCCCGAGTGGCTCAGTCCATTAAGCATCCAACTTCGTTTGGCTCAAGTCATGATGTGATGGCTTGTGAGTTTGAGCCCTGCCTTCGGATCCTGTGCTGACAGCTCAGAGCCTGGAGCCTACTTCGGATTCTGTCTCCCTCTCTCTCTGCCCCTCCCTCACTCACTCTCTGTCTCTGTCTCTCTTTCTCAAGAATAAATAAACATTAAAAAAACTTATTAAGTTTCTGGCAAAATATAGGCCATCAGTAAATAAATTTGAGAAAGAGAATGAATCCCTGAATACTTATAATATTTCTATATTTACCCTAAGCAAATACTAAAGAAAAGAAAAATAATAATCACCAAATTCCTTTCATTGATAATAGGGCTAATATAATCAAGATTTATAATAAACTTTATATAAAAAAGAAAAACACACCTAGAAATTTCCCACTCTGCCCCAAAGCAGTATGATTCACTTCAAAAATGTTTTCTTCTTAATTAGCCACTCAATTCATTAGTCATTAGAGAACTGTAAAATGAATAATGCTTTAGAAAAACCAGAGATTATTATAATTTAGAAAAATTCAAAACTAGTCAACATAAACTTAGAATATCAGACTAAGAATAATTGAATAAAAGTAAGTAGTGATCCTGTTCATGATGTCTACATTGACTGTAATAAAACTGACTTTAAAATCTAAATACTTAACATGTATGTGACAAAAAGCAACATAAAATAGAAAATAATAACTAAAAATTAGCTACTTTCAAAACTTATACAAAAAGCTAACAACATATATTCAAAAGCTTTTGTCAAATACCTCACATACTTTTTATGTGAAGGATACAATGTAATGAATTCTCACAGTATATACTCTTAAAGTATATGCTTTTTGCTAGGTAATTTTTTCAATGATTTTTCATCTATGGGGCAAATAAATAGCAAGGTATTCTTGCTACTACAATGCCTCAATGATTTTCTTTTTTAGTAAGTACATATCAGCTTCATTTGTGCATAAATTTCAGTTAAATTATATGTAAATCAAAAATGTTCATATGCTATAATATTTTTAATTTGATTCTATAAAAATTTGAGTTGCCTTTCCAAGTATACATGTTGGTACAAAAATATAAAAATCACATAGGAATTATAAATTTTAAATACCCTTTCTCTTTCTGAAAATGCAGTGTTTCACCAATCTCTTTAGGCAAGAGAGAAATGTATAATTAGAACACATGATGTATGCACCAGTATGTTGTATTTTTGTATTAAAATCACTATGTAGATAATTTTTATATCATTTGGATTACTAGAATGTTACACATTTAAATAGATTACATTTTGTGATATCAAAAAATACATAATGTGAAGCTGTGACAATGTCCATTTACTCCTCTTGTTAAGTGTAAAGTACATATCTTTCAAAATACATAGGATATTAGTAGATAGGAGAATTAAATACCTTTCAAGTTTTGTTGTTGGTACAAACCCTAAGGGTAAAGCATTTTGAAAAATATTAGTGTAAATATCAATATGTATTATTGAAAGTAAACATATTTTCAAAAATTATAAGAGAATTAGAATATAGGGAAAAAGTGCGTTTGGTTAATATGTCATCTGTTCTTGAGAAAGAGGGGTTTAAGAAACTACAAGGATTATATTTACTTCAAAAACTGGTTGTATTTTGGTTTAACATGCAGGCTGAAATTCAAGTAACTTTATATTACTCTTTGCGATCACTTCAGAAAAACACTTGATTTGCCAAATTGCCATCCTTAGTAAGAAAGTCATTAGTACCTCTCTCCTCTCTATTTTCATAGTATAAAAATCTAAGAAGAAAATGAAGAAATCTCATTCAATCAGTTGATGACGGATGTTTCAACTTAATGCCCAACCAATATAAAATTAGAACAAGAAAAACTGAGGTCGTTTTCACTTTTATGTATCATAAATATTAAATGTAATATTAACAAATTAACAAATTGAATCAATTAGAGTGTAAAAAATAAAAATAGAAATTGACCAGGAAAGATTTACTTTGGTATTTGCAGATAGTTTAATATTAGAAATTTCAGTTTATATAACTCATCATTCTAAAGGATGACAGAAGGAAAACTAGGATAACCAGAGTGTATTCAGATGAAAGCACTTAATAAAATGCAATACACTTGATTTAAAGATTTGGTCCTGCTCTAAGAAATAAAGGCCACACCTGCTTGAAAACAGAAAGGGATAGACAATAATAATACTGTTAGTTACTTAATTTATGCTACACAGCTGATAGGTTTTAGGAGTGCTATAATAATCGAATTTTCCCTCGCACTAAACAGGACTTGAGGGAGGGGTAAGAGAACAGAAAGGACTGAGACAGCCTAATGACAATTTAGTTGTCATTACCTACATTTCTTCTGAGAAGACAAATGCCTAGTCCCTGGGAGTATCTTGTCATGGGACAGTGGGGGAGATCATTGGAAAGATGGGTACCCTATACCTTTCTAAAACCGAAATCCAATAAATAAGTTTATTTTCCTTTCTTCACATTCTTGCTGAAAATATTGCTTAATTTTTAAAATCCTATGGGTGTGCTCAGAAAAATCTTAGCAAAATATTTTCTATAACTATTACACACTGTTTTAGTAACCTAATATTTTTATTACATTATTTTAATATTTCCATTGTTACATATACATATTTGCATTATTGTTTTTGAACTAAATACAGTTCCATCATGTGGACATGTCATAATGATTTAAATATTCCTTTATGTATAGGAAGTTCTGGGTTTGTTTGTTGTCAGTTTTGTTTGTCTATTTATTTAATCTTTTTATTTAATTCCAGTATAATTAAAATAGAATGTTATATTAGTTTCAGGTGTACATATACTGATTTAACAATTCTATACATTACTCGGTGCTTATCATGATAAGTGTACTCTTTAGTCCCCATCACCTATTTCATCCATGCCCCATCCGCCTCCTGTCTGGTATCCATCAGTTTGTTCACTATAGTTAAGAGTCTGTTTTTTGGTTTCCATTTTGTTTTCTTTGTTCGTTTGTTTTGCTTGTTAAATTCAATATATGAGTGAGATCATATTGTATTTGTCTTTCTCTATATGACTTATTTCCTTACCATTATACTCTCTAGGTCTATCCATGTTGTTGAAACTGACAAGATCTCAGTATTTTTTTGTGGCTGAGTAACATTCCATGGTGTGTGTATGTATGTGTGTACATATTTATCATTCATCTATCAATGGATCCTTGGAATGCTTCTGTAATTTGGCTGTTGTAAATAATGCTGCAATAACCAGCAGTGCATATATCTTTTTGAATGAGTGCTTTTGTATTCTTTGGATAAATACTCAGCAGTGGAACTACTGGACCATATGGTAGTTCTGTTTTTAATATTTTTGAGGAATCTACATACTGTTTTCCACAGTGGCTGCACCAATTCACATTTCCATCAAGAGTGTAAAATGAGGTGTTTTTTTTCCCCACCACATCTTTGCCAGCATTTGTCTTTTCTTGTGTGTGTGTGATTTTTTTTTTTTAATTTTAACCATTCTGAGGGAAGTGAGGTAACATCTCATTGTGGTTTTAATTTGGATTTCCATGATAACGAGTAGTTGAGTACCTGTTCATATGTCTGTCAGCTGTCTTCTTTGGAGAAATGTCTTTTCATGTATTCTGCTCATTTTCATTGGGTTATTTGGCTTTTTTGGTGTTGAGTTTTATCAGTTCTTTATATATTTTGCATACTAACCTTTTATCAGATATGTCCTTTGCAAACATTCAGCACGTAGTCTTTGTATGTTGTTGGTTGTTTCCTTTGCTGTGCAAAAGCTTTTTATTTTGGTGTAGTCCCAATAGTTTATTTTTGCTTTTGGTTCCCTTGCCTCAGGAGACATATCTAGAAAGAGGTTGCTATGGCTAATGTTAAAGTAGAAGTTGTTACTGCCTGTATTCTCCTCTAGGATTTTTATGGTTTCAGATCTAACATTTAGGTCTTTAATCCACATTTAGTTTACTTTTGTACATAGTACAAGAACGTGATCTAGTTTTATTCGTTTGCATGTAGCTTTCCAACTTTCCCAACACTATTTGTTGAAGAGACTTTTTCCCATTGCATATTTTTGCGTTTTTTGTTGAATATTAATTGACCGTATAATTGTGGGGTTTTTTTCCTCTGGGTTTTCTGTCCTGTTCCATTGATTTGTGTATTTATTTCTGTGCCAATACTAGACAGTGTTGATTATTATAGCATTGTATATCTTGAAGTCTGGGATTGTGATACCTCCAGTTTTGTTTTTTTTCAAGATTACTTTGGCTGTTTGGGGTCTTTTGTGGTTCCATATACATTTATTTTAGTTCTATGAAAAACACTGTTGATATTTTGATAGGGATTGCTGTAAACCTGTAGACTGCTTTGGGCAGTATAGAAATTAAAAATATATATATTTGTTCTTCCATTCCATAAGCAAGGAATGTCTTTCTATTGGTGTCATCTTTAATTTCTTTTATCAATATGTCAGAGTTTTTAGAGTACAGAACTTTCACCACTTTGGTTAAGTTAATCCCTATGTATTTTATTATTTTCGGTGCAATTTTAAATGGAATTATTTCTTAATTTCTCTTTCTTTTTAATTGTATTTTGACTGACAATTGCAACTTTTCATCATGTATTCCAACATTCTTCCATCCATTTATTTGCCTTTAAATTTATGAAAGTGTATATTCTTTCACATTTTTCAATGTGTGTGTGGTTTGGTGCTTTAAGTTTAAATGTTTAACAAATCATTTTGGAATCAGGTTATGGTAGCTATCCAGATTTGCCTTCTAGAGTGACAGCACAAAGCTCAGCTTCCAAGGGGGTGACAAAAAACAACAATAAATTGCTCTCCAAAGTAGTGCAAAGTGGAGACCACATTTACTCTTTTTCCAAAATCTTTAGTGCTGTAAATATTACTTTTCTTTTAAGATGATGATTTTATTGTGCCTTTTGCCTAGAAGCAAAACTAGTGGAAATTAAAGTGTTAATATAAATACCATTTACTTTAATGGATATTCCACTCAGAACAAAAATAACCAAGATAGTGTATATAAATTAAATCCATTAAAAGCAAAAAACAGTGTCTGGCACTTTTATGAAGAAAAAAAAAGGCGTGGATATCAAAAAATGAGTAAAACACGCAAGCTTTTATCTTAAAAAATACCCTCTTATTTCCCATCCTTCATCTGTAACAAGTTTTAACTTTTTCCACAGTGTACTGTTTGTTTTAGCTAATTTGCATTAGTATACATAAAACTTTTAGCATGTTAAAATTTCAGAAATAACAGAAGCCAAATCAATGAATCACCAAAAAAGCAATTATTAAAAGTTTATTACGCACACACCAAAATGACAGTTTCCTAGCTGGGGGCACTCAAAGCAAATCGGAATGAGGCTCAGGGGCATATTGTTATAAAGCGGCTTATCTAGTGAGAAAGTTGTGTGTTTAATCTTGACAGTGATTGGTTATAATATTAGAATTTGCTTAAATGACAGGGACTTAGTGCTTATCTCATACCAATCTTGGGAAAAGGCTTAATTTGCTTGTGATTCTTGCAAAGGCAAGAAATAACACAGGTGAAGTTAGTCTGGCAAAATACACTTATTTAAGCTTTGTTTGTGTGACTTAATTGATTTTGTCTGCTCAGGTAATTTTCAAGGCTGGTCTACATTTCTTTTTTTATTTTACCAGCATCTATGTGTCTTAGTGGAAAGACCCACAGTGATATAAGTAAGTTGTATCCTTATTTTTCAGAATGATAAAACACAATTGATCATAATGAGATAATTTGGTATACTTTGTCTACAAATAAAAAATAAATGGCAACTCAGACATTATTGAAAAATAAAGGCTTTACTCATTAATTATGAATTCCAACCTGACCATATGCCACGTTTTTATTCAATGCTTTTTGTTTTTACTTTTTGTTTTACTTATCCCAAATTTCCTGTATTTAATGATATAGATGATGTTTTATTTATCTGGTATTATGCAGTATTATAGGGATGTATACATACAAATTTCTGATCAACCTAATATTCTCTTTAAGACTGTTAACATATTACTTCACTTTTATTGTCAAAATCCATAGTGTCACTTGAGTCTCTATAGATCACAATATATTTTTATTATCCCTCTTCTAGTATTTGTTAATTATAGCTATACTCTTATAGTAGATTATTGTTATTAAAGTCTTAATATACATAATTATTTTTAATTTCAAAAATAATTATCACCTTTAGATTTATATGCACAATTATGTAAAGAATAATTTAGATTTTCCAGTATTTTAAGTAATTTCTGTGTTTCCTGAGAGTAATATTGTACCAAACAATACTTAATTTTTTAAGTACTCACTAGAAACCTATTTTCTAATTTCATATAATCTGAGAATGTTCTTTTGCTTTCTCTACTGATGTATATTTGATAGGTTACACTCCTTTTTTTCTTAAAACAATGATGACATGATTAATATATTTGATATTTATTGCATCAAAAGCAATAAATTACACCTTTTTTATTAATAAGAAACACGTGTCAAACTTGATATAATTAGTCAATAGAGGAACCGTTAAGATATTTCAGCCAATTAGGCAAAACGAATGCTGAAATTAATTTACAAATAGATGTAAAATTTATCAATATTTACAGTGCAAATATCAGTTGCAATTCATGGTATAAAATCTATTTGCATTACAATGGGCAAGAATCATGTATATTGTCATCGCATTACTCTACAGCATACAGAGTTATATATAGCTCAGAAGAAAACCCTGGATATATTAATAGTTTTTGTCTGTTTCAAAGTTTTACTATTTTTCCTAATAGTCTTACCTGTGATCATAATGATCACAAAGATTACTCTTAATATAGTAAACAAAACACAAAATTCTGCCACTGTTATGTTCTGATTATTTATATGTAAGTGCAACAGGAATGCTAAATCACCAATTGGCAATTGGTGCCAATTTGTACATTCTTTCTTGAGTTTGCTTTGCAAATCTACAGCCCCATAATATTGAACAGTTACCCTTCAAGATACAGATTTGACTAAATCTGTAGTTCAGATAGTTTAGATAAACTATCTAAAACATTTCATAAAGAAAGTTAAATTGGATTCATAAAAGCCTTTAATATTTGCTGGAAACCAAACTTAAGAGACTCTACCAGGTTTCACCTTCAATATTTATAAATTTGGGCGAATTCCTCTTTTCAATATCTTTAAAGTTCTTTTTTTTTAAAGTTTATTTGTTTATTTTGAGAGAGAGAGAGAGAGAGTGGAGGAGGAGCAGAAAGAGAGTAGGGTGAGGGACAGAGAAAAAGGGAGAGGGAGAGAATCCCAAGCAGGCTCCACACAGAGCAGAAGCCAACGTAGCGCTCAAACTCACAAACCATGAGATCATGACCAGAGCCGAAGTTGTACTCTTAACCTACTGAGCCACCCAGGTGCCCCTCCAAAGTTTTTGAACTACCAATACCTGACCTTCCTTACTAATCAAGGTGGAACCCTGTAACCCATGTATCAGCCAGTTTTCTTCAGTAGGTACTGGCTCCCTAAGTACAGCTATCCTTTATTCCTTAAAAGTGGTCTGTTCCACCTGATTAAATGAACAATCTTCTAAGCTAAGATCTCAGTTACGCAATTGATTTGTCTTAGCAAATATGTGGGTAAATGGTTATTGAACATGCAAAGAAGTGTATTTCCATGTAAATTGAGAAGGCCCATTAGCTTCTGAATACTCAAGTGTCACTGAGAATTAGATAACATTAAAAAAAAGTTTTAGTTTACACAACCAGAGTTTACTAAGCTTCTGTGGCTTCCCTAGAGTTTAACATGGCGAAGAAATGGATTTCTCATATATACATTAAAAAAGAACATTAAAATAATTTCAATATTCCAAACAAATACCATAATAAAGTTTTCTTCACAGTTTATATAATTTTATATAATTCTTGTTCCATTAATCTTGGATGAATAGTCTGCTTTCAGGAACTCTCTAGACTAAGAAGACTTCTGGAAATCCTGACTCAGTCCACAGGGACAATCTGAAAGTTTCTAAGTTATGTGATTTCAGAAGCTTGTACCCAATAACCTATTCTCTGAAGCTGCAATAATTTTAAATACCCAATACAATGGTTTTCGATGAGTGTCTGCGATTTTCGCTCTTTGCTAAGAACACAAAACTCTGGCCTATAACTTAGAGATGTCAGGCCAGAATCAGAGTAAACTTAAAACTAGCTGTAGGTGACAGACACTTAATGGCTAAAGTCAATATATCAAGGTAACCAATATTAGCAGAATGGAAGAGAGTAAAACTCTCTGTCAAGGTGTGTACCTATTATATAGATACCTTTAGCCATTTACTGTGAGATTAAAAACATATTATGGGTGGTGAGGACATTGAAATCTTTGTTTTTTATTAATTTTTTTAACATTTATTTATTTTTAAGAGAGAGAGCATGAGCAGGGAAGGGGCAGAGAGAGAGGGAGACACAGAATCTGAAGGAGGCTCCAGGCTCTGAGCTGTTAGTGCAGAGCCTGGCACGGGGCTTGAACCCACAGAGTGTAAGATCATGACCTGAGCTGGTCAGATGCTTAACCAAACTCAGCCACCCAGGCACCCCAGAACATTGAAATCTTTAAGGACTTCCAAAGAAACATAGACTCTCTGAAACACTTATAGTAGCAATATTCTACCAACACAGTTTTGACTTAGGGGAGGCCAAGGACCTCTTCCAATTATGACTGCTCTTCCCATGCAATGCTTACAATAGGAACAAAATCAAACTATCATATTTCCAGAATCTTTCTCAGAAAGTAAAAAAAAAAATGTGGTTTTCTAAGGGCCTTCTAGAACACTTCAAAAATAGAGTTTTATAAAGGATATTCTATATTTATATTGAAGAGCAGTTTAAAATATTTTTATCAATGGAGAATTTTAAATTTAATATAGGATAATGAACACTTTGTTAACTCTTGAAAGAAAGTGGTAGTAAAACATTAAAAAATAAGCATAGATGATTGAAAATACCTTAACTCATCCGTGCATGAGATATCATTAGTATTCTTTTTTTTTAATAAATAAAACTAGAAAAAAGTCAACATAAAGCACAAAGTTTATACTTTCTTTCTTCCAATATTTTATCTAGGGGCACCTGGGTGGCTCCGTTGGTTCAGTGGTCCATTCAATTTTGGCTCAGGTCATGATCTCATGTTTCATAGGATCAAACCCTGCATCAGGCTGTGCTCTGACAGTACTGAGCCTGCTTAGGATTCTCTCCCTCCCTCTCTCTCTGACCCTCTGACTCTCCTCTCTGACCCACCTGTCTTCACTCACCCTCTCTCAAAATAAATAAGTAAACATAAAAAAGATTTTATTTAAATAAAGATTTAGTTAACATATGGTGTATGTATTGTTTTCAGAAGTAGAATTTAGTTATTCAACATTTTCATATAACACTCAGTGCTCATCAAAAGTGCCCTCCTTGGGGCGCCTGGGTGGCTCAGTCGGTTGAGCGGCGGACTTCGGCTCAGGTCATGATCTCGCGGTCCGTGGGTTCGAGCCCCGCATCAGACTCTGTGCTGACAGCTCAGAGCCTGGAGCCTGTTTCGGATTCTGTGTCTCCCTCTCTCTGACCCTCCCCCGTTCATGCTCTGTCTCTCTCTGTCTCAAAAATAAATAAATGTTAAAAATTAAAAAAAAAAAGTGCCCTCCTTGATGCCTGTCACCCATTTAGCCCATCCCCCCACCCAACACCCCTGAAGTAACCCTCAGCTTTTCTCTACAGTTAAGAGTCTCTTATGGTGCGCCCTCCTTTCTGCTTTTATTTTATTCTAGTTTTATTTCCCTTACCCCACATTCAGATGTTTTGTTTCTTAAATTCCACATGAGTAAAATCATGTAGTGTTTGTCTTTCTCTGACTTATTTTACTAAGCATAGTTCCATCCCTGTAATCTTGCAAATGGCAAGATTTCATTCTACCAAAGTTTACTCTAAGGCATAGAATTGTTTCTGGCAAGACAGATTACATATAAGGTAAAGAAATTTCTCATGTATTGTAGTCAATATTACTCATCACTAAACCAAGGAGGCAAGCCCATCAAGTTTCAGAAAAAGTTGTTTGATTTGAATACATTTTATTCTTTACAAACCCAGTAATTATAAACAAAATAAATGAAAGTCCCTTACTAAGTTTTATCCCTTATTATTCGGAAACAAACAAATACTTTATTTTTAGATCAACAGTTCTCCCTCAGGGAATTCATGAAATCCAAACCATTACCACAATAATATCATGATGTTATTTTGTTAAGATATACCATGTTCATCACTGCTATCTTCAGATGAATGGACAAAATATATATTTAAAAATTTTATGGCTTACTTTTTACCAAGATAAACACTGATGGCTGTAATCCACATAGACAACAGCTCTGTAGGAGTTTATTAAGTCCTAAAGTATAACAATGGTTAGACATCAATCTGAGATTCAATGCTATAGAATGAAGTGTTCTAATTCCATGAAAAACAAAAAAAGCATGTGCATGGTTGTATTCCTCTGTCACTACTGCTCTTAGTATAAATGCAACTACTCATATTAATTCACAATATCCAAATTAATTAACTTCTATTTCACAGAGAAAAGTGGAGAGTGGGCTGAACAGTTGACAACTGTCTGGCATGCCTAAGCATTTAGCAAACTCAAAGTCCTAAACACACGTAACATAAACCATACAGCCACATATAACTTTCTCATCTTAAAGTGGCAAAAATAAACATCACTAATACTACCCAAAGATATAATCTGTCTAGAATATAAAAAGAAGGGGCTAAAGTATACAAGCTTAAATCTGTTTTATAATGAATGTTTCAGAATTCTCTATTAGAAATTATTTAGGTATTCAGTAATTATCTGTTAATTAAAATCCATTTATCTATCAATCTAGAGTTTTAAATTATCTAAATATATTGGAAATTATCAGCAAGCTGCTGCATTATAAAATATGATTACTCTTGAAATAATTGTTGTTGTTGTTGAGTGGAGGGCAGAAAGAGAAAGATATATATATATATATATATATATATATATAGAGAGAGAGAGAGAGAGAGAGAGAGAGAGAGAGAGAGAGAGAATCCCAAACAAGCTCCACTCTCAGAATGGAGCCCAACTCGGGACTTGATCTCACAACTGTGAGATTATGACCTGAGCTGAAATCAATAGTTGGATGCTCAACTGATTGAGGCACCAGGTGCCCCGGTGTTAAAATAATCTTAAAAATTATGTAGAAATAATGTTAACTTATTTGGCCAGTAAGTCTTTATAAACTTAGAAAAGCTAAAAAGAGATAGAATAAAATGTATGTTTGTACAATATTTCATACTGATAAATTAGAGAAAAGATAGATTTTTTAAAATACCAGAATTATTAAATTAGTTTACTGAAAATTCATTTTAATTATGTGAAATGGATACATAAAGTGTCTATGAGTAAGTTTCTATAGTAACAATATTATTATTTTTTAATTTTAATTTTATTTTTTTTTAATTTACATCCAAATTAGTTAGCATATAGTGATATAATGATTTCAGGAACAGATTCCTTAATGTCCCTTACCGATTTAGCCCATCCACCCTCCCACAATCCCTCCAGCAACCCTCAGTTTGTTCTCCATATTTATGAATCTCTTCTGTTTTGTCCCCCTCCCTGTTTTTATATTATTTTTGTTTCCCTTCCCTTATGTTCATCTGTTTTGTCTCTCTCTCTCTCTTTTTTTTTTAATGTTTATTTTTGAGAGAGACAGAGACAGAATGTGAGTGGGTTGGGGCAGAGAGAGGGAGGCACAGAGTCTGAAGCAGGCTCCAGGCTCGGAGCTGTGAGCACAGAGCCTGACGCAGGGCTCGAACTCACGAAATGTGAGAACAAGACCTGAGCCGAAGTCGGATGCTCAACTGACTGAGCCACCCAGGTGCCCCATCTATTTTGTCTCTTAAAGTCCGCAATATTATTTTTAAGTCTATGGTCCTTAATATATTAAAGATTTAATTTCCTGTCTTTTGATAATTTTAGAAACATATGTGTGCTTACTTATTTCTCTAAGCCAACCAGATAATGTCTAATTAGGAGAGTTTATAATTTATTAGTACTCCCGAAGATAGAGAAAAATATTTTGAATTTTCCCAGTAAGAGGTAGTGGCTTTAGCTAAGTACTGTCCGTCCTCAAAGATCTTCATATAAATTCCATGTGTCTCTTACTGTAAGATACTAAGTTTTAATGTTGCCAACCTTGTCTCTTTGTTCCCACACCCTCTGATTGGCGACTTCTCTCTGCAGTAATTACCTGCAAGATACTTTATTGTTTATTTCCTTTCCTCATTCCCTAGTTAACAATTCTGTTTTTTTTATTTTATTATTATAGCAATGGTATATGACAAAATTTACCATTTTAATAATTTTACAGTGTACAGTTCAAGTGGCATTAGGTACATTAATATGAGTTTAATGCTTTTCTGCAACGATTACTACTCTCCATCTCTAGAATTTTTCATCACACACTGAAACGCTGTACCCATATAGCAATAACTCCCTTTACTCCTCTCACTCTAGTGCCTACAGACCACTATTCAATCCTCTGTCCCTATGAATTGAACTGTTCTACATACTTTATGTAAGTAGAATCATCCAATATTTGTCCTCTTGTGCTTGGCTTATTTCACATAGTATAATGTCTTTAAGGGTCATCCATGTTGTCACATTTATATTAGTAATGCTTTGTTTTAAATGATCTCTGTTAAAGTAACTAGTATGGTTTGTGTTCCCTGACTTGACCCTGATCAATACAGTGACTCAATGTGATATATAGTTTACCAGCTGAGATGCAATTCTGGATTAAAATTCTGGATATCAATTCCAGGTAAAAAGCTAAGAGAAAAGGGTTGTCTGGGTGGCTCAGTTGGTTGAGCGGCCGACTTCGGCTCAGGTCATGATTTCACAGTTTGTGAGTTTGAGCCCCACGTCAGGCTCTGCTGCTTCAGATTCTGTGTCTCCCTCTCTCTCTCTGACCCTCCCCCACTCACGCTGTCTCTCTCTCTCTGTGAAAAATAAATAAACATTAACATTTTTTCTCAAGTTAAGAGAATTATTTTCAACCAATAAATTTATCCATGAAGCTCATTATGTAAAGTATCAGTCACACATTACTTCTGGAAGAATTCCGCTTTATCTGACCCACAACATTTTGAAGGCGGCTTTCATTCTCACAGGGAAGGGAATGGGTCTTAACATTTATCATGACATTGAACTCACTGTTTATTTATTTAACTTAAATAAGTTAAAGTTAAACATTAACTTTGTTAATAAGTTAAAGGTAAACATTAACTGTTGGCCTCAAAGGGCCATGGACCTGGAGCAGTGAAGGAACTGAGAAAAAGAGAGGACAGTACAGTGAGGCACAGGGGACACTGAGCCAACAGCCGGAGGCCTGAGGTTTATTGTACATCTTCTCATATACATTTTCAGGAAAAACAGATCAGCAATGATTAAAAACAGAAGCTTAGCAAAGCATGTCAACAATGTACATCCAATTCAGCTATCCTATGTATCTCGCGTATGAGAGCAGTCTTGCAGATACATACGTTCCGATAATCTTTACAATAGAAGCAAAGACAAAGAAGGGAGTGAATGCACTGTGCTATATACAGCTGGCTTCCTTTAAGCAAAACATCCCTCTCTGCTTACCAAAGAGCAGACCACATTTCCCAAGGGCAATTCACTCAAGTCCTTTCAGGTTATTGTTAACCTTAAGATCTTGAGTTTTCTCAGAGATCTCGGAACCTGAATGAATATGCGCCTGTGGTCATTTTGGTGTTCTGTTTCCCACAGTCAACTAATTCTCATATTTTAATATCAGATTAAGATACTTCTATTTTACTAGGTAAATGGACAAGAGATAAATGGAGTGAGAAATGTGACATGGATGGGCTGGCAAGGAAGTTTCTATTATTTTAGTTTTGATTCACCTTGTGAGTAGGTAACTGATAGCCAACTTCTCTGTAAAACTTTCACATCATCAGATGATTTTTATTTTATTTTATTTTACTTATTTTTTAGTGTTTATTTATTTTGAGAGAGAGAAAAGGGGGGAGAGACAGAGAGAGAGAGAGAAAGAGAATCCCAGGCAAGCTCCATGCTCAGCATCGAGCCCAACACGGGCTCTAGAACATGTGATTATGACCTGCAAAACAAAACATTTCCATTAAGTCTCATTACTTGGCCTGGGTAGATGCTGCAGGGCCCACAAGTAAAGAAAACCTATGAGTATCTCTACCCTATTGGGGCCACTTAGCCATATTCTACTATAAAGTTATAAGTCATGCCTCTGAGACTTATCTATATGTTTTTGGTCCAAAGGGGGACTGTAGATTATTAGAAATAAATTAAATGAAATAGAAAATAAGGCCTGGAATAATAACTTGAATTGTCCCCTATTGCCCTGAATAAAGATCCTCACCATCCCGAGAGTTCATTATTCACCAGAGAGAGGCATTTCTGTGATCGTCAAGGAGACCCTAGGTGGAGAACTCACTTAAGATTTGGCTATTTTCTTTCCTACTTCATCTCAGATGACTTTAAACCATTTTCCCTTAGAAATTATATGTTGTTATTGTTTTATAAACAGTTGTAACTAAATAATTTGTGATTACTCCCTTACCTCCATCCTTCTTCACAATTTTATACTGATTGTAGTGGTTAGAATGTTAAGAAACATCTAGGCTTTAATCCAAAACTAGTGCTATTTGAAAGCTGGTGAAAATTTCAACATTATATTTAAATGAAATATTCATTATTTTATCTACTATTACAGAGAGTATTGCTGACTAAACTTATTTAGCAACAGAAAAAATGGTCTTAAAAAAGAAAGGACTTACCCTTTCACCTGATTTAAAATTTGTATTTATTATAGAAATATATAGTTAAGATTTAAGTAAAGTTTCAATAGAAATGCAGTCAGCATTTTTTCAGTTAAAGTCATTTGAAAAAGTATTAGTTTAAGAACATATTTGCTTTTTAAAGTCAGAACTGAGGAATCATGTGTATTCTATGTATATTATAATCCATTAAGGAACTAAGTGGAATTGTCTAGGATACTTTATTTATTTATTTATTTATTTATTTATTTATTTATAATGTTTATTTTTTGAGATAGAGAGAGAGAAAGACAGCATGAGCATGGGAGGGGCAGAGAGAG
Source organism: Acinonyx jubatus (assembly GCF_027475565.1). Classification (NCBI taxonomy): domain Eukaryota; kingdom Metazoa; phylum Chordata; class Mammalia; order Carnivora; family Felidae; genus Acinonyx; species Acinonyx jubatus. The sequence goes on from NC_069386.1 coordinate 89,570,949, forward strand.
AAGGAGACACAGAATCCAAAGCAGGCTCCAGGCTCCAAGCTGTCAGCACAGAGCCTGACGCGGGGCTCTAACCCACAAACTGTGAGATCATGACCTGAGCTGAAGTCAGACGCTTAACCGACTGAGCCACCCAGGCGCCCCAGTCTAGGATACTTTAAAATCTACTGTCTGAGAATGCTTAATTACTGAAAGTAACCTCAGCTTTTAATCTTAGATTTCATTAAAGATTATAATATTTCATAATTAAGCTTCAAAACAAGTAAGCATTTTATATTTCCTATTTTGTACTTCTGATGTAGATACAGTATGTTGACTAACCTGTAGCTATCCTTGCCTCACCCCCAACCATGCCCAGACCCCTTCTGTCTTACAAATAGAACTCAATTATGTGTAGGTAAACAATGTGCCCAAATTTCCAAGGTAACCATTATCAATTAATCCAGTCAAATTAATTGCATTACCTTTTCTCAAACATGTCTTTGCCCAGCTTCTTACAACTAGGGGCTACTACATGATTCAGATCTAGCCAAAGAAAGGGCAAGAATATCTAAAGGCTCCTGAGAAAGTCTCACTGACAAACAGGGAAAAGAGGACAAAAAACTTGGAACTTTCCCTCTTCATACTTGGGTGCTAGTAATAATAGATTACATCTACAGATGTGATAACAATCTTGAAACAGGTATGAAGACTAAAGCTAAGACACTGACATGGGAAAAGCAGAAAGCTAGTTTCCTGCTGATATGTTTGAGCTGCTACTGTATAGCCCGGATTGCCTGTCTCTCTACCTCTTGAGTAAATTATAAGTGCTCTCCTATTTTATACTTTAATTTGCAAGATATTCTGTTGCAGCTAAAACATTTCTAACATTAATTTCTGGTTAACTAATGCTGAGAAAAAAACTCAGATTTTTATAAATATTCAATAAAAATCTGCATCTTACTTTTTACCCCACAAATCATATATACCTATGTCTTTTTCTTTTTTTTTAAAAAGAAATTTAATTTTTTTTAAAAAGAAATTTTTCTTTTTTTAAAAAAGAAATTTATTATTTCTGAGAGAGAGGGAGAGCACAAGCAGAGAAGGGGCAAAGAGAGAGGGAATCACAGAATTCGAAGAGGCTCCAGGCTCTGAGCTGTCAGAACAGAACCTGACAGGGGACTTGAACTCACAAACCCAAGAGATCATGACCTAAGCTGAAGTTGGACACCCAACCAACTGAGCCACCCAGGCACCCCTGTATGCCTATAATGTCTCTTGAGAGAATACATGCAACATATATATTACAAGAGTATTTTATGCTAGTAATTTACACACTTATTGCTAATATTATTAATTTTGAAAAATTTGTGTAGACTTTATACATTTGAGAGTATATTAGACCAATGATATGGGTGTATATTAATTAATACAATAATCAAAGAATAAATAAAAGTAACTTGAAATAATTATAATTGGCCTATACTTTAGAAGTAAAATGGAATGAAATACTGAAAATATTTGTCAGACATATATTTATGTAGTGTATTTCAAGTACGAGTTTTATATATTTATAATCATTTAAGCATGCAGTATGCTTACCCCATAATAATACCCAAGTTCATAAAACCTGTAAATCTTATTATCCAGGAAATAAATGGATTTTAGATCTTATAGAATAAATACACACATGCGAGTTTTGTGTCATAAAGATGATATCTGTATGGTTCAAAACCTAACATTTTGCTAAAGAATTTGTTTATCCATTACTCATGATACATATCAAACATATGAACAGATTTTATCTAGTTACCCATGAAGGACAATATTAAAATGTTTGGAAGAATGACTCTTCAGAAAGAAAATAACTATTTAAATAATGTCTTTGGGGACATTTCAGTGATATAAAAAATTTAATTATAACTTGTGTCTTCACAACACAAGTTGTATTCCAAAATGAACCCAAATAAAAACAAGAATAAGAACAAAATTTTACCCCAGTTAAAGTCATAGTTTAGGGGTGCCTGGGTGGCTCAGTCAGTTAAGCATCTGACTCTTGGTTTCAGCTCAGGTCATAATCTCACAGTTTTGTGGGTTTGAGCCCCGTATCGGGCCCTGCGCTTGCAGTGTGGACTCTGCTTGGGATTCTCTCTCTCCCTCTCTCTATGTCCCTCCGCCACTTGCACTGTCTCTGTCTCTCTCAAAATAAATATATAACCTAAAAAAAAAGTAGTAGTTTGAAATCCTTAGAGTTACAGATAATTTTTATTACTCTATTAAAGTATTAGTAATTAGCTTTAGATGGGAGGAATGAAAGAACATACCACAAATGTTAATTTTATTGAAATAGGTTTCCATAGAATGTCTTCTACATTATTTTCATATAATTTCAACATGGACAAATTAAACTCACTACACATTTATTTGACTTGGCTTAGACCTAGAATCTATAAACTGTGTTTCTGAAAAGGCCAAATAAGGTCATGGGTTCTCAATTATTTATTGCCTTTGTTTTACAGTAAAAGCAGCCATAAATGTAACTGAATGAATGTATATAGTTGTTTTCTAATGAAACTTTATTTACGAAAAGAGGCAGCAAACTGGATTTGCACTGTAGGCTCTAGCTGCGACCTCTCCTCAGACAGCAATTCCTTGACAATTAACAAAATTAGACTGACAAGCTTGTTTTTGTAAATATCCCAGAAACTTGGGAAGAGGTGCAGAAGTAAAATGATAATGAATAACATGCCTTGAAAAATCCCCACTTGGGGCATGTACGTGGCTCAGTCGGTTAAGCGACCGGCTATTGGTTTCGGCTCAAGTTGTGATTTCATGGATTCTCTCTCCCTCTCTCTCTGCCCCTCCCCCGCTGGTGCTCTCTCCTCTCTCAAAATAAATAAACTCAAAAAAAAAAAAAAAAAAAAGAAAGAAAGAAAGAAAGAAAACAAAGTCCCCAGCTAAGGTTTATGGAGTTTACAAAGTAACGTTTTCAGCAATGTTTCTATAGAAGAAGAAAATAGTCCTAAAATACATAGGAAATGACAAAGTTATAATAAATCCTGGTTGTTATTTTTCAGTCTGTTTCTTCTTATTTTATAACTGAATCAGAAAACTGATTCATTTATTCTTGAATATAGAATGGAAAAAAATTACCCAAGTGTACTAGTATCTGTACAACAAAATACTTGAATGAAACCACAGTCTTTTATTTTCTCATTTAGTTTCTGAGAATATGGGATTCAGGATTAGCTTGGCTCCTCTAAAACATTAACTTCATTAATATAGAGTTGTCCTAGGGTCATAATATTTTTACTTTTAAGGCACATGAAATATTTTAATTTATTTTAAATCAGAAGAAAACAAAACTTTAGGCCAGAGAGAAATTTTAACATATATATATATATAATGACTACATTGTTATAAAATATATATATATATATTTTATAACAATGTAGTCATTATATATAGCTAAAACATAGTTTTGCACAATTATGTAGGTGGCTAAAACAAATGTAATACATGCTTTTGTGCAAGTATCTCTTACTCTTCTCTCTTCTGTCCCATGCAGATGTGAGGTATAAATATAGGTATAGGAATAGAGATATAGAGATAAAGATTGATGATACAGATATAGATGATGTAGAGATAAAGGTACCATAATACTATATGAGACAGAGATACAGGGATAGATTTATATTTAGATAAAGATGTATTTTGATGGAGAAAGGAGCCAACAAAGGCAAACTTAAAAATAAGTTAAAAGTGCCTAGGGCCCAGGAAAGTCATAATGCTACAGTGTGGCTCTGAATTCAGCCTGTCATGAGACTCTACAAGCTATAGGCAGGAGCTATAGTTTCTGAAGCTTTGAAGGAAGCTGGAGGGTCCATTCTCACCCAAACTCTTCACCAGCTGTTGTCTAGAGGCTTTGTTCCTCTCCACATGGGCTTCTGCTCAAGATAGTTTTTCCCCAAAATAAATGATCTCAAAGAAAAAGTATGTGAGAAAGCAGTCAAAACAGAAGTCACACTGTCTTTTATAACCTAATCTTCAAAGTGGCATATCATCATTTCTGACATATTCTACTGTTCACAGGATCTAGCCCTACCAAGGTTGCAGGGACTGTAAAAGGGTGTGAATACCAAGAGGCAGAAATTACCAGGGGCCATCTTGGAGGCTAACTACCACACCAGGGAAGTCAGGATTGTCCGGGGACACCACTAACTGAGAAACCATGTGGATGAACCTCTCGCCCAAATTTTATTATGAATATTACTTGCAAATAATCATCTAATAAATTAGAGCTTTGTACATCTTATACACCTAAGTTTAAGTAAAATATTAGATAGTGATTCAAAGCTATCTCTGCTTACTATACATAAAACTTATAAAGTTATGTTAAAATCCAGTCTATTGGGAATAGCCATGCCACATTATTTTGGAAATTAAGCATTTTAAATAGAAAAAATATATATTCATGTTTATATCTTTTTTGAAAATATCTATTTATTTTTGAGAGAGAAAGAGACCGAGCGAGCACTGGCAGGGAGGGGCAGAGAGAGAAGAGGACAGAGGATTGGAAGCAGGCTCTGTGCTGACAGTAGAGAGCCTGACATGGGGCTTGAACCCATGAACTGTGAATCATGACCTGAGCTGAAGTTGGATGCTTAACGACTGAGCCACCCAGGCACCCCTCAGCATTTATATCTTTTATGTGTTTTGTGTATCACTAACTCAAATGTTTTGTAGAACAAAAAAAAAGTCATAAATAAGAATAAAAATTAAGGTGGATGATCTATTTTTCTGTGATACCTTCCCTTTTATTTAAAGAGGTTCTTTGAAATTAAAACTTGATCTAATGTCAACAATTGAGTCTTCATCTCAATTTCCATAATTTCCAGTCTCTAACTCTGATTTTCCTACTAGTCTGTCTTATCTGTCAGATTTATCATTCTATCTCAAAAGACTGCATATAGAGGATACACTTCACCTGTATCTCTTCAGGAAAAACTGAACACAAGTCGTGTGCTTCTAAATGAAACTGGGGCAAGTTTTTTTTTTCTCTTCTTCTTCTTCTTCTTCTTCTTCTTCTTCTTCTTCTTCTTCTTCTTCTTCTTCCTGCTGTAATTGCAGAATTATTTGCTGCGGAGCTCAGATACTAAAAAAGCATTACTCCTTTTCTACCTAATAGAAAGTGTATGTATCCCTTGGCTGCTCCAAGGGGAAAAGATAAACATAGACAGGATAAAAAAATTACCAGTCAGAACTGGAAGAGGCTGATTCAGGTTTATACCTACAGTACAATAGCCACTGTTTCTTGAAATGCAGTTATATATAGAAACCAGAATTAATCCTTTCCAACATGAACATTCAGGAATAAGAGTTGCAAACAGTTAATTATGAATATTGTCCAGGAATTTTTTCCTCTCATATCATAAAAGCTTTTATTTAATATAAAATTAATGATACAGGGGGGCCTGGGTGGCTTAATTGATTAAGCATGTGACTCCAACTCAGGTCACAATCTTGTGGTTCATGGGTTCAAGCCCCACACTGGGCTTTGTCCTGATGGCTGAGAGCTTGGAGCCGGATTCTGTGTCTCCCTCTCTCTCTGCCCCTCCCCCGCTCATGCGCTCACTTGTTCTTTCTATCTCTGTCTCTCTGTCAAAAATAATCATTAAAAAATTAAGATCAATGATATATAAAGCATGATAATTTAAAATATTAAAGTAATTTACATGGAAAAAATTAGCTTATGCCACAAGGGTACATAAAAAATATCTTTGTTACCTGTCCCTGTGGTTTTATTTCCTTCATTATTTCAGTGACCTGTCCAGTGGAATCAAATTCAATGATTTCCTTTCCACAAGACTTTTTCATCCTATTACCATTTTCCCACACTTCTATACTTTGTAAGTTAATTGATCTACTCATCAATTCATTCAATAATTTAACATTCATTAAATGTCGATAATATGAATGTAAGCTAAAAAAAATACAAGTAGAAACAAGTCTTATAATTTCTATTCACGCAGTTTCTCAGAATGATGTGCCTCAGCAATATTGATTCCCTTGATGTGGTAGCCAGCCTATTCAAGAGCTGATGTTTATCTAAAGAATGATATACTCTTGATTAAAGTTGATTGTTTTAAGTGGTCAGGGATCACCTGTCTAAAATACTGCTTTAAACAATTTGGTATGTTGATAAAAATAAACATAATACGTACTTTTGTGTAGGGATCTGTCATTCGCCCATTTCTTGCTCCAACCACATGTACACTGAAATTACTGATAAGTAATTATAAATACCCTACATATGTGCAAAAAAAATAAGAGAATAAGTACATTGTACAGGTGACAAATTTATGTTCTTGTTGCTGATGGTGATGGTGTTTTTCATAGTCAAATGCAGAAGGGCTAGAGACACAATATATCCAACATACAATTCTGTTTCCTGAGCAAACAGCAAGAGGAGACACAAGCGGGAACTTACGCCGCCTAATTGGAGGAACAAGAGTAAGTCACGGCACAGTTGGAGATAAACCACTTGGATCAACTTTTAGTCTGCAAATCCACAGCTTTGAGCAGCAGCTGTGCTGGAAGTCTAGAGCAATTTTCAATTTCTAAACCATGTAGAAAGCTGATCCTTCTGTGGTTCCTCCCTCCTAAGGTACCAAACAGAGCTGGGAAGACCTGAAGAGCCACACCTTACCAGCATTTTAGAGGAAGGGTGATCAAAAATGGTGAAACTAGAACCCTGGCAGTGTAGCACTTAAACTACTCAGTAAGCCAGAGAGGAAAGTGCATTTCTACACTGGCAGCTCTGTCTCTCGGCTCCTCGGGGCCACTGGATCACTGATCCCAAGATGTCTGAGCTAATCAACCAGCCCTTCAGCATGACATCTATGTTGTGGGATATATTTCAAGTTAGTTGGAGGATTTTATACATAACTTATTTTTTTCTTATTTTCCAACCTTGATGTTTAATTCAATTGAATCAAGTTTTAAACCAAACACTTTAAATATAGGCTTTTGATAGATGTTTTGAAAAAGAAGGGGGTAGCATCAAAGAACGAAGTCCATATTATCTCCCATCTTGGGCCCGGGACAAATCAACATCACAGGCCCAGGTGGCCTTTACTGCAGTATGGTAGAACATATTGCTCATGTATATTGAGGGATGTTTGTGGAAGCTGGCTGAAGTACGGGGCTTCTTATCTTTACTGTCCAGTTAAAACAAGAGAATCAAGATGAAGTGCAATGATTTTTCCAATCAAAATGAATGGAATATCATGAGTAGCAAGAAGTGTTAAATATTGGCAAATTTGTTGGTTGTGTGCAACATTTAAGATTGTTATACTTTGAGATCTTTAGGTGATAGATTGTTATATGAAAATATTTAACTCATGTGTATGTGAGTTTTACTACCAAAACTTATCCTGCTGGACATAATAGATCAGAGAAAATCTGTGGTGTTGTTTTGTTATTGTTGTTCATCAAATTAAATATGGCTCACAGCCTACGTGTTGACAGCCTGTTAGGACAATCACTGTCAGTTATTAGTGAGGCTCTTTGCACAAGAATCAGGGAGTCTTAAGTAATGCCTAGAAACTTAAGACGGTGTCTTTATTCTTAGGTCATCATGGTTGTCTGCATTCTAATCTTCCAGATTATGAGGACTCTTGAGTTTTTTGGTTCTTTTGCTTATGAGTCAGACATGGGCCTGGAAATCTTTGCAAATAGTGAGAGCCATAGAGTCCAAGCTCTGAATTTCTGTGGTCCTTCTGTCCAAGCTCAGACAGTTTCATCCTAGTGTGTCTAAAGGGAGCCAGCCATAGTGTAATTTCCACATTGGCATCTATCTAGAGTTGTGGGGGAATCTCCTTTCCCTTCCTCCCCAATTTAAAAGCCCCCACCTCTTTCTCTTCTATGTTAACAAGGTACCCTCAGGAACATTAGGCACCTGGAAATAAAAATACATACATATGTACATACATGCATACAGGAACACAGTTGTATTCATGCTATTCTTAGATGGCCTAGCAACACAAATCTCTCCTAGGGCAAGGAAACCCACATTCTCACTACCTGTCTGAAAGGGGAAAGAGGAGTGTTGGGATAATAAAACACAAGCTAATATCTCAATAAATTATCCTGCCCCACTTGGATCTTTAAAAAGATCCCAAAGGGGTATATTTAAATTTTAGCTGTATCTTAGACTTGATTTGTTAGTATTTTATTTCCACAATAAAAGATAGCTTAATTGTTTTTGACAGTGATGTATATGTTTCTTGAAAGATTATAACATTAATTAAATGTTAAATGTTGAGTCTGATGCTTTTATTACATATGATTCATTTGGTGAATTACGATTATAATAATTACAACCTTAATAAGATCTATCATTAAATAAATGCCTGTGTGTGCCGAAATTATATCAGGAGATTTACATATGTTATCTCATTAACTCTCAACAATGCTGAAGCAGGTATTATTATTCCAATATTTCATATTAGGCTCAATTATTTTAAATTCACATAGATAATAAGTAGAGGGACCTTGAGTCTTGGGTAGCTTCTCAATGGCATCAGTTTTGCTGGTGATCTAAATGGGACTGGTTTTCTTTACACTGAAATGAAAACAATGTAAATCAAATGGCACTCAGTTCTCTCCTTCCTTGTTTACATTCATCATATTAATGACTTGTTCATTTGCCTTTTTCCAAGTAACTAGTAAAACACCTTTTCCTCCTGTGGCCTTTATGAAGGCACTTTTATCTAAGCTCTCCATTAGTCCCTGATCAGGTGTCTTTATCATATCTGCTTTTCTAGCTACATGGTGTGTGGGTGAGAAGGGACCCATGGAGGTGGAATCTGGGCTAAGACATGATATAGTGGATTCAGGGTTAAGTCACCAGGCACGTGAACCTGTGTTTTCAAACAGAGCAATTAATTCACTACCAGGTAAAGAAGTTGTGCCCTTACCCCTTTTTCACAGGGAAATGTGCTAATGAAGGGTATCACTACCTGAAAGATCATCATCTCCTCCTTCCCTAGAGTCAGACTGAAGCCCAGAGAGATAAGGAAATGCAGGAGAAACAGGGGGAGCAGGGACAGCAGAGAAAGGAAAAGGTAGGTTCTGAGAAAGGGACACCATCTTTCATTCTTGCATTTCCTCTTCTATTTTCTTCATCTTTTTTTCTGACTAAGCCAAGTCACCTTTTCTCAAGAGTGATACTCATTACACAAATACCAGTAATTTATTTGTTTGGAAGAGGTCTGTAGTAAAAGAATCCCAGTGAAAAAAATTCATTCAAACAATAAAAGCCAAAAAAGGCCTTTGGCCACTGCAAGACTGAATTTTCATATACTCATTTCAAATATGACAGACAATAGCTTTTTAAGAGAGAAGCCTGCAGACGATGTTCCTGGCTTCTATTTTCCAATTGTAAGGTGATCCTGGTGGGATTTTACATCCTTTGTGACTCATGCTTATTCAACAGTAAAATCTCACATTTGGAAAGAGTGGTTTCTCCAGCTAGTATTGCAAAACAGTGGAGAGCTGGAAGGGAGACTTGTTATAATTCAGGGTCTCTTATCTGACCATGATCTGTCCTTACTTAATTCAGGAACTGCCAGATTCAGTCTTCATCACCAGAATTGTTGGGAAAATATAATTCTAAATAGTCTCCTTTCAACTCCAAAAACATACCACCAAGGTAGAAGAGAAAGAAAACAATTTTATTAATGAATAAGCGCTAAGCCAGAATGTGAAGGGCATGACAGACAATCTACCAAAGAAATTGCAAAGACGGAAAGAAACCTCACCTTTTTATGAAACCAAGCAAATACAATCCACCTTGTACATGTTCTCAAGATAAACAATAACTAGTCCTCAGGTAAGAGGACTTGACATATCATTCATCATAGTTCATCCTAAATTTACTTAGTAGTTGGGTGGCTATTTGTGTTAGCCATTTGGCTTTATGCCAGAAGAAATAAACCTCTCATATCCTTCTGACAGGAGGTAGTTTTGCCCCTGGGAGCTAAATGCCCACAGAAGTTCGGCTCCTACCTCCCACAGAAGCAGGGAGGTGATGGTTTTATCTTCTTTGATGATTAGATTTCAATGGAATGGCTTACAGATCCTTAAGATTTATATACATGTCAAACAGAAAGAGAAGTTAGAATTATACTTATTTTTTTAAACACTTTTAGGAACTGGATGTCTCTCCCCTTGTTTTAAATAGGGGTAATTAATCTTATTTTTATTTATTATAAAAAATTGAGACATAATTAACATACAACATTGTATTAGTTTTAGGTGTACAACACAATTAATTGATATATGTATATATTGTGAAATAATTGTGCATCAAGTTCAGTTAACATCCATTAACACATAGTTAAAATGTTTTCTTTTAATGAGAACTTTTAAGGTCTAACTTCTTAATTTGTATTTGCCCTTACACTTTCAGTTGTTGATTTAAAAAATTCTTCATGTTGTATGAAATTATTGCTATAGGGTGGTCTTACATTTGTTTGAAATACCTTCTATCCTGGGGCACTGGGTGGCTCAGTTGGTTAAGCATCTGACTCTTGATTTCGCCGCAGGTCATGGTCTCACAGTTCTTGGGCTCCAGTCCTGCATCTGGCTCTGTGCTGACAGTGTGGAGCCTGCTTGAGATTCTCTCTCTCTTCCTCTCTCTCTGCCCTTCCCCAGCTTATACTCTCTCTCTCTCTCTCTCAAAGTAAATAAAAAAAACTTGAAAAATAAATGTCTTCTATCTTTGTGTAGGTCATTGTACTTTCTTTAATGTCTTTTGATTAAATTTTGTTCTTAAACTTAATGCTGTTGATACTTCAATGTTTTATGCATACTGTTTTTAACAAACCCTTACTTATTATAAAATCAGAAAAAAAATCTCATACTTTCAATAAACTTTTTTTAATGTTTATTTTTGAGAGAAAGAAAGACGTGCACAAGCAGGGGAGGGGCAGAGAGAGAGGGAGACCCAGAATCTGAAGCAGGCTCCAAGGCTCTGAGCCATCAGCACAGACCCCAATGTGAGGCTCTAAGCCACAAACCGCAAGATCATGACATGAACTGAAGTCAGACGCTCAACCAACTGACCCAGACAGGTGCCCCACTCCGTATATTTTCTTTAAAAAAATCAAACATTCTGATGTTGTAAGAGCTTTTATGTAAACTCTTAATGTATTTATTTTTAAAAACAATTTTTTAACGCTTATTTATTATTGAGAGGCAGAGAGAGAGACAGAGCATGAGCATGGGAGGGGCAGAGAGAGGGAGAGACACAGAATCTGAAGCAGGCTCCAGGCTCTGAGCTGTCAGCACAGAGGCTGACGTGGAACTGGAACTCACAAATAGTAAGATCATGACCTGAGCTGAAGCCGGATGCTTAACCAACTGAGCCATCCAGGCGCCCCAACTCTTAATGTATTTAGAATTGATTTTAGCATATGTTGAAATCTCTTTTGTTTTTGTAATATGATTGAGTAATTTAACTAGCTGAGTTTACCAAAGTGTTTCTCCTTTCCTTTCCAATCTGCCATTCTACCTCAGACTCATATCAAGATTTGATATAACGGTAGATCTGGTTTTGAGGCCTTTATTCCATTTCAAATTGTTTACCACTGTAGGAATAATAACTTATTTGTATTATTATATCTTTGTATCTGGTACAATATATACTTTTCCTCACAATTACTTTGTTACCATGAATATAGCATACTAGTTATTCATAACCCTTTACTCTGTAATACATACTTTAGAATTAACATGTTAAATTGTACAAAAATACAGATGGGATTTAAGTCAAATTTTTAAAATGTATAATAGTTTAAATACATTAAGATTTTTAGATACTATTTTATTTTATTATTTTTTAATCTTTATTTACTTTTGAAAGAGAGAGACAGAGTGCAAGTTGGGGAGGAGCAGAGAGAGAGAGGGAGACACAGAATCCGAAGCAGGCTCCAGGCTCCAAGCTGTCAGCACAGAGCCCGATGCAGGGCTGGAACCCACGAACCATGAGATCATGACCTGAGCTGAAGCTGGACATTTAACTGACTGAGCCACCTAGGCGCCCCAAGATTTTTAGATTTTATATTCTTAATAAACACAGGATATCTCCATTTGTGTAAAACTTTTTAAAAAGTTTTTTTTTAATGTTTATTCATTTTTGAAAGACAGAGAGGGACAGAGCACAAGCAGGAGTGAGGTGGAGAGAGAGGGGGTAAACACAGAATCCGAAGCAGGCTCCAGGCTCTGAGCTGTCAGCACATAGCCCAATGTGGGGCTTGAACTCATGAACTTCGAGATCATGACCTGAGCTGAAGTTGGATGCTCATCCACCTGAGCCACCCAGGCGCCCCTCCATTTGTGTAAAACTTTTTAATACCTTTCAGTAAAATTGTATAATTTTATATTGAGTTTTTTAATTCTTTTAAATAATTCTATATATTTTTTATAGTTTATTTTTATTTATTTTGAGATAGAGCAAGCAGGGAAGGGGCAGATACAGAGACAGAATACCAAGTTTGGGGCTCAAACTTACAAACTGTGCAAACTTACAAACTGTGAGATCATGATCTGCGCTAAAAACAAGAGTCGGATGCTTAACGAGTACAGCCACCTAGGCACCCCATAATTCTATATATTATGCAGATTTTTTGGCATAGTAAAGTGTGACTTTTAAAATTATGTAGTCTAATTTTTTGTTGGCTAACAATTTCATTATGTAGAAATATAACTGACTACATAAGCTGAGATATTTGTTAAGTTCACTGATTAATATTATTTTAACTATAAATATTTTTGGATATGCTTCCTAGGTAGTCATATGATTTGCAAAATAATAACACTTTCATTTCCATCTTTATGATCTTTATACTGTTAATTTTTTTTTCCTGTTATATAGACTAGGACCTTCAGTACAATGCTAAATAAATTTAGTGATAAATATCATCTTATTATCTTCCTCACTGTAAATGGAATGCTTTCAAAGTCTCCTAAATTAATGAGATTAAAGGCAGTTTCTAAGAGTTCCCTTTATTCCTAATTGACCAAACATATGTTTTTTTTAATTTGTAATCATTGTGTGAATTTTTTTTAATCATAGATAAAACTATTTTTGATACATTTCAAAGAACAAACTTTTAGCTTCATTGGTTTTCTTGTTTGTTTTATTTTTCATTTATTCCTGCTTTATACTTACGAAAGTCTTCCTTCAACCTACTTCTGGTTTAATCTTCAGTTACTTACATCACTTTTTTTTTTGCATTAAAAACTCTGCCTGACAGATCAAGAATATTTATATTTTCCTCCTTCTAAATAGCATTTGTTGCTGTGAATGTCCTGTGAAACCTCACCTCCATAATAGAGGATAATTTTGTCAAATAGTATTTTAGATATATTTGACTTTAAATATTTTAAAATGCAGATTATAATTCATATTTAATATAGGATTTATTTAATGGCTCATTATAAGATTCCATAAAGCATTTTTGTTTACAAACATTTTGAGGATCAGATGTATCATTTTGAAATTAATTTCCAATTAAATTGCCTTGTAGTGGGGCGCCTGGGTGGCTCAGTGGGTTAAGCGTCCGACTTCAGCTCAGGTCTCAATCTCGCGGTCTGTGAGTTCGAGCCCCGCATAGGGCTCTAGGCTGATGGCTCAGAGCCTGGAGCCTGCTTCCGATTCTGTGTCTCCCTCTATCTCTGCCCCTCCCCCGTTCATGCTCTGTCTCTCTCTGTCTCAAAAATAAATAAAACGTTAAAAAAAATAAAAAAAAATTGCCTTGTAGAGAATAGAGTATATATAAAAAGTTGTCAATGAAATTTGCTGAGACTTGCATTATAACATATGCATGTATGTGTTCTATATGTGCTTGCAAAAAAGGAGTGTGTATAACTGCTGAAAGCAGAATTCTACACGTTGGCAATATCAAACTTGTTTAGTTATGTTGTTCGATACTGTTTTGCTAATTTTGCTTCATCTGTCAATTTATGGAAAGTATATTTAAATCTCCCACTGCAAGGAAGTATTTATCCCAATTATCTGTGTACTTCTACTTATGTTTACTTTTTACATATTCAGGCTATGTTTTGAATACAGCATATTTAAAATGTATTTATCATTTTATAGTAAACTTTTTTATCTGTAAAAATGTTTTAATCTAAAATTTTTAACTGAAGGGCGTCTGGGTGGCTCATTCGGTTAAGCATCTGACCCTTGATTTTGGCTCAGATTGTGATATCATGATCTTGAAAAGGAGCCTGGGTGGGGCTCTGTTCTGACAGTGCAGAGACTGCTTGTGATTCTCTCTCCCTCTCCTCTGTCTCTCTCCTGCTCATTCCCTCTCTCTCAAAAGTAAATAAAGTTTAAAATTACTTACTGCTATTAATATGGATATATTAAAAGTTTTGCTTTAAAGTATACCTTGTTTGTTTTAGCAAGTGTGGGCAGGAGATGGGGGGGACACCATGCCGAAAACCTCTCTGACAAGATGGACAAGAGATGCCCTTGAGAAAGTGTTACAGAGTGACTCATTATGCCTCCAGCCAAAACCTTCTAGAAATTTACAAGTGCTCTTGATCTACAATTTGAAACAAAATCTCTTATGAATAGATGTCCATGTTTTTCTTGGTCTGTTTTTGCTTAAAGAGTTTTGTTGAGATCACATCAATACAGTCTTTTACTTACCTCTTTTAAAATGAAACATTTCCTAACAAGACTTTATTCTTGGCCTGGGTAACTAGCTTCAGTGTAGTCCATTACTGTCATGCTTAAGATACATTTCTTGAATTTGTGGAAAATATGTATTATTTTTTGTTAAAAATCTGGTGCTGTTATAACTTCTCTCCACTTTTATGGGGAGGGTATTATTTACATCAATTCATGGAATAGGGCAATGAGGGTTAACACCTTGCCAAGTCTTGTTATATATTTTTTAAGGTTAAGAAAGAGTTTTTATTTACTTTTTTGGAAATTTCCTTTAATTAGCCACAATATGTTTCCCTATACATGCATTTTAAATTCACATAACATTTTGGGAAACAATTTTTCTGTGTGGCTTTAAAAATAAATCATACATATGAGTATTGATTCCTGAGTCTAGAGTTTTATGGACCAACGATTTTTAAAGTTTTAATTAAACGAGGCTACTTCTCAGTATTCAAAAGACTGGTTTATGCTCTGTGCCATGTAATTTATTAGGGGCTTCTACAATTGCCTTTCAAATATTTGTTTAAGGCACAATAGTCATTCATTTGTTGTCAGTAAAATATGGTAGTTTTAGAGTATAATAATATCAACTTTTTTTTCCTATTTGAGCAATACTAATAAATATTTAAATTTCATTTAAAATATAACTCTAGGGTATATAAATGCCATATGATATTTTCATTTACACAATAGAACAAAATATAACATTTTCTTGTAAGATATCTCTTTAATTTCAATACCAAAAGATGTTCATAGTATATATGAAATTGTCGATATCTTCAGAGATAAACTGTGTGAAGTTTTCATGTTGTTTGACTAAAAAGTAATACAAGATACTTTCATGGAAGTGTCCTGTGGTTGTGTTTGCTATTTATAACATGAAGAGATTGAAGACATTGAGGAGTAGGAACTGATATATGATCCTGTGCATTCTTGACAGAGAGGCTTAGGAGGAGATTGGTTATTTTGGTCAGTTATTCCTGTCTCCTTTTTTGCCAAGGGAGATAGGTATGCAAATACTGGACTTGGATCATCACCTGAAACAATCTTAAAAACTATAGTTGCAAAGTATTGGTTATGTTGAGTTAATTGCACAAGTGAAAAACACAGGTAGATTTTTCTTTTTTTTTTTAATGTTTTTATTTATTTTTGAGACAGAGAGAGACAGAGCACGAGTGGGATGGGGGCAGAGAGAGAAGGATTCACAGAGTAGGAAGCAGGCTCCAGGCTCTGAGCTGTCCCCCAGAGCCTGATGTGGGGCTCGAACCCACGGACTGTGAGATCATGACCCGGTAGATTTTTCAATACTGTCTGTCTTGGTTGTTGTTCAAAGAAGTACCTATGTTTATGTTGGGATTTTCTATAGTTGAGCACGGTAGGTATTTTTAATAACATGAAAGTAATATGCTCTTTATAGCTAAACCTTCTTTAATCTTGATGTTTAGAAATGTATTTTGGCTCCTGTTTTACAGTTTCTGAAAATAACTTCCCTTTTTGCTTATGTATATAGATATAAAATAATAGCACAAAATGATACCTTATTTGTGGGTCTTCGAAATAATTTTCACGGCTACTCATTGTTCAGTGGATACATGTGCATAAAGCTAAAAGTATATGGTTTTATGCTTTGAAAATGGAAAATTTTCCATTTCTAATCTTGAAATTGATTTATCAAAAGCTCAGCAAGATCACTTCAGGTAAAATCTCTGCTTTGCAACAACCATAGTTCTTGTTAGTGCTTCTATTACAAATGTCTGTTTTAGAGGATATCACCTCTGACAATGTAAGTGACATCAGGTCAAGCACTACAATTACAATTGTCACTCCTCATATAAAATGTTTCCAGAGATTGTGGAGAGAAGACTCTTAACACAATGGATAATCAAATTGGAAGTTTGTTATTAATGCTCTCACCATGGTTCTTTTTCTCTGGCATCAAACAAGAATAAAAAGAATAAATATTGCTTTGTGTTAAAAGAGCAAAATGTTGGTAGGCCTTGAATTTTTCGCAGGAATAATCTGCCAATTATATTGCCATCTAAAGATTTATACATTTTCTACACTCAAAATGATTGCTTGATTTAATTTTTTTGTTTTCTGAAAATATATTGAGAGAAGATAGATGAAATTGACAAATGAAAAAAAGGGTTAGTAATTTCTGTGAGGCAAAGTCACCTATAGGATAACAGAAAATAGTGAGTTTTAAGATTTTTTTTTAATTTTTATTTATTTTTGAGACAGAGAGAGACAGAGCATGAATGGGGGAGGGTCATAGAGAGGGAGACACAGAATCTGAAGCAGGCTCCAGGCTCTGAGCTGTGAGCACAGAGCCTGACGCAGAGCTCGAATTCACGGACCGTGAGATCATTACCTGAGCCAAAGCCAGATGCTCAGCTGACTGAGCCACCCAGGTGCCCCCGAAAATAGTGAGTTTTAATATTGCACACATGTAGCTCTCTAAATGGAAAGAATAAAATATTTTGATACTTTTGAGTGACATATTTAGTTAATAATTTTGGTGCTTGGGAAAACCACTGGAGGTTTTTTAAAATTTTAAATGTTTACTTATTTATTTTGGGAGAGAGAGAGCACACATGCACAAGGAGGGCAGAGAGAGAGAGAGAGAGACAGAATCCCAAGCAGGCTGTAATGTATTAGTGCAGAGTCTGATTTGGGGATTGATCCTGCATACCTTCAGATCATGACCTGAGCCAAAATCAGAAGTCAGGTCTCTCAACTTCTGAGCCACCCAGGCTCTACCAAATGGAAAATATTTCATCCTTTAAATTTTTTTTTAATTTTTCTTTTAACGTTTATTTATTTATTTATTTATTTATTTATTTATTTATTTATTTTTGAGAGAGAGACACAGAAAAAGACAGAGCCCAGAGAGAAACAGAGCATGAGCAGGGGAGAGGCAGAGAGAGGGAGACACAGAATTCCAAGCAGGCTCCAGGTTCCAGGCTGTCAGTACAGAGCCCGATGTGGGGCTCAAACTCACCAACCTTAAGATCATGACCAGAGCTGAAGTCTAACACTCAAGTGACTGAGCCACCCAGATGTCCTTATCCCTTAAATTTATTAGGTAAAGGGGCATAGCCTACCAAATATTTGGAATAGTCGTTTGACATAAGTCCTTCTGTCATTGCTTGTGACACTTTGTTATAAATTCCTGTTTTAATTAACTTTACTAATTGAATATGCTAATTTAGTTATTTTTTACATTAATAGTTTTTTACAACTTAAAATGTTTTATATTATTTTTCAATGATTTATAGAAATACTATGTCAGAGACTAAAGAATGGAATTATCCTTTTAAAGACCACGATGATATTCCTAAGTCTATTGAAATAATATCATTAGAGATGCCTTTAGGAAAATGAAAAAAACATTAAAACATAAGTTACTTTATTGTCACTTACTGATAATTTATATTGCTTTAAATATTAATATATATTCTAAATATATATCATATATATATCCCATATATATATGATATATATATATATATATCCCATATATATATACATGTTTAGCTAGGTAGGTAAGTATGATACAATACAGATAAAGATAGAGATACAGATATGGATAGCAAGGTATATACATACGATCTAGGCTATTTCTCTGAATCCTACATCATTTCTTACAACTGAATTTTGATGAAACTACAAAACAAATATATCTTCACTTATTTCAACTTGATTTACATGTAGGTCTATACTTCCATTGTATCTATGAGAACTATTATATTTTTAAAAGTTCAGAGTAACACTTATTTTTAAAATTAGAATTAAAATAATAATAAATGTCTTGAACTTTAAAACTTCTCCTCTATTGATTAAAAAGAGGAGGAAAGCCAAACTTCCCTACTGGTATTTATCAGATTTATTTTTAAAAAAATGAATAAAACCTTGCTTCTCAGTGAAGTCATTCATTAGCAATAAGTTTTATTCATAATTGCTATTTATCATGTACAGTGATAGGTGATGGGCATCCATTGTGAAAATGAAACTTGTCCAGTTTTCAGCTTTGTGAATTTTTGAGTCTTGTGATCCTGGCTCTGCATGATCTACTCCTGTACTTGGGTGTGAATTAATGTTACACCTGCCCCAACTAGAAACATAATTTCTGTTTCAGCTTTGCAAAGAACTAAAAGCTTACAATTTTTTTAATTCTTTAATATGTGTTTAGTTCTTGTTCATGTTGAGATGATATATACTGTGTGTATATTTATAATATGATTAAAGTAGTGAGGCACGATGCTTACATTTAAAGGCCAAATATTTTCAGAAACAGTTTTTCCTAAATATTAGGTATTATACGTGCCGTTCTCCATGTTGCATTATCTTCCTCACTTTCACAATGGTGGCTTTACAACTCTGCTTTCCAGGGCACCAGATAATTCCAAATCAATTTAACCTTTGACATCAAAATTGAGACCACTAAAAGCCTGCCTGTCTGTTCCAAAGGTGGAAGTGGTTCAAAGGACACACTATACACAAAGTGACAACTTGATTGAACCATTGCAAACCAGCCTTCAAACAATCATGATTTTCCATCTTTACTGCTTTGGCTGAGTTTTCTCTGATCTCTGCAATAAAAAGCATCTAGTACAGTTACCTGTGCACTGAGCCTAGTGCTTTGTTTTTATGCCTGTTGATAGCTATAAGGTTTTGAGGGGGCCAGATTTTACTCCTTATGACATCAATGACTGGAAATTCTACCAGAAAAGTAAACATTTAAATTCATAGATTACTTACAGTGTACTTGTGTGACACTGCTAAGTTAAATGGGTAGTAAAAAAAATAAATGAGAAAAGGGTTAATCATTGCTGTGAGGCAAAGCCAAATAGTTACGGGATAAGAGAAAATAGGATTTTTTTTAATGTTTATTTATTTTGAGAGAGAGAGAGAATAGGAAGGGGCAGAGAGAGCGAGACAAAGAATCCCAAGCAGGCTCCGGCTGTCAGCACAGAGCCAGAAGTGGGGCTTGATCCCAGGAATTGAGATCATGACCTGAGGCAAAATCAAGAGCTGGAGGCTTAACTTACAAAGCCACCTAGGAACCCTGAAGAAATAGTTTATTTTTTTATCTCACTTGTGGCTATCTAAATAGAAAGAATAAAACATTTTTCCTATTTACTGACAGTAAAGTCAATAGGATAGAATTTATTAAATAGAAAGATCCATTAAGATATTTAGTAATTATGGCACTTTCTTTTACATGTTTTCTAAAGTATCTATAATTTGGGGTGCCTGGGTGGCTCAGTCGGTGACGTGTCTGGTTTCAGCTCAGGTCACGATCTCACAGTTTGTGAGTTCAAGCCCCGCTTAAAAAAATTAACTATCTGAATAACTTATACTCTGAAGTGGTCTTTGGCTTATTTACCAGTTGTTGCATAAAATACCCAAACACTTTCCAGTTTAGAAGAATGATTATTATTATGTGTTAAGATTTTGGGGGGTTGGAATGGGTGCTTGCCTAAGCTGAGCCATTCTTCTGGCACATGAACTGAAACTTGAGAAACCAAGATGGGGTCATCCACATGCCTGGCCATTGGCTCTGCCTGGTATGTGGCTGTTTGCTCTCTTGCCCTTCTGTCATTGCCATGAGAAGGATGTTCACAGACAAACCTGCTGGGTCAAGAGGAGGATGAGAGATAGGCATGATTATCTATGTAGAGACATTCAAAGTATCTATAAAAGAAACTTACTAGAGGAAGGAAGAACTTAATTGTTGCAGGATACATTGTTAATACACAAAATTCTCTTACATTTTTAATACAAACAGTGGCCTATATTAAAAATTTGCCTACCACACAACCCAGGCATTCCACTTCTAATTTTTTCCATAAAGACATGAAAACCTGTGTCCATACAAACACTTTTACACAAATGAATAGCTTAAATCTGGGCATTATGCAATGTTCCTTAATGGGAGAAAGAAGAAACCAAGTTTCCTTCCACTTTTGTGAGGTATTTAGAATGATAAAAATGCTCAACTATATATTCTTATGAAGCTGCCATCTTCTGTATTAACTCTTGAACCATTTGCAGCATGCCATTTTCATTTATGCAGCAAATCAAGTATCTCAATATTTCCACAGCAAACCAATTACTTTATCAGTTTGCATCATTGTTTTCTCCTTTAAATTTTTGGCCCAACTGACATCAATCTCACTAGATTCAACCTATAGTTATTGTATCCTTAACATTTCAGGCCCTAATTGAATACGCTGAAGATTGAAATGTCTACCCGAAATATGTAAGTAGCCTTGACCGTCATCGTGCCTCCATGTCAGTATATGTTATTTTAACTATATCCAAAGTCCTTTAGTAGTCTGTCTCTTTTTTTGTCATCAATAAGATACTGATTTTTTCATTATGATAGTGCAGTAAGATTTTCATTTGATCATTGGATAAATTGATTTCTAGCTCTTCTACTTACTTATTGTATCATTTCAATCATGTATCATCTGATGTCAATATATGGACAACACTCATTGTCCTTCCTCCTTGATTCCTAGCTGAGTCATAAAGAACATCCACTCTCCTCCCTTGAAGGGCAATTTCTGTGGAAGGATACTCTGTTTCTCTCTTCTTTCCCCTTAGTTCTCCTTCCTAAGGAGATAGCTAATTCAACTGAGGAAACTTAACATTTATTATTCTAAAACAATTCCTTGAAAGGAATTTGTTAAAATGAATTCCTTAAAAACAAATTGCACATTATTCTACATGCTGAAGTAGATAATATCCTTGCCAAGAATAACAAAAAGTTCAAGTCAGGTATTTTTCTGGTGATTACTTGATTTCTAGTGTTGGCCTCTTTCTTCCCAAATGTTGCCTTAGACACTTGAGTGCCAACTCCCTAGCTAGTTAAGATTTAAAAAAATATGGATAATTCTTGACTATTTCTGTGATAATATTAAAACTTTTGAGAGCTATATGGTCTTTACAGGTGTTGAGACTTTAATTTAGAATTCATAATAATTTGTCTAGTAAGTTCCTATTCTATATAAGATATTCTGCTTGCAATTTTCTCTTTCAGAAGTGCCTGAATTATTAAAAATTAGAATGTGAGGGGCTACTGGCATATAGTGATCACTAAAGAGCAATGCTTCATCTAAACTGCCCGGGTTGATTATTGTAACAGAATTCCACTGTGCTTTTCATATTTTTCATGAGAAAAATAACAGACTTTTCATAATTCAGATCAGGCACAGGTGTTCATTACCTTTTCTGAGAACACAGTTACAAAGGCACTTATCTCTAATAATGGAAAAATGAAAAGGATTCAAAGAATTACACAGACAGATTGGTTAAAATGCAAGAATATTTTTGTCGCATTCTACAGTGTGCCTGGTTAAATTGTGTCACATAATTCTTCAGGATGAGTATTGTTAAGTGAGAGCAGAAAAAACATACTTTATTCATAGAAGACTCTTAGTCAGAAAACCATTATTTCTATGAAGTACATAATTTTAAGGAGCTTGATTTCGTCTTGTGAATATAAAAATAAGAAGCAAACCATAAAACTGCCTTTACGCCATTTAAAAAAAACAAATTTCATTTATGTTCTGACTCTGGAAGTGTCTTCAAGTAATTATGTAGAGATATGTATATTTGAAAAATCCTTAAATAGCAGTTATAATTAGCCTAGCAAAGGGAGATCTCATTCTGTCTGGATTTTGTAAGTTGAGACTGTTCTCTTGTAATTATATAACTACACTATAAAATTGTAAGCTAACTTGATGTTTAGAGCTAGAATTCTGGCCTCAAAGCTGAATTTGACAATACGCCCTACCCCTTGCTCTTCCTTTATGGTAGTCTTCAATTTTCTTCCATTGATGAGGTGTGGCAGTAAACATCTTATCAATTGCCTGAAAATGAATTTTGGCTGCTACTTTCTGGGGGGAGGGGGGTGGTGGAAACCAGAAACCACCACAGCCCCTTGGGTTGTCTTCTTAAGGAATTAATATCGGTTATCAAAAAAAAAATTGGATAGAGTCATTACCTACGTTTTCTTGAAGAAAAGATACTGTCAATTTTTCAAAAACCTTATGATCACTTTAAGAAAAGCAAGAGCTGTGGGTGCAAAACACTGAGTAAGGAAGGTATAGGAACACATTTATAACTGCTTAATATTCAATTTATAGAAAACATTACTTGGGGCATTCCAAACTAGCCAACCTGGACTTGGAAAAGAGCACATTTAAAGAAACTCTAGTCAAGGGGCACCTGGGTGACTCGATTGGTTAAGCCTCCAACCTCAGCTCAGGTCATGATCCCATAGTTCCTGAGTTTGAGCCCCATGTGGGGCTCTGTGCTGACAGCTCAGAGCCTGGATCCTGCTTCAGATTCTGTGTCTCCCTCTTTCTATGCCCCCCCTCCTTCTCTCTGTCTCTATCTCTATCTCTCTCTCTCTCAAAAATAAATGTTAAAAAAGTTTAAAAAGATAAAAATAAAATAAAGAAAGAAATTCTAGTCAACATTTATATTGGCAACTTGACCTTGGGGTTGGTCTGAACGATAATCTCCAGGTTTAATCTCTTAATGATTTTTCTCTGCAAAAAGTTAATTACCAATTTAGAGAGAAAAACACCAGGCTTGTATATTTTTAAATTTACTACTAAAACTAACATATATTCTGGAATGTGGTAGATAATATCTATTTGAGTGAGTGAATGCAAGTTAATTATGACACTGTTTGAGACACTTTATATGAATCCTTTGGCTTTTAGCATAATGGTAAATAGGCTATGAAAGCCAACATATATGGCATGACATAAAGTAAGATGCCTAATTTCTCATTAAATACTAAAATCCTTCGTATGCCTTCTGCATTTCAGGTTGACTGCCCTTTTGCTTACTTTTTTTCAATTATTTAAACATTTGAGGTTCCCTCTTGACTGATATATCCTATATATAAATTCTATTTACCTACTCCACAAAACTATTTTTCAAAAAGTCTGATACCATTTACCATTTTTATTTCACTATCGCATTACCATTTGCCACAAGAGTATCCATAAAACAGTAGTTACCAAATAAATGATATTTGAACAAATATGTAGATATAGAGTGGCTATGCCTTTAATTAAAGACTAACCTTTTACTTATTTATTCCATGTGGATAAAAGTGTATTCTCATTTACATAAAAATAAAGACATAACATTAGTACCGAACTGACTAGTAGTCAAGAACTAAGAACACAAATTAATTGCCTTTCCTCTTCAAGTAAACTTCTAATTTGGTATCTTTCCTCTTCTGTAATAAGTCAAAGAAGTCAGTGCCAAATTTTACAGGGGAAATGACTTATAATACTGCATTGCTTTATTTCCAAAGTAATTTGAAATATTCTGATTAATTGTCTAAGATATGCCTAAGTGTGCACTTTACATCATCACCACATACTCACACAGGATATGTTGTTTATTGAACGCAAGCGTGCATGTGTAATAAACACAGACTATAGACTCAGCTTTACAATTTACTAGTGATGTGGCTCTTGAGGAACTTTTGAAATTTTTGTTTGTATGTTTCTTTATTTCTTCCCCAAATATGTGGTCCTTTCCAGAGCAAATGATTAAAAGAGGTGTGAAGACTTTAGCCCAGGACCTGACATATAGTATGAATTCAACTTGATAATTAATTATTTTTACTGTGAGGATCAACAGTTTTTCCAATAATAAAAAAAAGTATGTTTTAGCAATAAGAAATTCCTCCCCAAAATATTCCTGAGTTCCTTGAGAGTCTGAAGATATGTTTGCTTAAATTGGATTTATATAAAAATAATCTGGAGCTAAATTTTATTTTAAAATATGCTGACTGCATATTGACATATCCTGAGGGTTTGTATCAATCCTTGCTATTCACATACTTAGTTCTTTGGTACATTTTAAATTCTAGAGAACAGCGACTTTGTTTTTAGAACCTGCATTGTTTGGCCGCAAAGATTAATGATAATTCTAGGTTAGATACTACATTATAAAAAGTCCAAAGAACAATGACCTATTTTTCATCTAAACTGAATTGTAAATATGAGCACTGTAACATTGTTTTGCCATTAATCAGAAGCTATCAGAGAGGAACTGTAGGTTGCGGGCCCACAAGACTAACCTTAGAATCTATGAGGACTCCCAGGACTCAGAAAAGCAGTTATACGCAGTTACAGTTTATTACAGTGAAGGGATACAGATTTAAATCAGCAAAGGGAGAAAGCGTGTTGAGCAACAGGAGAAACCAGGGACAAGCTCCAACTGTCCCAGTGGTAGTGCACGAACAGACTTATTTCTTCCGGCAACTGTGTGGGACAGTATATGCAAATTGTTGCCAACCAAGGGAGCTCTCTCAAGTCTTGGAATCTGCAGTTTTATTAGGGTTCATATATGTAAGCATGTAGCACTTTAATGACTGACCTCAGCTACTCAGACTCCAGCCCTTCAGAACAAAAATGTTCACCATAAATTAAACTGTTAGTATTAACTATCTGATCAAGCTGATACCACACGGCAGAATGCTTCAGGCATATAAAAACAGAATTCACCCTAAATCATATTGTTAGCATAAACGATTTGAACAAACAGTAGTGCTGCTACTAAGCCTTAGGCACACAAAAGCACTCTTACCAAGTATAATACTGAATGGGCTTACAGCTCTTATCTCAGGAGCCAGGAAAGGGCCCATCCTAAGACAAGTTTGTTTTGGGAATGGGAGGGTTTGAACAAACCATGAGGAGTTCATTCTTTCCTGCAGAGTCAACCTCTGGCCTTTGACTAAATTCTATTGTAGCAAAAATTATTACATTTTCTTGGGTTTCTACATTTAGTATAGCATTGATATAATAGATACAACATTAGTAACGGCACGAATGTTCCTGTCATTTGACAAGATCGGGCGCGTTCAGGTCGTAGACTTAATGTTCCTATCATTTGGAGGAGCCAAGGTAGTGTAGAGATAAAGAAGCAATTCTATACAGCTATTACATATATTTTCCTATCTTTGTGCTATTTAACTACTCACTTCTCCCTTGATCTTTATACCTTCCGATATACTTATGTGGGAATATTTAGCATAGAAATTAGCCAATGTTTAGCTAAAATGAGTTCTTCCTCAGGCCAGTAATTTTCCATCACAATTACATCTTAAAAAGCTTTTAATTTAATCTCTCAATGCTTTGTTGGTATCAGTATTATGTATCATGGGACTTATTTATAGATTTTACAACAATGCCAGTGTTACATCATATCACAATTAGATCATGGCACAATTCCATTTCATCACAGAAGAAATCAGGAAGGATTACAGAGGGTATTTGTTATGTGTACTTAAGATAATTAACCCTTGCCCATATACTAATTTTTATTAATAGACAATATTACAATGCACCATGATTCAGTTGTTTCTTGGCTCCTAATCAGTTTGGAACAAGGCCAGACACCTTGTCTTAGTCCAAAGGCTGAATATTAAAACTACTCATTTTAAGTTTATTTATTTATTTTTGAGAGAGAGAGAGAGAGAGAGAGAGAGAGCAGGGGAGGGGGAGAGAGAGAAGGAGAGAGAGAATCCAAAGCAGGCTCCACATTGCCATTGTGAAGCTCCAAGCAGGGCTCGAACCCACCAACTTGAGATCATGATGTGAGCCGAAACCAAGAGTCCCACACTTAACCAACTGAACCACCAAGGTGCCCCTGAAACTATTTTTGATTTTGTGCTTTTTGCATCTAGGCTCACCACCCCTCCTGTGGATGTTGTGCGGAATAGTTCCTATTCTGTACATAGTCTCTATCTATAGGTAATTTGGGGATTATTTCAATCTTAACAGTATTAATCTTCTGCCCCATGACCCTGCTCATGTTCAGTACCAAATACATCACTCCATGCCGTGATGGATTGATAATGGACATGTTTAATCTAACAACTTGGTTGCTGTGACACTACCAAGTTCATCAAGTAAGTATCTATTATCATGATGGGAGCTAATTTATAAATCATGTAGAATCCTCCGCTGTAAATGGCATTACCTCTCTCCAGAACAATGAGGACCTACATTATGATTAAAAGTTAAAATTATGGTATATAAACTTAATTCTCCATGTCTATGTAATATTTAGGAATATTTGTAATAATAGGATTTATTTTTCTAAATAGAAAATGTTTAAAAATGGAATTAAATACTACAACCTATCTGGGACTTATAAATTCATTCCTTGAAATGTTCCTCTGTCTTTAGATTTGAAGTAGGTCTTTATCTGTTGCTTTAGGTCAACTTTGATCACACACATCTTCCTCTGTCAAAATCTCAAACTTACTTTGGATTCCAGTTATATATTAGAAGATGTGGAATAGCCATGGAACCAGATATATATTCAGATTATCGTCAGGCCTACAGTGTATTACTCCCATCTTGTGACAGTATTATTTTTAAATTAAATAATATAGAATGCTCTAATGAACTTTAGGATAAGAATAAAGTTTTAGGTAAACTTTATGATTAAAAGAAAAAGAGAATGAAGTTTAAATAAAATGTGTTATTTTTGTAAGTTTTATCAAAATTTTATTTTTTTAATCTACTGTTTTATAACTATACTGGAAATGTTTTATGAGTTTAATCTGTTATTTTTAAGGTTCTTTCTATGAACCAAGAGGTCAGAAGGTGACTTTAAAATTAGAGTGTGTATAATTCCTCTAGATTAAAAAATAAACTTAAAAAAGACCATCACAGCTATGTTTTTCAATTGCATAATAAAAAAAAATAGAGGAGTTGATTAATTATATTAAATACAACTTAACAGTACCAGACCTTTTGGAATTGATATTCTAGGTGGAACCCTGATTTTAATTATGTTTACTGTCTCAATCTCTCCAATTCCATCTTGATTGGATTTAATAAGGAGTTTAGATTATCTTAATACTTTTGAATTAATCAAAATCCAAGTCATTTAATATTTAAAACATTCATCAAGAAGCTAAGGCTGTATTTTCATAGAGCTTTCATAACAATATTGTTGTTAACTCCATTATAAAGAACTGTTCACACAGCACCTAAGCTGTGCTACAGTTCTTTATAGAGTAGACCACAATGGATATGGTAAAAAAAATGAAATTCATTTGAAATTGGCATCTTATAGGTGTGTGTGAATATTTGTCAAATTAAATTAATATGATTGTGTTGATAAAAAAATAGCATTCAACTACTAACATTCAGTGAAATTGGCAGTAGTATTATTTGAGAAGTTGCAACATGTCCACAGAAAACTGCTGATAGAAATACGTTATACCATCACATTAAAATTATATGAAATCATGGAGTTGAAAGAGAAAGTAGTAATTTAACTCGATCACATTTTATTAAGTGAATAAGTTTTTTGAAGTTAGAGTACAAAATGTTAATACCTAGAGAAATTAAATAATTTCTTACTGTTCAACAACTTTTTTATATGTTTTCTGGAAAAGTGGGTTAGCTATGAGCTATTTTATGAGCATAATAAATTAGACATATAAATTTCAAAATGTAATTACAAAAGTGTATTCAACAGTACTAGTGCCATAAAATCATACAATATTTGAAATAAAAAGGCTTAAGTTTGAATGAAAATGGAAAACTAAACAACTAAAATATCTTGAAATGCCACAAAATTAGGTAATCCCTCCTCAAAAGTACTGATAAAAAAGAAAAATTTCCACCAGTTTACCAAATGTCTTGAAGAATTCTTGGAAGATGGAAAAATAATGAATCCAAATAATGGAAAAAGGAACACATGGTCAAAACAAAGGGCCACAGTTGTAATAAACTTTAAGCACAGAGTCAGTAAATGCAAAGAAAATGAAAATGCCTTCATTAAAAGTAAAAAGAAAAAAAAACAAAAAAAAAACCCAGAAAAAACAAAAAAACAAAAAGGAGGAGGAGGATGGGAATAGTTATGTCTTACATATACCTATGTTACTCCTAGAATTGTCCGAAATGAGAATGTAGAAACTGG
This sequence comes from Acinonyx jubatus, assembly GCF_027475565.1. Classification (NCBI taxonomy): domain Eukaryota; kingdom Metazoa; phylum Chordata; class Mammalia; order Carnivora; family Felidae; genus Acinonyx; species Acinonyx jubatus. Next base: position 89,599,657 of record NC_069386.1, read on the forward strand.
TGACTTTCACCATGGGTGTCAGGCTTGGAGAAGCAAGTCAATGTCTTAATGCATTATGACCATTTAAAGATTAGAGAGATAAGTGGGCTACCTTCATTTGTTACAGGAAGCAGGTCTCATTTTGTCTTACCAAAATATCAATAAAGCAAGCCAGCATAATTTGAGACCCATATTAAATTACACATAAATATAATTATGTGTCTTCAAATTGAACAGTCATCTAATAATCACCAAATATTTGAGGATAATATGAATATACAAGAAAAAGCATTAAACTTAAATATAGCCCCTCCCACCCCCAAAAAAGATTCATAGAGGAAAAATTAAGAACCACAGTATAAATATAATTTCAAATAAAGTGTTATCATTAAGATAAATTTTTTAAAAAAAAGACTTTATAAACTGAAAAGATTATCATGGTCTAAGTGAATGAAAAAAGATCAAGTGGAACTTTGATTTTGGAAATCATATTTGTCAGAAAAACACATTTTATGGGGTGCCTGGGTGGCTCAGTCGGTTGAGCATCCAACTCTGATCATGGTCATGATCTCAGTGAGTTCCCGCCTTGAATTGGGCTTTGTGCTGACAGTAGTGATGGAGACTGCTTGGGATACTCTCTCTCCCTCTCTGCCCCTCTCCCACTTGGGTGCATGTGCACACGCACTCTCTCCCCCACCACCTCCAAATAAACATTAAAAAATTTTAAGAAAACCACATTTTACTGTTGGGATATGATAGGATGTTAAGGTTAATTGCTGAAAGAATAGAATCAAAGTGTTAAATTTTTGTACCAGGAGAAAAACTGTGTGGAATAATCAACAGAGAAGCAAGCAAACAAACAACAGCAACAATTACAAGAAGTTAAAACACAAGCGGTGTCTTCACAAAGTCAGATGCATAAGCCACAAAGGAGCCAAAGAAGCATTGTAAAATTTAAGGATGATTAGAAATGGAAAATGAACATGATAGAAACAAAGTCAAATATTTAAAAACTACAACAAATACGAAAGTGTTATAATCACCAGCTAACAGAGTTTATCAGATTAGGAAAAAATCTAATGCTGTCATCTACTTCTGATGATAAAATCGTAGCTACATCTAGGCACATGAGGCATGGAGGAACACAGAGAGATGAAAATACAGAATGCTACATATATTTTCATCAGTTCTTCCCTGTCCTCCACACTCACATTGAGTAATAGAGACAGGTGTATTTTATTATTCTTTTTCGGTTAATTGCTTCTTGGTTAGTAATTTCAAGTCTTTTGTTTTTTGTTTTTGAATGTGGAATGTAACTGAGAAAATGCATATCAGTTTTAGGGAACATATAATTGAAATAAAAGAAAGTTAGATTAAATGAATAAGTGAATAAAATATATTCATATATTTAGGCACACACACACATAAATTTACAGATACAGAGAACAGATTGGTGGTTGCCAGAGGCACGGGGTGGAGTGTGAAGGAAATGGGTGAACTTTTTTTTTTAACTTAAGTATTTTTTAAGGGGGCGCCTGGGTGACTCGGTTGATTAAGCTTCCGACTTCAGCTCAGGTCAGGACCTCACAGTTTGCGGGTGGGAGCCTTGCAATGGGCTCTGTGCTGACAGCTCTCTGAGCCAAGAGCCTGTTTCCCATTCTGTCTCTCCCTCTCTCTCTGTCCCTCCGCTTGCAGATGGCCTCTCTATCTCTCAAAAATAAACAAACATTAAAAAAAACTTTTAAATGAATAAATATTTTTAAGGATATCAAAATTTCCATCAACAAATAAAAAAAGGATTTCTTTTCATGCTACAAAGCATTGAGGAATGCTTGTCATTTTAATAAAGACAACTTGGAATTGATATAATGAGTAAAAGGAGTTTAGAAAACAAAAGTAGGCACTCTTGATGAAATAAAAATAGAAGCTTAAAAAATATTGTTTTTGATAGGATGAAACAATTTTAATAGAATTTTTTTTAATGTTTATTTTTGAGAGACAGAGAGAGAGAGACAGAACATGAGTGGGGGAGGTGCAGAGAGAGAGGGAGACAGAATCTCAAGCAGGCTCCAGGCTCTGAGCTGTCAGCACAGAGCCCTACGTGGGGCTCGAACCCACGAACTGTGAGATCATGACCTCAGCCAAAGTCAGCCGCTGAACCGACTAAGCCACCCAGGCGCCCCAGGATGAAACAATTTTTAAAAGTTTCTGCTTCAGAACATAGATGCTTTACTGTTCTCAGCTAGCTGATGCAAACAAACTTAACTGTGTTTTCCAGCAGGAAAAATAACAATGCTTTGGGGTGAAAGTTCAGAAAGCAAAATTTGAAAATTTAGAACATGGGCTTTTGGCTCACATAACCCCTTTATTATTTTCATTTGACTTATATATGGTTTAGTTAGTTCAGGGTGCTTTAACAAAATACATAGACTGGTGGCTTAAATAACACGAAGTTATATCTCAGAGTCAGGAGTGTGGGAAGTCCGAGATCAGAGTGTCCTCAAGGTTTGGTTCTGTGAGAGACCTCTTCCTGATTTGAATAGGGGAGAAAAAGGCCCTGGTCTCTTCCTTTAAAAAGGATACGAAATCCCATCATGGAGGTGCCATACTCATAACCTAATCTAAACCCAATTACCTCCAAAAGGCCTCACCTCCGAATACCATCACTTTGGAGATGAGGGCACAACATAAATTTTCAGGGGACATAAGTATTCAGTGCATAGCAATAGTTTAGAAAAAAATTAAGTTGCAAGCAATTATAACAGATAAAGTGTTTTTTATGTCATTTCTTATTTTATTCAAGTACAATTAACACTCGGTGTTATATTAGTTTTAGGTATACAATATAATGATTCAGCAGTTCTATACATTTGCAAGTGCACCTCCCCTCTGGCATCCACCAGTATGTTTACTGTATTTAATAGTCTAGTTTTTTGTTCATTCTTTTGTCTCTTTTTTCTTTGTTCATTTGTTTCGTTTCTTAAATTACACATATGCGTGAAATCATATGGTATTTGTCTTTCTGTGTCTGACTTATTTAACTTAACATATTTTCACAAGTCCATCCATGTTGTTGCAAATGGCAGGTTTTCATTCCTTTTTATGGCTGGGTAATATTCCATTGCAGATAGATGGATAGACAGACAGACAGATAAGATTAGAAAGAGAGGTATAGAGATAGAGATATCTATATCTATCTCTGTCTATGTCTCACACCCACTTTATCCATTTACCTATGGATGAACATTTGGATTGCTTCTGACAGGTATGAAGTGATACCTCATTGTGGTTTTAATTTACATTTCTCTGATGTTTAATGATGTTGACCATCTTTTCATGTATCTCTGGCCATCTGTATGTCATCTTTTGAAAAATGCCTATTCAGGTACTCTGGCCATTTTTAATTGGATTATTTGTGACTTTTTGGTGTTGAATTGTATAAGCTTTTTATATATTTTGAATATTAACTCCTTACTGGATATATAATTTATAAATATATTCTCCCATTCTTTTCATTTTATTGGTTTCCTTCACTGTGCAGATGTAGCCCCAATAGTTTATTTTGATGTAGCCCCAATCATTTAATTTTACTTTTGTTTCCTTTGCCTCAGGAGACATATCTAGAAAAAGGTTGCTATGGCTGATGTCAGAGAAGTTACTATCTGTGCTCTCTTCTAGGATTTTTTATGGTTTCAGGTCTCACATTTAGGTCTTTAATCCACTTTAAGTTTATTTTTGTGCATGGTGTAGGAAAGTGGTTCAGTTTCATTATTCTGCAGGCAGCTGTCAAGTTTTTCCAACACCATTTGTTGAAGAGACTGCCTTTTCTCATTGTGTATTCTTGCCTCCTTTGTCACAGTAATATTAGAAATGCCAAGCATGCAAGTACGTACCAAATTTGACTAAACTAAGGTTTCAATTAGCCATTGTATTAACATAGAGTATTACTATTTATGTCTTATTAATACTATTCATTTTTAAATACTAGGAACAGCTGAATTAGCAAAATTAAAATTTCCTTCTCTCAGGACCTATTTAGAGCTGTATCCAATTTGCATTGCTTCTTTACCAAAATCAACAAAAAGTATGTTATTACATTTTTAATCTTTAACAGCATGACCAATAAAGAACACAAGTGTCTTAATATTAAGGCTTTCTGTTTTATCTTTATAATTATTATAAAACTGATACATGTATTTGAGAATAGAATGAAACTGAAAAGAAAGCCTGTTGGCTCATGTCACCACATTCATAATTCTTAATACTTTTTTATAGCTCTATTTTTATTACTTTTAGATACTTTAGATACTTTATTACTTTTAGATTGACTTAATACTTTTAGATTGACTCCAGACAATGAAAGAGGAAAAAATTTAGCTCACTGTGTGAACCATCGCCTCCCCATATTCTCCTCTTTATGTGACTGAGACTTTCAGATATACAATTAGTGTTTCTTTAATTGGTTATTTTGAGAGAGAAACATTTTCAGAAATTTTACTCCTTCAAATTCGCTATTTCTCAAATCTGTATTTTGTAGGTATCCTTGAATCTCTATTATGCAGGATAATTTTTCCTTCTCATCACTGTCTTTTTAATATCAAGGTGACAAAATGCACATCTTATTGTATAATAAAAAGTGCCTTCTCTTCAACTATAAGCTTATTTTGAGTATAAAAAGCTACCGTGCTTAGATTAGAAAAAAATGCATAATTAATATTCACCATAAAACGAAATGATAAGCAATTTAAGCAACAAACTCTTTGTGGAAAATGATTGCTTTTTTGCTACAAAGAGTTTGTTGCTTAAATTGTTTTCTATTATAAACTAAATCTGGGAGCCTGGGTGGCTCAGTTCGTTAAGCGTCCAACTGTCGATTTCAGCTCAGGTCATGATCTTGTAGTTCCTGAGTTTGAGCCCAGCGTCTGGCTATGCACTGACAGTACAGAGCTTGCTTGGGAATCTCTCTCTCCCTCTCTCTCTCTTCCCCTCCTCTGCGTTCTCTCTCTCTCTCTCTCTCTCTCTCTCTCAAAATAACTAAACATTAAAAACCTTTTAAATGAATCTGTTTTGGTATTTTTTCTGAAGGAAGACTATAGAAAGGAGAAGACATGTATTACCCAGTTTTCTTTTCTGTTAAAAATGCTTTTCTTCTGCTCTGAGTTCTCTTTTATCCATTCTGTTTTTGCTGTATGCATACATTAACTTTTAAAAATTTTTGAAGGCATTTTTTAAGGTTTTTTTTTTTTTTTTAATTATCTCTGTCCTCAGAGCAGGGTTTTTGTTTGTTTCTTTGTTTTCGTTTCTTTTTTTAAATAACCAAACTGTCCCCTCTGGACCTTCCTAGATAGAATGCCAAATGTGCTATTTCTGTCATATAATGGATTGCTATCATAGTCACACAAAATTATGACTCAGTGGATAAAATAAATTTCAGCTCAGGTAGGGCAGCTCTGGTCAGAGTCACTTGATATCCAATGGTTTGATAATTAGTTTCAATCAATATCATGAAAGATGTTACTTTACAAGCAGTGAGTAATTTTTACAGTATATGGAATATTTGCTCCATAGCCCTAAAAATGTACACTGCTATTCTCATATTAGAGTGGTAAGAACACCATCCAGCATTTTAATCCATTACAGAAAACGGCACAGGATCTGCTGGGTAATAAGGTCTGGGAATTAATAAGCTTGTCACCCACTTGATCACAGCAGAGCTCTGGGACTCTCTTAGAACTGGCAATATTCCCAAGACTGATCAGTACTGCTAAGTACACCCACCAAGCAATGTGGCTCTTTTTTAATAGTATCTGAGATGCAAGGGGTGCCTGGGTGGCTCAGGCAGTTGAGCATCCGACTTCTGCTCAGGTCATGATCTCTTGTTTGGAGAGTTCAAGCCCCGCATTGGGCTCTGTGCTGACAGCTCAGAGCCTGGAGCCTGCTTCTGATACTGTGTCTCCCTCGCTCTCTGCCCCTCCCCACTCATGCTCTGTCTCTGTCTCTCAAAAATGAATAAATGTTAAAAAAAATTTTTAATAGTATATGAGATGCAAAACCTTATCTTTTACGTTACAGGGAATATCATGTGAAAGTTTACATATATGTCATCTGCAGTGTCTTGTGAAGTTCTTCTCCCATACCTTGGGACCTGTTTCTTGCAATTTAGAGCATTTTCATTTTTCCTGTGTACCAGATCCAATCAACATGATGTCGTCACTACACTGGACCAATCTGACGTTCAGCTAATGATAGAAATTCCTGAGTAGTATTTAGTGACAGAAAGCAGGGAATTTAAAATATCCCTTGGGCAAAATAGGGAGTAGATTCCAGCATCCTTCCTACATACAAGCAAACTATTTTTACGGATAGGATGTGGGGGGAAAAAGCATAGTTGTCAGATTTGTATTCCCACAAGGGATGTGCAGATTGGGCTGTTTTGGTAAGAATACCATAGATAGCACAGCAGCTGCCATTACTGTTACCATCTTGTTAAGTGACGATAGGCTGACATGATCTTTCTGTACCTCACAGGCAACAGTTAGGTAAATGGAAATGGGATATGATGTGAGCTACAACTCTGCATCCTTCGGCATTAATCTGCAAATCCTCAAAAATTATGGTAGGGTTTCTGCTAAGGGATGGGAGGTAATCAATGTTAAGTATTTTCACATTGCCATTCCCACCGTAGTTGTTTATACTCACTGGTTAGGAAATAATATGTAGATTCTTATTTGTATTCAGGTATTAGAAAAATGACCACAGAAGAGTCCACAGACCCACTTTGGCACAAATGTGAGCCATTAGCCATTTGTCAATTTACCTGTATAAGTTCCTAGTCTTAAATGAGTGTCATGGCGATGTTTGGGTTTACTAATCTGTCAACTAATTCACTATATAAAACAGGTTTTTTGGAGGTGTGAGATTTACCCTTTTCCAAGTATACATGTATCCTCATAAATGGACTCAGGTTTAGTTGGGGAAGAATTAGGTATTAGATATTTTATATTCTTGTAGAGCCAACTTCAAAGCAAAACAAACACGCAAAAAACCTGACAATCTCTTTCAATCAATAGCCTCTGGGTATGGGAAGATGTTTAGTCTGGGAACTGAGTTAGAGATTACCATTTACCTTCACCTTTGAGGCAGCTGATGGCAGCCTGCTGCTTTCCAGATGTTTTCTTTTCTTCTAGGTCATAAAATCCAGTAACACATCATTCATTTTCCATCATTTTACTTCTATACATTGATGTACTAGCCACTGCTCTGAGTGACTACAGATGAATTCACTCTAATTTCTCCTCAGGTTTTATTCCCTGGGGAGCCTTTCTTTCCCCATGACAATGAGATTGCACTAGTGAGGAGAAATAGGGTCTCTGAGAAGATCTGTGTTGACCCTCTGCTGTAGTCCACTGTCACAATGAGAGCTGTTGTCTTGCAACCAAGATCTTTGATATCGATAAGGATAATATGAGTCAAAAATAGCAGAATCTGGGGTGCCTGGGTGGCTCAGGCGGTTAAGCATCTGACTTTGGCTCAGGTCGTGATCTTATGGATCATGAGTTCAAGAGCCCCACATCGGGCTGTCTGCTGTCAGCACAAAGCCTCTGTCCACCTCTCTCTCTGCCCCTCCCCTGCTCATGCACACACTCTCTTTCTCTCAAAAATAGCCTTGGAGGGGGGAAAAAAAAAAGAATAGCAGAATCTGCTTTCTGTTTCTTCAGGGATTATACTTAAGAGGCAGTTTTTTCCCGCTCACAAGATAATTCCACCCAGATATTCTTGGTTCACTGCAGTGTCTGTTTCTTTTTCTTTATAACTCTGTCAAGGCAGTTCCTACATCACCTCCTTATTTACTGCAGGATATCATCATGCCCAAACCAGTGTCCTGAATAGGACATTACACCACAAAAAACAAGAGAGTATTTTATGCCAACAAATTTGTCTTATCTAGCCTCAAGTTTTACCTCCCACACCAGATTCCAGGGCCCTCCAGATCTCCCCCACACATATCAGTGAGGTGGCTGATATGTGTGTGCAAAAGCCCTGGCAGAGGCTTGGGCTGTGATTCTACCCTAGTTGTTAGTTTACTTTCTGTATACACACCTCAGTAAAGTGCTGCTATAAACAACAACTGTTTTTTTTTGTTTGTTTTTGTTTACTTTCCAACTTTCCACAAGCAATAAGTTTCTTCTTACCATCCGACCAATCAGTAATTACCAAGTTCAGAATCCCATCCTAGATTATACTTTTTAGCACAACTATAACTAAGAGTTGTAGCCTGGGCTTGCCCCCTGAAAAAGAGCTGGAGTCAAGGGTTTGCATGTAGGCAGTCTTCTTGGGGAGGTGACCCCAAGGAGCAGCAGTGGGAGACTGTAAAACTGGGGAGAAAAGCTTAATCCAACTGTGGGTTATTGAGCTAACAAGGGCTTGATCCCATTGACACCTTTAAGGAGCCACATAGAATCCATCTGAGAATTGACTGCCTGAGTATATATGTATCAAGCAGAGTTTCATCTTACTGCATTTTAACTCCCTTACATGTCTAGATTTGCACACGAGTCAGAATTGCCAAGTGGGTTCCAATAGTGATCCCAGTGAAGGCCATGGTGATGACCCAGGGCAGAACGTGAGAGCAATGGGACTGCTTGCCAAAACAGCTAGGGTAAGTAAAAACAGGTGGACCAGAAGGGACACTGAAAAAGTTTAACACGTTGTGTTGTAGCAACTCCCCTCTAAGTCACACTTTGACACATAGTAACAATGACTCTCATAGAAGGGATTTTTCATTATGGTGTTCTTTGTAATATCACATATTATAATCAACTTATATCAAAAGTTTTCTTAGTGACAGGGCGACCTAAAACTTAGTATAGAACACTATACAGTGGACAAAATAAATAGTTTTTATGTGTAGAGAATGGCATCATAAACATAAAATAGGAAAACAATCCAAAAACATAACTTGTTATATAAAAGCATGTATATGTGGTAAAATTACAAAACCTAATAAGGGAAGGAAATATACGAACTTCAGGAGAGTGTTTATTGCTAGCAAAATAGAGACACAAAGTGTACGTGATGTATACTTGATATTTTATTATATTTACACTTTTTTCTTTTCTTTTTTTTAAGTTTATTTATTTATTTTGAGGTTTACAAGAAGGCTCCACACTGTCAGCACAGATCCTGACACAGGGTTCATTCCACAAACTGTGAGATCATGACGTGAGCCAAAATCAAGAGTCAGATACTCAACCAACTGAGCCACCCACATGCCCCGTATATTCCTACTTTTTTCTAAAGTTAGAATGTTTTCTTTTAATTAAAATGGGTTTCAAAAAAAATTAGTAAAAGATACAATCCTATGATACAGCAATCGCACTACTAGGTATTTGCACAAAGTATACAAAAATACTGATTGGAAGGGACGCATGCACCCTGACGTTTATAGCAGCATCATCAACAATAGCCACACTATGGAGACAACCCAAATGTCCGTTGACTGATGAAAGGATAAAGAAGTTGTGATATTATTAGTATTATTTGTATCATTCAGCTATAAAAAGAATAAATCTTGCCATTTTCAACAACGTGGATGGAACTAGAGAGTACTATGCTAAGGGAAATAAGTCATTAAGGGAAAGACAAATACCATATGATTTCACTCATGTGAAATTTAAGAAATGAAACAGATGAACATAGGGGAAAAAAAGAGGCAAATAACAGACTCTACTGTAGAGAACAAACTGTGGGTTGTTGGAGGAGAGGTGGGTGGGGGAAGGGCTAAAGGGGTGATTTTCTAAGAGTTTCTATTATGCAGGGAAGTTACATCTTGTCAAATACTTTTTTGCATCATTGAGATTATTATGATTCTTTTCTTTCATTCTGATAATGTGAAATAGCACATTGATTGATTTGAATATATTAAACCATTCTTGCATCCCAGGGATAAATCCCTCTTGACCATGGTGAATGGTCCTTTCAGTGTGCTGCTGAATTCAATTTGCTAGTATTTTATAGACAGTTTTGTATCTATATTCATCAGGGATATTGGCCTGTAGTTTTCTTTTCTCATAGTGTTATTTTCTGCTTTTGATATCAAGATAATTCTGGCCTTCTAAAATGAGTTTGGGAGTGTTTCCTCCTGTTCAAATTTTTGGAACAGTGTGAGGACTGGTGTTAATTCTTCTTTAAATTAGAGGTAAATTTCACCAGTGAAGCCATCGTGTCCTGGGCTTTTCTGTGTAGTGAGATTTTTTTATATTTTTATTAAAGATTCCACATCATTACTAATAACTGGTTTATTCAGATATTCTATTTCTTCTTGATTCTGTTTTGGCAAGTTGTATGTGACTAAGAATTTTTGCATTTCTTCCAGGTTGTCCAATTTCTTACTATATAGTTATTAATACTCAGTGCAAATTTTTAAAGAGAAATTTGGTAAAGCACATATAAGTTATTCATATATTGACACAGAAAGTCCAGTTTAGGATTTATCTCAAGAAAAATATCCAAACTTATGTTGAGCATAGTCTTGCTTATTCTTTTATATTTTGTTTGGTTTTATTTTTAATAAATGTAAAATGTCTATTTTGATATTTCTTATATCTGATATTTGGGGAAAAAGTGAGTGGCTGATATAATAAAGTGTGGTGCATCATTTGTTGGAAATTACATTTAAAAATGTTTTTATGTAGGTGCGCCTGGGTGGCTCAGTCGGTTAAGCCTCCAAACTTCGACAGTTCGTAGGTTCGAGCCCACATCAGGCTCTGTGCTGAGAGCTCAGAGCCTGGATCCTGCTTCAGATTCTATGTCTCTCTCTCTCTCTCTCTCTATCTCTCTCTCTCTCTCTCTGCTCCTCCCCTGTCTCTCTCTCTCTCTCTCAAAAATAAATAAACATTACAAAAAATTAAAAAATGTTTTGATTTAGAGCATTTGATACTGCTGCATATGTTCATGATGCAGTTTGCAGCATATGCATAGAATCCAACTAATTTAAAATGTGTGTGTGTGCGCCTATATACAAATTGTTTTGTTAGTATACTTAACTAAAAACACATTTTTTAGAAATATAAAAAAATGTAGAGCTATGTTAATTTTTTATCATATTCTTTTATTGTAAATAATATACATCAGGCCATAATTTTCCTCTTTGTACTTTAGTTCATGCTCATTCCTTCAAATGAGAACATTGTTAGTTGATATTGTGGAACTTCAGTATGATAACTAGTTATTTATAACTTTGATTACTTTAATAACCTGCGATAAACTTAGTGTGCATCATTTTTAGTGACTGGTCACTTGGTTTTGAGAGATAGACACATCGTGTTAAAGGACACATTATACTTTATTAATAATAGATATTCAGATATAATCCTTTGTGAGCTCTAGTTGATTAATCAAGATTTTGTCAAGAAAACAAAGGCCATTCTAAGTATTTTAATCAAGAAGGTATTTAATGCAGGAAGCTAGAGTCTCCATAAGCATGGATTACCTGAAAAACATGTCATTCAATAATCAATTATAGGATTCTCATTGAAGACTCCATGAATGATGTCACTTGCTTGTAGTATCCAGTTATTGATTAGCATGAGCTTGTCCAGAAGTTTCTACGAATTTGCCAGCTAAAGCTTTTTGGCAGCTTCTACCATATAATAATAGTTTTCTTTTTTTCATTTTCTAAATCACCTATGAACGACATTCACAAATAGAATCTAACCCAGAAACCTACTCTTGAGGAATTTTGACAAATTGATTGCCCAGGCTTCTTCTCACAGGTGTGGAAGGAGGCAGAGCTGAGGTAATAATCAACAATCAGGTACACCTGAGACTAAAGTTTATTAAAGATGATATTACACCGATTATGTTTACCAACCATCTGAGAGAAAAGAGAAATGTAAAATAATTCATTTTATTTTGGTTTCTGAGAACTTAATTTCATAGCAACTTCTTAAATTTAAGGTTACTTTGGGAGCAAGAACTTATAATGCAGACAAGAGATGATTTTATGTTGGAGAGATACATGTGTATAGACTGGCAATAAATAATAAGGGAACATCAAGAATAAAAAATGGTGGTCTCAGTATACAAAATAGACTTGCCTAAGATTTATGTCATCAAAGTGGCCAATTTGTCCACATGATATGGAATACTTTGCTCTACATAGCTATTTTTTTATCTTCGTCTCTATTTCAATAAAGCCTCATTTTTTAAATGTCCTTTATCATTAATTTTTTAAAAATAATATAACTGTAGCTATAACATCATTCTAGTCTTAATCCACTAATGGAAGTTACTATCTCAATAATATTCACTACAGATTAAACCATTTTTCAGTAAATAGTTTGTTGCATATTTTATATCATATATTCTAGCATTGTATTTTATTATATTTATTGTATTTATTGCATTTTACATATCATACAGCATAGGATTTGATTTTTCTTTATTTTTTCTTTAAGCAATCTCTTAACTGTCTAATAAAATCTATACGGACTATAAATATATAAAAACTGTATCATTACTTTTAATTGATAAAATGTTGTATACAGAATTGAAATCCTGATCCCAATGTCTTCCTTTTCCTAACAGAGGCCATATTTATTCTAAAATAAGTATGTGTCAGCCTAGTACATAAATTAGTGGCTTTATTATACTAGATTGTTTCCACAAGTGATATAATGATTTACCCCAGATTATTCCTGATGATACAAGTCATTATACTTTACTCATTTCCCAGTACTATATGATGTCTTATTGTAAAAGTATCAAAATTTATCCATTTAATCTGATGGGATATTTGGGTTGTTTACGTCTCTCTCTCTCTCTCTCTCTCTCTCTCTCTCTCTCTCTCTCTCTTAAGAGCAAGGTCTCAATGCATATAGGCAAGAATTCCTCTAAAGGACCTAAGATCAGAATTTGCTTCAGATACAACTATAATAGTTTCTGTTTTTTTTTTTACTGTTTATCTATTTATTTTGTAAGAGAGAGGACAAATAGTAGAGGGACAGAAAGAGGAGAAGAGAGAGAATCCCAAGTAGGCTCTGTGCAGTCAACACAGAGCCTGATAAGGGCCTCTATCTCACCAACCACAAGATCATGACCTGAGCCAAAATCAAGAGTTGGATGCATAACCACTGAATCACCCAGGTGCCCCAATAGTTTCATCTTTCACCCCTAACTCCTACTTCCAAACCTCCTATCATTTTTACTTTTACTCTCTTAACACATTTCCACTCATTTTGAGTACATATTACAAGCATCACTTAAATAACTTTTTCTTGAAGATGGAAAGCCACTTTCTTATGTAACTTGGGCACAGAGGTTAAAATGAGGATCTTTCTATCAGGAAGCCTGTGCCAGATGTAATGAAGGAAGTGCAGGGTACTAAAAATGGTAAATACAGGAATAGAAGATGATTGATGTTAGGAGCTGGAGAAGTCTTTTACAAGTTAGGTGAAACCTGAAGGATAAATAGATACTACCCAGATGAAGGAAGGATGGTAGAAAATGTTTAATGCACAGAGAATATAATACAAATATTAAATGCTCAGGGACAACTGGGTGGCTCAGGTTAAGCATCCGAATCTGGATTTCAACTCAGGTCGTGTTCTCATGGTTCATGAATTGAGTCCCACATTGGGCTCCATCCTGACAGTGAAGAGCCTGCTTGGGATTTTCTCTCTCTCCTCTCCATCTGTCCCTACCCCACTCTCTCCCTCTCAGAAGTAAATAAACCTCAAAAAATTAAATGTGCAAATGGCTGAGTATAGTCCCATGTGGCTTGAGTCTGTAGAAGTGTCAAGAGCTGAAGAGAGAGCTTTGTTCATTTAGAAGCTTGGGTAGCATATTAAAATTATTTATTTTCTCTTGACGGCAACAGAAAGCCAAATAATGTTTGAATTTTAGAATGATCATTTTAACAGGTAAAAGTATAGAGTAGCCACATAAAACACAAAATAGGAAAAATAATTTTTAAGGAAGTCTGATAATTTAGAAAAGATACTGTGGCCATCCAAGGAGGTAGCAACAAGACTCTAGAGATGTAGCTGGATTTGACAGATACTTAAGAGATTGAATTGTCTGGCTTAGTAATTATATAATATAGGAATTTAGGAAGGAGATCATCCATAAAATTTGTGCAGTATGAGGGAAAAAATCACATACATCATAGAGCTGAGACACACATTTTTTAATGGATATATTCAGGATTAGGTGTAGGGCATTCGATACCTAGAGTGCATAGTTTTTTAACATTCCCCCCATCTATGGGCAAAATTATTTTCAATAATAGTCTTATCAGGAATAATAACTACAGTTTCATGACTCATTCTTTAGTTTTCAAGCAATTAGCAATAAAAGGAAAATAAATTTCAAAGACATTATTCAATTCCAGTAAAATATTTCATGTGTGAACTAAAATTTGTAATTTACCGATCAAAAAATAGTGTCCCAAGATTCATACTGTCTTTCACTATGTTACGTTTTAGAAACAGATGAAATCTCCATTAGTCTTATAAGTGATGGAATTTCAGTCACCTTTTTTGTTTGTTTTAGTTTAGTTTAGTTTAGGTTTTTGGTTTTGTTTTTTTTTTTAATAATCATTATCTTTGCCAATTTGAATCTACTGGTTAAAGGCAGGAATGAGGAGTCCCACAGAGAGTTGAGACAAAATGAGCTCCAGGGATTCCCAATCATTATGAACTTACTCTCAAAAGAAACATGTATGGATGAGTCACTATGTATCAGGAAGCCAACTGCATAACTGAGAGATCCCCAGATTAATTCAATTTAAACTACAATGTACAATGTCAATATTTATTAAAACATAAGTAATGAATTGTGTTAATCTGAAGTAATGTATATATCATCTATAATAGTATATATAAACTATATATATATATATATACGTTGTATTTATGTGTATATGTGTACACATAAGTGTGATATTTAAATGTATGTATTATATATTGTTTATATAACTTAGAAATACAAAATACTCAGTTGTTTAAAGGCTAGTAATAAATCTTATAATGCTTTACATGCCATAGCAATATCTGAAGGGGTGGAACACAGCCTAGATCATTTCACCCCTGCTTCCTAATAACAGCCTATTTTGAATCTCTTTACCAAATCACTAAGTCACTCTTTTGTAAACCTGCCCCAAATCGTTTGACAAAGTAAGATAAAAGAGACAGGAGAAAAATTTACAATAAACAACAAAGGGATTTAGAAGATATTTAACTTCTAAGAAGAATGGAAAAAAAAACATTTTTTACTGAGTGTTTTATAGTGAGAAGCTCTTGATATAATGTCATATCTATTTTTTATCAGAATGTTTATAATTAAACAACAGTGAGTTTATTGACAACTGTGCTCAGTTCTATAATCAAGCAAAAGGGATTTGATATTGTGTTCTATATAGGACAGAAAAAATCAATTGTCTTCTCCCTCTCTTTTTTTTTATAACATTTGAAAATTAATTTCCATTGAAGAATTGGTCAATAATTGCCATTTAACATATCATAGTACTTAACTAAACCCTCCATTTATGGAATTGAGGATAAAATTTATAAACTTCAAAAATACTATACTGTTTTGAAATATTCAATCATTTAAAAGTACACAAAGAGAAAATTAAGGGCATATGTGATAAAATAAGAACAAAAATAAAATCAATTTTCAAATTACATTTTTAATAACAAACTTTATTACAAATATTGTGGCTTCTATCCCTTCCCAGGAGTTGGAAATAACTAGGTAGATTTTATTAGACAGCCAAGCAAAGTTTCTACAAGTCAGACAATCTGGGTTCAAATTTTTCTTCTATCAAATTCTCAGTCATGTGACCTGAACAAGTCATTAAACTTCTGTATGTCTCCATATGGCCTAAAATATGTTCCCACTTTATAGTATTGTTTGGTTTATAAAATCCTCTTCAGATCCACTAGTTTATCTAATACCTGATTCAGCTTCAGCTTTCCAAGGCTGTAACTTTATTCTCTCTCTACCCTTGGGGGAATATAAGTTTTCATAGTTGCTTTTGTGACTGATATTTAACCCTCATATATATTTCTTTTATCCTGCTAATACCTTTAGGAATATTTTCTTCATTACTGTTTCTCAAGTTAAATCATTTTAATTATGTTATTGGTACCCTTCCAGATACTTAACAGACAGTTCTTTAGTATTTAAATGCTCTTCTTGAGACAAATGTATGTCTTGGAAAACATAAACTAATAAACCAAATATTTATTGGATATATTTTATTAAAACTCAAGAATTTATTCCATAAATGCCTTTAGCATACATACATCATAATTCCATTGAATATTACCTAATTTATCTACCTAATATTCTTTCTTTTATTACTAATGTATTTTCTCCTTAAGATATTTGACATTTAAATGTAACCACCAAAAATGGAAGTGAGCACATCATGTGTTTATGATTAGAAATTCAATATTTTTATCATAAAATATGTATGGAAAATTCTAACAAAAATGCACCTTATGAATTTGTGTCTATAACAAATAATATCAGTATGTATTTTTGTGAGAAAACTGATGCTTTAAGCAGTTTTTCAAATAAAATACAATGTCAAGGAGCTGTAATATATATTTATTTTACAAAGATAATGAGAGGTGTAAAATAATGCCATTCTCCATATAAAAGTAGGAAGCACCAATTTCCCAACTGATACTAATTTTGAAGACCTTTACATATATTTGAGAATTTTTGGGAAGGTTAAGCATTTGACATCATATACTGTAAAGTGATAATAATATAACATTTGCTTTTCCGATGTGATATCAAAAGATCTATAATTATGTCCTACTTAATTTATAAGTAGCTAATTGTGAGAATAAATAATGAGCAGCAAACCAGAAGTAACAAGATGTTATCACCACATAAATAATAATCTTCCAGTTTATCAAATAAATCAATGTGTTTTGGAGATAGAGACAACGGTAATAAATAAGTCAATCTGTACTGTCTTGTAACTGAGTATATATATTCATTTTTTGACATTATAAATACATAATGATTTCTACACATAACTGCAAGTAACTAATTCATCCCAGGTTTGTCCTCTTATAGTGTCATATTTGTAACACTGCAGTTAAGACTATGTTAGCACTTTCATTATAAAATCCATATTTTAAGCCATGACAATTATGTGATAAAAGTTATTTTCATAATGAAACTTGGATTGTAAGGGTGCTTTCTAGGAGATATTTTAAATAAATTTTAAAGGCTGTTTTTTTTCTAGAAGGGCATATCTGATTATGAGAAGAGTGTGTACTGATAAGTGATGTGCTATTGGTTGTTCTAAATTACTTCATGTCTCTGTTGTTTAATGAGTATTTCTGTTAAATGAGGAAAATAAGAGATGTTATTAAATAACTTTGTTTTTCGTTAAAAACAAACAAGTATTACGTTAGTTCTATAAACATATATTTAAAGTAAGGCGATAATTGATACACTACTATGTCTTTTGAAGGGTATCTTCAAGTTTTACAAAAAAAAGATTGATAAGCAGAAAAATATGTATGAAATTATTTGATAATTTTGCAATTGCAAAACGAACTTTAAATTTCCTTGTTTGATAATTAACTGTATGATAAACAAAGCTAACTGAAATGATTTTGCCACACTTTGGTAATTCAACTACTTACATTTTAACCAAGCAAAAAAAAAAATGACCATAATAAATTAACAAATACTATTTTGAAAAACTATCTTACTTTTTCATGTTCAAATTCAATAGAAGACTACTAGCAGAATAGAAGTAAAACTATTAAAATATTATTTCAACATAATAAAGGTTTTGTAGATAATAAAAATTTAATATTTAAGTAAAGGTAAACATTACAAACCATAAGAATTATATTAAAATTCTAATTTAAAATATTTTATTCAGTCAACCATCAATATTTTTACTAATCATATAGCTTCTAAATTGTATTAAGGAAAATAAGGTTTTATAATAGCAGTTGTAAAATTTAGATATTTGATGATATAATTTCCCTCAAAAATAATTATTTTTCAGAAATTAAACAAATATATATAATCTTTGGAATTACTGGCTATACTTTTATTTGGATTTGTGTTCATAGTAAGATTTCTAAATTCAGTAACTATTTAAAAGTAAAAGTGTGTATATAATCTCTTGTTATAAAATACATAGAATGGATTGCAACCCATTTTATGGATTCCTAAATCTTTAAAGTTACTGATTAAATTACTAATTACTAACTAAAAAATTAAATTAAAATTAAAATTAGTTAAATTACTAATTAAATTTAAAAATTAAATTACTAATATTCCAGGGCACCTGGGTGGCTCAGTTGGTTAAGCTGGTACCCTTATAGAAAGAGGAAAAGATACCAGAATTCTCTTTCTCTGCCGTGTAGAGAAATGTTCAAAGATCTCAATCTGGAAACCCGAAAGGGGGATCTCTCCAGACACCAAATCACCTAGATTCTTGAGCTTGAACTTTCCGAACTCCAGAATTATGAGAAAATAGATTTCTGTTGCTTAAGTTTCCCAGAATGTACCATCTTGTTATGACAGCCCAAGCTGACAGACAAAGCTGGACATGATGCACTCAGTACAAGTGATTAGGTTAAATAGGCCTGTAGTGTAAGGTTTTTTGTTCATCTGACTAGGAGTTAGGCTCTTCTTACCTTTCGCTGTAGTTGCAACTATCGGAGGCTAAAATGTCCCCTGATGTTCTTACTTGGTCTCCTGTGCTGTCTTGAGGTCTCCCTAGAGAATTCTTTTTAAGTGAGGTCTGCCATGTGCAGTACTTTAGGTTGTACTCCCTGTTATAAGAGGGGAAGGTTTGGGGGAAGGAGAAGGATCTGATTATTCTAGCAATAGTCCTCAATTTTTTAGTGCCTCTGTACTCCTGGGGTGTGACCTTCACAAGTGTTTCTCAGATTTGTACTCCAACCACCCCCCACCCCCACCCCTGGCTAGGTGAGACAGAAGGGGCTGGAGTTTGGGGCTTCCCTTTCCCAAAGTCAGTCACACTCAAACAGCCCCATTCAGTTAGACACTGGGACAATGATTTCCCATGAGGCCGGGCCATGTTAAGAAGTATAGAATGCTGAGAGCACCTGGGTGGTTCAGTTGATTAAGCATCTGGCTTTGGCTCAGATCATGATCTAACAGTTTGAGGGTTCAAGTCCCACACTGGGCTCTGTGCTGACAGCACAGAGCCTGCTTGGGATTCTCTCTCTGTCCCTCTCTCTCTCTCTGCCTCATGCTTTCTCTCTCTCTCAAAATAAATATACTTTAAAAATAGTATAGAATGCTCTGGACATATTTAAAGATACTTTTTCCCTCCATCCACTGGAAGCACAAGGAGAAATATATATACATATATAGATTTCATAGATATACACACATATATATTTCATATATATATTCCACATATATTTCATAGATATACACAGATATATATCATACATATATTTCATATACATTTCATATAAATACACACATATATATTCCATACATACATTTCATATATATATTTCATATATATACACATATATATTTCATATACATATTTCATATATATATATACACAAATATATTTCATATATATTTCATATATACACACATATATTTCATATATATATTTCAGATATATATATTTCAGATATATATATTTATATTCATATTTTTTTTCTTTCTTTCTGATCCTCACTGTGAAAACCTGGTAGGTTTTCTGGAGGTAAAATTCACAAATGTGTGGGTGCCCCCCTCCTAATTTTAACAACTACTGGAATTTTTAACTCTCAAACTTGGTTACATTGACCCCTCAGCAATTCCTCAGTTGTTTAAGTTCTGTGAGCCATGGAGGACCTGTTGTAACTGTGGTGTGAAAACGGCCATTAATAACACATAACTGAATGGGTGGAACAGTGTTTCAGTGCAGAGAGGGTTTCTGTTCCTGAGCTTGTACTCCATTCTATCAGCCTGCCTCTCTCATTTTCAGCACCACAGTTTGTCCTGTGAGATCAGTGCTCATGGATCTAAGAAGAGTTGTTGGTTTTCACGTTGCTTAGCTTTTGTTGTTGTGCAAAGACTGGAGTTATAACTTCCAAGCTCCTTCAATGTTGGACTGGAAAGTGGAAGTCTCAAAACATAGCCAGTGTTTTTAATGCAGTGATCAAATGTTTACAAACTTGATAAAAACTATAAACTCACAGATCCAAGAAACTTGAACCTCAAGGAAAAGACACATGAAGAAAATGGCCCAAGGCAAATTGTATTAGTTTGTAAGGACTGCTGGAACGAAGTGCCACAGACAGACTTAGTGGTATGAACAAAAGATATCTATTTTCTCACGGTTGTAGAGGGTAGAAATCTGAGATCAGGTGTTAGTAGGGTTGGTTCCTCTGAAGGCCGTTAAGGGAAGGATCTGCTTCAGGCTTTAAGATGACCATCTTCTCCTTGTGTTTTCACCTTGTATTCCCTCTGTACATGTTTGGTACCAACTTTCGTTTTTTCAGTAAGGACACCAGTCATATTATTTAGGGCTTACACAAATGACTTCATTTAATTTAATTACCTCCTAAAAGACCCTGTCTCCAAATAAGCTCATATTCTGAAGTGCTAAACATTAGGACTTTAACATATAAACTTCTGGAGAGGAGGGGACACAGTGCAACTCCTAATACATATCATAGTCCATTTATTTAGACACCAGCAATAAGGAGAAAATCTTAAAATCAGCAAGATATCAAAAGAAAACATTATATACAAAGGAGCAAAGGTAAAAATTAATAGTAGACTTCTTATCCAATTTGACACAAGAGGAATATGAAGAGGTCCAAACACCTGGTCAGATTTACCTACTGGACATTTATTAATTTCTGGGAACTGCACTAGAGGCAGGGGTGGGGGTTGCTCTGGGACATACTTATAAAAACTTTTTTAACGTTTATTCATTCTTGAGAGAGAGAAAGAGAGACAGAGTGCAAGCAGGAGAGGGCCAGAGAGAGAGCAAGACACAGAATCTGAAGCAGACTCAGGCTCTAAGCTATCAGCACAGAGCCTGACGTGGGGCTCAAAATCACAAACTGTGAGGTCATGACCTGAGCCAAAGTCGGACCCTTAACCGACTGAGCTAACCAGGCACCCCTGCTACGTACTTTAAAGACACAATAAGAGAAAAAAGAAAAAAAAATCTCTCATAATTTCTCAATATTTAGAAGTGAGATAACTTCTATGTTGAAGGAGGCTTGTTTCAATCTTTCTAACAAGAGATTAGCCAGATTTTACAGCTGTTTCCTAGAAAGTGGGGAGTCTAAAATGGAGATGAAGGGATATACTCAGAAGCTACATAGGGCAAAACCAAATCTCTCCAAGTCTTCAGTCTCTCAATTTAAAACCCATGTCTTTTACTCCTTGAGTTTGCACATTTTTTTAAGTTTATTTATTTATTTTGAGAGAGAGAGAGAGAGATCGCATGTGCCTGCAAGCAGGGAAGGGGTGGAGAGAGAGAGAGGGAGAGAAAGGGAGAAAGGGAGAGAGAGAACCCAAGTAGGGTTTATACTCAGGAGCCATGAGATCATGACCTGAACTAAAATCATGATGTGGACGCCTAAGTCACTAAACCACCCAGGCACCCCTGGGTTTGCAGACTCTCATGGATGAGGAAGACATATAAGACATACTTCTCCTTAAAGCCATATGAGGGACTAGAAGCTTATAGCACAAAAAAGGAAAAAAAAAGATGGGGAGGAATTTTACCTCTAAGCCTTTAGGTTAGGTTTTATGCTTCCATGAAAGTGCCTGACACACAGAAATCTTTCAAAGCCTAAGAAAATATTTAATTTACATTAAGTATGCCTGGAAAGGTCTTCCAGATCATTTTGACCCCAGCTTACTTGTATAAGAGTTCCCTTGTCAGAAGAATTAGCTTCTAAATTTGTTGCTAGGAAAAGAATGCAATTAACACTCCAGGGGATCTACACAGAGAACAACTTTATCTCTCAAAAAGAGAATACACATTTTATGTTTTGATAAACATAGATAATTAGCAACTGTGAGTTTCCATTTTCTAGCACTTACAAGTTTGCTCTGGTTAAAAAATAATAGCTTGACTTTTTGTAGATATTAAGATGCCATAAAATAAAAGCTTACTTATACTGAGTTGCAGAATTAATGGAAAAAGGGTCAAGCTGAATATTTATTATGGAATTAATGGCTATTGAAATATGTTGAAAGGACTATAAGGTGCAAAATGGAGTAAAATATGAACTCAGAAAATTCTGACTAAAGAATAAAAATACTTTCTGAAACTCACCAGATAAGCAATCAGGATATTTTTTAAATTTAATTAAACATTTGGTTAATGAACTAAAATAGAGTAACATAACTGCTGGGAACCAAATTAAAATAAAAGTGGAAGAAATATTAGGCAACTTTGAGAGAAATTATAAAACAAGGAGGGAAAAGAGAAGAGACTTGGAAGATGTATCACATCTATGAGGCAAATAATAGGAATTCTAGAAATAAAAAAAATAAAATGATGGAAAATAACTGAGAGCAATGGAATATTTATCTGAGCTAAAAAGGGACTTTAGTTGCATATTTTATAGGACCATTAATTCCTAAGTTGTTGAACATATACACACCTATAGATAAATATGTTTGTTTGTTTGTTTGTTTGAGAGAGAAAAAGGAAAGAGAGAGGGAGATGGGGCAGAATCTTAAGAGAGAGAGCAAGAGAGATTCTTAAGGGAACTTTTAAGAATTCTTAAGGGAGAGAGAGAGAGGGAGAGGGAGAGAGAGAGAGAGAGAGAGAGAGAATATTAAGCAGGCTCCATACCCAGAGGGAGCCTACCTGGGGTTTGATCACATGACCATGAGATCTTGACCTGAGCTGAAATCAAGAGTTGGATGTTTAACCAACTGAGTCAACAGGTACCCTTCAGCATGGTTCAATTCTGGTTATAAGAATTAAAAGAAGGCTAAAGAATCTTCTTTTTGGTTACTACCAGTTTCTCATATCTTTACATGACAGAAAACAGAGAGTGGAAGCAAGCTTTCTTGTGACTCTTAGAAGGGCACTAATTCCATTCACAAGAGCTCCATCCTCATGAATTTATCTAATCCTAATTAACTCCCAAAACTCTGTCTCCTAAATGCCATCACATTGAAGAACAGGGTTTCAACATATAAATTTTGGTGAGAATACAAATATTCAGTTAATAACATGTTCTACTGAATAATTCAATAACATTATAAAAATTAATCAAAGTAACTATAAAGGAGGAATAATAACAGGAGAAGAAATCATAATATAGAAAACCACAAGTGAAGAGATTGTAAGAGGTTAACAAAAAACCCTTACAAAATCTATGCAGTAAATCTCCAATAATATTTTTCAAGAAAAAGTGAAAAGAAAATAATATTAGGAAGAAAAAGGGCATGATTTTATTACTTAATAGATAATAGTATTTCCTCCTTTGATAATGGAAAACTTGACATATTTTTCTTATAGAATATTTATTTATAAATAGTCATAGATGTTAGACGTAATTTATATTTGAATATAGTTACTGTTATAAATGTAGCTATAGGCATTTACTAAAATGTTTTCTATGTAATGTTTCTTCTTATCACTAATACAAAATAAATAATGACAGGATAAAAGTTATAATTATTTTAATTTTTTTTTTAATTTTTTTTTTCAACGTGGGACAGAGAGAGACAGAGCATGAACGGGGGAGGGGCAGAGAGAGAGGGAGACACAGAATCGGAAACAGGCTCCAGGCTCCGAGCCATCAGCCCAGAGCCCGACGTGGGGCCCGAACTCACGGACCCCGAGATCGTGACCTGGCTGAAGTCGGACGCTTAACCGACTGCGCCACCCAGGCGCCCCTATAATTATTTTAAATTGAAATTCTTTTAGGTAATAATATGGGTTGTAAGGATAATTTATTGTAATATTTTATTTGTTCATTTTAATGAAAATTTAAGTTCTCAGAGAATTTTTCTGATATTGTAAAGTTCTGAGAAGAAGATAAAAGAGATACATCCTAAAGTATGTACAGTGGAATATATCCACATGTTTTATGGATTTTTATTTTAACAACATTTTTATACTAAAAAAACCCCACAAAGTTGAAAGTTTGGAATTCATTTGTAATTGTTATTTTATTACTTCTCTTCTGGATCCCATGACAGTTTTTAGCATGTCTGAAATGTTACAGATTCTGTGGCACTCAGCTGGAGGTCTTCTCATAAACTTGACACATTGCCACTTATTGTTAAACATTATGCTATTTTCCAGTCAGTCTTCATGACAGCGTTCATGTCCCAATCAACTTGAATAAATTTTGCATAATGTTATATCTAACATCATATTCAACATTTTAATAACTTCAAGATATGTCAGTATATATATTTAGCAATTCTGTCAAAAATCATTTAGTTTTGTTTAATACGATAAAACTTTTAAAACTCAATCTACTCACTGGGATCATATTATAATACATTTAAATTTCTTCCTATTTATTTATTTATTTGTTTGTTTATTTATTTTTAGAGAGAGAGAGAGAGTGCCTGTGAACTGGGCAGTGGCAGAGAGAATTTCAAAGAGTCTGGGATTCTCTGTTGATAGCATGGAGCCGGACATGGGTTTCAATTTCACCAACTGAGAGATCATGACCTGAGTAGAAATCAAGAGTCTGAGGCTTAACCATCTGCACCACCCAGATGTCCCTATTTATTTTTGAATTATTATTTTGTGAGAGTAATTGGCATAGTTAAATTTGGTTCAGGTGTACAGTGTAGTGATTCAACTCTACATGATATACTATGCTCACTATAAGTGTAACTACCATCTGTCTCCATACAATGTTATTATATTATTATTTGCTATATTCCCTATGCTGTGCCTTTTATTTCTATGACTTCTTTAATCCCTAATTAGAAGCCCACTCCCTTTCACCCATTCTGCCCTTCCCCTGGCCCTCTTGCCTCTACCAACCATCAGTTTCATCTCTGTGTTTACGACTGGTTCTACTTTATGTGTGCTTGTTCTTTGTTTTGTTTTCAGATTCCATATATGAGTGAAATCATATTTGTCTTTGTAACTCTGACTTACTTCACTTAGCATAATGCCTCTAGGTCCATCCTTGTTGTTGCAAATGGAAAAATCTCATCCATTTTTATGGCTACATAATATCTCATGGTGTGTGTACATGTGTATACATACACATACCTACCGTACCATCTTCGTCTATTCATTTATCAATGGGCACTTAGGTTGCTTCTGCATCTTGGCTATTATAAATAATGCTGTGATAAACATAGGGGTACCTATATCTTATCAAATTACTGTATGTGTTTTCTTTTGGTAAATACCCAATAGTGAAATTTTCAGATCATCTAATATTTCTATCTTAATTTTTTGAGGAAACTCCATATTCTTTTCCACAATGTCTGTACCTATTTACATTCCCACCATTATACAAGTATTCCTTTTTCTCCACATCCTTGCCAACACCTGATATTTCTTGTCTTTTTGGTGTTAGCCATTCTAACAAGTGTAAGATGACATCTCATTATGGATTTTTGTGTTTTTTAAGTTTTTTTTATAATTCAAGTTAGTTAACATACTGTGTAACATTAGTTTCAGGTAATATTAGATTCAACTCTTCCATACATCACCTGATGCTCATCACAGCAAGTGCACTCCTTAATCCCCATTACCTATTTTACCCTTCCCCCAGCCTTCCTCTCTTTTGGTAACTATCCATTAGTTCCCTATAGTTAAAGGTCTTTCTTGGTTTGCCTCCCTTTGTCTCTCTCTTTTTTAAAAATTTCCCTTTCCTCATTTATTTGTTTCTTAAATTTGATTTACATTTCCTGCTGATTAGCAATGTTGAGCACCTTTTCATGTGTCCTTTGGCCATCTGTATGTCTTCTTTGGGGATATGTCTATTCAGGTCCTCTGCCCATTTTTTAATTAGATGTAACCAATAAGGGGTCAATATCCAAAATATATAAAGAACTTATAAGACTCAACACCTAAACACCAAGCAAACAAAACCAAGCTTATTTATTTATTTATTTATTTATTTATTTATTTATTTATTTAAATATAATTTATTGTCAAATTGATTTCCATACAACACCCAGTGCTCATCCCAAAAAGTGCACTCCTTAGTGCCCATGACCCACTTTCCCCCCTCTCCCATCCCCCATCAACCCTCAGTTTGTTCTAAGTATTTAAGAGTCTCTTATGGTTTACCTCCCTCCCTTTCTGTAACATTTTTTCCCCTTCCTCTCCCCCATGGTCTTCTGTTAAGTCTCTCAAGATCCACATATGAGTGGAAACATATGGTATCTGTCTTTCTCTGACTGATTTATTTCACTTAGCATAATACCCTCCAGTTCCATCCACATTGCTACAAATGGCCAGATTTCATTCTTTCTCATTGCCAAGTAGTATTCCATTGTATATATAAACCACATCTTTATACATTTGTCAGTTGATGATATTTATTTATTTATTTATTTATTTATTAAATTTTTTTTTCAACGTTTATTTATTTTTGGGACAGAGAGAGACAGAGCATGAACAGGGGAGGGGCAGAGAGAGAGGGAGACACAGAATCGGAAACAGGCTCCAGGCTCCGAGCCATCAGCCCAGAGCCTGACGCGGGGCTCGAACTCACGGACCGCGAGATCGTGACCTGGCTGAAGTCGGATGCTTAACCGACTGCGCCACCCAGGCGCCCCGATGATATTTATTTTTAATGAATACATCCATTAATGAGTGAAAGAATAAACATCCACTTTTTTGACTACTGGATAAAGCACTCTTGTCCCTTGCTTAAACATACTGAGTCGTATTTATGAACTTCAAAGACTCACATATGATGGGCTACTTCATGGTCTCTTCTAAAACCATTAGTTTAAGTGTGAATCTTCTGAGTGTTCTGAAATCTGTTAGGTTTACTTGTGGTAGTTATTTAATGAAATATTTTAAAACCATCTTATTAAATATTATATAAATTATAATTTGAAAAGGAAAGAGTGTTTTTCTATAAAATCATTGTTGAAATATTCTTAAAACTTGTAAAGACTTTCAAATTAGCTGTATATGCCAAGTATATAATGGAAAAAATAATTAAAACTATAAAATTCTATGCACAGGGGTGCCTTGGTGGCTTAGGCGGTTGAGTATCTGACTCTTGATTTCAGCTCAGGTAATGATCCCAGGGTCATGGGATTGAGTCCCATGTTGGGCTCTGTGCTGGGCATGGAGCCTGCTAGGGATTCTCTCTCACTCCCCTTCTGCCCCTACCCCCCGCCTCTCTCTCTTTGTCTAAAATGAAAAAAAATGAAAAAAAAAAATTCTATGCACACATCATTTCACAAGTGTTTTTAGGTTCTTTTTCGTTTGTTTGTTTGTTGTTAAGTTCTTGATCATTTGTAAAGAAATAATTTAAAGATGAAAATATCAGTAGATGAAGTTTAGATATGTCTTCTTCAAGAATTTTGCCCGAGAACTATTATAATGAAAACATATTTAATTGAATTATTTGCCTATAAAAATCTTGGCGAAAATGTACATTATGCATTTCTAAAATATGTTTAAATTAGATATGTATGTCTTTAAAAGGGTTTCTTAACTTATCAACTGGAGTATCCTCAGACTCCCACAGTATTTGTTGATTTGCAGTGAAATCTAGTTTGGTAGGGTTATGTCCATTATAAATTATGTTCATCATATAAAAACTACATGTTTTATTAGTCCTATCATAAGCCTGTTTTATTGTAAATATACA
The DNA here is from genome assembly GCF_027475565.1 of Acinonyx jubatus. Classification (NCBI taxonomy): domain Eukaryota; kingdom Metazoa; phylum Chordata; class Mammalia; order Carnivora; family Felidae; genus Acinonyx; species Acinonyx jubatus. The sequence goes on from NC_069386.1 coordinate 89,627,460, forward strand.
TGTAAGACTTAGAAACTACCATGTTCTTCTCATCTACCTTTATCCTATAAAAATACATGGCTTTTCCTTCAGGGCCACCACTCTTCCTACAGGAGGATGGATTTTTAAGCAATGCAAATGAAAGGACCCCCATGCAAATTCTTCATAGCCTACCTTCATATGTTAATGGAGTACTCAATACTGGGACTTCTATGAGGGATGAAAGACTAGTATGTATGGGTGTTATAAGCCAATAACTAAATATTTAAAAGGCAAATAAGCAAACAAAGCATAGGAAAAAGGCATGGTACTAATAGCACACTCCCTGCTCTCCTACACAAGGCCCCAAAAAAGTTTTAAAATCTGTGTATCATGCAGGTCTAGATGGAAGTTGGTGCTAATTTCTTTGGATCAAGAAACAGGATTGCTTATAAGCATTGATTTCCAGGTGGTTTGCTTGTCTCTCTTGCTAGAAATTAATGAGGTTTGAATTTGGCCTTAAAATGTGACATGGACAAGTTTCATTATATCCTACAAAATTTCTGCCATTGAACTCACACCACATATTTCCATTTTATTTCTCCATTAAGCAATGGGTCCCTCACACATCCTTCTAGGTTAGTTTTTTCCACCTTTCAGAAGAGAATTCTACAAGTGTAGAGCTCTTTTTAGTATGTTTTCAAATATGTTAAATTGGTGAGGCTATACTATAGAGTTTACTTGTATTTAGAAGACAAAGCATGCTCCTAATATAAGCACACCACATATTATAATTTCTCTTTAGTTAACTCTCTATTTTAAACATAGGCATGGTTATTATTTAGTGTTGTTTCTCAGTGAGAAAGTGTCCCTCCTCTTAGACACAATCATGTTTTCTCTGGCCCTCTAATGACTTGTATATTTCTGATCTTCCCACCTCTTTTCTCTGTCTTTAATCTCACCTTGGCTTCTTGATCCTTCTTATATAGAATTTAAATGCAAGTCTGTGGGAAATCAAACAGTTATGTCCTGGGTTCAGAGATTATAGGGAATGTGTTGCAAAGCAGAGAACTGCTTTCTGGCCTGGTTACTGACCAAACACGTTCTGCTAGGGACCCTTATGTCTTCGTCCTGATTTATAGCAGTGAAGGCCTGGACCTAGGTACCTCTGTCCATTTGCCTTGTTCACAAGGCCATGCAGTATTACAGATCAGTCCTTTTCTACATTTTGCAACCCGAATTATTTCCAGTGGGTTAAAAAGGCATCCCAAGAGTCCGTCCTTGGGCACCGAAGAGAAGCTCCCATGCTTGCCCTAGGGAGAGGGCTTACTGAGAAGGCCAAGAAGAAACTGCCATTTTTAACCCATAGTAAACACTGGAAAAGTTTTACAGGGGGAGTTACCCAATTTTGTAATTTAGGTAGTTGGTAGAGGGCATTAAGAGAAAACAGTAAAGACAGAAATCTGTGTTGCTCTAAGTGACATTCCAACACATCTAGTCTTTACCTAGGTAAAAGTCCCTGACTGGGTTTTAATTTAATTGGATGAAGGTTTTGGCTGGCTCCAAGTGGAAGTCTCGAGGCCAGAAGTGGCTAGACGAAAGATGTGGAGGAGGTCACATTAGACCCATGACGAGGAAACCTCACTTGGGAGTCTTAAGATTGACAGCTGTCCTGGTGACTTAGGTGGCTGTCCTGTGCCCAAGACAGACAACTTTGTATAAGGACAGGAATAAAGAGAGGGTATCACGTTTCTGGGTCTTATTACCATTCCGCACAGGGCACTGACTTCCAGCCAAAAGGCAAGCTTTCCTCCTCCCTGTAGAGTAGCCAAGGGCAAGAGGATTGCAGCCTGCGCAATTGACATTAAAGTGTTCCAATAAGACCCTACCCCTTGAAGAGCCCCTAACATGAGAGTAAAGAAGAAAAGAAAAAGTTGTCATCAAGTTTGCACCGGCTCAGAGTCCTGATGAAAAAGACTCGGAGCCCTGTAGCATATCTACCCCTATCGGAATATGAATAGTCTGTGTGGCACATCCCTCTTGATTTCAAAAGTCTAAACAGCATGCTGAGCCGCGGGGAAAGCATGCTTTTTTGTTAAGGCCTTTCAATCGCAATGGGTCATTTCATATCCATTTCCTTTTGCTTCAATTATAGACTTATAAAGGAGCTTTGTACACTGTTCTCAGCAACCCTTTGTTTCAATTCCTTGAAGACAATAAAAGGGAGGAACTCATGCCTATGTTGATGTCCAGCAGTGGTAATGATGGGGAAGGCATGAAACACCCCAGCAGCATATCCCTCTTGTAAACGTTGCTGCATGGCTAATGGTTTATGTCCCTCCAATATAGGTATTGGCTTTAAGTGATCAGGAGGAATAGGGACAGGAGGAAGTGGAGGGAGGCAGGTGTTAAGCTTTCTTTCTTAATTTGTTCCTTCTCTGGAGATACATTAATGGTTATAATGCCAGATGGAGTAAACTCCAGGTCACTAAAATGAAATGGGAACCTTCTCTCCCTTTTCATGTTTTCTTGTTAAAATTTTCTCCACTTGTTTCCACAGATTTAAATCAACTGTACCATGGTCAGGAAACCAGGGGCAGGCATCTCACATTGTTCATAACAATTTACTTAATTGATCTTTTTTAACAGACAGAGCCACCTTTAAAAGCTGCTGTAAAGTTTTAAAATATAATAGCAGTTCCTTTGTCATGTTTTGGCCCATGGTAGAGAAAGAGAAAAGAAATACTCTCACTGAAAACTAGACATGTTGGCAGCTATCCCCAGTGGGTACTGCTGTCCCTTACTGGGATGAGGTCTGTCTGAAGTGAGGACAATTTCGCTTTCTTCTCCTGAACATTTCACTTTCTTCTCCTGAACATGTTGATTCTGCTGCCTGAAAATCTTCCTCCCAAAGCTATCACTGTCACATCAGGGTCACCAATTGTGAGTATGGCTTTTGGCTTTGTCAAGCAAGGCCGAGATGGCAGAAAGGATTACTCAGGACTCCGCAAGTCAAGAGAGGTGAGAGGGAGGCTAAGGGAAGTCTCCCTGAACTGCTCCCAAGCTCCCGTATTAATTGAGCATACATTTAAGGAAACATTGTTCAATACTCAGGGAGCTATGTGCCAGTAAGAACATATAGAAAATGTGCAGAAAAACAAGACAGGGTAAGCATATCCCATGTGATAACATGGTCGGCAGGACCAAACCCTCAGATATACATTAGCAAGATAAGGAAGTGAGTGCCCCGTAAATATACATTAACTAGATAAATGAAGCGTGCCCCGCTGTTTTCAGCAAGGCCAGAAAGCAGTATTCTGCTTCGCAATGTGTTCTCTATAATCTCCTAACCCAGGACATAGCTATTTGATTTCCCACACAAGTCATTTTTGTTTGTTAAAAAAAAAAATGTCAAACATACTCCTTCAAATTCACTCCCTATCTTCCTGCTATTCTGGCTATTCTCTTAACAGCCTAAATGATCCCCAACTTCTGGTTCAGTTTTCTCATCTGACACTTCTCAGTTTACTTTGCCTCTATTTCTATCCGTACACTGAATGGGCTATCATTAAGGTCAGCAATTACCTCTATTAATTGAAATTTAAAGATTGTTTTATGTAACTTTGTATCATCATTCCACACATTTGATAATTTGTCCTGATTGAAACACTCTCCATCCATAATTCCCCAAGCTTTCCTTACAAGTATAGCCACTTTCCCTCAGGCTTCTTTTAGAACTTACAGATCTACCTTTTATCCTGGAGATTCTAAAAATGTAGGCCCTGCTACATTTATGTGGATACTGTTGTCTTCAAGGGGGTAATGCCTCTGCCTTTGGCAATAACTGCTGTCAGTATTTAGGACCGCCAAATACTTAGTACCTCCTCTGTCACAGATCTTACATCTGAATCACTGGTATGGCATCTTCAACATCCCCAAATCATCTAAAAACACTATATCCAAAGCTGAAAATTTGATCTTCTCTGTACGATTACTTTCTCTTCCTCATCATAATGAGCAGGACCATTTACATCTAGTTCACAAGTAATAAACCTGAGCATCATCTCTACCTTCACCACTCTGACCTTCCCCAAATCAATCTACCACTGTGGCATGTCTTACCTCCTAGACAACACTCAAGTAACTCCTGTCCTCTATTTTAACTGGCAAAACATCTGGCTGTGATGCTTTAAGACAGACAAAATTGCCCACTACCTAAATTTCATTTGGCAAGTTACATATCACCCTAGCTTCAGTTTCCTCATCTATAAAAATAAAATTAATAATTTTATTATTAGTCATGTGATTCCAGTTTTCTCTCCAAGTTCATTTCCAGACTGGTCAGTTACTCTTGCTTCTTCCTGACTTAGGACCTTCCCTGGTCTCACAATCTGAGGTAGGATCCCTGCTTATATGCTTTGTCAGTTCTGTGTATTTCCCCTTCAAAGCATTGTCAGGGTTTGGAATCACGTGCATATCTTATTTTGTTTATGCTTATTTGTATCACTCATCCACCAAGTTTCATGAGGGAAAGACTATGCTTTACAACTCACCATCATAACTCCAAGGTCTAACACAGTGTATGGCTTATAGTAGGAATTCAGCTAATATTTTTATAATGGATTTATGCACTAGTAGATGGATGAATGGACTTTAAACATGTTGTAACTTTATTTCTTTTTCAGAGGAAACCACCACATACACAATACTACAGAAAACTCCTCTATATAAAAGGCTGTTTTGATATTCTTTTGCTTGTCCTCTAGTTTAAATAATTAGCAAGACAAACAGAACAGAAACCTCTTAGATATTTATTTAGGGGGGGAATAATTCATTGCTCATTTGTGATAGCAAAATACCAGTAGAACAAATAGAGTCAGTATAAGGATTTTGGCAATAAAATCAAAATACCTGAAAATAGTAGATTTATTTTCTATGTAGTTGTGCAAATAGTAGAACAATCATTTTTTAAGCACTATCTGCTGGGTGCATATTATGTTCCAGATTATAACTCAGGGCTAAAATAGTGGGAAAAAATATTAGATGAAAGTCTTGTTACCAGTTTTTCTGTGTGAGAACCCTGACTTAATCACCTACTACACGCCCTGGAAAACTTCTTTAATCTCTATTTGGTTCTCTCTCTCTAATGATGAACAGAAGGTAATACCACCTATCTTCCAGGATCATTTTGAGAATTAAATAAATATAAGGAATTTAGGATTATAATCTGTGTAAAGGACAGTGCTCAGCATAAAGGAAGTTTTATAGAAGACATATATTATCATAAACCATATTTTGTAGCCTTAGAGCATAGCTTGCAATTGAATGAGAGAAAAACAATAGACACCAAAGATATATTGTGTTATTGATATTGCATGGAAGTACTAGGTTTTTTGGAATCACAGAAGTAGGATGTCTGACCTGAATTTGCGGGTGTAAAGGAAGCTCGATTCATAGTGTCGCATCAAATAGCATCTGACGGATGAGCCCAAGTTAGTTCATGATAAATGGGAACAGCCCTCCAGATGGTAGCATATAAAGAGTGGGAGTGTGCAGTTGGCTTGACTTGGTGTGGCGAAAGCCTGGGGTCCATGCTGTCAAACTAGATGGAGCCAAAAATTTACACCAAAAAGGAAAAATACCTCACACTCAGCTACCTGTGACTTATAATGCAACAACACTTGAGCTTTCCCTTAACTATCCATTTATTCACAAGCACATTTGGTCTCAAAGAAAATGATTCTAGATTAGTAAACATCACTTAAACAATTCAAATGTTTAAAAATATAAAATCAAATTCCTTTTGATAGGGATCGTGATACCATTTCCCCCCTTTCCTTTCCACTACCTTCCTCTTTTTTTCCCCCTTGCTTTCATTCTTTCTCAATTTCTTAATTTCCTTCTTTCTTCTTCTTTTTTTAATAATGTCTGTTTTCCTTTGCTTATATATTTTTTTTCTTCTTTAGTCTTGTAGCAATTCTAAGAACTCAAGATTGTTAAACTCAATCTAGTCTTGTGGTTGGAACAAAATTTTATTTCTCATTAACACAAATACATACACACAATGTTTGCTAAGAAACAGAAATGAATAATAAAAACAATTTGAAGTATGTGGAAAGGACAGGAAAGAGTAGAGATCATTCCAGTTCTCTACCATTGGTTTTAATACCAATTCAGAGTGTTAACATTAGGCATCTGCAATTTAAGAGAAATCACTCAGGAATGGTGACAGAACTTTAGTCAAAATAACGTGTTATTGTATATGCTTGTTAAACAGAGATTTCTATGTGCAGATTATCTTGAAAATATAAATTCTGATTGCCTGAATGTTACATGTGCAACTCCACCAGAACAAGGAATTGGCGGGAATGCTTTGTTGCTTTTTTCTATCAGAGTATCCACTTTGTTTTGATAGAGTTTATTTTTAATTGTTAATTATGTTTGTTTTGGGCCCTTGAGTCTATTAAAGAGCAATGTGTGTGTACCTCAATTTTATGAAGTCCATAGCCACCTAAATCTAAATCTAAATGTCCAACTTGATATTCTAAGCCACATTTATATCTGAAATTATTAATCTCACTAACTGACTACATAGAAATCAGTAAGTGAAAGTGAAAAAAATGGCAGTGAAATGGTCTGCTGAAATTAATAATCTATTTGGCATATATGCAAAAGTCTCCTGTGCAAACTACATACTGCATGTTCATTATTCTTTTGATTAAATGTTTCAGTTTCCTCTTAAATATTAATTCCTTGTATCATGATTTGAAGTAAATCATCAAGATCTGGCAACTTTTTCCCTTTGTAATACTGGGTTTGGAGTGAATTCAATAGCCCTTAGTCCTGAGTGTTGCCTTAGAGTCATTTTATTCCTAGTGAGTGGAACTATGTGCTGACAAACTTGTCCTTACACTTTGCCAGTATTGAAACTGTTACAAAGGGATTATGAGATTTATCCAGGGCCAGAGTGCTAGTCATTGACTAGTTGGCTGAAAATTATGTTGCAGATGCCTGGTTCTTAACCCAATTGGCTGTGTAACATCCCTAGAGAACATTGGTGCTAAAAGATTCAGGCTGTTTCAATTTACTCTTTTAATTAAAACATAGCACTGGAGAAGAAACAAAAAAGATGAAGGCAGAGCTTAAAATATCCTCTAGCTCACCCTCAGTATTCTTTGTTATAATTCTGCAGTAAGGCTCCACCAGCATATCTCTGAACAACTGCCACTTTTTCTTTTTCATTATGCAACATGCCACATTTACAGGCTCAAAATGATACTTTACATTCCATTTCCTCAACATAGCATCATTAGAGGAAGCACATAATTCCACACACTGACACCTAGAAAATGCAATGCATTGTGTTACATCATTATACTTCCTCGTTTAGTTAGAAACTGTAGATGAAAGAATCCATCATCAACTCTTACCAAGCACAAAGTGTTCAGAACCTATAAAAAAGAGGCAGGGCTTAATAGTAGAATGATAGAACTTGTTTTCAAGAGAATGGTGTTGGGGCGCCTAGGTGGCTCAGTCAGTTAAGCATCCAGCTCTTGGTTTTGGCTCAGGTCATGACCCATGGTTAGTGGGTTCGAGCCCCGTGTCAGGCTCCATGCTGCCGCTGCTGGTGTGGAAACTGCTTGGGATTCTCTATCTCCTCTTTCTGCCCCTCCCCTCTCTCCCAAAATAAATAAACTTAAAAAAAGAGAGAGAGAATGATGTTAAAGAGGGAAGGACTAAAAGCGCAATGTGGTCTAAATGATTTATATGTATAAGAACAGATCTCCCTTCCTCCCCAAGAAAAACACATCCCAGATTTGAAGGTATTAAATGAGAAATAAAATTGGGGAGAATTATTTTAGTTTTCATTATGTATTCATTCATTCAATACAAACTGCCTCTGTGCTAAGCTTTAAAGAATTAGACAGACATGGCTCTTCCCCAGAAGTAGCTTATATTCTATGAGATGAGGCTGATGACATTTATTTACCTATATACAAGTCAGATACTAATAAGTCATAAGTGTCAGTAAGGAAAATCCCGGACATTAAGAATTTGCTATTCAGAGAGCTTGAGAATGGGACTTGTGAAATTTGGACACACTACATTTTTTCCAGATATTTTATAACAATAATTAAAATAAACACATATTTACAAGGAGAAAAATAATTGAAGTAATTAATTCTGGATGAAAATCTAATTAAAATATAAAGGCAACAAGACAGTTTATTGCTCTGGAAAACTTACTTATTGTGTCTGGTTAAATGTCTATCATTAATACAGGTTTAGATATGATCAGTACCTATAATTAATGGTAATTGAGAATTATACAGCAATGTGCTAAGGCTTCACCATCTTCCTTGGCTTTTGTAGAAATATTCCAAGATACTTCTACATATTATTTATCTGTGTTATTAATACACTAACACAAGTGTGTTCTTATTTGAGAGAGATGTGCATATATTGAGGGCAATAAAACCTTAACAGGGTATGACAGTAACATAGATTCTGTAGCCAGAGACACCATATGTGAATATCAGCTTTGCCATTTAACTGAGTTATACAATACTGAACAAGATACTTAAACTATTTAGTGTCGGTTAACTCATCCATTAAATATAGGAAAATAATATTGTCTTATATGTTTTTGTAAGGATTCACTGACTTGACACATATATGAATGTACTAAAACAGTGCCAGCTTCATATTGCATATTCATTACAAAATGAATGGTAAGGCTTATAGTAATACTGATGATGCTAGAATATTGGATACTGTCAAATTTAAACTTACGGAGTAAGATCAATACATAGAATTGTGGACTATGATTTTTGCATTGTCCTGAATTATATCTGTTAATGTCAAATCAGGAGAAAGAAACCATACAGTAATTTCGACAGGGGAATTTAATATAAATAATTTTAATTATAACAGAAGATTAGGGGCACCTGGGTGGCTCAGTGAGTTAAGCCTAGGACTCTTGATTTCAGCTCAGGTCGTGATCTGACAGTCTGTCCCTTGGAACCCCGCTCCAGGCTCTGTGCTGGCAGCACAGAGCCTCTTTAGATTCTCTCTCTCTCTCTCTCTCTCTCTCTCTCTCTCTCTCTCTCTCTCTCTCTCTCTCTCAAAATAAATAAATAAACAATAAAAAAAATAGAAGATTAGAGTAAGAAGAGATTGGCTAGTAAGAAGTAGAGAACTCTAAATATAGAAACAGCAGTCACTAGCTCTAGGGCTGAGACCCAGTGCCGGTAGGAGACTCCTTCCCCCCAGGCTAACATGCGGGCCTTGTTAGAGAAGTCACAGCTGTGGCTCATCGAATGGTAGAGAAGTATCTAACCCTTCTCTTAACCCTAATTCTAACCTTAACCCTGTAGTAGAACCTGCCAAAACTCTGCCCTCTTGGGTGACAGGGAAAGCTGTCCTTTTGTGGGTGCTGTCGGCTGCCACGCACTGGAGGAGGAGGGCACTGGGGAAGCCTAGTGTGATCAGGGGTCTGAGGGACTCTGCCATAAAACCTCACGGTGGTGTGGGAAGGCAGTGAGGAAGGCGCCTGCAGCCGAGTGCGCACAGGTGCGCACTGTAAGAGCCCCGAGTAGAAGAATCTGCAAGCAAGGGCTGGCGGAGCCATAGAGACACTGCTAGGAGGCGGAGGGGAGTGCGCACAGGTGTGCACTGCAGGAGCCCGGAGTAGAAGAATCTGCAAGCGAGCGCCGGCGGAGCTGGAGAGACTCTGCTGGGAAGCGGAGGGGGCTGGGCGCTTGGGCAAGCTGCTGCCTGCTCTGTGTTGCCCGCCCGGTATCCCCCAGGGATGGGCCCTGAAGGTGTGCCAATGCTTGCAGAAGTCGACTGCTGTGAGTGAGCAGAAGCGAACTGGGAAGAAAAACTTCCTGGAACGCCTCTTCAGTCCCTTCAACTGACAAAACTTCTTGCCAGCTGGAACAGGAAAAAAAAAAAAAAAATTGCAGAAAGGCAAGTATCATTTTGACAGAGCAATCTAACAGGGTCATTTCGGAGCGGGAGGGCAATTTATCACTAACTGGCACAATACTACAAACAAAAATAATTGAATATGAAAACTTCGTATTTCTATTCTTTGTGCTAGTTTATTAAACATACTTCATTCCAGTGTGGATCCTAGAAATCCTTATGAATTGAAAATCCACAGATACTATTTGCATTTATAGTAGTGATAACAAAATCTCTAAACTGATAACCTACCCTTAAGAAAATAGTGTGCTCTTGAGGGGAACCTCCACGGTATGGACTAGAGGGAGGTCATCTGTTAGAAATCTATTCGTATTCACATATTTTAAAAGTTTTCTTGAAAATTTTAAATGTATTTTCTGGAAATGTATTTTAATCCATAGAAGGATACAAAATATGATTAATTTCATATTAACTCCCTGACTTCATTACCTTCCATTTTTCCCACTTCTCAGTCCACTCCAGCCACATGGAAAGTTTTGGGTTTCTCAAATATCTCAGGTTTCCCCATTGTTTCTGTTCTATAAAGAGGTAAAAGTCAAAGGGAAGAAAGACATAACATGGACATAAAGAGAAACTGAGAAAACAAATCTTGAGGGGAATTGTCAGTTTTTTCTTGCACTAGTCAGTATAGCGTCAAACAGAGGTATCCTCATTCTAATTAACTAGTATTAGCTCATATATGGTTTCTATGTTACTGTCAGAGTTAATGAAGTCTAACACAATTGTAGCACCTGGTGTGAGTTTTTTAAATATTTGAACCCGTCCTGATCTAATATCTATGTTTCCAAAGAACTACATCAGCTTTTTACCTGTAACATAACCTGTATTCCAGGCCTACCAAACGTAAGATTTCAGTAAAAAATACCCTGGTTTTAAAATGCTCTTCCCCCCCGCCCTTCTCCTTAGAATTTGTTTCCTATTTTATTCATTAGATGTTTCCTAGTACTTTCAAGTATGAGCTTATTCCCCACCTTTGTGTGTTCCTGTTCACATAGCTAACAGGCTACAGAAAGTCATTGTCTGAAATGAAAATAATAAGTTTACAAATCAATATTCACTTCTAAACCTCATGTTCATGGAGAGGAAGAAGTGGTATCCTATTTAATCTCTCTTTTAGGCACATTGTAGAGTGCTTGGCCCATAAAGTGCAGCAAATGTTGGTTAGAAAAAAAATAATGGGTGAAAGATAGAAGCATGTTACAGAAATTTTTCATTAGGAAGATCAAAGAGAATTTTTGCTGAGTTAGTATCTAAACTGAATCATGGACGTGGAGGATGAGTCAAGTAAAAGAAACAGCATCCCAAATTGCCAAAGACAAAGAAAATTTGAAGCGATATTAGAAAATATCAAGAATATCAGTCTAACTGTCTATGCTGGAATACTAATGCTAAGGAAAAGTTAGAAATTAAAAAAAAAAATAGCCTGTAATTAAACCCAGAAACATCACAAAAATATTCAGAGAAACAAAAATTTAAGGCACAATCTGAGATAAATTTAGTTTTCTAGAAATTGTATGTAGAAGGTAAAGAACTTTAGGGGCACCTGGTGGCTCAGTCAGTTGATCTACTTTGGCTCAGATCATGATCTCATGGTTTGTGGGTTTGAGCCCCGCATCAGGTTCTGTGCTGACAGCTCAGAGCCTGGAGCCTGCTTGGGATTCTGTGCCTCTCTCCATCTCTCCTTCCCCACCCATGCTCTGTCACTCTCAAAAATAAATAAAAAACATTAAAAAAAACTTAAAAATAACTTTAAAAGTATTTTAAGGAAATAGTAATAAATGTTAGAGCCATCTCTTATTTCACTAGACTGCTAAAATATAGCAATGTTTTACTACATCGCCAATGTTTTAGAATGAATATTATATCCATGTCTATGTTAAATGGTTTAAAAGAAGTAGTAATGGGGGCAGCTCAGTTGGTTAAGTGTCCAGCTTCAGCTCATGTCACAATTTCACGGTTGGTGAATTCGAGCCCCCCGCCTCGGGCTCTGTGCTCACAACTCAGAACCTGGAGCCTGCTTCAGATTCTGTCTCTTTGTCTCTCCCTCTCTGTCCCTCTCCTGCTTACTCTCTGTCTCCCTCTCCAAAATAAACACTAAAAATTTTTTTAAAGAAGCAATAATATTATTGCGTTTTAATTTTCATTCAACCTCCAAACACCATGATACAAAATATGGTTATTTGTATATTTGTATATTTATATATGGTTATTTGAGATATGGGAAACTCACTTTTCAAGTTAAAATAAATTTTTTTAATTTATAAATTATACTCATATTTTCTTTAATTATATAGCATAAAAAGACCTTAATAGAAAGTATAATATTTTCTACATAACTTTACCATATTTAAAGATAACATAACTAACTTTTGGTGAATGTTTCTCTCATCTAACAATCATCATCTTCATGAAGACAAGGATCGTGTCTTATTTATCTTGGCATTTCAATGCTTGCTTCAGTGACTTGCAAACTGGATGCACTCATACAGTGAAAAATAATAGTATTTATTGAGAATTTATTTTCTATGCAGTATACGTTGAATTACCATTCATAATTTTAGAAACAGCTGATGTGACAAGTATTGGCATCTTTCTTTTACAGAAAACTGAGTGAACAGTTAAAAAAAGAAAACTCTTCTCAAGTCGGATCACTGGTAAGTAGCTAACCCAAAATTTGAATCTAGGTAGGCTAGTTCTCAAATATGATTCAGTAATTACCACAGGACACTCTTTCTAGAAGTGGAAAACAGGAAGACGATTAAAAGCATGGTTATTTTTATTTTAAAATTTAGGGCCAGCCGTTACACATCTTACATAGGTTTTATATTTTTATAATGGTGATAAAGTCAGTATATGCCAGTCTTTCTTTATTTCAAAGTGTTTCAACATTTGTTTTGCAGTAATTAAATTTGAGTTTATATTTGATGTAATCTACCTGTATGTAGAACCTGTTGAGAAACAATTCTCCCTGGGTCTCATATTTTTGTATATCTTGGGGGCAAAGCATGGGCTGTCTTTCTTCCAGACTTTTTTCATAGGATATTTTCATAGCAAACAGGCTTGAAAGATATACTGTCACCTTTAGAACAAAGGGACAGTATACTAATTCCCCATTAGATGAGATTTGAACTCTCTAGACTCAGAGTTTTTCTCCCATAATATAATCCACCCTACGTATGTAGTTATCATCTGGCTCTCTTTGTGTCTCCCTGTAAAAAAATGGGACTTCAGGAACTCATATAAATCAGATAATCTGGCTACTGCTATTGATTGGCAATAAACTGTCTGTCTTTGACTTAGGAATCTCATGTCATCCACCAGCATACATGAAAACATGGCAAGCAAATTAATTAGCTTGTACATAGCACAAAATCTTACACCTTTTAAATTTCCTTTAAAAATCACATATATATTGTGTGATTTTTTTATTACATATTATTAAATGACTTATTTTTTTTTAGGAAAGAAATTTACTGATGTAGCTAATATTTTAAAGACCCAGGATTTGAATGATTAGAAGAGTCTGTGAAAACTCATCAAAATTTTGTATTTAATTTTCATATAGTTCAAATGCTTGAATCAATTTATTCCTGATCATCTTTAATATGTATTGGACTGGTAATGAATATTTTTAAAACATTAGACCAGCTTTTCACAACAGGGGCCAATCTCTCTCCCAGGGAACATTTGGCAACAACTGAAGACATCTTTGGTACACATTGCCTGAGATGTATGCATTCATTGCTTGTCTCAACTGGGAGTGGTGGTGGCATTTTGTGGACAGAGACCAGGGATGCTATTAAATATTTTACATTGTACAGGACAACCTCCCATAATGAATTATTTAGTCTCAGGTGTCAATTATGGCAATGTTGAGAACCCAGATATACATAGATATGCATTCACATCTGAGTTGGAGAGATCTAATTTAATTCTCTCAATGGTAAGAATTAATCTGCATATAAAATTAGAAAAATATAAATCTCTAACTCTACATTTATCTATCCTATGTCTATAATATAGTATTTCATGAAAATCAAACCATAACACAAACAAGAGCAAGTAATCAACAGAAAACCAGTTTCTGTCATTTCAAAAATTTTAGATGTAACCTATTAGAAATATTAGAGGAATATGGTCAAGACTTTTTTTTTTAAATTTATTGGTTATGAGGTATAACCAATAATGTATATACAAAGAAGAAACTTTTATCATTTATGTGGATGGGGATGGGTGGGTATAAATTTTAAAAATATATATATCCTGTATTTGATTACCTGACTCTATCCTGTTACTATAGGAACAGCAGTCATATATATCTCTTCGTTATTACAGCAATCTGTCAAGGAAATCCTGACATTCTGGAATTTGTGTACATTACTTTTAAAAATTGTAATACTGTGTTTGAATATAACCTGCTTTATAGAACGATCCTTAAACATCCATGACTTCACAAGTTATAGCTATAAAATTGTAAGTATGACCATATATGTATGCAAATATATGTGTGTATATATACGTATACATGCATATATGCACAACTATTATATATAATTAGCTAACAGAAACTGAAAATCTGTGTCATAGTGTCAAATAAAATTTGTCAAAATTGATCTAATTGGTATAGTATTATCTGGTTCACAAGTGTGGACTAACAGTGTCTTCATTCATGTCATCCAGTGTTAGGAGGATCCATCTACATATAATAAGAACTTTTAATTTTCAGGGGAAAATTAAGGTTTCAGAGACACCAAAAATAAACATGATATAGAAAGGGGAGCGGGAGCACAGGGGCTGCAGCAGGAGGAGGAGTTGGGAGGCCAGAGGTAGCAGGGCCTGGCAGCCTGGATTGCAAGCCAGCAGCACGGCCTTGGCTTATGTGACTGGCACTGGCACAGCCTCTGTCTGGAGACGATTCAAGCTGACCAAGGAGGAACCTCTTCCCAAAAAGGTTTGAGTAAAACAGACTTCATAGTTAATGCAGGAAATGAGTTAATTTTAAGATGAAAACAATATGAACTATTTGTCCAAGCTTTGGAGGGCAAGTACACAGATTTTTTTTTTTACATGTTTATTTATTTTGAGCACCTCCAAGTAGGGGAGGGGTGGAGAGAGAGAGCAAGACAGAATCCCAAGCAGGCTCTATGCTGTTAGCATGGAGCCTGACATGGGGCTCAATCTCATGACCTGAGCTGAAGTCAAGAGTTGGCTGCTTAACCCACTGAGCCACCCAGGCACTCCAGATTTTAATTATAATGATGGACCTGGCTTAAGGGAGTCTGATGAAAAACTAAAGCCGTAAGAGCCTGCACTCATGGAAGACATCCTTGTAATGTGACTAGCAACCAAGGAGCAAAAGAAACAAGAGTGAACTACCCAAATGCAGTACCTCAGGCAAATCCAACAGCCTAGCAGTGCCCAACTGAGATCCACAATGGTAGACCCAGTGATCAACTTGTTTTTCCTAAAAATGAACAGACTTAAGGCAAACTGGAGCAAGTTCCAAATGAACTGAGTGCCTAGAAGTTTATGCCTGCTAGGTAAACAAATCATACTCCCCAGCCAAGACTTGAATGACCATCCCACTAGGAAAAAGCTATAGTAGGACAGCCGAGTACTTTCACAGCAAGACTTGGGCTATTCGAGACAAAGCCACAATCTTACACTTTCAGCTTATCATGACTAATGTAAAACTTATCAGATGAACCTTGTGTTTTAGCTTTTTTCTCTTTACCCTCCCCTTGCTTCAGAGTCCTGATGGTATGGGACTATTCCAAAGAAGTAGCCACTTCCCCAAAATTCCCCTTCTAGAGCATGTAGACACTTGAGAAATGTTTCTGTTGGAAACAAATAGAAAAACCAAAGTCTCAAGTCTATGTGGCACACTGTGTCTTCAGATAGTTTGGAGGAATGAAAACCTAGAGATTTAAAATCGTGATTTGAACACGTAAAAGTCCAGTAAACTGTAAAAAGGGAACATGCATTGCTCTGAACCATGAGCATAGTGACTTAGAGACACTGTGTATCAGTTTTGCCAATAAGAATGTGGACTTTGTGACTCTTGAACTTCTGGGTCTACACTCGAATGAGCCAAACAGGCAAAGTGTGAATGGCAAAGTGTTGAATGCTTACCCAAGTGTTTCAAGAGCTTCGAAGTCAGCTGTCACAGGGACGTGTCGCACAACTTGAAGCAGAGTTGGCTTTACGGAAGAAAACAGCGAGGAACTTAAAAGCAGTCAGGATGCACTGAATGACTTCATCATTCAACTTGAGGAAGAAGTAGAGGGCATGCTGAGCACCAGGCTAGTTTTTCAGCAGCAACTGACAGGGACAGGCCAGCAGCTGGCTTAGTACCAATAGCAACAATCTCAGGTTCCAGCCCAAGTACCAGCAAGACTACACTTCTGAGCCTGAAGGACAGGCAGAGGCCACAGGGAAAGACTGCAGTCGGCTGGCCAACGGTCCAGGTCCAAGTAATGGCAGTTCCTCCTGGCAGAGCACATCTAGGTCTGGATTTCGCAGGGGGAGGGACATAGCAGAAGACAGCTTTTTTTCTCCGGGGAATGGTAATAAATCCTCCAAGAGCTCAGAGGAGAGAACCTGCAGAGGAGGTAGTAGTTATGGAAACCAACTCAGTGTGGGTGTACGTAAGTGTAGACTTTCCCGCGGGCAGTGAAAATTCTCTCACACACCACTCAAACGACACAGACTGCAATCATGACCCTCAAGAGGAGAAAAAAGTGCATGGGAAAGGTAACTGAACTACAGGTTCCTGCCACATTCAGAGTGGCTCAGGCTCAAGTATAAATGTACAGGGCTCAGTTTTGGAATATTTTTTCCAGCAAACTTTATATAGTGTCATTTAATTTGAGACAGGATACTGTCCAGAAAATTAACGCTTACTTTTGTCACAATTTACCTTTTTGTGAGTGTGTTTCTTTTTCTTTTTTTTTCCTTTCTTTAATACCTCTGCTACTTTGAAAATTGTGACAATTAATTACCTTGAATGTTGTTGAAAGGACATTTTTATGTAGGGTCAAGTTATTTGTATATGAGTTAATGTGCAGTTGTGAATGGAAAGCTTTCCTTAAAGTGTAACACAATGATGTCTGTAGAAATCTGTGTTTATCCTAGAATCTGTGTTGTGTAAGGGCCTTCTCGGTCATGCTGTTGTACTTATGTTAGGGTAGATGTGGGTTTTTGACTGCTAACTTTGCCCAGTACAGTGGTTGTATCACTAAAAGTTGGACTTGCTGATGAAGTCCTATAGTAGTTAAAAATTTTAACTTTTTTGAGAGAGAGGTGGGGAGGGAAGGAGAGGGAGAGAATCTTAAGCAGGCTTCATGCCCAGTTCAGAGCCTAATGCTGGACTCAATCTCATGACCAACTGTGAATTCATGGCCTGAGCTAAAATCAAGAGTCAGATGCTTCAGCGACTGAGCCACCCAGGTGGCCTTCCAGTATATCTTACCTATAGTGACCAAACCTAAATAAATATTTTTCTTGTAAAAAAAAGAAAGAAAAAGAAAAAATTAAAAAAAAATCAATATCCAATATAGGCAACACCTAATTCAACTACTTGGTTGGATAGTAACTGAATTTGATGGATGAGTGTGATAATACACCCTATTTGTGAATAGTCTTTGGAAATAGAATTGATACTTACAAGATTCCAAAGAAGAAAAATAAATTAACTACTTAACATTGTTCACAATTCAAGGACACCATTCACACTTATTCAAGACCAAAAAATCATCTTCAATCAAAGTGTTAGTCTTCCTTTTACTCAAAATCTGTTAATTATTAAATACATTTTAATAGAACTTTAAAAGACATATTAATTGACTATGATCGCAACTTTAAAATAGATATAGATTTACTTACATTTTTATTAGTTGCTATTTTACCATGTAGCCAGAAATATTTTCTACTCTGAATATGTGTTTATGTGTGTGGGGAGGGGGCGGGTGGGGGTGGGAAGATTTAGTTATAAAAAATGTAGTCCAGGTGCACCTGACTACCTCAGTCAGTACAGCATGCAACTCTTGATTTCAGGATCATAAGTTCAAGTCCCACTTTGGGCATGGAGCCTACTTAAAATGTCAAAATAAATGTAGTCCAAAACTCAACTGAAAGAAATAATGAGGGAAAGTTGAGAGAATTATAAATTAAAATAGTATTAAAATGCATTAAATCTACTGAATAGACAACTTACTATCTAATTTTTATGGTTAAAGAAAAAGATTTCTTTCTTTTTTAAATGGAGATGTAGGGTCGCCTGGGTGGCTCAGTCGGTTAAGCATCCAACTTCAGCTCAGGTCATGATCTTACACTCTGTGGGTTCAAGCCTGGTGCCGGACTCTGTGCTGACAGCTCAGAGCCTGGAGCCTGCTTTGGATTTTGTGTCTCCCTCTCTCTCTGCCCCTCCCCTGCTCATGCTCTGTCTCTCTCTGTCTCAAAAATAAATACAAATATTTTTTAAAAATGTAAAAAAAATAAAATAAATGGAGATGTAATTGACCTAAAACGTTATATTAGTTTCAGGTATACAACGTAAGGTTTTAATATTGGAAATACTGCAAAATGACCACCAGAGTAAGTCTAGTTAACATTCATTGCCATACATAGTTATTTTTTTATGATAAGAATTTTTAAGATCTACTCTTTTAGGAACTTTCAAATACACAATATAACTGTAATCACCATGCTGTACCTCGCTTTACCATAACTTATTTGATAAGTAAAGAATCAATTTTTTATACCAGAAAACATAAATAAGTGAAAACTGAGATTGTTTTTAAATAAATGGATTTTTGAAGTCATTAAGAAACTTGAAATATCATTTAATTATTCAATCTTGGATTTTTGCAATGATACCCAGAAAAACAGAGTGATTTGGTAAACTTCACACAGGTAGTTAGTCAAAGAGAACTAGAATCCAGTTGTTCCAATACTGTTATGTCTTAATATGTTTTAGGACAACTCTGCCTCACACCATCATGCATACATCTCCACCAACCATCCTTATTATCATTCCTCCTTGCTATATTGACATAAATGTCTGAAAGTATTGAACAATGGTTATGTTGTTTTAACGCCATTTGTTTGTCTTTGTGCCATATGGTGTTTGATAATCATCAGGATACTCTGCAAGGTTAGACTTATCTCCCATCTTCCCTGGGAATTTTCCAGCACCAGCTTTCTCTCATGATAAGTGATCACATCTGTATTTCTTTATGCAACTGACAGAATTGCATCCAAAATATACAGCTGAAACTTTTCAGAAGCATGAAAGTATTGAATGCAGTGTTAGATTGAGCCCTAGTGAGATCTGTTTTCTACTAAAGAATACACACAGAAATTAATCAGTCAGCCAAATATTAAAGTATGTTTGCCACATGGCTACAATTAAATATTTCCCAGAAGATCTCACTCTGTCTTCCTGGGATCCTGTGGTTTTCCTATAATCAAAATTATTTCTGATCTATTTCAGGTGGTCAGCCACACTCAGCACATAAAACAATGCATTCATTGCCAAACTCACTGCATTTAATGAATGTTTTGCTTTCCATTGTATTAGCCTACTTCCAAAGTATATATTTTAATTACACATTTTAATTATTCCCAATTTGTGATAAGAAGCACACTTAAAGCCCCTTCTTTTAAGGTGCTACAGATAATAAATCCTAAACTATTCTTGACAACCAAACTTGGATACAACTTTCTTTTTCCCTTATTAATATACAAGTTAAAGAGAATATTGTCTGCTGATGAGTTCCAGAAATTCTCTGTGAGCAATCTTCAGAGAACCTGCCTCAGGCGATGCTACCATAAATGTTCCCAATGGCTAATGATTATTTGCTAGTTCTTTCTCACAGATGAACTAGTACTCCTGAGGAAATTAATAAATGTCTTTCATGGAATATATAGATGTTTTTGAAAAATAAAGAATCTAGAGTTATATCTATTTGAATATGCCAGTATTTTTGAAATATGCATTTTTATTTTCAGTTACGTTTCTATTTATGTTTTCTATATAAATTTATTTTTTTTAATTTTTTTTAATGTTTATTTATTTTTGAGAGAGACAGAGACAGAATGTGAGTGGGTTAGGGGCAGAGAGAGAGGGAGACACAGAAGCAGAAGCAGGCTCCAGACTCTGAGCTGTCAGCACAGAGCCTGACGCGGGGCTCGAACTCACGAGCTGGGAGATCATGACATGAGCTGAAGTCAGACGCTTAACCGACCGAGCCACCCAGGCGCCCCTATCTATATAAATTTAAAAGAAAAAATGTGAAAGATGTTAGAGTGGAAAATTTTAATGTTTCCTTTTCCAGAATATCTTAGGTATTATTTCCTCAGACTTCCATTAAATCTTTTTCCATAGCCTTTATAAAGGCTTCTAAACTTAAAATTTATTTTTATTATTCAAATTATTTTACTTTTTTTGTTCTATCAAAAACCACATTAAATCTAACTCAACAGAAAAAAAATATGTCTAATGGGCACCATATTTTAGACCACAAAAAAATAAAATAGTAATTTAGCCCATGCAATTTTTACATTTATCTAAATAATTACAAATAAATATTTTACTGAATTATATCTGTAATCATGGAGTAAGTAAAACCATATATTTTAAAATTTGATAGTTAATAGTTAAATATATTTCATGATCAAATATGATGGAACCCTTTTATAAAAATTGTGTTGGTCACAAGATTTAAAGGCATATATAGAAATATATTTCTTGATGATTTTAAGTAGCATCTTTACAATCGTAGATTGCATTATAATTGAGTGCAGTACATGGTATTCCCTGCATTGTAGAGTTATTCACATGATGAAGTTTCATGATCTATACAGAGATGGAGGAGGTACACTTCCTGGTGGTGGAGGAAACAGAGATGGAGGAAGATTCTTCCTGGGGTTGTGCACATGAACATTGGGTTCTGCACCGTTAGGTCTGACTGAAACAGAATATGTTATTCACTGCGTCTGGGCCTAGTGCATTACCTGTAAAATGGGAATGTGATATCTACATGACAGGATTGTTTTTAAAATAAATTAGGTAATGGGTTTTACATAGCACAAGTTCTCTGCAAATGTTAATTCCTCTGTTTAGCATAATGACTGTATACTATTTTAGAGAGCAATACTCTGTATACCCACGGGGAACATCACAGGGATGCCATTAAGTTTTACAACATGAATTTATTTAGCTACTCAATTTTATAAACAGTATGATTTTTAGAGTCTCACCTCTTCTTTAGTTTGCGTATGTTACAAAGATATTTTGATTCCTTTCAACCCAATTTTAATTACTGGTCGTATCTTTTTTTTTTTCATATTACTATTTAAATAATAGTTAAACTTTGAGAAGTCTTTTGTTTTACAAACAGACAATATGTAATAATTATCAAATGTCAACTTGTTTGAATATACAATGTGATTTTGACTACATTGTCTTTTATTTAAGGTTATCCTGAAACAGAGAGTTGCTAAATATGCTATAAAGTAAAAATCATCCATTTTGCTACAAATAAAATCAATATCAGGAAGCGATTGACTTTCTACGTGTAATGAATAAATCTGTAAATTAACGTGGATATTAAAGTGAAACCTAACATGCTGATGAAGTAAATAGGAAAGTGGGAGGCCTAAATATGAAGTTGCATGACACAGAACTGCTGGATAGTACTAATAATACCAATGGTTGGAAAGTTTTCCTGCTGGGAATTAATCAAACCTTAATAATGGAAACATAAACTTTAAAAAGGGTGTTAGAACCAAAGCCACCATCTGAATGTAAAAGTAATAATAATCAGTACTTATCTTCCTGTAAGAGTAAATGTAGTATTTTGACAATTGGGAAATGGCTATATCTAATCAGAGGGACCTATAGGAAGAAAGTATGGCAAACCAGTGGGAGAAGGGCCAGATAAGAAGAATGGCAAAGAAAGGAAGGGATTTGACATTGATGCTTGCAGTTTTATGTGGAGAAATATAGAACAGAAGCGTGTCTATTGAATAATAAAAACTGAATATGTTGAAATATTACAAAGACTTGAAACATAAAATTTAATCTGATAACTGCAGGGACTTGAATCTGTGTTTGAATTCAGAATACTAAAGATATAGAATGTGTTGTGAAAGGGAGAAAGGGGGTTTCTTTTCTGATAGAGTAAGAGTGAAAACTATACTATCAATAATAAGTAGAGAGCATTAGTGGGTCTTGCCCTAGATTTTATTAGCAAAACACAGTCCAGGGATATAAGTTAAAACTTACAGTGGTCACCTGAGTAACTTTACTGAAATATACTAGCATTTTTTTTCAAGATTGTGAGATGATTATATCAAAACCTAAATTTTATCTATTAGTCTTAGTCTGATTATAATGACCTATAAAATTGAGTGTATTTGGTCAGAATGATATGGTCTGTAGAAAGAGTAAACAAACACTGTCCTAAAACTGAAAAGTGAATTTCTCTCATTGAACATACATTCATTATGTATCAATCTTTGTCTCAGATGTTTTAATTTTTCTTTTGAAAATTTAAATATACAAAGTATTGTAGAGCTGTTAAAAAAAAAGAATCACAATTTTTGGTAATACAACCATTAGGAGAAAAATGAATTAATTGATGGCCCAATATGGACACAAGAAATTCTAACTTTATTTAAAATTGATTGAAATATGAGATTTTCTTCACTGCGCAATTTAGCCATTGCATAGTTTATTTGCAAAGGATATGCAAGGAAAGTTTAATATCACTAGGAACAGCTACATAGAGGCAAATGTGCTATCCTCAGGTGAAATATTCCTGGTTAGTATGTTTATCTTTGAAATATACAACATGGATAGGCTGGTCCCATGAGGCCCATGGCTATCAGGGTAAATGAAGGGCACATAGGAGTTTCTGCCTTGTTTGAAGAACCACCTCCATTTCCTTAACTGACTTCTTAATGCATTACGGATATCTCATTCTCAGGCTTATAATTTCCATTCTACGTAAATAGAGCAGATGTTACTCAAGGGTTTTCATACTAAATGGTTCCTTTTATAGTTAACACTGTCTTGCCTGTTACTAGTTAAATTTCCTATGCAACAAATCATCCCATACCTACTAGCAGATTAAAATACAAGCATGTGTTATTTCTCACAATCTTAGGGTTTACTTGAGTATTTATATCAGTTTGGACCAGCTCAGCTGTATAGGAACGAGATGGTGTGAACAGACTACTTTTCTATTTTGTTGTTGGCCCAATATCAGCTAGGATGATGGGATTAACTTGGTCATGTCCTTGTGTGTCTCACCATGCTAATGGCAGGCTAGGCTGGGCTTCCTCAGCTGGCAAGTAGGTTCCAAAAGCAGCAAGAGAACAACTGCAAAGTAATACTTTACAAATGTCATTTTGTGTCATTTACTACTGTCTCATTGCCAAAATAAGTTCACAAAATTAGCCCAGATCAGATGGAAGGACACTCCAAAGGATACAAAATTTGTATCCATGTTTTATAATTTACTACACCCATATACTTAACAAGAAGGCTAGAAAATGTTTTAATCTAATATTAAGGCCTTGGTATTGGGATTTAGCAATTATCTTACAAAGGTATATAGATCCCGTCTTAGTTCATTTGAGATGCTATGAATAGACTGGCTGGCTTATAAATAACAGAAATTTATTTCTCACAGTTCTGAAGGCTTCATTCAGTGTGTGGTGAAAGCCTGCTTCCTGGTTCATAGATGACTCTCTTTTCAGAAGGCAGAAGGGGTTCCAGAGTTCTTTAGGGTGTCTTTTGTAAGGGTACTAATCCCATCCACGAAGGCTCCATCCTCATGACGGAAGCACCACCCAAAGTTCCATCTCCTAATGTTATCACCTTGCAGGGGTGAAGGGGGAAGAATTTTAATATATAAAATTTGAAGGGACACAAGCATTCAGTACATAGCAGGTGGCTACCAGTCAAGAACTTCAGAAACACACCTAAGATGTATGGAGCATCTCAAAGAGATGCTGGGGAGATTTGGCCTTGTGTTAGGTGATATTGGTGAAAGATTTATGGGGGCCTCGTTTTCCTTTTGGTTACGTAGGGAGAGAGTCCAGCAAAGCACCTGAAAATAGGTCAGATAAGAAAAATGGCAAATAAAGGGAGGGATTTGACATGGATGTTTTCAACTTCATATGGAGGAATATAGGACAGAAGCATGACTATTGAATGTGAAAAACTGGATATGTTGGAAGATAACAAAGACCTTAAAGCAATGAAAAAGAAGTTACCGACTTGACACCGAGTATATGTGGGCACGTAATCAAGGATTATTGATTCTTTGAAGAAAGTAAAAGCTGAGCCATTGGAAGGGGAACTATACTTGAGAACATGATTGAAATAAGACTCTGAATTGAACAAAAATGTCATAAGTAGACTGGCTAAAAGAATTAAAACCTGTTTATACTTACATGGAACTAGGCAATATTCTTGCAAGTCTAAGGATAAAGAAAAACCATATGTGCCTTCAGAAACACATTTAAGATTTCATTTTTAGAAAGCACTTCAAAACATACACTCCTCAAATAAATTGTGAGAAACTTTTGAGCACAGAAAAAATATAGCTAAAAGAACATAAGTTTTTTCATTCAAGGATTTAAAATCTAATTTGCTGATCTTTAACGGTCATTAACAAATTTTCAGTTACACAAGGGTCTAACAAACGTGTGAATTAAAAATATAATTATGTCTATAAAAATGAAAATTTTAAATATTTAAAAAAATACATGAAGATTTACTATGACAAATAGTTTTTAAAAAGCTCGAGTGTTAATGGGAAAATCTTAATATAAAAGTCAACAACAGTGAAAACAGAAAGGATAATTAATTGTTATACATCTTGTTGAAGCACCATTAATTCATAAAATGTAATTCTAAAAAAATGCCATAATATAAGCATTTTATGTACTGTACATTTTTATTAAAAGAATAGTAAGAGAGAAAGATGGAGACCAAGACAAATACAGATCACAAGGTGTTATAAAAGGATGGACTTTATTACTAGAGTAATAAACTTCTGGAAGGCTTCTAGCAAGGGAGAAACATTATAAGATTTGCATTTTAGAAATATAACCAAAGCTGAAATAAAAATCAGTGATAGTAGAACAAGACTAAACCATGAGAGCCCATTTAAGGATCTACTTTAAGAAGCCAGAATGCACTGAAAATGAAGACGCGGAAAGAGATCCAAGAGATACTTACAAGATACAGTTGGACAAGTCTGTGCTTGTTGGAATATGTGTTTAAGTATATGGAGGTATCCTGGGTGCTTCAAAATCAGTGAAGATCCATTAATATTATTTACAAATGTATCCTGATGCAATGGGTCTTCAAATATTTATTGTTAAAAGAAAATAAACAGAAAAAATAGTGCGTTAAATTTAGTTTTGTTCGTAAGACCACAATCCTTACCAAAGTTCACCCAGTGATAAAATGACCAGGCATATTTTCTTGGTTCTTAAGTTAGCTGAAGTACTCTTCCTCTAACTCAGATCTGCTACTTGTTGTGTTGGTAGTTTGTTACTTGTGTATTTTGTTAGAACATAAGACTTAATCTGATAACCTCAAAGTGTTTGAAATCAGAATATTAAAGATAAGGTATAGAATGTGTTAAGTCTTGTGAAAGGGAAAAAGAAGATTTCTGTCTGATGTAGCAAGAGTAAAAACCCTAGTATCAATAATAAATAAGTGGGAAGCATAAATGTGTCTGGCCCTAGAATTTATTACGAAAACATAGTTCAGGGGCATACAGTTAATGTGGTTAAAACATAGAGTAGTCACCTAAGTAATTTTACTAAAATATACTGGAATAAATTTTTTTCAAGATTGTGGAATTTTATAATAATGTTTACCTATTAGCCTCAGTCTCATCATAATGGCTTATAAAATTGAGGGCATTTGGTCAGAGCAACATGGTCTGTAGAAAGGGTCCCTAAACTCTCATAAAACCAAAAAAGTGAGTTTCTCCCTTTTGACAATATATTGTCTCATGGGGTGCCTCTGAGAGATATTGAGGAGATTTGGGATTGTGTTAAGTGATACTGGTAAAAGGTTTACGGGGGCATGGTTTTCCTTTAGGTTAAATACTGCTAGAAACTAGAATCAATACTCCTATTTTTATATGGAAGTGGGAGGAATGAAGTAGGGCTAAAGCTGAATTTAGTAAAGAATCTGGGAAATATATGTAGATAAATAGATATAGATAGATATATCAGAGAGTTTTGTGGTCTTCATAGATTCTTCTTGTCTGTGTTTAGACATAATTTGTCTTGTTTTAACTCTCTCCATCATGATTATGAATAACCTTCTTGGATATTGGTATTCTGCAAAAGTATCTGATCATCAGGAGAACACTGTGTCCTATCTCTTAGTTCTAGGCCATTTGCTACTGGCAGTCATTAGAGGTTTGTTGTTGTTGTTGTTTTCTCTCTTTCTCAAGTATAAACAACCCCCAACATGGGGCTTCAGAATATGTATGTATGTGTGTAAATTTAAATCTGTTGCCACATTGACAAATGTGAAATATCTTAGCAACTTCTCACTATAGGGCAAGTCCATGAGCTGAGTTATCCCTCAAACAATCCATTCCTGACATTGGAAGCAGCTGGAGTCAATACACCCTTTTTGTCTTTTACTATCTTGTGCTATATCTGTTACAGATAACACTTCATGAAGAATCATAAATATTAAAATAACAGAAAATCCCGCTTACAGAAATATATTTGAGTAACTATAGTATCTTGGCTTGAATTGCTTTAGCATTTACTAGAGCAACAAGAGTTTTCATCTTAACGTTTTAATTTTACCGCATCATTATTATAATACCTCCCTGTTGCAAAAGAGTTTCCAAATAATTCCAGAACTGCACATACTGGCATACAGTTTGCTTTGATGGTATTCTTTCTTCTCATATGAATTTACATCTGTGTGAAAATTTCATCGAGCATTTTTTTCAGTAGTTGTGGTGTGATCCAGAAAAATAGTTACTTTGATCTTATTGGTAATAGTGGCTATGTCAAAGTAATGATTTTACAGAGAGATCTTGAGGGAAGAGTGTCTAAAAGGTTATTGAGATGAAGGGAGTATTTTTAATATAATTAAACCTAACATGAACTAACACAGAGGTGAGCTAGTGAAATAATTCCAAAAATGAACTACTTCAATAGGAACAGAAACATAGACCCAAACAAAACAGAGATATCAAGAAGGCAGGACTTCCCACCGCACACGTAATGGATTTTGAACAAATTACATTTGGATCTCAAAGGACAAGGTACTGGAGCTGACAGTTGGGTTATGCACCTGAGATCCCTTGAGCCTGGTGTTGTAAACAACCATCTTTAATGTAATTACTACCCTATAATTAAGCCAGGACAATATTTTTATTATGACTGACAAACTTTAAATACTTGATTATGGAGAGTATTAATTATTGCAGCTCAGGCTATGTTCATACCTCATGAGATATCATTGCAATCTGATGAAGTTATAGAAAGTGTTTTGTAATCAACATTAAAGGCTATGTAGCATACAATTAGAAATTAAATGTTTCAGATGAAAAGCCATGCATGTGAAGTGCTTTGTAATCACTATCCTGTGATTAGGAGCAAGTGATTTCTCCACAATGTAATGTGTGTGGAGGCATGCAGAAAATAAGATGGTAAGCCAAGCAAAGAATGTTTGGAATTCCTTTATCTACCTCATGTATCCAAAGAATTCTTGGGCTGAATAGGTCCTCTGGCTGTCAAAGCATATAAAACCAAGGACCTATTTCCTACAGTGAAGAAGTCACTAAGTTTAGGGCATCTGGCAGATACTATTTGCTACCAAACTGAATATGGTCTTAGGATAATGTCATAAATTGAAAATAGGGAAACATCACAAGAATAATAAAGTCTAATATGGCACTGAAGACAGTTACTAGGCTTTTCCTAATCTCCATATTAAGAAAACTCTTTCACTGTGGTACTGTCAGTGAAGAGCTGCTCAAATATTAGGTAAGATGGAGGGTGTCTGGATCTAATCTGTAGGAAATGCTCTGCATGATGAAGTATGACCAGAGATTGACAGATATAAAGGTGCTACTGTGCTCACCCCTCTTTGAGTTCTCACCCCAAAACAATAGCTTCAGTTGCAGCATGTAGATACGTGGACTCTGAAATTTTCTAGGAGAGTAATGTGGCATGCCTATAAGACCTTCTCCTTTTTAGTAAAGTGCATTGAGAAGTGAATAGTAGTTATATATAAAGATGTTTCTCTGTGTTCCTGTAGATGGTTATAAGGATGGAGACGCCTTCCTGATGGACCCATTGAGTCTTGAGGTGACTTAGAAATTGGGAAGGCTGGACACTTAAAGTTTGGGTCTAGAGCTTTACTCATTTCCAGAACTTTTCCTGGATCAGGATTAAGGAGCAGGCAATGATTCCACTTGCTAAATTGGCACCAGTGGGAAGCACCTAATCATAAACTGGGATGCTGTAAGCTACTGAAAAATCTACCTTGTGGTATTTTTGTACTTAACAAAAATGAATATTACTTTTCACACTGCTTATATAATGAGATTGTGGTTCTGATCATAGATTTTTTTGGTGTTAAGTTAAAAGACATAATTTTTATAAACCATCACAGTGGCTATTACATGATAAATATACAATCAATATAAGCAATTTATTTTTATTAATAAAAACTGCCAATCCTTATTTTAAGTCATCAACCTATTACGCATGCATACTCTTGCCTTTCAGCACAAATGTCTGCTGTTGCACTCAGTGTAGCAAGCTATTTGAGAATGCTTTGAAATCTTTAACTGAGATGTCCGGGTCTGCCATTTCTTGAATTTACACACTTTAGATGTTCAAATTCTCAGAACAGACTTATTGCTCTCATGAGTAGAGTTCCTGAACCCATGCCTGCAGCACTATATCTCCTAGGTTTCAGTCCACTGTGACAGTAATGTACAATTCCATGAGTCATGCTATTAACTGACCTCCTTATAGCCCTTCTGTCAATACCCTTGACCCATTGTGCAGCGATGTCAGTAAATGTGTCACTATACTTGGGTATTAAGTAAGGCACATAAAATTTGTTCTACCCTAATGAATAGAAGTAACAAGGACATCAGTTCCTTATTAGAGTATAAGAAAATACATATTTTATAGGTTTTGTTTTTGTATTCCATCTCTTTTTAAGGGGTAGAGGGGAGATTATGGAAGGAAATGGAAGGTGAAAAAAAAAGGTAATAATTAGAATAATTAGAGCACAAAATGTCTAGGATTGTGAGAAGAAGAAAAAAAGGATTAGACATGGCATGTGACTACTACCTCAAACATGAGTTTTTATGTAACATGCCCCAATGATTTGAAGACAATTTCACATGTTATTTTCAGTAGCCCAAATGTGGGTGGGTCCATTATTTTTTTTCTCTTTGCTCCTTTCAAGAACATAATGAAGACTTAGTGGTTCTACCTCTCAATATATTTCCCTCCCTTAGCTGCCATGGGCGATATGGGACATCTCTGTTGAGATGGGCAACTGCCCCTCAAAGTCATTGGGGATTCTAGATCATAGTTCCCTCAAGGGGGTGATGACCTTGACCTCTGAAGAAAAGAAACCAAAATGATTCTCTAACTATCATTTCCCTTTAGAAGACTATAAATACAAAGGAGTGATATGAACATAGAAAAATTATAAACTGAAAGTGTATGTGCTAGAGCAATCCCTAGAGAAGAATTAAGATTAGAAAGAACAAAGTTGAAGTTCTCAACAAAGTCAGACTTTTTATTGTTCTATATAAGGGAAGGTAGTTCAAACCTAAATACCATCCAGAGATGTGTTTATCTGTGAACCTCATTTTAACTCCTTATCTCATTCTTCTTTCCAAATGTTCATACTTAGATATATTCTCTCTCCCTCTGTCTGCCCCCCCCACCAACACACACACCTCTTTCGCTCTCTCCTCACCTTGAAGCCTTTCTCAGTCTAAAAACATACCTTTCCTACTCTTAGTCAAGTCACCCCCTATTTACAGGACAAAGTGTTGCTTTGTAATTCCTATCAGAATTCTCATTCTCACCTAACATCAAATGTCTTAAGGTGCATTTGCAAAAGATGGAAAGGACCAAAGCAGCCTATGAATTCTAGTCAGTGAAGAGTTCTATCCCAAAGCTACCCTACCGGAGAATGACAGATATTTCAGCCAACCTCTTTACGCAATCCTGTGAGTTAGACCTCTGTCAAAAAGCATCATTTTCTCTCTGTGGCATATTGAAGAAAGAACAGTCCCTTCATTAGGAAGGATTTGGCCCTGTCCTGTGAGCATAATGGCATCCTATGATTGCGCTGAGGAACATTAGTCATTGTTCTGGTCTGCCTGTGGCCTGTGCCACAAAGAAACTGCAATAATCAATGTTCCTTTAGTTTACTGAGGAAAGAGTAGGGGTTCTGATTCCAGGCTCTCCTTTGAGTAGAGTCTTATAGGAGATGCCAGTTCTTTCCACAGCAACAGTTTTGCTTTTGGCATAATGAAAGAAGCAGGCAAAGAAGACTCAGAATTATGTGTATCCTTTTTGAAATTACTCTGATTACTAAAATCAGTGTGTACAAAGACCTGGTCTAAGTCTTGTTTTCCTTTAATCAACCCTAAAGAAAACCTGTTTCCAATTTTGTAGTTTATCCAGAAGTATATAATGAAATAAAAGCACAATATTAATCATATTTACCAAATTTAGGAGTTCTATGTCTAACAGGCTTTGCAACAGTCTAAAACATTTATCAAAAGGGAAACTCATTCAAAAGGCACTCAAACCCTTTTAAAATTATGATTTGTTTGCTTTCATTTAACATTGATTAATGCTACTCATTTCTTTCTTATTCTCTATTTGCCTTTGTTCCTCATACTTAGTGTGATGTTTCAAGCTAAGCGCATCTGAAATACAATGGATCTATGTGGCAGTTTTCAAAACGAAAACTGTATCTGTGTAAGTGTTTATGAGTATATGTTATATTCATAATCATGTACATATAATTGTTATTCTGTACTAATATAGAATGATGTCCAGATATAATTACAGTAAATCCAATATTCGTATTTAATAACTACGAATCTCAGAATCTTACACATGTTTGTCAATGGAGAAAGTATTTCCCACAAAGATGCATTTTAGAAGCATATGGAGGTGTTTTCAGTTGCCATAATAATTATGTAAATATTATAGGCAGGAGCTGTTTATGTTTCATGTTTTAAGAATACAGATTGGTGCAATATATGGAAGATTTTTGTGTCCTGTCCGGATTTTGAAATCCTCGTCAAGAATCATGAGGTCAAATACATTTGTAATTGTCTGATGGTATTATCTGATTGTATTTTACATAAAAGATAACACATATTTGCACTGTTTTAATGCATACTGATTTTTTTTCAAGAATACAATATTGGATAAATGCACACAGTGTCTCTTTCTCTGAAAGAGTTCTTTGTCATTTCAGAATATAGTACAAATGATGACAACATACTTTCTGAAGTATTTGATCATTCATAAAACATACTTGCATTAACTGGCACTTGTAGCTTTCGTATTCAAAGATTACACATAGACACACACACACCCCTTGTATCAAAGTATAAAATACAAGGAAAAATATAATCTGTTGAATATTTTCTGCTTTTAATAAGCACAGTTTTAAAACTTATGACCTCTTCAATATGTATACTAATTTCTGGAAATGACCATTATTAGATGGATGAGACTTTTTTTTTCTTACTCTTTCTCTCTCTCTCAGATTCCTGTCACTCTGCCTGCCCCTTACGACAAATCACATGAAAAGTCATTCTTTCCAAAAAGCTGAGATAGTGGAAGTGAAATAGTGGATACTAATATTATAGTTTTACCAACTTCAGTTACTTTTCCAAAGCATAACTTCTATGTTGTGAGTTTCTGTGCTAATGGTCCTCTCCATTATGGATAAGGAGAAAAAAACACTATCTTCATATTATATATGTGGGCCACATAACATGAAAATATACATATATATATCATAACATTCCTAAAGCCTTTATAGTATTTGAAAAATTATAGTTATGTAGAATATCAGAAGTCAACGCAAAAATCCGGCTACTGCTTTCAACTGATTGTGCTTACTACTCAAGTTAACCCTTTCATATTTTGGTAGTACTGTGAGTAGCTAATGAAGTATGACTTTCCTCTGATTTACCTTATTATCAGTTTATCCAGTAATTCTGAATTATGTTTTGTTAAAATACACCATCCATTATTTTGTAATGTTCAGTATATTTTCTTATTTTAATACATATCTTTATGTTTGATTATTAAATTTGTGTTTTAAAGTGTAATGGGATTCTATTTAACAATAATAATTGCAACATTGGAAATATTGTTTAACAGGTTACAATACTGGATTTTCTATTTCATTCATATTTTCTACTTTTACTTTTTACTGTTTTTTCATATACTTTAGGCTATTGATTACTAGACTAATGTTACTGTATCCTTTCAAGGAAAATTGGGAATTGTCATTTTTAAGAGTATTTCCCCTCATATTTGTCATGTCAATACATTTGAAATCTGCAGTCTTTTATAATGGTTCTGATAATTAAATAGCATACAGTGATATATATGAGGCTACATTAATGTTAAACTAAATCTGGCTTTTGGTTTATAGTTCTTATTAATATCTTTTAAAGAATATATTTTCCTGATAATCACCCACTAATTCCATTGAATAAATTAAATTAAGTTTTTTATTCAAATGAAAATATATAAGTAATTACAAAATAAAAGTATTATTTTAGATTTGCAACAAGGGAGAAATCTTCAAATGAGCAACACTTTAGCACTGAGTTTTGTGAAGTACGCAATGTGCAATATATAAAAAAAATGTCATCAAACGTTTTGAGAAATTCCAGTTTTTATGTTGCTTCAGAAATATTTTTAATGCTTAAAATAAATCAAATGAAAAGACATTTTGTGACAGGTGAAAAAAAATAAGGAGTTAAAAGTTTAGTGTCCATTAGTTTCACTGGACTACAGGCACATAATCTTTTATATATTGGCTATAGCTTACTATCACGCTGCAACAGTAGATTAGCATAAATGCAACAGAGCTGGTATGACCAGCAAAATTTAACAAATGTACAGTATGTCACCACAGAAATAGTTCGTGACCCCTGAACCCAATAAATGAATTAATAATATCAGGTATGACAAAGAGAAATGGAGCAGGGGACCTGAATAGACAATTTTCTAATGAAGACATGCACAGGGCCAACATGGGGTAAAAAGATGCTCAACATAATTAATCATCAGTGAAATGCAAAACAAAACCACAGTGATATAATCTTACACTGTTAAGATTTCTATTAACAAAAGACAAAAGATAACAAATGCTGGATGTGGCTGTGGGAAAAGAATCCTTGGACATTGTTGGCAGGAATGTAAATTGGTGCTCCAATATGGAAAACAGTATGGAGGCTCCTCATAAAATAATTTCTTCTTTGGAACAATGTCTATCCAGGTTTTTGCCCATTTTTTAACTGGACTTTTCATTTGTTGCTTGAGTTTTGTGAGTTTCTTATGTTTTGGATATTAAGCTCTTATTGGTATGTTGTTTGAAAATATTTTCTCCCATTTCATAGGTTGCCTTTAATTTGTTGATGATTTGATTTCCTGTTCTTTCCCAGCTTTTTTGCTTGTTGTAGTTTCACTTGCTGATTCTTTGCTTTAGTTGCTTTGTTTTTTGGTGTCAAATATAAAAAAAAATAATAGTAATTGCCAAGACCAATGTCAAATAGCGTCCACAATATGTTTTTTTCCAGAGTTTTATGGTTTCAAGTCTTACATTCAAGTGTTTAATCCATTTTGAGTTGAATTTTATGTATGATGTAAGATAGTGGTCCAGTTTCATTCCTTTGCATGTGACTATCTAGTTATCCCCACACAATTTATTAAAGAAACTATCATTTCCCACTTGTATATTCTTGGCTCTTTTATCAAAAAGTAATCGACCATAGGGGCACCTGGGTGGCTCAGTCAAATGAGCATCCAACTCTTGATTTTGATTCAGGTCACGATCTCATGGTTCATGGGTTCAAGTCCCATGTCGGGTTCTGTGCTGACAGTGCAGAGCCTGCTTGGGATTCTCTTTATCTCCCTCTCTCTCTCTGCCCCTCCCCAGCTCATTCTCTTTCTTTCTGTCTCTCAAAATAAATAAAAATAAACTTAAAAATACATTAAAAAAAGAAAAGTAATTGGCCATGTATGTATGAGTTTATTTCTGGGATCCCTATTATGTGCCAATGATCTATATCTCCATTTTTTAAATTAATTTATTCCTGAGAAAGAAAGAGCTAGAGCACTTGTGCAGGGGAGGTGGGGGTGGAGGGGAGAGAGAGTGAGAGAGAATCCCAAGCAGGTTCTGCACTGTCAGCGCAGAGCCCGACGTGGGACTTGGGCCCCGCCAACAGTGAGATCATGATTTAACTGACTGAACCAACCAGGTGCCCCTTTTTAGTTTTTTAATGTTTTTCATGTTTGCTTATTTATTTTGAAGAGAAAGAATGCATGCAAGCAGGGAGCAGCAGAGAGAGAGAATCCCAAACAGGCTCCATGTTCTCAGTGTAGAGCTTAGCATGGGCTTGATCTCACAAACTGTAACATCATGACCTGAGCTGAAATCAAGAGCCCAGCACTTAACCAACTGAGCAACCCAGGTGTCCCTCTTTGTCTTCGTTTTAATGCTGGTACCGTACTGCTTTGATTACTAGAGCTTTGTAATATAGTTTGAAATCAGGAAGTGGGATGCCTCCAGCTTTGTTCCTTTTTCTTAAGATGGTTATGGCTATTCCAAGGTCTTTTGTAATTCCACAGGAATTGTACAATTTTTTGTTGTTGCTGCTGTGAAAAATGTCATTGGATATTGACAGGAATTTCACTAAATGTGGTGATTGTTTGGGGCAGTATGGACATTTTAACAATAGGCATTCTTCCAATCCATGAGCATGAATATCTGTGCATTTATTTGTGTTATCCTTAGTTTCTTTCATTGGTGTTTTACAGTTTTCAATTTATAGAGCTTTCACCTTAAATTGTTTTCCTTAGTATTTTATTGTTTTTGATGTTAGATATTATTATAAATGGGACTGCTTGCTCAATTTCCTTTGGAGAGTTCATCATTATATAGAAATGCTACAGATTTTTATACATTGATTTTATATCCTCTGGCATCACTAAATGGTTTATTCTAACAGTTTTTGACTGAGTCTTTAGAGTTTTCTATATGTAATATGAAAACATACAAAATTTATATGGAATAATATAATATGTCAATCTTCAAATAGAGACAATTACATATAATTTTTTATTATATTTGATATTTTTATACAATTGCTCTACTAAGGAAGTGAGAGTGGACTTCTCTGACTTGTTCCTGTGTTAGAGGAGAAGATTCCAGGTTTTCACTGTTGAGTCTGATGTTAGCTGTGAGACCGTCTTCTATGGCCTTTATTATGTTGAGATACATTTCATCTGTGTTTAATTTTGAGAATTTTTATCATTTATCTATTGAGAGGAGCTTATGATTTTTATGTTTCATTCTATTATTGTGGCATATCACCTTTTTTAAAAATAGTTATGCTCATTTCACTTAGCATAACACTCTCCAGTTCCAGTCATATAGAGAAAGACAGATACCATATGTTTTCACTCTTATGTGGATCCTGAGAAACTTAACAGAAGACCATGGGGGAGGGGAAGGAAAAAAAAAAAGGTTAGAGAGGGAGAGAGCCAAGGCATAAGAGACTCTTAAAAACTGAGAACAAACTGAGGGTAGATGGGGGGTGGGAGGGAGGGCTGGGTGGGTGATGGGCATTGAGGAGGGCACCTGTTGGGATTAGCACTGGGTGTTGTATGGAAACCAATTTGACAATAAATTTCATATTGAAGAAAAAGAAATTGAGAATTTTGAAAAAAAAATCTTTGCTTGTGTTCTTGATATAGTAAAGATGTTTGTCTCCAGTGAGGTGGTGCTGAATAAATAAATGGCAGGATGAATGCTAAAAATAAAAATTAAAAAAATAAATAAAAATAGTTTTGCATATGTTGAACCAGCTTTGCATCACAGAATAAAATCCCTCTTGCTCATGTTGTATGATTCTTTACTGTATTGTTGATTTGGTTTGCTAATATTTTGTTGGGGATCTTTATGTTATGTTCATCCGGGATATTGGCCTGTAGTTGTGTGTGTGTGTGTGTGTGTGTGTGTGTGTGTGTGTGTGTGTGTGTGTGTATGTGTCTTTGTTTGGTTTTAGTATCAGAGGAAGGCTGGCCTCGTAAAATGCGTTTTAAAATATTTCCTCCTCTTGAGGTTTTTAGAGGAATTAGAAAACGTTTTAATTACCCTATAAATGTTCGGTAGAATTCACCAATGAAGTCGTCTGGTCCTGGGCTCTTCTTGGAAGGTTTTGATTACTTGTTCGATCTCCTTGCTAGCAATTGGCCTATTCAAGTTTCTATTTCTTCATGATTCAGTCTTAGTAGGTTTTTTGTTTCTAGGATTTTACAATTTCTTCTAGGTTTTCTAATTTGTTGGCAAATAATTTTTCATATCAATTTTTCATGATCTTAATCTTTTTATGTTATTAATTGTAATGTTTCTTCTTTCATTTTTAGTTTATTTCTTTGAGTCTTCTCTCTTCGTTTCTTCTCCTTAAACACAGGCTAATCAGAAACTGGATCTTCAAGCAGCTGGCAGAGTATTCAAACCCTTTCCAGGGGAAAAAAAATGTGAGATTGGTATTTTTGTCTGCAATCTCTGCATTAAACAAGGAGGAGGAGGGAAGAGCTGCAGGGAGTGTTCTCACGCTGTTAGCAACTTCTTTCCCTCTTATAACGTTATAGTCCTGTGGGTCTCATGGGCACCAGCCTCTTTGGTTTTCAGTGCTAGCTGACTTGAGGGCTCATGTCTCAGGTGGCAGCCTTAAAGGTCAGGGTGCTATATATGTGGTCCAAACCCTTCACTCCTTAGAGAGAAACAGGTAGTTAGAGTTCTCTCTGGGCTTTAGTTTATGGCGAGTGTGTGTCTCAGTCATTTTTACCCATTTCAATGTGTGTATGTTCTCAGTTGCCCCATGTGGAGGAGTCAGTCAACCAGTTTCTGGATTTTGCTCAGAGGGAACCAGCTCATGTGTAGCTTTATATTTGGTTCATCTGTGGGAGGACAAATTCAGGAGCCTCCTATGTCACCATCTTGATTAGGATTCCTACTTGTTTCTCCATATCTTTCAACCCTACAACCAACTACTAAGTCCTGGGAATTCAGTTTCTATTTATTTTTGCAATTGATCATTACTGTTCCATCTTCTCTGTTGATACATTATTCAGCATGGGTAATTGGTTTACTCTTTGCCTCATCATTTTCTTTCTTTCTATTCTCATTATTGTTATCTTTGACCTTTGGTTAAGTTCTACTGGAAATTATTCAACAGTTTTTCAAAATTATAATGTGGAATTTCATTCATAGTCTTGATTAAACCTGATATTTCAGTCTTATTATCAATAATGTGTTAATATTTACCTCTTCCTCCAGTTATACCCACAGGGCCTTGTTAGGATTAAATTAGGTACTATATCCAATATGGTGTTGAATGTGTAATTTGTGCCATGCATTGTTTTAACTATAGCAATATGGAAAGTAGTAAAATAAAGGCCATACATTTAGGATTTATCTCATTCAGGATCTGATCCCAAGTGACCCTTTGTATGTGATTCTAGTGCAGCAAAAATGTTTTTTGTTTGTTTATTTGTTTTCTTTTTGGTCATGAAATGCCACTGAATCATTTTTTGTATGGTTATCAATTTTAGTCCAGTATATAACTTGCATTTCCCTACCTGCTATATCCCTTTTTCTTTATGGATCTTTTAATGTATTGGTTTTCTGCATTTTATTATTAATTCTGAGTTTACAGAGAGATTACTCTAAAAATATTTACAAAAATATTTTTGTACAGTAATTTAGCCAAGTAATTGCTTATTAAATATTCATTTATTTACTTGTTAATAAAGTTCAACTAAATCAGGACATGAGGATACCGTTTGTTACAAAGAGTCTGCATTGTGCTTGATGCATTTATTGTGAGAGGTCTTGACTAACGGTTTGATTAATTTTGTGAAGAGTGATTGATTCAGTGTTTGGTTGGCGTATAAGAGTTAATGAAAGCTCCACACATGATTAATACTTTTAGGAAATAATGGAATCCAAGAAAAGCATTCCTCAGGTTTTATAATTATGAAAAACCATATGACATACATTTTATAGTTAAGATATTTTTGTCTAGAAACAATAAGTTCTGTTAGCTGACCACAAAAAAACCTTTCATCTCTATTTTTGGTAAAAAGAATCTTGAAAATTGATCTCTGGGGATGCAGAGGTGAGCTAGATGAAAAATAAAAGAATGTTGGTATCACTATTGCTTGCAGTAGAAATGTCACAGAGCAGTTACAACTCTGCTATATAACCTAACCTTTCTATGCACTGGCCATTTATTTCTTTAATTTCTTGACAATAGAGTTGTGCACTTTTCTTCGTTTAAATTAGAAATGCCTTCTAGACATTTTTCTTCATTGTGACCTCCTGTATAAGGTTCAGGGAGTTTGTTCTGATGCTTACAGAATCTCTTCAAGTCTTTAAAATACAGTGCCTATAGATACAGTGGTGTTAAGCGTGATATGATCATTTCCATCTGAAAACATAATTCTTTCTTGAAGTTATGCATTGTACACTGTAAAAATATAATGCAATCTAGTGATAACTCAGGGAGTGAGTTACTGTATGCAGTGTTAGCCATGCTAGGTGTGATATACAATATGAAACAAACATAAAAAAGCCACTCTTGTTGAAACAGGCATATTTTAACAATGAGGACATTTGTTATTTGTCCATTTGAGCAAAATTTAAGCAGAATCCACCTTGGGCAATACTCCTGAAGTCCTTTTTATGTACAATTTCAGATCATGCATTTTTTCCCTAGCATCTCTAAATGTAGCTCTTGTTCTGCTCTCTGATCCTCCCATTTTTAGTGCATTTTACCAGACTAAAACATAGTATTCTGCAAGTTGTAGCAATTATTGCACTCTGAAAGAGTCAATCTCTAGCACGTCTCTACAAAGAGATGTAATGATGTACACTTCATTTTCAAATAGAAGTATACTGTATTTCTCCTTTCATTCAGTAAAGTCATAATTCATTTCCTTCTTCAAATCCACGAAATTTGAATGTGAAAATTACCTTGTGATAAATTAGGAGAAAGTTGATATGTTCTTTGACTTAGAATAAAGGATTTATAGTTAAAATAATTTCTGTCAAAAATTTTCAGTGTGTTGACACATTGATAAGTACCTGAAAATTAAAATA
The DNA here is from genome assembly GCF_027475565.1 of Acinonyx jubatus. Taxonomy (NCBI): domain Eukaryota; kingdom Metazoa; phylum Chordata; class Mammalia; order Carnivora; family Felidae; genus Acinonyx; species Acinonyx jubatus. The sequence goes on from NC_069386.1 coordinate 89,666,884, forward strand.
TTTGTAACCCCTATGTATAGATTTTTATCCCTTTGAGAGGAATAGTATTCTTGATTGGAACATGAGACAGCTGCTACAGTATAAAATTATGGTTGATTTTATATTATGACTAAAATAGCCAATGGGAATGTAATTTAGAGAGATATAACACAAAACTTATTTTGCCTCTAAAATTTCTAAATACAACAGATTTTTCATGAGCCTGTATAATAAATAATTTAAAACCTCCATAAGTAAACTCAAATGAAAACTATAGGGATGTATTTTAGCATCATTATCTTAGAATACTTACTAAGTTATGGCAAAGATATGAAAAACTAAGAAAAACAATTAATATTTTGTTGTCAATAAAAGAGTTTTACCAGGTTAGGAAGTTGAAATGGCACAGATTAAGATGAGCAAAATAGTCTTATAATCATAAGTAAATGATATAAGTGGATATAGGTGATACCAGCTACATAATAAAATGTGTCTAAATTACATCATTACATATATAAAACAATTCGTATACCAATGAAAATGAAAACTTGCAAACATAAAATCTTACATTTCAAGTGAATTAGTCTTCCAAAAGAAAAAAAATTCTGAGGAAAGATAAGTTAATATTTTACAAATAAAATAATTAATTTAAATGTTTGGTTATTTTTATGAGAGAAAGAGAGTGTGAGCAGGGGACGGGAAGAGAGAGAGGGATACACAGAATCCAAAGCAAGCTCCGGGGTTCTGAGCTGTCAGCACAGAGCCCGACGTGGAGCTCCAACTCACCAACTGCAAGATCATGACCTAAGCTGAAGTTGGAGGCTTAACTGACTGAGCCACCAGGTGCCCCTACAAATTTTAAATCAAAGAAAATTAGTTTAAATTTAGGTTTTATAGAAAATGTTCTAATATTAAATGAAAAATTAAGTACAATTACCGTGTTTACAGTCTTTGAGGGGAAATTATTGTCTGTAAATTACTACTGTGTTTTGTTTGGTTGGTGATATAATTTCTTTCCATATGAAACCTCGCAGCTGGTTTAGTCTGGTTTTTCCCTGATGTCAGAAGAAATCTAAATATAAACTTCCTCTCTCTGACTTTTTGTGGACATGAAAAGAATATTTAGGTTGATAAAAGCTACCTAAATACACACATGCTGATTATATTTCTTACATATAGGACTGAATTTCTTACATATAGGAATGAATATATATATTCATTCATATACATGCGTTTATACGCACCCAGGCGCCTCCTGTTCAAGACAGTTGTTTATATTTGAGTCCATCCATAGTTCCTTGATCCCAGAGTTGGAGGTAGTTGTAGCTCTCGTTAGAATCAACATTTCTAATTAAGATTTTATTTCATCCTGCCCATTCCACCTTTCTCTAAATAAAATGTTATTTCTGTATTTTCAAATTCTAACATGTTTTAAGTATTTATGTGTATCTATTTTGGTGCTGGTAAAAATAATTTTCACTTGGAACATAATTCTTAAAATAGCTTTTTTTATTTCCTTTCCTTATATCCTCAATTAATTTAATGTGTATAATTTCATAATTTTATGTTCACGTAAATTTGTTAATTTATTTCCCACTTGAAACTATTTTATTTCTGTATGTGTAATCAGAATGGCATTTATCTAAACTTGTATGTAATTATGCTGTTGATAAATTAGCTCTTTTTGTTTGTCTCTTTCCTCTCTCTCCATTAGAATTTAACCTTTATGGACATGATCAGCTTTATTGCTATTTTTGTTAGTCAACATCATATCCCACATATTAGCATGGAGCTTGGGATCCAGAAAGTATAAAAGGAAGTAAATGAATGACTTAGATGAAAAAAAATGGCCAATAAGAAACTACTTAAAGCAAGTGTTTAAGTAATACAAATAATTTTCCTATAATAGTCTGAACTATATTCTGCTTCCCTGCACTAAATATTTAGTAGGATCTATTCTACCCACAGCCTTTGTTCATTAACTCTAGGGAATTAAGGAAGTTAGGTTGTGCTGCGTGGTATAAAGTTATACAGAAAATGACAAGTTATTAAAAACAGCAAAGGAAGAAGTTGAAAAATCTGAAAGATGGAGACGAGATTAGGAGAGGTCTCAGCTGTGCTTCTTGATGGACTTTGTCCTTCACCTTCGTATTTCAAGGGTCAATCAGTGATTTGAGTAGTTTATTTATTCAGAACCTCTCCTTCACTGGATTTCCTTTCTTGCTGAGATCACTCAAAACTCTGACCTCTTTCTGTCAATCAGTAAGACCGAAGTACTCTTAGTTTCTTCACGTAGCACAAGCTGAGGTCTACCCTCAGGTGAAAAGCTTTAAGAATGAGAAAATTACCCAGATCTTTCTCTTCTGAGTGTCCACTTACTTTTAGTTTTTTCCCAATTTTCTTGCTTACTTAGTTATTGGTAATATTTTAATCCTAAATTTATAAGTGTTATATACAGATGTTTAGTCCTATATAAAGTACTTCATCTTTACTAGAAGTAGAAATCCTCTACAATTTTTTAATTCTTTTTTTAAAGAAAAGAACAAGTAAAATAAATGCAGCATTTTCTTTTTAAAATTTATATTTTTTTAACTTTAATTCCTATACAGTGAACATACAGGGTTATATTGGTTTCAGATGTACAGTAAAATGATTCAACAATTCCATATATCATCCAGCGCTCATCAGGACAAGTGCACGCCTTAATCCTCATCACCTGTTTCACCCCTCCCCTCAACCCTCCTCCATCAGTTCTCTGTAACTCAGAATCTCTTTCTGGTTTTTTTTTTCTCTGTGTTTTTTCCTTTGTTTATTTGTTTCTTATATACAACATATGAATGATACCATGGTGTTTGTCTTTCACTGACTTATTTTGCTTAGCATTATACCCCCTAGCTCTATTCATGTTGCAAATGGCAATATTTCATTCTTTTTTTTTTTTACGGGTGAATATACATACCACATCTTCTTTACTCATTCATCTATTGATGGATATTTGGTCTGCTTCCATAATTTGGCTATTGTAAAAAATGCTGCTATGACTATAAGGGTGCATATATCCCTTTGAATTAGTTTTTTGTAATTTTGGGATAAATACCCAGTAATGTGATTACTCGCTCATAGGGCAGTTTTATTTGTAATGTTTTATTTTAAATTTTTGAGGAAGCTCAATACTATTTTCCACAGTGGCTGCACCACTTTGCAATAATGAAAGAGGTTTTTTCTTTTCTCCACATCCTCACCAACATTTGTTTCTTGTGGGTTTTTTTTTTTTAAGCTATTCTGACAGGTGTGAGGTGATCTCTCATTGTGGTTTTGATATGTATTTCCCTGATGGTGCGTGATGTTAAGTATCTTTTCATGTATCTGTTGGCCATCTGGATATCTTCTTTGGAGAAATGTCTGTTCATGTCCTCTGCCCATTTTTAAATTGTATTGCTTTTTGGGTGTTGAGTTGTATCAGTTCTTCATATATTTAGTATACTGACCCTTTATCAGATATGTCATTTGCAGATACCTTCTCCCATTCAGTAGGTTGCCTTTTAATTTTGTTGACTGTTTCCTTTCTGTGCAGAAGTGCTTTTGATTTTTATATAGTCCCAAAATACATCATACTTTCTCATGTGTAAACATCTAATTTTGACATTATAGAGGAATAATATTACCATGGTCCCCTAGAGAGTTTGCCTGCATATTTACAGACAAAGGTTTGAATTTCAGCTTATCTTAGTCGTTCCTGAATGCCTTTGTCATGACCCCGTGGATTAGACCTCAAGAAAATGGCTGCTTAGCTGCAGACTAAAATCACCTCCTTAGCAATAGAGCAAATTGTGTTGTAGTCATCTAGCCCATTTTGTTTCGGCATCATGTTTTTAGTTGGTGAGATTCTTAGAATCATAGGAGCTGACACCATTGGTATATTCTTCTTTCCTCTGATTACATAAGTGTTAGACTGTATACATCTAAAACTGGCTCATTTTATCTATGCTGGTAAATCATTCAGGCTTTCTTATTACCTTGGGCTTTATTTTTATGTGCTTATAAAAGATGATGAAGTCCATCAGGCAAAGATCATTAAGACCACATTAGAGTCTATTATCACAGATGCCAATCCCTCACAAAGTATGCCAAAAATTGTATGTAAAAATAGTACACAGAAAACTTGAATCTATGAATATTATTCATTTTTTCCTTTTTGATTCTTGCCAGAACTGTGCTAGGGGCATTTAATATATCATATCACTTTAATACATTTAGGAAGTTAAATGATTTAAAGTTCTTTTCTGTTTCTTGCTAGTGTAGTTGTAGCTTACACTTCATTCTGGGACTTAAATCGAAGTCTATTATTGGTTACAAGATGCTATTTGGAGCCCCCTCTTAGCAATATGCGTAATTCAAATACACCACTACTCCCTCACCCCCATCCCAATTAATTTACTCTAAGTTTTTCTGCTTCTCTGCCCAGTTTCCCAAACCCTCCACCACCAATTTGGAATCAGCAGTTGTCTCTAGAGAAATAGCTACCAATTCTAGACTCAGTTATTTACTCCTTTCCTAAAGTTTAGCCCAGCAACTTCTTATCAACCTGGTGGTTCTTCAATCGCTTCAAGGATATGATCTTTCTATGCTCTTCTAATTATTCTCAACTGAAAGTTTGAACAAACCTGTACAGTCCCATTACCAGAAGAAACACTCTTGCATTGGTATATTTAAAAGTATTAATTTACCTGTAATTTCCCTATAATCTTTTTTTTAAATTTTAAGTAGGTTCAAACAATTCCCACAACAAAAATTATACAAGATACATAAATATAGGAGTTATAAAAGTTATTTAAAAAGATATTTTTTGGAGGTTCCTGGGTGGCACAGTCAGGTAAGCATCTGACTCTTGATCTGCTCAGGTCATGATCCCAGGTCCATGGGATCAAGTCCTGCATTTGGGATCCACACTGGGCATGGAGTCTGCTTAAGATTCTCTCTCTCTCTTTCTCTTTCTTTCTCTCTCTCTCTCTCTCTCCCCCCTCCCTCTTCCCCTTCTCTGCTTACTTGTGCTCACATGTGCACTCACTCAGAAAAAAATAAAATAAATATATTTTTCCTTTATGGATCAAAAAAGCATCCCTCTGATCCCAGTATACTTTTTTGTTTTCATATTTCCTTCTGAAATATCCACAAACCCAGAACTTTACCCCAAAATGTGAATTATCAACTAAATGCGAGAACACTAATTCTCCCATTAGACAGATTCAACTGGAATAATAATAATATGGACAGTTCAGATAATGGCATGAAGTAATTTTGATATATGAAACAGAGCCCTCCAACAAAATTAAGGGCAGAATTTCATATGGGTTTAAAGTGTACCTCAGGACGCTCTCTGCCTGCATTAGAAATTGGCCCTGCCAGTTTTTTACTATGGGAACCTGAACAAGTTGTGTCCACTTTATAATCCTCATTTTCCCTATCTGTAAAATAGGAATGATTATCAATAATAATTAAACCTACCTATCTCATAAGGTTTAAAGGATTACAAGATTTAGTATATATAAAGTATGTGGGATATAGTGCATTTTTTGTTTATTTATTTATTTTGAGAGAGAGACAGAGAGTGCAAGCAGGGAAAGAGCAGAGAGAGAGAGAGAGAGAGAGAGAGAGAGAGAGAGAGAGATTGAATCCCAAGCAGGCTCTGCACTGTCAGCACAGAGCTCGACGTTGGGCTCGAACTCACAACTGTGAGATCATGACCTCAGCCAAAACTGAGTCAGAGGCTTAACTGATCCACCCAGGTGTCCCTGAAGTGCATGTTTAATGAAAAGAACATGCACTCCTCAAAAATAAGAGAGTAAGCAAGAAATAGGAGACTTGGGATCTTAGAGTCATTAATACAAGAAAATAAAGAAAGGGATGAAAGAATTTCTCTGGATCATGGGGCAGTTAAGTGTCAAAATGACTGATGTGTCACAGCATAGAAAGCAAAAAACTGAACTGCAAACTCCAAATGGCAAAACTTTTTTTTTTAAGTATTTTGTTTTGATTTGTTTTGTTTTTGAGAGAGAGAGAGAGAGAACGAAGAGGGGAGGGACAGAGAGACAGGGAGACGACAGAATCCGAAGCAGGCTCTAGGCTCCTCACTGTCAGCAACTGTCAGCACAGAGCCCAACTCGGGGCTCAAACTCACAAACCATGAGATCATGACCTGAGCTGAAGTAGGATGCCTAATCAACTGAGCCACCCAGGCGCCCCTAAATAGCATAACCTTTCTTAAAATGATATGTTAACTGATTTATCCGATGCTCATTTTAAATATTTTTAGAACTTTCTTGCAATGCTATTCATCAGTTCTATCTACAACAAAACAATATCCTTTCATATATCATAAAAGAAGCACAGAAAACTCATAGTGTTCTTAGAAAGTGAAGCCATTCATTAAAGTATACATGATTCTTATTACTGAATGTGTCTTACCACTTTCTTGACCATAAGCCTGTCTGAAAATTATAAAATTAAAGTTTATTTAAAACACCTACTTTAAAATTCAATTTTATTCATAAACTTACTAGTTTTCTTATAATTCAGGTTGAACTTGTTGATATCCAACATCACTATATTAACAAAATGTAACAATTTGTAGTTACTGTAACAGTACTTCTAAATATTGTTATTCAGGGGAATAAAGATCATGAAATTTCTCTGGAGTATTCAAATAACTGTGCAAGTAACTCAAATGAAAAACAATTGTTAACTAAAATAGAACTATTTAAGAATATTCATGCCTATTATTTTATTCAGCACTTGTTTTTACAAGTTCCAGAAACTAACCTAAAAAGAACTCCTTGGATTGTGTGTTATATCCTTTGTTTTTGCCCTTGTATCCAGCTGTACTAATAAGTTGAGGGGCGCCTGGGTGGCTCAGTCAGTTGAGCATCCGACTTCAGCTCAGATCATGATCTTCCGGTTTGTGAGTTTGAGCCCTGCGTTGGGTTCTGTGCTGACAGCCTGGAGCCTGCTTCTGATTCTGTGTCTCCTCTCTCTGCCCATCCCCACTTGTGCTCTGTCTCTGTCTCTGAAAAATAAATAAATGAATGTAAAAAAATAAAAGTTGATAAGAGATTTGAACAATATAAAAATAATATAAATCTTAGATAAATATTAAATAGTATTTTATAATAACAATGGAAAGATCCATAACCTTTCTAAACACCCAAACCTCTTTCTAAAGTTTTTTAAAATATTAAGTTTTGTTTTGAGAATTCAGCTAAGGATTTAAAGCTAATGTGAAAAAAGCAATTCAATTAAACAGATAAGTACTGGGGCACCTGGGTGGCTCAGTCCCTTAAATGTCAGACATCTCAGGTCATGATCTTGTGGTTTATGGATTTGAGCCCTGCGTCAGGCTCTGTGCTGACGGCTCAGAGCCTCCAGCCTGCTTAGGATTCTGTCTTTCCCTTCTCTCTTTCCCACCCCTGTTCATACTCTGTTTCTATTTCTTTCAAAAATAAATAAACATTAAAAAACTTAAAAAATAAAAAATAAAATAAATGGATAAGTACTTCATTATTTTATACATGTTAGTACCTGTAGTAATTAATTTTTGAGCTAAGGAATTAATTCAATTCACTTATGGCCTTGTAGAAGATCTTACTTTACTTACTGATAGCTGTTGCCCCTTACGGATGTCAATCATCTCATTATTGTTTTCGCCCTCCTATGTCACTAGGAAATAAATCTTTAGAATAATGCTGGTTATTCAGGGACAAAAGCATTGTGTTATTACTATAAAAATATTTTTTGACAAAGAAAAAAAAAAGGAATTGTTTCTTCCTTCAGATTGTTAGCAGAATTCAGTTTTCTCGTAGGGCCAAGCTATCACTTATTTGCTGACAATAAACAGAAAGACATTTTCAAAAATATTTTTTGCCGGTGCTTTGATTTCTATAACCAAGGAAAAAAAAGCTTCATTTCTGGAGAGCTTCTGACTACATACAGGAAGCGTTGGAAAGATGGTTGAAATAAGATGTTTTGGTCATAGTGATGAGAATGATGCTGTATTGTAGTAACCTAATTTAAGTGACTGAGCAGGAAAATAGACTGACAGAGCCTCATTCTTGAAATTTTCTTTGCATAAACTATTCTAAATAACTACATTGGTCACAAAACTCATACTTAGATACTTTATATTTTAAATCTATCACCTAAATTGATATGGAAGCAATGTAAACTATGAAAATGCTTGTTTTCATAGTTATTTATATATCTGCAATGCAGATTGAGTTAAATAGTATCATTGGTATTTTCTTGTCAGCTTTCCACCTCAATTTTGGACACATAATTCATCTCCATTGGTTTTGTACCATAAAAAACAAAACAAAACAACAAACAAACAAACAAAACTACAGTAAGTGTTCCAGTTAGATACACAGGAGAGTGTCTTTCATTTGCTTTCAATGCTGCAAATGAATTTTGGATTTATTTCTGTATTTACTTTCCCCATATATTGCTAATATAGCTGATATTTTGCTACATTACTTCCTCCTAGCTTATTTTCTATATTCTTTTATTTCTTTGAAATTTTTGCTAATCTCCTTAATGTATTTAAATTTCTATGTAATTACAACATTTTGATTTATTAATGTATCTGGTACCAAATCTTTAACCATTTAAAATAGACAAAAATCAGCAACTACAACAATATACCAACATAAAGAGTGAAAAAATATTAAACATAAAAACATAACAATTGAGCAGGCTACTAAAAATAATCACCATTAAAATGTAAACAACTATTATAAATACATTTGTATATTATTAAATATATTTATTAAATATGAGGTCCGAATAAGTTAGGAAAAATAAAATATATATGTGATTATAAAATATGCACAAATATACTTACAAACACATAAACTTCAGTAGCCCCAACCATGCACCATGATACCTATTTGATAATTAATGCCTAATACATACAAAATTGTGTACATTTTACAAATGTATTTGACAAGAATCTTACTTTCTGATTGTTGGTTGCAAAATTCTATATTTCTCCTTGTATGTTCAGATTATTTATACATTTCTATTTGTTTGGTTTTTGTCTCTACCTTTTCTATTCTACCTATCCATAAATGGCTGATGTGAATTAAAATGTCTTGTTTAGTAGACTTACCAGTTTTTACTCTAATTTTACCAATTTTATTTAATGCATGATGAATCTATTCTGTTGCAACATATTTGTAATTGCTATCTACTTTTGATGTATTAAAAATTTGATCATGATATAATAATCCTATTTATTCCTAATACTGATTTTTAAAGTCTATATAATCTTAATATATCTAAACCACAGATTTTTTTGTTCACTGTTATTAGCCTAATATTTTTATATCATACTTTCACATTCAACTTCCTTGACTACTTAGTCTTTATAGATGTCTCTTATAAAGAACAACAGACATTATTTAAATCAAATCTTAGAAGGCAATTTGGTACATTTACATTTGTTGTAATAGAAGTTATTTGAAAATACTCCAAAAAGTTAATGAAAAAATCTGTATAAGTTTTATTTTTATTTTCTAATCATTTATACATGTATTTCATAGCAGATACCCATACCACTTATTTACTAAAAAGAGAAGAGTTTTAGGATATTCTCACTAATTATTCCCCACCATTTTTATGCTGAATTTTAATTCTAGATGTGTGTGTGTATGTAAATCATTTTTTTAAATCTTAAATATTATCTATTCTGACATATCACTTCTAATTGCAAAGTATTTGGTCAACCATCCCTCACTATCTCTTTGATATCTCCAGCATTTGTTCCTTCTTTTATTTACTTTCTCCAAAGGTATTTTCTTTCTTTTTTTTTTTAAATAATTTTTGTTTGTTTGTTTTTTAGTTTACATTCAAGTTAGTTATTTTCTACATGTTTGTATGTTAAATCTGACCTAATGTTCATGATCTTGTTTATAGAATGGCCTTATATTTGCTTAATTTGTTTGGCTATAAAATTATAGACACAGTGTTATCTTGTTGAAAATAATACTGTATTCTTCAGAATAGATTCTTAAATCTTGCTATTGAACACTCAAATGCCAGGGTGCCTGGGTGGCTCAGTCAGTTAAGCATCTGACTCTTGATTTTGTGTCAGGTCATGATTTCACTATTCCTGAGTTTGAGCCCTATATTAGGCTCTGTGCTGACAGCATGGAGTCGGCTTGAGACTGTCTCCCTTTCTCTATGCCCTTCCTCCCACTCATGATCGCTGGCTTTCTCAAAAAAAATAAAATTAATAATAATAATAATAATAATAGGAAGAAGAAGAAGGAGGAGGAGGAGGAGGAGGGGGAGGAGGAGGGGAAGAAGAAGAAGAAGAAGAAGAAGAAGAAGAAGAAGAAGAAGAAGAAGAAGAAGAAGAAGAAGAAGAAGAAGAAGAAGAAATAAAAAGAAGAAAAGAAAGAAGAGAAAAAATATCTAATGCCAAGTTGACCCTGACTCACTTGCGTGTATAATCTCTTTTTGGAGACTTTATTTTTTTTTTTTTTCATTTCTTTAATGTTTATTTACTTTTGAGCCAGAGAGAGACAGAACCTGAGAGGTGGAGGAGCAGAGAGATAGGGAAACACAGAATCTGAAGCAGGCTCTAGGCTCTGAGCTGTCAGCACAGAGCCCTACAGGGGGCTGGGACCCACTAACTGTGAGATCATGACCTGAGCTGAAGTCGGGCACTTAACTAACTGAGCCACCAGGAACAATGAAACTTTTTTTTTTTATTATGTTCCTATTTTATATTCTTAAATGTCTCTATAATATATTTAAATTTGCTTTTTTCCCTATAATATATTTAAGTTTGCTTCTTTCCCCTTAGTAGTCTGTAGGCTTCTTTATCCTGAGGTTGTTAATCCTTCTTACATTCTATAAAAACATATCTTTTTTTGTTTAAGTCTTTTCTCTGTTCCTTTAAACTTTTCTCTTTCTGAGATTTGTGTCATTAGGTTTGTGGTAAAGAGATCACAGCATTTCTCTCTTATCCTTCATACACTGTATTTATTTTTATTAATTTTTATTATATGTTTATTGTTTCTTTATCCTTTTTTTCTACATTTTTGGGAGTGCCTCTGTATCTGAGCTACAAAATCAGTATTTTTTTATTTCTCAGCTGTATTCATTATATTATTTATCCAATCTATTATTTTCTGTACTTCAGCAATCACATTTGTAAACATAACATTTCCATGTGGATTCCTCTTAAAGTTTTATTACATAATGATTCTCTTGTCAGTGTTTTAATTTAGTGTGATTAATAGGCTTATATTTAATTATTTTTCTCTCTTTTGTGGCAGCCAGCTTCTGACAGAATTCATAGTACAGTTCTTGTTTTTCTTTGAAGATAATTGGTTCTCTTCATGTGTCTTGATATTCTGACATGTGAAAATCATCTGTGTGTTATGGGTACTTTTGTACTAAAAAGTACACAGGGGGCGCCTGGGTGGTGCAGTCGGTTAAGCGTCCGACTTCAGCCAGGTAACGATCTCACGGTCCGTGAGTTCGAGCCCCGCGTCAGACTCTGGGCTGATGGCTCAGAGCCTGGAGCCTGTTTCCGATTCTGTGTGTCCCTCTCTCTCTGCCCCTCCCCCGTTCATGCTCTGTCTCTCTCTGTCCCAAAAATAAATGTTGAAAAAAAAATTGAATAAAAAGTACACAGGAAATGGGCTGAATATCCAAATTAGGTTTAATAAATAAGAAGTTGAGTCATCTCTTGTATTAAGATCCAAATCACCATAAAATCATACTTCATTCCATTATACATCTCCTCATTTCAGAGATTTATCCTCTACCTCTATTCAGCATTCTCCCAGGTGACAGTTAGAAAGCACTCATTGACTGCAGTCCACAAACACTGGAATTAGGATTTAGATAGAAAAGTGACTTCTTAAGGCTGGTCAACTTCTTCCCCCTGTTTCTCTCATGTCCTCAATCCTGTGGTGTTTCTGCATGACCTGATTTTACTTACATGATATCTTCAGCAGCATGAAAGCAGGCATTTACTGTCCCAAAGCAAGAGAAATCTAGGGAAAAAAAAAACAAAAGAAAACACAGAAATTTATTTTTTTTTTATCATCCTACAGCCATGATCTGCCACCAAATTCGCATATGCATTTCAAAATAGTACCTTGTCATCCCAGATACTAACAGTTTACTCCAGGTCTTGATGTATTTTCCCTGTAATTTTCTTGATCATGGAAGAAGGAGTCAGCAATCTGTGGTTATTTTTAGTAATGTCTAGAAGATACTAACAAAGGCTTCTCTAAAACCCTATCATTTAAAACCTGTTAATGATTCTTTTTTTCTTTCTTTCTTTCTCTCTCTCTCTCTTTCTCTCTCTCTCTCTCTTTCTCTCTCTCTCTCTCTCTCTGTTTTAGCTGAAGGAATCACTAACTGACAAAATAACATGTACATTTTTAGTAACAAAAATATCCATATAAAAGTTATGAATATGTAAACCAATCTCAAAGTAATAAAATTCACTTAAAATCAAAGATAATAACTGACAACATATTGTATATTAATTTTAATATCTTATATATTAAGCATTAGGGTTATATATATAATTACATATAAATGCATATATATTTACAAATGTAAACATAATAAATAACATATTTTTTACAGAAGAATACCAATTAAATTTCATTTTGATCCTAATGAAATAGATATATTCAAACATTTTTGTTTTTCTTTAAAATTTCAGACCAAATTATATAACATATGTATGTTTTGAAATTTTATTTTATTTTATTTGTTTGTTTATTTTGAGGAGGGGAGGGGCAGAGAGAGGGAGCTAGAGAATCCCAAGTTGACTCTGAGCTAATAATAGAGAGGGGGATCCCATGAACTGTGAGGTCATGACCTGAATTGAAATTAAGACTTAGATGCTTAACAACTGAGCCACCCAGGTGCCCTTGTTTTGAAATTTTAAATAAAATATTTCTAATATTCTGATTTAGAGTATTTTCCCTCCATTAATTTTCCCTATAGTTTACCTATTTTCTCAGAATCTTCCAAGATAAGAACTTCAGAGGAAATCTGGAAGAAATAAGTTTGATTGCAGTAGGAATGAACACTTTATTCTCTGTAAAACCCAAAGCGTTCCCTTTATGGTTCAGTTTTGAAAATGTCATTATTTCTGTGACATGTTGAATTTCATTATCAAGGCCATGTACTCATTAAAGGTGTTCTTAAAAATACATGAATTGAGAAATCATATAATTAAACTTATACAAAAAAGAGTGCCCCAATGACTTAAAGTTAAATCATAACTATGGAATTTCATGAAGCATGAAAGTTAAAACTTTTACTTATGTTTTTCTCTATTCTCTGTAGAAAAAAATGATTTATGGTCAAGTCAGTACTTTCTATATAATCAAGCTATAAAACATAAAAACTTAAAATTCTGTTTAATATCAAATTACATATACAAATTTACCTGATAAATTGTATAATACATATTTTCTGTCAGTAGTCTTTTGTAGTGTTCAGGAAAATATTATTTTGATAAGACATGTTATATAATTCCATAAATTGAAATATGTTAAAATTATCTTTTGACATATAGATGACATCTATGTTTATTCTTTGATAAACAGCATTCATTAAAAGTTGCCCTGAGATAATCAAGATATGATAAATCAATGACAGATTTAAAATAACAAAAACAAATAAACAAGTTTCGTACATTCTTGGATTCTTTACCAATAAGCATGTTCTTAATAAGCACACTAACCTAGTAGTCACCGATCAATTAACTTTGTGCCACTGCAACACCAAGTACGATAGAGAAGGAAGAAAAATTCCAATTATATAGTAGATATTAAAATTAAACTTTTGACCAGAGAACCCATCTTATCACTATGTTCCCTAGGAGGGATCACAGGGATCACATCTGTTGAGAGATAAGTCATTCATGCTTATTCACATCTTGTAAGCAGTAGTGTTAACTGTTTTTGTTCCAGACTACCTTTCTAAGAGTGTATTTATTTGAAAGTGCCTTGGCCTATGGAGTTTGTCCCTCTGTAGTGAAGGGCAAATTTGCTTGCTTTGTATCCTATTATAGTAAGTCTATTTACTAAACTTAGTAAAGTTTGAGTTCCTCAGCCATGACGCAAACCCACTGTGTGCTCAGCATCTACTTCAGCCTCTTGTTTCACCATTATGGATGGTTGTTGGGGAGGTATTAGCAGAAACTTAGAGCTTAAGACAACACAAATGTATTCTGTCATAGTTTCTATAGGTCAAAAGTTTGGCATTTCATAATTCAAATCTGTATTCAGACTCTTATTGGACTGACACATAAGTTTTGAGTAGAGCTGTGTGGTTCTCATCTCAGGCTAAGAGGCCTCTTCCAACCTCATTAGTTGCTGATAGAATTAATTTCCACACAGCTATAGGGACTGAGGTCTCTGTTTTGCTGCAACCTGTTTCCCAGGGACTGCTTTCAGCTCCTACAGGCCATCCTGAGTTCCTTGCTAGCATGTTTTCATTATTTCAGGCCAGTCTGAGCATGTCTCTCTGACTTCCTATTCTGCAATCAGGCAAAGATAACCCTTTGCTTTTAGAGGACTCACTTGATTATGTTTGGCCCACTCAAGATAGTCTCCCTTTTGCCATATAACAACATAACCACAGGAATGAGATTTCAAAATACTCATAATCTCTTCCAAGAGTCAAAGGAGGTTTTCATACAAGGAAGAGCAGGGTCACTGTGATCATCTAAGAATGATACCTGGGGTGCCTGAGTGGCTTGGTCTGTAAGGTGTCCAAATTCGGCTTAGGTCATGATCTCGTGTTCGTGGATTTGAGGCCCTTGTCGGGCTCTGTGCTGACAACTCAGAGCCTGGAGCCTGCTTCAGAATCTGTGTCTCCTTCTCTCTCTCTCTACCTCTTCCCTTCTCGTGCTCTGTCTCTCTCTCTCAAAAATAAATAAACATTAAAAAAAATAAGAATGACCCCATCACAGTAGACAAGAGGAATTGACACATGTTATGTAACTTGCTATGCAATTAGTAATAAAGGTCTTTGTCTTTGAGAGAGGAACTTTGTAGTTTCTTCCAACATCTAGGAAACAGTATAAATTGTTTGCTGAAAAGTAGGGTAACATCTCAGGCAATTCACCATTTTGATAATTCTTTTCACCAAAGCAATAGATAATGTACTATCTGGAAAGATGCAAAATATATTTGAGAAGCTGATTGTTTATTTCTGCTTTAGGTTAATGATAATAGTAAGACTGTTTCTTTTTTTTTAATTTTTTTAATGTTTTTATTTTTTATTTTTGAGACAGAGACAGAGCACGAGCGGGGTAGGGGCAGAGAGAGAGGGAGACACAGAATCTGAAGCAGGTTCCAGGTTCTGATCTGTTAGCACAGAGCCTGACACGGGGCTCAAACTCGTGGACTGTGAGATCATGACCTGAAGTCAGATGCTTAACCGACTGAGCCACCCAGGCGCCCCAAGACTGTTTCTTTAAGACTGAGCAAACTGGCATAAATGGTGATGAAAGGATTCCAGAAAGGCAGAGGTTAGATGCTAGAATGTAACTTTCAGATGTAATTACCACCAGTATAAGTATATGGAGCACCTCCCTGAATTCTCATATTGGTTTCCTGACATGTGAAATGAGAGTAGAAATTGTAGTAGAAAGACGATACTGGAAACTTCTGAATGTGTCCTCCTGCCTCAGCCAAGATGGTACATCAGATATCTTCCTGAATCCCATCAGGAAATGCAGAGACTGGAAACTCCATCAAATACTGTAATGTGGGTTCCTTATCATATCCTCATTTATACCACTTGTCTAGATCCTGGAAGACTACATGAAACATGGAGAATGATGGCCAACTACTAACAACAAGATAGTTCCCAAACCAACTGTGGTGTGCTGGTAAGAGTCACTGCCACCTTACAAACAGGAAAATATGTTCTCAACTAAGCTTATAAATGAAAAAAAAATCACACTAATTATTTTTATGTGGAAAAGTATAGCAGTATAGATACACTGTCTTATTCAGGATTATGTTAATATTTTATTGTAAGAATATAGTCTTAAGGGAATTTGGTAGTCTTGAGCATTCCTGAGAACATCATGTTGATCCATTATATTGATGGTATTTTGCTATTATGGAAATTATTTGATAAACAGTAGGTGGTAGGTACTCTACATGCCATAGAAAGACCCATGTCTATAAAAAGATTGGAGATCAGTCTTAGGTAGATGCAGAGACTTGACAACTCAATGAAACTGTTAAGGCTCCAGTAATCTTGGTCCTGCTGAGATTTCTGCTTTAAGTTAAAGGTCATGTTGGTGCCCTCCTGTTAAAGATTAAATACGTGTGTTCCACTCAACAAATTCATATGTTTAGATCCTAATGCCCAATGTGATGGTATTAGGATGCAAGTCCTTTGGGATGTGATTAAAGTATGAAAGGGGAGCCCTCATAATGGATTCATATTCTTATGAAAGAAAATGCTTTCTCACATCCTTTGCCATGAAACACACAGCAAGAAGACATACCCATGAACCAGGAAATTGACCCTCACTTGACACTGAATCTGACAGCACCTTGATCTTAGGTCCTAGCCCCCAAATTGTGAGAAATAAATTTCTGTTCTTATAAGCCATATAGTTTATGGTCTGTGGCACTTTGTTATAGTAGCCTGGATGGACTAAATGAAAGACAAATGAAAGACTCATGTAAGTGAAACAGAAATCTGCCATCCCCCAGAAATGGTACATTTGAGGTTTATCCCAAACATGTACAGTTTTCATTTCATTTGCCTCTATTGCACCAAAGTCTCTTTCTCAAATTGCATCTGGGGCCTAAGGAAGGGGAAGCAAAAGCAGCTCAGTCTGGTTAAAAGGTGGGTTGATCCAATATGATGTACTGAGTGGAAACTGGAGATGAACTGCTACAACAGTATGAGCTAAGTAAGGCATGGCTCAGAAGAATGTCGGTGAAGGAAATACTCCTAGTGGCAGAAATGTGAGCAGAACACCTAGTCAGTCATTTTTTCTGAAGGTTGAAATGGCTCAAATTAAGAACATTCACGGACTATTGGTGTGAGTAATGGCTCAACTGGTTGGCCAAAGGCCTAGAAGTAGAAATTTTAAAAGACTAACTGCAAGAAAGTTTGGGGAAAAGGCCTCTGTATAAAACTGTGTAAGCATAAAGTGGTAGATCTTCGTATTTCATGTTTATGTCAACTACAGTGCATTACCAAAAGATTATTTCATGCATATAGAAAAGATAATTTTTCTATGATTCCTAGCCTTTCTCATTGGCCAGTACAGCGGTGTATGTCAAAAAGAAATGACTGATCCTCAGAACTCCAAAAACATTGCTGTTGAGAATATGACTTATTTTGCAGAAGGATCATGATCATGGAATCAAGTTTTCCTAATCTAGCCTTTATCTTCTGGAAGCAGTAATTCTAGTGGAACAATAGATTGCACTATTTAATTATAAATAAGACTTCAGCTCAAAGAAATCTTCCTGACTGGTTAGAGTAATATTCTTGAAGAAACAATAACTTCACAGAACCGGTAGCTAATATATTATGTTCAAATATATGGAATCAAAAGATAGAAGTATCTCTGGTCTCTCTAACAATTATTTCTAGAGCACCACTCTGAGAATTTTTTTCTTTTTTTTAAAATTCCTGAATCCTGTGTTTTTCTCTATCAGAGGTCAGGGGTCCTGGAACTAGGAGCAGATGAAATTGCTTCCAGTAGGGGACACAGGCAGATGTTGTAGTTATTATTACTTTGCAGTCTGGGATCTCCATATGGAACAGCAGACAAAAGAATTTCTTTACTTGAGTGGATCATTGGCTCTGATGACCACAAGAAACTAGATTTGCTGTTACATTATGGGTGCAGGAGAGTGTATGGAACCCCTGAAGCCCACTTCATTCTTCCATGCCTGATGATAGTGGTAAATGGACAGTTACCATAGTCATGGGTGACAAAGGGTAAAACAAGTAGGGGTTTGACTTCTTCAGAATAATGTTTGAGATCAACCAACCTAGAATTTCTGAAATACTAACCACAGATAAGGGAAATCTATCTTTGGTACTGGAGGAGGCAGAAAGTTTCAGCTTTGGAAAAAGTTGGAGCAATAAGGAATGCAGTTTGTTCCAATAACACTCCCAAGTTATGTCTTTTGTAGATAATGCAGACTGTGTTCCTAGACTACTCCAAGATTTGTTACAATTTTGGCTTCTTTCTGGTCTAAATAAGATTTTGTTTTGTTTTGTTTCAGTCACTTGAACTCAAACTGAATACTAATAGAAAATTCTATGTGTAAAAGAGATTGGTCCAGAAAAGCTTTTTCAAGTTAAAGAGCAAACAGATGGGAATGGAACACTAGGGAATTCCAATATTTAAGGTTTGTGTAGAGGATGAAGTCCTTAAAGACAATAAAATTGCTGAACCAAAAGGTAGTACAAAGCTAATGATGTTGAAGTTATTAATCCAAAATAATATTTCAAGTAGGAAGAAGTGGTCAATGATGTCAGTTATCATAAAGAACTACATAAGATAAAGATATAAAATTATTTTTATTTATTTTTTCTTTAATTTGGTAATTACTAGGTATTTGGTTAATAGGATAGCTTCTCTGATTTTAAAACTCAATAATACTTCCCTTGCATTAATTTTGATCTTACTCCATTGATATATTTTCATATTAGCAGTATTTTTCTTTATACCCACTATTTTCAAGTGGTTCATATCTCTAATATCCTTTTCTATCCTTTTCTTGGAAAACTCTATGCTTATTTAATATTTTTAGTCTTGATATTCCATCAATCCATTTGAAAAAAGGAAATATGAGAAAAGAGGTATGAGCATAGATGTGTTAATATCCATATAATAATAATGAATAATCCAAAATGAATGGTAGTAATAATATAGGGGTGAAAATATTTGAAGAAATAATGTTTAAGAATTTTCTCATGTTCGGGGCACTTGGGTGGCTCAGTAGCCTGAGTTTCTGACTCTTGGTTTCGGCTCAGGTCAAGATATCATGGTTTATTGAGTTCAGCCCCGCATCAGGCTCTGTGCTGGTGGTGTGGAACATGCTTGAGATTCTCTCTCTCTCCCTTTCTCTGTCCCTCCTCCACTTGTACTGTCTCTGTCTCTCTCATAAAATAAGAAACGTAAAAAAATAAAAAAAAGAATTTTCTCATATTCAATGAAGATAAGAGACCTTCTACTTATTGCCTTCAGAAAGTGAAAAAACAAACTATTTAAAAAAATATTCAGGGCACCTGGGTGGCTCAGTCCTCGGTTAAGCGTCTGACTTCGGCTCAGGTCATGATCTCACAGTTCATGAGTTTGAGCCCTGCATCAGGCTCTGTGCTGACAGCTTAGAGCCTGGAACCCACTTCAAATTCTAGGTCCCCCTCTTTGCTCCTCCCCTGCTCATGCTCTGTCTCTCCCTCCTTCAAAAATAAATAAAAAACATTAAAAAATATTCAAAACCAGCATAGTGTAATTTAAAAACAGAACACACATCAATTAAAATGTGCATATTCTACGGGGCGCCTGGGTGGCGCAGTCGGTTAAGCGTCCGACTTCAGCCAGGTCACAATCTCGCGGTGCGTGAGTTCGAGCCCCGCGTCGGGCTCTGGGCTGATGGCTCAGAGCCTGGAGCCTGTTTCCAATTCTGTGTCTCCCTCTCTCTCTGCCCCTCCCCCGTTCATGCTCTCTCTCTGTCCCAAAAATAAACGTTGAAAAAAAAAAATTTTAAAAAAATGTGCATATTCTTTCCAACTACATACAAAAATGACAGTATACTAAAAATGTACTTTTATACACTAGCAATTAATGACAAAAATGATTAAAAAAACTATTTAAATTGCATCCAAATACATGAAATACTTGGGGATAAATTTAACAATATATGTGAGGAATCAAGCTCCTGACCACAATGAAATGATGTGTGGTTTTTTGGACCGAAACATAAGCAATTACAAAAGCTTTATCTGGCAAACATCATGGGGAAAAGCTGCCCTCCCCACACCAGATTTGGTGCACATCAAGTGCACTGCAGTATCTGAGGAAAGTTACAGTTAAGGACTGATATTCCCCTAGCTGGCCATCTTTTTATGCTTAGCTGCATTCGTAGTTTAGGTGCCTCCATTTGAAAGTCACCTGTAAAGGAAATTTGAAGACACTGTTCTCCATTCTCAGCTCTCAATATTTTTCCACTTCTATTCCTTTCCCCATCCCTATCACCTGTCTGTCTGTCCATAAAATTGAAGGTGTCTTTCTGGGGGGAGACTTTCTCGATAGTGTAACAATCCCTTCACCTCTCCATGTACTGATTCACCTGAGTGATATTCCATGCAGGGAAAATGGAACAGGAGGCAGTTGCCATCTTCTCTGTTTTTAGATTCTCGCTTATACTATGGCAGTAAATGATTAAAGGGTTGACTGTCACTTTCATTTTTGGCTTGTTGCTTTGTCTATCCTGATACCTGGCAACTCAAGTTCTCCCTCCATCTCGGCTGAGCTCCTGGCAACGAATTTAAGACTCATACACTGAGAAGTACAAACATTTTTGAGAGAAATTGAAGAAGAAAAAGACATGTTACATAAAAGGATTGTAAAAATCAGTATTTTGAAAATATCAATTCTCCCAAATTAATTTATAAATTCAGAATAATCTCGTATTTCCAGTAAGATTATTGTTTTATGCACTGACAAGCAACTTCTAAATTTATGGTAAGATAATAGATATAAAATAGCCAAAGTAATCTGAAGTGAATAAACAAATTTGAAATATTTATACCTGATTTAGTTATAGTATTCAAGAGAGTTAATTACATTAAGGAGAAGACGTAATTACAGGTTACATTAAGAGGTAATTACATTAAGGATAGGTGTATATATATTAATGGAACAGATTATGTAGTACAGATATACTCACACAATCACTTCAAGTGATTTTGTTGTTGTTCCAGATTTCTTTTAAATAGTCATATGAAACTGATTTTTAACTTCCAGAAAAGTTGAAAATAGGGCACTGACATTTCCCAAACACCCTTCACCCAGCCTCCCATAATGTTAACATCTTACATAACTGGAAATTTGTTAAAACCAATATATCAGTACTGGTAAAATACTGTTAATTATTGACTTTACTTGGATTTCACCAGATTTTCTATGCTTTTTTTTTTTTCTGTTCCAGGATGCAAACCAAGATACTACACGTTGTATTTAGTCTTCATATCAGTCTCCTGCAGTCTGTGACAGTTTCTCTGTCTTTCTTTGTTGTCCACGATCTCGACACTTTTGAAGAGTGCCCTAGTCTCTGCTTTTCTGAGAAATCACAGGACAATTCAATTGTTTAATATGCTTAAGTCATATTTATATCTATTGAATGCTTTATATTTTGAGTTGTTTTCCTGATAATAACTAAGCAAAATTGAAGTCATTTTATTAGATAAAAATATTTGCCAACATGTTATCTCAAGTCTCTGTGAAATGTCCTTTATCACTTGCCAGGAAGTTACCATTTTGGCATCTCAGGCCAAAGTACAGAATACTAAATCCTTTTCATCCTCACCATCTAATCAACCAACTGTTCAATTACACATTGCCATTTTCCTTCCAAAATCTCAAATTTCAACTAGAATAAGAGTTAAAACTACAACCTATGCCCTAAAATCTTCTAATTTTGTATAATACCTTTTGCTGAAATTTTTCATTTTCAAATGTTTTGACTATATAGACACCAAAGTTGTATAGGTACATAATTAGCACCTTGTTAATTTATATAAAGTCATTGCTAAATTACTTTCTTTTCAATTATAGTAGTCATTGAATACTGCATATTCAAGACTAATTGTTGTATTACTAAGTTGCACCATCTTGTTTTTCTTTTATAATTCATTTTGTAACCCATATAGGTATCAACATAAAGGCAAATTAAAAGATTAAGAAAAAATATTCTTTATCTATGCTTGTTACCAAAACCCAAGTTCAGTAGCCCATTGCTTGAAAAGCCAATACCCAGCAAATGAGTTTTGAGTGGAATGGAATACAAGCTGTATTCAGGAGGCCAGCCACCTGGGGAAAAGGTGGACTCTTGTCCAAAGGCTAACCCCTAAGTTTTCTTCCTGGCCCAGGGATTTTTAAAGGGGTTTAGGGTAGTTAACCTGTTAAGGAAGCGTATTGGTCTATAACATTTCTTGATTACATGCAGATTCGATGGTACCAGCTGTAGACATCATGGTGCTCAGAAGTTGTACCCGGAAGTCTAATCCCTCAGTGCCTAGGTGTTCTGCAAAAGGGGTCTGGATCCTTGAAGCCAGGGAGGGGTTGTGCATGAGGATCTAGTTTCCGTTTAATGACTGAGAAGTGCTTCATTATTATTTTTTTTTAGGAAAAATGTATGATCTATAACTATACAAAGAAAGGATTAATCGTGTGGGCTATGGGTACTTGTTAAAGCTTAAAGACTACTAGGTTGGCTGGAGGGGCCAAGGTGGCTTCATGCTCAGTAATTTGTTTCAGTTTAGATATAAATCTACCTTTTAGCCCTTCATGTGCAATTAGATATAGAGAGGTATTAACTTATTTTCATAACCACATATTTGACTTTAGTTTATTTGCCAAATTACATTTATAATAACCTGCCTTAGAGTTTTAATTAAGGCTACTGAGTACTATACTTTAAAAATCGAAATGTAACTTAAATACCATAAATTCATTCTTTTAAATTATACAATTCTGTTTGCTTTAGCACATTCACAAAGTTCTTCAACCATCATGCCACCACTCTCTACTTCCAGAATATTTCATCCACACAGTAAAGTATGTACCCATTAGCAGCCACTCCCTCTTCCTTCTCCTCCACTGTTTTTGGAAACCATCAGCATACTCTTTTTATAGAAATGCCTATGTTGAATGTATATATACATGGAATTACATAATATGTGACTTTTGTGTCTGGCTTCTGTAATTTAATATAAATATTAAAAAATTCCACCATGGAAGAGAGATCACAACCAACACCAAGAAACACAATTATTAGAGAATATTGTGAAAAATTATATGAAAACAAACTAGATGACGTGGAGGAAATGGACAAATTCATAGACACCCACACACTACCAAAACTCAAACAGGAAGATGTAGAAAATTTGAACAGACCAATAACCAGCGAAGAAATTGAATCAGTTATCAAAAATCTCCCAACAAATAAGAGGCCAGATGGCTTCTCAGGGGAATTCTACCAGACGTTTAAAGCAGAGGTAATACCTATCCTTCTCAAGCTATTCCAAGAAATAGAAATGGAAGGAAAGCTTCTGGACTCATTCTATGAGTCCTTGATTCCCAAACCAGACAGACCGCACTAAAAAGGAGAATTACAGGACAATATCCCTGATGAACATGGATGAAAAAAATTCTCAACAAGATACTAGCAAATCCAATTCAACAGTATATTAAAAGAATTATACACCATGGTCATGTGGGACTTATTCCTGGGCTGCAGGGCTGATTCAGTATTTGCAAAACAATAAATGTGATACATCATGGTAATAAAAGAAAGGATAAGAACCATAGGATCCTGTCAATAGATGCAGAAAAAGCATTTGGCAAAATACAGCACCCTTTTTTAATAAAAACCCTCAAGAAAGTTGGGATAGAAGGAACATACCTTAACATTATAAAAGCCATATGAAAAGCCCACAGTTAATATCCTCCTCAATGGGGAAAAACTGAGAGCTTTCCCCTGAGATCAGGAACACGACAGGGATGTCCACTCTCACCGCTGTTGTTTAACATCATGTTGGAACTCCTAGCCTCAGCAATCGGATAACAAAATGAAATAAAAGGCAAAAAAGTAAAACTTTCACCTTTCACAGAGGACATGATACTCTATATGGAAAACCTGAAAGACTGTATCAAAAAGCTGCTAGACCTGATACAAGAATTCAGCAAAGTCACAGGGTACAAAATCAATGTACAGAAATGAAGCAACCAACAATGAAGCAACAGAAAGAGAAATCAAGAAATCCATCCCATTTATAATTGCGCCATGAACCATAAAATAACTAGGAATAAACTTAACCAAAGATGTAAAAGATCTGTATGCTAAAAGCCTTAGAAACCTTATGAAGGAAATTGAAGAAGACACAAAGAAATGGAAAAACATTCCATGTTCATGGATTGGAAGAACAAATATTGTTAAAATGTCAGTATTACCCAAAGCAATCTACACATTCAATGCAATCCCAATTAAAATTGCACTGGCATTCTTCACAGAGTTAGAACAATCCTAAAATTAGGATGGAACCACAAAATACCCTGAATAGCCAAAGCAATTTGAAAAAGAAAACCAAAGCAGGAGGCATCACAATCCCAGACTTTAAGCTTCTATTACAAAGCTGTAATCATCAAAACATTATGGCATTGGCACAGAAACAGACACATAGATAAATGGAATAGAGAACCCAGAATTGGACCCACAAATGTATGGCCAACGAATCTTTGACAAAGCAGGAAAAAAGACGGTCTCTTTAGCAAATGGTGCTGGGAGAACTGGACAGCAGCATGCAGAAGAATGAAAATGGACCACTTTCTTACCTCATACACAAAAATAAACTCAAAATGGATGAAAGACCAAAATTGAGACAGGAAACCATCGAAACTTTCTTTGACCTTAGCTGCAGCAAATTCTTACTCAGTATGTCTCTGAAGGCAAGGAAAATAAAAGCAAAAATGAACTATTAGGACCTCATCAATAAGCTTCTGCACTGCAAAGAAAACAATCAACAAAACTAAAAGGCAACCAACAGAATGGGAAAAGATATTTGCAAATGACATATCAATAAAGGGCTAGTAATCAAAATCTATAAAGAACTTACCAAACCCAACACCTAGAAAACAGATAATCCAGTGAAGAAATGGGCAGAAGACATAAATAGACATTTTTCCAAAGAAGACATCCACATGGCCAACAGATACATGGAAAGACGTTCAACATCACTCATCATCCGGGAAATACAAAAGAAAACTACATTGGGATACCACCTCACACCTGTCAGAGTGGATAACGTTAAGAACTCAGGAAACAACAGATGTTGGCAAGGATGTGGAGAAACGGGAAGCCTCCTGCACTGTTGTTGGGAATGCAAACTGGTGCAGCTTCTCTGGAAAACAGTGTGGAGGTTCCTCAAAAAATTAAAAATCTACGACCCAGCAATAGCACTACTACGAATTTATCCAAAGGATACAGGAGTGCTGATTCATAGGGGCACGGGTACCCCAGTGTTTATAGCAGCGCTTTCAACAATAGCCAAATTATGGAAAGAGCCGAAATGTCCATCAATTGATGAATGGATAAAGAAGATGTGGTTTATATACATAATGGAATACTACTTGGCAATAAGAAAGATTGAAATCTTGCCATTTGCAGCAATGTGGATGGAGCTGGAGGGTGTTATGCTAAGTGAAATAAGTCAGAAAAAGACAGATATCATATGTTTTCACTCATATGTGGAGTTTGAGAAACTTAACAGAAGTCCATGGGGGAGGGGAGGGGAGGGGAAAAATAGTTTCAGAGAGGGAGGCAAACCATAAGAGACTGCTAACTACAGAGAACAAACTGAGGGTTGATGGGGAGGCGGGAGAGAGGGGAAAATGTGTGATTGGCATTGAGGAGGGCACTTGTTGGATGAGCACTGCATGTTGTATGTACACAATGAATCACGTGAATCCACTCCCGAAGCCATGAGATCACTGTATACATTGTATGTTAGCTACCTTGACAGTAAATTACATTTAAAAATAAAGATTCCACCATGTTGTGGCATATATCAGCACTCCATTTTGAAGTGTATAGATACACTGTATTTTACTTCTTTTCATCAGTTGATGGACATTTGGGTTGTTTCCCTGTTTTGGCTGTCAAAGATGATAATGCCATGAACATTCTTTCTGTCCGCAACTACGTGGATAGAACCAGAGGGTATCATGCTAAGCTAAATTAGTCAGTTAGAGAAAGATGAATATCATTTGACTTCACTCAAATGAGGACTTTAAGATACAAAACAGATGAACATAAGGGAAAGGAAGCAAAAAGAATATAAAAACAGGGAGGGGGACAAAAACATATGAGACACTTAAATATGGAGAATAACCTGAGGGTTACTGGAGGGGTTGTGGGAGGGGGGATGGGCTAAATGGGAAAGGGGCATTAAGAAATCTATTCCTGAAATCATTCTTGCACTCTATGCTAACTAACTTAGATGTAAATTGAATGAATGAATGAATGAATGAATAAATAAATAAATAATGCTGCAGTGAACATACATGTACAATTTTTCCTGTGAACATGTTTTCAGTTTTCTTGCATATGTACTTAGGAGTGGAATTGTTGGGTCTGTACCAGCTCCATGCTTAACTTTATTGAGGAATTGCTAAACCATTTTCCAAAGCAATTGCAACATTTTATACTCCCACCAACATGTATGAGGGTTCCAGTTGCTACACATCCTCCTGGACAGGGACACTGTTATTGACTATCTTTTAATTATAGCTATTCGAGTGGCAGTAAATTCTGTCTCATTGTAGTTTTGATTTGCATTGCACAGATGACTAAAATTGCTGGAAACCTTTTTTCATGGGCTTATTTGAAACTTCTACACTTTTAAAACTAGTTTTCCAATATATCAGGAGAAATGTGGCAGGGCAGGGGTTAGAAAAACTGACTTAAAAGTTAATTGCAGAATACTTTTAAACATCTTTCATAATCTCAAACCATCCAGTTTACATTTAGTCAGCAAAAAAATTTGGTCAATGTAAAGAAACAACAATAATAATAAAAACAATAAGAGCTATACATTTTAAAATCCCATTACTCTCCTTAGGAAAGAGTTTAGATACTGTGTCTAGATGAGCACTTGTTATAAAAAAGATTGAATCACAATGAAAATATTTATATTATCCAAACTTTCAGAGTTCTTTCAACCAAAGCTATTTTATTTTCACATTCATTAAGTTTATTCTCTCTATATTTACTCCATTAGGTCCATCATGACTTACACAATGCTATTTCCTTAGATCTGTTTCTTCATCTGAGTAAGTCAATGTAAATAGCGTTCAAATTAAATGGTTAAATATATATATCTAAGTTATATATAAAATAATAT
The DNA here is from genome assembly GCF_027475565.1 of Acinonyx jubatus. Taxonomy (NCBI): domain Eukaryota; kingdom Metazoa; phylum Chordata; class Mammalia; order Carnivora; family Felidae; genus Acinonyx; species Acinonyx jubatus. The sequence continues at coordinate 89,694,079 of NC_069386.1, forward strand.
GTGTATTAAAATATAACACTAATTATTAAACCAAAAGCACCTCTCATGAGAGTCAAGGTTTTTTTTTTTAATTTTTTTTAATGTTTATTTTTGAGACAGAGACAGAGCATGAGCAGGGGAGGGGAAGAGAGAGAGGGAGACACGGAATCTGAAACAGGCTAGAGGCCCTGAGCTATTAGCACAAAGCCCCACGCAGGGCTCAAACTTGTCAACTGTGAGATCATGACCTGAGCAGAAGTCAGATGCTCAAACAACAGCCATGCAGGTGCCCTGAGTCAAGGTTTTACATAGAAGAAGAATAATCTAATTGGCCAGTAAGGCATGTAATAAATTTATAAACAAAATTTTTGCTTGAAAATTGTAATGAAACCATAGGTAATACTGAAGATAAAAAATGAAAAAGTATGGCGTCTGACTCTTGATTCCTGCTAAGGTAATGATCTCATGGTTCATGAGTTTGAGCCCCAAGTTGGTTTTTGCACAGACACTATGGAACTTACTTAAGATTCTCTCTGTCTCCCTCTCTCTCTCTGTCCCTCCCCTGCCTGCACTCGCTTACTCACAATCTCAAAATAAATAAAAGTGAAAATTTAAAAAAAATGAAAGTTATTCATCAATCTTTCCTCTGAAATTTCAAGAGCTTTCATGTAAAGTTCACTTGGAAATACTTTAGATAATTCCTAAAGAATTGAGTTCCAACAGCTACAGAAGTTTAATTAACATGCTGTTGTTAATCAAACTTTCTTTGGTACTGACTGCAAAAAAGTTAAATGACAAATTGTCATGCTTATGGTGTTAGATTTTAAAAAAATGAATTTTGGGGGGCACCTGGGTGGCTCAGTCAGTTGAGTGACCAACTCTTGATTTCAGGGTCGTGAGATCAAGCCTCAGGTCAGGTTCCACGCTGAGTATGGAGCCTAAGATTCACTCTCTCTCTCTCCCTCTGCTCCTTTTCCCCACTCTCTCCCTCTCTCTCAAATAAAAATAAATGTATTTTTTCTAAGTGAACTTTTTAAGAGTACCTAGATACCAAGAAAAATTCAAAGTTTTTCATTTAGAAGGAAGTTAGAGAACATATATATTACTTGTGCTCTCCGCTATCACCTTCTAATGTGTCTATTTCTAGGGCATTGTATTGTAAGTTGCTTATACTCAAGTGTGCAAGAGTACTAAAACTGATCAATGATTAGTACTTTCAATTTTTTGCACTTGTCACTACACAGTTTAGCGATAGTTCATTTTATCTAATACCTTCTACTTTTTAAGTTTTTTACTAATTTATCTTATATTGCATATTTTAGTGCAATATATTATATTTATATTTTAGTGCATCATGCACTAAAATGTAGCTTTCGTGAGGGCAGGGTTTTTTTCTACTATGATCATAGTTCTATTCCCAATGTTTGTAAACATGCCTACCTCAGTTAGGTGTTCAATAATTATGTGTTAAATAAAATGAATGAATTATTCTGAGATTGAAAGCTAAATGTTATACACCGCACCACCCAACTTTTCATTCAACAAATATTCACTCAGCATCTAATGGGTTTTAAGTATTCTGATATTATATAGGAATACACAAATGAGCTTGTAGTCTTTTCCAAATGTTATTATTGAAATTTATGGAATTTTATCACTATGTGTCACACATAACAAACCTTAAATTTGTGCTATATAATGGAAGATTTTTGAAATAGGATTCCATTATGGATTAATGCATGCTTTCTATTTTGCTGTAAGACATATTTCCTGACTCTGACAAGGTGTATTAAATCACTCAATGGTAAGATAGTGTTTTTTTCTCAGTATTTGAGTGTTTTACTTACCAGGAATTACCTGTTCAAGTCACAAAGCTATTTATATCAATTGTAGGTGTTATTATATTTAAAATAATTTTATTTCCTATGGACCAATGAGATATGGGTATAAAATAATACAAATTGTTCTTTCGATAGAAAATAGTTGAAATGTTTCTGAAAGATTGATAAATAGGACAAAATAAAATGCTGCTGGATTAGGTATGGGTAAGAATTTTTTAAAGCTGATATTAAAAACTATAGAAAGTGATGTCAGATGAGTATACTTCTCTACTTTAAGAAAAAATGAAAATTATATTTAAAGCACATACAAATAGGTCAGGTATAAAATTTTTATGATTCTCTGAAATTTAGTCTATCATATGTAGACTTTTGGGGTCTGATACAATAGATGCTTTAGAGTGTTTAACATGAATTAAAATCTCACCTGTGCCATTCATAATCTATGAGTATCTACATAAAAATGGTTAATTTCCTAATCTTCAGTTCTCTAATCTGTGAAATTTTGTGATATTTCATGACTTAAAAAACGTAAATTCCAAAACAAAAGCATTCAAAAATTAAAAGATGATGTCACAACATTTAATTATCAAGTTAAAGGTAAATTTTAAATCACCCAAAATGTTAATTATCCCGCAGTTTTCATCTTTGTGTTTCATGACAAGTATTTCAAACATATGTCAATTTATTTCAGTTTACTTTGACCTCAGTGGAATGGTTAAGAGTGTATTGGAGAGCACATTCATGTTGGGTGTTAGGGTATAGGTTGTTTCATATAAGCTCACTTCCTTTGTATAATTATGAATACTTTGGTTTTGCTGGTATGATCAAAATTGCCTTTGTTAATTAATATTTTACGTATTGAATGCATGTTGAAGTATTCCCATAACAACATTCACATATCTTTGTATTTTTTTCTATTAAAGTACTTACAAAAATGGTAGCCTATAGAGAATAATGAAATATTGGAAAATTCAGTGAGTATTAGGAGGTAGTATCAAATAAAGCAATATTCTAATTTTATAGCAGGTTAACAGCACATGTCAAATTTGCCAATATAAAACTTTTATTTACTTAGAAGCATTAATAAATTCAGTGTATCCACATTAAACTTGTACTTATGTATGTGCTTCATGAGTATTCAAGTAACAGTATTTTTAAATATATAAATACTTGGAGTGAAACTGAATATTAAGTATCCCTAGGTAAAAGCTACAACTTTTAATTATAATATATGACTAAATTTACAGAGAGGAGGTTTGAATTTTGACTTACTAAGGAGATTGACTTATATAAAATATAACTAAGGACTTGAATGTTAAATACACATATCTTTTCTAATCACTAATTCCCCACATCCTTGTCAGATGCAACAGAAAGTATATATGGAATGAAATGAAATATTAAATCTTGATGAAGTGTTTTAACTCTGTGTTTTTTTTTTTTTAATGTTGATTTATTTTTGAGAGACAGAGCATGAGTTGGGGAGGGGCAGAGAGAGGGAGACACAGAATCTGGAGCAGGCTCCAGGCAATGAGCTGTCTGCACAGAGCCTGACACTCAGAGCCTGACACGGGGCTTGAACTCACAAGCTGAGAGATCATGACCTGAGCCAAAGTTGGTCGCTTAACCAACTGAGCCACCCAGGCACCCCTCTTGATGAAGTGGTTTAAATCATACCATCTCCAACATGGTCATATAGATTTTTAATATTCTTTAAAATGTTTAAATTTTTTTTTTAGTAAAATTTACCTTCTAAAATGAAGCATATGATCTCATGGTAATTTTCAATGACAAAAAACTCCATATCCCCTTTCACATTTGTATTTATAAACTAAACAATTGATCAGTAGGCAGACACCTATAAAAAAAAAAAAAGCTCATGGCAAATACCCCATCAATGTCAGGGCAAAGGAAGTTTGGTGTTTTATCTGTTTCCCTAGCCTATAAGAACAATGGGAACAACAACAACAACAACAAAAAGATGTAAGTCATAGTATTGCTGAATAAGTATTGAATAAATGACTTACACTGAAATGATGAAGGTCAAAAAGTAGGAGAGATGGAGAGAAGGAAAGAAGGAGAAAGTGAAGAGAAAGAGTCTTGTTTTGACTTAAGATAATGGTAGAAGCTTTGAGATTTTGAATATCTCTTAACCAATTATTTAGTTGCTCTCTTAAAAATGCATTTGTCCTCGCTTAGAAAAGACTTGAAGTGGTGTTGAATCTCTCTACTAGCTTTTGATTAAATTTTCAATGATAAAGGATACCTGTCATATGTCACTGCTCAGTAAGGACACCATTCTTCAGTCCAGTGACAGAGAAAGTAAATGCAGAGCAATAGAAAAAGGTCAATTTAATTATAGATACTAAGCTACATAAAATATTCTAATACTGCCAGTGCTTATAAATGGATTATTTAAAAAGTACTCAGATCAGAGAAAACTACCTGTGTGACTCTGAGACTATTACCCACTATTAATTGTCAAGTGAGATTTTATTGATCTCATCCATCAACTTTTTTTCTTCTTTTTTTTTTTCAAATTTCTGAAACTAGTTGTTTTGGTATTGATTGTTCCTAAAGGCTCTGACTCACTTCCCCTGTTGTGCTAATATGAACAGAGATTTGTAAATATGCACTGTTCTTCTAACATACTTGTCATTAAACGCAAAATAATAGCAATAGATCAAGAAACACCATAAGATGACAAAACATTGTGAAATTAAGTATTTTCATGAATTGAGTGATAGGATTTTAATAATACCCAAGTGTTATTTAAGATTACAATTTATCTTCCTTCCCTTGTACTGGGGAGAGTAATATAAAAATAACACTGAAGATTATGTGCTACATTTTTACAAAAATCTTACTTTACCATAAATGAAATATGGGTATTCTTATGGAAGCCAGGAAATCTAGAATAATAAAGATAAAAAAAAATTTTAGGATGGATTGATAATTTTTTCCTAAGAGAAACTAATGAGAAAAAATGACTAGGGAAAAAAGTGTTATTAACAATTTTCTTAAAGTTTATTTAATTGTATGTGTTATTTAAGAAGTGTTGCAAAGTCACCTCTATTGGATTCAGTGGTCCTAGCATGCTCCTGCCAAAATACAAATTCTCTTAAATAACAGGATGAAAAGAGAAAGATACAAAAATATTAAAATTTAGGACTATAGCCTCTAGTCTGTTAAGGATATACTGAATGTCTGCTGAATGAGCAAATATTTAAACTCACCAATATTTATATTCGAATGTATAAAATGTTTGGAATTTTCTTGTCAAAAAATTAACTTATATTGTGTTGAAGCTTTCCTATTATTTTGGATTAGATGGTAGGTACATGACTATATTTTTTCCCAAAATTATGGAATTGTATGCTTAAAAGGGTAAATCATACTCTAAGTAATTTCTCAATAAAAATGTATAAATTGCAAATTGATTTTAACATTCACTTATAGATCAGAATCTATATATGTGTTAGGAAAAATCTTTCTATGCAAATGAATTGCATAGAATTATTTTGCCATTTAAATAATGACATTAATTTTTGAGAGATAATTTTTAAAAACACATTTTAACCTTTTATATTTAAAATACTGTTTCAAAGATCAAACTATTGACTTACTATATGAAATGATTTTAAATATTTATATAGTAAATGTACTTTGTATGAATATTTTTCCTTAATTCCCTCGATATGTGTTTTTTTTTCCCAAGAGACTAAAATCACAGACTGTTTCCTGGCTATCATATCCAACTATTATTTCTCATAATTTTACAATGTAATTATACTGTTAATTATTGGAATTCTGTAATATATAATTCAGTTTTATTCAGGAATTGTCTTGCACTTATAGAAAAGTGCAGTAAAGAGAACTAGGTCATAATTTTGAAGTACTCAGTCCTCCTGTGTTCTCAAAGAGTTTGTGTAGGTGCATTGGCTTCTTTCCCTTCTAGCTTCTGGTGACTTCCCTCAATCCTTGGCATTGCCTGGCTTAGCAGCTGTGTAGGTCTGTCTTCATATTCCCATGGCCTTATTTTTTTGTGTCTTTGTGTTTTCTCCTCTTTTAATAAGAACACCAGTCATTGAATTTGGGGCCCACACTAGATCCAATGTGATACTCTCTTAAGATCCTTAGCCAATTACATTGTAAAAACCCTAATGATAAGTAAAGTGACATTCTATGATTCATTGTGCACATGATTTTTTTTTCGGGGTGGGGGGAGTCCTATGATAGAATTGAAATGATTTATTTTTAAATGTTTGATAGAATTCATTAGTGAAATATGAATACATTTTGGGAAGGTTTGTTTCTCTAAGACTTTGTTTAGAGTAGTTCTAGGTTCACAGGAAAATGTAGAGGAAGGTCAGAGATTTCTCATACTCTCTGCCCCCATACATGCAGTCTCCTCCATTATCAACAGCTCCTGAAAGAATGGTGCATTGTTTACAACAATGAATCTACTTTGACAAATTTTAATCACCAAAAGTTCATACTTTACATTAGGGTTTATGCTTGGTATTGTACATGCTATGGGTTTGGACAAATATATAATGGCATGTATCCATTTTCACAGTACCACAAAGAATATATTCATGGTGTTAAAAATCCTCCATTCCCTATCTAGTCATCCCTCCTATCCCTGAAACCCTGACAGCCACTGATCTTTTTTCTGTTTCCATAGTTTTGCTATCTCCAGAATGTCATATAGTAAGAGTTCTACAGTATATGGCCTTTTCAGAGAATTGGCTTCTTTCACTTAGTAAAATAAAATTAAGTTTCCTCCCTGTATTTTCATGGCTTGATAGCTCATTTCTTTTGAGCACAAAATGCTATTCTATTGTCTGGATGTACCATGGTTTATTTATCCATTCACCAATTACAGGATATCTTGGTTATTTCGAAGTTTGGGCAGTTATGGTTAAAGATGTAAATATCCAAGGGAAACTTCTGTGTGGACATAAGTTCTGGAAAGGTTTTTAAATAACAAATGCAATACATGTAATTTTTAAAGAACTAGACATATTTTCTGTTTCCTGTGAGGCAGTTTTAGTTATTTGTGCTCTTCAAGGGTTTCATCCATCTCATCAACTTTTTTACATTTTTTGACTATCAATAATCAGTAGATTAGGAAATCCAAAGGTCACAATTGAATCACTTATTATTTTATAACTTATTGATATTTCCTAATGTTTACTCATTCTCAATTGATAGGTGTTATTTATACAAGATTCCTGGTCATGAGCTACAGGACCCAAGCTACAGGACCCATTTATTATTATAAATGAATATTTTTATCTAAGACTTTATTGGTTTCTAATATGTTATTTTCCTGTTAATATATCATCACTAATACTTTTTAAAACCTTGTTCCTAGAATAATAAAATGAGTTCCAGAGCTTTGCCTTATTTTTTATTCTATAACCATGTTTTTGTAACATCTAGACTTCTGTGGTCTAAATGTTGAGCATGTTCCCAGCTTAAGATATATGGTTCTGGTATTTGAAGGGGGACATTATTTACTTAATTTTAATGTTTCTAGGATTAATATTTTCTATTTTCAAGAAGGTATTAAGTATTTTTCTAGTAATTTCCTCTTTTCATCCATGTTTTTGTATGTCAGAAAATAGTATACATAATATTCTCTCAGTATCTGTTTAATCTTTATAGTACCTGGGTGTCTCTCTTTTAACATTTAATACTCTGTATAAACCCTGACCACTTTTTTGTATTCAGAATATAGAGACTTTTCTATATGATAATTTTTTTCCAGATAATCAATTTTGTTGACTATGTTGGATATGTAGTTACATTCTACTAATTTCTGCACTTGTATTTAATATTTTCTTCCTCATAATTCCCTATTATATTGTTCTTTTTCTTATTTCTTTTTTGTTTAATTTTTTAATGTTTATTTTTGAGAAGGAGTGCGAGACAGAGTCCGAGTGAGGTAGGGGCAGAGAGAGAGGGAGACACAGAATCCAAAGCAGGCTCCAGGCCATGAGCTGTCAGCATAGAGCCCAATCCAGGGCTCAATCCCACCCACCGTGAGACCATGACCTGAACTGAAGTCAGACGCTTAACCTACTGAGCCACCCAGGTGCCCCTTTTATTTCAAACATTGGAAGCTTAGAATGTTTTTTTTTTCTCCAAAACATTCAAGACTATAACTTTTCATCTAAGAAACATTTATCGCCTTCTACAAGTTTAAAACTTAGTGTTTTTACTGTGATAAAATTTTAAGTATTTCAAAATTGTAATGATTTATTCATTGACTCAGGTTTGTACAACAGATTTTTTTATTTAAAAATATGTGGGGGGGGGTGTTGGTGGCTCAGTCCATTAAGGATCCAACTTTACCTCAGGTCATGATCCACGGGTCATGAATTCAAGCTCCACATGGGAGTTCTCTCTCTCTCTAAAATAAATAAACATTAAAAAAATAAAAAAATGCTTGAAAATTTTAAGTGAAAATATATGTGGCTCTCAAAATTTTAAAATATCAAATATAAGTGTACTGTAGTGAGAAAATGTAATTTGTATAATACAAACTTCTGTTTAAATTTGAAGGCCAGCTTTATGTCTCAGACTATGATCATTTATTATAAGTGTTTCCTTGAAAATAAAAACTTAAAAATGTGGATATTCTAATCAATTATAGAGAGTTCTTAATATATTTCTCCATTAGATCAATCTTAATAATTGAACTTCTAGAGTCTTCTATTATCTTAATGATTTTCCCCCTTGATCTAATAGTTACAGTCAAAAGTGTATTAAAATTCCTCATAACATAGTAGATCAATTCATTTGTTTTTTTAAGAGTACTATATTTGAGGGTTATTCTTTGAAAACAAAGTTTAGTATTTTTGAATGATTTTGGCCTTTGATACAGTTTTCATTATATTGTATTCACAGTTTTAATTAATTGTAGCTTCAAATTATTTTTCTAAATAGTTTCCTTTGCTTTCTTTTAGTTGAAATTTTCTTCGTTGAATCTCTCTGTGGACCTTTTTGTGTAACATAAAATAGAAAGAGGACAAGACATACATAATCTTAGAGTTACCTTTGAGAGTACAAAGAGTTACCTTTGAGAGTACCTTTGGAGATAATCCTACCAGGTAAGATATCCTGCCCCATATGTCTTTTTGTCATTTCCTGGAAAACATACTTTTCACCTGCCTCTTAAGGAGGATGATAATTAGAAAGCTTAAAGTAAAGCTGTGAAATATAATCAGCATATTGAATATTCCAGTTTTTTTTTTAACGAAAATCATTCCTTTTTGTCTTCTTCCTGGGTAGCACTTTTACTAGTCTGAAGCATGCTGTGTTTGCTTTTGACCCAAACCTTTGTTATCAGTAAATAATTCTATATACATAGCTGGAACAGGTTCAATTTGCCATATTATTAAGTGAAAATTATTAAATGTACTGATTTCTTAGGTTAATATAGTCGAGAAAATTTAAAACTATACCATCCCAATATCTAGATGGTGGTAATTATATGCTAGATAAAGATTTAATTATCTAATTAATTATTTTAATAAATGATAGATTATTCAAAAAGCTGAAATAATATCTTTATGAAAACAGAATGACTACTTGTAGGTTCAGCAGATTGGGCACATATGGATGAGATGACATTTAAAGCAGGCCATGTTGGTAGATGTGACATGGAGATAGAAGTAAAGATAATTTCAGTTGTAGATAAGAGGGTGAGCAAAGTCATCATAGAGAATTTTTGGTTCTTTGATAAAAACTAACAAGATAACATTTATCCAAAACATAGATGATATTAAGATGAGTTTACCTCTTATTAATCTATATGGTGGATATAAATGTCTTGTAGCCCAGTGTTCTTCTCTTTCTTGCTAATAGATCCTACTTGTATTGTTTCAGTAAAGTGACCAGTTAAAAAGCTATTCTGCATTCTTCCTTGAAGTGGCTGCTGCTATGTAATTAACCTCTGTCTAATATATTTAAGGAAAAACTGTTGAGTGGATCTTTCATAAAAGTTTTTTAAAGGTGATATGGGAAGGGGTTAACTGCCTTAGCCAGCATGTGTCTTTTGTTCGTTGCCTTTTCCTTTCTTTTACCTTACTCCCTGCAATACGACATTATGACTGGAACTCCTATAGCTATCTTGGAACTGTGCATAAATAAGCACAGAATAGGAATGACTGAGAAGAAAGTCTGGGTTTGTAAAAACACAAAAGGGCTTTAGGACTAGCCCTGATCACCACCTTTATATTTCTTTTTATGTGATAAAGGTAAAACCCCTAATTTTTTCAAATCACACTTTTTCAGATCGTTGTTACCAGAAGTCAAATACAGTTCTGTACTTATGTAATATGAAGGTTGAATTTTATTTTGAATTATAATTTAGAAAATGCATTTCCTTTTGAAAACAAAACTAAAATTAACATTCCCTTGACAAAATATTACTTTCTGTTAGTAATTAAAACTATTTTTATCAGGTATTTTAAATACTTAAATATTAGAAATTAAATATTGAAACAATTTTTGTTAAGATACTAGTGCACAAACATTATTCCAAATATTTAATGCCTACCATGGACAGTGTGCTACAAAAGTTTGGTTGGTTTGTGCATTCATTCATAAGAAATCAGCATTAATGGGGGTGCCTAGGTGGCTCAATCCGTCAAGTGTCGGACTTCAGCTCAGGTCATAATCTCATGATTTGTGAGTTCAAGCCCCCCGTTGGGCTCTGTGCTGACAACTCAAAGCCTGGAGCCTGGTTCGGATTCTGTGTCTCCCTCTCTCTCTGCACCCCCTGGCCCCCGCGCTTGTGTTGTGTCTCTCTCTGTCTCTCAGAAATGAATAAATGTAAAAAAATTTTTTAAAAAATCAGCATTAATGGAGTACAGAAATATACATTTTGGGGTTCTCTATGTAACTCTGGCCATTGTACTAAAATTGTGTACATCAAAAGAACTCTTTAAATAAATGCTGGCATAAGAATGGTGAATTGAATTGCATACAACTTATACCTCAATTAAGCTGTGTAAGGCATCTCATGTGATTCTTATGAGGGTTTAGCCCTGAGTCATTTATTCACACGAATGGATTGTAGAACCATAAATATGAGAATCTACTGAAGGAAATACCACTTACTTTTCTTTTTTATATGATAAAGAGCATAGTTGTTCAGACTGCCACATTGAAATGGGTTTTGTAGGTTCAATTGTGCCTCTTCTAAAGGCCTGCTATTGTGAATATTTTATAGACTTTCTTTTAAAAGCAAACTAAGCTAATTTAAGGTTGATGATGAACCTGTCAGCTGTGAAATTCTTCACTTCATTATTCTTCCATCTTCTCTGTGAAGATGATCTCAGTGTATATTATATCACTCAACTGAACTTTGACTATGATTTGCCTTTATTTATCTTGAAAACTATATTCATTTGCCCCAATTCAGGCCCATGCAAAGACTTGAGCTCAGGGTTGTTGGAGTGGTTAGGTATGCAATTCTTGAAAGGCACTGAAATCTAGAGAAGTTTAATAATGATATCACTATTATTTCTTTTGTTTCAGTTAGCAATATTTCATTATAGCATATGTCTTCTGGAAAATTAACCAGAGTTATTATATATGCTATATATGCATACGCAACCTTCGTGAATTCTAAAATTTATTTAACCAAATTATTGCTACTTGGGGCAGTAAGAGATTTTCTGTGGGGTTAAGTGGGTTCCAATGATAGTTGAAAGATTTGTGTTAGGCATACTAGGTATTCCGGTCAGTGTATGGTCAGCATTTAAAATTGAATGAGAATTTGCCTGCATGCATTGCTTTTTCTGAGACTTTAGAAAGAAGAAAACTCTCACAAGAACACCATGCATTTTTATCAGCTTGCTTGGAGAAATAGTCTGACACAATTTATTTTCATTTTGTGTCTCTCAAGGTAAAGTACATGCTCCAGGGTAAGCACAGAAATAGGGTACAGATCTTTCCCTGAATTGATAGACATGACATTTGTGCAAGTAGGTAGATAGAATGATTCACAAAAAAAATGGACTAGGAAGGAAGAAAGGTGAAATGTAAAAGCTGGAACTAATGTTATCAACTCAATCTGTTATCTGAGCTCACAAGTTAAACATAGCACTGCAGCGTCAGCATTTTCCAGGAAAGTAGAACGCTATAAATATCCACTGCTTGGAAGCGATATTTGACCTATAAAGGAACCACCATCCCAGCAGTACTTGCTGAAAAATTGGATAATGGTTGTCTGCAAAGTGGCAGACTTTCTTTGGAGTCTGGGCTGAACAGAGGAGTTCCCTGTAAAATAGCAATAGAATATGTTGTGAATTTTCAAGTTTTGACTGACATGTTTTGTTCATTATACATTTTCAAGAATTACCAGATTTAGCTCAATATCCTGAGCACTGTCTTAACAGAAACTGTGATATTTCAATTCCAAACTACTAAAATTCTAGTTGGATGCTGCAGTCCCATAAAAACTGTAATCCTAATTGATGGAATGGCGCTATTATTTCCCGTTTCAAAGCATGTGTTTGTGTATTAGGACTCATGCCTTAGAAGTATTTGGAATGCCATAAAACACAATGTATAGAATATTTAGAAATCGATCGGCTTATCTTCATTTTGGTTTTGTTTGTGTTTGTGGCTAATCAGAGAAATGCTAATGGCATAAATATTCTAGTATTTTCCCTATTGCAGAAAAATATGTTGATTATTTTGATCTAGCAACACTGTTTTTCACACTTTGCACAGAACATGATAGCATTTGCATTAGGCATCAGTCTAAGGGCAACAGATTTATTTAAAGCTTATTTACCATGCTCTTTTCTGAAACAATTTTGATGATTCTCTGTTAACAGCACTGTCATTGCTACTATTCTAACATTTGCTTCTAATTTATTTTACTTCCATCCAACCTGAACACAGTATATTTTAGTCTTGTACACTTTAAAAAATGTCCATTTTCTGTAAAATTCTTCTCTGTTATGCAGTGCTTTATAATGAAATATTTTAAATATTAAAATATCATAATTCATTTTAGTTAATTAGATCAGAAAGTTAATATTTTGTTTTTTATCAATGAAGTCTTCTTTTATTATTATTTCTTAACCTCTTCATGTTTCACCATTATGACCTTGACTTACTCTGAAAATGTGTATCAAAGGTGATCAATTCTGACCACTTCCCCAAAACTTCCTTAATTGAGTCTCTATTATTTCTTGCATCAAGTCCAACAACAGCCTCTATCAGATTTCCCTGCTTCACTTCTAGCTCATCTACAATCCATAGCAATCATAGAGACCTTTAAAAATCTGTTTACACTATCATTCTTGCCTATAAGGTCTCAAGTTCTCACGTTCCCTAGAGTAAATCCAAACTCCTTTTCCCTAACTTGAAGACCCCACCTACTTCCTCAAATTGATTTTATAGGATTATTCTCCTCTTTCACATGTATCGCATTGCCATCCTTTCTGTTGCATCTTCTTGCCAAATCTGTTGCCAAATCAAATTTTCATCATCAGAAAATCCTTCTCTATTACTCTGTCTAAATTACCCACACTAACATGCAAGCTTCCAATTATGGAATGGATAAGTCATGGGGATGAATGGCACAGCATAGGGAATATAGTCAATGATATTGTCATAGAGTTGTATAGTTACAGATGTTATTCTGTGAGCACAGAATAACATAGAGATGTTGAGTCATTATGTTTTCACACCTGAAACTAATGTAACATTGTGTGTCAACTATACTCAAATAAGAAAATTAAAATAAATAACATTTTTACTACATTACCCAATTTTTATTTCTTCAAATTACATGTTAAAATATCACATACATTGGGACAACTGTGTGGCTCAGTCAGTTAAGCATCCAACTCTTGATTTTGGCTCAGGTCATGATCTCAAGTTTTGTGAGATTGAGCCCCACACTGGGCTCCCACTGACCGTGTGGAGCCTGCTTGAGATTCTCTTTCTCTCCCTGTCCTTCCCCTGATTGCTTGCTCTCTTTCTCAAAATAAGCAAAATTTAAAAAAAATCACCTATATTTATCTTATTTGGAATATCTCCTATCCAGCCTGAGAATATAAGCTTAATTAAAGTCTATCATCAATAAGTTTTTGATCATTTGATGGAGGCAGAAAAAAGTACTAGGAGAAGAGGATACAAATTGCAAAAAAAGAGTTATTTCAAAGTGGTTTTTGGGGCACCAGGGTAGCTCAGTTGATTAAGCATCTAACTTTTGATTTTGGCTCAGATCATGGTCTCACGGTTGTGAATTGAGCCCTGTAGTCTCCACACTGGGCAGGGAACCTACTTAAGATTCTCTCTGCATCCCTCTGCCCCTCTGGTACACATGCGTGCATTGGCTCAAAAAATAAATAAGTAAATAAATTAATTAAAAAAGAGGCTTCAAACAGCAGGTAAGATTTAAAAGAAAAACAAAAGAAATATTAATCTCCTTTTTCCCCATGCTCATAATTTTCTTGCACCTCTTATTCTAAATTTAATATCATCTCCCCACCTCTGTATAAGTCCAAATTGTCATAAAATTTTAAGGCTTCGATATAATTTCTTGACTGTCACTTTCCAGGATGTCCAGGGGTATAGTAATTTATTTTACATGGAAATACGTGAAACATTTTAACTCTACTTTGTTAATATTACATGAATTATCAGTGTACATGAATATTGTCCCAATTCTCTCATGAACCCCAGTTTATGGTGTAGCCCTGATTTATATTTATATACCCCTGTCCTGTCCTGATTATTTCCATATTATGAATTTATCATTAACAAAATAATGGACAGGTATCAAACATGTATTTACTGGACAAATAATTTATGTTCCATGCTTTCCAAATCAGATGGATATTGCATTAACACTTGATTTTGTGTCACTCCTCAGGTGATCATATACATTTTTGAAATTTAAAGTTTATTTGAAAAAGTGGAGATTATATATTTCAATATTTAATGATATATATTTTCTTTCATTCCATTTGTTTGTATATTTGTTTCCTTATTTAAATGTCTTTCTCATTGTTTTTTAATTAATGTACAAATTCTCCTTAGCCACTATCTAGAATCTATAAAAGGACAAGCATCAAATTTGGCCATAATTTGTCAAGAATTTTATTTAGTGAGATGAAGCTTCCGGGGATATCAAATAGTTTAAATATTTTAATTTCAAGGGCAATGGTTTTGCTTTGTTTATTTTTTTATATTGATCAATCAAATGCAGGGGATTATAAGTCTAGATATATCAAAATAAGATATAGATACACATAGATATAAATTTAGATAGACAAAAATTTATATGGATAAATAGCTAGATATGGATATAGTTTTTTACTAATATTTAAAAATGTAGGAGCATGATGGGGAAGCTTTCCTTCCTTTTACATATCAGCCTTGAAGTGTTTAAGATCCTTGGTTAAGATTACTAAGAGAAAAATTTTAGAACTGATATCCAACTCTGGTTAATTTGGTTCCAAACTCTTGATTGTGCCCTGCCATCTCTGGACACTCTCTTTGTCTCCCAAGAAGCAAGCTCTAACTATTTTGATAATATCATCCATATTTTCTTTCTGTTCCAGGGTCCTAGGTATATTATCTCATGAGTTGTTTTTTTCCTTTATTGTCATCTAGAGAGTGCATACATATGTATTAATGGTGGCAGTTGGGCAGGGCTCAGTTGCTACACAAAAGACTCATAGGACCAAAATAATAATTTTTACAAATCTGTGGTTTGTTACAAGAAAATTATACTGCATAGCAACTTGTTTCTTAAGAAAGAACAATAATCACATTGAAACACTATTTCACACCAAGGGTTCAGAGAATCTGAGTATAGTCTCCAACCATCCCTTGGAGGGGCACCATGATGTGCTTTCTCTTTTGGGTCAAGACTACCATCTCATACATACATGGAACCCCATGAAAGCAGGGAGTCCAGTATAGAGTGGAAGCTCAGACTTCTTATATCCTGTAGATCATGTAGGCTTGATTTTACTATGTAGTTTGCCCCAGTGTCAGCACCTTCTTATATATCTCACAGAGGCACCTATAAATCCTCAATCCCTGTTATCAATAAACTATGTTGACAAACTTAAACCAATCTTTATACAAATGGTTATAAGGTAACAATTAATGGAAAGGGTGATGCCTTGATGAGGAGTTGATGTCACAGGTACATCCATTATTTCAGTAAAATGGCTTAGTGCAACTCCAGATCTACTAGAATTAACTCTCATGGCACAGTATATATCATAATAATCATATAGTGTCTTTAAACACTTTTTAGCTGATACTGTGCAACTCAACTAAGTGTGTAAAGCTGATTATTTCTGTCAGATCCCAATCTACCAGTTTGTCCCAGTCCCTAAGATTAACATACCCAATAATCATGAGACTCATATATATGATTTCTTATTTTAATTTTAATACATTTAATTTTAATACATTTTCTTATTTTAATACATTAGTATTTTTATAGAAATTGTCTAGCCTCCAACATTTTATCAGCCAGTCCTTTCCCTTTTTTTATTTTTATATGAAATGTTATTTGGTACTTCCTTGCATAGATTATATTATATGAAACTGAAACACACTGAGGCCAACCTTTATTTGTGAAGTAGTGTTGCTTGTTAGTAAGAATGATGATAAGAATCAGATTTTCTATCTAGCTTCCCAGTGTTTTTCTCAAATGGAAGTATCAATACCTGTCCAGTTGACACATAGATAATATTTTCTTGGAAATACTAGTTACGCATAGATCAAAATTAACATAAGAATTTTAATTTAAGTGATTAAATATGCTCCCATAAACGTATTTAATCTTTTAATTTGCAGGGCCAATCTTCTCTATTATCAGTAAATATGTTTAGCTTCTGGAAAAGTATTAGAAGCTTCAGTTGTTAATAAATATTTACTAACATATTTGTTGATTACCTATTCCTAGTCTCATTTTCTCTTCTAAATGCTTCTTAACCTGGTGTCTATTGCATTAGCTCCCTCCCCCCCATAGGGGTACATAAAATAATGGCATTGTCTTAGAGTAGATGATACCTTAGTTTCATGAAATACATATATTTAGAAGGAGTTTCTGATGTTAGTTAGGCCAGACCAGCATGTTGGTTGTGTTTGATAGTTTAGTCACAGTTAACTTTTCCTAAAATTCACTCAGCCTCACTCAAAAACTAATGTTCTCTGTGACTTTTTACTGTGCCTCCTCTCGATCCATTCTAATACTATGATAGATTGAATTAGTGTTCACAGTTATCTGGCCCCCTCTCTGTAGACACAGAAAGGTGTGTTCCAGTGTAGTCCATACTAATCAACCTGCAGCTCTAACAGGTTAACAGGATCATACAATTCTGACCACTACCGTGTGAATTGCCTCAACTCCTATTGAAAGCAGCCTTGGCCATATGACATGCTGGGACGACAGAATGCAAGCTGAAATGATGTACTTTCAGTATCATTGCATTCTTTTCCATTACCTTTTTTCCCTCTGCTACAACAATTGCATGACCCAGCTGAGGATGACTCCTTTATCCTGTGTCCAAGAAAAGACTTTTGGGGCATGTTGGCAGCTAACTCAAAGCAAACATAAAACAAAAGCAAGAAATAACTTTATGTGTCAGCCACTGAGATTCAGGAGTTGCTTGTTTCTACAGAAGAATTTAATGAAAATTGACTAATAAGAATTCATGTACTAAAATATTTATCTTTTCCTACTTATATGTTAGGCAGTTTTAGCATTCTGAAATAGAGTGGTTAACATGACAGGCAACCCCTTCATGTAGCTTATATTCTTGAAGGAGAAACAAACAATAAACAGAAAGAAATAAAATAAAAATACTATTTCTGAGAACGTTAGGTGCTATTGGTAATGTATAGTAAAGTATCTGTGGAACTAAGTAGTGACAGGAATTGAATATGATGATAAGGAAGACACTTCTACAATGCATAAATTTTGAACTAAAATCTGAATTACAAGAAGAAATAAACAATACAAATATCTGAGAGCACAAGCATCTAGGTAGGGTTTACAGAAAATAAAAAGACTAGAAAGCAGAGATGGGACATATTAAAAGAACAGGAAAAAAAAATCCAGTAACCATAGCATGTGATGAGCTAGGAAGGCCATGGTAGAAATGTGTTTGGAGAGGTAGCAGAGGCCAAGTTACATCAGGCCTTGGGTTCAAGAAGAGGTGTAGAGTCTATTCCTAGGTGAGTCTACAATAATCCACTCATATGTGAAGCATGCTTTTGATATATAACACATCAGTGCCATCAGTGATACATTAATTGATTTCATTCAAATTGTATTTCCTGACCTGTTTGTTTCCTCTCAATTTCATTGTCACCTTGGTTCTTATCTCTTAGGGCATGCCGATGATATGAACTTGGGGATTCTTTCTAAACTACAGTACACCTTCACTCCTCTGACAATATCCCTTTTTATCACTTCACACCCCAGTTCAATCTAACCTCACCTCATTGGACCTTCTCTGGTGCCAACCTCCCTGTGGTTAGCAAGCCTGCCTGATGAGTCTTTTTTCTTCTGAGAAGTAAATATAAAAGTTGTTATTTTGTTAGTTTTTATTTAAATGTTTTCAGTCAAATTCAAGTTTTTATTCAGAGAGGTATTCTCTGTTTGGATGGTGGAGAATCAGTACCTACATTAGTTTTAGGATCAATTATAAAAAAAGAAAAAAGAGCTATCACCCCTGTCTTCTGCTTATGATTACAATGAATTAGAATCAAATTTCTGTTAGCTCAGGGCATAAAAATAGCTAAACCTTGGCACCAAGGTGGCTCAGTCAGTCGTGTCCGACTTCAGCTCAGGTCACGTTCTCGTGGTTGGTGAGTTAAAGCCCTGTCTTGGGCTCTGTGCTAATATCTCAGAGCCTAGAGCCTGCTTCAGATTCTGTGTCTCCCATCTCTTCTGTCTGCTCCTCCCCTTCTTGTGCTTGCTCGCTCACTCACTCTCAAAAATAAACATTAAAAAATAGCTAAAATTAAAATAATAGTTTTATCTAATTAATTGTAAAAAGATAAGAAAAATGTCTTTAGTCAAAAGTACCTGGATTTGGAATAAAATTATATTGTTTTCATGTGTGGCCTTTAGCAATTTACTGAATAATCCAGAATATTCATTTCTCCTGTACGTAATTTTGGTACAGCAATTTTTGTGTCAATCACAAGTACATGCAGTAGAAACAAAAATTCAAGGCCAGAGAATATATATGTGGAGAAGCAGGATTAAACTAGATAATTTTTATACACGAAGACCATGTTAGTGAAACTAAGACACATGTTTGATTTTGAACTTCCTAGAAGTAATCTAATTTTTGAGATTATTATATATATTGATAGGTAATAAGTGCAGATAAAAATTTCAGTACAACACCTGACTTGTTATTGTCATTCATTAATAGTGTGCATCACTCTTTGTCTACTCTAGAATATTCTTGATGGTACTGAATATCTCAGTCTGAGAACTCATCACGTTGTAATTTTGTATTTCATGGGAAGATGTAATGGGGGATTAAGTCTATACTGAATTTCAAAATTATTTCTGCTAAAAAAAAAGTATGTTGGTTAACAGATCTCATGTGTTTGTCCAAATAATCTTTAACACATTTTCCAAAAATTTTCACTGATTAGTTAAAAAGTTGGATGGAAATTTCTGTCTAGACCCTGATCCCAATGAGGATGTGCTATTCACATTATGGCCCATTCCCCTGGCTAGATCCCTCTGGCTGGCAAGAACTGTAGCACAGCCTGTAGATAACCCCAAATTAGAATTTCCAAATGCTGGCACAAAATGTTCAGTATCTGGCAACCGAGGCTTTTAGGATTTGCTTCTACCTCTTTTCGGTTTTATTTGCAGTATTCCAAATCATTAGATGTCTTTTACTCATATGTTTTTATTTACCTTAAAGCACTCACTTTGCCTGAAATGCATCTTATCATCTGCAATGATAATTTTGCAAGACATAGACACGTTTCCTGAAGCTTATAATAAAAAAAATTATACTCTGAACATTGAAGAATTAGTATAAACTCCAAGCATATTGGCAGCCTATGGCTGACTCAGGAGAGCAAATTCATGGAAGAGGAGCTTGATTCAATTTAGATAAAGGGAAAACTCCTGTTATTATCTATAAAAACATGTTTGGTAGGTACTCCCTCCTGATGGAGGTGGGGTGATAATTAGTAATTTGAGGAAAAGAGTTGCTGTAAACAGGTAAGAAACTGAACTGAAATTCACTTTTGAAGCAACCTAAGCTTTTATGTTTTATTTTATTTTTATTTCATATTTTATTTCTCCCCTTTGTTTTTTATTTTTCTATTGAAAGGCAATTAAAATACATTGCTATATTAGTTACAGGTGTACAACATAATGATTTAACATTTATATACATTTCTCAGTGTGCTTCAAGACAGGTATACTCTTAATTACCTTTATCTGTTTCACTTACCCTCTACCAACTATCTCCCATATGGCAAACATCAATTTGTTCTTTGTATTTAAGTGTCTGGGGTTTTTTTTGTGTTTTTTTGTTGTTGTTGTTGTTGTTCATTTGTTTTGTTAAATTCTAAATACAAGTGAAGTCACATGGTGTTTGTCTTTCTCTGACTTAATGTCACTTAGCATTTTACCCTCTAGGCCCATCCATGTTGTTGCAAATGGCAGTGTCTCATTTTTTTTTAATTTGTGTGTGTGTGTGTGTGTGTATACACCATGTCACCATAACTTCTTTCCATTCATTTATGGATGGACACTTGGTTTGCTCCCATATCTTGGCCATTGTAAATAATGCTGCAATAACCTTAGGGGTACATATATCTTTCCAAAGCACTGTTTCCTTTCTCTTCAGGTAAATACCAGTAGGAGAATTACTGAATTATATGGTAATTTTATTTTTAAGTTTTGAAGAACCTTCATATTGTTTTCCACATTACTCCAAAGAAGATATACATGTAGCCAACAGATACATGAAAAGATGTAGGTCACCAGTTCTTATGGGCAATGGGTACAATCCAGTTAATATATTATTCTACATATATATCTTTGTGTAAATACAATAATTGAATGCTTTTGAATTTCATGTATTTCAGAGAAATAGAGAACATTTTAATACAGTACACTTCCTAATTCTGCCTGACTTTGTAAATGATTCAAAATGAATACTTCTAAATATATTCCACTAAAATACATAGTCATATCAGAGTTCAAATTTTGGGTTAAAATAAAAAAAAAGAGATTGTCTTGAAAATTCTCTGAGCAGACAAAGAGAGTTTAGACATACAAACAAAGCTTATTTTTGCTTATTTTGCAAGACTAACTTGACCTGGGTCATTTCTTGCTTATGACTCTGGAATTCACAAGTAAACTTACACAGTTCCCCAAAATTGACCTAAGGTAATCACTAACCAGTTCTCGGTCATTTATAACTAATCATTGTGAAGAATAAACAGTTCCTGTCTCCTAGCTATATGCTGCTTTATAACAGTTTACCCAAGAGCTTCATACTGTGTTTATTTTGAGTGCTCTTTGTTTGCGAACTGTATTTTTGGTATGGACACAGTAAACTTTTAAAAATTACACTTCCTTGATTCACTGGTTTACTTCTGTTATTTCTGAACTTTTGATAGGTATTGTTACTAAGATATTTCTAAATACAGGCAAATTATCATGTCTTTCTTATAACAATTATATCAGAGTTAGCCATGAAGTTCAAGTGAGATAATATAAGTTATTAGGGTATACAGAGCATACTATTAGCATTCAGTAAATTTTGCCTTTTATTAGTAATCACAATAATCAAAACTAGTTCTAAATAAAACAATTTAAGAACAAAAGAATATATTCTAGCTGAGTTAATAGCCCATGTAAGTCTTTAGCCTGAATAAAAATCGTATGTATAGATACCAGGCATTTTTTAAATGTGACATGTAGAAATACTTAGCCAAGAAAGTTGTATTTATGTTTATTATTTATCCTAAAAGAAGATAATTAAGAATTGCTTTTATGAAAAAACTTTAATTTGTAGTTTTGCAATGTTATATAAAAGTATGTAGATACAAGTGTAATATTAATTTGAAAACTATACGTAAGTATTTGATCAGGAAATAACACAAGGGTTTATCAATGTTTTCTGTACTCATATGTTTAGAATGAAATAACGAAAGGAAGTGAGGGTAAATTCCATTAATTCACATATTGAGATATTTTGGAATGGGTAAAAGGCATGGAGTTAAAACATGTCCTTAGTTCTCCCAGATATTCAAGTAATGTGATCAGGTCTGCTCAATAGAAGCTTCCACTTTATGTTGATAGATCTTTCTTTCTTTGATATTTCATTAATCACGACTGACTTTTCATTAATCATGTTATGACAGACAACTCCAATCCATTTTTTAAAGTTAAATTTTGAAAACAACTCCGTTTGAAGGAGAGTTGCAAGTTGCATCTCTCATGACATTTAGTCATCAAGGGTATTATTGTGCTATTTATCATTGAAAATTGTTATACAAGAAATAGTAAATTTTTTAAGAATCTAATAAACTTACAAAGTTATAGATCAATAATATCTGAAATATTATACAGTTGTTTTAATGTCTGTCAAACTGTAATATACACAACACTGATAATATGCAGAATTTTTTGTGTCACATTGATGAATTATTTATTTGGAAAACCATTTTACATATATTTGTTAGAAAAAAAAAATCTGTCTAGAGCAGCAAATCAATAACTTAACAGTTATTATTCCTAGGACATATTTTACATTTTTTTAATTGATTTAAAATTTAATATAAAAATACTGGGGCACCTGGGTGGCTTAGTTGGTTGAATATCTGATTCATCATTTTGGCTCGGGTCCTGATCCCAGGGTTGTGAGATCCACCATGTTGGGCTCCATACTGAGCTTATTTATAATACTACAGTAATAGTAAGGGATTTTGACGTCCACTTACAGCAATGGACTGAAAATCAAAAAGGAAACAATGACTTTGAATGACATACTGGGTAGGATGAACTCAACATATATATTCAGAATGTTTCATCCTAAAGCAGCAGAATACACATTATTTTCAAGTGAACATGGGACATTCTCCAGAATATATCACATACTGGGTCAGAAATGAGCCCTCAACAAGTAAAAAAAAAAAAAAAAAAGATGGGAATCATACCATGCATATTTTCAGACCACAATGCTATGACACTTGAAGTCAATTACAAGAAAAAATTTGGAAAGAACACAAATACATGGAATTTAAAGAACATCCTAGTAATAAACGAATGGATTAACCAAGAAATTAAAAGAGAAATAAAAAAAATACATGGAAGCAAACGAAAATGAAAACACTACGGTCCAGAGCCATTGGGATGCAGCAAAGGTAGCCATAAGAGGGAAGTATATAGTATATAGTATATAGTATATAGTATATAGTATATAGTGTATAGTACTATATAGAAGTATATAGTCTAGTATAGTATATAGTATAGAAGCAAGAAAAGTCTCAAATACAAAACCTAACCTTACACCTAAAACAGGTAGAAAAGGAACGGCAAATAAAGTCTAAAGCCAGCAGAAGGAGGGAAACAAAGATTAGAGCAGAAATAAATGATAGGGAAACAAAGTAAAAACAATAGAACAGATCAACCAAACCAAGAGCTGGTTCTTTGAAAAAATTAATAAAATTTATAACCCCCTAGCCAAACTTATCAAAAAGAAAAGAGAAAGTATATCCAAATAAAATCACAATGAAAGAGATCACAACCAACACCACAGAAGAAATAAAATTATAGCATTATGAAAAATCACCTGCCAACAAATTGGTCAATCTGGAAGAAATGGATTAATTCCTAGAAACATACAAACTACCCAAACCAAAACAGACAGAAATAGAAAATTTGAACAGACCCATAACCAGCAAAGAAATTGAATCAGTAATCAAAAATTTCCCAATAAATAATTCTATTGTATCTTGGCTATGGTGCTCCCTCATAAGCCATAGAAACAGGGTAAGCCATATATAAAATCAAACACACTTTGTTTTTGACCAGAGAAAGGCACCTTTCTTTAGAAACATGTCCTGAACCATTCTGTTGTAGCCTTTCGTTTATATCATCTTATAAAGAAGGCAAGAGTAGTTGGGCAAAAGTTCCCAAGCAAGTATGTAGTGAAATATTGCAGCCTGTAATAAGTATCTAAGAGTTTTACATTGTTATCTATTGTTTTGTTTTTTAAAAAATATTTAATGGATGTCTACGTATGTTATTCAAATTCTGGTACTTGGAGCAGTTGTAGTATAATCACCTGTGGTAATATTTAAAATGCAGTTTCATGAACCACCCTTCAGCTGCTAAACTAGAATCTATGTAACGGACGTGGGCATCCTTAGAATTTCCTCAGCAGGTTGTAAATTACATTGAAAATTAAGTATGAGAATCAGGGATACCTATAGGATATTCTGCTTAGAAATCATCTTAATGATAGTTGGCAGCATGCTTCCTGTTCTTTCTTTTTAATATGTATTTTTATAGAACAAAATGATTTGCAGATGCTTATGTGCATACTCAGAAGTATTTTCTATTTAAGTTTTTACATTCTCCCTGTTTGCATTGGTCAAAGCATGGGAATGATCAACTTTATTTTCTCTTTGTATCATTCAAGTTCCAATGGAAAGCAGCATGTACAAATTTTATTAACTCATGATTTATTTATGAAAAATAATTTCACAAGTTTGGTTGGAGGAGAATCATAGTGAATAGTTCTCAAACTCAGATTGGTGTTAGTATAACTATCATCATTTTTGGGTCCAAAAGTTAGGAGGGAATGGATCAAAATTCAAAAGATAATTCTGTAAAACACACCAACTTGGGAAGAGCAGTGATCTTCTGTGAAGCGAAGCAGCATACACAAGACAGGCTCAAATGGTGAGAATCAGAAAACTATATACTTTGACCTCTTTCTCCTCAATCTCTCTAAACCTCTGCCATGATTCCTCATTTTCTGAACCCAACAGGAAGTCATGGGGCATGTACACTCATTGATGTGATCTGTACAGGTAAGGTAACCTGGAAAAGGATAGGATAGGAAAGGGTAGCTCTGGAAGGACACTAAACATATCTAGTGTATTTATCCTCATTATATGCAGATACCATTGCTTTATATATACTTCTGAGTTGTTTACTGATGACAATATTTCTGGAATAGTGTTTTATGTGATATGATTTGTTGTGAAATGGTGTTATGTGAAATGATTTGTACCTAGTACACTGCTGCTGTAATTTGCATGTATTTGTGTTTCAATGTATATTTATAGGTCAATATAATACACATGTGATGTGTATGTGACCATATGTGAAAAAGCAGAGATTTAAAAAAGGAAAAAAATCATCTGTCACTGTAGGCATTTTTTTCTCATAGAAATACCACCTGGGTTGCCATGTTTTCTTCTCATAATTTCTGGTTCAATTTTTTTAACGTGTACATCTCCTTTACTAAATTTCAAACATAATACCCCTTCTACTCTTTCTTTTTCACATTTAAGCATATAGACAACCAAATATAGAATGTGTTTATTAAACATTGTTTTTATGTTTGATTACACACTCATGCATACATACCATATATATATATGTATATGTGTGTATATATATATACATATACATATATATATATTCATATGACTGTTTTGATATTCTTATTCATTTCTAATGTAAGTGCCACCTAATAAATGGATTGGTAATTATTTCTAATGACATTTACTTTTTGAATAGTTTGCAGGTTAATATAAACACATTTCAATTTTGTTTGCTTCCTAGGTTAATTGGAAGTTTGTACAGTTAATTTTTAATGGGGGTTTTATTTCAACAATTATTCCTTACTTCTATTTGCACTCTTTTTCACAGGAGACTTACTATAATTTACCTAATCAAAATTTACCTCCTTTTTTCATGTTATGACTCTTGTCTCCCCATCAACTGAATCAGGAACCAAGGGAATGTTGACTTTAACATGAGAAAGCAGAAGTAATTTTTCAATTGCTCCAAGTAGAGAAGGGCATTTTCCTTAGATCATTGCTACTTGTTCCTGGCTTATGATTAGATTATCTCTGCCACTTTTATGACAACTAATTTACCTACCTGTAAGACATAGCCTTACCCAGGAATCAACTATATCCTTTTAGAGTAAGCAGGGTATAAATTCAGCTATTTTTAACCTTTACCAATTCCCAAAATCTAAGTGCTTAAGTTGTCAGACAAACAAAAGGAGGATTTTAAAACATCCATCCCAGGAGATATTTTAGAAGAACATAAAATTACAACTATTTCTGATGTAGGTATATTCATGCTTAGAAACACAGATACTCATTTTAACACTCTTTAAAAAAATATTTTTGTCAGTTGTTTAGAATTTCTTAAAAGAAATAATGTAACAGGAAGATATTTATAGAGAACTAGTGTTTAAACACAAATATAATGAAAACCTAATGAAGATATAGGATATTTGCTTGATTAGTGTTGGGATAGTACTGGTAAACTGAAATGTCTTTTAAAAAAGAGACCACTCAGAAGGAAGCATATCATAACCATTTAAATAATTTCACTCTATTTAACTTTTAGGTATTGGTGAATTAACCTTGGATGATGTTCAGAATTCTCAGAAGAAAAGTTTGAAAATAGTTTTGAAATACAGTATTATCAGATAGTACTACGTAAAGCACACAGTCAGATCCACTTTCAGATCTCTTTCCACTCTCAAAACAACCGTAAGTAATGCAGAGGCTATCTGTGTGTCAGGGTAGGGGGCATATAGGATGTTTACCTTCCTTTCAATTTTTTTGTGAACTTAAAACTCTTCTAAAATAGTCTTTAAAATAAAATAAAAAACTGGTAAGTATTTATTTAAAATATTTAAAATACATAGTTACAATAAAGATCACAGATTTTTGTCTCATAGGACTAGATGGGAATGGAAATAGAGCTGCAAGCCAGGTAGTAGCCATGGATCGGCTGTGCTCTGTGTCTAAAATCGGGTAAATGGAGTCTTACTCTTGCAGTAGTAATAATAAAAAAGACTGACAAATCACAGGATATGTGGTATTATGCATATATATGTGTGTATATACATATATATATTTATAGTGTACCCTCTATACCCTGTGTATTTTGTATATACCCTGAAATCTTGCTATAATTGTTAATTAGTTCCAGGGGATTTTTGTCACTGTTGTTTCTGCCTCTTTGGGATTTTCATCATAGACAGAAAATATCTATGAACAAAGGAAGGTTTATTTCTTATTCTTTATTCTTATTTTATATATATATATATGTATATACTTTACATATATATATATATATATATATACATACATATATATATATATATACTTTAAATTATTCCAAAATCACGAGAGAGGAGAGAGAAAAAAGAGAGAGATAAACAAAATAATGATTATAGATAAAATATAGATTATAGATAATGATATATATATATATCTTCATAGGTATCTTCTGCCTATGATGAAAATCATATATTAGAAATACACACACATATATATATATATGAATGTATATATATTCATATATATATAAACCTTTTATTTCCTTTCTTTGTCACGTTATCTAGGACTGCCAGTTTGATGTTGTATAAGGTTAGTGGAAGAGACAACCTTTCCTTGTTCTTGATTTTAGCTGGGAACATTTCAATTACTCGCTATTGACTGTGAGGTTTTTTGTAGTTTTTCATAGCTGTTTCTTTCTATCAAGGTGAGGAATGTAGCTTCTATTCTGGATTGCTAAGATTTTTTTGTTGGTTTGTTTTTGTTTTAATCATGAATGAGTGTTGAATTTTGTCAAAAGTTTTTCTGAATCTAATAATATAACCAAGTGTTTTTTCTTCTTTATCTTCTTGATGTTATTTTTTACATTATTTTTGAATATTTAAACTAGCCTTGTATACATGGAATAACACCTACTTGATCATGTTGCATAATTATCTTTATACATTTCAAGATTCCATTTCTTAATGTTTTAGATTTTTTGCATGTATACTCATGAGGTATGGTCTGTAGTTTTTCTTTGTAGCGTTGTTTCTTTCTGGTTTTGGTGTTAAGGTAATGTTGGCTTTATAGGATTAGTTAGAGTATTCACTTTGCTTCTATTTAATGGAAAAATTTGTAGAGCATTGGTATAATTTTTTCCTTTAACGTGTGGTAGAATTCACCAGTTAACATATATGGGCCTTTCTGGTGCTTTCTGTTTGGGAATATTATTAATTTTACTTATTTAGTAGATATGTTCCTATTCAGTCGGTAGACCATGAGACCCTTGATCTCAGGGTCATGAGTTGGAGCCCCAAGTGGGGCATAGATATTACTTTAAAAAAATAAATAAAGGAACCTATTCATATGTTCTTTGTCTCCTTGTGTGAGTTTGGGCAGATTGTGTCTTTCAAGGAATTGGTCCATTTTATCTATGCTGTCAAATTTGTGGGTTCAGAGTTATTATATTATAATTTAAATACCTTCTAAAGTGACTTACTAGATACAAAAAATTAAAGACAATTTTCATGTAAATTCCAGTTGGTTCGGGGCGCCTGGGTGGCTCAGTTGGTTAAGCTTCCAGCTTCAGCTCAGGTCACGATCTCATGGCTCATGAGTTCAAGCCCCATGTTGGGCTCTGTGCTGACAGCTCAGAGCCTGAAGCCTGCTTCAGATTCTGTGTCTCTCTGTCTCTCTCCCCTCCCCCCCCCCATACTCTGTCTCTCTCTCAAAAATAAATTAAAAAAAATTAAAAATAATAAATTACAGTTGTTTAACATACAGAAAAAATACGGACAATTTTCTTTTCATAATATTCTTAAAATAAGTCTTAAAATTATTTTAAAGTCTTTGCTAAGCTAAAAAAATAGGTATAAATTATAACTTTTAATGAAAGCGATGCTTTTAAATAACACTTGTACAACAAAAGAAAATTGAACTTTTAGTTTATTGCAGTTAGTGGTTAAGTGGATGACAAAACTCCTATTGCATTTTCAAGATACATATTATATTTCCCATTAAGATCCATAATAATATCTTGATATCAAAGATTATTCAAAGTATAAGATGCTATCTTACTATACTTTTGAAAGTCAGATCATGCTTCAAATAGCAGTTTGAGATGATAAAGATTCATAGAGTTTCACAATGGAAATTTTTTTTGTTGTAGCATCAGGTAGGGTCTTATACTTCAGATCAAGATGGTGAACAAAGTAATAGACTTATCCTTCTGCTTTAAAAAAAATAGAAGAACAAGAAAAAATATAGTCAACCATGTATGCCATCTATTAGAAAATAGGCATTAAATGTCCATAAATTCCCAGAGGAAGGAAGAAAACATGATAGACTGTAGGATTATAACTATTTACTGCTTAGATGTAGTTTTCAAAAGAAAGAGCTGGAAATTCAGCTGAAAGAGTGTTGGAGAGGAAAGGGATTCAAAGTTGGAATTCTCCAGAAATCTCAAGAGCGATCCCCTAGAGTCTTGACCTAAATATTGATCTGTGCATGAGGGTAAAGTGCCTAACATCCAGGAAGAGACCATCAGAAAGGAATAGTACAGAGCTCAGAGAGTTGGGAGTGGTTCATGCTGTCATAAGGAAGATGAGAAAGACATTGAAATGCACAGGCCATGAGGTAAACCATTAAGAGAGGTATGTCTTTAGTAAGATAGCTAAATTGTCCTTAAATTATAAGCCTTTCTTGATCTACACTAAAGAAAATTTATAAACAAGTTTGGAAAGTATCTTATAGATTTATTTCCAAACAAAATTCAGTACAACTTAAAGGAGTTACAACAAAATTCAGGATCAACGATGTAAAATTCATAGTCTACCATCTTATCAAAACTTACAAGTCACAAAAATAAGGTGTGAAATATGGCTTGTGACCTAGAGAGGAATAAGTCAGTAAGCATGAACATATATTTAATTGACGGTACAATCTGGAAAAGGAAATCAAAACAGTAATTATGAATAGTCTACAAATGTTCAAGAAAGTAGAGGGAACTAGGACTACAATGAAGAGAATAAAATGGATGATACAAAAATGACACACACTGCTCCAGTATTCTTACTGGACTTACTGTCTCTTTGTTTTAATTGTTATTGATAGAATGGTGGTGTTTACTCTGATTATTTTATAGGCTATAAGATTTGCTACATATATATTGATACTCTGTTGTTCAGTACATAAATATTTAGGACATTTACGTCTTCTTACTTACTTGACCACCTTATCATTGGGATATGACCATCATCATTCCTTATGACATTCTTTGTTTTGAAATGAGTTATTCTGATGTTAATACAGCCACTTCAGTGTCCTTGTTTCAATAATGTTAGCAGGTTATATTTTCCCATCTTTTTATTTTTAATCAATTTTAATCAATTTATATTTAAGTTTTAGTAAGCGGAATATATCTGGATGCAGCTTTTGTATCCAATTTGAAAAACATCTCCCATTTTATTGGGTTGTTTGCTATTTACATCTAATGTGACTATTGATATGGCTTGGTATATATCTACTATCTTGTTGGTTTTCTTTTTGTTCTATTTGTTTTTCTTATTTCTTTCTGTTTTGCTTTTTTTTTCCTATTGAGTTTAAAATAATCTGCAAGTAAGTTACTGGAACTAATGAGAGGATTTGGCAAGATCAAAAGGACATATTTTCAATATATAAAAATAAAAAATATATATACACACACTATTAATGCACAACTAGAAAAATAATATAAAAACTAATGCCTTCTAGCTTAAGATATTTGTAATATGTATAATAATTAGTATAATGTATTATAAGATATACTATATATTATCACTATTAGTATAATATATTGGTGTAAGGTATAGTATAAAGCTTATCCTATAGTATCAAAAACATATCCTCATGATTAATTCTAACTAAAAATATATGCAAAATTTCTATACTGAAATTACATATTATATATATGTATATGTAAGTGTATATATATATATACATATATAAGGATATATGTATAAATATATAAACTACATATTATATTTATATTTAAGGAATTTAAAATGCCTATATAGCTGGAAAAAATTCTTATAATTTAGTAATATCACTAAGAAGATTTTAAAATGGACAATATATTTAAACCATCATTTTTCTAAAAAAAGTACATGTACCAATCATCATAATTCAAATAATCATCACAAAACACCAGCATTATAATTATATAAACTATAAGTTTATTGCTAACTTAAAATAGTAGACAATATCATTTACTAGAATCCTTCACTTGGTCGGTCCTTTCTTCACACCATATTTTGTCTATACAGACATTGCAGTTAGCAAGTTGTATATATCATATTACAATTTCACCTAAAATTAGCACCTATGATATAGTTCAAAGTTAGAGGGTTTTTTCACATTAAAAATAGAACATAAAATATTGATATCTAATGTATGAGGTGAAAGACTCATAAGCTTTAATCACCAGTTTCTACTTCATGTATTTATCAATTGATTTAATAAATACCTGTCAAACACCCACCGTATATACTAGGCAATGTTCCAACACTAAGAATACATCAGGGAATACAACAGACAAAATGACTCTGATCATATCAAATTTAGGGTTTAGTTGGGTGAGAGAGACACAAGTGAACCATGAACAGGTAAAAGGGAATAGGGCAATGCTGTGGTCTTGAATAGGAGTTTACAGAAAGCCTGGGATGGAATTTGAAGGATAGCCAGAAGTGCTGATTAGTGCAAATGTTGAAGTTCCAAACAGAACTTTCTCCTGCTGAAAAATTTCAGTGACAGAGGTGGCTCACATTTGATAAAAGTTGTGATTGTTTAAATGTAGAAATGTAGAAATTGAATACTTGATTTTAACGATATTAATGTAATTCAGTGTGTTCCTGTACTGCCTTCTTATTGCAGAGTGTGGGGCTCTGCTCTTGCAACTACCGTCTCCTCTTACAAGTGTAGAATGTTAATTATTTCAGTAGATTTGCCTATTTTCATTTTAATGTGGTAATCATGATCATCATTATTAATGTGAATTTATTCTGAGGGCAACTGGAGTAAAATCCCACGTGGGATGTTTAAATTCTCTCATTTGTAAGTTCAAGTAGAAGGTAAAAATGACCAACTAGTCCATTAAACTGCTATAACCTAAGGCAAGCTGTTCTGAAATCACTGGGAGAGAGTTAACTACCAAAATAAAGGTGAAGCCCTCTTAGTCACATTTCTCTGGATACACATGAATACATCTTCTTCAGAATTAAGACTAAAGCTGTAACTTCTGAACCACAAACGGCTATAGAAATGCCTGCTATTCCATTTATAGTCTCAGAAGTGGTAAATTTACGAGTATGTCACTTCATTATGTTTGCAGTGTAATGGATGAATTTTTAATGCTATATATTGTTTGGAAATTGGTTCTGCTATAAATTTCTGAGCATTTATTCTACAAATCTTATATGTTGGGACTTACCATGAATTCTTTATGATAAAGTGTTACACAGAAATTTTAAGTCCCAGCTTCATTTATATATTTTATATTTTAAATAATGTAATTTATATTTATAATTACAATAGCATATTTCAAACAGTGTGTGCTTGATAGGATTTTCAGTTTTTACGTACTGCAATATTTTGTAGAAGTGAAAATGAGCAATTAAGTATGGTAAGCTAACCTAAATTTGTTACGTATTAACCTTTCAGGTCTACATGAAATTTTTATAAGTGCTAGGATAACAGACAGATTTACCCTTTGTGTAAGACTCTTACTATGGCTGAGCACTAAATTGCTAAATGCTTTCACTTCATTTCTAGGATTTTCATGTGGGTTATCATAGTCATTGTTGCTACTACTGTTGTTGAAGGTGGTGGTGATGGTGATAATAGTATTTTGATTCCTTTTAGGCTTTTGTTAGAAAGCAAAACATTCCAGCCGGGCGCTCTTCCCTTTTTAAGTACTGAAAAAAGCTAGCATGGGATGTTAACTGAAAATGCCAACAGTGTTTAACCTGAACTATAAAGACATTTGTTTCAATATTTCATGTCATTATCTTCATATTGATAAGATCCAAAGTCCCCTTTCACTCTGATTGCATATGTATAATCAAAGAGAAAGATAAATTTTCCAATGTTTTTATGTCCTTTGTTTTAAAAAGAATACAATGCTAAAGCAACACAAAAGCTGAGCAGAAGTAAGAGTAAATAATCAGGTTTTTTTTCCCCTTGGGAATATAAGAGGAGTAGAGGACAGTATAAAATCAATAATTTAACTTATTCCAAAATGAGTAGAGATAAGAGAGAGAAAAGAGAGAGATGAGCATGAAAATAATGATTATAGTCTGATCGTAGAGAGGAGATTATTATTTATTTTAAGTGTGTTTATTCTTTGAGAAATATGTTCACCTGATACAAAATTCAAAAATTATAAGCGTATAAAATGAAAAGTGTCCCTCCCTGATCCCCACTCAGTTTCTCTACCTGATGGCCACCCATGTTTTTCAGCTTTCAGATATACACTATACCAATACAATGATAGACACATATATTACATTTTTATTTTCTTATTGAAAAGGTGGCATGGTTTGCATATTACAATTTGTTTTACAATTTACACTATATCTTATAAACCCTCCCATATCAACACAGAAAGATCTTGTATTTCAAAAGCATTTAAGGGCACCTGGGTGGCTCAGTCGGTTAAGCAACAGCCTCTTGATTTCAGCTCAGGTCATGATCTCCACGTTTGTGAGATAGAGCCCAACTTTGGGCTCTATGTTGGGAGTGGAGTCTGCTTGGGATTCTGTCTCTCCCGCTCCCTCTGCCACTCTCCCGTACACACCTTCTCTCTCTCAAAATAACTACATGTAGTTAAAAAAAGATAAAAGCATGTATATTTGGGTTTGTGTTTCATACCCTATTAATACTATATTGTTGGATTTTTTGCTTATCATTTTAAAGGAACTTGCATATGTTAAAGAAATCAGTTTTTTATTTGTTATATGAGTTGGAACCATTTTACTAGGTATTATGCCATTTTTGCCAGACAAAATTGCTTTAGGGTTTAGTTGGTCAAAATTATTAATGTATGTAATTCTACTCTTTTGTATCTTATATTTATAAAAGCCTTTTCCATTCTAATAATAATGCTGATACCAAAATATCTCATGAGTTATTTTAACACATAAAGAGTCTTTTTATACAGTTGTACTTTTGAAACATGGTATTAATTTTGTGTAAGTTTAAAGGAGTGAATCCAACTTACCTTGTTTTTAGATACATATGAAATTATGCTCAAACTATTTACTAATAACCTTTCTTTTGTCATCATATTTTAAATGTTACTTCTAATGTATAATAAATCTCATATTTACTTGGGTATATTTTCTGACTTTCTACTCTTTTCCATTGATCTTTTCATCTATTTGCTATTAACTAGTATGTGTAGCTCTT
Source organism: Acinonyx jubatus (assembly GCF_027475565.1). Classification (NCBI taxonomy): domain Eukaryota; kingdom Metazoa; phylum Chordata; class Mammalia; order Carnivora; family Felidae; genus Acinonyx; species Acinonyx jubatus. The sequence goes on from NC_069386.1 coordinate 89,728,422, forward strand.
AAATATATGTTAATATCTTGAAAAGGTAGGCTTGTACCACCTTGTTATTAATTTTTTTGAAAAACACATTAGCTAATATTGATTTTAATTTATTTACATGATTTTTTAAAAAATTAACCTGATTAGTTTTAAAGAGTTGTAGTATTAAATGTATAGTTTAACATAAGTAGAATTTATATGAGTTTGTCTTTCTACTCAGTCACCTGGAATCCTTTCCATTATTTTCCATATTTGGAGTGGGAGGATCAGTATTGAGACAGTTTTTGTATTTTAATACTTGGTATATTTGATTTTACCGATACTTAAGTATTATTGTAAATTAGGATTTTTCTCATTATGTCTTTTAAATGGTTGATTTCTATAGATATAATGAGACTATTTTTAAATGTTATTTACGTTAACTACTTTGTTTTATATATTTTGTTTTAGTTCATTTCCTTAGATTTTCCAAGTATACAACTTTCAAACAACAATAAATATCAAGACTTTTTAGGGAATGTAGGAAAAGACACGCTCATCCTGGCACAAGCTAAAGTGTGTTTAAGAACCAACCATCATATGCTGGGAGGGTACATCTTGTATATAGCATGAGCAGGACCAGAGTCACAGAAAAGCTGAACTAACAGATATCCAGACCTCCTTGTCTTTGCAATTTTCAGCAGTATGAAACAAGGATACATTAATATACCCAACTCCAAATTTGTTTTTGTAATTTATTACACAGTCTTTGGAAATTTTCTAATAATTTAGAATAGATTTGCTTGACATATTCTTTTTTATAATATCCTTAGTTTAGAATGTATGTATTTAATATTTATATTAGTATGAAATATACAGAATTGGTATTTTGTTAGTCATCATATTTTAAAACCACTTTCAAATGTAGTTTTAATATTAAGGTAAACTATATTAATCTGAAAAATAAGATTTTTACAAATTTATATTTAGTTTCAGTCAAATAAACATCACTGTGTAAATATACTGTGATATTATTGTTGAAGTGATTTAAATAGGAGCAAATTTCAGTTTAAAGAATTGTTTTAGATTGATTGGCATTATTGAATAAAGTGAGCGTTAGACATTTATGGCCCTTCCTCCTTCCCTTCCCCGCCCCCCCCCCCTTGTCTCTTGCCTCTTGCCTCATGCCTCATGCCTCTTGCCTCATGCCTCTTGCCTCTTCCCTTTCCTTCCTTTTTTTTTGTCAACTTAGCTAAAAACTCTTCCAACTATCACACTAGAAGCTGGAAATTTCGGACACTTGCTTTCCTCACCCCTTTTATGTCTAGAATACAAGTACCAGATCCTACTTTAGCAGAAGCTTTAGGGAAAAGCAGGAAGGGGCATACTTCATCTGGCATATATGGCAAGAGAGAATATGTCTTCGCTCAATTTCTAGGGGCAGGAGTGATTCTGACACTAATAATATCTAGTATTATCATTAGGTGACCCTAACTGCAGGGTCCAGATGTAGGAGGTTGTTGTGTAACCTATGACATTGGTTTGTGTGTCAGACTAGTTCTGCAGCACAGTCCAAAAGTGGTATTCCTGACTGTCGTTTTAAACCTAAATCTCTGGTCCTTTACTGATTCTATGAACTTTCAACCATCCTCTAACAAATTACCATCTCTCATAATTTAACTGTTAATTTAATTGGAACATAACTGTTCCAATTGCTTTCGTTAAAAAGTGCTAAATATCTGTACTGTAAATCAGTACTTCTTAACCTTTGCACTATTGAAAACTCAGAGCAGATTATTCATTTTTGGGAGCTAGTGAGTGGCTGTCCTCTACGTTATGGGATATTTATCAGCCTTTACCTACCAGTGCCGGTAGCATATTCCCATTTGTGAAAATCAAAATGTTTCAAAGACATTGTCATATGTCTCCTGAGACAGAATAGCCCTGACCTCAATTGAGAAACACTACTACAAATATATTGATAGTTAACAGAAAGGAAAATTGGATGATATGATACATACTGTGAAATTTTTTTCATTAAATACGTTTCTACTTCAGTAAATAAATATGAAAACATAATCAGTGAGAATCATATAATCATGAGGGTAAAATTAATTAAAATATTTATAAAATTTAATCTAAAATATATGTATTATTAAAGGAAAACAGGTGAGATACACTGTATCTCTCAGAGTAAAATTAAATCTAAATTCTCCAGTGAGTAGTTCAGAGAATGTTCTTTGGCATTCCTAGGATTATCATTAGAGATTTAACAGTAACAGAAATAATTGCCAAGAATATTAAATCAATATTTTATGCTCTTTGTTCCTCAATTATGTGCCTATTTGCACAAAATATTTCCAGTTTATTTCCAATTCCTAAGTGTATTTTTATCTGTATTAACACTGTGTTAGTGACTTAACCTTACCATATATTTGAACATTGGATCATTTCCATTTTTTTCTCACTATTATAATAACATGAATAATTTCATTCATTGTACTTTTCTATACTTTCCATATTTGAATTTATTTCCTCACAATAGAATATCCAAAGTAAATCATCAGATTAATAAATTTAGACTATTTAAAGATCTTAAAACAATCTGTATAAGTGTACATTAATAATAGTGTTATTCCAGTTTAAGTCTACAAACGATATATAAGAATTTCTACTTTACTATGACCTTAGTATAATTAGATCATTTTCTATTGTTTACAGCAGGTAACTGACTCATTATGTAAATGTTTTTGGTTAGACACCAGAATAATACAGTACAACCAAATTATGAAGTCCAGCAGATATTTTAAGAGATTAACAAACCTCTTGTGGAATCCAGCTCTTCAATACGTCTATCAGTAAATTTTATATGGATAAATTATATATATATGCATAAATATTTTGTGTAAAACTATATTTATATATTTTATATTTATAAATATACATATTTTAAAATTTTTAATGTTTATATTAGAGAGAAACAGCATGAGTTGGAGAGGGGCAGAGAGAAAGGAAGACACAGAATCTGAAGCAGGCTCCAGGCTCCGAGCTGTCAGCACAGAGCCAGATGCATGGCTCAAATCTATGAAATGTGTGATCATGACCTGAATGGAAGGCTGAAGTCAGGCACTCACCCAATTGAGTGACCTAGGCATCCCTATATGTATATGTATATATATACATATATATATGTATATATATACATATATATATGTATATATATACATATATATATGTATATATATGGAGCACACACACACACACACAGAAATATTAATGGTTCTTTGGTTTGCTGTTTTTATCTTAAATAATGTTTTATTTAATGTTTGTTTATTTTGAGAAAGAGAGTGTGTACCCGAGCTCCATGCTGTCAGCACAGTTCATCATCTTGATTTTAAAAAATCAAGGCTACATCATTTTGAATTAAAAAAAAAAAAACAACAAAAGTACAATATCAACAGTGAGAGAAATCCAGTCTCTCTATAAACGGAGGCCCTTCATAATTTGAAATGAGTTGTGAACATTTGAGAAAGAACCTTTACTTCTCATTTTAATTGCTTTTTATGTCAATCTCTATTCATATCCAAGACTATAACATCTTGAATTCATTTTGTGTGCTGACATGAGAGTTGACAACTTAGAGACATTTATTTTTTGTGTGTGTGGTAATGTATACATAGCATAACATTTAGATCGTGCCCATTTTTCAGTGTACAGATTTGTGGCATTGAGCATATTCACATTGCTGTGTAACTATCACCATCATTCTTATCCAGAATTTGTCTTCTCCAATCAAATGCTAACTCCCTTTAACTCTCCCCCTATCCCTTGGCACTGCCATTCTACCTTCTGCCTCTATGAATTTGTTACTCTAGGAAACTTGTAAAATCAGTCATACAATCACATTTTCCTTTTGTGGTTACCTTAAATCACTTATCTAATATTTTCAATGGTGTAGCATGTGTAAGAACTGCCAACTGCCTTCCCTTTTAAGACTGAAAAATACATATATCACATTTGGTTTGCCATTCATCTGTTGGATACTTAAGTTACTATGAGCATTCGGCTTATGAATAGTGCTGTTATGAGCATGAGTACACAAACATCATGTTTGAGTCTCTGCCTTTACTAATTGTGGGGATATATCCAGAAGTAGAATTGTTGGATCATCGACAGACACCCTTTTAATTCATCATTTTTGAAGTTATTTTCTTGATTTAAAGAGCACAGTATATCTCTTTTTTATACCATAGAAAAGTTTACCAGTTCTCTAAAGACAACACAAAGTTCTTGACTAAATGGGGGTGGAAGTGTATTTACTTACTTATTTACTTAGCTAACTTATTATCTATTACTATATATTACTTAGCTATTATTACTTACTAATCAGTAATTAGTAAGTAATATACAGCACTCTTTCAAAAGAAATTGACAGCCAGGTGTTCATATCTTGACTCACTGGGAATATATTTAATTAGGTTATTCTCTTAGTTCAACATCCTTCAGACTAACTTCTTGGGTAAAAATAACTTAGTTTAGATACCTGTTTTGACTGATGTTAAAAAGTTACAACTTTATTTGGCCAATTTGCTATTATGGAAAAGGTCAGAAATGGATAATCAAAACCACTTTCCAATAAAGCAGGGGGTTAGTGCTGGAAAGGAATAACAAAGCATGGTCAACCAATGCAGAAACTGGCAGTCACATGAAAATATTATTTGAAAATCATTCTTTTAATATTATCTTCATACAGATTGATTTTGGAAAATAAAAAACACAGATAATGTGTTGTCTCAGGGCCAACTTGGGTTCAGGTCACGATCTCATGGTCTGTGAGTTGGAGCCCCGTGTCGGGCTCTGTGCTGACAGATCAAAGCCTGGAGCCTGCTTCAGATTCTGGGTCTCCCTCTCCCTCTGCCCCTGCCCCACTCATATTCTGTGTGTGTATGTCTGTCTCAAAAATAAACATTCAAAAAAATTTTTCAAAAAAGAAAGAAAATGGCAATTATCAATACATCCATTGCCCAGTGTTAGCCACTATTAACTATTTGGCATATTTTTTCTAGTCATTGTTATATAGACTTAAATTAAAATTAACCCAAGTGAATAAAACATATCTATTCTTTATCCATCATTCAAAAAGTAGAAAAGGTACAGATAAAAATTATGTAGTAATTTTAGTGTTTGATAATAATCCTTGTTATAGTTCATTGAATCTCTCTCTGCAGGTTGTAACAAATATATCTGTTACAATGAAATTTTACTTTGAAGTGCTATTTACAACCTAAAAATACCACTGTGTCATAGCACCTGGATGGCTCAGTTGGTTAAGGGTCCGACTACGTATCAGGTCATGATCTCACAGTTCGTTGAGTTCGAGCCCCGTGGTGGGCTCTGTGCTAACAGCTCAGAGCCTGGAACCTGCTTTGGATTCTTTGTCTCCTTCTCTCTCTGCCCCTGCCTTGCTCATGCTCTGTCTCTCTCACTCTCAAAAATAAACATTAAAAATAAATAAATACATACATACATACATACATAAACACATACATACATACATACATACACACACACATACTGTGCTGAATTCCATCTATAAAAACAAGAAAGTAAAATTGAAAGAAATTTTTAATTCAGATAAATGTATGTTGAAGATGAAGTTAGTTTGCTACCTATATGATTTAGTTTCAGTAGGACTGATCGGCTCCAAGCTATTTAGGATAAGGACATTAGAATTCTTATATTTGATCCAATTTCCTCTGTCTCATTTGTTGTTAGTCATAGGTTTACAATGTCATTTATAGTGTTAACATTTCTGTTCCACATCTAACATTTCTATGTTTTGATTTATCTTCTACATTAAATTTACTATTCATTAGTTCTTTTACCATTTTTTTCTGTTTTCCACAGTTCAACTATAATTAGCTAAATATTTTAAATTTATTTCTAAAAATAAGTTTAGTAGAAAGTTTGAGCCCCGGTTTAACAGATATACAGCTTATATATATGGTGATTTAGTAAACAATAAAAGAGGCATTTTAATTTAATTTGGGAAATATAACTATTTAACTACTGAAGCATTTGAGTAGACATTTTCACAATGAATTTAGATTCATTCCTTCCCCATATACCAAGATAAAATTAACATGTATGGAGAATTTTATTGTAAATAGAATTTGCTGTACAAATGATTGGAATATATATTTTAACTTTGGAGTGGGGAAGCTTTTTCCCCTATATCAGAAACTATTGGATAATAAATATGAAATACTTTCAAATGCAGAGAAAATACCATTTGTGAAATACCATTTGTAAAATTTAAAGCTGAATTTAAATATTTATGACACATATAACAACAGAATATATGCAGATATTATGATAAACGTTTTTAGAAAACAACCAATGGAATATGGACATTCACTGACTATTCACCAAACATCCATCTCTGTGTTAGACTCTCGTAGGATGGCACTTTATTTCCACTTGGATTAAATAAGATTATGTAATTTGAATTGGACAGGAAAATGTGTACAGAAGTGATGTGTATCATTTCTGAGCTGAAATTTTTGGCTCAAGTGCATCCTCAACCCTCTATTTCAGTGGTCATGGAAACACATGTGAAGATTGAATGTTGGTCAGCGTGTATTCCTCATAGCCTATTATCAGCAAAGTTCTCAGCTCATTGGTGATGTTTGGCATAGTCAACAAACGAATCTTTCTTTCTATAGACACTTGAATTATAAACCAGGGATTGAAAAAAATATATTAGAGCATAACTAGTCCTTCCGGATTGATAAAGCTTCTAATAGAAGACTCAACAAAAGAAAAGCCATCGAAAGTGCATTACATGTATTTTAGAACATCTTGAAATCAGTCCACATTTCAGTGTATTGTGTAATCTAGTAAAAGGATAAATGTACTACTTATGGAGTAAAAGCTAGAATTAACGCACTCTTGAATAGGAATATATTCATAGATAGGGTAAACTGACATCTTTACATCTTTTGTCTGCCAGTATCACTTAAAAAGGAATGACAGACGGGGTCACACTCTAGATTGAAAGGCAGTATTGAATTGAACAAAGTGAAAAGTCTTTTAAATTGAAGAGACAGAACAAGTCATTATATTTGCTAGAAAATCCTTAGGGTAACTCTGATGGGTAATTACGACATTCCTTTATCCCCTTCCTGAATTTTAGAGCTATCTGAAAATATCCTGATGTTCAGAGACAAGTAAATCTTTTTTGAGGATACTTTTTCTCAATTATATCACTCAGAGGAAATCCTATGTGCATTGTGTTTCAGAGTAATGGTGAAAAATTAAAAATTTCCCTAATCAGCCAAGGATCTTTACTAGAAGATAGATTACTAAAGTTTACACTTTGTTTTCTTTTCAGGATTAAAGTCCTGTAAACTGCAGAAGTATTAGATCACTGCCAATTTATCAACAAAACAAAGTAAGGAGCCTCTTACAAACAATCACCTCATAATTTTTCAAAATAACTGAAGAAGCAAGTTGTGAGCTCAGCTACTATATATGCAAAAGGTAAATATATAATTTAATTGCTTTCTGCCATATTTTTATTAACTACTTAGAAACAGTGACAGATAAACCACAATATACATGTACGTGTATATATAGAGATTCTAATTACTTATAATTATGAACATTTCACTGTTTAATTTTCATATATATATTTGTATATATATATTCAAACTTTCATGGAATTTAAAAAGCAAGAAAAGATAAACAAGTCAAAACATACCAGTGAGAGTCATCTCTGATTTTGATTCTTTTTGATATTTCATCTTGAGATAATTGTGTCTGTGTGTGTGTATTTATATATACATATATATATATGCATATATGTGTATGTGTATATGTATATGTGTGTATATGTACATATATGTGTGTAAAACTTTTGAAGATAATTTTATATAATACATGTTATCCATCTCTTGAGGATTCATTCTCTTTTTTTTTTCAATATATGAAATTTATTGTCAAATTGGTTTCCATACAACACCCAGTGCTCATCCCAAAAGGTGCCCTCCTCAATACCCATCGCCCACCCTCCCCTCCCTCCCACCCCCCATCAACCCTCCGTTTGTTCTCAGGTTTTAAGAGTCTCTTATGCTTTGGCTCTCTTCCACTCTAACCTCTTTTTTTTTTTTTTTCCTTCCCGTCCCCCATGGGTTTCTGTGAAGTTTCTCAGGATCCACATAAGAGTGAAACCATATGGTATCTGTCTTTCTCTGTATGGCTGATTTCACTTAGCATCACACTCTCCAGTTCCATCCACGTTGCTACAAAGGGCCATATTTCATTCTTTCTCATTGCCACGTAGTACCCCATTGTGTATATAAACCACAATTTCTTTATCCATTCATCAGTTGATGGACATTTAGGCTCTTTCCATAATTTGGCTATTGTTGAGAGTGCTGCTATAAACATTGGGGTACAAGTGCCCCTATGAATCAGTACTCCTGTATCCCTTGGGTAAATTCCTAGCAGTGCTATTGCTGGGTCATAGGGTAGGTCTATTTTTTTAATTTTCTGAGGAACCTCCACACTGTTTTCCAGAGCGGCTGCACCAATTTGCATTCCCACCAACAGTGCAAGAGGGTTCCTGTTTCTCCACATTCTCTCCAGCATCTATAGTCTCCTGATTTGTTCATTTTGGTCACTCTGACTGGTGTGAGGCGGTATCTGAATGTGGTTTTGATTTTATTTCCCTGATAAGGAGCGACGTTGAACATCTTTTCGTGTGCCTATTGGCCATCCGGATGTCTTCTCTAGAGAAGTGTCTATTCGTGTTTTCTGCCCATTTCTTCACTGGGTTATTTGTTTTTCAGGTGTGGAATTTGATGAGCTCTTTATAGAATTTGGATACTAGCCCTTTGTCCGATATGTCATTTGCAAATATCTTTTTGCCTTTTAGTTTTGTTGGTTGTTTCCTTTGCTATGCAGAAGCTTTTTATCTTCATAAGGTCCCAGTAGTTCATTTTTGCTTTGAATTCCCTTGCCTTTGGGTATGTGTCACGTAAGAAATTGCTATGGCTGAGGTCAGAGAGGTCTTTTCCTGCTTTCTCCTCTAGGGTTTTGATGGTTTCCTGTCTCACATTCAGGTCCTTTATCCATTTTGAGTTTATTTTTGTGAATGGTGTGAGAAAGTGGTCTAGTTTCAATCTTCTGCATGTTGCTGTCCAGTTCTCCCAGCACCATTTGTTAAAGAAACTGTCTTTTTTCCATTGGATATTCTTTCCTGTTTTGGCAAAGATTAGTTGGCCATACTTTTGTGGGTCTAGTTCTGGGTTTTCTATTCTATTCCATTGGTCTATGTGTCTGTTTTTGTGCCAATATCATGCTGTCTTGATGATTACAGCTTTGTAGTAGAGGCTGAAGTATGGGATTGTGATGCTTCCTGCTTTGGTCTTCTTCTTCAAAATTACTTTGGCTATTTGGGGCCTTTTGTGGTTCCATATGAATTTGAGGATTGCTTCTTCTAGTTTCGAGAAGAATGCTGGTGCAATTTTGATTGGGATTGCATTGAATGTGTAGATAGCTTTGGGTAGTATTGAGATTCTGACAATATTTATTCTTCCAATTCATGAGCACGAAATGTTTTTCCATTTCTTTATATCTTCTTCAATTTCCTTCATAAGGTTTCTATACTTTTCAGCATACAGAACTTTTACATCTTTGGTTAGATTTGTTCCTAGGTATTTTATGCTCTTGGTACAATTGTGAATGGGATCAGTTTCTTTATTTGTCTTTCTGTTGCTTCATTGTTAGTGTATAAGAATGCAACTGATTTCTGTACATAGACTTTTTACCCTGCGACTTTGCTAAATTCATGTATCAGTTCTAGCAGACTTATGATGGAGTCTATCGGATTTTCCATGTATAATATCATGTCATTTGCAAAAAGTGAAAGCTTGACTTCATCTTTGCCAATTTTGATGCCTTTGATTTCCTTTTGTTGTCTGATTGCTGATGCTAGAAATTCCAACACTATGTTAAACAACAACGGTGAGAGTGGACATTCCTGTCGTGTTCCTGATCTCAGGGAAAAAGCTCTCAGTTTTTCCCCATTGAGGATGATGTTAGCTGTGGGATTTCCATAAATGGCTTTGATGATCTTTAAGTATGTTCCTTCTATCCCGACTTTCTCAAGGGTTTTTGTTAAGAAACATTGCTGAATTTTGTCAAAGGCCATTTCTGCATTGATTGACAAGATCATATGGTTCTTATCTTTTCTTTTATTAATGTGATGTATCACGTTGATTGATTTGCGAATGTTGAACCAGCCCTACAGCCCAGGAATGAATCCCACTTGATCATGGTGAATAATTCTTTTTATATGCTGTTGAATTCGATTTGCTAGTATCTTATTGAGAATTTTTGCATCCATATTCATCAGGGATATTGGCCTGTAGTTCTCTTTTTTTACTGGCTCTCCATCTGGTTTAGGAATCAAAGTAAGACTGGCTTCATAGAATGAGTCTGGAAGTTTTCCTTCCCTTTCTATTTTTTGGAATAGCTTGAGAAGGATAGGTATTATCTCTGCTTTAAACATCTGGTAGAACTCCCCTGGGAAGCCATCTGGTCCTGGACTCTTATTTGTTGGGATATTTTTGATGACTGATTCAATTTCTTCACTGGTTATGGGTCTGTTCAAGCTTTGTCTTTCCTCCTGATTTTTGGAAGTGTGTGGGTGTTTAGGAATTTGTCCATGTCTTCCAGGTTGTCCAGTTTGTTGGCATATAATTTTTCATAGTATTCCCTGATAATTGCTTGTATCTCTGAGAGATTGGTTGTAATCATTCCATTTTCATTCATGATTTTATCTATTTGGGTCATCTCCCTTTTCTTTTTGAGAAGCCTGGCTAGAGGTTTGTCAATTTTGTTTATTTTTTCAAAAACCAACTCTTGGTTTCCTTAATCTGCTCTACAGTTTTTGTAGATCCTATAATGTTTATTTATGCTCTGATCTTTATTATTTCTCTTCTTCTGCTGGCTTTGGGGTGTCTTTGCTGCTCTGCTTCTATTTCCTTTAGGTGTGCTGTTAGATTTTGTATTTGGGATTTTTCTTGTCTCTTAAGATAGGCCTGGATTGCAATGTATTTTCCTCTCAGGACTGCCTTTGCTGCATCCCAACGCGTTTTGATTGTTGTATTTTCATTTTCATTTGTTTCCATATATTGTTTAATTTCTTCTCTAATTGCCTGGTTGACCCATTCATTCTTTAGTAGGGTGTTCTTTAACCTCCATGCTTTTGGAGGTTTTCCAGACTTTTTCCTGTGGTTGATTTCAAGCTTCATAGCATTGTGGTCTGAAAGTATGCATGGTATGATCTCAATTCTTGTATACTTATGAAGGGCTGTTTTGTGACCCAGTATGTGATCTATCTTGGAGAATGTCCCATGTGCACTCGAGAAGAAAGTATATTCTGTTGCTTTGGGATGCAGAGTTCTAAATATATCTGTCAAGTCCATCTGATCCAATGTCTCATTCAGGGCCCTTGTTTCTTTATTGATCCTGAGTCTAGATGATCTATCCATTTCTGTAAGTGGAGTGTTAAAGTCCCCTGCAATTACCACATTCTTATCAATAAGGTTGCTTATGTTGTGAGTAATTGTTTTATATATTTGGGGGCTCCTGTATTCGGAGCAAAGACATTTAGAATTGTTAGCTCTTCCTGATGGATAGACCCTGTGATTATTATATAATGCCCTTCTTCATGTCTTGTTACAGCCTTTAATTTAAAGTCTAGTTTGTCTGATATAAGTATGGCTACTCCAGCTTTCTTTTGACTTCCAGTGGCATGATAAATAGTTCTCCATCCCCTTAATCTCAATCTGAAGGTGTCCTCAGGTCTAAAATGAGTCTCTTGTAGACAGCAAATAGATGGGTCTTGTTTTTTTATCCATTCTGATACCCTGTGTCTTTTGGTTGGCACATTTAGTCCATTTACATTCAGTGTTATTATAGAAAGATAGGGGTTTAGAGTCATTGTGATGTCCGTATGTTTTATGCTTGTAGCAATGTCTCTGGTGCTTTGTCTCACAGGATCCCCTGTAGGATTTCTTGTAGGGCTGGTTTAGCAGTGACGAATTCCTTCAGTTTTTGCTTGTTTGGGAAGACCTTTATCTCTCCTTCTATTCTAAATGACAGACTTTCTGGATAAAGGATTCTCGGCTGCGTATTTTTTCTGTTCATCACATTGAAGATCACCTGCCATTCCTTTCTGGCCTGCCAAGTTTCAGTAGAGAGATCAGTCACAAGTCTTACAGGTCTCCCTTTATATGTTACAGCACATTTATCCCTTGCTGCTTTCAGAATTTTCTCTTTATCCTTGTATTTTGCCAGTTTCACTATGATATGTTGTGCAGAAGATAGATTCAAGTTACGTCTGAAGGGAGTTTTCTGTGCCTCTTGGATTTCAGTGCCTTTTTTCCTTCCCCAGATCCGGGAAGTTTTCAGCTATTATTTCTTCACGTACCCCTTCAGCACCTTTCCCTCTCTCTTCCTCCTCTGGAATACCAATTATACGTAGATTATTTCTCTTTAGTGCATCACTTAGTTCTCTAATTTTCCCCTCATACTCCTGGATTTTTTTTTTCTCAGCTTTTTCTCAGCTTCTTCTTTTTCCATAATTTTATCTTCTAGTTCACCTATTCTCCCCTCTGCCTGTTGAATCTGAGCCGTAGCTGTCTCCGTTTTATTTTGCAACTCGTTGATAGCATTTTTTAGCTCCTCCTGGCTGTTCCTTAGTCCCTTGATCTCTGTAGCAATAGAGTCTCTGATGTCCTTTATACTGTTTTCAAGCCCAGTGATTAATTTTATGACTTTTTTTAAATTCACTTTCTATTATATTGTTTAAATCATTTTTAATCAGTTTGTTAGCTGTTGTTATTTCCTGGATATTTTTCTGAGGGGAATTCTTCCGTTTCGTCATTTTGGATGGTCCCTGTAGGGGTGCCGAACTGCGGGGCACTTCCCCTGTGCTGTCTTGAATAACTTGCGTTGGTGGGCGGGGCCGCAGTCAGACCTGATGTCTGCCCCCAGCCCACTGCTGGGGCCATAGTCAGACTGGTGTGTGCCTTCTCTTCCCCTCTCCTAGGGGCGGGATTCACTGTGGGGTGGCGTGGCCTGTCTGGGCTACTTGCACACTGCCAGGCTTGTGGTGCTGGGGATCTGGAGTATTAGCTGGGGTGGATCAGCAAGGTGCACAGGGGCGGGAGGGGCAGGCTCAGCTGGCTTCTCCTTAGGTGATCCACTTCAGGAGGGGCCCTATGGCACCAGGAGGGAGTCAGACTAGCCAGAGGGATGGATCTGCAGAAGCACAGCTTTGGGTGTTTGCCTGGTGCAAGCAAGTTCCCTGGCAGGAACTGGTTCCCTTTGGGATTTTGGCTGGGGGATGGGTGAGGGAGATGGCGCTGGCGAGTGCCTTTGTTCCCCGCCACGCTGAGCTCTGTTGTCTATGTCTCAACAACTCTCCCTCCCTCCCGTTGTCCTCCAGCCCTCCCATTCTCCGAGCAGAGCTGTTAGCTTATAACCTTCCAGATGTTAAGTCTTGCTTGCTGTCAGAACACACTCTGCCAGACTCGGGGGCTCTGCTTGGCTGGCGGGCCGCCCCTCCACCCCGGCTACCTCCTGCCAGTCCGTGGAGCGCGCACTGCCTCTCCGCCCTTCCTACCCTCTTCCGTGGGCCTCTTGTCTGCGCTTGGCTCCAGAGACTCAGTTCTGCTAGTCTTCTGGCGGTTTTCTGGGTTATTTAGGCAGGTGTAGGTGGAATCTAAGTGATCAGCAGGACGCGTGGTGAGCCCAGCATCCTCCTACGCCACCATCTTCCCAGGATCCTCCATTCTTTTTAATTTTTTTTTAATGTTTATTTATTTTTGAGAGAGAGAGAGACAGTGGAGCAGGGGAAAGTCAGAGAGAGGAAGACACAGAATCTGAAGCAGGCTCCAGGCTCTGAGCTGTCAGCACAGAGCCCGACGCAGGGCTCGAACCCATGAACCATGAGATCATGACCTGAACCAACGTCAGACCCTTAACCAACTGAGCCACATAGGCACCCCTAGGATTCATTATTTTTAAACGTTGGCAGTTTTATTCCCTTATTTTCTGTTTGCATCAACTACATGAATTTCTAGGTAAAAATTTGAGACAACATGACTGCTTCCTAATTTATGGAAGTTATCTTCTCCTTATGAGGTATTCCTCCCTCATGCATTAACTTCTTACTAAAATTATTGATTCTATTATTGTTTATGAAAATACGCATTGAAATATCATATATTCTGACAACTCAATTCTGAGTTGAATTGAAAAGTTGTCAAAACTTTCTACCTATTGGAGTTTTAATTTAGGAAAAACTCTTTACCAAGAGTGCCTGGGGGTGGTCAGTCTGTTGAGCATCTGACTCTTCATTTTGGCTCAAGTCATGATCCATCATGTGTGGAACCTACTTAATATTCTCTCTCTCTGCCACTCTTCACTGATATCTCTCTTCTCTCTTCTCTCTCTCTCTCTCTCTCTCTCTCTCTCTCTCTCTCTCCCCCCCTCTCTCCCTCCCTCTCTCCCTCTCTCTCTATGTCCATATATATCTATAGATAGATAGATAGATAGATAGCTATATACGTTAGAACTATATATATAGTTCTATATACAGTTATTTGGAAAATATATATACCTATATATTTACCAGAAATGAATCTTAATTTACTCTTTAGTAAAACAGAAATCACTTTTCCTAAATCAGAGACCAGGCATGGTAATTGAGTTTTGGGAGATATTAAACTAATGTTGTCTATATTGACATCTTACTAAGAAAACAAATTAATCTGTGCTAATGGAAACCATTGGAGGCCTAAAGTCAGGCTGCAACAGTTGTCGACTTTGTTATTGCATTTATCTCAGCTAAGAAACTTTCTAGAGATTTTTGAGGGAGTCAATAATACATAGCAGGTGTGATTTTGATTTAATGCAACTCAAACTGCAAAGACATTTGCTTTTATCACACAAGTGTGAGGTCAAGAGTGTAGTATAATCGGTGATTATAAAAGAGTTAAACTAACTGTCTCAAAAAGTATCTGACTGTGCCTAATACTATATGCCTTCTAGAAATTATTTTAAATATGTTAGTTTTTGAAAAATTAAGCATTGAGTTCTAATAATGAATTACTATGATAATCACAATGATATTTTAGTTAAAATGTATTAAAACAAAATTTTTCTTGAAATATGCATATTATGAAGCGGTAGCAAAATTATGCTGTGACATCTGTTCTTTTATGTACAAAGTAATACATGAAGTCACAGTTACCTCTACTAGTATCATAAGCTACAGAGATAGTGATCTCATCGTTGGCAGGCCAATAATATAGAAAGTGACATGGTGGCACGCTGGGTTTTGTTTGAAGTATAAATCTGACATTTACTTTGAAAATACCAGGAGCAATGAGGGACCATAAGCCCTAACTCAATTTTCAAGAATGATAAGGTTGTATACATTGCGGTTCTTTCTTAAAGAACAGTCATTTTTCTTATTTTGTCTTTCAAATAAGTAACAGGGTTGATAGTTTGTGGTTTAAATTATTGATATTGTTTTTTCTTTTGGAATTTAGTTCCTTGAAGTCCTAGAATGTAGGAACATTAAGACATAGATATTTGGTGCCATCCCCACACTCAGTATTTCTAAGAGATTCCATTTAATCGGTTCTTTGAAAAATCCTGTGAAGAAAATTTTTAAATATTTTATAAAAGTTGAGGTATCTGGGTGGCTCAGGCAGTTAAGTGCCTCTACCCCTCTCGTGCTCTCTCTCAGTTTCTCTCTTTCAAAACAAATAAATAAACTTAAAAAAAAACAGTTTATATAAATGAAATTTAATTTTTTTTAATTTTTTTAATGTTTATTTTTGAAAGACAGAGAGCGACAGAGAGTGAGCAGGGAAGGAGCAGAGAGAGAGAGAGAGAGAGAGAGAGAGAGAGAGAGAGGGAGACACAGAATTTGAAGCAGGATCCAGGCTCTGAGCTGATGGCACAGAGTCCTACATGGGGCTCAGACTCAGGAGTTGTGAGATCATGACTTGAGCCGAAATCGGATGCCCAACCGACTAAGCCACCCAGGTGCTCCATATAAGTGAAATTTTAAAACTCTAATAGGTTTCTAATATAAGTATGAATATAGAATGCCATTGACACTCTCAAAAAAAAATGAAAGCATGATTGAACTAATAGTAAGTGAAAATGGTACTGTATTTTCTAAACAAAGAGCACCATTAATATTGGTGATTTCAAATGTGTTGTCTCTGGGCTTTGATAACAGAGAGAGAAAATTACACTGAGGATTAATATTTGTCAAAGTGCATCCTGGATACTTTCTTTCACATTTTTTTCATTAAGTTTTACAATAAACCATTGAGGCAGGTATAACTAGTGTCATTTTAAAGAAGAAACAGGCTTAGAAAACTATGGTGATATTTTCAAGGGCATTAGTTAACATACTAGTAGAAATAGAATTTAAACTCAAATTGTTTGACTTGAAGTCTAGTGCTCTTTTGACTAAAAGCATTTGTTCTGCTATTTTAAAAAGAAAAAAGGCCTGAGTGTGACAATGAGTAGAATTTCACTGTAGAAGTGCATGTTATTACTAATATAAAATTTTAAGTTTCTGAGAGCACAGAGAAACTGAGGCACCACTTAGTGACTGTGAGTGGACATACACATAATGGTAAGAAGCTTATCTTTTATTGGGTGAGCTTGTCTATGATGTATGTGTCATGGACTGAGCTATCCATATATAAAGATCGGAGGACCTTTGAATGTGGTAAAGTGGACTTTGAATGTGGAAAAGTATAAAGATATATAAACAAATTTAATCAAAAGAAAAATGAAATGAGTAAATTTAAAACTTCTTTTGATGAGCAAGCCTCCTCTTGATAACTTTGGGCAAGTTACTTAACCTTGCTGAAACTTAGTTTTTATCAGCTGTAAAATGTAGATGAGATAATTGCTAATTTATGGAAAATTATGAGGAATACATGTTATGAATAATGACTTTGATGGTATCAGGTTTGGTTCCTTTAGGAGGCTCTAGGAAAAAAAATCTTTAATCCTTGCCTATTCCAGAATCTGGTGGCTGTTGGGTTTTTTTGACTTTTGGCTGCATCACTCCAATTTATACTTCTCTTTTCTTCTTTGTCAAATTCCCCTCTGATTCCTTCTGATAAAGATTGTTATTACATTAGGATTTATATGGATCATCCAGGATAGACTCCCCATCTTCCCGTGAAAGATAACATAGAGAAGTTCCAGTGATTAGGACCTGTATGAATTTTGGGACCATCTTTCAGTCTAAATCAAATATATGTGTAATGTGTCATCTCAATGAATCCTTTAATCACCCATATCTGGTTTGCAGTCCTTTTATCCATTTCAAATGTAAGGAAATGAAGAAACGGAGATTAAATAGAAGTTCACACAGTAAATTGCAAAGCTAGGACTCGATTCTCAAACATCTGATCCCAGTAATCACTCTGAAAGCTACACAGGTCCCAACTAAAAGAAATTCATTAGACACACAAAAGAGCCCCAAAAAGCGTGTAACAAGAAAGTTATAATGAATGTGATGTGAAACATATATGTGAGGACACAAAGGCATAAAAAATGATTGCTTTTTCATTTTAGAATCAGCAATCCATAAACAATATGCAAGACTTATTTATGATAGGAAAACAAAATGTAAATGCTGTAAAACCTGACAGTAAAGTAAATATGAATAGAAATGGGGAAGAAAATTAGATGACAAGGAGCAGTGACAATTGCTTCCTTTATAAAATGAGGGACAGTAAATCCTATAAATGCTTTTGGAACAAGAGATAATTTATTATGGAGTTAGCAAGATAATAGAAGTAAAAATTAGTGATTGAAGTGTAAAAGATTTCAATCACCAAAATAAATCTGTATTTAATGCAGAATATAATGGCCACATGGTAAATAAATGAGGACATTTTGCTGCCTATTATTTAACATTATGTCAATATCTGAGGCTTCACAAAAATATCAAAATGTTCATTAATTGTAGGAAATATTGTAATCTTCAGCAAACTTTATATCACTACTTAATAAATAAGTTTAAATTCGGTTTTACAGTAGTTTATTACATGGCAAAATGTAAAAGGAAGGAAAATGTTCTCTTGTGTAAATGAATGAGACACTGTGACAGAGCTAATTAGGCTCTTGGGAGAATTTATGTACAGCTAATAGGAAGCAGAGCTAAATGTTGTCTTAATTTACCCTCAAGCCCTCTGCCCACAAAAAAACAAAACAAACAAAAAAAACCATTCAAGTTGCACAAATTGAGCCAACAACCATTAACCCCTCTTTTCTGGATATATCCTCATGCTAACATACAGAAATGATGCTTTATCTTCGCCAAAGAGCAACATTTGTTTTGTTTTGTTTTTCCATGTATCTTTTAACATGTATTGAAGGTCTATTGTATTTAAAGATAAAGCAGATGCAATTCATAAATTTATTTTTTCTTTGTATGGCATTCCAATTATTAATTTTACCTTTTAATACAGTATAACATAGAGTAGAAAGGATTTATAATTACCAGCATTATCAAATGGGGTTAGACAAGTAATTTCAAATAATGTTTGCAAGTGTGTGCATCAGAATACCCCTTGATGTGGGACAATTTCTTTATTAACTCAAAATTTTTAATATCACTCCTAAATACGTCTGTTTTAGAAACATGCACAGAGATGTGCAAATGATAAAAGATTCACTAGAAGAATATAAATCAGATTTAGTCTAAATGACCCCACACTGGACACCAGTTTACATATTTTATCTGTAAAATCTGATGTATGTATACATATGCCAAGTGGAATAATGTTTCAAAACTGAGTATGATATTTATATCTGGGAAGATTTATATCAGGCCTCAAACTGTCTCTTTGATGGCGATCCTGAATTGTTTTCTTTTTTTTTTATGTTTACCTAGAGAGAGAGAGAGAGAGAGAGAATGGGGGAAGAGGACAGAGAGAGGGAGAGAGGGAATCCCAAGCAGGTTCTGTGCTGTCAGCACAGAGGGGCTGACAAGGGGCTCCATTCCACAAACCATGAGATTACGACCTGAGCTGAAATCAAGACTTGGATGCTTAACTGACTGAGCCACTCAGGTGCCCTGATACTGGACTATTTTCTAATTTATAGATTTCTTTATTATTTGAAGGGTTTACAATGAGTCTACATTATTTTGAAGATAAAAAGTTATTTTAGTATATTATGATAAACCTCATTAATAGAGCAATTTATATGATCTTACATGTGGCCATATAAAGGTTATATTAATAAATAAAGGGAATTGAATTTAACTTATGTGATAAAAACTAAATTATACTCTTTGGATGTTATAAATTAGCAAGCCAAAAAGTAATGCTGTTAGGAATACATATTGATGAAGTAGAACAACATAAAAGGAAAAATAGTGTATTGGTAACAATAAGATTGAGAAAGGTTATTAAGATAAACAGGAGTGGAATGCAGGATCTACAGAGTTAGATACAGTTTAGTGTTAAATTGATAATGTTAGCTGGTGAATTCAAAGTTACTAATTGCATTGTGAAAATAAACTGTAGAGAGGAAGGGAAGGAGCTATGAATCAATAATCTTGATGATTGTGTGTATACACAAAACAGAAATAAACATTCCAAAATATTAGCAGGAATTTTCTATAGATTGTGTGCTTAGACAAGTTTTCACTTCTTTTCTATAATATTTAAACTTTCCGTAATGATCCACAATACTTTCTTGAATCTTAAGTACTCAACAAAATATATTTTATACTGAAAAACTTTAAAATATAAACTACAAGGAGTTTTTCTAAATGCATTTGAAGAAGGTCATTGGAGCTTTTTATCTGCAATTCTCTTGTACTTTTTTTTGATATTACACAATAGAGACTAATGAAGGAAAATGATTCCCTTTACCACAAATTTAAGTTACAATTAAAATTAGTGTTTAATAATGTGTGCAGAATGTGTCCCCCATTGACCACATGCCAAGGTCACTCTGAGCATTTTATTTCTGTGAAAGGATTTTACTGGAGTTTCTATTAAAAAACAAAACAAACACACAAACAAAAAAACTACCATTGCCTCGGATTTACTAACACCATAGTCTTTAAATATTAAATAATTTTCATGAGTATATGCTATGTTATAGTCACTGAAACTTACCAGACACTTTGGCTTTCAGAGCACTGGAGTGACCAGCAGATGCAATCCATAACATTTATGTAACTACATATTCTCTACATTATTGTAATGCAAATGTATGTAGCAAAAAATACACGGCTTTCCACCTGTAAAGAGTTCATAGCCTTGGGAAAGAAGACGTGACTAAGTACAGATAACCTGCTCTAACAGAGTTATCTTTCAAGCTGAATGCAATTGCTTTGAAGCTCATGTGGGCGAGCAGCCTTCCCAGAAACATGAACAATCATTATTGGTGTTCAAAACCGAGAAAAATAAAAGGGGGCACCTGGGTGGCTCAGTCGGTTAAGCATCCAACTTCTGCTTAGGTCATGATCTCATGGCTCCTGAGTTGAGGTGTGCTGACAGCTCAGAGCCTGGATCCTGCTTCACATTCTGTCTTCCTCTCTCTCTGCCCCTCCCCTGTTCCCCCCCCCCCCCTCTCTCTCTCTCTCTCTCTCTCTCTCTCTCTTTCTCTCAAATATAAATAAACATTAATTTTTTTAAGAAAATGAGAAAAAAAATGCAGACTGGATCAAAAAAATGATACACCTGTAAGAAAGTTTAGCACATGCAAAGCCACAATACCAGCATTTAAGTATTCATCAATTAATTAAATATGTAATTTTTAAGATCTTAGCATATGCAAAACACTTAGGTTTCAGTAATACGTAAAAATGTGATCCATACTGTCTGAAAATAAACCACCCATGAGAGGAGGACAATATGGGAACATACACACAGTGCACATCCCTAAATTTCTATAACAGAACTAACGTTCAATGGGGTCTACTAGGGCAGAGAGGAGAGAGTGATTCTTTCTCTTTTGAGGACCCTGAACTGTTTTTCCAAAGAACTGACCTTGTGTTGGACCTTGAAAGAAATGTTAGCCTATAAAAAAAAAAAAAAACACAAGGCAGAAAGGAAGGAAGAAGAGAGGATTCTCTTAGTGGAAAAGTAGGGGTAAGCATACAGGTTCCACTGCCTGACTGGTCTTTCAGTTTTGATCATGCATGCATAGTGTTTGTTTTGCAAAATTTGAAGGAATGCATTCATATTAAATTACTGCGGGCATGCTGAGGCCCTAAATGCATTAAGGCAAGCAAAAGAAAGAAAATGTGGGTACCTGGTGGAAAGTCTGACTCAGGCTCAAGTCATGATCTCATGGTTCATGAGTCCTGCACCTTGGGGCTCTCTGCTGTCAGTGCAGAGCCTACTTTGGATTCTCTGTTCCTCCTCTCTCTCTGCCCCTTTCTTGTTCACTCTCTCTCTTTCTCTCAAAAATAAATAAGCATTCAAAAAAAAGACAAAAAGTATGACAACTCAATATATATATTTGTATTCATAAATAATGTACATCTATTGTATTTCTCGTGATACACTATAGAACACTTTTGAAAGATAGGTAAAGATGAAATACATGATATATTCCATTTTTTTACTATATGGGTTTTGGTATACTGTATTCTTAAAGAGAGATTTATTTGTAACAATAATAGATAAATATCAATTGCAGATTATCTTCCTTGATAATTCCATTGCTTTTGACAACTTCTTGTTAAATCTGATTCAACTGTATTGTTTCACGCCTGTAATACAGCCAAAGATTTATATGTGTTTTCTGTTTACTTGTAATTATTTTTTTAATATTTATTTGGGGGGAGAGCACAAGCAGGAGAGGGGCAGATAGAGAGGATAGAGGATCTGAAGTAGACTCTGCTGACAGGCTGACAGTGGAAAAGCCTGCTGTGGGGCTCGAACCCACAAACTGAGATCATGACCTGAGCTGAAGTCGGATGCTCAACTGACTGAGCCACCTAGGTGCCCCTGTTTACTTCTAATTCTTATTTGTACTTTATGTGTTATATTCTTCCTTGGGTTCCTTTTCGTTTTCTATGAGATATTTGATATCATGAGGGTTAAAATTAGTTATTTTGTTTCAATGAACTCACATATCTCTTAAATATAAACTAAAAGAAACCCCACTATATTAAAACATGGATAATAATAAAACCCTCTATGTTGGGATTTCCACCCTTCTTTATATGTAAGCAACATATTAAAGGTATTATGATGGGATAAGAAGTTGAATGCCACAATGATTAGACAGAAAGTTCTAACTTCCTGGGAAAATGTGTGAAATCAAAGGCCAGACTTTGAAGACAAGCTGTGCAACTTGTCCTAATTGACAAGAGATCCCCTTCTGATACAAATTTCTAAGATAGTGCCTCACCAAATTCAGGAAGACAGCATGCCATCAAACCAGTAGGAGCATAACTTCCAAATGCCTTCTCATAGGCATGGCTAGAGCAAAGTAGAAAATCCATATAATGCTGCAGGATGAATCCTAGGAGCTCTCTTTTGGTGAGGAACATTTAAGCTTTTAACTCACAACGAGACATATTCTACAAAAAAAGAAAAAAAAAAAGAGCTTGCTGGAAATGATTGCCCAGTTCACAAATATACACAACTCTATACTGAAAGGGAAATATAGAGCAAATGGGCACTGAGCATAAGACAAACTTAAAAAAAAAGTTTATAAAATTTTCAACTCCAATTTTGTGAATAAGCATATGCAGTGTGGGTGAAGATTACATCACTTCAACATGTGTGAATTTGCTGTTAAATGCACTGCTTTTTAAAATTAAATAAAAATTTAAAAAGTAGATCTGGCCCAAAATTATTTTCTTTCCTAAATCATTTCATTTACATCATAGAATGTTTTGAATCTCTCCAGAAACGGAACCAAATACTATGATTTCACAAAGCAGAAGGTGCTGTAAATTTAGAAAGAATAGTCTCCTTATAAATGTAACCCATTCAACATTGATCAAGCCTACTAATAACAACCACACTGTTAAAAGCCAGGACAAAAAGACCAAATACAAATGTAACAGAACAAATGCCAATATAAGAAGGATATGACAACTCCAACTTGATATTTCTATGTGCCTATACGAACTTGATTGTACCCCCAAGAACTTTTTTTTCTTCATGAGTCAAAGAATCAAAGAGCTTTACAAGCAATTGGAGAAGGAAACTGACTATAAAGATTTTAAGTACTCCTAACTGTCCTCATCAAGGTCAACAGTGCCATCTTGTTGACAAATCTAATGAGACTTGAGATCCTAGAAGAATTTGACATGTTTGATGACTCCTTTAATAAGAGAACTCTCTCTTCCCTTTACTTATCTATAATAAAATCTAATTTTTGACTGAATCTACAACTCATCAATTTCTTTTTCTTGATTCTGTTCTGTCAATATTAGTTTCCTTCCAGTTTCAAGCTTTGCCATTTTTGTACCTTTTGAACTCTGTTTTTTGTGAAAATCCCTCTATGAAGACTACCAACAGTAAATACACATTTCTATCCTCACATATTTTTTTTTTTTGTTTCATACGTTGTATCAAGGATAGATGCTGTTTTCTATTTCTTTTACATCTTTCTTGGTTGCTTAGAATAGGTGATTTGCACATTTTGTTGATAAATCAATAGAGTTATGGATTCCTCTTAACAAATTTAAAAATGATATGTATCTTAAGCAATGTGGCCTTGAGGATGCACTTCTCAGGAGGTATGGCATGTCACCCTTTGTCAAACAGGCCAAACAGTGATACAAAAGTCTAATAATCCAGATGGGCTGTAGAAATTACCTAATTATCTAAATCTATTCTAACATTGAGGACATCAACATCCAACAAGATTAAATGACAAATCTAAGGCTCTACATTTAATTAATACTAGCGATAAGAATCGTGTTTCTAGAGTCATATTCTCATGCTGTCACTCAGCAACGGGCTGCTAGGAAGCAGTGGCACAGCATTAGAAGTCTAAGATAGTCACAAGGGATTTGAGAAGAAGTCCCCTTCTTCATCAGTTCCTTCCTGTTGCAATTCTCAGACACTGATCTCTCTATAAATAATACAAAAAGCATTGTTGAGCATAGTGGTTGAGGCTTCATCTCTTTCTTCTCAAACAAAATAATTAAGTTACTTTGGAAAATGTTTAGTGATTATTGGGATATAGTCATCACAGGAGAAAAATAGATTCGATAATTTCTTGCCTTGACTGTATTCTCCCTCTTGTCTCCTATTCCATTAAATATTCAGGTTTTAAAATATACATGAATATATTTAAATATTGATTACAGAATAATTATTTAATTTAGTGATATTCAAGATATTAGATCGTGATGTTCACAGCTTCCAGTTGGAAATAATTCAGAGATAATGATTAGCTTTTGGAAATTAGCCTTTCATTGTGGGTTCAGAGGGAAAAAAAAAAAAAAAAACTTTTGCTATGTGAGTCATAAAGGATGCTAATCACATTAATTTTACTACAGTTGGGATGCCACAAAAGCAGAAGGGCTGGTAAAACATTTTGTGGGCTGGTAAATATTTTTCATCTATTTCCATGGTTGACTGCTACCATTTAATAAATTTGTTTTAAAGAGCCCCATGCCAAAAGCAGTAAAATGTAATATGAGAAGATAATAAGCCAATTAAAGCAAATTACTGCCAAGCAAGATAATTATATTTAGGCTTAAATAATTTCATGCAATAGATTTATACTGTGTCACAGTACTACAGGTTAATCAAATATAGGGTAAACACTAAGAAAATAAAGAACTTATACATGAGATTTAACTTGTATGACAATGTGAACTGATGGAAGAAAATATTTTCATAAATAAGATTATGGCTCCTATCTATATTAATGTTTTTGGACAGTAAAATATTGTTGCTTTTCAAGACAATATATTCAAATGATAAGTGGATATTATGATTTAAAGTACATTTTCATATACAGTATCATTTGATATTCACAATTATTTAAGACTTTGTATTTGATGCATTTTTTAACTCAAGTGAAAGACTCATTATGTAACTACTTTTTTTATTGAAGTATAACTGACATATAATGTTATATTAGTTTCAAATATACAACATATTGATTCAATAATTCTACACATAACACCACAATTCGTGTAGTCATCATACAATGTTATTGCCATATTATTGATTATATTCCCTATGCTGTACTTTTTGTCTCCTTGACTTAATTACCTTATAACTGGATGTTTGTACCTCTTATTCCTTTTATCTTTTTCACCCATACCCCACCCTCTGGTAACCATCATTCTCTAGAGTTACCAGTCTGTTTTTTCATTTTTCTCTTTTTTACATTGTTCATTTGTTCTGTTTTTTAAATTCCACTTATGGTTAAATCCTGTGATATATGTCTTTCATTGACTTATTTCACTTAGCATTATACCCTTTAGATCCATCCATGGTGTTGCAAATGGCAAGATTCATTCTTTTGATGGCTGAGTAATATTCCATTGTGTATATTTACTATTTCTTCTTTATCCATTTACCTATTCATAGACACTTGAGTTACTTCCATAATTTGGCCATTGTAAATAATGCTCCAACAAATAGGGGTGCATATATCTTTTTGAACTAGTATTCTCATATTCTTTGGATAAATTCCCATTAGTGGAATTACTGGATCATATAGTAAATCTATTTTTAATTTATTATGGAATATCCATAAGGTTTTCTTCAGTGGATACACCAGTTCGTATTCCTGTAACAGTGCATGCACAAGGGTTCATTTTTTTCCACATCTTTGCCAATACTTGTTTCTTTTGTTTTTGATTTTAGCCATTCTGACAGGTGTGAAGTGATATCTCATTGTGGATTTTATTTGCATTTCCCTGACAATGAGTGATGTTGAACATCTTTTCATGCATCTGTTAGCCATCTTTCTGCATGTCTTCTTTGGAGAAATATCTATTCATGTCTTCTTTATTTTTAGTCCCAATAGTTTGTTTTTCCTTTTGTTTCCATAGCCTCAGGAGACATACTAGAAAAAGATTGCTCCAGCCATGTCAAAGAGATTATTGCCTGTGTTTTCTTTGAATATTTTTATGGTTTCATGTCTCATATTTAGGTCTTTAATCCATTTTGAGTTTATATTTGTGTGTGGCATAAGAAGGGGGTTTAGTTTCATTCTTTTCCATGTAGTGGCCCAGTTTTCCCAACCATTTGTTGAAGAGACTGTCTTTTTTCCTATTGCCTTCTTTGTTGAAGATTAATTGACCATATAAGTGTGGGTTTATTTCTGGTTTCTCTATTCCACTGATCTGTGTGTCTATATTTATTTGTCAATACCACACTGCTTTGATAACTACAGATTTGTAGTATATCTTGAAATCTGTGATTTTGATAACTCTAGTTATTTTCCTTTTACATGTTTGCTTTAGCTATTTGGTTTCTCTTGTGATTGCAAATTTTAAGGTAATTTGTTCTAATTCTATGAAAAATGCTGTTGGTATTTTGATGGGGATTACATTAAATCTGTAGATTGCTTTGGGTAGTAGTGAAATTTTAGCAATGTTTATTCTTCCAATCCATGAGCATGGAGTATCTTTGTGTTTGCGTCATTTTCAATTTCTTTCATCAGTGTTTCACACTTTTCAGAGTATAGGTCTTTCAACTCCTTGGTTAAGTTTATTCCTAAGTATTTTGTTATTTTTGGTGTGATTGTAAATGGGATTATAAATGGGGCATTTTCTACTATTATTTATTCAAATACATTTTCTGTCCCCTTTTTACTCTGTTCTCTTTGTGGGATCCCTATAATGCGGATGCTATTATGCTTGATGATGTTGCTGAATTCCCTAAGTCTATTTTCATCTCTCTTTACTATTATCTTTTCTCTTTCCTATTAGGCTTGATTGCTTTCCATTACTTTGTGTTCCAGGTCTCTTATCCATTCTTCTGTTTCCTCTCATCCACTGTTTTTTCCATCTAGTGCATTTTTAATTTCAGTTATTGAGTTCTTCATTTATCATTGGTTATTTTTTTATGGTTTCAGTCTCTTTGTTGAAGGTCTCACTGAGGTCTCCACTCTTTTCTCAAGTCCATTGACTATCTTTATGACCATCACTTTAAATTTCCTATTAAGCATATTAATTACCTCTATTTTGTTTAGCTCTCTTGCCGTGATTTTGTCCTGACTTTTCATTTGGGTCATATTCCTCTGTTTCCTCATTTTGTCTAACTCTGTGTCTATTTCTATGTGTTAGGAAAGTTAGCTACATCTCTTGCTCTTGAGAGTAGTGGTTTTATGAAGGAGAGGTCCTATAGTGCCTACAGCACAATGTCCCTGTTCACCAGAACCTGGAACATCAAGAATGTTTACTATGTGTATGCCTATTCCCTACTGTTATGGCTGAGCCACTTTTGCCTTCAGTCCAGTTATCTACAATGGTTCTCTTTGCCTAATGTTGTCAGGGTTTGATCCATACGTTGTTAGTGAGCCAGTCTGGGACCACTCTGGGCTTGAATTGAATCAGATCAGGCATTTTCCAGAGATTCAATAGCGATGAACTTCTGGGCACTTTCCTCATTTTGTCCCCTGAGAAGCTTTCTTGCTGTTGGGGGCCTGCAGTCAGATGAGATGTCTGCCCCCAGCTGACTGCTGGGGCAGCAGTGGGAATGGTGTGTGTAGTGGTTGTCTTCCCTTTTGCCTGGGACAGAGGTCACTCTGCAGTGGTGCTGGCCCTGAAAGGGCTGCTTGCACACTGCCAGGCTTGTGGCGCTGCTTTAGATAGGCTCTGGCCACAGGCTATTGGAAGGAGCAGGTCTGCAGGAGAACATGGGGGTGGGGCATGCTGTTAGTAAGTTAGGTGGAGAGTTTGTGCTAAACTGGTTAGGGCAGGTGTCTGCATGTCTAGGGTTGGAGGCAGGGGTGGAAATGGCACTTGCCATCTCCTTTGCTGTTGCAGACTTTGAGTCTGGAGTTCTCTCTTTTCCAGCAAGAGAGTGATGCAGAATTGAACACAAGAGAAGCTAATGTATAGGAAGAGACATGAGCCCCAAGTAAGGGTCCTTGCTCCATATATATTAGGATCAGAAGACTAACAAGCATGATGGACATGCAAAAAGAGACAATAAAACAGTGATCATTAACTCATGTATGTGAGAGAAAAGGGATTTAGAAGGTATGCGGTGTTAGGGGTTAGGGCCAATAGAAATCAAAGTCCCGGCGCTGAGCAGATGGCTGTTTACAGCAGGCACCAGACACCATATCTGTTCTCAACTTTTCTAGGGCTAAGCCAGAACATACTACCTCAGGGTTAAAAAAGCATTTTTCTTGCTACTAAGCTCTAGACATTTTTGCCCTGCTGTGGCGCCTTTCTGCCTCTACCTGTTCTTGGATGCTTTCATCCTGTGGAAGCAGCTTTCTGCCCTATGCTTTATTCTACTTAATGATAAATTCTGGGCACTTTTGCCCTGCTGCAGCAGCTTTCTGCCTCTACCTGTTCTCAGATGCTTTCGTCCTGTGGATGCAGCTTTCCACTCTATGCTTTGTTCTATGCTGGGGGCACTTTAGCCCTGTGGCGGCTTTCTGCCCTAAGCCTTGTTAACCTATTGGTGCAAGATCAGAGAATTCTGAAACTTAATCTCCATGCCTTGCTCCTGAGGAAGTCTCTCAAAGATCCCTGCCCCTCCAGCACATGCTCTGAGATTAGTCAACTAATCTCTCTCTCTTATACCTCAGGAATTTATCAAACTGCTGCTTCTGTGCTGTTTCTCTAGGGAGCTGTTACGCTGTCTCTGTAAGGGTAGGGACTCTGTTTCCTCTTGCACTCTCAGCTCTCACATAGCTGAACCCACTGATTTTCAAAGCTTGAGGTGTTCAGCCCCACTGATTAAAGAACCTGAAAAGTTTGGCCCTCTGGATTTTAAAGCCAAATGTTATTGGGATTTATCTTCTCAGTGCAGGCTCCCCATGACTGGTGTGCTTGGCATAGGCTCTGTTTCTCTTTCATCTCTGTGCCTGCAACATCATTCCTTAACAAGGACAGTCTCATGAGTCTGGTTAGCACCTGGCCATGTCTCTGGCCTTCCTATCCTCTTCAATTTTGCCTCTTTTCTACATTAGCTGTGCAGGCTGTTGTGCCAGTCTTCAGGTCATTTTCTGGGTTATTTACACTGATGTCAGTGTTATCTAGTTATATCCATGTGACAAGATGAGCTTAGGATCTTCTTACTCCATCATCTTCCTTGATATAACTTCAAAAATTTTTCTTGGGTAAAATAATGAAGGATGACAGTGATTAAGTCTAGGATACTTAAGTGTAGGATACACTTAGCTTTCAAAATTAGTACCTGTGTTAGGCATAGAGATCCATTGCTTAGATCTTCCTTCTAGAAAGAACCTTCTATGAAAAGTGTAGGTAGTTTAGAGCCTCCAGTAACAGCACCTTATAGAATTTCCAGGATATTTGAGCCAATACTAGGTGTTCCACAGGTAGTTTGCCCATGAGGGTTGAGCACTGCAGGGTAACAGAGCTTGCTGGGTCATTCTTTGTTCTTGGACTACTTCGTGGTCTTCTTGAGACCTACATCACAGTCTGAGGATCTTCTTACACATTTCTTTTTTATTTTTCCCTCTCATATAATAGAGTCATATTAGTATCATCTGAAAACTTTCCCCTCTCATTCCTGATCTCTTTTCTCTTTACCTTTCACAGTTGTAGTGGGGGCAGAGCTTTGCAACTATATTCTGTATCCCACTTTGAAATCAAACTCTATTTAACATATTTTTATGAATATGTTTCTGAAGTTGTAGGTCAATATTAACATGCCTTAACATAATTTTATAGATGAAGCATTAGAAATTACTAAATCTATGCTTCCTGTTTTAAAATGAAGAGAAAAGGGGCAGCTGGGTGGCTCAGTTGGTTGGACGTCCAACTTCG
Source organism: Acinonyx jubatus (assembly GCF_027475565.1). NCBI lineage: Eukaryota > Metazoa > Chordata > Mammalia > Carnivora > Felidae > Acinonyx > Acinonyx jubatus. Next base: position 89,758,426 of record NC_069386.1, read on the forward strand.
GCTCGGATCATGATCTCATGGTTTGTGATTAGAGCCCTGTTTTGGGCTCTGTGCTGACAGTTCGAAGCCTGGAGCCTGCTTTGGATTCTGTGTCTCATTCTCAATCTGCCCCTCCCCAACTTGTTCTCTGTCTCTCTCTGTCTTTCAAAAATAAATAAGTATAAAAATTTCAATGAAAAGAGAAAAAGTTAGTAACCACTTTCAATATCACACTACTACTTTTTTAGCAAACATAGAAAATACTTATTCTCTATATTAGTTAATTGTTAGTGTATTATTTATTCATTGTATTGGTGATATGTTTTGAGAAAAAAGAAGACACCAAAAAATCAGTGAAAGAAAAAGTTTAATTGCTAAGAAAATCAACTCAGTACTTTAAGTTAGAACTAGGTCACTTATTGGGAAAGGTTATATTAACCAATCCTTTTAGTTAGTATTTGTGATAATGATTGGTTTTTTTTTTTTACTTTTTTTAATGTTTATTTATTTTTGAGAGAGAGAGAGAAAATGAACATGAGTAGGGAAGGGGCAGAGAAGGAGGGAGACAGAGAACCCAAAGCAGACCCCCAAGCTCAGAGCTGTGAGCACAGAGCCCCCACGTGGGGCTCGAACCAATGTACTGATGAACTGTAAGATCATGACCTGAGCAGAAGTCAGATGCCCAACTGACTGAGCCACCCAAGCACCCCATGAGCCTTTCTTGAAGAAAAAAAAAAAACAACAAAAAACAAATTGTTTCTTTCCCTTTTCTTATATATAAAGAGCTCTTCTGTGCTGATAGTATGATGTTAAATCTGTAGTACACAGGAAACTTAAGCAGTTTTTTGTTTGTTTCTGTTTTCTCCAAGAAATTATATCATTTATACTGAAATTCACTTTATGCCATTTAACATTTATAATTATTATCTATGCTGCCACTTTTTATAATTACAATTTGAGATATTTAAATATAAGACTATTCTAACAATCCAATTTCTAGTCTTTGAAATGATGCTCAATAAAGGCTTGACCTAATACCTCTTTCAGAATATCAATAATATTTGATGGAAATCAACTAGAAATTATTTCATGTTATATAAATGAGTATTATAAATTCATTAAATTACTTCATGTGGGACTTGCATATTAACTCTTACAACATTATATCCTCTCTTATGTAAAATGAAGGGAATACTGGCCTGGTATAACTTTGCTTGTCTCCTTTTTTGTTATTCTGCTAACTCAGTAGTTAACCCTTTTAAGTTTCCTTTGCTGGTTTCTCTTCATCTCATCTATGTTTACATTGGTGTGAACCAAGGTTTATTTCTTGAGCCTATTTCTTTTTTATCTGTATTTACTCTTTTGGTGGCCTCATATTTATGACTCAAATTTAGATCTCTAACCTGCCTGTCCTCTAAACTTCAAAGCCATGTACCATTACTACTTATCATTTACTGAATTTTCAACCTAATTTATGCAAATTACTTATCTTGCATTCAAACCATGCTCCCTCATATTGTTTTCCCCATTCCAGAAAATTGCAACACCATCATTTCAGGTGCTCCAGGAAAAAACAATGTGAATTCATCCTTGATTTCTCTCTTTCCTTCTTTCTTTCACAATATGTCCAACAAATGGTGTCATGTTCATCTTCAAAATCAAAATATTTCTATTTAACACTTTCATAACTAATATATTGAGTCAACATTAGGCTATTACAAGAGCCTCCTAGAAAACCTTCCTTTTTCTGCTCTTGCTGCTCCTCTCTTCCTGCACCCACCTGCTTTCAGTGCAGCAAGTAGAGTGATTTTTCCCAAAATTAGGTCAGGTAGTATCACTACTCTTACTTCCCAGAGTAAGCACAAGCAGTTTCCTCTATTATTACTTTGCCTTAATTTTCTGAGGCTCTTTGCTCTTTGAGTAGATCCCAGCTACACTAGCCTCCTTGTGCTGCTCTAACATGCCTGGTATGCTCTTACTTCAGGGCCATTAAGCATGCTCTATCCCATGCTTGAAATAACCTTTAGAGATGTCTAATGGTTTTTACCTACCTCCTTCAGATTTCTCGCCAACTTGGAAATTCATAGTCCCATTTATTTTCTAAAGAAAGTGTATGTATATGTATGGATACACACACACACACACACACACACACACATATATATATATTTATGATTTTTCTGAATTTATTATTCTGAGAGATCATGTGATTCTCATACCAGGGTTCTTTGTACTTAAGTACAACATTAAGAGCCAAAATATTTTATTATCTCAGTTTCCATCTTTTCACACATATAATATGTTGGAAACAGTATCTACTCCAAAATGGAATTAAGAATAATTCATTGGTACAATAAAATTAGGGACAAAATGATAATAGGAGTAATAAGAATTGCTAAAATTTAAGGACATGTGTACTATCCGATAGGCAATATGCTAACAATTTTAGATAATTTTCTATATTTGGCATTTAAGTAAACTGATGATGTAGTTTTATTCCCAATGTACAGATAAAGAAATTGAGACTTGAGTGAATTTAAGAAACTTGGCCATATTTACCAAAAGGGTCTCTGGATGAGCAGGATGCAAGCCTATTTTGATTCCAAAGTCTATCCTTATTCCTGCATCCCATATATCATTTATACTACATAGCTATTTATTGAGAAATTTGAAAAAAACAATTTGAAAAAAAATGTTACATCTTTCAGATTAATAGCAAATTCTTATCAATGTTTTTTATAACAATTTCTATTCTATTTATATAATATACTATGAAATATATACATACCTAAATACAGTATAATCCTAAATTGAGAAAATGAGAAAGTAATCTACCTATATGGATATAGGAATTGAATGCTATGAAAATCTATGAGAGTTATCTATAATAATTTTGCTATATTTGCTCATGCCATAATCTTCCATATCTCAATATACATAAAATTCTACTTTCCTAACCTGTGAAACTTGTCAAAGGTGACAACAAACTGGCATGGTTATAAACCTATAATGGAAATATGAATTGTTTAACATTTCAGAATAGTGATTTAGCAACATTTTTAAAACTTTAAAATGTACCTACACCCTCTGAATTTACAATCTCAATATTTTGTCTCTATCCTAGGCAGACAATGGCAAAGAAACAACATGATGTATAAAAAAGATGGCCTTCAGAGTGTTGTTTATAGTATTAAAAAGCACACAAAGAATAGATGATTGATTAAATAGCTTATGATACATACACATGAGGCCATTAATAATGAAATATATACTTTTTATTGATAACACATATCACATTACCATCAAGAATGCTCTGACCTTGGAGAAGAGCACTTTATTTTTTAATGTAAGAAAACCGAAGAGATAGTAATATCTATTCTAATTGCTAAATAATGTTACTAAATTGTGTGTACATTTTATTTAGATGTTTATTCAGTAACATGAAAACATATTTATAACATAAAGATGAATTTAAAAACTAATGAATTAAAAAAATCATTTAATGAACACTTTCCTGAAAGAATTTTTAGCAGAAATAATGTTCTATTTCCAAAATTAAAAATAAATTATATTTTTATATTATAAACTGAACTAAGAATTGTGGGTACATCATTATTTATCATAGACTATAATTTAAACCAAAATTTCCAACACTCACATTCTTTTATTTATTTTTTTAAATTTTTTTCTAAATGTTTTATTTATTTTTGAGAGACAAAGAGCGAGAGAGTGTGTGTGTGAGTGAGCGGGGAGTGAGCAGAAAGCGAGGCAGACACAGAATCCATAGCAGGCTCCTGGCTCTGAGCTGTGAACACAGAGCCTGATGTGGGGCTCGAATCCACAAGCCATGAGATCATTACTTGAGCTGAAGTTTGACACTTAATCAACTGAGCCACCCAGGTGACCCTTCACATTTTTTTAAAATATGCTGGAATTTTCATAACTTTTGTTACTGTTTTTTTTAATTTTTATCTTACTAAAAACAGCACTTATATTTAATAACAATATAGTGATTCTGCTTTTTATTTTATTTCTTTTTATAGTTTTATTTTGCAGCTTGTAAGTTCTCTGAATGTGAAAGTGCCCATTCCTCACGTAATTTTTCAAAATTCTGTGTGATGACTCTTTACTAATGGTGTCATCTTTTTATGACACACATTGTTCTTTGATATAGTACAAAGCAGATCAATTTTAGAAGTTAGCTTAAAACTATGAGATTTTCAAATATGACATTCTCTTTCGTGTAGAACTTTGATTTTTTAAAATTTCAATGGTTTCTTTAATATATGAGCTTTTTCTGTTCCATTATTAATTTAATGAACAATTTAGCACCATTAAACTGGCAAGCATCTTCATGTTTACCATATCCTCAACTTTGTCATTTATCTTATGCCCTTTTATTATGTTTGAAGATAATAAATTATTGGTAAATATTCTTCTGAGAACCTTCAAGTGAAAATATACAGAAAACTAGAAATTAGCTTTTCTCCTCTTTCAATGTGCTTGTTGTAGAATGTGTGCGTTCAGATTCAATCATTGATACTATCGTATACCTACTGTTGTACATCAGATCTCTAAAACATCATTTTGCATAAGTGAAACCTCCTACACATTGACAACAACTCCTCATCTTCCTCATTTTATAACCTCTGGAAACCATCATTCTACTTTGACTATTTTGGATACCTCATATAAGTAGGATCATGACATATTTTCTCTTTGTGACTGCTTATTTCACTTAGCATAATATCCCCTAGCTTCATCCATCCTATTGCTTAGAGCAGGATTTCCTTCATTGGCTGGATAAAAGTCCATTGTGTATATATCATGTTTCCTTAATCCATTCATCCATCAATAGATACTTGGATTTTGGTCATATCTTGGGTATTGTGAATAATGTTACAGTCAACTTGTAAGTGTAGATATCTCTTCAAGATCCTAATTTTGATTCTTTTGGATATATATGTAGACATGGATTTGCTGGATCATATTGTATTATTAATTTCAGTTTTTTGAGGAACTTCTAGACTGTTTTCTATAATTGCTTCACCAGTTTACATTTCCACTAACTATGAAGAAGAGTTTCAATTTCTCAACATTCTAGCACTTGTTATCCTATTTTTTTATAATAGCCATTTTAACAGGTATGAGGTAATATCTCATTGTGGTTTGGATTTTCATTTCTCTGATAACTAGTGATATTAAGCACTTGTTTGTTGGCCATTTCTATGTCTTCTTTGAAGAAATGTCTATTAAAATTCTTTGCTCATTTTTAAATCGTTATGTTTTTTTTTTATATGGTTTTGTAGGTGATATGGTGATATTAGGTGATATCAGATAAAGGTGGTTTTTTTGGAAAGGCAGATGGTCTTTTCATAAAGTATGTTTAATTCCAGCTTTTCATCATATACTTTTTTTTTATGTTTTTATTTATTTTTGAGACAGAGAGAGACAGAGCATGAGCAGGGGAGGGGCAGAGAGAGAGGGAGACACAGAATCTGAAACAGGCTCCAGGCTCTGAGCTGTCAGCACAGAGCCCGATGTGGGGCTCGAACTCACGAATCGAGAGATCGTGACCCGAGCCAAAGTCAGACGCTCAACCGACTGAGCCACCCAGGCGCCCCCATCATATACTTTCTTTATCAGCCTTATAAAAGTCTTATGCAGGAATAGATGGCATGAATTCTTTTTCATAGATTTCTTACTAACATTACAGAACATAATATTTCTAACTTAAAAGTTTAATTTATTAATGATAGGAAGCATAATCCCAAGGTTTATAATGCTTTGATAAGTACTAGAAAGCCAGAATTTAAAAAAAAATAGAATGATAGAAAAAGAAAAAAAAATCCTCACTCACTATTATGAAAGCAATGATGAGTAAGGTAATGAGAAAATGACACATTAGAGGAACGTTTTCTAAAATAACCCTTAACAGGAAGCTACTATTATGGCTATGTGCTATTTAATTAATAATTGACTATGAAACCAGATGATATAGAAAGACATTATATTTTAGAAAGGTATGTATAACACACCACATCTACAAATACGCTAACATATTTAGAATATTTGTATATACATTTACAATTCAGAACTATAACATTGATTATGAAATTTCACATAGCATATAATACCTTTTATGAATTTAAATATTCATGAATCTTCATATTTCTACATGTGAGGAGGGACTATTGTCAATTTACACAAGGGTCAAATATGTCTATTATACTTACATATAATTTTCTTGGGAAGTGTTATTAAACACATAAATTGTGCAGTTATCCAGCCACAAGATAGTGATCAGCACTAAGACTACCATATTTGTAAGAACAGTAAAACTACAAATATATGTAAATAAAACAAAATAGTAGGGGCGCCTGGGTGGCTCAGTCGGTTAAGCGGCCGACTTCGGCTCAGGTCATGATCTCACGGTCCGTGGGTTCGAGCCCCGCGTCAGGCTCTGTGCTGACAGCTCAGAGCCTGGAGCCTGTTTCGGATTCTGTGTCTCCCTCTCTCTGACCCTCCCCCATTCATGCTCTGTCTCAAAAATAAATAAATGTTAAAAAAAATTTTTTTTAAAACAAAATAGTCTGTTTACCAGGCAGAACTCCTCTATATCTACCCTCTAATTCTCCCAACCTGAACACACACACACACAACTGTACATACAGTTTGACACCTGAAAGAGGAGAATGGGGCATAAAAGCTAAGAGAAACCAATCTAAGGAATGCCAACCCCTGTCTAATAACGGCAGGTAGGAAGGAGAACAAGGCTGAAAGATCTCCCAAAAACAGAAACAAGAAATGAGATTAGAGAGCAAAAAGATGCCCCTGGTGAACACAAACCAGGTGGCCAGTCTGTAAGAGTTTCCTGACCAAGAATCACATATATCACTAGCATTTCACCACTGCTCTGATCTCCAACTCTGAAATGAGTGGCATGATTCTCCCCAAAAGATATTTGAATACATTGCTAAACTACATCAGACTAAACCCGCAACAAATCCAGACACTGCTCACAACCGAAGATGAGAATGATTTAGCCACACTCATGTTACCTGTAAGGAAAAAGAGTACTCTTTTCTCAAAGTGAATATTCTTTATTTCAGTCTCTGCTGTTATTTGATAAAATACCTCTGGGAAACAATAAAAAAAATTAGATCACACACAAAACATACAAGTGTGATTCAGCAACAAAAAAGGAAATAGTCACCAGAAAAAATAAGTCTCTCCCAAAGAGGCTATACCATTTTGCAGCGATGTGTGAGAGTTCCTATTGCTTCACGTCCTTTTAGCCACTCTAATAGATGTGTAGTGGTATCTTGTTTTAATTGTTTTAATTTGTTTAAATTTCCCTTTTCCTGATGGCATATGAAGTGGAACATCTTTTCATATGCTTATTTGTCAGCTCTTTTTCTTCTTTGGTGAAGTGCTTGTTAACTTCTTTATAAATATTGTTTGTGTTTTCACATGTAAATGTTGTAAGCTAAGACATTAATATTTTTCCTTTAAGATATTAAATTTTAAATTGTAAATAATAATTTGAAATATGTTACCTTTTATTTTATTTTATTTTTAATGCTTATTTATTTTTGAGAGAGAGACAGAGTGTGAGCAGGGTAGGGGCAGAGAGGGAAACACAAAATCTGAAGTAGGTTCCAGGCTCTGGGCTGTTAGCACAGAGCCTGACATGGGGCTCAAACCCATGGACTGTGAGATCATGACCTGAGCCAAAGTCGAATGCTTAACCGACAGAGCCACCCAGGTGCCCCAAAATACATTATCTTTAAAATTGTACAAGGTTCTGGATATCTTAACTTGAATATGTTTTTAAATAGCATTTGTTGTTTGGAATACACACACACACACACATTCGTATTTGATTCATTGTTGTCATAGATTATTCACTTTAGTGTTTGGATTCAGAATTTATTGTAAAAATATTGTATATGTTGAAACTACCACCTTAAATACCAAGTCTATCAAATTACTTAGAAGTAAGTAGATATAAAATCATCAAACCAAAAACAACATCCTGTTTCAGAGAGAGCCATTGAGAAACATCTGTCTTTGCTAATATAATTAGGTAATCAGCTAAAAGGGGCCATGTGTTACTGAGTAACTCGTCTTGAGTATATTTGCATTAATTCTCTAATCACTTGTGAAATACTAGTTTCTATGAAGTGTGACATGGCATATAAGAACAAAATTGTTCTTAGGTTTTAAAAAATGATACATTTCTTTAGGTATGTGTTTCAAATGCATTTTTAAAAAACTTTGTCAAGTCATGAAAATACTGGAATTTAGTGTTCCCTATTCTTATAAGAACATTCCCTTTCATAATTTCTAAAATTTTCAATCAAGGTCCCAAAGAGTAGCTTGCTTTGCTTTTGTTTTTTCCTTTTTTGTTCTATTTTTTTTTTCTTTTCTCATTAAAGACTTCCAAGAGCATCAGCCATGACAATTATAATATGATATTTCATTCAGAAGTAAACTTTCTTTGAAAGACCCATATGCTACTGAGACAGTGTTTTTTTTAGTCGGCCAGACTGATACCTTGAACCTCTTCTATCATTCATGCCCAAATATTTATCTACATTATGACATTTCAGAGCCATTTGCCTGAATCTGCCACAAATCTTGTTTCCACAGCTATGGTTTAGGACTAAGTTATTAATGAATTCTTACTTTAAAGGTTTCCTTATCATAGATATGTTGTTCTCTGTCGCTCAGCATACTCCAAATACCTTGAAAATTAAATGAGAATTTTTCAATAGGCTTTTTAAATCTTCTTCATTAATATTAATCGGAGTTTAAAATCTACCTAATTTTTCTATTCTATTCTTTAGTCAACAGGATATTTAAAAATTAATGTTTATGCACTTTTTTGAAAAGGTGGTGTGTTTTTTTTTTGGTGTTTTTTTTTTTTTTTTTGAGAGAGGCGGGGGCATGGGGGGTGGGGAGAGAGAAAGGGAGAGAGCGAATCCCATGCAGGCTCCACACTGTCTGAATGGAGCCTACATGGGGCTCAATTTCACGAACCGTGTGATCATGACCTGAGCTGAAATCAAGAGTCTGATGCTTAATCAATTGAGCCACCCAGGTGTCCCTATGGACTTTAAAGAGCAAATATTAAAAATATATGATAAAATCAAAGACATATATATTCATAATCAATTCAGATTTCAACAAATTTTCACTTATTGGTAAATAAGTAGAATATGAGTAAGTTTGTAAAAGTATTAATATTGAAAACCCACTTGAAAGAGGTACTGTATATACACCATTTCAATAAAAACAGTAGGATACATATTATTTAAGCTTCATGTAAATTATCCATCATCACACTACATTCTCTGGGTTGTAAATAAATTTAAAATTATTCAAATAATCCAAAATATATTCTCAGACCACAATTAAATTAAATTTTAAATCAATAATGAAAAGGCATTTGATATATCCCCACAAACATGTTGATCCTGAAAAATCCAGTTCTGTATAATATATGGGTTAACAGAACAATCAAAAAGAAATTAAAAAGTATTTGAAACTGAATGAAAGTGAAAACATAGTATTTCTATATTTATGGAATACACATTTAACAATACACTTAGAATTTATAGCAGTAATGGTTATATTAGAAAAGAGGAAAGGTCTCAAATCAATGTCTTAAGTTTCCACCTTAAAAACAGGATATCAAATTAAATATAAGGAGCACCAGGGTGGTTCAGTTGGTGAAGAACTTGACTTGATTTTGGCTTAGGTCATGATGTCATGGGTTTGTGGGATCAAGCTCCATGTCAGGCTCTGCACCAACACCATGAGGCCTGCCTGGGACTCTCCCTCTTCCTCTCTCTCTGCCCCTCCCTGCTTGCTCTCTCTCTCGCTCTCTCTCTTTCAAAATAAATAAACTTAAAATAATTAAATATAAAACAAGCAGAATCAATATATAATGTGTGGAAATCAATGAAATGGCAAATATATTGAAAATCAGTAATACCAAATGCTTGTTCTCTGCTCTGATTAATAATATTAACAAACTCTTGCTAATTGTAACAGAAAGAGAAAAGAAACACACACACACACACACAACTAACACTAAGAATGAGACCAGAATAGCAAAAATGTTTTATGAGAAGACCAAGATACTATTCAATTTCTGGATGACTTATAAAGCTACACACATTAAAACAATGTGGCACTGACATAAAGATAGAGATTTGGAATAATAGAACAGAATACAGAAATAGTTTAATTCTAAGATAGATACATTTTTGACAAAGCTGCCAATACAAGTTAATGACAAAAAGATAATCCTTTCAGCAAATAGTCCTGTTACAACTGTATAGCCATATGTCAAAAAACATGAACTTCAAACATTGCATTACAGTATTACACTAATACCAATGTTAAAATTGATCAGAGGATAGGATGTATGAGGTAAAACTTTCAAAATTTTATAAGAAAATCCAGGAGAAAATCTTAGTGAATTTGTATCTAGCAAAGTTCTCTTAAGTGGCCCCAAACTATAAACTATAAAAGAATTTAAAAAAATTAATGTATTGCATTTCTACACACTGATAAGGAACTATCAGAGAAATTAAGGAAATACTCCTATTTACAATTACATCAGAAAGAATAAAATACCTAAGAATACATTTAAAGAGGTGAAAAACCTGTCCTCCAAAAACTGAAGACATTGGTGAGAGAAACTGAAGAAGACACAAATAAATGGAAAGCTTTTACATGCTCAAGGACTGAAAGAGTTAGTAGTGTTAAAATATCCATACTAAAGAAAGCCCTGAATAGCTAAAGCAATCTTTAGAAAAAAGAACAAAGCTGAGTCATACACTCCAGGTTAAAACTACACTACAAAGCCATAGTAATCATAAAAACACACACACAGATCAGTGGAACAGGACAGTCCAAAAATAAATCCACATATACATGGTCAATTAATTTACAACAGTGGAGCAAAAAATACACAATAAGGACAGTTTCCTCTTAAAGAGTGTCACATGCAATGGAATGAAACTGGACCTCTACCTTAACCATACACAAAAAATTAACTTAAAATGAATTAAACACTTGAACATAAGATCTGAAATCATAAAATACCTAGGAGAAAACCTAGCTGGTAATCTCCTTCACATTAGTCTTGGCGATGAATTATTTTTGGATTTGACAACAAAAGCAAAAGCAACAAAAGCAAAAATTAACAAATGGGACTACATCAAACTAAAAAGCTTCTGTGCAACAGCAACAACAAAAAACAAACAAAAATCAACAAAATGAAAAGGCAACCTACTAAATAGAAATATTTTCAAATCATATATCTAATAAATAGTTAATACCTAAACTATATTAAAAACACATATAACACAATAGCATAAAAACAATCTAATTAAAAAATTAGGGCATAGTATCTGAATAGATATTTTTCCAAAGAAGACATACAGATGGCCAACAGACATACCAAAAGATGCATCAACATCCAGGGAGATGCAACTCTAAACCACAATGAGATATCACCTCACAACTGTTACAGTGGTGATCATCAAAAAGATAACTTGAAAGTGTTGGTGAGGATATGAAGAGAACCTTTGTGTACTCCTGGTGGGTGTACTCCTGGTGGGAATGTAACTTGGTACAGCCGCCATGGAAAACAGTATGGAGGTTCCAAAATAATTCAAAATAGAACAACCATATGATCCAACATTTCCACTTCTGGGTATTTATTTGAAGAAAATGAAAACACTAACTTGAAAAGATATATGCATTTTCATGTTCATTGCAATATTATTTATAATAGCCAAGATAAGAAGACAACCTAAATGTACATTGATGGATAAATAAATAAAATATAGAGTACACACATGTGTACACACACCATGGAATATTATTTAGCCATAAAACTAGGGAAACCTTGCCATTTGTGACAATATGAATGTACATTCAGGACATTTTGCTAAGTGAAGTCAGAGCAAGAAAAATACCATATTGTCTCATATATATATAGAATCTAAAACAAACAAAGGAAACCAAGCTTATAGAGAACTGATAGGTGGATGCCACAGGTAGAGGTTAAGGGACAAGTGACATGGGTGAGGGGAGTCAAAAGGTATAAACTTCTAGTTATAAAAGTTACAGGGATGTAATTAATGTACAATATGGTGACTATCATTAATAATACTGTATTGCATATTTAATAGTTGCTAAGAGTGGATCCTAAAAGTTCTCATCAGACACACTAAAAATAATTGTAACTATGTATTGAATGGTGACAGATGTTAACTAGATTTATTGTGGTGATTATTTCACAACATATACAGATATCAAATCATGTTATATACCTGAGACTAATATAATGTTATATATCCATCATACCACATTTGAAAAGTTACCACAGAAAATATAAAAAGAAAATGGACTATGTTCTTTGTGGTGTTCATATGTGTATTTCCTTCTGCTGAAACACTCACCTTTTGCTAACATAATTTGCATTATTTTATTTTAAGGTTCAGTATAACTTGCAGAGTGGAGTTTTTGCTTTCACCTAGGTTGAGACTTGTGCATCATTTAGACTCCCATCATATAATATAGTGCCATGCTTATAGTGCCATGAAGACTATGAGATCCATGAGGACAAGTACTGTGTCTGCCTTATCCTATAATGAGTTCCTGGAACATAAGAGAATATGACAAAGTACATACAAACTAATAAACTTCTAACACCATACAGGTGAAGAAAATGAGGTCTTGAACTCTGATAAAGTCACAGTATAATTGGTTGAAGACCAGAGATATTAGTACTAATCTTCCAATTCTTAGTTCAGTGTGTGTGTGTTTTTTAACCTACATTATATTAGCTAAAGTTAACTATTAAAATTAATAAATTTCCAAATTTGAAATACTTACATTGTTTCTCCCTTACTTACCTAATAATCTAATGTTGATGTTGCAGATTGGATGACACTTCCTAGCTGTGATCCAGACTTCTTCCATTTTGCAACTTTGCATTTTTCACCACACGAGTACTAAGTTTATGTTGGAAGCTGTCTATGTTCCATCCAGCTGGACAGGAAAATGACCAAAACTATCCTCTGTGGGAGATTTCTATGGGCTAAACCTGGAAATAGTGCACATTACTTCTTCCCACATTTCATGCACCAGCATATAGTCACACAACCTTGCCTAATGCAAGAGAAACTGGGAAATAGAGTCTAGCTGTATGCTAATAAAAAGTGGACAATAACCAGTCTTTGCCAAATGCAGTACACTATAGTTAATATGTAGATTCTAGAATGTCACAATGTTTTAAAGTAGTACCCATTAAGTGTAAGGTTAGTAAGGTTAGTTATAACCCAATCTCTAATAGACTGGGTTTAACTTTGGCAGAATTTAAAACATATGACAGAATAACAGCATTTCTATATAATTTAAAGGCAATAAAATCGTAATCACCTCTTCTAAGTAAAATGTCCTAATCAGTATCTGAATTACATTTCTTGTTAGGTTAAAATTATTACAGTTATTCTGCTTCATAGTTTTACACTCTTGTTAAACATTAAAATGATGAGAGCAATTCTTTTATTTGCTTAAAAGAATAAGTTATCATAAAGGTCATCGAGGTCTATCTGCTTTAGAAGAAAACAAGGGAGATTTTACCCTGGATGTGAAAAAAGAAATTCATTTTACTTATCAACATTGAAATCACTTTTCCCTGCATTGAGGGATACACCATATGGGATTCAGGATTAAAATGTTACTGTAAATAATGTACAAGGAGCACAATGGTTTTAGATTGATTTGACTGAAATCCCATGTGCTACATACCAAAATAGAGAAAAAAAATTAATGTACATTGTCGATGATGCAAGCATAAAAACTGGTGGTCATTTTGAAAGCAATCTCATTTTTAATGCTATTAATATTTTTTTTCCTTTAAAGGTAACTTTTGCACAAAATTTAACAAGTGTATATTGTCATGTAAATTCACTCACTGAATGTGATTTGGTTTCTGTATTTTACTGCGTGTAGATAAATTTCTAGAAGAAAAACATTCAATTTAGGTTGATTTATTTGTAAAAGCAATTGAGACAGGACAGTTATTTGCATTCTTTCTCAGTTTCAGTTTGTGTCTGATGAAGAAAACCAATTCAGTTTCACTAGGCCTATGGTCCATGCTAATTTTCCAGGCTGTGCTTCTGCATATTTTGATAACCCTGACCAATACTATGTTGGTATCACTGTCAGTAATCAAGGAGATGTAAGGATAATGTTACACAAATTAAGAGTAATTTATATAATTATGTGATTTTATTTTTTTTATCTGATAAACAATACCTACTATTTGATTATTTCATTATTACATATTATTTTTTTGAAAATTTTCAATCACCTCAAATTTAACAAATCAAATGTGGGGTAGTAGAGAATCCACACATTTGTTACTCAAATTAAAAATATCTCATCAAATTATTACAGGCCAATGGGAATGATCCATTCTCCAGGCCACCTCTTGTGACTAACGTCTGGTCACTGAGCCCCAAATCGACCTAACCTGCACAAGATCCACAGCTCCTGGGGCAAGCTGACTGGACACATTCACAGGACAGAGCGCTGGAGGTGTGGTAAAGTATGATAACACTAAAAAATGCAGGCTTTTATATATGCTTGTAATTTATATTTGATTTTTAAAATAAATAAGATCTGAAATTGTCCTATACATAAGGTGCTGAAAACTAAAAATAGTACAGTTGAATATGGTTAAAATTTGGTATAAGCATATATAATAATATGAGATCTATTTACAAATGATAAAAGAAAAAAGAAAAACTTTAACGAAGTAGATATAGTATGTCAAGACATAAACAGACTGCTTAATTAGAGAAGATGAAGAGATAATATCCCAAGTAATGAACTGGGCCAACATTGTATATTGTCAAAACAAGAAAGTCATGAAAAATTTATAGCAAAATATGTATTTTGTATATGAAATCTCACCAGTGTGGATGTACATATATGTTCTCTGGTAACTAAAAATTCTGAGAACACATTTTTGATAGGCTATCAAAATACAAGAGATATTGTAAAAAGAATAATACAATAGGCATTTGGGCACCTGAGTGGCTTAATTGGTTGAACATCTGGCCCTTGATTTTGGCTCAGGTCGTGGCCGATGGTTGTGAAAGGCTTTGCCCCACTCATGCACTCTCCTTCTCTCTCTAAAATAATAAAAAAATCCAATAGGCACTTAATGTGTGCCACCCCTTAGAATAAAGTAGCAAATTAATATTATACCCCAAAATAAATAAAAATTAAAATTAATTAAAAGAGATTATTTTCAAAACTTAGGTTAAACAATTAGTTATTTAAAAATTAGATTTTTTACAAGTTTACATATGAGAAGAGTAAAGTTTCATTAACACAGAGAATATTTTAATCTATATGCACCTTATAAAGTTCATTAAACAGTTGATTTTCAATATTTTAAATTTCTCACTGATTTTTCTCTAAAAGTATCTAGGCTCAGAATAAAAGTAGTATTCCTGGTGAAGTCATATAAATTGCAATGTTTCCATTGTATAGCACTACTTAATAAAATAATTATGTACAGTATGATATGATACTTGATTTTAGTTAGATTAAAACTTTAGCTCTTCCAAAGCAACTTTTAAGAAAACAAAAGGCAAGTCACAGGTTTATATAAAATATTTAAAGTAAACAGATCTATACATATCCAGAATATGTGTGTATATATAATAACACAACTCAATAAGATAAGAATCCAATTAAAAATGGTCAAAATGTAAACAAACACTTTACAAAAGAAAATACATGGATAGTCAATTACACATAAAAATTGCTTAAACTCATTACTCCTTAGGGGAATGCTAATTAAAGCTGCACTGTGATAACACCACACACCTACAGGAATGTAACTAAAAAGCATTTAAACAGGACAAACGGGAAAAAAAATAACACAGACAAAAATAATCTAAAGAAAGTATGAAGGAACTATCTTGTTAGTGAGTCTTGAAAATGGGGCAACTACTTTGGAAAGCTATTGACTGTTTTTATAAAGTTAAACATAGAGCTCTTATATGACCTAGATATTCTACTCCAAGATAAATGAAAACATATGCCCATACAAATTTTTTAAACAAAAATTTATACAGCCTTATTTACCAAAGACCAGAGGTGGGGAAAAAAAGAATAATCAGATGTCCATCAACAGGTGAATGTAAAAACAAAACTGAGTATTTATAGAATGAAATACTACTTAATAATAAAAAGAATTAACTTCTGATACATGAAACAATACAGATGATTATTAAAATTATTATGCTGGCAGAAGCCATGTGCTAAACAGTCATGTGTATTATTCCATTTATATAACATTCAATTACAAACTAACGTACATATAGACAAAACACTACAGACGTTGCATGGGACTGGAAGTAGATGCAGGGATGGACAGCAAATCAGGTAAAGGGAATGTTTTGTATCTTGATTGCAGTTGTTGTTTCATAGTAGATACATTTCTAGAAATGCCCACTTCTACACTTTCAGTGGGTGAGGTTTATTATACCTCAATCCAGTCGTTTTAAAAAGTCCAGTGGCGGCTGATAAGATCCTTAACAAAAGTGATCAGTATAGATATGGAGGAAAATACATAGAATTTTTTGATTCTTTCTCTGAGTTATGGAGTTAGGGCTATGGTCCTAGCCCCTAGGGTTGAGTCTATTCTGGTTTATAAAAGTATCCTAACATGGTATTTCATAATATCCTTTTTTTATAATTCTATCCAATTTATCGTTTTAGACAGGGAATTATGTGGTCACGATACTCATAATGCAAAATGACCAGTTAGTGATTGGGCTGAATTTTACCTCAAGTATTTTTCTCTTAAATTTGTCAAACTGTCCTAGACTTTGATATCTGGTTATTTTTATTAGTTATTTACACTATTCCTCCCTAAATTATATGGACCTGCTTTCTATTTTTGTGATTTTGAATGTACTGAAAAAAACACTGCTTCCTTCTTAATGTAAATAATCTATAATTGAGGATATATGCTACTATTTTTATTTCAACTTTTTTAATGTTTATTTTTGAGAGAGAGGCAGAGAGCAGGGAAGAGGCAGAGAGACAGGCAGACACAGAATCCGAAGCAGGCTCCAGGATCTGAGCTGTCAGCACAGAGCCCGACACAGGGCTCAAACTCACTAACTATGACATCATGACCTCAGCTGAAGTCGGACACTTAACTGACTGAGCCAGCCAGGCATCCCTCAACTTTTGGACTATATGTTCTAAAAGTTTTAAAGATTTCTTATTTGTAATGGACAATAATTATTACACTGATAATTATAAGTACCATGATTTAACTATGTTTTGCTCATCTATTACATGACAAGCACTCTTTGGGCCTCTAAAAACCGTTAAAGATTAAGATATGCATCTCACCTTTGAGGACTCCCTGTCGACTGATAAAGATATATATCACCGCCTTTCAGCAACTCTTTCTTGCCATGGATTACAGCACAATTATTCTATATACTCTTAAGAAGGAAAATAAATGCTGCCAATTAAAATTGATCTAATTCTCTGGTATCACATAAATTATAACACACATCCAAACTTCAGAGGTATTATAATGTAGAAAAATATGCATTTAGAATGTTTGAAATATGATACTAGCATCAATGTGATAAATGCTGTATCAAACTGTACATAGAGAACAAAGAGAATTGAAGTAGACAAGGATGATTTTTCTTGGGAGAATGGGTATTTAAGCTATGTCATAAATGATAATATTAAAGATATGTCATTAGGATAGGTGGAGACTTTATGGCAGCACATTTAAGTAAAGAAAATACTATCACTCTTCTGTGTTAACTTCTATAATCCTATAGTGACTCACTAGTAAAACGATTACCATAATCGTGATTTGCCCTCATGTAGTTGATGCTATTGAGTGCTACTCTCTATTTGTCGTTATTTTAATAGTTCTAACTTTTATCCCTTAACACCATCATTTTTAAAAATTATTTGAATGGCCTAATTTTTCTATTGTTATCTATTTTGTAACAGTTTGCACACAACCATGGGCTCTTAGCTACCAAAATCAATCTCTCAGACTTTTCTGTTGTGTCATATTGAAATATTTCTGTAGCAAATTCCATGTGGAAATACCATAATTTTATTCTTATGCCAGAGCTCCTTTGAGAAATTTCAGGCATTTTATTTCTATAATGTACAGCCATTTTACTCAAGAAGTATTAGACCAAATGTATGTTAGACACTTGATTCCCACAAACTCCTCCATTCTTTGTGCCTCAGTTGGATATTTTCTGCTATAGTTTGATGTGGAATTACAGCATATTAGTTTTACTTGTGAGATAAGTATTTTATGTACTTTTTTTTAAATTGACACGATAATTCTTTTTTCTTTTTTATTATTTTTTAAAAATTTAAATCCAAGTTATTTAACATATAGCATAATAATGATTTCAGGAATAGAATTTAGTGATTCATCACTTACATATAACACCCAGTGATCATCTCAACAAGTGTCCTCCTTAATGCCCCTTGCCAATTTATCCCACCCCCCTACCCACAACTCCTCCAGCAACGTTAAGTTTATCTGTATTTAAAACTCTCTTATGGTTTAACTCCCTCTATGTTTTTATATTATTTGCTTCCCTTCCCTTATGTTAATCTGTTTTGTATCTTAAATTCCACATATGAGTGAAGTTATATGATATTTGTCTTTCTCTGACTGACTTATTTCACTTATAATATACTCTGGTTCCATCCATGTTGTTTCAAATGGCATATTTCATTCTTTTTGATCACTGAGTAATATTCCATTGTACATATATACCACATATTCTTTATCCATTCATCCATTGATGGACATTTGGACTCTTTCCATACATAGGCTGTTGTCAATAGTGCTGCTATAAACATTGGGGTGTATGTGCCCCTACAAAACAGCACTCCTGTATCCTTTGTATAAATACCTAGTAGTTCAATTGCTGGGTCATAGCGTAGTTCCATGTTTAATTTTTTGAGGAACCTCCCTACTGTTTTCCAGAGTCACTACGCCAGTTTGCATTCCCAGCAGCAATGCAAAAGGGTTCCTCTTTCTCCACATCTTTGCCAACATCTGTGTTGTCTGAGTTGTTAATTTTAGCCATTCTGAGATGTGTGAGGTGTATTTCATTGTGGTTTTGATTTGTATTTCCCTGATGATGAGTGGTGTTGACCATTATTTAATGTGTCTGTTAGCCATCTGGATGTCTTCTTTGGACTAGCTGCTGTTGAAAAAAGCATAGAATCCCTTTCTGCAGAGATAAAAGAAGTAAAATCTAGTCTGGATGAAATTACAAATGCTATAACCAAGATGCGATGTTTAATGGATGCCATGATGGCAAGGATGGACAAAGCAGAGCAGTAAATCAGTGATATAGAAGACAAAATTATGGATAGTAATGAAACAGAAAAAAAGAGGTAAACAAAGGCAAAAAAGCATGATAGAGGACTTAGAGAACTCAGTGACTTACTAAAAAGGAATAACTTCCAAATAATAGAGGTCCCTCAAGATGAAGAGATAGAAAAAGGGGCAGAAGGTTTATGTGAGCAAATTATAGAGGAAAACTTTCCTAATCTAGGGAAAGACACAAACATCAAAATCCAAAAAGCACAGAGAACTCCCATATATTCAACAAAAACCAGCCATCACCAAGGCATATCATAGTCAAATTGACAAAATACAAAGAAAACAAAAGAATTATGAAAGCAGCAAGGGAAAAAAATGTCCTTAACCTAAAGGGAAGACAGGGCAGGGTCACAGCAGACCTATCCACAGAAACTTGGCAGGCCAGAAAAGAGTGGCAGGATATATTTAATGTGCTGAATCAGAAAAAAAAAAAACATATGCAGCCAAGAATTCTTTATCCAGCAAAGCTTCCTTCAAAGTAGAAGGAGGGATAAAGAGTTTCCCAAACAAAAACTGAAAGAGTTCTCATGACCATTAGACCAACCCTGCAAAAACTTTTAAGAGGGACTCTCTTCTATGATGGGAGAAAAGATGAAACAAAACAAATAAGACCAAAAGCAACAAAGATTAGAAAGGACCAGAGAATATCACTAGAAATTCCAACTCTACAGGCAACACAATGCCACTAAATTCATATCTTTCAGTACTCACTATAAATGCCAATGGATGAAACGCTCCAATAAAAAAATCATGTATCAGACTGGGTACAAAAACAAGACCCATCTATATGCTGCTCACAGAGACCCATTTTAGACCTAACAACACCTGCAGATTGAAAGTTAAAGGATGTGAACTATCTATTATGTTAATGGTCATCAAAAGAAAGCTGGAGTAGCCATATTTACATCAGACAAACTAGATCTTAAAATAAAGACTGTAACAAGAGATGAAGAAGGGCATTATATCATAATTAAGGGTTCTATCCACCAAGAAGATCTAATAATTATAAATATTTATGCCCCAATTTGGACATACAAATATATAAATCTATCACAAAAATTATGTACTTTTATAACCCACAGATTCAAGATCAATATCGAATTTCTTTTGGTCATCTCTATCTTTTCATTTATACTTTATCAAAGGCTGTCAGCTTATTTTTTTTAATATCACATTTTCAAAATATATGACCTAGGGGTGCCTGGGTGGCACAGTCGGTTAAGTGTCCAATTTCGGCTCAGGTCATGAACTCATGGTTGGTGAGTTCGAGCCTCGTGTTGGGCTCTGTGCTGACAGCTCGGAGCCTGGAGCCTGCTTCGGATTCTGCGTCTCCCCTTCCCCAACTTGTGCTCTGTCTCTCAAAAATAAATAAATGTAAAAAAAAATTAAAATAATGTATGACCTAACTTTTAAAATTACTTTCCCCAAAATATTTTATTTATTGAAATTTATTAAGAACTGCTAATTGTGAATAATAATCGATAATGGATAAACTGACAGGATATAATGGTCTATTACTTTTCTTTCTTATTTCCCTATTTTAATACTACTGCAGAAGAAACATGTAAAAATATGTATTATCCCTATGATTCTGAAGACATTTTCTGTGAACTTAAAAAGGTACGAATAAATACATAAACCATGTTTGAAGAGACATTTTTAAATCATTATCACACACCAACAATATGCAAAGTTATTTCATTGAAAAGCTCCTTCAAAAACTTTAATAGGGATATTTTTCTAATTCTCATGGAGAAGATAATGAGTAATTTTCATGTTAATGCTATGACCCTGATAGAGGGCAATTATCTCTGAAAACCAATCAAATATTCATTAGAGCTGAATAAATTTGTTATTTAACTTAACTGCCTTGTTAGAAACTCAAATGCCAATTTTAAAATGATCTTAGAGTATTTGACCACATCAGCTGGCCCATGTTTTAAGGTCTCCTGTATCTAGATCCACTACTGTATCATTTTAAACACTGTTATTCTTAACTTACTTCTAGATCAAATTTACATAAAATGATTATACTCAATATGATGTATGAGAGCATAAAAATTCAGAATGCAACTATAGTAATAGCAGTGAAGTGAAATTTGATGCACTCCCTCCTAGCTGGTCATGTGCCAAGAAAGATGACATTTAAACAACTTCTAATAAAGTCAGCTGAAATAGGTTCTCAGATAGGCTGATTCCACCTTGTGGTAGCTGGTAAACTAGAGGAATAAACTGAACCCACATACATTATATGCTGGTAGCCACATAATCATGCCTCCAGAGAATCACAGAAAGGAGAAATGCTATCATATTCTTCCTTCTGAGTGCATTTATATTTCATATAGTTCATTTATATTTCAGCTTTTCTTCATAAAGAATATCAAGTAAAGAATTTATTCTTAGAAGTAAACTGTTTGAATTCCCAAGTCCCATTTTCCATTGAAAATTTAAAAAGTGGCTGCTATATAGTCATACACTGTTGGCAAATGGCTTGGTTTTTTTTTTCTCAATTTTATTTCTTTAAATTATGTGAACCCATCATCCAAAAGTCAAACATTGCTTATATTTTGCATCCACTTATGTTCTCCTCCATTTGCCCTTCTTCCCACCCTCTAACACACAGATAAACACCAGTCTGAATTGTGCACTTATTACTTCTTTTGAAAAATATTACTACACATATCTTTAAATAACATGTTATTCATATGTGCTTTTTAATTACAAATTCTGTATAAAAGGTGTCACTGTAGTATTTAAGAAGTTTATATTTAAAAAATATAAATTTTATTATGTGTATTTTAAATTTCCTTAAAATTGTGTGGTAATTATAAATAGCATTATATTTATTTAAAATCAAGGTTTAGGGGCACTTGAGTGGTTCAGTTGGTTAAGCGTCCAACTCTTGATTTTGGTTCAAGTTGTGATCTCATGGTTGTGAGATCGAGCCCTGTGTTGGGCTCCATGCTGAGTGTGGAGACTGTTTGGGATGCTCTCTCTGCCCCTTACCTGCTCACTCACTCTCTCTCCCTTATCTCTGTTTTAATAAAAATAAATAAAATGAAGTTGAAAAAACTTTACTGATACAGGGAAATATGACTGATTTTATGACTTTTTAGCCAATTACCAGTTTTTCAAATTTTTAAATGTTTTATTGTTGCCCTGGCAACCACCGTCCTACTTTCTCTATGAATGTGACTATTCTGGGTACCTCATATAAATGGAAATATACAGAATTTGTCTTTCTGAAATGGATTTTTTTCATATAGCATAATGTCCTCTAGGTTCATTCATGTGGTAGCATGCTTCAGAACTTCCCCTTGAAGGCTGAATAATATTCAATTGTATGTATATACCACATTTGGCTTACCCATTCATCTATCAGTGGGTACTTAGATTGCTTTCACTTTTTGGCTACTATGAATAATGTTGCTATGAACGTGACTGTACAAATATCTCTTCAAGACACTGCTTACAATTCTTTAGAGTACATACTCAGAAGTAGAATTCCTGCCTCATATGGTAATTCTATTTTTTTTGAAGTTTGTTTATTTTTGACATCGGGAGAAGGGCACAGAGAGAGGGAGAGGCTGTCTCTACTTATGATGGGGTTATGTCCTTATTGATAAACCTATGGTAAACTGAAAATATTCTAAGTCAAAAATGTAACTAATAGACCTATCCTACCAAACATCATTGCTTACTTAGCCACGCCTACTTGAAACATGCCCACAACTCTTAGATTAGCCTATAAATGGGCAAAATCATATAACATAATGCTTGTTTTATAATAAAGCACTAGATATCTCATGTAATTTATTGAATGCAATACTGAAAGTGAAAGAATGGTTGTACGGGTACAGGATGGTTATAAGTGCATCACTTGTTTCCTGTCATGATTGTGTAGCTGACTGCGAGCTGTGGGTCACTGCTGCAGACTAGCATCGGAAAAGAATATCCTCTGGCATATTATTAGCCCGGGAAAGAAATAAAAAAATCAAAGTAGTTTCTACTTAATGCATATTGCTTTCACACCACTGTAAAATAAAAACAAACAAACAAACAAAAAATCCTAGGTTGAACCATTATAAATCAAGGACTATCTATATAGTTAAATTGCAGAAACAAAGAAAGTTGATTGATTGACTCTAGCTTAAAACATAGTTGGTTGTTTGTGATGGTTGTCCTTAGCATTTGTCTTATTTGGGAAAGCCTAGTTGACTCTTTCTGATTGGTTGTCCTCAGGTTTTGATTTCTTAACCTTGAGGAATTTACAAACTTGGGTTTTGGTTTGCCTACATGGGCCATCAGAGCATTGAAGTCACTTCTGTTTAATGACTCCTTGTTTAATTAATTTAACAGGTGTTATGTAGAATATCCCTCTGTTGGGAATTGTCTGATGTTTTCCTCATACTTAGACTGGAGTTACTGGTTTTTGAGAGGAAGACCACATAAGTAAGGTGTCATTTTTTTATCACATCATATTAAGGATCATACCAGCAGCTACACTGATCCCTTTGATACTGACTGGTTACCTGGTTGAACTGGTACCGGTGAGGTTTCCCTACTGTCCTTTTGAAAGCAAGTCACTTAGTACAACCCACACTTCATTAGTGAGGAGTTATGATTTATTTCCTTAAGGATTAAGTGTCTACATAAATTATTTGGAATACAGATACATGGAAAATTTATCTTTTCTCCCCCATTTATTTCTTATTCAATCACTTATTTGCATTAGAATGGACTCATGGGTATTTATTTTATTTATATATATATATATATATTTTTTAATGTTTGTTTATTTTTGAGACAGAGAGAGACAGAGCATGAACGAGGGTCAGAGAGAGAGAGGAAGACACAGAGTCTGAAGCAGGCTCCAGGCTCTGAGCTGTCAGCACAGAGCCTGATGCAGGGCTCGAATTCACAGACCGTGAGATCATGACCTGAGCCAAAGTTGGAAGCTCAACCGACTGAGCCACCCAGGTGCCCCTATTTTATATTTTGAATCATAATCCAGTGCTAATGTATTTATTTTGTCCCTTAAATTGTTACAGTTTTGGCCATCAGAAGCTTTTTCATTTGGTGTCTATGTCCCTTTGACATACCACTGTCATGGTGTGCGTGCATACATACATGCGTGTGAATGAGTATGTGTGCTAAGCTCTGTATCATCCTCTGGAACTAGAACCTGCTCCAGGCTCATCTTGTGCAGTTCCTCCTCCAGTCTTTGAATCAGAAGCCCTTATTTCTTCCTTTAGTGAATGGTATTAGAAACCATGATTGAAATGCTAAATGTAATTATTGCTACTCAGTTTCTTTGCATCTAGGCCCTTTCAGTTTTCAGGGCAACAAAATACATGTATGTTGCTAATCTATGTATATTTGTATATCTATACATATTTCTGTATCTAACTGTATACATGTCTGTATACTGATTTCTTCCAATTCTCATCCATTACCCCATGGATCATTATAATCTCATCCCCATAATTATGTGTAAATTGCCCATTCCAAAGGTAAAAAACCTGATTTTCACCTTCTGCTATCCATTTACTTAATTGTTCAATTCCTATACACATGGATGGCACCGTCACAACTGTTAACATGTATCTCTGTGGGAAAATTTTTTTTTAGCTAGATTACACTATGTACAATTTCTTTTACCTTCAGTTTGAAAGATTCCATTCATTTACATGGTTATTTGGTTCAGCACATTTTCCTCCACCCACTTTATGAGTGTTACGGTCTTGTGTCCTCCCAAATTCATATATTGAAATCTTAACCCCAAGCATGATAGTATTGGCAAGTGGGGCCTGTGGAAGGTGATTAGATGATGAGGAAGAAGCCCTCATGAGTGGGATTAATGCCCTTACAAAAGAGATCCCATAGAACTCCCTGGCCCCTTCTACTATGTGAAGGTACATAAAGTCTGCAATCCAGAAGAGCTCCCTCCCTCCATCCTGCTACCTGATCTCAGACTTCTAGTCTCTGGAACTATCAGCAAAATATTTCTTCTGTATATAAGCAATCCAGTCAGTGGTGTTTTCTTACAAAGCCCAAATGGACTAAGGCAGTGACACTGTTAAAGGTAGTTGAAATACCGTCAGCTTCTTTTGTCATCTTCTGCTTTCTATTCTAGGAATCCCCAACCTCCTAAGAAATGTTTTTAAATATTTTTATACATTAAATTTCAATGTGTTTGAGAAAGGCATAATGTCAGCCAGCTGCAATTACACATCCTAGAGAATACTTTATCCTGTCTGAAAATTCTCTGAGCTCTCTCTGTTCAACTCTTCTCTTCTCCCCCTATACCTTTGACATGCTAATTTTTTTATTGTATCTATAGTTTTGCTTCTTCCAGAATGCTATATAATTGCAATCATATAGTGGATACTCTTTTTTTACATTTTTTAACTTTTTATTTTATTTTTAAGAGAGAAGGACTGAGCACGAGCAGGGAGGGGCAGGGAGAGAGGGAGACACCGAGTCTGCAGCAGGCTCCAGGCTCTGAGCTGTCAGCACAGAGCCCGATGTGGGGCTCGAACTCATGAACTGTGAGATCATGGCCTGAGCCAAAGTCGGATGCTCAACTGACTGAGCCACCCAGGCACCCCAGTGGATATTCTTTCACGTTGACTTCTTTCATTTAGTGATATATTCTGAACATTCATCCATGTCTATGATGGATTGATCACTCATTTGTTTATTGCTGAATAAATTCCATTGTATAGATGCCACACAATTTTTTTAAATCCATCTTATTAGAGCATATAGGTTGCTTTAATATTTTGGCAATTATTAATAAGACTGCTATAAACATTTATGTGCACTTTTTGTGTGTGGATGTGGGCATAGTTTTTCAAATCAGTTTGATAAATACCTAAGAGTGTAATTACTGGATGATAAAGTAAAACTACATTTAGCTTTGTAAGAAACTATCTTCCAAAGTGACTATACAATTTTGCATTTCTACAAGCAATGAGAGTTTCTGTTGCTCCACATATTCAAGGGTTTTTGTTTTTGTTTTTGGTTTTTTTTTGCATTTTGATCAGTGTAATAGGTATTTACCAGTACCTCGGTGTTTTAATTTGCAATTCTTTAATGATTTTTGAAGTAGATAATCTTTGCTTCTTTGACATTTGTATATCTTCCTTGCTGTCTATTCAGACTGTCTTTTTTTAACTGATTTTTCTTGCTTAGTTTATGAATCAATCCTTTCTATATTTGGATATCAAGACTGCTAGCATATAAATATATGCTTTTCAATTATTTTCTCCCAGTCTGTGGCTTGTATGTATTTTCTTAACAGTGGCTTTGGGAATGCAGAAGCTTTTAATATTAATAAAGTTTTACATATATTTTTTCTTTCATGGATTTTACTTTTGATGTCACATTTTAAAACTCATCACCAGGGTGCCTGGGTGGCTCAGTCTGTTAAGCGTCGGACTTCGACTCAGATCTCGATATTGCAGTTTGTGGGTTTGAGACCTGTGTTGGGCTCTATGCTGATAGCTCAGAGCTTGGAGCTTGCTCTTTCTCTGTCCCTTTCCTGTTCTCATACTTGTTCTCTCTCAAAAATAAACATTAAAAAAATTCCTTATAAAAAATACTCATCACCAAACTCAATATCAACTAGATTTTCTTCTAAGTTTTCTACTAGATGTTTTATAGTTTCACATTTGTCATTTAGATCTCTGTTCCATTTTGAGTCAACTTTTGTGCAAATGTCTAGGGTGTTACATATTTTGTAGATATTGTGGCACAATGTTAATTTCTGTATCTTTACTAAGAATGTTAAAACTAAACCTCATCATTCTTACGCTTTATCTACCACTTGTTTTCATCTTGGATGTGGATATTTGTGAATGATTTTTACTGCTATATTCATGCATATATTTAGCTTTTAGTTTTCCATTTTATTACTATATTTTTTATTAGTTTTCAGACCATGAATATTCTTGCCTTATATAATTCATTGGGATAATATCCATCTTTTACTCAATTAATAGATTTTGTATAAGCATTATTCTGTGGCTACTTCTATATTGTGGGCAGATTTTTGCCCATTGATTTAATTTCTCTGATCATTAGAGGCCTTTTCAGTATTATATTATGAATTATGTGTTTGCTTCAAAGAATCAGTAAATAATTCAGATGCCACTTTATATTGCAAGTTGAAGACAAGAACCTAGGTTGTCTTAATTTCACAGGAGTATATAAAATGGGTACTAGTCCATATAATTTCAGCTTATACTGCCAATGGCATGATTTCAAATGGAATGGGAAAGATTCTGTCCTTAGCTTGTAGAGAAAAAAAGTATACCCAGTATAGTAAATGGTTATCATAATGGCTCCACTGAACCACATCTTCTGTCCACATGTATGCGCAGTATAACAGTCGTGGGCCCCCTTTTGAAGAAATAATTATTCATATTCTTGAATCTGTACTAGTTGAGACTTGTACGGGCCAATATGATATAGAAGAAGAGATGTAGGAATCCAGGAATCTAGGACACACAAGACGTTACTTCCTGTGCTCTCGTACTCCTGAAAACTTGAGAACATTATGTGTGAAGTTCAGTCTAACTTTAGAAGATGAGAGGTCCTGTGGCAGGGAATTGAAGCAACCAGCAGGAGGCACCTGGGCCTTCCTATTCAGCCTATCCATAATGTGAATATAGTCACGTGAGTGAGTTTTCAGCGCTGTAACAATGCTGTCCACTACACTTTGCTCTTATCCATCATCATCTAATAAATCCACAAATGTAGCCACTTTTCTATATTTTCCATAGCTTCTTCCATCACCATAGATGTTACTTTAGCGTTTTCCAGAATGCCCTCACATAGAGATCAAAAAATATCTTCTTTTTGGATACGCCATATTGTTCATTCAGTAATACTGAACTCATAGCCAAAGCAGTATAACTCATGCCCAAAGGAAGCTCATCTAACACAAATATTTTCTCCATAAGGCCAATCATAGCTTTCTTGTGTCCAAAAATGTTACACAGAACTTCATCACTATGGTTGGTTGCCATTTCAAACAGTTAAATCACCAAAAGGTACAAATGTGTGATAAAGTGACACCAAATAGACACTGGAAATGACACTTCTTGTCAATATGAGAGCTGAAACAAGAAGGTAGAGTGCAGCCATGTGCATTTCTGGGTACTCACATTTTTCAGTTCTGAGCATGTGTACTAGTGACTACAACAGTGTCTCAAGGATTGATTTGAGGCTTACCAATAAATTATAGCAAGTAGTCAATTCTCAAATATGGAATCCATGAATAATGAGGATTGACTGTATATGAATTATATATGTACATCTGTATATAAAAATGTCATTTAGCAAAGAAGCAAACAATTAAAGTTGCTGGCTATGAAAATTCCCATGTAAAGTCACATAAGGTGATGACACTTGGCCATCTTGTTTCAGACTCCTGCAGATGACCAGAGAATAGAGATGACAGGCAGCAGTGAAATGTGGCACAAAAATCTCTGTCTCTGGGACCATTCGAAGAGTTCTGAATCACAACTTCGGCACCTGTTAGTGGAGTAGTCTCAGGCAAGTCACTTAACATTTCTGAACCTTGCTTTCTCTTTATAAAATAAAGAAAATAGAATCTATTAGGAAGAGTTCTTTTTAGGGTCTAAGATTATATTTCCCCCCTAGGAATAGTGGTTCAGCATTCCTAAATTTTATGTTCATGGAGACTTTATAGAATAAAACTACTATAAATAATGAAAACTAACTATATCTGTGTGTGTTTGTGTCTTTGTGTTTGTATGCCACATTGACAAGATATTTTACAGACACACAATGGAACACTGTTCAGCTGCAAAAAAGGTACAGATTAAATGCTCATTACCTATAGACACATGCTCAAAAACATTTTGCTAAGTGAAAGAAACCAGACATAAGAAACCACATATTCTATTATCACATTTACATAAAATACCCAGAAAAGGCAAATTTTTTGAGATTAAAAGTAGATTAATGATGGCATGGAGCTGGGGGGCACGAGTGGGGATTAGCTGTAAATTGGCATGAGAAAATTTATTGCAGAGAAGGAAATGCTCTAAAAGTGATTTGTGATGATGGTTATACCACTCAAAGTTATTAAAAACTATCATATAAGTGTACACTTGAAATGTTTGAAGTTTATGATGATACCTGTTATATATCAAAACTGTTATAATAAGGATGACTCATTTTTTAACTATTTTATTCTTGGGGTAGACCTAGCTTGTAATCACCTCCTTGAGTCCACAAACTGTTTTTCTTAGTTTTTGAAACTGTATTTATTGATTGCTATGCTATACATCTCTCATCCTACCTGACTTTCTACATCACTATTTCTTCCCATTACTAGCACATTTGATGCCAAGGGCAAGGTAGTGCTTTAAAGTCCAACACAGACCTAACAATTTGATGCTGTCTGTTATCATCTTATTCATGTATCAGTTCACTCAATAATCATTGCCTGCTGTGTTCCAGCACAGTACTAATCACTGGATATGGAATGTTAACTAAAGCCAGCATAGAACCTATCCTCTTGGAATTTATTGTGGAAAAGCCTTTTCATTCTGGATTAGGCTAGAATGGTTCATTGCTCAAGAAATTGGAATAATATATCTAATTCCTTTCTAGCCCACACATACACTCTAACCAAATTGAGTTTTCACTCCACTTAAATAATCATTTTGAGATGAAATGGACTGAAAAGAAAATGATAGTGATACCATGAATTTCTCATTCAGTGATCTTCCACCACTGGACCTAAGTAGAACTTTCTGCGTTTTCTGCTTTCTTTATGTTAGTAAAGCTGGCAGAGGTTGTGATAGGACTATTATTTGGCTTTTGGACCTCAAATGATAACATGATTCTGTTTCTTAAAGTGGCCTTTTCAAGGTTATATTTGGACTCAAAGCATCATCTGGAGAGGTAAACAGGTTGCTGCTTTAGCTCCTTGCTTACTAAGATTCAGTCTTTGATAGTGCTTTCCATAGAGACACACATATAAAAATTCTTTCATTCATCACAAGATGATTTTTATCTCATCCATCCTGCCTAAGACTGTTGACAGTTTTGCTGATACTGCCTAGGTTATAAACACAGATTACTGGATACACAAATCAATTTCTTGCTCTGAAAATTATAAATTTAGTCCATTATATTGCTTAAAATGCTGCAAAAACAGAATCAATGTGATATCCTTCTCATTTCCTTGGAAATATTTGTAGATCTACAGATCAAGATACAGAAGAATCCCTGTGAATCACATTTGTTTTAACAGCATTTTCACAAATTCAAAGGCAAGAATATCATCCTCCTATTGTACTTGTGGAAAGGTCTGCCATGCCATATAATTGTTCTTGTTATGTTTTCTTTTATCTCAAATTTTGCTTTCTGATCTAACATCTGAGCATCTCTTACTTAGTAGTAATTACCTTTGTTTCAGAAAATTCATGAGATTTGCACTGCATGAAATAGCTTCTAATGAAGCTATTTTCCTTCTGTTCGTGAAAATCTATAGGTACCTTTGGGCTCTCAGAGGAGGTGTCTAATGCAGTCTGCTGTTGTGATCAAACTACTTTTCAAGGTGGCTGTACCATTTTTGCATTCCTACCAGTGAAAACTATGGAATTCTCAGCACGTAAAAAAATCTTCCCAACGTCTGCACTAAATAATGGCAGAGTAAATAAGTTTTAAAATCTCCTGACCTTCTTCCCTTTTTAAAAGTCCCTATCTTAGGTACGTTATGAGATACGGCAGAGATAATACCCACTTTTCTTATCAAGTACTCTTAGCAAGATATATGACCTCCCGTACTATATAACTAATCATATTTTTCAAAACTCCTTGTAGGTAAGAGTAAGCATGTACCTAAATTCTGTCCAATGTTATGTAAGCCAAGGTGACATACAGTTACTTACCTCAAGAGATATTTTTCCTTTCTTCTTGTCCCTCCATTTTGCTACCTCTAAAATTGATGCAACATCTTAGATCATCTAGTTTAGAACTATGTTTTAGGATTGCTGGAGTGATTATCTGTTGTTTGTTGAGAATATTCTGAAGTAGAGTCACCATGTTAACCTTGGATGGCTTGCCTCCAGGTTGATTTCAATGATAAAAAAAATATCAAAATAAACTTCTATACTGTTTTAAGGCACGGTTATATATTTATGTTACTCACAGATAACCTCAGTTTGGAATTTTAGGAATAATTTAAGGTAATCATTACTCTTAAAATAAGGGAAAATAAATTCACTTCTCAAAGCTAAAGTACCAAAACAGCATAATGAATCTTAGTCCAAAGTAAATGTTAATGGACTTTACTCATCAGAACTGGAATTTTAGGAAAAGGAAAGTCATAGAGGCAACCACTGGCATAATAGGGGAATCTAGGCAAATAACAGACAGTGGTGCAAATAAACTAGAACATAGATTATATATATATTGATAAAAAAACAACAACAAACAACTAAATTAGCCTCTTTGAGTCATTTATTCTTAAGATGTTTAAAAGTTTCACCATGGTTGGATTATTGGTAAAACAGGGTTGTAACATCTATCACATAAGGAAATGTTTTCTACCTATTATCTGTCATCTACTCATTGTCCTCAGCACAATGCTTAGAATATAGTAAGTTCTTAACGTGAATCACTGTTATATTTTTTACTCAATGTCATCCTGTGTTCGTTCCTTTTTTAGTAACACTACAAGATTCATGGTTTTATCTCTTAGGATACTTCGAACTCTATAGTGACTTACAAATTTGAATGATCAAAATAATTACTATAAAATTTAAAAGTCCTCTCTTCTTCATTTTTTGCTTTTAATATTACTGAGAATGCCTTAATGGGATTAAAAATAACATGATTTTTAAAAAATTAGGTGCTATTTCTTAAAACACTCTTATGTACAAATGTAACTGAGACTTATAAAGTTTATGTTTGTAGCCTAAACTCCCACATTATTTTAGTTCAGAGGTACATCTGCAGACTCCAAATAGTTTAGTTATAGGCAGCTGTATTTACTCTACATCACACTCTGTTTCCTTACTTTCCTTCTTAATATATTTCTTGAAGTGACATTTTTAATAAATTTTCTTTTATGTCAGAAAATACAAAATTATTGGGTGTCATTTTAGTAAGAGCATTTACAAGTTTGCTTTTCTTTTTTATTCTTCTTAAATTCTCAAGTCATTGTGTATAAAAAAATGAAGAGGCATGTAAATATATAAGGATTCCTATAAATAAGTGTTCTTACTGCATACTACACATGGTTTGCCAGAAGGGATTATTTTTAAGATAGAGAAGGATAGTAAATAATAGTGGCAGTTCAAATTTTGTACCAATTTCACCTTCCATTAAAACTGCATTATTATATCTATATGATTTAGTGGAATTGTCTTGCTGTAAAGAGGCAAACACTCTTCGATGGTTAGACTCTGGCTGTGGTTGTCAGCTTTAACCACTCAGATGACTATGGGTTGTATAGAAGCCAATATATCATGATCTGCTTAAATCACTATTATTTCCATAGCATTTCTGCTATGAGAGTTTGCTGAAGCTTGGGAAATAGGAAACTTAAATAAGCTGAGAACAAGTTGAGAAAATGAAGTCATTTTCATTTCTATTATCTAACCAAGTGATATGGATATCCCAAAATTAATATTCTGATTGAAAACACTTGATGTTTAATCTTTTTCCCCCACATAGAGAAAAATACATTGAAATTTCAAAGAAATATTCCCTTGATATTTATTTTTATTAGATTCAGCACTGGCTAGAATTTAGGAAGCCTGGGGGTGAAAAAATAAATTTATGAACTATAAGCTATATCTGCTAAATAACCTAGAGCTACTTCATATGTTTTTCACTGTGAAAATAGTATTTCTGAAGTTGTCACTAGTCTAGAACTTACAGGCTTACTTTGAAATTCTTCCTTTTAAACAGACAGTGTAGATCCAGGCAAAGATATGGTAATATCCATTAAAACATGTTACAAATGTTTAGAAAGTATACATTGAAGGCTTTAACATGAAACAATTGCTGCATTATAGTATTAATAGTAATGTTAAAAGACATTTAAGATAAGAATTACAAGAGTATTTTGGCCATTTAAAGTATTTTTGAAACCAGAAAAAAGCATATGATTATACTTCTCATATAGGGTTGTATATGAGATTTCAATTGTACGTTTATCAGCTCTTAGTCAAATCTCTTTGCTCTTTATAGTAAGCTATCAAGATATTTACTAAACTAGTTCATAGAACTAAATACTTAATAACTATTATCACATTTAGTCACGTAGCAAATATACCTTTATCATATAATTCCTAGGAATCATGGCAGTGAATAATAAAAGGTAGTTTTATAAATCTTGCTTAGTTGGCAAGAAAGATAATAAACACATAAACAGCCAAGTAAGACTAATTTATGTACTTACAACTGTTATGGCACAAATAAATATATGCATAAAGGTTTACAATAAAACATGCATGTCTTTATTTACCATGGATCATGGTAAAAATTTTAAAAAATCACCTTTTCTAAAAAGTGTTATTTATAGATTTTAATAGATTTAATGTATTATTCCAATAATGTACTGCATATACAAGTATTATGACATTCCTTGGAAACGATGTAATTCATCTTAAACAGATAAAATAATTAGCCAATACTTATTCTAATTTATTTAATACTTAATGCAATTATCTGGATTTTAGTTTGGCAATTTAATCCATGGGAATATATTAAAGTTTATTGAGGAAAAGAGCAAAAGAATGAAACCCTTCATTAGTGAGCACAGAACAAACACTTATATTTTCTCCCCTCTGTAATACTGTTTTGTGAAAAATTTGTATGTATTTGATTTGTGGAGTTTTCTTCAGGGCAGGACAATTATTTCTTGTAGGAAATGTCCTCATCTATCTTTCAATTTAAGCTTAATTTATTTACTTTTTGAGAAAATTCAAGTATAAAATAGAGAAAACCATACAATTAAATATGAAATATTGGAATATTTGAATTTATAAATCTAATTTTGAAATATCTAAATATATTTACATTTTTTCTTTTCCTTCCAAAAAGAATGTCATAATAAGTGTATAAATTCATAATTATAGATTAAGCTTTTATATTTTGTCTATGAACATCTATTTCAGAACAGCAAACAAAATATATTGTAAATATTATCTTCAATTATTTTCATCTTAAAATATCTTTCCAGTTTAAAGTTTTAGTAAAAGGTAAACAAAATATTCATGGATAGATGTTAGATAAAGCATGATGAAATGACACTGTTTAACTTTCATTTTGTATAATACACAAAAGATTTTCACAAATTTGTAGGAATTTTAACTTTGTAATTTATGAGTAAGATATTTCTAAAATATGTCCTGTTTATCTCAGCTCTTGTCAGTGTTCCTGTCATTTAGTAGGCATTAATTACATAATTTCTAATCATGTAATAAATTAATACTCAGGGCAGTCAAGAATGTAATACTTGTTCAGTTAAGAATGTAATACTTGACTATTAGAGACCAAACTATATACAGCACAAGGAAGCATCTTCTCTATTCACTTAGCAAATGGACTTACCTTTACCTTTGGTGATTATAGGTATATAATGAACAACTCTAAGAACAGAAATGGGGTTGGGATGACATAAACAAGGGAATATTATTTCTTAATTAAGGAGTATATAGATATCTGTATAACTCAAGGAAACAAATATAATTGGAAATATAGTAGGAAGAATTTTGGCTCCCATCATTTCTGCCACTTTCTGGTACTTCATGAATATATTATGCTACATAGTAGAAGAAATATTACACATAAAAATAAAGTTACTAATCAGTTGATCTTAAAATAGGGAAGCCATCTTGGATTATCTGGTGGGCCCAAGGTAATCACATGATCCTTTAAAAGCAGAGAGTAGAAGAGGAAGTCAGAGAAATTTAAAGCATAAAAACAATTCAGTACATCCTTATTGACTTGATATGAGGAGGGAATTTGGTTAAAGAAATGAGTATTCTCAGTCCTACAACTATAAGTGGCTGAATTCTGCCAGTGAACTTGAAAGAGGACCTGAGGGCCAGATGAGAGCCTCAACCATAGTTCATTCCTTGAGAATCCAGTCACACTGTGCCAGACATCTGACATAGATAAACTGTATAATAAATGAGTGGTGTTACAAGATGTTGACTTGTTATAGTGGCAATGGAAAGCTAATTTAGTTATGTGTGATTTAGAACTAGAAAGAAAAAAGGCTAGAGATCAATTTAAATGAAAGAACTATGGGGACACCAGGGTGGCTCAGTTGGTTAAGCATCCGTCTTCAGCTAAGGTTGTGATCTCTCAATTTGTTAGTTCGAGCCCTATGTTGGGCTCTGTGCAGACAGCTCAGAGCCTGAAGCCTGCTTTGGATTCTGGGTCTCCCTCTCTCTCTGCCCCTCCCCTGCTCACAGTCTGTCTCTCTCTGTCTCTCAATAATAAATAAACATTAAATGAAAGAACTAGGAATAACTTGATTCTCTTTATGATATTTTTTAAAGGTTCATTGATTTAGAGAGAGAGCACACACAAGTAGGGGAGGAGAAGAGATAGAGGGAGAGAATCCCTAGCAGCCTCTGCGCTATCAGAGCACGGTCCAAGTAGGGACTCGATCCCACCACCTGTGGGATCATGACCCGAGACGAAATCAAAAGTCGGATGCTTAACCAACTGAGCCACCCATGTGCTCCTAAGAGATGATTTAAAAAGCAAAACCAAAACAGAAAACTTTATTCCAAGAAAAACAAATACAGAACAAAATGTAAGTCAGAAGCTAGAGAATGGTAATAATGCCACTGGAGTTTCAACATGGAGAATTTTGTGACAAAATTTTCTATTTTTCTCAACGCAGTTATGAGGGAAATGGGAAGCAACCATGTGATGACAAAGATTTATACTATCAAAGAAAAGACAATTTTAACATTATATTAAATGGTATGTATGGGAATTGAGGTTTTAAAGTACTCATTATATGTGAGCGGTGTTCATTTTATCTAAACTTTCTCAACACCAGAATCTTGGCCATAATTACAATTAGGTCCCCTCAGTTCAAGTGCTACTGCACAATTCTGGAATATTTATAAAAAAATCTCAACATTAATATTTGAGGCAGAAATATATTATTACAAAGAATTTTAAAATGTGTTCTGTGGTAAATTATTAGTTTAAGAATACCTTTGTTATTAATCATTAGCTTAAGAATACCTATGTCATATATACATACAACACACATGCCTATGCACATATACATATGTAGCAGGACACATGAAATACCACTTACACATACTAAATATTTTGTACTAAATAACTAACCTCCTATACATACTAAATGTTTTGGGAGTATAAATATTTTCATGTATCTTTTTCAAATATTTATTTACTTGATCTGTTAGAAAAAACATATTTGATCTCTCATCCTGAAGTCCTTCTCCCACCTTAAATTTCCTACAAATGTGTTAATTTTACTGTTGGACAAATAAGTTCTGAATACTAACAGTTCTCCAAGGATTACTTTGGTTGCTTGAGGTACTATAGTGAACATGGGCTTAAAGTACAGAAGAAGTTCCCTCCTACAGCTTATAGTTTACTAAAGAAAAAGGTGTAACTCAAGTAATCATACAAATTAATATGAAACTACAATTGTAAAAGATTGCTATAAATAGGAATATAAGAGCAATGTAATGAGAAGTTTTACCTAGTTTATGAAGAGTTAATATCAGAGAATTCATTTAAATATATGTAGGAAATAATGAGGTGAAGGTAGGGAAGCGAGAGGATCTCAGGCAGAGGAACAAGCCTATATAATTACTGTCGGGGATGAAGCATGAGCATACTCTGTCTTGAAATAAGGGCTAGCATCTGGTATAAATTCAGGATAATCTGGTGAAGTAAATTAGAGACAGATTATGCAAGGGTCCTGTAGATCATGTGGTTCGGTTTTTTATCAGATTTAATGTAAGTCTGGGGAATGGAAGTAGGGGTAGATTCAAGGGTTGTCCAAAGAGATCCAGTGTGTATTTCTAATGCCATGTGGAGGAAGGACCAGAAAAATCTAGTTATTCTCCTTCCACGGTTGGCCTTGCCTTTTTGTCAAGTGATTTAATGATTCTGTAATGTTTCTTGAGGGTTTAATGAATTATGCTTAGCCACAGCAGAAATGGGTTTTGATCATGTTCTTTGATATAGGAGGTTTCATCTTAGTCCATTCTGATCTTGGTCCAGTGGGCACTGTGCAAGGCTTCTTACAGGTGGTATCTGCATAGTTTAAGTTTGCATGCACAGCCATTCTATTCTCAAAGTGATATGATATTTCTGGGCAAACACATGTAACATATATGCATGCATATATATGTATATGATGACGTGGAATTACAATAAATAATATAAAAGAGGCACAAAAGGTGGGTAAAAGAACAAATGAGGAAAATAGAAAATACATAGAAATGTGTTACACATAAATAGAACCATAGTGATAATAACACTAAATTAAATGGTCTAATAAAAAAGAAAAAGCAGAGATTAGCAGATTTAAGAAAGATCCTTTTTTGGCTATCTACAAAAACCCTTTATAATATATAGACATAGATAAATAAAAACTAAGTAATGGAATATGTGTGTGTGTGTGTGTGTGTGTGTGTGTGTGTGTGTGTGTATAGTGAAACTTCTTTTAAAAAAAGCCAACTTGGGTGGACTGTGTATTATCAAAGTAGACTTCAGATCAAAGAATACTATCACTGAAAAGAATATCTCCCCATAATACAGAATCAAATGAACAAAAAAATATATGTATGTAGCTAATAATAGAGTTTCAAAATGTATGATAGAACTGAATGAATAGGAAAATCTATTGCAGTTGGAAATTTCAACATTCTGCTATCTAAAATTATAAAGCAAATTAATACTACCATAAGCTTAGGCTAATTGGTATTGGTAAAGTAATCCAGCATACTTTCAGAATAAAATTTTCTGAAAAACAGTACCTATTATTTTGAAGAGCATAAAAAACATACACAAGAATAGTCCTTGTGGTGAGCCATAAAACAAGTCTCATTAAGTCTGTAAAGATTGAAAATATACAGGGAGCGCCTGGGTGGCTCAGTTGGTAAAGTGTCCAACTTTGGCTCAAGTCATGATCTCATGGTTTGTGAGTTCAAACCCCCACAACAGGCTCTCTTCTGTCAGCTCAGAGCCTGCTAGGGATTCTCTGACTCCCAATCTCTCTCTCTCTGCCCCTCCTCCAATCACTTTCTCTCAAAAATAAACATTAAAAAATATTGAAAGTATACAAAGCGTCATTTTCAAAAAAGAACTAACGTAGATGTCAATAGCAACGATAGTATCTGGAAGATGAAATTAATAAGCCGCATGCTTGTAAATAACACCTAAATCAAAGAAGAAATTACAAGGTCAATTTGAAGATAATCTGAATTAAAATAAATTAGTGTTTAAAGCAGAAAAAACACATGATCATATCAATTGATCAAGAAAAAAGACATTCATTTATGTAAAAATTCTCAGCAAAATAAGACTAAATAGAAAGCAAATTTCTCAATCTGATAAATGATCTATGAAAACCTTAATGCTGGGGCACTCAGTCAGTTGAGCATCTGACTTTGTCTCAGGTCATGATCTCAAGGTTGGTGGGTTTGAGCCCAGAGTCGGGCTCTGTGCTGACAGCATAGAGCCTGGAGCCTGCTTTGAATTCTGTGTCTCCCTCTCTCTCTGCTGCTCCCTCGCTCATGCTCTGTCTCTCTCTCTCCTTCAAAAAATAAATACAAAGACATTAAGAAAAAAAAAAAAAAAAAAAAAAAAAAGAAAACCCTAATGCTAACATCATACTTAATGGAAAACACTTAGTGCTTTGCTCCTAAGATTGGAATAAATGAATTGTGTCCACCCTCAAAATTCCGTCTTCTGATACATTCTAACTTCTCAGTTAATACTACTTTTACTGTTAAGAATAACGATGGATGTCTATCAAGTTCTTAAATGTATAATACATACAAATATTAGCATTTCAACTGCATTTATTTACATGATTCTTATAATAACCTACAATATTGTAATATCCATTTTGACAATGAGAAATTTGAGGTGCCCAGGGTTTAAGAAATGTGTTTGGTTGCCACACAGTTACTGACAGATTTGGATTTCACATACAAGAAGAAATTTAAACTGGATTTTACACTGAAACTGAGCATACATTCTTAATATGAGTCTGTACTGATTCCAATAGTAAGACTCTTTACTATAATAAAATAGATAAATGCTTCAAGCATTATTCTGGAAGATTAAGCACAACAAAAGGCATTTAAATTTCAGAGAAATGACAGTACTCGTACTTTAAGTAATAACATATTAAGTATTATAAATAA
Organism: Acinonyx jubatus; assembly: GCF_027475565.1. Lineage (NCBI taxonomy): Eukaryota > Metazoa > Chordata > Mammalia > Carnivora > Felidae > Acinonyx > Acinonyx jubatus. The sequence goes on from NC_069386.1 coordinate 89,798,356, forward strand.
TTTGGTACACTATTTTTTTAAATTTTATTTTAGAGAAAGCATGCGAGGGGGGAGAGATGTAGGGGGAAAGAGAGAGAGAATCTTTCTTTTTTTATTTTTTTAAGTTTATTTTTGAGAGAGAATGAGCAGGGAAGGGGAAGAGGATCTCAAGTAGGCTGCACGCTGACAGCAGCAAGCCCAATGTGGGGCTTGAACCCATGAGTCATGATATCATGACCTGAGCCAAAGTTGACTGCTCAACCGACTGATCTACCCAGGAGCCCCAATAATTTGGTACATTATGAAAGATTAAAACATAAGAGCAATGAAAATTAAATTCTAGATACTTATGCAGATGTACATATATAAAAACACCCCACAATGTATCTATATTACATATATATGTATATAATATATATAATATATATATAAACTTATATACTAAAAAGAGAAAATTATAATTCCCTCACTTCTAATCAATCCGTCATTATCAGCGTATTATTGTTCCAGTTACAAATAATTGATAAAAATCTCAAAAGAATAGCCTTATGCTGATTCATGAAAGCTGTTACATTTTATAATATATATATATATATATATATATATATATATATATATATATATATAAGGAAATGTGTGGTGTATTATTTACATATGAATTAACAAAGTTTACCTAAATGAATGTTTATTTTATATATTCTTGGGATTTTTTTTTTTTACTAAGAAGGACAATGAAAATTTCTATAGTATGGAATTATGTATTAATATAATTCTGAACCAGTTATTTTGAAACTTTAAAATCTTTTGTTAGGGAGAACTATAAATTTTTTCATTTAAACTTTATGCACGTGTATTAATTTCCTTGGACTTTCCATAACAAAATACCATAGACTAGGTGACTTACACAAAAGAAATTTACTTTTTCATGGAGTGCCTTGGGTGGCTCAGTTGGTTGAGGGTCTGACTTTGGTTCAGGTCAGTTCGTGACTTCGAGGCCCACATTGGGCTCTGTGCTGACAGTTCAGAGCCTAGAGCCTGCTTTGGATTCTGTCTCCTCCTCCCCGGCTCACACTCTGTCTCTCTCTCTTTTTCTCTCTCTCTCAAAAATAAACAAACATCAAAAAAATTGTTTAAAGAAATTTACTTTTTCATATTTCTAGAGTCTGGAAAATACAAGATCAAAATTACAACAGGGATCAGTTTCTGCTAAGACTCCTCTTCCTGGCTTTCAGATGGCTACCTTCTCACTATCCTCAGTGCCAAAGATGGAATCCCTGATGTCCCTTCTTCTTTTAAAAAGATGCTAGTTCTCTCAGATCAAGTTTCCAGCCTTCTGACCTTGCTTCTTTAAAGATCATAATTCCAATTCATGGCGAGTAGGGCTTCAACATATGAATTTTGAGGAGAGAGTATTAAATTCAGTTCATACATAGCACTAGGTTTGGCAAAATAATTGATTTAGCCTATGGATAATTAATTTATAATAATATCACAATATTGCTACAGTCAACTGTGCAGATTCTTGTTAAATTCAGAACTAGAAGCAGTGACAGTCTTTATAAAAATTTATAAGAAAAAAAGGGGAATATGGAAGATCATTAAAATAAATGCTATAGGACTTTTATTTAAAACATAAGAAAAAGGAAAATTATTAGTTTGGGGCAGTGAGTTAATTGCATTAAGGAAATATAAACTTATTTCATAATGCCAAGGCTAATGTGAACATATATAGATTTTATTATAGCCTTAAATAAAATAGCAAAAAATGGAGACACCAAATATTGAAAAATAGAGTAGTAGCTAAAGAAAGACTGTTACTTTCAGAAGTTAAAATAATATTAACAAATTAAAATTTACTTATGAAATAATATTTATTCAACACAAGAATATTAATATGAAGAATATGTATTATTTTATAGAAAAATATGTTATCTTTGTTACAATGCATGAATGTGACTAAATTTATTTTATCAAATTTACTAATTATGTTGAAGATGATCTAACCTAAAATATGTGTTGTTGGATTACATCAAATTTGCTTTGGGCGGTCCTGGGGAACACCAGAAGAAATAGGCAAAATCTTCAGGAGTAGCTGAAGACATTGATCACTTATAAAAACTCTTTGTGCATACAAAACTCTACAAGTAAAATAGTACAGCGGTAGCAAATATTATATATGTTATAATCATTATTTTTATGTGTAAACTTGGCTATACTATGATACTGTTTTTTTAATCTCTCTGTGAATGTATATTTTTACATGTGATTAGTATGTCATTAAAAAGATGTTGAGCAAAACAGATTACCCTCCATAATGTGGATAAATCTCATCTAATCTTTCTTCGATTTTAGGAGAAAAGTATGTGGTCACAGAAGGAAGATGAGTTCTGCCTTCAGACTTCTTTGGACTCAAAAGTGCAACATCATCTCTTCCCTAGTCTGCTTGCCTGCCCTGCAGATTTTGGACTTGTTAGATTCTACAGTCTCGTGAGCCATTTCCTTAACATAAATTAATCTTTTTTTTCTCTTTCTCTCTTGCTATAACTGTATCTCTGTCTATGCCCTTATCTATTATCTATCTATCTAATTTCTTATTGGTTCTGTTTCCCTGGAAAGCTCTAATTAATACATCATGGTTTTCCCCTCTAGTTTACCTGAGTTATATGGAAAGGTGAGTATGTGTGTGTGATTGTGTGTGTGCATGTGTATGTGTATACACACACATGTGTATTATACTGGTGAAAACACTATGGGATATTTATATTATTTAACACTTGATGTAAAGTATTATGTACTTTTTAACTCCTCAGTTTTTTAGTTCTATGTTAAATATCTATCACTGTTTACTATTATTACTAGTAACAGTACTAAAAAGTTTAAATATAAAATGATAAAAGTGAATGCAGTGTTCATAGCAAACTAGTAAGCACACTATCAACTTTCTTTCTCTTAATTAACCTGTTATCAAGATTATTATCTGTGATAATTTGAATGTGGCCTTATATTATAATGTAACTTAGGTGCCAGATAAATAAAAATAATAATTAGGTAATAGACAGGCTTGGAAAATATCTGTTAGTCAAGATTTGAACAATTTGATACCCGGCAACAGTATACACCATTAGATTATGTGAATACACACATATCTACATGTATACACACATGCACATGAGCACACACAACTATGAAATAATTCATCTAAGAATTGAAGTATATTACAATTTTAATTTTGATACCACAGCCTTTGACAAACTCTCTATATAAACCATTCCAGGAAGACTCTTATAAGAATTCAGGAGAACAAATCAAATATAAAATGTCAGAATTTTTCCTTTATCTCTTGGAAGACTTGCAAAGTCAAAGGCTCTGTGACTAGCCTTCTACCACCATTGTTGCCAACACTTTATTCCCCAATATCATAAGAAATACACTTGAAAATTTAAAACATCCAAGTGGATTAATCTACTGGATCGTATTTCTTAAAAATCATTGCGTTGGCCTAGCCATGGCACCAAAATCTACAAAATACTACCCATCCATATCACCTTGGTCCCAAGTTTATAGAGCACGGGTGAACGTCCAGTTTAATTTCATTATTACACTATAAGTAATAGGACACTGCATCCCATGCCTGGGGCCCATTATCAAAAGAACTTTTCATAGAGTCTACATTGTCCTCTGTCGTATATGACAAACTGTACAAAAGAAAATGTTTTCTATAATTATATACATGGGGTTTTGAAGTGTTTTGAGTGGGTGTCCTACATTTCAACTATCTGGGATTTAACCATGAGCTCAGATGGAGTAAGGTGTAACATCCAAGCTTTATTACTTGACATTGATATAGATAGTTTGTTTACAGAAAATAAATAAATTGGTAGGTATCAATTTACACAGGACAAGAAGAAGTATGTTTTCCTTAAATGAACAGACTACTATTTGATTATGATCACTTTATGTGAATAAAGTAGAGTTCATTCAGAATGAAGGAGTCCACACAACAGTTTTTACTTCTTAGTAGACTGAATATGCTACAAAATAGTTACCAAACCCTGTAAATCAAGGCATGGGGTATTATCTCTGTGAAATATTATTTATTTTAGTAGATAATAGATTTATCTTTGAATATATTTTATACCATAGAGATATTCTTTTCCACTTCCCCTCAAATATTTGCTATCATAGACTTGAAATGCTTCTTAACCTCTTTTGAAGCAGAATTAATACAGAAAGAAACTTTACCAAATTATGTTACTCATTTTTCATTGTCTGAATTTTTCCAAAGACCGTCATGTCAGTTTAAAATATACATCCGATTCATTATAATACATAACATAAATTATGGTACAATAATTATTTATACTGTTGTTGTCTGAAAAGGAGTATCTCCAAAAATTAAGTCATAGTCACCTTTCCATGTTGATACTGCAAACAGTTTATCTATTACCTCTAGAGTTCATTTTATTGGAATTTCTAATTTTAACAAATGCTTACTTATCAACACACCGATTTTATACCCCTATTAAGCTTCCATTCTATAGTGCAAAAGAAGCCAACCTAGAATCTCGTATATAAATTCAGATCCAACTTGGCACAGCTATAGCTTGGAATACACTACTGAAGAAGCTTCTATGTGTTTATCGAACTATTTCATGCTATTTTGCTGAAGTCATGAAGAAATCAATTGCATCACAGCTGCAATACTTGACCCTAAATGTGTAGATGATGGCAAATAGCTTGCAACTAGCTATGCAAGGAATACGTACCTAATCCCATAAAAGTCTTAATCAATACAGAATACTTAATTGGCAGATGTTGTAAGACATTAACACTATCTGTACTTAATAGTCTCATTTCATATATTTTCAGTTACTTTCCTAAGTGCAGCTAAATTAATTACAATGATTACATTAAGTTCCTTATCTTGCATTAAGAATAAGAGCCTGTTTCAATTTATAATAATGACTATCTGGGCCTAGAAAGATAAAAAATAGCTTTACTCAACTGGAGTTGATAGATGGTAATGTTTACTAATTAAGTAGTTTTGAAAGGGAGGAATTTTTCTTCAATGAGATAGCATTAGAAAAAAAATGCTTGTTTAAAAATAAATATTGCATACTATTTTTTCTTTTTTAAAAAATTCAGAATGCATAAGTATAAAACAATAATCACCCATAATTCTACCCCCTAGATAATCACTATTGAAATCTAACTGTGCCAACTTCTAGAGCACTGCTTGCTGGGTTTACAGTTTGGAGAGCATACTTAAGATTAAATTGCTATTCTAATTTTTCACTTAAATAATGAAAATAGTTGTTATGCATCTCTGTAAATACTAAAGTAGTTCACATTCAATAAATTACTTTTTTTATGTTAGCATGGTTATATCACTTAAAACTTATGTTGTGGATGGCTTTTTCATGCATTTATCATATGTAGAGTAGATAATCCAAGGGCTTTCTGCAGAAAACACCACAATTGTCAAAGGGGAAAAGTAAATAGTTTTCCTTTTTAAAAAACAGAGGCATCGTATCAACAATTTCAGATGTGGTAATCCCTATGGTAGCAAAAGAGATGACATTAAACAAATAAGGTAACTACTAAAATCCCTTATTTTTCTTTTCTATCATAACTTCTTCTTTACAATTTATTTACATTTTTTCAAATTTCGCATTTAAATTCTAGTTAACATATGGTGTAATACTGGTTTCAGGAGTAGAATTTAGTGATTCATCACTTACATATAACATCCAGTGCTCAACACAAGTGCCCTCCTTAATGCCCATCACCCATTTAGCCCATCCCCCCACCTCCCTTCCATCAAAACCCTCTGTTTTCTGTAGTTGAGTCTCTTACTGTTTGCCTCCCTTTTTTTCCCCCTTCTCCTATGTTCATCTGTTTTGTTTCTTAAATTCCACATCTGAGTAAAATCATATGGTATTTGTCTTTCTCTGACTGACTTATTCCACTTAGCATAACACTCTAGCTCCATTCATGTCATTGCAAATGGCAAGTAATATTTTAAAATTACTGAGTAATATTCAATTGTATGTATCTGTGTGCATATATATACATATATATCACTTCTTCTTTATCATTCATCAGTTGATGGACATTTGGACTTTTCCCATAATTTGGCTGTTGTTGGTAATAGGGCATAATCATCAGGGTGCATGTATCCCTTCAAATCAGTATTTTTGCATCCTTTGGATAAATACCTAGTAGTGCAATTACTGTGTTATAGGGTAGTTCTGTTTTTAAATTTTTGAGAAAACTCCATTTTGTTTTCCACAGTGGTTGCACGGTTTGCATTCCCACCAATAGTGTAGAGGGCTCCCTATTATAACACAACGTCTAAAGCAGTATTTGGTAACTCTTAAACAAACAAAAAATTTTCAAAGACATATAATTTACTATGATGCTTAATTTTATGTGTCAACGTGGCTGGGCCATGGTGCCCAGATATGCGTTCAAACATGCCAGGTGTTCTATGAAGGTTTTTTTTTAAGTTTATTTATTTTGAGAGAGAGAGAGGGAGGGAGGATGCACCCTCGCAAATGCAACTGGCGGGGGAGGAAAGAGAGACTGGGGGAGAGAGAATCCCAAGCAGGCTCCATGCAGCATGGAGCCCAATGCAGGGCTCAAACTCACAAAGCATGACATTATGAGTTCAGCTGAAATCAAGAGTCAGATGCTTAACCAACTCACCCAGATGCCCCAAAGGTGTTTTTTATATGAAATTAAATTTAAATCAGTGAACATTGAGTAAAGCAGATTACGTCCATCATGTAGGTTAGTTTCATCCAATCAGCTAAAGGCCTTAAAAGAACATAGCCTGGCCTGCCTTGAACAAGAAGGTATCCTGACAGCATATTGCACTTGAATTCAAACTGCAACTCTATCCTGGGCCTCTGGTCTGCAGGTTAAACTTCTGTCTCCAAAATCATGTGAGCAAACTCCAAAAGATAAGTGTTTCTCTTTGTCTCTCTGTGTATATGTGTGTGTGCACATATGTGTAGGCATACGTGTGTGTGTGTGTGTGTATGGATATATGTATATGGATATATGTATGTGTATAAACATATGTATGGATATGTATGGATATGTGTATAAACATATATGGATATATGTATGTGTATAAAGTGAAGCACAGAGACACACACATATATATACATATATATACATATATATGTGTATATACACACATATATATATGTATATACACATATATATATATACGCACACACACATATATACCACACACAAAGACACACACACATACATACACACATATTCTGTTGGTTCTGTTTCTCTGGAGAACCATGACTCATGCTTGCATGCATTTAGTAAATATAGTTAGCTAGAAGAGAAGTTTAGTATCACAATTGGAATTTGAACAGAGATACATGTTTAAATATGAAGAGTTTGTTTATAACGGGGATGCCATCTGTTTTATACTGGTCTGATCCACGTAACTACCACCAATAACAACATATTGAAAATAACCTATATACTCTGTCTCCCCAAGGAAGCTTATTAGCTTTTTATAATGAATAATGCATTTTTTTAAATAACGCCCTTCAAAAAAATCATGCCCAGTTTTCATAGTTCATTTTTTTACAAACAATAAACACTAAAAGTTTTACAACTAATGATTTCCAGACCAATTTTCCCACCTTCAGTTTCCACTTGGTGTCTGCTCTCCTTCTCTCTTTTTTTATTTTTATTGTTTTTGAGAGAGAAAGAGAAAGTGTGTGTGTATATGTATGTGAACAAGCAAGGAAGGACAGAGAGACAAGAAGAGAGAGATGCAGAAAGTCCAATGAAGGGCTCAATCTAATGCAGGACATGATCACCAAATCATGACCTGAACTGAAATCATGAGTCAGATGCTGAAATGACTGAGCCACCCAGGTGCTGCAATGTCCGCTTTCCCTCTTAAAGAAAATGCATAACATTCCCTGTGTTAGGGCTTCACTAGGTCAGGCCTGCCTGATAGCATATTTTTTTCTGCTTTTTTCCCTCAGCCCAAGGTCTGCCCTTACCTCCAGTAGAAAATATTCTTGTTTCCTATCTTACCAATTTCTCAAGTATCTTTTAAGTAAGCACCATTCTTATCAACATTTATATAAAATGAAAATTAAACTCACAGGGCACCTGGCTGGCTCTGTCAGCAGAGCATGCTACTCTTAATCTCAGGTTGTTAGTTCAAGCCCCACACTGGCCATGGAGCCTACACACACACACACACACACACACACACACACACACAATTAAATAAAGGAAGAGATGTTCATGTGCCAACTCTTCCACTTAATAACTATGTGTTCTTGAACAAATCATTAATTAAATAAAATTCACGGAAATTAAAGAAATTCACTTAAGATGTTATGTTTAGTGGAGCTTGATATAAACATTAGACATATCAACCTATGATGCAGAATATAACCCAATTGATCTGCCTTACATTGTCCCATGTTATACTCTGTCTCCTTCTTTCTCTTTTCTCCTCTTCATGGCTTAATTTTATAGAATTCTTTAGATTTCCATTTTTATTTCCTCAATTTATTTTTAAACCACTCCATCTTGACTTCTGTCTATATTATACACAAAATGTTGTCCCACATTTAGCAAAGAAATGTTTTTGATTCCTTGACATCTCAATATTCTATAACAAAATTGACCATTTCTGCAAACTACTGAATTAGTCAGAAGGGTATTCTGATCTCTACATTTTCTTCCTGAAAAAGGAGATAAAAATCCCATGTGCAAATGTCCACCCTATACAAAAAGAAAAGAAAGATTCTTTTTATCAAGGATAGGATGGTAAGCATGAGAAAATTCTATATAAACAGGGCTTGTTAGAATAGTTTTCATCTTTATTCAGCCTCCCCACTATTTTAGTTACTTTTCCACAATTGCTTCTCTTTGTTCAACATCATATAAAAGCATTCCAAGTTTGCCACTTTTTGGGGTCTTCATTTCCTTATGAGGGCTTCAGTGTCCTGTAAAATTTAAACTTGTATGCTTTTCTTTTACTAATGTGTCATTTGTTACTGAATACCAACCTAGGCCTAAAAGGGAAGAAGAAAAAATTTCCGTCCTCATACATTCTCATATAGTAAATCAACTCTTAAATGTTGATCTTTATTCTGGGCCTCTGATCTTTTTGTTACATTCTCTCCTTTTGATTCCTCAACCAGTTTTATGACATAAAGCACCATATATGATCTAATGAGTCATTTTCATACCTCATATGGAAAGCTTTCTACTGAACTCTGTGTCCACTTATTTGGGTAGCATTGCATTCAGTGTCTCTCAGTACCCGCTGTTTAGAATTTCCAATGCATAGTTATTTACTTCAACTAACAAATCCCATTCTTCAGAAATCTCTATGAAACAAATCACCATCTGGTTGCTCAAGTCAAAAACGTGTGAGTTTTCCTTGACCCTTCCTCTCCTTATGTTCTATTCAAAATCAATTACTAAAGCCAACAGTGTTGTCTTAGTGCCTTTCATCTCCTCTGCCAGCACCAATGCCCAGAATCATGCTAGAGCCTCAAATACACTCCCTTCTAATATTATTATTTGTGTTCTCCATAATTCTGTCAGTGAGTTTCATCAAATAAAAATCTGACTAAGTAATTTATTAGCTTGAAAACCCCATTTGACTCTGTTTAATTAAGCCCACTTTAGGGAATGCCTACAAGGTAGTATAATTTGACTTTTCTTACATCACTTACTTCATGTTTATGTGCTGTGTTCTTCTTTCTTACATATTATCTCTTACCTCTTTCTTCCTCTAGATTCTTCTGACCAAATCATTCTTCCCCTATGCTGCATTTAATTTTCTCCTTCCCCGGTCATCATTTTCATCTTTACTAAAATGTTAGTTTTCATTAAAGAATTTAACTGTTTTCTAGATATAAAATTAATTTCCTATGTTATATATACTTATAGGTCTCTTCCCTTTCTAATTTGTACAAGAAGATGTAATTTCTATAGTGTTCTCTTTTACCTCATTTAATTAAGCTCTAAAAGGGAAGGTAGAATGACTGTCATGTTCAAATCTATAACTCAGGCTATTAACATAGGATATGATACAGAAGGTACTCAACATATATTTTGAAAGAAAATGTAAATACATTATTCAGGTTAGAATCATAAGTTTTAGTAAAATATGTTGTTATTTTAACTCTTTCCTTATTTTTATATAATGAGTACTAAAATTTATGGGCAAACTCATAAATCCCAAAAATTTCTTCTTTAAGGAATAGCAACAAAGAAAAAATACTTAATACTGTATTATATCACTTGCAAGATGAATTGAAAAAAGTCACACTGACAGAATCAGAGAATAGAACACTAGTTACAAGGGGATGGGGGTGGGGGAAGGGGCATATTGGTTAAAGGGTACAAACTTTCAGTTATAAGATGGATATGTTCTGGGGATCTAATATATAGTATGATACATGACTATAGTTTATAATACTATATTGTATACTTTAAAATATTAAAAGAGTAGATCTTAAGTGTTCTTACAACACACACAAACAAAAGTTAATTATATGAGGTAACGAACATGGTAGTTAATAAATGGGGTTGTGATAATCATTTCACAGTATATATGTGTGTGTATAACTATATGTATTATATATATATTGATATATATTAATATATATGATATATATATCAACACATTGTACACTCTAAACATATGTAACTTTTATTTGTCAATGAAGCTGGAAAACAAACTATAAGATGTTGCTAAACTCTATTTCAACTAACTTAAATGTTACCTCTCTGTACTTCTCCAGTGTCTATTCCAGAGTTTTTCTCAGAGAATTAATATGGCACTCAAAAGTCTTTTTTTAATTAAATTTTTAATGCTTATTTTTGAGAGAGAGAGCATGAGAAGGTGAGGGGCAGAGAGAGAGGGAGACACAGACTCTGAAGCAGGCTCCAGGCTCTGGGCTGTCAGCACACTGCCCAATTCAGGGCTCAAACTCACAAACCATGAGATCATGACCTGAGCTGAAGCTGGACACTTAACCAACTGAGCCACCCAGGCGCTCACACTCAAAAGTCTTTAGATTACAATATCATTTGGTAAGAAATTAAATGAATATAGTTTAATGATTAGCAAATATTATTTTTTAATTCTCTGTCTTATACGATGATTCACCGATCTTTTTCTCAAAGGAAGAGAGGTATCATGAAAGGATGAATTGTGTCTTTTATACCAGTCAAATCTCTACCACTTTGAACAGTGATGACCTAGTAGGTTGTAACACTCAATAATTATTTAAATGAATTTATTTCTTATTTTTTAAAGAATATTCATAGAAATAATAGGTTTTGTATATAATATTCAGGTTTCCTTAAGTAAAACAATCCAATTCACTTATTCAAAAAGTTATTAAAAACTTAAATTTTGTTATTATGATTCACTGGACCAAGATCAAATTAACCATCATTTCAGCCCCATTAACCTAACTATGTAATGAGAATCGGGAAGACAATGTATTTAAAAACACCTAACTTGTAAGTCATACTAAACTAAATTAAATACATTCTTAAAGCACTAAATTACCATCTGTTCACTTTTTCTATTGGCTAGAGTGTTTGATATTAAGACAGTTTCAAAGAGAAAATGAGGTGATACTGAAGAATTACAGACTGTGAATGATGCAGTTTACATTCTAATTTATATTTGCTTATTCAAAAGAATATATAAATAATATCAATACATTAACATTTCACTATATGTAATCTGCTTCCTTTTTAAATCCCTTTTAAAAATGATCAGTACCAAACATCAAGAATACAAAACATCAGAGGAGATCTCAATGGATCTAAAAAAATATTTTGACCAAGTCATTTAATCATACATAATGTTACCTTCATCTTTGTTTTATTATTACTTTTATGTTTGGTTGTCTTATTATCTGTTAACACAGTTTCACCAATGAGAAGGCAAATTTTGTACCTGACCATTAAAGCTCAGGATTGAAAAGAAAAATGTTCAATCCTCTTTACTGATTAGCTAAACTAAATTGACCAAAGAAAGCCTAGTGCAAACACACACTACTTATGTTACAATAGTTGGTATCTAGTTAAAGGGGATAAATAGGTGACATATCATGATAAGGACCATCCGGCCTATATTTTGAAATTATCATCCTAAGATTTTAAATATAACTGATCGTTTTGTGTGTTATATCATGAGAATAATTATAAACATGGCTGAATCCAAATCCGTTCCAGATATATATTTTTTCTAACTTCACTGATTCTTATTCATGTTTGGTCCTCCTATCCCTAGTTCTAAACATATAAATTCATAAATTCAACAAATAATGTTTTGAGCCCTTCTAATGTGTGAGTCACATTTTTAAGTGATAGGAATGGCCTTTCAATGGCCTTCAGTGATAGTTCCTGCCTTTCAATAGGCTATGTTTGTGTTGCTTTCTGCTAATTCTTGGTTTGGTGACCCTGTTAAAATCCCATATGTGGCTTACAGACTTACTCTTCCCATTCATTTTTGAATCTTCACACTTACTTGATTTTGCTTCAACAGGCACGAGTGGCCCCCACAACTGCCACATCCACAAACCGAGGAAGATTCAAATATACAGTAAGAATAATCACTTCGGAAGGACCCCCTATCTTCTTGATAAAAAGACTTATTTTTCATATGCTCAGTACTGATCAATATTGGAGACATAAGCTTAACCCACGTTCCATTGTTTATTACTTTCCAATACTGAATTCTATCTTGGAAAATTAATAGGGGGAACAACACGTAATAGACACCAATTATATTTAAAATATTAAATTTGTGATTATAGTGAACAATAGTTCATTTCTGCCCTCAGCTAGTTTAAAGAGGAAAAACCCTAACCCAAATGCAGAACTCAATACCTACTCAGACTTTATAATTTAGTATATGGGAAATAGAGACAATGGACAAAATAAATAAAGTACATAATATACTAGGTAATAAGTGTAATGGGGAAATAAATTTCATCTAAGTGAAGCAGATAGATACAAGGTAAAATGGTTGTTAGGTGGGTTCCTAAGAAAAACTTCAGTTACATGAAGACCTAAACGCTATGACAGAGTGAGCCATTTAGTGAGCAGGAGGGATAGCGGCCCAAGCAGAGCGAAAAGAAATGGTAGAGACCAGGGATGAATTTGTGTGATTTGAGTGTTTAAAGAATAGCAAAAAGAGGCAGTGAAAATCACTGCTTAAAGAAAACAAATAAAAACTTAAAAACATCAGAAATGTGCAAAAAGAGAAGAAGAGAGAAAGAAACAAAAGCAATAGATAAAGCGAGAATCTAGACAACTGCGTGGCAGTTTCAGGTAAAGGCTCTGTTAAGAAAAGAGACATTTAATATTGAATTATGTTATCATCTATATCGATGATATAGATCCACTTGTTGTTACTGTTATTATTAAACTGTAGCTTCATATACCTGGCACCTATGACCAATATTAGGGGATGGGATCAAGGAAGAAAAAGCTTCTCCTAAATGGGCAGATGTCCTAGTATAGGAAAAGGAGAAATATGGGACACACTGGAAAATGACAATTTAAGAAAAGACAGAAATCACAAATAGAGTTAACCATTTATTTATATTCACATATAAGTCCTTGAAAATACAGAAATCTTTGGCACATAGGAGATGAAGATTTAACCCCTATGAATCTAGATCCTAACGCAAAGAATGATAACAGTATGCATTAGGTTACACAAGCCATCAACATACTATTCTGAGTATGTTATAAAAAATAGTCTATCAAATATCATTGCCACCTAACTTGAATTTTGTATTCTATCACTTTATATTCTCTTTTTGTCTTTTTTTTTTCTTTCTTGTTTGAAAACAGTGAAGGATAAAATGTACTCACACATCTTAGATTGAGGGAACTGTAATTCAGAGTTGTGAACACTTTGGATTTTCAGGAACCATATTCTACAGGCCCTTCTGAAAGTGCATGTTTTTATACACAAGCATATACTGATATCAGTGGAAATACATAAACTCTCATCAGTCTCAGCTATTGTGAAGGTCAGTCAAGTGTCAATCACTAGGTTTTTTATCAGTTATATGTTTTGAAAATATTTCTCCTAGTCTATGGCTTTTTCTTTCGTTTTCTTAATTTCTTTTGCAGAGCAGATACTTTTAATTTTCATGTCCAATTTGCCATTTGCTGCATGTAGATTGTGTTTTTCACCAACAAATGTCATAAATATATATTATTTTTGGAAACACATGATCAGGATGAAGTATTCCCTTCCTGTTCCTAAATTGCTGTTTTAAAAATCACATATCGATATTGAATGCTGCCAAATGTTTTATATCTCTATCAAACATTATTATATAAATTTTCTTTGGTGTTTTAATGTGATGCATCTCATTGATTAATTTTTGAATGTTGAATGTGTCTTATACATCCAACATAAGTCTCACTTGTTCTTGGATGAGCTACCTTTTAAATATTGGTAAATTTGCATTGCTTTATGTTACTGAAGATTATTGCATCCTATATTCATGAAGTATATTGGTCTTTAGCTTAGATTTTCATTTTGTTTATTTTGTCTTTCACCGACACCAATAGTAATCCTAGCTTCATCAAATATTGGGAAGTATTCTCTCCTCCTCTGTTTTCTAAAGACTTTATGTAGAATTGATATCATTTCTGTAGTAAACAACTTCCAAGTCTGACTTCCAATGATCCCTACATCCTGTTATTCATGGACTTTATTATCCTGTCCCCTTGATATGGGCTAGACCTGGTGACTTTGCTCTAATAAACAGAACATGGCAAAGTTGATAGGATGTCACTTTTGAGATTAGGTTATAATAGACTATAGCTTAGTCTTGCTAGCTTTTTTTTTTTTTTTTTCATGTCCTCTCTCTTGCTTGCTCTCATGAATCAAGATGCCATGTTGTTAGATGATTTATAAAGCAGTCCAAAGGGCAAAGAATCTGGGGAGTCCTCCAGGCAAGTGCTCATGAGGAACTGAGGCCTCAATCCAACAGTGTACAGAAACTAAATCCTGCCAATAACAACATGTGTGAGCAAGAGTACAGAAACTTCCAGCCAAGCCATAATTGACTGTAGAAATGTGAGAGACCCAGAACCAGAGGAGCTGGCAAAGCCACAACTTCTCAAGTGAGCACTGGAAGTTTGCATTTTTCATGAAATTTATTTGTCAAATTTATTGGCATAAAATTGTACTTAATGTATCCTAATTTCCATTTTTCCTAAATATCATTTTAATCTTTAGGATTTGTATTAATGTCTTCTCTCTCATTTCTGATTTTGGTAATAGGTGTCTATCTTGCTCTGACTAGCTGGAAGTCCATCAATTTTATTGATCATTTCAAAGAACCAACTTCCATTTATTTCCTGAAATGTTTTTCTGGTTTCATTGTCATTATCACCTTCTCTAATCATTATTATCCCCTTCCTTCCACTTGCTTTGTATGTAATTTTAATTTCTTTCAATAGTTTCTTAAGATAGAGGTATAGTCATTATTTTAAGACCTTTTCTCTCCTCTCTTATGAGGACTTGATACTATTTATTTTTCTGTGGGAATAGTTTTAGTTGCATCCTACAAGTTTTGATTTGTTGTGTTTTCATTTGTATTTAATTCAAATATTTGGAATTTTCATTTTAACTTTCTTTTGACTATATGTTTTTTTGTAATTTTAATTTCCCAATATTTGGGAAATTTTAAGATATATTTTATAATTGATTTCTAGGTTAATTCTGCTTTAATCTGAGAATGTACTTTGAATGATTGTAATCCTTTAAATTTGTTAAGGTGGGTTTTTTGTTTTTGTTTTTGTTTTTGGAGAGAGGGGAAGAGTGGGGACTATTTGGGAAATATTCCATGTGCATTTGAAAAGAATGTGTATTGTGTTGTTTGCATGGATTGCAAATAATCAGGTCAGATTGGTTGGTAATGTTTCGATCTTCTCTATACATAATGATTTTGTTTACTTTTTATTTTTTAAAATTTTTTCCACATATTTTAAAAAAATTGATTACTAAAAAAGTCTGAAACTTCAAATGTGTTTATCTTCTTAACTATTCTTAGTGTTTTTTCCTCAGCATTAGATGTCCAGTTGCCTGGACCCAGTACATCTACTTACCCTTTCCCACATGTAGTGTTTTTTGTTTGTTTTGTTTGCTCATGTTTCTCTGTTCTTTTCCCCCAGTTGCAATGGATCTTCATCTGTCATTGGGATCTCAGTCTTTACTCTCACCAAGGGGATTAAGCTTTTTTTTGTCCTTAGGGCATCAAGTTCTGGACAGTTTTTTGTTGCTCCAATCATGGTGGTTTCTACCCCACCCAGGTCTAATACTATTTCTCTGGCCCTAATCCTCAGATGCACATAATGGGATCTGTGAAGAGCCTACAAGTTGGAACAAATTTGTCTCATTTCTGTAACTCCCAGGAATTCTATACTCTCACATTAACTTAAATTGTCACCAGCTAGACCCCAAGACCTGGTCTTTACTGAATACCTATTTGTATTCACTAACCTTTATCTTAAAGTTTCACTTAAGCTCTTCTTTCCATCTTTCTCTTAACTCAGAAAATGAGACCTGAAACCACTTCCAAGGTGATGGCAACTACCCTCACAAAATCTACCCAACCCCAACCTGCCCAAACCACCCAAACAGGTTGAGCTAAATCTGACTCTTTCCTGAGCAGATGGACGAGGGAATGAGCTCTGGAATGACCTGTAATTACCTTTACCTCATTATAATATTAACATATCTGCCCAAGGAGGGGACTTGGCCCCACTTACATAACATACAATGTGACCTTATGCCCACCTCTACAAAGGATGACAAGGCTTTGCTATCTAAATATTTATCCTGAACCTAAACAAAAGGAATCCATTCACCCTCTCTAGGAAAGTCATGGTTTTGGAAGCCATTCCCTGAGATATCTCCTTATTTGCTGCAAATAAAAGTTTTCTTTATGTAACAACTCAACCTGTATGGTGTCTGACTCAGCAAGGAACGAACTCATGTTGGTTCACCTACATCATTATCTTAGCAATTGTTTAAAATTTTAGCTGAAATCTTACCTATGCTGCTCTGTGCCCTAGGTTATCTACAATTTTCAAGTCACATCTCTTTGGCGGTGCCTTTTTCCATGGGTTTCTGGCTAGTTGTTTACACTACAACCTTCACCTTCTGATGGTTACAAGAAGAGTTATGGATTTACACTTTATCTTTTTCTTGTTGGTAGGTTGGGAGATAAACTTTTCATCTTCTGCATCATAAGTGGAAGCAGAAAGTGGAAGAAAATCACCTTCACAAGAGATAGCATTAAGAGGTGGAAATTCAACAACTTTGTTGAAAGATTTAATTATAAATGGAAGGAAGTAATGGAGCTAGAATTTCTTTATATACTTTAAATCATAACAAACATGAAATACCCTACACACAAGCTAAGTCCTTAAAAAAGCAAATTTCGTGTATACTACATTGCTTATGCAAATTAATTTATTCTACATTACTCATCAGATTAGGTATTTTGAAGTTTGTCAGAGACTGTGCTCCTAGGTAGTTCACTACTGGGTGTTTTTACATTTATCAACTATCTGACTTGTGGGAGTTCTTTATAATATCAAAGGATTCACCTGAAGCAAGTAGCTACCTGACTTGTTTTGTAATATTGCAAGTTTCTCACTCATTTTGATGCAAAGTTTTAAACATACCTCAATCCTTCTAAGTTAATGAGCTCCAAACAGCTGCATTCATAATAAATCTACTCCTCGGTATTGTGCCTTTGAAAGATGCATCTACATTAAATTTCTTTAAATTATGATTCAGTCAGATGATATTATAACCACAGAGTTGATACACACAATTAATAAGGTAAAACCCAAACAATAACTCATACTAGGTTAGTTCTAGGCAGCATCATGAGATTTCTTTTTTTGTAACCTCATTTCACCTTTTTACTCCTCTAATGTCAGTTCAGTACTTGAAATCTATCCTTCAAATGTATAAGATATTCTCCAACTATGCTCCTTTGTTTAAAAGTTCCCTCAATTTCTTAAAATATTTTTGTTTTTCTCTACCTCATTTTCTCAGGCTTTCTCCTCTTTGGTTTTTAATTTCTGTTTATCACCAGAATGGATGAATTATAACAAAAGTAGTCTTGACAAGCTATTTAAAAGGAAATCAGTTAATGGAATGTATTTCAAAACTGACAAATTCTCTCACCTTTGCTTCTTACTTCCATTCTGTTCTAGAAATGGGTTTCTTTCAAAAGCAAAGCTCAATAGACTTATGAATACATTTGGTATGAGAAAGAATGAATAGGATAATATGCATTCACTTTAGAAAAATTCTAGCAATGGAACTTGTATTAAGAACCCATAATTATGAGCCCCCCCAAAAAAACCCCAAAAAACAAAAAACAAAAAAACCCCAGCAAAGTCTTAAGTTTGAGTCTTAGAGAATGTACCTATAATATTCTATAAAGTTGTTTTCTGTGTGAGTCTTAACCCACTATTTTTTATCTTTTTAAAAATTTTAATGCCAGTATGGTTAACATAGAGCATTTTATTAGTTTCATTTTTTTTCTAAATCTTTTTAAAAATTTTAATGCCAGTATAATTAACATAGAGCATTTTATTAGTTTCAGGTACAATATCCTGATTCAACAATTCTATATATTGCTCACTGCTCATCAAGGTAAGTGTACTCTTAAAAAAAAAAATAATGTTTATGTATTTTTGAGAGAGAGAGGAGAGAGAGAGGGAGACACAGAATCCCAAGCAGGCTCCAGACTCCATGCTCCAAGCTATCAGCACAGAGCCCAACGTGAGAATTGCCACATCATGACCTGAGCAGAAGTCAGGGGCTTAACCCACTGAGCCACCCAGGTGCCCCAAGGTAAGTGTACCTTTTTTTTTTTTTTAATTTTTTTTCAACGCTTTTTATTTATTTTGGGGACAGAGAGAGACAGAGCATGAACGGGGGAGGGCCAGAGAGAGAGGGAGACACAGAATCGGAAACAGGCTCCAGGCTCCGAGCCATCAGCCCAGAGCCTGACGCGGGGCTCGAACTCACGGACCGTGAGATCGTGACCTGGTTGAAGTCGGACGCTTAACCGACTGCGCCACCCAGGCGCCCCTAGGTAAGTGTACCTTGATGACCTTCACCTGTTTCACCCATTTCCCTACCCACCTCCCTTGTGGCAACCACCAGTTTGTTCTCTGTAAGAGTATGCCTTTTTTTAAAATTATTTTCTTCATTTATTTGTTTTGTTTCTTAAATTCCACAAAACAATGATATCATATGGTATTTGTCTTTCTCTGACTTATTAATGCAGCATTATATTCTATAGTTCCATCCATGTTGTTGCAAATGGCAAGATTTCATTCTTTTTTACAGCTGAGTAATATTCCAATTGTATATATGTATGTGTGTGTATGTGTGTGTGTGTGTATATATATATAATAATCCAGTTACATATATGCATATATATAATCCAATTATATATGTATATAATAATCCAATTATATATGTATATAATCCAATTATATATATATATATATAATAATCCAGTTATATATATGCATATATATGTATATATATATCACTAATATTCCAATTATATATGTGTGTTATAATATTCCAATTGTATGTGTGGCATATATCTTTTAGAATTAGTTTCTTTGTATTCTTTGGGTAAATATTCAGTAATGGAATTAGTATAACATATGGTAATACTGTTTTTTAATTTTTTTTATTTTTTATGTTTTTAAATTTACATCCAAATTAGTTAGCACATAGTGCAACAATAATTTCAGGAGTAGATTCCTTAATGCCTCTTACCCATTTAGCCCATCCCCCCTCCCATAACCCCTCCAGTAACCCTCAGTTTGTTCTCCCTATTTATGAGTCTCTTATGTTTTGTCCCCCTCCCTGTTTTTATATTATTTTTATTTCCCTTATGTTCATTTGTTTCGTCTCTTAAAGTGCTCATATGAGTTGTCATGATTTTTGTCCTTCTCTAATTTCACTTAGCATAATACCCTCCAGTTCCATCTATTTTTAATTTTTAGAGGAACCTTCATAATGTTTTACAATGGCTGCATCAGTTTGCATTCCTACCAATACTGAAAGTGGTTTCCTTTTTCTCCACATGCTCACCAAAAATTGTTGTTTCTTGTGTTATTGATTTAAGCCATTGTGACAGGTGTGAAGTGGTATCTCATTATACTTTTGATTTTCATTTCTGTGATGATGAGTGATGTTGAATATCTTTTCATGTATCTGTTGGCCATCTATATTTCTTCCTTGGACAAATCTCTGTTCAGGTCTTCTGCGCATTTTTTAATTGGATTCTTTGTTTTTGTTTTTTTGCTTTTTTTTTGGTGTTGAGTTGTATTTTTTTTTTAATATGAAATTTATTGTCCAATTGGTTTCCATACAACACCCAGTGCTCATCCCAACAGATGCCCTTCTCAATGCCCATCACCCACTTTCCCCTCCCTCCCACCCCCCATCAACCCTCAGTTTATTCTCAGTTTTTAAGAGTCTCTTATGATTTGGCTCCCTCCCTCTCTAACTTGTTTTTTCCTTCCCCTCACCCATGGTCTTCTGTTAAGTTTCTCAGGATCCACATAAGAGTGAAAACAATGGTATCTGTCTTTCTCTGTATGACTTATTTCACTTAGCATAACACTCTCCAGTTCCATCCATGTTGCTACAAAAGGCCATATTTCATTCTTTCTCATTGCCAAGTAGTATTCCATTGTGTATATAAACCACAATTTCTTTATCCATTCATCAGTTGATGGACATTTAGGCTCTTTCCCTAGTTTGGCTACTGTTGAAAGTGCTGCTATAAACATTGGGGTACAAGTGCCCCTATGCATCAGTACTCTTGTATCCCTTGGGTAAATTCCTAGCAGTGCTATTGCTGGGTCATAAGGTAGATCTATTTTTAATTTTTTGAGGAACCTCCATACAGTTTTCCAGAGTGGCTGCACCAGTTTGCATTCCCACCAAGACTGCAAGAGGGTTCCCGTTTCTCCACATCGTCTCCAGCATCTATAGTCTCCTGATTT
This sequence comes from Acinonyx jubatus, assembly GCF_027475565.1. Classification (NCBI taxonomy): domain Eukaryota; kingdom Metazoa; phylum Chordata; class Mammalia; order Carnivora; family Felidae; genus Acinonyx; species Acinonyx jubatus. The sequence continues at coordinate 89,819,461 of NC_069386.1, forward strand.
GTTCATTTTCGCCACTCTGACTGGTGCACCAGTCGCCACTCTGACTGGTTCATTTTGCCACTCTGACATTTTCACCACATCTCAATGTGGTTTTGATTTGTATTTTCCTGATGAGGAGTGACGTTGAACATCTTTTCATGGGCCTGTTGGCCATGTGGATGTCTTCTTTAGAGAAGTGTCTGTTCACGTCTTCTGCCCATTTCTTCACTGGATTATTTGTGGAGTTTGGTGAGTTCTTTATAGATTTTGGATACTAGCCCTTTGTCCGATATGCCATTTGCAAATATCTTTTCCCATTCTGTTGGTTTCCTTTTAGTTTTGTTGATTGTTTCCTTTGCAGTGCAGAAGCTTTTTATCTTCATGAGGTCCCAATAGTTCATTTTTGCTTTTAATGCCCTTGACTTTGGAGATGTGTCAAGTAAAAAATTGCTAAGGCTGAGGTCAGAGAGGTCTTTTCCTGCTTTCTCCTCTAGAGTTTTGATGGTTTCCTGTCTCACATTCAGGTCCTTTATCCATTTTGAGTTTGTTTTTGTGAATGTTGTAAAAGAGTGGTCTAGTTTCATCCTTCTGCATGTTGCTCTCCAATTTTCCCAGCACCATTTTTTAAAGAGACTGTTTTTTTCCATTGGATATTCTTTCCTGTTTTGTCAAAGATTAGTTGGCCATACTTTTGTGGGTCCAATCCTGGAGACTCTATTCAATTCCATTGGTCTATGTGTCTGTTTTTGTCCCCATACCATGCTGTCTTGATGACTATAGCTTTGTAGTAGAGGCTAAAGTCTGGGATTGTGATGCCTCCTGCTTTGGTCTTCTTCTTTAATATTACTCTGGCTATTCGGGGTCTTTTGTGGTGACATACAAATCTTAGGATTGCTTGTTCTAGCTTTGAGAAGAATGCTGGTGCAATTTTGATTGGGATTGCATTGAATTTGTAGATTGCTTTGGGTAGTATTGACATGTTAACAATATTTATTCTTCCAATCCATAAGCACAGAATGTTTTTCCATTTCTTTGTATATTCTTCAATTTCCTTCATAAGTTTTCTATAGTTTTCAGCATTCAGATCTTTTACATTTTTGGTTAGGTTTATTCCTAGGTATTTTGGTGTTGAGTTGTATTGGTTCTTTATATATTTTGGATACTAACCCTTTATTGGATATGCCATTTGCAAATATCTTCTCCCATATAGTAAGTTGCCTGTTAGTTTAGATTTGTTTTTGTTTTTTGTATTTTTTTTGTTTTTTGCAATGCTGAAACTTTATTTATTTTATTGTAGTCCCAATAGTTTATTTTGCTATCTTTTATGTTTGTTTATTTATGAAAGACAGAGAGTGTGAGCGGGGCAGGGGCAGAGAGAGAGGGGGACACAGAATCCAAAACAGCTCCAAACTCTGAACGGTCAGCTCAGAGCCCAATGCAGCTATCTGGGAAATAAATAACCTGACTGATCGCTTAATAAAATAAGTTGAATAAAATAATTTTTTTAACCCCAGATTCCATGTTTGTATTTTTTCTCTGTTCAGCCATCACAGAATGTGTTGAAGTAAAAAAAAAAAATACTTGGTGACTTTTTACTCAAGTATGATAAGTAAAATACTTGATTTCATATGGGCTATATGATATTCCTAAGGTTAATACATTTCTATATGAATTAAGTCAATATATTTTACTTGAGATTTTACAATATCAGGCACTATGTTAAATGTCCTGCAAACTTTCCAAATTTTATTGGGTGCTCACATTTCCCTCCTTCTTTCTGAATATTTTTAATTCAGTAAACTCTATACCAAATGTGGGGCTCACACAACCCCAAGATCAAGAGTTGCATGCTCTATTGACTTAGCCAACCAGGTGTCCCTCTCCCCCTCTTTACTCAAGAAAACAGGATATGGATCTGTATTAAAAACAAAATGGGGAGCACCTGAAAAGCTCAGTTGATTAAGTGTCTGACTCTTGATTTTGTTCAGGTCATTATCTTATGGTTCATGAATTTGAGCTCCATGTCCGGCTCTGCTGTGATAGCTGGGAGCTTGCTTGGGATTCTCTCTCTCTTCCTCTCTTTGCCTCTCCATTGTTTGTTCTCTCTCTCTCTCTCTCTCAAAATAAGTAAATATATTTAAAAAAGAACAAAATGGAAACTTCAGAATAAGGTAGCTACTTCCCAGTGGGATAATTAAACTGGAAAAAGTTCAGTTCTTCCATATAATCTCTTCTTTGTTATATTTCATTCAGTCAGTGTGGAAAGACTCTAGGGCTGTACACAAACAGGAAATTTTGCCTTTGTGATGGGTAGAAACAAAATTGAGGCAGGATCTAAACAGAGAAAAGTATATGGTGGATGCTCTTCAAATCTGCTTATGACCATAATGATAATACTAGTCATTAACATTTATTTTTTGTAGCACAGTGTTAACACTTCATGTATTGCTTCATTTAATTCTCATATATATCTTGTAACTACTTTTATAGATCACTAAAGGAAAAACTGAGGCTGAGTACAGGACTCAAATCCACTTTTTAAAATTAAATGTAATTAAAGGTATCCATGAGTTTACACATTACCCCATCTAGTATTCTTGTGAAGAAGACCAGTTATGAATATGAAGCTGAAGGCCTTTAAAGCAAGGATTTATCTGTAATAGGAGGTTGGTGAATGTGGTGGTTTAAAATACATCCACTAATCTTTTGACACGCCTATGACAATTAATTTTATGTGTCCACTTGACTGGGCTAAATGATAAGAGAAAGCTTGTAAAACATTTCTGGATATGTCTGTGAGGGGGTTTCTGGAAGAGATTAGCATTTGAATCTGCATACTGAGTAAAGATCATCCTGGCTCTTTCAGGTGGATGTCATCCAATCTGTTGGCAGTCTGAACAGAACAAAGATGGCAGATGAAGGGTGAATTGCTTTCTGCTTGAGCCAGGACATCCATTTTCTGCCCTCAGATATTGACACTCCTGGCTCTTGGACCTTTAAAGGACCTGGAGTGAATTATACCACCAGCTTTCCTAGTTCTTCAGCTTGAAGACAACAGATCATGGGACTTCTGAGTCTCCATACTTACGTGAGTCAATTCTTATCATAAACCTCTCTCTCTACTATACACATGCATGCACACACACACGAGAGAGAGAGAGAAAGAGAGAGAGACACTCCTATTGGTATTGTTTCTCTGGAAAATTCTAATACAATTCCCTACAAAGTTAGAGCCAAGTCTACCACTAATCTACTTCATTTAAGTATGTGAGCTGGACTGAATGACAGACTTCTAATGCAAGTAATATGGTGTCTCTGGCATTAGATAATAAGTCACCATTGCTTCCTCCTTCTTTTATATCATTCATTTTGGGGAAAGCAGGCTGCCATGTCATGAAGACACTCTTGCAGTCCTGTTGGCAGAGCTACATAATTAAGACCTGAGGCATTCTGCCAAGGCCCTGTAAGTGAACCACCTGGGAAACTTCTGATGGCCACATTCCAGACACCTGTTTATTTCAGCCTTCTTAGAGACCTAGAATGCAAATCATGAATTACTGGTCCAAAGAAAACATGGTAAGATAATAAATATTCCTGTTTAAGTTGCTATGTTTTAGAATGATTTGTTATGCAGCAATAATTAGCCAGTACTGTGGGGGTTATCAATCTTGAACCCATCTTTAAAAAATTACAAGCAGAAGAGGCTTTTAAAATATCATAAATAATGATCAAACTTTCCCTTTTAAGAGTTCATGGTATAAAAGAGCATAAATAAAACACTAGATATAATCCAATGTGACAGGTTGTCTTCTAGGAAAATGTAAGGCACAGTAGGAAAACATAGCCATGTGCAAGATATTTACCTAGGAAGATTAGGAAAGGTTTCTTCAGAAAAGTAAAATGAGAACTGAGATTTAAATCAACTATTTAACTTCTCTGAGCAAGTTATTAGACTATGAAATAAAATGATGTGTTTAACATTTAAATAAGTCCCACAATTCATGGACCTTCTCAAGATCTGTGAGATGAAGAAGATTTATATCTGCTTCATAGAAAAAAAATATGAGAGCTGGTTCTATTAAATGCCTGAAATGAAATTTAAAGTAGAAATTGTCAGAGGCAAACATTTGTTTCCACTAAATGAAACTCAAGTGAAATTTAGCATACCTTGTAAGAAAAACTGGTTAATGTGCAATAAATCTGCATTTTAATAATTCTTGTGTAAATAACATTCCTCTTGGGACAATCATTCTAAATTAACTTTTTTTTGTCTTGAGTTACATATAAAATAATATTTCTCTCAAAAATATTTCAAGTTAGCCTGTCGATTTGCCTATCTAAAATTATATTAAAGATATTGAGTCTCATTTGGACTAGGATTTTTAGTATTCATGAATGTAAGTCTTCTCTACTTTTGAGTGTAACAATTCCTATGATTGGACATTAGTAATAATGTGACTAGAAGCAGTCTAATGTTAAAGTGTTCTTTACTCAATTTCATAGAATTTTTCTGACTTATGGATTCAAAAGTAATTATTATATCTGCCCAGAATACTGTAATTTCTATATAGGGTATACTTTATGTGTTTATGTATTTATTTATTTATCTATTTATTTATTAGAGAATGAGTGAGTGGGAGCAGGGGAGGGTTAGAGGGAGAGGGAGGCAGAGAATCTCAAGTAGGCTCCTCAGTACCAGCATGGAGCCTGTCAAGGGCTCGATTTCACCAACCATGAGATCATGACTTGAGGCAAAATCAAAGTCAGACACCCAACCAACTGAGCCACCCAGGCACCCCCATAGGGTATCATTTTAAAGTTGAGCAAAATGAACAGACTAAACATCAAACTCTCTCTCTCTCTCTTCTGGACATACCTAGGATGCGATCCTGATTCTGCCTGGATTCACTGTAGCCAGTAGCTGATAAGAAAATTGATCTAAACAAAACATTATTTTTACCAAAAATAACAATAGGAAGAAATAACAGAGTATATCAAATTCTCTGAGGACTGGAATAACCCACACCATTTAGAAGGTATCTGTGGAACCCATATGGTCTTGTTTTTGTTTATTTACTTGATTTAGAGGAAAAACTGGGGTTTAGTCATGACCAAGTTTTACTTTTACTAAATTTGTGAACTAGTAGTTTAAGATACTTCTCAGTCTCCATTTCTTCATAAATGAAAAGAATAACAATTTATCATAATTTCATCATATTATTGAGTTGAATTACATGAAGGTGTGAGTAGAATGTCAGGCACTATACAAATGTTAATTTTTATTCCTCTAGTCTGTGAGGCTTTTGGGTTCATGTCTGATGACTAACATATTTATTCCCAGCACTTATGAGAATGACTGCCAAACAGGACTGTGGCCTTAAATCTGATTAAAAGCAAGCAACAGTTTCATTTTTAAACCCTTTCATGTAAGTGCATGAATTTATCTTTTCAACTCATGGTACTAAGAGATAAATTATTTCTTATATAAGTTGTGGGTGTAAATTCAACACTAGAAAATTTCAGATGGTATGTTTTATAGTTATAATTTTCTCATCCAGTTCCCTTGAGAAGTACTATTCTGTATTTTTTTCTTACAGTTTATTTATTTTGAGAGGGAGAGAGCCCATGTGGGGTAGGGACAGAAAGAAGGAGACAGAACCCCAAGCAGACTCCACTCTGTCGATGCAGAACCCAACACAGGGCTTTAACTCATGAACCATGAGATCATGAGCTGAGCCGAAACCAAGAATTGGATGGTTAACCGATTGAGCCACCCAGGTGCTCCACACCATATATTCTGAGATTGTTAAAAATAAACTATAAAAGTAAGCAGCATGACTATAAATCTAGCATAGTATGTAACAACATGGAGGTGTAAATTAATCTACCTGTAGACCAGTAAAGGAAAAAGATTATACAGAGATTAGGGTAGACACAATAGGTCAAGCCAGCAATAAGTACAAGGTAGTTAGAAGCAGGTATCTCCCCATTGTTGGTACATGGGACATAGCAACAAGAATTCTAGGATTAGCAATACATGTAAATACAAATAAGCATGCATTAGTACTTATTGGGAGGACCTATTAACAAGACCTGGAATAGAGTATATATTATAAGCCAAAACATTCCAGAAATTTAAGGTATAATTAAAGCTATCACTAATCACTTCATTTAATGAAGTCCCAATTTTCAAGAACCACTTTAGATATTTTGAAAGAAAAGCATCTGAACCTACTTTTCCTAACTTATTGATTTATTGTGAAGATTATGATGTCTAAAAGGATAAAAGATTTAAAACAAAGAAAAGCATTTGAATAATAGTGTCATTTGGTATATTTTACATCAGTATCTCTTTTACAATGTCTGTATATTGTTGTTTATATTTATAGAAGGATCTTTTGATGGGGTTCTTCCCAACCCTATGTTTTACAGTATAAATGATATTTTGTTCTATATAGAACACAAACAACAAAAGTAAACAAACTTAGAAGATCAGGGTTACACAAAAGTTATTTTAATAAATCCTGAAAATTGCATATTTAAGACCTATCACAATTTCTGAGATATATACCATGATGTTTTCATGATATACCATGAAATATATACCATCATATACCATGATATTTAACTTTAAATCTAGTGATTTTTTTTTAAAACTAATGGTCTTAGTAATAAATAAGACAGCATAAGCATATCTTTTCAACATATGTCCTCATTTAGGGTGCATTATGGGCATTACTTACACTATGCTGTGGCAAATATTTGTCACATAGTCTTACGATAGAGTAGGCATTATTGTCAAATACTCATATATTTGCTTCATGACAAAAGACAACCCTAGTATGGGGTGACTTCAAGGATATGTTTGGTTAGTGTCTTTTAACTATATGCCAAAATAATCATTTGGACCCCATGAGCTACTAGATTTCAAGAGTGAAGAAAGTTTTGCAATACATGTTAGATATTCTCGAAAGAAAAGTCACAGTGTTCAATTTTTCTTGCAAAAAAACAGAAATATTGCTTTATTGTGTGGTGATAAGAGAATGAGTACAAAATAACTAAATGGTCTCTAAATGTCACAAAATGTACATTCATTATAGACAAAATTAGAAACTACCAAATGACAGAGGTGTTTTAGCTACTCAGTAAAGTTTATACAGCAATGAACATCAACACCTATAGACAGGGGTAAAGAGGGCCAAAAGATACAAAATTCTAATAATAAGTCATGGAAATATAATATATAGCATAGTTACTATAGTTAATTCTATAATGCATACTTGAAAGTTGCTAAGATACTAAATCTTAAAAGTTCGGATCACAAGACAAAACAATTCTATAACAATGTGTAGTATGTTTGGCATCTAGACTTATTGCAGTGATCGTTTCACAATACATACAAATTCAAATCATGAATGAACAAAGCAGACATGACTGAGTACATAGTATATGATCTTTTTTCACTTAATATTTTAAGTACAAAAAATAAGCAATTTATGCTGTTATATTTCAGGATAGTGGTTATACTTGGTGGGGGAAGGGTGGAAGGAAGGGGAAATGAAAGGGGTTTCAGAGATGCTGGTAATGTTCATTTCTTGACCTGTCAGTTACATGGTAGTGTTCAGTATGAAAACAAAATGAACTGTAACTTATAGTTGTGAGACAATTCTTTGTGAATCCTTTGCATTTCTCCACGTTGTGTGAGGAGAGACACTGGCTACCCTTTTTTTTTTTTTCAGTCTTTTCAGAGATGGTAATACAGAAATGGCTTTGAAAGGACAGAAATAGCTCCCTTCAGGGTAGAGAGATACCTTACCTGATTAGTTTAATAAAGGTAATGCTTCCATCTACGAAAAAATTTTAATAGGTTTGCTTGCAGCCTTTTACAAAAGGTTGGGATTCTCAAAGTTCAGAGTTCCTCTCCGCTAACACAACCCATTGCATGTGCAGATGTCACTGGGTCTTGTTGCATAGTCTTGTAGAAAATGAGGCTAACAAAATATTGTAAATGACCATATTTTAGCTACTACTACTACTGTCAACGATAAAATGACCTTTGTTTCTTCCTCAGGGGCCTCACAAAAACCCTGGCATGCTAACTTGCTAGCTTGAGCATATGGTAAGATCTCAGACCCTTCACATTATTTTTAAAATTTTAATTCCCTTATATTTAACATGCATTATAATAGCTTCAGATGTATAATAGAGTGACACAACAATCCCATATATTAGTGTTTGTCCAGATAAGTGTACTCTTTAATCCCTATCACCTATTTTACCCATTCCCTAACCAACTTTCCATCTGGTAATCATTAGTTGGTTCTCTATAGTTGAGCCTTTTTGGCTCAACCAAACCTCTTTTGGTTTGTCTTTTTTTTTTTTTTTTCCATTTGGTCATTTGTTTTGTTTCTTAAATTACAGAAAATAATGATATCATATGGTATTTGTCTTTCTCACTTAGCATTGTACTCTCTAGATCCATCCACGTTGTTGTAAATGGCAAGATTTCATTCTTATTATGGCTGAATCATATTCCATTGTGTGTATGTGTGTGTGAGTATATAACGTGTATATATCTTTTTTAAGGAGTGTTTTCATATTCTTTGGTAAGTACCCAGTAGTGCGATCACTGGATCATATGTGGGTAGTTCTATTTTAGTTTTTTGAGGAACCTCCATAGTGTTTTCTACAGTGGCTACACTAGTTTTCATTCCCACCAACAGTGCGTGAGGTTTCCTTTTTCTCTGCATATTCACTGACACTTGTTTCTCAGCCATTCTGACAGGTCTGAGGTGATACCTTATTGTGATTTTGATTTGCATTTCCCCAGTGATGGTGAGCATCTTTTCATGTGTTTGTTGGCCATCTGCATGTCTTCTTTGGAGAAATGTCTGTTCATATCCTCTGCCCATTTTTAATTGGATTTTTATTTTTTGGTTGTTGAGTTGTATCAGTTCTTTATATATTTTAGATACTATCCCTTTATCGGATATGTCTTTTATAAATACATTTTCCCATTCAGTATGTTGACTTCTAGTTTGTTGATTATTTCCTTTGCTGTGCAGAAGCCTTTTATTTGATGTAGTACCAATAGTTTACTTTTGCTTTTATTTCCCTTGCCTCAGTAGACATATCTAGAAAATGTTCTTATAAACTCTTCACATTTCTTGACATTAAAATAGACATATAAGATATGTAGTAAATGTCGCATATTTTAGATAAAAAGTTCTTAACACATGATAATGTATACTTTTATACTTTAATAGAAATTTAAAAATTACCTGGATCAGTCTTGATTCCTTATAACTAACCAACCACAACAGGAAGCAAATGTAGAAACTAAAGATTTCTTCTAGAATACATACACCTGCAGAATTAAAACACACAGAAACACTTGTCAGCATTCATGGGATACAGAAAGTAACTCTATTACATTAGTTATTCTTCTTGAGAAGAGAGTATTACTAAAGAGCATGGATGTGTTAAATCTCTTTTTAATTTTATAAAATTTTGGTTAAATTTCCATTTAAAAAATTGCCCTGGAATATTTATTATTCAGTTTCTGTGTCACATATTCTATGTTTTCCTTCAAATCAGTAATATTTAAATACTATTCCAAAAATTTTTAAATTATAGCTTTATTTTTCACTTTCTTAAAAGTTTACTTATTTTTGAGACAGAGAGAATCCCAAGCAGGGTCTGCTCTGTCAACACAGAGCCAGACACAGGGCTCCATCCAATGATTTCTTGCTCCAACTGTGAGATCGTGACATGAGCCAAAATCAAGAGTAGGAAACTTAACTGACTGAGCCACTCAGGTGCTCCTATTTTTTCACTTTTTTGAAAGTGAATCCAAGATGGATATGAAATTCAATATTTGCCAAGTGTACTATTTGTGTGTTTATGGTAGAATCTATTGGTAGAAGAGTGACATGATGGTTGGAAAATGAGCAGGAAGCCTTATTTGGGCAGTTTAAGTTTCTGGAGCAACTGAACATAGATCATAATGAATTATAAGCCTATTGTGAAACAAAGTGCAGATAATAGTAGCTCTCAGCATAGTGAATAGGAAACTGTTTTTTCCAAAATTATTTAATAGTATTGTAGCGAAGGGGCCTGAACCTTGACCTCACTAACATGCCCTTCCTTTATAGTCACAAAGTTATCTTGAAAGGCAAAATTTCTTAAGCAGATAGGCTTAAGAAAATACAAATCCCCAAAAAAAATGTATTTCTGTTTAAGAACTATTTCTTAAACAGAAATACGTTTTTGGTATTGAAGGACAAACATTTCTAGATCTGATAATTCCTTGTCATTTTAATGTGTGAATATTATGTAATTTCCATCTTTTAAACATAGGAAAAAGAGTATTTTTTTTAAAAATGTGATTTTACTGATAATAAACCATTAAAACTGAAATTATGACTAGGAAATGATAGCCAAGAACACTAGAAAAATAATATATACTTAGCCCTCCTTCTTCCATAGTGTTCCGTTTTCTCTAAGAAGTGTCAATGATTCAATTCACTGTAATGATATTTAGAGCAACAAGAAACAAAACCACAAAAATGGCCTAATAAAAAATAAGTTATCTATGGATAGAAACATATACTATATGAAATATTTTGTACAAGACCCTATGGGATTCCCCTCAGCTATACAAGTAAGCTGGCTTTCATAACTGAAGCTGTTCTCCTGGGATTTTTGTGTTGCTTTTCAACTTTGATAGAATCGAAAAGAAAGGATGAGGATATTGAGCCCGATTGGTTAACCACTCTAGGGACAAGGGCTTGTGAGCTGCTCAGTAGGCTTTTCAAAATAAACAAAATGCAGTTTTTGAAATATAAGCAAGTAAACGACACTTATAACTTAAAGAGAAAATTGGTTTTGGGTGATGATATTTTTATGGTTCTTTGATCACTGCTCTCACCTCCCTATACCTCAAATTGGATAATTTTAGTTAATGAATAGATGTAATTCTCATCCTATTACTATATTCAGTTAGATGGTAATTTTATTACTTTGGTAATGTCTTTTGACTTTAACAATTACGCTGTGAATTTACTAAGATCATAGTAACATAATTGCTTGAAATTGCTTTTCACTAAATCATATTAATAAAGAATTTCCCCCTGTAAAAATGTAGATTTGCATAAAACCACCATAAATGTCCCATGGAAATGAAAAGTTCAATGAACCAGTTTCTGTGAAGACAGTGCAGTAGAAGGACCCAAAGCTCACCTTGTCCCACAAACAAAACTAGAGCACTTACTTATATCAGTGTCAATAACCCAGAAAACACTTTGAAGATTAGCAGAACAAACTCCACAACTAATGGTAAAGAAGAAGCCACATGGAAGAAAGTAGGAAGGTGAAGTTCTCATCTTGGAGCAAAACAAACAATGACTATCCACAGAGGGGAGAGAGCTGGTGGTGTGGAGAAGAGCTAAAAATAAGTTTTTACACTGAGCAGCCCATCTATAGGGAGGACGAATCACCAGAATATGTGCCTTTGAAAGTGAGAAGGGCCAAATTTCATGAGTTCTTACAACCAGAGGGACTTAAATCTTGGAATTCTAAAAATTGGTGAGGTTGGCTCTGGGAGGGCTGGGAAGGCTTTAGGAAGTGGGGGTCCACACCCTTAAAGAGCATAACAAACAGCAAGTGCAGATACAGTGTAGAACAAGCTGTTTGAAAAACACTAGGGGCAGAGAGGGATCACATGGAGATCCCTCCAGGAATAAAGGAGCTGGCAATTGCCATTTCCCCACACCACACAAACACAGCATAAAGAACAGCCACCTGTGGTAAAGAGCATAGTACCCACACTCTTACACAATTTGTTTACCCTAAACCCCTTTCCTGTCCCTAGCTTCCACAAATCCACCCTTCCCAGTCATGCTCACCTTAGTCCCTAGTCGTACCTAGCACTACAGGCTCCCTCCGTGGAATAACAGTATAAACCCTGTTGACACCACTTCTCCTGAACTTAGTTGCAAACTCAATTCCAGCAGCAGTGGAGGCAGGTCTCATTTTGCAAGCGGACCACCACCACACACCTTGTTAATGTCCACCCCACCCCTGTTGGGGAACAAACACTGCCCACAATAGGCAATGATAGCCTGTACACACAACTGGACTGAAGGAAAGATGCCAAGAGTCAAAACAGAGCATACCTAACACAAATAGGTGATGTTCCCTGAAGTGCCAAGGCCTAGGGGACAAGGGACATTGCACTGCACGGTACTCTAGGACTTCTTCTTTGTAAGGTTATTATCATTAAGTACAAAAGAAGTAGCTGAAGTAGCTTTGCTAACACAGAGAAACAAACACAGAGTTAGAAAAAATGAGGACACAGAGAAATATGTCCCAAATAAAAGTATCAAACCAAAGCAAAGAACTAAGAGAAACATAAATGATATGCCTGATAGAGAATTTATAGTAATGATCATAAAGATACTCACTGGATGATCCTGGGAAGATGGCGGCGTAGGAGGATGCTGGGCTCACCACGCGTCCTGATGATCACTTAGATTCCACCTACACCTGCCTAAATAACCCAGAAAACCACCAGAGGATTAGCAGAATGGAGTCGCCGGAGCCAAGCGCAGACGAGAGGCCCACGGAAGAGGGCAGGAAGGGCAGTGAGGCGGTGCGCGCTCCACGGACTGGTCGGAGGGAGCCGGGGCGGAGGGGGGCCCGCCGGCCAAGCACAGCCCCCAAGTCTGGCTTGCAAAAGTGGAGGGGCCCGACGGAATGTGTTCACACAGCAAGCGGGACTTGACATCTGGAAGGTTATAAGCTAACAGCTCTGCTCGGAGACCGGGAGGGCTGGAGGACAACTACAGGGAGAGTTGTTGAGACCTGGACGACAGAGCTCAGCTTGGTGGGGAACAAAGGCGCTCTCCAGTGTCATCTCCCTCACGCATCCCCCAGCCAAAATCTGAAAGGGAACCAGTTCCTGCCAGGGAACTTGTTTGCACCCCACAAACACCCAAAGCTGTGCTTCTGCAGATCCATCCCTCCAGCAGGTCTACTCCCTCCCGGTGCCACAGGGCCCCTCCTGAAGCGGATCTCCAAAGGAAAAGTGAGCTGAGCCTGCCCCTCCCGCGCCTGTGCACCTTGCCTATCCACACCAGCTAATATGCCAGATCCCCAGCACCACAAGCCTGGCAGTGTGCAAGTAGCCCAGATGGGCCACGCCACCCCACAGTCAATCCCACCCCTAGGAGAGGGAAAGAGAAGACACACACCAGTCTGACTGTGGCCCCAGCAGTGGGCTGGAGGCAGACATCAGGTCTGACTACGGCCCCGCCCACCAACACAAGTTATTCAAGAAAGCACAGGGGAAGTGCCCCGCAGTTCCGCACCACTCCAGGGACTATCCAAAATGACCAAACAGAAGAATTCCCCTAAAAAAAAAAAAAAGTCCAGAAAATAACAACAGCTAACAAACTGATCAAAAACAACTTAAACAATATAACAGGAAGTGAATTTAGAATAATAGTCATAAAATTAATCACTGGGCTTGAAAACAGTATAAAGGACAGCAGAGACTCTCTTGCTACAGAGATCAAGGGACTAAGGAACAGCCAGGAGGAGCTAAAAAATGCTATCAATGAGCTGCAAAATAAAACAGAGACAGCTACGGCTCAGATTCAACAGGCAGAGGGGAGAATAGGTGAACTAGAAGATAAAATTATGGAAAAAGAAGAAGCTGAGAAAAAGCTGAGAAAAAAAATCCAGGAGTATGAGGGGAAAATTAGAGAACTAAGTGATGCACTAAAGAGAAATAATCTACGCATAATTGGTATTCCAGAGGAGGAAGAGAGAGGGAACGGTGCTCAAGGTGTACGTGAAGAAATAATAGCTGAGAACTTCCCGGATCTGGGGAAGGAAAAAGGCATTGAAATCCAAGAGGCACAGAGAACTCCCTTCAGACATAACTTGAATCGATCTTCTGCACGACATATCATAGTGAAACTGGCAAAATACAAGGATAAAGGAAAATTCTGGAAGCAGCTAGAGATAAATTTGCTCTAACATATAAAGGGAGACCTATAAGACTTGTGACCAATCTGTCTCCTGAAACTTGGCAGGCCAGAAAGGAATGGCAGGAGATCTTCAATGTGATGAACAGAAAAAACATGCAGCTGAGAATCCTTTATCCAGCAAGTCTGTCATTTAGAAGAGAAGGAGACATACAGGTCTTCCCACACAAACAAAAACTGAAGGAATTCGTCACCACTAAACCAGCCCTACAAGAGATCCTAAGGGGGATCCTGTGAGACAAAGTACCAGAGACATCACTACAAGCATGAAACCTACGGACATCACAATGACTCTAAACCCATATCTTTCTATAATAACACTGGATGTAAATGGACTAAATGCGCCAACCAAAAGACATAGGGTATCAGAATGGATAAAAAAACAAGACCCATCTATCTGCTGTCTACAAGAGACTCATTTTAGACCTGAGGACACCTTCAGATTGAGAGTAAGGGGATGGAGAACTATTTATCATGCCACTGGAAGTCAAAAGAAAGCTGGAGTAGCCATACTTATATCAGACAAACTAGACTTTAAATTAAAGGCTGTAACAAGAGATGAAGAAGGGCATTATATAATAATCACAGGGTCTACATCAGGAAGAGCTAACAATTATAAATGTCTATGTGCCAAATACAGGAGCCCCCAAATATATAAAACAATTACTCACAAACATAAGCAACCTTATTGATAAGAATGTGGTAATTGCAGGGGACTTTAATACTCCACTTACAGAAATGGATAGATCATCTAGACACATGGTCAATAAAGAAACAAGGGCCCTAAATGATACATTGGATCAGATGGACTTGACAGATATATTTAGAACTCTGCATCCCAAAGCAACAGAATATACTTTCTTCTCGAGTGCACATGGGACATTCTCCAAGATAGATCACATACTGGGTCACAAAACAGCCCTTCATAAGTATACAAGAATTGAGATCATACCATGCATACTTTCAGACCACAATGCTATGAAGCTTGAAATCAACCACAGGAAAAAGTCTGGAAAACCTCCAAAAGCATGGAGGTTAAAGAACACCCTACTAAAGAATGAATGGGTCAACCAGACAATTAGAGAAGAAAGTAAACAATATATGGAAACAAACGAAAATTAAAATACAACAATCCAAACGCTTTGGGATGCAGCCAAGGCAGTCCTGAGAGGAAAATACATTGCAATCCAGGCCTATCTCAAGAAACAAGAAAAATCCCAAATACAAAATCTAACAGCACACCTAAAGGAACTAGAAGCAGAACAGCAAAGGCAGCCTAAACCCAGCAGAAGAAGAGAAATAATAAATTCAGAGCAGAAATAAACAATATAGGATCTACAAAAACTGTAGAGCAGATCAATGAAACCAAGAGTTGGTTTTCCTAAAAAATAAACAAAATGGATAAACCTCTAGCCAGGCTTCTCAAAAAGAAAAGGGAGATGACCCAAAAAGATAAAATCATGAATGAAAATGGAATGATTACAACCAATCCCTCAGAGATACAAGCAATTATCAGGGACTACTATGAAAAATTATATGCCAACAAACTGGACAACCTGGAAGAAATGGACAAATTCCTAAACACCCACATGTTTCCAAAACTCAATCAGGAGGAAATAGAAAGCTTGAAGAGACCATAAGCAGCGAAGACATTGAATCAGTCATCAAAAATCTCCCAACAAATAAAAGTCCAGGACCAGATGGCTTCCCAGGGGAGTTCTACCAGATGTTTAAAGCAGAGATAATACCTATCCTTCTCAAGCTATTCCAAGAAACAGAAAGGGAAGGAAAACTTCCAGACTCATTCTATGAAGCCAGTATTACATTGATTCCTAAACCAGACAGAGACCCAGTAAAAAAAAAGAACTACAAGCCAATGTCCCTGATGAATATGGATGCAAAAATTCTCAATAAGATACTAGCAAATCGAATTCAACAGCATATAAAAAGAATTATTCACCATGATCAAGTGGGATTCATTCCTGGGATGCAGGGCTGGTTCAACATCCGCAAATCAATCAATGTCATACATCACATTAATAAAAGATAAGAACCAGATGATCCTGTCAATTGATGCAGAAAAGGCCTTTGACAAAATTCAGCACCTTTCTTAATAAAAACCCTTCAGAAAGTCGGGATAGAAGGAACATACTTAAACATCATAAAAGCCGTTTATGAAAAGCCCACAGCTAATATCATCCTCAATGGGGAAAAACTGAGAGCTTTTTCCCTGAGATCAGGAACACGACAGGGATGTCCACTCTCACCACTGTTGTTTAACATAGTGTTGGAAGTTCTAGCATCAGCAATAAGACAACAAAAGGAAATCAAAGGCATCCAAATTGGCAAAGATTAAGTCAAGCTTTCACTTTCTTTTTGCAGATGACATGATATTATACATGGAAAATCCGATAGACTCCACCAAAAGTCTGCTAGAACTGATATGTGAATTCAGCAAAGTTGCAGGATACAAAATCAATGTACAGAAATCAGTTGCATTCTTATACACTAACAATGAAGCAACAGAAAGACAAATAAAGAAACTGATCCCATTCACAACTGCACCAAAAAGCATAAAATACCTAGGAATAAATCTAACCAAAGATGTAAAAGATCTCTATGCTGAAAACTACAGAAAGCTTATGAAGGTAATTGAAGAAGATATAAAGAAATGGAAAAACATTCCATGCTCATGGGTTGGAAGAATAAATATTGTCAAAATGTCAATACTACCCAAAGCTATCTACACATTCAATGCAATCCCAATCAAAATTGCACCAGCATTCTTCTCAAAACTAGAACAAGCAATCCTCAAATTCATATGGAACCACAAAAGGCCCCAAATAGCCAAAGTAATATTGAAGAAGAAGCCCAAAGCAGGAGGCATCACAATCCCAGACTTTAGCCTCTACCACAAACCTGTAATCATCAAGACAGCAGGGTATTGACACAAAAACAGACACATAGACCAATGGAATAGAATAAAAACCCCAGAACTAGACCCACAAAAGTATGGCCAACTAATTTTTGACAAAGCAGGAAAGAACATCCAATGGAAATAAAGACAGTCTCTTTAACAAATGGTGCTGGGAGAACTGGACAGCAACATGCAGAAGATTGAAACTAGACCACTTTCTCACACCATTCACAAAAATAAATTCAAAATGGGTAAAGGACCTGAATGTGAGACAGGAAACCATCAAAACCCTAAAGGAGAAAGCAGGAAAAAAACCTCTCTGACCTCAGCCGTAGCAATTTCTTACTTGACACATCCCCAAAGGCAAGGACATTAAAAGCAAAAATGAACTACTGGGACCTCATGAAGATTCAAAAGCTTCTGCACAGCAAAGGAAACAACCAACAAAACTAAAAGGCAACCAACGGAATGGGAAAAGATATTTGCAAATGACATATCGGATAAAGGACTAATGTCCAAAATCTATAAAGAGCTCACCAAACTCCACACCTGAAAAACAAATAACCCAGTGAAGAAATGGGCAGAAAACATGAATAGATTACTTCTCTAAAGAAGACATCCAGATGGCCAACAGGCACATGAAAAGATTCTCAACATCGCTCCTCATCAGGCAAATACAAATCAAAACCACACTCAGATATCACCTCACACCAGTCAGAGTGACCAAAATGAACAAATTAGGAGAGTAGAGATGCTGGAGAGGATGTGGAGAAACGGGAACCCTCTTGCACTCTTGGTGGGAATGCAAACTGGTGCAGCCACTCTGGAAAACAGTGTGGAGGTTCCTCAAAAAATTAAAAATAGACCTACCCTATGCCTTAGCAATAGTACTGCTAGGAATTTACCCAAGGGATATAGGAGTACTGAAGCATAGGGGCACTTGTACTCCAATGTTCATAGCAGCACTCTCAACAATAGCCAAATTATGGAAAGAGCCTAAATGTCCATCAACTGATGAATGGATAAAAAAATTGTGGTTTATATACACAATGGAGTACTACGTGGCAATGAGAAAGAATGAAATATGGCCCTTTTTAGCAACATGGATGGAACTGGAGAGTGTGATGCTAAGTGAAATAAGCCATACAGAGAAAGACAGATACCATCTGTTTTCACTCTTATGTGGATCCTGGGAAACTTAACAGAAACCCATGGGGGAGGGGAAGGAAAAAAAAAGATGTTAGAGTGGAAGAGAGCCAAAGCATAAGAGATTCTTAAAAACTGAGAACAAACTGAGGGTTGATGGGGGTGCGAGGGCGGGTGATGGGTATCAAGAAGGGTACCTTTTGGGATGAGCACTGGGTAGTTGTATGGAAACCAATTTGACAATAAACTTCATATATTGAAAAAAGAAAAGATACTCACTGGACTTGACAAAAGAGTGAAGGATATCAATGAGACCCTTATCACAGAGATAAAAAAGAACCAATCAAAGATTAAGAACACAATAAATAAAATTAAAAATACACTTGATGTAATAAATAGCAGGCCAGATGAACAAAGTAATGACCTGGAAGAGAGAGTAATGGAAAATAACCAAGCTAAGCAAAGGAGAGGAAAGAAAATTATGCAAATTGAGAATAGTCTTAGTGAAGAATGGATTCAAACTTAAGGGACCATCAACTTAATGTGGACTGTTCTATGCCAAAGATATTATATGCAAACTTAATGGTAACCACAAATCAAAAACCAGTAATATGCAAAGATTAAAGAAAGAGTAATCCAAGTATATCACTAAAGAAAGCCAACAAAACATGAAAGAGAATGAGAAGGATCAAAGAAAATCTACAGAAGCAACTTCAGAATAAGTAACAAAATGGCAATAAATACATACCTATCAATAATTACTTTAAATGTAAATGGACTGAGGGCACCTGGGAGGCTCAGATGGTTAGGTGACTTGATTTTGGCTCAGGTCATGATCTCAGAGTTGTGAAATCGAGCCCCACATTGGGCTCTGAACCAACAGTGTAGAGCCTGTTTGGGTTTCTCTCCCTCTCTCTATTCTCCTTTCCCCAACCCCTGCTGTCATGCTCTCTCTCTCTCAAAAAAAAAAAAAAACAAAAAAAACAAAAAAAACCCACTTTAAATGTAAATGGACCAAATGCTCCATTGAGAATGCATAAAATGGCATAGTGGATTAAAAATACAAGACCAATCTATGTGCTGCCTACAAGAGACTCATTTCAGACCGAAAGACACCAATAGTTGAAAGTGAGAAGATAAACATGTATCAAATGGATCTCAAAAGTAAGCCAAGGTAGCAATGCCTATATTAGACAAAATAGACTTTAAAACAAAGACTGTAATAAGAGACAAAGAAGGACACTACATCATAACAAGGGGGACAAGCCAAGAGAAGGATATAAAAGTTGTAAATATTTATTACGCAGCACAAGAACACTCAAACATAAAACTGTTAATAACAAACTAAAGGAAATAATCAATAGTAATACAGTAATAGTGGGGGACATTAACACTGTACTTATATCAACAGGTTATCCAATCAGGAAATCAACAAGAGTGGCTTTGAATGACACACTAGATCTGTTGGATTTAACACATTCAGAATATTCCATGCTAAAACAGCAGAATATACATTCTTTTCAAGTGCACGTGGAACCTTTTCCCCTTCTCTGTAACACATCACATATTAGGCTACAAACTAAGTCTCAACAAATTTAAAAAAAAGTCACACTATGCATCTTTTCTGACCATAACACAACTCTATGAAACTAGAAATCAACCACAAGAAAACTCAAAAGAGCACAAATACATGGAGGTTAAATGACATGCTACTAAAAAAATGGGTGAACCAAGAAATCAAAGATGAAATAGACAACGACAACGAAACAAGTGAAAATGCACAATGGTCCAATATCTTTGGGATGCTGCAAAAGTTGTTCTAAGAGGGAAGTTGATAGCAATGCAGGCCTACCTCAAGAAGACAAGGTCAAACAATCTAACTTTACACCTAAAGGAACTAGAAAAAGAAGAACAAACAAAACCCAAACAGACAAAAAGAAGGAAAAAATAAACAGAGCAGGAATAAATGATATAGAAACTATAAAACAAGGGTACCTGGGTGGTTCAGTCAGGTAAGCATCTAACTTTCCCTCAGGTTGTGATCTCATGGTTTGTGGTTTTGAGCCCCACATCAAGTCTTGGGATTCTCTTTCCCTCTCTCTCTCTTCCCCTTCCCCACTTGCACACACACTGTCTCTCAATATAAATAAACTTAAATAAAAAGAAACTACAAAGCAAAGCAAAACAAACAAACAAACAAACAAAAAAAAAAACAACAACCAATACCAAAAACAGACCAAAAAAAAGCAAACAAACATTAGAACACATCAATGAAACTGGGAGCTGGTTCTTTGAAACAACCAAATTGATAAATTTCTTGCCAGACTCAAGAAAAATATTTAAAAAATAAAAAAGAGAGATCAAGTAAAATCACTAAAGAAAGAGGTTAAATAAACACTATAGAAATATAAATAATTGTAACAAAATATTATGAAAACCTATATGTCAACATAATGGACAACTAGAAGAAAAGGGCAAATTCCTAGAAATGTATAACCTATCAAAAGTAAAGCAGCAAGAAATATAAAACCTGAAAAGACAAATTGCCAGCAATGAAGTTGAATCAGTAATCAAAAAATTCTCAAAAAACAGAGAAGTCTAGAACCAGACAGATTCACAGGTAATTCCTATCAAACATTTACAAAAGAGTTAATGTCTATTCTTCTCAGACTATTCCTAAAAATAGAGGAGTAAGAGAAACCTCGAAATTCACTCTATGAGGCCAGTATCACTCTGATACCAAAATCAGATCAAGACATAAGGGAAATATCTCAAATGAATATAAATGTAAAAATCTTTAACAAAATACTAGCAAACCAAATCCAATAATGCATTAAAAATAATTCACTTCAATCAAGTGGGATGTATTCTTGGGACATAAGGGTGTTTCAATATTTTTAAACACAAGGGTGTTTCAATATTATCAACCAACATAATATGTCACATCAATAAAAGAAAGGATAAAATCATATTATTTCAATAGATGCAAGAAAAGCATTTGACAAAGTACAACATCCATTCATGATAAAAACCTTCTGCAAAGTAGGTATATAGTGAACATACCTCAACATAATAAAGTCTTTATACTTAAAAAAAAAAAAAAAAACACCCAACATGATACTCAATGGTGAAAAAAATGAGAGCTTTTCCCCCGAAGGTCAGGAATAAGACAAGGATGTCCACTCTTACCACTTTTATTCAACATGGTAATGGAAGTCCTAGGCATTGCAATTGAACAACATAAAGAAACAGAAAGCATCCAAATTAGTAAGAAGTTAGAACTTTCACTATTTTCAGATGACGTGATACTTTATGTGGAAAACCCTAAAGATTTCATCAAAAAACTACTAGAACTGAAATTTAATTTGGGAAAGTCACAGGATACAAAATCAATGTATAGAAATCTATTGCATTACCATACACTAATAATGAAGCAGCAGAAAGAGAAATTAATAAAACAATCCCATTTACAATTTCACCAAATACAATAGGATATCTAGCAATAAACTTAACCAAAGACATGAAAGACCTGTACTTTGTAAACTGTAATAAATTGATGAAAGAAAGTAAAGATAACAAAAAGAAATAGACAACCCATGCTCATGGATTAGGAAAATGATTATTGTCAAAATGCCTATAGCAGCCAAAGCAATCTACAGAATTATTTTCTTAAATTTTTAATTAGTGAGAGAGAGAGACAGAGAGCCAACAGGGTGGCACCAAGAGAGAGGGAGACATAGAATCCTAAGCAGGCTCCAGGCTCTGAGGTGTCAGCACAGAGCCCAAGGCGGGGCTTGAAGTCACAAACCAGGAGATCATGACCTGAGCTGAAGTTGGATGCTTAACCAACTGAGCCTCCCAGGTGCCCGAACAATCTACAGATTTAATGCAATCCCTATCAAAATACTAATAGTATTTTTCAGAGAACTAGAACAAATAATCCTAAAACTTGTATGAAGCCAAAAAAATACCTGAAATAGCCAAAACAATCTTGAAAAAGAAATATAAAACTGACAGTAGCACAATTCCAGAATCCAAGTTATATTACAAAACAGTAGCGATTAAAACAGTAGAGTACTGGCTTAAAAATAGACATATAGATGAATGGAATAATAGAGAACCCAGAAATAAAACCGCAACTATATGGTAAATTAATCTTCAACAAAGCAGGAATGAATATCCAATTGGAAGATGACAGTCTCTTCAACAAATACTCTTGAAAACTGGACAGCTACAGTCAAAAGAACGAAACTGGACCATTTTCTTTCACCACACACAAAAGTTAACTCAAAATGGATTAAAGACCTAAATGTTAGACTTGAAGCCATTAAAGATTCAACAAGAAAACATAAGTAGTAATTTCTCTGCCATCAGCCTGAGCAACATTTTTGTAGATATGTCTTCTGAGGCAAATAAAAGCAAAATAAACTATTGGGGCTACAATATAAAAAGTTTCTGCATGGTTTAAGAAACAATGAACAAAACTAAAAGGCAACCTAATGAGTGGGAGAAGATATTTGCAAATGATATATCTGATAAACAGTATCCAAAATAAACATAAATAACTGATACAACTCAACACCCAAAAAACAGTAATCATTGAAAATTGGCAGAAGACATGAACAGACATTTCTCAAAAGAATAAATAGCCAACAGACACATGAAAAGATGCTCAGTATCAGTCATCATCAGGGACATGCAAATCAAAACCACAATAAGATATCACTTCACATCTATCAGAATGGCTAAAATCAAAAACACAAGAAACAACAAGTGTTGGTGAGGATGTAGAGAAAAATAAACCCTCGTGCACTATAGGTGGGAATGAAAACTGGTGCAGCCACTGTGGAAAATACTATGGAGGTTTCTCAAAAAATTAAAAATAGAACTATTCTGGGGGCTCCTGGGTGGCTCAGTCAAACATCTGACTTCGGATCACGTCATGATCTTATAGTTTGTGGGTTCAAGCCCTCCATCAGGTTCTGTGCTGACAGCTCAGAGCCTAGAGCCCACTTAGAATTCTGTCTCCTTCTCTCTCTGCCCTTCCCCTGCTCATGCTGTCTCTCTCTCTCTCTCAAAAATAAATAAACATTAAAAAAAAAACAGGATTACTCTGAAATCTAGTAATCATACTACTGGTTATTTGCCTAAAGAATACAAAAACATTATTTCAAAGGGAAATATGCAGCCCTATGTTTACTGCAGCATTATTTACAATAGTCAAACTATGGAAGCAGCCCAAGAGTCCATGGATTGATGAATGGTATACGTGTATATGTATATAGATATATATACACACACAATGGAATATTACTCAGCCTTAAAAATAATGAAATCTTACCATTTACAACAACATGGATAGAGGTGGAGAGTATTATGCTAAGTGAAATAAGTCATTCAAAGAAAGACAAATACCATATGATCTCAGTCATGTGGAATTTAAGAAACAAAACAAATGAGCAAAGGAAAAATATGACAGAGGAGACAAACCAAGAAACAGATTTTTAATTATAGAGAGAAAAAAACTGATGGTTACCAGAGAGAAGGTAGATGGGGGATGGGTAAAATAGGTGATGAGGATTGAAGTGTACACTTACCATAATGGAAAAAGAAAAAAAATACACAAAACATGAAGGATTCTTAAGTCAAAAAAAAAAAAAATTCAACAAAGCAATATATGGACAAAGATAGTCAATGTAGGTATATAGGAACACTTTATGGCCCTATACATTGTATTTTTCATAATAATAGATTCTTGGAAAAGATGGTAAATTTATTCTTATTGAGCCAGTACAAGTGAAGCACAGTAATTAAATTCCAAGACCTATTGCTACATATATTTTCCCTGAGAATTATGCAATATGTATTTTTAAATTTATTTTTTCTAATAATTATTTTATAATATTAGCTCATATTCATAGTACTAAAACTTGTCCAAATTATTAGCAAGAATATTTTATAATAAATTTTATGTCTTCATGGCCATCTTTAGTTAACATGACAATGCTGATAGTACCAAAACATATCCATATAATTGAAAAACAGATTTTGAAATTAAATCTAACGATCCTGGCTGATTTTTATTTTCTATTACAGCCAGATGCCTATTGCTTTTCAGCCCTTGTTCTAAATATATAAGTAGTAATTTCCCTCTTCTCTATGTTCTTTTGTCTCCCAAAGCACCTAAATTCTTGTGCCTTACACAATGTTCCTATTGTGGAAAACTTATCTTTTCCTCCAACTGTTCATTGTCTAGGCTTTGAAACCTAGTCTTCCACTTCTAGGAATTAATAGTAAAGATCTTTTTTTAAGGGATTTTAAAAGAGAAGGACTTTTCTTTTGAATTTATACTTTTCTTTCTTTTGGAGTTTTAAATGAAAATCATGTAATGGTTTTATGAATAAAATTTAATAATACAGAAAATAAACATTTAAGATATCTATAATTTTAGATACTTCAGCCTAGAATGTATAATATTATGTTTTCCTAGTTAATTCAAGCTTTAACTCCAAGGTAATAAATTAGAGAAAATCTACAACACAGAGGTAGTCAACTGGCATTATTTCAGAAAGGTCAAACTTTAGAGGTAATGCTATAATCTACTCAGTTAGCCATATCTCTGTCAATTTGTGAAACTTTGCCCTATAGGTATGATAAATATCAGATGGGACTTTTTACCAGTGAAATCATAGCTTGTAATCAGCACTGCATCTTGCTACTGGTGTGAGGGGATCCTTTGCCTTATGCCAACTAGAAGGCTATCGAAATCAACCCACAGGATGTTGCCACATTTACCCTGATAGAACTTTTCATACAAGAGGTAAGAATGCATAAAAGGAGACAGGGAGTTTAGTGCATGCGTTCTTGAACGACTAGTGACTGTTTTCTAATAACTTTTTCTGATACATATTTGTATTTATGGCATAATTTGGACTGGGCTTTGCTTTAATTACAATATTTGAGTCAGGTGAATGGATAGCTACTCATAAATTCAAATTTATTCTAGGTCAAAGGGTTAATTTTGAAGGGTTTTAAGCAAGAAGAGGCATGATACATTTAGTATTTTAGAGCAGGAGATACAATGAGGAGCTTAAACTGTGATGAGTTGGAAAAACAGACAGGAAGGCAAACATCAAAGTAAGTAAACAGATTTTGTCTGTATTACTTTCCCTTTTTTCTTCTATCAAAATTCCCCTAGCAGTCATCACAAAATAATATCTCAAAGGTATTATATTTATTGCTTGTGGGGATATTAATAGAAAAGATCTTAAGCCCTTCATTGCTGACTTTGGGTTATACAGCAATCAAGCTCTAGAGAAAGACATGACTGTGCACAAAGTTCAACAAAATGTCATTTAGACAATAAACATTATCAAACAATAAATGGCATGATATAGGATATAGTGAATGCTCAAACGGAGGGTTGGATTCCATTCTGTTGAGTTGTGAAGGAAGATAGAATAAGCTGAAGCTTGGCAGCAGGGAATATTTGAATAATGAGCAATTCAGCTATTTGGATGTTAGAGCCAATAATTAATTTACTAAAATGATTAAGATTCATTAAACACCACTTTTTCCTTAAACCCTTTACCTAAATATTCCATATAAGTAAGTAGCAAATATTAATGTTTTAGTTTTGTTTGGCTTCCTGATGGATATGGCTCAAACCAGAAGCTGTCAAACCAACTGTGTTAATTTTGATGGAACAACCCTATCAATAAGGTTCAACAAACATTTGTGTTATCATGACCAGCCATGTTTACGTAGATGACACTGGTTTGGTTTTGTTGTTGTCATTTCTTTTTTGATTATTTTTACATGGAACACACAAGAAGTATAACCTTATTGCAGTGCAAACTTTTCAGAAATACCGGCCTGGCTCTGGGCAATATACCCTAGGGTGTGAACACAAACTGGCATAAATTCTCGCATGGATGGGATATTCAGGATGGTCTGTTAAAATCAACCAATCTCCCCTACCTGGGAAGGCAAGACATAACCCTAGTGATATGTCTGAATAGGAGCCACAAACACACAGGCTTTTGAACTTCCAAGAGTCACTGTTCCCTGCCTATGCCCTGAACTCTAGAGCATATTTTAAAATTTACTTTAATCTATTTCAAAATTTCTGGTGTTCTATTACTTCCAAAGTGTTGGGAGCATTTATACTATATTGTGACTTCATTTTTAGTAAATATTTAGGGCATTTTTACTTAATTTCCTCTCAAAGCAGTCAGAGCCCAAAAAGGGATAACTCTGTTAAATGCAGCATTTTTTCCTCAAATAGTACATTAGAAATCATCTACATTCATGGAAATCTTCAGTATAAATCATAGAATTGCTGACAATTATCTGAATTATGAAGCACATTTAATTTAAAACCATTTTTCTCCAAATGAAAATTATGTCCAAATAGCAAGTACCTTAAGAGAGAATTCTAAATGGAAATACTGACATAAAGTTAACAAAAACAACTCCAGAAGTCAAGATTCTGATAGAAATAAATTGGATTTATGCTTGTGTTGTATATTGTCTATTTCTTGCAAAGGAACAGCTAGGGGAAAATCAGCAATACTTAAAATTCTGTTAAGCTTAATGGATTTGCAGGTTTGAATTTCCAGTTGTGAGTTACATGAAAATCTGCAAAGAAAGTAATATATACAGCTAATTAATTACCACTATTAGTAATCAACCCCCATATGTTTATATTTTCTTGAACCCAGAAAAGATGCAAGTTAGTGTGTAATTTTGTAGAAAGTCCATGTAGTGAATAAAAATACTGTGTGCATAGGAACTTCTAATTGTATGTTTTATCTCAAACTTAAACCATTTTTATAAAGCAGAAGTCAGTGGGTAGCCACAGCTGGTTAACAGGAGAAAGCACTTACTACTGCAGAGAACTCATTCATGAATGGCTTGAGCTGACTTGAAATGGAGAGGATCCTATCACAAGCAAAGCAGCCACTGGGAAGATCTAAATATGTTTTTGTTTTAAGATTACACTGATTTTGACATAAACATCCCACCTTTTTCTTTTTTTTTCTTCCTTCCTTCCTTCCCTTGGATGTCATTTCTGTGAAATTTGAAGCTCTTAAAATCAAGAACTGAAGTCTGGAGAGAATCAAGGGAAGTACAAATGTGTAAAAATATTGAGTGCCAGATTTATCACTAATAATTTATTCTCTTAACACCTTGCAAAGTACACTTCCACTGTTATTTGCATTTTGAAGGTTAAAAAACAAATCTATAAACCTATTGACTTTTATAAACTTCTACGTAAGATATCTCAACCAAAATAAAGTTCCATGAGAATTTGTTTGAGTTTTAAGAACTCATTCTTCCATGCCCTCATTCCTCATACTCCCCATCCAATACTCGTCAAAAGACAACTAAGAAATATGGTTAAAATGACACCAAGAAAAAACAATTACTTCTTAGGAATTATTAGGGTAAAAGTTTAGTGAGTTAAGTTACTCTTAAATTCATTTACTTATATTATTTTCAGGTAATATATGTCCACATATTTTTTAAAATAAAATAAAATAAAAACCTAAAATGATGGCCATTGCCATACCAATCCCACTGTAATTTTTGCTTCTTCAAGTCAACTCATTTTAAGTAGTATCATCTGCTTTTTGTTTACTTTCCTTTTGGTATTTAACTTCATGTTTTTAAATAACATAGCATGTTGCTTTGTAGTTTTTTTATAGCTTTGGACTTTTATATATGGACTTATTTCTAATGGATGATTACAGTTTAGCTTACATTATACCCCTGAAATAAATATACCTCTACCAAACCAATATAGCTCAGACCTCATTCATCAACTCATTCCAGTTGATATAAAGGCATGGAAAAGTAAATCTTAGAATATTAGCAAAAGAAGATTTTGTAAAATAGTAACCAGTAAATAGGTAGTGGTTATAGATAGAGATGGATTTAAATGGAATCTACACTAATTACATAAACCACAGAAATCCTATAGTCCTGTCCAAGATTTCTGCAAATTTCTCAGTGCCACTTAATACTATAATTCTGCAGCCTTTTGTCTATATTTACCTTCTACCAAATTGATTGCACTGAGAAACTAGGCCATAGTTTCATTTTCAAAATTAAAAAGAAAAAAAAAACTGTCACTGAATATTGATAAGTGAAAAGCCCCTTTCTGCCTAATTTTTGAGAGGCTTGTATTTTCATGATTAGAGCATTCTCCTTATGGTCAGTCTCTCTCCCCCTATTATAGTACACATAAAACATCCTTCTCAACTTATGAAGGAGTATCTCCTAAAAAGCCATCATCAACTGAAAATATTGTAATTCCAAAAAGCATTTTTTTCCACGTATCCTACCAAACATCACAGCTTAGCGTAGCCTAGCTTGAACATGCTCAGAAACCTTATATTAGCCTATACTTGGGAAAAATAATTTAACACAGAAACTACTTTTAATGAACCCTTGAGTATCTCATGTAATTTAAAGAATGCTGTGCTGAAAGTGAAAAACAGATGGCTATATGGGTATAGAATGGTTGTAAGTGTATTGGTTGTTTACCCTCGTGTTTGTATGGCTAAGTGTGAGCTGTGGCTCACTGCCACTGCCCAGAATCAGGAAAGACTATCTTGCTGCTTATCCCTAGCCCAAGGAAATATCGACATTTAAAATCTGAATACAGTTTCCAATTGACTGTATATCACCTTCTGCTACTGTAAAGTAGAAGAATTGTGTTAGACCATCATAATTCAGGGACCATCTGTAGATCCTTCCCTTGCAATAATGCATTTGAATAAAGTCTCTACTTATCTAAGTCCCAGTTTGTTTTTTTATCTGATTTTGAGTTTGAGAAACATTATGGATGTTTTATGGTGTTACAGAGACCATATCCTCCAACCTATGATTTTGAATCATGTCAATATTTTTTTCTTTCTTCTTCCTAGCCACATATCAATTTGCTCCTTAGAATTTGCTAAGAAGTTTTAGCATATGAGCCAAATGATTTCCAAGTATCTAGGGAATTTTATTTTTCCAAGTAAGTGCATATTTATATTTCATGAAAATATGAAAATATTCCATACAAGTATTTCATTTGTCAATTGAGAAGATACTCATTCTACAACTAGACATGGGATTCTGGGTAAATCTTATATATCTGAACATTCCTAGCTGGATAAATCTCAGTTCTTAACATTTTTTACCTCAGTTGTTATCAAAAACACAAGTTTAGAAAAATTTTTTGGGGGCTCCTTGGTGGTTCAGTTAGTTAAATGTTCAACTTTTGGTTTCAGCTCAGATCACGATCTCATGGTTTTGTGAGATTGAGCCCCACATTGGGCTCCGCACTGTTAGTGCTTGGGATTCTCTGTCTCCCTGTCTCTCTGCCGCTCCCTGACTTGTGCTATCTCTGCCACTTTCAAAATAAATTTTTTAAAAAAAGAAAAACAAATGTGAGAGAGAGAACAAATGGGGGTGGGGCAGAAGGAGAGGGATGAGAGATTATTAAGTGGGCTCGATGCCCAGCCTGGAGCAGTATGTGGGGCTCAATCTCATGACTGTGAGATCATGGCTTGAGCCTAAATCAAGAGTCAGACGCTAAACAAACTGAGCCATCCAGGCACCCCAGTTTAGAAAATTTAATAGAAATTTCAGAATAATACAGATGAGGAAAATTTGATTTAATTCTCCTTGGTAGTTTTTTACATAAAAATGTTACATTAAATGTTATCTTCAGGGGATGATGACAGAGTAGGAGGATCCTTGGCTCACTGTGTCCCACAGATACAACTAGGTAACACCCACATCAATGTAAATAACTGAGAAAACAACCTGAAGACTGGTAAAAACAGACTCTCCACAGCTAAATGTACAGAATAGGCCACATCAAAGAAGGCAGGAAGGGCAGAGACACAGTCAGGAACCAAAATGACCCACAGAACTTTTCAAGGGAGGGAGGGATGCTGCTGTTGTGGAGGGAGAGGAGATAACCTCATAGCAAGCATCCAAAGCATGAAGGGACCTGTATTGAGAAGATGAATCCTCTTTTTTTATTTTTTTTAATGTTTATTTATTTTTGAGAGAGAGAGAGAGAGAGCATGAACGGGGGAGGGTCAGAGAGAGGGAGACACAGGATCTGAAACAGGCTCCAGGCTCTGAGCTGTCAGCACAGAGCCTGACGCGGGGCTCGAACTCACGGACCGTGAGATCATGACCTGAGCCGAAGTTGGACGCTTAACCGACTGAGCCACTCAGGCGCGCTGAGAAGATGAATCCTCTTAACACTAGGCTTTGAAAACCAGAGAGGCTTAACTTCACAATTTCTTATAATCAATGGGGCTTAACACTTGGAACCCTAAAAATCGTCAGGCTTGGCTCTGAGAGTGCCAGAGGACAATAAGAAACTGAGATCCCACCCTTAAAGAGACAGCATAACAAACAGCCCTGTTGAGATACAGAATAGATGAAGCAGTTTGAAAAACACTTGGGGTATAAGGAGATGAGATATGTTTACTAAACTCAGAGCATGTTCTGGAAGGGCAGGGATCTTTGGGAGACTTCTCCAAGAGCAGAAGAGCTGGTAGGTACCACTTCCCTCTTCTGCACCACCCCCGCTTCCCTTCCTAGACACAGGAATACCTTCAGGAACCAGCACAGACCTTTCCACCTAGCTTGCTAAAGGCATGCCCATCCACATATTCTCCTATAGACCTGCCCCATTAAACACATCCTCAGAAGTTTTCTGAAGTGTATGCAAGCCTCCTTCCAGACAAGACCAGTGTAACCCCTTGCTAACACTGCATGCCCCACCCCTGAATTCTCCTGTGGAACCACCCCCTCCAACACACTTGCAGCAGCAGTCCATCCAGAGCAGTTACACAAGAGTTGCAGTTTGCAAGCAGCCCTGACAGAGGTCAGCAGGATCTCAAAGTGACTCCTGCCCAGGGGAGAGGGGAAGAAAACCACATGTACCAGTTTGTGGTCCTAGCAATGGACTGGGGCAGACACCTATTCTGATTACTGGCCCCACCCACCAATGAAAGCTTCTTTGAGTATAATACAAGGAGAGTGCCCTGAAGTTCCATAAGACCACAGCTTGCAAATGCCTGGTGTGATCCAACTCAAGATCAAGGTGGACCCAGACTAGTCCATGAACAACCCAAGGACCAAACCTGCCCACAACAGGCAAAGAGGGCCATTGCAGATGACAGGAATGAAGGAAACCAGACTGAAGGAAGCTCAGCCACAATAGTAGGGCACCACCCAACACACATAGATGTCTCTGAAGTGCCAGGTTCTAGTGAACAGGGGCTGTTACACTGCAGTGCACCACAGTACCTCTTATAAGGCCATTAGTTTCAAGAGCAGGAGACACAGCTAACTTTCCCAACATGTAGACAGGCACAGGGAGACATAATGAGGAGACAGAGAAATATGTCCCAATGAAAGAACAAGACAAAATCACAGCATGAAAGCTAATGAAACATAGTTACTCATTAGACTTGAGAAAAGAATGGAGGGTCTCAGACCCTAAAATGATAAAGAGAAACATAAAAAAAAATAACAAATCCTAGACGAGGAACTCAGTAACTGAAATTTAAAATACAGTAGAGGAAATAAATAATAGACTAGAGGAAGCAGAAGAATGGATTAGCAACCTGGAATACAGCATAATGGAAAGCAATCAAGCTGAACAAGACAAAGAAAAAAGACTAATAAAATGAATAGATTTAGGGAACTCAGTGATAGCATCAAGCCTAATAACATTCACATTACAGGAACCATGAAAGAAGAAAGGGGGAAAGAAAACTTACCTGAAAAGGAATACTTGAAAACTTCCCAAATCTGCAGAAGGAAACAGACATCCAGGTCCAGGAGGCCCAGAGAGCCCCCAACAAATCAACCCAAGGAGGTCCATACCAAGACACAATAAGTATAATGGTAAGAAATAGTGATAAAAAAGGAATTTTAAAAGCAGCAAGAGAGGGCTGCCTGGGTGGCTTAGTTGGTTAAGCATCCAGATCTGAATTTCAGGCCATGGTCTCATGGTCATCAGATCAAGCCCTGCATTGGGCTCCGTGCTGAACATGGAGCCTGCTTGGGATTTTCTCTCTCCCTGCCCCACCTCACTCTCTCTCTCTGCCCTATTCTGCTCTTCTTCTGCTCACACTCCTTTTCTCAATATATATAAATACACGCACGCACACATATTTTAAAGCAGCAAGATAAAATACATACAAGGGAAACCCCATTAGCTATCACATTTTTCAGGCCAGAAGGGAGTGGTATGATATATTTAAAGTACTGGGGGGACCCAAAAACAAAAACAAAAAACCCTGCATCCAAGAATACTGTATACAGAAATTCTATCATTCAGAATAGGACAGATAAAAAGTTTCCATACAAACAAAAATTAAAGGAGTTCATGATCACTATACCAGCTTTAAAAGGTCTGTTAACGGAAACTCTTTGAGTGGAAAGGAAAAACCTTAAGCAGGATTAAGAAATGTAATAAGTAAAAGATAAAATTAGTATATCTGTAAAAATCAGTCAAGGGGTTCACAAAATAAAAGGATGTAAATTAGGACATGATATACCTAAAATATATGTGGGGTAGTGAGGACTAAAACTTAATGCTTTTAGAATGAGTTCAAGCTTAAGCAACAATTAACTTAATGCAGACTGATATATGCATAATATGCTGTCAATAAACATAATGGTAACCACAAATAAAAAACTGGTAATATATATCCAAAAATTAAGGGAAAGAAATCCAACTCTATCACTGAACAAACCAGCAAACCATGAGAGAAGGAGCAAGAGAGGAACAGAGAAGATCTACAAACACAACCATAAAACAAGTAACAAAATGGCAATAAGTACATACCTAGCAATACTTGGAATGTAAATAGAATAAATGCTCCAATCAAAAGGCACAGAGTAACAGAATGAATTAAAAAACAAGGAAAGACCCATTGATAGGCTGCCTATAAGATGCTCATTTCAGACCTAAAGACACATGAAGATTAAATGTGAAGAGGTAGAGGGGAGTTCAGTCGATTAAGCATCTGACTTTTGCTCAGGTCATGATCTCACAGTCCATGAGTTCAAGCCCCACATCGGTCTCTGTGTGGACAGCCCAGAACCTGGAGCCTGCTTCAGATTCTGTGTCTCCCTCTCTCTCTGCCCCTCTCTCACTCACACTCTGTCTCTCTCTCTGTCTCTGTCTCTCTCTCAAAAATAAATAAACATTAAAAAAATTAAATTGAAGAGGTAGAGAAGAACTTATCTTGCAAACAGAAGTGAAATAAAGGCCAGGGTAGCAAAACTTATATTGGACAAAATAGACTTTAAAACAAAGATTGTACAAGAGACAACAAAGGACACTATATCATCATAAAGGTAACAATCCAAAAGGGAGATACATACCTATCCTTCTCAAGCTATTCCAAAAAATAGAAAGGGAAGGAAAACTTCCAGACTCATTCTATGAAGCCAGTATTACTTTGATTCCTAAACCAGATGGAGACCCAGTAAAAAAAGAACTACAGGCCAATATCCCTGATGAATATGGATGCAAAAATTCTCAGTAATATACTAGCAAATCGAATTCAACAGCATATAAAAAGAATTATTCACCATGATCAAGTGGGATTCATTCCTGGGATGCAGGGCTGGTTCAACATCCGCAAATCAATCAATGTCATACATCACATTAATAAAAGAAAAGATAAGAACCATATGATCCTGTCAATCGATGCAGAAAAAGCATTTGACAAAATTCAGCATCCTTTCTTAATAAAAACCCTCGAGAAAGTCGGGATAGAAAGAACATACTTCAACATCATAAAAGCCATTTATGAAAAGCCCACAGCTAATATCATCCTCAATGGGGAAAAACTGAGAGCTTTTTCCCTGAGATCAGGAACACAACAGGGATGTCCATTCTCACCGCTGTTGTTTAACATAGTGTTGGAAGTTCTAGCATCAGCAATAAGACAACAAAAGGAAATCAAAGGCATCCAAATTGGCAAAGATGAAGTTAAGCTTTCACTTTTTGCAGATGACATGATATTATACATGGAAAATCTGATAGACTCCACCAAAAGTCTGCTAGAACTGATACGTGAATTCAGCAAAGTCGCAGGATACAAAATCAATGTACAGAAATCAGTTGCATTCTTATCCACTAATAATGAAGGAACAGAAAGACAAATAAAGAAACTGATCCCATTCACAATTGTACCAAGAAGCAAAAAATACCTAGGAATAAACCTAACCAAAGATGTAAAAGATCTGTATGCTGAAAACTATAGAAAGCTTATGAAGGAAATTGAAGAAATGGAAAAACATTTCGTGCTCATGGATTGGAAGAATAAATATTGTTAACATGTCAATACTACCCAAAGCTATCTACACATTCAATGCAATCCCAAAATTACACCAGCATTCTTCCCAAAGCTAGAACAAGCAATCCTAAAATTTGTATGTAAACACAAAAGGCCCCAAATAGCCAAAGTAATTTTGAAGAAGAAGACCAAAGCAGGAGGGAGGCATCACAATCCCACACTTTAGCCTCTACTACAAAGCTGTAATCATCAAGACAGCACGGTAGTGGCACAAAAACAGACACATAGACCAATGGAATAGAATAGAAACCCCAGAACTAGACCCACAAACGTATGGCCAACTCATCTTTGACAAAGCAGGAAAGAATATCCAATGGAAAAAAGACAGTCTCTTTAACAAACGGCGCTGGGAGAACTGGACAGCAACATGCAGAAAATTGAAACTAGACCACTTTCTCACACCATTCACAAAAATAAACTCAAAATGGATAAAGGACCTGAATGTGAGACAGGAAATCATCAAAACCCTAGAGGAGAAAGCAGGAAAAAACCTCTCTGACCTCAGCCGCAGCAATTTCTTATTTGACACATCTCCAAAGGCAAGGGAATTAAAAGCAAAAATGAACTATTGGGACCTCATGAAGATTAAAAAGCGTCTGCACAGCAAAAGAAACAATCAACAAAACTAAAAGGCAACCAACGGAATGGGAAAAGATATTTGCAAATGACATATCAGACAAAGGTCTAGTATCCAAAATCTATAAAGAGCTCACCAAACTTCACACCAGAAAAACAAAAATCCAGTGAAGAAATGGGCAGAAAACATGAATAGACACTTCTCTAAAGAAGACATCCAGATGGCCAACAGGCACATGAAAAGATGTTCAACATTGCCCCCCGTCAGGAAAATACAAATCAAAACCACATTCAGATATCACCTCACGCCAGTCAGAGTGGCCAAAATGAACAAATCAGGAGACTATAGATGCTGGAGAGGATGTGGCGAAACAGGAACCCTCTTGCACTCTTGCTGGGAATGCACACTGGTGCAGCCGCTCTGGAAAACAGTGTGGAGGTTCCTCAAAAAATTAAAAATAGATCTACCCTATGACACAGCAATATCACTGCTAGGAATTTACCCAAGGGATACAGGAGTGCTGATGTATAGGGGCACTTGTACCCCAATGTTTATAGCAGCACTCTCAACAATAGCCAAATTATGTAAAGAGCCTAAATGTCCATCAACTGACAAATGGATATAGAAATTGTGGTTTATATACACATTGGACTACTACTTAGTAATGAAAAAGAATGAAATATGGCCTTTCGTAGCAACATAGATGGACCTGGAGAGTGTTATGCTAAGTGAAATAAGTCACAGAGAGAAAGACAGATACCATATGTTTTCACTCTTATGTGGATCCTAAGAAACTTAACAGAAGTCCATGGGGGAGGGGAAGAAAAAAAAAAGGTTAGAGTGGGAGAGAGCCAAAGCATAAGAGACTCTTAAAAACTGAGAACAAACTGAGGGTTGATGGGGGTGGGAGGGAGGGAAGGGTGGGTGATGGGTATTGAGGAGGGCACCTTTTGGGATGAGCACTGGGTGTTGTATGGAAACCAATTTGACAATAAATTTCATATTAAAAAAATAAATAAATGAAATTAAAAAAACAAAAGGAAGATAAAAAATTGTAAATATTTATGGACCCAACATAGTAACACTCAAATGCATAGTAGTTATTAACAAACATAAAATATCTGACAGTAATACAATTACACCAATGGATAGATCATCCAAACAAAATCAATAAGGAAACACTGGTTTTGAATGATGCACTAGACCAGATGGTATTAACAGACATATTCAGAAAATTCCATCCTAAAATAGCAGAATGCACATTATTTTCAAGTGCACATGGAACATTCTCTAAAATAGATCTCATATTGGGCTAGAACACAAGCCTCAACAAATTGAGAAATATCAAAGTCATACCATACATCCTTTCTGACCACAGCACTATAAAACTAGAAGTCAACCACAAGGAAAATCTGGAAAGAATTTCACAAATGCACGGAGGTTAAGAAATCAAAGGGGAAATTCACAAATACATGGAGACAAATGAAAATAAAAACACAATGATCCAAAATCTTCAGGAAGGGGCAAAGGCTGTTTTAAGATGGAGGTCTATAGCAACAAAGGCCTACCTCAAGAAGAAAAATTTCAAATAACAACCTAACCTTAAACCTAAGGGAACTAGAAAAAGAAGTATATAAAATGTCCCAAACCCATAAAAAGAAGTAAATAATACAATTTGGAGCTCAAATAAACAAAATACATAAACAAACAAACAAACAAATAATAGAGGAGATCAATGAAACCAGGAGCTGATTCCTAAAAAGATCAACAAAACTGATAAACTTTTAGCCCAAGACAGAGACAGACTGGGGTGGGCGGGGGGGGGGGGGGAGATTGAAAGAAACAAAGTAAAAAAATTACAGAGAAGAATAAAACAACAACACAGAAATAAAAAGCATTATAAGAGACTATTATGAAAAATTATAAGACAACAAGTTGGACAAACTAAAAGAAATGGATAGATTCCTAGAAACATATGTCCCAAAATGGAATCATAAAGAAATAGAAAATTTGAACAGACCAATTACCAGCAATGGAATTGAATCAGTAATGAAAAAAAAAAACTCCCCCCAAAACAAAAGTCTAGGACCAGATGGCTTCACAGTTAAATTCTTCCTAACATAAAGATTTAATAACTGTTCTTATTAAACTCTTCCCCAAAAATAGAAGAGAAAGGAAAGCTTCCAGATTCATTCTATGAGGTCAGCATTACCCTGATGCCAAAAAAAGACAAAAATACTACCAAAAAGAACAAACAAAAGTATGACCAAAAAACCAAAAACCTATAGTCCAATATCTCCAATGAACATATATGCAAAAATCTTCAAGAAAATAGTAGTAAGCCAAACCCAACAATATATTTAAAAAAATTATTCACCATGGTCAAGCTGAATTTATTCCGGGGATGTAAGTATGGTTCAATATTCACAAATCCATCAGGGTGATATATCACATCAACAAGAGAAAGAATAAAAATTATATTATCATTTCAATAGATGCATACAAAGCATTTAACAAAGGACAACATTCACTGATGGTAAAAATCCTTAACCAAGTATGTTTAGAGGGAACATGCCTCAACATATAAAAAGGCTATACATGAAAAACCCTCAGGTGACATCATACTCAATGTGGAAAAACTGATAGCTTTTCCACTTGTCAGGAACAAGACAAGGATATCCATTCTCACCATTTGTATTCAACATAGTACTGGAAGACCTAGCCACAGCCATCAGACAACTAAAAGTATCAAAAGGCATCCAAATTGGTAAGGAAGGAAGAAGTAAAACTGTTACTATTTGCAGATATCATGATATTGTATACACAAAACCCCAAACCCTCCACCACAAAACACAGGATTACTAAATGGATTCAGTAAAGTCACAAGATACAAAATCAATATACAGAAAAATTCTGGGTTTCTATACACTAAAAATGAAGTAGCAGAAAGAAAAATTAACAAATCAATCCCATTTACAATTGTACCAAAAATAATAAAAAACCTAGGTAAACTTAGCCAAGGAGGGGAAAAGTTATACTCTGAAAAGTATAAAACTCTCATGAAATTCAAGATGACACAAATGGAAAGATAAGTCATCCTCATGGATTGGGAGTATAAATATTGTTAAAATGTCCATAGCACCCAAAGCAATCTACAGATTTAATGACATCCCTATCAAAATACAAATAGCATTTTTCACAGAACTAGAAGAAACAAGTCTAAAATTTGTATGAAACCACAAAAAAATGAATATCCAAAGAAATTTTGAAAAAAAAAGAATAAATATGAAGTATCACAATTCCAGATTGTACTGTAGTACTATACCATAAAGCTGTAGTGCTGTGCTATTCTATTCTATTCTATTCTATTCTATTCTATTCTATTCTATTCAGCTGTAGTAATCAAAACAGTATGATATTGGTATAAAAACAAACACAGATCAATGGAATGGAATAGAGAGCTCAGACATAAACCCATGCTTATATGGTCAATGAATCTTTAACAAAAGGAGGCAAGAATATACAATGGGAAAAAAGACAGCCTTTCTTTTTAAGATTTATTTATTTTTGAGAGAGAGAGAATGAGAATGAGTGGGGAAGGGTAGAGAGGGAGAGAGAGAATCCACTCAGGGCTAGATCTCACATGACCTGAGCAGAAAATCAAGAGTTGGACACTAAAATAATTGAGCCACCCAGGCACCCCAAAAGGCAGCCTTTTTAACAAATAATGTTGCGAAAACTAGACAGCCACACGCGAAAGAAACTGCACACTTTCTTATACCGTGCGTAAAAATAAACTCAAAATGGAATAAATATTTAAGTGTGAGACCTGAAACCATAAAAATCCCAAAAGAAAGAACAGGTGTAATTTCTCTGTTACTGCTCATGCCAACATTTTTCTGGATCTGTCTCCTGAGGCAAAGGAAACAAAAGCAAAAGTAAAATATTGGGACTACATCAGAATAAAAAGCGTCTACATAGCTAAAGAAACAATCAACAGAATAAAATGACACCCTATTGAATGGGAGAAGATATTTGGAAATGACATATCTAGTAAAGGGTTAGCATCCTCAATATATAAAAGTCTTATACAACTCAAACTGACAAAACAAAGAGTCTAATTAAAAAATAAGCAGAAGACATAGACAATTCTCCAAAGAAGACATACATACAGGTGGCAAACAGACGCATGAAAAGATGCTCAATATCACTCATTATCAGGGAAATGCAAATCAAAATCACAATGAGATACTACCTGACACCTGTTAGAATAGAATGGCTAAAATAAAAAATATGGTGCACCTAGGTGGCTCAGTCAGCTGGGTATCTGACTTCAGCTCAGGTCTTGATCTCACAGTTTATGAGTTTGAGCCCGGCATAGAGCTCTCTGCTATCAGTGGAGAGCCTGCTTTGTGGTGCTTCTGTCTCCCTCTCTGTCTCTCCCTCCCTCTCTCTCTCTCTTTCAAATATAAACAAACATTAAAAAAGAATACAAGAAGCAACATTTGTTGACAAGGATGTGGAGTAAAAGTAAACTTCATGCACTGTTGGTGGGAATGCAAACTGGGGCAGCCACTGTGTAAAACATTATAAGTGTTCCTCAAAAATTAAAAAATGGGATTACCAGATGGCCTGGGAATTCCACTGCTGGGTATTTACCCAAAGAATACAAAGACACTAATTCAAAAAGGTATATGCAGTCCTGTGTTTATTGCAGCATTATTTACAATAGCCATATTATAGAAGCAACCTAAGTGTTCATCCACAGATGAGTAAAGAAGAGGTGATATATATGCAGTGGAATATTGGCAAGCCATAAAAAAGAATTAAATCTTGCCATTTGCAACAATATGGATGGACTTGAGGGTAAAATGCTGAGTGAAATGAAAGAAAAAAATACATACCATATGATTTCACTCATATGTGGAATTTTAGAAACAAAACGAACAAAGACATAAAGAGATAAAAAAAAAAACCTGACTTTTAACTACAGAGTACTAATGGTTATCCGATGGGAGGTGGATGGGGGGATGGGTAAAATAGATGAAGGGGTCTACGAGTGCAATTATCATGATGAGCACTGAGTAATTTATAGAACTGTTGAATCACTATTGTACACCTGAAACTAACATAACATTGTATATTCATTATACTGGAATTTTTAAAAAAAGCTAGAGATTTTATGTATATAATGCTATATATCAACAACAATAAAAGAAACATAAATAAATATTGTTTCTTACGACTTGCAAAAATTACTCCAAAATTGTATTGCTGCCCCTATTTCAATACTAATACATTTTTTAATTTTTAATAGTTATTGATCACTTATATTATTTGACCTATTTACAAAGGATTTTACATTAACTCATCATGTTTTCTATTTCAAATAAACATGCTTTACACATTATAAGACTATTAGTAGAAAAAAAATTCTTGGAATACAAATAATGAAAAGGTATCTATGGACAATTTCAATCTGTGCTGCATTCAACGAAACGTTGTGTTAAATTTATTGGTTCACAACCCAGATTTAGCTTCCAGAAAAATAGAAAGATCTTACATAGGTAATTGTCACTAACAGTAAGTGAAATTATAAAGAAAGTAATACTATTTTCTGTCACCTTTAATTATATTGGATGTACAGAATTTAAAAAAATTACTTCAAGTCATTGTTTGCTTCATTACCAAAGCTATATTATATAGACATGTATTAAACTTGGAGCAGTGCATACACACACACACACACACACACACACACACACACACACACACACCTCACTTCTGTCTTAGGTTCCCATTCTCAGAGTTCCAAGTCAGTCCCAAGACCTGTATAACCTAAAAGTTCTTATTCTGGAAAGTACTCCCTGCTGACGCTATCAATTCCAGACTATGACTGGTAGCTATTTTTTGCGAGAGGTTTCACAGGCTCAGGGAAGACCTCCATATTATACACCTAACTAGTTAGCACAAATGAGGACTAATCTACACTTGGCAGCAAGGTGGGAAACCTCAAGACTTTCAAGGAATGCCAAATGCTATAGACATTCTGGGCCTCATCAAACTCTACTGGCTCCAACTGGCTCTTTGTGCCAGGATGACTTGGCTATGGATTTTGGTGGGGCTTGGCTGCCCAGCAAGGTCTGAGTGACAGCTGCCAATCTGAAGGTGTCCTAAAGTTGTGCATAACTTATGGATAATTTATGCTACTGTTGCTGCCACTGTTCCTCGGGCTGTTACACCTTACAATATAGCCCTCACCTTGCCATACAGACTCTGCAGGCACTCCAGTCTACAGTCTTTGTGCAGGGGCAGGAGACCCTGACTGCCTCTATCCTGGCTGCAGCACCTCCCCAACCCAGGAGCAAAAAAGAAAAAAAAAAAGGTGGGGGGGAAATGTTTGTTCCCACTCATCCAAATCATGCCTTCAAACTTGGCTGTAAACATTATAGGAATGGTGCTGGAGATAGACATCTCCAAGTTGCAGCACATACTGGTGTCTCCTGAATCTTTCAACTCCAAGATGGGCAAAACTGGCAGTTCTACAGGTTCATCATGACAACAAAGAGGCTGTTCAGAAGATGGACAAGGAAAAACTATCTCTCAGACAGGAAAAAAACAATTTATTAATTAAAAAAATTATTTTTAACATTAATTGATTTTTGAGAGAGAGAGAGGCAGAACATGAGTGGGGGGGGAGGAGGGGGAGGGAGAGAGAGAGAGAGATACAGAATTTGAAGCAGGCTCCAGGCTCTGAGCTGTTTGTTAGCACAGAGCCCAATGCAGGGCTTGAACTCAAGAACTGCAAGACCATGACCTGAGCTAAAGTCAGATGCTCAACTGACTGAGCCACCCAGGCACCCCAAGGAAAAAACAATTTAAAAGCCAAATACCTCTTATAAAATTCGGCTCAAGGTCTGAAGACTTCCCAGATTATCCTGTGAAACTCAATACCAGGAATCACTGATTGCAAATTTAATAGGACATTTTTTAAATCTAAAAGTCAATTATGAAGTGCCTAAAATTTTTCTTCTTTTTCTTTTCTTTCCTTTCCTTTCCCTTTTCTTTCTTGCCTTCTTGCTTTAGAATTTTTCAATTAAAAATAATATATTCTCTGGTTTCTGCTATGGTCCAAGGTTATTTTTTTTTCCTCTTGTGGGTTTTGATATTTCTCCCATAAATTTGTTGTATTTGATATACCCAAGTTTTAAGTTTCCCAATAAAGAAAATACATCTCCATTAAAAAAAAAAGTTCTCATTCTAGTTCTAAGTATACACTTAAAGACCATCACTGGGAGAATTACCTTAGACTTCCTCATACTATCCTCCCTTTATAATACTTTCTATAATATATTTACTTCTCTGTGTCTAATCTAGTTTTTCTTTGTCTTCAAAATTAGCACCTCTTTTTACGGATGGTCTACTTTGCTTTATCCATATAATGAGGTATGAAGGCTACAGAGCCTGGCTGGCTAAGATTTAAGAAAAGAATGTTTGCAGCCTGGGAAATGGCTGGTTGAGAGGCAGCAAAGCAGACCAAGAAAACCAGGTCTCCTTTGAAATACCAAGGCTGAAAACAGACAGACCTTGCCTATGAATCAACATGGTTTCCCATTCTGTAAATGGTTAATGTAAAGTAGAAAAACCATCCCTTTCTTCTGACATATACACTGCCCCCTCATGTTTGGCCTGCCTGCCTGCACATCGCTACTCTGATTGTACTGGTCCCCCGATAATTTATGAGTATGCTTTCTTCCTGCTTTTGAAACTACACACTTTATCCTGCACCCTTTGAAATATACTGATAAGATTCTCAATAAAAACAAACTGGAGAAGAGCTTTGCTTGGTGACATCACCACTTGAGCCCTTTGCCCCCTTGCTCTCTCCTTTCTGATTCAGCAGTCCAGAATAATCTGTCATTCGCCATCCCAGGGTTTGCTGGCCAAACCCAGCAATGAGGTTATAATAAGTTTTTAATTCCAGAATTACAATTATTATTATTTTTCTTCTTTCAAATAAGCCTATACATTTTTCATACCATCCTGGTCTTGTCTCATACTTTACTTTCCTCTGTGATTTTACTGATTCTTGCTATGAAATATCCTTTTTTATTGCTACTATGCTATTTTTTTTTATTGAACTACATATTGTCTTATTTTGTCTATTCCTCAAGATGATTTGTTTTTACATGTGATTTATAATGATTCTTATGCTGAACATATTTTCAGTGAGTGTTATCCATGAGATACTATGCACCCTGGAATCTGAATATGTTTTTATAATATTATAAGTTTTCTCTTTCTGAGCCTTATGGTTTTACTCATGCCAAGTAAGTTTTAATGTTGACTTTCTAGTTGTTTCCAACCACCTCATTCATTGTAGGGCAACTTCACACTTGTTTCCCATGCAATCCTATAAGTATGATTTATTATAGGTTATTATTATCTTACAGTCCAGGATAGGTAGCCAATCTTCTTGTTGTCTCCTAGTATAAGAAATAAAGTTATCTAATTTCTTGATCTCAAACAATAGACAATTTCATGGCTCCTGGCATCATTTATCTAGCTTAATCTAGCTCCCTACAAGCAAAATAGTATTTTCCTTATATCCTTCCTGTGACAGTGCCTAAACTGTAACTTCCAGACTTCAGGAATTATACCAAGTTCCGTTTCATTGATGATCTAAAGTTTGACCCTGTTCATCACTATGATGATGATATTCTCCTTTACTTGTGTCATCTAGAGTTCATTCTTTCTTAGTGACATTTTCCTATTTTTTTTAAATCCATTCCAATGGAAAGAAGAGTGATTAAATGAGAAAGAAAGAACAATGGGCAGAAGGGCCATTAAGATAGGCACTTGTACCCCAATGTTTATAGCAGCACTCTCAACAATAGCCAAATTGTGGAAAGAGCCTAAATGTCCATAAACTGATGAATGGATAAAGAAATTGTGGTTTATATACACAATGGAATACTACGTGGCAATGAGAAAGAATGAAAAATGGCCTTTTGTAGCAATGTGGATGGAACTGGACAGTGTGATGCTA
The DNA here is from genome assembly GCF_027475565.1 of Acinonyx jubatus. Taxonomy (NCBI): domain Eukaryota; kingdom Metazoa; phylum Chordata; class Mammalia; order Carnivora; family Felidae; genus Acinonyx; species Acinonyx jubatus. The sequence continues at coordinate 89,863,577 of NC_069386.1, forward strand.
AGTGAAATAAGCCATACAGAGAAATACAGATACCATATGGTTTCACTCTTATGTGGATCTTGAGAAACTTAACAGAAACCCATGGGGGAGGGGAAGGAAAAAAAAAAAAGAGGTTAGAGTGGGAGAGAGCCAAAGCATAAGAGACTGTTAAAAACTGAGAACAAACTGAGGGTTGATGGGGGGTGGGAGGGAGGAGAGGGTGGGTGATGGGTATTGAGGAGGGCACCTTTTGGGATGAGCACTGGGTGTTGTATGGAAACCAATTTGACAATAAATTTCATATATTGAAAAAAAAAGATAGGCTTTGATATCTTAAAGTTCTCAAATATTTAGCCTCAAACTAAACTCTCAACCCTGTTTCTTCCAAACAAGCTGACCATTACCTCTGCCCTAATTATCTCCTGTTTCTTTTATCCTACTATACTTTTAACACACATATCCTTGTGAATCATTATTCCCTCCAAACTCCAACCAGCTCAAATATCCATTAATTTGGTAGTTCTTCCTTGAAAACTTACCTAAAATTGAACCTTGTTGTCTATGTGTTGCACTTCCCCTCATCATTCTCCACAAAGTTATTCAGTTATATTCATTAATATTACATATGTATCTCCTTTTTTTGTTTATTTTTAGTCTTCCCTCATTAAAATGCCAGCTTCATGATGGCAGGGACTTTGAATTATATGTCACTGCTATGGCCCCAGAACACAGTGGAATCATGACTCTTTGTTAATATTTTATGATGATCATAAATGCATAGTTAGTAAAGTGTCATTAATTAAACATATACATCCTTTCTTAGAAGAGTACGTAATTCTTTTTAAATTTGGACTGTGGAGATCATCTCAGTTTTTATTGAAAATAATCTCCAGATCATTTATTTTTTTATTGGTTATTAATCTTCTTTTCTAGTATAAGAAAAATGATCAAAAAGTATCTTGCTTAAGTTAGAATTTCAAAGCCTATAATGAGTTCCTTTTACATTTTTATGGCAGCCAGCCAGTAGACAATCAGTGGAATCATAAAATATTTATTTTTAAGAACTCAAAAGGAATAAAAGAAAAAAAATCAATAGTCTTTGTTTCCAGCTCTCCAGAGGAAATCATTGTTCATATTTGCAATACCACATCCATTTTTAAAGCCAAATAGAGGAAAATACTAGATAAAAAGGTATCTGATTCCCAGGATGTCCACAAATAAGTCGCCAAACAAGAACCAAAAATCCTCAATACCAAAGGACAACTTCAAAATTTTAAGAAGAAATGTATTGACAATAGGGCAAATTGCTATCAAAATACACCATATTTTAAAAACATCTTTTAAAATTCAAAATTGCCTTATTTTCACTATTTGTGTTGAATCTCATAGTTCCATTTCTATTCAAAAACAAAGTTGTTATGCCATGATGCAAGGAATGAAGATTTGGTCTCATTTTCTTGAGCTTTTCCATGTCCTGCAGAGTCTGTTGATTGATATAGATCTATTTATGTGTGCTCCAAACAATAAAAAAGCCACAATTCAAACAACATATCATATAAGTAAATGATGCTTATATTTTTTATCAAAATTTTATTTGTTATAAAAGAAAATCAATATCCCTTATTCAAAAATAAGGATTAAGAATTACCTAAATATACTTTTTTGGAATTCCCCCAAATTTCTTTCATTTGTATAGACATAATAATGTCAGTATTTTTCTGTTGGTGAACTAACTTACAGAGCTACATTCCATGACTTCAATGACACTAGAGGAACACATTAATAAGGGAAAGTTCTTTATCTAAATATAACAGGATTTATCATTAAAGCAGCCCTATTGTTCTATCCTAATTATTCCTCCAGAAATGTTACCAAAGAAGAAAGCCCATCATTGGTCAATCAAAATTTTTCAAAATATATTTAGATGATGTGTTATTTCTTGATTTATACTTTGTCTCCAAACACAAAGAGGAAAACAGTATAGCAAAGATTACCATATACTCACATTAACCAGATTTTTCCCCAAATTATAAAGACATCCAGATGTTTTAAAAATTGTAATGTTTAAATTTTAAGCTCAGCAGAAAATAATGAATCTACCTAGAAATATTAGATTTCTAATCTATTAGAAATCTATCAGAAAATAATAAATCTATCCATGTTGGAGATTGTTTCTCCTGCTATTCTTTTACCTGTGGTAACTCATTCTTCCCATTCAGTGCTTATTACACATGAACATTTCCATTGATTAGAAATGGCTCACAACTCTTTGTCAATATGTGAGGACTGTTATGCTTGATTCAAGGATCAAATACAAAGATATTCTAAAGGAAATAAGGTGGACTCTGATTAAGTAAATTCCTTAAAGGCAAACATAGGGCTAAAATCACAGCTGTCTTGTATTTTATTTTCTTCTATAAACATTGATGCTCAGAATGCAGTTGTGTGTGTGTGTGTGTGTGTGTGTGTGTGTGTGTGTGTGTTATAGCCCATAATTAAAGTTATTTTGTGTTTCAATGAAAAGTAAAATCACAGAAAATGATTTCTCTTTATTTCTGTATGCCAAGTGACCTTTACAAGTGAACTTTGCCCGCCCCCCCCCAAATCCACAGAATTCTGAAGAATGAATAAACAGATGTGTATTTATTTTCATGTTGGATGAAATCCTTGATAAGGGACAGTATTATGAAAGAAAAAAATTAAAGAGCAAATATAAAATGGTTTTTACAGAGGTAATCTTATAATAGCTATAAATAACTATTACTATTCAAAGCAATAAAGTCTTAGTAGATATAACAAGACTTGGTATAGGTTAGAAATACTGGATGTTTGGATAAAAAATATTGAATATCTAAAAGACTTTGCATAACTGTCATTTACTCCATAGAACCTATTATTTTGTGATTAAAAGTTACATTTTCAAAAAATACTTTTAATTATAATTACATTCATATAGATGCTATAATTTGGAGCCCTAATACTGCCATCTTTTCTTTAGCTGCTACTATCTGTTACATCAGAATCATTCTTTTATATTTAAGACATAAGAGCTTTTATAACAAATAATTCCATTACACATAGTACTGTGGATAATTATTCATAGACTAGTATTTAGGAACAGTTACATGGTTATCATTAGAATCATCTGCTCATTCACATACAATGTCCTTGAAATGAACAGACCCAAAAAATAATACTTTTAAATGCACTTATACAGAGATTAACTGTCTAATATGAATATAAATGTTATGGAGCCAATTCAAAAGCTTGAGATACTAATTGTGTGGATATTTCATTTGAAAGCTGTGGTGCTTGAAGTACTTTTATTTCTTTAAATGAATCTATTGGAAGCCAAAATTCTACCTATATGAAACAGTTAAGCATTCATAAATTTAACTACACATATTTTAGATAGCTACATGCATATAGATTTGACAAATGAATGTTGCAAAAGTAAAAAAGATGGCAAAATAATTGCTTTTTAACAATAACAATCAGAAAATGCTATCAAATCAATGTAAAAAGTCAGTTTCAGTTCAAGATGGCGATGTAGGAAGATTTTGAATTTGAACTTAACTCCTCCATGGAACACACAAATTACACATATTAATAGAACAATTCTTTTTGAAGAACTGAGGGCTGACTGAATAGCTACTGAAGAACCAAGGACAGAATAGTAAGAAGACAGCAAGAGAGATGGTTTAAAGGAGTAACTAGTATATACAGCCACAGCTCCAACCAGCCAACTAAAGTCACCAAGCATACAAGGTCTGCACAGGGGACACCATACAGACCACTCCTTCAACTTTAGGAAAAGAAACTCTTTCACCTAAGCCATAGAAACAAACACAGAAAGACAAGAAAAATGGGGAGGCAGAGGAATACATTTCAAAATAAGGAAAAGGAAAAAAAAATCAAAAAAAGAACTAAATGAAACAGAGATGATAAACAATATGCCTGATAAAAAACTTAAAGTAATGATGATAAAGATAGTCAATGGGTTGGGGAAAAGAATAAAAGAACTCAATTATACCTTCATTAAGGGCTAGAAAATAATAAAAAGAATAAATAAGAACTAAATAATAATTAAAATTAAACACATACACACACCATAGGGAATTAACAGTAGATTAGAGGATGCAGAAGAATGTACAGTGATTGGTGAGATGGGATAGTGGAAAGAACACTAACAGAATGGAAATAAGATAAAACAAATTTTAAAAACATAAGGATAGATTAAGAGATCCCATGGACAACCTCAGATGAAAAACTCACATTATAGGGGTTGCAGAAAAAGGAGAGAAAGATGTAGAAAATTCATTTGAAGAAATAAGAAGTGAAAATTTCACAAACCTATGGAGTGAAATAGACATCCAAGTCCAAGAAGAGCAGAGACTTCCCAACAAGATGAACACAAGAAGGCCCATGCCACAGCACATAATAATGAAAGAGTTAAAGGTTAAAGATAAAAAGAGAATCTTAAAAGTAGCAAGAGAAAAACAAACAGTTAACTAGATGGGGAAAACCTATAAGGATATTAGCTGATTATTCAGCAGCAAATTTGCAAGCTGAGGAAGTGGTATGATATATTCATAGTACTGAAAGGGGGGAAAAACAGACAACTAAGAGAACTCTAACCAACAAGTCTTTCATCCAGATTTGAAGGAGAAATAATGAGCTTCCCAGACAAACAAAAGATAAAGGCATTTGTTACCACTATAATAGCCTTACCTGAAATATTAAAGGAACTTCTTTAAGTGGAAAAGGAATAGCCAACATTAGACATAAGAAAAATGTGAATAAAAGGATGTAAAATGTGACAACATATACATAAAATGTGGACAAGGGAGTAAAATGTGAAGAGAAGGGGAAAAAAGAAAAATAGAGACTTTTGTCTTTTTCTCTTAAGAATGTGTTTGAACTTAAATGACCATCAAATTAATATGAACTGATATTTACTTGGGATATTATATAGGAACCTCATGGTAACCATAAACTCAAAACCTATAATACATAAAAAAGAAAAAGAAAATCAAGCAAAATACTATAGATACTCATTAATCACAAAGAAGGAGAGCAAAAGAAGAAAGGAACAAAAAAGGACCAGAAAACAAATTTTAAAAATGGAAATAAGCATATATTTATCAGTAATTACTTTAAATGTAAAAGGCTTAAATGCTCCAATCAAAAGATATAGAGTGGCAGAATGAAACAACAACAAAGTTTATTTATATGCTATCTATAATAGACTCATCTCAGACCTAAAGCTGCATACAGACTAAAAATGAAGGGGTGGAAAAGCCAGGGTAGCAATACTTAAACAAAATAGACTTTAAAACAAGGACTACAAAAAGGGCATTACATAATGATAAAAATATCAATCCAACAAGAGGATATAACAGTTGTAAATATCTATGCACACAACACTGGAGCCACCCAAACACATAAAGCAAATATGAATGAACATAAATACAGAAATTGATAGTAATATAACAAGAGTGGGGACTTTAACACTCCACTTACATTAATGGGTAGATCATGCAGACAGAAAATCAGTAAGGAAAAAATATCTTTAAATGACACATTAGGCCAGAAGGACATAACAGGTAAATGTACAACATTCAATCCCAAACAATAGAATACACATTCTTGTCAGGTGAACATAGAATAGAATAGATCACATACTAGGTTATAACACAAGCCTCAGTAAATTGAAGAGGAGTGAAAACATACCATGCATCTTTTCTGACCACAGTGCAAAACTAGAAATAAGTCACACACACACACACACACACACACACACACACACACACACACAGGAAATTACACAAACACATGGAGACTAAAGAATATGATATTATCTAGCCAATGAGTCAATGAAGCAATCAAAGAAGAAATAAAAAAAAAATACATGGAGACAAATAAAAATGAAAACCCAGCTGTCCAAGATACTTGGGACACAGTGAAGTATCAGTGTGAAAGCATTTCTAAGAGGGAAGTATACACAAATACAGGCCTGTCTGAATAAACAAACAAATAAAAACCTCAAACAAACAATCAAACCTTATGCCTAACTGAACTAGAAAAGAAGATAAAAAAGCAAGGTGAATAGAAGAAAGGAAATAATAATGATCACAGAAGAAATAAATTCTTAAAAAAAGAAAAAGAAAACATCAATGAAACCAAAACCTGTTTCTTTGAAAAAATAAACAAAATTGACAAGCTCTTACCCATACTCATCAAGAAAAAATGACAAGGGACCCAAATAAATAAAATCACAAATGAGAGAGAAGTAATAAATGACACCACAGATATACATGTAATTAGAGAATACTAATGAAAAATTTTATGCCAACAAACTGAAGCAGGAAGAAATAGAGCACCAGGTGTTCACCAATTACAAGTAACAAAATTGAAACAGGAACAAACCACTACCAAAATATAAAATTCCAGGAGTAGATGGATTCACAAGTAAATTCTACCTGAAATTTAACGAGTGAATATCTACTTTCCTCAAACTATTCCAAAAAATAGAAGAAGAAAACCTTCCAATATATTCTATGAATTCAGCATTACCCTAATACCAAAACTAGATAAAGACACTACAAAAAGAAAACTTCATACCAATATCCCTGATGAACACTGATGCAAAAATCCTCAACAGAATAATAGCAAACTGAATTCACCAATAAATTAACAAGATAATTCAACACGTTCAGGAAAGATTTACTCATGGGATGCAAGTATGGTTCAATATCTGCATACCAATTAATGTCATACACCAAATCAACAAAGGATAAAAAATCATATGATCATCTCAAGAAATGCAGAGCAACCATTTGATAAGATTCAACATCAATTCATGATAAAACTCTCAACGAATGGGGTTAAAGGGAACATATCTAAACATAATAAATGCATTAAATGAAAAAAAAAACACAGCTAAGATCATCCTCAATGGTCAAAACCTGAGAGCTTTCCCTCTAAGGTCAGGAATAAGACAAAGATGTCCACTCTTGCCACTTTCATTCAACACAGTACCAAAAGTCCTAGCCATAGCTATCAAACAAGAAAAATACATAAGGTGTGAGATCCAAAACTACCAAAATCCTAAAAGAGAACATAGGTAGTAATTTCTGACAATGGCTGTTAGTACATTTTTCTCAGTATGTCTTCTGAGGCAAGGGAAACCACAAGCAAAAATAAACTCTTGGGCTACATCAAAATAAAAACTTCTGCACAACAAAGGAAACCATCAACAAAACTAAAGAACAACCTACTTAATGGGAAAAGATACTGCAAATAACATATCCGATAAAAGATTTGTATCCAAAATATATAAATTCTTATACAACTCAACACCTGAAGGAAAGAATCCAATTCAAACATGGGCAGAAGACATAAACAGACATGTTTTCCAAAGAAAATCTACAGATGGCCAGAAGGTTCATAAAAAGATTCTCTACGTCACCCATCATCAGAGAAACTATGAGATGACACCTCATAGTTATCAGAATGGCTAAAATCAGGGGCACTCGTCTGACTCAGTCAATTAAGTGTCCTACTCTTGATTTTGGCTCAGGTCATGATCTCACGGTTCGTGAGTTGCAGGCCTGAATCAGGCATTGTACTGACAGCGTGTAGCCTGCTTGGGATTCTCTCCATCTCTCTCTGCACCTCTCCCTCTAGCTCTGTCTCTCTCTCTCTCAAAATACTTAAAAAAAAAAAAAAAAGAGTGGCTAAAATCAAAAACATAAAAAACAACAGTTGTTGGTGGAGATGTGAGAAAAAGGAACCCTCTTATAGTGTTGGTGGGAATGCAAACTGGTGTAGCCACTATGGAAAACACTGTGTAAGTTCCTCAAAAAACAAAACAAAATTACAATATGGTCCATTAATTCCACCACTGGGTATTTACCACCCCCCCAAAAAAAACCCACTAATTTGAAAGGGTATATGCCCACCTATGTTTACTGCAGGATTATGTACAATAGCCAAATTATGAAAGCACCCCAAGTGTCCATCAAGAGATGAATATACAAGGAATAAGTGGTACACACACACACACACACACACACACACACACACACTGAAATGTTAGCCATAAAAAAGAATGAAATCTTGTCATTTGCAACAACATGGATACATCTAGAGAGTATAATGTTAAGTGAAGTAACTCAGATAAAGACAAGTACCAGATTATTTCACTCATCTATGAAATGTAAGAAACAAAACAGAGACAAACCATAAAGCAGACCCTTAAGTAAAGTGAACAAACTGAGGTTTACCAGAGGGGATTTGTGGGAAATGGGTAAAACAGGTGGAGAGGGTTAAGAGTACACTTATCCTGATGAGCACTAAGTAATGTATAGAATTGTTGAATCACTACAGTGTATACCTGAAACTAAAATAACACTATATTGTGGAGGATAAGCTTAGGAATCCCCTGGGTTTACACCAATGGCTTAACAAAGCATAAAGAAATACAAAGTCATAAAATGCTCACACCCGAGATTAGGTAAACCAGATTGGCACTCCAAGAATATGGGGGTACAAATACACCCCAAGAATAGGGAGGCACAAAGGTGCTAGTAATAGGGAGTGCAAAGGCACTCCAAAATAGAGAGGGGGTGCAGAGCCCCCAGAATACAGAGGGAGAGGCAAAGGCCAAAAATACGTACGACACTAAGATGCCCAATATGTAGGTAAATGAAATAAACAAGATTAGGTATCCACGGTGGAAGCACCCCAATTTAGTACCATAGCAGAAAAGCTGCTTTCACAGGAGGATAGGGCCAGGTTAGTAAATTGGTGAAGTGGACTATGGACCACTGTGCTGCAGGCAAAGCAGCCTGGAGTGAAGATGGTTAACAACAACAAAAAAAAGGTGCCTTATTAACCTTGAGGTTATTCCCCCTATCTGTCTCATCCCCAGGCTAGCAAAGATAAACAGGCAAGGCACCTCCTGTCTGCTATTAACAGTCATCTACCCATCTGCCTGGCGCCTGGATTTTGTTTTATATTGACCCAAACCCCAAACACTATATATCTTCAAAACCCCCCTTTTCCCTCACATCCACAAGTTAATGTTCACAGTTACTTTGTCTCTTTGTACATGCCCATCATGTTTGTAATCCTTCTGATCTGAATACTTATGGGGCAAGGACCCTTATTCAGGGCTCTTGTCTTTTCCCAGACATTAGCCATCTCTCACTTTAATCCTGCATCCGCTCTTTTGCTGGTCAAAAGAGAACTTTAGACTTAGGGTCTATGACACTATATATTAACTACACTGGAATTAAAATTTTTAAAAATATACTAAATTAAAAAAAGAAAAAGAAATAAGAGGCATCCATATTGGTAAAGAAGAATTTAAAATGATACTATTTGTAGATGATATACTACATATAGAAAATCCTAAAGATTCCACCAAAAAATTATTATAAGTAATAAATTCAATAGAGTGGCAGGATACCAAATTAATAATCAGAAATTTGTAGCATTTCTCTGCACTAACAATGAGATCTCATAAAGAGGAATAAAAAATAACACAATTTATAACTGCAACAAGAAGAATAAAATACATCGGAATAAACTTAAAGAGGTGAAAGACCTTTACTCTGAAAACTGTAAAACACTGATGAAAGAAATTGAAGATGACACAATGAAATGGAAATAAATTCCATGCTCATGGATTGGAAGAATTAATATCATCAAAATGTCCATATTACTCAAAACAATCTACAGATTCAACACAATCCCTACAAGATACCAACACCATTTTCACAAAATGAGAACAAGTAATATTAAAATTTTTATAGAACCACAGAAGACACTGAATATCCAAAGAAATCCCAGGAAAGAACAAAGCTGCAGATATCACAATTTGAGATCTCAAGATATACTCTAAAGCTACAGTAATCAAACAGTATGATACTGACACAAAAAATAAACACATATATCAATGGAACAGAAGAGAGAGCCAAGAAATAAGCTCACATTAATATGGTCAGTTAATCTATGACAAAGGAGGTGCACATGTACAATGGGGAAAAGACTATTCTTTCAATAAATGGTGCTGGGAAAACTGTACAGCTACATGTGAAAGAATGAAATTGGACTACTTCCTACCACCATACACCAAAATAAACTCAAAATGGTTTAAGACCTAAATGTGAAACCTGAAACCATAAACATCCTAGAAGAGACATTTTTCCAGATATGTCTCCTGAAGCAAGGGAAACAATAGCAAAAATAAACTATTGGGAATACATAAAAATAAAAAAAGCTCTTGCACAGCAAAGGAAACCATCAAGAAAACAGGGGCACCTGGGTGGCTCAGTCGGTTAAGCATCCAACTTGAGCTTAGGTCATGATCTTATGGTTTGTGAGTTTGAGCCCCATGTCAGGCTCTGTGCTGACAGCTCAGAGCCAGGAGCCTGCTTCAGATTCTGTGTCTCCCTCCCTCTCTCTCCCTGCTACTCTCCTGCTCACGTTCTGTCTCTGTCTGTCAGAAATAAACATTAAAAAAAAAAAACACAAAAAGACAACCTACTCAATGGGAGAAGATATGTGGAGAAAAAAGGAACTCTTGTGCACTTTTGTGGGAATGCAAACTGGTACATCTACTAGAGAAAACAGTATGGAAGGGGGCACCTGGGTGGCTCAGTCAGTTGAGTGTCAGACTTCAGCTCAGTTCATGATCTCATGGTTAATGAATTCAAGCCCCATACCGGGCTCACTGCTGTCAGCACAGAGCCCACTTCAGATCCTCTGTCTCCTTCTCTCTGCTCCTCTTCCACTTGTGCTCTCTCAAATATTAATTAAAAATACTAAAAAAATAAAAGAAACCAGTATGGAGGGTCATCAAAAAATTAAGAGAAATCACATATCAAATAATTCCACTATTGGGTATTTACCCCAGGAAAATGAAAACACTAATTCAAAAAGATATATGCACCTCTATGTTTATTGCAGCATTATTTACAATAGCCAAGACATGGAAACAACCTGTCTATAAGTAGACAAATGAATAAAAAATATGTGGTGTACACACACACACACACACACACACACACACATACTCACACACCCAAGGGAATGCATACACTCACACATACACAATAAACTATATTACACAGCCATAAAGAGATGAGATTGTGCACTTGAGACAATATAGTTAGTTCTAGGGGGTATTTTGCTACTGAAATAATTCAGACCAAGAAAGATAAAATACCATATGGTTCTCCTCATAAACAGAATCTAAAAAATGATTAAACAAACAAAAAGCAGAATCAGAACTATAAATACAGAGGGCAAACTGATGGTTGTCAGAGGTGAGGGATTAGGAATTTGGGCAACATGGGTGAAGGGAAGAAGGAGATACAGGCTTCCAGTTATAGAATAAGTAAGTTACAGGAATAAAAAGCAGATCATAAGGAATTCAGTCAATGATATTCTAATAGTGATGTAACGGGACCAATGATAGCTATACTTGTGGTGAACATAGCCATAAGTATACAATTGTCAAATCACTAAGTTGTACACCTAAAACTAACATGCCACTGTGTGTCAACAACACTCAAATTAAAAATAAAAGTCAGTATAAAAAGTCATTAACAATGATTCCATTAGCATTTATCGCATCTGGAAATATCAATATTAATTTGTATAATAATACATTTGAAATATCAAGTTTTACTATTGGTTTGAAACAAGCAGTATGCGTTTGCAAAAACAGTGTCTATCTATAAAGGAATGTTTGCATTTCTCTCTAAAGGAAGGTATCAACTCTAATTTTACTGTGAAATAAATGTTTGTCATAGGCATCAATACATCAAAAGTTGAAACTCAGCCAACTCTTCTTTTTCATTCCTTTTTCCTTTAATAATCCACAGATTCATTTATTGCTTTTGTAATCCAATCTAAAATACTATAGAAACTACACTAGTAAATTAATGAATAATCATCTGAGATTCTTATATAAAAAGGTAGTGATAAAAGCACTTTGATCAGTAATTTCATTGAGATAGAACACATTCAAATACGTTTAATAACATTTAAACTGTACAGTTTTTCAAGAACATAATGTATTTTTTTTCCTCTGTTCACTATTGCTGTCTAATAGACTTAAAGAAAAGTTACTGGGCTTAAATTTTCAGTTTGTATCCAGTTTGGTTAATATTCCTGATATCAATGTCACTATCTCCCCAGATGTTGACAATGAAATGCTGGCAATAAAGTTGCATTTCTCTCTTTTAAAACATATTTATTAACTTTTCATTTTGGTTTAATTTTTAAAGTTTTTATTTAAATTCCAGTTAGCTACCATGCATTGTAATATTGGTTTCAAGTGTACAATATAGTGATTCAAAACTTTCATACAATTCCTGGTGCTCATCAAAGTACACTTCTTAATCCCCATTTCCCTTCAGTGGGCCGATTCTTCCACTATAACTGAATAAACTAGCCAGAATAAACACCTGACCCAAAGAAGTTGATGTAGAAGATTTCTGATTCAAATCACTTTCTAAATGATACAGGATTATTTCATTCCTTAAATAGATACTTATATGTAACAACAGTTTTGGAATTTTGGAGTTTATATGAAAGTAATTAGAAATTTGTATTGTAAGCTCTTTTCAATTATATGATCATTAACTACACAAATCAAGATGAATAAAACCGAAATCACCTTGGGGTCATTTGCCTAAACTTTTTACTTTACTGGATACATCTAACTTTTTTGCACATATATTTTTAATTTCCTAAGTTTGGCTTGAGAAATAAAACTGTGGGTAAATCTGAATAAAATTATTCCAAAATTTTAAGTTTTTATCTTGTAAAAAACAGATACAGTCTATCAACGATGTACTCATATTGTTATCTTTGCCCATTATAAGAGTGAAAAATAACACTATGAGTAAACAGTGTTCATTTACAAAGATTATTTCCTTTAGAACTTTTCCTCTGGAATCATTGAACCTTACCTTTCTAAATTATTCTCAAAACTTTTGCATTCAAATGCATTAGATTTAATTTGTCTATTACAATTTTATCAACCATTTAGAATTAATCTATTCTCTAAGGTAATTTTTTACTTCTACCATCACCAGGAGAGTTACGATAGTCTGAATATTGTTTCTTTCAATTTATGTTGCTGAGGATTCCAATGTCAGGTATGGAGAATTCAAATACAACTCCTTTATTCATGAGCCCAGTCAAAGATGGCCTTAAATTCAAAGCATCTAGTACTGTAAACATACATCTGTTGCCTTTGTATTTTGAAATTGAGCAACAGGATGTACTGTATATGTCTATATTCAGTTAAGGAAAATTCACAGCAAAGTAATTTTTATAGTCCATTATCATATTCCATAAGAAATTAGCAATCTTCACATAAAATAATTGAGCATATGAAACAGCTAATAACTGGTTTGGAAAAGTAAGTTTTGAGCCACTTCTCAAGTAAGCAGTAAAATTGTGTGTGTGTGTGTGTGTGTGTGTGTTCCATCAGAGTGAATGAAACAGAAAATTCAGATGTCACCAATGAATCTTCAATATAAAGCACACACAAATGTCATGCCTTCCATTAGGTTTCCTTCCAAAAGGAGAAATGGACGTGTAGTTTACTTTGAGTAGGACAAAGGAACCTGAAGCCGTGTTTGCTTTAGTAATGCAACTCTCTTTCCTGCCTCTCTGCCCCACTTCCTCTCTTCTCTCCTTCCCTCCCTTCCTTCCTTCCTTCTTCCTTTCATTTCCTCCTTCTTTCCTTCCTTCCTTCCTTCCTTCTTGGACCAAGCGCTTACCAAGTTTCTACCATTTACTAAATACTACGCTGTACAAAAAATAAAAAAGTCTGTCCTTAAAATACTTCTTATTCTATATTATGAGCTTTATAACTGAAATGCCAATAAGACAAGTATTATTTTCTAAATTAGTTCATGGGTTTTAAAATATTACTGTTAAATTTTAGCCTTGACTTTGTTAAGGTAAAACAGACATTAAATAACAGGGGCAGAATTTAAATACTTCTACCTGGACTTAATTATGTGAAATACTCTAAAGGTCTGTGTTTAAAAAAAGAGCTAACTAAATTATAATTGTTAAATTTCCAGATATCTTCAGGTTTCTATCATTATGATAAACAGTAATAAAAATGTATGTAGCATTCATGAAAATTTAGTCGGTTTTCCAAAAATATTTGCCTAGGTAATATCTGTATTATGAGACTATTTAATGACTATTTACATAATTTATATAAATAAATTTATATAAAGACTAATTAATGTATTTCAAAATCAAACATAAATATATGGAAATAATGTTAGATTAGAAAAACAGTAGTTGCAGATCATGCTGTATAAATTTTATTCCATTATAAAAAAAAAAGAATATAAAAGACTACTTCTAGGAGCAATTCAGGGTAGTAGCATAAGAGAGACTACAAACTAAATCAGGTTCTGTTGCCCCATGAATAACCTGAGCAGGATTATGGAACAAAAATAAATATATAAATGCTACGATAAGTATAAAAAGTTTCTTTGTGTAAATACATCTCATTGATCTTAAAATCAATGGTGAAATAAATCATGGATGTGTTCTATAGCCACAACTTTGCTGGAGTACTAAAGCTTTTTTGGTTTAGTTTAGTTTTGTTTTTGGGTTTGTATGTCTGGTTTATTGATTAGGAATATCAACTTGTAGCAAATAGTGGAGTGACTGCTATAAATGGTTTTATCCTTCTCTCATTTTCCTCTTCCTGTTAACATCACTATGCTCTTTTTTAGATACTTTCTTAATCTTTAATTATTGCTCTATAATTGTCCCTGGGGGAAAACATCTGCTATTGCCTACTCATCTTTTTTTCTCTGTTGCCTCAGATTCCCTGTGGACTATATTATATCTTGTTGACATTGCATTTTCTAGTTGCCTTTGATGGCTTTCTACCCCAAGGGTCCCACACAGATCATAATATTTAGCTGCCTCATTTCCTATGGCAATTATGACATTTTTCTTTCTATGTTACCATATTTTTGGATTCATAAAATTATTTTAATGAATGAGAACTATCAAATCATTCTACTTTGGTATTTTTGTTCTTTTAATAATTTAAAATAATGAAATGCCTCATATGGCTTCTAGTAATATTTAGTGGCATCCTGATTTTTCAATGTCTTTTATAAATCAATTATTTAAATTAATTTATATTATTAAATGTAAGGATAATCATAAGTTTCTTTTCTTGAATTCCTTTTGAAAATATAAATTATTCTTTCTAAAATAAAAATTTATATGTCTACTAAAATATTAATTTACTAAAATTCAAATCGAATATTTATGATAACTCTACTCCTTGTGCATATTTCATAGTAACATAAAATTGTAATTAAGGTTATTTTACGTTCGTATGATAAAACTTTATTTTATAATAAAATGTGATTTGTTTAAACAATTATATTAATTATAAATATATTATGAAATATAATGTTATAAAATAATCTACATCAGATTGTAATGTTAATTATCACTATAATTTTCTCAAAAATTATTTTGAGTTAACCAGGGATTTAAAAGTATGATTGAATTATTTTAATACTATCCATTATTTATTTATTCCTTTATGTTTCTATAGAGACAATTTCTTCTTTTTAATATACGTTATTTATTTATTTTTGTTTATTTATTATTGAGAGAGACAGAGTGTGAGTGGGGGAGGGGCAGAGAGAGAGGGAGACAGAATCTGAAGATGACTCTGGGCTATCAGCATAGAGCCCCACACGGGGCTCGAACTCACCTACTGTGAGACCATGGCCCCAGCCGAAATCAGACACCTAACCGACTGAGCCACCCAGTAACCCCTATATATTTATTGTTTAGAGAGAATGTGTATGCACATGCACAGGGGAGGGATAGAGAGGGGGTGCGTAGGGAATCCAAAGTGGGCTCTGTGCTGACAGCAGAGAGCCTGGTGTGGATCTTAAACTCACAAACCATGAGATCATAACCCGAGCAGAAATCGGATACTTAACCAACTGAGTCACCCTGGTGCCCCTTATAGAGAATATTTCTATATGTATATTTTATATCTAGGTCAGAAGTATAATTATTGAAGTTTAAAAGGTAAGAACTGAGTGATATAAATTATTTATATTACTAATTAATCTATGTAATTTTTGTCCTCATCTTCTATCAAGCAATTTTACCTGTCTGATCTTTTCTAATAAAAATCTCTTTTAATTCATGGTATTTTGCCAATCTTAGCCCACTTTATACACATTTTCCCTTTAAATCTCAGTCTAATCAACATTTGTACAGAAATACTTCCTTGTTAAGACACTGTCAGTCCCTCATGTTATAGGTTATAACCAACCATTATAACAACACTTTTTACAGATGTAATTTTACATCTATTGTGTGATTTTTTTTTTAATGTTTATTTTTGACTGAAAGAGAGAGACAGAGTGCAAGCAGGGGAGGGGCAGAGAGAGAGAGAGACAGAGACAGAGACAGAATCCAAAGCAGGTTCCAGGCTATGAGCTGTCAGCACAGAGCCGAATGCGGGGCTCAAACTCATGAACCGTGACATCATGACCTGCAGTTAGACACTTAACCAACTGAGCCACCCAGGCGCCCCTGTGTGATTTTTCGGTAACATATATTATCCCCCAGACACAAAACTATAAGCTTCTTATGTAAAATAATCTACTATTCATTCGTTCATCAATTTCTCTTTATTATGATGTATTTCCTGTGCCTAAAACATAGCAGCTGTTCAATAAGTACTTGATAAAAGTACATGAGATAAGATAAAGAATGGCATTATCATTGTTTCACAAGTTAAAAATTTTAGTGATTGTTTTGTGTTTGTGCTTGGTCCTTTGCATTCTCATATATTTTTTGAATCAGCCTGTCAATTCTTTCAAAACAGTCTGTTGGGATTTCTATCTGGATTCTTTTAGTTCTCTGGGTCAATTGGCAGAGAACTGACATCCTAACAATATCAAAACATATAGTCAACAAATTGGTAAATTTGCCTTTATTTAAGTCTTTATTTTTTTCCAGCAGTATTCACAGTTTTTAGAATACAGTCCAGGAACATGTTTTAAATTTAATCCTAAATATTGTTATACTATTTTAAATGGCATTATAATGTTATATTCCAGTTATTATTATTGCATAAAAGTATAATAGATTTTTTTAAGATTTTATTTTTAAGTAATCTCTACATCTAATGTGGGGTTTAAACTCATAATCCTGAGATCAAAAGTCTCATGCCCTACTGACTGAACTAGCCAGGCACCTCTAAAATTACAAATGATTCTTCCATATGGAACTTTGCTACACTTATCAATCCTAACAGTGCCTTACTGTAGATTTTTTAGAGTTTTCCACATAAAAGTTCACATCTAATCTAGAAATCCCACTTCTGGGCATATATTAAAAATAACTGAAACCTGGGTCTTGAAGAGATATTTGCACACCCATGTTCAGTGTGACATTATTCACAATAATGAAGAGGTGAAAGTAGCCTAAGTGCCAACCAATGAATGAATGGATAAACATGTGTTGTATATACATAAAAGGAATATTATTCAGTCTTAAAAAAGAAGGGAATCCTATCACTTGTGACAACGTGGATGAACCTAGAGACATTATACTAAGTGAAATAAGTCAAAAGTAGAAAGACAACTACTACAGGATATCAATTATCTGAGGAATCTAAAATAGCCAAACTCATAGAAGAGAGTAGAATGATGTTTTCCAGGGGCTAGGGGAAGGTATTAGTCAAAGGGTATAAGGTTTCAGTTACACAAAATGAGTACATCCTAGAGATCTGCTATATAGCATAGACACTGGAGTTAAAAACACTGTATTGTATATTTAAGTTCACTTAAGTTTATTTAAATGTGCTAAGAGGGTAGATCTTAAGTGTTCCTAGCATACATATCATCATCATCATCATAGTAATAGTAATAATAAAGAGGGTGAGAAACTTTTGGTGGTGACAGATATGTTTATAGTATAGATTATAGTGGTGGTATCACAGATGCATATATGCTTTTTTTCCAAAATCTTCTAATTGTGTTCATTAAATATGCACAACTTTTTGTATTTCAATCATTCCTCAATAAATTGGTTTTAAAACCATACAAAGTAGTAGCTATCATTTTTAAAGACTCTTAGTGTAACCTGAAGAAAAATAAAAATAAGGGTCATGTTATTTGTGAGTTGTATTTCATACTTTCTAACATCTATATATTTTATTTCTTCATTTTGACTTATTGAAATAGATAAAACCTTCAGTACAGTATTAAATAAAAGAGGTGAGAGTGAATACTTTCTTGGTTGTAATCTTAGAGGGAAGTCTATTTTTTTTTCAATATATGAAATTTATTGTCAAATTGGTTTCCATACAACACTAGAGGGAAGTCTTTAATCCTTCATCATTAAATATGACATGAGTTGAAGATTTTCCAAAGTGTTCTTAATCAGGTTATTTGTTTGTTTATTAGCGATCCAGGGAACAGTAAATGCCAATGCCCTGGGGAAGCAAAATGTTTGCACTGTAAAACAGAAAGAAATCCAGATGGGACTGGAATATAGCAGATGTGACAGGAGATGAGTTTGTAGAAGTTATCAGGACCTGATAATATTGGGCATTGCGGGTCATGCTAAGGGTTTTTTTTCTCTTTTCTTTTTTTAATTCAGGTATAATTGACATATAACCTTATATTAGTTTCAGGTGTACAACAAAATACTATTATATATTGCAAAGTGATCACGACAGTAAGTCTAGTTAACATCTGTCACCATACATAAACTTTTAACTCTGTATTTACTATATGTTTTCTTGTGATGAGAATTTTTAAGATTTAATCTCTCAGTAACTTTTCAAATATGCTATGCAATTTCACTCATTTTGTCCACTGTTCACCCTCTCTCTTGCAACCATGAATCTGTTCTCTGTAACTATGAACTTGGTGTTTTTTCCTTCTTTTTTTTTCTTTTTTATATTCCACATAAGTGAAATAATGTGATATTTGTCCTTTCTGACTTATTTCACTTAGCAAAATGCCTGAGAACCATCCATTTTGTTGCAAATGATAAGATTTTATTTCTTTTTTATGACCAAATAATATTCCATTACCCCCCTACATATATGTATGTATGTGTGTGTGTGTGTGTGTGTGTATATATATATATATATATATACACACACACACACACACACATACATACATATATTCTTTATTAATTTATCTACAGATAGATTATTTTCATATCTTGCCTATTGTAAATGATGCTACAATGAATATGGGGATGCACATATCTTTTTGAATTACTGTTTTCATTTTCTTCAGTTATGTACCCAGAAGTGGAACTACTAGATCATATGGTGGCTCTATTTTTAATTTTTTCAGGAACTTCCATAGTGTTTCCTATGGTGGTTGTATCAATTTATATTCCCACCAATAAAATGCCTTTTCCTTTATCAGAAACTAGTGATAAACTCTGGAAATTGCTTTTCTTATATCTTGTGAGATAGTTAAAAGATTTTGCTCCTTGATATTTTTTAATGTTATAAACCATATTGACTAATAGAAAATGTTAAAACATGCTTTCATTGCTAACCAAAAAAAAAAATCAACTTGATCATGATATATTACATTTTATATTTCTGAGGTTGATTAATTAATATTTTGTTAAACCTTGTCATGTCTATGTCCTTGTGGATACTGGTCTGTAGGTTTTGGTAATGTCTGTCAGATTTTAGTATCAGGGTTACAGTAGCTCATGAGTTAGAACATTTTCCTTCTCTTTAATATTCTGAAAAAGTTGCTTAAAATTGATATTTTTTCATAAATAATATAATTTACCAGTTATTTTCAGTGTAGTTTTCTTTCTACAAATGTTTGTAATTATTAATTCAATTTTTCAGGATACATGGGGAATTTCAGATTTTCTCTTTCTTCAAATATATCTTTGAATGGCTTTATGTATTTTAAGGAATTTGTATATTGTACTTTCCCAGATTCTCTGACATAAAGTACTATATAATATTTACTTATCATACTTTTAGGTCTATTGGTTCTATAGTGATACACCAATTTTCATTCCTCTGCTTTTTTCAGTCTTCGCTATCTCTCTTGATCAATTGTCATAAGCTTTATTGAATTAATAAAATAATGCAATTTTCATTTAATTGTTTTTCCTATTGTTTTAAATGCTTCTTCATTTAAAAAATTTTATTTGGATTTCCACTCATCTTTATGATTTCGTTCTATTATTTACTTTTCATTTAAGTTGATCTTATCTTTCACACTATTAGAAGTTCAGGAACCTTAGATCTTTGATGTTAAATGTTTCTTATTTTTTTGTTAGGTATTTAAAGCTGCAATTTAAAGAGTCAAATTATTTTATGATTTTTAAAATTATTTAACTTCTAAACTGAGTTCACTTGCATCTTTCTCTTTTCAATGTTCCTTGGAAAAACTCAGTGGTTTATTATGACAAATGGTTTTTAAAATATGCTCATCAAGTTAACAAAAAGTAGAAATCTTATTAGGTTTATTTTCCACAGTAGTATTTCTGCATTTTTAATATATATTAATTATTTTATTCCAAGGATTTCCTTTTTTAATTGCTAATTATGCATATTCATTTATCACTCATCAAGATTATACTTCCTTCTTGGTTATAACCACTTATTCTCAATTGGATTTCATAAATATTACCTGTTATCTTTAAATCATGTTCACAATTAATAGTATGTTTTTCTTCTCTAATCAAATTGGGTAAAACTTTTAGAACACTTTGGGAATCATTTTGCTTTATTTCCAACTTTAATGCAGTAATTTCTCCATTTCCTACCTAAATTTTAGACAGTTAGGCTTTATCACAGTAAGGTAATGGTGATTGTTAAGAATGCTGTTACTCATTCCCATCTGAATAATGCAGCTAATGTGCTTATACTACATTTTCTTTTTATCTTCCCAAATTCTAATAGTATGAATGATTAGGATTTGTGTTGCCAACAAACAGGGTACTAACCTCCACTTTACTATTAGTTTGTTCTTGGTGAAATATTCTCTTTCTTGAACAACTTTCTTGAGTGTTATTGTGCACCGTTCCTAACAAAATGTAAAGAACTTAGAATAAAATCATTTAGTGTGTCCCTGTTGAACAAAGGTAAACTTTCATTGATTTTTCTGTGAGATAAATATGCCTTATTGAATATGAACCAATTTTCACCTCTTATACTCCAGATTTCATCTGTAAAAACATTTCTTCAGGAAAGCCTTTCACAACTCTCAAGTTTAACTTCTATTTCACAGTGATTTGTTCTTATTGGACTTTAAACATGAGAGCGCACTGCAAACTAGCGAATTTAAAAGCACTTATGCAAATAATATTTATAGTATAAAGCTCAGGAGTGCAAAATCCAGGTTCTAATCTGTTCACCATTTATTACCAGTAACTAGGAGACTTTTTAAAAGTACTTTTTAACTGAAAGACAAATGAAGTAATTCAGTGTCATGCATTGCTCCTGAGAATCTCCCTATCTCTTCAAGCTTTACATGACTTGAATAATAAATGCTCAGTGGTTTAATATATCAATTCCTAAGCACATGGGCTTTGCTTTTAGAGACTGTATTTTACTACTACACTGAAGAAGAAAAGATTGGTGCTAATGACCTTGACAATCTCAAAGATTAATTCTTGGGCAGGTGTGATTATACACTTGGATTTCCAGTCTATACAAACCATTAGACCCTAACATTAGAAAAGAGTAGTGTGAGAAAAAGAGCTTCTGAGTTGCTGATCTTATAGTGGTTCAAGTGCACAATGTGTAGAAAATATTACTGTGTTTTTAAGTCCAGTTCAAATTAGGGTTGCACTTAGTGGCTTTTACAGGGAATCCCTACGGGTCACTGTGAATGTTTATTCTATGTGTATATATTTTAAAATCCAAGACACAATGAAACAAAACCCTGGCAGAGTCTAAGAATGGAAAGATTGCACCAGATTCTCATGGATGATGATATTATAATCCACTCCAGCACAGTTGTAAATTTTTTCCACAATTTTATCAGATGGTTAAATATTATCTTCTATTGCATGTTAGACAAAAAGAAAATTAGATATAAGATTAAAACTAACATGAAAGTTTTCCTGAAATGAAAACAAACTATTTTTATTTATTTTTAGCGAAGTTTTTGGTGTATATGTGTAAGTGGCTGTGTGTTTATGAATGGGGGCATGTTCATACACTAAGAATCTGGATAACTGGCATGATAAACATTATCTGGATGATGATGATAACATATTTTTATTACTGAATTTAAATAAAATGTAACCAAATATGAATACTACAAATTAAAAATAATATCCATACTTATATTTTTATATGCTCATCTTCTTTTTTAGGTAAAGCCTACCCCTATATAATTTCTGATTGCTATTAACTCTTATTTGTTATTTATTCAGTAAATTTGATGTGTAACACTGTGTAGTTTTAAGGTATACAATGCATTACTTTGATATATCTATATATCGTAATATGATTGCTGATGTAATGACATTTATCATACTACATAATTATAATACAATATTATTGTCTATACTCATCATGCTGTGCTTCAGATCTCTGGCTTATTTACCACTTATTACAAGTTTGTACTTTTAATCATTATCTCTCTGACCCCCCCCCATCCCCTGGCAACCACCATTTTTTGTTTTTTCTAGGTTTAACTTCTTAAAATTGCACATGTAAGTGATATAACACAGTACTTGTATTTTTCTGACTCATCTCACTTAGCATAATATGCTCATGTTTCATTTATGTTGTCTCAAATGGGAAGATAACTTCCTTTCTTATGGCTGAATAATATTCCATTGTGTGTACGTATCATATCATTTTTACCCATTAATCTATTAATGGGCATTTGGGTTATTTCCATTCATGGCCATTAGAACAATGCTGCAATAAATACAACAGTGCATATATCATACTCAAATACTGTTTTCATTTCCTTTGGGGATATAGCCAGAAGTGGCATTGCTTGATTCCATGGTACATCTGTTTTTAATGTTTGAGAAACCTCCATATTGTTTTCCATTATGGCTGGACCAATATACATTCTTACTAGCATTGTATAAAGATTCCCTTTTCAGTACATCCTCTTCAGCCTCAATTCTGTGGTTTTCTCAATGATACCCATTCTAACAAGTATGAGGTGATACTGTGATTTTGATTTGCATATCTATGATTAGTGATGCTGAGCATCTTTTCATGGGTCTGTTAGCTATTTTGATGTCCTGTTTGGAAAAATATTTAGCTCTTTCTGACCATTTTTTAATCACATCATTTTGTTGTTATCAAGTTGACTGAGTTCTTTATATATGGGGGATCTTAACTGTTTATCTGACATATGGTTTGAAAAAACCTTTTTCTCATTCTGTAGGTGGTATTTCCATTTTGTTAATTGCTCTTTTTGCTGTACAGAAGCTTATGAGTTTGAATGATCCCCATTTGTTAATTTTTAATTTTGTTGTTTGTGCTTTTGGCACCATGCTGAAAAACTTATTGCCAAGACCAATATTAGTTAAGTTTCTTCCCTCCTTTTTCCTATAGGGGTTTTTAGGTCATATTTTATGTTTAGGTGTTTTATCCATTTCAAATTAGTTTTTGTGAGTAGTGTGAGATAGGTTGGGGTCCAATTTTATTATTCTACATGTGTTGTCCACTTTCCCCAGCACCATTTATTGAAGGGACTATCCTTTCCCCCTTGAGTATTTTCAGCTCCTTGTTGAATACTAGTTGACTGTATATGCTGGAGTTTAATTGTGAACTCTCTATTCTGTTACACTGGTCAATGTGTCTATTTTTGTGCCAGTACTATAACTGTTTTATTACTGTGGCTTTGTAGTATAGTTTGAAATCTAGAAGCATTATATTGCTGGCTTTGTTCTTTTTTCTCAGGATTCCTTTGGCAATGCAGGGTCTTTTGTAATTCCATACAAATTTAGGATTGTTTCTTTTATTTACTCTTTCAACTGTAAATTCTATGAAATTTACAGAGATAAGTTACACTAATAAAAATTTAGTGTCTTAACTTAATTCAATGTATCCTTTTTTTCTCTGGATGAGAGAGAGAGAGAGAGAGAGAGAGAGAGAGAGAATGAGAATGAGTTGGGGAGAGGGACAGAGGAAGAGAGAGAATGTTAAGCAGGCTTCACACTGAGTACAGAGCCCAACATGGTGCTTGATCCTATGAACTTGGGAAAATCATGACCTGAGCTGAAATCAAGAGTTGGATATTCAACTGACTGAGCCTCCCAGGCACCCCTAAATGTATTCTAAATATAAAATACAAGTATATTTCAAACACCGAGCAAAAAATAAATGATATAAAATATAGCAATAATTTCATATTCATTGAATGTTGAAATTAAAATATTTTGGATATGTGTTAAATAAAATAGATTTTTAAAATCAATCCCACCTATTTCTTTCTCCTTTAATAAATATGGCGACTGAAAAAGTTAAAATTGCATGTGTATTTCACTTATATTTCTATTACTTGGCTTAACTGACCCAGTTGTGTGTGTAGGCAAGTTTTCTAGGTGTTTAATTCTCAATGGTTTATCTGTTTGATAAACCATTCGTGATTGCTGAGATGCCTTCCACAAGATAATACGTATTATATAAAAATACTGAGCAAAAATGTTTAATTTATTGCAGAATATGGTTATTGCCAATAAATAAATTTAACCAAAGGTAAATTTTAAAAGGGTAATATTAAAAACCCATTTCACAAATATAACTAATAGCTAAGAATTATATAATTTATTGACTTATTAATGACAAAATTTGAGAAAATTTCAACTTAATGCAAATGTTCACAGTTTTATTTTCAAACTAAATATAAGCACTATAAGACAGAATAAAAATTATTAATTTTTTATAAATCTCTGAGAATATTCACTATCAAGCTACACATGAATAGCTTCCTATTTTAGTCTTCCATACTTGGCAGAGATATCCATAGATATACCTTAGGGATATCGTCATCTTTTTCAATGATACAATTTACATAAAACACCTCTGAATCAATTTTGATATACTTTGTATAATTGTGGGATGTGTAATATTATGCAATATATACAGAATTTTTATACATTTTCAACATAACTCTGCTTTTATAGACCATACATCATATATAAATGGCAAAAATGTGAGAAAAATAAAAGCAAAGATGTGAAAAGTTATTTTATAGCGTGCATATATTTTTGTGTCTCTGAGTGAAATTCCAGACTTGTATTAAAGACGTAAATGTTTGAAACGCTGAAGAAGAAGGATTCATTGTTGTGAAAGACAAGTTATATATCTATTAATGTATAGTAATTATATAAGAGTGGAATGCTCAACTTGAAAAATGTTAACCTTCACAACTGAGGTACATGGTCTTATGTTAATTTTCCAGTCACCTGTTGCCATTACTGAGTTTTATCCATGACCTACACACTTTTCCCAGTTTTTCTTATTAAAAATGGATTTTAAATGTATGATAAGACATGAATACAAAGTCATTCTTTGATTGACTTTAAGCACATTAATATAACTAAGCTAAAATTTGCAAATTTTTGTTAGCATTAAAATTTATAAAGTACCTTTTTATAGTTCCTTTCACTAGGGTACATACAACATCTATATCAAATTTGTATTGCTAATTCAAGACTAATTTAATCTCCAAACCTACAATGAATCTTGGCAAGCCACATAAATAGATTAATTGACTGAACGTTAGAAATATTTTTTTGCTTTTGTGACATTATTTAGAAAGCAAGAAAAGACAGTGACAGTCAATTACCATAATTAAATTTGTATTATTAATATATTACCCTTCATTAATTATCTACTGATATGAATATATTTTGAATTAGAAACAAAATCTAACATTTAAAAGAAACTTGCTTTCTTCAACAGAAAGAAGTTTCCAAATATAATAAAGACACCATGAGTAAATCTCTTCTGAAATACCTTGTTTTAATAACAGATTCACTGAAAATCTCTTTTCCCCTGCAAAGCTCTCTTAAGTGTTCAGGCTTTGAATTAGGTATGGTAAAATGAGAAACCAAGTGAAAACAAGTTCCTGTCCCAAATCTTTTATCTCTCAAGGTTGTATCATTCTTTCAAGGTAGGCGTAGGAAGGCAATGTTCGCCAATAAGACACTATGGGCCACTAGGGATATAATATTGGCCAAAACACAAAAAAGAATTTTTCCTTCATGAAGCATAGATCAACCATTGAGACCACAATTACATTTAACATATGACACATATAGCGTATAAATTGTGATAAGTAAAATGCATGAGAGCATATGACATGGAAACTCCTATGTAAAAGAAACACCTAAAATAGTGCAATACCACACTAGTGCTTGTTTTGTGTTATGCGATATTGTAAAATATATTCTTTTATCAATTATTAAAGAGTATCAGCATGCATTTTTATTTGTGAATATATCTTTTTATAGTCTTAAAAAACAACTGTTGTTAATGTAGATTTTTAATTATAGTTCTTCCTATCATCTTTTTCTTTAAAAATGTTTTTTATGAAGACATTTTACACTATGTATATTAAAATATATGAATGCAATGTCTTTTCATTTATTTCAGTTTTGAATACCAAAAGCAAAGAAAATCCTCACTGGCTTTTTATCTCCTTAAGATAATAAAGGGAAACAAATACAAAACACTTTCTGTCAAGCTATCAGCCTTCTTTTCAACTGTCAATGTGCAACTACAACTAAATGTGCAACCACAACTAAGAGGAATCAAGAAGCAGAGTTAGTTGCAGAACTCTGCATTGGATTTGCATAACAACTAAAACTCTTTTGTGGAGCTTATAACATGATAGGAAAATATCAGCCATGGTCAATAGTGAGAAGCAATGAAAACTGGTTGCTTTCACAAGTTTTTAGCATAGACCCAACATTGTAGTATGAAGGGGAAAAGAATTAATACAAATATATTTTACATTGGCAGATATTTTATTTATTTTTAAAAATAATTTATTTACTTATTTTAATATTTATTTACTTTTTGAGAGAGAGAGAGAGAGAAAGAGACAGAGCATGAGCGAAGGAGGGGCAGAGAGAGAGGGAGACACAGAATCTGGAGCAGACTCCAGGCTCTGAGCTGTCAGCACAGAGCCCTACGCAGGGCTGGAACTCAGGAACCCTGAGATCATGACCTGAACTAAAGTTGGACGATCAACTGACTGATCCATCCAGGTGTCCCTATATATCTAATTTTCATCATAAAATATGCTTAATCTTCCCTCCATGTTCTAGATTATAAATGTAGAATATTCAGGAATACTGAAAATCATATTATCTTGTCATATTCATTACAAGATGGAGTGATTTTTATATATTTTTATTTTCACTGCTCTACTCCTAGCAACTAGAAGAGCACCCAGCTTAAAACAGAATTAATAAACATCTGTTTTTTTTTAAATATTTATTTATCTTGAGAGAATGCATGTGCATACCAGTGGGGTAGGGGTAGAGAGTGCATGTGGGCACCAGCGGGGGAGGGGCAGAAAGAGAGGGGGAGAGACAGAGAGTGTATGTGTGCACCAGCAGGGGAGGAACAGAGAGAGAATCCAAACAGGCTCCCCGTTGTTAGAGCAGATTCCCATCAGGGCTCCATCTCATGAACCTTGATCATGACCTGAGCTGAAATCAAGAGCCAGATGCTTAACAGACTGAGCCACCCAGGTGCCCCAATAAACATCTGTTGAATTATTATAGTACAAAACATATAAAAGAATGGTAATTATCTCACATAAAACCCTGACTCCTTTAATCTCTACTAATCATATTCCCTACTAATCATAATCCCTGAGTCAGTCATATTTAAATTGCAGTATATAGGTTTCCAACTTTTCCTTTACATATACACATAGAAATTACATGGATGGTTTGTTTTTCCATAATCATAAAAGCTATCTAATTTTTCTCTAAGTTGATTTTCCCTGATTACTAACGCACCTGAGCAAATTACCATGTTATCAGCATTTTTTTACGATTCTATAAATTTCCTATTCATATGTTTTTCCTATCTACTATTGGATATTTTATATTTTTATTGCTTATAAATTTGTAAAAGCTACTTGGTATATGCATTACAAACATATTTTTTCCAACTCTATTACTGCTGCTTTGATTTTTATAAATGGCATACACTAATTTCCAAACATACAAAAAAGCGTCACATAATTAAGTGTATCTATCTCTTAACTAAGAAATCTCCACAATTGGTCTCATCATATATTAACATCTCACATGTATACTTGGATCTATTTCTGGATTAGCTAACTAATCTACTATTATGCCAAAACTATTTTTGCTACATCACAGAGGCTGTCTCTTCACTTGTTCATCTTGATTATAATTTCCTTGACTTTTTCAAACCTTTTGTTATTCTGATAAACTTCAAAGTTATTCTGCACAACTAAAAAATAAAATATTGGGATATGGGTTGTAATTACTGATATTTAAATATTGATATACAAAGAAACAATAATATATGAAATTAAATCTTCCTAAACAAAGAATATGGCATTTTTCCTTTTATTTTCACATCTTGTTTTCTATTCCCCAATACAGTATAATAGGTGTTTGCATCTTATATCTGGGCATTTTATATGTTGAAAGAGCATTTTCCCCATTTTATTTCAATGTATTTGTTGCTATGGAGAAACACTAGCTATTGATTTTTGCACATTTAACTCAATACAGAATATATCTCTATAGAGATATTGTCAATATTCTCAATAGAGAATACAAATTATACAAATTTATCTCAAATGTTGATCTATACTTTAAAATTTATCTTTACAATATTTTAGCTTTCTAGCATATACAAAACTTACTGTGGAAACTGAAATGATACTTCTCTCCAAGTACATTACTTCATTACATGAAATTATAACTTTGTCAATCATAAATAATAATTTTAACAGTAAGAATTACTCTCTATTACCTAAGTTTATTAAATTAACTTTAGTGTGTTCTTCCTTTGAAAGGACATTTTCTTTTTATTTTTAAAGTGGCTTTTATAAAATATTCCTTATATTCCTATCTTACCTTTTGAAGGAGGACACTTACTAAAGATTAGCAAATGACTTTTTAACATTCATAGGTATGGCCATTTGTCTTATTTTAACTTCTTATAGGAAAAACTGTGTCAATAAATTTTATACTACCAGATTATTATTAAAATCAAGAGATGAATACTAAGTTGTCAGAATTTGGTATTCTTAGTTATGTTACTCAATTTTTACATTTTATTTAGAATAGCCTGCATACTTTTTTGTGGAGCTTGTCATATATTTCCACTACTTTTAAAAATAACTTGGGGTTACTGAATCTTTTTTTTTCCTTCAAGATTTTATTTAGATTCAGGTTGGTTAACATACAGTTTCAGGTGTAGTATTTGGTGACTCATCACTTACATACAACACTCAGCATTCATCACCACAAGTGCCTTCCTTAATACCCATCACCTATTTAACCCATCCCACTTTCCACCTCCCTTCCAACAACCCTCAGTTTGTTCTCTATATTTGGTTGCTCTCAGTTTGTTAAGAGTCTGTTTCCTGCTTTGCTTCTCTTTTTTTCATATGTTCATCTGTTTTGTTTGTTAAATTCCACATGAATGAAATCATATGGTGTTTGTCTTTTTCTAATTTTGCTTAGCATGAGACTTGCTAGCTCCACACATGTCCTTGCAAATGGCAAGATTTCATTCTCTTTTTATGATTAATATTATATATATGTATATATAATATATATTTATTGTATTATACACACACACACACACACACACACACACACTGCCTCTCCCTTATCCATTTGGGCTTTTTTCATAATTTTTCACAATTTGGCTATTGATAACGCTGCCATAATCATTGGGGTGCATGTATCCCTTTAAATCAGTATTTTAGTATCCTTTGGGTAAATAGCTAGTAGTGCAATTGATGGATCATAGGGTGGTTCTATTTTTAATTTTTGAGGAACCTCCATACAGTTTTCCAGAGTAGCTGCACCAGTTTGCATTCACACCAACAGTGTAAATGTTGCCCTGTCCCTGCATCTTTGCCAACACCTGTTGTTTCCTGTGTTGTTAATTTTAGCCTTTCTGATTTCACCTATTCCTTTTTATTTTAAATTGTTTTTAAAAACATGGAATTGCATGATTTTTAAGAAGTTGTGTGGGAACTCAACTACTGATAATGCCATTATAATGTCAGATATTTAATCATATTTCTAATGTCACCTGTGACAATTGCTCACTCAATGGAATTAATTTGAATAAATTATATTACACTTTGACATTTCAAGTTCTTCTAAATTTTAGTGAGATATAGACTATATGTAAACCTGAAAGAAAAAAATCTCTAATAATCGTTAAGAATTATAAAATTCTTTGTATCACATAAAACAAAAACAAAAGAGTGCCTGGTTGGTTCAGTCAGTTAAGCATCCCACTCTTGGTTTCAGCTCAGATCATGATCTCATGGTTCATGAGATCAAGCCCTGCATTGGGCTCTGCACTCACAGGACTGAGCCTGCTTGGGATTCTCTCTCTCCTTCTCTCTGCCACTCCACTGCTCACAAGGGTGCTCTTTCTCTCAACAGAAATAAACATTTAATAAAAATTAAAAAAAAATGACAATAGAAACTGGTCCCATTTTAAATAGAAATTTAAAGAAGTAAGGTTTTAACAACTGTCTGTGCATTAATATTCCCCATAAATATTTGGACTTTTCAGAAGCTTGAACTTACCTCATCTTTAACCTAGTCGATCAGAATCTGCAAAGTAGACCCAAGGTGATGCTTTCCACACACTTTCTGAAATTCTTCTCCTATAAATAAAATAACACTGGAAATGAGTCAGAAGAAAATGAGTTTTTGTGATACAAAATAATATTAGATTTTTCATACAAATGTGCAAACATTTACAATGCAAATCCAATAAATATTTAAGCATAGATATGAAAAAATTTATCTATTGCAACCACAATTCAGCTACAATAAATAATAACTTATATGTTTGTAAATGTAGTAGTCTTCAGAATTTATTGGTTATACTCAAGAATAAGTTTCAATTTTACCATTGCTCAGAGAAAGGCATAACTCATTTTAGTGGATCTTTTTCTTTTAACTTTTACATTTTGAATTGTAACACCAAGGGTCAAAGTATAGTTTCTAGGAATTGAAAACTCTCTGTATAAATGTAATCATTTGTAACATATGTAAAATATGTTAACATTAATCCCTGGGAACGCCCTTTCCCAAGGTTAGCTTGAGTTTTTCGTTACTATACTTCCTTGTGAGAGTCTTAGAGCAAAGGCAATGGCATGCATCTTAAAAGCGGTGCCAGTGTGGCATGACCAATGATTGAATATATTTATCTAAGGAAACACCACAGTTACAGAAGCTTATTTGGTAACGAGGGCCACCATTCCCTTCAAATCAGTGAGCCAATATTCCCTAAGCTCTCCAGACAACCTAGGAATCTGTTCTCTATGCCACACTTAGGGTGGAATTCAAAGAGAGATATTTGTATGCAGTAGTGACAAAATCATATTTTTTTTCTAAAGTGGAATTGTTAACCAGTGGAATTGTTATTTTTTGTAAAAATCAATGTCTTGCCATTTTTTTATAAAACATTTCATTTAACACTAGTTTAGCAACCAATTTAAGCTAGGAAGTAATGAATGCAAAAAAAAGTTTTTTTTTAAGTTTACTCACTTATTTTGAGAGAGAGAGAGAGAGAGAGAGAGAGAGAGAGAATGAGTGGGGGAGGGGGAGAGAGAGAGAGAGATGGGGGGGGGAAGGGGGAGAATCCCAAGCAGGCTCCATGCTGTCAGCATGGGACCCAATGTGGGGCTTGATCCCATGAACTGTGAGATTCTGACCTGAGCAGAAATCAAGAGTTGGATGCTTAACTGAGCCACCCAGGTGCCCTATGCAAAAATATCTCTAAAACAATTTGTAAATCAGAATTTTAGACACATTTTCAAGCAGAAATATTACAATAAACTTAATATTAAGTTTATTTCAAAATCTTGTTATTTGATTCTAGAAAATAAATGAAAATACTCTAAGATTTAACCAGCAATTCCAAATTTCTAGATTAATATTGAAGCACTCACTATTTGTAGGAGGGGAAATACTTTTTTTTATGTTTATTCATTTTTGAAACACGCAGAAAGAGAGAGAGCACCTGTATGGGTGGGGTGGAGAGACAGGGAGACACAGAATCTGAAGCAGGCTCCAGGCTTTGAGCCATCAGCACAGAGACTGATGCGGGGCTCAAACTCAGGAACCGCAAGCCCAAGTTGGATGCTCTACCGACTGAGCCACCCACGTGCCCCTTGAAGGGGAAATACTTTTAATTGTATCTTGGCCTTTTCTTTTATTCTAATTGGGAATGTGCTACAATATTTTTCCACACTTTTTCTATTATAGGGATTTGAAATAACAGGAAGGTATGTTTTCTTAGTTGACAGTATATTCATTATATTACTAAGTAGCACACCTTTGTGTAGTAGACACAGTGAAGAACCTATGCAGCCAAAGTACATACACAAGGTCAGTGGACATTTAGAAGAGTAAATATGTAAATATTAAGATACATAAATCTATCCCTTCTACAATTTTCTGTGGTCCATACTGTGCTTACTACATAGTGAATGAGTTGGAAAAAGAATACTATATTAACTTCTTTTTTCTTTATACTACTACTATTCACATAGTAGTCCCAGGCCGGAATTACAATGACTACTATCAAGTCATTATTATATATAGTACTTTGACCATCTAAATATTTATTTCAAGAGAAATCATTTGTTACAATGCAAACTTCAATAGCTCTCAACACTTGACATCACCATCCAGTTAGAATCGATTGCCTAGAGGTAAGCCGCAATCCAAGGTGAACTACACCTTATCTTCTTAAATATTGTGTTACTTTATCTGGATGAAAATTCACAAAAATTCTCCCGCCAGTGGCCAAATCTGTAGTTTCTTCAGCCCTGTAAGTTATCATACTTTTTACTCAAGAGAATAAAAGGATAATTGAATTAAAGAAAGAAGAAAACAAGAAAAAAAAAGGGGAGGGGGATGAAAAAGGAGTAGAAAGAGATAAGAAAGAATGAAAATTAAAGCAGACAGAAACAGAAAGAGAACAGCAGGCCATTATATGTCTAATGTCTCACCATATTCCCTGGAACAGGAAAGAGCCACAAAAAAATGTGTTGAATCAATGAACAAAAAATGAAAGAATGAAGTCACTGACAGTGTTTGAGCTTTTGCCCCAGTCATTTGGAGTCCATTCCTCTAATCTCCTTAAATTGTGCAAGCGCCTAAGCAAGCCAGTTAGTTGCTCTTGTTCTAGTACGAAAGTGCAATACACACATAAATTTTGTATAAAGCCTTTGGGTAAAATTTCATGAGCATTTCCTTTACTGTTCAGAAAATGCTATTTTCAGGAAATGTTAATAGTTAACTTTCATAATTAACTATTACAATGTTAACAGTTTGTAGATATGATCAGGGTATGATCATGAATTGAGTTATGTAAAATGCTACTTACCAAATCCCCAAAGTGGAGATTTGAAGTATACCTTTAATACGGTAAAAGAGAAAATTATTTTTTATTTAGCCATCAAACAAAACAATTAATATATATGTTTATTTTTGCCCCACTGAAATTCATAGTTAATAACATTATACCCTACTATGGCATTTTGAAACATAAAGAAAAGATGTTTAAGTATTTGACTGAAATTCTCTCATTTTATTTGTTTTATGAAGACTTCACTTTCATTGAGATGGTTAAAGAAGTTTCAACAAAAGTTTATTTACCATAATATATTTTGTACTACAATTGATCACGATTTTGAATACTGACTTTAAACTTTATTGGCATTAAGATTATTTTAGAATGTGGAAATTATCTCAGAATTTCAAACTCTAAAAGGGCCTTATGTAAAGATTTTGCTTTTATAATAGTTTAACTCTATAAATATTAATGAAATATTCTAGTTCTAGTACTTCTTTAAACATAAACAGGCATCCCACATATCTGTTTAGAAACTATAGTTTCAATTAAATTTAATGATTTTTCTCTATAGTGAAAGATTGAGGGCAGTTCTAAATGGACAAGATTTCTATCAAATTTAATTACTTCCTTCAGTACATATTGCATTATAGGTGATACAAATGTAACTATCCAACAAGAAAGGCTACTAATTTTATTGCCTAATAAAGGTTGAGGTATAGACTTTTAGATAAAGCTACCTATATTTTAACTTTACACACCTACTCAGAGAGGTTTCCTATTTTTTTGTTATTGTGACCATATTGTCCTGTTTATGTTAGACTGCATTGTGCATATAGGTACATACATATATATGTGTATATACATATTAATTTAAATTATACATTAACATAACTATAATTAATATAAAATAACTATATATGTATATAAACATTTTTTAAGTTAGAGTGCAGTTTGTTATATTTTTAGTGGCAGCAGGATGGGATAAAATCTTAAAGAAGCCACTATAAAGAAGAATTAGGTTTCTTTGTGGCTTTAGTATATACAAAATATGGTGTACATATGTATATATGATAATACCTGGTCATTTGCTCTCTTTAGTAAAGTGACCCCCAAAAACAGACACTGAGAAAAGAAATTGAATTCAAACGTTTTGGGGTCCACAAGTGAGGGAAGAAAAGGAAGCCAACAAAGTCACATGGTTGGGGAAGCCCAATCTTACTAGGAAACTTTGAGAGGGAGCATGAACATTTAGCTAACTTACCAGAGGGAAGTGGAATACTTATCAACCAACTACTGTCAGTCACTGTTTGAGACCCACTCCTGGAGGATATTAATTGAAAGTACAATGGAAGGATCAGATAAATCACCAGACAGTGGGTTTCAAGTATTTGGAAGTTTTTTGGTTGCTGTGCATGGATACCGTTAGGACCAAGGATATATGAGAAGGTCACTGAGAATGTCTCTTCCAGTTAGTGACTAGAACTCTCTTCTTTGCATGGCACAGAATTAAGTCAGGCTTTTTTACAAGATGGTCCTAAAATGGGAGGCTAAGTGCAAACAAATCTTATCAAAACATTTTATTGGTGAGGCGCCTGGGTGGCTCAGTCGGTTAAGCGGCTGACTTCGGCTCAGGTCACGGTCCGTGAGTTCGAGCCCCGCGTCGGGCTCTGTGCTGACAGCTCAGAGCCTGGAGCCTGTTTCAGATTCTGTGTCTCCCTCTCTCTCTGCCCCTCCCCTGTTCATGCTCTGTCTCTCTCTGTCTCAAAAATAAATAAACGTTAAAAAATTAAAAAAAAACATTTTATTGGAGATCTATACCAATATCACTATAATTTATCTAATCTATATTTTTAATTGAGAAAGACTATGTAGAAATGTAAAAGAGAGTAGTCTGATAAGGAAAGAGATAAATCTTATAGGACTATATTTTGAAAAACTGCATATGAAAATGGAAAACTTTTATATCCTCTAAATTTTGGCACATGCTAAATGGCTTGCTGTTACTGTCTCAATTATTGCTCTAATTTCTCCTATCAGATTTTCAGTTAAATATTATTTAAAAACATTCAACTGATGACTGTCTTTAAACTCACATTGACCTATCTATCTATATTTCCTAGGCTATAATTCTCTCTGTTGTAACCACTTTTGTAGCCCCAGGTTCCAGAAATAATGAATGGTTAACAACTCACTTATTACTTGGGAGTTGCTTTCTACTATATCAAGCTGAGTTGATATTTATAGAGTTATGAAAGATCTGAGTATGGCGATTTATAATGACACTGGGAACTAGGACAATTTAAACTGAGGTAATCTAATTAGATTTAAACATTTAGGTTTGGAGAGAAGGAAACAATGCCTCCTATATTGTTAATGGCAGTAGAAACTGTGATTATTTTCAAAGGGCAATTTAACAATAGTACTCAAAATCATTGGCTCATCTAATCCATTGGTAACAATTTAGCTTAATGATGTTTATGCCTATGTCCATAAATAGTACTTAGAAAGATATTTTTTGCAATATAGTTTGTATAACTAAAATAAATCTGAAACAATTTAAATCAGTAATAGAACAGTAAAACATATCTACAGAAACAAAAAATATATATAAAATAAAACACACAAGTTTAAAAAGAATAAGTTAAAATTTCAAAGTTGAAACAATGTCCAAAATACATATACTGGTATGTGTAATATATGCATTATTAAGTGTAAAAAGTAAAATACATTATGACAATTTAGGTCATTTCTATTTGCATAATTACAAAAAAGATAAAACAAAACAAAACAAAAGAAAAACATGCCCTTATTTGAGTTGATTGAGAGTCAGGGGTAGGAGATCAGAGATTTCGACTATTCTACAACTTTTCATAGTGATTTCTTGAATCAAACGCATTACTCTTATAATTTAAATGAAATACACTAAAATCTCAAAGGATTGTTCAGTTTTAACGAATTTCCATCCAGGTCACCATAGAAGAAACACACCAAATCAAGTCATGAACCTTAGGGTGTTCAAGGCTTATTTTGTTTTGAAAGGATAGTTAAGGCTCTGATAGTTTGGGGGGAACCTGGATGGCTCAGACAGTTAAGTGCTTGACTCTTGATTTCAGCTAAGGTCATGCATGATCTCATGGTTCCTAAGAAAGAACCCCCACCCCCCCAGTCAGACTCTGTGCTAGAAGCACAGAGCCTGCTTAGAACTCTCTCTCTCCCTCTTCCTGCACCTGCCCCTCCAGCTCACACTTGCTCACTCTCTCTCTTTCTCAAAATAAATAAATAAGCATTAAAAAATATCTTATAAGACTCTGATAGTTTTATTTTACCACAAATTAAAACATTTGAATTATGGGAATGGATAATAAATAGGTAAAAATTAAAAAGTTACTTTTGGAAATTTTCACTTGAGCTAATTTACAATGCTAAAATTTGAATTTAAAGCAAAATATTTACTATAAAATTATAGATTCTAACAGCGTTGTAAGATTACTGTAACTAATTTAAATAGGACATGCAGAATCATGATTACATTGGTCATAATTAACTCTGGAGACAGAATTTTTTCAGCTATTTTCTACTTTTAAGCTATCATAATTTACACAAACCTTTAATTTTGAAGTAATAAACTGGGTTTTTCTTTTTCCTTAGATGCATTTGTACCATTTTCCTTCTGGATTATTAAAATGTCATGGAAAGTTCGTTTATTTAGATTATCCGGCCTAATTACCAAAACGCAATGTTAACTGAACAAATTCAATCAATTTGCCTGCTTCCTGCTTGTGTGCGTCCCATTTTTGGGATGCACCCTCATTGGCTGAGTCAAAATAATACAACAGTGATACTAAATGTATGGCCATTTGTTACCTCATTGTTGAGATCACAATGACTACTAACAAAACTTTCAGCACAATTTATTTAAAAATGATGGCAGTAATGTGAAACGTTATTTCATATGATTTTTCCTTCCATTAGAGACCCTTAGGATTATGGAATCCTTACTGAAAGATTAAAAACTAAGTCTTAGACCTTACTACAGCAACCTAGATGACTGTGAAATCATGCATGGTCCCTTGGGATTCATCGTGAATTTTATATGGCACTTGCTATTTCATAGTATAGAAATTGTCCTACCTTATAAAAATAGTTTTGCCTGTTCGTTTATCTAAACTGATAAATTTAAGAAGAGCACACAAATAGATATTTTATACCCAGGAAGATAGCTACAAAAAATAGATCAGGGGTACAAGTAACAAAACATATGTAGGATTTTTATACTGATACACACTTTCTAGGTAGATTGCCCATTTCATTATTTCTATTACAAAAATTATCATAATCCTTGAAAATATTTGCTAATTGGATAACAAATGACTGACGATTTTAATTATTGGGGAGAATCCTTAATCTCACAATAACAAATTAAAAATATATTCAGATACCATTGCTCATCACATTGACAACACATTGTGTGTTAAGGCTAGAGAAATAGGCAATTTTGTACATTTCTGGTGGGAATGCAAAATTCTTTAAAACTAATTGAAGGAATACCTAAAACATTTGCATATGAGTTGGCAACATCTAACAAATTTACCCTTGACCCACCAACCCCACTTTTATGAATCCATCCAGAAGATTCGCTTTCACTAATACAAAACAACATATGAAACAGTTATTCATTGCAACGTTATTTGTAACAGTAAAAGATTGGAAACAAATATCCACCATTAAGGGACCTATTGAACAAATCATGTCCTCATAATGAAATACTGTGAATCAAAAAAAAAAAAAAAGAACGTGAAAAATCTCTATGATACGAAAGGATTTTTTCCAAGATACTTTGTTAAGTGAAGAAGCAAAATGTAGAAGATTATATAGAGTGTGCTACGTTTTATATAACAAAGGATGGAATATATGGATGTATACACACATTTGCTTATTTTTTGCAAAAGAAATTCCAGAAGAATAAACCTAAAGCTTATGAAAATAGATACCTACAAGGGTTGGAGGGGGATGATGCAGAAAGGATAGAGCTGGGATTTTTCTGGTTTTCCCTCTTTATATAGCTCTCAATTTTGAAAAAAGCAAATGTTTTACATATTTAACAAATAACCTAAATAGGGAAAGCAAACTATAATTGAAACAAAACAGCAACAACTAAATGTAATTGCATTTCAAATTAATAGCATAACTGCACAGACAAAAGAATGATTTCAACTTTGGAACACACAACCTTGGCAGTTATAGTCTGAGGCAAAAATATATGTGTGTGTGTGTGTGTATATATATATATATATAAACTTCACTGGTGTGTTTATTGTCTGTGCCAATTTTGAAGCTAATTTAAGTATTGCAGAGAATGAAGAAAACAAGTAAATATATAAATGTCATTAAAAACCAAGATATCTCAAAGAGAAAGAAAAAATATAAAATAAAATAAACATGCCAAATCAGAACTTTGAAAAAAGTAAATAAAATACGTATCTTGCATAAAATGTCAAACAACTGAAACAGAATACTCTATCCATCAAGGCTATCATTCAGAAAAGAAGGAGAGATCAAGAGTTTCCCAGACAAATACAAGTTAAAGGAATTCATCACCACTACATCAGACTTACAAGAAATGTTAAAGGGATTCTTGGAGTGGAAAGGAAATACCAAAAGCAAGAGTAAGACAAGTAGGAAACACAAAAGCAGTAAACTTACGTATATCTATAAAAATCTGTCAAAGGATGCACAAAATAAAAAGATGTAAAGTAAGACACTATATACCTAAAACATGGGAGAGAGGGAAGTAAAAATTTAGTATTTTTAGAATGGTTTCAAACTTAAATGATCATCAACTTAATATAGATTGTTATCTGCATAAGATGTTATATATAAACCTAATGGTAACCATCAATCAAAAACCAGTAATAGATATGGAAAAAGTAAAACAAAAAACAAAACAAAACAAAACAAAAAAAACCCAATCCAAGTATTTACTAAAGAAAGCCCTGAACCATGAGAGGAAAGAGTAACAAGAAGAAAGGAACAGAGAAGATACCTATCAATAATTACTTTGAATGCAAATGGACTAAACAATCAAAACACACAGGAAACAGAATGGATGAAAAAGCAAAACCCATCTATATGCTGCCTATACTCACATCAGACCTAAAGAAGCATGCAGATCAAAGGTGAAGGGATGGAAAAACATTTATCATACAAATGGCAGTGAAAAGAAAGCCAGAGTAACAATACTTCTATTGGACAAAGACTGTCTTAAGAGACAAAGTAAGGCAGGACATAATTATAAAAGGAACAATCCAACAAGAATACATAACAATTGTAAATATTTGTGCACCTAACATGGGACTACCCTGCTACATATAGCAGCTATTAACAAACATAAAGGAAGTAATTGATAGTAATACAATAATAGTAGGTGACTTTAACACCCTACTTACATTAATGGATAGATCATCCAAGGCAGAAAATCAACAAGTAAACACAATGGACCAGATAGAAAGAACAGATATTCAGAACATTCCTTCCAAAAACAGCTAATACACCT
This sequence comes from Acinonyx jubatus, assembly GCF_027475565.1. Classification (NCBI taxonomy): domain Eukaryota; kingdom Metazoa; phylum Chordata; class Mammalia; order Carnivora; family Felidae; genus Acinonyx; species Acinonyx jubatus. The sequence goes on from NC_069386.1 coordinate 89,903,758, forward strand.
TCAAGTGGACATGAAACTTCCCCAGAATTGATATGTTAGGCCACAAAACAAATCTCAACAAAGTAAAAAGACTGAAGTCATACCATGCATCTTTATTAACCACAATGCTATGAAACTGAAAATCAACCATAAGAAAAAAATCTGGAAAGAACACAAATAATCGGAGGTTAAATAAGAATGAATGGGTCAGCCAAGAAATCAGAGGAAAAAAATACATGGCAAATGAAAATGAAAAAAAACACTGGTCCAAAATCTTTGGGATGTAGCAAAACCTATTCTAAGGGGAAATACGTAGCAATACAGGCCTACATCAAGAAGCAAAAAGTCTCAAACAACTTAACCTTACACCTACAGAAGCTAGGAAAAGAAGAGCTATGGCAAACAAAACAAAACGAATAGAAAGAAGGAAATAATAAAGATTATAGCAGAAATAAACAAAATAGAAACAGAAAACAATAGAACACATCAATAAAACTAGGAGCTGGTTCTTTGACAAGTTCAACAAATTGTAAATCTTTGCCAGACTAATCAAAGGAAAAAGAGACAGGAAGAGAGAGAATACTCAATAAAACACAATCAAAAATACAAATGGAGAAATAATAAACATTACCACAGAAATACAAAGAATTATGAGATTATGGAAAAAATGTCAACAATTTTGACAACGTAGAAAAACAAAAGGAGAAATTCTTAGAATCATATAACCACCCAAATGATTAAGGAAACAGACAACTTGAAAAAAAATACTAGCAATAAAATTGAGTCAGCAATCAAAAACTCCCAACAAACAAAAGTCCAGGACTAGAAAGCTTCACAGGTGAATTCCAGCAAACATTTAAAGAATGGTTAGCACCCATTCTTTTCAAACTATTCCAAAAAGTAAAAGAGGAAGGGCAGTTTCCAAATTTATTCTATGAGGCCAGACAGAATTATGCTTATACCATACTCAGATAAAGACACTACCAAAAAACAAAACAAACAAGAAACAAAAACAAAAACATAGGCCAATACCTCTGATGACCATAATTGCAGAAGTCCTCAACAAAATATTAACATACCGAATCCAGACATAAATTAAAAATTCATTCAACATGATAAACAGGTTTTATTCCTGGGATGCAAGGGTGGTTCAATAATCACAAATGAATCAACATGATACATCACATCAGTAAGGGAAAGGATAAAAAACTATCTGATCATTTGAATAGATACAGAAAAACATTTGACCAAGTACAACATCCATTCATGATAAGACCCCTCAACAAAGTAGGTTCAGAGGAAATATACCTCAACATAATAAAGGCCATATATGAAAAACCCATAGCAGACATCATAATCAATGGTAAAAAAAAAAACAAAAACAAAAACAAAAAAACTGAGAGCTTTTCCCTAAGATCAGGAAAAAGACAAGGTTGTCCACTCTCACCTCTTTAATCAACATAGTACTGGAAGCCCTAGTCATAGCAATCAGACAAGAAAAAAAATGTGTTTAAATCGCTAAGGAAGAAATAAAACTTTCACTGTTTGCAGATGTTATGATACTATACATAGAAAACCCTAAAGATTCCACCAAAAAACTTCTATAACTTATAAATGAATTCAATAAGTTTGAGGGATACAAAATCAGTATACAGAAAATTGTTGCATTTCTATACACCAAAAATGAAGTGGCATAAAGCAAAATTAACAAAACAGTCCCTTTTAAAATTGCATTAAAAATAATAAAACACCTTAGGAATAAACTTAACCAAAAGGTGAGAGAACTATACTCTGCAAACTGTAAAAGTGATAAAAGAAATTGAAGATGACAGAAACAAATGGAAAGATACTCTATGCTCATGAATTGGGAGAAAAACTATTATTAAAATATCCATAGTACCCAAACCAATCTACAGATTTAATGTAATCCCTATCAAAATGAAAAACATTTTTCACAGAATTAGAACAAATAATTCTTGAGTTTGTATAGAACAAAAGACCTCAAATATCCAAAGCAATCTTGAAAAAGAACAACAAAACTGGAAATAACACAATCCCAGAGTTCAAGACATATTATATAACTGTAGTAATCAAAATAGTGTGGCACTGGCACAAAAACAGACACATAGAGAGTCCCCAATAAACTTATGATTTTATGCTTAATTAATCTTTCACAAGGGGGCAAGAATATGCACTGGAAAGACAGTCCCTTCAACAAATAGTTTTGGGAAAATTGGACCATTTTCTCACACCATACACAAAAATAAACTCAAAATGGATTAGAGACCTAAATCTGAAACTTGAAACCATAAAAATCCTAGGTGAAAACATAGGCAGTAATTTCTCTGACACTGGCAGTTACAACACTTTTTAAGATGTCTCCTAAGGCAATAGAAACAAAAGCAAAAATAAACTATTGGGACTACATCAAAATAAACTGCTTTGGCAACAGCAAAGAAAAACATCAACAAAACTAATAACCTACTGAATGGGAAAAGATATTTGCAAATAATAAATCCAACAAGGGAATAGAATCCAATATTTTATATTTTGTGTATATATATATATATATATATATATACACACACACACACACACACACATACACACACATATGTATATAAATTGGATTATATATTTTTGGTGTTTAGTTGTGTGTATGTGTGTGTATATATATATATGTATGTATACATACACATATATATACATACATGTATATATATGTATATACACACATAGTGTGTGTATATATATACATATATATATATGTCTTGAATATATATAATTTCTACCACTCAACACCAAAAAATATATAAGCCAATTTAAAAAAATGGGCAGAAGTCATGAACAGGTATTTGTGCAAAGAAAACAGAGATGGCCAACAAACACATGAAAAGATTTTCACTATCAGTATCACTCATCATCAGGAAAATGCAAATAAAAAACCATGAGATATCACCTGACACCTGTCAGAATGGCTAAAATGAAAAACATAAGCAACAGCAAGTGTTGGCACAGGATGTGAGAAAAAGGAATCCTTGTACACTATAGGTGGGAATACAAACTGCTGCAGTCACTGTGGAAAAGAGTATGGAGATTCATCAAAAAATTAAAAATAGAACTACCCTGCAATCCAGTAATCACACTACTGGGAATTTACCCAAAGAATAAGAAAAAAACTAATTTGAAAAGATAGATGCATACCTATTTTATTACAGCATAATTTACAATAGCAAAATATGAAAGTAACCAAATGTCCATCAATGAAGCATGGATAAAGAAGATGTGGTATATATACATATATACCTGCATGGGTGTTCATACCTGCATAAATGGAATATTACTCAGCCATGAAAAAGAATGAGTTCTTCACATTTGCAAGGATGAGAATGGAGCTAGAGTGTATCATTTAAGTAAAATGAGTCAGTCATTTCATAAGACAAATATCTTATGATTTCGCTCATGTGGTATTTAAGAAACAAAGAAAAAAAGAGAAACAAAAATACAAACTCTTAAATATAGAGAACTGATGGTTACCAATTTACTAAGAGGTGGATAGGGTGGTTGTTGAAGTAGGTGAAAGGGATAAAGTGTACATTTATGGTGAGCACTAATAATATATAGAATTGTTAACTCACTATATTGTACACCTAAAAACTAATATAACCTGTGTGTCAATTACATTGGAATAAAAAAAGAGAAAGATTTTCTGTTGAAGGTAAACAAAAAGTGTCAAGTAAATCAATTCACATAAGAAGTAAATTATGATTGTCTCACTGAAATGTTCTAATTTCGGGTAACAACACCGTTTATATTTTGAATGTCTTTTCCATGAAATTATGGGTAGGAATGTTTATTATATATATACATATATATACACATATATATACACATATATATATACACATATATATATGTGTGTATATATATACACACACACACAAATATATTCACATATAGAATATTTTAATGCTCGTTCTGCAACTGGTTTACAATTAATATGGATTAGTTTGGGATTTATTTTTTTTAATAAAGGGCTTTATATCACTTTCTTTTCTCTTGAGATGTTTGATTAAAAAACAAAAGTAAATTATTGGACTCTTAATCCTAGAAGATCATGGTCAGTGGAAGTGAGATGTGAGGTTCTGCATTTTTAACAATGTCACTAGTTGATTATTTTTTTATTTAAATTTTAGCTATTTAACTAAACATTGGTGCAATATTGGTTTCAGGAGTAGACTTCAGTGATTCATCACTTACCACTTACATACAACACCCTTGCTAGTTGATTCTTAAATCTATTTAGGTGTAAAACTCACTCCTTTCTACTTAAATATATATTAGTGATTTAGGAAGGCTTTATTTTGGGGGGGGGAACATGCGTTTATTAATATTCAAACTCCCTTCATACAAGGCCATATAAAAATTCTTAGCACTTTGATTATACCTAAGTTTATATTTTCTACATAATCTCAATGATGTATAATTTAGCTTTTCATAACACATTTAAATACACCATTAGTTCTAATAACATAAGCAATTATTTTCAAATGCAGTACTTGAACAGTTTCCTCTGTACATAGTTTTGCAGGGTTAATTAGCATAAGATGCTCTTTGTTAAGATGTATATGATTGGAGTTTTAACAGTTGCCAAAGTTTGGTATTTTTATACAGCAATTTTTTTTTTTTTGCTTTGATCATAACACAAAACCCTTAAGGATACTGAAATTTAGTAAGTAAAGTCCAGAGACATGTTACTTTAGCTGATGAATCAAATTTATACCTAACACTATAGTACAAAAAAACTTTTAAAAAAACTTAAGAAATCGGGGCACCTGGATGGCTCAATCGGTTAAGTGTCCGACTTCAGCTCAGATCACAATCTCACAGCTCCTGAGTTGGAGCCCGCATCAGGCTCTGTGCTGACAGCTCAGAGCCTGGAGCTTGCTTTGGATTCTGTGTGTGTGTCTCTCTCTCTGCCCCTCCCCCATTCTCTCTCTCTCTCTCTCTCTCTCTCTCTCTCTCAAAACTAAAGAAAAACATTAAAAAAAGTAAAAACTTATGAAATTTGCACTAGTACAGACAATCCCTATCAGGGCAAGACTACTTGGGAATACAAAGGAAAAGGACAAGTTTGAGTTTCTTTGAGGTGCTGAGAGAAGGAAAAATGCTAAATTGTTGCCTCTCATACATGATGACAATTTGGGGAAATACCAGAACAAATATTCCAACTCAACAATTCTAGGTGACTTGATGCAAATGGGAGTTGCTTAGCTTATGTTAGGTGACCACAGCATTGACCTTGTAAGACTATATACTCACAAAGTTTACCAGAAAAATAGGCTCTATGTATGTGTATAATATAGTCTATGTACATGTGTCTTAAAGATACCTATTCTTTCTGGATTTATATATAAAGGTGAAAATTAAGAAAGTCTAACATTATTTCTTTCAAATGTGCAGCCTACCTCATTATAATAAATTATATCTTTATCAAAACTAAACTCAAAATTCTACATATTTTTTCTGTTTAAATTGCCTATTGTTTATTCTTACACCATGTCTTTTTCTGTTATTAATATATTATTTTGCTAGGTCAATTTCTCTTACATTATAGCCTTTCTCAGTTTGGAGGAGATATTTTTGTATCTTTGCTGCTTTCAATATGTACTTGAAAAGATTATTTTAATACCTAAGAAATTTTATTATTATTTTGACTGAGAGTATACTGAATTCATAATTTAAAGTTATTTGACATAATTACTAGGAAATACCTATATATGGGTATGGATATTAAAAACTTCATTTAGAGCTTAGTTATTAATAATGAAATTAAAATTCATTAATTTTAGTTACCATTATATGGTAATTACATATTTTTTTTAATGTTTATTCTTTGAGGGAGACAGACATATAGCACGAGGTGGGGAGGAGCACAGAGAGAGGGAGACAAAGAATCCAAAGCAGGCTCCAGGCTCCGAGCTGTCAGCACAGAGCCCGATTCAGAGCTCTAACACACAAAATGCGAGATCACGACCTGAGGCGAAGCCAGAAGCTTAACCGACTGAGCCACCCAGGTGCCCCAGTAACTATATTTTATTTTGTAAAGATTTTCACTCATAGCCTGAGATATAAATACAAACATTATAATTTTTAAATATTGGTAAATAATCATATAAATTAGTGTATTCACCACATAAGTTTTTTTTGGAATATTTTCTATAAGAAATACATTTTATTATTTAAAAATACTCTCACTGGTCACATGCACACCAGCACATGTAATCTATTTGGGTTTTTGTTTTTCTGAGCTACTAAACGATGTTTTTAAATTTTTTATTGAGATACAGTTGATAAAATCGTAAGATATTTATATGTGCATTGTGGTGTTTTGATAAACATACTTTGTAAAGGATTTCTCTAAGGGGCACCTGGGTGGCGCAGTCGGTTAAGCGTCCGACTTCAGCCAGGTCACGATCTCGCGGTCCGTGAGTTCGAGCCCCGAGTCAGGCTCTGGGCTGATGGCTCAGAGCCTGGAGCCTGTTTCCGATTCTGTGTCTCCCTCTCTCTCTCTGCCCCTCCCCCGTTCATGCTCTGTCTCTCTCTGTCCCAAAAATAAATAAACGTTGAAAAAAAAAAAATTAAAAAAAAAAAAAAGGATTTCTCCCATCTAGGTAATTAACACATCTATCACATCACACAGTCACATATGTATTTGCATATATATTCAAATATTAGCAAGTATTTATATATTTGCTAAGAGAGAAATTAAATGGTCTCATATGGTGAGAACTGTCTTAGTAAAATTTCAATTATATGATACATTGTTATCACCTATAACCTGTTATATGTTAGATCCTCAAACCTTTCTGATCTTATTCCTGAAAGTTTGTACCCTTCTACTTACCTTTTCCTATGTTCCCCATCCAATAGCCACTCACTGGTAGCTATTTTTCTACTTTATGTTTTTAACCTTTATAAAAGATCCCATGTATAAGCAATATCATACAATATTTATCTTTCTCTGATTTATTTTACTTAGCACAATGCCCTCAAGTTTCATCCATGTTATAGAAAATATAAGGATTTCCTTCTTTCATGACTGAATAATATTCCATTTTTTGTGGCTACATATATGTATACATACATACCACATCTTCACCCAATGTTGGACACCTAGGTTGTTTCCACATCTTGTCTATTGTGAATAACATTGTGATGAACATAGGAAGGCATTATATCTTTTTGTTACCCTGTTTTCATTTCCCTTGGTTATATATCCAGGAGTGGATTGCTGGGTAGAATACTTCTATTTTTAATTTTTTGAGAAGCCTCTATTTTCCATAGTAACTGCACCAATTTACATTCTTACAAACAGTGAATAAGGTTTCATTTTCTACACATTCTCCCAAACTCTAGTTATCTCTCGTATTTTGATTACACTCATTCTAACAAGCATGAGGTGATATCTCATTGTGATTTTGATATTCATTTCCCTAATGATTAGTGATGTTGAGCATCTTTTCAAGTATATGTTGGCCATTTGTATGTTTTCTTTGGGAAAATGTCCATTCAGTTCCTTTGCCCATGTTTTAAGTGGATTATTTAGCTACTGAGTTGCATGAGTTGTTTATATATTTTGGATATTAACCCCTTATCAGATATGTGATTAGCAAATATTTTCTCCCATTCTTTAGGTGGCATTTTCATTTTACTGATGGTTTCCTTTGCTGTGAAGAGGGGTTTTGCTTATTTATCTTTATTGCCTTGCCTTTTGATGTCAAACCCCCCCAAAAAAATTATTGTCAACACCCCTGTTAAGGAGCTTACCCTCTGTTTTCTTCTAGAATTTGTATGGTTTAGATCTTAAATTTAGAGTTTAATCCATTTTATTTTTTTGTGCAAGGTATAAGTTAGGGATTCAGTGTTGTTCTTCTGCATGTAGCTATCCAATTTTCACAACACCATTTATTGAAGAAACTATCCTCAGCCTATTATGTATTCTCGTCTTCTTTGTTGTAAATCAATTGACCATATATGTATGGGTTTACTTGGGGGCTTTCCATTCTGTTCCATTGATCTATAGGTCTGTTTTTTTGTTAGTACCATACTATTCAATGTCACTGGAATTTTCACAGGAATTGCACTGAATCTGTAGCTCACTGTGGATAGGATAGATCCTTTAACAATATTTATTCTTCCAGTCACTGAGCACAGAATATATTTCCATTTATTTATGTCTTCTTTGGTTTCTTTCATCAATGTCTTACAATTTTCAGTATAGACATATTTCACCTCCTTATTGACATTTATTCCTAAGTATTTCATTATTTTTTATGCAACTGTAAATAGGATTGTTTTCTTAATTTCTTTTTGATTATAGTTATTTTATGGGATTACAGCACCAATTTTGACATGGATGATGTCAGTTTTTTCTTGTTAGCTCAGTCAATGTGCTTGCTCTTTATGTCACTGTAGATTTGATGTTTCTGTGGTAGAAGGTGAGTTCAGGAAGGGCCTGTGTCTCCATCTTGGACCAGAAATCCTCCAAAAGGATCCATTTAAGAAGCATATTTAAAACATTATGTATAAATTTACTATATGCAAATGTCAAATAATATATGGGATTCCTGATGTTGTAGAGAAAAAAGCTTTAAATTAAAATTGGGGTACTAGAAATTATATATTATAAAAGGCAATCCTTGTGAATTTGATTAAAAAAATCTCTTAATATCCACACTGGAAATTAGAAGAAAAATTTATAGTGGCTTAGACACATAAAGTGGCATCATATTTTTTACAGGTTCTAAATATAAAAAGCATTTTTATTTTAAAAAAGTATTATAGGATTATATGTGTTTTTGTATGTATGTGTGTGTGTGTGTGATTACTAGAAATGCTACATATTATTTATTTTCATAATGGAAACAGTCCAATAAATTCTATCTGTATATTATTCTTTCAGAAAATATTTGTGCTGGTGGGCATATCCATGGACTTTAGAAATCCTCATTTAGTAGTTCAACAGATGATATTTATATGAATAACATTACTATAATTAGTAAAATCTTAAGTTTCACATTGAGCTCTTGGATCTTTACACTTAGAATTTTTTTGCTTTGGGGTACCTCAATATATTATTTAAAATTGTTTTATATAGGGGCACCTGGGTGGCTCAGTTGGTTAAGAATCCAACTTTGGCTCAGGTCATGATCCCACAGTTTGTGGGTTTGAGCCCCATGTTGGGCTCTGTGCTGACAGCTCAGAGCCTGGAGCTTGCTTTGGATTCTGTGTCTCCCTCTCTCTCTGCTCCTCCCCTGCTCATGCCATCTCTGTGTCAAAAATAAATAATAAGAAACATTAAAAAAATTTTTTAAATGTTTTATATAAGAAACATCTGACTTTTCTATTCCCTACTTTGTATAACAAATAGTGAAGGAGAATATGTTTGGTGAAGTGCCTTCCAATAAGGGGTTGGGGGGAAGAGAAGTTATTCTATATGAAATCTTTTGTATTAAAAGTTTTAATTTGTTTTAGACACGGTTTTCTTCTGTGATGAGGTTTTATTTCTTCTGTATGTGTTAAAATAACTGGAATTCGAACTTTAAAAAAACCGTGACATAGTATCTCTTTGGTCCATATTTGAAAAAAAAAAAAAAAAAACGTAGAGCTCTATTAATATCTGTGTACCATGGGGCATAATAGAGAGTCAGAAGTACAACTGATCCTTAAACAACACCAGTTTGAATTGTACAGATCCACTTATATGCAGATTTTTTACAGTGCATACTATAAATGTATTTTCTCATATTTAATGATTTTCTTAATAGCACTTGTTTTCTCTAGTTTAGTGTAAGAATACAGCATGCAATACCTATAACACACAAATATGTGTTAATCGATGGTTTATGTTATATATAAGGTTTGTGGTCAACAGTAGGCCATTAGTGACGTTTTGGGGAGGTCAACGTTAAAGGCAGATTTTCAACTGCATGGGGAGACGGTCAGTGCCCCTAACCCTCAGATTGTTCAAGAGTCAGCTATAATTTAAAAAAAGAGTCAGCTATATTAAAAAAAATATATTAAAAAATTCAAATTTGACAAAAGAGACAAAACACAGCACTCTATCAATTGTTGTGCAAACATTTATAATTTGTTTATAGTGAACAATCCTTTTAGTCCCTGATTCCGTTATCCGTTTGCAGGTTAAATGTCATAATCAAAGTTGTCAAATCCAGTTAGTGATCCATAAATTAAAGTTGACCTTCCAATTTAAATCATTTCAAGTTAATGTAGATTAAAATTAGTGTGTGGAAAAAGTCTTATTGAAATATGAAATAAGTATCAAAATATTTACTCTCAAATTCAGATGGTTTTAAGCTATCAGAGTGCTAAAGCATAAATTCTTTAAGATTTCATTTTAATACAATCAAGATAAAAAGACGATTTTTTTGAGATTTTCTCTCTCTCTTCAGGAGAATTTATGATCATTTTAAAGCACCTAAAATGCTCCAAACTTCCACAGGGAGCAGGAGCTCAGATATCGTCAAGAGACACAAACACAGAAAATCTAAACAGAAAATGAGCTATGTGGGGAAAAAAGAGAGAAAGGAAAAGGAAACAATAACAACAAAGCCTTTGCTAGGTGAGATGTCTGTGAAATTTATCAACTGGGTAGTGAAGAGTCTTTATTGGCCCTAATATATGTTCCAATGCAGTGAGACAGAGCAATGTCCTGACAAGTCAGAGTGGTTCACAGTGGCAGTGTAGCAGTGGTGGTAGATCTAGGTCAGTAGGATGGGTCAGGGACGGCAGAAGGCAGGCATTAAGAGGAGAGGTACGGTACATGTTGAAAAAGTCCGGATCTCCATCCCCTACGTGATTTTACAAGTCCCAATGCATTGATAATTATTGCCCTAAATAGCTTCCTCCAACAGTGAATAACCACCTTTCTTAAAGATTTGTTGATCCTTACTAGTGAAAAAGTAATTCACCTTCTTGGTGGAATCCATTATAACATTTAAGAACTTTGCTTCTTTCTTTTCCCTTAAGTTAACATGAGGTAAAACAAAGTATGTTTATTGACTGCCTACTACATGTCAGTCTTTGAAGTTTTCAAATGCTAACATTTCCTTGTCCACAAAGCAAATACTCACCTTTTAATTCTTCTGGTGAGGAAATTTATCAGAAATTAAGTCTTTTGCCAAACAGTATACATTTCCCAAATTCAATTATACCTGGCTCTTAACCCTTATTAATGACACATTAGTGATATTTAAATGTATTTTAATTAATTTCTTCCGATTTGTCAGGCTTTCTTATATTCATATTTAATATGTATTCTGATATGTCAATTAATTTAGTCTATAAATTCATCAAAAATATGCATTGATAACATATATGTTATAAATAGAAATATATGTTGGGAATGTAACATATTTCATGCATATGTCAGATTCAGAACAAGAGACTCATAATGTATGCGCTATCCTGTCAGTTTGAAAAGATAATTTCATGTAGTAAATTACATTATTTTGCTAGCCAAATTTAATTAGGTAAAATCAATATAATGTTACTTTCAGTTCCTATTTTTACAGTGGTCATGCTGCATTAATTCAACATATTAAAATGAATAACATTAATTATGATGAAGTCTTTAATTTTCAACATGCTTTGAGGGCAGGGTTATTATTTTCATTTTACAAATGTGGTGAGACGAGCTCAGAGGTTAAGTGGTTAAATTACATAAGCTTCAGAGAAAATTTTAAACCCAAGAGGCCAAACTACTAGCTAATTATCTTGCTCCAGTACTCCACAATTTAAAAGCCATTTTTGAAAAAATATATATATCACATAACACTTAATGCAGGTATCTTTATTTTTAGCAGACTCTGAAGTATTTTGCTCAGAACTATCACTTTAGGGAAAAGGTTTTCAGCACATGTCAACACAAAAGATGATGGTGACATAAATAATTATGATAGATTGTCTACATATTTGATCTGAATTTAGGTTTCAAACAAACTAATCTTGCTGCTATTATATTTAGGGAATTGTTTAAATTGCTTGCAATATGAGCTAGCTATTTGTAACGTGCTGTCCTCTTAGGTGTTGATAAAGATAAATCACTACACCATTTTACGTGCTTTTCATTCTACCCCCATCTCACTCCTCTGCTGCACACCAAACACATCACTGTCCTGTCATTATTAGTGGTAATCACATGTAGGAAACTTTAATGTACCATTCCATTATGTTATCTTTTATTAAAAATTTCTTTTTTTTCTGGTATATTCAGCCCCTCATTTATCTTTCTGTCCCCCAAGGTTTGCTTCTCAAATTTACATCTCCTTTTTTCAGATATGGATCCACTGTCAATAAAGGAATATCTACCTGTCATATTCCCCTGTTATACAGTAGTATTTATGATGCTACAATAAGAACTTTAATTCTTTTGTCTACTTTGTTTCTAAGTCATTGATAGACTAGATTTCCACTTTATGTTTCATTATTCTTCTCACCCACCTACAGTGATCTCTCCCTGACTGAATGGGTTATAGCAGCTTCGTAGATATTTAACCTGATATTTTCTTTCTTTTCTCTCATCAATTACAAATACCCTGGTTGATTATTGTTTCTCCAAACCTGCTTTTCTCTAACATATTCAAAATTATGTCTCTTGTAAACTTTTCAATAAAATAAATGGAAAATGATTTGGTTAGATATCAATGCACACCACAATCTGGCTCTAGTTTACTTATCTGCCTTATTTTGAACTGGTTCCTAGTGTTGGCAATATAGACTGGGTGTTTCTCAATAAACCATGTATCCTTGCTTCCAGGAATTTTATTATGTAATAGTATGTCATTACATTTGGTAATTACTGTATTAATTGATACATTACTGAGAGTGTGCAGCACTAATTAAAAATGACAGAGAAGAAACAGGACTGAAAAGCCCTAAATTCTTCACAACCTATAATTTTATTTGGATGATAGCTATTGTTATAAGGGTTTATTCATTTTAATAATGTCCTACTTTGCATGACCATTGGATGAGAGTAAATTGTAATATTTTATGTACAGTGGTGTCAGATGAGAAATTATATATTGCTATTAGCTCCTTAAAACAATGCTATCATAAAAATAGACTCATAAAAATAATTTAACTATAATACACATTTACATGGTTCCTAAGAGAATTGCCTTTGCATCTTTTAACAGAGAATTTTAATTTCCTTATAAAAATCTAGTATTTTTTAGGGGCATCTGAGTGGCTCAGTCGGTTAAATGTCTGACTTCACCTCAGGTCATGATCTCGTGGTCCGTGAGTTCAAGCCCCGCGTCGGGCTCTGTGCTGACAGCTCTGAGCCTGGAGCCTGTTTCAGATTCTGTGTCTATCTCTCTGACCTTCCCCCATTCATACTCTGTCTCTGTCTCAAAAATAAAATAAACGTTAAAAATTTAGTATTTTTATTTTTGGTAAGTTTTTAGTAGTTTTTTTTTTTTTTTTTTTTTTTTGTTAACAGAACATAAAATGGTTCCTACCTTTTTATTAGTAACTTTGGTATTAAAAATGACTACATTCTTATTTATGCAAAAAGGTATTTTTTTTTACAATTTTACCAACTTAAAAAAATTTTCTCCCCTCATACCAACCTTATATACAATAGAACTAGATTCAATACAGTTCGTACATAATAACAATGAATTATACATTGCTTTTAGTCTAAGAACATATAAATCCATTTTTTCTAAAAATTAAATACTGAGTCTTCAAATTAAAAAATGGTTTTTTTTCCTTTTAGTTTTTTTTTTAAGGTTGGTGATATAACTATGTGATTTTCAAGAAGAGAATACTTTATTATTGTTGTTGGTTTAGTTATTACAATTAACCCTTTTTATACTATACAAAATTTCAAATATATACAAAAGTAGAAATAACACTATGGATCTCCATCCTCACTGCATACTTTGACAATTGCCAACTCATAGACAATTGTCTATACTCTTCCCTACAATCCCCCATTTTTAAAAATGTTTATTTATTTTTGAGAGAGAGGGAGACAGAGAGTACAAGTGGGAGATGGGCAAAGAGAGAGGGAGACACAGAACCTGAAGCAGGCTCCAGGCTCTGAGTTGTCACCTCAGAGCTCAATGTGGAGCTTTAACCCACAAACTGTGAGATCATGACCTGAGCTGAAGTCAGACGCTTAACCTACGGAGCCACCCAGGCACCCTATCCCCCACTGTTTTAAAGCAAACCTTGGAAATGCTATAATTTCATCTGTAAATGCTTTATCATTTATCTCTAAAATATAAGGACTTAAAAAAAAGTAGCAATGCTAAAAAATATTAATCAGTATTCCTTTTAGTATCAAATATCCAGTCAATATTCATGTTTCTTATTTAATAAATGTGAAAGGTTACAGTGAACATTTCAGAATCAGCATCCAAAGCCCACATATTATCTTTAATTAATATGTTGTATTTGATCTTTAGCAGTCCCCCTTTCTCCTTTCCTCTTGCCATCTATTTGTTAAAGACACTGGATCTTCTGTCTTCTAATATTTCTTTCACTCTACCTCCAAGGTGTCGTTTAACATGCTCCTCTACCACCTATACATCCTGTACACCAGGCAGAACTAAACATTTTATTAGATTTCAGGTTTATCTTTGTTTTTTCTTCTGGAAAAAAATATTTATACAAAATATTATGTGTTTCCTATTGCATCATTTTGAGAAGTGCATTACCTTGTTATTTCTTTCTATGATGTAAAGGTCTACATCTGGGCTCAGACGATGTCAGTCAGATCTAATCCATCATAATGTACTCTGGCTCCCCGCCCCTGACAGCACACAAGGAAACAGGAATTTCAGGGTCCACTGAGTTTGTGCTAATTTATTTTACGGCAGGAGTAAGAATTGAATATATACTACCTACCATTAGTTTCTAGCTGTTCATGGAATAAACCTGAAATATTATGTTTGGGTCAGGGCTTTGAATTGAAGTATGTGTAGGGTTGGAAATTACTCTTTTGCTGTTTACTCAGTGTTCTAGCTGAAATGTGTAGACTCCATAAAATATAGCAAATATAGCGATACCTCGAAAATATTGCAGGTTCAATTACAGACCACCACAATAAAGCTAGTATCATAATAAAGCAAGTCAAATAATTTTTGGTTGCCCAATACATATAAAAGGTATGTTTATATTATACTGTAGTCTGTTAAGTGTGCAATAGCATTATGTCTAAAAACAGTATACATACCTTAATTAAAAAATACTTTATTGTTAAAAAAATGCTATCATCTAAGTTTCAGTGAGTCATAGTCTTTTTTGCTAGTAGAGGGTCTTGCCTAGATGTTGATGGCTGTTGACTGATCAGGGTGGTGGTTGCTGAAATTTGGCATAGCTTTGGCAACTTATTAAAATAAGACAACAATGAAGTTCGACATGTGAATTGACTTTTCCTTTCATGAGCAATTTCTATGTAGCATGTGATGTTGTTTGATAGCATTGTACCCACAGTAAACTTCTTTCAGGATTAAAGTCAATCCTCTCAAAGCTTTATCAACTAAGCTTATGTCATATTCAAAATCCTTTATTTTCATTTCTACAATCTTCACAGTATCTCAATCACTAGTAGATTCCATATCAAGAAACCACTTTCTTTGCTTATTCATCAAGAAACAACTCCTCACCCATTAAATTTGACCATGAGAGTGCATCAATTCAGTTACATCTTCAGGCTCCATTTCTAATTCTGGTTTTCTCACTGTTTGTACTTCTGCAGTTACTTCCACCCGGAAGTCTTGAACCCCTCAAAATCATCCATGAGAGTCAGAATAAACTTCTTCCAAACTCCTGCTTATGTTGATATTTTGCCCTTTTTCCATGAATTACTTGTGTGGTTAATGGCATTTAAACAACATTCATCTCATCGTACATCTCCATCAAAGCTCTTGGGTGACCAGGTGCATTGTCAATGAGCAGTAACATTCTGAAAGGAATCTTACTCTTTCTAGCAGTAGGTCTCTGCAATGGGCTTAAAACATTCAGTAAATCATGTTGGAAACAGATGTGCTGTCATCCAGTCCTTGTTGTTCCATTTACAGAACACAGGCAGAGTAGATTTAGAATAATTTTTAAAAACTCTTTAATTTGTATTTATTTTTGCAAGCTTGTATGTTTTAGATTCAACAGATGTAAAATTACACAAAGTTACTATAAAATATTCTAAACATTTACTCCCTATTTCCATGTTTTTCCATAGCAGATCAATAACAATTCTAAGACCAGCAGTAGTCCATGAGGACACTTTGAACAGCATTGCTCTCAACTACTACGACAAATAAGCATAGGCTTTAAGTCTCCAGAGGCATTAGGCCCTAACAAAAGAGTCAGCATGTCTTTTGAAGCTTTGAGGCAGGCATTAACTTCTCTCTAGTTAAGAAAGTCCTAGATAGCATTTTCTTCCTATATAAGGCTGTTTTGTCTATATTGAAAATGTGTTATGAAGTGTAGCCACTTCACTAATTATCACAGCTAGATCTCTGGGCTACTTAACTGTAGTTTCTATATCAGCACTCGCTGCTTCGCCTTGCACTTTGATGTTTTGGGAATCGCTTCTTTCCTTAAACTTCATGAACCAACCTGGGAGCCTGGGTGGCTCAGTCAGTTAAGCATCTGACTTCAGCTCAAGTCATAAACTCCTGGTTTGTGAGCTCGAGCCCCACATTGGATTCTGTGCCAACAGGTCAGAGCCTTCTTTGGATCCTCTCGCTCTTTCTCTCTCTGCCCCTCATTCTCATTCTCTCAAAAATAAATGAAAACAAAAAAACAAAACAAAACAAAAACTTCATGAACTCTCTGCTAGTTGAAACTTTTTTTCTGCAGCTTCTTCACCTCGCAGCTTTCACAGAATTGAAGAGAGGGCCTTTCCCTAGATTAGGCTTTGAATTAAGCGGATGCTTGTGGCTGGTCTCACCTTCTATCCAGAGCACTAACATATCTTCCCTATCCGTAAAAAGGCTGTGGTGTTTTCTTACTATTTGTGTGTTTACCTGGATAGCACTTTTCATTTCTTTCAAGAACTTTTCCTTTGCATTTAAAACTTGGCTGCTTGGTGTGAGATGTCCAGCTGTTGGCTTATCTTGGCTTTTGATATGCCCTCTTTCGCTAAGCTTAATCATTTCTAGCTTTTGATTTAAAGTGAGAGATGTGAGGGGCACCTGGGTGACAGTTGTTTAAGCACCCGACTTCAGCTGGTCATAATCTTGCAGTTGGTGAGTTGGAGACCTGCATCAGGCTCTGCGCTGAGAGCTCAGAGCCTGGAGCCTGCTTCTGCTTCTGTGTCTCCTTCTCTCTCTGCCCCTCCCTCGCTCATGCTATCTCTCTCTCAAAAATAAACATAGGAAGGAAGGAAGGAAGGAAGGAAGGAAGGAAGGAAGGAAGGAAGGAAGGAAGGAAGGAAGGAAGGAAGGAAGGAAGGAAGGAAGGGGGAAGAGAGGGAGAGATGTGAGACTCTTCCTTTCACTTGGACATTTAGATACCATTATAAGACTATTGATTGGCCTAATTTCAATATTGTTATGTCTCAGAGAAGAGAGAGGCCTGAGGAGGTTAGAGAAATGGAAATGACCTGTTGGTGGAGTAGTCAGAGTACACAACATTGACCAATGAAGTTCACCATCTTATGTGGGCATAATTCCCGGTGCCTCCAAACAATTACAATAGTAACATTAAAGGTCACTGATCACAGATCACTATAATAAATACAATAATGATGAGAAGTTTACACTATTACAAGACTCACCAAAATGTGACACGGAACACAAAGTGAACAAAAGCTGTTTGAAAAATGGTCCCAATAGACTTGCTTGACACAGGTTTGCCACAACATGCAATTTTCTTAAAAATGCAGTATCTGTGAAATAAAATAAAGTGAAGCACAGGAAAATGAGGTATGCCTGTATCCAAAACATACTGAACCCATGCTGACAGCATCCCATTATCAACATCTGTGAGACACCTTTGCAGGCTGTTTTCTCTAATAACATAACATTAAAATTCACCCATTTGACATTATAGTGAATTTAACAATTGTTCCATTAGGCCCACCGCATGAAGAAATATGCTTATAGAATGGACGTATATAGGGAAAAGTAATAGCAACTAAATAATAGTATGGTTTCTGAAATCAGGAGAATGATTATTTGACATTTTTGTGATCTCAAGCTGTTATGTGGTTTTAGATTTTATATTTGTAATGTGATAAAATATAAAATATCTTTGGGAAACTCTCATAGGTAAAATAAAAATATCAAATATGTTACATACTCCTATATTATATTCCAAATCAAAACTTTGCAAAATTTCCAATAAAAAGGCAATCAATCATTATTATTTAAAGATATTAGATAATTATTCACCTAAATAATAAATTGGGAAATAGTCATTTTAGTATTGGAAAAACAGGTTATCTCTAATGTTTTTATGAATGTTATAGCTAATATAACAAATTTTTATAGCAAACTTATGGCTAAAAACTAAAAGTTTATTCTATAATATTGCCTTCCCTGCTTTTTTCTGACCAATAAAAATTTCTCTTTTAATCAGGGAGTACTAAAAACCCACATTCTGAAACTACCCCCTACTGGATTTGCTCATTTGCAATGTTAAAGAAAACAGACTGACTAATCACATTTTGCTTGGAAATGTTCCATATACAGCAAAACCTTGGTTTGCAAGCATAATTTGTTCCAGAAACATGATTATAATCCAAAGCAGTTGTATATCAAAGCAAATTTCCCCATAAGAAATAATGGAAACTCAGAGGATTCGTTCCACAACCTAAAAATATTCATATAAAAATGATCACAGTATTGTAATATAAAATAATAAAGAAAATATAAAATGTAAAGAAAAACAAATTAACCTGCACTTACTTTAAAAACCTTTGTGGTTGGTGTGAGGCAGACATGAGAAAGGAAGGTTAATGTCTAGCACAACTTGCACTATCATTAAGTAATCACTGCTATTCAGTGGCTTATGGGAATCTTTTTCTGCATGGGTGCCATTGTATACCCAGAATGGATTTTGACTACATTAGTAATAAACTTTTGTACATAGAATGTATTTAACGTAACTGGCAACAAGGCAGCAGAGTAAAGGGTCTATATCTGCAGGTAGCTTGACTTAGAATGGAGGAAATCATCCCTAAGGTTACTCTGGTATGGAAAAGCAAAGTACTGTCCATAGTTGCTTTGAAGTGACAAAAAATACAATGACTAAAAATCACTGCTTTCTGCCAAACATCGTGGCCTAAGACCGAGCATCCGATTATGGGAGACTATCACCCACAATCCCACAGTGAGAGAGAGAAAAGAACCATTGACTCAGTTGTGATCACGTGACATTCAGCATCACATACCACTCATATTCCAAGGCATCACTCGTCTATCAAGTTAAAATTTATTAGAAATGTCTGTTCGTCTTGTGAAATACTCACAGAGCAAGTTATTCCACAATCCAAGGTTTTACAGTACCCTGTAAATGGTGATTTACTCCCATCTGATAATTATTTAATATCAATAATTAAGTTCATGTAATTGTTTTCTAAATTTAAAATATTTGACACTGTAGTTTATATATACATGTTCTATATATATATATAAAACATGATACATATATGAATATATACAACATATTATATATATATATATATATATATATATATATATGATTTGCATAGATGTGTATGTTATCAAATTGCCTCTCCTGTGGTTGCTTTTCTTTGAAATATATTTATTTTTATCCAAATACAAGTAATATGATTTGATGGAGGAAAGTGGATCTGAAATTACTATAGCAACTAGGAAAGCAATTTAGATGAGGTGATAGGAGGCCACTTAAAGAACTAGTGAGAAGTTTTAAAGCAGAATCCAGAGCGCAGTGGGCTGAAGAGTCAACAGATGATAAGAAATTTGAAACTGCATGTAACATTATTTTTCTGGAAACTTGATTATGCATGGAAAGAAAATGGTAAGTAGATATTATAAGGAGAAGAGAGAAACTTTTATTCTGTTTATAAAACTCTTAATAAAATATTTCAGAAAACCTGAAGATAATAACACATATACAAAAGTTGAAATCTTAATATTCCACCTGCAACCCTAACACTTTTCTTTCCTGAACTATTTAAAAAATTATTTTGCAAAAAGTTCTTTTGTATTTACAGAAAACCTGAAAAAATTACGATAAAATTGTGTATGTTTTTAACCTAAGACTCTTGGTTGTTATTTTGTCATGTTTTTTTCCATGTTTATTTATAGATATAATGCATAATAGTATATAACTTGGTACATATATCCCATATATCATATATTAACATAATAATATAAAATACATTAATTATAAGATGATATATACTGTATATAATTTTATATTTACATACATAGCATACTTGCTTTATGTTTGTGTGTGTGTGTTTGTTCATGGATATAGTCTTTATCAAGCCATTTGAGACAAAGTTGCACATATCATGATCATTAAATTATTTCAGCAATCTCTCTTAGTAGCAGGAACATTCACTTACATAGCCACAGTAAATTTTGAGTCATTGAAGTTAACATCAGTACAGTATTACCTAATACACAGTTCAAAATCAAATTCATCATTTATACTAAAATGCCCTTCATAAATTTTTTTTTCTGATTAAGGATCCAAAATATAATTAAACTTTGCATTTAGTTATAATAACTACTCTCAAGGAATAGGTATTGTTTAACCTTTGTGAAGAATACAGAAGTTACTTAGAGAAATTTTGGAACTGTGTTAATAATCTGTTCCCCACTGAATTAACAACAAATAACTTCAGCCTCTGTTAATTAATCCTGCCTAAAACAAATATAATGATTGCAAAGCAGTGCAAAAATGTCATTGTAAATAATACTTTTCCTTTTTTACCACTGTCTATATCTATTATCTATATCTATATCCAGCTATCATTTTGTGTGTGTGCAAGATTTTGTGTTTATTCTATTTTCCTACATATTTATATTTTTGCATAATTATGGACATATAGTTCTTTTTAAAAAATCCAATATGCTATATAATTCATTACTAATACTAATCAATTATTTACTCAAATTATTTTACCTACTGGAACTTCCTCAAGCTGAATTTTTTGTCCTTTGAAATATCTCCAATAGGTTCTGAGCACTTCAGAGATATTACAGGTTCATCATGTATTTTCCCTGCCCCACCCCTGGAATCACCTACTCATCTAAGGACCATGAGATTTATTCATTGGAAAAGAAAGACACATTCTTTGAATCTATTGAAATGCTTTGTCTTTTTATTAAGTTTATCTTTCAATTTTTTTTTAAGTAAAAGGCAATCATCTTAGGCATTATATTTCAGATAATTGTTATGCTAATACATTTCTTTTTCAAAGTGAGTGATAATGTTTGTGTGAAAAATTAACTTGTAAGGCTTGGATTATTTGCAAATTTTTATTATTTTCTGGGAAATGACAGAGCAAATACTTAATATCAAATTACATTCTAGCCAGCAGTTTGTAACAGTACTCATTTCACTCCACTCCCATTTGCTATGTTCAATATTAAATACTGTTCAACAGTTTATTAAGAAATTGTTTTTGCTTATATTTTGCATTCACTGGTACTATGAATGTTTGTCAAGTGCTATTTGAATTTCTTCCAGGAAACCTATATTCACAAAAATTATCTACTTCTATATTAGAATACGAAATATGAAATAATATGTAATTCATCAATTGCAATAACTATTTGTAATATTAGTTGCATTTGTCCAGTTTTTTTCTAAAATATATCTTGTGTGCATACGTGGAATATTTATATATATTTGTGAGCATATACTATACAAATACATACATACATATATACACACATACATAAAATTTCTTATATTTATGAATTTACCAGAAAAATACCACATAAATTTGTCTAAATACATGCGTATGTATAAATATATGAATATGTATATAATGGTCTGTATATATGCACATACATGTATATTCTAGGTATATATTTAATGGAAGGCATTCCATAGCGTTCCATTAGAATTGGAAGAATTGTAAATTCTTCCTTTGCTTTTAAGTTGGTAAGACTGTTCAGTTACAAGTTAATAAATATAATCAATTTTACCTTTTTCTTTAATTTCATATTCTATTTTATACTTAATTTTAGTACATTTGAACACTTATTTACATTTGCATGTTTGATTTTTAATGTGATATGAAAATTCTTCTATCAATCTCTTTCTCCTTATTTATCTAATAAATACTATACATACAATTGATTTTCAGACATCTATAGCTTAGGCCCGCTTTAATAGCACTCTCTTTGTCCAATGATATTATATATGACATAGATTTTAAAAATGTATACCAGTATATATTTATAAATAGTTTCTTCTGTTTATGGGGTCTTTTCTGGTATAGATGGCATGCTTGTTTTGCTATTTGAGCTATAAAACTTATTTTGGTATGTTGTGGGAATAGCCCCTCAGTGTAACCTAATCATTGTTTCTTTATTCTTCTGAAGTAATTTAGAACAGGAGAACCAAAACAAAACAAACAAGAACAATAATGTGGCAGAGCTAACCACTTCATTTAAACCATCATATATATTTGCTTTTCCAGAATTAAATAAAAAATCAATTCTAAATTTTCACAGTTGTATATAGCCTGTTTGTTCTTTCGGAAACATGATGTTTCTCTATTTTCTATTCTTTATGATGTGAGAAAAAGGCCATAGTTTTCTTCTGAAACTCCAACATATTCATCTGATATTTTATTTCCTGTTTTTAATACTCTAGGAAATCTATTTTTAACTGTTTTTTAAAAAGTATATTTATTTGGGGTATGTGGGTGGCTCAGCCGGTGAAAGCATCCCACTTCAGCTCAGGTCATAATCTTATGGTTCCTGAGTTTAGCTCCACACTGGGCTCTCTGCTGTTAGCACAGAGCTGGCTTCTGATCCTCTGTTCCTCTCTCTCTATCCCTCCCCCACTTGCTCTTGGTATCTCTCAAAATAAATAAACTTAAAAAAAATAAAGTATATTTATTTTGAGAGAGAGAGCAAGTGAGAGGGCACAAGGAGGAGAGGGGCGGGGAGAGAGGGAGGGAGGGAGGGAGGGAGGGAGAGAGAGAGAGAGAATCCCCAGCAGGCTCTAAGCTTTCAGCTCAGACCTAGACATTGGTCTCAATGTGACTAGCCATGAGATCAGGATCTGAGACTAAATCAAGAGTCAGACGCTTAACTAACAGCCACCTATGCAACCTAGGGAATCCGTTCTTAAATTTTACTTTCAAACTGGTTATTTCTCTGTTTGGAAATACATTAACTTTAAGCCAACTTACTGTATGTTTATACAAGTTCACTTTCCTGTTCATTCACTTGGAATATGCAATCATCTAATTTTAAATAGGGGTAATACAGCCTTAAATTTTCCAGCGTTGTTTGACTTGTTGCATCAACTAGGGCCTCCAGTGGATTGGGACTTGTGCCACCTTAAGACTGTAGACTAGTATTTTTCTGTTAATAACTTAGCCTGTGGAGTTATACATCTATTTGCTACTTAAGAGTTTTAACTCCGTGTTGAATTAATCAACGGCCTTTTAAGATGATGATGTGTGCTGTTCCCCTAAACTGTCCTTTAATGCTGGATGCAAAAGAGAGAATATCCTTGGGTAAATTGTAATCAATCATAGTGGTATTCTATTTAGTACATTTTACTAGCATATTATATGGGGTATTTTCATATCTATTCTTGTAAGTAATGTTTGTATATTGGTGCTCTTAAGTAATATTTTACCAAGTTCCATCTAATGATTCTATTACTTCATGAGGTAAATGTAATTAGTTTATGTGATTACTGTCCTTTGGTCCTCTGCATATAAAGGTAAGTCATCTATCTTCTATAAGTATTCTTGGTTTCTTTGTCCTTCAATCTACTCTTTTTAATTTATCTTTAGCTACCACAATCTGTTATTGAGGATGTTATGCTGCTTCTTCCACAGCATCATTTAAAGAAACACTTCTTATCTCCATCATAATTCATTTTCCTATAATAGTTGACAATAATCTCATATTCTTTTACTTATCAGTTCACTTGATCTTATTTGTAGGTTTGTGTCCTTGCAAAGTAGATCATATAAAAACTTTAACAGTGCACATTATCACGTTAAACAAAGTCACTGCTGGTTATTAACAATTCATCAGAATATGCATCAAACTGAGTCCTTGTATTTACAAAATGTTCCCTTGTTCCTTCAACATGCTTCTGTGTGAAGTTACTGTTTACATGGTGTTAGACTTCCTTCTATTTATGATAGCATTTCATTTGACTTCAATTCCTGAACAGAGAAACTATGAAATAACTCATTTGTTGAGTGGTTTAATGAATGACTTCAATATGAATACTTTTTATATATCATCTAAAACATAAGTATCATTGGTGTTCTTCAGATGGAATATTTGAAGATATGTAGTGTTGTAGTTCTAAAAATAGGTACATCATTTGCTAAGATACTACACATATATGTATGTAAGCATGGATTAATGATACATGTGAGTTAATATATAATGTTACATTATGCATTGTATTAGCTTGGGATATCATAATAAAATACCACATATGGCATGGCTTAAATAGCAGAAATTTACTAACAGTTCTGGAGGCTGGAAGTCCTAGATCAAGGTACAGGAGGATGGGTTTCTTATGAAAACTGTCTTCCTAGCTTGTTGACAGTTGCTGTTTATCTGTATTGTCTTATGGCTTTTCCTTTTCTCTGTGTGAGGAGAGAAAGAGATGGGGAGGGAGGGAGGAGCGAGGAGAAGGGGAGAGAGGGAGCTAGCTCTCTGATGTCTCTACATATAATAACACTAACTCTATCAGATCAGAGCCCCACCCCTTGAACTCAACCTTAATTAATTCATTATCAAAATACAGTCTCACTGTGGGGTTAAGACTTCCACATATGCATTTTGGGGAAGATATACTCTATCCATAACATTTGCCCAGTTTTATATTGCTAAATAGGATTGTGTAATTCTCTTAACTATTCCCAATCATTTTATTGGTGGGAATTCTAATTCAGACTGTCTCAATTTATATCGTCTTTAGATTTTCAAATGTACAAAATCAAACCAGGCATGACCTAAAGTTACAGTACTCATATGTAATTCTTCAAACAATTTTTAGAACCATGAATTTATTTATAATTCCTTTAATTAAATATACAAAAATTAGGGTGAAAAAGGCAGAACTTATTTCTTCTTATTATGTCAGTAGAACGGTAGAATTAAAAAGATTCTTTTGAAAGTAACTGTTTCATGCACCATAACTTAACATTGTTGGGACCAAAGATATTCTTTCATTTTTAGTTTTGAAATAAGATGTGTTATTGTGGGTGATTCATATAGAATCTGCCTTAACCATTCTTTATTCATACTCAGCAATAATTGGGGCTCATATCAGAATGAAAGGAAAGTTTTTGTGTCTTCATATAACCATGATTTAATAGAGAAGGAAGAAGTAAAATGAAGAGGAAATATACTGAAAAACTACATGCTTTCTCCTGACCAACATACCACCCTGTATATAAGATTTAGAGATCTGCCAAGTTATCCCAATTAATTACAAAGTAATATTAATCTTTCAGAACTTTTCTTTCTTCTAAGAGGCATACTGACTGATTCCATTATGCATTCAGTCTTTCTCAAAATTGCAAAGCTTTTATATCAACAAGCTAAAATATATCTATATCCCCACAATATTCTTTACATCTGATAATCACCCCAACCATTCTTTGCTTGTGCACACAAAACTCTTCCACCAATCCTACAGAAATTTAAGATGTGGGGCATCTGGGTGGCTCAGTCGGTTGAGTGTCCGACTTAAGCTCAGCTCATGATCTTGTGGCTTGTGAGTTCAGGCCCCACACTGGGCTCTCCATTCTCAGTGAGGTGCCTGCTTCGGATCCTCTGTCTCCCTCTCTCTTCTCTGCCCCCTACCCTGTTCTCTCTCTCTCTCTCTCTCTCAAAAATAAACATTAAAAATTTTAAGAAAGAAAAAAAAATTCAAGATGTTATCAGCACAATGTTGATATTTTCAGCTTCTTCTCTGAAGATTCCATTCATCTTCATGCTTTAATGCAAATTCATTATTTACCTGAGAAAACTGTTGTCCTGTGCTGCCCTCTCAAGAAGAGATTTTGTGTTGTTCAACATACCATATGCAAGGGGTCTAAAAATGAATTTATTGTTCCATGCTCTACTTCTAAACCATTTTTATTATGGTTCTCTAAAATAACTACAGTTCATTTGAAACTGCTCTCAATTAGCTGTACTTATTCTTGTTAATTTCCAACATCCTGAGGATTGCCCACCTGGCTTACTGTCCTCTCCTCCACCACTGTTCATGTCATTATTCTAGAGGTAATTCACTTCCACACACATAATTCATCTAGTACCTCAACCTCCTAACATCTAACCATCTTTTCTTCTCTTCCTCCTAAAAAGAACTTACATTTTTTTCACTATAGACCTCGTCACCAATAATATCTGTAACACCTCCAAACCCTCAATTTCAAATACCCATCTCCATCACTGTCTAAATTTCAGGCACATGTAAGGAAGTAGTACCAACTCTACAGAATTTTCTTCAACATTATTAAATATTCCAATCAAGTGGTGACTATCCATTTTTTTCACTATCAACCCCCTCTGTCTCACTACAAGCACTCAGTTCACATTATATTACCTGGGTCAGCACCATAACTAATCATTTACCAATATACTTAACCACTCCATTCTTTCATTGTTTTCTCCTGGCAAAGACATGAACAAATGTATTTGTTTCATGAAATCATCTATGATGCCGTATATCATAGGAAAGTGTTCGTGTTTTATCATAAGAATTAGGAAAATAAAATAAAATGAATCAAGGACTGACAGGTATTGAGTTGTAATTTAAAAACAGAATCCAAACTGTTGTGTGGAGAATGATTTAAAACATACAAGTTTAAGACTAGAAAAAACAGGTGAGAGTTTTAGAATGGTAGACATGAAGACATAGTGTTATGTAGATATTTTCAGGTAAAATCTTGAGACTGAGATTTTTCTGCCTTGGTCACAAGCAAACTTCCGTTTCTGTGGAGTGTGGTAAGCAGAATATAAAACTGAACCACATGGAGAAATCATACATCCTATTGTATACAGCAATTTTCGCTGATAACAAAATTTAAATCATTCAAGAATATACATTGGCAAGAAAGTACTATCTTGAATTACATTAGAAATTCAGAATTCACACAGTTCATACATATCTAAAGACTGTCCTGTATAGCAAAACAGTTAAGGATTCAGTGAATTACAGAATATTCCTGACTACAAATCAATAGATTTGCTGATATGAGAATATCTTGATATTACATAAAAAAGAATGTTTTCCTTGAAGAAATTTAAAATTCATCTGTTATTTAAGGGAGAAATAATTAGAATATTATTAAGACTTAAGCAATTAATTAGAATATTATTAAGACTCAAGCAATAGTGTAATGTACTAGGATTTACTGAGAATATACCTTACATTTTCAAGCCCTCATTTGAATATTTGTGGAAGACCTTTTTTTCCTTACTAGGCATTTTATATCACAATTTCAGAGATAGAGATAAAAATTGATGACTATTTAAAATGCTGCATTCCATTCTATTGCTAACTATATTGAAAATATAGCCCAGATTAACATGGGAGATGTAAGTCATAAAAATCTCATTAAAACCCATTTTGTTTTGTGTTCTGTCTTTAAGATTTGATTCAGAATCAGGTTTTACTCATCCTGAAATATAATATGCAATAAGTTGGTATCTGACTCTATTTGGAGTTCATTTTCTATTTATATTACATGTTCCAATAAAAATAAAAATTTACCTATTTATACTTTCATAAGAAGTATATCATTTCTCCTTAAATTTATATTGTATGAATCTAAACAAAAGCTGGTACGATAAAGTAATATTTTTAAGATGTTACACATATAAATAAAATATGAGTCAATAAAACCTCTAATGGCTTTCAAAATGTATGATTCATACTTCAATGCATTATTAAGCAATATATGCATTTGAACTAGAAATTAGTCCAGAAATATTAATATCTACCCAAAGAAAATACTCTGGATTATTTTGTTTTGAAAATTTCACACTATCAATTAGAAGTTGATGTTCTGTTTATTTTTTTTTAATTTTTTTTTAATGTTTATTTATTTTTGAGACAGAGAGAGACAGAGCATGAACAGGGGAGGGGCAGAGAGAGAGGGAGACACAGAATCAGAAGCAGTCTCCAGGCTCTGAGCCATCAGCCCAGAGCCCGACGTGGGGCTCGAACTCATGGACCGCGAGATCGTGACCTGGGCTGAAGTCGGACGTCTAACTGACTGAGCCTCCCAGGCGCCCCTTGATGTTCTGTTTAAAGAAAACTCTGTAAATGTATGTTTGCAGGAAGGATTATAAAAATGTATAATAATATATAACAAAAACATTGACCATTTAAAGAACTCAATAAAAGTACACTTGTGCTTATACAGAAATTTGCTGTACACAAACACACCATATCCTTACTTATGCTAAACTCTATATATACAAACAAAAAGCACAAGAATATTAAAACTAATGTAGAAATAGAAAACTAAATCATCTTTGGAAGTAAACTCACATTCAATTGGGGACTGAAAAATCTAAGGAAGTTAGTTTTTAAGTAAAAGGCTAAATTCATCAGAGGTAGCAAATATCAAGGGAAAACTAATGTTACTTACTAAATTATAATTAATATATAAAAGATAAGTATACAGAAGCATCTCAAAGTTCTTGAGAAGTAATAATTGAAATATTTGCTTTAAATCATTTCATATTTGCTATTTCTTTTCTACATATAATCACATACTCAGTTACAATATAAATACTTTATTAAAATTTAAAAGATGAATAATAAATTTTTCTGTTTTCTTAAAGGTATATTTCTGAAATTTTTATTACCTACCTACCTAATAGGCCCAAAGAACAATCTAGTAAATATGATGGAACTAAATACAAAATATCATTACATTTAAATATATTTTAAATGTAATAAAGCTATAGAGCAAAGTATTTTAAATAGTTATCCATTCAAAGGATATTTACTCTTTAATAAAACCATATTTTACACTAAATGCTGGGGATACAATCATGAGAAAGACCCAAGTTTCCTTTTCTGAAATACTCCTAGACATTAACTTCTATAAATATATTTTCACTTTATTTCTAAGAAAATAAAAACCATCTTCCCCAAATTTCTTTTTGCCATACATTTTTAAATGATTTATTAATGTGAAATTCAGATGATAATTGGTAGCACTAATAAAAAGTGCTATGTACCTCATTTACAAAATGTCTTATAAATCACAAGGGTAATTTGGGGATCTTTGTGTAATTACAACTTATTCTTTTTTTACCCCTCTACACAGCAAATATCCTGTTTCTCAAAGCTCACATTAACAAATTTGTTAAATAATTTTGTAGTCTGCTTCAACAGCTTTTTAGGCACTAGACTATGGAAAGGAGAAGGAAACATATAGTCAAATCAATTTAAAACAAATAAAGATTACTATGGGGGTACTGATTCTTATGTAAAAGAGTGAAGTAGGATTCTGGTAATCAATCCTGAATGCATATATACAACTAAAATATTTAGTGATATATTCACCCTTAGATCCTTGGATTAACAATTTTCTTCAAATGTAATTTTAATGGGCCCAATATTTTATAGATCCAAAAGACTAAATAATTAAATCAGGCATTATTAGATTATTATGTTATTGATTGAAGGACAAAATATGCTTTAAAATCCAGACCCAACTCTAAGAGGAGACCTTTTATTGCTAAAGTTCAGTAGCATATATTGGTTGTTTAATCAGTATACACGGTACTAACCACTTAAATAGTTCACAGTTCTATGGGTTAGCAT
This sequence comes from Acinonyx jubatus, assembly GCF_027475565.1. Classification (NCBI taxonomy): domain Eukaryota; kingdom Metazoa; phylum Chordata; class Mammalia; order Carnivora; family Felidae; genus Acinonyx; species Acinonyx jubatus. The sequence continues at coordinate 89,933,791 of NC_069386.1, forward strand.
GATCAGACAGGGTTAATGGATTTTAAGGAGAGAGATACGGTGGCAAAGTGTCATTATCATATTATAGTGAGGATACATACTATCTACATGATTTATCACTCTTGATGTTAACTTTAATCTAAAAATTGCTAATGGGAAAACAAAATGTACAGTCACTTGATCACTGTGCTGAAGTGCTGTTGGATTTCTCCATTATAAAGTTATTCTTTTTTACCCCTTTTGCACAGTTGTTTCTTTGGAAAGAATATACACAATGTATACATAAAGGAGTGGAAAGGTATGTTCTCCTTTCTTGAATGGAGAATATCTACATATTTTATTTGGATAACTTACATATTTTAAGGTATATAACCTTAATTCCATCTGTAAATCTACTCTTGTTACATTATGTATAAAATCATGGTTTCGGGTATGCATATATTAGGCAGGAGTGGGCATTATTCTGCCTAACAAAATGGACATCCAATTGTTTGAAGATCATTTGTTGAAAAGGCTATCATTCACTATTGAACTGCCCTAATATCATTGAATATAATTGTGTTGGCATATTTCTGAACACTCTATTCTATTAATTCCATTAGTCAATGTATCTATTCTTCTATTCTGTCACCAGTACTATGCTCCCTTGATATAATAAGTCTTAAAATTGGGTAGGGCAAATACTATAATTTTGTTCTTCAATGTTGTCTAAGCTAGGTTGTCTTTACCTAGCCCACCACTGAACCATGTGAATCTGATTCCTTCCTTTTTAGAATTTTTTTAGTCTATTTACTCTAGTTCTTTAATACGTATAAAGCTATTGGGGCACCTGGGTGGCTCAGTCAGTTAAGTGTCCAACTCTTGATTTCAGCTCATTATCTCAAGGTTCATGAGTTCAAGCCCCACATCAGGGTCTGTTCTGGCAGTGCAAAGCCCACCTGGGATTCTCTCTCTCCCTCTCTCTATCCCTCCCCTGCTCCCTTGTGCTCGCTCTCCTCTCTCTCTCTTGCTTTCAAGATAAATAAGTAAACATGGGCGCTTGGGTGGCTCAGTTGGTTAAGCGTCCGACTTCAGCTCAGGTCATGATCTTGCAGTCTGTGAGTTCGAGCCCCACCATTGGGCTCTGTGCTGACAGCTCAGAGCCTGGACCTACTTCAGATTCTGTGTCTCCCTCCCTCTCTGCCTGTCCCCTGCTCATGCTTCCTCTGTCTCTCCTTCAAAAATAAATAAACTTAAAAAGAATTCAAAATAAATAAACAAAAAATAAATAAAACATAAATATAAAGCTATTTATCTTATTTTTTTTCTTGTGTGAGTTTTCAGTAATTTATGTTTTTTTAAGAAATAGTCAAATTTGGGGTCATAGGTTTATTCAAACTATTGTCTCTTAGAATCCTTTGGTGTTCATGTGATCAGATGACCCCTTTTTCATTTTAAATATTCTTTGGTTGATTGCTTCTTCTTATTTTTGCATTCATCCTGCTTCATGTTCTGAGTTTTCAGTATCTGATGTTTAGTGTTTGTCATTTATTTTGAATCTTTGTGGCCATTATCATCTCAAATATTTCTTCTTCTCCTTTCTCTTTCTCAGTCCCTGTCTTTTCTGTACATCTATTACTTGCATGTTATACTTAACATTTTCCCATTGTTCTCAGATACTCTTTTTTTCTTTTCCCCATCATCTTTTCTATTTGCATTTCATAATCATAAGTTTCTAGGAACTTACTCTCATACTTACTTACTGAGATCTCACTGTATTGTGTATAGTGATGACCCCAACAAAAACAATCTTTATTTATATTATTGTGTTTTTCATTTCTACCATTTCTTTTTTATTCTTTCGTAGGTTGTCTCTCTGCTTACATTACCACCTGTCCTTTGATGTTGTTGATTTTTCTTATAGAAACTTCATCACATTAATCATAGCTATTTTATTCCCTACTGATCATTCCAACATCTATGTCACATCTCTGAGTCTGTTCCTCTTTATTGTTTTGTATCTTCAGACTGTTTTGGTTGATCTGTTGTTGTTTTGCAAGTTTTATGTTTGTTTATAAAGAGTTACATTGGGCAATAGGAACTAAGATAAATAGGCCTATAGTATGAAGATTTATGTTCACCTAGCTATAACTTCATCTGTGCTTAATGTCCATTGTACCTGTAGGTATCAGAGGTTTCAAGTTCTTCCAGTGTCCTTGTTTTTGTCTCCTCTCTTGATATTGACCTTCTTATATACATAGTACAGTTCAGAGATAGTCTGTGTCTTAGTTCTTAATTTTTTTTTAATTTTATTTTAGAGAGAAAGAACAAGAAGGCCAGCAGGGGAGAGAGGTAGGTGGAGTGACAGAGAGAAACCCAAGCAGGCTCATGTTCAGTGCACAGCCTGATGTAGGGCTCCATCCCACAACCATGGTATGGCAAAATGAGGCAAAATCAGGGGTCAGATGCTCAACCAACTGAGCCAGCCAGGAGTCCTGAGAGAGTATGTGTCTTATAGTCCTTTCAGCTACAATCTTCTCTCATTATACTTGTGTCTTATATGGTGGCAAGGTGTGGGAGATCGGGGTGAATACGACACCCTTCTGACCAAATCTCAGTATTTTACTGAACCTGCATCTCAAGGCTGCAATTACCAGAAGCGTTATGCAGGGTTTATTTCTATTTATTTCCCTGTATATATTTTTGCAATCTATTTCCTTGAAAACTCCTGCCCCCTTTTACTATGGTTTTTAATTCTGTTTTTTCCCAAAGGTAAGACAGAGAGGCTAGAGAAAGATGAAACAGGGACAAACTCCCTTTTCCCAGGACAGATAAGTTTCAGAATTGTATTTTGATAAATTCCTTGCTCCCCAGAGAATAGGCCTTTGCCATAAAATGACACTATGCTTGTTTCACAGTGGTTACCTTCCTATTCCTGCTGCCAGATCTTCACTAGGAACTCCCCCATGAGCACTTGGTAATGTTTAAGTAAAACCAAGGAAAGTAAGGGGGACTGCCTAAATACCTTGGACCACAGGAGTTTCTCAAGCTCGTACTCCACAGTCAGCCTTCAAAAATTTGTCAAATTACACTTTAAGTGTTTATGGCTCTAGCAGTTTGTGCTTCCAACAGATGTTGTGACTGAACAGACCTGTTCTTCCACACTGCAGAGGAGCCATTTGTGCTGAGACTACAATTCTCTAATGGGTCTAAGAAAAGTTGTTAATCTTCAGGTTTTCTTCCTTCTTTCTAGTTGTAAGAATGAATAAACCTTCCATATTCCAAGCTCTTACATGTCAGTGCTAAAACTGAAAGTCCTTTGGTAACTTTTTAACATATCAAATTTGTTTTGTCCCAAATTGACCATGTTTTCCAATAAAATTTGTCTTTTTTTTTTTCCCCTGCATTTTCTAGCTTACACACTCAAGTTTCTACTGGGTGATTTGGTTATTTCTATTTTTCACTTAGTCTTTCAGAAATCTTATTATCGTATATTTTCTGAACAATGTATATTTTATCAAGATTTTTAAATTAATAAATATTAACTTAAGATTCCTCATATTTTAAGGTTCCTACTTAAAGGTTCTATAGAAAATGACTCATTTTATTTTTTCTTGACACCTTCTTCCATATGGAGTGCATTCCTAAGTGAATATTTTTAATTAATTCTATACTTTCCCTATTTTAATCATATACTTACTTATAAATAAGTATATATGCATAAGTGTGTGTGTGTGTGAGAGAGATTGTGTAAATTCAGTGTTCAATCATTATTCCCTATATATTAACTTATATAAACATATTAAGTATCACATTCTTCTCTCCAAACAATAACCAATACATTTACCATCATGCTTTCTATTTTAAACATTTAATTTTATTTTTTCTCTCTTTAGTCTCTCATGTTAATGACCACGTGGATGCAATCCTACTGCTACCCTCATCAGTTTTAAGTTATTATAGATATCACTCTTTATAGGAATCCTTTATAGTCAAAACACAGGGACTATGGCGAAAATACACAGTTCAAGTTTGATTATGCCCATGTTTCAATAATAATTTTTCTGACTAATGTCTACCGTAGCTGTTCTATGATTTCTCATTTTTTATATTTACTCCTATCTATATAAATCTTTTTTATCATATACATGTTACCCTGATTGTTACCCTGTGTTTAAAATTTTTTATAATATTTTATACAAACCATAAAGGCCAATTTTTAAAATTGATGGCAACATTTTTGATGTAACAAAATCATACGAAAACTATCAATATCTCCTGTATAAATTTTATAAATAGACAGTCATTTCCACTAAAAATTTTAAGTGGAGTTGTATTTAGGGCTTTCAGCATTATTTTCTTATCTTTAAAATAAATAGATAACTTATGTGAGAACTGTCAGGACTTAACTGCTTTAATAAATATTAACATATTTTCATTTCCAACATATTCAACCCTAAAAATCTTTTAGGGTTTTAGTTTAAGGACCTGTGAGCACTGGTATATTTTAGTGTCATTTATGTTCTTCCCAGAATCATTATCGCATAAATAAATTCTCTTTGGTGAAATTCTCATAAAAAGAGACTAAATTTTTCCCTAAGGGAAAATATTTTTAAAGTTAATATAACTTTGATAAATGTACATTAATTTAAAAAATAATTTATTTGATTTAAAGGACATCAAAAAATTATGTCTTTACATACTAACAATGTTAATTATGGAGGAAAGATCCTCAAATTATGATTGAGGGATAAATGTTATATGCTTTAATGACTACCATTTACTTTCCAAAATAGTAACAGTAATTTGCACATTCCAAGGACAAATAAGGGTTCTTTTATTCCACACCTACCAGAGTATTTTAAGTTTCTACCAGATTATGTGTTAGTTTATTTTAAAACTTTTAATGTGTATTTTCATAAGTTTTAGTAATATTAAACATCAACTACTTCATTTTTTGGCCAGCTGCATTCTGATTTTTGTGAATGCCTGAATGTCATTTACTTGATTTTCTTTGCTTTATTCATATTAATATAAGATCTTTGCAAAAATATCAGAACTGATGACAGGCAAGAACTTTTGAGACAGTGGCTAAGTAGGACGATCCTAAGCTCACCTTGTCCCAGGGATACACCAAGGTAACACGTACATCAGTGTAAATAACCCAGAAAATGACCCGAAGCCATGCAGAACAGACTTTCCATAGCTAATCTTGGAGAAGAGGCCAAACCAAAAATGGTAAAAAGGGCAGAAAAGCAGTTGGAACCAAAATGACCCCCCAGGACTGTCCATGGAAAAGAGGGACACCATAAGCACACAGAAAGGAGAGGAACAGAGCCCGTGGTGGGCACTTCAAGCACAGGAGACCTGCAATGCACACATTCCCACATCTGGCTTTGAAAACCAGCGGAGCTTAATTTCACACGTTTTTATAATCAGTGGCAATTGAAACCTAGAACTTTAAAAATCAGCATGCTTGGCTCTGGGAGAGCCAGATGGGCTAGGGAACTGAGATGGACCCCTTAGTGTAACAACCCACTGAAATACAACAAAGAAGAAACAGTTTGAAAACTACATGGGCTTTCAGTCAGGAGATTTATTTACTAATCTCAGAATGTGTGGAGGTACAGGGAGCTTTAGGAGGTATCTCCAAGAACAAAAGAAATGGTGGGCACCAACCCCCACCCCCGACCCAGTGTCCAGCCTAGATACACTGATAAGTGCAGGAATCAGCACTAACAGGGTCCACCAAGCTTGCTAACCACATCCCAAACCTCTATTCCTGCAAATCCACCCCTTTCAACCCTCTCTCACGATTGTTCTCCAAAGCAGTTCTAGGTCTTCCCACAGCACATCAGCACAAACCTTGCTAATACCTCACAGCCCTGACAGGGGCCAGCAACACTAGAAAGTAACTCCTGCCCTAGGGACAATGGAAGATAACCACACACACCAGCTCCACTGAATCCCCCCACAAGGTCTGACTGCCAGCCTGCCCACCAACAAAACCCTCTCAGGGAGAGATCTTTCCAGTTATGTGTGACTGAAGCTGTGGCAAATGCCTTGTCAGACCCAACTCACCCAAGGTGGCCCCAACTAGCCCATTAACAACACAGGAATCAAACACTACCTACAATGACAAAGAGAGCCATTGCAGGTGACTAGAATGAAGGCAAATTTGGCTCAACCACAACAGTAGGATATATACACCATACACAGAAGACACCCATGAAGTGCTGGGTTCTGATGAAAAGGGGACTAGTATAGGACCTCTTCTTTATAAGGCACCTACTTGCAAGAACATAGCTGACTTTTCTAATACATAGAAACAGACACAAAGAGTTGACAAAGTGAGACAAAAGATTATGTCCCAAATCAAAGAACACGAAAGAAAAACTACAGCCAAAGAGCTAAATGAAATTGATAATTGTTGGAGGACAAGAAGCCAGAGGCCCCGTAAGAATGTCCTGAAGGAAAGGGATGGAGGAGCAAGAAACTGAAAGCAGTTTCATTCCCAGGACATAAGGCTGCCAGGACTGCTTGTTCTCTCCAGAAGGACACCATACCGGCACCAGGCCTCGGGATAAGAATGTTTTATCTGGCACCAGATGTACGCATGACCCAGTATGGAATACCCTACAGGTGCACGACCTGTCAAGATGCTACATACTATGTTGTATGTGCTTGCTGTCATCAAATTGCAAAAATAAAAGAGGCTTGAGCCAGGGGACCGATGCTTCAGCTCCTGGAGAGTCGCAGCCCCCTGCTTTGCAATTCTCTCCTCACAGCACATTTAGGACCTCTCTCTCTACAGAGGCACCCGAACAGGGACCTGAAGGTGGACTTGTGCAGTACCGCTGAAGAAGTGCCGAGGGAACCGAAGGGAGCTTTGGAGCCAGGAAGCTCATCCTTCGGGATTTCTGCAGGGTAAATATGGGGAATGCCACCTCATCTAGTTATGACTCAGATATTCAGCTCCTGCAGACTTTATTAAAGAGCTCAGGGGTAAAAGTGAAATGTCCTACATTTGAGGATTTGTTTTACTTAGTAAAAACAAAAACATTGTTATTGGTTTATACCCTCCGCAAAAATGCTTTGAATCAGAAACAATGGTATTTGGTTTTAAGTGTTTTGCACCCGGCTCATCAACAAGGAGAAGCAAGCCATCCCTCTCTCTGTATGGTCTGTATGTAATTTAATTTCCCTGGCTATGTAACCCGTGCAGTCAGAATGGGGGAAGAAGGGGGCATTGGGCCTCGAAACCCCTCACTGGCTTGTGGATAATGAGGACTGGCAGCCAAGTCCCTAGCCCCACCACCTGAGGGACAGAAACCTACCGGATCTGGGTTAATGGCCCAGAGATAGTCTCAGCTCAAGCTTCAGCACCCCTGCCTCCTGCACTGCCCCAGAGCCCTGAGCCGGTCAATCTTTTTAGGAAAAAACTAAATGTTCCACTTATTGAAGAAGCCCAGTTCTTGGTGCCTCCTCTTAGAGCATCACAGTTCCTGTTTCTCCCATGATACAGATGCTTCAACAAGCTAAGGTCATGGGGACACTGAATTAATGGCTAGTATACCTGCAGTTTATCCTGTCAACATTCCCCAAATTCCTCCTAATCAGCAATATCCTCAGGAGGGCAATGATTTGATCATGTTCCTTTGAGTTTTAAGGTAACTAAGGATTTGAAACTGGCTTGCACAAAATAAGGTGTTAATTCCACCTATACTCTAGGATTGTTGTCTGGTTTAGCCAATTCAGAATGGCTCATTCCGTGGGACTGGGAGGTCCTAGGTCGCACTGTGCTAAGCGCTTCTGAATTTTTGCAGTTTAGAACTTGGTGGGATGATACAGAGACAGATACAGGCCTGGTGTGATGCCGCTGCAAATACTCCTGTGCCCATTACCAGAGAACAACCTACCGGGCCGGACAAGGGTTTGGCATACAGATTCAGCTGCAGTATGATGATCAGGCAGTGACACAAGTTAGATTGTGCTGCCTTAATGTCTGGGAGAAAACAGCTACCCCTGGACAGGCTACACCCTCTTTTGTTCAAGTTAAACGGAGTCCCAATGAGCCCTACATCCCTGGACTAAAGGATCTTATTATAAAAACCATTTCTCAGGCTGGCTTACCTGATCTCCTTCTACAGCTGCTGGCTTTTGATAATGCTAATAAGGAATGCCAACAAGCTTTAAGCCCAGTGAAGGCTCTAGGAGTGATTTAACTGATTATTTAAAGGCTTCCTGTCAAGATATAGGCTCAGAGGTCTATAAAATGGGGCTACTGGCAGCGGCTGTTCAAGGCACTGGGCCTTACAAACAGTCCAAGTGTTTTCACTGTGGCAAATCAGGACATCATAAAAGGGATTGTCGATAGCCACAGCCAAGTCTTAACAATTCCCTGTGATCCTCCGCTGCCCAAAGGAAATACTAAATCTCCTGGGTTATGCCCCCAATGCAATAAAGGCTATCATTTTGCAAATCAATGTAGATCTAAATTCCGTAAGAATGGAGCACCCCTGCAGTTTAGGTCAGAAATGGGATTATGCCCCCACCCTCAGGGGCCCAAATGTAAACAATATGGGGAATCACATTCCATGTTGTTATCCTGTGAGTGATAGGACTTATGCAAATCTGTCCATAACCTCCTCCATGCCACAGGAGGGAACTCTACATTAGATATCCCTCCATGGGAATTTATAAGATTACAACTGGGATTTATGGCCCTCTTCCTTCAGGGTCCATTGGCCTTTTTATTGGATAAAGTAGTCTTATGTCCAAGGGAGTTCATGTCCACTTAGGAATCATAGATGCCGATTTTAAGGATGAAATTTCAGTAATGATTAGTACTTCTGTTCCTTATTGTATCATGACAGGAGATCACATTGCTCAACCATTGTTGTTGCCTTACATTGCTTTAAATTCCACGCTGATAGAATGGCAGGGAGGGTTTGTATCTACCCACAAACAGTTATTTTGGCAAACATTTCTAAAGGACAGAAGACCTGAGATGACCTTACAAATTAACGGAAAATCATTTACTGCCCTGGTAGACTCAGGAGCTGATATAACCATCATTTCTTCTAAGTTTTGGCCTAAGAGTTGGCCACTTTCACCTGTATCTTCAGTCTTTACCAGTGCAGGAAAAGCTACTGACATCCAACAAAGCATTGAAATTTTTCTATGTAAAGGGCCTGAAGGCCAGGATGCTACTATCCAGCCTTATGTTACTGATATAGCCATTAATCTGTGGGAAAGAGACCTATTAAGTCAATGGGGAGCATATACAAATTTTCCTTATGTTTTCTCCTGCTGCAACCAATACCATGTCCAAAATGAATTATAACCCATTAAAAGGGCTTGGACAAGAAAATGGGCATATGGAGCCAATTACTGCTGAAATGCGGCCTCCTTATAAGGGACTGGGATATCCTGTACAGAATTGAAATTTAGTGTAAGGGCCACTGTTCCTGAACAATGTTATGCCTTACCATTAAAATGGTTAACAACCGCCCCAGTGTGGGTGGAACAGTGGCCCCTTCTGAAAGAGAAATTAGAGGCTTTAGAACAATTAGTGCAAGAACAATCGGATGCAGGTCATATAGAAACGTCCACTAGTCCATGGAATTCTCCTGTGTTTGTGATAAAGAAAAAATCTGTGAAATGGAGAATGTTAACTGACTTAATAAAGGTAAAAGAGGTTGTACAACCTATGGGACCTTTGCAACCTGGGCTCCCATCCCCTACTATGATTCCCCAGAACTGGTCATTAATTATAGTAGATTTGAAAGATTATTTTTTTCACAATTCTACTACAGCCAGATGATAGAGAAAAATGTGCCTTTTCTGCACCTTCATATAGTCAGTCATATGGTTCCTGTGCAACACTATCAATGGAAAGTGCTTCTGCAAGGTATGCTTAATAGCCCTACTGTGTCTCAGCATTTTCTTAATCAGCTTTCACAATTACATATTCAGTTCCCGCAAGTGTTGACTATTACATGGACGATACTCTTTTTGCCACAGAAACACCTACACAGGTAGATCTTTATCAAACGACTAGATTATTGTTACCCAAATACAGTCTAATAATAGCAGAGGAAAAGATGCAAACCCAATCCCTTCCTTTATCTTGGTGCAAAAATTCAAAAGGCAACCATCATTCCCCAAAGAGTACAGATTCGCCAAGATAATTTGAAAACTAAGTAATTTCCAAAAGTTACCAGGAGATATAAATTGGTTGCGACTGGCTTTGGGAATCCTGACTTATACCTTTCTCTCATCTTTTCTAAACATTAGCTGGTGACCCCAACCTTAACAGCCCTTGGATCCTCACAAAAGAAGCAGAAGCTCAATTACAATGGATTAAAAATCATATTCAAAATTGTCAGCTCACTCGTATATGACTCAATGTTCCTATCCAATTATTGATTTTTCCTACTCCACATTCTCCAAAAGAGGTCTTAAGGCAGGATGGGAGGTGGGAATCATCGAATGGCTGTTTTTACCAAATAAGCACACTAAAATTTTTACCATGTATCTGGATAAAATTAGGAATATAATTTGGAGAGGCTGATCCTGATTACGTGTGCTTAATGGTGATAATCCCTCCTCTATAATTATTTCCTTATCATATCAACAAATTGATATGGCTTACCAAACTAATATACAAGGGCAAATAGCTTTATCCAATTACATAGGGACAAAATTTTGTCAGTTTTCAAGGTTACATCATGGATTGGGCCAAAGATAATTTGAGACTGGCCTTTAGCAGATGCTGACACATACTTTACAGATGGAAATAGTCATGGTAGAGCTTCTATACATGGTCTTATTTCTAAGTCCTGGCAGACACCCTATACATGTACTCAAAAAATTGAATTAGCAGTCATTATAGATTGCTGCATCTTGTACCTGCCTCCCTCAATGTTGTGACAGACTCACTATATGTATGGTTCACAGTCCTAAATATTGAAACTGCACATATTGTTCCACAAAATGTATTACATCATCTGTTTTTGCATTTACAAGACTTAATATGGCATAGGCCACACCCTTTATATATCATTCATTCGCAGTCATTCTAACGTTACTGGCCCATTAGCCTAAGGGAATTCCATTGCTGATGACTCATTACAAGGCACCTTACAAATGGCACAACAAGAATATATACTTCACCCTACTATGTTCGAGGGCTTGCCCACAGACTCACTGTAACACATGCTCAGCCAAAAGACATTGTTAGTGCCTGTCCTTTCTGCAAACCCCTCACTGTGGCTCCATACACCTCCGGAGTGAATCCTCGTGGGCTACGGGCAAATGAACTTTGGCAGTCTGATGTTACCCATATTCGTGCTTTTGGTAAGCTCTCTTATGTGCATGTTACTGTGGATACCTTCTCCGGATATATCTGGGCCACAGCATGTACGGGAGAAAAGGCTATGCACATTACTGCTTGTTTTCTTGAAACCTTTGCAATTCTAGGTATCCCACAACACGTTAAAACTTATAATGGCCCTGCATATGTATCTCATAAGGTAGCCCACTTCTGTACAGCCTGACAAATTACTCATCTTACTGGCATTCCCTATAACCCTCAAGGTCAAGGGATCATAGAACACACTCATCAGGTACTTAAAAACATGTTAATTAAACAAAAAGGGGGAGAAGAAGGACTTAGACCTATGCCATGGGAACCATTACATTGGGCCTTATATAGTTGAAATTTCTTGGACATACGAGGACCCCATACATGCCCTGCTGCTGAGGTACACTGGCACAAGCAAAAGTCAGCCCTGTTCATCAACCAATAGATTGGAAAGATGAGAAGGGACACTTGGAAAAGGGAGAGGTTATTGTGTGGGGCAAAGGGTATGCTTATGTTTCTACAGATCAAGGCTACCAGTAGTTACCCAATCACTGGTTGAAACCCAGACACAAGCCCATCCAAGCAACCTCGGTTCGACATGATCCCACCAGTCAAAGAGTTTCATAGAATGTCCATGGGGAAACCAATAATTGTGCCCAATGCCCCACGCTGTCTCCTGAGGCACACTAGGACCACTCAACCTCCTACTTGGGGACAAGTTAAGAGGTTGATGCATGATGCTGAAAAAATATTGATGCAGACTCACAGTCTGCAAACTCCTCTCACCTTTTCCTTGCAATGCTAGTGGTTATCACTGCTATGGTAAGTGCTGACAACTATACTTACTGGGACTATATCCCTCATCCACCTCTCAATCAGGTAAATTGGTATGACTCCCCTGTGCCGGTATATACAAACAACACTGAATGGACACTTGGGCCATTTGACAGCAGAGGACCACATAGGCTAAATGAAGAATATACTGTTATGGATAGTTATATATCGAGATCAAAGGTCCTTCTCCATGTTTCGGTTATGGGAAACACTGCCTTAAGAGTAAGCCTCAAGCATGGCTACCTATTATTTAAAAAGGAACCCAGCACAAACATACCTCTTACTATCAACCCATTCTCTGATTGGCTCCAATCTTACAATTAATGACATTCCTCCAATGTTTCCATCTTGTGCTACGCGTATGTTGTCAACATGGGATGGATGGGTGACTTGGGAAACATGTAGAGGAGAGATAGGGTGAGTTATTTTAAGTATCTCCTATGGAAGTGTCACTGATTAGAGCCCTATGGGCTTAATATTCATTACAAAAAATTATTCATTACAAAATTCATTACAAAATCTATGATGGTGTGTTCATAATCAAACTATCAGCACCACTGCCAATGGCTCAATTGTTTGGCACGGTGGGGGATTTTCTGTGCCCAGTCCTCATTTACAACAAGGACCGTTACAGAAGCATATATGGAAATTAACTGCTGCCCTCCACTCTTTACATACCAGGAAGGGCACATATTATAAAAACAGCTCCACCAATATTTCTACTTTATCCTTCACGGTTAGTAGTACCTGCTACATATGGGCTTGTGTCCATTTGCCATATGTACTATTGAAAGGACAGTTTGGAATGATTCTGAGGCCATTATAACTTGTGTTAACTGTTCATTATACACCTGTCTTAACCTTCTATACCCTTTAATATGTGATCCGAAAGCTTATATTCACTTAAAGCACATGACCTGTGGCTGCTGGTTCGCATGTCTCAACCATGGCAACATTCTCCAGAAATATATCTGATGGACCAGGCTCCATGGTGAGTTCATCTATCCTGACAGTTTGTTGGAATGCTTGTTGTAGCTATCGCTGTGACTGCCGCCACTACTGCAGCTGTCTCGCTGCACCCATCTGTGCAGACAGTACAATTTGTGCAACAATAGCATGAAAAAATCGCACCAGCATTGGAAAACACAGCGGGATACTGACAGTAGACTGTCCAATGGGATTGCAGACCTACAACAGGCTGTGATATTTCTGGGGGATCAATTAGTGAGCCTACAAATATCATTAAAATGTGATCGGAACACTACATCAATATGTTTAACCCTGTTACCATTTAATAACACTAAATTTCTGTGGAACGATGTTGAGAGACACTTGCTCGGGCAATCTAATGTGTCCATGGACATTCAGCATCTGCAAGCAGAGACATATGAGACTTTCAAAACAAATCTGGATGGGGCATCCAGGGGCTCAGTCGGTTGAGTGTCCAACTTCAGCTCAGGTCATGATCTCACAGCTCGTGAGTTTGAGCCCTGCGTCAGGCTCTGTACTGACAACTCAGAGCCTGGAGCCTGCTTCAGATTCTGTGTCTCCCTCTCTCTCTGCCCCTAACCCACTCGCATTCTGTCTCTGCTCTCTCAAAAATAAAAATTAAAAAATTTAAAACAAAACAAAACAAAATAAATCTGGACATGTTATCTGGTTCTAAGATCTTAGAAAGTATATCAGAGGGATTGGGAAAATTAAGCCCTATAGAACATATTAAGATTTTTAGTTTCTCTACTGCTATTCTATTTGTATTAATATGTGGTGTATTTATCCCTGCATATGCAGTCTGGCTCCAGGGACAATGAACCTATCAAGGTGCTGACCAACAGCTTGGGTTATACAAGCTACAGTCCATTGTATACAAACAAAAAGGGGGAGCTGTTGGAGAACAAGAAGGTGGACGTACCATAAGAATGTCCTGAAGGAAACAGAGCAGCAAGGAACTGAAAGCAGTTCTGTTCCCAGGCGGAAAGCCACAGGGACTGCATGTTCTCTCCAGAAGGACATCATATGGGCACCAGGCCAGGCATAAGAATGTTTTATCTGGCGCCAGATGTACTCATGACCCAGCATGGAATGCACTGCAGGTGCATTACCTGTCAAGATGCCAAATACTATGTTTTATGTACTTGCTATCATCAAATTGCAAAAATAAAAGAGGCTTGACCAGGACACCGCTGCTTTGGCTCCTGGAGAGTCTTAACCCCCTGCTATGTAATTCTCTTGTCACCACACTTTTAGGTCCTGTCTCTCTTCAAACAACGTTTTTCATAAATAATTTAAAGTAATGGTCATAAAGATACTGGCACTGAGAAAAGAGTGGAGAATCTCAGTGAAATCCTCAAAAAAGAGAGAAAATATTAAAAAGATCCAATCAGAGATGAAGAACTCAATAATTGAATTAAAAACACACTAGAGGGAATAAATAGTAGACTATAGGTAACAGAAGAATTCATCAGTGACCTGAAGGACAGAGTAATGGAAATAAATCAAGTTAAACAAGAGGAGGAGGAGGAGGAGGAGGAGGAGGAGGAGGAGGAGGAGGAGGAGGGAGAAGAAGAAGAGGAGGAGGAGGAAGAAAGAAGAAGAAAAATGAGGCTAGATTAAGGGAATTCAGTGACACCACTTAGGTAACATTCGTATTCTAGATTCCAGAAGGAAAAGAGAGAGAAAATGGGGCATGAAATTTATTTGAAGAATTGATAGCTAAAAACTTCCCTAATTTGGGGAAAGGAACAGAAAACCAGATCCAGGAAGCACAGAGAACTCCCAACAAAACCAACCCCAGGAGGTCCACACTGAGACACCCAATGATTAAAATGGCAAGAAGTCATGACAAAAGAGAATTGTAAAAGCACCAACAGAAAAGAAAACAGTTGTATCTAAGGGAAACCTCATAAGGCTGATCTCTGACTTTTAGCAGAAACTTTGCAGGCCATAAGACAGCACATGATACATTCAAAGTGTTGAAAGGAAAACCTGCAACCTAGATTACTCTATCCAGCGAAACTGTCATTCACAACAGAAGGAAAGATAAGGAGTTTCTAAGACAAACAAATGTTAAAGAAATTCATAATCACTAAGCTAGTCTTACAGAAAATGTTAAAGAGGGATCTTTTAGGTAGAAATAAGAAAAGTAGGAAGCACAAAGGCAGTAAAATTAAGCATATTTGTAAAAATAAGTCAAAGGATTCACATAAAGAAGGGTGTGGACACCGTATACTTAAAATGTGGGTGAGAAGGAAGTAAAACTTTAGGGCTTTTAAAATGGGTTCAAATTTAAGTGACCATCAATTTAATATAGACTGCTATATACATGTTATATATAAACAGAATGGTAACCATAAATCAAAAATCACTAACATATATGCAAAAAATAAAGATATAAAATCCAAGTAGATCACTAAAGAAAGCCCTAAACCATCAGAGAAAAGAGCAGAGAGGAAAGGAACAGAGAACTAAAACAAACAAAAACCAATCATAAAACAAGTAACAAAGTGCCAATAAGTACATACCTATCAATAATTATTTTGAAGGTAAATGGCCTAAATACTCCAATTAAAAATATAGAGTAGCAAAATGAATAAAAAAGCAAGACCCATTTATATGCCACCTAACAATATACTCACATAAAACCTAAAAACACATGACTGAAAGTGAAGGGATGGAAAAGCATTTAGCATGCAAATGGAAGTGAAGGAAAGCCAGAGTAGCAACTTACAGACAAAAGAGACTTTACAAAAGACTATAAAAAGAAACAATGAAGGACCCTATATAATCATAAAGGGAGAAATCCAACAAGCTATAACTATTGTAAATATTTATGCACCCAACATAGAAACACCCAAATACATAAAGCATCCATTCCAAACATAAAGGATATAATCAATAGTAATACATTAATAGTAGGGAATTTTAACATTCACTTTTATCAATGGATAGATCATCCAAACACACAATAAAGAAGGAAACAGTGGATATGAATGACACATTGGACCAGATGGCTCTAATATATATATTCACAGCACTCCATCCTGAAACAGTAGAAAACACATTATTTTTAAGTATACATGAAACACTCTCCGGAACAGATCACATGTTAGGTGACAAAACAAGTCTCAATGAATTGAAAGACTGAAGTCCTATCATGTGCCTTTTCCAAGATAACATTTATGATACTGGAAATCAACCATTAGAAATAATCTGGAAAGAACACAATACATGAGGAGGTCAAAAACCATGCTGCTAAACAATGAATGGGTCAATGAAGAATCAAAGGAAATTTAAAAATACATGGAAACAAATGAAATAAAAACACAGTGGTCCAAAATCTTTGGGCTGCAGCAAAGGATGTTTTAAGAGGGAAGTTTGTAACAATATAGGTCTCCCTCATGAATAAATTTTATATATATATATATATATATATATATATATATATATATATATATTCCTTTGTGAGAGACAGAGACAGTGTGAGCAGGGAAAGCACACAGAGAGAGAAAGAGACAAAGAATCTAAAGGAGGGTCCAGGCTCTGAGCTGTCAGCACAGAGCCTGACATGGGGCTGGAACCCATGAATCCTGAGATTATGACCTGAGCTAAAGTCGGACACTTAACAGACTAAGCCACACAGGTGCCCCGAAAAGATGAACAATATTGAGAAACCTTTAGCTAGACTCATTTAAAAATGTAAAAATAAAAGAGAGAGAAAGAGAGAGAACTCAGACTCAAAAATGAAACAGGAGAAAAATAACCAACTATATAGAAATGCAAAGGATTATAATAGAATATTATGAAAATATATTCTGACAGATTGGACAACCTATAAGAAATAGTAAATTCCTAGAAACAGAATCAGAAAAGTAACATAAAGGGGCACCTGGGTGGCTCAGTCCATTAAGCATCCGGCTTCAGCTCAGGTCATGATCTCACAGTTAGTGAGTTCAAGCCCTGCATAGGGCTCTCTGCTAACAGCTCCAAGCCTGGAGCCTGCTTCTGATTCTGTGTCTCCCTCTCTCTCTCTCCCCCTCCCCTACTTATGCTCTTTCTCTCCCTCAAAAATAAATGAACATTAAAAAAAATGGGGCACCTGGGTGGCTCAGGCAGTTAAGTGTCTGACTTCAGCTCAGGTCATTATCTCATAGTTTGTAGGTTTGAATCCCATGTTGGGCTCTGTGCTGACAGCTCAGAGCCTGGGGCCTGCTTCTGATTCTGTCTTCCTCTCACTCTGTCCCTCCCCCACTTATGCTCGGTGTCTGTCTCTCAAAAATAAATAAATGTTAATTTTGTTTTAATTTTTAAAAAAGGAAAAAATGGAATATTTGAAAAGAACAATTGCTAGCAATGAAATTGAATCACTAATCACTAAACTCCCAACAGAAGTCCAAGACCTTATGGTTTCACAGGTGAATTCTACCAAACATTTAAAGAACAGTTAATATGTATTCTTCTCTAAGTATTCCAAAACATTGAAGAGGAAGGAAAGTTTCCAAATTCATTCTAGACCAGAATTACCCTGATAACAAAACCAGATAAAAACACTATAAAAAAGGGAACTACAGACTAATCCTCTGATGAACATAGATGCAAAAATTCTCAACAAAATATTAGCAAACTGAACCTAACAATATATTTAAAAAATCATTCAAGACAAACAAGTGGGATTTATTCCTGGGATGCAAGCTTGGTTTGATATTTGCATATCAATCAGTGGTACATATCCCAACAGTAAGAGAAAGGATAAAACCATATGATCATTTCAATAGATGCAGGAAAAGCATTTGACAAAGAATAACATCCATTCCTAATAAAAGTCCTCAACAAAGTAGAACAAAGTAGGTTTAGAGGAAACATACCTCAACATAAAAAAGGCCATATGTGAAAAACACACAGCTATCATACTCAATGGGCAAAACCTGAGAGCTTTTCCCTGTAAAGTCAGAAACCAGACAAGGATATCTAATTTCACCATTTTTATTCAACATTGTACTGGAAGTCCTAGCCATGGTAATCAGAGAACAAAAAGAAGTAAAAGACATTCAAATAGAGAAGGAATAAACAAAACTTTCACTATTTATATATATCATGATATTATACATAGAAAACCCTGAAGACTTCCCCCCAAAAACTATTAGAACTGATAAATGAATTCATCTATTAGTTCTTAATTAATTACTAAAATTCAGTAAGGTCATAAGATACAAAATCAATATATAGAGATCTGTTGCATTTCTATGCTCTAATAATGAGGTACCATAACAGAAATTATGGAAACAATTCCATTTACAATTGCACTAAAAATAATAAAATACCTACAAAATAACTTAAGAGAGGTGAAAAACTAGTAATCTGAAAACTATGATGCACCAATGAAAGACACTGAATATCACAACAAATGTACTGCTATTCCATACTCATTGATTGGGAGAATATTGTTAAAAAGTCCACAGTACCTAAAGCAATATACAGATTTAATGCAACCCCTCTCAAAATACCAATATCATTTTGCAAAGAACTAGAACAAACGATCCTTTAATTTGTATGGAACCACAAAAGACCCAGATACGCATTCTTGAGAAAAGAACAAATCTTGCAGTGTCACAATCCCAGAATTCAAGAATACTAGGAAGTTGTGGTAATGAAAACAGTATTGTACTGGCACAAAAAGAGACATATAGATCAGTGAACAGAACAGAGAACCAGAAATAAACCCACAATTATGTGATCAATTAATCTTTGACAAAGGAGGCACAAATATTCAACGGGGAAAAGAAAGTTTCTTCAGCAAATGTTGGGAGTTGAAAAAAATTGGACAGTTATATGCAAAAGAATGAAATAGGACCACTTTATCACACCATACACAAAAGTAAATTCAAAATATATTAACGACATAAATGTGAAACCTACAACCATAAAAATCCTAGAATAGAGCACAGGCAGTAATTTCTCTGACATCAGCAGTAGCAACATTTTTCTAGATAGGTCTCCTGAGGCCAGGGAAACAAAAGCAAAAACTATGGAACTACATTAAAATAAAAAGTTACTGCACAGCAAAGGAAACTATCAATCAAACTAAGACAACCTACTGACTGGGAGAAGACACTTTCAAATGACATATCTGATAAAGAGTTAGTATTCAAAATACACAAGAAACTTCTACAACTCAACATAAAAAAGAGAGAATGCAATTAAAAAAATGGACGAAGGACATGAACAGACATTTCTCTAAAGAAGACATATATATATGGCCAATAGACACATACAAAGATGCTTAACATCACTGATTATCAAGGAAATGCACATTAAAACCACAATGAAATATCACCTCTCACCTGTCAGAATGGCTAAAATCAGAAACAAGAAACAAGCGTTGGTGAGGATGTAGAGAAAAAGAAACCCTTATACACTGTTGGTGGGAATGCAAATTGGCACAGCCACTGTGGAAAACAGAATGGAGGTTCCTCAAAAAATTAAAAATTGAATTACCACATGATCCAGTAACTCCACCACTGGATATTTACCCAAAGGATATGGGTAATCAACTAATTCAAAAAGATATATACAGCCCTATGTTTATTGCAGCATTATTTACAATGGCCAAAATATGGAAGCATCCCAAGTGTCCATACATTGATGGATAAAGAAAATGTGATATGTATAACTGGATATTATTCAGCCATAAAAAAGAATGAAATATTGTCATTTGCAACAACATTGATGGACATTATTTCCCATAATGCTAAGTGAAATTAGAGAAAGATACATACCATATGATTTCATTCATATGGGGATTTAATTTAAGAAAAAAGAGATAAACCAAAACAAACAGATTTTAACTATAGAGAATATACTGATGGTTACTAGAAGGAAGGGGGCAGGAGGATGGTGGAATAGATGAAGGGGATTAAGAATGTATTTATCACAATGAGCTCTCTCTATATATACATACACACATACACACAATGGAATATTATTCAGCCATAAAAAGAATGAAATTTGGTCATTTGCAACAATATGGATATATGGATACATCTAGAGATTATAATGTTAAGTGAAACAATTCAGAAAAAGACAAGAACCATGATTTCACTCATATGTGGAATTTAAGAAACAAAACAGGCAAACAAAAAATCAGACTCAAATATAGAAAACAAACTTCCGATTGTCAGAGGGAAGGTGGGGGAGGATAGATGAAACGAGTGAATGAGATTTGAGTTCATTTATCATGATGTACACAAGTAATGTACAGAATTGTTGAATCACTATATTGTACAACTGAAACAAATACAAAACTAAATGTTAATTATACAGGAATTTTAAAAAATAATAATGTGAGATTAAGAGTAGACATACAATTCAGGAGAGTGACTGAAGGAAAGGCAAGAAACGTGAAGAATCTAGGTGGAGAAACAGGTTAAGAGAGGGTTATTTGCATATTTATTATCATCTTTTGTTTTTTATTACAAAGACAATATATGCTTTATGACGGAAATCTGGAAATAAATACAGACATCATTTTTAAAAAGTATGATACTGCCATAGGGACAAACATGTAAACAAATGGAATAAAATAGAAAGCCCAGAAATAAACCCTAGCATATATACAGTCAACTGATTTTTAACAAAGATGACAATAATTCAGTAGGACAGGTTTTTTTTTCAACAAATATTGACTGAAAACTGGATATCTGAATGCAAAACAAAGGAGTTGGACCCTTACCTAACACCATGTACAAAAATTAACCCCAAATAGATCAAACACCTAAACTTAAAAGCTAAAATTTTAAAACTCTTAGAAGAAAATGGGGGAAATCTTTGTGATATTGAACTTTGCAACAATTTAATGGATTTGGCAACAAAAGCACAGACAATAAATTTAAAAAATTAGACAAATTAAACATCAAAATTAAGATCTTTGAGCATCAAAGGGCATTATCAAAAAAAGTGAAAAGCCACTTACAATGTAGGAGAAAATATTTACCATTCATATATCTGACCAGAGATTAATATTCAGATTATATAATTAATATAATTAAAACCAGCCCAGATCAAAAACCGGCAAAGGATTTGAGTAGAAATTTCTCCAAAAAAGACATACTACTGGCAAAGCACATGACATGATGCACAACATCATTAATCATTAGGGAAATGTAAATCAAAAACACAGTAAGATACCAGTTCACACCTATTAGAATGGTTACAATAACAGTAAAACAAAGCATGCACATACACACAAAAACAACTACAAACCGTGATGGCAAGGATATGGAGAATTTGTAATATCTGTGTATTGCACAAAACATGATGCAGCCCCTGTGGAAAAAAGTCCAGAAGTTCCTCAAAAAGTTAAACATAGAATTAATAGATGGAGCCAGCCACGAATCACTCAGGAGCACAGATTAAAAAAAAAAAAAAAAAAAAAAGTTGAAATCAGTGACTTTAACATATATTTGTATACCACATTCATATATTCATATATTTGTATTCACATTGTGAATGACCCAAAGATGGGATTGTCCATCAACAGATGAACAAATGAATACAATGGAATTGCTCAACCATAAAAAAGAATAAAAGTTTGATATATGCTACCATATGGAAAGGCCTTGAAAAAATTATGCTAAACAAAATAAACCAGACACAAGAACACAAATACTATATGATTTCACTTATATGTAGTTCCTATAATAGGCAATTTCACAGAGTCAGAAAATAAGACTAGAAGTTACCAGGGGCTGGAGGGAGGAAGGAATGGGCAGTTATTGTTTTTAATGGGTACAGAGTTTATATTAAGGATGAGAAAAAGTTTTGGATCCAGATAATGGTACTGGTTACACAACTATATGAATCTATTTTTTTAATGCCACTGAAATGCACATCTAAACATGATTAAGCACTATGTTATTTACATTTTACCATGAAAAGTAACAAAAACCAGTATATTCAGCTTTAATAAAACAAATTGTAGGCTGCAATTTCTAGGGTAACCACTAAAGACTTGTGTAAGAACATATAATAGTTAATTATATATATTTCCATTAATAAATAGAAAATAGAATAATTCTTAAGAATATTAATTCAAAAGAAGGCAAGGCAACAGAGAAAAAGAAAAGGTTTTGCTTACTACCAGAATTGTTTTTAAATAACCTCCACAGTTCTGTGCCTCAAACTCTTCTGGCTTCTCCTCAGTTTTCATGCTTATAATTATGATTTCACTCAAATTTTCTGTGATACTAAAGTGCCAACAGACCTCTTTTATGCAGAATCCCATCATCTCCACTGTTATCACTGAATTCAGCTCTGTAGTATATCTCTAAAGACAATTCCTACCATCAGCCCTGGCCTACAGATGAGTTATTAGCTTGTTAGTAATGCTGACACCCCCCGTCAAGTACATTCTTTATTGCTTTGGTAAACTAAATGTTCTTTATAGTTTCCCATAGAGCACAGTTACTTGTGGGGTTTCCAGTCTTACAGAGTATATCCATGACCCACTCTGTGAGCGCTCTATTCCTTCTGTTGCCATTCATAGATAGCAAATCTGATGTTTCTTTGTTTATAGGTTTTCCTCATTTCTCTAACTTTCTAGGAGCCACTGGTTCTTAGGGATCTTGCCTATTTTTTTTAAAATTCCAAATCTGAGGGGAGATCCACCTTATAAATAAACTCTTAATTTCCCTAATTTATATTAGACCTCCCTTGATCCAGGACTCATTATCCAGTTCCATGCACACTAACCTGGCTAATAGTGGTCTTGCAGCTCCTTCAGGATCTAGCCCCTTTCCTTTGTTAGCAGGTCCAGTACTTCCCTGCCTTGATTATGATGTACCTAACCCCTTATTATCAGTCTAGGGTTTATGGAGGGAGAAGGTTCTAGGGTTGTAAACCATTCATAAAAAGTATGGTTTTTCTAGCAGGAGAGATGACCCCATATCATCTTAAAGCAAGGGGCGGGGATGGGTTTGTGGTCTTTTACTCAAGGAGAAAGTTCACTTCTGCTAGCACAGAGCATTTAGAGAATTATGAAAATTCAAGGTTTTCAAGTGATCACCCTATATTTTCTCAACCCATGTATTATGTGATCTTGTTTCCTAAACTGGGTCCTGTATTTTGCATAGGTGGCCTAATTTGAAAATATAGACTTCTTTGGAGGTTTGATGTTCTTATGGTTAAATCCTGATATGGGTACTAAACTTTCTTTTTCTGTCTCAGGAAATAAAATACTCCTTATAAGCAGCCAAGGGGATCCTTTGGGCTTTCACATTGTTACTTAGTGATTAATCAACCCCAGTCCTTTAAACTTTTTCTGCAGAACATCAGTTGACCTTAGTACATCAGATGAACATGAGCTGACCTCAGAACATCCATAGTATTCCAATGGGCTTATAATTACGGTGTCCGTCATATTTCCAAATCACATGATAGAGTAGATTGTCCATTAATACAACAATTCATCTCACTGCCATTGAGAGTTTTATCAATTCAACTATTATTTTATGCCAGGAGGTATCAGTAATTCACCTTCTCCCAGTGATTTGGTCCTTATCACCATGAAGCAGGGAAGTGGTACAGATCTCAAATCCCATTTTAATATCTACTTTCTCAGGTCACTTGAGAATTCACATCTGGACTTGAGCTTCCTCAGAAAGAAGATTCTGTGATTGACATTAGCAGAATGATGCTTGCCTAAATATGTTGGGATCAACATGTGTGTTAAAAGAAGGCAAAACTGGGCAAGAAGAGACATCAGTCTGCAGTGTAATCAAGTCGTCAGCCAAGAGCTAAGGGTGTTCTCAATCAGGATGGCACTACACCTCATCCCGAGTTGGGGCAACAGGATCAAACATTGAACAGGCATTAGATCTGGGCTGCTCTTGGAGAGAGGATGAGGTGGAGTGTGACACTCACTTAAGCTGAAGGTAATATGAGAGGGCTGACAGCTTAGTGTTGACAGAAGCACGAGCACTTATAGAGAAGTCATTCTGTCCTGAAGGGGGAACTGGCTCGCACAGCACATCTGCTACAGTGAGTAACCAGAAGTACTAAAGAAATGGAGTCCACTATAAATACTTTTCTAAAAAGAAAATCTAGATACAGATCACTTAACTTAAAATTATTCCAAATACCTAAGGGATAAAAAACCTCTGCATTTTACGCATACTTCCAGGGGGAAAGTTCAAGAAAGAAAATATACCTAGCTATTTGATGAGGCCTGCGGATAACACTAGTATAAAAACTGTAGAGGGACTTCAGAACAAAGAAATTTTCAAATCTCTCTCATGAGAGATGTAGATGAAACAATCTTAAACACAACATTATTAACACAAATCTAATAAAGATCATTAACAGTTTATTCTGGGAATATAAGATTAAAAAGTACATTCTGAGAAATAAAAGGTTTAGAACCACTTACTTCTTCATAACACTTACGGAAGTTTTGGCCAAATCTCCCAAGAAGCATGGGGATGAAATTTAAAAGTAAATGAAAAGTAAAGATTTTCCAGAAATCTGTATATTTTGCAAATATTAAACAAAGCTTAATCAGATGGATTTCTGCTTTTAGCCATAAGAATATAACTAGCACTAGTTATGTTATCTTCCATGCATAAACAAAAAGGAAATTTGTGCAAAACATACCAGGCAACAGGTTTTTTTTGGTGTTTTCGTTTTGTTTTGTGAATTGAACAGACTGCACAGGACTGTGATTCCTGATATAGAATAACAGTAAAAAAAAAAAAATGATGCCAAACCTATGATTAATCAGTGTGTGTGTGTGTGTGTGTGTGTGTGTGTGGGTGTTTCCCCATAAGTCATGTTTTAATAATGTAGTACAGGGTAGAGTGCCCAAGAAAAATTTAGTGGTCTTGGTAATTTGAATAGACAAGCACTGGAGTTCCAGATGTCTGTAGAGTCTAAAGGACAAAGTGTAGAAGAGAAGGGAGCTAGAGAAAAACACTCTGGAAATCTGCATAGTTATTTCTGAGTCTGCTGCTAAATACAAAGTTCTGTATACTTGGGATGAAATTTCACAAGATCAGTCAAGAATCAACTGGGAATCTATCTATCTGCTTAAAAATGTCCAGATCTCAGACAGGGCTAGGAGACATTTAAGGTTTAACCAACCTGAATAGGGAGTCCTGACTGAGGGCATCTATAACACAAAACCTCAAAGCAATTTACAACTGCATTTATACTGTCTAAAACCCCAGCTTGAAAGGATAGATTTGATCTCCAAATAACTTATCAGCCAAACACATTCTGACATTTTTAAAGCAATAAAACTAAAATAAAACAATAAAACAATAAAATCAGCTAAAATTTATAATCTCCAGCATCCAATTTAGGAAAATGTGACAATACAGGAAAACAGGTTTTACATTCCCAAGAGAAAAAATCAGTCAACAGAAACAAGCATACATATGACATAATGGAACAGAATATAATGCAATGCTTTATATATATTATTAATTAGCACATGAGAAGACCTTAAACAGATAATGCAAATATGCTCAAGTATTTATTCTAAGATGTGGAACTAACAAAAGATGAAAATATGGAACTTCTAGAAATGAATAGCATAATAAGTAACATGTCTTTATTCTTTAGCTGTTTTAAGATTTTACCCTTATCACAGGCTTTCAAAACTTTGGTGTTTCAATAAAAGTTTTAATTTTAAAAGTTATATATGTATAGCAAACTTGAGAGGATAATAACAGAGTTTCCATACATGCAACACTGAATTTCCCCTACTATTAATATCTTACAATAGTATGGTATATTGGTTATAATAAATGAACCAATATCAACATTCTATTATTAACTAATGTTCAAACATTATTCATTTTTTAAAAATTACCTAATGTCCTTTTCATGTTCCAGAATCCCATCCAGGATACCATAATTAACCATCATATCTCCTGAGACGTCTTTTAACTATGACAATTTCTTAGACATTCCTTGTTTTAATGGATTTGACAGTTCTGAGGAGTGCTAGTCAATATTTTGTAGAATTTACCTCAATTGGATTTTGTATGATATTTTTCTTATGATTAGACTGAGGTGTGTTACTGATTTGGGAGAGGAAGACCACAGAGGCAAAATGCCATTCTGATCAAATCATATCAAAAGTGCCCATTATCAACATCACTTACTAATATTGATTTTAAGCTTAATCACAAGGCTAAAGTAGTATTACATTTCTTTACAGTAAAGGTATTTTACCCTGTTCTATACTGTACTCTTTGGAAGACATTCCACACTTTCTTTTATACTTAAGTGTGGAATTATGCTCCACCTCTTTGAAGAAGTAACTTCAAAAAGTATTTGGGGAGGGTGACTGGGTGGCTACATCAGTTAAGCATCTATCTGTCTCTTGATTTGGTCTCAGGTCATGATCTCATGGTTATTGACAGAATCCCACCTTGGGCTCTGTGGTGACAGTATGGAGACTGCTTGGGATTCTCTCTCTCTACCCCTCCCCTGCTCATACTCACACATTCTCCCTCTCAAAAATAAATAAATAAACATTTTAAAAAAGTATTTGGAATTTGTACACAGATTTGTCTCTTCTCTTTCATTTATTTATTTATTCATTCATTATATCAGTATGGACTCATGCATCATACAAAATCTGATTCCATTTAATGTTTGACTGCTATATCTTTAAATCCACACCTCTGATTATTCCTCTTATGCTTCACATCTGGGAGAGCTGATAAGAAAGTCCAGAACTCCTTTGGCTCAAGTGGGAAATTCAAAATTTGTAAGCCTCAGTCCACAGGCCAAATCCTCACCTGACCCT
The DNA here is from genome assembly GCF_027475565.1 of Acinonyx jubatus. Classification (NCBI taxonomy): domain Eukaryota; kingdom Metazoa; phylum Chordata; class Mammalia; order Carnivora; family Felidae; genus Acinonyx; species Acinonyx jubatus. Next base: position 89,960,757 of record NC_069386.1, read on the forward strand.
ATCTCCTAAATGAAATAAAAGCCAAGAATCCGTCCCCTTTCTTGTCTCTCTCAATTCATTTTGTACCCTATACAGTCTCTATTATGGAGGTCATAAACTTTTCATATTCTCTCAGCCTGTATACAGCATCATCTGTTGCAACATACAAAACAAATTTAGATGTTTGGATGTTTCTTAGCATCAGCAAAAAAAATATGGATATTTATTTTATACTTTGAAGTTTACAATCCAATACTGGATATTTATTTTCTTGCTCAAATTGTTCTAGCTTTGGCCATTGGAAGCACCTATATCTCTCTGACATACCTCTATTTATTTATTTATTTATTTACTTATTTATTTATCATTAATTGTTTAGCAAGTCCTTACTTTCTGGCACTAAAAGATGCTCCAGGTACATCTTGTATAATTCCTGTCCAAATCCTAGAATAGCCAGTTCTTTAAGAATTTAAAGAAAGAGACAACGTTATACTGTTACAGATGTGGTACAGGTAATGTATAAAAGAATATTCCTGAATCCTCTCTTCCATCTTCATGACATTACTATCATTAACTTCATTTATTCTTATGGTATGCTAGCCTAATAAGTTGTTAGCATCATTGTGTTAAACAGTTACTTGTACATATATGAATAAGAAAAGAGATTTATTTTACCTCATTTTTTTCTTTCTCAATGTGACAAAATTTATGTAAATCTAGGTATCTGACTTCTGTCTGAAAAATGTCTTAATATTTTTACAGGCAAGTCTGCTGAAGAAGAGATTTCCTCAGTTTTTGTTTCCTTAGAGTATATTTATTTCTGCTTCACTTTTGAAGTATAATTTCACTAAGTATATATAATTCTAGATTTGTGTGTGTGTGTGTGTGTTTCTCTCAACTAAATATTTCACTCAGCTCTGTTTTCTGCATGGTTACTAACAAGAAGTCCACTGTAATTCTTCCTTGCTCCCTCCCTCCCTTCCCATCTATCTACCCACCATCCATCCATTTTCCACTGTATTCAAAAAGAATGTGTATCCTTACTTCTCTTAGGAAACGTTTTATCTTCCTCTGGCATTTTCAATTTTTTTCCTCTGTCTTGTTTTCTTTCAGTTTGGATAGGATATTCCAGAATAGTTTCTGTTTTTATTTTGGTTTGTTTTGTTTTTATTCTGCTTGGTAGTATTTGCACTTCCTGATTCTATGGTTTGGTAAATATCGTTAATTTTTTTAGAGTTTGGGCATTATCTCAGATATTTACTCTGCTTCATTCTCTCTTTGTTCTTTTTGAGGGATATTAACTATGCATATTTATACCTTTTGAAATTGTCCCACTGTATCTCGATGACTTGGTTTTGTTTTGCATTTTCTTTTCTCTGCATTTCAGGGGGAGAAGTGCCTATTGACAGATCATCAACCTCACACGTTTCTCTTTGGTCATTTTTCAGCAAACTGATGTGCCCATTAAAGGTGTTCTTCATTTGTATTAGTTTTTTTTTTTTTTTAATTTCTAGCACTTTCTTTTTCTTTACCTTAGAGTTTCCAACTCATTGTATTCCCCATCTGTTCTTGCATATAGCCTGTATTTTACTTTAGGGTCCTTAATAATCATAGTTATGTCAAATTTTCTATGTAGTAATTCCAACATCTTTGGCATAGCAGAGTCTCATTTTCATGCCTACTTTGTTTCTTCAGATTATGTTTATTCTTCCCTTTAACACGTTCATAATATTCTGGTGAAAACCAAATGTGATGTATAGGAACTGAGGTAAAGGCCTTTGGTAAGAAGTTTTAGGTTAGTTTGGCTAGGAGTCTGTGTCTAATGTTTGCTATAACTGTAGATGCCAGAAGTTTCCTATTTATTTAGGGTCATTGTTTGTATCTCCCTTGTTAACTTTGGCCTTCCCTTAAGTGTTCCTCCACATAGAGGGTCTATATCTTTTGGATCATTCAGCTACAATTCATTGTTATCATACTAGAACCTTGGTAAAGTGTAAAAATTGAGGATGGGTATGTGTTCTAAAATTTTAGGATTAAATTTTCCTTTTAGTGTGCCTATGTACCTTGGTGTGATCTTCACAAGGGTTTCTTAGTTTGTTTTTTGGTTTTTGTTTTTTTTCCCCCCATCCTTAGGTGTGAAAGGAAGACTAAAGGAAGTAGAAACTGGAGAAATGATCTTTCCCCAGATGGAAACAAATTTTGGTAAATAATTTCCCCCCCTTGGAGAGTAGATCTTTGTTATGTAGAATGATCTGGGATATTCTACAATAATTATTTGTCCTCTCCTGCATAATCATGTAAGATCTTTTCCAGCTCCTTACTGTGATACCTGATGTGGTTCATGGAGGTAAAATCCACAAAAAATGTATGGGCCACATAAGACTGTGGCTTCCAGGAGTCTGTCATTCTCATTGTAATCTATACTCAGCTTCCAGCAATTAACCAAAATTACTACTTAATTATGCTACCAATGGTTTCAGCTGCTTCTATTCTAGGTAAGTGAACCTTGGCTGTGACTCTCTGGATTCACCTTAGAGTCACCTGACTCCAAATTTCAGAGTGGTTTTTGCCCTGAACCTCAGTTCTCTGATGGGTCAAAGAAAAGACATTGATTTTTCAGTTGCTCAGTGTTTCCTTTTTGTAAGGACGGAAGTGAACAACTTCCAATATCTTTGCAGGTAGGATCTGTAACTAGAAGTCCAGCCAATTTGAATTTGATGTGGTTTAATTAGTTTTCTTTCATTTATCCTTATATATTTTTGAACATCCTCTATCTGTGGGCTTCATTTTTCATAAAATTAAGAAAAAAAATTTCATTGTTACTAATCTAAATTTCTTCTTCTCCTCCCACTACTCGGGACTCTAATTGTACATATTTTTGATGGTTTGATAGTGTCCTATAGGCGATTAATTTGTTATAATTTTGTAAATTCATAGTTATTTCATGTCTATCACTTTAACCAATGAATTTCAGCTGGCTCTTAATCTGAGACTGCTATCTTCTGTTATGAATCATGTTTCCTGTGCACATAGTGACTTGAAGCAGAATGCCAAAGGGTAACATGGTTACATCATTCAACTCTCTTCCCTTACAGATTACATGCATTCACTTCTGTTGTAAAGTGGAGGAGGGTCAGTAAAGTACCCTCCAGACTCAGAAGGCACTTTGAAACCAAAAATGAAGTTATTCACTCCATATACCTTACACAGAGTTGTATTCAGAATAACCCCTTGATGGGGGGATTCAGGGAACAAAAGATGTGTCAGTACACAGTTATTCTCTGCCCTCGTCCAGACCTTAATCCACAAGTTTTATAGAGCAAGGGGCATTGTGGTGAAGTCAAAGGGTAGTTATCTAAAGTGGAGCCTTCTGTGCACCACTTTAGCAAAGATCAGAACAATCCTTCCTGCATTCTGGTCAGTGCTTACATTGAATTAACTTCCCCAGGGCCTGGAACACACAGCCCCGAGGCAGGCCATTTAACAAGACTGAGTGCCAAAAGATGGAGTCAGCTTTGTGAGCATTCCTATAACTTCACATCTCCCAATGTTTAAAAGCAGACGTGTATTTCATGTCGTTGCCTAGTATTGACAACAAAAGGGTAGCTTTTAGTTCAGTTATTCTCTCATGGTTAGAGAGAGAAATGCCTTATGTACTTTTCCCACAACTTGTAAGTAACATTTGTTTTTCAAACTGCAACAACATAGAAAGTGTTGTATCATATTTCCTCCATTTGTCATTCTAGATCCTTTTGTCACATTTTCTGCAGTATTTTGGGTTTTGAATCCCACCCTTCATGAACTCAATCAGCCTGACTTTCACGTCTATTTGCATTAGCTCAGATGACAAGAAGAGGAAAGGAGGTCAAACTATGATTTGTTTGTCCTTACTCCTCTTTGACTAGCCTTATTGCCCTGTCTGCATTTCTCAAATGAAGGTCAACAGTTGATGTCAGGTAGTCCCTCTCCCCTTGCTAAAGGTCTTGCTGACTTCTGGAAACCCGTTTCTTTCCCTTAACAGTTCCCTCTGAGCAATTCCCTTTTGTTGGTTCCTGAATTAATTCCAACACATTTGTAAATTATCACTTTATAAATGTCTCCAATTATCCTTTTTATTGTGCCAAGTGGGCCCCTGATCACAGGATTATTGCTCAAATAATTTTGAGATAAGTATTATTCTTACCTAGAAACACACAGTGAGTTCTTTCTAGTAAATTAGATAAGCTCCATGGCACTTATTTTTTTGTACAGAAAAACACAGTATTTTTTAAGTCAGTTTTTTCAATATATTAGGAAATAAAAACTGGTACATCCAATGAAGGAAAGCACAGAGTATATTCCCAGCACCCTTCTTGAATTATGGCCACATCTGGTAGCAAGCTGCTTCATTTATATTTTTCTGCACAGTTCTGGATTCAATTTTGTCAGGCCACATTACATTGAGTGAGAACAGAGATTTGCTCTGAAAATCTCAGGGACAAAAACATGTATTTTTTTTGTGCTTTTAACTTTGAAGAGACAGAAGTCAAAAATAAGGATTAACTGAGGAATAATAAATACACGCAAATTATACTAACATATTAAAATGTAAAACAATAATAAATTGTATTGTCATTTAAAATCAATTCCCCTTGGAAGACACATTTTCAGCTGAAATGTAAGTGATGCTCATCAACTTGTTGTTCAGAAGTTTTAAAAATAAGAGTATTTACCTGTAGTATGTGTTGAGGAACTTGATCAAAAAAGACGTGACTGCTGATAAACCCATGAGCTGGACCTGGAGGCTCCTCACTCACTCCCTGTTCTTGGAATGTGGGTCCTACCTGCCTTTCTTGCTCCTAGAGGCTGCTCCAAAGACACAGCCTTGAGATGGTGCCGTGGTATTAAAAACACCTGTCTGGTACATGTGACCCAGCCCAGTTAAGGCCCCTTTATAAGCTTGTAAGATTTGGTGGGCACCTGTGGGGATCTAGTTGTCTTGTTGAGCCCCTGCCTGGTATGTAACTTTCTTCTGCTAGTTTTAAAATCGTACCTGCCAACCTGGATTGGCTGCCTTCAGTCTTCAGTCGCTCCCTGCCCTCTGCCCAGGAAAGCCCCCAAGAGGACTGTGAACCTATATAGCATGTTTCCTTGATACACGGTGATAAAAGTAAGATTTCATCCCTAGCCAAACACTACATAATTAAAAGAATTGTCATTACTATTACTTAAATACTGCAGTCATCCAAAGAATTTTTAAAACTGTTTTTTAAAATTTGAATATGACCTTCATCTGAGAAATCTTTATCAAAATAAGTAGAATAAACACCTAATCTGAGTACTGTCATCTATAAAAATATATTTGACTAACAGTATTTCATTCCCTCTGTGTATGTTACCTCAAACATTTAGAAAGCTGGCTATTAAAACAGCAAATGGAAAATATTCCTCAGTTTCTCAAATAACATGTTGTAAAAAGACAAAGTGAAAACACCCGTAATACAATTAAATACTAAAAGTTTTTTTTGTTTTTTGTTTTTTTTTTTGTTTTGTATTTAGAGTGCTTTCCTACATACTAGTTATTTAACCTATGCTATAGGAAGGTAAAATTGTTATAAAACAATAAGCATTAAACAAAGAAAATAACTGTGCATATAGGAAGAATGTGAAAAACCTAACTTTAAAAATAACTAAAAGAGTATATGTGTGGGTGCCTGGGTGGCTCAGTTGGTTGAGTATCTGATTCTTGATCTCAGGGTTGTGAGTTCAAGTTTGGTATTGGGTCCCACAAGGTCATGAAGCCTACTTAAAAAACAAAAAAAAAGAGAGAGAGGGGCTGGGTGGCTCAGTCGGCTGGGATTCTCTCTCTCCCTCTATCTCTGCCCTTCCTCCACTTTGTCTCACAATGTTTCTTTCTCTCCAAATAAATAAATTAATTAATTAAAAAAAAAAAAAAAGAACGTGTGTATTATGTGTTTCACCAGTGTAGTTCCCATTCTTAAATTGGTGCCAGATAAGTATTAATGTTATCCATTTATTTGCCTTGCATTTATATTTATTATGGCCCATGTAGTAGATATCAGTATAATAGTTACTAGAGAACTGAGAAATATTTGTGGATTACAGATTGTGTTTCTCAGTTTACTAACAGGAAACAAATCCAAAGTAATGAAGTATGTGATACTGGAGTGTGAAGTTGGCTTGTAGGCTAAAGAATGGCTGGGGTGGAAAATTCAGTGCGTCTGCAGCTGAGTATCCCAAGGAGCCAGAGTGGCAGCCCAAGGCCCAGATACCAGGGACAGAAAAACTGAAGGAGAGAGATATATGCATACTAAAAAAGTTTCCTCTGCTTCTCATTTCTCCAGAAACTGTTTTTTGCTTTTGTTTGTTTTATTTTTTATTTTATTATTGTTTTTTTTTTTTTTTTTTTTTTTTTTTTTTTTTTTTACCTCAGCAATTCCTATTTTAAACAGTTTTAGGGGCACCTGGGTGGCTCAGTCGGTTGAGCATCTGACTTCAGCTCTGGTCATGATCTCATGGTTTGTGAGTTCGAACCCCGCAGTGGGCTCTGTGCTGACAGCCTGGAGCCTACTTTGGATTCTATGTCTCCCTCTCTCTCTCAGCCCCTCCCCTCCTTGTGCTCTGTTTCTGTCTCTCAAAAAAATAAATAAATGTTCTTTTAAAAAAAAAATAGAGAGTCTTAATATTCTTAATGGTATAGCCCCCTGTATCTAAGAAACTAGAGAAAACAAAATTATAGAACCATACTGGGCATAAATGATAAGGCACTTTCAAACACACTTGAAGCCGCCAAAGCGGTGTCTGCTACATTGTATTACTAAATGTAATAGTTCACATGATGAATTTTTCATAGTTGCAATATGAACTGAGGCCTCAATGGTTAAATGCTCTGATAACTTGCTTAAGTGCTCTGATAACTTGCTTAATTAGTTTTCCCATTAGTTGACATACAATTTAATAGTAAATTATTTATTTTTAACTTTTATGCTATAAAATACCTATTATGAAAATAAAAACATTGAAATGTGTGAGGTATATACAATCATATGTAATCAATTTGCATGTATAATGCATATTACGGAAATTGTTTTAAAAACTTTGTCTGTAGGTGTGCCTGGGTGGCTCTGTCGGTCTTAAGAGTGTCAGACTCTTGGTTTCAGCTCAGCTCACCTCACAGTTTGTGAGTTCAAGCCCCACATCGGGCTTTGCACTGGTGGTGCAGAGCCTGCTTGGGAGTCTCTCTCTCTCTCTCTCTCTCTCTCTCTCTCTCTCTCTGTTCCTCCTCTGCTTGTTCTCGCTCTCTCTCTCTCTCAAAAAAAATTATTAATTAAAAAAAAAACTTTGCCTATAAACTTTTTAAAAATGGAAAAAAAAGACAAAATTTACTTATGACAAAACCTGATAATGATTTTTTTATTTTTTGCTTTATTCGTCCCATTGTTTGAGTTCAGATGAGGAACAGCATTATGTTTTTCAATTCAGGCATTTTCAATAACTTCAAAAAGCCTGATGGAATCTTTGCTAAAGGCAGCAAAAATTTTGAACATTACTGACTTGCCAACATTTCCAAAGGTTTACTACAATTTTTTTGTGTATAGAAACATTTTTCTAAAACCTGATCTATTTATATCTCTGCAAGTGATTATATTGTGGAAGGGCTCTGTTGGGATATAAAACTAAATATGTTAAGGTTAGATATTATGCACATTAATAATTTGGAAATTTTATGTATCTCACATATTTTGCATTTTAAGTAATTTATTAAATAAATTCATTTAATCTATAAACAAAAATATTAAAATACTGAATTAAAACTAGACTTTTAAAAATGCACATACCTACAGTATCTTGAAAATAAGTGTCTATGTTCTAGAGACACTGTAGCCACTAATTAACTATTTATTACTGCATTACTTCACTGTATTCCAGCGACAAATGTGTGTTGAATCCTTACTGTGTGCATTGTGGTTATGCAAATATGGGTGTATATTATATATTATATATATACCTATAATTTATAATTATTTATATATTTTAGGTGCTCTTGCAAGTTCAGTAACTTCAGTTGGTAAATGTGATCATGATGAGAACATGAAAATATAGCTCTGAGAATTATAATTGAAATGCAGAAACTAACACAAGGATAAAACTGTATAGGTTAATAATCTCTGGTAATACTGTATCTATAGCACCAAAACACGTTACTTTTAATACATGATATACATATTGTCCAAAAGGAAAATTTAAGTACTTGTATATATTATATACTATGTATATGTGCATATATAAAATATACTTAAGAATACAATAGATTATTCAAAACTATTTTAGTGCTTTTGATATCCTCAATATTGTTTGCTCTACACATTTAATTGCATGCTTACTTTATCTAAGGGTAAGGTTTTGATTTCGTTTTGAGGAACTTATTTGGCAACCAAAATCAAGAAGAAAAATTAATGGACTAAATATGCTAAGAGATTGTGACCCATCTAGTAATATATACCAAATAACAGTTTTCTCTAAATCAGTGTGCAAATTTCCAAATCAGTACACCAAATTTAGGTAGACCTATTAATCCACATAAGGCATAGTAATCAGGTCACTGGGCAAAATTCACAGAATAAAATAAGATGGGCTCTTAGTAAGGGAATACCATTAAACCTAATATCCTAATGAACATCCACAGTTGGTTGCTGGCCCTAAAATATATGCTGTGCCAGAAAGCAGTAAGGCCTCACTGTTCCCAAAGAATTAGTATGACAATCCTACTCCTGAGATTTAGCAGACTGAATATGCTGAAGTATTACTTCGACTCCTCACAAAGCTGCCTTGGTGCATTGCAGGGAGTCATTATAGCTAACACCCTTCCCCCACCCTGGGGTCAGACTCTATGGAATCATATACTGATGAAACCAAAATTATTGTTCCACCATCCATTCAAGTCTCTCACAAGTACATCTGCTTCATGAAAATTTCATTCCTACCTGCAAGTAAACCTGAGGAAAGTAGTATTTAGGCTGCTTGCCTCTACAATATAGAAAGACAAGCCAGGAAAGTGAAGTTTGGTGTTTTATAGTCTACAATTCTCACCATGGATTTCTTGATTTCCCAAATTACTTTTCCTGCAATCTCTTATCCTCTGAGAACCAAGACTGTTTATTTCAAATGCAAATGTGATGATAGCACTTCCATGCTTAAAACACTATGTCATTTTCCCATTGTTCTTGAAAACAACTATCAACATCTTTAACGTGACCTACAAAACACTCTGCATCTTTTGTTCTTACCTTCCTCAAGGTTCTTTTCTCAGTTTTTCCCAGTCTCTTCCTGTGCTCCAGCTGCACTGGTCTCCATTCCCTCAATTATCTTCATTTCCTCTGTGAGGTCCTGTGTGTATAATGACTCCTTTGTTCACAAAACCAGACCTAAATCCACCTTTCCAGTCCACTTAATAAATTCTTTCTTTCTTTCAACACTCGGGTTAAACATCACTTCCTTGACAGATGGTGGAGTTGTAACATCTAGAAATACAGCCCTAGAGCAGACTCCCCAGTTAGAATTCCAGCTGCACCACATAACCCGGTGGGCCTTAGGCAAATTATTCAAATACTTTATGCCTCAGGTCCTTTATCTGTAAAATGGGGACTTCATGCTATTTTCCTTACAAAATGATTGTGACTATTAAATGAATTAATACATGGTAAGAGCTTGAAAAGTAAAGTACCAGATGAAAGAAAGCAGTCAATGTGGCTCTTCTAATTATTATGCTTTGGGGAAATCCATGCAGATCTTAATGACTAGTTGTTTATTTTGTTCCATTTTAATCCTGATTATTTTACATTTTACAGAGATCCCACATCTGTGTCTTATCTGGGTCTAATTCTGGTATTTGCTCTGTCTCTTCAGATATTTCTCTCTTTTAGTGTGTTTTGTTAATTTTTTGCTTTAACCCAGACATGGAATATTGGGTAGTAGGGGCTAAGGTTAATAGGGTTATAGTGTGAGGTTTTATGTTTGCTGGGTAAGAGTTGGGATCTGTTAAGTGTTTTCCGTAGCCAGAGGCCTTGAATTCCTCTAGTGTCCTTTCTCTGGTATTTCCTGTTACCTTAGCTTGCTTAAGAATTTGTCTTTAAGTAGATCTGCCTTGCAGTTCTTTCAGTTGTAACCACTGTTTTTATACCGGAGTCTTGTGGGAGTGGTGGTAAGATGTGGAGAAGGAAAGCATTCAGTGATCTCATAATTCAGTTTCAGTCTTTAATAGACCTATGTCTCTGGACTGTGACTCTTAGCTCCCTCTTCTTTGGTGAGACAGCAAACCTGTTGAAGAGGTCTGGAGAATGCCTTTTACCAGGCTCTGGTAAGGTCTTTTACCCCTATAGGACAGTCATTCTTTAATGAAGAATGCTCTTGGTGTACTGCTTTTCTTAATGATTTCTTTCCCTTACCCCTTGCCAGAACTGAGGATGTTTCTTGGCTGTTCACGGTGAGAATGCGGTAGGGTTCCTGGAGGTAAAATTTCACAAAAAAGCCTTGGATTCTAGTTCTTAGAAATACTTTAGTCTTGTGTTAGTCCACACTTAGCCTCCAACAAATCATAAACATTAGGATTTAAATGTACCCAACAGTTCACTGTTCCAGTTCCTTCTGATCCAGGTTTGCTGATTTGGGCTGTGACTCAGAAATCATCTGTTTCTCCAAATTTTTAGATGGCAGTTTGTCCTGAAACATCTGCTCTTAGACTCAAGAAAAGTCATCGATTCTCATATTTTTATTTGTTCAGGTTTTTCTAGTCACAAAATTGAGTGACACTTTACCTGTCAAAGATGAAAACGGAAGTTTAGTGCCTTTGTAATTTTAAATAATATACTTGAACATCAGTCTCTTATTCCATGTTCCCTCAGTTATAGGAAATATATTGATTTTCTACCTTGCAAAATGAAACTATTACTGTCTTTCTTCTATTATTTTCATTTTCCCACATAGTAAAGCACTTACATATTAAATATGTCTACTGTATATAGTATATATGACATGCACCATAATGTCTGCTCCTGAGAGCAGAATTTGTTCTGTTTTGTTTTGTTATGATTCATAGCTACGTCTCTAACACCCAGTGGTGTATCTTTAGTCTAGTGAGGCTTCTATTAATATTTACTAATAAGTGAATGAATGAATCTAGTGTAAGATAACTAGTTGTACCTTCAAATAGTTGGCAATTATTATAAGAGATGAATAAAACATAAATATATTCAAAAACAGACATTAAAGTAAATGTGTTAGCCCACAATGATTTCAGAGTAGCTTCTTAGAAAAGGCCAAATGATTATCTTTCAAAATATCTCACAGGGCATTTGTCTCGGGTTTATAGACCTAGAAGTAAACATCACAACATAGCTTATGATGTCATCAGGGACAAGATAATATGACTCAGACTCATAAGAATAAATCTATAAAAATATATTAGTTTAATTATAAAGCATAATTGGCAAAGGACCATAAATTAATATTATCTTCTAAATATTTTCTCTATGAAATCAACACATGTGGAAAACTAACTTATAAATATAAGACTTATAAGTTATAAAACTAACTTATAACTATAAATATAAGCATGACATCAAACAAAAAGTTTGCTCTATTATTTACATGTTTTCCAATATTTAGCTAAATCAACTAGATAAATGTATGTCCACAAACAAAATTTGCAATCAGGTGAGCCTGTGGGCCACAGCATCCTCTTCCCTTAGAAGTACTTCTATTAATGTAGTTTCTGCCTTATTACTTAGATAATTTTCCATTGTATTTCCATTTCTGATCAACATTCCTACTCTGATTAATGTAATTTTTAAATGTAGACTTTTAGTATACAGTCTGTTTACCATAGACCCTCAAAACTGCTGAATCGTATTTGTCTTTAATGTTATTTTGCATGTTTTGATTTTGACTCATTATCAATTATTTCTAAATTTTAAACCCAAAATAGATCCCATTCCAAAATTTTCATGTTTATAAAGATTCTGTATAACCTACTATATTGTCAACTACATGCCTATAAACAATTACATCATAAACCAATGCAATATGTGATAAAATAGAATTACAAAGGAGTGATTATATATGAGAAGGGGAAATAATAGAGAAACTGGAGGAGTCTTCATAAACACGGTAGACTTTATTTCTATTTTTACTCAACCCCCCTGGTACTATGATGTCCTATATTTAAGCAGGGCATTTAAAAAAGAGAGAGAGAGAGAATGAAAAAGAATGATAGCACAGTGATTAAAAAGATAAATGGCTTGAGTTACTTCAAGTCTGTCATCCTTCTAAAGCACTGCATCAAATAATGTCACTGTTCATCCTAATTTTGTTTCTGATTAATTTTAAAAAAATGAAAAAAAAAACTTTGGCTATTTAACTAATATAATAGAAATTGTTGCTGGATTTCCTGATGATATATTTTAGTTTTAGTGAAGTATAATTTACATGTAGTAAAATTCACCCTTTTTGTGCCTACTTTTATGAATTTTGACAAAATTATATAGTAGTGTATCAACCACAATGCAGACATAAAATATTTCCATCACCCCAAATAGTTCCCTTTTGTAGTCAGTTTCCTTTCACACCCAGCACCTTGCAATCACTATTCTAATTTCTATCATAGTATATTACTTAAAAAGCTTTTGAAAAAGACAGTGAATGCTATTAATAATGGCGGGAGGCACCTGGGTGGCTCTGTTGGTTGAGCATCTGACTTCAGCTCAGGTCAGATCTCATGGTTTGTGAGTTTGAGCCCTGCATTGGGCTCACTGCTGTCAGCGTGGAGCCAGCTTTGGATCTTCTGTTCTCCTGTCTCTCTACTCCTCCTCTGCTCACTCTCTCTCTCTCTCTCAAAAATAAACAAACATTTTAAAGAATAATAATAATAATTAATAATAATAATAATAGAAAAACATGTGCAACCTGGGACTATATAAGGCAAACAGTTTCCATGTTAACAGTATATATTTATCAGCAAGAAATAGAGACTCCTGAAAGTTAATAGCACAGAAATGGCATAAATAATTATAACTTAATATAATTAAATAGGTAGTAAGGAAGATAAGAGACAGGCAGGGAGGATCAAAGATTAAGAGACCAGCTAAGTAGCTATTGCCGTATTTTTGTTAATGAGAGCCTGAGGAAATGGTTCAGCAATATATTTCAAATGTGGAATCAATAGAAGGGTCAATTACTTGAATTTTAGAGGCACAGGCACATGAGTTGTTAGAAATGTCTCAGAAGTTTGTGAGTTGAATTAATAAAACAAATCAACCTAAGTTAATAGTGACATTGATTGAAATGGAGATGTGAAATGATAAATCAATTGGAAAACCCAAATTATGGATTAGCCTGTTGGTGTGTTTTTATTTGTTTCATTTTATTTGGGTTTTTGTTTTTTGTTGTTAGATGCAATGGGTTACTAAGTATACTTAAACATGTGGAGGCCTACTCAAATGAAAATAAGGTGATGTATAATAAGTTCTAGGCTAGAAGATAAACTCAAATCTATGATAGCTTGTGACTTCCTACTTTCCCTGTTTTCCTAATGGGTGCGGGCACTTTCTTTATGACTGCATTTTTTTTTAAACTTCTTTCTCTTATTAATCTATTCTCTTTCCCAGTTTTTATTTAAGTTGCAGCTAGTTAACATAGAGTGCAATGTCAGTTTCAGGTGCAGAATTTAGTCACTCATCACTTACATACAACAACCAGTTTTCATCACAACAAGTGCCCTCCTTAGTTCCTATCACTGATTTAACCCATCCTCTCACCCAGGTCCCCTCCAGTAACCATCAGTTTGTTCTCTATAGGTAAGAGCCTGTTTCTAACAATTTATTTATAGATAAATTATGTGACTAGCCTAATTCACTTATAAAGTGCCCAAATGATCAATTTGGGGGAAAAAATGATGGAACAATTTTACCTATGTAAACACTGTGATTCTAATAATCTATGATTTCCATTATCAATGTTTTTATAACTAGAAGATTGGAATGACATGTTAAATCATGATGACTGCAGTTTTTATATGTGTGAAAAATCCTGGTTAACAATTTGAGTTAAGAAGAGAAATAGTGTAGGGCGCCTGGGTGGCTCAGTAGGTTGAGCGTCCAACTTTGGCTCAGGTTAGGTTCATGGTTCAGGTTAGGTTGGGTCTCATGGTTCAGGGATTGGAGCTCTGTGTTGGGCTCTGTGCTGACAGCTCAGAGCCTGGAGACTGCTTTGGGTTCTGTGTCTCCCTCTCTCTCTGCCCCTCCCTCTCTCTGTCTCTCTCTCTCTCTCTCTCTCTCTCAAAAATAAACATAAAAAATTCTTAAAAAATTAAAAAAAAAAGAGAAACAGGGTTGGGGTGCCTGGGTGGCTCAGTTTTTTAAGCATCTGACTCTTGATTATGACCCATGATCTGGAGATTGAGCCCCATGTCAGGTGTCCACACCATGAGGCGTCCATGCTAATGGTGTGGAGACTGCTTGGGATTCTCTCTCACCCTGTCTCTCTGCACTCCGCTAAAATAAACAAACATTAAAAAAAGATAAAAAATAGAACGTGTTTAATTTTCTTTTTTTAATTTACTCTCATTAAAATAAGGAACAGTATATTTCTTGGTATTGAGCAGTGTATAAATGTCCTTGTATTGGCCTTAAAAATTCAACTGAGAATAATGACTTTATATTGTGATGGACACTTCTGACTGCCTAATACATATGACAACTATTAGAGACAATAAGGAGAATTAGTAACCTGTTGATAGCAAGCACAGAATTTAGGGTACAGAGAAGGACAGGAGGAAGATACACAAACAAACGAAGCAGTCCGGCCAGAGGAGAAGACTAGAAGTCAATGATACCAGTGTTCATAAACATAAAGTTTAATTGGATGAATAATAGATATATTTATTTTAGTCTTCCTATCCAGACTAATATTTAAAATGTGCTATTCAAATGCAACGCATACTCTAGCCATTTGAGAAATAGGAAAATTTTTTGCTACCACGAAGTCATTGCATAACCATCTGCTTTTCACAGGATTCCCTCCTCAGGATACCAGCTGTTCATGTGCTTCAGCAATTTGCACTTCTACTTCAAGTCTCAAATCAAATTCCATCTCATTTGTAAAGTCTTGCATAAACTCCCAAAATAAGTTTAAGGGTACTTTTTTTTCACACTCCTACTGTGTTTTAAAATATATTTTCACTATAACAAATATACGTTTCAGTAATCATGTGGGATTTGAGTAGATTTATGTTTGCCTATTAGATTAAAAGTCTCTGTAATGGATAAGAATGTGTTGTGTACTTTTTACTCCCAGGCCTGGTATACATAGGAAAGGCTCAACACATATTGATTTAGATGAGTAATTTAATATGATTCAAACACTGTGTTTGAATAATAGGTTCATAGAGTGACTACAGGTCACGAGAATGGAAAATAAAGTGGTGGTCCACCACTGAAAATTCTGAGTAATGCACCAAGGATTTTTTTGAAACTTATAAAAGTAGGTTTTAATCATGCTATTTCAGAAGGGAGAGTAGAGGCCTAGACTATCATAAAAGCACTGCCTTTTTTTTCTGTACTGTTTGGATACCATATGGCTTTACTTATGGAACTAACAGACATTTTTTTCAGTAAGAATGAACATTTATAGTATACCAGTGAAACAGAATTACATAAAAATATCTGTGTTGAAAATAAGCTATGCATGACATTTCTAAATTTAATTACTTGCAGTGGCATTAAATATCAATGTACTATTAAAACAGGTCATATTGGGGCACCTGGGTGGCTCAGTTGGTTAAGTGTCCCACTTGGGCCTAGGTCATGATATCCCAACTCGAGTCCTACTTCGGGCTCTGTGATGACAGCTGGGAGCCTGGAGCTTGCCTCAGATTCTGTGTCTCCCTCTCTCTCTGCCCCTCCCCTGCTCACGCTCTGTCTCTCAAAAATAAATATTTTTTTAATTTTTAAAATAAATAATTTTTTAATTTTTTAAAAATTAAAAAAACAGGCCATATCTTTTTCTAATATCTCATTTCTACATATTAATTTAGTAACATATAAATTTTCTTCATTCAAATTATGACACAGTGGCCTTCTTACTGAAATTAATGGTTAATCAAGAATGGTTCCTTATATAACTTTAGGTATATGGAACAAATAGAGGAAATGACTTTTAAAATGGTAGCATTTCTATTCACTTTCCCCATTTTTTTATTTTGATAAGGATCTGCATGAATCATGTAATTATCTTGGATCAATTAACTGTAATAAGAAAATACTATTCTTCTGCTACTTTACAATTACCTTCACCTACTTCTGAGGCAAACCTGTTCAATGGGAACAAAGCAAGTTCTTCCACAAATAACTATTTTTACCCATATGCAAACACTATGATAAAGAGAGCAAAGCAACACTTAAGAGAGTGCCATTGGGTATGCCTGGGAGCAATGCAATCTGTTAATGTGCTTTCTAATTTGGAAAACTTTTCTGTGAACTTCCTTTTCGTTATCTTGAATGATATGCCCATAAGTGTATTTTTTCTAATAATAATATAAACCTACATTCAATTTTGTAGGCATTTTATTATATCAGAAATATCTGTCTCTTTTAAAGACGAAATTCAAAGGTCTGCATACTTTTAAGAATAATTAAGCTCCTTAAAATGAATCCAAGATTGTTTTTCTTTTTCTTTTAAAACATTACAAAGGGGTGCCTGGGTGGCTCGGTCGGTTAAGCGCCCGACTTCGGCTCAGGGCATGATCTTGCAGTCCATGAGTTCAAACCCCGCATCAGGCTCTATGCTGACAGCTGGGAGCCTGGAGCCTGTTTCAGGTTCTGTGTCTCCTTCTCTCTGACCCTCCCCCATTCATGCTCTGTCTCTCTCGGTCTCAAAAATAAATAAACGTTAAAAAAATTAAAAAAAAAAATAAAATATTACAAAGCTTAAGAGGACTTATAAGACAGCCAAAGAAGACTTCTGAAATCAAGAGTTGTAAAAGTAAAGCCACTTGAAATAGCCTTAGGCTCACTTGTTTATAGGCTCACTTGTGTTTTGTTTGTTCTTTTAGCTCTATTCTATATTTCATGACACATCCCATACTATGAATGTCCTAAGAACACAGGGTCTGAAATGATGGTTAAAGACAAGTGAAATATTTACATTCCCTAATCTATACCTTTTAATGTAGCAAGTACTCCTTCAAACATAAAGACTCATTGCTCCCATTCAGAGAGGCTTATATTATATGAGATATATTTTCTTAAAATTATACTCCTGAGAATTAGTTAATTGTAGTTTAAAATTTTCAATGTTTAACTTATTTTGGGGATAAAATATATTAGATGTTATGATAAAATTCCCTCCCGTTATGCAATAAATACAAGTCATTACTTTATCCTAATCCTGAGGTTCTGGCTATAGTCTTTATTTTACGTATTTAACTTGTACAAAAAATTATCTTGGACACAGTTGTCTATTGTATTGTTATTAAAAATAATTCCGAACTTTTATCTTTCAACATTAAAAACAGAGTCTTATCCGTTGCTTTTTTTTTTCACTGTTGCAACTCTTAAATATATAGAGTGCCAGGAACATTCTTTAGCTGTTTTTTTTGTTTGTTTGTTTGTTTTCGGTGTAGAAGTCAGGAACGTGGAAAGTTAACAAAGGGAGTGACATTTAATTGAATATGAGAATTACAACCGGTAAAGCAAAGAGAGAAGGACATCGTTGGTACAGTAACAGCAAGACTTGGAATTTTATTAGTGCATAGTAATTTCACAGGAAATAAAGCAGTCCTTTTGTGGTTATAATAAAAATTATGGTGACCAGGCTTGGAGGAAGAGGAGTTAATATCATAAGAATAGAAATGTAGGTTGGAGTCATATTGAGAAAGTCATGAACACTTACGGATTTGAGTTATATGCTATAGTCAATAAGGAACCATAAATTCTTTTGAGTATAAAACAAACACTTTAACATTAGTGTCTAGAAAGTTCATCTTGACAACGGATGTATAGGAGGGACTAAATGCTGAGGGTGCCACTGGAAAGCAAGTAATAATTTCAGTAATATGAGCAGTATTTGTAGTGGAAAAAAGAAAAGAAATATAAAGGACACTGTTGAGGTAATTTTGACAGCATTTAACCTCCCATTAAGTAGGTGTTAAAAAAATTTAAAATGACTTTGCTGTTGTAGGATAGTTGGCAAAGATGATATTAATCTCATAACATTACAGACTGTGCATTTTGTGTTGATAATGGTTCAGCCATTACAACATAAAGCCTCTATGTTTTTAGCAAAATGGGAAAAAGAACTAGAAATCCCACTGGGATTTTTCAAAGTTTAAGACTGAAAATTTATTATTACATATTATATGTATGCAATATTATATATGTGTGTATATATACCCATTAATGATATATACAATGAATCATATATTACATATTATGTATTTTATGTATATTATATGTATATATGGATATTATATGGATATTAATATTATTACATACCATATGTATACAATAGTATACATATCATTGTGTGTGTATATATACACACATTAATGACATATAAAATGAGTTGCATGATATAGAGATATGGAATAAAAACATCTCCAGAAAAACAGGAAAGGATTTATTAAAAAAAAAAATTAGTGAGGAGTGATATTAGCAGTATTTTGATCCCTCAATCTCAGAGTCTGATGTTAGTAGTGTGTGTCTCCTTTAGTTATTTCTTAGGAAATCTGCATTTTCCTTTGAGGGCATGTTTTGAATTTGCACATGCACCCTTCTTCTGGATAGATTTTGCATATTGTGGAATTTTCACAGTGCCTCTGGTAGGTAGTTTAACCATATTCTATAACAATATCAGTTGCAGAAATTCAAGATTTAAAGAAAAATATAGAGATAAATCTATCCATCATCATCATCATCATCATCATCATCTACCTATTTTTCTATCCCTACCCATATGTCTACCTTTCATTTATTTATGAATGAGGGAGCTGAAAGTGAATCAGGGGGACACTCTTACTTAGCTATCTCAACTAGAAGTCTATTTGCCTTTTTTTTTTTGTATCTGATTGTGTTTAAAACCTTTTCATAAATTATTAAAGGTAAAGTAAAATATTTTAAAAATTACACCGGGGAGCCTGGGTGGCTCAGTCAGTTAAGCATCCGACTTCAGCTCAGGTCGTGATCTTGCAGTTCATGAGTTTGAGCCCTGTGTTGGGCTGTGTGCTGACAGCTCAAAGCCTGGAGCTGGATTCAGATTCTGTGTCTCCCTCTCTCTCTCTGCTCCTTCCCCACTCACATTCTGTCTGTCTCTCTCAAAAATCAATAAAAATTAGAAAAGGAATTTTAATTACATCAATCAATTGGGGCTGAATTACTTATTACCTTGTTTTGAATATTTCGATTTTATATAATTATTTCAATTAACATTATAATTAAAAACATATATATCTTTTTTTCCCACATGTTTAGTGAATGTCTACATTAGGTTGCTACAAATTGAAATAGTTAATCAAAGATATATATTATCAAGGTGTTTTTAAAAAAATAATAATTCTAGAGCTATGAAGTTACTAATCTCTAGTCATCCCTGCTAACATTGTCTATTTTCATTTTCCTTAGTTCTCAATTTACCAACCTCAGTATTTTAATTTGTATTTCTTTTATTAGTAACAATATAAATTTTTTTTCATTTTTTTTTTTTACTAACTTTTTATTTCTCTGAGAATTGACTGTTCACATGTTGGTCAACTTTAACATTTTGCTGTTAGAGTTATTAGAACTGCTTTATATCATACTTGTTTTGTCATAATTTTTAGCTGTTTCCCAAGCATTGCCTTATTTTCATATTATTAAGGATATATGTGGATGTTCAGAAGATAAGTTTTACTACATGCACACACTCATGCACACACACACATACTTGTTTTGCTGTATAATTTTGGAACCGTTTTCTCAATTTATATCCACTTCACATTCTAAGATTTTGTTTCTAAAAGATGTCACCATTATGTTCTCAAACTTATTCATCCTTTCTTTTATTATTAGTTATGGACTTGGAAAAATTACTTACAGTATCTATGCTTTAACTTATCATAAACCAGAGATCCTAATTTGCCTGCCATATGAGGTGTGTTAAATGAAGTGATACATGTGATACCTAGCACAGATCGTGGATGAAAGTACAAGCTATGTGTATTTGCTACCATCATCATCACTTACATTTTCTCCATTATTTTTATTCTTAGAAATTTTCCTTGGTTGAAATAACTACTAAGTAATGACAAGATAATTTTACATTCATGTGTCACTCTAAAACTTTGACAACCTCTGAGACTTTCTAGACTTATTATCCTTTGAAGATAAAGCAATAAAATAGGATTGCTGTCATAATTTCAACTATGATAATAGCAATAGCAGCTCTTCATTGTAAATTTTCTACATTAACCTGTCTAATGTTTGTAAAACAGATAAAGCCACACTAATTAACATAATTTATTTTCTGGCAGAACTGTGACCTATTTAGAAACAACACATAATAAAACACTTTCATTTATTATTTAAAAGAAGAATTTGAATTCAACTGGTTTTGCAGAGCAATCTTATTTTGAGAGTATCACTTTCAAAATAATGCATTTACACAAAAATATAGACTGGATTTATATAAATATTTGCCTATTTTAGACTACTGAAAGTAAAATGCAAAAATAAGGTGAAATACAGGTGTAGGGTGAAATTTAATAATTTCAAGATACAGAGAATAGAAGGATTGTAAGTATCTACACACATATCCACTTTATAGAATCAGAGGAAATCATGGGGACATATGTGGGAGTGGATATAAGGAAGAAATCTTTTTGGTTATTAGAATAAATTATATAAAATTATGCACCTAGAAAATTCTGTTAATGAACATTTTCAAAATTAATTCTATTATGATTATTTAGAAGTTAAAACTGTCTTGCCTTTCCTATCTCCTGTGTTTTTAAGACCTACATTTTCAACTAATTTATGGTAATGATGACAAAGATTGCCAGATTGCCTTTGTATCTATTTCTACGTGATGTTAAAATATAATTGATACATGACTGCCAAACACTTTTGCAGCTAAACTTGATCATGTGACTAGGAAGTGAACAAGAGTATGAAAGAAAAATGGCATGTATCAGTTTCCACAGACTTTCTCAAGAACTATTTGGCATTCACAGTTTTCTCTCTGTTGCTTTCTTCCTTCCTCTCTTCTGGGGCCTGAAACCTAGATGTTGCCATTTTGGATCTTGGTGACTTTGCCCACATTCTAAGCATAGTTGTGAAATAAGCTGGAAGAAGTCTGGATCCAGCAAAATTTGAGAAACAGTAATAATACCAGCCTTGGATAGCCTTTATAAGAAATATACATGGGAAACAAATCTCTTTTCTTTAAAGCAATAATATTCTGACTTACTGTCACTCACAACTAATTCCAGATTAGTTAATGCCTAAACTTAACAATAATTTGATGATAATCATAATTTGATGACTCTAAGACAGTGACAGCCCAGGTCAAATATTTTATATACTCTCCTATATATTTCAATATTCTGGTAGACAGTTTGGGGCAGGGGATTAGTTGTAACCAATGATTACACATTCATGCCACATTCTCACATGGATCTCACACTACGTGGAATACTCTATTCAGGTTTTTGAGGCAATGCAAATGAAGTTGTTTTGTGGACAGTATTCAAGGAGTTTGGCTTTTAAATCCCTTAGTGTACATATTCAAGAGGAATTTATTGCTTTATATCTAACATTTTCTCAAGCCATTCACCAATATATGCGCATTAATTTCAAGTAAAAAAATGTATTACTGCAAATATGCCCCAACTGCTTAGCTTTCTCTAAGACTAGGCTTTAACTGGTACTGGAGAGACAAGTAGTATCAATCAGTGCACTAGGTTCAAAACTGGGAAGGAACAACTGCCTATTCATAAAATTTAAAATCTCTCCATTATCTATGAAGATGGCTTACTCAGAGATGATACTCAAAACTTAACACCTCAGCACATATCTAGATGAGTAAACCTGAGCAAAGCTGTGACAGTGTTGATATTTATCCTCACTCCTGAAAATGGAGTGGGCAGCAAGGACAAGAAATGGAGAGAGAGAAAATCATCTTTGAAAATGTCGTGATTAATGAAAGAGTACAATCTGCTAGACCAATGGTCTCTGAGGTCAGGTGTTCAAGATGATTCAATGGAGAACAAGAATAAAATGTTAGAGACTTTACATTTATATTTTGTCCAAAAATAACAAAGGCAATAACTTTATAAGTAACACATTAATTGATAGGAAAATATGGTTCCATGGTATCTCTGATATTTGAAATCACACGAAAGTAGCGTGAAAAGTCTACAATCTAGACAACGCAGTGGAACTTTAACATGTTTGTTTGCTTTCCATGACACTGCTTAAATCGACTGTAGGTTCTATTATCCTGGATACTTACATTTGTTCTCATATAGGAGGCAGAAACTGAGGCCTGGATGTAATGATGATGCTGGCAGAAAGACGAACAAACAAACAACACAGAGATTGCTAGTCCTTTGTGTGTTTTTCTCAGCCATAGTCTGGGATTAAAAATCATAGCAATCTAAAATGAACTTTCAAACGTGTGATTTGTAACATTCAACATTATCAGCAGGATTACATGATTATGGATTTTGGGTACTTTACTAGTGTTAATGATTTATACTCTACGTATGTATTGCATCTTGATATTTTAGCTTACGATGTTATGAAGTCAATAGTGTTAGCATAACATTTAAAATATCCCATTTAATTATTTTACTAATGTATGTGTTATAAAATGTAATAATAAAATAAATATCTGGAAAATACCAATGGCTCCAAGAACTAGAATACCACCCATATCATTTATCTGTATATTTTTCCTCATTACTTTACACTTCAATTCCTCAAAACTCATAAGGTAACTACTAATCTGAATGTTGTAGTTAACCCATGTTTAACTTTTATATTTTCCATTTTATCATGTGTGCATGTACCCTTAAACAATATCTTGATTATATTTTCTTGTATTTTGAGCTCTGCATAATGTCCAAAGTCACTGAAAATGTTTTATTCCTTTGGAAAATATTTCTATTATTTATAGACCTACAGTTCATTCATTGTTTTCTCATTGCTACACAAAATTTAATTTTGTTAAAATACCATCATTGATTTATTCAAGTTTTCCTATGGACACTTTAGTTCCTTAAAATTCTTTTTTTTTCCTTATAGATTTGTAGGAGTTCTTTTTGAATTCAGAGTCCTAATCTATTTATATGTCTTGAAAATATCTTTTTCTAATTTGTAAGTTTCCTTTTATCACTCTTTAGGTGATCTCTGATAAGCAGAAATAATCTATTTCAATGTAGATAAATTTTTAAAAAATTATGTTATAGATAATGCATTTCATTTCTTATTTATATACTTGTCCCACCTATAATTAGTATGTTGTTCTTCCCCAAAGTCTATTAAAAGCTTTAAATGTTTGACAGGTTTTTGATTAACAGTTTAATTTTAATTCTTTAGTCTATCTAAACTGACTTCTTTGCTTAGTTTTCAGGCAATATCTTCTGTATGGTAAACTATACCATAATTGACTGACTATTCAACTCTATCAAGTGAACTGTAATGCACTTGTCGTAAGTGAATTTTGGTAAAATTTAATTCCTGCTTGGTTTGTTTTCTATTCTGTTACATTGATTCATCTCTTCTCTGTGTGAATCCACAATATCTGCAATTTTACCATATTTTAGTGAGTCTTGATAGGTAGTAGGACAATTCCTCCAAACTACTGGTCTCCTTCAGATGGATTTTAGTCATATTTAAAATTTAGATTCCAGTGCCTAGAACAGATTTTAGGTATACTGATAAGAACTGCACTAAAACTATTGATCAATTTGTGGGGAACTGACAACTTTATAATTTTGAAAGTTTTTATCAATAAAAATTGCCTAAGTCTTTATGTTTCTATCACTTAAACATAGGTTTTGCACATCTTATAATTTCATTTTCTTTGTTTTACAATAAATGTCTTCTTTAAATTTATAACATAATAGTATAATCAATCAATTCAAAATAATGTATATTGTAAGTATATGTTTAATTTTATAAGAAACCGACAAATTGTGTTCCAAAGACAGTATCATTCCTCATTTCAAACAGCAATATGTGATTGTTCCAAGTTGCTCACCTCCTCATAAGCATTTAATATTCTCAGTCTTTTCAATCTTGGAAAGTTGAGTGTGTGCAGTGATATTTTATTGTTTTACTTTGTATTTTTCTAATGACTAATGATCTTGATTACCTGTACGTGTGTTTATTTTATATATGTATTTTTAAAATATATATTCATAATAAATATATATTTCTTTGTTAAGGACTATTTTCAAATTATTTGTTTACAAAATTGGGTTGCTCACTCACATTGATTTTTGAGGGCTCCTTATATATTCCGTTACCAGTTTTTTTCCAATCAATTTATTGTTAAGTTAAACATAATCAATTATTTTACTCCTAGGTATTTATTAAATAAAAATGAAAACTTATGTTCACACAAAAGCATCTATACTACTAATGAATCTTTGTATATAATTTACAAAACTGGAAATAATTCAAATGTTCTTTACCTGGTGACTGGATAAACAAGGATACAGTCATACAATGGAATTTTAATTGGCAATAAAAATGTAATAAGCTCCCAATACATGCTACAGCTTAAATGAGTCCCAAAGCATTATACTAAGTGAAACAATCCAGATTCATGAAGTTACATGCTATGTATTTCTAATTATAAGAACTTTTGAAACAGACAAAATTATACAGATTAAAATATAGTTGGGTGGCTTTCAGATCTGGGAATTGAATAAAGGACTGACTACAAGGGGCATGAGTTCATTTTTGTGGGTGATGGAACTTTTACATATCTTAATTTTGCTGCTGGCTATCAGACTGTATACACTTGTGAAAACTCAAAAATTTACATTAAAAAAGGTGAGTTTGGTTATAGGTAAATTATAACTAAATAAACCAGGGGCTCCTGGGTGGTGCAGTTGTTTAAGCATCTGACTTTGTCTCAGGTTATGATCTCATGCCATGTTGGGCTCTGTGCTGACAGCACAGAGTATAGAGCCTGCTTTGGAATCTCTGTCTTCTTCTTTCTCTCCCTGCCCCTCCCCTGTTGTTCTCTCTCTCAAAAATAAATAAACATTTAAATAAATAAGCCACACCAAGAACAAAATAAAACATAATAAAGCGTGGGTCATTGGGGCGCCTGGGTGGCTCAGTCGGTTAAGCGTCCGACTTCAGCCCGGGTCACGATCTCGCGGTCCGTGAGTTCGAGCCCCGCATCGGGCTCTGGGCTGATGGCTCAGAGCCTGGAGCCTGCTTCTGATTCTGTGTCTCCCTCTCTCTCTGCCCCTCCCCCGCTCATGCTCTGTCTGTCTCTGTCTCAAAAATAAATAAACGTTAAAAAAAATTAAAAAAAAAAAAGCATGGGTCATAATACACCTATTACTCTTAATAGACTCTCTAATCTATTACATTGATTTATTTGTTTGTTGTTGTGCCAATACCAAACTACATACATTACTGTAGCTTTATAATACTGGGTATGTAGTAGTTTAAATCTAAATAATTGTACTTCTTTTGCTGAAGACAATGATATTTTATATTTTCTACATTTCTTTTATTTTTAAGGGACTCCAACTATGTATACAACAAATTTACTATGCTTGTTTCCTCTCATGTGTTTTTATTAAAACCTCTCCTTAAATTTGACTTACTTTCATCATTTTTCTCTATCTCTTCTTGTGCTTTCTCTGGTGTCTATTCTTTCTGTTTGCCTTCTAATCTACTCTTCATTTCTAAAATGTTTTTGTCAAAAAAGATGTTAGAGTGGAAGAGAGCCAAAGCATAAGAGACTCTTAAAAACTGAGAACAAACTGAGGGTTGATGGGGGGTGGGAGGGAGGGGAGGGGGGGTGATGGGTATTGAGGAGGGCACCTATTGGGATGAGCACTGGGTGTTGTATGGAAACCAATTTGACAATAAACTTCATATATTGAAAACATATATAATAAAAGTTACTTTCATAATCTTGAAAAAAAATAAAATGGTTTTGTCTAAAAACAAACAAACAAGCAAACAAGAATAAAATGGCTTTGTGTGTGTGTGTGTGTGTGTGTGTTTATTTCCCTCAACCTAAGGTCTGCTATTTCCTGTGTGTGGCATTGTTGCCTATTGTGTGGCCATCTCTTGAGTTCCTGTGTGTGTTAAAGACTTTCTTCATAGTTGTGGATGTTTCATAAATTTTTTGTTTTATTTTCATGGTGATATTTCTGGTTACAATTTTAATCAGCTTGTGGCATTTGCTTGAATATATATATACATATATATGTGTGTGTGTCTATGCATATATGTATACACACACACACACACACACACACACACACACACACATATATTGAGAGGGACAGAGAGAGAGAATCTTAAGCAGGCTCCATGCTCAGTATGGAGCCATATGCAGGGCTCTATCCCATGCCCCTGGGATCATGACCTGAGCTGAAATCAACACATAATCAACTAAGCCATCCAGGTACCCAAACTACCACCATTCTTAAACAGCAGCTATTTATGGTTTGCAGTGGATTATTATTTATCTACTTCATATTTTTATTTTTTAAAGTATATTAAAAATGGATTAGTTGCTCCCCATTCTTACACTTTATTTGATTGGATTCTAGGAGAGGTGGGGGAGATTCTAAACCAAGCTAAGCAGATATCTTACTCCCACTGGAATTCGAAACTGGAAAGGGGCATTACTCTCCCTTTGTAATTATTCATGTTTACATATAAGATCATGAATATATTAACATAGCATATATACCCATATATGATAAAAGTTACTAAAACAAGTTTTTAATACATCTATACTTTTAAAAGTCAATAGAATTATGAACAATTGTGCAACAAATAATATAATTTTTATTTTAAAAAAGAACCCTACACGTATTTATAATGAGAATTATTCATACATGCAAAATAACATAAAGGGATTATATGCAGTTACAACTTCTTTGCTAATGTACGCAGAGTATTGAAACAGGCAGTTTGTACATAACCAAAGAACTTGTTTATTCAAATAAAAACAGATCAGTTTTTGCTATTTCATATACTAGTCATCTTTTTCTACTATCTCTTTTTCCTCCAACATGTATAATAGCTTGAATGCTTCCTTCTTTATCCTAATGTATTTCTGTAGAATCCTCTTCCTTTTTTTCCCCTCTATTTTCTGTGCAGTATATGTATCTTTGTCTTTCTCCCTGTCAGTCATATTGTTGAAAGCTATTTATTTTCCCTCAGAAAAGTATGTTATTATGATGAGAAAGGTCTGGCTTCTGGAGAATGGTGCCATGACCTCAATGCTTCTAGAAAATCATATGGAATAAACTGTACTAAAAAAAAAGTTTGTATTCTTTTTTTTAATGTAACCATTCATCTAAGCAAAGTCTCAAAGCATCTTTATATTAAAACCATGTAGATGGGTGTGGTATTTTGAAATGGGAAACAAAAAAGAGTGACAAAATAGATGGAAGGGTTGTCAACATTATCACAGGTAGTAGAGAAATATGAGTTGAAGGGGTAAGTAACGAGATGGGAATAAATAGAGCAAAGTATCCATATCCCAGTGATTTTTATCTCCTTAACCCATTAAATTTTGTCATTTTTTATTAAGTTCCAGGAAACAGGTCAAATTCTTGCTGATCCACAAATATCAAAAATTCTAAGGAAACCACATTTGCATTACACAAATTGGAATTAAATTCAAGAAATGATGGGGCACCTGGGTGGCTCAGTCAGTTGAGCATCCGACTCTTCATTTTGGTTCAGGTCATGATCTCATGGTTTGTGAGTTCGAGTCCCGTGTCAGGCTCTGGGCTGGCAGTGAGGGGCCTGCTTAAGATTCTTTCTCTTCCTCTCTCACTGCCCCTCCCCTGTTTGCGCAATCTCTCTCAGTAAATAAAGAAACTTTTTAAAAAATCAAGAAATGAGTATGTATATTATACTTAAAAATATGATGTATAAGAGGAAAGAAATTTGGGAGTTCAGGTTTGAGATTAGGAGTTATTTTATTTTGGAGTTGTCTGGTTGGCTCAGTCACTTGGGCCAACCACTCTTGATTCTGGCCTACGTCATGATCTCAGGGTCTTAAGATCTAGCTCCACATCAGGCTCCATGCTGGGCACCAGAACCTGCTTAAGATTCTCTCTCCCTTTCCCTCTGCCCCCTCCCGTGCTAATGCTCTCAAAAAATAAGAGAAAGAAAGAAAGAAAGAAAAGAAAGAAAGAAAGAAAGGAAGAAAGAAAGAAAGAAAGAAAGAAAGAAAGAAAGAAAGAAAGACAATTATCATTAAAAAAAGGAGTTATTTTACTTTTAATGATATACAAGGCAATGAGAAAATTGTACTGCAATTTGAAATGTGACTTTGATAAGTGAATTATAAGCTAGTTTTATAAACAGATGGCAATAAGACAAAATTTAACCGAAATACAACTAATTTTCCTTTTTACTCTTCAGTTTCTTATACTTGTTCCATGTAGCACTTTATCCCATTCTTTAAAGATTTTACACTTCTTACATTTTAGTTCCCACATTTTAATAATCTCCAAAGAAATATTTTTTCTATATATAAACTAATACTTGAGAGTAATATGTTTACTTCCCCAGAGGCTATGAACAACAAAAGCTGATGCAACATTTATTCAATTCTTATTAGAAAAATAAGTCAGTCTTATTGGAGAATGAAAATTCTCAATTAATTTAAGGCTTTATTCAACTCCAGTAAATCTTTAGAAAGTACTTAAAGAAAATGATTTATTATATTGTTTGGTGACTGATATTTATCAAAGAAATTAAATATTTGACAATTCACATGTTTTGTCAAGGAAACCAAGCTCTTTCTAAATATGTGTATATAAATTAACAAAAATTCATGTAAAAAGCTAGAAACTTTCAAGGCCATTCATTAATTAATATAGTAATTAATTTACTTATTTAACAAATACATATACATATCTACCAAATACCAGGTATTATATTAATTACTGGGAAAGAGGCAAGATTTTTGAAGATTTCCCATTAGCTCCAGCCATCTCACTCACAGATATTTACCAAGAAAGAATAAAAATATTTGGTTGCACAAAGACCTGTATAAAGAGTACTTACAGCAGTTTCATTTATAAAAAATGAATACTGGATTAACCCAAATATCCATCAGCTGGTGAATAAATAAATATATTGTTATGCATCTATATAACGATATTTTATTTAGCAATAAAATCAAGTGAACAACAGATATGTGCAAAAGCATCCATGAATCTCAAAGAAAAAACATGCTAAATGAAATAAGATTAATAGAGTCAAAGGGGAAGCTGTGAAATAATTATAATATTCTATAATTTGACAATGGTAGTAGTGATTATATGATTGTGTCCTTTATCAAAAATTAGTGAACTGTATAGATACAGACTATTCAGAATATACCTCCATGAACCTGACTCTAAATATATATACCACACAACACTTAAACAAATGATACACCAGACTGTTGTAAGTGTTCTGCAGAAAAAATGAGGTAGACAGATTCTTTGGGTGTTTCTGTGTTGCCATTTCTCATAGAAAAAGTATGTTTGCAAGTTAAGAATCTATGAGTCAGAAATTCACTGGAGAATATAATTTGTAAACATTGTAGGGATTTCAGATATTGGATACTATTCCTATTAGAGAAATAGGTAGAAGTCTCTACTGAGGCAGAAGGACCAGCAAAGATGCCATATCATGGTACAGAGTGAGAAAGGTAGGAAAATGACAATATATAGTGTGGATGGATAGATAGGCAGATAGATAGATGATAGATAGATAGATAGATAGATAGATAGATAGATAGATATGGTGTATATATACATATAAGGAGCTAGGCTGCAGAAGATTCCAAGGTTGTTGTAAGATTTTGGCTTTTCTCTGAATGAAGCAGAGAAGGTATTGATAGATGGAAAGGGTAGCTCTATGAAAAGATTACTGTTTTGAAAAGAATGTTCTGGGGGCACCTGGGTAGCTCAGTCGAGTGTCTGACTCTTGATTTCGGCTCAGGTCATGATCTCACGGTTCATGAGATCTAGCTCCACATCAGGTTCTGTGCTGACAGTGCATAGCCTGGTTGGAATTCTTTCTCTCTGCTCCTCCCCTGTTCGTGTGTGCTTTCTCGCTCGCTCGCTCTCTCTGTCTGTCTCAAAATAAATAAACTTTAAAAACAAAAAGGAAAGAAAGAACATTCTGGCTATAGTTTAAGGAACAGGCAGGGTGTAGGAAAGGGCAGGAGAAGGAAAATCCTTTAAAAAACATTGCTTTAATTAAAGCAAGTGAAACTTAATTATAAAGGCATGGACCAGGATGATTTTATGTGAAAATAGTAGGATTCTTAACTTTTATTTTATTTTATTTTATTTTATTTTATTTTATTCCTTTATTTTATTTTATTTTATTTTATTCCTTTATTTTATTTTATTTTATTTTATTTTATTTTATTTTATTTTATTTTATTTTATTTTGAAGTAACACAGAATTTGCTGTGTGGTTGACTGTGAGGCATGTGAAAACAAAGACTGGTGGTAATTTCAATTTTCTGGATCTAAGGAACATTAAAAGGGGTAGGGAAAACTACTGAACAAGTACATTGGGTTGTATCAAAGGATAGAAGGTGGGGTGCCTGGGTGGCTCAGTTGGTTAAGCGTCTGAATCTTGATTTTGACTCAGGTCAGATCTCAAGGTTTGTGAGTTTGAGCGCCACATCAGGCTCTGAGATGACAGTGTGGAGCCTGCTTGGGATTCTCTCTCTCCCTCTCTTTCTGCCCCTCCAACTCTTTCCTCTCTCTCTCAAAATAAATAAATAAACATTTGAAATAACAACAACAACAACAAAAAGGATATAAGATGATTTTGGCAGTTTAAATTTGAAACACCATATCAAGTTTCCATAAAGAGATTTTTAAGTAGTGCTTGGATATTTTGATCTGGGTTCAATAAAGAGCTGGAGATGAAAGAAATTTGGGAGTGTCCAATGTCAATCATTAGTAAACAAATTTGGTCATTTAAGAGATGAATAACAGAAAAATTCAAGGACTGAATCCTGGGATTTGCAAATAATTCTGCTCTTAATATGAAAATATGTCTGTGAAGATTCAACAAAATAATACAACAAATAAATGCAGCATAAAACAAACTACACAAAAACAAACAGAAATACTGATTGTTACTTATAGAAGGGGAATATGAGGTGATGGTTAAAATTCACAGCAGTATCAATTTAAAAACTTACATGAAAAAAAAAACATTATCCAAAATTAAAGAACTGATGTAATTCTCCATTTATAAAAATATTAAAGTCAGAGAGCAAAATATTCAAAAATTAAAGTACAATATGTTAAACGTAGAAATTCTTACCAAAGGAAAAAAATGTCATACTATTGATGTTTGATTTTTCCCTTGTGGTAAAACATAAGCCAATTTTCACAATATAAATCTTGGAAAGAATGAAATAATATCAAAGCAATGACCTTATAAACTGGAACTTTTTAAATTTCAAAGATGATATGAAGTAAATCCCTTTGGAAAGAAATCTTAAACCAAAGTTATGAAAAAAGATTATTTGAGATAGAAATAGATCTAAGACTCAATTTAGGCTGCAAGAAAACACAGAAGGTACAGTTACTTTTTCCATAATATAACCTTGAGGAAATGTATTTTCGTAGTTTTAAACGTATCCCTTTAAGTTTTAATACTATTTGTACTTCATTTATACGTAGGTGGAAATATTTAATTTTCTTCTTAATAATGAGAAAACATCAAAGATACAAATATTTTCAATGAATTTTACTTATTAAATAAGGATGACCAGACATTTTTTTAAATTTTAAAATATTAAATTGGATTTCTACTCTAGTTTTGACATAGTAACACCCTACTGAATGATTATTTTGGATAACATTATTATAAACACTGAATGCAATAAATAAAAACAACTTCCTGGAAGCACTGGAGAGTGAACAGAGTATAAAACATATAGTTTGTGGCTGGAAGTACATTGTGGAAGAAGGGAGGGCAGGAACATTGAATGTAAATTCTTATTTTCATGTCTTTTAGCCTCAAAATAAGGACAATCTGGTACAGTGTGTGCACGAGGCAATTGGGACAGCAATAAAAAAAAGACACAATCTTTCAGGTCTAGAGGAAAAAAAGAAAAGGAATCTGAGGAAGCCGAAGCTGCTGAAGAGAGGGGGAGAATCCTGGTATTCAGAACAAGAATATCTCTAACTGACCCATAAACCTTGCATTCCTGGAATATATTCACATTTGCAATTTTCAAAATGAATTACCTAGTACAAAGAATAAAGAAAATGGAACACATTTTCTAGATTAAAGACAACCATCTAGGACTGATGTGAAATACACTAAATATTAGAAGTAGCACACAAAGATTTTAAAGTTATCATTTTAATAATCCTAATTAAATAAACCAAAAAAGCTGCACAATGAATAAAAAAAATGGAAATTTCATTATGGAGTAGAAAAGTTTAAAAGGAACCAAATGGAAATTCTAGAGCTGAAAAATACAATATCTGAAAATAAAAAAGAAAGAAAATCTTCTTCATTAACAGCCAAATGAAGAAGACAGATTGAAGAGTAAGTGAACTTAAAGACAGATCATTAGAAATTGTCCACAGTGAAGAACAGAGCAAAAAAGACTGAGAAAGATAAGCAGAGCCTCAAAGAACTGTCAGATAATATATGGCCAAAATATGTGTAAGTGGAATTTCAGAAATATAGAAAAAATAATGAAATAGATTTAAAAAGAAAGGCCCACATTTCCCAGATTTATCATGAAAAAATTAATAATATAAAATACTAAACAAACACCAATCAAAATAAATCCAGAGGCTCCACTGAAACAAATAATTACTTAAAAAATTAACTATATTATAAAAATGAGAGATTTAAAATGAGGTTCTGAAATTACCCAAATAACCGAGTAAGACATAAAAAGAATAATAAAAGGAAATAAAATCAGAGAAGCAAAAAAACAAAACAAAACAAAAAACCAAAAAAAACTTAGAAATGTTAGGCCCAAATATATCCATGTAAAATTACATTATACCTTCATGTCTTCAGCCCTCAATTTAAAAGGCAAATTTGTCAAAACAGATTGAAATTAAGACAAAACAAACTATACGCTGTCTATGAAAGCAACACTTTAAATAAAGGCATATGCTGAAAGCAAATGGATGAAATGATACCCCTTGCAAACAATAAGCATAGATGCCAAGAAGGATTTGATATTAAATAATATAGTTTTCAAGATAAAAAGTGTAACCAGAGATATTATTATTTAAAAGTGATGAAATAGTCAATTTATCTTAAAGAAGTTATAATCGTTAAGTGTGTATTTGCCTAACAACACAACTTCAAAGTAAATAAAGCAAAACTTGGCAGAATGATAGGTAGAAATCATGGTGACCTAGGTGCAGAGGTGAACACCACTCATTAACTGACACAACTGGAAAAAAACTCAATGATGTTTCAGAATATCTAAATTATACTCCTAGCACTTTGCATTGAGCTATATTGACAGTTTATACCAAACAACTGTAGAATACACATCATTTTCAAATGTATAATGTATAATTTCTCATACTATAAAATAAATCTAAAGTTTAATTGACACGTCAATCATGTTAGGCAGTTAGACATGAGGAGCCATAAAGCAGATAGATACTGGCCACACCTTCAGAGTCACCTCTAAAGCCTAATAGAACAGGAAAAGTCTAGCCATAGGGCTGACTCAAAGGCCACAAGGGGACTTCCAAGAGCTGAGCATGTGCACAAAGGGTGCAACTTGTCCTTACCTACCTTTAAGTTCAAAACAAAACTCATTAGGCACTCATAAATATACAATACATAAATAATACAATTATCACAGAATGCATCATGGGTAGGCACATGCACACCGGCCAAAATGTTACATAACCACAAGCCGTCAATCAAAAATTTCAATCAAAGTCAAAGTAATGCACCATAATGCATTAAACCATTTTTTATAAAAATGGCAGCATTTTTAATAAAACACTGGAAACCATGTAACACCTATCAAACAATGTTTATTTTTAATGTTTATTTTTGAGAGAGAGAGAGAAAGAGTATGAGCGGGGTGAAGACAGAGAAAAACACAAAGAAAGAGAGAGACGGAAGCTGAAGGAGGCTCCAGGCTCCAAGCTCAGAGCCCAATGCAGTGCTCTAACTCACCACCGTGAGATCATGACCTGAGCTGAAGTAGGAGGCTTAACAGACTGAGCCACACAGGCGCTCCTCAAACGATGGTTTTTTTTTTTAATTTTTTTTTCAACGTTTATTTATTTTTGGGACAGAGAGAGACAGAGCATGAACGGAGGAGGGGCAGAGAGAGAGGGAGACACAGAATCGGAAACAGGCTCCAGGCTCGGAGCCATCAGCCCAGAGCCCGACGCGGGGCTCGAACTCACGGACCGCGAGATCGTGACCTGGCTGAAGTCGGACACTTAACCGACTGCGCCACCCAGGTGCCCCTCAAACGATGGTTTAATGCATTATGGTACATTAAATGAACAAAAATGTAAGAAATGAATTCACTATTTTATCTCTTAAGTCTAGTGACTATGATCTACTCTGACCATATTGAAGAGATTATCCAAGATGGTAATGAGAAATCAATCATTTATTATACGAAAGCAGTATCAGCCACACAATAGACCTTCTGTAAACAAGAAACAAAAGAATCCCTTGCTATTATCATTGATGTTCAGAAGATTCATGTCTATAATCATAGTCAGAGTTAAAAAAAAAATGCACACCTCTTCTAAGGGTGGCTATGACCATAATTACATTATAGCGTATACCACATGGATATTTTGTTCAGTATTTACAACAACACTCTTCTCGACAACTTTGGAAGAGCATTATCATATCCTAATACCAAGGGCCATCTGCTACTGCAGATGCTAGGTTATGGTCTATTGGCAGTTTTGATGGTAACACAACTGAGTTATTTCTTGTTACGGGCAAAGAAAAATGCATACATTTGGTTCCTCCAAATATAATTCAAGTAACATGTCTTGTGTTATAAGGGTTTATAATACAGATGGGCCAGGGTGGCAAGGCCACATTCATCAGATGTGGAGCTATGTAAGAATAGAAAACTCCTACCTGCAGGGCTACAGCTAAGAGTCATCTGAAGAGAACAGGGTGCAAGAGAAGAAATGTGTTCCATGCCCCCTGGTCCAATCTTTAGTCAGTCTCATAAACCCTGACCTCAGACTATCTTTCTGATTCCCACTCTCATCCCATCTTTTAGTTTTATGTAATAACATCTCCTATTAATTTGGTTATTGAATTTGGCCTTCACCCATGGTAGGTTGGAGCCCTACTAATTCTTTCTCCATTGAGTAATTAAAAGAAAAAAAAAAAGCCCTCTTTTTAAATTGGCCTTTAAACTCTCCTATCAGCCTTGATGTCTTGAAGGAATCCTGACACATATTGTGTGCCAGCGTGGTGCATATTGCAGGCTGTTGGCAGGGAGGGGCGCCTGGGTGGCTCAGTTGGTTAAGCGCAAACATGGGCTCAGGTCATGATCTCACAGTTCTCTTCGAGTTCCATGTCAGGCTCTGTGCTGACAGCTCAGAGCCTGGAGTCTGTTTTGGATTCTGTGTCTCCCTCTCTCTCTCTGTCCCTCCTCTGTTCATGCTCTGTCTCTCTCTATCTCTCAAAGATAAAGAAACATTTAAAAACATTAAAAAAAAGGTTGCAGGCTGTGGAGCCATCCTATCTGTGTTGAGACCAACTCCATCACAAGCACGATAATCTTAAGGAAGTTAATTCATTTTCCTCAGTTTCTTAATCTGAAAAGTATGGATATGACAGCGCCTTCATACATGGTTGTTATAAAGTTGAAATTAAGTAATTAATTTTAAAATGTTTAATATGAAGCATTTATCACATGAATATTAAGTATTCATTATTAATCACAAGTCCTTCCAAGGTAATTCAAATATGGTGTATCATATGCTCTACAGTTAGCATAGACATTTTTTCACTCAATCTTCATTATTCATGGATTCCGTATTTGTGAGTTTGTCATTTATTTGTAACTCCTAAATTAATACCCCTGACATTTCATCGTTACTTGCAGACATGCACAGAACCTCAAAAACTGAGTTGCTCAATGTCCAAGTTCCCAGCTGAAGTCTAACAAGACAATGTTTGGTTTCAGCTCTCAGGCTGTTAACCGGTGTCCTTTTTGAGATACACTCAGTGCCGCATTTTTTTGCTTTTTGTAATTTGGCTGTTTATAATGGCTCCTAAGCATAGTGCTGAAGTGTTAGCTAATGTTCCTAAACAGAAGTGTGCCTTATGGATAAATACATGTGTTAGACAAGCTCCATTCGGGCATGAGTTATAGTGCTTTTGGCAGGGAGTTTGATGTTAATGAACCAATAATATATACATTCAGAAAAAGAAAGAGGAAATTCTCCAATATGTATGTTAAGTCCACTCTATAAAGCGCTGAAGTAATGTCTGTCTATAGTACAGGATAAAGCTATGGAAAAGATGGACAACCTGCTACATTTATGAATTCAAGAGATGACAACCATGAGAAAAGTGTAGCAGCCAGCATTGTTGTAAGGTTGAAAGCCAAAAGTATATACAGTGACATTATCCAAGATCAGGAAACTGCTAAACTCTTTTTATTCAATGCTGGCTGGCTCATACATGTCAAAAGACAACATGTTGCATGAAATAAACCCACAGGTCAAGCAGGTTCTATAGATTAGGAGACTACAAAATAATTTTTAAATGCTTGCCAAATGTTATACAAGAGAAGAAGTTATACAGAACACATTTTCCCCCCAATACTATGAGACTAGTTTGTTTTATAAGGATGTTGGTAAATGAACCTGTATAGTGCGTGTGGACTTTGGCTGGAGAAAATGTGACCAGATGCTTATGGAAATCTTACTCTGCATCTTCTCTAGGAGCAGTAGTTAAGTATTTGCTAATTTAGTGTTTATAGCAACCTTGTAGAACATAGCTACCATAAACAATAAAAATCAACCAGACTACTAAAAAAAGGAAACACAAATTCTTCTTCCATCACTGTGATACACTGCAGGATGGTGGACTTTTTGTACTCTCTCACAAACTGGTATAACAAAATTTTTATTTATTATTTTTATATAC
The DNA here is from genome assembly GCF_027475565.1 of Acinonyx jubatus. NCBI lineage: Eukaryota > Metazoa > Chordata > Mammalia > Carnivora > Felidae > Acinonyx > Acinonyx jubatus. The sequence continues at coordinate 89,998,154 of NC_069386.1, forward strand.
AAGGTACCTTGATACTTCCTTAAAAAAAGTTATTGCTAAATTTAAAAGTAAATTTTTATGTTAGGGGTTCTGATTTAGTGTAAGTATATTATTAAGTTCATATAGTTGTGTCATTAGTTACATAAGGCAGTGTTAGCCAAAAATGGCTGAGTGCCATAAAAAATTTCCTATCTTCTTTACCAGTCTTGAAATACTAACTAATGCAAATTAAGGCCTGATGTCAAAGGTAAATACAAAGGGATTCAACCACTTCACTGAGTTTAAACTCACACAGCACACATTCTGCTGGGAAGAAACTGGGTACACCTTTTGCTGTGGATAGTTTTATAAAGAACAGTGATATTTGCTACCTTTGCATTTCTCAACGTGTCAGCTTATCTTTAATAAAATAGTAATCATATAAACTGATTTCAGAGAAGAAACTGTAAGTGGCTAATTTATCTTAATAAGAAGCTTGTATTTGTTGGTATTATTCTTTTAAGGAGTAACTGTGTTTATGCCAAGTCAAGTGCCTAAAGCTTGCTATAGTCTTACCAGTTGATAGTGATTATGTCTATGCGAGGGGAGTAGTTCAACCAAATCTGCATTAAAATTAATCGATTTTGGAATTGTGATTTTATCTTATTTTATTTAGATTTATGACTTTAAATGGCATTATGAGGACTGGTTCCCACTGTGTTTTTTTTTCATGATTGATTTTATCTGGATTATGTTTCATTTCTTTTTAACAGGTCATCTGTAGAATCTCTTCTTTTATAATGAATATGTTTTGTTTAACAAATACATCAGTCAACAAGCCATTATAATAGTACCCTTTTCCTACTTTCGTTTTTCTTGCTGTTTGATTTACTTTATTATTTTTAATATCATAAAACTTAGCACCTGGGAAATTTTTATCACATATGTGTTCTGTAGATTATGGTGCACAATGTTACAGTTATTTTTAAAGCAAGTATCAGAATGTTTGTGTGACAGTGAAGGCCAACAATACAATTCTATACACACTAGTAGCAAACACTTACATAGACTTAACGGTACTTACCAAGTCCCAGGAGCTGTACTAAGCACTTTACATGTATTGACTAATTTAATCAACAAACTCACCCTATGAATACCCAACCGGGAAGCAGTAAAGTCAAGATTTAAACTCAAGGAAGTTTGATTGTAAAATCTGTTCCCTAAACCATTAAACTATTTTCCCCAGTGTAAAACTGGAGAGAGCACTTTTATGTCCATTACCTCAATGACTTCACAATAATCCTAAAAAAATAAGCTACTTCAAAAATTCTCTGGAGTCCCTTGTTTTGCTTCACCTGAATTTGCTCTTCCTGAATCTTGGCCTCAGGTATGCCCATGCTCCTACCATTTAATGTTCCTGCCTTGAAGCTGGAGACTGAAATTCCTGGTTGGTTCATTTTCTAGAACTGTATAATACATGACCATCCCAGGAGCAATAACCTGTACTGACATCCATGTGGGTAACAGCCTGGGGTTTTAATCAGGGCTCTTTGGGTTATAAGTTTAATAGAAAACAAAATAAAACTACCTAAATGACTTGAACAGGAAATTGGAAATGTGGAATTCATTAACAGGAGACATGGAAACTCCATGCAACCCAAAGAAAGGAAATACAATCAAAAGAGATTAAAATCTGGGAACAGAAACCTGTAAAAAATATCCAGCTCCATACTTCCTCTGTCTCTCCTTCCCTCCATGACATCATGCTCCAACCCATGTTTTGTTTACATGTCTCCTTTATTCTTTCTACAAACTGGTTTTCTCATTTTTTTCTGGGTGTATGGCAGAATATGGCTATCCTATACCTCCAAAGTTCACATGCCTTTCATATGTGACCAGTATAATCCAACACCTTTGAATCCTAATTCTAAATCCTGAATTGTGAGAAAATGATTGACACATTTAGGGACATGTGCCCACTTTTGATTCTATAAGCTATATGGAAATGCAGTGTCTACTTTTATATTTCTATGTAGATTAATACATTTCTCCTCACATGGCTCCTTTAACATTTTGGGTGCCACTAAAATCTATAATCAAATTCTGAACCTGAATCTAATGTAAAATAAAAATATTGCATTGTGTGTCTTTCTTTTATGCTATAATGAGACAGCCTGCTGTGGGGGCTGTTGTTCTGGGTCTTTAGCATTAAGCATGATTATCCAAGTCTACAAGAAATGCAATATTCAACTATTTTCTTTTTGTGTGTGATATGAGAAGAAACTGCTATATTCAGAATGTTAAAATAAAATTTGGCAATTATGGAGTCAAGACATAAGCAGGCTTGACTTTTTAAAAATAAGTCTTCAGAGCCTGGGGGAGGATTTTAAAGTAAAGAAAAGAAATATGACCTATAAGCAATTCTGAACTTTAATAGTGAGCAAGAAAATTAGGAAGATCCTAAACAAATAGAATGATTCATGAAAATTATAACTAGAGAAAAATATGGAGAGGCAGTGTATTTTTATGTGCAAATATTGAAAGTGAAGTCAAAATTAAGATGCCATCAATTTATTCCTGGATTCATGTGATAAGGGCATATCTTGTCTCTTTATCCCCCTTGTCTCTTTTAACTTCCATTTATCTTGCTGTGCAAATTGTTACAATATGAATCTTCCTGAAATATCAATTTTATTAGTTTTACTTGATATTCCTGTCGCTCTAAGCTGCCCTGATGTGTCCTTATTATGATTAAATTGTGCATAAAGGAGAACAAAATTTAATGCAATGATTCAGAATTTATAGATACTGAGAGTTATACTTACAGTTATAGCAAACTCTAAGTCAAATACCACAGTTGTTTCATTAAACATGTATCTGTATAAATCTTATAAAAGTATTGCCTTATATTGGCTATACTCTATCTAAATATTTTCTCTAATAGAATTTCAAAAAATCTATGAATTTTAAATCATTTTATTTTACTAAAAATATGAAAAATAGTTTCAGAATGATAAAAAATATTCTAAGTGTTAGCTTTTAGTTTATTTGTAACAGTTAATTGAAAGATCTGAGCATAAACACAGCTCAGATGCTTTAAGATAACATTCTGAATATGATATCAATAATGCAATATAAATCTGAATAGAGGTCTTCTAGAATATAGGCTTATCATAGTTTTAATTATTTTAATCTGTTTCTTTAAAGAATAACATATACTCAACAGATCAGAATGCAAAAATTTTAATTGTCGTTATTGTTTCACTTGTACATGAGCCTCTGTAAATCAACTGCAATTGATTTTTTTGTTTTTTTGTTTGTTTTACTTAAGATTGGGAGCAGAATCCCAAATATAAATCAATTCAGTTCCATATCCTCTCCATAGCCTTCCTCTGACATTGCCATGTGTTGTCACAAGAGACTTATGAAAAAAGTTGACCCAGAAGAAACCATACCAGTCCAAGAGAAGAGAGCTAAACAAGCAGTTAAGCTGTCTTAACTAGTTATGTAGTTAGGCTACCATGTCCAGGAGAAATCAGTGGAGAGTAGGTGTTATGGACTACAACTCCAGAATTCAAGAGAATGTAAGTTGGCAAAAATAGTGCTTAAGTAGAACCTGGGTTTGAGACAAGGATAGAGAAATGAGGATTATCATTGGGGTACACTGTCTGAGATAACCACCAGCACATGTAACCTTATATTGAGGTCCATTGGCCCCAGTGTTTCTGGGATGCAATTTTAAGGGGTAAATGCACCTGATAGTTAATCTTGACATATGATGTTTCTTATGTAGCATGCAAAATAATACAGATTAAAAACTAGCTCATAGTGGTGGTCCAAAATATCATAGTTTAAGGATACTTTAAAAATAACATAATGGGAACAAATGAAATAATGTTCCTAAATAAACTGGAACACACTTGAATATATCTTAAGAATATTACAAATTGATGGCCTGGTGATAAGGGAAAATCACTATAAACTATTAGAACTCTGGCTTTCAATGTTTGTATTTGAAGAAGACTTTAGCTCTTGCTTAGAAATATACCTACCTCTTTCTTCAAATTGCAAAAATCGTTATCAAGTATAGTACTAAAATTAAATATACATTTTTACAACAAATAAAAGAAAATATGCATTTATAAATTTGTTCTGTATTTTGTTAATGTTTAAATTATGATGCAATTAAGTGTTGATCATGTTAAACTTGCTAATTGTGGTAAAACTGAAATAATGTCCTCCTCTCTACATTTTAAGGTTTAGGATTAAGCACAGTTTCATGGGCAGTCTAAACAGATTATTCTACATCCTAGTTGATCACATACCATTAGATGAGACTACTAATAAGGGCCAGGTGAAACTTCACTCTGAATTACAACTTACTGTCTGCTTAGAATTTCATCTTCAAATAGTCTCTTTTCTTAATCAGAAGAAATTGAAAACAGCTTTTATTGGAAGTGACTTCTCTTTTGATATATATTCCATGAATATGACACTTAAAGTTTCATGATATTTTAGAGAATTTAAATAGGACATTTAAAACCACTTTTATGTTGTTAGTGTTGTTAAGACTATTCTGTTTTCAACTGCATTTCAATTGTCAATATTGTGGGAGAAATATTGACTCTAGACTTTTGCGAGGTCCTTCTGCAGGGATATTTTGCTCACTAGAGTCCTCTCGGTATCGGGAAAAGCAGCTCCATTAGTATTCAGTTCTTGCCCTTCTCCTGACAGTGGCAAAGTTTGAACTTTGTCAAGCTGTAGAAAATAACCTCATCAATGGAAAAAAGAAAGAACTTGGCTCCTTAAGTCACTTCTTACAGTTATTCAAAAGCTGGTAAATAGTTCAATGGGAAGAAAATTTTTAAAAAATCTGAAATCAAATTAAATATTTTTTGGAGTGCTCTAAACTTCTGAAAGAGTTTTCCTTCCTATTAATAAAATTGGGTTTTTTATCATCTAGGCTTTTATATCATAGATTTTCATACTGCAAGACTTTTCTGAAGAAATATGAAAGCCACTTTTACTCGCTCTGCCATATTCTACCTTTTTCCTTTTCCCAAAGTCAAAAATATATTACAGTTCATATTATTTTCTTCTATCATGAAATGCGAGCCAAAAGAAATCTAATAGAATTTGAAGCTTTATAACAAAGGTAATATTTTTGAACTCTCTTTCATCAGAGTGGAAGTCTTAGCTATCTAATACTATTATCCCATTGATTTCCTAGCCCAGTGGCCAAATATACTATTCATGGATAGCTATTTCTTCTCTGATAGTGTATAGTGTAATCATGACTGTATTTGCTTTAATTTATGTTTTTTACTTTTGTCCCATCTATTACTTTATAATTCCTTGCTCATTCAAAACATCTAATAAAGAGGGAAATGCAAGCAAATGGCATTCACCTACACATCTTATTATCATTATTAATAGAAGTTGATGTTTATGTATACATATACATATTGATACATATTGATGTATACTGCAGTAATATATGTTGTGATTGTTTTATGTAAAATTTTATGTATAAGACTGAAAACTGCCTGTGAATAATTGCAGGCAATGATCTTCAAGAGTGATGGTCTGGGAATACTTTTGTCAACATATGTCTCCTACTCAAACCAGTAGTTATTAATTACTTCAACAAAAAGTGCAGAAAGTGCATAATTTTGTTCTTTTTATTCCCTTTGGCTCACAATGTGACAAATATTCACCTATTTCTGACTTCCTTTCAAAAAATATTTGAATCAAAAGAAATGGATGCATTTATTGTGACTTCTCAATTTTGAGCCTATTATCTTACAAAACATGTGAGTAACCTATTGAAAAATTCTCAGAATTTTCACATACCAAAGACAATGCAAAGGGAGAATGAAACATGTACTCCCCTGCTTTCTCCAAAACTATCATAATCAGTAAAATTTATGTTCATCCAATTACACATATATATGCAAGCCTAAATCTTTAACTGGTAAATGGGTGAAAACTGTTTTTCCCACACAATGGAATATTATGGATTAAATAGGTGGTGGGGATTAAGGAGTGCACTTGTGATGAGCACCAGGTGATGTGTGGAAGTGTTGGATCACAAAGTTGTACACCTGAACTAATATACACTGTATGTTAACTAACTGGGATTTAAATGAAAACTTAAAAAATCAAAACTATAGTGACAGCGTTTTAGGAGTTGCAATTGGATGGGGAAGTATTGATTATGATTACAAAGGAACACAAGGAATTTCTGGAAATGATGCCACTCTTCTATATTTTAATTGTGGTAATAATTATGCAAATATGAGAATTTGTCAACACTCAGCATTATACACTAAAAGTGTGATTTGGAGTATATAACTCTATCTCAATAAATACAATAATTTGTGTGAAAATTATCAAAATCATAGTGTAGCTTCCTGTGTACTTTCTCTCTGAGATAAATGTTAATGCACACAGTGTATGAGGTTTTGATCTAACAGTAAAATAAGTATAAAAAACAGATCATGGGTAGTGAAGTCTGTGCTCTATGCCAAACACTGTCCTCAATGCTTTCTATGCATTATATCATTTAAAACTTATAAGTATAACCATTTTCCCGATAAGGCACATCTTATTAAATAGTTTAAATTAACTTCACACAATCAACAAGTAGAATGTGGGAAGGCAGGGACTGATGCCAGTCTTGCTTTTCTCTCCTTTACTTAGTACACTTTTAGAACTATCTTGCATTTAGCTAATAAGTGAATGAGAGAATGAAATGATCTTTTACTTTGAGGAGATTCTCCTGAAATCATGTTCAGAAATAAATTGTTAGGACTAGTTTTTAAATAAATTTTTAAAATTTTCTTAATGATATGAAAAACAGTAGAGGGAAAAAATAGGAACCTGTACTAAGATGCACTTAAATTTTGTAGAAGCTACAATTTTAACAATTCAATCAACATTTGTTTTTTAATGCGAATCACCCAATACTTGTACGTGTTCATTAAATGCAAAGCACTGTGCAAAGATTTTGCACTTATCAGTTAGATTAGGGTAATAATTATATGTCAAGTTGATAAGCTCTTAAATAATGTGGTTGAAGAAGAGGATACTAGATCAAATCCAATTGCAAGAACAACAGAATGACATACATTCAAAGAGACTCAAGCAGAGACTACGATAAGTAAATCAAGATTTTAATTTTCCAAATTTCATTTTTGACATATCAAAAGCTTTCTCAATTTTTCTGAAAGACTATTTTTTTGTTTTCAGTCATTTATAAACACATGCTTAAAGCATAATTAAAAGCATGAAAATCTGGTCATGAAAATACAAGATTATCATTATAATTCATTATTAAAAATACATAGCTTATGATATAGAAATAAAAAAATTATGTATCTTTATTGTCATCAATAATTAATGTTTGTGTTTATTTTGTATTAAACAAATACTAAAATTATACACATTTTATACATATATCTGAAGATAAATAGAATATATCTACTTTCATGACAAACCTTTGATGAAATTTATATCTTCTTTTAATAAACTTTAGTCAGGTTCTTCTACCTCAACCTTTGGTCTTAAACAATTTCATTTATTTATTTGTTTAGTTAATAATTGTAACCAAAAAAGCTTGAAGACCTTCAGAGAATTAGCTTCTTCCCTCCAAAACCATTTACTATGTATAATAAAAGCCTCATAGTATTCTTCCAATTATCATACATTTCATCAGCTGAACATTTATTAATAGATAATCACTAACATGTTTCCTACAACCTCTTTACTAATCTCAAGCAAGTCCCAGCTCCTTGTCCTTTCAAGTGTTTACCAAACAACCTATATGAAAGTTCTCTCAAAGCAGACATGCCAAAATTCCAAAGGCACTGATCCACTCACTACTCTCCTAACAAAAACCAGGCATTTGGGGTTCCCAGGTTTATGGCTAGAACAGGGCTATTTAGCAATGTACCCTAAAGCATCAGCTATAAACAGCTGTTATACTGTCTGTTCAGCCAAAGGCAGGGATTACCTCTAAAATAATTTACCCAATCTATATTTGTCATTGATCTTATCAATTAGAGCTCATTTCTAATATTCAGTATTGTCATTAATGGTTAGCCATGTACACCATTAGAGCCTATTTCTCAAGTACCATGCTGATTAAGAAAGTGCTTATCACAGTAGAGAAAATAAAATCACCTTTAACCACACCTTGAAAAATATGATCTGTGATGAAAAAATGTATTTTTTTGAATGCTGAATGCACTTGGGGTATAGCTTAACCTAAGAAACACAGATATCACGATCCATGATGGTGTGTTTTCATGAATCACAGATGTTATAATATGATGGGGAAAAATTAATATTAACAGCTTTAATCGTATTTTGTTCTGTTCCAGTTATGGTTTTAGCAACTTTGTGTCAGCTTTCTTTGTAGGAAATTGCCATTCTTACTCTATATGAACTTAGACTCAAAAACAAAAACTACTCATCAACAAACTATTTTTACCAAAATGGTCAAAAATGGTAGTATTTCTAGGCAATATATTGCTTTACTTAGAGGTTGTTTGTTGTTTCAAACTATCATTTTTTCCAAATTTAAAAATCATGAAAGTAAATTAATTTTCCATGAATTTATACTAAAGGTTTTCAAACATGTGCATGATATATGTTTCACACTATGTTGCTATTAAATATTAATTTAAGGCATATACCTAAGATAACCACTGGCATTTTAAGCTTTTGCAAGTTAAGGAAAATATTTGAATGGAAGAAGCTATTTTCAGTCTTTTATAACAAACTGAGAAAAGTACCAAAGAAATGAATAGTTTCTTATAATAGAAATTTTATACCAGTGTGGCTCCACTGAAGGAATCACACTGCAGGAGGAAAGTAGAAAGAAATGTACACCTAATAAATAACATTTTCCTTTATAGGTTAGTATAATTAGATAATCTACTACAAGGGGAAAAATAACATTGTAAAAGTATCCAATTCTTGATAATAGAAGGACAGTCAGAGATGTATCAAATTGCCCTAGATATAGGTACTCCAGTATTATTCTCAGTAATTTCTAATTAGTTCTAAATCATTCTTTTATTCCCTTAAATGGAAGCCTTAAGTAAAAAGCACATATTGGAAGTACAAGATGTGACATAATATATCATAATTGGTATCTTCATTACAAAAGCCATAATATCTCTAGAGTTTCATCATTTGTTAAAAATATGTACTACTGGGGGCACCAGGGTGGCTCAGTTGGTTAAGTATCAGACTCATGATCTCGTCTCAGGTCTTGATCTCAAGGTCATGCTTTCGAGCCCATGTTGGGCTCTGTGCTGGACGTGAAAGCTACTTAAAAAAATTGACTATTGGTAAAGGAAATTCAATAGGTTCTCACCTTTCATGCACCTTCTCTTCCAAACACATTGAAATGGTTCACAAAGAATACAAGAATAAAAATGAAATGACAGGCTCCAAAACAAGACAAACACTTCCAGACAAATATGTTGAATCAGAACAAACCACAGTGCTTCTCTGCTTTCATTCCAGAAGTATGTAAAAGCATGCAGAGATTTAGTGAGGGGGAGAAATAAGATGTAGTCTCACTTCTTGAAAGCAAGGGATAGAGGGTGGGATAAAAGAGGTAAGAGAAGGTTCTTCCCATTGTGAAAGAAATCTAAAAAGCAAACAGACATTGCAAAGCACTGCCTCCCCTTAGGCTTGTGGGTGGGATAACAGGATAGGACAATGTCTAGCCATATCAGAGTCTGAGGCAAAAGGAAAAATAAAAATGTGCACCCTTTTATACACTTAGCAAAATGTCTTCCTATATTGTGAACCAAGAGAAAAAAGTGACTTAATGCTGACCCATCAGAAAAAATACTTATTTATAAAGCCCCATATTTCCCAATCTGTTCTCTAATCATTTTTAATCCTCATAAATCTGGAGCTATGGGACTATCATGAAGATTACTCCCAATGTGATTAAGAGCACATTTATCACAATGAGCACTGCATGATGTATAGAGTTGCTGAATCACTATATTGTACGCATGAAACTAATACAATTCTATGTGACTATATGGGAATTAAACATTTGTAAAAAGATTATTCCCGATGCACAATAATTTAAGGTAACAAAACAAACTCTTTGTCCTTATTCAATATTTTTATTGCTTTCATTTTATAGTTTTTCATTATGAATTACTTGTATTAATGTTTATTTTTAAAATTTTGTATTATTTCTATTTATTTTTATTACTGAATTTTTTGGCACCACCTTAAATCTTGCATTCCAAGGGAAAAACCTCAATAGTTCTAATCCTGGCCCTCTAGTAGGATATATAAACATAATCCTATAACCATTAAACAAATAAAGTTCTCTCCTATTTGACTCCGTATTACCTCTACTACCACTACTAGGTAGCTCAAAAATGACTTTGCATGACCTTGTAAATCTCCATACTGCAACCTCAGGGAGATCAAATTTAACATAGCAGTTGTGCATAGTTGTTAACACTTATTGTAGAGCCCCTGGGTGTCAGATAAGGAGCCAAGGTTCAAAAGACCACAAGGGAAAGTGAACTAGAGAAGTTCATTACTCACAGGTCCTAGACAGGTACACATACATCAAGAGTGTACAAGGGGAGGTCAAGTCAGGATACTGTCAGAGAGTGCAGGGTAGGACCCGAGGCACATGGCTTTAGCAGAGTCTGAGAGTGGAATGTTTAGAAGTTCCCAGACCAAGGCTAGGTTGACCAATTCAAACCAAAAAGAGTGAAGTTTTGGTTAGCTTGATTAGGATCTTATCTAAGGGGTGCATAAGAAGAAAGCCATGGAATCGCCTTTGGGGAAGTCATATTAGTCATATTAGGAACTTATATTTACTTGTGACTCTGCAGGCTGTTATCTAGGGCTTGTGCTGCTGGGAGGGGCTGTTAGTTCGAGGCCCTTGCTGGTCACTTGGCCACACAAAATGGATATTTAGGCAGCAATAGGATGGAATAATTTAGCTAAACCCTCAACACAAGGGAACTAGGGTACCTCTAGTGTTTTCAATCTCTCGAACTCGGATATGAATTTCATTCTCATCAAAATACTTTTCCATACATCACATCATTTTCAAGTAGGACTCAGAAAAAGAGAAAGGACTCCATTTCCCCCTTTCCCTTCCCTTTAAGGACACATTCTTCTTGTTCCATTAGCTAGAGCATACTTGTAGGATCACAACTTGTAAGGCTAGGTAACTACAATGCACAGTCTATATTCCATTTGACTGTTTCATTTTGTTGTCACTGTTAGATTTGCTTTACTTCCCAGCTTCTCTAAATGGAACCCTCCAACTTCTGAAAGCAGCTTCCTCTTTGCTGTGATTTCACTGGATAATCAACAGGAACTACTGCATTGGCAAGCAGAGGTTCTGTTACGTTCTCCAGATCTTCTGCATCAGAGACAGGGTGAGGGTAACTCCTGACCTACTGACCTCACAGGGAAATGGGGAGAAGTCATAATTTTGCACAGAGGGAGAATTTTACGTGGATTAATTCATTTAATCTTCACAATAATCCTATGAGTGTAGGTTTTCTGTTAACCTCTTTTACAAATAAGGAAATGGAGACACAGAGAGACTAAGAAATTTGTGCAATGTCTCTAATAACAGATAAGAGTCAAGATACAAAATCAAGCAACTTGGCTCCAGCATTATGCTCTTCAGCACTGTGGTCTGCTCAAAGACAGCATCTAAACAGGGCCCATCCTAGAGCCTCTGGAACCTTAGAACACAGAACTCTCTGACAATCTGATGAGATCTATGGCTCCCATGCCCACAGGAAGCACTTAAACTTCTTCAAATTCTCTTAGGGTCCTTCAAACCTCATATTGCACCTAGAGATCCCCATTCAAGACCTGCGTAAGAATCTAAGAAGAGGTAGGAAGGACATAAGAAGTCCAGAGAGACATTAACACATTCTCCTGTCATTAACTTCCACGGAGCAGGTTTGGGACTAGAGCAGCAGAGATAGAAGCCATCAGTGAGAAGGTCTCAGGTCCTACAGTCTAGAGTGAAGTATGTGAGATTGGTGTGGGAACACTGTGTGTTTCCAGAATAACAGTTTCCAGAATAAGAGCCCTGGGCATGTGGTTCAGGGCTCTTCAGATCTGCAAACCTTCTAAAGCAAAAGAGTGAAGATAGAAGGCAAATTTTGGAGCCTCAGAGCCCAGGTCTGAATTGCAATCAGCCTCTTACTGACTAAACTCCTCTGAGTCTCAGCTTCCTCCTCTGTAAAATGGGGATGACTTCCCAACTGGCAGGGTTGTTGTTTATAGACACACCCTAGCCATAGCAGATGCACAAGTCAGCACCTCCTTTACGGTGATGCAGACCACTTCCTAGCCCTGCCACATGGAGCTGGGTCCGATCAACGGCTCACAGGCCAGCACCTTGCAGAATAACAGATTAGAACAGTTTCTGACATCAATGAGAACAGTAGTTTGTGACACAGTAGCCCAGTGTGGAAGCAGAAAAGCACCTTATTCAAGGTGTGCTCTTCTAAAGTTAAAAGTTACTAACCGTCACCTGCAGATAACAAGGCAGAAGTGCCATCCCATGGGCAAGAAATAAGAAATGCCTTTCCAGCTGCTTCCATCAAAAGGTGGATAGGTGAAGCAGGTAGGTGGGGAGAGAAGAAATGGAAAAAACAAAAACAAAAACAAAAAAACAGTTGTACCTTAAAGATATACCCAGTGACCACAGCTGGAGTATTTCTAGAACTCTGAGCTTAAGACACTTAAAATGATACCCTCTCACTCCCATTCACTGAATTCACCTGCATCCTAGAGACGGGGTAGGTGAGAGACAATTCCCAGCCCACCCTCTCTTCTCTTGTGGTTTCCTTCCTCCTTCCTCCCTCAGTCCTTTCCCTTCCCTCCTTTTTCTTCTCCTCTTGCCCCACTTTTTAAAAAGTGCTCACTGGGTGAGCAACACAATCATGCTACATTCCTGGGGAAATTTATCCAAGCAGACACTGTTGGTCCCAGCTGTAGACAGCACTTGGAGATGTAGCTTTGAGTGGTAGGCAGGGACTGGGGGGAGGGGGAAGGAGGCCAGCATCAGAGGATAGCCCTAGAATCCAGTGGGAGAGACAAATAAGGGACGTGGGTTAATACTGACAGTTTAGAATCAGGTAAATTGGAAGAGTCTGAAGATATAGCCTTTCAGAACCTGGTGATTAGCACTGATTACATTAGGCTTGATTCTAAATGTTTTATATGCCTTATTGATACACCATTTCATGTGCACAACAACCAGATATGAGGCTAGTACCACAATCACCTCTATGGTCAGATGAGAACAGTTGTCAGGTTGAACTTGTCCTTGGCCATGCCCATAGGAAGCAGTGAGGAAAAACCTAAGCAGTCTGGCTCTCCAACACAGACTTTCAGAAACATTTTGGGACAGAACCAGTATCTAAAGGGCATCTGTACCTGGCCACCTGTTCACGATGGGGACAAAATGAGCATTGGGGTTTCCATTTTTCCATCTGAGGCTTAGAAAACAAGTATAATGGCTAGCCCAGAGGTCAAAGAGAGGGGCAGATCTTGATCTGGGATGTCAGATTTCATCTTTCTGCTCCATGCATCCTGCCCCCACCTGTTGGTGGGGCGAAAATTCCTCTGGAATCCTGCCAGGATTAGAACTGGTCTGGGAACTGGGCCAAAGTCAGCCAGTGAATTGAGGGCAGCAGTGACTCGAGTGCTGGAAAAAAGTGGCACTGACAATGCTACCACCAAGCAAGTGATCATGGTGAAATAGATACTAGATGCTTTCACTCAGAAAGCTCACAAAGTCAAGATAAGCCTGGGTTTTAAATTTATCCTCTACTGGCATAAAATCTCTCAGCTGATTTTTGGCCCTCTCTTTTCTATTTAGATTTCCCTATAAAATCACCACGTGGGTCTCAGAAACTCTGGTCATAGAGTGATCTCCTCCCACATCATGTCCAAGCTGATTAGGAGACCCCAGATCTTCTCTAGGAAGCACAGGGCTAAAGACAGTAGAATGAAGACTCTTTGCCAATAACATTCACCTCTGGTTCAAGTCCCCTTACGTTAGGAACAAGAATTTTCTTAGAAGTACCTGTCACCTACTAGTTGAAAAGTCAACTAATTTGGCTGCCTCTGGGTTTCTTTGTTGAATAAAAGGAGGAAAATGAAAATGTATATGATCTGGAAATACACAAAGGCATGCACTAAAACTGCCACTTGGGATTAAATCAGAGAACTATTAGACAAAGGCAACTTCTTGGGGACCTGACACACCACATACACACACACACACACACACACACACACACACACACACACACACACAGCTTGTGTACTGAAAAAAATGTTTCTGTTTAGCAAGTTTTGTTCACTCCTCAAAACTTGTGAGCTACTTCCACAAGCCAGTTGGGGTCACATGAGACTTGAGAACCGGATCAGCCAAATCCCATGGGGTAGTACCGTGACTGGGGAACAAAAATGTCTGAATACCACCTTCTGCTCCTCTGCCTGGAGATGCATTTGTATTTTCCTTCCCCTCTCCCTAATAAGGAATGATCTTTAGTGAGATGCCCACTAAGGTGAGCAACAAAAAACAGTGAGGAAAAGCCTAAACAACCTTCTCTTCCCCTTGTCCACAGAAGCCAAGCAGCTGGCCCCTTCCAACTAAGAACAGTCTCTCCTCCCTTAGGAAGCTGGTACTGACCAGACCAGTTTGTCATCTCCTTCGTCTCCCACCCCAATGCCCCTGCATCCTTATGGCTGGCCACACTCTTCTCCCTTTACTTCGTGCTAATTTCAAATCATTTCAATAACAGGTACACCTCTTCTACTTCTTCTGAAAGCTATTCCCCTTCAACTAAGAACATAAAGCCTCCACTCTCCTTTCTCTGTTTGCTCCAGACTGCTGTTTTATTTTAAAAGAAGTATGCTGCCCATTTGTAAAACACCAGAGGCTGAGATGAGTCACCAGCCAGACTGATGGCCCTAACCAATGCTCACCAGCCTGAAAGTAGGTGAAAAAACCAAAGGAGAGATTTCAGTCTCCTGCAAGGGGATGGGGGAGGGGAGAATTTAAAGTTATTTATTTGTTTGTTTGTTTGTTTGTTTATGGGTATCAAGTTTCAGCAACCCTTTCAAAGTGTCCTCTCCAATTCTCTGGTCAAAAAGGAGTGTGTACTAGTCTGAGATGGTGGGGAAAATTAGCTGCTGTCATTGGGTGGATTATTGGCTGCCTCCTATTTAATCTCCAGCTGACAGTTGAGGTGTGCTATTATTAAAGAGAAGAGAAACAGGATTTCTGAGACAAAAAGCAATCTCTGCTACATATTTTGAACAAGAAAATGATAAGTGGGTATTTACTTAAAATACATTGAATGTAGGGGCGCCTGGGTGGCGCAGTCGGTTAAGCGTCCGACTTCAGCCAGGTCACGATCTCGCGGTCCGGGAGTTCGAGCCCCGCGTCAGGCTCTGGGCTGATGGCTCGGAGCCTGGAGCCTGTTTCTGATTCTGTGTCTCCCTCTCTCTCTGCCCCTCCCCCGTTCATGCTCTGTCTCTCTCTGTCCCAAAAATAAATAAAAAACGTTGAAAAAAAAATACATTGAATGTAATAATATTAACTATAAAATATACTGTAAGGAACATTAAAATAAAACTGCATGAAATTAACAGGATAGGAGAGGGGATAATCAATGGAATTTAAAGTAATTGTAAGTTAAGTAACCTAAATATTTAATACAAAATAGAGAATTTAAAGCAGCAAAATAGTTTGATTTTATGAATATATGGAAAATGATGTACCCTTTATGTAGAGAATGTATGTTACTTTAAAGCTGTCAAGGAATTACCTACTATAAATATTAACCACTTCTCTTTCTGTTTTAAGTTAATTAATTTTGAGAGACAGAGAGAGAATGAGCTCAGGGAGGGACAGAGAGAGGAAGAGAGAGAGAGAATCTGAAGTAGGCACTTCAGTGTCAGCACAAAGCCAGATGCAGGGCTTGAACTCACGAACCGCTAGATCATGACCTGAGCTGAAATGAAGAATCGGATGCTTAATTGGCTGAGCCAACCAGGCACCCCAATATTAACCACTTTCTAATTTAAAATCGATATATTAATGATTTTAGTTGAATATTTAACCAAAAATAGAAATAATTAAAAGTAAACACTATATGCTTATAGACCAGAAAGTACATGTCTAAAGACATGCATGATTTGTAAATTCCAATTAAAACAAGATACTTGTAGGAAGAATAACACTACCTTTCCTCCCCACATGCCTAAGTCCTAAAGCTCAGAAATTGTGACTACTTCAGGTAGTCAAGGCAAAGGGAAATTAAGGTTGCAGACAGAATTAATTTTGCTAAGCAGTTGATGTTAAAATACAAAGATTATCCTAGATTACTGAGGCAGCTCCATTGTAATTAAAGCATCCTTAAAAATGGAAGAGAATGGCAGAAAAGTATTCAGAGTCAGTGAAAGAGATTTATCAATGAAAACAAGGTCAGAGAGATGCTCTTTTGCTGGCTCTGAAATGGAAGAAAGGAGCCAAAGCTACGGAATATATGTAGCTTCTAGAAGCTGGAAAAAGAAAAACAAAACAAAACACAAATTCTCCCCTGCAGCCTCCCAAAAGGACCAAAGTTTTGTAGATACCTTGACCTTAGCCTAATGAGGAAGGTGTGGGATTTCTGTTGGTCAGAACTGTAGGATAATAAATGTGTGTTGTTGAAAGCCACCAAGTTTGTAGTAACTTAGTATTGTTGTGAATAGAGTAATATGCTATTTAGAATTGATTTAGAATCAGCCTGTATATATCAATATTATAAGATGTTATTAAAGCAGTACTTAGATAAAAACAATTAAATATGGGTGTTTAGAAAAAGAAGAAAGGTATAGATTAAGTGAAATATATATTTCAACTCAAGAAGCTAGACAGCCTACAATTTGAAGATAGCAGCATTTCCTTCTCTTTTCCTAAGAAATTATCTAAAAGTAATAAGAAAGTTGAGAAATAAAAATGTAATTTTAATTTTTAGAAAACTTAGGACACAGATAAACACTCATGAAAGCACGTTAAAAAGCAGGTAGAACCACAGCCAAATGCAATGAGCCTCAAACAGCAGTGATTGTTTTAGGAAAAAGAAAAGATTATGGCAATCAATCTCAGAAGTCACCAGAAAAATAGGCTTCTTGAAGGTGATGGCAGTGAATCCCTTTTGTTTATCAAGGAAAGATTTATCATATTACTATGTGATAGAACTTCTCTGGAACTAGTTTGCTTCTTAGAAACAAGAGGCAAAGGAATCACACAGGTGGGTGATGTATTCAGGATAAAGCCCATTTCCCTGTCACAGGGACTGGTAAAAAGCAAGGATAAACAAATTTTCCCTCAAAATCCTGGGGCAAAGGGAAAATTATAAGTAACCTGGCACACAGTACTAATCATTTCCCTTCTTGAAATTCCTACAAATATATAACCTAAGAAATGTACACCTTCTTCAACAATGAGTGTTCAGACAGGTGGTTCAAAGATATTACAAGAAAAGACAATAAAAAAAGTAGTTACTAGAAAGATTTTGTTATGCTCTAATGTAAATGGAAAATTAAAATACTATTCTTAATACAGTAATACTCTCTTTGAATCAGTAGCAAGCAGCAGACACATAAGAACTTGGGGCATCTGGGTAGCTCAGTTGGTTAAGCATCTGACTTTGGCTCAGGTCATGATTTCAGGGTTCCTGAGTTTGAGCACCACATTGGGCTCTGTGCTGACACTGAAGAGCCTGCTTGGATCCTCTGTCTCCCTCTCTCAGCCTCTCTCCCTGGCCCCAGCGCACACTCTCATTCTCTCTCCCTCAAAACTAAATAAAAAATTTTAAAAAATTAAAAAGAAACATAAGAACTCAAGGAAAAAATAGTAAAATGATAGAACTTTTTAAAGTGTTACTGAATAATCTTAGGAAAAAGTGAATTTCTTTCACTCAATAAATATTTTATTTATCATACAATTCCTGAGAACCTAACATTTTGGCACTGTTCAAGAAACTTAAGTATATCAGGAAACAAAACTGAGAGACACCCCTATTGTGATGGAGTTTATACAATGGAGAGAAAGTGGTACTGATAGTAAGTACACATAATAAATATATAAATGATGTACAATGTAAGAAAGCAAGACATGAGATGGAAAACAGAGTCCATGCATCAGGATAAGTTTGGGATTGAAATATTGATAAGGTGAGGTATGAGCAGAGACATCAAGAAAATGAGTAAATTTGCCAAGTAATTAACTCCAAGAGTAGGAATCTGACAGTGAAACTGAGTAAAACAAAAAACCCTAATGTCGGTGTATCCCTGAACTCTTTGAAAAACCACAAAAGGTCTGATGTGCCTGTAACACAGGGAACAAGGCACAGATTGGTGGGAAATGATGTCAGAGAACTATCCATGTTGATTTCCTCACTGTTACTCTTTAGTTCAAAGGTATTACTTAAAGCCATCAATCAAGAACATGCACAAGTATACACATATACACATATGAATATACCTATGTATATATGACTAAAATGTGATATATATGTATATATGTGGGTCTATATATATGTACATACATAATACACATATGTATGTAGCCTATATACACACATATGTATGGTTTTTTGAAAGCCATGACTTAATTAATTTATTTAAAAGTGAACTTGATAAACAGTCCATAATTTGAAACATTGGAGCTGGAGTCACACACTCTGACATCAGAAGGCACACTGAAAATGAGTGTTTGGCTTTAAACATCTCTAACAGAATTTTTGATGTTCTATATAATTAAAGATCAGGGCTTTATTTTCATACATATTTCAATTAAAAACCACACTACAGTAATTATTAGGCATTTCTGCTTTCCAAGCAGTTGTTAACATATTGAAAAAAATACAGAGAATTTCTGTGTAGAATCTGGATCTGATCCAAGCTGGGTGTTATCTTGATTATTGCCTATACAAGTTGGTAGAATGACTTTGCATGTACCTTGTTATCATGCTGACATCCTAAAAGAAAAACAAGACTATTTTATATGAAGCGCAGCTATTCTTTACAATATTTAGCAAATGTGGTTCAGAAATGTTTGAGGTTAGAAGTTAGCATATTAGTAAATTATACTAACGAGAAGGACCTTTATCCCAAATTAAAGAAGGAAATGTTGCTGTTTCCAGTTTTTTCTTCCTATTCTTACTACTGATGTAAGCATGCTTAAAGGCTCTTTGTTGAATGAAGGGTAGTCATAAGGTACTAGAAGTTCTTGACCTCCAGACAAACTTTCTAAGTTATGGGGCATTGTGCAGTGACCAGTTCACGGTCATTCAGTCTATCTTAATTATTTCTGCTTAATATTTTTCCCATTAGTGTTTACGCATATGTTTATACATAAACGTATGCAAGCAAAAGAAAGCAAGCTCTCTGGTGTATCTTCTTAGAAGGGCATTAATCCCATGAGACCAGGGCCTCATCATTAATACCTCATCTAACTCTAATTACCTCCCAAAGCCCCTTACCCAAACAGCATTACACTGGGAATGGCGTCTACAAGATATGAATGTGGAAGTGGACACAAACATTCAGTCCATACCAGTTAACCTCCCTCCAGATAACTGGAGACGGTCTTAGGAAGAGTGAATCACTGGACATGGAACAGTAGATGGTGTGGGGACTCTGAGGATCCTCTCCACATTTAAGATAGTCTACCTGCGCTGTTCACTGGATATTTGCCACTAACCATAGACTTGAATTTGGATAAGGAGGGTCTCAATTTTAACCATGTCAACAAGGGCAGTGCTCTAAGACTGTGGTTTTCAAACTTCAACGTACACTGGAATAGCCAGAAGAGAGCATTACAATACAGATTGTGGGCTATATATACCCTCAGAGTTTCTGGCTCAGAAAAACACTCTGGCTTTATGATGCTTAGGACTATAATTTATTTTAAAATATGTTTAATTAATATTTTTGCAGTTTAATAACATAAATATCATAAAGCCAAAAATACAGGAGGCAGAGAAGTTGATAGCAACATGTTAGTAGAAGACTTCAATTTCCTCTGTCTATGGTAAAGTAAAAACATTAAGGATAAAGAAAGGATACAAGAGGCTAAATTACAAAATAATTATGTAGACATCAGGAACACATGAAAAAGAGGATAAAACTTTTTAGTAGCAATGGAACATTAATAAAAATTGATCATAATTAGGCTACAAAGTAAATTAAAATGACTAAAGAAAGTTGTGTCAATGACATTGCCCCTTAACAATGTGGGATAAAATTAAGAAAAGCTAGAAACCAGAAAGGGCTCTTTAACCAGGCACAATAACAACATTCAACTCATTATGCATCTTCACCAGAGTTCTTGGGTGACCAAGTGCATTGTCAAGAGCAACAATATTTTTAAAAGAATCCTTTTTTTCTTAGCAGGAGGTCTCAACAGTTGGTATAAAATATTCAGTTGTATATAAAATATAACAGTTGGTTAAAATATTCAGTAAACCATGTTGTAAACAGATGTACTGTCATCTAGGCTTTGTTTTTCCATTTATAGGGCACAGACAGAGTAGATTTGGCAGAATTTTTAAGGACCCTAGAATATTCAGAATAGTAAATGAGCATTGGCTTCCACTTAAAGTACGAGCCCCTAACAAGGATGTCAGCCTATCTTTTGAAGCTTTGAAACCAGGCATTAACTCCTTCTCTCTAATTATAAAAGTCCTACATGGCATCTTCTTCAATATAAAGCTGTTTCAGTTACACTAAGTGTCTGCTGCTGAGTGTAGTCACCCTCATTATCTTAGCTAAATCTTCTGGATAACTTGCCACAGCTTCTATATCAGCAATTGCTACTTCACCTTGCACTTTTATGTTATGGAGACGGCTTCTTTCCTTAAACCTTCTGGAAACCAACCTCTGCTAGCTTGAAACTTTGCTTCTGAGGCTTCTTCACCTCTCTCAGACTACAATTGAAGAGAGTTAGAGCTTTGCTCTGGATTAGGCTTTGGCCTAAGGGACTGTTGTGGCTGGTTTTATCTTCTATCCAGACCACTAAAGTTTTGTCCATATCAGTAATGAGCCCACTTTATTTTCTTATCATTCCTGTGTACACTGGAGTAACACTTTTCATTCCCTTTCAGCATTTTTCCTTTGCATTTGCTATTTGGCTATTTGATGCAAGAGGATTAGTGTGTGGTCTATCCTTGCTTTGGAGATGCCTTCTTCACTATGCTTAATCATTTACAGCTTTTGATTTAAAGTGAGAGATGTGACAGGCACCTGGGTAGCTCAGTCAGTTAAGCATCTGACTCTTGATTTCAGCTCAGGTCATGATCTCATGGTTCATTCATGAGATCAAGCACCGTGTCAGGCTCTGTGCTGACAGAGCAGAGACTGCTTGGGATTCTCTCTCCCCCCTCTCTCTCTGACCCCCCCCCCAAATAAATAAACATTATATGAGAGATGTGAGACTCTTCCTTTCACTTGAACATTTAGAGGCCAACGTATGCTTATTAATTTGCCTAATTTAATGTTGTTGTGTCTCAGGGAATACAGAGGCCTGGACAGAGGGAGAGGGATGGGGGATCAAAAGACCTGTCAGTGTGGCAGTCAGAACATACAATAAATTTTGCCATTTCATATGTATCCAGTTCCTAATTGAAGAATGTCAATGATCACTGATCACAGATCACTATAACAAATATAATAACAATAATGAAAAGTTTGGAATATTACACAGACACACAAAATGAACAAATACTCTGATTTTTTTGAGATATAGTACCAATACACTCCTCACACAGGGTTGCCATAAACCTACAATTTGTAAAAAACACAGTATCTGTGAAACATATAAAGGGAAGTGCATTAAAACAAGATAGGCCTGTAATGAAATTATATTGCATATTAAATGTAAGATATTAAAAAGCACAATAGAATAGGTATAAGGGAAATGAAAGATATTTATTAAAATAATAATAGATATATTAGTGGATTGTATAATACACAGCTTATAATTGGTAGCTCAAATAACATCATCACGTTATGATCTATGATTATGTAGTCACCTAATCCAAGAGCAAACACAGATATTTTTCAAAATAAGGAAAGTTACCTACCAAAGAAGGCATTGCTCCAATATCTTAGAGGTCTCCTCTGTAATTCTCTTATTAGAATTTGGCATATTCTCATTAGGTGACTTGGTTTTCTATGCACTTATCAACATCTGAACAGCTGGAACAAAAGGACCAAGTGGCAGTTACAGACATACTACAGTTTCTATTTAGGGGAGAGCCTTCTGTCCTCAGAGACATAGTCAAACCAGGCAGACTTGAAGATTGCTTAATAAATTGTTCTGAATAATATGCTCAGATGTGATATATGTTGAATCAAGTTTCTGAAGTGTCATCAACAACCAGTCTTCACAATTTTAGGTTCAACTGAATATATCACACTCATAAGACTAAAATAGGCCACATCTAGCATTAGTATTCTCAGATTTATGGAAAGATACAAAACAGGAAACCCAGAATGCCAGCACCAAGAACAACACTTCCATGGAAGTCCATGCAGATGCCCACTAGCTGGTCATTAGCCTCCACAAATGACAGCTCAGTGTTAGGAAATGAGAACATGGAGTGGTGCAAGAGTTCACAATGACTTAGAAGTCCCAAGCTCCATATAGGAATTAGTATCTCTTCTCACAGTTTTATGAATTTAGCTTCCAATTTACCAAAAGATAAGACATTCTCAATTAGAAGAATAACAAAGCTCAGAAAAACACAAAGATATGGATTTTATGAAAGTTTTTATGCTGTATTTATTTTTAAATTTTTAACCTTTATTGATTTTTGAGACAGAGAGCATGAACGGGGTAGGTTCAGAAAGAGATGGAGACACAGAATCTGAAACAGGCTCCAGGCTCTGAGCTGTCAGCACAGAGCCCGACGTGGGGCTCAAACTCACGGACTGTGAGATCATGACCTGAGCCGAAGTCAGACGCTCAACCGACTGAGCCACCCAGGCGCCCCTGTATTTATTTTTTTAATAGCCCCCAGTCCAGACGCAATTTAGTAACATACCTTCCTTCCTTCCTTTCTTTTGCTTGCTTGCTTGCTTGCTTTCTTTCTTTCTTTTTCTCTTTCTTTCCTTTCTCTTTCTCTTTCTTTCTTTCCTCTTTCTTTCTTTCTTTCTTTCTTTCTTTCTTTCTTTCTTTCTTTCTTTCTTTCTTTCTTTCTTTCTCTTCCTTCCTCTCTTCCTCCCTCCATTTCCCTCCCTCTCTCTCTTTCTCTCTTTTTCTTTTGCCATAAACAATGTTGCCTGGTATCACAACTGAAATTCTACCTTTACCAGCTTTCTAGAAACTAAACAAAGCAAATTCGAGGACCATTTACACTGAGAAAGAAGAGAAGAGGAGAAAGGTTTGTTGTTATCTTCACTCATGCCTACCATGCATAGCGATTCTGTAACTATCATCCAAATATCCTTTTGTGAGGTTATCTAATATGTCTCAGGCCACAGAAATTCCAGAATTTGATTGAGGTAATGAGCCCAAATAGAGTTATTTTCTTGGGAGCTAACTTCTACCCCATAGTATACATGTCTGTCAACAAAATATCAACTTGATTTTCCCCAGGATCTATCAACAAAATGTCTTCAGATCATCATTTACCAGACTGCCAATATGTTTTATAGAATACCTAGGTTAGAAAGACTCTTCAGACTAAATTGTGCAAGACAGAAAGACAGCTATTACGGGGTCCTAAAGCAAAATAGTGATGATGTACTCAGAGACAGATTTCTCATGAAGCTAACAAAGTTTACATTTGTAAATCCTCTTACCTCGCCCTGAGAAATTCTATATTAACTTAATATTCACATTTTTTTCTAAGAAAAAAATGTCCCCTAATGTACAGAAGTTTTAGGTCCTAAAATATGAATCCATCAATGGTATTTTAATTTATTATATTGTATTGCATTTTTAAATATAATTTATTGTCAAATTGGCTAACATACAGTATGTACAGTGTGCTCCTGGTTTTGGGGGTAGATTCCCATAGATCATCACTTACATACAACACCCAGTGCTCATCTCAACAAGTGCCCTCCAATGGAGTACTACTTGGCAGTGATAAAGAATGAAATCATGTCATTTGAATTTATTCTAGATGAGAAAACCAAGGCAACTTCCAAGTAAATAAATAAAATAACATTGGCTGTGTTAACTTACTACAATAAAGAACACATCCAGAATAGAAGTTTCAACTGGGATCACCACCTGATTGAACACTTTATGATCCACGGTCATTTACCAAGTCCAATGCATACTTTGTATAGTACAAAAGTAAACTAAATGGGGATCTTCTAGGGTTCAATTAACCTATGTAGCATATACTCCTCTCTAGCATAAATGCCCTTCCTCTATATATCAGTAAGCTAATTTGGACAATACACCAATTACCAAGTAAATCTATTAAAATTCTATATTCAGCCACTGGAAAGGTAATCAAAGAATGGGTCTGAGGCCCTACGGACAAGCTATGTAGCAATCATGGGTGAAAACTCTTATCACTAGACCATGCTAACCCTCTACTTTAAATTGTGTAATACAGTGTTGTTCTAGGTCCCAAGGAATCTGCATTCACTTAGACCATTTAATAGCCCCTGAAATCCCTAACAATTATCATGGTGCATACTTGATAGTTTCTTTGGGAAAGGCAAAAATGAAGATTTATAGTATATACTTATGTTATTGTATGACCATTTCTCTTTCTTACTTGGATTCAACTTCATTAAAGGGTTTCTGGGATTGTGAACTGACTCATTTATGAAAACTGGGCAAGATGTTTTAAGTTTTTGATATATGAATTCAAGATAAACCTCTATTTGCTGCCTAGATTTGTCTGTTTGTTTTGTTAGCTTTCTGTAATTCTTTACGCTTTTATAATCCAATTGGACTTTAATGATTTGTCTACTTCTCTCAGTCTGAAGAAGTCCATAATCAGCTAATAGTTTTTGCATTTAAATAAAATTGTTTGGCCTCTAATATCCTATGGATACATCATTGCAAATAAGATCAGGGAATCCATTTATATAGTAGAATATACTAGCAACACCTGACTTTCAAAGAAATGCCACCATAATACACTTCAATATTAGTATCATTCTCATAAAAATGTAGTTTTCAATGCTTTCATGATATCAATACCTCATAAGTCATCTCTGGGGACATTAGATAGTAACTAGGTAGGGGTAGATTGCATATCTTCCATCTATTTGGGCAGTCATAAATAACAATTTTCCTATTTTCTCACATTATCTTACGCCAAGGAATTTCTGACGTATCCTTATTTAGTGAGAGATAACCATGAGTACAAAGCTCAGTCCACCAACAAACAACTAGAACCATTTGTATTTTAACGTTTATTTATTTTTTGGGACAGAGAGAGACAGAGCATGAACGGGGGAGGGGCAGAGAGAGAGGGAGACACAGAATCGGAAACAGGCTCCAGGCTCTGAGCCATCAGACCAGAGCCTGACGCGGGGCTCGAACTCCCGGACCGCGAGATCGTGACCTGGCTGAAGTCGGACGCTTAACCGACTGCGCCACCCAGGCGCCCCAAACCATTTGTATTTTAATAGTTGGAATATGAAATCTTCAA
Source organism: Acinonyx jubatus (assembly GCF_027475565.1). Lineage (NCBI taxonomy): Eukaryota > Metazoa > Chordata > Mammalia > Carnivora > Felidae > Acinonyx > Acinonyx jubatus. The sequence goes on from NC_069386.1 coordinate 90,023,836, forward strand.
TCAATGTACTCTTTAAAAAGTCAGCTTTACTGAACTAAAGCTTTTTCTTTCTCTTTGGTCAAATGCTCTTAGAATCCATACTTACAAATCCTATTCATAGATTTTTTTCCCAATATAAATTAACAAAGCTTTGCAATGCTTTTACTTTTGTTCTCCAAGGTTAACTTTATAATTGGCCCCCTGGGGAACGCTCGATTCTCAGACTCATTATAGATATGGATAAAATGATAAAATTAGAGTTAGTGGAGGTGTGCATGAAAAGATTTGACTGCTCCAGGGGTTTTTATAAAGTCTTCAAGCAAAACAAGAACAGCCTCATGAGAGGTTGGAGAAAAAAGGTTGTTTCTGTTGACAAGGGAAGTGTGGTTAGTGGGTTTTTGGAGTGCTCCAACAATCTAATTACTCGCCAATGCAGACATTTGTTTTTATGTTCATATTTCTTCATATACTTAATTATCTAAATTTAACATGAGATAATAAGTTATGTAATGAATTATGGCTAAACTTCATCGAGTAAGTACTGTTTCAGACACTATTTTGAGCATGTCATATGTATTAGCTCCTTTACCCTTCATAACACTTTATAAAGAAGTATTATTCCAACAAGAAAGCTGAAGCATAGAAGTGTTAAGTTGCTCAAAATTACAACGATAGCAAATAGCACAGCCAGAACTTAAACCAAAGTAGTATACACCTTATATTTAAATACTATAGGGCTGAGTTCAGCAGGCACTGTAATTCATAAATCCACAGGTTCAAGATTTAATTTAAGCTTTCAGGTGTATCCCAGAAAGTGTAGCTGATAAGAAATTCTTTAAAAGTAGTCACAGAAATTCTATGACTTATTGTCTTTTACTTGAGCAGAGAATCTGGGGGTTTTTGCTTTCCATTTCCTTTAAGATGTCCAATGTGGAATTTAGGAAACAAAACAAATGAACAAAGGAAAGAAAAGAGAGAGAGAGAAAAAAATCAAAAAACAGACTCAACTGTAGAGGACAAACAGATGGTTACCAGAAGGAAAGTGGATGGGAGACTGGGTCAAATAGTGAAAAAGATTAAGAGTATACTTATCTTGATAAGCACTACATAATACATGGAATTCTTGAATCACTATATTGTACACCTGAAAGTAATAACACTGTATGTTACCTACACTGGAATTAAACTAAAAGATGAAAAATTAAAAAAAAAAAAAAGATGTCCAGTGTAGATGAAGAAACCAGTTCATCATACATAATCCTTGATTTCTTCACGTCCTTTATATTTTTTTCTATGGAAAAGTTTCACTTGGACTTTATTCTAGAGGAAGGCGGTAATTTAGCTATTCTGCCAATAATAATGTGTCATAGGCTGCCATGAATCACATATCTTATTTATGCTTTTAAGTGACAGAATTCCAAGCAAGGCCAAATGGCCAATTCTAGACTTCCAAATGAACCTTAAAGACTAGTTGCTTCTATTCATAATCAATTTATGCAGGTTCAGAGTAATTAATTTTAATAGACATATATTATTTGTGGCTAATTACGCAGAAAAATACAGTTAGTGCCTTGCTAACTCATTGGAAAGTTGAAGAAGGCTTAAAGTTATTATTTATGATACTCAAAACAACCTAGGTACTTTTGAGGACAAAATGAATTCTACAGAGATTCTGAATATACAAGTTGCTGACTTCTGAAAAGTCTCTGCGAATAGATGTATTGGTCCTAAACTTAAACCTTGACCTGAACCTATAATGGGTCCTCTTTCAATAACTAAGTCTTCTGGATTCTAATATGGTGGGTGATGACTATTGTAAGGCTAGGAATTCGCCCAAACAAGGGCATTAAGAGATACTGAGTAGTTAGAAAATGGGACATGACAAACGCTCCAGGAAGAAAAAAGGATCATATGCTGATCTATTTCTAAACATTCTAAAGAGACATTTTATAATAATGATCTTCAGTTAATAGATTCAAAGAAAAACCTAAACAAAATAGTAACATAAACATATACTTTTTAATGGAATGCATATGTAGTATAACAAGCAATAAAAGCTAGCACCATGTTTAAATAGGAATACTAGAAGAAGTTCCATTGAATTCAGAATCTAGATGGGTTTTTCAGCCATCGTTATTATTATTCAAATGCCATGTAAGTCCCAGCCAATATAATCAGACAAGACAATACGTTGAAAGACATAAAACTTAGAAAGGAAGGAAGAGTTGTACTGATTATTGCTTGCCAACCATTTTTGACAACTGGAAAATCCAAAAGAATAAATTCAAACCATATATAAATAAATAAATATAGAGAGAGACAGACATACTAGAGGAAATTGAATGGTTAAAAAATAATACTTTCCAAAGAGAGAATGATGACAGCCGAGTGGGAGGATCCTAGTCTCCCTCTGCCCCATGAATACAAGTAGATAACTACCAAATCATCCTAAATACCCCAGAAATTGACCTGAATGTTGGCTGAAGAAACTCAACTAAAAAGAAAGAAGAAACCACACTGAAGAAGGTAGGAAGTGCAGAGACACAGTTTGGGAGAAAAACAAATGGTGGCCACTGAAGTGGAGAGGGAGCTGCAGTCTCAGAGAAGGGGTAGAGACAGACTAGCACACAGGAGAACACATGAAGAAAATAATTCCCCACAGCAAGTGCTTGGAAAGCAAGAAGGGCTGAATTTCATGTGTTCTGGCATCCAGTGGGGCTTAAAGTCTGGAGTTCTAAAGGTCAATGTGCTTGGCTTGGGGACAGCCTGGAGACATCAGGGCTGCTTTCAGAGAGAAGGCAGGGTAAACGATCTGCAGACATACAGCATGGCAACAGTAGTCTGATGACTGCCTGGTATACACAATGGAAAACTTATTTGCTCATCTTGGAGCATGTCCCAGAGAGGCAGTGTTCATGGAGAGACTGCTCAGGAACAAAGGAATTGGCAGACACCATTTTCCTCCCCTGCTCCTCAGCATAAACACAGAGCCACCTGAGGGAACCAGCATAGTACCTACACTTGCTACTTAACTTGCTTATACCAAGCCTTGCGGGCCCACACTCCAATAGAACCATCCTTCCCAGTCATGCTTGTCTCAATCCCAACATGGCAGACCCTCTTCCTCAGAAGACCAGTCCAAACCCCTGCCTGCACTGAGTCTCCCCACGCTGGAGTTTTGCAAAGCCTCAGTTCTGGTGACAGAGAAGACAGGTCTCACTTCACAAGCAGACCAGAGCAAACCTAGCTAAAGAAGTGATCAATGAAACTAGGACCTGGTTCTTTGAAAAAAATGAATAAAATTCATACACATCAAGAAAAAAAAGATTCATATAAATAAAATTACCAATGAAAGAGGAAAAATAATAATCAACACCACAGGAATACAATTATAAGAAAATATTATGAAAAAATATATGCCAACAAATTGGACAAACTAGAAGAAATGGATAAATTACTAGAAACATACACTACCAAAACTAAAACATGAATAGAAAATTTGAACAAATAACCAGCAAAGAAATGGACTCAGATCAGAAAACTTCCAACAAACAAAAATCTAAGACTAGATGGTTTCACAGGCAAATTCTACCAAACATTTAAAAAAGAGTTAATATCTATTCTTCTCAAACTATTCAAAAAAAAAAAAAGAAAAAGAAGGAAAATTTCCAAATCCATTCTATGAGGCCAGGATTACCCTGATACTAAAACCAGAGAAAGACACCACACACACACACACACACACACACACACACACACACACACAAGAACTACAGGCCAGTATCTCTGATGAGCATAGATGCAAAGATCATATAATATTAGCAAGCCAAATCCAACAATACATTAAAATATCATTCACCATAACATAATATCCTCACATCAATAAGAGAAAGGATAAGAATCATGTGATCATTTCAATGCACACAGAAAAAGCATTTGACAAAGTACAACATCTGTTCATGATAAAAACCCTCAACAAAGTAGGTTTAGAGGGAACGTACCTCAACATAATAGGGGTCATACATTAAAAATCCACAGCTCAAATCATCTTTAATATAAAAACCTGAGACCTTTTCCCCTAAAGTCAGGAACAAGACAAGAATGTCCACTATCACCACTTTTATTCAACATAGTACTGGAAGCCCTAGACACAGTAATCATACAATGTTAACCAATTTGGTGAGACAGAAGTAATAATTTGACTATTTGCAGATGACATAATACTATATATAGAAAACTTGAAAGACTCCACCAGAAAAATGCTGGAACTGATGAACAAATTTAGTAAAGTCTCAGGATACAAAATCAATGTACAGAAATCTGTTACATTTCTATACACCAAGAATGAAGAAGCAGATATAGAAATTAAGAAAGCAATCCCATTATAGATGCACCAAAGAATAATACTTAGGAATGAGCCTAACTGACTAAAGAGGTGAAAGACCTGTACTCTGACAACTATAAAACATTTACAAAAGAAACTGAAAACAAAGAAATGAAAAGACATTTCATGTCATGGATTGTAAGAACAAATATTTCTAAAAATGTCTACACCACCTAAAGCAATCTCCCTATTCAGTGCAATCCCTATCAAAACACCAAAATCACTTTTTATAGAAAAAAATCTTAAAATTTATAGGGAACCACAAAATATCCTGAATAGCCAAAGCAAACTTGAAAAAGAAAAGCAAAGCTAGAATTATCACAATACTAAACTTCAAATTATATTACAAAGCTGTAGTAATCAAATAGTATTGTACTGGCACAAAATCAGGCACATAGATTAATAGAACTGAACAGAGAACCTAGAAATAAACTCATAATTATATGGTCAATTAATTTTCAACAAATCAGGAAAGACTATCCAATGAGAAAAAGACAGTCTCTTCAACAAATGGTGTTGGGTAAACTGGACAGCTACATGCAAAAGAAGAAAACTGGACCATTATCTTTCACCATACACAAAGACAGAAACTCAAAATAGATGAAAGATCTAAATGTGAGACCTGAAACCATAAATTTCCTAGAAGAAAACACAGGCAGTAACCTCTTTTACATCAGCCACAGCAACTTTTTTCTAGATAGGTTCCCTGAAGGAAGTGAATTAAAAGCAAAAATAAACTTGGGACTAAATCGAAATAAAAGGCTTCTTCACAACAAAGGAAACAATTAACAAAACTAAAAAGCAACCCATGGAATGGGAGAAGATATTCTCAAATGACCTATCTGATAAAGAGTTATTATCCAAAATATATAAAGAACTTACATAACTCAAAACCAAAAAAACAAACAATCCAATTATTAAAAATGGGCAGAAGACATGCACAAACATTTCTCCGAAGATGACAGAGTCAACATTTTGAAAGATGCTCATCATTACTCATCATCAGAGAAATGCAAATCAAAACTACAATGTGATATCACTTAATGCTTGTCAGAATGGCTTAAGTCAAAAACACAAGAAACAATAGATATTGGCAAGGATGTGAATAAAAAGGGGCCCTCATGCACTGTTGGTGGGAATGCAAACTGGTGCAGTCACTTCGAGACATAGTATGGAGATTCCTTAAAAGATTAAAAATAGAACTTCCTACGATCCAGCAATCACACTACTAGGCATTTACCCAAAGAATAGAGAAACAGTAATTCAAAGGGATACATGCATCCCTATGTTTATAGCAGCATCATTTACAATAACTAAGACATGAAAGCAGCCCAAATGTCCAACAATTGATGAATGGATAATATATACAATGAAATAAGATTAGGCCATAAAAAAGAATGAAATCTTGCTATTTGTAATGACACTGATGGAACTAGAGAGTATAATACTAACCAAAATAAGTCAGTAGAGAAAGGCAAATACCATATGATTTCACCCATATGTAGAATTTAAAAAACCAAGCAAATGAACAAAGAGAGAGAGAGAGAGAGAGAGAGAGAGAGAGAGAGAGAGAGAGAAACCAAGAAACAGACTTTTAACTATAGATGACAAACTGTTGTTTATCACAGGGGAGAAGAGTGGGTAGATGGGTGAAATAGGTGAGGTGAACTAGGGAGGATATTTGTCATGATGAGCACTGCATGATGTTTGGAATTGTTGAATCACTATGTCATATCCCTGAAACTAGTATTACACTCTATGATACTGGAATTAAGATAGAAACTTAAAAAAATAACAATACTATCCAAGAATCAGTAACCTTATATAGAAACAACCATCAATCAGAAGATAAAAAAGCCTTTCATTTATAATAATAAAACAAAACATGTTAAGATACGTAACAGAAATGTAACTAGAATTATAGAATGTCTACATAAAATAATTTTATAAAATCTTTAAAAAACCCTTAGAGTATAACAAAGACATAAAGAAGTCAAGTTTAAATATAGGAAGATTCAAATAACAAAATGTCAAATCTTCCTTTGTTAATCAATACATCTAATGTACTCTCAAAGTGACAGAGGAGTTTTTGACCAGAAAACTGTTTCTAAATTTTATAGGAAAAATAGAATCAGTATACTGTTACTGTTTCATGGTAGAGCATCCATGAAAGTAATAAGGCAAAATTTATAAAAAAGATCAAGCACATACATCATTTGATCCAAAATTATTCCTTGGTATTAAATGGATATATACATATCCATTAACACACACACGCATGCTAGATATATACATTATAGGTGTGTATCTGTATCTATAATTGGAGATCTACCTATATCTATCTATGTATCTAGTATCTAGCTAGCTAGCAGCGCTAACTAGCTAGATAGCTACACACAGTCATAAGTTAGTCACTCACATCAAGAACTTCCAAAAATATATTTTGAGGACTTGAGGAAATGAAATAACTGAGTAAATAGTTAATTGATAGGAAGATTTAAAAATAAAGATGACTAAGAAGAGATACTAATATTTAATCTTTTAATTAAAGTGATTTAAGGGACGCTGGGGTGACTTGGTTGGTTAAGCATCCACCTCTTGGTTTCAGCTCAGGTCATGATCTCACAGTTTCGAGAGTTCGAACCCCATTTGCACTCTGCACTGACAGCTGGGGAGCCATCTTGGGATTCTCTGTCTCCCTCCCTCTCTGCCATTCCCCTGCCCACTCTCTATGTCTCTCTCAAAATAAATAAACATTTAAAAATATTTAAAAATAAAGTGATTCAAGTGATATTTAATATAACTTGTCAGAAAACAATAAAAAATTATGGACGATTTCGTAAGAACGATTCTTAAACCTACCATCCAGTTTTAATAAATCCGTGTTATTTCACATAGGAAGTCTGTTCTTTTCAGTACTTGTGGCCTTCTACTTAATACATCATACATAGCTATCATTTTACCGGTATTACTATTAAAATATTCTGTTTGTATATACCTGGGAGTGAAATAGCTTTAAGAAAGACTGACTTAACAAAACTTTAGTAGATACTGGCACCAACATTACCTAAATATGTGATTTCACACATATTTTCCTCTGTGCCTCTGTTTCATCTTCTGTATGAGGGTAACAGTACTTACCTTATGAAGCACGTATGAGGATTTAATTAGATAATACATGTAAAGTATTAAAAACAATGTTTGGAATACTATAAATGCATATTAGTCATTGAATACCATTACTGCCTTCTATAAGATTGTTCAATCATTCTTTATATAAGGTACTATGGATTTGCAAATAATGAGCTACAGAATAAAATATTGCCATGTTAACTATTATAATCAAGTCATTTTCAAATAGGCAGGCCTTTATAACATCTTGGTTTCTAATTTCTCTGTCTAGCAATGCAACACTATTTTTCAAATAACAATAGTCCATGGATGTATCTTGACTGGCTCTAGAAGTCACGTATTGTACTAGGTCCTCTTTGATCATTTTCTCAGGCAGTGCTGATTTATTTCAGAGATCTATTTGTCGCCACTTGGTACTTCAGCCAATTATGCTTAAGAACACAGCTTTACTTTTCGCCAAATCAAGTACAGTAAAACCTGGGATGGCAAGTAACTTGTTCTGCGAGTGTTCCTCAAGACGAGCAAGCATTTCTAATAAACTATAATTTGATCGACGAGCAATGTCTTGCAATACAAGTAGTACATGATGCCAAACATCACATGATCACAACTGAGCCAATGGTTCTTGAAATTAACTTTGATATACAAGTGCTTTGGATTACAAGCATGTTTCCAGAACAAATTATGCTCACAAACTAAGGTTTTATTTGTATTTCCATTCTGTTATAACCCCTTCAGGCTGTACTAGTTTCCTTTATCTTATCATTAGGTTTAATTCTATTCTATGAATTTTATGGACTCATGAAATAACATTTTGGAATGTGGCTACATATTAAAAATAGAAAAAATAGGTAATGATATAGTGAGAGTACTAATTATTTAAATTTTATTTTATTTTTAAGGCACCTACTAGTGTAATTGTGTTTTGCCATCTCCTATTAAAGATTCTGGGATAAATAAATGCATTTCCTTTTTCAGAGAGTCTCACAGTTCCCTCAAAATCACATGAGCGTTCAAGCAAGGGACTAATTTCTGAGTCGTCTGGTATTTTTGAAATAATGTATTCCTCCTCTAACATCTTAAAAAAACTGGTCTATTAAAATGCATAATGCACAATCATATGAACAGAAAATATATTTTCCAATCTATTAACCTCTTTCAGAATATTGTTAAAGTGGACAATTATTAATCTCTAGTTTTCTTAATTACATTCAGACTAGTAATCATACGATTAAGAGAAAGTGAGGCAGTGAGCCTGCATGGATTGTAAAAGAAAGGTAAATGAAAGATATGGGTGTTCCAGACAAGACACATGGCAACAATGAGTGATGGGACTTGTGACAGACAAACTGATGTCCATATTCAAATAAAAATAGGCAAAAACCTACCAGAGAAAACTCTACAGGACACATTTAACATTCCATGAAACCTCACGCTAAGTTTTGATCCAGGTCCATTTGATGTTGAAGTCTATCTTTCTTAAACTGTATTAAGGTCTTTAATTATAGTCCCCTGCTAAATGTGAACTTTAGTGGTCCTGAATGTTTCCAAAATCTTCACCAGCCACACATTCTATAGCCTTTTCTTAGAATGGGCTTCTCAGATGCTAATGACATCCATAATGACATCTTTATTTCTTGTTCACTTCATTAATAAATGCTGATTTTTAATTCTATATTATTCAGGTTCCTTCCTGTAAGTGCTATATTAAGATTGTAGTAACATATTTTTTTAAAAGGTCTGCTGTGCAGTTTTCCATACTGCTTGTCATGTACATGACAAGCAAAAGGTTGGACCTAAGTATTTCTATGCTTCATGCTCATTTTAGTACTTCCTTAGCCACAATGCTATGTCACTTATGTTTCATGCACTGAAGAAATCAGAAAAGTTGGAAATGTATAGGTTATATTCTAGGAGAGTCTATTTTAACAGAAAAAGAAATGGAACCTTGATCACTTTCCAAGGTTACTTTAAATATTACACAATAAGTGAATATACGAATGAATAAATGAATCGAAACTCAGTTCCTGCTTCACTATGTAAGACTTGTATATCACTGTGTCATTTTATCATACTATATAACTTCTCCTTCTAGTATAGAAGATTAAAATAAAGTTGCCTAAGACTATTAAAATGAATTTTGAAATAAATAAAAGTTATTTTGTGAAGAAAATATGTGATTATTGTTTTGTGTGTGTGTGAAAATCTGATTTGGAAGATAAACTATGATACTCTCTTTTTTTTCTTTTTATCTCCTTTATCTATGTCAGTATCAATAAAAAGTAATCCAATACAACCAATCTTACTAGGAGATTGGAGTTATGAAGTATCATATGTTATTATCTGGGTAAATAAAGTCTGTCTCTTTAGAGTGTAAAATTTCAGAGTGCTTTGGAGATCTGCAGGTTTTAATGTAACTTCCAGTAAGTCTCTTTAAGAGAAAAAAAAATTGATTTTCCAATATATGTCAACTATCCTGTTCAGAGTTACACCACCAGTTGAAAAGGACAGTAGCTGTGAAAAGCCAAAAAGAATGTGGGTGTGAGAGAACAGAATTTATTTTACCTTGGAAACTCATTCATATAGAATAAATGGTATAAAAAAACAGACCTTTGTCAGAAAGTTCTAAATAGGGATAAAAGGGATGAAAGTATAAAAAGCCAAACTTTGCTTGTCAAAGACTAGGAACTAGTTATCAAATATATGTTGTCCAAGTTGGTTAAATGGAAACGAAACACAACATAACCTTGCTCTTTAGTGAATTAAAATTTTGTATTTCTTTCTCATTAGCAGGAGAATAAAAGTACTTACAAGACTTCCATTTAACAATTATGTTAACTTTTCTACTTAATTGCTTCAACTGCTTTTCTGAGTAAATTGACTGTTCCCTTGTCTAGGCAGTGAAGTGGGTATGAGCACTGACTTTAGGATCCGTAGAACTTCGTTTGAATCCTTGCTCTGTTATTTCTAGATGTATGACAAGTTATCTGAGCTCTCTATGCCTCAATAATATAGTCATAATAATAGTCCCTATCTCAAACAACTGCTTTTAAAATACAAAAAGATATTAAGGAAAAACACTTAGAGTACCTGGCAAATTGTAAGTGTGGTAGCATTCAGTATTTGTCATCAAGGATAAATATGATGGTGATGGTTACAGTGTACACACACACACACACACACACACACGGATGTCATAAAAGTCACAAAACATTAGAGTGTAAGAATGTGTCTCCATGGTGTATGTGTGTGTGTGTGTGTGTGTGTGTGTGTTTATGTTTGTCTGTGTGATTGATACCACATATTTGGTGCCTGGCATCAACATAGTCATTTTCAATTACATGGTGCTTTAAAGTGCCATTTGTCAAGGAGGAGCAGCACAGCTGAAATGTACCAAATATTAGAAAACAATAACTTTAATTACTGAGCACTTACTTTGTGTTAAGTAATCTTTAAAATGCTTAAAATCTTAAATTATTTCATTCTCTCAATAAATGAATAAAATAAGTTATTTTTGTTATATCTGTTCACAAGTACAAAAACTGAGACACTGGACAGTTTTACAATGTGCACAAAGTCACAAAATCAATAGGTAGGGTGCAGAGATTACAATTTATGCTTAATGGCTTCAAGCCTCTATGTTTTTTTCCCCAAATTTTTATTTAAATTCTAGTTAGTTAACACACAGTATAATATTCATTTTAGTAGAATTTAGTGATTCATCACTTACATATAACACCCAGAGCTCAATACAAGTGCCCTCCTTAATACCCATCACCCATTTAGCTCATCCCCCCACCCAACCTCTCCTCCAACAGTCCTTGGTTTGTTCTCTACCATTGAGTCTCTTATCGTTTGCTTCCCTCTCCCTTTTTTTCCTCTTCAAGTCCACCTACTTTGTTTCTTAAATCCACATATGAGTGAAATCCAACGGTATCTGTCTTTCTCTGACTGACATTTCACTTAGCACCCATCCTCTCTAGCTGCATCCACATCATTGCAAATGGCAAGATTTCATTCTTCTTCCAGCCTCTATGTTCTTAAGCATTATTATTTATTGCTCTGGATGGAGCAATTTTAAAGTTTAACCTTGAGAATTACAATATCAGTAAGAATAATAAACACTCTATCTCTCTAATTTTCAGCAAATGAGATTTTATCTGCACTCTTTTTACAAAGGGGCATATAAAAATTGAAGATTGTGTATCTCCAAGTTGGTGCATTTGAAAAGGATTAGTAAATATTGTTAAAGAAACATTGTGGCTGCTCCTGATTTCCCTTTCAAAAAGCATTCTGGAATCTAAATTGAATAATAATTTCAGGACATAAAAAGGGACAATCAAGTTTTCTGGCTTTCATTTCATGTGGCCGCCCAAGAGACCTGTTTTGACCACACAGGCTCAACCACAAGCAATGGAAACTAAATTCATATTAAGGATAAAATAATAGTTTCTAAATAACTTTTGATCATCTGTATGGCTTATAGAAATGATAAGAGAATTCCTAGAGGGATTTCCAAGGCTCGAATTCTGATGATAAAGCAGAGCTGAGGATCATGATCTGGACACTTCAGGGCTCTCAGTGTTTCTGTGAAAAATTAAATTATTCATCTAAATTTTTCATGACTCATCTCCCGTAACTACTGACATTTCAAGAAAACAGAGTATTAAGTCAATGTGATTTTCATTATTATACACATTACACAAGAATTGAAGAGTTTTAAAGCATTTTTTATTAAAAAAATGGCTTCCTACATTTAGTAATGTTTTAGTTAACAAAGCTACAAATAGTTCATCTAATTTTCAGTGAGTGTTGTTCACTTAGGGAAATAGAAACTTAAGACATCTGTTACATGGCAAACTATCCATTGACCGCTGATTATTGTTCTGAACTTGTGAAATGTTTAGGGTACTTGTAAAGAGCTCTTTGGTTTTCTGAACACTTTATACAAACAAAGACTGAATTATTTAGGTCAGAGTGGTCCAATAGGAACAGGAGCAGTCTAAACATCAAGACAATAACGTACTAGTTTTATCACCGAAACTCCACAATATCAGGCGGGCTACTGTTGGACTATAGTTGGTTTTTTTGCTTACTTTTAATCTGCATATATAAAAGATTATGTTATATAATTTTTAGGTTGAAAATGAAATAATAAAGGCAGCCTCCAACTTCCAAGAGGGATTTTTAGCTAGCGTAGGATCAGCACTCCCACAAAAAGCACTAGAAAAATGTAGTTAAAACACAGAAATCAACTAGCTTAAGGCAATAGAGAGCTGCAAAGGCAACGGGACCCCAAAGAGGTAAGACTCCAGAGAAGGGAGAACCTCAGTGGGGTGCTCTTTGATAGACTTTAACTTGCATGCATGTGGCAATTCTGGGACTGTAATAGTAAATACTGTTAAAGAAATGTTGTGGCAAGCTGCTCTTCATTTTCCCTTTCAAAAAAGTATTCAGAAATCTGGGGCGCCTGGGTGGCGCAGTCGGTTAAGCGTCTGACTTCAGCCAGGTCACGATCTCGCGGTCCGGGAGTTCGAGCCCCGCGTCGGGCTCTGGGCTGATGGCTCAGAGCCTGGAGCCTGTTTCCGATTCTGTGTCTCCCTCTCTCTCTGCCCCTCCCCCGTTCATGCTCTGTCTCTCTCTGTCCCAAAAATAAATAAACGTTGAAAAAAAAAATTAAAAAAAAAAGTATTCAGAAATCTACAACTGAGCAACAATTTCAGAACTGTAAAGACGGACAATTGTGTCTTCTGGCTTTTTCTCAAATGGCTGCCTAAATGACCATTTCTACCAGAAAGATCCAAACCCAAGCAAGGCAGAATAATAGCCCCAAAACCTGTAAAAGGACACTGACATAGATGCATTTAGGGTTGGTAATCAGCCAACCTTGTGAGAGAGAGAGAGAGTATCCTGGGTTACCCAGGTGGGCCCAATTTTATTGCTTGAGTCTTTCAAAGCAGAAACATTTCTGGATAGGGTCAAAAGGGAAGTTAATATAGAAGTGTTACAGAGATGCTATGATGCTGATTCTGAAGATGGAGGAAGGCGGCAACAATTTAAGTGATTCAAGCAGCCTCCAGAAGATGGAAAAGTCTAGGAAACTAACTCTCTCCTATGACTCCCAGAAGAGATGATAGCCCTGCCAGCACTTTGATGTTAGCCCAGTGAGACTTGTGTCAGATTTCTATGCTCTGGAATTGTAAGATAATAAATTGGTGTTGCTTTAGGCCGTAACACTTGTGGTAATTTGTTTATAGCCACAATATAAAACTGAGTAACAAACCTGCAGAAATTTTGGCAGAGACTGGGGCTGTCTCAAGCTTATGTTTGCTTTTGGGTCACAAGCTGGAGGAAGTTGGATACCAAATATTTAATTAAAAACAATCTGTATAGCAGAGTTTATAAGCACTCTGGTGAGGTACAGATAATAGATAAGTGCTTTAGTTGATCCCAACAGACAGAGCGAAGCCATGCTAGGTTCAAGCACTGATAGCCAGGCTTGGAACTATGCAGTCCCTATGTGCACTGGGAGGAACTGATGGCCCGCAACCTCTCCTCTCTTTTGGACTTCAATTACATGAATGGTAGATATTTTGACCTTATCCCATAGGTGTCTACTGTTTTTTCCTGTATTTTAAATTACCATTGTTTCTGGTACTTCGTGTAGGATTAGCCATTACCTTGTCTTCCACCCCTACAATCCGGCCTTTGGTTCTTTCACTTCTGCTGTGTCTACCTAAAGAGATACTAATTTCAGATATTGCACTTTACATTCTAAAGTTTAATATGATTATTTTGTGTATTTCAATTATCTGGTGAGATGCTCCATATTCTCATCCATTTTGTTCATTTTATCTTCTATTTTAACAACATAATATTAATAATTATTTTAAATGACTTGTTAGTTGCCTCCATTACCTGGCTTACAATGTTTGTATTATCTGTGTTTTTTAATCTCTAGATTCCTGGACATGTGGTTTTTGCCTTCTGGCCTGTTTATTAAAGAAATGAGACTATAGATGATGTCTTCTTCCTTCAGGAAGGTAAGGAGGCTTTATTCTTTCTTGTGCCAGAAAAAGAGAGAAAGACATATAAGGAGGAATACAAAGCACCAAAAGGAAAAATATAATGAATTCTGGGCAAATATTCACTGTATTAAAACAATAAGAGTAATGGATAATAGTAAAAAATATAATTTTAAAGATATCTAAAATGCATAAAATAATAATGTAAAAGATAAGAAGAAAATAAATGGAGTTAAAATAGTATAAGTTTCCCGTGTTATCAGGGAAGTAATAACAGTAATGTTTTGTAATAAACTGAAATATGTCAAGGTTATATGTAGCAATCTCTAGAATACCTACTAAAAGAACAAAAAAAATTTAACAAATTTATAGGAAGAAATCAATACTGGGGTAATACAGACAAGAACAGAGGAAAAAAGAAACACAAGGTGACTCGTACAGAAAATAAGTAGTGAGGTAGAAGATGCAAAACAAGTTATTTAAAAAATTTCATTAAATATAAGTAACTGAATATTCTAACAGAAAGACTAAATTTTTCAGACTTGATGAAATATGGAAATGGAAGTATGTGGGCGTGTCTATACTCCAAACTGGTGGGTATGTCAATTTCTTTAATTATCTATAGGTATATGTGACCTTATATCAAATGTCATTATTATAGTTTGCAGAGGAAATTCATAAATATACACATGCATATACCCACATTTAAATTATGTGTTTTTTGTGATTACTATTTAATTAGCTGTTTACACTGTTATATCTTATTTAAAAATGGAAGCCTGTATAATAAAAAAATGAGACATGCTTGACAACTAAAACTAGACATACTTTATAAAATAATTAATACTTGTAGAGGTATAGTAATTACATATTCATAGAGAATAGTGGTGTGCTACAGCTTAACAATTCTATTTTATTTCAATTTATCATGAATTTATTGATATTCACTTAATATCAGTGTTCTACTGGCAATCATGGAAATGGAATGGAATTTGTTCTATCACATACAATAGCTACTAGCCACATACGGCTATTGAGAACTTGAAATTGGATAATGTAATGTAACTAAGGAATTTAATTTTAATTCATTGAAATTGAAATTGAATTAGCCATGTGTGGCTAGTAGCTACGATATAGTATGACTCTAACATGTGTCATAAAATCTTACAAAGCCAGGCAGATAAAGAAATTAAAAAAATAAATCCTTTATCTTCAAGACATTTCATCCTTGTAGGAAAAAAAAGTCATTAAAAAATTCACAAAATAGTATTATAGAAACATTAATAGACATATAAAGCATGTAAGTCAGGTAATACTAGGAAGATACTCTTCAATTTAAATGGGGGGGTGGATATTGTCCAGTTTAATAACTGAGAGTTTATCAGAAGTACAATTAGAAAGCATCACATAAAAAGACATCTTAATAAGTAGAACTTTCATCGATAGATTTGTTCAAGCCATGAAATTAGGCATTTTATTTTTAATTTTTTAACTGAAGTGTAGTTGACTCATAATGTTACATTAGTTTCAGGCATACAACATAGTGATCCAACAAGTCTATACACGTTATGCTACGTTTACCACAGGTACAGCTACCGTCTGTCACCATACAATGCTACTACAGTCTCACTGAGTATATTCCCCATGCTGTGACTTTTATCCCCATGACTTATTAATTCCATTCTGGAAGCATCTATCTCCCCAAATTAGGCATTGTTAAATCCTCTGTACTGCCTCCCACCTCCATATCTAATTCGTCAATACACCCTATCAACTCTACCTCTAAAATAAACCTGGAAAATGTACATTTGTCATATCCACTACCTTTAGCTTAGACCACACAAGCATCACTTAATGCTTGGCATCCTTCTATAACCTCCTATCTAGTTTCTTCACTTCCCTTCTCTCCACCTGGAAATAATTTTTCAACACAAGTACTAAGGTTAAGCATTTAAACATAAGAATTAGATCATGGTCCCTCCCTACTTCAAATAATTCAGTGGATTCCCAATTACACTTAGAATTATTAAAATCAAACAGATAGGGGTGCCTGGGTGGCTCCATCGGTTAAGCGTCGGACTTCGGCTCAAGTCATGATCTCATGGTTCATGAATTCGAGCCCGCGTAGGGATCTGTGCTAAAAGCTTGGAGCCTGAAGCCTGCTTCAGATTCTGTGACTCCCTCTCTCTGCCCCTCTCCCGCTCGCACTCTGTCTCTGTCTCTCTCAAAAATAAATAAAACATTAAAAAATAAAAAAAAAAGATAAAAATATAAATTAAACGAAAAAGTCTTTTTCCCTATCTTACAAAATGACATAAAACAAATTCACCTAAGGCACTGTGTTTGTATATAATTATTTTTTTGTCTTTAGCCTTTAATATCCTGTAAGAACATTGCTTTCCAAAGTTACTTTGGTCAGCTTCTTTCTTTCTATGATTCTTCAAGGCATTTATCTGATTTATTTGAAATACACTTATATTCATTTGTCACAGTCTTCACCCAACCTTGGGCACTCTCACATTTTGGTTGATTTAAAGAAATGTATGTATCAATTACACTCTCATCTTTATACTGGTGTAAATATACATGCCCTGGGGCAAATGCATACAGTCATGCATCCATGAACACTGGCATCCACCACTAAGTTATAGAACTTTATAGAACATGTGGTTCACAACAAAACTTCTCACACTGACTCTTCGTAGTCAATCTCTGCCCCTACTTCTCAACCCTGATCATCAATCTTTTTATTCATCCCTTTAGTTTTACTTTTGCCAAAATGTCATATAAATAAAATCATACAACACATCACGTTTGAGGTCCGGGTTCTTTCAAGCAAGCTGTATTTAATGTTCCTCCAGGTTGTTGTGTGAATCAACAGTTTTTTCTCTTGGTACTATAGATTAGTATTCTACTCTAAAGTTGTACAATTGTTTATCCATTAACTGGTTGAAGGACATCTGTGTTCTTCCCAGTTTCTAGTGATTAAGAATAAAGATGATACAAACAATTGTGTCATTGTCTTTGGATAAACATCCATTTCCATTTCCCATGTAGAAGATCCCGAGTAGACATGAAATTTCTGTGTCAAATTGCAGTTGTATGTTTAGCTTTCTAAAAAATTGCCAAACTGATTTCTAAAGTAGCTGTTCCATTATGCTTTCCTACCAGATATATGAGTATTGGGTTATACAAGAATAAACTGGTCATTATAATTAATTTGAATTTTATTTTAACTGAAATATAAAGGTACCAAAGCTGTGAAGTACAAGAGTAATATCACAGGACTTACATTTTGAAAAAAATCACTCTGGTTTCTATATTGTCAGGAAAAATGAGAGTAGTTAGTAAACTTTCACAATAGTACAGTTGAGAGGTAAAGTCATACACATAAACCCAGGGAAACACAGCCTCTGTTTCACATAAATTCCCATGCACATACTCCATCTTGATTCAAAAATGATTTATGGGGGCCACAAATAATTTAAAAATAATACATATAACTCAATATCATTCATATTTTTACAAATATACTCCATCATTTACTATCTATTTGGTATTATACTGCATTTAGGGATTATTATGGTAATAATGGAAACTATAGAGAATAGAGTTATGTTTTTAATCTATAATATTAATGCTATATAAATATATGAAATTAAATATATATTTTTTCAGTCATATTCCTTCAATTAAATCATAATAATATTTTCCTATATATTTGTACAAGATACTTATCTAAACTATATTGTAATAATATTTATTGTTTTATATACTTGGAGAAACTTTCAATATTGACGAAACATTTGGTCCTAGAAGCTATCTACCACAGAGTTAAAACTAAGCAGAATTTTAAAACATTTTCTTTCCAAGGAATATTGGCAAGCCTATTAAATAACAGTCATCAGCATGCTTTCCATTTGATATTTTATTTATAGTTTTCTATTTTATGTATGCCATAAAATAAATGGTGACTATTAGATGCATGTATAATATATTTGAAGAGGAAGAACAATTAATTTAATTAATTAATTTCAGTACCTGATTCATCTGTAGAAATTTAACTTCACTTTTTTTTTTTTTCCAGAAAGATAGGTCACTCATTGTTTTGAGTTTATGGCTGTTTACCAACATCATGGCCTTGTGATTTTGAGTCTTTCCACTGTGTATCTTCATTCTGAAAGAAAATCATACATAAGTTATGTTTAAGCAGGTAAATCAGAGAAGCTTCAAAACCAAAAATAATAAACTGACAAACATTTATTCACCTAGTTCTCTATTCTAATTGGTTACAACAATCCCCTTCTTATTTTATATCTTTGTGTTAGTATTTCTTCTTGTTTAAAGTAATTTTTATTGTTATATTATCCAACTGTGTGTGTTATAAAATTTATTATAATTACACTGTGATGTTTAGATAGAGTGGAGTGAAGAAATGAAAAAAAATTAGTGTAGGTATTTCTGCAGAAACAGAATTTTTATTTGGATGAGTTAGGACAATAGCTCAACTTCCTTTACTCATTCTGTCTTCAATTAGTATTCCTTAAATTGGCCTATGAGATTTGAGGTATCTGGAAAAAGAAAAATAATAAATTAAATATATTTAAATATGATTTAGATAAAAATTCCAGTCATATAAAGATGATTTGAATATTTCTAATTAAAATTGATATTATATTTATATTACAAAAATACAAAAATAGAAAAAATCAGCAAATAACATTTAATAATGATATTACCAAAACAATCTTTATAATCATTGAGCTTCTGTGTACTAAGACACAAATACAATCTTGAGAATGACTGACTGGCAAGTTATGTTTCCTGTGTCCTCCAACCATGAATCTGTCATGTTTATTCTTGTTCAAAAGGGGTGACAGCAGATGAGAAGAAACTGAATGGCCTTTTAAAAAAATAAAACACACATGACAGATGCCATATGGCTTCCACCCCCTCCCATAACTCTGTTGAATACATTTAGAAAAGAATTTCAAAAAAGGGACTAAAGTGAAAAATTATTTTAGAAATGACCTTGCATTTCAAAACAAATATACAACAAATGTCACTTAGCATTTAGCAATGTGATATAATCCTAAGCAATAATTATAAACTAGCTATTAGGTAATGATATGAGAAGTAGAATAACACAACTTTTTATTAAGAAGTTAAATGTGTTAAAAAATAAAGAGACAGGCATAATGAACTACAGTATGCCCATTACCCAAATTAAACATTTTTCAACTATGAACAATCATAAGCTTGCACATCTTTCTCTAAATCTGAATTATTTTGAGGCAAGTCCAAGAAATTATACTTTTACACTACCATCATAAAATATTAATATTATTTTAAAAGTGTAATAGTGTATAAATTATCATAAAATAATAAAACATTTAATATTATTTAATATGCTATCAAATAGAAGAAAAGTGAAGAGTTTCAATTCATTTTATAAAGTTGATATTATTCTGAAACTAAAGCCATAATAAAAGAGTAAATAAAAATGATAGCCTAATATTCCTCATAAACATTGGAGCAATAATCCTTAACAAAATGTACAAAAATACATAATTACAATAAGTAAACCTATATATATATATATATATATATATGATAATAGGAAGTTTTTTTTTTCCTTTTGAATATATAGCCTTTTATTCCCTTTGCTTGTTTCATTTTGCTGGCGAGAACTACCACCAATTTATTGAAAAAAAATGATGAGAGCAGAATAAATTGGTGGTAGTTTTCACCAACAAAATGAAGCAAGGAAAGGAAATAAAAGACATATATACTAAAAGGAAAAAAATAATAAAACTGTTCCTATTATCATATGACATGTTTGTATATGTAGGAAATCATAAAGAATCTACCAAAAAATAAAATAAAATTATGTAACTAATAGTTAATTTAGGAAGGTCACAGGACACAAGATAAAGACACACAAATCAGTTACATTCTATTTGTTAGAAATGAGCCTATAATCACTAAAACATAAAATAATACAAATAGGTCCCCCCAATTTAAGTACCTGTACAAACCTAAAATATTATATATAAACTCCATATGTAGACTATTACAAAACTCTAAAGAACGAAATCAAAAATTTAAATAAAAGAGATATCTCATGTTCATGAATTCAAAAATGCAAAATTAAGATGTCAATTTTGCCACATGCTCTGTAAAATCTGTGAAACCCTATTCAAAATCCCCCAAAAAACATTATTAATAGATACTGATAACGTGATTCTAAAATTACCATGGAAAAGTAAAAGTAAAAAAACCTAGAATAGCCAACACAACAGTGAAGAAGAACAAAGTTGGAGGACTAACGTTTTAAAAGGTATGATTATAGCTACAGAAATCAAGAAAGCTTGATAGTGAATAAGAGCCATCCAGATCAGTGTAACATAATAGAGAGCCTTCAAAGATCCACGCAAATATTGATCTTGGTCTATGTCAATGGTCTAAAATCTACTATTCCTTCTTTATCTACTAGCCAGGTACTGCTTTAATTGTCACTTTCCATTATTAATAGGTTGATGAAATTCCTACATGAATTTAAATAGATACTTGATTCTTTTTCTTTGTAGCCAATTTTGAAGATATTGATTTGGTTGCTTAGCATTATCTACAGGTGAAAATGAGCTGTTTTTTGGGGACTTTTCTTTGTTGTTTTTTTTTTAATACACGATGCTCTCATGGATGTTACATACCAAATCAATTTGATAACTAACAGCACCCTTGCTTTTGGTAATTACAGAATATTCCAGGCTTATCTTGGATTATTTCCAGCTCCAGCCTTAAAATCATCTAATTCTAATTCACAAATATGACCTTGTTATTCTATGGGAAATGATATAAGTAAGTATTCAACATAGATATGCCACTCAAGACAAGATTGGTTTCATGGAAAAAAAAAAAGACCTTATTTTTAAAGGTCAATTTTCATGAATTTACAATGACACTTCCAATTCAAATTTAATCCTGTAGGATTTTTCTTCTTTAACTTACATAGCTTTCTATTTTCTCCCATGCCAAAATCTAAGATTCCAACTACAATAACGTTATTTATTCATTTGTTTTATTTCACAATACATTAGATCTACATACATCTATTTACATTATAATTACATTATTATATTAAAAATGATGACACAATAAATAGACTTGTAAATTTGTATTTTTGTAACTTGGATATAAATTTCCATGAGTGACATTTCTGGATAAAAATCAAAATCAAAGGTTAATGATATCTTCTATATTGGCCAATTCACAACGTGTGTGTGTGTCTGTGTGTGTGTGTGTGTTTGCATGTGTGTGTGTATGCATGGTCGTACACCTTAAATACACACAATTTTTGTCAATCATGACTCAATAAAGCTGGAAGAAAAAAGAATTATGCAGGTGGAAAAGAACAGAATATGTTAGCAGCCTTTTCATTTAATGTGAATATATTTAGATAAAATTTAGCACAATTAAAATTAGCACAAAATTTGCCAAGTGGCCATTTATTAAAGGTTTTTGAAGTACATTATATGGAACCATATTGATTAATTTTATAGTCTATTAAATTATAACCTATCAGTCTATCTTGCACTTTGAATGGATCTTTAACCTATTATTATTATCCAGCATCATGCATTGTTCATTTGGCAAATAACAGTTCACTGAGTTGTATAAGCTTTGATACACTGACACATTTGTTATTCAAAATAAATAATCACATCTGTTAAAATCACTGATGATCTCATTTTAAGGCAATTTAAGAATTGGTAAGCTTATAAGCACACAGTTCCATTTATGTTTTCCAAAATTTTAAATTTCACTTTAATGCTCAAATTTTATTACTGGCAACAAAGAGTGCCAATTATTTTCCTGAAAGTGATGCACTTCAGTCATTTTCTAGAAAATACATGCCAAAATCCAAATCTGAATATGCATACATTATCATTCACTTCAGTAAAAATGGCATTCTATGTAAAATTGAACAAAAAGCTAATTCAGCTCACAGCTCAATTACACAAGAGTTTCCCCACAAACAAAAAGAAGTGATTTATGTGTTATTACCATTTTCTTTCAGAAATTATTAATAATTATTCTGATTTGTTATTCAGGAAGATTACATTTTTATTCTAATAGAAAAAAGAAAAGTAGAAAACTCTGAATTTAGACCCTCTTTAGCATGAACCTCCTATTTCTCTGAAAACAAATTTTGGCTCATTACTAACATTTCATTTTATTATGTATATATTTTATAAATGTATATACCTAATCTTTCATCATGAGGTTCCTTATATTTGCTCTAATTTCACTTATATGATACAATGCTCAGAAAAACTAATTAAGTTAGGACAAGTGGATTTTCAAAAAGTACAGGAAATTTGTCTTGTACTTTTGATCACAACTAATGGGTTACCATTACTTACTAGTTATCTCTTTTGACTGAAGACCGCTTTTTTGTTGTTGTTAATTATCTGTATGAACAGTATGGCAACATTCTATAACAGAAAAGTAAAAAGAAAAGACAACACAGGACACACGCTTTTTAAAGTTAAAATGGGATTAATTAATCAAAAATCAGAATTTTCTAAGTTAAATCGGCACGTATTCTTGCATGTGATTACCATCTGTCTGCTTAACTAAGTCAGTAACAGTGAATTCACCATAGATTTCTACAACCCAGCAATTAAGAGTACGTGACCAGACCTCTTGGTTCATATTCTGTTTCAGAAGGAATCTATGAACATAACTGAGAACAGACGACTTGCCCAAGGTCACAGAATATTTTTTTTCTATTTATCTTTGTCAGCACAGTAGGTCTGAATATTGTGCATAATTTCTTGCTGAACATTCTACTACAACATTGTTCTAAGTTGTTTAAATTATTTGTAAATTTTTAGCTAATGAAGCAATTTAAAAAATTCCCATGAGACAGAATGGGAAGAAACTTTTCCTGGCATTTCAGCACAATGTTGTTTTCATTATTTTATTATTTACCTAAAAGTTTTATTCACTTCTATTGTTATCATTGAGTTTTAATAAGACAAATTTTGAAAGATGGTAAGTTTTCATTTTTAGGAAATATATTTTGTAATATAAATATTCAAAATAAGTTTTCTCTATTGGGTAAATATTAAAAAAAAAAAACTAATCTGGTCCTATGATGAAATCAGTTCAGATATAATTTTGGGGTTATAAATGGCAATTAAAAAATAATATATATTGATACTATAGTAAAATTAGAGATTGTAGTTAACCTTTTCCAATATGAAAATTCTGAGGATAAATTTCAGTTAATTTTATTTGCTTCCAAATTACTCTCTCAATATTAATAAAATTTGTTTTCTCACATATTACAAAATACATAGAATGTGACACAAAATTAATGTATCACATGACATATATCCGGTCATGATCTGAATAATTTTATTCTCTTTTAATTATGTGTATTAACTGATATTTTTGCTCATATTTCTCTTTCTCACATTACATGGATTTTCATACCCACTATTATAATCAAGCTAAATTACTGGTAAGAGTGAAGTGTGATGCTGAAGAAAATAATTCTAAAATATATATTCTAACCATTAAATACATTGATGATACAGGATTTTACATGTGTCCTGATTTGTATCTTTTCATAATTTTGAAATAATTTTATCAAAAATTTCTAAATTATGATATGAAGATCAACTTAGCCAATTTCATTCAAAATTGCCGAAGTAGGCATATACATGTTTCTGGAATCCATTTGTATATTTATCTCTCCCATAGTGACCTGATCTCATAAATACCTCTATTTGCCATAAGATTCTAATTAAAGATGGCATAAATTAAAAGACAAAGCTTCGGGAGCCTTTGGAAGCTTTGGGGAGCATTTTTGTGAGTGATAGCTTCAAACTGGACCCTTTCCATACTAGTCTCCTTACAATGTCATGCTACAGTGAGGAAATATTTCCAGTTCAAGAATATTGAGTTTTTCTATAACTACTAACATTTTTATATTGATATGTTTATTTTATTAGGTGCTTAATAAATTAGGTGCTTAATAAATTAGGTCATTTGGATGGTCAGAGCTGTGTATGTGCCTGTGTTTACATATCTATAAATGTATTTATATGCACTTTACATATTACATACTATGTAAATTTATATTATTACATATTGTATGACATTAAATATATAACAATAAATAATATGTCTTCTATATATACTTATACACACAAATGTTGGCCACATTTATGGGATAATTATGAAATATTTCAACTCATTTTATATTTGAAATATCATTGAAATATCATTGAAATATTTCAACTCATTTTCAGTGTCTGAAAAGTATTTGTGTGAAAAGATTGTTACTTTTTTGTAAAATTTTTCCTGCAATGAGATTTAACTGTCATATTAGCAAGCATTCAACAAATATTGGCTGTTTTTTATTTATATAATTTCTAAGTCCATATAAAATCATATTGGTAACATTTTGACTAGGAATTTTAAAAAATTCAATTAGATATTATTACTTTCATAAAAATTTATCTTTTCTTTGACTTAGGTTAATCTATGTGGTGGTGTTTTGTTTTGTTTTTTTAAGTAGAAAATAAACACATAAACAACAAAATATTTGAATGTAATATATGAATTTGGATTTGATTAACCTGCAGCAATAGAGGAATATATATTTCGCAGAGTTCAAAGAGATGTCTACTGGGAAAATTATATTATTATTATAAATATCTCATTATTATATATGAAATTTTAGAAATTTTCAACATAATTAATACTCTTTAAATTGGTTTAAAAATTTACCTGGACACTAACAATGGCTAAAATTTAATGACAATAAAAAATTTACAAATATCCAAGGGAGCATAAGAATTATAGCATAGAAGTTTTTAGTTAAAAACAATAATTCTTCTGATTTCACTATAGAAGTCTAACCTCTCAGGAACTTGGGCTTATAGTGATATATGGAGTCAAGTAACATTGTATTCTATAAATCTTCATTTGCACTACATGATCCCTAGATGGGGTAATGTGCAATTCTTGTGTGGATTTTCATTATGATATATGCAAATGATTCAATTAGATGTCTTGAAAAAGTTTTTCATCCTTTATACTATTATACCAGATAGTTCAATTTCCTGTCCAACTTCTAGAAGCACTCCAGAATATAATTTAAAGTGAAAATGCTTGTTCAATAAATGTTATATAGCTATAAATAATATTGTTTATATGTATTATAAATGTATATAAAATATATTACTTGGTTAATAAAGTTTAGATATATATAGTTTTTATAAACTCTTTGCTCTGGATTTTAGCCATTTAATAGAAATACACAGTTCTTGAATGATTTGGACACAACAAAAAACATGCAATTTGGGTTTATTTATAGAATATATTTAGAAGACATAAAAATTTTATTGATAAAGTTTTAAAAATACTTAATTTTAAATAATTACCATGTGATCTAGCTATATATGATATATATCATAAGTGGCTAGATATAAGGTATAATATATGTAGCTACATAATTGTATACACACACACATATACAGATTTCATTTATAATATATATAGCTATATATAGTCTATAGTATTTTACATATATTACTCTAATAATACTTCAACATCACAAAAAGTAATTATTCAAATAGTAAATAAAGCAAGCATTGTTAATGTCATCAATATAGTCACTAAATAGAATTTCACCAATTAAAAGATACAGACACTAGACCTATTTCAGGAATAATGCAACAAACAATAACTACTATGAATTGAGCACTCAAAAAGTGCTTTTGGTAGGTTCACCAATCCCTTAGAAATAATTTGACTACTGAAGGATTTGAAATAGTATCAAAAGCTCCATATCCACTAGGAATATAGCTTTTCTCATGTGTCTACAGCACTGTCTGGCTAACAACAACAAAGCCTTAATGACAAAAATAACTCCAATGGAAAAATGTTCAACAACATTTTTTAAAAAATTAAGTTAATTATTATTAAAAAGCAACAAAATCCTTCAAAATATTTCAGCATTCTGAAGGTCTATAAATATAACAGGCTGAATACTATATTATATGTGGTGGAAATAACTTTGTTTCCTTTCTTAAATCTTAGTGTTTAAGGTTTCCTTTTGATCTGGTCCCTTAGGCCCTTGCTATATGGAATAGATTTAATGGGTATTTTATATGCTCATTATGAGGAAAGTTGATTTTACACATTATTGAATTGGAAATCACTCATCTAAAGAGAGATCATCTGTGCATTAGCCAGCATAACTTTATTTTATTACACTTGATATACATTAGGGAGTGATCATGGCCAGTATCATTAAACAGATGGCAGTGAATTTTTCTTCTACCCTCAGTAACTCAGAAGGAGTGCCCTTTCTTATTCTACTTCAAAATTAAGTTTAACCTAAAGGATAATTAAAATAAGATATCATGGTTTTCCATTTTTAATTAAAATGTAACATCACTAATGACCACCATTTCATTTACTAATAAAAACAAGTCAAATGCATGATAAAAATCTCAGTATCTCAAAATAATCATGATGATAAGGACTCAAAAACAAACAAAAAACCCAAAACAATAACTAAAAATGAATTAAGTTTTGAACAATACCATACCTTGCCATTATATAAGCAGACTATGGCTGTTTTCAAGCCTGGAAAATGAGCAGTATACAACATAAATAATGCTAAGGAGAAATCAACCCAACTTTTATCCACTGGGAGGGGGCTGGATGGATGACCCAAGGAGTGATAGTTACAAAGTGAGCTAGCATTCACCTTTCAGAACACATTGGCCCTTTCAGAATACCGAATATGAGCTGTGTAGGCTGGAAAATTCAGGAGAAACAGCCAAGAGAGATTCCCCCATAAGGTGGACTTTACTGAATATAAGCTGTGGCTATTTAAAGGATTGAGTTTGGGCAAGAAAACTGAGCAAGACTGTCTCTGAGGTACATGGAGCTTCATCTAATCTGAATGATGAAGACAAGAGAGGAGAAATGAGAGATAGCTCTCCAAGGTACACTGGGATTTCATAAAGTACATTGTGTAGGACAAATAAATGCGAATGGAGATGGGAAAGAAGGTGGCAAGACAAAGAGAAGTCACCCAAGAATGAGCAAATTCAAGGTGTGTCTGTATGTAATGAGAATTCTCTAAGAACTAGAAAAGTCTAGTTTTCATGCTATAAATTAGAGATATATTCTAGACTTCAGAACAACTTGAATATAATATACAGAAACTTGGATGTGAAGTACAAAGAGTTGTGTGAAATCTCACCACTACAAAGACTTAGTTCCCTGCTTAAAGGAAAGTAATGACCCTTTTCTGATAATTTACAATGTAAGTGTTGAACTGAATATAAAGCTGCAATAAAACCTAGATTCACTACAGATATAATTAGCTCACCATGCTCCTTCCCCATATAAACATCTTGGCATGTACAGGTGTGTACCCCTTTCTGAGGACAAACAAATTTAATGATTTCTCCATTGTTCCTTAACATGTGATATCTGGCATACAATCCAACGTAATAAAAAATGTGAAAAAGCAGGAGAATGTTAACTACACCCCCCAAAAAAAAAAATTAACAGATCACACACAGGTGGCCAAATTATTGGAACTATTAGGCAAAAAGTTTAACATTAGGATAAAATTATTAAAGAAACTAAAAGAAAAGATTAAAAGTATGTGTGAATATATGGGTGATTTCCACAAATAAATGAAAACTATAAACAAACACTAATGATAGAAACCGGATCCAAAAAATAGTCACTACATGAAACTTTATATAAGGTACAAAACTAATTCATGGTGTCAGAAGTCAGAAAATGTTTACCTAAATTGGGTGCAGGGATTAACTGAAAAAGGACAGGGTAGAATTTTCTGGAGTAAAAAAAAATATATATATATATACATATATATATATGTATATATATATATATATAGTTTTATTTTATGTGTCTGTTACTTGCGCTATATAATTGCTGAAACTTATGTAACTGAACACTAGGATTCCTAAATTTAGTTATCTGTAAATTAGACTTTTACAGATATATCAATAAATAAATAAGGCATGAAAGTGAACCCACTAAGACTTCAGCACCTTAAAATTGCCACTGTCCATACTGATTATTTTGCATCTATACATAATTTATGTGGATTATGCTAGTCTTTTTATGTTGTCTTCTTAAGATAAAAAATTTTACTATTTTCCTCATATTTGTTGCACTTTTATGAGCATAACTGACACACAACATTACATTAGTTTCAAGTATACAACACAGTGATTCCACAACACGTTGTCATGTTATTCTCACACAAGCACAGCTACCACCTGGCTTCTGCAGGGACGTTTTTAATTTTAATGAAGTCCAGTCTACCAATTTTTTTTTCATAGATTGTGCCTTTGGTTTTGTACCTAAAAAGTCATTACGACACCCACATCATCTACATCTGCTATATTCTAGTTATAGATTTGCATTTTTCACTTAGATCTAGGCTTTATTTTCAGTTAATTTCAGTGAATTGTGGGAGACCTATGTCTAGATGAAATTTTGCCCATGGATATCCCGTTGCCTCAGCACCTTTTGTTGAAAAGACTACCTTTCTTCCATTGTATTCCTTTTGCTCTCTTGTCAAAAATAAGTTTAGATAGATAGTGTAAGTATATTTCTCAGCTCACTATTCTTTTCCATTGATTTGTCTATTCTTTCACTGATCCTACAGTGTTGTGATTTTTGTAGCTTAACCGTAAGTCTTAAAATTGGAGAACATCAGTCCTCCAACTTTGTTCTCCTCCTTCAATATTGTGTTGGCTATTCTGAATCATTTGCTTTTCCATATAAAGTTTATAATCAGTTTGTTATAGCTACAAGATAATTTTCATGGTTGTGTCTCTATTTTCTCAACACATCAATTTGAGAAGAACTTGTATCTTGACAACATTGAGTCTGAACACACTGAATATGGACTATCTCTCCATTTCTTTGTTTTTCCTTTATTTTGTTCCTTGGTTTTATAATTTTCCTCATGGGGATCCTATATATACTTTCTAGATTTGTATCTAAGTATTTTAATTTATTATTGAATGTGTTCTAACACAGTTATTATTCAAATTGTAGTATTATTTACATATTGACATTTATTTCTAGAGTTAATCTGAATCTTGATATTCCATCAGAATAAGACATGAAATTCATACTACTTTCAATTTCCTCTTCTTCCCCATACATGGCATCACCTATATTGAAAATTTGTTGGGTGACAAAATAGAAATTATTATTGAAATTTGGGTTAGTATTATTTATTTGCCCTATTTAAACAAACAACTGAGTTCTAGCATTTCTCTTCATCATCACTCAATTGGCCATATCTTTCTGTATCTTGGAAAATATTTTCCTTCTGCTGAAATATATTCAGTGATCATATTTTAAGTGAGTATCTATGATTTTAACTTTGCCTACTCTTTTAAGTGTACTGTGGCAAAATATAGAATTCAAATTTAAAAATAATCTCCACTCCAGGCACCTGGGTGGTTCAGTCAATGAAGTGTCTGATTCTTGATTTGGCTCAGGTCATGATCCCAGGGTTGTGAGATGAAGCTCTGAGCTGTCAGCATGGAGCATACTCGGGATTCTCTCTCTCCCTCTCTTTCTGCCCCGCCTACACACATCTGAGCATGTGCTTGTAGTTCTCTCTCAAAATAAATAAACATTAAAAATAAAAAAATATATTAAATTAAATTAAAATCATTTCCTCTCAAAACATTGCAAATAGAGCATCCTTATTTTCTGATACAAACATAGCCTTCTCCCTCAATTGGACAATTATTGCTTTAAAAAATGGGGACTTTAAAGATGCAAACAACAAATTGCAAAATGATTATTCCTGAAAGCTACTGAATATGTAGTATGAAAAGAGGGAATCTATGATGTTCCTGCCTAGTAATATTCTTATGCCCCAACACAGCTTGGTCAGTATGCAGTCAGTATACTAAGGCAAATCTGGCCATAAAAACAGAAAGAAAGCTGCTGGAGGGAGCAGATGTGATTTGGACAAGAAAGCACAAAACACTTGGAACAGCAGCAAACAACGAAGGCCTGCAGCTCACTTAACCTGAGACTGTGATCTCAGTAGGGCAGTGGCAAAACAGAGAACTATCCAGAAATATAAGAGGATCCTGAAAATGGATAAGGGGTACAAAGGTGGCTCAGCTGGTTAAGTATTTGACTCTGGATTTTGGCTTAGGTCATGAGACCACAGGTCATGAGTTTGAGTCCCATGTCGGGCCCTGTGCTGACAGCAGGGGAACAGCTGGGATTCTCTGTCTCTCTCTCTGCCCTTCCCCTGCTTGTGTTTTCTCTCTCTCTCTCTCTCTCTCTCTCTCTCTCTCTCTCTCTCTCTCTATCTCATAATAGATAAATAAACTTTTTAAAAAAGGAAATGAAACAGCCATTGAGAGAGGTTGATAACTATTACCTATCTTTGATTAAGAGGCTATGGGGCGCCTGGGTGGCTCGGTCGGTTAAGCATCCGACTTCGGCTCAGGTCATGATCTCGTGGTCCGTGAGTTCGAGCCCCGCGTCGGGCTCTGTGCTGACCGCTCAGAGCATGGAGCCTGTTTCAGATTCTGTGTCTCCCTCTCTCTCTACCCCTCTCCTGTTCATGCTCTGTCTCTCTCTGTCTCAAAAATAAATAAACGTTAAAAAAAATAAAATAAAAAAAAGAGGCTAGGTACACATACAGAGGAAGACACAAAATGGCCAACATTCTTCACATACTTCTTGCTGATTTGGAAACCATACAAATGCACAGGGAAGGCTTGAAAGGATTCAGTGAAATACAAAATTCATGGCAGAATCGAACTGCCTGAAGTTGGAATGCAAAACCTGATCTATACACTGAACCGTTGGTATAGGTGGAAATATTACTGACTGAAAGTGTTTAATCACAGCCTTTGACCAATCATTGACTGACACCTAAGCTTTGAAGACACAAGACGATGTGTAGAAACTCAAAATAAAAAAGTAAAATAAAATAAAATATTCATTCCATACTAGAAGCCTGTATTTCCTCCCTCTCCTCTTCACCCATTCTTCTCATTCTCCCTGCCCGCCCCTTCCCTGGCAACTAGAACAGGTGGTGGTTACACTTGTAGTGAGCATAGTGTTTTTGAATCATTATGTTGCACACCTGAAATTAATGTAGTATTGTGTGTCAATTATACTGGAATAAAAGGAAAGAAATAAACAAAGAGAATTTTAAATACAATAATAAAAGTCAACTGAGCAGATACATCATTGCCCACACAGCATATTAAAGACAAATTTCACAGATTAAAGACAGAAAAAGGATCTATTTCCCAGAGCTCAAGCCCAGGGAAGGACTGTGATGGCCAGAGTTATAAGGGAAATCTGGGTGCTGATAAAAATGTTCTATACCTATATAATTATTGTGGGAGTAGCTACATGACCATATACATTTGTCAATATCATCAAATTGTATAACTAAAATTCATCAATCCAATTGTAAGTTCTTAAAACTATAATTTATTGTCTATTGTGATGAAATTCATTTCATTTCAATAAGTAGTAATGTTGATGGGGTGTAGTTTAAATTATTAAAGTTAAATTTAGAAAGTGTAGTCTCCTTGTATGAAAAAATGGTAATTGTTCCATAAATTATTACTAGCAAGATTTGATGTGATTTCATCATTTTTAACAAATACTCATGATAGGTAGCTACTGGTGATTCAATAGATTTTCTTGATGCTACACTTCTGGGATGACAGGAAGAAGCACGGAATTCCCACTCCCTCTCAATGTCATCAATATCTTTTCTAAGAGATATACACTTAGATTAAATTTGAGAGACCTAATTTGAGGACAGTCTCAGACTTCTATCCTTATCGTAATAAAGTACTTCATTCTCCCAATATTATTTGGTTATATTTTATTTTACAAAAAAAAAAAGCGTTTCTGTTTTGATACTTCCTCTCCCCCACACCCCCACCAACTTCCTCTCAATTGTAGGACCAATATCTCCATTATCCTGAAAAAAAAATCCCTGATTATTAGCAATACATAGTCACTCAACTCTGATATAGACTTATAGTATCCTTTTAGACTTTTGAAAACTAATCAGATTGATTAAAAATATTAGCTATTGCTCCTTCGGTGATGAAATTAATCGCAGTAAGTAATGATGCCACTGTCAGGAAAAGTTACACTTGGAAAATAAAACGCAGTTTACTCATAAGGAAAATTTTTAAATTCTCAACTTTAATAAAGATATCTTTGGGGCACCTGGGTGGCTCAGTCTGTTGAGCATCCGACTTCAGCTCAGGTCATGATCTCACAGTTCGTGAGTTCAAGCCCCACGTTGGGCTCTGGGCACAGCCAGCATGGATCCTCTGACTCCAGAGCAAGAGCAGGGGAGGGGGAGTTGTAGAGAGAGAGGAAGACATAAAATCGGAAGCAGGCTCCAGGCTCTGAGCTGTCAGCACAGAGCCTGATGTGGGGTTTGAACTCACAAACATGTGAGATCATGACCTGAACCAAAGTTGGATGCTTAACCAACTGAGCCACCCAGGTGCCCCTTGGGACTTGTTTTTAAAATAGAAAGTTGGGGCACCTGGGTGGTCAGTTATGTGTCTGACTGGTTCAAATCATGATCTCATCATTTATAAGTTCAAGTCCCGCATTAAGTTCCCTGTTGTCAGTGCAGCCCACTTCAGATCCTCTGTCTCTTTCTCCCTCTGCCCCTTCCCTTGCTTGCACTTGCTCTCTCTCAAAAGTAAATAAATATTTTAAAAACGAATAAAAATAAAATATTACAAAATAGAAAGCTGGTGGTCAGAAAATTCCCCATCTGCCAACTTTCTACTGAAATAATACACAGATATAAGTGTTAAATTAAACAACAAAAAACTAGGGATTGAGAACATGGGGGAATTTAAATTAATAAAAAGACAAATGGACTGCGAAGCAAAAGAATACAGGACCAGCCAAGAAGATATTACAGGATTTCTAACAATCCTCTCTATAGAATATAGTTGGGAGATAACTGTTTTTAAAGTATAACTTCTAAAGCAGCAACTTCTGTTAATATTGAATTTATCTTTCCATACTATATTATGGTTATCAAATCACAGAATTTGCATATTGTATATTGTAAACCTCTAATCAGTAGTATAAGGAATGGCCAGAGGAGGGAGATAACAAGCAAATGAGTCTTGTATTTCTTGTATTATGAAACATGAAAAAATTATAAAAAGGTTGAAAGTTAAAAAAAATCCTGATGAGGGGTGCCGGGGTGGCTCAGTCAGTTAGGCATCCGACTTCGACTCAGGTCATGATCTCATGGTCCGTGAGTTCGAGACCCACATCGGACTCTGTGCTGACAGCTTGGAGCCTGGAGCCTGCTTCAGATTGTGTCTCCCTCTCTCTGCCCCCTCCCCTGTTCATGCTCTGTCTCTCTGTCTCTCTGTCTCAAAAATAAATAAACATTAAAATTTTTTTTTAGAAATCCTGATGAAATTTATACAGGTCTTTAATGATAATTTCAAAACAGAATAGAGTAAAATGATCTTTCCACTTTTCAAAATTTGAATATCCTCTTATGTAAAAAGACAAGGATGTGGAAGTATTGGGACACATTTTGAATCAGATGAACATCAATTATATGTAACCAAGGAAAACTTTTCTTAATGCAACACAGATATAAAACTGTCATTCAAAATAAACATAGCAGAATTTAATAAAATAATTGAAAAATAAAAGTTTTTCTAAAACTTTTGTTCTGAAAGCAATACTTGCATAAATATACCAATAAGCAAATTAATGAATAAATGAATTATATATTCATGTTATTCAGACCACTCATGCAGAGATTCAGTTTGAGAACAGTGGTCATCAATATATACTCCAGTCATACTGACAGATCCATTCCTACAGAGAATTCAAGTTATTCTAAAACATTACAAAGTCCTGAAACAAAACTTTGATATAAAAGCAGATTTCAGGGTGTCTGAGTGACTCAGTCAGTTAAGCATCTGACTCTTATTTCAGCTCAGGTCACGATCTCACAATTTGTAAGATAGAGCCCCATCTTCGGCTCTGCACGGACAGCACAGAGCCTGCTTGGGATTCTCTCTCTCCCTCTGTCTCTCTGCCCCTCTCCCAATCAGGCAGGCATTCTCTCTCTAAAAATTAATAAATAAACTTTGAAAAGAAAAAAAAAAAGTAGTCTTCCTATGTGGTACCCTGCATGCTGCACAGTGGTCACACAAGTTGATGTCACCAATTCTTGCAAAATGTCCCACACATAATTTGATCCTCTTGAGCTCACCTACTTGAAACTTTCTTGAGCAATGACTCCATGATTTTAATGTCTTTAAATACCAAAGATGCTGCTGAGACTCATCCTGAATCCTCCCTTCCATGAACATCTTTTCCATGGTTTCGTAAAAGAAAGGCAACCTCTACCTGAGATGGACGCAAGCATTTATTAAGACTTCTTCTTAATCAAGACTTCTTCTTAGGACCAGGCCCGAAAAAGTTTGACTTGTGATTCTGGAATGTCTTCCATTCCCTTCATGTAATAGCCCTACCTATACTTGTGTGTATCACAGATGCTCTAGATCAGTTTACCTGATTCATAAATGTCTATGCTAAGCCACTATCCTGGCAAATTATTCAACAAATGGTTCAAGAAAAAGAAAAACAAAAACAGACATCTGGTTACTGGGCCAGCATGTAAGAAGCCCAGAAGTCACCATTCTGTCCTACCAAGAAAAATGCTAAATAAACTGACAAATCAACAACTCTTGATCAACAAGAGCAGTGAAGTCACAAGGCAAACCGTTGTTCCTAACTGAAGAGGCTGACAAGTGAATACAGAGAATCACAACTTACTGGAGCAGAAATCCATGAGTTGAAATATCCACGGAAACCAGTGCCAGAAATGCAAATTAAAACAACGAGACACAACTACACACATATTAGAATGCCCAAAATCCAAAATGCTGAAAACTCCAAATGCAGACAAGAATGCAGAACAGAAACACTTATTCACTGTTAATGTCAAGATAAACATATCCAAACATTAGTTACGGCAGTGAAAATAGATTTTACTCCGTAGTTATTGACGGCCTAAGATAGGTCTGTGCAGACATGATTCAGCTTTTTAAAAGGAGAATGAGGGAGGGGGAAGAGAGAGGACTCAGTAGAATGAGAGAAGTGAAAAATTACAATTTTAGTCAGTCCAAATGTGGTTATTAGGCCAGCTGTGTTTGCTAATCATTTACTGAAGTAAGGATTCTATCCTCTTAGAGACACAGTAAGACAGAGGTATTCTTCTTGATGATTATATTTCAAAGGAATGGCTCTAAGGTCCTTTAGAAAGACCCTTCTGCGGTACCTGGGTGGTTCCATCCATTAAGCTCAGGTTATGATCTTGCGGTCCATGAGTTCATGCCCTGCGCCAGGCTCTGTGCTGACAGCTCAGAACCTGGAACCTGCTTCAGAGTCTGTATCTCCTTCTCTCTGCCCCTCCCCCACTCATTCCCTCTCTCTCTCTCTCTCTCTCTCTCTCTCTCTCCCTCCCTCCCTCCTTCCCTCCCTCCCTCCCTCTCACTCTTTTTCTCTCTCACACAAAATAAACATTAAAAAAAATAAAATAAAAAGAAACATTTCTGATTTGGAGGAAATATATATTCACAATTGTAAACCCTTTTAGTAAATTCTCTAAGAAAGGGTGGTCAGGGGCCTAGCACAGGGAATTGACTAAAACAAACAGTACATTCTCCTGGAAGTGTTGAGCTTTCTCAAGCATTTTAGTAGGGATTTGGGCTTATCCTAGAAGCATATCCTTATGCTGCTAGAAGCCATTCTAGACTTTAGTCAAGTCTTTTAGTGCAGGGTTGGGGCAGTGTCGTTATATGCCAACAGTCCTGCAGTTTTCACTGGAGGAAATGCAGAATGGTACAACCATGTTGAAAGGTAGTTTGACAGTTTCTCACGAAGCTAAACGTTCTCTTAACCATTACTATCTAGTAATCATGCTCTTTGTCATTTATTCAGAGTTAAAAACTTAAGTCCACACAAAAGCTTGCAAAGGGATGTTTAGATCAACTTCATTTATAATTCATTTATCTGGAATTCATAATTTCAAAACTTGGAAGCAACCAAGATGTTCTTCAGTAGATTAATGGATTAATAAATGTGATATACCAGACAATGGAATATTATTCATTTCTAAAAAAAAAAAAGCAATCAATATATGAAAGCCTGGAGGAAACTTAAATGCATATTACCATGTGAAATAAACTAGTCTGAAAAGGCTAAAAAGTATATGAGTCCAACCATACAGAAAGCCACTATGGAAAAGGCAAAAATATAGAGATACAAAAAGATCATAAGCTAGGGAAGAGGAGGGATGATTAGTCCAAGCACAGAAGATTTTTAGGGTAGTGAAACTATTCCATGTCATAGTATACAATGGTGGATACATGTCATTATACATTTGTCCAAACCCATAGAATGTTCAACATCAAGAGTGAACCCTAATGTAAAATCAGGATTTGGGATGATAATGATGTGTAGGTTCATTCAATGTAGGTTCATTCAATGTAGGTTCATCAGTTATAACAAATGTTCTAACTGGGTGGAGGATATTGATAATGGGGGATGGTATGCGTGTGTGGAGGCAGGTGTAATATGGGAAATCTCTGTACCTTCCTCTCATTTTGCTGTGAACATAAAATTGCCTAAAAAAAAAAAAAAACAAATTTTCTTTTAAAAATAGCATGAAATCCTGCTGAGTGATGCACAGGTTGAACATCAAAAGCCTTCAGAAACCTCACCTACAAAAAGAATCAACAATGGTGAAGATCTGGATAATACTTGATGGTTTTTCTGTAGCACCAAAAGGAGTGACTGAGAATAAAAATGTCCCACTGAATTAGGAAAAGAGTATTGTACTGTAGCCATGG
Source organism: Acinonyx jubatus (assembly GCF_027475565.1). Classification (NCBI taxonomy): domain Eukaryota; kingdom Metazoa; phylum Chordata; class Mammalia; order Carnivora; family Felidae; genus Acinonyx; species Acinonyx jubatus. Next base: position 90,061,368 of record NC_069386.1, read on the forward strand.
TAATGGGTACTCACAAGAACAGTTTAAAACTGTTCAATTAATCAACGGCAACTTGGCTCAGTGAATATGCTTTCATGAAACAATAAATTAGTTTCTCCCTCTATCTTCTGAAAGTTAACCAATTAAGAATGAACTTACTTTAATAAATATATATTCATGTGGTAATCAATATTAATCTCACCAGAAAAAAATTACAATTTTATATATTATGGAAATCTCTGATACCCCTGAAAATCCACCAAACCCGGAAGTTGATGCTGCTAAAAAAGCCAGTATCTTATTATCATGTTACTCTGTTCAAAGAGACCATGTCTAACCAACATATCCCCTTTACTAAAATAAACAATTGCAGCTTTGTCTTTTTAATTTAGTTAGTCAATGGTGATATATCATCCACTGACATTTTATTACATTTAAAGTTTCAGTATCTTTTAATACTTAGTTCACATATGCCAAAAGATAAGACCACCTCTAAGTATCTGATAACAAGATAAACTGAATCTACTACTTAGGATAGTAATATAAATATAAATATAAAATTGAAATAAAGTTGGTATTCCACTGGCCTTATAATAAGATTATTCTGGAATATCTTTGTAAGCCCAACGCAATCACAAGGGTCCTTTAAATGTGAAAGCTAGAGACAAAATGTTACATTAGAATGATGCTGCATGAGAAACACTTTGCTGGCCATTGCTGACTTTGAGAATGGAAGTGGATAATGAGCCAAGGAATTTTGGCAGCCTTTAGAAGCTGGAAAAGACAAGAAGGAGAAGACTGATACCTTCCTAGAGCCTCCAGAAAGAAATTCATATCTGTCAACACCTTATTTTTGCCCCATTTGAATATTTCAGATGTCTGACCTCCAGAACTGTAAATTTGTTTTATTTCAGCCACATAAATTGTGGAAATTTATTACAACAGCAACAAGAAACACAGTGGACAAAGTTCAAGAGGTTTGTAAATGCTTTGTTAACTTGAAATAATATTTATGAAGTTTGAATTATATAACTGGAAATATCTAAGAGACCATTGGAGATATTACAAAAAAAAAAAAAAAACTTTTACTAATGAGAGAATTAGTAATTAGAGACAATTAATTTATAAAATCAATGGTCTTCCTGTTCAGAAAAGATATATAAAGATTGCACTTAAAAATGAACTTAATAAAGGCATAAAAATGAATTTAAAAATGTCAACACTTACAGGGGCACCTGGGTGGCTCAGTTAGTTAAGCATCCAACTCTGGCTCAGGTCATGATCTCATGGTTTGTGGGTTCAAGCCCTGACTTGGGCTCCAAAACAGGCAATTCAGATTCTGTGTCTGCCTCTCTCTTTGCCATCCCCTGCTTGCACTCTGTCTCCCTGTCTCTCAAAAATAAATTTAAAAAACATTAAAAATAAAAAAATAAAAACAAGTCAACACTTTAAAGAAACACTTTAAAGACTGAAACATTCTTAAAAATCCTTGAATAAATCAAACTACAGTTATTCAAAAATTCAATTCATGGATTTAAGTGTTTACTATATTAATTTATATATGATCTGGACTCCAATGAAAAACAAAAGCTACTTTTGTAAACAATCAAGCTGGGTGGGCAATATACATGCAATATTTAACAAGTAATTCTCAAAAAAGAAGAATAATATGCCATTAGCTTTTTCAGATGTTAGAAATCCACCATAATTACACAATGTAGAGCTACTGAAACAATAAGGGAAAGAAATCAATGTTACAGAATGGACGACTCAAAAACAGAATTATATATGGGAAGAAATAGACAGTAAGTCTTCACAATTGAACATAACTTGACATAATTGTCAAGAATATAAAGAATCTTCTTTTCATAATCTTACTAAGAATCAATCTTGTTAAAGCCCCAACTAAATATGAGTACTGAAAGTAATAGCCTGATTTTAGAAATTTTTGACAATCTGCTTTATAAAATACAGCAAATTTTACATAATTTCAGCAGTTTTAATGCTGACAATTAAACATTAACTGGAAAATATTTTTCTAAGTATGCATTAAAGCAGAAACTTGTCCAGAAATATGGGACTTTTGGTAATTGTCATTTTCCAGATTAGGGTTCAGTGATAGCTAGGTAACATTTCCAAATCCTGTCAACAGTAATTAACATACTAATTGGATAGTGATAAGCTTTGGAGAAAGAAAGTTCCACTTCAAAAAAGCTAATGTGGGGTGCGTGAGTGGTTCAGTTCGTTAGGCATCTGAATCCTGATTTCAGCTCAGGTCATGATCTCACAGTGCGTGAGTTCAAGCCCCACATCGGGCTCTGGGGTGACAGAGTGGAGACTGCTTGAGATTTCTCTCTCTCTCTCTCTCTCTCTCTCTCTCTCTCTCTGTCCCTCCCCTGCTCCTGCTCTCTCTCTCTCTCTCAATATATATAAACATTTTTTAAAAAGTTAATATGACCAGTATTTTTTCAAGCTTTTCTATATTATAATTTTATCATTTGCATAATTTGAAAACAATTACAAAGATTACCCTAAGTACTTTCATCAGCTGTAAAACCGCTATTCTGTGGTTCCTTACAATATCTTCAAGATACAAAAAATAAAACAAAATAAAGGAATTTATATACTCCAATAAATATTCATCTGAATCACTCCAAATGTTTCTCACTTAATTTTTATTCACTTGCTTATACGTAATATATCTCTTCCACTGACTGCAATAATGTCATTTTGTATACAACTAAGACTATGCACTCAAATAAGAATAATTAAGCTGCAGAGGGAATATATTTAATTGGAGAATTGAAGCATAATAGTTATTAATAAACTATTCAGTAAAACTCGTTCTTCCCATAAGAACCACATTTAAGCTCTGCAGTATAATTTCCATCAGAAAAACATGATGATCTTAATGAGTCAAATCTGAGGGACGTCTATTCTCCTCAGGTGGGCAGGTTAATTTTCTATGCAATTAGTTAATTGTATTTTAAAAAAACCTTCTGTTATTACTATCTACTTAAAAATGGAGTATCCATGATTCCTTTATTTTTTTAGATATGTTTATACTGAAAATTCTATTCTATGACAGAAAATTGGGGGTTTCCTGCTACTGAATAATTTTTTTTAACATTAGTTAATTTTTCCATTCATAAAGAAAAATCATAAATGTCTCAGGATATAGGAATTTCAACTGCTTACCATTTTTGTAGTTTCATATATTAGATCTTATATATTTTCTTAGGTAATATTTGAATATGAAATCATATATCCTACAAAATGATATATAATAATTTAATTTCCAATACAATTTCTCTATATTATAAAATTGAAGGAAGATTAAAATGGAAAAGAAAGGAAAGAAAAATTACATCTTCAACAGATCAGGAGGCACACCAGGTTACCTACTCAGCCTGTAGCTAAAGAGGACTGATTGGGAAAAATCAGAATGTTAGTGTGTTTTGTTTACTCTTGGCTCTCTTCAGCAAGGTATCAGTCTGAATGTCACTTTGTGTTAATTTGAGTCTTTGAGCATTACTTTGCCACCCAAACAATGTTTCAGATGGCTTTCATTTTGGCCAACATTAAGTTATGACAGTCATGAATCACAGAAGGAAAAAAAAAAACTATTATGAGAACTGTATCTAGAACAGAACTTACTGATAGCAAATAAGTAAAAAAAGTGCTTGCTCAAATTTCATGTTGTACTGCAAATGAAACAATACACACATATTTTATGTAGTTGTTATATCATTTATACACATGTGTACAGATATACATATGTATACCATGTATATACATAGTATAGTGTTAAGATTCTTTTTCCCAATTGTTCATTTATTTCCATATAAAATTAATGTTATAATAAGAGGTAAAGAATAAAGGCCAAATAAATTTGATATAAACATCCCCTATGGGAGTGCCTGGGTGGCTCAGTCAGTTAAACGTCTGACTTCGACTCAGGTCATAATCTCACAGTTTGTGAGTTCGAGCCCCACGTCGGGCTCTGTGCTGCTGCTTCAGAGCCTGGAGCCTGCTTCGGATTCTGTGTCTCCTTCTCTCTCCGCCCTTCCCCTGCTCACGCTCTGTCTCTGTCTCTTAAAAAATGAATAAACGTTAAAGTTTTTTTTAATCCCCTATGTACTTAATTTTATTAATTTTTATTTTTTGTTTCAAGGTTTCACTTAAATCACAATATAATATTAATATTTAAGATAACCCTGCCTCAATACTAGAATATGTATGAATATGCCTGTGAATATCAAGAAGTCCTCAAAATGGCAACTCACCTCATTTCAAGTGAGGTTAATGGTGAAAAGAGGAACCTCTGAAAACACTGAAAGAGTCCAAACAAACAAACAAACAAACAAAAAACAATAAAAACAGTGCACATAGCAAGTGCTTGCAGAGAGCAAGATCAGGAAATAATTAATTTCTTCATCTCAAGATAGGTAAGTTCATACTCTGTCTAGTGGGGTGTCAAAACCTATAATTACTGTGTTGCCCATTCTTCTCTTTTCTACCTGAGAATGGTTATTGCAGTTGTGTATTCATGTTCCACCATTACATATGGAGTGTGTATAGGTATGACACCTTGTCTTTTCAGTGCACATGTCTGAATTAAATGTACCTGATGGACAGACAACTGCACCTTCCACTATCTAGAGCTTCTGAACTGTGACTATAGGCTTTGAACTTTCTGTGAGTATCTTAAATGTGTAAGAAAGAAAGTGAACCAAATAGTTTGTTGCCAGAAAAAAAAAAAAGGGACTTGGTAGATATTCATGGTGTTTGTCAACATTCCGTTTTCCTTGACCTCTGGATAGGGTAGCCAAATTAAACAAACTGTTAAACGGTATCCAAATAGACTTGTTGGAACAAGATGGAAGCATCTTATATTGCTAACCCACTGGTCTCTAACTAAATGAGTGAGAAACCAACCTTTGCCATTTGTACAACTGATACCAAATAATAACTATCACACCCAGATTTTATCTTCTTGCTTTTCTCTACTGTTTTTTCCTTTACCACAACCTCCTACCACTTAATAATATCTTACCAAATCTCTGTAAGACTCACTTGCTCTTCAACCACGTGTGTTTTTGTATCATAGCAAAATCACACAGAGACTGGAAGGGCAAAGAAATAGTCTCAAGAACGTTTTTCAAAAAACAGCCATAATAGCTTGGAATAAGGTATAGAATTATAATGAGATTTTGGTTTTAGTAAAATTTTCATGTACAAATCCCCTCCTTCAGCTCAGATAATGTTCTACTGTTTTGTTGTTGTTGTTGTTTTGTTTTGTTTTCTCCTGTGGGAAAAGTTGTAGCACATCTGGAAATGATATATTCCTTTCTAAAAGCATTAGCAAGTGAAAAGATGGATTTAAGAGATCACCTCAGTAGTGCAATTTCTACTTTTCTAAAGATAAAAAAAATCTCTCTATTCAGTTTATGTGAATAGGCTGAAAATATTGGCTGTGTGACACCAGACACTTGTCCACATGTCAAATTGGAATTAACACAGCACAGCCATCCAGCACTAGATTTGGGAGATTAGATTCTAAATAGGTATTGAGACTGGGAAATTTCTGAAAATGAAGAGAATAAATCATAAGAAAGAAAATAAATTATGAGGAGTAAACCAGTAAATTTAATATCACGTTAGGAAGAAAAATCATAGAAAACCTAAATAGAAGTTCACATTGTTGAACTTTTTGTTTTGTTTTATTTGAAACTGGGTTGCATTATTGTGGGCCCAGACCTCATATTTTTTAATATTGGAAAATTCCAGAGAGAAGCAACTCCATGTCAGCAATTCCATGCAGCAAGAGGAAATTACCTCAGGAATTGAGAGAACACAAGAGAAAGGAGCTGCATTAGCTTTTCTCATACATCAGAACCGGAGGCATGATCAAAATCATTCCTTGGAATGAAAACTGAGATATGCATCTAACTTTGGTCTTTCTTGTTTCACTAACATAATGAAGAACAACTATTTGCACAGTGCAAGTCAATTTTGTTTGATGTGACACTTATATCTGATATTTCAAAAAATCAAATTAATTAAATGTGTTGAACCACCCATTGTAATATGTGCTGTCAACAAAATTGACACAACTCATAAAAAAAGACTTGTTTCCCATATTAATATAATTGGCATTCATTTGATCAACATATGTAAATATCCACATAAGTCACTAGAGTTCTGCCTCTGTTTGAAGTCAGAATTAGAGTCAATTTTTTCACTCATTCCTTAACGTTAAAAATACTGAATAACCTATCAATATGGTATTCTGAAGAAGCAATTCTCTTTTAATATTATCTGTCAAGTAACACATTTACAACATCTTAAGGCAAGACTTTTTATGAGCAGAGAATACGTGTGTGCTCACAACTGACAGTTTTCTTCAAAAACAAGAGTCAAACTCCTTTATTCAAGTGTGTGTGTGTGTGCGCACACGCATGCACACGCAAACATATATTATCTCTATGGCATCTTACTCTGGTTTACTCTAGTCCAAAATGACTATCAAAAATACTTGGGGACTACAGAAATATTTAATTCCACCCACATATTTCTTTTTTAAATAAAATTCATATATACCTAAGGTGTACAACATGATTTGTATATATATACACACAAACATAGTAAATGATTGATACAGTCAAGCTAATTAATATACCTCATGTAGTTGCTTTTTTTTCCCTTTTTTGGATGAGAGTATTTGAAATCTACTCTCTTAGCAAATTTCTAGTATTCAACAAAGTATTATCTATAATTATCATGGTGTACATGATCACTACACTTATTCAACTTACATGACTGCCATTTTGTACCTTTTGACTAACATCTCCCAACTCCCCTCTGGCCCCAGCCACCTGGTAACCAGCTTTCTACTCTCTGCCTCTACCTGTTTGATTTTTTCAGATTTCATATGTAAGAGTGATAATGCAGTTTTTTCATTCTGTGTTTGGCTTATTTAACTTAACATTAAAGTCTTCCACGTTCATCCATGTACTTACAAATGCCCAAATATCCTTCTTTTTAAAGAATGAATAATATTCCATTGTACATATATCTACCACCATTTCTCCATCCCTTCATCCATTGATAGACACCTTGGTTGTTTCATATCTTTACTATTGCAAATAGTGCTGCAGTGAACACAGGGGGGCAAATATCTCTTTGAGGTACTGATTTCATTTCCTTCAGAGTACATAACCTAAAAAGAGATTGCTGGATCATATGGTAGTTCTATTTTTAAGTTTTTGAGAAACCTACATATTCTTTTCCATAATTACTATACCAGTTTGTATTCCCCCCAATAGTGTACAAGGATTCCTTTTTGTTTTCCCACAACCTTGCCAATACTTGTTTGATTTTTATGAAAATAGCCATCCTATCAAGTGGGAGGCATCTCATTTGGGTTTTCATTTTCATTTTCCTAATAATTAATAATGTTGGCTACCTTTTCATATACCTTTTAGCTATTTGTTATCTGCTGTGGAAAAATTTCTATTCAGATCAAAAGTATTTTTGGATATGATACCAAAAGCTCAGGCAACAAAAGCAAAAATAAACAAATGTAACAAAATCAAACTAAAGGAAACAATCAACAAAATGAAAATGCAATATATAGACTGGGAGAACATATATGCAAACCAATTATCTGACAAGGGGGTAAATATTCAAAATATGTAGGGAACTCAGACAACTAGACAGTAAAAAAAATCTGATTAAAAAATGTGAATAGACATATTTCTACCAAAGTATCTTAAATTTATTATTGAGTTTCACTTATTTTTAAATAGAAAAAGGAATTTTAACTATATTATTGGATTCTCAGATGAAATTTTCAGATGTTAACTATGGAAAATATTGTGTACTATATAGAAAATAAGAAAAAGGGGGAAAGTATATAAAGTATTTTCAAATACTGAAGTTCTAGATAACTATTTTAAGAAAGCATTCTACAATTCTGGCAGGTAAAATTATAATCTTATGCAACCAGAACTGTCACAATATGAAAGGCCTTTTATATAGCTATTCCAAATCTATCATATCAGTATTTTTAATATATGACATTTTAATGAAAATTAGATTATATATTTTTATATTTATTCTTAATATATTAATTGAAGTAGGTAATACATTTATTTATGTTTGTTTGCTTACACTATATAAACTGAAAGGCAAATATTTTTAATGTTATACTTTTGTACAAATAACGCATCTCTATCTCTAGTAAATTCACTTGTATCTGCTGCTAGTACTAAATATTGTGCATCACTATCATAAAACTGGAAATGATTAGACCTCATACATGTAAATTTTTTATTTATGCATTCTCTAAAACAGTACTAAATTCTTATCATATACTAAACTCTATGGCAAAAAATACATCTCGGGAAATGTTAAGGCATAAAATTGTATGTTAGAACAACAACGTACAGATATAATTGACTTTATGGTAAGTTCTTAAGCACATCAGTAGATTAGATGATACCATAATGTCTCATTGAAATTCTTTTAAAAAAATACTTATTTTGATGGAAAGAGAGAGAGAGAGAGAGAGAGAGTGCATGTTGTGAGTGGGGGAGGGACAGACAGAGAGGGAGAGAGGGAATCCCAAGCTGGCTTCAGGCTCAGCATGGAGCCCACCTCAGGACCCTGAATTCATGACCTAAGCTGAAATCAAGAGTAGGACACGCAACTGACTGAGCCACCCAGACGCCCCTCTTGAAATTCTTTATTTGGTTACTCAAAATAATACACAAAAATACTAAAAAAAAAATGTCAAAAAAAAAGAGAAACAATGAAATACATATCATTTATCAAAATCTGATTGGATTTCCAATTTTTGAATTAGTGACAGCAGATAACTGGTATTTGAAATTGGTATCAACATTGAAAAAAGGAAGAAATGTTGATTAACTCTGGACTCTAGGTCAGTTTTTAAGTTAAGAATTTAAAGGTAAAGGGCACCTGGGTGGCTCAGTCAGTTAAGCATCCAACTCTTGATTTCAGCTCAGGCCATGATTTCATGGTTCCTGAGTTAGAGCCCTATATCTGGCTCTGAGCTAACTGTGAGGAACCTGCTGGGATTATCTCTCTGCCCCTCCTCTGCTTGTGCGCTCTCTCTCTCTCTCTCTCTCTCTCCCTCAAAATAAATAAATAAACTTAAATAAATATTTCAAGGGTAAAGATTAAAAGAATAGGAAGTATATAAAAATGCAGATAATCAGAGGGAGTCTAATATAATATCAGTTTCTACTGTTACAACAAACAGCTCTAAAATAATGTCTGTTGAACTTTATTGTCATCATTTTAATAATACAGATGCATGCCAAATATAGTTATTATGTTTATTTCATTTTTGCCAGTCAACATCTGTAACGATAATTACCAAGAATATAGAAATGCCCAGTTAGTAAGGTATCTGGCTTAAGCCTTATTTTCTTCTTTTTTAAATTTTTTTTAAAGTTTATTTATTTATTTTGATAGGGACATAGACAGCATGAATAGGGGAGGGGCAGAGAGAGACAGACAGAGAGAGAGAATCCCAAGCAGGTTCCGCACCATCAGCGCACAGCCCAATGTGGAGCCTGAACTCACGAAACCACGAGATCAACACCTGAACTGAAATTGAGAGTTGGATGCTTAACCAACTCAGTCACCCAGGCGCCCCAATATGCCATATTTTCTAACAGAGGAACATAGTAAACATGCAGGCAAAATAATAGATAATATTAGATAGTGATAAGTTAAATGAAGGAGGTAAAACATTATAATTTCAGAGAGGAATTTTTCCTGATGATAAGGAATTGCACTGAATGATAAGTCTGCTCTTATGAAACTAAAATAGGGGGAATAACACTTCAGTTTTGTGGAAGAGTTACTGCAGAAGTCATGAAGCTTGAGTAGATTCTGTGGGCTAGAGGACAGAAAAAAGAAACTGTTCAAGCAGGAGAGTGAAGGAAAGCACACAGAAGTAATTGGTGTTTAGTAATCAGCTTTGAAGACATGGCTCACAACGTATGTAGTAATAATTCACAAGTATACAATTTATCCTTTTCATTTTGCAATTTCCTATTTCATCTTATAAAAGTTGTAACACAAATCTGCTGCACCTACATAAAAAACTGAAATAGGACTAAAAGCATTGTTTGATAACTAATGTTTAATATCTAATATATTCAATTTCTATCAACTGACTGGAAACTTCAAATTAATTATGTACACAATTAGCAACTCTGGGAACAAACTTTCCATGTACATATATTGTTTCCCACCATGTAGGAAATATTAATCACACTTACCTGAAGGAAGTTTGTAGACTACCTGCAGAGACTAAAAGACTATTAGACTACAGACAGTTTTCATTTTATTTCCATGTTTTACAAATGTAAAGTAATACACAAACCCACTGTTTCCTGAACTGGGAAAACTAATGATCTTTGGAAAGATTTTTAGTACCAAGTATTTCAGGGCTTAACAAACAATATCAGAGATGGTTTTTTTTTTTTATAGTCTAACTACATTTTCATGTATACCTCTATCTTTTTATCACATTTTGGGTCAGTGGTCTGGAAAATCCTGTTCTATGAATTTCAGACACTATGATCAAGATTTCAAGCGAATATGCTTGCAAGGATGTTGAAGGAAAAAACAGAAACGGCAACATAGGCAGAGGTAACACTTCACCAAAACTACTAGGGTACGTACCTATCTGCTTAAATTTTGCTGCTGTTGTTGTTGTTGTTTTAATATCCTTCATCCTCTTCAGTAAACATTATTAAAACATAATTATTAATAGGAGTCTTATTAAAAATGGCTCTTCTACAAATTTTAGATATTTCTAGATAACATGTACATTGGTTCTGAAAGTAATTGTTCTAAAAATCAGAGGTATTTGCTATTTGATTTTTTTTCTAATTTTCTATGTTTTCATTTATTAAAACATTATTTGTTTCTTCCAAACCTTTACGTCCTCAAAAATAATGATCCTGCAGTAAGACAAAGTAAAATAAAAATATTTTAAAGAAGTATACAGGTTTTGGGTTTTGTTTTTATATATCTCACAATGTATAGTACAAAGCTTTGGAAGGTACTATATTCAGATACAGACACTGGTAAAGTTCATTTCTCTACATGCCATTTACCTAAAAGAAGGTACTAGAGACATGATAATAATTATCAATGTAAACTGATATTATAACAGGCGAGAAAAATGCTATGAACTTGGGATTTTTTGTTCTAATTGTTACTTTCTGGTTTAGGATTTTTTGCATCCACCAATCAGCTTCAGCCTCTAGACAAATAGATAAGACAGGACGAGCCTCATAAAGAAATACATTCTTTAAACTATTTTATTCTTTCTGTAATTGAACTTTAAAAATTTTAATAAAACATTTTAAGAAGGACACATCACACAGCTGCTATTTTTTCCTTCATTAAATAGTGCTCATCATCACTAATAATCACAGATATCCTCCCAATACCTGTCAAAATGGCTATCATCATAAAAATAAAATAAAACAAGAATGGGCAATATTTATTCAGCCATAAAAAGAAAAGAAAGAAACACTGCCATTTACAACTTGAAGGCATTTTGCTAAGTGAAATAGAGAAAAACTATCATACAGTATAGTTTTTGTATAGCACTTGTATGTGTAATATTAAAAAAAATAGAAAAGAAAAAGAAAGAAAAAAAAACTGAATTCATAGATACATAGACAAATTGGTGGTTTCCAGAGCCAAGGGTGGAAAAGAGCCAAGGTACAAACTCACAGTTACAAGATAAATAAGTTTGGGAATGTAACAAACTGCACTGTGACTAAATTTATCAATGCTGTAACATATATTTAAAATTTGTTGAGAGATCTTAAAAGGTCTCATCACAAGAAAAAGTTGTATTTCTATGAGGTTATGGAAGTTAACTAAACTTCTTGTGATAATCATTCCACAATATATTCATAAATCAAATCATTACGTTGTATACCTAAAACTAATACAATGTTATATGTCGGTATATCCCCCCAAAATTGGACAAAGTAAATAAAAAGGATGATTGTTTTGCCACTTTAGCCAGGGGGGTGGAAGTCCAGGGGGTGGAAATACAAAATATATTCTTATACTCTGGCAAGAAAAATCTTAATGAGTGTTTATTTTATCAGACTCTACATCTACTAAGAAAATTATATTGTTTTTCCCTTTTACCCTGTTAAAATGGTATGTTAATTGTATTTCCAGAATTTTTAAATGTTGAATCATCCTGACATTTTTTATATATATCCAATTGATCACGATGTTTAATTTTCATATCATAATTCAATTGACTAATCTTCTTTCAGAGTTTTTGCATCTAGGTTAAATAATTTTATTTATTGCATTATTGTAACACAATAAAAGCATGTGTTTAAAATGTGTAAGTTTTGATATATGTATATGGTCTTGAAACCATCACTACAACCAAGACAACAAAGGTATCCATCACTGCCCATAAAAAAAAAAATAACAAAATTACCAACGTAATTAATCTCAGACGTTTCCAAGTAGTCCAAATAAACCTAGAACCCTTCAATGTTGCACAGGTCAACAATCCCTTGCATACATTTGACAATCCAAAAAGGTCTGAAACCTGCAAGCTTTTGCAGAATTCATGTGGAAGGAAGACCAGGGTAACCTGAACTCCTTTGGTGGTGAACCTGAACAGAAAGCCCTGAAACAATGTATGATTTTTATATATCCCACCTAATGTTAATGTTATCTGTGTCACTACAGACATATTAATGTGTTTTATCAAATAACATTTTTAAAATGATTAAAGATGAATTATTAAATTACCATAGGAATATTAAAGTTTAGGAATAACATATCTCAACATATTTGTATTGAGGATCTGCTTTTCACTGAAAAACAGACGTTGCAAAGTACATAAAACATATATTAGAATGAAACACAAGTATTGTATTTGTTACACATTTCCTCTTATCATAAAATATATCATTTATGTAAAACCACACAAGAAATGTAAATGCAGGGTGCCTGGGTGGCTCACTAGGTTGAGAGTCAGACTTTGGCTCAGGTTCTCAGGGCTTGTGAGTTCAAACCCTGTGTCAAACTGTGCTGACAGCTCAGAGCCTGGAGCCTGCTTTGCATTGTGTCTCCCCTTCTGTCTGCCCCTACCCCGTTCATGCGTGCCCTCTCTCTCTCTCTCTCAAAAATAAGTAATTTTTTTTTAAATGTAAATTCAGTGGATGCTTATCAGGTGAACTTGCTTATAACCACTATTCAGATAAAGAAATAGAACTCTTCCAGACACTTAACGATATTCCTCCATGTGTCATGTTCTGATCTTACATCCTCTCTTCATATATATTTAACCACTCTCTTGCCTTTTATAATCACTTCCTTTTGTAATCACTTCCTTGCATTTCTTAATAGTAGTACTCAAGTTTGCATTATTACCCTTGACAGTTTAATCCTGTATGTTTTTGATCATTTTTTAAACCTTTTTTAATCCACAGATTTTGTTTTCCTTGCTTATAGTTAATTCTTTTCCTTTCTTAAAGTGTATTTATTGCTAAAACATGAGTCATCAAGCGTAAAGGATTTTTTATAGCTTGGGTTTTGCTGATTGCCTATTCATGTACTAGGTTTACACGTTCCTCCATTTTGAGTACTGGCAGCTAAATACACAGCTCTGGTTAGATGCACTTTCAATCCAATGTGCAGGACGATAGGTAGTAATAATTTCTATTTGTGCTGTATCAGATTACCACAATTAAGTGCCTTAAAACCTCAAATTTGTCTTAGAGTTTTAGTTTTGGAGGGCAGAATTCTTATGTGGGTTTCATGAGGCTAAAATCAAATTGTCAGCAGAGTTATGTTTCATCCTGGGGTTAGTCAGGTTTCATTTCCATGTCTTTTTCAGGTTCTAGAGTCTGCATTGCTTCCTCAGTTCATGGCCCCATTACACCACCTTCAAAACCAGCAGTGTTGCCAATTCCTAACTGTTTTTCCTTAATCCTCTCCCTATGACCACAGGAAAGGTTCTCTGCTTTTAAGGATTCATGTGAGTAGATAGACTCCACGTGAATAATGTAGGTAACCTTCCAATCTCAAAGTCTTTAACACCTATCATACATGCAAATAACTCTGTGTCATGTAAGGTGACCTACTCAACGGTTTCTGTGATCTACAGAGGACATATTGGCAGCCATTATTCTGCTGGCTACATAAAAGCTATCTCATTCTTTCAAAAAGAAGCAAATAATTTCTGGTTTCCTTTGTTACGTGAGTAGCTTTTGATTCTCAACGTACACATACATTAATTCAATGATGGCTGCAACATGAAGATTTTTAATTCATTCATTTATTCCTCATTTATCAACTGGAATGCAAAAATATTTCATATACTTTCATATAGAACAGAAAAACATGGAGATATTTTATCTTCTCAGATTCTGAGTTGAAATGAGAAAGGTAGTTTAATGTTTCTTTCCCTTTATCAGTTTTTAAGGTAATTCCTTTCTTCTCTATCATGATCATGTGATCTCTGTGTGGGTGTAAGAGAGAGAGAAAGAGAAACAGAGAAAGAGAGGGAGAACAGTTATCAAATACGGATTTAAATATACTTGGTGGGTTTCAACCCATTATGATTACTACACAATTGTAGTTCTACCTATCCCACCTTCTGCTAGGAGAAGGCCCTTCAAAGTGACTTCTTAATGTTTCGACATGTCCCTAGAAGTGTTTGATATATTTTTTTGCTATCTAATATAACATGGTATGAAGATAAATATTCCATACTGATACTTTTAAAATTCATAATTACAAAGCTTTTACTCTTTAATAATAGGTTTCTTTCATTTCAAACAAACTCAGAACCTCAAAACTGCAGTGTCAGCTTTTTTAAGGATTTCAAATCCTTTTTTAACGTAAAAGTCTTTTCTAAAATGATGGTTCTTAATATTTGTTCAATTTTCTGCTTTTGGTTTTTGGCCTCAAAACTTCCTATTAAAAATACATTTTATTTTCCTTAGCTATCTTCAATATTTGTCACTTTGATTTTTATCTTTCTTCATATTTATTTTTAACAAATATTTATTTTATATATCATTTATTGTCAAGTTTGCTAACATACAGTGTACATAGCATGCTCTTGCCTTCAGTAGACTCTCATGATTCATCACTTACATACAACACCACCCAGTGCTCATCCCCACAAGAGCCCTCCTCAATGCCCATCACCCATTTTCCCCACCCCCCACCCCCATGAACCCTCAATTTGTTCTGGGTATTTAAGAGTCTCTTATGCTTTGCTTCCCTCTCCGCCTGTAATTTTTTTTTCCTTCTTCCCCCATGGTCTCCTGTTAAGTTTCTTAACTTCCACATATGAAACATGATATCTTTCTCTTATTTCAATTATTTTAATAAAGATTTTAATAAAAATTTTAATAAATTTTTTCACCTTCCTTTTCCATTAAGTCTTCATTTTAGTCTTAATTTCTGATATGAATTTTTGTCTTGTATTTATAATTCTTGCCTGAATTCCATTACCTGACTTCTGAGTTTTTCTAAATTTGATAGATCCTTATGGATTTTTCCTACATTGTATCATTTTCTTAATGACTTTTAACCAATTTTAAATATAATTTTGATCTATTTTGAGGGCATGTCTTTATGATGATTTCATTGTATTAAGGAAACGAAAAGCAGTCTATGAGCTGTCTTAGTACTATCATCAAGCCTTTGGTGTTTTAAGAACCTAGGCTGACAACCACATCATATACCTCTGTTTTAATCAATCTCATAAAGCTTCAACATCAAACAAAGCCACCTGTGACTATGACAAATCAAGAAAAAATAGCAAATAAATTCAAATTTCCATTATTATGTCTGAAAGCACTAACACACAGATACACACACTGTCTAAATAATACAAATGACCAAACATCCCCCCATCTTGACTATTGCTAAGTGGCTGCTACTTCTTTATCAATTATAGCTTTAGGTTTGCTTCAGTCTTCCTTCTTCTTGATAAGATTTATTAAGATACTCAATCACAAAATTATCCCTGTTTCCTGATATCACCCAATCCAGAATAAAACTTCATTTCAGTAAATCTTCCTCTAAAGCCACCTAACATGAACCCAACTTCTATGATAAGTCCTTTTTTTGGAATGGTCTCACTGAAACAGTCCACAGTCCACCATAGTGTGTGGTCTCCCTTACTATAATGAATAAACGCAACTTGTTCAACTACACGTGTATTCTTTCCTGGTGATGTTTGGTTTGAAGGTGTTATCACCAAGCATACTAATAATGTTCCATAATCCTCATTTTTAACAGGTATGAGATCTAACCTCAATGCTTTTCAGATATTTGAAGGTAAAATTAGTTCCATGGAACTTCTAGGAAGAAGCATAGTTTAGAATACCTTTTAAACTCTAAGTAGCTTCCTTGTCTATTGTTTTCTTGGAGTGTGAAAAAATATGATGGCTTGTTTTCTAAGGGTTCTTGTCCTGTTCCCAAGACTCATCCTTAGCTAGACTTTCTTCTTTCTCTCTTGGTAGCATTTCAGTCATTCTCAATTTTGTGTCCACTCCCAGTAATTTGAATTTGTGTGGGTGTTATCTTAGAAGGAGTCAAACTTGTTTATGAAAATTCATAGTTTATAACCCTTTCAGTATAACTTTGAATAGAAAGCAGATACTGGGCCTCCTAGTCTCATTCTTTCCCAGATCAAAAATTTTCAATATTCACCTTTCAATGTGAAATTTGCTGAAGGTGACTTCTATTCATATTTTGTTAAAACTTTGTTTTATCATTAATACATTTTCGGTTACACTGAGTGATTTGCCTTCATCTGTCAAGATAATTACATGAGTTTTTTCCCTTTTATCTTTCAATTTTATGAACAATAATGATAGGTTTTCAAGTGTCAATCTGTATTTGCATTCATAAATCTCCCTTGTTAGTGATATTTTATTATCTCATATATCACCAGATTCATTTAGTGATTTTTTTTTTCGTAAAACTTTTGCATCCATGTTTGAGAGAGATTTTTTTTTTTTAATTTCTCTGCCTCTAATGTCTTTGTCAAGATTTGTTACCTGATATATGCTGGATATATTAACTATTTTCAAATACAGAATTGTTCTTTTTACAAGTTTCTGAAAGAATGCAATATTCCTTTATGATTTGCAAAGATTAAATTCACTGTTTAAGTTACCTAAGCTTACACTATCCTTTACAAAAACTATACTCAATAGATGTTTCAAATATTATATTTATTTCTGCATACCTATTTACAAATTATGGTTTTCCAAAAAATTGATCAATTCATCTAAATTATCAGAATTATCATAAATGTTTTCATAATGCCTCATTATATCCTAATGTCTTAAAAACTATACTGAGTAAAATTTATATGAAGTATAACGTACCCTATCATTATACAGTATGATGACTTTTGACAAATGTCTATACTCCTTTAACCACCATTAGATTCAAAGTATAAAACTTCTCTATCACCCAATTTTATCTCTAAAAATCAATAGATTTTATTCCTGACCTTAAGCAATCCCTGATGTCTGCTGTTATAATGAATTAGAATTAACTTTCCTAGAACTTAAAATCTTGAATCAGTAATTAGTTTTGTGTCTGATTTCATTCAGCATGATTCTGAGATTTATCTGAGATGACACATTTTAACAAAAGTGTATAATATTCCATTAAATGGGTATGTTACAATGTGTGTATCCATTCACCCGATCATGGTTATTTGGATTTCTCCAGTTTGGGCCCCTAAATAAAGCTGCAGAAATCACTCATGTATAATACTTTACATAGATACTTATTTTCTTTCTCTTGCAGAAATAAATAGGAATACAGGTCCAAAAAAGGACATACAGTGATTTTATGCTTAACTTTATTAAAACTGCCAAGTGATCGTCTAAAGAGATTATGCAAATGTACATTTCCACTAGAAAATTATGAGAGCTCAGATTGCAGAACTTCTTAACACTTAATTATCTTCTTTAATTTTAGCAATTCTAGACTCTGTGTGATAATATTTTTTTGTGTGGGTTTATCAGAGGACTAAGAAGGTTGGCATCTGTTCATGTAATTATTGACCATCAATGTATCTTTTTTTTTCCCCTGAGCTGCATGTTAATTTATTTTGAAAATACATATTGTGCTGTCTTATTTTTAAATTGGGGTTGTTTATATAGTTTGGATATGTATCCTGTGTTACATATATGTACCACTAGTAATTTCTCCCAGTATGTCACTTACACTTTCATTTTCTTAACACAGACTTTGGAAAAAAGGACTTTCTTATTTAGATGAAGTCCAATTTATTGTTTTTTTCCTCCTATTTCTCTTATGGCTTTTTGTACCCCACTTAGAAATTTGTGCCTGGCAATAACCGCAAACTTACCTTTTTTCCTGTTTTTTTAGAAGTTGTATACTTTCAGTCTTTAACTTTAGCTCTACAATTTGATATAAGGAAGAAATGCTACCAATTATACAATCTCTTCCAAAGGATAAGATAAAAGGAAACACTGCTTAACACATCTAAAGAGATCAGAATCAATATAATTTTAAATCAAATATATGTCAATAAAATGCCATTTTTTCTTATTAAGTAACATTGGCAGCTTAAGTAAAAATTATAAACCATATATGGGTTGGTCTGTTTTTGGACAATCTTGTTTTCTCATTTACTCCTGTTCAGTCTTACAAGCGGTCATAAAGTTTGGGTTTTCAATGAATCCACTTTCAACTTTGCTGATTTTCCATGTCAATCAACTGCTTTCTATTACATTCATTTCTGTTCTTTATTATCTCCTATCTTTTCTTTCCTTTGGTTTGATGTTACTCAATTACCATGATATTGTCAATGTATCATTAGTGATAATTTTTCTTGTTCTCTAATATATGCATTGGGAGCTATGAAATGTCTTTTAAACTTTGCTCTGCCTGCACATTAAAAGTTTAATAAAATGTAACATTTTTCCATACATTTAAAGATATATTTTTATTATTTTTATTGTGCCTTATTTTTATGAGCCACTAATTAATTAGAAGTGTAATATCCTTTTACAAGTAGTTGGGAAATTTCCTAGTTTACTTTATGTTACTATTTTAATAACATTATAAACAGAAAATATTGATTGCTATGTATCCTTTGAAATTTATTAACATTTGATTTGTAATATCTTTGTTCACTTTTGATAAATTTTCCATGTGCACTTGTATATCAAAAATGTGCCCCTGTTGCATGTAAGTTAGTTTAATATACTTACATCAATTTTGGTGAGTGAACTCTCAGATCTACTAGAGCATTACTGATTATTTTTCTCTTCATTTTATTAGCTATTAACAGTAGCATATGAGTATCTGCCATTTAAATTTTGTATGTGCAGAGCGCCTGGGTGGCTCAGTCGTTAAGCATCTGACTTCAGCTCAGGTCATGATCTCAAAGTTTGAGTTCAAGCCTTGTGTGAGGTTCTCTACTGACAGCCCGGAGCCTAGAGCTTGCTTCAGATCCTGTGTCTCCCTCTTTCTCTGCCCCTCCCCTACTTGTGCTGTCTTCTCTCTCTAAAAAATAAATAAACATTAAAAAAAATGTATGCATGCACATGATATGTATATGATAAATATATGTATACATAATGTATTTGTATCTGGGGCTTACATATTTAATATCTATATTAACTTGTGCATATTACTTCTGAATTGTGATATGTTCCTGTTGAATTTCTTTCAATTACAAAATATTCCTCTGTCTTCTAGTAGTGCTTTGGCTACTATTACTATAGCTACAATATCTTTGTTTAGTGTTTACACCATATATCATAATTATTTTAACTTTTCTGTGTCCTTGTCTTTAACGTATTGCGATTGAAAAAAGCATCTAGCTGTGTTTTGTACTTTATCTTTGCATAAAGTCCAAGCATGTTTCTTAAAGTGTTTTCTGTTCAGACCATCCATTTTTTTTAAATATTCTTTTTTCATTCCTCAATTTTTTGGTTAATACTTAAATAAATTATTATTCCCTTACCAATGGTAATTTGTGAGTTATGAAATTTTTACAATTTAGTTTTTTTAAAGGTTACAAGACAATACCTTATTACAGTTTAATGAAGATTATTACTTTTTCCACTTTTCCAAGCATACTTAAATTCTAGCAAATCATCTAGCTTTTTATTTATTTTATTTTATTTTTTTGAAATCATCTAGCCTTTTAAGTAAGTTTTAAGGACTTTATATTGTGAACATTACCAGTCATTTCTATTACTGTTTTGGACCAGGCAGTAAAGATTTCATCTTCGTTTATTTGCCACATATTTATTCTCACATCATTTTTTGTTTCCATCTAAGATCAGTTTTTATGTTCCTATTTGGAATTATTTTCTTTCTATAAAAAAAAATGCCTTTAATAAAAGATCTGCTTTGGAGCACATTTTTGTACACAAAATATTTTAGTATTTGCTGAAAATCTCATTTTAATTTTGATGTATAAGATACTGTCTTTTGAAATAAAATTGTAGATGTTTATTTTCAGCACTTTAAAGGTGTCATTTTATTTGCTGTTGATTTTTCAAAAGTAATGTTTTTATTTGTTCTGTCTTGTCCTATTTGGCTGTTTGTAAGATTTTCTGGTTGTCTTTAGTTTTCAGTAGCTGAACTATAATCTTATGTTTTGTGAATTTATCTTGATCATTGCCTTTAACTCTGTGATTTGATTTCTTTAACCAGTTTCTGGCTATTTGGAGACACCTACCTCTTAGGTATTGTTCTTTCCTCATTTTTCTACTTTCTCTCTAGAACTCCATTTACACCTATTTAAGTCTTTGTTTTTCACCTTATTGTTACATATACTGAATTTCCTTGTTCTTTTTTTTTCTCTAGTTAGTCTCTAATTTATATGTCAACCCGTTTTCTTACTTAATAGTTTTGCCTTTTGTGGTGTGAATCTTCATTTAAATCCACTTAGAGGATTATAAATTCAGGTATTATATATTTTTTTTCATTTTAGAATTTCTTGTAACTGTTAAATTTCATACCCTGATGAAGTGTTTTTCATCATCTATTTTATTTACCTATTCCTTCCCCTAATTTTGTTAACATTTAATCTACATTATTTTAAAGATCTGGTCATCTAGTCTCATTAATTTTATCTCATGTGCCTATATTCCTATTTCCTGTTTTCTCTTGCTTTTCAATGTTGTGTTCTGCCTTTGACATGTTAGTCTTTTTTTTTTTTTTGATAGAATATTGCTGATTGTGAATTAAAATAAAAATATTCATCTGATGTTTTCTTCCTTTATGATATCTCTCCTTCCTGAGACAATAAAATAGTGGCTGATCATATTAATTAGGTAGAGATTTAATTCTGAGTTGGAGCTCAGTTGAGATTCAGGGTGCCTTTGGTTCATCTCTGGACTATTATTTTCAATTGAGATTTCATATTTTCTGGGACTTCTCCTCACAGGTTCTAAAGTCTAACACTTGGTTCTCAAAATTGCTGAAACTTGTGCTTTAACAGAATGTTCTGCTAGGTTATGTTAAACTAATTAAACAAGGAGACCATTAACCTGAGACAGCTCTACTGCCTGGATGAATAAGTAAACCAAAACCTAAACCTTTAACTGCTTCAAGGATATAAAATCAAAAGTTTTTTTTTTTATTATTATTGTTATCTTGTGTTTAATGTTTATTGTGTGTGTGTGTGTGTGTGTGTGTGTGTGTGTGTATGAGAGAGAGAGAGAGACTGTGCCACCCAGCCACAGTCAAAATAAATAAATAAATAAAAAGATTAAGGATAACCAATCACAAACAACCGACTAGGCTTTACGCTATAAACCAATGAAATCATTTCCTACCTTTGCTTCTGCACTTTCTCTGTTTAAGTCTTTCTCCTGGCTCCTGCAATCAGAACCCTCCTAACCACTTTCAGTTTGTAGCTGCCACACCCAAACAGATTTTTGCTCAAAGTCTAACATTTTTTAACGTTTCAGTTAATCTTTTAACAGTTCTTAGCTTCTTATCCTGCACAGTCACAAACATCCTCAGAATAAAAGTGCCAGTATTTGAGGTTCTCCCAAGTTTCCAAAAGCTTTGATGCCAAAAATTCCACAATATTATGCTCCAAAAGCTTTCTTTTTCTGAGGAGTCTTTCCCAGATGTGACGCCCGTTTCTTTAGCTTTTTACCTTTCCGGAAATTGAAAACTGTCACCAGTATGAAAACAGCTGCAAATGTAAATCCACTTTTCTCAGACTGCCTTTTCTCTGGAGTCTTGGCACATCCAGTTCTCATTTCTTCAAGTTTCCCCTGCCTTCATACATATGAGTTAGGTATTTTATCTCGATGTTTCTAGTTGTTCGCAGAAAAACCTAGTTTCTCTACTCTCCCTTCTCCAGTTTCAAAGTTTGAAATACATTTTCCACAAATAGTGAGATTAGAGTCTTAACACTAATTGAAGCATGATATCTATTTTATGAAGCCTATGGAAGGTTGGAGTCATTTACTACTTTCCTGAAAACGTAGAACCAAGATATTATATGTGTCCTCTTCCTTTTTATATATTATTTTAGAGTAAGCATAGTAGAATACAAAACTAACCCCTGCCTCCTCTTTACAGAATATTAACATTTAGAATAGAAAAATATGTTTCACCTCTCACATTTTAACATATAGAAAGGAGAATTAATTCCTATTAATGAATATGTGTCTGGTTTATAAAGTACACCTGTTTTCAGAATTAAAGAATGTATTATTTTTTTTTTTTCATTCTAAGAATGTCCCTTGGGATACTAGATTTATACATGCTTATGGAAAAAATCCCCTCTGGTCAATTTTTTAAGGCATAAAAAATTTATAGGTATTTATTCATTTATCAACTAAAAAGTATTAATGGTACACTACTAGCTATTGGACATACAGTGGTGAACCAAATAATCATAGTCTAGTTTATTTGAAGTTTGATAATTAAATAAAGATGGGGACAGGGGCATCCAGGTAACTCAGTCAGTTGAATGACTCTTGATTTCTGCTCAGGTCATGATCCCACAAATCGAGCCCCTGCTTAGGATTCTCTCTCTGTCTGTCTCTCTCCCTCTGCACCTCTCCCCTGCTAACACTTTCTATTTCTAAAATAATTTTTAAAAAAGTCAGGGACTTACTCTGAACAAAACAAGCTTGCAAATATAAACTAAAGATTATGCTAAGAACAATACAATAAAAGTACAGAAACCATGCTATGTGGGAAGGGGACTTAAGTGTATTTTAGTGATAGAGAAGACCTTGCTAAGAATATGACACATAACATGATGAAAAGAAGATGAGTAGGAGGTAATCATTTGCAAAATTTTTAGAAAAACATCATGGACAGGACACATAGCACAAGAAAACTTCCAAATAACAAACAAAATTTGGCATTTTAAAGGAACTCAAATATGGCCTGAATGACTGTAACTTAGAATGGAAGAACTGGCATAAGAAGAAATCAAACAGTCTCTAAAATATCTTACTAGAAGCCCATAAATTTGGAGACAGAGAATTCGTATGTAGAAAATTATTTGACGTAGATCTATTTTTTTAAATAAAAGCCTAAAAATATTCAGAGAATGTAGTGCTCTTCCAAACATACTCCACAAAATGGTCTCATAATTGCACCTTGAAGTATTTATAAAAAATAGAAAGGTAAATATTTTTTTAAGTCCTTGTACATTAAACTAGCAGGTGCCACATGTTTACAAGGTCTACCTTATAGTACAAATTGCTTGTTTTGGGTTGTATTTGATGAAATGCCACATAAAATGGTAACTTTTATAAGAATATAGTTGTTATGATTATGAAGATAATAGATAAAAATGTTTCCAGAAATTATGCTAAATTGTCATAAAATACTTATGGGTACAATTTAATTGGTGAAAGTGCACCTTTCTAAATCGGCATGACTCAAGGGAAATATCCTATGAACTTAGTGAAATAAAAACTGCAGGGCCATTATCTCAAAATTCTCCAGTAGCATTTTCTACATAAAAAGCATTTATTTTTCCTTTTAGGAAAGTATTTCACATTTTGTATTTTTGATAAAAAGCTTTAAAATTTCATCTATGAACGAGTTAATAATGTATTCATAAAACATTTTCCAAATGATATTTCCATTCACCTTGGTATATTCACTGTATCAAAGATTATAAAAAGGAGTAGCAATTTCTTTTCATATAGTAATTTACTTGTGCTCTGATGTTAAGAAAAAGTGAAGATTTCTTTTGAAATGAATCAAAAGTACTACTGCAGAGATGAGACATGGCGATAATGAAGTACATTTTAGCATGACTCATTTTTTAGATCTTCACATTATACAGTAGTAGAATATTATTTCTCATAGTACATATTCTTAATATCAGACTTCAGTAAATAAATATTTTAAAACTTTCATTCATATTTTTCATTTTTGCCCAATATGAGCAAAATCAGGAAAAGTAAATTATCACAAGGAAGCAAATGACATAAAACAACAATGGGGATATGAATATCCCAAACTGAAGCAATATTTAATTATGAAATGTCTGTGTTTTACTATTTATTCATGGATTAGAACTATTTACTCCTGGTTTAAACATACTTACAGACACACGTGCACATGATACATATATAATTTCTCTGCCTTAAATTACCTGGGATCTTTGTTTTGCTTTAGTTTATTGATATTTTTCTTCTGACGTATGAGATTATGAATATTCCAAAAAAAATGTAACCTTTAAAATTAAACATATGTGGTTTTAAAATTCTAACTCTGTCACTTGATAGTTTTCACTTCCAAATACTTCAAATATTTCATCTATATATTAAGAAAATGAAGATTTATCTCAGAGACTTATGAGCAGAAGCAAGATACAAAAACAATAATAATATTAGTTTGCACTTAAGTAATGAATGGCTATATAATCATAATTATTCTAATTGCTTATTTAATTAGTAAGGTAAATGTATTATTACTGTTTTATGGATAAACAAACTAAGAATTTGCCAAAGATGTCTTAGTTAATAAGGGACAAAGAAAGGCTTTCAAGTCCAATTTCTTAATAACACAAATTCACCTTTACTAAACCTAGAAGTACTGATGCATAGGCAAATCCTATAGGCTCAACAAGTAAGGAATGATGATTACAGATCAAAGATATTTGTGTACATGCAAGTATTTGTTTTGATGTCACACAGTTAGCTGAACATTTTCTTCCAGTCTTTAAATTGGTTGACCCAGTTACATACCCATTATGTCAGAGTTGATTATCTTTGGTAACTTTGGGTTCTTGGCCAATTATAAGCCTAAAATAAGCATAATTCTGGCTTTGTTTCTAGCAAGTTGCAAACTTCCTTTTTATGGTTTTTCTCTTATCTATTTAATTTTTATTTAAATATGATCAATATTCATTAATATATAAAATAGTCGATTAAATAACATACAAAAAATCCTTTTGACTCATACCTCTTTCCATTTGCAATATCTTCCTTCTTTCTCATTTATACAGTGAAAAAAGTTGTCTACATCCTAACTCTGATCCACCTGTAAATCTACTATAATACGCTTACTGGCTTCATTGTTTTCTGAAAAGATACTTATGTAAATAATGAACAAAATCCTATAGAGACAATTAACTTCGAGTTTTGCTTTTTTCCTTCACAGCATTTAAAACTATTCAGCTACATATGAGTAGACTTGACTGGGGGGAAAAAAAAAGAAACAGGAATATGGAAAGGAACATGGCCAACATCAGGAAATTACAAAAACTCTAGAGCACAGTGCATGATTAGTATGAAGTAATCATGGGTAAGCTGATCCAATTGATCACACCTTTAATTCCCATTCACATGGGCCTACTGAATATTTCACAGAAGAGCTATATAGGCACTTTGTCTAAACTAGTGGTTTCCAAGTCTGACAAATCACATCTAGATACTTAGCTGTAATAGCTTTTTAGCCTCTGCTGACCAGGAATGGATTTAGAATAAGTGTTGAACAAGACAATTAGCAGCATCAGCCAAAGGAAAAAAAAAATCAAGAAAGACACTTAATTATGTGGCAGAAGCATCTGGATGGATAAATAGAAGCACCATTAATTCTGATAAGGAAGACAAGAAATGTAATAGATTGAAGCACAAAGAAATGGTATTCATTTTGAATGTGTTAAAGACAGGATTCCTATAAGATTCTAAGTGGAAATTTTGACACATGGCATATAACATGACTTAGACAATTGGACATATGAATTTAGTTGTGAGAAACAGATACTGGCAAGAGAAACAAACTTCAGATATGTGAATAAAGGCTTTGCAGGGTACAATTCCATTGAGAAAGAGTTTATATGGAGATGGGAGTATATAATGGATATGAATGTTGATCCCGTATATACCTTGAGGAATTGCAGTTATAAAGGAGGAAAACCAGCATTATAAAATATGGTAAAAATTTAGCAAAAAGACTTGGTTTTTAATTGACAAGCTAATTGAAAAATTTATGTGTAAATGGAAAATACCAAGAATAACAAAAAAATTAAAAGTGAAGAACAAAGTTGGATTACTCACACTACCTGATCTCAAGTCTCACTAAAAGACAACCAGTAGCACAATGACACATTAATATAAAAAATTACATAGAGATTAGTGGGGGAAAAAAGAGAGTCAATACACAGACCTCCAAACATTTGGTTTTAAAGAAAGATGCAAAGGGAATAATACAAAGACAAAAGAAAACATTGCACACTAGTGGTGCTAGAAAACTGAATATCCATCCATAAGAAAAATGAAGTTCCACCCTTGCCTAACATCACATATAAAATGGAATCAGGATAACTCAGCCCTATTTGTGAATATTAAGTTTATACAACTTTTAGAACCAAACCTCGGAGAAATCTTGGTAAACTTGAGTTTGACAAAGATTTCTTAAATAGTACACATGAACCATATAGTATAAATAAAAAGATATGTATATATTCATAGAAATTTTAAAAGTTAGCTCTTTAAAACATACTCATTGAAAAATAAAAGTGCATGACCTAAAATATTAGAAAATATCATTGAAAAATAAAAGTGCATGACCTAAAATATTAGAAAATATTTGCTAACCAAATATCTGATAAAGATTTTATCAGAATGGACTTTAAAATGTTACAATAACAAGACAAACTACCTAATAAAATCAGAGAAAGTGTTAATTCCATACTTCACAAATGAAGATGTACAAATGAAAAGAATATCAATTCTAGTTGGTCACCAGAGTAATGAAAATAAAACCTCAAGGAAAGACTACTGCATAGCCACTCAATAGCTAACATTTATAAAGCTACCAACACAAGGCAATGGTGCAGAACATGCATTGCCTTGGGGCAGTTCTCATTCATTGTGGAGATGCAAAGTGGTAAAAAAAGGTTTGGAATGTAGTTTTGTAAGTTTCTTACAGAGTTAAGCATGAAGTTGCTATTGACCCAACAATTTCACTCTTAGATATTTACCCAAGAGAAATGAAAACATATGTTCACAGTAAAGAGTTGTTCTAGATTGTTCTCAGAAGCATTAGTTACAATTTCCAAAGAAGTGAAAACAGCAGAAAGTATATGGAAAATCTCTGTTCATCTTTCTCAAATTTGTTTTAAATCTAAAATTCCTCTAAAAATAGTCTTAAAAAAAGAATAAAATACTGAAGAAAAGATAATTTTTTTTTTATTATTAGGCTGGCTTCCCGTAATATTATTGAAAATGTAACTTAAAATATAACAACCTGAAAACACTAATCTAAAAGTTATTCTTATGATTTACTAGTAATAACAATGTATTCAAATTTGTCCATGAGATTTTCAATGTAATTCTCACCGGATATATGCTTTACTCACTCTACAATACAAATGAGGTGATGGGGATAGAGTTCTCTCCCCTTTTTTTAAGAATCCTAATTAGAATTATATAGTTCTGAGTAGGAAAACAACAATTAAAACCCAAGAATATTTAAGAGTTAGGCAACATCAACATCATGATTTGGCAAGTGGATGAACTTATTCGTTTTCATTGTATTTTAAAGGTGAAAGGTCTTTATTTGTATAATTTCAAATTATCTTGACAACAGTTATTATAAAATATTATAAAAATGATTATAAATATATAAATATTATAAAATATCCAACATATTGAATTTTCCAGGTTAAAAGTCAAATCTTAAAAAAGTAAAAAAAAGTAAGGGTGCCTAGGTGGCTCAGTCGATTAAGCGTCTGACTTTGTCTCAGGTCATGCTCTCACAGTTCGTGAGTTTGAGCCCAGAGTTGGGCTCTGTGCGGACAGCTGGGAGCCTGGAGCCTCTTTTGGGATTCTGTGTGTGTCTCTCTCTCTGCCCACCCCCCCACCCCCGCTCATGCTCTGTCTCTCAAAAATAATAAATAAACATCAAGAAAAAAGGTAAGAAGAGGTTGTTTTGGAACTTGTAGTCACCTGTGAAAATGTGAAATGACATTTGGGTCAATAGGCATCTTGCTGCTCTTCTGAGATACTTAACAGAAATCCTTTCTCGTTTCCATACATTTTAAAATGCTCTGATTTAATGGGGTGAGGGGTGAGAAATCATGACATGTAGAAACAAAATAAAACTAACAATGTGTTTGGAAAAGAAGTGGAAATAATACAAATGTCCACTGACTGGTGAAATAAACTAACGTATTAACAAATAATGGAATACTAAACAATTATAAAAAGGAATTACTGATATAAGCAGTAGCATTACTGAATCACAATAGCATAATGCTTTTTTAAAAAATCCAAATACAAAATATGGCATACTATAAGAGTCTATTTATAAGAATATCACTAGTCATCAGGTAATGAAGATCAGAACTATAGTGAGATATCACTTCACACTTATTAGATAGCTATTATTAAAAAATAAAAGATAACAAGTATTGGCAAGGATCTGAAGAAATCCTAACTCTTTATACTATTGATGGGAATGTTAAACGGTATAGCTACTATGGACAACTGTACAGAGGTTCCTCAAAAAAATGAAAAATAGAAATACCATATGACCCAGCAATTTCATTTTCGGTATATATCCAAAAGGATGTGAAGTTGGGCTCTTCAAAAGGTATCTGCACTCTGATTTTTATTGCAGCATTATTCACAATAGCCAAGATATGGAAACAATCCAAGTGTTGATCAATAGATTGATAGATAATGTGCTATTTACATATAATGGAATATTATTCAGCATTAAACAAGAAGGCAATATTGCTGTTTGTTATAACATGGATGAACATGGAGGGCTTATGCCATGTGAAATAAGTCAGACACAGAAAGACAAATACTCTTTGACCTCACTTACCTGCAGAATCTAAAATAGCCAAATTCATAGAAGCAGTGAATAAAAGGATGGTTTCTAGAGCTTAGGGAGAGCAAAATGGAGAGAAGCGGTGGTTAAAGGGTACAAAGTTTCAATTATGTATGACAAATAACTTCTGGAAATTTACCACACAGAATAGTGCTCATGGCTAACAATATGTATTTTACACTTAAACTTTATGAAGAGAGTAGATCTTTAAGTGTTCTTACTATTACTACTACTACTACTACTACTAAAAATAATAGTAACAGAAGTAGGAGGAAGCTTTGGGGGATGACTGATACGTTTATAGCTTTGATGGTTTCACATATATATACTTACCACCAAACTCACTGAGTTGTAAACATTAAATATTAAATATGAATAGGTTTTAATATGTCAATTATACCTCAATGAAGTGGTTAAAAAAAAAGAAATGACATAAGATGCAAAGTACAGTAACAAAAAGCAAATCAGTATTTGCCATGGGTCATGTAGCAAGAGGAAGGGCTGACTGCAAAGAGGCAAAAGAGAAATTTGGGAGTTCGTGGAAATTAGCTATGTAATGATTATGTTGTGGTTATATGACAATACTTCTGTCAAAACTCCTCAAATTGTATACATAATATCTGACAAGAAATAAATGTCAAGATTGGGGAAAACATTAATGGCAAGATACTGAAAAATATATAGCATCAATTGGGAAAATAAACTCTTTTAACAAAGAGACATGTGAACTTAATCCTAATGAATTAGTGCTTTGTTTAGGGTAGTAAAATGATTTTGGGTTAGTTACAGAAATAACATCCATATAAAATATGTTCTCTGGATCATTCATAGGTAATTTTTGCATGAAAGAAGACAATAATCCAGAAAGGACAACAAGATAACATTGAGGAGGTTAATTTTATAAAATTCATGACCAATTCCATAAAGCAGATTTTTACATTTCATGATAACAAATTTTATCTCCAATAACTACTGAATGTCACTTGTGAAACTAATAATCACTGTGTATTTGAAGCCTTGAATGGAGAATTTTTAACTTTTAAAAACCTTCCAAAAAGGATTTTGAACATTTCTGTTAACCTCTATTGTAAACAGTATTTAAAAAGTTACACCATCTGTTTAGAAGTTAATCTAAAACCTTGAGATCAAAAGAATCTGGAATTCTGAATTTTTTGATCTGAGAAAGTTAGTATATGAATTTATACCTATTATGGAACTCTCCCCACAGAATCTGGGAGAGCTACCCATAATTAAAATTTCTGGTTTTTCTGTAGCAAAGTTTAAAAATATGCACCTTAAGTGAATAAATAAAGATGACAAGTGGTCTCTTCTCAGAAGAGATTATGTTTGTCACCAAATAAACTATGAAAAAAATGTATAATTTTTCAGAGCTTTTTTGTATTTCTGAAGTTTGGACAAGGAAACATGGAACAGCAGAAGACAAATTTATCTGTATTCCAAGAACAGATTTTATTTTACTTTACATTATGTTGAATTATCATGACCTGTATGTAGAGGGATTTCATGATCAAGTGATGTGATTATAATTTTATATGTAAATCAGAAAACATATTCCAAGTGGAAAATCAATCTGAGAGTATGTGGCCTAAAAAATGTATCATATGTGATCACTTCTTCATTGTGTGTGTCTTATAGTGCTTTCTTTTTTCACTATTTAATGTTGGAAAATATTTGCCTTGAAAATTTTCCTCTGCCCGTTTACAGCCTATTTCATGAAGAAATACCTCTAATATCAAAAGCTTTATGAGGTGATTTTTAACCATAATACATCAGTCACCTTTGCAATATTCTGTGTCTTAATTGAGTAGCCATTCAGTTCACTCCCTGAATGCTAGTGTAAAAACGGGGAACCAGTTAATCAGAATATACTGTTTTAAAGGTCACCAAGCATTTTTTAATAAATTACTGTATACAATTTTAAAAATACAAAAAAAAAAAAAAAAAAAGAAAGAAAATTCTAATACCTGTCTTGCTTCGATATAAGAACAAGAAGGGGGCCTGAGTGGCTCAGTCAACAGAGTCTGACTCTTGGTTTCAGCTCAGGCCAAGATCTCAAGGTTCAGGTTCATGGGTTCGAGCCCTGCCTCCAGCTCTGTACCAGCAGATTCTGCTTGGGATTGTCTCTCTCTGTCTCTGTCTCTGTCTCTGTCTCTCTCTCTCTGCCCCATCCCCACAGCACATGTGCATGCTAGCCCTCTCTCAAAAATAAATAAATAAACATTTAAAAATAACAAGGAAACATATATAACAGTAGTTCAATTGTATGTTTGTATTTCTGTGTATATGGCTTAAATGCCCAAAACTGAATATAAATATATATGCAAAGCTACAGCAATGATCAATCCAATACAATGTAAAATATTTTCAACATTTAAAGTAATTATTTTAAACACATGAAATAGATTAAAAAATTGAGTAATGTCAATTCATACTATGTCATATATTTCTCCTCATTTGCTGAAAAACTGTCTATTTATGAGAAAAAGAATCCTACACTACTGATGATTTTCCACTTAAAAATATATGTGAGAATGAAAAAGCCAAACTAGTAAAATTCTAAGACTATAGCTCTCACTAATATGAAATATGGAATACAGCTAATGATAAATACTTACAATATAGTATCACACATTGTACCTAGTATATGTTTGTATTTGCAATGCACTTTCAAGATTGCATTACACTGTTTGGGGGGAAACTGTGAGTTTCGGTGATTTGGAAAGCTCTGAAAGTTTCCTGAAAAGTGTATGTGGGAAGGGGAAATGTACTTGAGGGAAAGAGGAGAATGAAACCATATATATATCTAATATAAGCATGGCAGAAAAAATCAACTTTCTGTAAACTAGCTAATTATTGACAGATTCTAGTACTAGAAAAAAAGTAGCTTCCAAATATATGAAATATAAATTTCACAGGCTTTTTTTTCATAATAATCTACACTGTCTATATTATTAATGTCCCATTAAGTACATGTTAATTTATTGGTTATTTGATATGTCAGGTTTTCCACACCTATGTTCATACTGAATCCAGGTTACAACCAAGAAAATAAAATATATCACAAAGGGAAAAATTTTAGCAGTAGTGTATGTTTTAAGAAAAATATCATGTAATTGTAATGATCTCTTTGTTATCATTGTGCTATATAAGGAATGTGCATGCTTTGCATATTTAAATTACACCAACATTTCATTTGTTTACAAGGGGTTATTTGAATGTTTATGCATTCATTATATATCCATTATTTTCCTTCAGGAGTTTAAAGTGTAATAAAACCGTCACAGAATTTTCAGTTTAAATGAATAAGTAAGTGGATTCTTGGGTTCTTTTTCATTCTATAAATAAGTTAAGAGCATTATAAATTTTAAAATTTCTGTTCACCACAAAACAAATTGAAGTGATTGTAACCCTAATTTGATGAGATTCTCAAGTTTGCTACATCAAACTCATTGAGATCTATCTCTGAACTATATGTCCATAATCTGTTTTACATAAAAGAAAAAAATAAATAAGCAAATTAACCCCTACTTCTTTTCTTTCTGTTAAAATGGCAATTGCATAATTAAGATGTGAGAAATTAAAGTGAATTAAATACTTTCATCTCTTCTTAACATGTTAAATATATCCAAACATAATCAACTGAGAAGCACTTTTGAAATGGGAGAGTAAAATCTTCTGAAACTCTGATGTTCCACAAAAGCAAGAAAACAGGGAAAATTTGTAAAAATTAAGTTATTCAGAAATCTGCACATTTACCAACGTTTGCAACAATCCAAGAATGATTCAACTGCAACAAGCTGCTGATTCTCAAACCAGAGAGCTTATAACATGCTTTATCTCCTATGTACCCTGTCTCCAAGCATACAGTAGTTTATAACCAGCAGCTTAGCAAACACTGGAGTAGAGATGATGGTTTGGAGCTCCCCAAAAACTCCATCTCCAGAGTATCGCCACTTTCAACTTGTCTTGAAACTTTCTGGAAAAACCCCACTCACTAGGCTTGTCATTATTTGATCTCAGAGTTACCTTTAATGGGAAAGATCTAGCCTCAGAGCATTTATCAAAAGCAGTAAGTGGCAGGTGTTTATCACTGCAGCTACCAGAGAAAGCGATACCAATTGGAGAAAACAAAAGTTGAGAAATGAGATATCAAAAAAGTCTGAAAAAGCTCTAACATACTCTTAAGAGTCTAGAAGAGTTACTATTGATATTCTATCAATAGAAAGGTAATTTTTTATCATCCTTGCAAGTACAAAGAAACTCAAGATATTTTGACTTTAATGTTCTAATTGACTGAGTAATGATATAATTATACAAAGGCTTAGTAATAACGGAACTTAAATACTCAATAATCAAATGAAATTTACTTAGAAATACTACTAAATGAAATAAAAATCACCTAATCAGAGATAGAGGAAGTTATTCATTGGTATTATTTCAACCTTCATTAGTCTCCCTGACTGGGTGGTATTTAAGATCATTCTTTAACATTAAACAATCCGGAAACTCCTAGAAGAAAACACAGGGAAAAAAGTTCCATGACATTGGCCTTGTTACTGATTTTGTGGATATGACACCAAAGGACAGGCAAGAAATGTAAAATAGAAAAGTGGGACCACAGCAAATGAAAAACTTCCGATAGCCAAGAAACAGTAAATGAAATGAAATAGCAACCTATGGGATGGAAGAAAATACTTGTAAACCATATATTTGATAAGAGGTTACTATCTAAAATATGCAAAGAATTCCAACTCCAAAATAATTTAAAAAATAATATACCAGTTAAAAAATGAGCAGAGTACTTGAATAGAGTCTCTCCAAAGATGCACAAATGGTCAAACAGGTACATGAAAAGATAGTCAACATCATTAACCATCAGGGAAATCAGAGAAATGCGTTAAGATGACTATTTAAAAAAAAGAAAGAGGTAAGTGTTGGCAAGGATGTGGAGAAATTAGAACCCTTGTACACTGTTGCTGGGAATGGTAAATGGTGCAGTTATTATGAAAAACAATATGAAAGTTCCTGAAAAAACTGAAAAACAGAAACACCATATAATCTAGCCATACCACTTCTGGGTATTTATCCATGGAAATTTGAATTAGGACCTTAAGAAGATATGTGTACTCCCATATTAATCACAGCATTATCCCACAATAGTCAAGATATGGAAACAACCCAACTATCTATCAACAGATAAATGGAAAAAGAAAAGGTGATATATATATGAAACATTATTTATATAATAAATGTATGGTATTATAATTTACTGTGTATTATACTTTATATGTTATTATATATTATGTATTAAGTTATATACAATATCTAAAATTATTATAATAATATGGGATATTATTTAGCCTGAAAAAAGAAGGAAGTAAAGTCATTTGTAACAATATGGTTGAATTTGAAGAGCATTATACTAAGTGAAATAAGTCAGACCCAGAATGACAAATATTTCATGATTTCAATTACACAATATGCAAA
The DNA here is from genome assembly GCF_027475565.1 of Acinonyx jubatus. Taxonomy (NCBI): domain Eukaryota; kingdom Metazoa; phylum Chordata; class Mammalia; order Carnivora; family Felidae; genus Acinonyx; species Acinonyx jubatus. Next base: position 90,096,252 of record NC_069386.1, read on the forward strand.
ATCCAAAGTAGTAAAAATTAATAAAGAATAGAATGATGGTTTCCAGGGATTGGGAAAAGGGGAAAATGGGCTGATGTTGATCAAAGTGTACAAAGTTTCAGTTACACAGAAGAATAAATTCTTGAGATCTCATGTATGGCATTGGCGCCTACATCTAACAACATTGTATTATATACTTGACATAGGCTGAGAGGGTAGATTTAAAATTAAGTCTTATTACCACAAAATAAAGAAAGAAAAAGAAAACAGAAACTATCTGGATGAGGTGGATATATTAATTAGCTTGATTATGTGGTCACTTCCCAGTACATATACATATCAAAGCATCAAGTGGTATAATATTTAATATTTTAAATTTTACCATTTGGTTGACAAGTTTACAGATCACTCTCTGGGTGAGACATTTTAAATGCTTGAAGACTCATTAATATATTATTTTTATTATGCTTCATTATCTTTAAATATATAATTAGAAATACTATAGAAAGTTAAATGTTATATTTAATAGAGTTTTCAAATATTAGAGAAGTTATCACACCACTACAGATAACCTACCTTTTCTAATATAAAATTCAGGAAGTCAAATCTCAAATATGAAATTTTAACTGGTTTAACTTTCAGAAGTTTTAAGTGTATCATTTAGCATCCCCTAATAATGAATTAATAAATTATTGTGTGATAGATAATAGTTTCATTTTTTATAAAAGTAAATAAGTTTAAGTTACTTGTTTAATTAGGTTAAAAGAGAAAAAAATGTACAAAGTTAATTTACTTAAGCAACAAATGAATGGAATTTACAATTGCTTTTATAGGATTTTAAGATTGTGAAAAAAGAAAAAAATTCATACCAAATTCATTCTCAGCATGTATAGAAAAAATAAAATACTATATTTTAGAGCTAAAAGTTTGATGATTTGGGATAGATAAGGAAATCAAATAATGACAATCACTGAATTCAAAGGTGTACATCACCAAAACCAAAGCAAAGACAACATGTTGATGAACGCAGCAGTGTTTTTATGTCTATACCATAAAGAACCACTTTATGTTATCTTTTTTTTAAGTAATCTCTCCACCCAATGTGGGGTTCAAACACAGGACCCCGAGATCAAGAGAGTCATGCTCCAATGACTGAGCTAGGCAGGCAAATCTGTTATTTATCTTAATCAAACCTCTGCTTATAAAAGGCTTTCCTGTAAATTGAATCTTTTTGAAGAAAAGAAAAAACAGATTTCTTTCTAAATGTAACCCAAGTACTGAACTCAAAATTCCCAAACTGAATGTATACACAATTTAATCATTTCATTTTTACTGTTTAATAAAAGTGGAAATAAGTTATGCACTATAACTCACATTAGTGTCTTAGTGTATTGTACATCGTCCCATTATAAATAAAAAAACTTGCATTAAATTTTCTAGAGAAGTTGTTTAAATTATTAATCAGAAAAACCACTAAATTTGCTTTTTGCTTTCTATTATATTAGTAGACTCTATATACTATTTCTGCACAATATATTACATTCATACAGCCATTTGATGAAATATGAATATTTCATAGTAGTTTCATATTATTTTCAAAAGCAATGATGCTGAAGAGCATTTTAGTGATTCAATTTCATCTTATTTTTAAAACCCTATAAAGATGCACATTAATAAAAAACCCATTAAAAGATAAAACAAAAGACTACCATATTTAATATTCCCTTTAAACAAGAAAAGGGTCTCTATTATCAAATCAATTTAATAGGTTTTTAGACCATCTGCCCAATGTAATAAGATATTAAACAACTCCTGGGGAACCTGGGTGGCTCGGTCGGTTAAACATCTGACTTTGGCTCAGGTCATGATCTCACCGCTTGTGAGTTCGAGCCCTGCCTCCAGCTCTGCTGACAGCTCAAAGCCTGGAAGCTGCTTTGGATTCTGTGTCTTCCTCTCTCTCTGTCCCTCCCTCCCCCACTCACACTCTGTTGCTCTCTCAAAAATAAATAATCATTAAAATAAATTTTTTAAAATTTTTTTTCAACGTTTATTTATTTTTTGGGGGACAGAGAGAGACAGAGCATGAATGGGGGAGGGGCAGAGAGAGAGGGAGACACAGAATCGGAAACAGGCTCCAGGCTCTGAGCCATCAGCCCAGAGCCTGACGCGGGGCTCGAACTCACGGACCCTGAGATCGTGACCTGGCTGAAGTCGGACGCTCAACCGACTGCGCCACCCAGGCGCCCCAAATAAATTTTAAACAACTACTGAAGCAACATTTGTTTAAGTGTATATAAACAGTTGACAAAATATTTGGGTAAAATGTATATATAGAGATGATATGTTTATATATACATAGAAATTTACTGGCCCTGGTTTATTGAAAAAAAGTACAGATATAAACACATATATGTATGTATATATCTATTTCTGCCTTTATATATATATGAAAATTTATAATTAAACTTATTAAATTATTAAAAAGGGCAAACCTCTCTATCTACTGCTTTTACTCCATATGTCAAAAAGCAAAGATATCTCATTTAAAGGTACAGTTATTACTGTGATAAGTTAGAACTTAACTTAAAATCCAGATTCAAGCTGAAAGCCCAACCAACGTTAAACTTTTAATAAGGTGTCATCAATTTACCACTAGATTAGTATTTTGACAGAAGAGCAAAAATGCTAAAAGCATGTCCGTCAGATTGCCTAATTATTGACACAGTAAGGAAAAACTGTCCTTCTCATAGGTATACTGAATACACTAGAAGCACACTCTTACCTGCTTCTGAGTTGGTAGCTTACTATGTAGGCAAAGGAAACACTGGTGTGAAACGGAAGCACGGAAAGAGGTCAGGAGCCACAGTGGATAAAACGTGCGCAATGACGCCATGTCCCAGCGCTGGGGGTGCTGACTGTAATAAGGCAGGAGAAACTTTAGGAGTCCTGCCTGCCCCCTGGCGTCCGGGCCGCTGGTCCTCAAGGCCTCATCGGAGTTCAGTGAAGGTCACCGCAGCCTGCACGCCAGGGCCAGTGACTGGCCCTCCACGTGCCACGAGGGCTCTTGGAGGAATTGCAGCCCTGGGCAGCTGCGCGGCTGCGGCAGCGTGTGGTGACGTCGCAGCCACTGAGGACTGCGCGTGCTCACGTCCTTCCGGCGGGCTGAAGGCAGCAGAGCCCTCAGGTGGAGGCCTGCACCGGGCCCCATCCCCCACAGCCGCTCCACAGAGCCGCATTGGGCGCTCCCATATCCATGTACCTGGACGTCCTGTTCCCTGGATGAGAAGAGGTCGTGTTCCGGAAACACCAGACCATCTCAGAGAGAAGAGGGAGGAACCAGACACTGGTTTCATCCGCTTCTTGAGGTAAATTTATTCGCTTCGGGGAAGGAAGGCTTCGGTTGATCCAAGATTTGTGCACAGCAACTGCATTTTGGGAAACTATTTTAAATAGATTATTTTTATTTTTTTTATTAAAAATTTTTTTTAATGTTTTTATTTTATTTTTGAGACAGAGATAGAGCATGAGCGAGGGAGGGGCAGAGAGAGAGAGAGAGAGAGAGAGAGAGAAAAAATCCGGAGCAGACTCCAGGCTCTGAGCTGTAACCACAGAGCCCCTCGTGGGGCTCCAGCTCGCCAACGGGGAGATCATTACTTGAGCTGAAATCAGATACGCAACCGACTGATCCGCCCAGGCTCCCCTAAAGAAATTATTTTTAAATGGACAAGTATTTATGTGAAAAGGCATTAACACGGTACATTACATTGGAATGCTTCCATAAATACCGAATATTCAAATATAGTGCTGTTACTGCCGTTGTGTGTCTTACAATATCACACCTGTGAACTGTCATTAATACAATGGAACTATATGCAATTAAAAATATTTACATGGAGGGGCGCCTGAGTGGTTCAGTCACTTGAGCCTCCGACTTTGGCTCAGGTTATAACCTCACGGTTGATGAGTTAGAACCCCTCGTCTTGGGCTCTGTGCTGACAGCTCAGAGCCTAGAACCTGCTTCGGATTCTGTGTCCCCGTCTCTCTGCCCCTCCCTGCTCATGCTCTGTCTATGTCTCAAAAATAAATAAACATTAAAAAACATTTACATGGAACTTTTAATGCCATCAGAATATTCTAATTAAATAGCGTTTGTTGGGAAAATTGGAATAAGAATTTGTAATTACAATGAGACATCAAAATTATGGCACATATTTATAGAAATGAATATGTGATTAAATATATTACATATTCTCCATTTTATTTCCAGTTATCAAAAAAGTTAATAAATTCTTACTAGTTTAGGATACTCCAGTACACTGAGAACATTTTATTGCTCAAATGACTACAAAACGTGCATTGGAACTTGTGTAAGGAATGTTAACATTTAAATTGATCTCCACACAAATGAAATCAATACATTTTTAACAAATAATAAAGCAAAATATGTTAAAACAATTTAGAGTGACAGATGAAAAAATATTGTCTATCACATATTCCAATTGAATTTTCAATGGCTTCATTTTATAAATCCATTTTATATATTAAATATCTAAACTATATAATTTTTGTCTTACATTCATGTTGTCACTTCAACAATTCAATGTTGAGTAGTTAAAGATATACACACATGCACACACATATTTAAGTTTTGAGAGAAACACTAAACTATTTCTTCATTTGTTTATGACAGTGCCTTCTTAGAAACAAATAAAGCACCATTTCCATTTCTTTCTGTTCTGAACAGGTGAAAATGACAGCAAAATCAATAAAAAGAATTGTAAGGTCAGGATAAAGAACATTCTCAGTTCAGATCTTAATTTCAGGAACAATTTGCCATGACATCTGTGTAGTCTCTTCATGAAAGTTTAGCAGATCTGACAGCTAATTAATTATAAAGCAAGATTAGCGACTGGACAGAAGTACTGGCAGAAGAGAATTCATCTTTTGTGTCAACATGTTTCAGTATATTCATTTTCGTAGGCCTGAAACACATACCCCTAGTAAATCATTGTTTATCTTTAAGCTCAAAAAGGAAATCAAACATGACATGAACAATTACCAAGGTATTCTTAGAAAAATGCATTTTCAAAAAGAAAAAAGGAAACAAATTATAATCATGTGACATCTGAGATTTCCCTGTGTTTTTTGTTTAAATTATATGCAACACGTAAAATTACTTTATTTTAAAATTATAACAGATAGAAATATAAAACCACCAATAGAAACAAAGTGCATATAAAAGATCAAAAATTAAGCATAGATACAAAAATTATAGCTTATAATTTAACAATACAAAGTCCAAGGTAACAATATTATTATAATAAGTTCAAAAGGGAAAATTTGCTGGTAAGAAATTAATAATTTCCATTTTTAGTAATTTATAAATGTGTATTGAGCTAATCGAAATCCTGTTTTTATACATCAATGAATAAAATAAAATAAGCCAAATAAAAACTTGTTACACCCCCCCCCCCCCACCAATGAAGTGTTTCAACATTATATTCTGTTAAAAATAAATGCAGAGACTTCTGGTTTCCCTTTCAGTATGTAAGAAACTTGGAAGTTGCCACTCTGTCCTAACTACTAGTGAAAACCTATACACACTGAAAAATCAAGACTTCTTAGATCTGGAAGTGAAGTCAGGCCATAGAATAAACAGCTGCCTCCAAAACTGAAGAGACAAACAAAATGTCACAACTTAACTGCAGCAGAAACCCACTAGAAGAAATGTTAGTAGGAACCAGTGCTAAACTAGAAATATTTGATCTTTAATTAATTGTGAGAAACTCAAGGTGGACAATCCTAAGAGTCAAAAATTCCTAGAGGACCCAGTCATAGCAGGAATCATGCTTTTGTGAGTTTAAACATCCAGAGCTCAACCAGATTATAGAGTAAGTATCGGAAAAATATTCTTAGGCATTCATGCTTCCATGGTGGGAGGGAGAAAAGGAACCATTTTGAATATGCGAGAACACTGTGTTCTTAATAAGGTCTGTACTCAGAAGAAACCGTTTATCCAGAGTCTAACCTAATGTGGTTTAATTAGAATCTAACTAACCTGGGTAAATGTAAAGACCCAACCTTCAATGGCTCTAGCCTTTCATGTAGAAAAAGAAAATACCCAACTCCAGTCCACTTTGGCCATCTGGTCCCACCCAAGTAGGTAGGGTCTAAGAAGCCCTTGTGAAGTTCATAATATGAAGGCACAGTCTCATTAAAAGGTGGAGACCTAATCGTAGGACTATAGAACACTTCATATGCCCAAATATCTTACTACCACATTACTAACAACCTATTTACAGCAATTCTTTTTACCTAGTACATCACATCTAGCTATCCAGTAAAATAGCCAACACTTACTAAAAGTCAGAAAACACTTGGAAGAGACAGAGCAAGCATCAGAATGAGGCTAAGATGTGGCAGGGATGCTGGTGTTTTCAGACAGGAATTTAAAACACCAATTCTTAATATACTAAGAACTCTGATAAGGTAGACAGCATGAAAGAACATATGGGCCAAAATAGAGAGTGTAAATTCTAAGAGAAAATAAAAAAGAATTACTAGATATCAAAAGCACTGTAACAAAAAAGCTTCCTAACTTACTAGGAGGGCTAAATGGACAGGCTGAAGGAAAAATCTTTGTACTCAGGATTATCTAAATTTAAACTGTGAAAAGTGGAAAGCAAAGAAAAAAGACACCAGTGGGGGGTGGGGGAATCTAGAATGGTGTATCAAGAACAGAGAGACAGCTACAAAGGGTGTAACATATGTGTAATGGCAATACCAGAGGAGAAGGAAGAGTGAAAAGAACAGAAGTATTTGAAGCAATAATGACTTAGAATTCCTTACATTAATGTCAGACACAAAGCCATAGATCCAGGAAGCTCAAGAACATGATCAAGATAAATGCCCCCTCGAAATGTGAATAAGCCTGTATCTTTTTAAAAAGTGTTAGGCTAAGTGAAATAAGTCATACAGAGAAAGACAGATACCATATGTTTTCACTCTTATGTGGATCCTGAGAAACTTAACAGAAGGCCAAGGGGGAGGGGAAGGAAAGAAAAAAAAAAAAAAAAAAGGTTAGAGAGGGAGGGAGCCAAAACATAAGAGACTCTTAAAAACTGAGAACAAACTGAGGGTTGATGGGGGGGGGGGGTGATGGGTATTGAGGAGGGCACTTGTTGGGATGAGCACTGGGTGTTGTTTGGAAACCAATTTGACAATAAATTTTATATTAAAAAAATGTTTAATCTATTGATAACTTTCCAAAACAAAAAGCACCAGGCCAAGATGGGTTCACTGAGGATTCTACCAAATGAGCCAAAAAGAAATTGTACCAATTAGTTATAGTCTACTTAAGAAGTAGAACCAGAAGGAATGTTTCCTAACTCATTCTATGAGGCCAGCATTACCAGAATATTAAAACGAGACAAAGACATTACAAGAAAAGAAACTACACACCAGTATGGTTCATGAACACAGATGTAAAAATCTTCATCAAAATAAAAATAAAATCCAAAAATGTATAAAGAATCATTTCCCATGATCAAATGGTATTTATCACACATATGCAAGGCTTCTCGAAACTCTAATGGTAATGCATCATATCAATAGGATAAAGAAGAAAAATCATGTGATCATATCAATAAATGAAAAAAAAAGCATTTGTCAAAATCCAATACCCATCCATGATAAACTCTCAGCAAACTAGGAATAGAGGGGAGGCCTTCACCTTGATAAAGAATATTTACAATAAACCTACAAGAACAAGGCAAAGATGTCCTTTCTCACATTCTTTTACAACATCATATGAGAAGTCTTCTCTAATTCAGTAAGAAAAGAAAAAGAATACGAAATATACAGATGAGAAGGAAGAAATAATACTGCTGTTTTCAGAATAGCATAATTGTCTAAATAGAAAATCTGAAATAATCCACACACACACACACAAACTCTCTTAGAACTAATGTCATTATAGTAAGGATGGAATATATAAAGTTGATATACAAAAGTCAATATACCAGCAAGGAACAAGTAGAATTTGAAATTAAAAAACACAAAACCATTTACATGAGCAACCCCCCAAAAATGAAATAATTGGGTAAAAACTTAAACCTAATAAAATATATGAAAGATCTATATGAAGTAAACTGATTAAATAGCTAAATGAAGAGATATTCCATGTTCATAGAAAGGAAGACTCACTATTGTGATGTGTCAGTCCTTTGCACTCTGATCTATAAATTCAGTGTCATACCAATAAAAATCTCAGCTAGTTATTTTGCATATAGATACTAATACATAGTAACAGGTTATATGGAGAAAAAAAATCCAACAAGTAAAAATAAAAATGAAATTTGTATGGAGAAACAAAAGACTGATAAAACAGCCATTTTGATATTTTAATATTTGTTTTAAATTCACTGGTGGTTACCATCTTATTTCTATCAAACATAAAATTATATATTTTTATATGTTAATTTTTTTTATTTTCCTAGTTTTATTGAGATACAATTGACATACAATAGTGTATTTAAGGTGTACAACATGATATATACATTAGCTGTATATATACAGAAATAATTACCGTAATAAATTTAGTTATCATCCATTACCTTATATAGTTACAATATCATTTCTATAAATAAAATTAAATTACTTGGGGTGCCTGGGTGGCTGTCAGTTAAGTCTCTGACTCTTTTTTAAAATTTTTTATTTATTTTTGAGAGAGAGAGAGAGGGTGAGTGGGGAAAGGGCAGAGAAAGGAGACACAGAATCTGAAGCAGGCTCCAAGCTCTGAGCTGACAGCACAAAGCCTGATGCGGGGCTTGAACCCACAAGCCATGAGATCATGACCTGAGCTGAAGTCTATGCTTAACCGACTGAGCCACCCAGGTGCCCCAAGTGTCTGACTCTTGATTTTGGCTCAGTTCATGATTTCATGGTTTGTGAGATCAAGCCCCACATTGGGCTCTGTGCTGACCCCACAGAGCCTTCTTGGGATTCTCTCTCTCCCCCCTCTCTCTGCCCCTCCCCCACTCATGCTCTCTTTCAAAATAAACATTAAAAAAATAAGTTCAATTACAACTCACACACAATTAAGTATATTCTTACATAAAATTTAATATGCATACACCATCATCAGAAGAAAATTTAGGATACTTTTACTGAAAACTTTCCCTCTAAATCCTGTGTTTTCATGAGTTCGTTGACAGAATTAACATTATTATCATTGTTATTGTTATATCTCTTTTATTTTAGTAATACACAAAAATCTCAAATGAGCTTCTGGACACACCATAATCCAATTCCACCTTAATAAACATGCCATATTATTTTTTTTTGTTTTCTATTTTTTTTAACCTTTTCTGTGCCTTTCTTGAATCCCTTTCTCTGATTAAAGTGCCATTTGGTCAGGTAAATTACAACAAGTTGCTTCAGTTTTTCTTTTTTCTCCTTCGGATATTGTTCACAGATATCCTCTAGTGTCTTTTATAAAATTGTAAAATAAAAAGAAGTATTTATTTTGCCCTAAGAAAAAGACAACACAACTGTTACATGGTTGGGCAGAGGGTTCTTAAGGATAATTCTTTTCTCAACAGAGTGCATAAATATTGCTCTTTTGTGTGTTGACTTCCTGTTGCACATGAGAGGCCTGAACATGATATAATTATCTTTGCCCTACAAGTAAACTATACTTTCTCTGAGGAAGCTTGTAATACTTTCTTCTTACCCTTGAGATTGAGGTAGTTTCACACATGTGTGAAATATATATATGCGTGTGTGTGAAACTACCTCAATCTCAAGGGTAAGAAGAAAGTATTACAAGCTTCCTCAGAGAAAGTACTGTGTGTATATATACATATATATATATATATATATGTATATATACATATATATATACATATACATGCACACACATACATATATACGTATAAATTCAAGTTAGTTAACAGATAATATTGGTTTCAGGAGTAGAACCCAGTGATTCATTGCTTACATATAATAACCAGTGTTCATCCCAATAAGTACTCTCCTTAATGCCCATTACCCATTTATCCCATTCCCACTCCCACTCCCACCTCTCCTCTAGGAACCCTCAGTTTATTCTCCATATTTAAGAGTCTCTCACAGTTTGCCTCTCTCCCTGTTTTTATTTTTTCTCTCCCTTCCCCTATGTTCATCTGTTTTGTTTCTTAAATTCCACATATGAGTGAAATCATATGACATAAGAAAGTAGTCCAATTTCATACTTTTGCATGTCACTGTCCAGTTTTCCCATCACCATTTGCTGAAGAGACTGTTTTTTTTTCTTTGTTTTGTTTTGTTTTGGTTTGTTTTGGTTTTTTGTTTTTTTTGTTTTGTTTTGTTTTGTTTTGTTTTGTTTCTCTATTGGATACTCTTTCTTGCTTTGTCAAAGAGAAGTTGGCCATACATTTGTGGGCCCATTTCTGGGTCCTCTATTCTGTTCCATTGATATGTGTTTGTTTTTGTGCTAGTACCATAGTATGTTGATGATTATAGCATTGTAATACAGCTTGAAGTCTGAAATTGTGATGTCTCCAGCTTTGGTTTTCTTTTTCAACATTAATTTGGCTATCCGGGGGCTTTTCTGGTTCCATACAAATTTTAGGATTGTTTGTTATAGCTCTGTGGAGAATGCTGATGTTATATTGATAGGGATTGCATTGAATGTGTATATTGCTTTGGGTAGTATATATATTTTAACAATATTTGTTCTTCCAGTCCATGAGCATGGAATGTTTTTCCATTTCTTTTTGTCTTCTTCAACTTCTTTCATAAAGTCTCTATTGTTTTCAGCATACAGATCTTTTTACCTCTTTGGTTAGGTTTATTCCTAGGTATCTTATGGTTTTTGGTGTAATTGTAAATGGGATTGTTTTCTTGATTTCTCTTTCTGTTGCTTCATTATTGGTATATAGAAATGAAACCAATTTATATCCTGCAACTTTGCTGTATTCATGTATCAGTTCTAGCAGTTTTTTGGTGGAGTCTGTCAGGTTTTCCACAGAGTATCATGTCCACAAAGAGTGAAAGTTTGACTTCATCTTTGCCAATTTGTATGCCTTTTATCTTTTTGTTGTCTGATTGCTATGGCTAGGACTTCACTATGTTAAACAACTCTCTATGTATAGAGAGTGGACATCCCTACTGTGTTTCTAACCTTAGAGGGAAGCTCTGTTTTTTTCCCATTGAGGATAATATTGGCTGCGAGCCTTTCATACATGGCTATTAAGATGTTGAGCTATTTTCCTTCTATCTCTACTTTCTTGAGGGTTTTTATCAAGAATGGATGCTGCATTTTGTCAAATGTTTTTTCTGCTCTATTGAAAGGATCATATGGTTCTTATCCATTCTTTTATTAATGTGGTGTAATCACGTTGATAGATTTGTGAATATTGAACCAGCCCTGCAGCTCAGGAATAAATCCCACTTGATCATGGTGAGTAATTCTTTTAATGTACTGTTGAATTTGATTTGCTAGTGTCTTGTTGAGAATTTTTGCATCCAGGTTCATCACGGATGTTGGCCTGTAATTCTTTTTAGTAGAATCTTTGTCTGGTTTTGGAAATGAGGTAATGCTGACTTTGTAGAATGAGTTTTGAAGCTTTCCTGCCATTTTTATTTTTGTGAACAGTTGAGAATAGGTATTAACTCTTCTTTAAATGCCTGGTAGAATTCCCCTGGGAAGCCATCTGTCCCAGGACTCATTTGTTGGGAGATTTTTGATTACTGGTTTAATTTCTTTGCTGGTTATGGGCCTGTTCAAATGTTCTATTTCATTCTTCAAAGTTTCAGTTTTGGTAGTGTGTGAATTTCTAGGAATTTTTCCATATCTTCTGTATTGCCCAGTTAGCATATAATTTTTCCTAGTATTCTCTTATAATTCTTTGAGTTTGTGTGGTGTTGCTTGTGATCTCTCTTCTTTCATTGATGATTTTATCTATTTGGGTCCTCTCTTTTCTTTTTGATAAGTATAGCTAGAGGTTTATCAATTTTGTTTATTCTTTCAAAAACCAGCTTTTAGTTACAATGATCTGTTCAAGTGTTTTTGTTTGTTTCTATATCATTTATGTCTACCCTAATCTTTGTTATTTCCTTTCTTATTCTGGCTTTAGGCTTTATTTGCTGCTTCTTTTCTAGCTCCTTTAGGTGTAAGGTTAGGTATATTTGGGACCTTTCTTGCTTATTGAAATAGGCCTGAATTGCAATGTACTTTCCTCTTAAGACTGCCTTTGCTGCATCCCAAAGGGTTTGGACTGTTGTATTTTCATTTCCATTTGTTTCCATGTATTTTGTTATTTCTTCTTTAATTTCCTGGTTAATCCATGTATAAATCAATGAATAACAAACATAAAGAAACTCATTGATAATAATACCCTAGGAAACTTTAATATCCTACTTACAACAATGGACAGATCATCAAAGCAGAATATCAAGAAGGAAGCGATGGCTTTACATGACACTCTGGACCATATGGACTTAACATGTATTCAGAACATCTCATCTAAAGCAGCAGAATACACATTCTTCTCGAGTACACATGGAACATTCTCCAGAATAGACCGCATACTGGATCACAAATCCTCCCTCAACAGATATAAAAAGATCAAGATCATATGATGTATATTTTCAGATCACAATGCTATGAAACTTGAAATCAATCACAGGAAAAATTTTGGAAAGCCTTCAAATAGGTGGAGGTTAAAGAACATCCTACTAAAGAATGAATGGGTTAACCAGTAAATTACATTCTTGCTTTGTTGAGGTACAATTGATATATGAAAAATTATATACATTTAATGAATACATTTTTATGAATGTTCACATACACTTGTGATACTATCAACACAATCGAGGTACTAATCATCTACCAACCCCCCAATCTCCCTATGTTCTTTTGTGTGTATGTAGGTTTGTAAGTTTGTTTTTTTGTTTGTTCCATTATGGTATGAACATAACACCAGGTTTATTCTCTTTATATATTTTAAAGTACAGAACAACATATTATTAACCACTGGTAGTATATTTTGCAGCAAAGCTCTAGAATTTATTCATCCTATCTAAGTTGAACTTTATACCCATTGAGCAACAATTTTCTATTTCCCTCTTCCTCTGCCCCTGAGAGCCATCTTTTAGTCTCTATTTCTATGAGTTTGGTTATTTCAGATACCTCATAAGAGAGAATCTGCAGCATTTGTCTGATTATGACTGGCTTATATCACTTAGTAATAATGTCCTCTAGGATAATCCATGCCATAAAATTGTAGATTTCCTTTTTTTTAAGGCTGAATAATATATTATCACATGTGTACACCACATTTTTAATCCATAGACACTTAGATTATTTCCGTATCTTGGTTTTTATGACTAATATTGGAGTGAACATGGGAGTGCAGACATCTCTTTAAGGTCTTGATTTCATTTGTTTGGATATACCACAAAAGTAGGATTTCTGGGTCACATGTAAGTTCTATTTTTAATTTGTTAAGGACCCTCCATACTGTATTCCATAGTAGCTACAGTGTTCTATATGCCCACCAACAGTGAATAAGGGTTCTAATTTCTCCATATGCTTGCTAGGCCTTGTTATATGTTTTGTTGTTGTTGTTGTTGTTGTTGTTGTTGTTGTTAATAGCTACCTTAACAGGCATGAGGAAATATCTAATTGTGTTATATTAGTTTCAGGTATACAATATAATGATTCAACAATTCTATACATTACTCAGCACTTATCAAGATAAGTATACTCTTAACATTCTTTGTCTATTTTACCCATTGCCCCACCAACTTGCCCTTTGACAATTACCAGTTTGTTCTCTGTATTTAAGAATCTTTTTGCTTGTCTCCTTTTTTTCTTTGTTGGTTTGTTTCTTAAATTCCATATCTGAATGAAATTATATGGTATTTGTCTTTATCTATCTGACTGATTTCATTTAGCATTTTACTTTCTAGGTCTATCCATATTATTTCAATGACAAGATCTTGTTATTTTTTTATGGTTGGGTACTTTCATTGTGTGTGTGTGTGTCTATATATGATGTGTGTGTGTGCGCGTGCGTATATATATATATATATATATATGTATATATGTATATATAGTGTGTGTGTATATATATGCACGTGCATGCGCACACACACACACACACACACACACATACTACTTCTTTATCCATTCATCTATTGATGGACACTTGGGATGCTTCCACATTTTGGCTATGGTAAATAATTCTGCAATGAACATAAATGTATGTATCTTTTGAATTGTTTTCATTTTGCAAGGGTAAACACCCAGGAGTGGAATAACTGAATCATATGATAATTCTATTTTTAATTTTTTATGGAAACTGTATACTGTTTTCTTCAGTGGCAGCACCAGTTTGCATTCCCATCAACAGTGCACAAGTGTTCCTTTTTCTCCACATCCTCATCACCACTTATTATTTCTTGTCTTTTTGATTCTAGCCATTCTGACAGCTGTAAGGTGATATCTTATTGTGGTTTTAATTTGCATTTCCCTGATGATTAGTGATGTTGAGCATGTTTTCATGTGTCTGTTGGCCATCTTTATTTCTTCTTTAGAAAAAAATCTGTTTTTTAATAGCTTTGCCCATTTTTAATCAGTTTATTTGTTTTATTACAGTGTTGATTTGTATTAGTTCTTTATATATTTTGGATATTAACCACTTATCAGATATATAATTTGCAAATATTTTCTATCATTGAGTAGTTTGCCATTTGGTTTCATTGATGGTTTCCCTCACTGTGCAAAAGGTTTTTATTTTAGTATACTTCCAGTGGTTTATTCTTAATAAACTTTTATCTCCCTTGCTTGAGGAGATATGTATACAAAAATGTTTCTATAGCAAATGTCAAAGAAATCATTGCCTATATTTTCTTCTAGGAGTTGTATGTTTTTAGATCTCACATTTGGGTCTTTAATCTATTTAGATAAATTAACTTTGTAAGTAACTGTAAAAGCAAATATAAACAACATAAAAATTTTAAATAATTCTTATAAAGTAAAATATCACTTTAATCAAAATGGTTTACTGGAAAAACATTTAAAAACTTCAAACTTGTGATTCAATTAAATATTTACTTTGAAGAAACAGCTTTTTCTTCATCTCTATGGTATTTAATTCTGTTATATTTTTTCTCTTATTTATGAATTTTGGTTTCTTTTCCATTTTTTTCCTTCTTCTGAATGTTTTCATTTTTTCGTACTGTAGGCCACAAAGACTCTTTGATCCAAACTGTAGTCATGTTTCCCTGAGCCCTCCTCTGAGCTCGATCTAGACCTTAGCCCCTTTGCTGGGCTTACTTTGCCCAGATGTAGTAAGAATCTTGTCAATTCAGTTTAATGAGAATTTCCCCATCCTTGAAGTATGATCACCCTGGCCTGCCTACATCAGGAATCTCCTTCAACTGGTTTGGCAAAAATCTCCCACCCACTATGTTCTCTTAGTAACTTCCCATCACTTGCCCTCTTAATTCTGTTTTGTAAATCCCCACTTGTCCATGTTGTGTTCAGAGTTGAGTCCAATCTCTCTCCTCTACATGATAACCTTAACATCTGTCTCAATAGTCCTTAATAAAGCCCTCTTCACTATTTTAACAAATGCAAGAATATTTTATTTACTATAAGATTCCTTTATTTGTCTTCTGTATCTCTTACACTGTCATTCATACTTGCCATCAATTTTTTATAACCTTAGTGTATGCAATATTCACTTGGTCTTCTAGAAATTAAGTATTGATCATATGCTTTTTTTGTTGATCTGTTGTCAGTTTCAATTATGAATATTATGGTTTTTTGATTATTGTATAAATTCAGAAAGATTTTCCATTCCACTTATGATGTCTCTAGAAAAGTTGTCACATTTTTCAAATTTCCTTTTGGTTCTCCTAAGTTTTTAATTTAAATAAGAAAAGGTATTTTAGATTACTAAATCTACCTAAAAATAATTGCAACTTTTCTTTCATGTCCATAGTGGTCAGTTCCCTCAGTACTAGCGTATAGCACAATATTGGTTTCTTTTGGGTAACAGGGAGACAAAAAACGTTTGAGAGTTTTACATATCTATATAGTGAATCAGGGGCAAAATATTTGACTCACAATTACAATCTTCAGACTTGTTGAAATATCTGGAGCAGAAGTGGTTGGGATGATTCTCTATTCCCAGATCCCCCCTGTTACAGGAAGCAATTTTCTATAATGAGTAATGACTAGGAGAAATTCACTTTGCACTGCAAACACTTGGACATTTTCAATATCTGAAAAATGTGGAAGCTCTATCAAGGCTCACTGACAAAATGGCTGCATCATTGGCCATATTAAATGAGAAAATATTTGTAAATTTATTAGAACTGTGTCTGGCACTCAACAAATGTTAGCTACTATTATTAAAAGAATCTACAGACTCCTATCAGTCTGGGACTTAGATAATCATTTATTCTTCACACAGTTGATTAGAAGTTCATTTTATCCAGAATATTTCAAGATTTGTACATTAAAGACATATACTGTGTTGCCTGGGTGGCTCAGTCAGTTGAGCGTCTGACTTCAGCTCAGGTCATAGTCTCATGGTTCATGAGTTTGATCCCCACACCAGGCTCTGTGCTGACAGCTCAGAGCCTGGAGCCTTCTTCAGATTCTGTGTCTCCCTCTCTTTGCCCTTCCCCCTTGCCCCCCACCTTTCTCTCTCAAAAGTAAAAAAAAAAAAAAAAAAAAAAAAAAAAAACATTTAAAAATTAAAAAAAAAAAAAAGACATCCACCAGGCAGAACCAGCATGTTATTTATTGGTGTAATATTCTAGACAAGGAGTAGTAAAGGGAAGGCATGTAAACATCTATGCCACCTTCTTCCTAGAATATTCTTTCTTTTATTTTCCTTCCTAAGAATTTTTAAGTTGAATATTGTATATATACAGAAAGATGTGCACATAATAAGCTTATATATTGAAGAATTCTTACAAGGTCAAAACTCCTACACAATACAACTGAAAACAAGAAATAGAACATTACCATTACCACAGAAGTCTCCTTGAATCCTCCTAGTCAATACACCTCTCCAAAGATTACCATTATTCTCATTTCTATTTGCAAAGATGGTGTGGTTTTTTTGTTTTTAACTCGATATGAATGAAATCAGTGTGATTTTTGTCTGGATTTTTTGTTGTAGTTGTTAACATTATGTAAATGGTATTATTTATCCACATTGTTTTGTTTATATCATCCATTTTTATTTCTGTGCAATACTACCTTTTTGATGAATATGTCACAATGTATTTTCCGTGTCAAATTACTTTCAGTATAAATTAATACAGGTTATATTGCTATGATCTGTCCTCTTTGGTGCAAATATATATGTATCTTTGTTGGTTACATTTTTTGTTTGATGTTAGAGCGTGCATATGTTTAACCTAGTAGATTTCATTAGTTTGCAAAATACCAGTTTCACTTCCCTTACCCCACAGCAATATTCAAAGACTATCATTGCTTCACAATCTTGTCAGATAAGTTTATTATTTGTCATGAGATTTACTCCAGTGAGTATATAGTTACCTCACGTTGTTGTTGGAGGAGTTTAGAACAGCTATCCCAAAATATGCCACTCTGGCATATTAACTATCTTGATAAAGGCACATGAAAAACAACGGATGCAAGAAGTACACTCTGGCCTTGTTCCTTTTTCTTAAAAGTAGGAGTCGAAATTTCCATGTGAAAGGTGTCCTCCCTATACCAGAAGGAAACATTCTTACCACCAACTGGGAAGTTGAGATGGAAAGAATTCTGTACAGACCTTGTTAACATAATTATTTTCCTTTAGCCTCCTCACATTGTTTCGTTACTTTTCCACAATTGCCTTTTTATTCAACTTTGTATAAAGCATTTAAATTTTGCCACTTCTTTGGGTCTTCATTCCTTATGAAGTCTCCCATTTCACCTAAAACTAGCATTAAATAAATTTCTATGCTTTTTCTTCTGTTGATCTGTCTTATTTTAATTTAATAATCAGGCCCGAGAAAAAATCCAAACAGGGTAGAGCTAATACATGTCTCCCTGATCATTAAGGAAGGTGGGCCATGTTTCCATGTCTTACCAGCCAATTGTATATGCTTTTTTATCCATTTTCAGTTAACTTTTTTTTCATTTATTTTAGGGGCTATTTATGTTGTTAAAAGAGAAGGAAAAAAGTTGCTCCAATAATATTCTAAAATTAAGTCTAACTTATCATGTCTGGCAAGTACAATGTCTTCATGTGTAAGTTCAGGGGGCTTCTCCAAGCAACAGCTTGAAAGGGCTATAGCAAAAGAGCCTATATTTCAAACGAGGCAAGATTCTAAATCCAAGTTTCTGCTCACAAGGTGGACTATATAGATTCTTTGTGATTGATTGGACATGTTCAGTTTTCATATCACTGATGCTGGGAAATCTGGTTTCAAAACAATCTGATATAAGTTGCTTAAAAGCCAGCAGGCCTAATTTCCTTAGGGAGGTGTGCATTGCTGAAGTGTAACAGAATTTTTGTTATCAATATAGTTTGGATACAAGAACTTTGCCATTTATATGTATTGCTGTTATATCATCATTTTTATTTGCCTTTGTACACAGTCAAATGTTTTGTGTTTTTTTTTTAATTATCAAAAATCTCTAACTTTAATGTAACCCAGATTCATTAACACCATTTTTCTGAATGTTTAGGAGTTTTTTGTGTTTTTGTTGTTCTCGTTTTGGTACTGATGTAAAAAATTCTTCCTTAACCCAAAGTTATGAAAGTTCTTATGCTTTATTTTCTCATTTGGATTGGCAGTTTACCTCGAGTGGAATTTTATGTAAAGGGTGAGGTAGAATAACATTATGCTTTGTCCAGTTGGACATCTATCTACTGGACCCAGAACCTTTCGGTGAAAAATCCCTCAGTGTTCTGCAGTGCCTCATTTATCACAAACCAAGTGTTTTTTCATCCATGAGCCTTTTTATGAAGTCTTTAAATCTGTCTTTTTTTTCTTCATCATTGCTTCAAAATCAAACTCTTTCCCATACTTTAGCTTTATAATTGCTTGCAATACGATAATGAAAACCCTTGGGGCGCCTGGGTGGCTCAGTTGGTTAAGCCTCCGACTTTGGCTCAGGTCATGATCTCGCACTCCGTGAGTTCAAGCCCCACGTTGGGCTCTGTGCTGATTGCTCAGAGCCTGGAGCCTGTTTCAGGTTCTGTGTCTCCCTCTCTCTCTGACCCTCCCCCGTTCATGCTCTGTCTCTCTCTGTCTCAAAAATAAACATCAAAAAAACTTTTCTTAAATAAAAAAGAAAAAAAAAAGAAAACCCTAATGTATTAGCTAACTTTACATAGGACTGTAAATGTGTTAGAGAGCATTAAAATCCCTAAATTAGCATAATGCCACCCAAATTCCAAAGTATTTTAACAGACACCATTTTATTTTTATTTTATTTCTTACAATAGCATTCTGATGCAGTCTCGCCTATATCCCTGTCCATTGTTCACAGTAATTATGAAGCTATGACCACTAATGGTCAACCAGCTGGATTTCCCTTGATCCTTGTCTGAGTTCATTAGTTGTAAATCAGAAGTTTGATCTATAGGAAGGAAAAATTCTTTGACACAAAAATATAGCCAAATTTTAAATATGCATAAAGAAATTTCAAAAAAAATTCTATTATAGTGTTACCTTAAATTCTCCCAGCAAGCCAGAGAATTTATAGATTTGCATATCATTTATATAATTTTGTTTTTTACTTTTTTCATTTTGTTTGTTTTGTTTTGCATAAATTTCTTCTACCTTACATAATTACTGTCACCTCTCACATGACTAAGCTTCCCTAGTGGGGGATTATGGTGGGATGTTAAAGTATATATGCACACGGCTGTCTGTTATCAGAGATACTTATATTCAAATTTCAGCTCAACAATCAGTAGACATGTAGCATTGAGCAAACTGAAACTACATTTCTAAAAGGAGAAAAAATACCATGGTTATCTCTGAATTCCCAGAAACAAAGATGCTTTTTTCGTATGGTGGAAACCCGACAAATGTCTGGTAAAGATTACGTTATTACAGAATTGTCATTAAAAAACCATGAGATAGTTTGTGTTAAATTCCTCTAAGGGGCTTCTGAGGTGCTGCTACCTTTTCGAGAGCAGTCTACAACAAATCTTGGAAAATATTTAAAGGGTACCCTTAAATCTGAGTTGCCCTTTCAAACACAACCTGAAATGAACTTTGATGTCATTCATTTATTCCCAGTTAACAAATAAAATTGAGGCATGGAAATCCTTAGGTACTCAGAATGATTTATTTGTGTTAACTTCATTAATTTATAGGCAGATTTTTGCTCTTTTCCTGTGGATTCTTAGCACAAACACTGGGAAAAGAAGTTTGGGCTCTGATCTTCTTTCCAGGGCAACAAATCTTATTCTGCTGTCTGGATAGAAGACTCTCAGCACATATACCTGGGAGTGAAGGGCTTATAGTACTGAAGTTAAACACATCCTGAACCATAGGTGTACATGTCCCCATCTCTCCAATCCTAGAAGAGCTGTAGAAACAAGGTTAGAGCTCAGAATATCATGTTAATAGAGCATATTTAATGCCAGTACAGCAATCCTATTCTGAGAGTGGGCACACACATTTGCAGTAACTGTTCATAATTCTCAAACTCCATTATCTCTGTCTTTTTATGTATTACACACTTTTTTCACTAATGTCCATCGTTTCTCCTGAGAATATGGGTCAGAGAAATAGTTTCTCTCCTTGCCTTCTTTGCTTTCAAGAATACAGGGGAAGAGGGACAGATTTAAGTATGTTTAGCTCAAGTATTTTATATCACTTGGAAAGATCAGTTTAATAAATAAAAAACATTCTTCTATCTGGGTCATCTTGACTAGCATAAAATTATTTTTAATTCATGATACATATTGAGCCAAAATATACTTGCTGTAAGAATGCTAAACATTAATATGACCTTGGCTCTTCTTTTACTAAGGAAACCATCTGTAGAGGAAAATTGCCATATGCAGACTGAAACTTCAACATCTTTTCTTTCCCCAAATACAAATTTAGATAATCACAAATAAGCCTTACAGAAAAATATTATATACTCCCAAGTTTCCTTAAAAACATCATTCACTTGAGGCATCTTTAAGTTACTTCTATGTGTCAGCCTAAATATTCCCATGGAGCATTCATTCATTTTGTCTTATTTCAAATTTTATACATCATACTTTATTGAATATAAAGAACCAAAAATATGCCCAAATAGCAAAATAGATGCAATCTATTTGTACACTAGCTCAATTAAGTTTGGTTAGAAATACCTTCCCAGTGTGGAAGACTATAATCCTTAAATGAACATGATATGTTACTTTGAGTTTAACATTACCATGAAAATATAGTTACCAAAGCCTCTGGCTTCTTTCCTCATAATCTCTTTGATTCTTACTATGAGGTTTTCCTTGTATAGATTTCCGACCAATGGCTCAGAGGCAGTCAAATGATGTCAAGCTTATGGTTCCCTGATGACTTGCTGAAAATAATATATTTTGCAATGTCAGATCAAATATAGGTATAATATATAGGTATAGTTGCAAAAATTTGGATGCATCTTTTCTTTTTTATACTTAAGCAAAGAGGGAAACACATCTCCTAGCTTTAAGTAACATTTTAAAAAGTCATTCATACTCTAACATATAACTCCTGTTAAAATATTGAAAATGTAAGGGAATTTTGAAGTAAAATAATGAAATATATCTAAAATATAAGTGATATTTTTCTCAAGGCAAAGGATTAAAAGTGATTTAAAGAAATGTAAGATATCATTTGGTCTTATATTATAATTCAGCTAATTCTATGGATTCATGCTGCAATAGTTAGTATGATTATGTTTGAGACTAAATTTTCACAATGACTTTCAATCAAAGCTGTACCAGTCAGGATCAAGTGAGCTTTTTTGAAGATGCCCTCATCGTATTGAGGAATTTTTCAGCTATTCTTATTTTAGTGAAACTTATTAGGAATGGCTGTTGGAATTTGTACAAATCTTTTTCTGCAACAATGGGGATAATCATATATTTCTACTTTTTTCATCTGTTAACATGGTGAGTTACATTTATTGATTTCAAAATGTGAAATCAACCTTGCATTCTTGCGATATACTTCACTTGGTTGTATTTTATGTACGTGTACATTACTGGATTCAAATTGGTTACAAAATTTGTTAAGAATTTTGGATCTTTACTCAAGGTCTATCAGTTTTTAGTTTCTTTTCATAAAATCACCTTTAGTTGAGTTGCTTAGTCCATTTGCTTCCACTTTCAGTGCATATATTAATATATTTTGTTTTAGATATGCCATCTCAATAATGGTTTTCCTGTTTTTTCTGTTCCCTTATTTTTATTTTCCTCTTCTGGATTGAGCACACTGTATTATTTTACTTTAAATCTTTGTTGGATTCTTATTTATAGCTGTTTGTTGTGTTATTTGTTAATGTCATGTTTAGATGTGTTCTTAATACTATGTATTTTCCAATGATGTTACAGTGCTTCACAAGTTTTTTAAGCCCTTTCTTGCTACCTTTCAGTTCACTGGTACATTCTAGTTTTCTTCATTTTTATTTCAGAACAATGGTAGGCTCATAAGATAAATTGGATTATATTCATGTCTCTTCATTTTTTTTAGAAAAAAATATATACAGCATTGGTAGAGTCTGCCCCATAAATTGACCTAGATCAGAAGATTTCTTTGTGGGAAGAGTTTTACCTACAAATTTAATTACTGTAATAAACATAAGAACATATTTTTTTATCTTTAATGGGTTTTGGTAGCTTGTGTCTTTCAAAAAATATATCCATTTCATCCACGTTGTTGAATTTATGATGTTACATTATTTGTTATATTAACATATTATAATTTTAGTATCTGTAGTTTTTCTCAATCTATTGAGACTTTTTATTATGGTATATATTTATATGTATTATATATATTTTATTATGGTACATATTCAGTATATAATCTGTCTTGATAAAAGTTCACATGCACTTGAAAAGAATATACATACTGCCATCCTACCTAAAATATATTCCCTTTATAATGTATGTTCTAGAAATGTGAATGACATTAATTTGGTTGACAATGTTCAAATATCCTGTATCTTTAAAGATTTTCTATCTGTCCAATCAATTATGGAAAAAGAAAACGAATTTAATTATGTAACCCTAATTGTGCATTTGCCTATTTTCCTTATATTCCTATCAGCTTTCCTTTATGTATTTTGAAGCTCTGGTATTATGTGCATAAATGCTTACCATTGTTATGTCTTCGTGATAAATGATACCCTTATCACTATTAAATGACCCCTTTTTGGGGCATCTGGGTGACTCCTTCAGTTAAGTGTCTGACTTCGGCTCAGGTCATGATCTCATGGTTCATGGGTTCGAGCCCCACATCAGGCTCTGTGCTGACAGCTCAAAGCCTGGATTCTGCTTCAGATTCTGTGTCTCCCTCTCTCTCTGCCCCTCCTCTGTTCATGCTATGTCTCTCTCTCTCTCTTAAAAATGAATAAACATTAAAAATTTTTTTAATTGAAAAAAAAAATGACCACCCTATCCCTGTTAATAGTCTTTATTCTGAAACCTACCATGGAATTTTTCTTTTCTTTCTTTTTTTTTTTTAACATTTATTTATTTTTTGAGAGACAGAGAGGGACAAAGCTTGAGTGAGGGAGGGACAGATAGAAAGGGAGACACAGAATCCGAAACAGGCTCCAGGCTCTGAGATGTCAGCACAGAGCCTGACATGGGGCTCAAACCCATGAGATCATGACCTGAGTTGAAGTCAGACACTTAACCCACTGAGCCACCCAGGCACCCCTCTGAAATCTATATTGATATCTGAGATAGTCCTGATTTCTTTTGGTTAGTACTGACATATCTGTTTCGTTTTTTGAATTATAATGTATTTGTAATTATTTTTCAATTAAATTAAATATTAAATTTTATATTAAAATTAGGTTTCTTATATACATCATACAATTGGAGTTTGCATTTTTATTTATTTTGACAACATCTGTACTCTAATTGGATTCTTTAACACATTTTAAATTAATTTGATTTCTTTATACATTTAGATTTGGTGGGCTGAGTTCCATCCTACAGCATGAAAATAAAGGCCATACTTTCAGTGTGGAGGAGAAAGCTAGAAGCAGGGTGAAACAAAGACACAGCCTAGCTGCCGTATCTGCCCTGGACTCTATGTGAGTTTGAAATATCTTCTTTTTTATGATTTAATTTTACTTCTCTTATTCTATGCACCTGTTATAGCTAAATATATTTATATTCACATAAACATATATATTTACATATATATGTATGTATTTACATATGTAAATATATATGTATTTACATATATGTGTATTTACATATATATACATATATATTTATATAAATATATATAAATATATATGTGTATATATATATATATATATATATATATATATATATAAATACAGCATTACTCCTAGACTCTGGAGCTGAGGCAAATTTCTCTATTTTATATTTTAGTATTTTAGTCAAATTAGGTTGGATTCAGACAGAGCTATGATCAATTATCAGAAATATAATATACAAATGGAAGGTAGATATTTTAGATCTTTTTCTGTAAGTCAACTATTAAAAGCAATTTATTCAAACATATGTAATGACACTATGTATGCTTCTTAAGGAATTGTATTTTATTTTTATATAAACATGCGATGGATAATGCCTATAAGAAGTATATTCACATCAATGAGCTCGTACTAAGATTTAATATTAGAAATAACATTTTCTCTAAAAAGTAATTTTCATGCATTTTTAGGGAACACATTTTTATATCTTGGTCTTGCATTTTATGTAATACTGGCATTAGAATGAATAATGTGACATTCAGTCTACTTATAGAACAACATATTACTCACTTTCTAGTTTTTAGCAATATCCATATAATATATTACTTAAGTGATGTCAGAATAAGACATTTCTGATTTTAAATAAATAAATCATGTTAAGACTTACCTTTCTATCCTTTTCCTTTTTTGCTACATTATTTTCTAAAATCAGGATAACTCATAATACTACTTACATCTTCAAATATATCTTTGAAATACTTGAGGAAATATTCAATAGATACTAACTAAAAATGCCAAATTATACAGCAAATAAGCTTTACTATCTTTCCAAGATAGAATACCCCCAAATGTGCATATCATTACTTATAAATTTCCTGTTTTAAAATAGTATCTCTGGTATATTGGACAAATTATGTCCATCTTTGACTATAAATCTGTATTATGCAATTGTACTATTGGCAGAGGCACTGAACATTAAAAATATATTTGAACTCAATTTTGTTATAATATGTGTGTTACGATATGTGTGTTAATCTACTTGATGGTAAATTAATATAATATTAAGTTCAAAGTGTTATTTAGGATATTTGCCATGTGTTTCATGAAGTCAGTGCTAGCTACACCTTAACTACATCTTAACTACCATATGAGTAGTTCTACCTTGGCCTTTTTGGAATCCAGTCCATACTTATCACACTATTATGTGAATTTTATCTGGAAATGTCATGTTAATTCAGTTAATTTTGTTTCTGAACACATGCATGCCAAAGGAAATATTTTTTAGGCATTTAGCGAATTGGTAACGATGTGGGAAACTAAAAATTCAGTTAATTTCAATGGAACAAATTTTTTAATTCAATTAATTTCAATAATAACACTTTCTTATGTTGATTTGGGCATATAGTTTAGTTTCAGTTTATATAACTTAAAATAAAATGTAAACTTGAATAATGAACTTTGAAATATATAGCTGTTCCATCTGCATTTCCTGATGTTATCATCTCACCTTAACATTCCGTCCACCTAGGATGTATTTTTATTACATTAAATACCGATAATAAAAAGAAGGAAAATAGGATTCTCTGAGTTCACATAGTCTTATGTTGAAATAGATTAAGCATTATTCTTAGTTTTTTTGTTTGTTTTTTACCACAACACCTATCTTTGATATAAAATAAAATATTCCTGTTCTTGATGGAGATTATTTAAGTAGTTCTTTATTCTCTGTTGGAATGCTTTATTTTTACCATATATTTCTTTTTTACCTATGCACTTAGATTTCCAACATCTTTTCTTACAGATATAAACCAAATATGTTGATTATACCCCTTAGAAATCTAAAGGTATTTTCACTTCTATTTCTTGCAATGACCTCTGCTCATAGGTAGGTAAATAATTGCTGACTTCACTATTTTAGTTTTGACAGCTGAAATATAAATCCTTCTGAGAATATTTGCTTTAAGAGGTATCAAAATCTTCTGTTCTTAGAGTATTCTCTGTTGGTGAGATTCATGTTGTTTCTCTCTTTGTGACCTTTTTATAGTTGATCACATCTTTCAAGTTACCTATTTTTTGAAGCTTTGCTGTTCTGAAATATTCTGTGTTTTTGGAGACACAATTCATTATTTGACACCTCAGGTGAAGTTTGTATTATGTAACTAACTGTATTGGAAAGCTTCTGTTTTTCTGCCCTTGCATAATCATCTGCGTGGTTACTTTTCCTGTGGCTTAACTTTGTATAAAATTTACGTAGGAAAATACAAATTTGTGTCCTGTCATTCATTTTTTAAAAACATGTTTGCTTTTTGTTCTTGGGTATCTCTGTTTTTCTGAAAATCTGAAAAAAGCATTGTTTTTTAACTCCTTACATCTTAACTACAATATGAGTACTTCTACCTTGGCCTTTTTGGAATCCAGTCCGTACTTATCACACTATTATGTGAATTTTATCTGGAAATGTCATGTTAATTCAGTTAATTTTGTTTCATTACTGCCTTGGTTTACTCCATCATGTTTCCCTATAGTTTACATTAAGTACATTATCATTGGCACTGAGGTGTGTCTAACTTTGGTCTCTACTCTCACAATCCCTTTCCTTTTCAATGACTATTATTGTAAGAATAATTGTTATTGTTATGTCTTTTTAGTGGGCATCATATTCTTAGTTAGATACTTAAATATAATTAAAACTTAGGGTGCCTGGGTGGCTCAGACAGTGGAGCATCCAACTCTTGGTTTCAGGTGTTTATCTCAAGGTCCTGACTTCAAGCCCTGCATTGGGAATGGAGCCTACCTAAATGTATTTAAAACTTAAATGCATTTATATAACTCTGTCATGTTTGAAACAGTGATCAGTGAGATGTCTTTACTTCCACATTCAGTGAATGTTTGTTAAAGATTGATATTTAATGAAGCTACCTGGGAAGTTACATCGACTTGTTTATATGTTTTTTTCAGACTTGTATTAAAATATTAATTAATTAAATTATTTTTATTTGAAATACATATATTGAGAACTGTGGCAATAGGAAAATGTGATCACTGCCTTAACATAACTGATACTCAGTTTTGCTTTCACGACACCTCAATCTCTCTAAAGTCATCAACTTTAGAGTCCTAGCAAAATACCTATATTTCTCCTGAAATATAGAAAAACTGACTTTCTTTTTAAATAGCATCTTTTATATAGTTATTGCCAAGTCTAACATGATGCAATATTCATAAGTCTTGTTTTCATATTAATTTTACTTGGTAGTTGCATTTAGGCAATTATTCAATTACATTTTGCTTGTAAAAGCTCTGAGACAATTATGATAAAAGCAACCATATATTTTGCACAATTTTCAGTGAGCAGGAACTTATATTTCTACAGTTGAAGAGAAATTTATCATATTGTCCTCTTTCATCATTTTTGTAAACCTTGGAATATTTTTTTGTTCTTCCCTTTAATCTTTATATGTATCTAAAATATCACACACTTTCAGAAAAAGAAAGAATAGAAAAATATTGAAGAATATTTCCAGCAATTCTCAAAAATAAATTTATGATGGATAAATATATACAAATTAAGTTAGTCTACAAAGGAGAAAAGAGAACTTTAACAATTATTTATTGAAAACCTACCAGAATTTTATGTAATGTAATTTAATCCTATTTAGTTTGATCCTCACAATCCTATGAAGTAGGCTGATCTCTTACTTATTGGATGTTCTGATGTCTAGAATGCTCTTCTCTTCAGACCTCAGTTAATTTCTTCTCATCCTTCATGTCTCAGCTCAAGTTAAAACAAAAATATGAAAGTGATCTTCATTATCTCACGACTTAAATAAAATAGCTTTTATTCTGCCTCCTGTAACCTATTTTGTCCTTCTCACCAAATAGTAGATTTTCTAAATGTCTTTACATTCCCAGGAATAGTTAGAATACCTAGAATACATACCTTGATTTTCTCATTCCTGCCTTAATAGTAAATCAGAGCAATCACACACTGCTAGAATCTTTCCTTCAATAGGTACCTCCTTTCAGGTGAATTTAAAACCTCACTAAGTGACTACACGGTCACAATGTGACATAGATTAATAGGGTCTCATTTTCCTTTGGCAATCTGAATATCTCTACCTTCCAGCCCAACAGTTCAGACAGTTTAACTCAGATTCCCAATACTGGTATTTTCTGAAACTGCTTCCAATACCAAATACTGAATCAGTTTTTATTTAATGTAGAAGATGGAAAATGCTCTGGGTATTTTAACAAAATAAAGTATATTCAACATGGAAAATCAGTGCTTAGAGAAATGTTTAATGAGTTGGAAGAGTGGTTTCTAGGCCAGATCTCCAGAAATTTCTCCTCAAATTGATATTGGTGTTCCTACACCTGAAGCCTCTACTGGAACTAATAAAAATAAAAGCATACCTGTGACACCATTGCCACTGTGACTGACCTCTTTGTACCCATGAATGGGTGGGTAGATTGAGTCATCCTGATATTTTTACAAAAGGTCTCAAAACACCCACAAAACTGAAGAACAGACATTGGAACATGGTGTATGACCCATTTGACCCCAACTGCCTCTTGAAACCAAGAAACCTGGAGAATATGCAATAAAATGTTGCTGCAGAAAAGTCTCACATCTCCATAATTTTTCTAGCCAACAGAATGATAACTAAAAGGTAGGATATTTGCCTTGGCCCCTTGGCCTAATTTTTCCCTTCTAAACCATATTTCACTTGATATAACTTACATTTTAACATTTATTTTAAATGTTTACTTGGTGTAACTTATATTTTACCCACTGGTAAAGGGAGAAACTAGATGGCAGACATTCTTTTACCATTACTTCTTACCATTAGAAAATATAATATTCAATATCAACAAACATTCTGAAGAACTTAGGAATAAAGTTAAGAACCATCTTGTAATCTTATTTTAGAAAAGTACATAAAAGAACATAGATATAATTGGAATAACATACCATATTAGAATATTAAAACTTAATATCATAAATAAGTAATTTTCCATATATACATTTGTAAATAATCATCAAAACACACAGTTTTAATGTAATTTGGAAAAAAAATAAGACTCATATACAAGTATAAAAATTAAGGAATAACTAAGGCAGTGCTTTATAAAGAAAAGTAAGGAAGGGGCACCTGGGTAGCCCAGTACGTTGAGCAATCAGCTTTGGCTCAGGTCATGATCTCATGGTTTGTTGAGTTCGAGCCTCGTGTCAGGCTCTGGGCTGATGGCTCAGAGCCTGGAGCCTGTTTCCGATTCTGTGTCTCCCTCTCTCTCTGCCCCTCCCCCGTTCATGCTCTGTCTCTCTCTGTCCCAAAAATAAATAAATGTTGAAAAAAAAATTAAAAAAAATAAAAATAAATAAAAGACAAAAGGCATATTGATGTAAGATACATACAATAAACATATAACTATTTGTTACAATAGAGACCTTTTCCAGTTTTAGCAACAGGTGTCAAATGTTCCCATATTCCAAACTGAGAATCTAGATGATCTATGACAAGAAAAGGGCCAAGAACTGTTTATTTTTCCCCATGTTCATTGCTTAACCCAGATTATATGAATATCTAGACTTTTCTGAAGATGTTGTCCTACTTCCAATAGGAGAGGAGCAGAGGTAGTTCCCCATGACCTCAAGTCTAGAGAGAGATCATTGGAGAGTGTAAAACTTCTCTCCTAGAATTTGAGAAACACAATATACCAGGAATCTGACTTAAACCTGAGGGAAGAAAAAGAGGAGAGGGCTATTCAGTTGAATTACCTTACAGCCACAGAACAACCTGGAATTTTAGGAGATTGCATGCAAATAGATGGTGGATAAGAAATATTTCCCAAAGACAAAATAATGGGACAAAGTTGATTAAGAGACAGAGTTAACCAAGAGTCTACTGGAAAGGTATTAGTATTTTACAGAGTATGGCAATACGGCTTGGAGAACCCTGAGCAAAGTGGAATTCATAAGTGGTCACCACAAGTCAGACAATTCTGGCTCAGATATCCTTAGCAATGAGAGGAAATCTATGAAAAATATGAAGTGCACCAAAAGAGAGAGTCATTTTTAGACACCTACAAAGGATGAAGTAACCAAATACACTCCATACTGGTTGTAGCAGAGAAAGACACTCTTAATTCTTTATATTTCTCTTTTCTTCACTTCAGCATTAAAGTTGCTGGAAGTAGACTAGTGAGTAGTAAAAGTGCTAGTCCAAGAAATAGGGGAAAAAAGTGTATGGCCTGGACAAAGTTCAAGCTAGAAGAGAAGAAATCTAAATAATTTAGAGTTTGTAATATTTTATGAGCCTACACATATTAATAAATCACCTAAGACTATTTAGGGGTGCTAAGTGACCAGAGAATTTACTATTCATTTATTTATTTTATCATCAGAAAATGTACAAAGTAGTAATGGGACTCATTTTGGAATTGATTGAAGGAGAGTGGAAAGATAAGACCTTATGCAGATGATTTGAAAGGTTAATGTGGGTAGAATATGATGGAGAATAATATAGATCTCACTTTTTCAGTTTATTGGTTCAGGTATATTATTTAGTTACCAAAGATTATTATTCAGATGATGTAAATAACATTCCAATTAATGATATGAAAGCAAACTATAATAGAATTAAACAAGTGAATAACAATATGCTAAGGAATTTCACTGAACTACAAAAGGAAAGGGACTTTAACATATAAAAATATTGTCAATAGAATAAGCATGGTGAGGGGACAAGTTACCTCTTTGGTTCACAGCTATACCGTCCTCAATCTACCATATTGTCATACTCATAATGTAATAAATATTAAAATATGTTGGACCATAAAAAATTTCCTGAAGAAAATCATGATGCATTTTCATGGTTTCACTTGAGAATGGATTTTCCTTTATCCAATATTTTACAGATTTCAGAAATGTCATCAGTAAGATTTCAAAAACATTGATTTAATAGGATTTTATTCAGCATCTACTATGTTCAAGGAACTGTATTAAGTACACGAATGAAATAGTAAATAAAAAGACACCTTTTCTATACTCATGGAAGAACAACCTGTTAAGAAAGAGAACAATTTTTCGAAACAAAAAAAAAAATCACACAAGGAGACAGTGGTAAAACACACGGTCTGTGTAGGATGACACTTAGAACAATGTAGCCAATAATGAGAGTTAACCTAAATAAGAAATTCAGGGAGGAATTTCTTTATAAAATAATTCTTGAACTGATAGAAAGGAGGAATGTAGGAGAATGGGGAAAAACAAAAGAGCTTGTACAATGGCGAGAACAAAGGAAGAAGTGAGTTAATGAGGTAATTGAGGCCAGTGTGCAGGGTTTAGGAAGAGGCCTGATGTGAAATTAAATGGAAAATTTAGGTAGTGGCTTCACATGTAAGCTTTTCCAGGCCATATTAATGAGTTTTAACTTTATGCTACATATGGCAGGAAGATGGTGAAGGGTTTTAAGTTTGATTTGGTTAACAAATTTATGTTTATATATGCAATTTTAAAAGATCACTCTGGTTATTGTATGAACAAGATATGATGTCTTTAGGTATGGTGATTTTATATCATCTCTGGTAGACTTTTTATGGACAGGCTATCTCCAATAGACTTTTGAAAGTGGCTAGGGAAGAGATTAGTAAATTTGCACAGCTTTGAGAATACTGCAAAGAAATGAGGAAATGAGGTAATAAACTATAGGTAAAAAAAAAAAAAAAAAAAAAGATAATGAGATTCTGCTCCTTTGTAGCAGTTGTGATTTATTGCCAAAGCAAACAAACAAAAACACAAGAAGTCTGAGGCCCTGGAGCTATGGAAAGGCAGAATCTGTACTATTGACCTAAGACTGACAATAGAATCTAGATGTCGAATGAGAAACTGACTTAAACATAGCATGTGATTAAAACTGGCAGCCTCTCCACATTCAGAGGAATGGTCCAGAATGGCAGTTAACACTCAGTCACTGTAGTTAAACTGTAGCCTTTAGACTCAAAGACTTGATCACACAGAGAATCATTGTAGAGGAGAAGAAAGAAATATCTAATTGTGTAGGACATATTTTCAACTTAGATACTGTATAAGAATGCCCTGATTCAATAGCAGTATAAATATAGTTTTTTTGTTTGTTTGTTTGTTTGTTTTTGCATGTGAACTATGAAACACTTTTAGATTGTCTTTGCCTATTTTGGAGACAGGACTGATACATTTAGATTAAGTTGGTCTAATTTAAAATTACTGGTGCCTGGGTGGCTCAGTTGGTTAAGTGTCCAACTTCAACTCAGGTCATGATCTCACAGTCTATGAGTTTGAGCCCTACGTCAGGCTCTGTGCTGACAGCTCGGAGCCTGGAGCCTGCTTCTGATTCTGTGTCTCCCTGTCTCTCTGCCCCTCCCCTGCTCATTCTCTGTCTCTCTCTGCCTCAAAAATAAATACAAACATTAAAAAAAAAAACTTTTTAAAAAGAAAATAAAACAAAATTATTGGGCCAAGATTCTTAACAATGGAGAAGAGGAAACTCAAGTCAAAATTGCTGAGCTTTTTACTAATTTGATCATTTGATGATGTGAGTTATTAAATGAAAATATAAAAGAAGCCTTTCAGTATTTAACTCCATGGTGGTAGAGCTGATATATTTTCATAATGATTAGGTCTGTGTAATTTAATTTTAGGTGCTTTAAATTTTCTTATTGTTACATACCTGTAGTCTGTCTTTCTTTCTTTCTTTCTTTCTTTCTTTCTTTCTTTCATTCATTTTTTAGCTTCTAAAATTGTTACAATAAATGTGTATTGCTGACTTGCTAAATCAAATATATAATCATTGATTCTCCTTCAGACAACAATTGCTTATGTTGCTTGAAGCTAATCTCCTTCTGAGAACAACCAGAAAACCTGGGGGAACAAGTAGAAACATCTATATGAAGGCACTGGAAAGCTACCAAGGCAGCGAACTTTTCTAAAATGAGATAAAGAGGTGAACCAAGAGAGTTAAAGCCAATAGTTAGATCTGTTTTTCTCCTTGAGGCAATTATTAATACTAAAATAAAAGTGTCAGTGTAAAGGCTAAGAGGCAAGCAGATTTACGTGAACTGGAGGAAGAAAATATGGAGTTTAGAGGAAACCAAGGAGTAAGTCCTGATAAACAACCAATACTCTACTAGGGGCACTACTGTTCTACCCTAGAAATAAGGAAGGACAGAAAAGATACAGACCTCAAAAGGCAGGAAGCCTCACTTGAATCAGTGCTCAAGCAATTTTTGCCTCCAGCAAAATTATGAGCCAAAAGTTAAATTATTTGTGGAGAAATGTTCAATCACTCAGAGCCTTCATTATTTTCAACAAAATATGATACTGTATTTGCCATCTTATAAAAATTAGACACGTATAAAAATAGCTAGGCATTAAAAAGGAAAAAAAAATTATCCAAAAAACTATAAAAGACATAATGTAAATAGACACAAAAATCCAGACTGAAAAATTGCCAGTATGAAATTTAAAGTAATTTTGAATATATTCAAGAAATTAAATGACTTAATGGAAAAATGGCAGAGAAGTAGGGATTGTAGAATAAAACTGAAGTTTTAGAATTGTAAAACTTAGTAACTACACTTACAAACTAATATGTTTAATGGTTCATTGAAATTGCTGAAGAATTAATCAGTTAACTAAAATATATGTATAAAAGGTACAAAGTGAAGCAATGAGAAAAAATATGATGGAAAGTACTGAAAAGAATTCAAGAAATATGCTAAAAATTGTTTGAATATATTGTTTAGTTGAAGTTGCAGAAGGAGGACAAAAACAAATAAAACCATATATAAATTTAAAATAGGAAAATGACTGAAATAATAAAACCTACAAAAGAGAATCTTAAAAATATCCAGAAAAGGCACAATCACCTTTGAAGGAACAGTAATGAGATTGGAAGTTGACTTTTCAGAACCATTTGGAATGACATCCCTAAAGAAAGAAAATAACTAATATATATTTATGTATGTAGCAAAAGTATACTTTACAAATGTTTAAATTTTAGAAATTACCCACACGTGCACACACACACATACACACACCCTGAAAGGACTTATCTCTATCCAACTATCACTGTATCACTAAAGAAAATCAGGTAGAAAACTGATTCCAGATGCACAAAGCTAGCTACATTAAAAATATATATATATATATAAATATATAAGTGCTATATATAACACTTTAAGGGAAAGAACTAAATATAACATTGCATGTGGAGCATAGGTCTATTTCAAATATTTGGGAAATAAAAGAAAAGAGGACATCTTAGTACAAGTGGATTATCAATATGTAACAAGCATCATAGACTAGTTCTTTTACATTGTGGCGTGCACACAGCTAACTCAGTCTTTATACCAATTTACTTACCCTAATAGGGATTTATGTTTGTTTCCAACTTTGCTATAGAACAAATGGGAATATTATTTGCTCAGGTAGCAAGAATTCACACGAAGTCACACAACACACAAAATCACGCACACGCACACACTCACACGCGCGCGCGCGCACACACACACACACACACACACACACACACACACACAATCCAAGGAGACTTTTTAAACTGGTTTCTGTAGTGGAAAGTCTTTTGCCCAAAGTAAAGAGGTTATTCATTATTATCAAAATAAATTGATTGAGCCTCAAGTGGCTTTTTATAGATAATTTCTTAATAAAAGTTCTACTCAATTCATTTGAACCTTGCTTTATTTTCTTACAAAAATATTATTTGCCTGCAATACATTTTTCAGAAAGTCTATGTTGGCTAAAAAAATTCTATTCTGACCTTAATATCTTCTACTTTAACACATTTTTTACATTGTAATTTCACACTTGTTCATGGACATTTAGAATGGGCATATACTAAGATATAGTTGACATTCTGGCCCCCTTTTTAGTCCAATAGCTTATCACGTTTTCCAGTGTTAAATATAGTGCTCACTCATTTAGGAAAAGCATAAAAGAAAACCTCAATCAGCAACTACCCCTTGTCACTCATGTCCTAGTTGGAGATGGGGAGATAACATAAAGAAGTTATATATATATTTGGGCATTTGAAGTTAGCCAATACAAAAATATTGCATTCTAAATTTATAAAAATGTACATACATGATAAAAAAAAGTTCAAAATCAATTCAAAGTAAAAACTAAAGTTAGAAAAAGGAAATATCTTCTTCACCAAAGCATCCACTAATAAAATACCGTATTTAATTTAGGGCCAATGAAACCTGCAGTAGACAAAATAATGGCCTTCAAAATATGCCCATGCTCTAATTTCCAGAACCTGTGAACATCTTAGGTTACACGGAAAAAAGGGGTTGCTGATGCATTTAGAGTGCTAGTCAGCTCACTTTGAAAAGATAAATTTATTTTTGATATATTCTTGAAATGAGATTATTTGGGTGTTCTCAATATGATCACAAAAGTAATTACAAATGGAAGAGGGAGGCAGAGGAGACAGAACCAGAGAGATGGCAACACAAGAAGGACTTTATCTCCTGTTGCTAGTTTTAAATATGAAGGAAGAAGGCTACACACTAAAAATACAGGTGATTTCTAAAAGCTGGGAAAGGCATGGAAAATGACTCTTTCATAGACTCCAGGAAGAATGCAGCACCACTAACACTTTTATTTTAGCCCACCAAGACTGATTTAGAATTCTCACCTGCACAACTATAATGTAGTAAACATGTGTTGTTAAGCCACCAATTTTTTGGTAATTTTTATTAATTTATTACACCAGCAATAGGACAGCAATCCAGTATGTTAATAAAAAATATATTTTATTTACACAAATCAGAACTCCGTGGGGAGCATGGAGTTCCCTGAAGTTGTGTAGTATACAACTTGGGAAACTAATTGTTATAATGGTCATAGTATTTCTCTATTTTAGCTTACATGATAGAGATACTTCTGAATCAGTATGTAAAGAGCTTTCTTCCTCATTAATGATGCATGCTATTGTCTTTTATGATGGTACTGTAATTTAACTATACTTTAACCATAAATTAAAGGTATTGAATTAGAAAGCCTATCATCTGTATTCATAATTAATAGAACCATAATTTAATACATATTGAAGACATTTAAATTGTACCCAGTATCATTTCTTGCAAATAATACAATCACTCTCCTTTTATTAAGTAGATTGGTTATATTCCTAAGTTATTGGATGCAGTCTTCATGTCATAGATAGCCAAACACTGTGCCAGACATTGTAAAAATCATCCCACATGTATTTTTTTTAATTTAATCTCAAGAGTAGCCCATGAAATTTAGGTACCTTTGTTTTCTTTTATACCAAAAGATACTAAAGCTAAAATATAGTGTTATTTTACGATGTCCTAAGAGTTTAAACAAAGTTAATAGCTCTTAAACACAGTGCCTTCTAGTGATATAGCAGTTTGATATACTGATAACACAGTTTTCAATTTTGACCACCCAGTTAAATGTCAAAGCAAATTGAACAAATAGTTTGGCCGATAACTGGTAGTAACTTAGCTTGTTTGAAGTCTGTTTTTTTCCAAAAAAAAAAGTATTTTCGGATAATTATGGGCAAATTTTAAATAATAGCAAAGGTCATTTAACACAGAGGTATAATAAATTTAATACTATTTTTCTTAATGCAAAGAAAAAACCAACAAAAATGGCTTTCAGTAGAGATAGCTATAGCTAGATGCATACTATATATTAAATATTTATATGATACATACATTTTTAAGTCAAGGGATATCAAAGAGAAGAACATACATTTCTTATGCATATGATAGCAGTTTTTTACAGACGAAAATGTCCATCAACTGGGTGCTGATAGCACTTCAAAGTTTTCAAGTTATTTCCTTCTTATTTTTGTCCATGTCAGTACAATTAACGTGACTTTTATGTCTCTGCATGGATTTACATGATTCCATGTTTTAATTCTCTTGTAATAGAATGTATTAGGAACAAGCAATTTAAACCAGTTTCCTCAAAAACATTGAGATTTGTTTGTAATGGGCATTTTATTTTTTAATATAAATAGAAATTCATATATTAAAAATGTGGCTAATATTTCTGTTTAATAATGGATCAAATTTCAGTGGCACAATTCTAGTTTCTGGAAGCCACTTATTCAAGTCAAAACTAGTTTTTCAGATTTAACTTTAATCTTAGTTGAAAATTTGGCTCATAAACAATTTACATCTAAATGAATCATGAACCATAACCATTAATGTCTACCTTCTTTATATGTAAAGCATATCAGATATATTGGAAACTCAAAATATATATAGGAAAAAGTCAAAACATACACTCAACAATAGTGGGAGATAAGGGAATGGCAGAGGCTATAATTCTACAGGATAAAGTAGGAACAAATCTGAGTGTAAAATGATGTACAAAATTGGAAATGGGAACAAAAAGGAGGATGAACATCAGAAACAAGAGAGGAAGGAAAGAATTACAAGAGCCAAACCTCTGTTCTAGATTTAGAAAAATGATAGTATCATTTCAATTCTTATTTTAGATGTCTGGATCAAAAACACTTTATGTGCAATATACTGGCTTTAGGCAAACCTTCTAGCTACTTCTTAATTCCATCCAGCTTTATATGCGTACAATCTTTAAATGTGTTGAGAAAGAAAGAAAAGAATTTTCTCCTTCCACCTGGAGCAGTCATATTTTCTTTTCTTTCCTCTTCTTTCTTTTCTTTCTTTCTTTCTTTCTTTCTTTCTTTCTTTCTTTCTTTCTTTCTTTCTTTCTTTCTTCTCTCTCTCTCTTTCTTTTTTATTTTTTGGCTATAAGTTATACTGAGAGACCTAGTTTTATTCTATTTTATTTATTTCCCATCTTCTTCCATTCTAATCAGCTTGGCCTTGGCCTCTGGCTTGTCTTCAGAATTCTCTGTATGTTTTATATATAACCTATCCCCAGGACATAAAAAGTGTATAACTGCACAGAAAGAACATTTTAAATATCTATTATATAATAATATCTCTAATATCTAAGAGGTTCAAACCTGATTATGTTTAAATTAGTTATTAAAATGCAATTACTAGTAAGAAATTTTAGTCTGAAAATCTCTCCCCTACTAGATTCACACTGGCACTGTATATGTTAAGATGAAACTGATTCTCTTTGTGAGTAAATAGCCCTTTCACTGTTTTCTCTTTTGTCAGGAATAAAACAACTTTTGGAATTATTCTTTATTGATGAGAATGAGCACAAGATGGGAAAATCACATATATTTACAGATAATGAGACTCTTGTAATCCTCAAGGAGATTAATCTGTCAATTTAAATAAAGGAACCCTGAGAAAGATTCTAGTGCAAAGCCAAACTAGGCACAGGATCATACTGAGCTCTAATACAGGGAGACAGTTGCCTTTCTCAGAATGACACTGCAACAGGGAATCTGGGGCTTCAGGAATATATAATATTGGTATTCTGGCCATTTGTTGAACTTGCGGCTTCAAAACAGTACAAACAGCATAAAATTTTTAAAGCCTGGAAGTGATGGATCTCCCAGATTAACTAATTTATTATGGGGAGAATTCTATAAATTGTTAATGTCCTGATAAGAAGTAGACCTACTACAGAAAATAGCTATGCACTGTATTATCACAGTTTTCATTTTGTTACATGTTTATCATTGTGTTTTAGAAATATACCATGTAAACACCTAATCGCATAAAATCACATGGTAAATCTTACTTGAGTTTATGAATTGTTTGTTGCTAAATGAAATAAATCATGTATTTTATAACACTGCAATCTGGAACCTCAGGGTCATCTAAAATATATGTACTAACAAATCAGTGATAGCTGGGAGAGTATAGGTATAAGTAAAAAGGTGCTTAGCCTTACTGAACTTGAATTAATACTTTTTCACAAAAGCAAAAGAACAGTTCTATATTTATAACCTCTCTCTTAAATTTATAAGAAGAGTGAAATATATTGAAAGTCAGCACATGAAAAATCTGAAATATAAAAAGTTTAAGTGTTCATTAAGCCATGTTTTGAGGAAATAAAGCATTGTTACAAGCCCTTTCTAAATTTTTGAGCACTGTACACCTGTCAGTTTTAGTAATCTAAACTTTTGTATGACTTTTGTTTTAACATTTGAGGTCTTACATCTATGTTCTGTTCTATATCATTTACTAACTTTGAGTAGCTGAGAAGGTTTAAAAAATATTTTCACAATTGAAACTATTGCAGTTTAGTAAATACCAAGTTGGTTAACTATACTAGGTTAGCTTTGAAGCCTCTTAAATGATTTTTCTTTAAAACTTAAGTCCTCTTAATTGTCTGTCCACTCTTGTATTTACTCACTTGTCATTCTATATTTTGATATCTTTTCCTATTACTGATAACCTAACTTTCATAAACATGAGAGAGTGTTTCTTTCTTTTATCTTTGGTATATGCTTCTCCTCTTTAGTCTAAGCCAAAGGTATTTTTTTTAATTTCAGTAAAGTGTTTTGAAGAAATTCCCTATTAAAAAAAATAGTGTTTATTTATTATTGAGAGACAGAGAGAGACAGAGCATGAGCATGGGAGGGGCAGAGAGAGGAGGAGACACAGAATCTGAAGCAGGCTCCAGGCTCCAGGCTCCGAGCTGTCAGCACAGAGCCTGACACTGGGCTCAAACTCACAAACTGCAAGATCATGACCTGAGCCGAAGTTGGACGCTTAACCGACTGAGCCACACAGGCACCCCAAGAAATTCCCTATTTAAATAGATTTTAATTGTGGGAAGCCTGAGTGGCTCAGTCAGTGAAACACCCTACTTCAGCTCAGGTCATGGTCTTGTGGTTCCATGAATTTGAGCTTCACATCGGGCTCTCCGCTCTTAGCACAGAACCCATTTCGGATCCTCTGTCCCCCTCTCTTTCTGCCCATACCCTGCTGGCTCGCTTGTATTCACTCAATCTCTCACTCTCAAAAAATAAAAAAAATAAAAATAGATTTTAACTTCCTTTCCAGTGATTTATTATGTTTTACAGTTAGTGGTAATTTTATGATAATTTATTTTTTTCATGTCTTAAAACAATTATAATGTTGACATTATTTGTGTTTTTTTTCTCATTTAGAGATTAAACTCCAAGAGTAAGACTTGATCTTTTCTGAATTCATTCTTATAGTCCAAATACCTAGTATACTCCTTGGCATGCAATAATATGTATGGAAGAAATGTATTGATTAGTATCCTTTACTAATATTGTCACCATATGGGCAAAAAAATCACATGACTTTAATCTCCCCCATGATATTTCAGAAAACTAGCCCTCATATCCTCAAATTAGATAAGCAGCATTGTGTAACAGTTGAGAGCAAGGACTCTGGAGCTAGACAATCTAGTTCTGCACTCTAGCTATATTGCATGACCTTGGAAAAATTATTAAAACTTTGTGTGCTTTGCTTCACCCTATGTAAAATAGAGATGATAGTAGTACCTATGCTCTAAAGTTGTTCTGAGATTTTCATATGTTAATATTTGTGAAACACATAATAGTGCCTGACTCCTAATAAGCACTATATAGGTGCTTACTTAATAAGTTGATTTCCTCCAACTTATTTTGTTACTTAATATTATGGACTGAATTGTGTCTCTCTTAAAATTCATATGTTGAGGACTGTTGAGCTGAAACACCATACACCAGTTATCTATGTCAGAAGAGCATACCAATACAGGAGGGCTACCAAAGATCATCACAATGCCAGCCACCAGGAATAGAAGTCCACACACTTCTGCCCACTGCTTCCTGATAACAGAGTTGCTAAGGGAAATACAAAACCATCAAGTACTAGATGGAACAATGCAGAGAAGAGACAGAGCAAAATCAACTCCTGTGGCAACTGTCCCAGGGCAATTGGCCTACGAGCATCTGTTTTGTGTTATAGTAGAAAGGCCGATCCCCTTCTTCCAAGGAGTCAGAAATACTAAGTGCAAACTGAACAAAGGAGTATATACTGAATCTGAAATAGGGAAAAATATTCTCACACAAGGTGAAAAACCTAGACAGGCTTTGTGGGTGTTTTATTTCTTAGTAAGGGAAATTATATAGCCCCAAGGCAACTTCATAAGTGGCTGAGTTCATGATCTCCCTTTTACAACAAAGCCCTGACCTCCAATGTGACTGTATTTGGAGACAGAACCTTTAGGGAGGTAATTAAGGTTAAATGAGATTGTAGAGGTGGGCCTTACTCCAATAGGACTGATATCTTGATAAGAAGAGACACCGGAGATAGGAATGTACAATGAAATTGACACAGCAAGAAAGTGGCCATCTGCAAACTAAGGAAGGGAAGTTTAAGGAGAGACCAAATTGGCCAACAATTTGATCTTGGACTTCCAGTTCTAGAATTGAAGCAATAAAATTTTGTTGTTTAAGCTGAAGTCTGTGGTATTTTGCTATAGTATTCCTAGCCAATTAATACACTTAGGAAGTTAAGATTTGTGAAAAATAGTATCCCCTTCACCCCACCCCCACATATATATTGTGTTAATGGTATTTATGGGTTAATGCTAACTCACACATAGAGAACATTATTTTTTTTCTTTTTTTAATTAACTTATTTATTTTTGAAAGAGAGAGAAAGAGAGCAAGCTTGTGTGCAAGAGAGGGAGGAGGGGCAGAGAGAGGGAGAGAGAGAGAGAGTCCCAAACAGTCTCTGCACTGTCAGTGCTGAGCCCTATCTGGGGCTCAAACTCACCGTGAGATCATGACCTGAGCTGAAGTCAGACACTTAACTCACTGAGCCACCCAGCACCCTTTCTTTCTTTTTTTTATTTTTATTTATTTATTTTTTTTTTTTTAGAGAGAGAGAGAGCTATGGAGGGACAGAGAGAGAAAGGGACAAGAGGATCCGAAGCAGGCTCTGCGCTGACAGCAGGGAGCCCGAAGTGGGGTTGGAAGTCACAAACCTGAACCATGAAATAATGACCTGAGTCGGATGCTCAACCGACTGAACCACCCAGGTGCCCCTATCATTTTTTTTTCTTTTAAAGAATATGTCATTTTCATTGCCTTTCCATTTCAAAATAAATTCCAACAAGAAATATATTAGATTATGTTTGCCACCCTGTATTGAGAAAGATTGTCATGAAATTTGAGCCTGTATATCTTAACTCAGAGACTACAGTTTTCTTATTTTGACATCTCATAAATTAGCACAAATACCAACATACATTAACTACACAAATACATATTTGGTGAAACTCCACACAAAGCTGATTGGTAAGGAAAAGTGATAGCTTGTGTTTTGTAAAAAAAGAGATTCCATACCCATGGCATTTTGGATAGCCTCACTCCAAATATGTCTCTGAACAAAGTAATGACTATAATTAATGTAAAAGAAAAACTATTGAATGATATTCATTGCAAGGTACCTAAATGATTCAAAACAAAAGCAAAATAATAAAATAGTAATTTCTGATTCAAAGTTATAACCACTGTTAAATAAATAAGTTGGTAAACCACTGATATATTTAACATCTAAACATGTCTAAGTTTCCTAAATTTGATGAAAATGGTCAAATTTTGTAAAAATAATAAATAAATTTTAAGAATTACTAAGATTTTGGATGCCTGGGTGGCTCGGTTGGTTAAGTGTCCGACTTCAGCTCAGCTCATGATGTCAGCGTTTGTGGGTTTGAGCCCCGCGTTGGGCTTTGCGCTGACAGCTGGGAGCCTGGAGCCTGCTTTGGATTCTGTATCTCCCTCTCTCTGCCCCTCCCCCCTCATGCTCTGTCTCTTTCTGTCTCTCAAAAATAAATAAAGATTAAAATATATATATAAAGAAAGAATTACTACGATTTCGAAGATAAATTGTTACAGAGTTACAAAACAAAGTGAGCAGAATAACTGATTTATTTTGAAAATGTTGCTACTTACGTTAGAGCACAAAGAAATTTCTTAAGCCCTGCATTTAAAGTAGGAATGTTTAATGCATTTTGATTATAATTATTTCTTTGGTATACATAGTGTCAGGTCCAAATAAATCTTTTTTTTTTTTAGTAGAAGTTTTGTTTCTGTTCTTTTTTTAAATAAAATATGTTCGATACACAGCTACATTATCAGTGTCACACTCTAAATCAATGTTGTACCAGTGTTTGAGGCATGAGTGAGGTGGTAGACATTTTATAGTCTTAAAATTTTAAATAAATAAATTAATTTAAGGTTATTTGATTATCTAATTCATGTAATAATCAGTTGAATATTTTGACTGTTTATGCTAAGTAAAAGGTCTGAGGATAAAGAAGAAAATCAAAATTTCTTGTTTTTGTTGCTCACTATGTAGAATTTCTTTAGTATTAATTTATGAAAATGTTGAAATGTCTGAAGCTTTGCTATTATTATTTTAGGAATGCTTGGAAGAAATTCTGTTCCTGAAATTGACTTATTTAGAAGACAAAAAATATTTTTATCTTTTTTTTTTTGTCTGTTGAATATTTGTAGCTGGCTGTTTCTTATGGTTCTGTTGAGACTGTAAATGTGATAAAAGAAATATGCTGTATCATCTCAGGGGAAAATTTAAAACTATGAAAATGAACATTTAAAGTTTAGTGTAATAACGAGATAACAGGAAAGGAAGATAATGGTTGAATGAAGCAAAAGAAGGGAACGAAGGGGAA
Organism: Acinonyx jubatus; assembly: GCF_027475565.1. Classification (NCBI taxonomy): domain Eukaryota; kingdom Metazoa; phylum Chordata; class Mammalia; order Carnivora; family Felidae; genus Acinonyx; species Acinonyx jubatus. Next base: position 90,140,306 of record NC_069386.1, read on the forward strand.
AAAAAAATGGCAAATTTGTTGACCAGTAAGGAAAGAATAAAGAGGAAAGTAGAAAAAAAGTGAAAATAATTTTTCATGGTTTAAACTTTTATAATTATATTTTAATGTTAAAAAAATGTAAGTGACATATGTTTTATAGATTTTCTGTCCTAAAAACAAAGACAGAATACTTGGGAGACCAGTGTTTTTGAAATAATGTGGTACTTGAAGTAGACTCTAAGCATTTAAAGTAGACTCTAATTTTTGTCAAAAATACCAGAAGTACACCTAAAATCATCTGGATATTTATACAAAATATTCTTAATAGTATTGCTTATCTCTTGATATGACTTTATAGTAGAATTTTAAGTGATTTTAATTTCTTTGCTATTATTCATTTTTTTTTCTGTCAGATTCTTCAAAAGGAGCACATTTAACTTTTCAGCCATGGATTTAAGCAGAAAATCAAACTTTTTAAGCAAGAAACTTTTTATTTTATTTTTTTACTCCCTAAATACATAAAATCTTCTCAAGGGTAGAGAACTTGTTTTTGATTGGAATTTCAGAAATGTTCCTTTAAACAACAGAAAAATTGACCAATCAAGACACATACTACTTTTTAGGCAACTGTTGTCATTCTGTACCCTAACATCACAGCTAGGAGAAAAAGCATCAGGAAATGAGAATGAAGAAATTCTGCTTTCACTGAAAGAGGCCATAGAATTTCAACAATAGGTTACTGGTGCTGACTTATGTTCTATACCTGTCACAATCTAGTACGATCTGATTTCCAGTAACCCAGGAACTAAATATTCACAATCACTACCACCACCAACACCTACAAAATAGGAGGTGTGTTTGTGGGGATGTGGGTTTGTATCATACATACAAGAAACAGGAAACATAATATGAGTACTGTCTTGTTCCTTGGGTTGCCATAACAAAATATCATAATTCAAGTGGCTTAAAAAACAGATTTTTTTCCCTCACAGTTCTGAGGCTGGAAGGGTGAAATCAGGGATGCCTGTATGGTCAGGTTCTGGTGAAAGCTCCCTTCCTGGTGTATAAATGCTGCCATCTTGCTGTGGACCCACATGACAGAGGAAGAGAGCAAGCAAGCTCTGGTGTCAATCTCTTTCTTTTAAGGCATTAACCCCATCAGGACTGTGCCATCCTCATGACATCTTCTAAATCTAATTATCCCCCAAAAGCTCAATCTCAAAATGTCATCATGAGGATTAGGGTTTCAACACGAATTTTGCAGAGACACAATTCAGTGTATTGCATCTAGAAACTAGAACTCCTAAACTCTCTATTTTTGATTTATTGAGGGACCTCCAAACTGTTTTCCACACTGCTATGCTATTTATATATATACATACATATATATATACATATATATGTACATATGTATACATATATATGTATATATATAATTATATATTAATTATATAAATTATTTATTATTTACATATACTATTTATATATAAATTATATATATATTATATATATATAATATCCATTAAAGTGTGAGGTGATATCTCTCATAGTAGTTTTGATTTGTCTTTTCATGATAATTAATGATGAGTATTTTTTCATATATCTGTTAGGATTCAGCAATGCTACTTCTGTGTGTATATACATAATAATTGAAATCAGGTTCTTGAAGAGAATCTGCACTTTCATGTTCATTGGTGTTATTATTCACAATAGCCAAGATATGAAAACATTCAAGTCATCATCAAAAGACGAATAAAAGAAAAGTGTTACATACATACCATGGAATATTATTCAGCCTTAAAAACGAGGAAATACTGCCATTTGAAGATAGCATGGAATAACTTGGAGGACATTAAGCTAACTGAGAAACCAATCATAGAAGAGCAAATAAGTTACAACTCCACTTATATGAGGTAGCCAAACCACAAGAAGAAAATGCAATAATGGTTGCCATGAGCTGAACTAGAGGTGGAAGGAAACTGCAGGGAGAAGGGGTAGTTGTTCAATGGGTATAAGGCTTCAGTTATACTGAATAAATACGTTCTAGAAATCTGTTGTACAACATAGAGCTCATAGTTAGCAATACAGTATTGTGCATTTTTTCAAAATTGTAAAAAGGGTAGATCTCATGTTGTGTTATTACCACACACACACACACAGGGATACCCAAGGAAACTTGGGTAGTGTTGGATATGTCTATTACCTTGATTGTGGTGATAGTATCACAGGTGTTTGCATACTTCTAAACTCATCAACTTGTACAAATTAAATATGTACAACTCTTTTTATATCAATTATACCTCAACAAAGCTGTTAAAAAAACAAACAACAAACTTCTAAATTGTTTATGTCCAATGTCTTACAGTAAGGAATAAAGTGGTATGAAAATTAGTAGGTATGAAAAAAATGCCATGCCTATCTCTATTCCCTTGATACCCGCACTCTGCATTTTTAGAAGGTCATTCAAAATTCCAAGAGCCCAGATGCTACTGGTATCTGGAAAACAGAATAGAAGCAATCAAATCCATGCTCATTAGCCCATTGCTTCTCCTCTTTCACTAAAAATTTAGTGATTTATGCTCATAAACAAGATTTTAATTCTATGGTGTTCCAGCACCAGCTGGTGCCAGATTATCATGAAGAATCATCTGTAAAGCAGACTAAAATGTTGTCGTCCTCAGCTAACTGATCACAGCAAACTCCTCATAAACCATGGTGGTAGATTGAGGATGACAGGCAGTGTAGCAGGAGTAGGTGTTCTGGGAGCTTGCTCTACAAGCTTGGGCAACTTACTTGGGCTTTCAGGACAGATTTGAGGCCATTGTCCTATATTACATTTTCAGTTGTTGGTACAAAGATGCTGTTCACACATTTATGACTTGGTGGATTACATAATGCCCATCACAAGTGCTCTCCTTAATACCCATCATTCATTTAGCCCATCCTCCACCCACCTCCCTCCATCAACTCTCAGTTTGTTCTCTATAGTTAAAAGTCTCCTATGGTTTGCCTCCCTCTCTCTCTGTCTTTTTTTTCCTTCCCCTATATTCATCTGCTTTGTTTCTTAAATTCCACATATGAGTGAAATCATATTGTATTTGTCTTTCTCTGACTATTTTACTTAGAATAGTACACTCTAGTGTCATATGTTTTTTCTCAAGTAAAAAGAGGCCACGTGAGTCTTGTGCCTCTTTTTAGTCCTAGGAAGTGCAATGGGAATCAGTTTTGCTTTTCACTTTGAAGGGGAAATCCAGTTATGATCCTGGCCAGGAAACACCAAAAAATTGTGAAGTGGAAAATAAAATTTAATAGGATTTATCTCCTTCTAGCAAGCATGCTTCTTGCCAAATGTTGGATGGTATCCACTATGCCTGTCCTGTCAACATGTTGTCATCAATGTGGTGGACCGACATAATGTCTTTTGAGATGTTGAGTTTATCTAGATTTCTCAAACCAAATTGTGAGTGAGAACTATATGAAGAGAAATACAATAGAGATTTACTGCTGTCATTACAAGTTGAAAGCCAACTGCTGCTGGTGTTTTCTACTTATTGGTAGAGAGCAAAATCTTTTGGCAGTTTGATAGCTGCATGATGGGTGCCATGGGTAATGCTAATTGCCTCTATAAAGAGACTACATCTGGAACAACAATTGGAGTCTTCATCAGATTTTATTGGTCATCTCCCATTACTGCCATGGTTAATCTTCACAGGCCAAACAGACATGTTAAATAGAGTTGTGATAAGAATCCCGGAATCTCTGTACTTTCCCCAGGAGTGCAGCATTGCTTTTATTTTTCTCTTTTGGTAGGGAGGGGCAGATTTCAGGGCTAATCATTGGCTCCTCCTAACTACCCAACCCCCTCTGAAAATGACTCAGACCAAACTGTCTTTATCACCTGATTATAAACCCTACCTTTGGTTGAAACCAGTGGAATTAAAGATCTGCAAAGATAAGCATGGTTTCAGAACAAGAGACCAGTTACATTTGTAAATTATACCAATAAATGTCAGTGTTTCATATTCATTTAGTGTGGGCTACCTGTAAGAATTAGTTTTGATCAAACACCTAAAATGTTTGAACTACTGGCTGCTCGAGGTAGCAGTTGCACACCGTACCAATTAAGTTGCTCCAATATAATCTCTGATTTCCTTCCCTTACTGAAATGTTGAGACTACATCTCCACATAAATTCTTCAAGTTATTTTGCCAGTATAAAAGGTAAAAATAATGCATTATTTGTCACCAGGATCGTAAGTTCAAGCCCCACATGAGGTGTAGAGATTACTTAATAAAACTTAAAAAATATTCACTTTATCTGCCTAGAGACTATAAATAGTAGGAATGGTGCAGTAAGGGGAATTGGTACTCCATTCTAAAGCAGTTATCTCTGGAGAATGATTAAAAGGTTTCCATCAAAGTAGGAGTAACAGTCAGGAAGGGCTCAGGGGATAGGGATACACAGAACTTATATCCAGATAAATTCACCTACATGGCCTCATTCCAATTCTCAGGCTCCACTTTTTCCCAATCAGTGACCCAGCCTTCACATAAGAGAAAAACAAATGTATTAATTCAAAGCAGAATAAAACTCTGCATCTGATTTTGGCCTTTATTAGCCCTGATATTACTAAATATGGAAAATCTATTCTGAGCTTGCAGGTGTCTTTCTTTAAACTTTCCAGCATTGTCAGAAGCAGCCCAGTCCATTTCCCAGTTCTTATATTCCTCATTTTTACCATAACATTCTATTGTAGCCATAACTCTATTCACTGAAGCCTTGTCTTTCTTATGACTTTTCTCACCATTGTTTTTCATGGACTACAGAACTGTCATCCTCCACTTGTAACTGCCAGACTATTTCATATCCAAGAAGGCCATGTAAAAAAAAAAAATCCCAGATTCCTATCCCTGGGCGTTTGATTTCTCAACCATTTACAGTCAAGTCAAGTATAAGAAATAGAAACCACTCTACCCAGGTGATTTTAAACAGGTACTGTCACAAATGATAAGCACTGAAGGAGCAGGTTCTTGGTTACCAGTAAGGAATAATGTCCAGATACCACAGTAGTCTCTTACTACCAATGAGAATAAGATCCATGATTTCAAGCATACACCCATGAAAATGAAACTCAAGGAATGAAAATCCAGAATCAAGAAATTGCCACTAATAATGCCACAGATGTTTTTCAACACATTGGAAGCTGTATGAAGAGACCTGCCTGAATGATGGCTACAGAAAATTTTCAAATATCTGCAACCCTATTTGCCACCAAAAGAAACAAAAATATCTAGGAAATTGGGTTTTACTTCATTTTTAACTTTAAAAACGCATACACGTGCTCTTCACTTACGGTTTGTTTATTTAAATATATGTATTTACTTATACACCCAGAACCAAGGCTACAAGGAAGTATGGAAAGTAAAGTTGTAGCTTTCCCACCTCTCTAAAAAAAGAGAAAGGAATGGAAATTGAGAAGGACAGAAGCACCTTTTTGATTAAATATCCAACTCTTGATTTCAGCTCAGGTCATGATCTCATGGTTAATGAGAACGAGCCCCAAGTGGGGTTCTGTGCAGACAATGCAGAGCCTGCTTGGGATCCTCTGTCTCCCTCACTCTCTGCCCTTCCCTGCCCCCTCTGTCACTCTCACAATAAGTAAATAAAAACATTTAAAAAATTTGAGAAGAGCAATCCACAGTATCTACTTCACAGTTCAAGAATAAAAACTTCTATATTGAATACAAACAAATAAAAATTCAGACAGCTACATTTTCCAAGGAACCATTAAAAATTAAAATATTTTAATAATTGGCATTTTCAAGATAACTGCATAAATTTTCTACAATAGTGTTTTAGAGATTTAGTTTTATGTCTGTTTAACTTGTGCCAGAGGAAACTGTAGTACAATTAATAAAGTTGTCTGGCTTTGAATTTAGAATTATATGTTATAAATTAGGCTATACATTTCCACTTCCTGTTGTCTGCATCATCTGTTTACATTCTTCGTTTCTGTTCTTGAGTTCTGAGCATAAACTTATAAATAGCCTATAAACAGTGTCAGAAATCAAATCCTATTCTGGTGTTGTCAGATTAGGTGTTTTCCCACTAGACTGAGAATAGTTACTTAATTACAGCCTTAAATTTTAAATTTACTGAGTTATTTTGGTGTGCTTTAAGTTGCATCTTCAGTATATATTTTCCTTCACCTGAGATATTTTATTCTTTTTTGCTTTGTTACTCATGATACAGACTGTTTGTTGAAAACAGTATGGACTTTAAAGTGAGATGGAATTTTTATTTTTTTTTAAATATATGAAATTTATTGTCAAATTGGTTTCCATACAACACCCAGTGCTCATCCCAACAGGTGCCCTCCTCAATACTCATCACCCACCCTCCCCTCCCTCCCACCCCCCATCAGCCTTCAGTTTGTTCTCAGTTTTTAAGAGTCTCTTATGCTTTGGGGCTCTCCCACTCTAACCTCTTTTTTTTTCTTCCCCTCCCCCATGGGTTCCTGTTAAGTGGAATTGAGTTTTAAACCCAGATACACCCTTCTGAACATTATGACCTTAGTCAAGTGATTTCTTCTCTCTAAGCCACCTTCCACATTTGCTAAAAAGAATAGAACCATTGTGAGACATAAATGAGAGGAAGAATGCTTGTAATTCATTCAGACATTGTCTTGGAGTAAATGCTTAATCTGTAAATTTTTTATATCAGCTATTGTTAATTGAAATAGTGCTTTTAAAATTTTGTGCAGTCTCATTTATATTAATTGGGTATTTGTAGTTATTCATGAATTGTAATATTTAGCAAAGGTGTATTCCTTGGATATGCCTGGAACTGAGTACCAAGAATTGTGTGAGATAATGCAAAAACATCATCAGACATATTTTCTCCGATCATGATATCTAAGGTAGACCTCTTTTTCTTTCAAACCAGGTAACTATTCTGTTGCCTTCTAAGCAGTATCACTATCTGAAAATACCTTCCTTTTCTTCATTGTTTGTCTTTGTCTTTTTGATAAAATGTAAATTATGTGAGATCAAGAACATTATGAGTGTATTTCATCATTTATTTTTGAAACTGAGAAAAGTCTCTAGTACAGTATTAGTACCCAATAAATATTTGCTAAATGAATAACATGAACAAAAAAGCAGTTTATTTATGGAATTTAGGTACTTGTGAGCCATACTTCGAGGTGGAAGACATCTAAAATGCAATGGGATAAGTACCATTAAAGTTGAAGTATAATGCACTGAGAGCACATAGAATAAATCCCAACTATGCAGAGAAAAATTGCCACTATATCCAAGAAATAAATAATGATTGCAGCAAGCCTTGAAAAAGCAGAGAGAGAACATTATGAGTGAGAAATGGAAATGAGTTCAATGTGACCAGATTGCAAGATGTATGGTTTGGGATAGAGCAATGTTGCAAGTATAAACTGAGCAAGAAAAACTTTAAAAGTTATGTCATATATATGTGTGTGTGTGTATATATATATGCATACACACACACACACACACACACACACACACACACACACATATATATATTTTAGTTAGGAAGTGATAGCTTGGAATGAATAATGATGGCAGCAATGGAGAAGAGTTGATAGATCTGATGGATGTTTAAGAGGTACAGTTCATAATCCTCAAGGATTGACTGGAGATTAGGATAAGAGAAAATTAATCAAGCATGATGCTTCTCATTTGTACACTGGGGTCAGTAGTGATCTCAATAAAGGAGACCAAAACAGTTTGGACATATTAGATGCCATGTTTGCATTTGCACATGTTAAACTTTTGAGGTGTCTGTGGGACACATAATGAAGATATCTAATGAATACTCCTGCCTGGGGAAAGAGATATCTGGTTTGGCACCATTCCTTCATTTGATAAGGTAGCCATTCTTCTAGAGCACCTGGGTGACTCAGTCGGTTATGTATTTGATTTCGGTTAAGGTCATGATCTCATGGTTTGTGAGTTCAAGCCCTGCATCGGGCTCTGTGCTGACAGTGCTCAGAATATGCTTGGTATTCTCTATCTCCCTCTCTATCTGATACCCCCCTCAAAATAAATAAACTTAAAAAAAAGATAGCCATTGTTCTTGTTTTATGCTATGACACCTTATAAAATATGTCATACATGTATTTGAAATATAGGATAATTGGGGTGCCAGGGTGGCTCCATTGGTTAAGTGCCCAACTCTTGGTTTCAGCTCAGGTCATGATCTCACAGTATGTGGGATGAAGCCCCATGTGGGTCTTTCAGCTGACAGCACAGAGCCTGCTTAGGATTCCTCTCTACCCCTCTCTCTGCCCCTCCCACACCCATGCATGCATGTACTCTCTCTCAAAATAAAAATTAAAAACAAAACTAAAAAAAAGTAAAATAGAATAAAATAAAATAAAATAATAAAATAAAATAAAATATAAGATACTTAAGTAGTAATTTGTCACCTATTCAGGAAATTTGTACATACTAATGTAAATCTTACAGAAAGTGTTGGAAAAAAAAACTAATAACAATTATCTTCTTCCAAACCAGGAAGCTTCTCCAAAAAGATAGTAGAAAAAGCAGTTTTATTATTGAATAAGCATTAAACCAGAAGGTAATGAACATCACAGATATGTATAGTTCAATATATAATGTTGATATAATGTGTGTGTGTATATATATATACACTACAGTGCGAAACCAACCTTGATTTCCTGTGATAAATCCCAATGAGTCATGATGTGTAATAATTTTTATTTGTTGTTATATTTGCCTTGGTAATATATTGTTAAGCATTTTGTATCTTATATCCATAATGGGTATTAGTTTTTAGTTTTCTTAAAGACTATCTTGTATTGGTATCAAGGTAATATTGGCCTCATAATAGTTATGAGTGTTCCTCCTTTATTTTCTAAAAGAGTTTGTGAAAAATAGGCTATTTTATAATTCTCTTTAATTCAGTTTTGGTGTTTTGCTTCTTTCTGAGAACTTTGTGTGTCATCTAAAATGACTATTTCATTGGCATAAAGTTTTTGTATATTCCTTTATAGTTTTTTTATATTTTTCTAATTTTTTAGTGATTCTACTCCTCCTTTTATTCTTGACTTTGTCAACCTGTATTTTATTTTTTTTCATTTTCTTGATGATCCTCAGTAAAGTTTGTCAACTTTGTTGGTATTTTCAAAGAAACAACTTTTATTTCCACTGATTTCTCTATTATATTTGTTATCTATTTCATTGATTTCTGCTTTAATCTTCATTATTTTCTTCTTTTGATTAATTTGATTTAGTTTGCTCTTTTTTTTAGTTTCTTAAGATAGAACTTAGGTTTAAATCAATAAACCTAAAAATCCCATTTTTTGATAAAGGCATTAAAAGCTGTACATTTTCTATTTGCAGTCTTTGGATGAAATGTTTATAAAAATGGCCACGATAATACTTCTCTCCCCTAAGTGCACACTCCCTTGTAATGTGCCTTTACCACTTCATCTACAGTGAGGTGTAATATATTTTTCCTATCTTTTATATCTGGCTTTTCACTTTCATTTGCTTTGAACAATGGAATATAGAGTGTGTGGTGTTGCTCAAGTTGCAGAACCTTGGCCTTAAAAGACTTAAGTTCTTATTCTCATTCTGTATGAACATTTCCATGAAACCACCTTGTAAAAAAAGCTAGAGCTAGCTTGCTAGGGATGAATGCTCTGTAGAGAATAAAGGAGCTGCAGTTGACAGCCAGAATCAACTGACAGTTATATATGTGTAACCATCTGAGACCATCCAGCCACAGTAGAGTGGCCAGGTGTCTGAAGTTGCAAAAGTGATCCCAGGTGAAACCAACAAAAGAACTACCCAGTTAAGCCCAGACAAAAGTGCTGACCCACAGCATTATAGACAAACAGTTGTCTTTTTAAAGTTTTAAGTGGTCTCTTATGCAGCAATAGGTAACTGCAAACGGCATAGTACTTTAAGTCCCTGGTACTCAGTTTTCTTATCTGTAATATTTGAGAAATAAATCGGTCGTGGGTCAATGTTTACACAATGCTTTGATTAGTGACTGATAGCAAATATTCTATACATAAATGAAACAGACAGCATGTGGGAAATTTAGGCAAAAATAGAAAACTATTGTCTCACATCAAAGACAGTGCATCTAGGGGCGCCTGAGTGACTCAGTCGGTTTGGCGTCCGACTTCCGCTCAGGTCATGATCTCTGGGTTCATGGATTCGAGCCCTGTGTCGGGCTCTGTGCTGACAGCTCAGAGCCTGGAGCCTCCTTCAGATTCTGTGTCTCCCTCTCTCTGCCCCTCCCCCACTCATGCTCTGTCTCTCAAAAAATAAATAAACATTAAATTTTTTTTTAAATGCATCTGGACCTAAGAGATAACTAGAACACAAAAAATTAAAGCCTCCAGGACTCCCTTTCATTCCTGTCTCTGCTTCTTGGCACCATATTGTCCCAAACAGTTGGTTTCATATAGCTACAAATATGGTTGCCAGCATGATTTGTATGGTACAGAAATCTCAGCTATGCAAAGAAAGCATTTCCTGAATATTCTCTTTCAAGGTACTACACAAATCATTTTAGAATTTGTGAATAATTAAAATATCAAATGCCAGCTTTCAAGAATAACTAACATTAAATGTGCAACACATTATCATCTTGCTTTGCATACAACATTGAATATTATATAATTAATATACTTAGATAAATTTTACTTGTAAGTTTTGTGTTGACTGTAATCAAAGATTGTTTAATTCAAATATAAAACCATGAAAGTATTATACTGGAATTAGAGAATTTATAAAGTTAAATTTAAGTGTGCAAAATATCATTATACAAGTATTGTAGAAAAATATAATTAAATAATTATGTCTGCTTGGAATATTAATTTAAGACAAATATGGTTAAATTATTGAATTCTATAGACTATTTACCATCCAATTACACATTGGGAAAACACATAAAGAAAAAGAGGAGGAAATTTCAACGAGTGTGTGTGTGTGTGTGTGTGTGTGTGTGTGTGTATACATAGTGTAGGTGTATTGTGTGTGTATATATATATATGTATATATATATATATATACATACATCGTAACTACAATGGTTAGATAATCCAAGAACACAGTTAAAAAGGATAAAATAAAGATTTTAATATGGACTATACAGCACAGAAATAATTTATAATTTTCCTGGTTTTGGCCTTCTCCCTCTTTCTGCTATAACTAATTATATCAAGAAAAACCTGTGCAAGAAAGTCTTAAACACTTCATAAAGGAAGGTGCTCACATGACCAATCAGCACATAAAAAATGATAAACATCATTAGTCACCAAAAATGAAAAAAAAAAGACAAAACAACCCACAATGATGTAACACTACACATACACTAGAATGGTAATTCAAAAAGATTGACAACAATAGATGATAATAAGTTTGTAGAGCAACTGAGACTCACAAATTGCCAACAGAAACATACAACTACTTAAAAAAACAGTTTCACACTTTCTTAAAACTATGACCCATAAATTTTCTAGTTATTTATGAAAAAGCAAAAATAAAAAGAAGACCACAAAAGCCTTAAATAAGACTTTTTGTAGTAGTTTTATTTAAAATAGGCAAAATCTAGAAATAACCAATAGGTATTCATCAACAGAAGAATTAAGAAAACAAACTGTGACATATTCATAAAAGAAAATACTTCTCAGCAATAAAAAGGAACAAACTATTGATATATGCAACACTATAGCTATTGTGGTGAGAAATCGAATGGAACAAAAGAAAGTACAGCTTGCCGGAACCCAATCCCAATTGGGTTGGCAATACAAATCTATGATGACAGAAATAATATCTGGGAGTCAGAAGTGCAGAGGTTTTACTTGAATGGGCGTACGTACAAGAACAACAGGAAGTCCACATCTTGGTAAGAGTATGTGTTACATGGCCATGTGCAGTTTTCAAAACTCATTGAACTATAGACTTAACTGTACATTTTATCATATTTATATCTTATTAAAATTAATTATTGTGGAAAAAAGACAACAGCTCAAAATTTATGATAATAACAACTAGAACTGGTACTAGATTAAATTTATCTCTAAGTTGATATTAATTCTTGGAGACTTCATTGGCCATTGTTAAAATGACTAGCGTGATTATAAACAGCAATGCTTCCTCATTCCTGTTAGGTGACATCAGTTCTTAGATGGAAGTTCTCAAGAAAGCAGGATAAGAGAGTAGACACTTTGCATGTCTACAAATAAATCAACATAGATGCTATTTCATTAGCATTATGCTTTCTATATTCAGAATGTTCTCACAATTAAATTTTGGAAAGATTTATAAATTATTATTTGAACTATTACAATGATAGAATTAACTAGAAAAACTTTGATGTGATATTTCTGTTTAAAGCCTATCTATGATGGGGAGTGCCTGGGTAGCTAAGTTGTGTAGGCATCTGACTTCTGCTCAGGTCATTATCTTACAGGTTTTTGAGTTCAAGCCCCACATTAGGTTCTATTCTGACAGCTCAGAGCCTGGCTCCTGCTTTGGATTCTCTCTTCCTCTATCTCTGCCCCTCACCTACTCATGCTCTGTCTGTCTCTCTCTCTCAAAAATAATAAACAAAACATTTTAAAAAATTGAAAAATAAAATAAAGCCGGTCTGTGATGTTACAATATTCTCATCAGTTTGCTCTACTTAGTATGTTACCTACTTGTTAAATCAGTAAATAATTTACGATATTTCTCCTGTACTTTATCTTATCATTGTGTTTCATTGGTATCCAACTTTATTCATAACTATATTATTGCATAAAATGTTAAAGTTCTAAATATCTCAAAGCACTGATCAAGTGTTATGAATATAAGGGTATTCAATAATTATTAAATTTATTAGTTTAAATGTAATTGATTCATTCATAGACATATACATATGTGGCAGTCTGACTACTGAAAGAGATGCAGTTAATGTCTTTTATATATGTCATATAGTTTGAAATCTTGAAATAAACCAGTTGTATTTTGTTTATGATACCTGGGAAGCAACCATAAGATTTTAGACTTTGTTATATAGGAGATAAACTTAGGGATGAAAATCTGCTGTATTTTAAGTGGTTCATTAAGCCCACCACTAGACTGCAAATTGAAAATAGCATCAGTGAACAACCCCCTGATGGAAAATAATCTGAAATCCATGATAGCAAGATAACAGGTTTTTGTTATCAGTAAATGCATAACAAAGGTGTGGAATATAAACTGATAGCAGCAGAGGTAAACTACAAAAAATTGTTCTTATGGGTACTTGATTTAACATTATACCATTTTACAAAGAGCATGATTCAAAGTGATCATATTTCAGATTCTAGGAGAGTTCATAAGACTCTACTTTTGTCTCTTAAAATATACAGTTATATAAGTTGTTCCTTTGTCATTATTATTTTCATTTCTTTCTATAAATAGAGTGCTTGTATCCAAAAAAGTGCTATCAATACAGAAGAGGGAAAATAAAACTCTTGCTTTTATCTGCTGTCTAAAGTTATCCCTGTTGGCAGTTGTATTTTAATATGTTTCCAGTTTATACCTGGAATTTTTAATGAAGGATGCAGTAAGAATAACAACTATACACCCACTCCCCGCCCCCCCAAACACACTAATACAGATATCCATATGTATGGTTTCAGATATGTATCAGTTTGTCTGCTGAAGGGGGATGTATTTTTTTCTCTGGGTGAAAAATATATTCTCATACTTAGTGATTGCTGACGAGCAGAGGAGACAATTATTTATAAACAGCCAAGATGCCTTCCTAGAAGACCAGAACAAAGACCTCATTACCTTTCTCCTGAAATTTGTATTTCTTTAAACATGGAACGGTGAACCACTCTGCTCAATAGAGCAATGAGTCCCTGATATAAAAACTACCATCTGAAAGTAAAAGAAATGAAATGTGTGGACTTGATCCTGCAGAAACAGACTGGCAGTTGTGAATGTGAAACTACATTTACAATGTGGTTGACACAGGAATCTAGTATGGTCCAATCTTCCTTATGGAAATTTAAACTTAAATAGCAACCAGCCAGATTCTATATGTAATATCCTCACCTGATCATACTACTACATGGCTGATGCGAAGAATCTTTTCCCTTCTCTTACAATTTGGAAGACTGTAAAGGTAGCAATCATTTACAGTAGTTGCTTGTGAGCAGGAGACTGCTGCAGTCTCTTTGCCTGGAGAAGAAACAATGTGTCCTAGGGGGAACAGAAGGAGCACTGGCCACCCACCAGTGAAGAATTTCTTGGGACATCTGTTCAGCTGCTTCCAAGGCAGGTGACATGGCACAACTGGTAGTTGTAAAATACTCCAGGTTCAAACCTGGGAGAAAGTATGCCGAATTTTTTGAATAAGAATCAGAATTCAGGTGTTTTCTTGAGTCAGCATAGGAAGGGGAAAGCCAGGAGGAGAAGAGAACATTATAGGATAAATGAGACTGGAAACCATTTGTAAACATGCTTTGGAACTCAAACTGGTATTGTAGAATGCATCTATCACTGATAAGTTAATAGAAGCTTCCTAATTTCCTACAGTATACATTTGATGTAACCTATCTTCTCTAACAGATGGCTAGAAAGATCATATGATTTTTCATAATTCAAAAAATATGATTAGAGAACACTGTAAACATTGTAAACTCAACCAAGCACTTAGTTTAATGAGTATCAGGCAGTAATCAAATAAAAGCTAGCTGCTTTTTTAGATCAAAACTGTTACTGGAGTATAAGTGGTAATGATATTTACCACAAGTCACAGCTAAAATCACAGAAGTTTATGTGCTACAACTAAGAAAAATAAAGAAGGAGTTAAAATGATTTTTAAAAGTTAACCTCAAAGTCATTGGAAAATAAGCTGTTACACTTAATTAGGAGAAAAACCTTGCCATAAAATGCCTATCTTCCTTTAGCTACATGATATGTGTGCTAATTAATAATCAAAGTACAGCCTGAAGGAACTTCGGTACAGTAATTTGTTAAAGTAAAAGTGGAATTTGAAATGTGCTGTCAGTTCTAATTGAGTTATGACAAAATCCCCAGGATTAAGATTTTTCGAAAATAACAGTTCAAATTTAAAAGGAATCTTTTAAGAAGAAAGTTAAACTGACTGGAGAGTAGTCTAATAAAATATATTCTAGAACTTAGTTTAAGCCATTGTTATCAACAGGAAATGTTTTTGCTTTTGTTTTTGTTTTTTTTTTTTGTTTTTTTCTTCAGGAAAATCATCATGAGTTAGTGGCAAATAATGCCATGGCAGTGGTAGTCGCTCATCTGAAGAATCTCTCTCTTCCTCAAGGGACGGATAAGCTGAAGCACTTCTGGCATTTGTCTGAGTATTGTCTGGGATGCTGCCGACAGGTGCCTTTGTATAGATAATTCAACTGCATAAATATTATTTTGTACTTAGGATTACCCTGAGTGAGGTCATGATTTTTTTTAAAGAGTATAAGATATTCATTCAAGAGAGTATATTGAGAAAAACACCTTACAAATATAAGCCATTTGTTAATATATATATATATATATATATATATATATATATATATATATATAATGTCATGTCTGAATTGGTGGTTAGATTTGTTAGAGTAGGTTAGAATTTTTGGTGGTCTCATAGTCAATAAGGTAAGACATGAATGAAGCCTGGAAGGGTGGAAACTATGTGCATATTGAAACAGTGGGATTATGCAAATCACTGGATAAAAACATTCACCATAAAGAGAAAATGAGTAGAACTTGTGAGATAAGTCTCTTGACCTGATGAACACTTTTAAAATTCAGAAAAGTGAAAAATAACTTTTGAAAAGTTACTTTAAAATTCTTTAAAAGTCATTCTCCGCAACGTCCCAATGCAATGGAAGAGTTCTGAAAAAGCTCATGTGTATAAAATACTAACAATTTTATTTCCAACCTTCCTTGATATTAGTTTAAAACTAAATATTGAACACAGTCTCCAATATGGACCTTAATGAACTCCATCTCTTGGTATTCATATTCCTCTTTAATCACCTCCCACATCAAATCCAGCTGATCTATGTAATCAACCAGGGTATTGAAAAATGATGTGTGATTCTGAGACTAGGTAATCAAAGACATTATGGCCACCTTGTGGTCTAAGAAATCTCTTACTCTGGGGGGATACCATGAAGACATTCAAGCATCCCTAAAGATAGGCATATGTCACAGTGGAACTGTGACCATGTGCTAGGAGCCACTGAGGACCTGAAGCTTACTCATAAACAGCCATATATGAAACCACTCTTGGAATTGGATTCCCCAGCCCAGTCAAGCCCTCTATTGACTGTAACCTCTGGTGACATGGAGATTGCAACCTTCTAAGAGACCCTGAGATAGAACCACCCACCTAAGCCATTCCAAAATACCTGTTCCTCAGAAACAGTGAGATATAAATATTGTTTAAACTGCTAAATTATGGAGTGATTTGTTATGCAGCAATATGTAGCAAATGAAAAAGCCTTAATCTTAAACATTAGTGGCAAATAAATGTGAAAATGATAAGGAAAGGCCAACTCTCTATGTTTAATCTACTAAATATTTTACTTTCTGGTAATAAATTACCTTTTTCCTCATTAAAATATTCTAAGGGCTAATGAATTTAGGCAAGTACAAACGTACATAAGAGTACTTATGTTATATTATGCATCTTCTCCTATTAGCACAAATGTTCCTTGTGTAGATTGAAGAGAAGAAATTTAAACAAGGAATTATTTTTATACTTTTAAAAAATTTTTAACATTTATTTTTTTTTGAGAGACAGAATAGAGCACAAGCTGAGGAGGAGCAGAGAGAGAGGGAGACACAGAATCTGAAGCAGGCTCCAGGCTCTGAGCTGTCAGCACAGAGCCCTACGCTGGGCTCAAACCCAGGAACCGTGAAATCATGACTTGAGCCGAAGTCGGATGCTCAACCGACTGAGCCACCCAGGCACTCCAACAAGGAATTATTTTTTAAAAGTTATCTAATACAAAAATCAGAGATATCAATGATCTTTTATTAATACGGTGAACACATTCCCAGAGCGCCTGTACCACTCTTTTATGCTGTCTTGGCTATCTTGGCTAAGTTACAGTTCGTTGATCATAGTTAAACGCTAACCTAATGCTTTAAACGACTCCAATACTGAACTAGTTTAATTGTCACCTTTGGATAAATATGAATATTCTTTATTCTGAGACAGAATAATGCACTGCTTGAGCAGGTGGCAAAACTCTGGAGGGGATGAAAATATGCTTAACTCAGAAACTATTTTACTTATTAAAATTCTCCTTCACTGACATTTATTGTAATTTCATCAGAATAACTGCAGTGTTGACAAGTTTTAAATAACATAGATCCACTATTAGAGGTTTTGAGATTCTGAATAGAAAATTAAAACATTGCAAGTTTTACAGGGAGTTTTCATGTTTTACTTCAAAGTCTTATTCATTTAATCAACCTGATTCTTCGTTGTGAGGGAAGAGACCTGCTTTCAATTATACATCAGTTTTGATTATGTGCTTTCACATAGAAGGATAATAAGATAAGTAAAATAATCTCTCCCCAAATGTATATAGAACAGCCATTCTTCCTTACCTACAGAGAAAAAAAAAATCTCCAGGAAGGATTAAGAGTGCTATCACATCCCTTTTTCTACTTCACAGCTTTTCACATTCCATATCAAAATAAGTTTAATGTTGGGACACCTGGGTGGCTCAGTCGGTTGAATGACTGAGTCTTGATTTTGGCTTGAGTCATGATCCCAGGGTCGTGGGGTTGAGGTGGGGTGTGGAGTCCTACATCAAGCTCCATACTGAGTGTGGATCCTGCTTTGGATGCTTTTTCTCTTTCCCTCTGCCCCTCTCCACTGCTCACAGTGTCTCTCTCTCTCAAAATACAAAAATAAAACATAAGTTTAGTGTTCTGCAGTTGTTGTTTTCAGTAGGCTCTATAATATTCCTTTAATATCTTTTATATAAGAAAGATAAGAGGCATATAATATTTTGGAATCCCCAATATTCCATCTCCCAAGTTTAAGAACAAAAATTGGTGAGAGGACATTACTCCTGTTCCATCCTTTTCTAATCTGAAATCTTTTGCTTCAGAAGGTTCTGAGTTATGTGTCTGGTTGCATAACAGCATTTAAATTCACCAATTAATGATTAAGTAGAAATGTACATATTTATGCCTATAACTACTTTGAGTCATGAGAAAGAATTAATTTATGTGTATTTAGATACCTTTCAATAAGGTATCTTTATGAATAGATGAGTTAGTATATACACATCCCATTTAGAATTTAGTACACATTTCAAATTTTTCATTCAGTTTATGTGTTTCTTATGGGTAAGTGCACAAATAAATAGAAGTTATAGTAGGTGTGTCCGTAATACCTTTTACAGAATATTAAGGAATATAAGCGACATTAAATTAATTATCAAATATATTCAAATTTTCTCTTAAGTATCTTGGATAATATAAGTATCAATGGATTGGGCTAAGAGAAAAATGTAGATCTTATATTCATGAACAAAATACTAATTTTAGAATCAATCAGCTAATCAAATCAAGTCAATGTCCTGCTAACACATGACAAGGAGAGAAGACCTTTTAAATGAAAATGTAATTGACATTGGAAAATAACAGAATTTATTAATCAGAAATGAAAATATTATAAAAATCCAGTCATCATCATACATTTTAAGTCACTACCTACTCTGCATTCTTGCTCAGCATACCTTTACTTTTAGTAAATCTCTCCTGTAATTGTAATCTAGTGTAATCATATCCTTACAACAATTAGAAAACGCATGCAAGTTTTTTAAGGCTGTGTTGTATATCAAGTATATGTATTTGTATTCTTCAATAGAAATCAGAAGCTGGCATCAATAAAAATTAAATATAGACTTATCTGAGCTCCCCTAAATGAACACAACTACCATCTATTAGGCTCTACTTTAACAAGAAGAAGAAATGCTTGAGGGAACAATATAAGTGATATAACTAAAAAACAAATAATCATACGGGCTAATGAATTGCTTTATTGGTTACACATATACTAAATGATGAGATAAATGCCATGTCACTTATTTAAATCTATCGGTTCACAGAATATTTAGAAAATAAGTTTTTGTACTTCAAATGTTTTTATATAGTTAAAAGGCAAGATCAAGAGTACTAAACTTTTTACAATGGAAATGAAACCAGTCATTATTGAAAGGCAGCTTCATCCCATAAAGCTAACTGCAATCACAAAGGGGGACAGAGAGGAGAAAAGGAGAAATAACGCCATCATTAAATAAATGACAATATTGTAGTAGGTTCCAAATTCAAAGATGTCTTAAATATTCGGAACCATCATTCAATTAATTGCATGATATGCAAGCAATATGAAAAGGTAACCCAATTACTACTGCATTTGTCTCAGTGCCAAATTTTACTAGAGACAAAGAAAGTTGAAAACTAAAATTTTGGGCTGAGAGTTGCAGAAATTGGTATTCATTACATGCAATTGGCATAACGCGATAAATTGTTAGACATTTTTCATTTCCATTACTTTTAGATATTAAAGGAAAAAGGTTCCCACCTGCAATGCTATTAAAGTTTGAGTATTTGTCATCTACTCATTAGAAAATAAATATACATTTTAAGGTCATTTCACATCTAAAGAGGTGAAATACAAGTTGGTGATATATTTCAGAGGGCACAATTTTTTTCATAAGCAATTTTTGTATAGAAGTATTTTTTAGTTGCTAGTTCATTTTTACGGAAAGGAGATAAAGCAAAAAACAATAAAAATTATGACCACTGATTCACAATATAGCCTATTAGTT
Source organism: Acinonyx jubatus (assembly GCF_027475565.1). NCBI lineage: Eukaryota > Metazoa > Chordata > Mammalia > Carnivora > Felidae > Acinonyx > Acinonyx jubatus. The sequence continues at coordinate 90,160,170 of NC_069386.1, forward strand.
AAAAGAATGAATAACATTTTGTCTACAGTAATACAAACGATCCTTCTATCATATGTATAAAGTGGAGTCTGTACCTCTACATATTGCAGCACAAATTTGTCTTAAATTTTATTCAATTATTTGACAGTTATTAATAATTTGGTAGGTGTGGGTTTATTACATAACACAATAATTCAGGCCTCCAAAGTTACCACCACAAAATTAAAGTATTATTATGATGCTTGTGTAATAGTTGACATTATTATGGAATCGTAAAACTTGAAATTGTTTGTATTCAAGCATTTCTCATTGTTATCCATTTGTGGGGATACATTTTAAGAAATATAAATTGAAGCCTAGTGACATCAGAAAAGTGGCCAAATAAGATGTCTCTTGCGTGTATCCCTGTACCCACACAACAATCATTTGTTATCCATTTATGTACAAAAGTGCTTTTGTGGGATCTTTGGAGTCCAGGCAGGATTGTGAAACCCTGGTGTAGTCCCAGACTGAGGAGAGTTGTTTTGAGAAGTCAGGCTTGCAACCAAGTGGCTAACAAGCCCACTGTGGTCCCACTATGTCCCAGACATAGAAAAACTCTCTACCCTTGAGAACTCTGCTGCACCTCTGTTTGGCTTTGTCTGTCACCAGCACCATATGCCAAAGGACCTGGGAGAAGTCACGCCCATCAATGCTTTGGGTAATAAACATGTGGAACTCGGTCCTGGCTGTGGTTCCTGACATGGCCTGTGAGCTGGCTCTAGACCCTCCCAGCCTCTGTCCAGAAGCCTCTGAAAGTAAGCCTGCCAAACTTGGCAGACTGTAGATTCTGCAAGGGTCTTGTAACTGAGCCAGACCATCCCATTTGTAGTCATGAATAGTCCTGCTAGCATACAGACACCATAGGAGATGCCTTTGTCTGTGCCCCCAGAGATTCTAAAAGGACCCTATGCCAGGTATCAGCTCCCTCCAGGCACAGTTCATCAGCAGGACTGTTGGCACAGGGATCAGGCTGGGCAAACTGCTGCCTCCACTTCTAGACCTGAAAGAGTCCGAGGGCTCCAACTTTCACACAGCCACAATCAGCCAGTCTGCCGAAAGTTCATAGGTTCTGGGGTCCCAGTGAGAGCCATTCCTGTCTGCAGTCCCAGAGACCTTGAAAAGAACCTGTTTTCAGTTCTGGCCCCTCCCAGCCACATTCTACAAGAAGTCCTGCTGCAGAGGTACCAGGTAGAAGACACATATGCACCTCAGAAGATCTTGGAAGTGCCTTATATTCAGCTCCAAGCACTCTAGCCACAATCAGGATGCAATCCAGCCTTCCTGGGGACTGGTAGGAGACACACACATCTGTGCCTCTAAAGCCAGATATACAGACCTCAGTCTTGGTTGTGTAACTTGGAACAGTCCTGAGGTTAGATTCCAACCCCTCACAGCAATGGTCCAGAACGAGTCCTGCCCACCCAGGAATCCCTCCAGTGACCAAGCAGCAGTCCTCCCCAGGGACCTGGTGGGAGCCACACCTACCTCATATGTAGTAATAGGTCCACTGTCTGAGGACCCAAATGAGGACGCTGAAGTGAACCCTTATCCCAGGACCACTCACTTCACAAGGTAATGGAGGCTGTCCTGTCTATCCAGGAAGCAGGCAAGATCCACATCTACCTGAACCCCTAGAAATAAGCCTGCCAACCCCACATCCTATTTCCCACCTAGCAATAGCCATATTTATCTCTAATTCAGCAGGACTGCAATTCTGGAAATATTCTTATCAAACCAGGAAACTGGAAAAGGCCTTTACCTTCTAAAACTAGTCTGTAAAAACTGGAAGAGATACTTGCTAATTCAAATGTACAGATACCACAGGCTACACAGATCTTAAGAATCAGGCAAATATGATGCCATAAAGAAAAGTAATTAAGATCCAGTAACTGACCCCAAAGAAATGTAGAGCTCCAATTTGCCCAACAAAATTTCAAAATAATCATCTCAAAGAAACCAATAAAATGCAAGAGAACAGATAGATAACTAAATGTAATCAGGCATGCAATGCATGAACAAAATGAGAAGTTTAATAGAAACCATAGAAAAACAAACAAATCCTGGAGCTGAAGAATACAAAGATGGAACTGAAAATTTCAATAGAGAACTTCAAGAACAGACTTGATTATGCAGAAGAAAGAATCAACAATCTTGAAGACAGATTATTTGAAATTATCCAATTAGAGGAACAAAAATGAAAAAGAAAAGAGTAAAGAAAGACTATGTGAATGAATAACGTGAACAACATCAAGTGAATGAATAATTCAGGTGGATTCTTTTATCACATTTTGCATTCCATCCTAAAATCCCCAAACTCCTAAGTGATTTTTTTAATTGCATATATTAGGGTTGTATCTTTGTTCTGTAAAGTTCTGTGGATTCTTGACACGTATTTAATATCTTGTATTCACCATTATAATGTCGGACAGAACAGTTTTTCTGTTCTGCTTCTACTCAGTTCTCCATATCACTCCCACACAAATCTTTGCCAAACATTTTTTTTAACCGTTGATATAGACTTGCCTTTTACAGAATGCTTTATAATTGGAAGCATACAGTATGCTTTTAAGGCAGGCTTTCTGCACTTACCAATATATGCATTTTAAGATTCATCGATTTCTTCTGTGGCTTGTTAGCCTTTTTTTTTAATCATAGAAAGATAATCTGCTGAATAGATATATCATAGTTGTGTATATAGTCACCTGTTGAAGGGTTGATTCCAGGTTTGGTGGTTATTAATAAAACTTCTACATACATTTTCATATATATTTTATGTGGTGGTTAAGTTTTAGAATCAATTAAGTAAATACCTTGGAGTTTGACTGCAGATCACATGGTGAATATTGTAGAGTTTCCTAGGGCAGCCATAATAATTAGCATAAACTTGAAATCTTAAAAGATCAAAACTTATTCTCTCTTAGTACTGGAGACCAGAAGTCTAAAGTCAAGCTTTCAGCAGAATTGGTTCCTTTTGGAAACTCTGAGAATCTGTTCTATTCCACTCTCCTATCTCATAGTACCTGCTGACAAATCTTTGAGCTTGTCTCAAAGCTTGACATGCTTTGAGTTGCAGGTACATCACTCCAATTTCTTCCTCTATCTTCACAGGCTTTCTCCTAAAGATATCTCAGTGTCTTTTCCTTTTGTGTTTCTTATAAGATACTTGTAACTGGATATAGGGCCCGCGCTAAATCAGGATGACCTCATCTTAAGATCCTTAATGTAATACACCTACAAAGGACCTATTTCCAAACAAGGTCATGTTATCAGGTATAAGGGATTAGGACTAGAATACATTCTTTCTCATCCTGCACTATATATTTAAGAAGTTATTATTTTAAAATCTTTCTTAGATCTCCATCCCATCTTCAAAATACATCCAGTCCATCCCAATATACCCTAAATTCTCAAAATATTACAATATCAACTCTAATATCTTGTATAAATAACATCACCTCAAAAAGCCTAAAACTCATCTGCTGAGTTGTCTTAAATCATACAAATCAGATTGGGTGAGACTTTGCATATGATCCATCTTGGGGAAAAATTTCTTTTCCATCTATGAAATTAAAAAACTGATAAAAAGGTTGCTATCTTCAAAATACAATGATGGGGCTGGCACAGCATGATAAACCTTTTTATTCCAAGAGGGACACAGCAGACATATTATTCATAGTGTAGAAGAGGCCTAAGACAAAGATGAAAGTAATAATTGAGGTAAAGAACAAAGGAGTAAAGGAGGAACTCTAGAAACTAAAACAACAACATCAATAACCGAACAGGCAACCAGATGAACTTGGGACAAGAATGAGTTTATTGTGGTGAATAATTGCACCTTACTGTAAAATAAAACTCAAAACAATCTATGCATGGCCAATATAGATAAAATTAAATATACTTGGCTGTATGTCTTACAGTGATACGATGTTCAGAATGATTATATCAGTGTAAACCTAACTTTGATATGTGTAGGAGTACAAGCAGATCTCACGGTATGCAATTTAATTGAAGCTTGTGTGTAACCTTCAATGTCTACTTACTTAAAGATGTCAGTTTTAACTAACAAATGCTGTGGAATTCTTTTTATGTTAAATCTTCCCACAGAGGAATGTTTAACAGGTTCCTGTGTGCTGTACACATTCCTATGTCTTTTTAAGTGAACCATCTATTTCTTCATGAAAAGAAGAGAAATTTTTAACAGTCTCATTATTATGGATTAAAAGTAGGATTTCTGGATGGTTAAAATGGAGAAAAATCTCAGAATAAATTAGGGCTGTCATTAGGTTTTTATACATTGGAAGAATGGGAAAAAAAAACCCAGGTGCTTATATGATAAGAGTATCTTGCCCATCAAGCAGGAACAGTTGTTTTCTGAAATTAGTAACATACAAACAGGCACATGTGACATTCAAACACATTATCCTAAGACTGGGAGCTAAATTGTGTGTTATCTTTAAAATTGTTATAGGAGAAGCACTTGTTTTCTGTATTCCTTGTTATCCTTGTACATTTTTTTTGTGGTTGTTTTTTTTTTTTTTACAAGCTGTGTCAGAATTATTAGTAAATAAGCACCTTACTCTCTAACAAAGGGTGAATGATCACCAACAATCAACACAATTGGTAAATATGTTATTTTTGTATAGCTTTGCAAGTGAAATTTGATTTAAAGTTTCATAATATAACAAATATATGATACCTTGGCATTGCTAATATGCTTCTGTACATAGGTTCTTGATGATGATATTTTAGAATGTAAAACCAGAAACAAATGTATGAAAAAGTGTATTTTTTGTACTATGTTATGTTTAAAACTTTCTCAAAATATGTAGAATTGGAGTTTGAAGTTGATATTAACATTCCTTCCTATAAATTTCAACAAGAGAAAACACAATATTCGTATTTAAAGCAATCAAAACCAAACAGCAACATAATAAGAAAATTACTCATAATATTTCTGCATATGAATGTTTTTTATAAAGAAAATATTGACATATCCAGATTAATTTTCTTGATTTAGATTGGGTGAAAAAGGAAAGCAAGTTATTTTGATATGTTTTGATACCCTGATTATTTCTTCTCCTTTATAAGTTCTTCTGACTCTAATGCTTTGCATTTGGTTTTTCTCCTCCCCTGCTACTTGTACAGGGAGAAAATCATTGTTTTCCATAATTTTGTGACAGCAGAGGAAAGAAGCATCCACACAGATTGATGCTTTTGTGTACTGGTTCCATATCGTATCCTCTGTGACTGACTGGTTTGAGCTGCTCTGGGATAGAAAAGGCTGAGACAAGCTGAAGGCCTTGGCTGCTTTAACCCTTGATCTGGTCATTGGTTTGCTTAGGGCCTGATAGCCCTCTATAAAGACCTCTGCAACATCTTAAGTCTCCTTTTCCCCAAGCCCTGTAAGCCTCTTTTGATATTCTCTTTATAGCCCCTGGCCCAGGATTTATTTCTATGCCACATTCTCAGCTGTACAATCATCTCATCTCCTACTAGGGTGGGTGGTGGCAATTTAAGGACTTTATCATTCTTGCTGACAGGCTTTTGATTAGGCGGACCTCTGTCAAAGACATATAAGAAATCATGTGTGCTGATGAAGCACAAGAAAATTTCGTGAAGTTTGGGACTATGGAATAATCTGTCTCTTTTTGTATTCATTCTGTTCCACCCTCTCTCCTTACTGAGACCACCTTGCGTTAGTGTAAGGCCTCCCCATTGAGAGGTTTCCACCCACAGTCCCAAATGGAAAGCAAGGTTTCCAGAGCTTTCCCAGGCATTTCCCTCCACCTATCAATATACCAAACACTTCCCTGGATTTATCAGCATAGCAACGGTTCTATCTTAATTTAAAGCTTTCCTGTCCCACCTCAGACTCTGTTATTGTTATTCTTCCTTCCACAATCCCTGGATCAGCAAAATTCTTAATTTGCTATGAATCTTTGAATTTCTTCTTGTACTATGAAGTAGTTTTTAATCTGGTAATGTAGGTCTCACTCTTGATATGTTAGTATATGTTAAAGGATAAATTTATGTTTTTCTTCTAAAAAAAATTGACCAGGCTTTGCAGACTATTGTGTACCTGAAAAATTATGGAATCCAAATTTTATGGTTTTTTAAATCTATTTTTGCTTTGAGTTCTAATTTCTCACCATGTCACCCCCAGCCCAAAAAGAGCATATTCCATTTGTCTGGAGAGAGAGAAACTTTGTAGAAACATTGGCGAAATAGAATGTTGTGTACAAAAAACAAAACAAAACAAAACAAAAACAAAAACAAACCTAAAAAAAAACCCTGCAAAAATAGAGTTACCTCTCTACACATATGTCTACACAGATATAATACTTGCCAAGGGATTACTAATGTTAAGAATGATAATATAGATCACAACTGTTTTTCTAGGAAGCCAAAATTAATCTAGAAAGAGATTCCTATCATGCATGCCAAATAACTAGCTTGCAGTTCAGTGAGTTTTAGAGAAAAGAGTAGCTCCTCCTTTTTTTCTATCATTTTCTTAGATACAAGTCACAAAACATTATATATGAAGAAGTTAAGGTGCTAAAACCCACTTTTATCACTAATATTCTTCCAAGGCTGTTTTCATGTCAGGAGAGTTACTAGGACTTTTTTTCCCCCCAAGCATCTTCAATGATTATTCTTTTGACATCTTTCCAAGTATTCACCCACACAGTATACATTTCTCTGTGTGTACTGAGATTTTCCAAATGCCACACAAAAGTATTAAACATAACCATAAGTAATATGGTTGACACAAAAACAATTGCTTTTTTTTTTTTTTAGTTTGTTATTGCATTGTAAGTTCATATGGCATAGATTCAAGTATTTGTTCTAATACTGTCTGTTTGACTTTGAGCCACAAAAGTTAACCTCCAGGATCCTCAGTTATTTTACATTAAAAAACAATAATTATACTACTGTATCTTATATGTGGTTGTTCAAAAATTATATGAAATGATGGATGCAGAGGAAATTTTACTGTAACTGAGAATGTCTTGATAGTCTGTTGAACTGGATTTTCTTTTATTTCACTATTAGTAACTGTCACTTGGAAGGAATACAAGGTAGGACATTCCAGTTAAATTTATTTTTGTTATCTTAGACTTATCATCCCCTTATGTCTAGATATTTTGTGATACAGATTTGACACAGATATGCTAGAATAATTTCTCATTTACTTACACTTGGCAAATATTATCAGTATTTATCCATGTAATTAATGGCATTGCTGAGTATGAGTTGAGTAGAGGATTCTATGGCTAGAGACTGTCCTACAGTTTGATGATAATATGTTTTTGGTAGTACTACTGATTAGTTTTCTTGACCATATTTAACTGATTTTTTGCTTAGATATTATTATTAACAAGAGAAACAGAAAAGTGAGTGATATGAAAGAATAAAAAGAAACAAGAAAGAAAATTAGTTGTTATTGTTGTTTAACCTGCAACTGTAGGAAAGTTGAAGTTGGAAGAGGAAATAAAATTAATCTGTAATTTACAGAAACTATTTGAAGTTTTAATATTTAATAATTTGTAAGAATTAAGATATTAAATTTTTTAACTATGTGAGGAAGCATGCAGGGAGGTTTCTGGTTTCAGCTCCAACATATAAAGAGCTTAGAAGTTACCACTTTTACCCTAACAAGAAACACTAAAAATCAATGACTTTTCTTGGAACCTTCATGTACTGAGATTGCAGGGCAAACTTTTACCCCAAATCTAGAGACACAAGTGAACATAGAAAATCAAAGCTGAAATCTGCTTAGTAAAATTAATTTTTTGAAATATAAAATGTGTTATACACCACAAACAAATAAGATCTATTCCATTAATGCAATTCTTTCAACATTAAATGTAAGAAATGTAACCTAGGATATCAACCGACTAAAAAAGGAAATCTGTAGGAATATACTTACTGAGGCAGAAAAGCATTTGACAAAATCCAATCCTCATTCTTGATAAATTATCTCTGCAAAGTAGGAATAGAGAGTAATCTCACAACTTGGTAAAGGGCATCTATCAAAACTCTACATATCCCATTATAGTTTGAGTTTACAGACTGGAGAATTTTTATTAAATTCAGAAAAAAATGCAAGGATGTTTTCTCTAACTATTCCTTATCTTCATCATACTCAAAGGCCTAGAAATTATACAGACTAGAAAATGAAGTAATTGTTTTGTAGATGACATGATTGTTTATATAGAAAACTCCCAAAGAATCTACCCCTACCCCCAAAGAAAAGAAAGAAAGAAAGAAAGAAAGAAAGAAAGAAAGAAAGGTAAAGAAAAAATAGATTTATACAAATCAATGTATAAAGTCATTACATATTATATATACCAATACTGAGCACTTGATAATTTAAAACATCATATAAAAGACCCATAAAATAGTGAAGTATAAATCTAAAAGAAATATGTACAGGATACATATGCAAAAATCTATAAAATACATGAAAGTAATAAAAAATTCTAAATAGAAAAATAGCCCATGTTCATGCATTAAAACTCAATATTGAAAATGTCATTCTTTCCTAACTTAATTAATACATTGAACTCAATACCAATCAGGATCCAAGTGACCTATTTTGTAGACTTCTAAAATCTCATTCTAAAGTGTACCAAGAAAGACAAAAAATAGCTAACAAGGGTAGCTAGGATGGCTAACGAGGGTAGCTAGGATAACCAACTATTAGACAAAACAAGAATAAAATTGAAGGACTCAGGATATCAGATTTCAAGACCTACTGTAAAGTTACAGTATACAAACAATGTGGTATTAGCAAGATAACAGAAACCTAGATTAATGGAAGAGAATAGAAAGCCAAGAAGTAAGATTGTAGTGATAGAGCAGTGACACTGTGAATTTGTCAAAATCCATAGAACATTACAGCACAAAGAATGAACCTTAACATATGAAATTAAAATATATATTTAGGAGACTGAGATATCACAGATCGGAATGCATTCTTGACAAATGAATCTGTTTACAAATGTATGAACAACCTCACTGAAAAGCATGAGAGAAGAAGATGCTGATCTAAGTATCTTTGGAAATGAATACAGTCTGTAAGACTCAAGGAAACATAAACTGAATATAAGAACTGTACTCTAGTTGACAAAATTCCTTCTCATGGGGGTATTGATGAACAATTCTGAAAATACTGTTCAGATATGCTGGAATTAAATAATTAAGTCAAAGAATCATAGATGGTGAAGGCCAGTTTTTTCACTGTTGTACTCTGAGGTTATAGACAAACAAGAGGAATAAACCACACATGATCCATGGATTAGAAGTCAAGACATCATTATAAATCTATGTTTAATTTATTATCAATACAGGTAAAGACAAATACACATAATTCATATATTTGTGTGTATGTACACTCATGGGTTACACATGTATTTTTTTTTCCCTGTCAATTGAGAGGATCTAGAACCAATGGCCCCTAGTAGGAATGAACTTATCTATTTTGCAGACCTTGGTTTCAATACATTTTTCAATTAAAGGAGCCACAGCTGTTTGAAGAAAAAAGCTGATTCTCAGAATGAGGTAATAAATATGACTGATGAGCCTGAGGCACCTTGTAGTGCCAAAAACAAACAAATAAACAAAACAAAACAAAAGGAACATGATGAAAAACAGAAAACATGCACACACACGTTGATGGGGGTATTTAAAAGGGACATACTAAACTCTCAATTAACAAAGCTAAACCAATCAATAAAAAATATTATTCAATTATAACTTAAAATAATAAATTGATACTTCTGTGATTGTACTTATTTAACTAAATGATTGAATAAATGAATATTATGAGAAAGAGACAAATATTTTATGCAAAAGAATTCTGAATAATCCACATGGATACTCCAACTTCATGATTGTGATGCTTGACTCTCTGCTTCTTCAATATGGGTTGTCCATAAGGACTTCTTTCCAGAGTACAGTATGGAAAGGGAGAAAATGTAACTTTATTGTGTTGAAGCTTCACAAATACTATTTCATTCAGGGGATCAAAGTTAACATCAATAGTGATTGCATGTTAATATTGTGTTCCATCCCTGTTATGATGTGACCAAATGAAACCCCAAAAACCAAAAACACCATTCTACTTCTATTATTGTTCTACCAAAACAACAATAACAATAAAAAACCTAGTCTAATCATTAGTAAGCAGAAAAAAAATAAGAGAGGTGCATCATACAAAATAGGATCCAACACTCCTCAAAACTGTCAAATTTGGGGGGCCTGGTGGCTCAGTCAGCACACAGTCTGCTTCAGATCCTCTGTCCCCCTCTCTTTCCATTTCCTATTTGCATGTGCTTTCTCTCGCTCTCTCAAAAATAAACATTAAAAGGGGCGCCTGGGTGGCTCATTCGGTTGAGTCTCCGACTTAGGCTTAGGTCATGATCTGGCGGTCTGTGAGTTCGAGCCCCGTGTTGGGCTCTGTGCTGACAGCTCAGAGCCTCGAGCTTCTTTGGATTCTGTGTCTTCCTCTCTCCCTGCCCCTCTCACGCTCATGCTCTGTCTCTCTGTCTGTCAAAAATAAATAAACATTTAAAAGTTTTAAAAGTAAACATTAAAAAAATTGTCAAGTTCATCAAAAACAAGGAAAGTCGGACAAAATGTCAGCCAATAGGAAACCAAAGAGACATACAACCAAATGTAACATAGTATCCTGCATGGGATCAGAATCCTAGGACAGAAAAGAAATATTGGGTTAAAAACTAAGGAAATCTAAAGTATGGACTTTAGTTAATAATAATGTATCAATACTGGTTCATTTGTTATGTCAAATATACTACACCAATATAAAATGTTAATAATAGGAGAAACTGGATATGGGTATGTGAGAACTTTCTGCATGTCTTCACAACTTTTCTGTAAACCTAAATCTATTCTAAATGAAATATTTACTTAAAAATAAAATTAAAACAAAAAAAACACAGCTTCTCCTTTCAGGCAGAAATACTGGACACATATGAGTTTCACCCCCGAAAACTTATTGAAACTAAAATGTAAAAATACACAAGAATCAATTCATAACAACAAATCTCTTCAAATTACAAATTAGATGGAACATTTTTATTACATGGAATTTATAGAAAGCTACTGCTTAATATAGGTTATGAAGGTCTGTAACAGGTGTTGTAATACAATCCTCACCTATAACTGAAAGTGCTCTTGGATCTGATTCAGCAAGTATAAAATTATGTAAGGGTAAAAGTTAGGATTGAAAACACAGCTCACATTTAATTCCTTTCTTCCACTGATTCATTATGCAAAATTGAGGCAATTAGCAGTTACATCAAGGAAAAATAGCAGCCAATTTTTCTTCAATAAAACTGATTAGAGAGTTTGGAGAAATCCAAGGATCTGCTGTGTATTTTGTTTCCTAGAAAAAATGTCTTCTTTCCCATTCTGGTCCACTTCCTTACAGGAGCTTCTCAACTAAGGCATCATAAATTGAAGTATACGAATCAATATATCCCATTCTATCATGCTTTGAGCTCCCAGTCAAATTCTGACCTATAGTAATAATTAATGACTATTGTAAATCTCTCTCTTTATTGTTTGGCTTTCAAGAAGCAAAAGATAGGGGCACCTGGATGTCTCACTTGGTTAAATGTCAGACTCTTGATTTGGGCTCAGGTCATGATCTCATGGGGTTTGAGTGATGGAGTCCCAAAGCAAGCTCTGTGCTAATAGCGTGGATCCTGCTTGGGATTCTCTGTCTCCTTCCCTCCCTCTCTGCCCTCCCCCACTTGTGTGCTCACTCTCTCTCTCTCTCTCTCTCTCTCTCTCTCAAAATAAATAATTAACATTAAGAAAAAGGAAGAAGCAAATATTAGGACTGCACTTTATCAACTCCTTGTGGTTGAATGTGGCCCCTGTAACTGATTATGGACAATGAGCAGCCAATTCCAGGCTGGGGCATTTAACCATGGCAGAAGAGTCCCTAATACTCTTTTTCCACGAGGACCAACAGAAGTCCAGAGAGTACCTGCTGTGGCAGAATAGGTTCCAAAGTGAGAGCAATTTAAAACAGAGCATATATCCAAATCCTAGATGGAAGTTCAACATGAAGAAGACATAGACTTTTGTAAAGCCACTATAATTAAGGGATTGTTTGATAGTACAGTATAATTTAGCTTACTCCTCTTGATGCAACATCTACTGAAAAAAATATGTCAAGAAACATTCCTAGTGATCAGACAGCACAGAAAACCCAATCAAGTATCCAATCCTTCTTTCTTAAATATAAAGTGTATGACAATAATTTGGCATGTGTAAGAAAAAAAAAACATCAAAAGGAAGATAATTTCAACACTAAATAAATAAATATATAAGTAATTTAGTCAGCAGTGTAAGAAAAGGAGAGAAAACAATACAAATAAAAACCCCTGAGAAATATACTGGAAAATAATCAGAGAAATTACATCCTTAAAATAACAAAAATGATGCTATTAAAAATAACATAAAGAATATGAAAAAGTCTTTTGAGATTAAAACTATGATTGTCACTTCTACCACAAAAAATGTTGGAAAACTTAAAAATATGTTCAGATAATCTTACAGCCTATCTAGCAAACATGGTAAAGGAATCAAATATACAAGAAAATTTAACAGACAAAGATGTTCAATCTACATTTGATCATTATAATAATATTAAGAAATCTCAGAAGGAGTCTATTTTTACATTAAAATTGCATTTCAAATCTAAGTGTTTTATTTTACTCTCTTCAACTTTAATAACTCTTACCTTGCTCAGTACCATTTTTTTTTACATAGAGAGCTTTTTCTATTTCTTTTCTTTCTTTTTTTATTTTTAATAATACATGTCGATTTGGTTTAGAAAACATGTTTATAAACAAGGACAAATAGGTCCTCTGTGGATCAGACAAAAACATTCAAGGTATTTTTTCTTCTTTCTTTAACCAGTTTGGAAATAATGCCAGATTAAAAAAAAATTACTAAAAGGTAAAGAAAAAGGAAGTAGTAAGACAAAAATCTTGTTCTCCTTAAATTATGAAATTACAATTACATGAAACTTGACTAATAAAATTTACCAGATATGTCGGGGCACTTGGATAGCTCAGTCGGTTAAGCGTCCATCTCTTGACTTTGGCTCAGGTCATGATCTCAGGGTTTGTGGGTTTGAGCCCCATGTCAGGCTCTGCACTGGGAGTGCGGAGCCTGTTTGCGATTCTCTCTCTCTCTCTCTCTCTCTCTCTCTCTCTCTCTCTCTCTCTCCCTCCCTCCCTCCACCTCCTCCTCCTCCTCCTCTTCCTCCTCCTCTGCCCCTCCCCTGCTCATGCACTCTCTCTGTCTCTCTCTCCCAAAATAAATACATAAATTTAAAATAAAATACTAAATATATTGGGTTGGCATATTCAGAACAAAGGCTATTTATCAGAAGGAGGAAGGAATATAGATTCCTGGGCAATGGGCCCCAAACAAATGCATCTTTATTACCTTTATCTAAATTAAATCATTTATGCTTAAATGAGTAGTTTTAACTCCAAATATATTTTGCACATGTGAATTATCTCTGAGAATGTTATTTGTGTTATAAATCTTACCTCTAGAAATCAGGAATATGGTGACATAACCGTAACAATAGTGGCCATAATATGGATGCTGTACTGTAAACATTTTAATATTGAAAGACATATTTACCTGCCATTTGTCACCATGCTAACTTTCCATCCTTCTGACTCTTTAATACTAGCCTTGGCAGTTACTAGAAGGCTCAATGAGATTTCCTGTGGTTTATGACCCAAGTTGACAACTGTGACTTCTTTGTGGCGTTCTGATGGTTATGTCATATAAGAATCACCTTATATCATTTGAGAAGCTGCTGACACAGAGCACCGGTTTGATGGATGACCTGAGCTGCTGTTATTCCCTCAGAGGTAAGCAGCAAGTACAGGAAGTTATTGGAGGAAGATAGAGTGAGAGAGAGAAAGAGAAAGCAATGTGCATTACATGTAGACTGACAAAATGATTTGCTTAGAGTTCCAAGCTGGCATAGCTGAGAAGAGCAGTGAGGAAAAAATGTCTCATCAATATTTAAATAGCTAATCATATAACCAACTGATAGTCCATTTGTAAGTGCAAATTATAAAGCAGAGCCATAAGCTATGGGGCCATTCTGACCTAACTTACACTATTCACATTTTAGGTTTATATAAACACAAAATAAAAGCAAAATCATAAACCTCCTTATTTATACTCATGATTCTCCAAGTATGGTCCCCAGAAGTGGCATTAGTGGTGAGAACTTGCTAGAAGAACAAATTTTCAGACCTTGCTCCAGACCTACTGACTCAGAAACTCTAGGGTGAGGCTAGCAATCTGTGCTTTAGATTAAAACCCCTTGGACTGGTTTTCATTCTTTTCTGTCCTCCTACACCACAGTTATATGGCATCATACTTCTACCTTACAGTGACAAATGAAGACACACTCAACTTTTCCCCAGAGAAAGACACATAGTTCCACTAGTTAATGTCCCCAGGTGATTCTGATGCAAGGTTGCTGTCCTGAAATTCCCAAACATGCAATAGCTATGTGTACACATCTTTAATTTCCTTTAAAGGATTTGTATAACATAATTAATTTATAAGAAGAGAAAATAACACAAGCAAGATTACATTAATACAATTCTACTGTATGTGTATGCATAAGTACACACATGATATGCGATGTTGCAAGTAATTGTTTTAGCAATATAGTTATCACATAGAAATATGGTCATAGAGCCACAGATTGGAAAATTACTTAGAAAACACATACCATGTTTAGAGTAGATTAACTTCTCCATAATCAAGATGATAATCATTCAATAAAATGCTTTGCATGTGTTTATCTAATTTGTAATTTAGCATTCCTGGTAATAGAAAGTTCACTATTGGCTCAGTGGACTGATAGCCAATGCTCCAGTGGCGGGGAAAACAAAAGTCAGCTACATTGCAAAACACAGGAGGGGCTTTAAAGGCATCTGAGAACTGTGGAAGGAATGGGAACCCGACACATAAAAATTCTAAAAGCAGAACCATTCTTAGGTGAGCAAAGAATTACCAGTGAAAACTTTCCTTTAGGGCATTTGCTGATTCTGGTGGAGAACTCTGAGCCTCTGGTAGAAAAAAAAGACTGATAGAGCTTTCGTTAGTTCTTCTAGGATGAAAAACTGGAAAGTGCCTGAAATGTATGGTCAGTTTTCCTACAGAATAAGGCTAAGTTCTGAGCAATGTAAAGAATGGGCGAGTAGACCAGAAGCTTCCACAAGACCAGGTAAACTCTCCTGCAGTCTTTCAGTGTCTAATGAACAAAGTTTGATGGAGATAGGAGATGGTAGAGGGGAGCAGAACAGGCAGGAAGATTTCCTCAAGCATTATGATGGCTTTCCAGTATTACTGAGTTTTTTTTCAGGAGAACAGAAAACAACCCAGGAACATTGAGGAGAAAGAGATTTCATATAGTGAATGAGAGGCTTATAAAACTGTTGAAAGAGCTGGAGGCATAAAGATTAGAGACACACTCATTAAAGTTTAGGAAATAAAACTGGGAGTTGCCTCCAGTGATCCCAGCTGCATGTGGCATGAAAATGTGTAATCCATAGGAAGATGATATAGAGGCTGCTGGCAAAACCTTAATTCTTCCATATGTCAAAGCCCATTTGCTGGAGTACCACTGCTGGAGCTGTAACAGCTTTCCTTTGTCCACTACACCCCACATTATACATATGCCTCTTGTTGGTAAGTCCTTGTAAATATACTGGCAAAAGGGTCTTGGAAATGTAGTCTCTGGTCTTCCAACCCCTATGATACTGCCGAGTTCCTAAAAAGGAACAAAAATGGTGTTGAAATGTAAACAGACTCTGGCAATATCCACCTCTTGGACTGGTTTTCGTTCTTATCCATCCTCCTAGAATGCAATTATACATCATATTTCTGCCTTAAAATATATAATTGTCCCCTTTTATGAATGAAGATGTGCTCACCTTTTCTCCAAAGGGGAAAGGCACATACTTCCACTTAACAATATTTTGCCTAGATATCCCTATAACTTGTATCCATTTTGGGACAGTATAATTTTTCTTCCAGTGCAGTCATAATCTCACTGGAATATTATGTAATCTAAAGAGTAAATAAATATATTAAAATAAATGACATATATATGTACTAATTTATTATACCTGTAATACATAGTAAGATATAAATGCAACCATAACTAATACTCTTTATATAAAGTAGTAGAGATAGGAAATAGAGGAAAAATGATTAATGAACTCAAATATTACATAACCAAGCAATGAAAATGGAAAAAGAGTCATATTTGCTACAGTTCTTATTTCTATAATTGTTCATAAGGTATATGTAACTCCTACTATTTTTGCTATCCATTCCATATTCTTTCTCCTCAAGCAGAAATGCCTGGGTGAGTTTCTAACGTAGCAGGACATTTCAAGTTCATTCTTGTATAGTATAAATG
This sequence comes from Acinonyx jubatus, assembly GCF_027475565.1. Lineage (NCBI taxonomy): Eukaryota > Metazoa > Chordata > Mammalia > Carnivora > Felidae > Acinonyx > Acinonyx jubatus. Next base: position 90,176,701 of record NC_069386.1, read on the forward strand.
AGACTTTAGTGGTCCTGCTTGTGTTTGCTTTGGTTTACCAATTATTTTTTACCACTCGATGGAGATATAGCGCCTGCGAATGGACGCATGGCAAGTGAACTTTTGGAACTTTTCCATAATCCTGGTCATTGTTATCACCTGCCCTCCAAGAAGCTGAGTGGCTTGTGAAGTATCAATAGGCCAATGGTCTCCAATTATGGAATCCATCGGCTTCAACTCAAGCGAGATCTAGCTGCTGTTGGATGAGGATTGACCAGTTGACTAATGGGGCTCAGGAAGCACATCCTCCTTATAATCCCATCCACCACTGTAACTTCTCCTTAGAGTACCTAACTAAAGGTACTGAAAGGCTTAAAAAATCCAACAATTTGGCATCTTTCATGTCTGAAAATTTTGCTCATATATAATTAATTGTTGGAGAACATATATATATATGTGTGTGTATCATAACTTTTCCACATGCAGTCCCTTTTTTGAAGCATCTAGAAAGTTACCTCCCTGATTCTTAGTGACTTTACAGCCTCACCAACATTGGAAACTAAGTTCACCTATCCATTTACTTAACTTTGGTGACCTGGAATCATAGACACACTCAAGCAAGAACATTATGGGATTTCACAATAGTTAGTGCTTACATTTAAGTCCAGATTCTCTAAAACTAGTTTCCAGGTTGACCCTAACCCTTAGGAGAGCAATCTTTGTACTCCTACATTCCACTAGGATTTCATGAGATCTTGAGGCTTTGCTTGGACCCTATCATATGTACCCACATGCTGGTTGAATCAGTGGTGGGTGATTAATTGGAGTCAGTAATAGATGAGAAGGAGATCCCATTGATGTGGACATTGTCCTAAAACTGCTTTATATTATAATGAAGTGATTCAAATTTCTATATGTTTTGAATATTCATTAAAAATAAAATAAAATTATATCCAAGTAATTGACCACCTAGAAAATGTTTCAAATAATTCACTGCGAAAGCAAACCATACAGTGATTTTTCTAATAACCCAAATAATTATTTTAATATAATTCAAAATATTGTTTAGCTCACATTTACTGGGGTTTTTAAAAATACTTAAATCCTTTTTAGTAATAATTAAATTTAACTGCCTTAATTCAGGACACTTATGCTCTATGACTTTTTTCTATGGAGAATTTTGAAGTAAACTATTATGAAATATTTGATAACTAAAATCTGAATTCTATTTCTCACCCTATCATGGTTCTTTTATCCTATAATAAAGAAGTAGTATTTAAAAATCAAGACATTTAAGTCTTATCATAAATGAAACTTCAAAATTAAATATATTTGTCTAGTGAAAAAATAATGGTAGGAAACTAATTAAGAAAAACTAAACTTCAAGTCAAGTACGATAGTATGACTGCTGTATTTCCGTTTAAATGTTAATGCACACTGCTATACTTAGAAGTGTTTAGTATTAAAATGATCTACACTCTGATTATGGGACAAATTTTACAATTATATATTTTATTACTATGGATGCCATCTTATCTTCTTAGTGACTGGACAAAAATATCTTTCTAAAAAGAGATGTACCTTTACTAAAGCTTTTTTATTTTCTCTCTTCCTTCAAAATACCAGGCCTTGATGAAATAGACTTCTCTGTATGGAGTGAAGCGCCACTTGTCAGTGGAAAATAGTGTCAATTCCACTTGCTAAAGAAGATATAAGAAGCCAAAAGTGGGAGGTAGGTAGAAATAAAAAGGCAAACAAACAAACACACAAAGGTAGTACCTAGTGGTTTGGAAGGAGACTTAGGACAAAGAAAGCAAAAACACAACTACCAGTTTCTACTGAAAACTTTTGTTGCATGTACTATAACCTCTCCTATGATTGCAGTCCCTAATCTTCTGAATTTCTTTGTAATCAAAGTATGCCTTTCAGTATTGTATTCCTTTTGGAAAATGGTGTTGAGGCTGTTTTCTGTCAAGCTTGCATTAGATTTTACAAAGGCTACCCACTGTATATTGAGTCACTGTTCTTTTTAGAAAAGAGAAAAATTGCATTTTTTAAAATATTGCTTAATATTTATTTATTTTTGAGACAGAGGGAGACAGTTGTGAGCGGGGGAAGAGAGAGAGGGAGACACAGAATCTGAAATGGGCTCCAGGCTCCAAGCCATAAGCGCAGAGCCTGATGTGAAGCTAGAACTCACAAACCATGAGATTGTGACCTGAGCCGAAGTCAGACGCTTCACCCACAAAGCCACTCTGGCTCCCCAGAAAAATTGCATTTCAAAATAAATAACAAACAAGCAAACAAATTAATATCCTTTTGATATCTAAGAAGCAAAGAGAAAAGATGGAGCATTAGCATAGATATATGATGATTAATCTAATAATGAGATATCAATACTTTGTGAAATTCCAAGCACACATTATTATCTCTTTGATGGTAGAAAATAACAGGCAGTTGTGGAAATGTAATTGCTCTGGCAATCAAAAGTTCAGGTTTCAAATTTTGAACACATACTAGCTCTGTGACCTTGGGCAAACTGAGCATGTTTCTGGGTTTCTTCACAACATTGAAATCATTATACAATCCATGTAACCCTTTCAGAGTTGTTTTGAAAAATAAATGATAAAATATCTGAAATTATTTGGCAAAACTAAAAAAGCACCTTTTGCTATGGAATTCTTAGAGAAAGTGACATCGTACCTCATATGTGAGATGTTACAATTAGGACAAATTACACAAACAGTATGCTTTAGAATCAAATGTCATGTATTTCACCTTAATTTGTGCTTTTCTATAAAATGAAAAGTGTCTGCCAACAAAGAAAGTCTCAATGGAATTTGAAATAGACAGTTCTACAATTGACATGGTTTTTCTTTAACAATAATTTGATAGATAAGCCTGCATTTTCTTATATGTGAAATATGGGGGGACGGTGCATGAACCTTGGGCTGAATAGTGTTAAAGTGTATAAAGTACAAGTAGAATTTGTAGCCCACTGGATGGATTCAACAGATTTTGGTTATTATTATTATGTTTTGCCTACTTAATCAAATTTGTAAAGGTCATCCTAAGAAAATTATCAATCAAAGTAAGATTGTGAAAAATTATACATTGCATTAAAATTATTAAGTGCACCATAATTTAAAATTTACTTTAACAGAAATCTACTATGCTAACTGTATATTTTGATCTATTTCTAAAAGAAGTGTTAATAGAAACTTTGTGGACATAACAGTTGCAATTTGAATCAGTACAAGTAGAAATAAAGTTATTTCTCATTCAATAAAACTTATTATAATTGTCATCAAAAATTAATTTTTGTTCCTAATCCAGACTGGTCTCTCCCTAAGGTAGTCTGGTTTGGGGAACTGTACTTTCTAAAGGATCAGTCAGCATCTTCACTGTGAAATTTTAAGACAAATGATGTCCAATAGCCTAGGTTTATCAAAATTTAACTAGTTCTCAATTCCATCTCTTGGCTATCATTACAACCTCAGGATCAAGCAACAGGCCCCACTCTCTGCCACAGTGTGCTTTCGTTATCCAAGAAGGTTGCTAAGCAATTTGTTCGAAGTTCAAAGTGCCACAAACTGTGGTGTCTTTTGCCTTTTGCTCAAAAAATATTCCTTCTCATTTTTTTCACCAGTTGCTTTTTAAAAATGTGTTGCTATTGGGGCGCCTGGGTGGCTCGGTCGGTTAAGCGTCCGACTTCAGCTCAGGTCATGATCTCGCGGTCCGTGAGTTCGAGCCCTGAGTCAGGCTCTGTGCTGACTGCTCAGAGCCTGGAGCCTGTTTCAGATTCTGTGTCTCCCTCTCTCTCTGCCCCTCCCCTGTTCATGCTCTGTCTCTCTCTGTCTCAAAAATAAATAAACGTGAAAAAAATTTTAAAAAAAAATAAAAAATAAAAAATAAAAATGTGTTGCTATTAAATACTGAATAAAAAGAGAAGAATTTGTATAAACGTTGTGTAGAATATAAAGGACAATGAGTGAATGCATGCAAAGTGGTTAGCACAGTTTAGTTTTCCAAATACTAAATGCTGAAAATGGTGATTATTAGCAATTGATCAGACTTTAAAAATGTAGTATTTCAGACTTAAAAATAGGTTATAAACATGAAATGATACAGATATATTTTAACTTCTTACATCCTATTCACTTTTGCCTATGCCAAGGAAACTACTATCCTGAAGTATGAGTTACCCATATGCAGATTTTTATATTGAAGTTGTTGATTTTTAAAATCTATGTGTGCTTTATTAAACCTAGAATAAAACAAATCTTAGTTCATTAAAAAACAAATAATCTTGAGGCACAGATTCAGAATTTTGTCATTGTACTCAGAAGTAATAATAATCGTACAAGCAATGGGGCACCTGGGTGGCTCATTCGGTTAGGCGTCTGACTCTTGATTTTGGCTCAGACCATGAACTCAAAGTTTGTGAAATCCAACCCCTGCACCTGGCTCCCTGATGAGTGTGGAGCCTACTTGGGATACTCTCTCTGCCCCTCCCCTGTTTGCACATGTGCTGTCTCTCAAAATGAATAAATAAACATTAAAAAATTATTTTAGTAAGAAAGTCATAGAAGCAATTATGATAACATTTGTCCTATGTCGGCTATGTTTCAGTTACTTCTTTTCGTGCTTTTATCACAACTCTTTGATGTAAATTCTATTCTTGTGCCCATTTTACTGATACTGTAACACAAATCAAGAGATATTAAATACCTCAGCCAAGAATAGAGTCTTAACTGGAACGCTAGAGCCTGCCACTCCAGTCAGTATTCTATAGTGCTTCTCAATAAAACAATTATACAGAGATGGTTCATCAGCTGATCTTCACTATTTACTTCTCAATGCTGTGTTCCATGATTCTGATGGAAAATATTATAAGACAGTGATTTTGAGATGTGATCTATTTGACCATAATTCATCACTTGTACTTCTCCTGTCAAATTTTAACAACTGTCTTCAGGGACCTTCTTGTAGTTGTCAGAAGAGGCTTTCAGTTAGGAATTCTGTCACCTTCTTTTCCAGAATTAATAACACTTCTTAAAATTTTCTCTGTATTTTTCCCATCTCTCACTTAAAGTCCCCGTAGTCCTTCGCAAAAATAAAGTTTTAATTAGGTTCAGGATTAAACCAGCTTCCAATTTTAGTGGATGGCCTTGGTCTTCTTCCTTCTCTCAGGAATTGTCTACTGTCTCACCCAGTTCTTTCTGCCTTCATATAGAATCTGCAAAAGTCTTCCTAGATTTACCACTATTATTTTCATATCCAGGATTCTTGAAGGAAATGGACACTTGTTTCTACCTTTGTTTATTAAATTGTTCTTGGCCATATAACTGCTTTAAAACTGCCATTATGATAATTATCTAAATTATTTTTTGTAAAAATTATTTAGTTAATAACCAAACACACACTATCCATTTTATTAATTTTACATCTCTCAAAAATCCATATAAAGGTGTTATGTCCTAAGCACTTTGTAAATATTAACTCATGTGATCTTCATAACTTTATGAGGTGTACTCTCCTACCACCGCCCTTTATAAATACGAAAATAGCCACAGCGTATTTAAGTAACTTATCTAAGGTCACACAGCTAGCAAGTGGCAGAGTTTGGGTTTGAATGCAATGATCTAATTCCAAAACATGACTATCTAAAGCTTAGCATTAAACCTAAGTTGCCCCTTAAAGATTAGCATTTTATAATATTTGTCTCATAATATTTTAAATACAATCAACAGAAAATACAGATAAATATCTTCTTTATTCCTCCCTCATCCCAGATATAAGTAAACACTCGCTTGAATATGGCATCTGCCATTCCCTTCATAGTTTCTATCATTACCAATTATTTAAGTACCTATAAAATATGCTTTATATGAGGACTACTATATATTTTGCAATTTCTTTTTATTGACTTGTTTTCACGATTTATACATCATGGCTCCTGTCTTTCTAATATATTCATTTTCACTGCTATATTTTTCCTGTAGTACCATAATTTATTTTTCTATTTTACTGCCAAATTTAAGTTGTGCCAATTGTTTTTATTGTTATCACAAGACAATGCTACAATAAATATTCTTCTACATCTCTCCTTACACATATTCAAGGAATTATTTTAGGATGCATGGGGAGAAATGAAATCGTTGGATCAAAGAGGATACATCATTTATTTAAAAGATGTTGTTAAATTGATTTACAAATGTTGATACCCATTTATGCTCTCATTAGCAGAGTCTGCATTATTTTTGCCAATATTGGGCATTGCCAGACTTTTTACTTTTTTATCAGGCTATCGGGTATAAGATGTAGAATTTTAATGTGTTTGTACAATTATTTATAAGGTTGAGCATCTTTTCCATGGGTTTATGGGCCACATGTGATTCTTTTCCTGTGAAATGCTTATTCACAACTTTTGGCAGTTATTCTCTTGGCATGTTTGTCCTTTCACAATTGAAATCGTGGAAATGCTTATATATTTTGCATATAAGTTCATAATACTTTGTTTGTCTTGCAAATATCCTCTTGTGCCTTGCCCATTTATTCTCTTTATGGTGTTTTAAAATTAATATATTTTTAAATTAATGCTTTGAAAATTATTGATTATTTTCTTTGTGATGTGACTTGGTTAAAAATATTTTACCCCAAGATGGATAAATACAGCTTTCTATAAGTTCTTCTAGTGATTAAAGTTTGACTTTTCATAATTTCACCTTAATTTTTTTTATTTTATTTTATTTTATTTTTTTAATATATGAAATTTATTGTCAAATTGGTTTCCATACAACACCCAGTGCTCATCCCAAAAGGTGCCCTCCTCAATACCCAGCACCCACCCTCTCCTCCCTCCCACCCCCCATCAACCCTCAGTTTGTTCTCAGTTTTTAAGAGTCTCTTATGCTTTGGCTCTCTCCCACTCTAACCTCTTTTTTATTTTTTTTTCTTTTTTCCTCCCCCTCCCCCATGGGTTCCTGTTAAGTTTCTTAGGATCCACATAAGAGTGAAACCATATGGTATCTGTCTTTCTCTGTATGGCTTATTTCACTTAGCATCACACTCTCCAGTTCCATCCACATTGCTACAAAAGGCCATATTTCATTTTTTCTCATTGCCACGTAGTATTCCATTGTGTATATAAACCACAATTTCTTTATCCATTCATCAGTTGATGGACATTTAGGCTCTTTCCATAATTTGGCTATTGTTGAGAGTGCTGCTATGAACATTGGGGTACAAGTGCCCCTATGCATCAGTACTCCTGTATCCCTTGGATAAATTCCTAGCAGTGCTATTGCTGGGTCATAGGGTAGGTCTATTTTTAATTTTCTGAGGAACCTCCACACTGCTTTCCAGAGCGGCTGCACCAATTAGCATTCCCACCAACAGTGCAAGAGGGTTCCCGTTTCTCCACATCCTCGCCAGCATCTATAGTCTCCTGATTTGTTCATTTTGGCCACTCTGACTGGTGTGAGGTGATACCTGAGTGTGGTTTTGATTTGTATTTCCCTGATAAGGAGCGACGCTGAACATCTTTTCATGTGCCTGTTGGCCATCCGGATGTCTTCTTTAGAGAAGTGTCTATTCATGTTTTCTGCCCATTTCTTCACTGGGTTATTTGTTTTTCGGGTGTGGAGTTTGGTGAACTCTTTATAGATTTTGGATGGTAGCCCTTTGTCTGATATGTCATTTGCAAATATCTTTTTCCATTCCGTTGGTTGCCTTTTAGTTTTGTTGGTTGTTTCCTTTGCTGTGCAGAAGCTTTTTATCTTCATAGGGTCCCAGTAATTCACTTTTGCTTTTAATTCCCTTGCCTTTGGGGATGTGTCGAATAAGAGATTGCTACGGCTGAGGTCAGAGAGGTCTTTTCCTGCTTTCTCCTCTAAGGTTTTGATGGTTTCCTGTCTCACATTCAGGTCCTTTATCCATTTTGAGTTTATTTTTGTGAATGGTGTGAGAAAGTGGTCTAGTTTCAACCTTCTGCATGTTGCTGTCCAGTTCTCCCAGCACCATTTGTTAAAGAGACTGTCTTTTTTCCATTGGATGTTCTGTCCTGCTTTGTCAAAGATGAGTTGGCCATACGTTTGTGGGTCTAGTTCTGGGGTTCCTATTCTATTCCATTGGTCTATGTGTCTGTTTTTGTACCAATACCATGCTGTCTTGATGATGACAGCTTTGTAGTTGAGGCTAAAGTCTGGGATTGTGATGCCTCCTGCTTTGGTCTTCTTCTTCAAAATTACTTTGGCTATTCGGGGCCTTTTGTGGTTCCATATGAAATTTAGGATTGCTTGTTCTAGTTTCGAGAAGAATGCTGGTGCAATTTTGATTGGGATTGCATTGAATGTGTAGATAGCTTTGGGTAGTATTGACATTTTGACAATATTTATTCTCCCAATCCATGAGCAGGGAATGTCTTTCCATTTCTTTATATCTTCTTCAATTACCTTCATAAGCTTTCTATAGTTTTCAGTATACAGATCTTTTACATCTTTGGTTAGATTTATTCCTAGGTATTTTATGCTTCTTGGTGCAACTGTGAATGGGATCAGTTTCTTTATTTGTCTTTCTGTTGCTTCATTGTTAGTGTATAAGAATGCAACTGACTTCTGTACATTGATTTTGTAGCCTGCAACTTTGCTGAATTCATGTATCAGTTCTAGCAGACTTTTGGTGGAGTCTATCTGATTTTCCATGTATAGTATCATGTCATCTGCAAAAAGCGAAAGCTTGACTTCGTCTTTGCCAATTTGATGCCTTTGATTTCCTTTTGTTGTCTGATTGCTGATGCTAGAACTTCCAACACTATGTTAAACAACAGCGGTGAGAGTGGGCATCCCTGTCGTGTTCCTGATCTCAGGGAAAAAGCTCTCAGTTTTTCCCCGTTGAGGATGATGTTAGCTGTGGGCTTTTCATAAATGGCTTTTATGATGTTTAAGTATGTTCCTTCTATCCCGACTTTCTCGAGGGTTTTAATTAAGAAAGGGTGCTGGATTTTGTCAAAGGCCTTTTCTGCATCGACTGACAGGATCACATGGTTCGTATCTTTTCTTTTATTAATGTGATGTATCACATTGATTGATTTGTGAATGTTGAGCCAGCCCTGCATCCCAGGAATGACTCCCACTTGATCATGGTGAATAATTCTTTTTATATGCTGTTGAACTCGATTTGCCAATATCTTATTGAGAATTTTTGCATCCATATTCATCAGGGATATTGGCCTGTAGTTCTCTTTTTTTACTGGGTCTCTGTCTGGTTTGGGAATCAAAGTAAGACTGGCTTCATAGAATGAGTCTGGAAGTTTTCCTTCCCTTTCTATTTTTTGGAATAGCTTGAGAAGGATAGGTATTATCTCTGCTTTAAACGTCTGGTAGAACTCCCCTGTGTGCCATCTGGTCCTGGACTCATTTGTTGGGAGATTTTTGATAACCGATTCAATTTATTCGCTGGTTATGGGTCTGTTCAAGCTTTCTATTTCTTCCTGATTGAGTTTTGGAAGAGTGTGGGTGTTTAGGAATTTGTCCATTTCTTCCAGGTTGTCCAATTTGTTGGCATATAATTTTTCATAGTATTCCCTGATAATTGTTTGTATCTCTGAGGGATTGGTTGTAATCATTCCATTTTCATTCATGATTTTATCTATTTGGGTCATCTCCCTTTTCTTTTTGAGAAGCCTGGCTAGAGGTTTGTCAATTTTGTTTATTTTTTCAAAAAACCAACTCTTGGTTTCGTTGATCTGCTCTACAGTTTTTTTAGATTCTATATAGTTTATTTCTGCTCTGATCTTTATTATTTCTCTTCTTCTGCTGGGTTTAGGCTGCCTTTGCTGTTCTGCTTCTATTTCCTTTAGGTGTGTTGTTAGATTTTGTATTTGGGATTTTTCTTGTTTCTTGAGATAGGCCTGGATTGCAATGTATTTTCCTCTCAGGACTGCCTTCGCTGCATCCCAAAGTGTTTGGATTGTTGCATTTTCATTTTCGTTTGTTTCCATATATTTTTTAATTTCTTCTCTACTTGCCTGGTTGACCCACTCATTCATTAGTAGGGTGTTCTTTAACCTCCATGCTTTTGGAGGTTTTCCAGACTTTTTTCTGTGGTTGATTTCAAGCTTCATAGCATTATGGTCTGAAAGTATGCATGGTATAATTTCAATTCTTGTAAACTTATGAAGGGCTGTTTTGTGACCCAGTATATGATCTATCTTGGAGAATATTCCATGTGCACTCGAGAAGAAAGTATATTCTGTTGCTTTCGGATGCAGAGTTCTAAATAGATCTGTCAAGTCCATCTGATCCAATGTATCATTCAGGGCCCTTGTTTCTTTATTGACCGTGTGTCTAGATGATCTATCCATTTCTGTAAGTGGGGTGTTAAAGTCCCCTGCAATTACCACATTCTTATCAATAAGGTTGCTTATGTTTATGAGTAATTGTTTTATATATTTGGGGGCTCCCATATTTGGCACATAGACATTTATAATTGTTAGCTCTTCCTGATGGATAGACCCTGTAATTATTATATAATGCCCTTCTTCATCTCTTGTTACAGCCTTTAATTTAAAGTCTAGTTTTTCTGATATAAGTATGGCTACTCCAGCTTTCTTTTGGCTTCCAGTAGCATGATAAATAGTTCTCCATCCCCTCACTCTCAATCTGAAGGTGTCCTCAGGTCTAAAATGAGTCTCTTGTAGACAGCAAATAGATGGGTCTTGTTTTCTTATCCATTCTGATACCCTATGTCTTTTAGTTGGCACATTTAATCCATTTACATTCAGTGTTATTATAGAAAGATACGGGTTTAGAGTCATTGTGATGTCTGTATGTTTTATGCTTGTAGTGATGTCTCTGGTACTTTGTCTCACAGGGTCCCCCTTAGGATCTCTTGTAGGGCTGGTTTAGTGGTGACGAATTCCTTCAGTTTTTGTTTGTTTGGGAAGACCTTTATCTCTCCTTCTATTCTAAATGACAGACTTGCTGGATAAAGGATTCTCGGCTGCATATTTTTTTTCTGTTCATCACATTGAAGATCTCCTGCCATGCCTTTCTGGCCTGCCAAGTTTCAAAAGACAGATCAGTCAAGAGTCTTATAGGTCTCCCTTTATATGTGAGGGCACGTTTACCCCCTGCTGCTTTCAGAATTTTCTCTTTATCCTTGTATTTTGCCAGTTTCACTATGATATGTCGTGCAGAAGATCGATTCAAGTTACGTCTGAAGGGAGTTCTCTGTGCCTCTTGGATTTCAATGCCTTTTTCCTTCCCCAGTTCAGGGAAGTTCTCAGCTATGATTTCTTCAAGTACCCCTTCAGCACCTTTCCCTCTCTCTTCCTCCTCTGGGATACCAATTATGCGTATATTATTTCTTTTTAGTGTATCACTTAGTTCTCTAATTTTCCCCTCATACTCCTGGATTTTTTTATCTCTCTTTTTCTCAGCTTCCTCTTTTTCCATAAGTTTATCTTCTAGTTCACCTATTCTCTCCTCTGCCTCTTCAATCCAAGCCGTGGTGGTTTCCATTTTGTTTTGCATTTCGTTTAAAGCGTTTTTCAGCTCCTCATGACTGTTCCTTAGTCCCTTGATCTCTGTAGCAAGAGATTCTCTGCTGTCCTCTATACTGTTTTCAAGCCCAGCGATTAATTTTATGACTATTATTCTAAATTCACTTTCTGTTATATTATTTAAATCCTTTTTGATCAGCTCATTAGCTGTTGTTATTTCCTGGAGATTCTTCTGAGGGGATTTCTTCCGCTTGGTCATTTTCGATAGTCCCTGGCGTGGTGAGGACCTGCAGGGCACTTCCCCTGTGCTGTGGTGTATAACTGGAGTTGGTGGGCGGGGCCGCAGTCCGACCTGATGTCTGCCCCCAGCCCACCACTGGGGCCACAGTCAGACTGGTGTGTGCCTTCTCTACCCCTCCTCTAGGGGCGGGATTCACTGTGGGGTGGTGTGGCCCGTCTGGGCTACTTGCACACTGCCAGGCTTGTGATGCTGGGGATCTGGCATATTAGCTGGGATGGGTAGGCAAGGTGCACAGGGGCAGGAGGGGCAAGCTTAGCTATCTTCTCCTTAGGTGATCCACTTCAGGAGGGGCCCTGTGGCAGCGGGACGGAGTCAGATCCGCTGCTGGAGGTTTGGCTCCGCAGAAGCACAGAGTTGGGTGTTTGCGCGGAGGGAGCAAGTTCCCTGGCAGGAACTGGTTCTCTTTGGGATTTTGGCTGGGGGATGGGTGGGGGAGATGGTGCTGGCGAGAGCCTTTGTTCCCCACCAAACTGAGCTCTGTCGTCCGGGGGCTTAGCAGCTCTCCCTCCCTTTGGCCTCCAGCCTTCCCACTTTCTGAGCAGAGCTGTTAACTTATGACCTCACAGACGCTAAGTCGCGCTTGCTGTCGGAACACAGTCCGTCAGGCCCCTCTGCTTTTGCAAGCCAGACTCGGGGGCTCTGCTTTGCCGGGGAGCCGCCCCTCCGCCCCGGCTCCCTCCCGCCAGTCCGTGGAGCGCGCACCGCCTCGCCGCCCTTCCTCCCCTCTTCCGTGGGCCTGTCGTCTGAGCTTGGCTCTGGAGACTCCGTTCTGCTAATCCTCTGGCAGTTTTCTGGGTTATTTAGGCAGGTGTAGGTGGAATCTAAGTGATCAGCAGGACGCGCGGTGAGCCCAGCGTCCTCCTATGCCGCCATCTTCGGGAATTCCCCCATAATTTCACCTTTAAAACTTATTAAATTTTTTTACCTGAGTAGTGAATTTATTTTCTATAGATACAATAATTTGGTTCACCACCATTTATTTCAGAGTCTATATAGTACCCCAATGGTAGGCACAGCTTTAAGTAGTTTATAAACTTCAGTAGTATAAACACTATAGACTTGGGGGGAAAAAAGCTTTTGAAAGTTTATTTAAATGTATTTTTTAATCAGCTTTATAAACTTTCAATCAGAATTAAACTGTTTTGTTTTTGTTTCAGCGCCTCTGATTTACAGTTGCTAAACTTAGAAAATAAAGATACAAGGTGTTCAGATAAATTTGAATTTGAGATAAACAATGAACACATTTTCACTCTAAACATGTCCTAAATATTGCATGGGACATACTTATACTAAAAATATAAAGGTTTACCTGAAATTCCAGTTTACCTGGGTGTTCTCTATTTTATCTAAAAATCCTATCTTATTGAAGCAATAGTGTAAAACCAAAAAAAAATTTAGTGTTTCTAAATGAAAAGAGTCAAATTAGAAGTTAATTATGGAAAATTCACAAAGGTAAAAATTTTTAAATAAATTTGAGTAGTCAAACTTCAAATGTATTTTATTGTGAGCTTGTAGCATATGCTACTTAATTTTGCTCTATCCTTTTGAGGTATCTTGTATAAGTGCATTTCTCTGAATGTATAGTTTATTTTTGTTCTACAAAATGTTGATCTTATATTTTAACTTAATTACATTTTTAAACAATTTGTGTTCTATTGTTGCTACACACTTGAAGCACAAAAGTATTCAATCAATCTTATCCAAATACATTAACTAAAGATTTACTCATGAATTACTAATTGCCAGATCTAGCAACAATTTGCATATTTTTCTGTGTTTAGGGAAGTGTTTGACATTTCTGGACAAACCTATGTTATACAAAATTTTTCTTTTGCTTTCTTTTGCTTCCTTCTTCTTTCCAGTAACTTCCACTTTCTCTCCCTTTAACCATTTAGTATTTGTATCCTTTCCATTCAGACCTCATCTGGTCTCAGGGATTCGGTACCTAAGCAATTTTTTTGGAAAATATATATTCCATCCTCTATAGTTGAGTTAATCACAATTTTTTTTAATGTTTATTTATTTTTAAGGGAGAGAGAGAGAGAGGAGAGAGACAGAGTATGAGCAGGGGAGGGGCAGACAGAGAGAGAGACCCAGAATTCAAAGCAGGCTCCAGGCTATGGGCACAGAGCACCATGCAGGGCTGGAACCCATGGACCTTGAGATCATGACCTGAACCAAAGCAGGATGCTTAACCAACTGAGCCACCCAGGCACCCCAGATCATCACAGATTTATAGTATAAACTATACTTATACACTTAGAGCCATACATGTATGGTTCAATTCAGTCCTTTCTCCCAGTTAGTATAATCTTGACACACATGTCTCTAACAGACTTTTGAACATTCTGTCTTAGATTACACCTACTCAGCCTGTTATTAATGGAAGTGCTCACCTTCTCACCTCTTTTTATTTTATTTTTTTCTAGTTCCTGTATCCTGATGGAGTGCTCATAACTACCCAAGTCAAATATATGAAAATTAAGACCTTTGCTTCTTTTTCATTCCTATCAAATTGGCTACAATTTCTTATCAATTCAACCTACTAATTATTTTTCCAGACTATCATTCCCTTTTTAGTAAATTTCCAATATTTCAATATGCATCCTTTTTTTTTTTTGAGAGAAAAAGAGAGTGCATGTGCACACACACATGGGAAAGGGTCAGAGAGACAGGGAGAGAGAATCTTAAGCAGGCTTCACAACCGAAGCAGGGCTCAATGTCATGACCCTGAGATCATGACCTAAGCCAAAATCAAGAGTCTGATGCTTCATGGACTGAGCCACCCAGATGCCCCAATATTCATCCTTTTAAAACTGTGTCATTTACTATGGTGATTCCAAGCACACTCCCCTGTTCCTAATCTTGCCTTTCAGAAATGAGTTCTTCTCTTTTTGTCAGACTGAATATTTTTAATAAAAATTTGATCGTACATAAAATCCTTCAGTGAAACTCCCTGGTGTGTCACATAAAACCTTTCGTTGTTTGACCTATATTAACTTTTCCAAATACATTTTCCACTTTTCAAATGTATATTGTGTTCTAAGCCTAACAAAAATTTTAATAGTTTTTTTTTTAATGTTTATTTATTTTTGACAGACAGAGAGACAGAGAGTGAGCATGGTGGGGGCAGGGGCAGAGAGAAAGGGGGACACAGAATCCTAAGCAGGCTCCAGACTCCATGCTGTTAGCACAGAGCTAGACGCAGGGCTCAGACTCACAGACTCATGGACTGTGAGATCATGACCTGAGCTGAAGTTGGACGCCTAATTGACTGAGCCACTTAGGTGCCCCTAAGCCTAACGAATTTTATGTGCAAGCATAACAATACTCTGTGGTTGTACCTGCCATTGTTTAAATTCTTTGCTCTCCCTATCTGCCAGGCCTGCTTCTGTTATAGAATTAGACTTCTTTGCCCCGATGAAATCTGACTTAGCCTGTGATCCCCTTTGAACACGGTAAATATGCAGATGTGATATATGTCACTTTTGAGCAAAAGCTATAATAGAGCTAGACCTGAGGCTGCCATATGTCTTTTTCTTGTGCCGCAAGTCTGTCCCATCCATCATAAATAAACCTTTGTTGTTATAAATTACTGAGATGAAGAGAATAATCATTTAGCATAACAGCTCAATTTGGTAAATTGTCCATGGTGTCACATGACTTTGCCTTAGAATGAACTGTCTGTTTTGCTTAGAGGTTATTTTTACCCTTGCTATTTAGCACTACTAATAATTGATATATCAAATAAGGCTTTATATTTTGTGATCTAATTTGGTGGTTGTTCTTGTCTTCTTATACCAAACTTCTAATATAATTATTTTAGGATGTACTATAATAGCTTATAGATTGGGGGTAACTTACCTATGTTCTCCTTGTAATTCCCTTCAGAGCAAGATCTTTCATGTCTGCACATCAGTAATTATTGTTGTATTTAGCACAAAGTATATACTCAATATGTATTTGTTGAAATAAGAAGGATAGAACCTAGGAAAATAAAGATAGAATAAGTCTCACCTATGTTGATCCCTATTTAAGTTAGGAGAGATTGACTAGCTTTCCTAAGGTTATAGAGAAGTAAGAGAGAGACAGAAACTTAAACCTTAATCTATTTTCATATCTTGTGAATATTTCTCCATTCTGTAAGCTGTATATATGGCTCAACACTCAAAAGAAATTAATCTCTACATACACCAAACTTCCTTCTGCTGTAACTATAATCACTGAGGAGCAAACTGGAACTTGAGGTTGATTTCCTTATTTGTTGGAATATACAGATATGGAATAGCTCCTATGGTCATAAATAAATGAAAAGAACTCTTGGTGATGAATTCAAACCTAGTATAGAATTACAGGTTTCCCCTGTTATTAAAAAGTAGACTTGGGGCGCCTGGGTGGCTCCATCAGTTAAGCCTCCGACTTCAGCTCAGGTCATGATCTCACAGTTTGTGAGTTTGAGCCCTGCGTCGGGCTCTGTGCTGACAGCTCAGAACCTGGAGCCTACTTTGGATTCTGTGTCTCCCTCTCTCTCTGCCCTTCCCCCACTCATGCTCTGTCTCTCTCTGTCTCAGAAATAAATAAACATTAAAAAAATTTTAATAAAAATAAATAAACATTAAATTTTTTTAAAGTAGACTTATTTTATGAAAACTTTTGTTAGACAAAAATGGTGTTAAGCAAAGAACCAATTACTATTAATTTATATGGAAAAATTTTTTAGTGTTTCCAGATCCCAAAAATAACATCTCTTAGGCTTTTCTGTTGGCTTAGAAATCATCTTGCTAACGGATGCACAAAATAAATTGAGGTAAAGCAAAATGCTCACAGACACAGTTCAAAGCTATGGCCCCTTGATGCGAGATGCTGAGTGTAGTTCCAAGGGAAGGGGGTTGTTGTGGCCATAATGGCTGCTCTTCAGATTTCTTTTGATTAATGAAAACAGGTACTAATGTAGGTCTTTTGTGAAAGCAAGTGATGGAACACAAAATTTTTAGAAGTGGGGGATACCTACAATTAATAGCAATGATACCAAGGAGTATTTTAGACTCATTATTTTGTGAACATCATCTAATCTGAATCTACTGATGGACAGCAAATAAAATACACTCAATGTGGTGCATTAAAATTTGTTTCCCAGCCCCTTTCCTATGCTTTTATGTCAATAGCAGTCATCATGCCTAATCTTATTTGAATGATTCTATTGCATATGTCAAATTCAGTTCCAAAGCCATGCCATTTTTCATTTTAAGCAAATGAGATAAATTTCCTGACTTTTTTATTCTCACCAACATCACCTTAGGTCAAGGCTTTGTCTAAAAAGTTGTTTCTCTGCTTCTAAGTTATCCATCTCTTCAACAAATCGATGTTCTGAAAATATAAGTGTCCCCCAAACTTTTATCATTTGCTACAACTTACTGAACACAAATACACAAATTTTTATGCACTACATATAGATAAAATTTACTATCATTCTTGAGGACAATTAGAGATTGGATCAACCTGGTATACTTGCCACATGGTTCAGGATCCCATCTCCATCCCAAATAATGAGAAGTTGAAGGAATTATATACTCATAAAATATACAATACACTAATAAAATTTAAAAAAAATTGTTTTTAATGTTTTTGAGTATAGTTGACACACAATGTTACATTAGTTTCAGGTGTACAATACAGTGACTCAATCATCTAAATCCCAGTTCTAGGCAACCACTTATATTTCTGGGATTTTGCCTACTATTTCAAATAAATGGAAACATAATTTATGGCTCTTGCTGACTGGGTTCTTTCAGACACCATAATGTCTTCAAGACTTATTCATATTATAACATATATCCATACTTCAATATGGTTATTGATGAATGACATTCTAGTATATGGGTATAATATTTTTTTTAGGTTTATTTATTTGGAGAGAGAGAGACAGCACATTATGTGCGAGTGAGCAGGGGAGGGGCAGAGAGAGAGGGAGGAAGAAAGAATCCCAAGCAGTCTCCACACTATCAATGGAGCTCGAACACAGGACTCTAACCCACAAAGCATGAGATCATGACCTGAACCCAAATCAAGAGTTCTACACTTGCTGACAGAGCCACACAGGAGCCCTGAGGGTATATCATACATTTACTCCACTTATTAGCTGATGGAGATTTAAGTTGTTTACATTTTTTTGTCTAAGATGAATTATGCTGCTATTAACATTCAGGTAAAGGTTCTTGGGTGCACGTGTTGTTTTGTTTTGTTTTGTTTTTTGCATACATACCTAGGAGTGGAAATACTGGGTTATATGACAACTGTACATGTATCCTTATGAGGAATTTTCGAGATTTACTTTTTTTTTTAACAATAGCCTAACCATTTTACATTCACTAGCAGTGCGTTAGGGTTCTGATTTGTCCACATCATGGTTAACACTTGTTATTACCTGCCTTTTTATTATAGCCACCCAAGCAGGTGGGAATTGGTTATCTCACTAAACTTTCCATCTGCATTTCTTGGTGGCTAAGGATTTTGTACATCTCTTCACATGCTTATTGGTCATGTTAATATTTTCCTTAAAAAAATGTCCAGAACTATTTTACATTTTTAAATTGTATTACTTGTCTTTTTATTATAGAAGTATAATAATTATATTTACATATTCTCAATGTAAGTAATTTATCAGACATGTTGTTTACAATATTTTCTCCAATTCTGTGGGGTTTTTTGGGTTTTTTTGTGGGTTTTTTTTGGTTTTTTTTTTTTACTTTTTGAGTGTTCATTAAAGCATAAAATTTGTTTTTTTTTTAATTCTAAAAATCCTAAAGATTTTTTTAACCTTAAAAATTACTTTCTTTTCTTCGTTTTTGTAGCTTTTGCTTTGGGAGTCACATTCAAGTAATTGCTGGCTAATTGAAGTAAAAATAAATTGTGACTGCTTTTTCTTTGAAAAGTTTCATAGTTTCAGTTCTCATATTTAAGTCTGTCATCCACTTTTAATTAATATTTGTAGATGGTATGAAGTAGGGGTTAAACTTTACATTTTTATATGTGGACATTCTGTTATCACAGCACCATTTGTTGAAAAGACTGTTTATTTCCCATGAAATGATTTTGACAACCTTTTTGAAAATCAGGTGACCATAGACACATTGTTTTATTTCTGGCCTCCTATTCTACTCCATTGATTTAAATTGTCCATTCTTATGCCATTATTTCATTGTCTTAATTACTGTTGATTTTTAAGTCAGTTTTGAAACAGAAAAATGTTAGTTCTCCAACTTTGTTCTCCTTTTTCAAGATTATTTTGGCTATTCTGGGTCACTTGCTATTTCAAATAAATTTTAGTATCAGCTTTTCAATTTCTCCAAAGAAATTAGCTCCAGATTCTAATAGGGATTGCTCTAAATCTGTAGATAAATTGGGGGAGTGTTGACACTTTACCAATATTAATTTAATCCATGACCATATAATGTCTTTCCATTGTTTAGGTCTAAAGAAGACCTAAATAGCTTTTATACTTCTGTTATTAAATGTATTCCTCAGTAGTTTATTAATTTTTTGATGCTACTGTAAATAAAATGGTTTTCTTAAGTTAATTTTCAGTTTTTTCATTGCAGTGAATTCAAATGTATTTTTGTATATGATTGTGTATTCTGAAATATTTCTGAATGAATATATTAGTTCTAAGTGTTTCTTAGAGAATTTATTAGGATTCAATAGGATTCATTAGGATTTTCCATATATATGTGTATATATATGAGATCATGCATCTGTGGAAAGAGATAGTTCTATTTCTTCCTTTTAAATCTACATAAATTTTATTTAACTTTATTGCTGAATTTCCTGGCTAATGACTAATTCATAAATGAGTATTTGAATCAATATGTAAAAATAAAACAGGATGATTATTGCTAATAACCACTAGGAAATGTTTCTTTTCTCTTAACAAAAATTTTATCACAAAACTATATTACTTGATACAAAGTACAGGCATGAATTTGGAACTACAGCAACCATTTCAATAAGAGAATGACTTTGTAGCAAACATATGGAAGAGAACTGAAACAAGAAAGTTCCAGGGATATAATCAGGTCAAAATCAAGGCTCATCCTTTCTCCTGTGATACCCTAACTGGAGACAATATGTTTTCATATTATTTAAGTAATTTCAGTTAGAAAGTCTTAAGTATTGTCTCTTACTGATTCTTTCCAAATACGAAATTAGTTGTTTCTTGCTAACTTTACTAAACTACACCCATGTGCTTTTCTGTACCCTGGAGGTGTCTGGCAGTTTAAACGGGTACAGGGATATCACCAAACTACACTAGTGCTCAAAGTGGCTATTTTTAATACCTTAAAGTGCTCCCTCTCTTTGTCTTGTGGCCCATTTTGAACAGCTCTAATGGAGCCAGGAATAAAGTACAAAATGACAATAACTTTCAAAGTCAGACTTAAATCCCATTTCCTTGTTCAACATTTTAATTCAAAGTGACTTCTTTTTCCTGTCAATTACAATACTTTTCACTAAAAGTGTACTGTGTTGTTATATGTTATTTTCCTTTTCTTACATGTCTCTGACTTCCTAAACACCCGTCTATTATATTTTCTTATATCGCCAAAACACAAATTCACAATGAACAATAATACCTTATTATATTAATGAATACTATTTTTACTGCTAAAATTGTAGAGTTGATTATGTAAAATGAATTGGGTAAAACTTTACTGCCAAAGCAATTGTCAAGTGAACACAAAGAGGGCAATTATGCTCTTGGTAGGCAACATAAGTGAGACTCAAGTATTATTGCAACTGTTTGTAAGCACAATACCACAATGACATCCATGGCTAGAAGATCAACAGATGCATCAACAGTATGAATGGATTGATGTCTTTGAATAAAACCAGTGCATGCAGGGAAGTTAAACAATAGAATGCCATTAGACTATGTAGGCAGCTGTCAATGAAAACGCTGTGGAAGAAATTATTAGTTAGATATCCATCGCTTTACCAACACATGTACACACGTAAGCAAAATCCACTAATTCAAGGCAGATTATACAAAATTTTCAATAACTTTATGGTTTAGTGCTAGAACAATAATATTCTACTTGATTGGATTTATACATATTTAACAGTGAAAGTTATCTGAATTCTACAGCTATTTCACTATGTGATTTTCTCTGAACACAGAAATTAGCAACTCCTTTTCTATTCCCCTTTCTATTCTATTTCTGTTAAATTTGTACATTTTGCTTTTCAAAAGATTTGAGGTGAACAAAATAATAATGAACTTATCTCTCAAGAATGGTTAGATAGTAGTCCTGACCATAAAGTTTAATTAGAGGAAGCTGGGCAAATTTGAATCTAGATAATTCAGTGACTTGGCAATGGCAACATTCTCTTAATATTCATTCATCAATACTTCCAATGAGGTTGACAAATCCTCAGAGACAGGACCCTCCCACCTTCTCCACTTTGTCCTTTACAGGTCTCATATCATTAATGAAAAAAAATATGATTTCATTACACTCTATCAAGAATAATTTCTTTAAAAATTAGAGAATCCTGATATCCTATTAAACTATGATTAAATAATACAACATGAATTGTGCATAGTATACTTCTCTTATCAGCACTTTAGATTAATTATCATTGTTTACTGATTGATTTATAAGACATGTACATGAGATTATTCTATAATGGGGAAGAGAATAACACATAGAAATATAGTATATACTATTGGCATTTAATTGTTCCTAGAATGATTTAATAGGATATATGTATACCATATCATAGAAAAGTTTCAAATCTTTATTGAGGGATATAAAAATAAATAATAAAAGATGAATATTTTCATGTCCTTGAATAAGCATTCTCTACGTTGAAGGGCCCCTGGTTGGCTCAGTCTGTTAAACATCAGGCTCTTAATATTGTCTCAGGTCATGATCTCAATATTGTGAGATTGAGCCCTGCATTGGGCTCTCACTCCTTGTTCTGGGTGTGGAGACTGCTTGTGATTCTCTCTCTCCCTCTCTCTCTCTGCCCTTCACAAGCTCTCCCTCTATCAAAATAAATAAATAAACTTTTTTTTAAAAAAGAATCCTCTCTGTTGAAAACTGGTCATTCTTTCCAACTTAAAATACATTGATGCAGTTCAATCAAACTCAATTTGTGAAATATAACAAAATAATTATGAAGTATCTGAATAAATAAACTAAAATAGTTTGCAAAGGCACATTAACTAAATTAGGCATTATGGGTACATATTAAGTTATCTAATAATTAATCTAGTACAGTCAGTATAAATTGATGGTCACGTCAGAAGAATTGAATATAGTGTTTGTTTTTTTTGAGAAAGAGAGAGAGAGAGAGAACATGCACAAACACATGGGGAGGTGCCAAGGTGGGGAGGAGAGAGAATCTTAAGCAGTCTCCATGCTCAGTTGCTCAGCGCAGAGCCCACCATAGGGGTTGATCCCACAACACTGGGATCATGACCTGGGCCAAAATCAAGATCCTGACTCTTACTCTTAAAAACAGAACAAACCGAGGGTTGATGGGGGGGTGGGAGGGAGGGGAGGTGGGTGATGGGTATTGAGGAGGGCACCTTTTGGAATGAGCACTGGGTGTTGTATGGAAACCAATTTGACAATAAATTTCATATATTGAAAAAAAAAGATTCTGACTCTTAACCAACTGAGCCACTTAAAACATCAAGGTACCCCTTGAATGTAGCTTTAAAACAGATCCAAGTACTTATAAAATTTGTGCATGATACATATGGTATTTCAAATACGTGGGCAGAAGTTTTTTTCCACAATAAATCATAGGATAATAAATTAACAATACAGAAAGAGGGAAGGATCAGACATTGTCCCTTGCTTCCTGCTCCCAGTTGTTCTAAAACTAAAGTTCTGGACCCTGAAAGATTGGCACATGATCAGGGCCAGACTCTTGCTCTGCTACTGCCTAACTCTCTGGAAAAAAGAAAAAAACTTTCTCCTTTTTTTTCTTTTTCTTTTCTTTCTATCTTTCTTTCTTTCTTTCTTTCTTTCTTTTTTCTTTTTCTTTTTTTTTTTTTGGTATTCTGAATATGCCCCTTGCTCTTTTGCCAGTTAAGCTATAAGCTAATTTTTAATCAGAAGATGGTTTTCAGGCTATATAATCCTCTAAATGACAAAATCCAGACAATATCATACACATTTACTTCATATCCAAGAGGTCATAAAATAAAAAAGATACGCAGAGAGGTGTTTTGTTTGTTTGTTTTCCAACTGCTACCTATGTCTTTGTTTAAATTGGGGATAGAGGAGGATGAAAACTAACATAAGACTCAGCTCTGACTTTCAACATTTATTGAAAATGCATAAGTTATGTCATTGACGCTGATTTGCAAGAATGAAAAAGGAAAAGAAGACAATGTAGCTTAGGGCTTCAAGTAATTTATGGTTTGAAAATAGTGATAGAGGGGCGCCTGGGTGGCTCAGTCGGTTAGGCATCCGACTTCGGCTCAGGTCATGATCTCGCAGTCTGTGAGTTCAAGCCCCGCATCAGGCTCTGTGCTGACAGCTCAGAGCCTGGGGCCTGTTTCAGATTCTGTGTCTCCCTCTCTCTGCTCCTCCCCTATTCATGCTCTGCCTGTCTCTGTCTCAAAAATAAATAAACGTTAAAAAAAAAATTAAAAAAAAAAAGAAAATAGTGATAGAGTAAACACCCACATTTAGTTTGTCTTCCTTATTCTAAACAATATGTTTTACCTCACATTTACTATTTCTTTTAAAACAACTTAAAATATAACTAATCTTTTGGCTTTTCTTCAATCTCATGTAAATCTTACATTATATTTTGCAAAACTAAAGACAAAATAAATAATTTAGCATACAGTTCTGCTAAGTATACAGATAAAGGTAATTATTTTATTTACTTATGTTATTAATAACATTTGATAATTTAATTAAAGATACTGAACAGTAGATATTTGTAACTAGTCTTTTTTTTAATTTTTTAATGTTTATATATTATTTTTGAGAGAGAGAAAGACAGAGCATGAGCAGAGGAGGGGCAGAGAGAGAGGGAGACACAGGCTTCAAGCTCTGGGCTGTCAGCACAGAGTCAGACTCTGGCCTGAACTCACAAGCCCTGAGAACCTGAGCCAAAGTCAGACACCCAACAGACTGAGGCACCCAGGCACCCCATATTTTCAAGTAATCTTAAAGTATTGAAACAATTTTATCATAGAAAGTATGATACATCAGACATTAAAATTAAGTATCAGACATTAAAATACCACCAATATCAATATACATATCTCTATATTTATATTTATACATGAAAAAAAAAACATGTGCTTTTATTTCTAGTTAGGCAACTTAAGATGTTGGAATGTTTCTTTAATGTTTTTGGCATATTATTATATATTAAATAAAAATGCTATTTGAATTGTAAAAAAAAAAATCTAAGCCAGTTAAACTCACTATAAACAAAGCAAATGTGAGGACTAGCTAGCTCTTCGCCCTTGGAAAAAGATGTATCTGCTCACCTGACCATGGAACTTAGTTTTATAATTTGATAATAAATTCTAGCATAAGGAATAAGGTCAATGGTACTGTAATAGTGTTGTATGAAACTAATATAACATTGTGTGTCAACTATATTTTAATGAACAGAACAACTTAAAAAATTTAAAGACAAAAATAAATTAATAAAATCCTAAAGACATCAATAAATTTTAAAAAATCACAGACACGCACACACACACACACACATACATGCTTAGAATGATTGTCATTAAAAAGAAATATAAATTGTATAATATTATTTCTATAAATAGTTCTTAAATGAAACCTAGTATCATATTAGATTTTAATATTTTGATTTGAATGTTATCTAAGTATGATGCATAAGACACATACAAACACACATTCACATACACACAATGGGATATTAATGCTTGCATCACAAGGAGCTATGAGTAAATGCACATAAAATACCTAGCATAATATTTTTCACATTGCATGACCTTAATTAATAATATTTTCCCTGCCTTTAAATAAATTTAAAAAAGAAAAAAAAACCTGAGGAATTCACCTTAGATGTCTTTTATAATACAAACTTCTGTATGAAGTAAAAAAAAAAGAAAAAAGATTTATTTTGCCTTCTCTGATATTTGGTTTTTATATAAAACATATTTTCTGCTTTCTTCCTTTACTTGATTCCCTCCATTTGCAACCTATACAAACATATAAACACATATAAAGCATGTCATTTCCAGAAAATGGGAAAAGTATATTGACATGCTTAAATCTAAAATATTCTATAGTTGATTGAAAAACTACAGCCCAAGGGCACCTAGGTGGCTGAGCCGGTTGGGTTCCCTGACTTCCCACTCAGGTCATAATCAAGCAGTTTGTGAGTTCAAGCCCCATATCAGGGTCCCTGCTGTCAGCCTGTGAGCACAGAGCTGGCTTCAGATCCTCTGTCCTCCTCTCTCTGCACCTCCTCTGCTTGCACTTTCCCCCAAAATAAATAAATATCTAAAAAAATAAAATAAAATAAAATAAAATAAAGTAAAATAAAATAAATGCTATAGCCCAGAAATAGTAATGTTGTAAATTCCACCTCTTTCAGAATGGTACATTTCCAACAATTATTACACTTGCATTTCTTCTAATGTTTTAGGTGCCATTGAGTTGATTATGTTTTGTCAAACTTAAAATTTCAGTTTATAGCATTATCAATTAGTATTTTTGTACATTGTGTGTGAAATATGAAATATAAAAAGTAATAGATCATATTAATAGATAAAAGTTTTATCCCCCTTTTTTAAAGTTTATGTATTTATTTTGAGAGAGAGAAAGAGAATTCCAAGCAGGCTCCACACATTCAGTGCCAGATGATAAGGGTTTCAATCTCACTAACTAGGAGATCATGACCTGAGCCGAGATCAAGTCTGACGCTCAACCAGATAATTGAGCCACCCTGGTGCCCCAGATAAAGCAGTTTTTCAGAAAGACATATGAAGATTAAAATATTGGATTGTTTTTATTTATAACCCGTATAAATTTTGATCATATACATTACATAATATTAAAATCATGAAAAATTAATATGCTAGCCAGTTAATACATACATGCTGTTTCTAAAATGATAGGGATATATAAAATAGAATTTTAAAAAGTTAATTAAATAGAAATGCTGTGAAGTAATTTTAAAGTAAATAAACATGGCTAAGCAGTTTGGAATGAAAAACATCTTAAAATACTGGGTTTTATGGGTATATAGGATATGCTATTTTTGTTTTATGAGAAAAATACATCCAATTTGCTTTCCTTTTAGTGCCCTCTTATGGACTTCTAAGTATCCTGATTCAGGCCTATATGTCTGTATATTTCATAGATGATTTGATACACTAAGCATTTTCAAATGACAGATACAGAACATTTTTTGGACACTAACCTACACTTATTTAGCTCTATATGTCATAATTATTGGCTGTGATATTGTGATTAATGAGAAACATATATTTGGTCTTCCTTCACAGTTCCTGGTTCACAGCTCTTCAAACCCTGTGAATTTCCAATTGTTGAGAGTGATAAAGGTGTCTTTTATTATGTTAATGAGGTGGCTTTTAGATAGTGCCTAAAGATGGGGGCTGGTCACCACCTTGTGATTAGAGGGTTAGAACTTTCAGACCCACCCCCAGAACTCCAGGGAGGGGAGAGGGGCTGGAGATTGACTCAATTGCCAAAGACCAATGATTCAACCAATCATGACTATGTAATAAAGCCTCTATAAAACAACAAAAGAACTGGGTTTGGAGAAGTTCTGGGTTGGTGAACACATGGAGATGTACGGAGAGAAGGCATACTAGGAGAGGGCATGGAAGGTCCTCGTTCTTTCCACAAACCTTGCCCGGAGCATCTCTTTCATCTAGTTGTTCCTGAGTTGCATTCTTTTATAATAAACCAGTAATCCCAGTAAGTAAGATATTTCTCTGTGTTCTCAAAACCACTCTAACAAATTAGCCAAACTCGAGGAGGTCATAGGAACCACTGACTCACAGTTATTCAGTCAGAAGCATAGGCAAACCAGGGCTTGTGTCTAGTGTCTAAAGTTGGGGGGGTGGGTGTGCAGTAGAAATGAGCCCTCAACCTATGGAATCTGTATGCTATCTCCAGGTACATAGTGTCAGAATTGAGTTGAATTGTCAGACTCACAAGCGGTGTTCTGAGAATTTTTTTCAAGGTATGGGAAATCCCCCTCCTATGTTGGCAATCGAGTCTCAGAACACCATTTACTGATTAATTTGCATTTTTTGAGTATTATATTACCTTTTGAATTGTAATTTAGAAATACATCAATTTAGAATTCATAATATAAACTAAAGTAAGGAAAATACAAGTTACAATGCGCTGATAGTGATAAAATAAAGCAATATAACATCATTTCCAATAGATTTTTAAAGGAAAGTGGAATTGCTCACATAATGTAATGGTTCATGGCTGTCTGTACAGTATGAAACTCTCTGTGGTACTGAAATATTCCATCTCCTTTCAGGCACTTGCTATAAATGTGTATGACAACTGCTTTCATGCAGGTGAACAATGGAATAACATTTTAATCCTCACTCTAAAAGAAGTATTGGTCACAGAGAAAAGTGACTTCAATTATTTTCTAAAAAATAAAAGATGAAGGAAATTGTACTGCTTATAGAATGGTCATTTCCTACACAGTGGCATTTCATTCAACATACATCATTCTAAAAAATAAAATAAAGTAAAATAAACTGACAAGCTCTTATGCTCCACATGTCCTCAGAGTCCTTTCAATTCCAAAAGGAAGACTTTTGCTATTGATTTTTTTTTTGGTAGAAGAAAAGTTCCATATCCTTCAGAGCTTAGTCATTATGGATGACAATATGATATGAGGAATGACAACAAGATGCCTTATTTTCAATGTATTTTTCTATTTCAAATGAAAGTCTTTCAGAATCATTGCTAGTACAATATAGTACCTGGGGAAAGTAAAATAACAAATTCAAAAATAACCAATATGTTCCTAAGTCCAAAGTATATTATTTCTTCTTATTCTCTCAAAAAACATGTGAAATAGAAAGGCAAACATTGCTAAATGCGAAGATCACATTTCAGAACGACAATCACATAGCAGCATTAACTTTTGTTATAACTGTATTTTTCCATTTTTTTGCACTATGCCACATAATTATTCTGTATCTCTTTACTTCTACCTGAGGTTAAGCTATTAATAAAGTGGAGTATTTATAGATGATCTCATCTGTAAATGGCTTTTACTTTTATATAAAGTTGGCATTAGTTATTAGAAGATAATAGAAAACATATATATTGGTCTCTGCTCCAATTCCTGGCATAGAGCTCCTAAAACTCTTATAATTTCTTAAGGAAAGCACTAGGAGCATCTTTTGTTCTAATATTTGGCCTTTGACTCTAGTCCCTGACAGAGTTCCTAAATCCCTTGGAATTTCCTGGGTGGTAGCTGTGCCTTTTGTTCTAATGAGGTGACTCATGGTGGGCTCCTGAAAGGGGGCTGGCCACCAAAGCAAACAAACAAACAAAAAACAAAAAACAAACAAACCATAAATAGAGGCTTGGAATTTTCAGCCTCATCCCCATTCCCCAGAGAGGGGAAAGGAGCTGAAAATAAATTTAATGACAAACCATTCTTACATAACCAAGTTTTTATAAAAATCGCAAAACTATGAGATTCTGAGAGCTTCCAGGAGGATGACACACTCCAAATCCACAAGGACAGAAGCTCCTACACTCAGTATTTCCCCAGAATTCCCTTATGTATCTCTTTATCTAACTATTCATCTGTACCCTTTATCCTATCTTTTATTATATAAGAAACTGGTAAACATAAGTAAGTATTTCCCAGAATTCTGTGAGTTGTTCTAGCAAATAAATGAATCCGGGGGGGGAGAGAAGTGGAAATCATGGAAACCTCAGATTTGTTGTCAAGTTGGACAAAAGTTGTGGATAATCTGGGGACTTAGTACATGAGATAAACATTTGAATTGCTGGGGTGGGGGGGACGAGGGTGTGGCAATTCTTCCAGGACTGAGTTCTTAACCTGCAAGATCTAACATTATCTCCAGGTGGATTGTGTCAGAATTGAGTAAAATTATGGGACATAGCTAGTGTCACACAGAATTGCTTGGTGTGGGAAAAACCACCACATGTCTGGTGTCAGAGGTGTTGTGGGTGTGGTAGTAATATAAGAGTAGAAGAGACACAAATAGGAGAACTTGGATTTTCTTACAGATATAACCAAGGAACACTACATAGTTCTATACAATAATTAAATAATTACTAAAATTCAAAACCTGTATTAAAGGAAAAAAGTCGTATCTCCTGTATCTCTCTAAATCTCACCTTCTCAAATCCGTCTTTTATTGTGTTATTCAAGTTTAGCCATCTCTAGGGTTACATATTATTTTCATTTCCTTTATGTCAGGTTAGACGATGTTCATAGAATTATGGAAATAACCTGGGCCTTGGTTATAGCAGGTTTCTTTGTTACTTACCTATTTTATTTCTCAACCAAGACTAAGCTTTTTTGACATCAGACTCAGTTTCAGTTGCTATTTATGTTTCCCAGAGTGCATATCTCTAATCGTACATAATTGTTGACAGGAAGAATATACAAATAAATAAAAAACAGATGAGATAGGTAGAAAGATAGAATGAAAGAAAATTTGTTAATACCAATTTTGAAGCCATAAATTTTATAAAAAGGAGGCATGTGGGATTCTCCTTGGAGTGAGGTAATCTATGAAAATAATATGCTAGTCAAGAGTCTCTAATAAGATCCCTGTAACTATCAATGGATACGAATAAAGGCAAGAAGTAGAACTTATTTATTATTTAGTCCCCAGTGTGAATCACGATATATTATGGGCACATAAATGAGGTACCTTTTATATTTACCTAAAAGAAAAATGACACTATAGCTTAATCATAAATTTCCTTAATCCCACTGTTTTTAAAGAAAAATCCCCATTCAGCTTCATATTACCACATACTATCCATATAAAAGTTATAAGAAAATAATACAATATATGCAATATTCTAGATATGTGGGATAGAAAAAATATTAGAGAAATGCCAATTACCATGAATAAAACATTAAAGTTTTTCATGATTTGAATTCAGGCTACTAATAGTTAAGAGGAAAAAAATCCATCACCAAAAATATTAGTATTGAATTCACATTCATATTTATAAGGTTATTTTCATATACTTAATTGATTATAAATCCTAAAACATCCTATCATCATCACCACTGATACAGAAATAGGGGAATTGATATTCAAAGAGTATGTTTCAAATGGTCAGGATGGAGACCATGTACTACAAACAATTAATTTTATAATTTTTTTTCTTTACGTACTGATAATTAAGACTGTAGTAAGTGATAGACGGTGCTGACTTAATTGACTTCTTCTGATGTGGATTATACATATCTGTATTTTTAATAACAAAAAATTGAATGTTTAGTCATTTATATATTTATCATTTTATGACCTCCCATCCCTATCAACCACCTTTTAACATTTGAGATGATCATATCACTTAGAAATATAATAATTATTTTTGAGAAGCAATAGTATTAATGCTAGGGAAAATGGATCAAACAGAAATTTAAAACCAATACATATGAGATAATCAAATTGTTAATATTTTTAAACCAGGTTAAATTTATATTTATTTCCTAGAAGAGACAAATTATCAGTTGTTAATTTGCAGCCTTCAATATTTTGTAAACAATAAAATATCTAACAATTAACCAAATCAACTAAACATTTTACTAAATTTTAAATATGAGTATTAATATGAGCTAAAACATTTATTTTCATAGGAAATGTACTTACTAAAACCATACATTACTTTACAGCTCTCAGAAAGCCTGGTTTGACCCTACAAATTGGCCATGGTGTGGAAGTAAAAGAATAGTATGCAAATTAACAGGGCAGAATCCAGTGGGAGTAATAGATTATAAAAAGAAAATAATTAAGAAGGTTGGTTTTCAAGAATGATGACATTTAGAGTCCCTAAGTATGCATATATGTCATTTGAGGCATTTATTAAAATCTAAAGTATTAATTTTAAAAGCTTACATCTGTAAGTGGAATTGCACTGACAAATAAGCCATGCCTTTCACTAATGAGGAGATCACTTTGTCAAAAGTTCAAGAAAAAAAAAAACAGAAATAAAACTAATGAATCATTAAAATAGTAATTAGCCAAAAGTTTATTATGCACACACCAAAAAGAAAGTTTGCAAACCCAGAAGACACAGACCAAAACATTGAATGAAGCTCAGAGATACATTGTTATAAGGCAGTTTATATGGTATGAAGATAGTGATTTTATTTTTCACAGTTGTTAGTTACAAAATTAGAATATTCTTATATAAAGGGATTAGGTTAGTGGTTGCTTTATATCAGTTTTGGGGAACAGTTTAAGTTTCACTTATGATTTTAAAAGGAATAAACAAAAAGTGATGCAGGTCAAGTTAGCTTGCTTTGTCTTGCAAAATAAGCCAAATTAAGTCTTGCTGATATCACTAAACTAGTTTTATCTGCTGAGGGAAGTTTCAAGTCTGAAAATTTGTGTTGGATTTTAACAACTTTATTCCTTATGAAAAATAAATGTTGGGGTGCCTGGGAGTTGGTTAAGCATTTAACTCGATTTAGGCTCAAGTCCTGATCTCATGGTTTGTGAGATCCAGACCTGCATCAGGCTCTGTGCTGACAGTGCAGAGCCTGCTTTGAGATTCTTTCTCTCATCCTCTGCCCCTCCCCTGCTTGCACTCTCTGTCTCTTTCTATAAATAATAAATAAATAAACAAACAAACAAATAAATAAATAAAATATAAATAAGGAAAATTATGAAAGGGCAATGAATAAATTCTTCATGCTCATGGTTATTTATATGTCATTGTTATTAAAATCTCATAACTATGATATTAGTCTTTACTTCATGCCAGATCCTCATTGTTACACTTCCCAGTTAACCTGATTCTTGATTTGACCATCACAGACACCAATTTCAAAACTGCAGAAAGCACCCATTTTAAGGAATTAATTCAAATGAATTATTAAATCTAGCAGATGACCAATGGTCATTAAATTTGCATGCCTGTAACACTCCCAGAGGCATACTAGAGATTTTCAAGTGAATAAGGGTAGAAGAGAACCACAGTAGTAGGCAGTGCTCAAAATTTACATTGTTAGCAAACTCTGCTATTATATTTTGAATATACTCAGGATTGTTAGCTCTGATGCTTGAGAAATCAACCTTATTTCAAAAGTAATACAATTAACTAACAAAGTAATAGCATCATCTATATCGTAAAAGCAAACTTCTGTCCCTAAGCAATTATCTACCTACACACCTGAAATTACTCTTACAAAACTGCCCTTTACAATGCTTTTTATCATTTGAGATATTTGACAAAATAATTCATATTCATGCTGAAAAGCTGAAAATATGTAGGATAATTAATTAATTAATAATTAATCGAGAGAAACCAACTGTCTTTAAATAATTGATTTATATATTTATAAATATCACTTGATAAAGATAATTTCTAATCAATTCCTAATGTCGGTTAGATATGTGATACCCAGAATAAATTAAAGTTTTTCTCTTTATAACTAGTAAAATAGTTTCTTGAAATTAAAATGTGATTATAGAATTTTCAGTTTTAGCTCCAACATAGAAAATACTTGGAAGTTGTCATTTCCATAATTATAAGAAAATAGTTGAATAAACTGAAAGCAGTGACTTTTATTAGACTCATCAGAGAATTTAGGTCAGTGGACACACCTGACACTGGACAGATAGATAAACACAGTCAATAACAATCTATGTAAATTCACTTATAATACAAAGTGGCAGGAACCCATATGGTCATTCTGACAAAAAGCTGGACACTGAGTGTGGACTAGCTTGAGATTGCGAAATTCTTGGGGCCATTGTCCAAATTTCTGTGGATTTTGCCTCCAGGAATTCCACCAAGTTCTCATGTTAAGACCTGAGAAAAAAACTCTCACATTGTGGGCACGGGATGTGGAAAATAATGAAAACATTCCCAAAGCATTCTTCACAACAAAGACCAAAACACCAAGCAACATATGTTACTAGAGAGCTTTGTCAAAGAACAATTATCCAACCCCAGACTCTTCTAACCTGTTTCATGTAAGGGGAGGGGAAAAAAGGCTAAAACAACAGCAACAACAACAACAAACTTGTGAAAGTGACTTGTGAAGGACATAGGCCCAGTAAAAGACTAAGCTGTATTCATAAGATTATAAAGCACTCCCCTTCCCACACACCCACCCCATCCACTTCAAGAGGGTTGGAGTACAACAGAATTACAATGGCAAACGCTGCAGAAATAAAATCTATTTAAGAAAAAATTCTTAGGAAAATCCAAAGTAGGGGAGAGGGGAAAGACACTAAAGAAAATTGAAGCTTCTGACACTTACAGTTACAATAAATATTAAACAGAACAACTACCAAAAACATCTATAATTTGGCATATCAAACTGCAGAAAAACAAAGATGAAGAAAAAATAATCTCAAAGGAACCTAGAATGAAAAAAAAGATAACCTTACCCAGAGGGAACAAGGGTAAGAATTACACCAGCCTCCTCATCACCATCCATGCAAACCACAGTGAAATATTTAAAGTGTTGACAAAAAAAAAAAAATCACCAACCTAGAATTTCCTATGCAGTGAATTATACTTAGGAAGTGAGGAAGAAGAAAGATGTTCTCAGACAAACAAAACCAATGGAGTTTGTTGCCAGTAAACCCGTGGGAAGTCCTAGGGCAGGCTGCCCCAAGATGGGCCAATTTGCCATGAACATTATTTGAGTTAAAAGTAATAAAAACCCAGCAGATGCAGAAAAAAAAAACAAAACTCTTTTTGGTCCTCATCTGCCTAAATTTACATTGGACAAGAGAGCCTGTACCAGGAAGAAAACTATTAACAGAGATATATCCTTTACCTAAGAAACTTAGGTACTTAATAGGGCAACCTTCCTTTTTCAAAACATCTTTTACCTTCCTGCCAATGGCCTTTCTCCCATATGTATCCTCAGAACTTACCCCTCTCCTTATCTAATATAAGCCTCATGTTGCCTCATTGTCTTTGGAATTTCATGTCTGTGTAGATTCCCCATATGTATGCTATTAAATTTTATTTTCTCCTGTTAATCTGTCTTGTGTCAATTTGATTCTAAGTCTAGCTAGAAGGACCATAGGGCAGAGGAAGTTCTTCCCTAACACCTGGCTTGCAAAAGTGTTAAAAATTCTTCAAAGTGAGTGAAAATTACATAAATTAAAAGCTTAGATCTACATAAAGATAAAATGTCTGAGAAGAAATAAATGAATGTAAAATAAAATATTTTCTTTTCTTATTCTTAATTAATCTAAAAGATAACTGTCTGTCTGAAATAATAACAACAACAGTGTTTGAGTGATTATAACATGCAGAAAAGTGAACTGAATGGCAGCAATCTTATGAGAGGAAGGAATGAATTGGCAATTCTCTTATAAAAAGTACTTGCTTTGACTATGAAGCTGTTTATTGTTATTTGAAAGTGGACCTAGATTAGGGTAACCAATAATTTTAAAAGAAATGTAATTGATACAGTAATGGACTAGAGGAAATGGACTAATATAAAATGCTCACTTAAAACCCCAGAAATCAGAAAAAGTTGGGATGATTAAAAAAACAGAAGAAACAAAAAGCAAGTAAACAAATAGAAAAGAGTTACATGCATAGTAAATATTAGTTCAACAATATTAATCATAACTTTAATATGAATGTATAAGTATAACAAGTAAAAGACAGAGACTGAGTGTGTACAATAACAAGCCCTAAGTATATGTTTTCTGTAAGAAACCCTCTTTAAATATAAAGACACAAATGAAATAATGAAAGATATGACATGCTAATCAATAAAAGGTGCTATGACTGTATTAGTGTAAGAAAGTAGACTTCAGAAGAAGGAAAGATCATCAGGGATAAAGCATAACACCACAAAATGTTCTGATATCTTAAGGTATCAGACTGGGGCAGTTTTGTGGCCCTGAGATATCAACCCCCAGCCAGGTCTTAACTTTGCCCCAAGAAAGAATTCAAAATGAGTCAAAGTAAAGTATAGCAGAAGAACCTTTTTTGCAAAGCAAAAGTACACTCTTGAAATGTGAGAGCCCGCAAGCTCAAGGGAGAGCTGTGTTCCCACCCCCAGGGTTTGAGTTTCTGTCTTTTATTGGAAGTTGTTAACAAAGGGGTAGGATATTCATTACTTTAGGTGAGGCTATCTTAGAAGCAGTGTACATGCTTTTTCTTCTTTATTTGGTCAGGGGTTTCCTGTCATTAAACTGTTTAGGAGGAGATTTTAGTATGTTAATGTAGTGTAATGAATGAATAATGTAAATTTTGGCCTACATTGTCAGCCATCTTGGGCCTATCTGGTTTGGTTCAGTTTCTTGTGGTCTGACATCCAGCTTTTCTAGGCAGGAACACAGGTAGAGAAGACTTCGGCGCAAAGTCAGAGGAGCCCTCCCAGCCAGGACAGACCTCTGACTTCCTTATGGTTGGCCATGACTTCCTGTTTGCTGGCCTGTAGGTATCCTGTTAGAATCTAACTGCCAACTCTAACAGTTCAACATTTGCAAATCAGTCAACATGATATATCACATTAACAAAATGAAAGATAAAATCATATGATCATCTCAATACATGCAGAAAAAGCACTTGATAAAATCCACCATCCATTAATGATAAAAACTCTCAACAAAGTCGGTATACAGAGAATATACCTCAACATCATAAATACCTTATATGAAAGACCTATAGCTATTATACTCAACAATGAAAAACTGCAAGGTTTTACTCTAAGATCAGAAGTACCCACTCTCCTCACTTTTATTCAACATAGTATTGGAAGTCTTAGAGCAATTAGCCAAGAAAAAGAAATAAAAGACATAAAAATTAGAGAGGGAAAAATAAAAAATGTCACTATTGTCAGATAGCATAATAGTATACATAGAAAACCCTGAGGATTCCACTAAATAATCACCAGAATAAACAAATTCAGTAAAATTGCAGGGTACAAAATTAATATAAAAATTGTTTCATTCCCATACACTAAAAACAAACTATCAGAAAGCAAAATCAAGGAAACAATTCCATTTACAATTTCATCAAAAAGAATAAAATATCCATATATAAATTTAACCAAGGAGATAAAACACCTATAAACTAAAAACTATACGTGAAAGAAATTGAAGAAGACACAAATAAATGGAAAGATACTCTGTGCTCATGGATTGGAAGAATGAATATTGTTAAAATATCTTTACTTCCCAGAGCCATCTACAGATTAAGTGCAATCCCTATCAAAATTTCAATGACATTTTTCACAGAATTAAACAAAGAATCCTAAAATTTACTATATGGAATCCACAAAGTACTCCAAATAGCCAAAACAATCTTGAGAAAGAAGGACAAAACTGGAGGGATTATACTCCCTGATTGCAAACCATAATACAAAGCTATAGTAATCAAACGGTACGGTACTGGTATAAAAACAAATAAATTGATTAATGGAACACAATAGAGAGGTCAGAAATAAACACACACATATATTGTCAATTAATTTATAGCAAAAGAGGCATGAATATACAATGGGGGAATGATGGTCTTTTTAATAAATAGTGTTGGGAAAACTGGACATCTACATGCAAAAGTGGACCACTTTGTCACACCATATACAAAAATCAATTCAAAATGCATTAAACAGGGCGCATGGGTGGCTCAGTCGGTTGAGTGTCTGACTCTTGATTTCATCTCAGGTCATGATCCCAGGGTAGTGGGATCAAGCCCCAAGTTGATTTTCACACTGAGAGTAGAGGCTGCTTGAGATTCTCTCTCTCCCTCCCTTGCTCCTCCCCTACTTGTGAGTGCAGGCAGACTCTCTTTCTCCCCCCCCCCATAAAAAACAACAACAAAAAAA
This sequence comes from Acinonyx jubatus, assembly GCF_027475565.1. NCBI lineage: Eukaryota > Metazoa > Chordata > Mammalia > Carnivora > Felidae > Acinonyx > Acinonyx jubatus. Next base: position 90,213,543 of record NC_069386.1, read on the forward strand.
TGGATTAAATAGATTTGAATGTAAGACCTGAAACCTTAAAACTCCTAGAAGAAAACATTAGCAGTAAGCATCTTAACATTGGTCACAGTGATTTTTTTTTTTTTTTTGCATCTGACTACAAAGACAAGGGCATCAAAAGCAAAATAAACAAATGAGACTATATCAAACTAGAAATCTTCTGCATGGTGAAGGAAACCATCAACAAAGCAAAATGGCAACTTATTGAATGGGAGAAGATATTTGTAAACCATATACAATAAAACCTTGGTTTGCAAGCATAATTTGTTCCAGAAACATGTTTGTAATCCAAAGCACTTGTATATCAAAGTGAATTTACTCATAACAAGTAATGGAAACTCAGATGATTCATTCCACAACACAAAAATATTTGTGAAAAATGGGCAGAGTATCCGACAAGACATTTTTCTAAGAAGACATGCAGGTGGCCAATAGACACATGAAAAGATGCTCAACATCATGAATCATTAGGGAAATGCAAATCAAAACAATAATAAATTATCACCCTATAGCTGTCAGAATGGCTATTATCAGAAAGAACAAAAAATACTGATGAGGCTATGGAGAAAAGGGAACCCTCATGCAATCTTGGTAATAATGTAAATTGTGAAAAACAGTATGGATGTTTCTCAAAAAATTAAAAATAGAGCTACCGTATGATCCAGCAATTCCACTACTGGGCATCTATCTGAAGGAAACAAATACTAATTCAAAAACATATGCATCCTTATTTTCATTGCAGCATCATTTATAATAGCCAAGATACAAAAACAGCCTAAGTGTCTATTGATGGATAAATAGACGAAGGAGATATGGTATATATACATTGGAATACTACTAAGCCATAAAAATGAATGATATGTTACCATTTGCAACTTGGGTGAACTCTGAAGGTATTATGCTAAGTGAAATAAGTCAGGCAGAAAAAAGATAAATACTGCATGATTTCACTTATATGTAGAATCATGAACAAACAAAGCAAAATAAAAAACAAAACAAAACCCAGACTCAATGATCCAAGGAATAGATTTGTGGTTGACAGAGAGGAGAGGAATTAGGGAGAAGGCACTATAAAGTACAAATTTCCAGTTTAAATAAGTAAGTCAGGGGCGTATAATGTGCAGCATTGGGAATACAGTCAATAACACTATATTACCTTTATAAGGTGACAGATGGTAACTTGACTTATTGTGGTAACAACTTTGCAAAGTAGTCAAATGTCAAATCATGATGTACACCTGAAGCTGGGGAACAGGGATGAAGTTCCATGCTCTCCCTGGAATGTCACCCCCCCCCCCCACACACACACACACACACTTCCATGTGTTCACCAACCAGGAAGCTCTCTGAAACACTTTGGTTAGGGGTGTTTGTTTGTTTGGGTTTTAAACAGAGGCTTCATTACATAGGTATGATTAGTCTAATCATTGACAATGGATTAATTCAATCTCCAGCCCTTCTTCCTCAACTCATGGTCAGAGCTCCTAAAACCTTTATAATTTCCTAAATAATAAAGACGATAGGAACATCTTTTGGTATAATATTTTTTCATCTTCATCTCCCAAAACAGATCCAGAGCAATAAAAGTGAAAGGAAAATCTTTTGTTAATCACAATAAATCCCTCTCAACCACACCTGAATTTACATTAATGAGGTGACTTCTGGAAACCCCTAAAGATAGGGGGCGGGTTGTCAGAGACTACTTTGCCCCACAGCCTTAGAACATACATTCTTCTCAAGTTCACATGGAACATTCACTAATATTCATATTCTAAGTTCACAAAACACACCTAAACAAATTTTAAAGAGTAGTAATTATATGAATTATGTTCTCAGAACACAATGAAATAGAAAATAGAATAAAATTCAATAAAAGAAAGCTGTAAAATTCCAAAATGTATAAAGACTAAAAATCACACTTCTAAATAACATAGGTGCCAAAAATGAAATCACAAAAGAATTTTTAAAATATTTTGAAACAAGTTGAAAATACAAGGTATCAAAATTTGTGGAAGACAATCAGGGCAGTGCTTAGAGGGAAATTCACAGCATTGGATGTATTATTAGAAAGGAAGAAAGATCTAAAATCAATAATCTAAGTTTCTATTTTGGAAAGCTAGACAAAGAAAGGCAAGTTAGGCCTCATGAAAGCAGAAAAATGACATAATCACATATAGAGGAGAAGTTAATCAAATTTAAAATAAAAAATCAATGAAGTCCAGAGCTGTTTCTTTGGCAAGATCAATTCAACTAAAAACAAAAACAAAATGCTCACCAGGCTAACAAAAAAAAAAAAAAAAAAAAAAGAAAGAAAGAAGAAAAAAAAATTACCAATGCCCAAATGAGAGAAGGGCCATCAAGAATTGATCCCACAAACACTCAAACATTCAAAAATAACAATAAAGAAATATAACAAACAACTCTATTTTCACAAATTTGTTATTAAATTTGAAAGCCAAAATTATAACATTTTTAGAAGAAAATATAAAAAATATTTGTGACTTTGACTTTGGCAAGGTATCTTAGATATGATAGCAAAAGTACAGTACATTTAAAAAGTATGGGGCTCCTGGGTGGCTCAGTCAGTTGAGTGTCCCACTCCTGATGTCAGCTCAGGTCATGATCCCAGGCTTAAGGGATCAGCCCTGCTTAGGGCTCCATGCTGAACATGGAGTCTGCTTAAAAGTCTCTCTCAGGAGGGCAGAAGATGGCGGCATAGGAGGACTCTGGGCTCACCACCTGTCCTGCCGATCACTTAGATTCCACCTACACCTGCCTAAATAACCCAGAAAACCGCCAGAAGACTAGCAGAACAGAGTCTCCAGAGCCAAGCGCAGACTAGAGGCCAACAGAAGAGGGTACGAAGGGCAGAGAGATGGTGCGCGCTCCACGGACTGGCGGGAGGGAGCCAGGGCGGAGTGGCAGCCCGCCAGCCAAGCAGAGCCCTGAGTCTGGCTTGCAAAAGCAGAGGGGCCGGACAGTGTGTTCCGACAGCAAGCAGGACTTAGCATTTGGGAGGTCATAAGTTAACAGCTCTGCTCGGAAAGCGGGAAGGCTGGAGGACAACGGGAGAGAGAGTTGCTGAGCCCCGGGACGACAGAGCTCAGTTTGGTGGGGAACAAAGGCGCTCCCCAGCGCCATCTCCCTCGCCCATCCCACAACCAAAATCCAAAAGGGTACCGGTTCCTGCTAGGGAACTTGCTTGCTCTGCCCAAACACCCAACACTGTGCTTCTGCGTATCCATCCCTCCAGTGAGTCTGACTCCCTCCCCCTGCCACAGGGCCACTCTTGAAGTGCATCACTGAAGGAGAAGCGAGCTAAGCCTACCCCTCCTGCCCCCCTGCACCTTGCCTACCCACCCCAGCTAATACGCCAGATCCCCAGCACCACAAGCCTGGCACTGTGCAAGTAGCCCAGACAGGCCATGTCACCCCACAGTGAATTCCGCCCCTAGGAGAGGGGAAGGGAAGGCACACACCAGTCTGACTGTGGCCCCAGTGGTGGGCTGGTGGCAAACATCAGGTCGGACTGCGGCCCCGCCCACCAACTCCAGTTATACACCACAGCACAGGGGAAGTGCCCTGCAAGTCCTCACCACTCCAGGGACTATCCACAATGACCAAACGGAAGAATTCCCCTCAGAAGAATCTCCAAGAAATAACAACAGCCAATGAACTGATCAAAAAGGATTTAAATGATATAACAGAAAGTGAATTTAGAATAATAGTCATAAAATTAATCGCTGGGCTTGAAAACAGTATAGAGGACAGCAGAGAATCTCTTGCTACAGAGATCAAGGGACTAAGGAACAGTCATGAGGAGCTGAAAAACGCTTTAAACGAAATGCAAAACAAAATGGAAACCACCACGGCTTGGATTGAAGAGGCAGAGGAGAGAATAGGTGAACTAGAAGATAAACTTATGGAAAAAGAGGAAGCTGAGAAAAAGAGAGATAAAAAAATCCAGGAGTATGAGGGGAAAATTAGAGAACTAAGTGATACACTAAAAAGAAATAATATACGCATAATTGGTATCCCAGAGGAGGAAGAGAGAGGGAAAGGTGCTGAAGGGGTACTTGAAGAAATCATAGCTGAGAACTTCCCTGAACTGGGGAAGGAAAAAGGCATTGAAATCCAAGAGGCACAGAGAACTCCCTTCAGACGTAACTTGAATCGATCTTCTGCACGACATATCATAGTGAAACTGGCAAAATACAAGGATAAAGAGAAAATTCTGAAAGCAGCAGGGGGTAAACATGCCCTCACATATAAAGGGAGACCTATAAGACTCGTGACTGATCTGTCTTTTGAAACTTGGCAGGCCAGAAAGGCATGGCAGGAGATCTTCAATGTGATGAACAGAAAAAATATGCAGCCGAGAATCCTTTATCCAGCAAGTCTGTCATTTAGAATAGAAGGAGAGATAAAGGTTCTTCCCAAACAAACAAAAACTGAAGGAATTCATCACCACTAAACCAGCCCTACAAGAGATCCTAAGGGGGACCCTGTGAGACAAAGTACCAGAGACATCGCTACAAGCATAAAACATACAGACATCACAATGACTCTGAACCCCTATCTTTCTATAATAACACTGAATGTAAATGGATTAAATGCGCCAACCAAAAGACATAGGGTATCAGAATGGATAAAAAAAACAAGACCCATCTATTTGCTGTCTACAAGAGACTCATTTTAGACCTGAGGACACCTTCAGATTGAGAGTGAGGGGATGGAGAACTATTTATCATGCTACTGGAAGCCAAAAGAAAGCTGGAGTAGCCATACTTATATCAGACAAACTAGACTTTAATTAAAGGCTGTAACAAGAGATGAAGAAGGGCATTATATAATAATTACAGGGTCTATCCATCAGGAAGAGCTAACAATTATAAATGTCTATGCGCCGAATACCAGAGCCCCCAAATATATAAAACAATTACTCATAAACATAAGCAACCTTATTGATAAGAATGTGGTAATTGCAGGGGACTTTAACACTCCACTTACAGAAATGGATAGATCATCTAGACACACGGTCAATAAAGAAACAAGGGCCCTGAATGATACATTGGATCAGATGGACTTGACAGATATATTTACAACTCTGCATCCCAAAGCAACAGAATATACTTTCTTCTCAAGTGCACATGGAACATTCTCCAAGATGGATCATATACTGGGTCACAAAGCAGCCCTTCATAAGTTTACAAGAATTGAAATTATACCATGCATACTTTCAGACCACAATGCTATGAAGCTTGAAATCAACCACAGGAAAAAGTCTGGAAAACCTCCAAAAGCATGGAGGTTATGGAACACCCTACTAAAGAATGAGTGGGTCAACCAGGCAAGTAGAGAAGAAATTAAAAAATATATGGAAACAAACGAAAATGAAAATGCAACAATCCAAACACTTTGGGATGCAGCGAAGGCAGTCCTGAGAGGAAAATACATTGCAATCCAGGCCTATCTCAAGAAACAAGAAAAATCCCAAATACAAAATCTAACAACACACCTAAAGGAAATAGAAGCAGAACAGCAAAGGCAGCCTAAACCCAGCAGAAGAAGAGAAATAATAAAGATCAGAGCAGAAATAAACTGTATAGAATCTAAAAAAACTGTAGGGCAGATCAACGAAACCAAGAGTTGGTTTTTTGAAAAAATAAACAAAATTGACAAACCTCTAGCCAGGCTTCTCAAAAAGAAAAGGGAGATGACCCAAATAGATAAAATCATGAATGAAAATGGAATGATTACAACCAATCCCTCAGAGATACAAACAATTATCAGGGAATACTATGAAAAATTATATGCCAACAAATTGGACAACCTGGAAGAAATGGACAAATTCCTAAACACCCACACTCTCCCAAAACTCAATCAGGAGGAAAGAGAAAGCTTAAACAGACCCATAACCAGCGAATAAATTGAATCGGTTATCAAAAATCTCCCAACAAATGAGTCCAGGACCAGATGGCACACAGGGGAGTTCTACCAGACGTTTAAAGCAGAGATAATACCTATCCTTCTCAAGCTATTCCAAAAAATAGAAAGGGAAGGAAAACTTCCAGACTCATTCTATGAAGCCAGTCTTACTTTGATTCCCAAACCAGACAGAGACCCAGTAAAAAAAGAGAACTACAGGCCAATATCCCTGATGAATATGGATGCAAAAATTCTCAATAAGATACTAGCAAATCGAATTCAACGGCATATAAAAAGAATTATTCACCATGATCAAGTGGGATTCATTCCTGGGATGCAGGGCTCGTTCAACATTCGCAAATCAATCAATGTGATACATCACATTAATAAAAGAAAAGATAAGAACCATATGATCCTGTCAATCGATGCAGAAAAAGCATTTGACAAAATTCAGCAATGTTTCTAATAAAAACCCTCGAGAAAGTCGGGATAGAAGGAACATACTTAAACATCATAAAAGCCATTTATGAAAAGCCCACAGCTAACATCATCCTCAATGGGAAAAAACTGAGAGCTTTTTCCCTGAGATCAGGAACACGACAAGGATGCCCACTCTCACCGCTGTTGTTTAACATAGTGTTGGAAGTTCTAGCATCAGCAATCAGACAACAAAAGGAAATCAAAGGCATCAAATTGGCAAAGATGAAGTCAAGCTTTCGCTTTTTGCAGATGACATGATACTATACATGGAAAATCAGATAGACTCCACCAAAAGTCTGCTAGAACTGATACATGAATTCAGCAAAGTTGCAGGATACAAAATCAATGTACAGAAGTCAGTTGCATTCTTATACACTAACAATGAAGCAACAGAAAGATAAATAAAGAAACTGATCCCATTCACAGTTGCACCAAGAAGCATAAAATACCTAGGAATAAATCTAACCAAAGATGTAAAAGATCTGTATACTGAAAACTATAGAAAGCTAATGAATGTAATTGAAGAAGATATAAAGAAATGGAAAGACATTCCCTGCTCATGGATTGGAAGAATAAATATTGTCAAAATGTCAATACTACCCAAAGCTATCTACACATTCAATGCAATCCCAATCAAAATTGCACCAGCATTCTTCTCAAAACTAGAACAAGCAATCCTCAAATTCATATGGAACCACAAAAGGCCCCGAATAGCCAAAGTAATTTTGAAGAAGAAGACCAAAGCAGGAGGCATCACAATCCCAGACTTTAGCCTCAACTACAAAGCTGTAATCATCAACACAGCATGGTATTGGTACAGAAACAGACACATAGACCAATGGAATAGAATAGAAACCCCAGAACTAGACCCACAAACGTATGGCCAATTAATCTTTGACAAAGCAGGACAGAGCATCCAATGGAAAAAAGACAGTCTCCTTAACAAATGGTGCTGGGAGAACTGGACAGCAACATGCAGAAGATTGAAACTAGACCACTTTCTCACACCACTCACAAAAATAAACTCAAAATGGATAAAGGATCTGAATGTGAGACAGGAAACCATCAAAACCCTAGAGGAGAACAGGAAAAGACCTCTCTGACCTCAGCCGTGGCAATCTGTTACTCGACACATCCCCAAAGGCAAGGGAATTAAAAGCAAAAATGAATTACTGGGACCTTATGAAGATAAAAACTTCTGCATAGCAAAGGAAACAACCAACAAAACTAAAGGCAACCGATGGAATGGGAAAAGATATTTGCAAATGACATATCAGACAAAGGGCTAGTATCCAAAATCTATAAAGAGCTCACCAAACTCCACACCCGAAAAACAAATAACCCAGTGAAGAAATGGGCAGAAAACATGAGTAGACACTTCTCTAAAGAAGACATCCAGATGGCCAACAGGCACATGAAAAGATGTTCAGCGTCGCTCCTTATCAGGCAAATACAAATCAAAACCACACTCAGATATCACCTTATGCCAGTCAGAGTGGCCAAAATGAACAAATCAGGAGACTATAGATGCTGGAGAGGTTGTGGAGAAACGGGAACCATCTTGCACTGTTGGTGGGAATGCAAACTGGTGCAGCCACTCTGGAAAACAGTGTGGAGGTTCCTCAGAAAATTAAAAATAGACCTACCGTATGACCCAGCAATAGCACTGCTAGGAATTTACCCAAGGGATACAGGAGTACTGATGCATAGGGGCACTTGTACCCCAATGTTTATAGCAGCACTCTCAACAATAGCCAAATTATGAAAGAGCCTAAATGTGCATCAACTGATGAATGGATAAAGAAATTGTGGTTTATATACACAACGGAGTACTACAGGGCAATGAGAAAGAACGAAATATGGCCCTTTGTAGCAACGTGGATGGAACTGGAGAGTGTGATGCTAAGTGAAATAAGCCATACAGAGAAAGACAGATACCATATGTTTTCACTCTTATGTGGATCCTGAGAAACTTAACAGAAACCCATGGGGGGGGGGGAAGGAAAAAAAAGAAAAAAAAAGAGGTTAGAGTGGGAGAGAGCCAAAGCATAAGAGACTCTTAAAAAACTGAGAACAAACTGAGGGTTGATGGGGGGTGGGAGGGCGGGAAGGGTGGGTGATGGGTATTGAGAAGGGCACCTTTTGGGATGAGCACTGGGTATTGTATGGAAACCAATTTGACAATAAATTTCATATATTGAAAAAAAAAAGTGGTCTCTCTCTCTCTCCCTTTTTCTCTGGTCCTCTTCCCTGCCAGTGCTCTCTCTCGCTCTCTCCCTCAAAAAAAAAAAGTAACAATTTAGACTTAACAAATATTAAATGCTCTTCAAATTATACCAGTAAGAAAGTTTAAGAAATCCAAAGCCTGAAAGAAAATATTTTTTGCAAACCATATATCTGAAAAAGGACTTCTTATCTTTAATATATTCAGAACTTTTACAATACACTAAAACTTGCAGAGACATAATGGCATTTAGCCATATAAAATATATATAATTGCTTATAAAATGTATAGTTTTTGCTTATTATGAGAAAAGATGCTCAACACCAGTTTGGTCCATAACATAAAAGATTGACAATACACTTCTGGCAAAGATGTAGAGACAGGGACCTTCATACATTGATCATTGCAGTGTAAAATGGTACATCTGCTTAGAATAGTGTTTGCCAGTACCTTAAAAATTTATACATACAACTATCAAATGACTCAACTTTTCTCCTTGTAGATATCTACCCCCAAGATATAGAAAATTCTATCCATACAATGACCTGAACATGAATGTTTGTTATAGAATTATTCATACAAGCTAAAAATAAGAAATAATCTATATGTCAATTAACTAATGAGTAGATAAAATATTTGTATCCATATAAACTATTCAGCAATAAAAATGAATGAATTACTGACATATGCAGCAACAGGGATAAACCTTAAAAACATGCTAAGTGAAAGAAGTTAAATCAAAAAAGATCACAATTGGAAATTTCCACTGATATAAATGGTATGATATAAAACTTATTGATATGTTTTTACAAGGAATATTTTATCAAGGTCTTTCCATGAATTATACTTAAAATCAACTTGTTTATTCCTTTGTGATTCTTAAGACTATTGATTATATTTCCCTCTGAAATTACTAACAATTGTTCAATAGCATCTGGGTTTCAGAAATAAGAAATTGTGTTTTTTCTCCTGCTAAAATCTGTTGACTGTCTAACAATTTGCTGAATCAAACACCTCCAAAAAGTATTTTTTGGTAGCAGTAAATAAATGATGAATTAAATGTGGTTATTTAATATCTAACCAGCTAACCTTTAGGTATGAATGTGTAATTATATCATTTATTTGACAATTTGTAGTGTCATTTTTAAACATTCTGAAAATATCCTAATATTAGCTTTTAATATAAAGTAACAGAACATGGCAATATAAAGACCAGAAGATTCCAAGCTATCTGATTTATTTAGCAAGTGAAGGAACAGGTAGTTGAACAGCTTGGTATTTCTGAAGAGAAAATCATTTTACACAATGTTGAACTTAGATCAGAGTAAAAGTGAATGGGATAAATTCCTGAGTGTATCTAGAGATAAGATAAGCACCACAGATTGTCTCCATTTGAAAGAAGAATATTGGGGTGAGAAGGTCACAGTGATCAAGCCCCATCAGGTGATTGACTATTAAATTCAATAGCCTCTGCAGTTTTCTTATCGACTTCCCGGTTCTCCATTAAGGAAGTGTCTCAAGGGAGGGAGACAAACCACAAGGAAAGTGACTTGAAAGAAAGCTAGCTCCAAAAATAAGTTTTAGGTTACCAATGAATCAGAAAATAAAAAAGGTCATACAAAATAAAAAGAGGTTATACAAAATATGAGCAAGTTTGGTGTTGTTTAAATCATAAATGCATATATACATATATATTCATATACATATAACATACATATACATACACATCCAGGCTTATAAATTTAATGTCAGTGGAAATGTGTTTATGTCAGAGAAAAATGTGTTTCAAAGAGTCACAATCTAATTTGACTCCCAGTGAATAATTTACAGTATAATGGAAACAGCCTAGTGATGGGAAAATAATCTAGACAGAGATCCCCAGCTCTTTCATTTTGCAGCATCTTATCTCCCTAAATTTTATTTGGAAATACATGAGCACACCATTCATGGTATAAATGGCACATTATTCACATTTGCAACATCATGGAACATCTGAAAGCAGCATTCCAGTATTCTTTGAAACAAAACAACTCTAAATTGTTTTATTCTCGTTCATCTCCATCATAAATATTATACAGTACTGAAAAAGAACTCCTAAGTGGGAAAAAAAGGTTTTGGTTTTGATCATCTTGTATACTTAAGAGTTACTGTCATATAATCTAAAATCTAAAATTTGGTACATTTAATAGTGCAGCATTATAATTAAAGTGTATAAGTTGGATATTGGTACATTACTATCAGTGGCTTAATTTCTAAAGAGAGCTATTATTTAATAAGTTCAATACATTTCTCTAAGATAACCTAGGAAACTATACTAAAATATAACCAGCTGTCAGTAGTTTTGCAGTTGTCTCATGTTTCTATAGGCTCATTTTATTTTAAGAGATGTATGGTGAAGGGATCTTGGTTCCCTATAACTTTTACACTGCTCACTTTATGCAATTGCCTATGATGATGATTTTTCATTTATAATTACACTCCATGTGTATATAGTAATCCAATTGCAAATATTTTGATATAATCTTTTGAAGTCCAGATTTTCTATTTGAGGCAATAGTTATAAATATAAGTTTCTGTAATGAAATAAACTTTGAGAATCTGTGTTAGGCAATGAAATTAATACAACAGTGTGAATAAAACAAATTATACTTACTGGAAAGTGTGAATGACTCTCACATCCATAATTTTGAGCAAACGTTGTCAGATTAAAATAATACATTGTATATGATTTATGTCTATAGAAAAATGTCTGTGTTGTTTAGTGTTAAGGATAGTAGTTATATGATAGTCTTGTGCAGTCTGTGAGGACCCATCTGTGAGGCCTGCAGTCTTGCAAGGTCTAGGTGCCTCTTGTCCACACAGTGCTCACATTGTGAAATTGTACAGATACAGCAGCGTGAGGGGTGAGGCAGGCAGCGCTTTGTTCTTCTCAGCCCCAACTTTTGACTTAAAAGGGGTTTACAAAGCTATCTACTTGGAGTGAGGCTACTCTACCTGTCCTGGGGAAAGGTCAGCATCAACCCCTTAGGCTCACTAATTCCTCCATCTTGTGCCACCACTTTTGCTACCAGCTTTCATTCCAATTGTTTTGTCCCACCCTCATTCATTTCAGGAAGGTTAGTTACAAATATACAGGGGGTGTGTTCGAAGTGTCAAAATTCAGAGAGCCCTGCTTTTATGCTGCATGCTCTTATATGCATGCACATATGATAAAGTTAAACAAGTCCAGGAACCAAAAATAAATCTATTTAATGACTTGCAAGTTCTCCACACCAAAAACTATAAATCTTTTTGAGAGAAATTAAAAAATGCCAAAGTAGGGGCGCCTAGGTGGCTCAGTTGGTTAAGCTTCCGACTTCGGCTCAGGTCATGATCTCGGCAGGTGAATTGGAGCCCCACGTGGGCTGTGTGCTGACAGCTTGGAGCCTGGAACCTGCTTCTGATTCAGTATCTCTCTCTCTCTCTCTGCTCCTCCCCTGCTCATGCTCTGTCTCTCTCAAAAATAAATGAACATTAAAAAAAATGCCAAAGTAAATGCAATGGTCCTGGTTTGGAAGACAATGGAAAGATGCCAATTCTTTCCAAATTGACATTCCACCCTATAAAAATCTTAGCAGATTTTTTCTGTTGAAAAGTGATAAGCTGATTTTCATAGAAATGTAAAAGTCTGTGAATAGACAAGGCAATATCTAGATCTTAGAAAACTATAATAATAAAAAATGAATTTGATGCAAGAATAAAAAATAGAAAATGGAGCAGAATAGATATCCTAGAAAAAGTACAGCTACATACTCAGTCTTGATATGTTACAGTGCTAGCAACAGATCAGGAAAAAACAAAGAATTTTCTAAACAAAAATAATTTTTAAAAATTAGTCTTCCTTTTCCCATTCCATGGGGACATAAAGTATGACAACAAAATAGGATTATCTATTTTGTATTTTGAAGATGAAATTTGCATTTTATCATAATTATTTGAGAACATGCTTCAATGCTCAATTTATATCATTTTTGTACTGAGGTTAGTTTCTTTTTTTTTTAATTTTTTTTTAACATTTATTTACTTTTGAGAAAAAGAGAGACAGAGCATGAATGGGGGAGGGTCAGAGAGAGAGTGGGAGACACACAATCTGAAACAGGCTTCAGGCTCTGAGCTGTCAGCACAGAGCCCGACAGGGGGCTCGAACTCACTAGCCATGAGATCATGACCTGAGCTGAAGTCGGACGCTTAACTGACTGAGCCACCCAGGCACCCCCTGAGGTTAGTTTCTAATGCAGAGCTAAATTATTCTAATATGTTTAAAATACTTTTTAGTCTTTTACAGCAAACCATTGTTTCTTTAGAATAATCAAGATTATGACCTTAAATTCTTACTCTGATGATTTTAGAGAAAGTAACTTTAATATGATAAATGAAAGATGACAAAAATAAATACACCAAACAGGTTTATTAATTATTTGGTACTCCATTATATCTGAAGTCTATACTTTCAAAGAATATCACAGATTACATAGTCAATCACTCCCTAAGTACTTTTTACTGTATGTTTTTGCAAAAAACCTGGAAATTTCTCTATTTCAGGTGCCCTTGATATTCCTCAGTGCTACTTTTGACTTCTCTGTTACCAAAATTGTATGTTGAATTAAAGAAAGAATACTTTACATTACAGAGCACTGTCTTATACCCTCAAATATGAACAAGATTAAGTTGGTTTTTATGTCAAGTTTTGCTCTGAAGCAGGCCCAGAAAGGCTTTTCAGCAAAATGATCTTATTTTCAGTGTGATTTGTGACAATATACGACAATTTTTCAACTTTAAACTAAATCAAATTACTATATTTTAGTTTCCCCAACTGGCCAGTTCTTTTTTCTTCAATAGATTTGTTATTTTCAGTACTCTTACTGCAGACCAGGTGGGTATTTTATTTAAAGAGAGACTATTAAAATGTTAAGCCAACAGAACTACATTTTCAGCATGAATAGTTTATTGCTTTTAACTGATGGCTAGCAGAGAGACAGCTGTAAAACAGAAAGAATAAATGACTTGACTAATCTACATATTAAAAATAAACTTAAATGGCAATTAAAAACTTATGTGTACTAAGGGTTTTCATCATGAAAGTGACACTAAAAATATGGTGTTACTGTGATATCCTCCAACTTTGTCCTTTAATTGATAGAAATTTTGAAGTGTATTTATTTATGGTTTTATGCTTTTCTTACAGTTTCTGTGAAACCAGACGCATTGGAAATAGCTAGTTTGCCTTCCTGATGCCTAAAATAGCTGTAACTGACCAGAAATAGTATCCTCTCACACCATACAAAGCAGAAATGTCTACCACATCCTGGTTACAGAAGTAATATGTGAAATGATCTAGACTTTTGGAAGAAAGTCTGATAATTAGGGTAATAAGTTTGATACCATATATACAAATGTATGTGTAGAGGGAGGGAAGGGAGCCAGAAAAAGAGGGAAAAAGGCTAAAGTTTTATGGGATTAAAGAAATTCTTCATGTACCATTCTAAGAAATGTAGACATCTTCCATGGGAGGTAGAGACCTATATAAGATTTCTACTAGAGAAACAAATTGACCAGATTATAATTTCTGAAAAATAATTCATGAAGTTGTAAAGAATGGACGTCAGTTCTTCACAAAGAAATTTTTGGACTGAAAGACTGCTGATTAAAAACTGTACTGTTTTCACCTATTCCCCCACCCCCACCCCAGGAAATGACTACAGTCTGTAAGTGATTATTGACCATCTCTACATGCCTAAATACAACTAATATGAATAAATCTCCTAAGAAATTAGTTTCCTCTATAAAGTATATCCAAATGCTATTCCCAACAGTTGATAACATTATCCTTCCCCCTTGCAACCACATTGTAGCATCTTCCTATATCATCTCAAGGTTCTCTTTTAAATAACATTTTACACTTAGCTGAACTAATCCTCTTTATTCCCTAAAGGAAGAAAAAGGTCTATATATTTTCCTACTAAAAAATAGTAGTTGGCTGTGCTGTGCCTCAGCAAGGATATACTATAACTGTCCAATCCTGGCAATGCTTGTACATCAGCAACTAAAGAAACACACAGGTACAATAAATTTTCAAAGAAAAGCAGTGACATTATAACAACCTTGTGTGTCATAATTAGTCCAATTATTTTAGAAGAAAATTTCATATAATAATAAATAGATGATAGATAGATACCCACTTGCCAAAGGCATTTTGGCAATGGAAGCCTAGTGACAATCATGGTGAAGTTCAGAAAAAAAAATTGTTTTATGTGAAAACTAATTATGTCAATCATTCTTAGCTATTTAACAATGCGGATCTCATTTCAATGCATACATTGCTTCATTAAGTGTCCAAGTGTTCTCATGAAATAGTGTCACTTAATAAGGTTTTTAAGTATACACCTTATACTTCAAAGTATATCCTGTAATCCCTGGAATGTCTAAGTGAAAATAGCTAATTATTACAACTCTGACAATCAGAATGTGGATAGTACTGTAAAGTTATTTTTCAATTGTGATAAAATATATTCATAATATAAAGCTTACTATGTAACTACTTTTAAATGTACAGTACAGGGGCGCCTGGGTGGCTCAGTGGGTTAAGCGTCTCACTTCAGCTCAGGTCACGATCTCGCGGTCCGTGAGTTCGAGCCCCGCGTCGGGCTCTGAGCTGATGGCTCAGAGCCTGGAGCCTGCTTCCAATTCTGTGTCTCCCTCTCTCTCTGCCCCTCCCCCGTTCAGGCTCTGTCTCTCCCTGTCTCAAAAATAAATAAACGTTAAAAAAAAAGAAAAAAAATTAAATGATGCTATCTTTAAAAAAAAATAATAATAATAAATGTACAGTTCAGTAGTATTAAGTATTTTCACAATGTTGTGCAATCATCACCACTGTCTCCAAAAGTCTTTCATGATCTCAAATGGAAACTCCATACCCATTAACTAATAATTTCCCATTCCTCTCTTCTGTTCCTCCCTGGTAACCCCCACTCTGCCTTCTGTCTCTACAAATTTGATTATTTTAGGTATCTTACATAAGTGTAATCATAAAATATTTGATTTTTTGTGACTGGCTTATGTCATTTAGCATAATATCTTCAAGATCCTTTATGTTGTACAAAGAAGCAGAATTTATTCATTTTTAAATCTGAATAATATTACATTGTGTGTGTGTGTATAAATATATACATATATATATAGTAATTTGCTCATCCATTTTTTCACTAATGGGCACTTATGTTGTTTTCTATCTTTTGACTATTGTAAAGAGTGCTGCTATGAATATCGGTGTGCCAATATCTGTTTAAATCTCTGCTTTCAGTTATTTTTGGGTACATAACAAATAGTGGAATTGCTGAATCATATGGTAATTCTATGTTTAATTATTTTTGGAAAGTCTATACTGCTTTCCACAGGGGCTGCACTATTTTACAGTCTCATCAACAGTGCACATGGGTTCCAATTTCTTCACATCCCTGCCAAAACTTTTTGTTTTCTGTTATTATTTTATAGTAGCTACCTAATGGGTGTCTAACAGTTTATTTTGGCTGCTTTCAACTTTAAATAGATGCATTTTCCCAAAACAAAATAATATAGGTATTGAATATTTCCACAAAAGCCCTTTTATACACCAAATGGTTCAAAAAACTACTTTCTGTGAAATACCACTCTGGGATTGTCATATCACCACTTCTTACAATCTCATTATAATACTGTTTTATGAAAGGAAAAAGTAGAGAGGAACTTGATTGATTCTAATTTTGTTAATATTTCTTAAAAAGAGAATAGTTTACCATCAGTATTTCTCTAGATGTTAGCAGTTGTGAAATGAATCACTTATTATCATAAGTGATCATATCTTTAATATATTTTTTACCTAATGTGTAAGGACAGGTAACTTGGGTATAAAAAAGTCAGGGATTGAAGGTGAATGATACGCATTGAGACTTCTTAATAATAAAAATAGCCATTCATGGCCC
Source organism: Acinonyx jubatus (assembly GCF_027475565.1). Classification (NCBI taxonomy): domain Eukaryota; kingdom Metazoa; phylum Chordata; class Mammalia; order Carnivora; family Felidae; genus Acinonyx; species Acinonyx jubatus. The sequence goes on from NC_069386.1 coordinate 90,230,190, forward strand.
AGCAAGAGAGTAAAAGTGTTATTCAGATGACTTCTAGGAGTGTTTTCCCCACCCAGTATACCATACTTTATAGCATAAAACATTTGTGCTCTAATAATAACACATAATAGCTAGTAGCATATAAAATCTAGTATATATCAAAATACAGTTACAGTAAAATTTTCTGTGACCTGTGAATAGATGTGTAATATAGTTATCATAGTAGTATATTTAATTGAAAACATAAAAATATAATTAGCATGGTAGTGTCTTCAATGAAAACATAAGAACCTAAACAATACTTTCAAAAGTATAGATAAAGATAAATATAGGTTTTTTATTTATTTTTTTAATTGAGTATAGTTGACACACTAGTGTAACATACAAATATGAATCATACAAATATGATTATATCATATAAATAGAATCTATAAAAAGTATCAATTTACTGACATTTTCTGACTCCAGACCAACTTCACCTGTAGGACAAACAACTTGTAATGATCTTAATGGAAATTCTTTTTTTAAATGTTTTCTTTATTTTGAGACAAAGACAGAGCATGAGTGGGGGAGGGGCAGAGAGAGGAAGACATAGAATCTGAAGCAGGATCCAAGCTCTGAGCTGTCAGCACAGAGCTGGATGCAGGGCTCAAACTCACAGACCCTGAGATCATGACCTGAGTTGAAGTTGGACACTTAACCAACTGAGCCACCCCTTAATGGATGTTCTTAAAACCCTGACACATAGTAAATCATAGTAGGAGGAACCAACAAAGATCAGTCATATGTTATCCAGAACTTCCATTGCTAGTCAATATAAAATAATATAGGACAGATTCAATCTCTTTCCTGAAATAACTGAATATTCAGGCAAAGTAACTAAAACAACAATTTTTAAGACCTTGAACATCAGGCAACAAAAAGACAGTGATTTCTGAAAGTCAGAACGCAAACAAGGTGAGCCTTATAATTGCCTAAGCTTACTGCCTTGAATTTCCAGATGGCGGTGTGGGGAATGGAGGAGGAATCCAGTCAGAGCAAATGGACTTCCTGAACTAAGGAAGTGGAGTTGAAATTCTAGGAGACGAAGTTGGCTACAATTTGTGGGATATGTTTCAGAGAGGAGAAGCTTCATAGAGGGAAAACTCCGGAGATCTACAGAGGGTCCCCTTCAAGTATTCAACAGAATATTGATTACTACATGGGCTTGAGAAAACTATTCAAAGTTTGGAAAAGGACTATCAGCCAGGATTAAAAGGAAGAGTATCTGGCACTCACACAGGGCTGGAAAACTTCACAAATCATGGAACATTTGGTAAAGTACTCAGAAGAGTCTTAAGAATAAGCTCTAGACTAGACACTTTTTTTTGTCTTGCCTAGCAAATCCTAAAAGCAGGGCCTAAAAGGATTTAACTCTTTCCAAGCATATTAAATCATCCCAGAAAAAAGCTCAAGTATATGTATAAGATTACAAAAATATCCAGCATTCAACAAGGTAAGACAAACATTCTCTTTTAAAACAATATAAAATTACCAGATTACTAAAGAAGCAGTAAAATATAATCCATAAAGGTAGAAAAATCAATTAATCAAAACAGTCCAAGAATTAATATAAATGTTAAAGATTAGCAATCAATGATTTGAAATAGCTGTTATAACTATATTTTATACATTCAAAAAGATAACTAGAGACATAGAAGGTATAAATATGAATTGAGTTAAGGTTATGGAGATGAAAACTATAATGTACGTGATGAAGATCACACCAGATGGGATTAATGGCAGATAAGCAATAGAAACTATCCAAAATAAAACACAAAAATAATTTTTAAAAGTATTAAAAAAATGAATAGAGCTTCAGCTGACTGCCAGAAAATTTAAAACAGCCAAATATATGTATAATAGGAACCCTCCAAGAAGACAGAGTGGAGAACTAAAAAAATTCCTTGAAGAAATTATGGCTGAAAATTTTTCAAAGTTGATACAAATTATAAAGCAACAGATCCCATAGTTCAAAATATTTCAAGCACAAGAAACAATACAAAGTATACTAAAATTGATCAAACCAGTGATAGTCTTAAAAGGAGCTGGGGGAGTGGTGGAGGAAGGCACTACAAAAAGAAAATGAAAGTAAGTGTGACAACAGATTTCTTATTGGAAATAATGTGAGAAGACAGTGGAGAAACATCTTTAAAGCAACAGATAGACTGTTGACCTGTACACCATCAACAGAAAACACTATCCTTAAAGGAAGAAAGAAAGAGTACTCCAAATATACAAAAGCTAAAGTAATTAATGACTATTAGACTCACATTGTAAGAAATGTTAAGACATTCCCCTGCACAAGGAAAATGATGCCAAATGGAAAAAAGGGTCTACACAAAGAAATGAAGTCACAATAGTATTCTCATTCATGACAGAGTATGATAATTACATAATAACCAAGAAACTAACACCAGTGTAGTTACTGATGCTAATACATCAAATTATTTATTCATAAATAAAACCCAACAGCCAAGCATCACATTAATTTTGAGTATATTGTGGTGTTAGCGAAAAGGATCAAGATGAAAAGGCTGATCGTCTGATCTGATTTGAAGGTAAAAAGAGATATCAGAGAATTAAAAAAAAATTTCTTCAACATTAAATATACATGGTCAAATAACAAAATGAAATAAGATTAATAAATAATAGTGGGCTGTTCTAACAAGCAGTTAGTTAACTATAAATATTAAGGGAGGATAATGCATTTTTTATCTCATCCAAATGAATACTTGTGTGAACAAGTGTTATTTTGGGACATAAAAGAACATACAGAGTTTACTATTTATAAAAATCATGTTAAGAAAAATCTATATTATTTGAGTAGATACTCCACAAAATAAGGCCATGAAAAAGAGAACATCAGACAAAACAAACATCGGTAGCTAATATATGTTTTAGTATCTTTGAATGCTGTCTTCATAGGACATGAATACATTTACTTTTCTATTGGTTCTAGTATACTACCAATTCCCATGGGTAATATTGATTTCATAAATATAACCAGTAAACACAGCTACTAAAGACATACATTTCTAGAATCAGTCATCAAATTTCAGACTTTTGTATTATTTCAGAACTGAATGTGAGTATGATAAACACTAATAATAAAAAATGGCATGAAGAGGTAGAGAAATAGGAGAGAAAATATGAGGAGGAAACCACTCAGTATCACACATTTAAAGGGGAAAAAAGAGGTCTGTCTTTCTAGAATTAGAACACATTAAAACCTCACCATGAAATTCCTCAACTTTTATGACTAGGAGGTAACAAACCTCTTGCCATGGTGAGTTCTTTCTTCTATTTATAAATAATAGTCCTCTTTATATTGCTATATCAGCTTTATATAGTCTGTTATCTGTCTGGTACTCTTTTCTCATCCTTTTCCCATCCCCTTGGTTTTACCCTTTCTGTACCACTGTTTTAGGATTTTTTTAATTTTTTTTAAGGATTTTTAAAAAGAGTACTTAGCTGGAATTTCTTGTGTTAATGTAATCACATGTTCTGACTGGTAAAGGCATATGTGAGTTAACCAAATCTCCAGTTAATTAATATTTATATCCTGTTTTCAGTTGCCCTCCCATCTATATTCCAAGTCAATTTTCTACCATTTTGTTTCTGCCCTATATTTACCCAATGCTCTCAGACCAATTAGTAAGGCTGGGAAAACACTCCTCACAACTGTGGAATTTAAAAGGTTGTTGAACAATGCTTTTTGCAGAAAAAAAAAAAAGAGAATGAAAATAATCCTAGCTTCTAGTTCAAGTCTGATAAAAATAGAAATTGATTTAAAAATATATTTATACATTTTTCTTTTATTTTTTGGGTAGACTGAGAATCTGAATGCAGGATTTTAAAGTCACTTTAAATTTAAAGTCATTTTAATTTTGTTCTGAAGAATTTTAAAACATAAAGGAAAGCATGTTCTTTTTAAAAAAAATTTAATGTTTATTTTTGAAGGAGAGAGAGACAGAGTGTGAGTGGGGGAGGGGCAGAGAGAGAGAGACAGAGACAGAGACAGAGACAGAATCTGAAGCAGGCTCCAGACTCTGAACTGTTAGCAGAGAGCCCAACACGGGCTGGAACTCACAAACCACAAGATCATGACCTGAGCCAAAGTTGGACACTCAACCTACTGAGCCACCCAGGAGCCCCAAGGGAAGCATGTTCTAATCAGTTTCCTAATTTTGAGAAAATCTGAGCAGTTCTTTTATACAGGTTGAATTCAAGAGAACTACAATAGAGGCTCAAAATGAGTTAATGATCCAAATTAATTTACTAAATCTTGGATGTAGGTAATCATAGAATTCTAGATTGAGAAGTTCAGTCTACCATTGTTAAGTAAACAAATATATTTTCTTCACAAATACTTTAACAAATGTGTTTTTATTTACCAGGTATATTAGTAATGAAAATATAAATTCAACAGTTATTGGAGTTCTTAAAGCAAACCTCTTCATATTAAAGGAAAGTTTGCTTCTATTTTTAGTGAACAGATTTTGAAGGTTACCATATCTATAATGTATTACTGAATATTATTGTTCTTTATATTACATTCACTGATTCTATGTCTAACTTGTTAAAGATGATCCTTCCAAAATCTGTCAGCAATGTCCTGATATAGTTAAACACGAGTACTGTACATTTCTGGTACTCTTTATTTATCCCTCATTCTTCAGGCATAGTTCAGATTGTTGTTTGTCTCCCAGCCCCTTGGCAGTTTGAATATATTTTACCACTAATTTATTGCAATTATGTGGCTGATGTGAAACATACTGTGAGTGATAATCTTATTTTTGTAGGTAATTTGCAATATCTTTTTTGTACATTTTAAGACTTTAAGATTTCGTTTCTCATTTTGTGACTTAGGCTTTTCGAAATATTATATTTATATGTGATTATTATATCTAAAGTCTATCTTTTGACATTTCTAGAAAATTTTATGCCATTGTACCTTTGAAAAATAATGCCCCCAGGCACTGGGTGGCTCAGTTGGTTGAGCATTTGACTCTTGGTTTCAGCTCAGCTTGTGAGCCCAGGATCGTGAGATAGAGCCCTGCGTCAGGCTACATGTTGAGTGTGGAGGCTGCTTGGGATTCTCCCTCTCTCTCTCTCTCTCTCTCCCTCTTTCTCTCTCTCTCTCTCTCTCTAAAATAAATAAAATTTTAACAAAAGAAAAATAATCCCCCCAAATTCTCTCAATTGTTTAATTCCGCATAAGAATTAAGCTTGTTTATTATGTTTTTACTTCAGCAAGTATTGTTTCTCATGAAACATAGTATCCACATTGTAAGGTTTTGGAAGTTAGATAAATAGATGATGCAAAAACAGTATGAAGAATGAGAATATATATAATGATATTATAATAGTGTTGTACGGTGACAGATGGTAGCTACACTTGTGGTGAGCATATCATAATATAGGGATGTTGAATCACTGTTTGTACACCTGAAACTAATGTAATATTGTGTATCAACTATACTCAAAAAAAAAAAAGGAAAATTAAGGCAAGAACAGAATTGGAAAAGGAATGACAACATTTAATTTTGGGAAGAGAAAGGGTGTGAAATTGTAATTTGTAATAAGAAATACATATTCGGAACTTTATCCCTTTTCTGACGCAGAGCTCCTAAAATCCTTGGAATTTCCTAAGTGATGATAGCAATAAAAGTGTTATTGCTATGTTAGTGAGGTGACATTTGGGAAGATCCTTAGATAACCTAAGAATGGGAGCTGTTTACCAGTGTAGAAGATTGGAACATTCAGTCCCACCCTCTGACCTCCTCTGAGGGGAGAAAGGCTGACGATTGAGTTCAATCACCAATGGCAAGTGATTTAATCAACCATGCCTAATAATGAAGCTTCCATTAAAAAACAAAAAAGACACGGTTAAGAAAGTTTTTGGGTTAGGGAACATGAGGGAATGTGGGAAGAATAGTGTACCCTTTCCCCATTCTTTGCCCCATGTGTCTCTTCCATCTGGCTTCCTGAGTTATCCTTTTATAATGAACTAGTTATCTACTAAGTAAAGTGTTTCTCTGAGTTATGTGAGCTGTTCTAACAGAACCTAGGAAGATCTTATGGGAATCTCTGATCTATAGCTGGTCTGTGAGGAGCGTAGGTGACAGTGACCTATCCAGTGACCTGGATTTAGAATTGGCATCTGAAGTGGTGGTTGGCAGGTGTGGCAGGGGCAGTCTTGTAGGACTGAGCCTTCAATGTGTGAAATCTGGTGCTATCTCCAGGTAGATAGTCAGGATTGAGTTGAATTCTAGAATACTCAGCCAGCATCAGAGAATTGATTGGTAGGATGGGGTTTACCCCACCACATATGGTAAGTGGTGATCAGAAGCAATAAAGGAGAACCTATAAAAAGATAAGTAATAGCTCAAGAATTAGGGTGGATATCAAACTGCATGACATTCCTGAAGCTAAAAAGTAAGAGTGTTTTTGAGGGAGAAATTTTTCACTTAAAAGACCAATTCAAATACAGTATGAATGGAAAATTGTGTGTACGATTTAGAAGTAAGGCAGTATTGTGAATCTTGACAAGATTCCATTTTCGTGGAATGACATCTTTCCAAACATATGGCAGTGATTAAGGAGCAATGAGAATAAAATAAATAATGCAGGTATATAATGTGGACAGCCACTCAAGCATTTCACTATATCTGGCCAAAATTAGGAGATAAATTATTATTTTTATCATTGCTATTACTGGAGTATAAAATTAACTTGGATATATATAAGCACTAATAGAAGAAATCTATAAAGGAGATTTCAAAGTCCAGGAAACACATAAGATGATGAATTAATTGCGTGGGATGAGTTTCCACATTAAACAGCCTCTAAAACAAAACTTAGAAGGCAAAATGGTTATTAAGGAGAAGCCATGGATAGACATTGGTGGAAAGAAGTTGAAGCGGACAGAAGGAGACAGCTGTGATACAGACCCAACAGCCTAGAGCAACTCCACAAGAAACTTGTATCTATAATGGTTTTTCACAACGATCCCAAATTAAGCTAAAGTGGCCAGGCCAACCTGCACAGATCAGTCATCAGGTGTGAGCTGTGTCTGGGAAGGGCTATATTTTTAGGTAAGGTGGATGTCTAGAACTGAATCACTAGCAGTAGTAAGCAGCTGAAGGCTATCTACTGACAGCAATCCCAATAATTGGGTCCTAAGAAAGCAAGAGTGTTGTGATCCTAAGTACAGGTGAAATAACAGCTTTGGATAGGTGAAGAGAAAACTTTTCCACTAACAGAAAACCCAGTGTTATGGATGACATGGGAAGATGTAACTACTTTCAGATATATATATATATATATATATATATATATATATATATATATATATATATATATATATATATATATATATTAGAAATGAGCTGGAGGCAAATCTCCAATGGCTAGACAGATGATGACTAGGAAATAAAAATTTGGGAAGAGGTGATAATCCAAAATCCAAAGCAGTGGTGAGGGGTGTGACATCAAATGAAGACTGGAAGTCAAATTAGATAAAGTAATCAAGCAACAGGGAGGTTAAATGCAGATTAGCAATCCTAGAAAGACTGTGGATAGTATCAAAGAAACTTGACTAATAAACATGGAATGGGAAAAGTATAATTACATTAATTTAGCAGGTAAGTGCTTGGGCTCTGCTCAGTATTTTATAAAAAGCAATTTGAGAAACTTAACAGAAGACTATGGGGAAAGGGAAGGGAAAAAATAGTTTCAACCAGAGTGGGATGCAAACCGTCAAAGACCCTTAAATACAGAGAACAAGCTGAGGGTTGATGGGGGGAGGGGCTGAGCAGAGGGGAAATGAGTGATGGGTATTAAGGAGGGCACTTGTTGGGATGAGCACTGGGTGTTGTATGTAAGTGATGAATCACAGGAATCAATCCCCAAAACAAAGAGCACACTGTATACACTGTAAGTTAGCTAACTTGACAATAAAGTGTATATATATATATATATATATATATATATATATATATATATATATAAAATAAATAAAAAATAAAACTCTATTTAAAAGAAAAAAGCAGCATAACATAGTGCTTAAGAGTAAGGTCACTGAAGCCAGAGAGCCAAGGCTAACAATCTCATGTTGCTACATAGAGTCTGGTGACCTCAAACAAGTTACTTATCCTTTCTGTGTATCTATTTTTCTCTTCTGTTTCAGAGTTGAAAATATATTACTAAATTTATTTGGATTGCTACAGGAATTTGTGAAAGTTTATATATAGGCATTGTCAATGAGTAGGTCAAGAGATGATCATCACAATAAGCAAAAACATGCAAGGGGAAGCAGAAACCTCAAACCTCAATTGTAGGATGAGGCATAGGAATCAAAAGAAATAAATGCTCACTTACTGCCAATAAGATGGAAGACAAAATTGGGAATTGAATAAGGCAAGTGTGATGCTGAACTATTGAACTTTTAACCTAAAGTTCTTTATATAAAAGTTCTAACTGGCAAAATGAGTTTCAGAATGTGCAATAGGTTTGAAATATATATGTGAATTTTGGTTGACTGCAATGCAAATAGCCAGAAAACGAATTCACAGAAGTTTCAGGAGCGTAAGGTGCAAGACTAACATTCACCAAGCACTTGATATATCCTGGTCATTGTTAAAATCACCCTATGTACACTATTTCATTTATCTCACATTTATCTCTCTCATTTAATTCACATCATGTGAACTATTTTTAAAAATATAAAAAGAATATTTAATGAAGTCGTTGTAATATTGAATGGTGATAACCGGTGATTATTGTCTTACTCTTGTAAACCTTGATCACTGGATATGTGCTGGCCAGAAAGGAGTGCATATGGTGATAATATAATGGTTCAAACTGATTATATTTGAATGCACGTAGAGATTTGTCTCAAAGCTTGTGTGTTGTGAGTTGTGCTGCATTTGTGTTAATATAACTGCAGGTAGCCTCATGTAACTGGAGGGGAGGACATATCTAAAAAAGGATAAATAAGGAAGATAAATAAGGGCTAAACCAGGAACATGATTTTATTGACTCTTCAAAAATAATTTATATAAGGGCACTTGGGTGGCTTAGTCAGTTGAGTGTCTGACTCTTGATTTCAGCTAAGGTCATGATCCCAGGGCTGTGGGGGCAAGTCCTACATTGGGCTCTGTGCTGAGGGAGCCTGCTTAAGATTCTCTCTCCTCTGCCCTTCTTCCCTGCTCTGCTCCCTCTGTAAAATAATAATAATAATAATAATAATAATAATAATAATAATAATTTAACTTTTTAAACATTTGTTTACTGCTGAGAGACAGAGACAGAGCACGAGAAGGGAAGGGGCAAAGAAGGAGGGATACACAGAATCTGAAGCAGGCTCCAAGCTCTGAGCTGTCAGCACAGAGCTGTACACGGAGCTTGAACCCACGAATGTGAAATCATGACCTGAGCTGAAGTTGGATGCTTAACTGACAGAGCCACCCAGGCACCCCAATAATATTAATTTATATATATATATATATATATATATATATATATATATATATATATATAAAGCCATATGTAGACATACATAGTAGTAGTTATGAGAAATAAAAATAAGGTTTGCATATTATCTTTTTTTAATTTCTATTAATTGTTAATAAAGTAAATAATATTTATATGCATACATCAAAGTTTCTTTGACCTTACCTCACTGAAAAGAAATGGTGGGACATTTTCACCTGCTTGAGCCCCCACCTATAGAGGGTAGAATCTTGCTCCACAAGAAGCTGCTAAAAGCATGTCTGGGACTTTGTGGAGGATGGTTTACAAGTGTTTGTGGATGTGTCTCATGAATGGAGCTTGATAATTGCTATTATAGCTTTTCCTACTGAGTATGGTTTTAGCTCTGTAGCAAAAAACAAGCCGGGGTCACTTCTTGACTGGGTACCTCAGTGCTGCCAGACAGTGCGAGTTTTGACAGGGCCACCCGGTCTCCACTGTTTTCCCAGCTCTGCGTGATCCCTCTCCTGCTCTACCGTGCAGCACAGTTCACTTGGGGCTGCTGCTGACATTCCATTAACGACCCATGTGAGGGGATGAGAAGAATCCCTTCTTATCTTTGGCTTGGGCTTTATCCTCTATGGATTCCCAAAGTAGGGCAACATGAGCCCCGGTTCTCTATGAATTATTTTTATAGTACTTTCTTGTCCTAAAACATACATGGACACACAAAGTTCCTGACTTTCGAAACAACTGCTGTGACAGACAATATACTCGATGACAAATTATTATTTCCAATACGATTAAAGGTTCACATTGGGTTAAAGCTATTATGCCTGGATCCTTCTCTCAAAATGATGTAAATCCTGTCTTCCTATAAAAGGGATCCTAGTCTTAAGTCTCCCAGATAAAGCAAGAAATATGTCTGAATCCCAATGTTTGATATGTCTATGCTTGTATGTGTGCATACGTATATAGTATTGTCAGCTGTCTTGTGATCGTCTTTTAATGAAAATAGAGAGATGCTTTGATGTGGTTAAAGTATGGAGATTCAACACTGCTGTAAGTCTTTACCAGTCAAAAGTCATTTAAATTCTCCTGGATTCCCAGAGATTACAATTAGCAGTACATTTTGGGTAATGGCATCCATAATGCCATAGTCACAGACATCCTGCCAGAATGTGGGTGGCTTGATTGGAGCCATTCATTGCCTGACTCCATCTACATCCTGCAGAGCAATTTAGCTCCTTAAATAACCATCTCCTACTGCTAAAGCAACAATGTGCCATGCAAAGTAAATCAATATATAAATCATTTGCTTATATCAACAAATCCTTAATTTGCCTCATCACAAGAAATGTCTAAGAAATCTTAATTGAGATCTTCTTATTAAGAGAGAATTTGATCTACCTTAAGATGAGAGTATTCCCAAAGAAGATTTCATAAATAGTATATGTACTAGCATCATAACATAGAAGTGCTAATTAAATTTTTTTATAAAAGCTGTCTTTTAATCCATTTTAGTAGGAAAAAAACACTTCAATCAGGATTTAATTTATAAGGGTTTCCTGAGGTAGTCAGTCAGTGAATAATTTATTTTTCTAGCTTACTCATGAGAGCTTCAAATTGTTGTAGTTTGTAGGGTATTGGGGATTTACCCATCTTTTTTTTTAAATATTCAGGCCTGAATTCAAGTATTCAGATTTGAAAACTTGGCTGTTAATATATTATCCATTCAAACACAAAGTCTGCAGGTGAATTTTTAAATTTTGTACTGTATTTACCCTTCATTTTCTCATGTCATAAAATCAAATGATGCCATCATTCTTATATGTAAAGTAGCATGAGAGCAATGCACATTGCTTACCAAGGTAATCACATTGATTACCAAGGTAATCTTCATAATTTATTAGCTTAAACTGTACCACAAGTATAATATTATAAATAATTTAATCTTTATTTAGTAAAATATTTCAAAAGGACATAAATGTATAAAATAATGTGTATGTTGTGCTCCTCAGTAAGATTCAATGGATAGCATCTCTTTTACACAGAGTCTGAAAAAAGTGAAAATAGTGCAAAGGAATGGCAGAAGGAGATCAACAAATTCAACATTATTTATACTAAATCTTAGGTCAGATGATGTAGCAGTTTCAATACTGCACTTACCCATCCAGTTACAGTCAGCACCAATCAGGGCTGGCCTCCAAATAGTGGACAAGGAATTGCAAGGAAGCAGCAGCTCTGTAGATTAAGTCCAGGAATTTTTTTCCAGATTTAACAACTAAGTATGTCATATTACGTGGAGTAAGTAAAGTTAAAGATGTCATAATTGTGCTTAGGGAAGGAACCATATTTTGATAGCCAAGGGCAGAAAAGAGAAATTTCTCTGAAAATTTGGTTTCTTAGTCCTGTTTTTCTCTTTAACAAAATAAAAATCATAATAAAGAATCACAACACTCACCAAAGTGAAGTTTTTGTGTTTGTTATTTTGTAATCTAATTCCCTGTAATATTACTGAAACTCCTTTTAAAAATTGGTCAAATAAATAATCATTTCTCAAAATTTCTTCATGTCTGCCTAAAATCATTAATTTATTAAAAATGTACAACTTTAGGGACACCTGTGTGGTTCACGCTCCATTTCGGCTCAGGTTATGAGCTCACAGGTTGGTTTGAGTCCCACATCCACTCTGCGCTCATGCTGACAGTGCAGAGCCTGCTTGGGATTCTCTCTCCTCTCTCTGCCCCTCCCCCACTCACTCTGTCTCTGTCTCTCTCAAAATAAATAAATAACTTTAAAAGAATGTGCAACTTTAATAATAGTATTATTAATAGTCAGCACTTATTTTTCAAACATGAATATTCTGGTAGCTTACAGATAGAAACTATAACTTCTACAACAGGGACAACATTAGCAACCCATCTCAGAATGACTTTTGAGAAACAATAGAGTTCATCCATATAAAGTACTTACACAATATCAACTATGTAATAAAGTGCTCTTTAAGTTTTCTATAATTACTAACACAGTTATTATAATAATAATGGGACTGCATTTGGGATCCATTTTTAAAATAGAAGACAATTAGAATATGACATAACACTAAAGAGTATGAAAAAATTAAATTATTCTGTGAACTCTCAATTATTCATTCAAAAATAGAGTCTCATTCAGGAAATATTTATATTTTTCTCAAAAAGTATTCTTGCAACACATCCATTTTCTCTTTTTGTTATAAAACATAACACATGTGACAAATATGTTTAATCACTGTCTTCTTCAGGAGACCATAAACTCCATGAGGACAGATCTTATTCATCTTTATGATCCAACATTATACAGTGCAAAGCAAGGACATGTATCTAATTATTACCTGTTGAACAAATGAATCTTTTCCTGAAAAGAGTAGTAAAATCAGTTTTCTTTAAGTAAATTCAGCAACACAATCCTTTTAATGATCCTACTCATTTATATAGGAATGTAGGTGCCTGCGATGTGGGAACAAAGACAGAAGAAAAAGAATTAAATTTCCTTACAACTTAGAGCCCATTGACAAGTCTTTGAGACAAGCAGAGTGACCTTCCTCTGGGAGCTCAGCTGCCTCGATGATGATGACACTTTGTTAAGGGCAAAAGGCAATCTTAGCATCAGCTAGGTACACCAGTTCTAGTGTGGGGTGTGCAGGCTTCCCCCAGGAGGCCTGCCAGGCAAAGCCTTTCTAATCCTCTATGATTAGGCCTGAAAAATTACACATAGGTTTTTGACCAGAGCTGAACTCCTCATCCACTAGCACTGTATTTCAATTTGCATTCCTCTAATTAATAACACTAATTGCTTCTTTATATAAACTTATTGGTAAAATGTAACTTCCTTTCTGAAGTCTTTTCGAAGTATTTTGTCAGGTTTATCATTTATTCAGTTTTGATTTGTGGGAAGTCTTCATATATTGTGGAAATAAGTCATTTGCCAAACATATTTAAAACATTTATTTTCTCCCACTCTGTGGCTTGCTTGGTCATTTTCATACCTGTGTTTGTTGCTTAACTTTTTAAAAAATAATGATCTTTGTTGTTAATACTTCTTAGGTTCTGTCTAGGAAATCTTGTCCATGCCCAGTTTATAAAGATATTTTACTATATGTTTTTGTAGATGTGTAGTTTTAGCTTTGAGATTAATAACAAAGATTAATCTCAAATTGTATGTGGGGTAAAATAGTGATTTCTTTATTTTGTATGTGAAGAGCCCATTGTACCACACAATCTGTTGAAAAGACTCCCCTTCTCCTTTAAATAAATTTGGTGCATTAAAAAAATCCATTGGCCATATAAATGTATGTCTATTTCTGGCTCTTTATTTGGCTTAATTTATCTACTAATATATCTTTACATAAATACCATAATATGTCTTGATTATGAAATAAAGTGATGTGATTTCTCAAAATGTTTAAAATATTTCATCAAAATTATTTGAGCTATTTTTGATCTTTGGAATTTCTACATTTTAAGAATTTTAAGAATCATTTTGTCAATTTTTACAGAAATTTCTTATGATTTGTATTAATTGTAATAATAATTTCTGGGATAATAGATATAATAACAACATTTAGTCTTTGAAACCATAACATTATATAAATCTCATTCTATAAATATAACATAAATTATCTTTTACTTCTATGTCCAAAGTTTTATAGATATTAAGTAGAGGTCTTATAATTATTTTGTTACATATATCCACAGATGTTTTATATTCTTCAGTGTTTTTTTGAATTATATTTTCATATTAGTTTTACTTTAGGGTTGTGTGTTGATATTATAAGAAATACAATTGAATTTTAGATAGTGATATAACAGATGAACTTACCAAATTAAATCTTTTGGTATTTTTGTATAGTTTTAGGATTTCATATGTAAAATATTATATCTACTGTGAATAAAACAGCTTTATTTGTTCCTTTCTAAACTTTACACATTATATTTCTTTTTTTCTATTGTTGAACTTGCTAGGATTTCGAACATAATATTGAATAAAAAAGGTAAAAGTAAAAATTCTTACCTTATTCTCAACCTTATGGGAAAAGCATTCATATTTCACCAAAAGAGAGCATAAAGTGTTGTTAACTCTAGAATTTACATAAATAACATTTATAGGATGAGAAACTTTCCTTCTATTTCTCGTTTACCTTAAACCCATTTATAATTATTTTTGAAGATTATATTTCTAAAGCCAAATAAATATTCAAACATTTTGGCTAAACAAGAGCATAAGGGATGAAGTAAAAATGTGAGTAGATGATAATAATATAGGTGGTAAAAGAAAGGATAACTACCATGGAACACTGAATCTTCTCTTAAGAGTATGTCTGTACATCCAATACAGAAAACAGACACACTGCCATAAAATTAGTTTCTATCATCTCCTCAAACAGGATCTGTATAGAATTAAATATTGTAGAATCAGATGCTACTTACATTCTTTGCATAATTGCTCAGTCACATTTTCTTCACAAAATATAATTCCTAGAGTTGTTGTGTCATATAATACAAAAAGAATAGATTTTGACAATGGAGAGAATAAAATGGAGTAACTATTGCTAAAAGAGCTATTTAAAATGGAGCCAGGAGGACACTGAGGAGGTGAGGCTTATGCACATTTTCTGCTTCAAATACTCAGAATTTATGCTGACCTCAGCTAAAAGCCAAAGCATCTGCTATATATTAAAATGGACATAAATGGACTTTCTGCCTAACACTAGCCCTAGCAACCAATCACATATAGATTAGTGTGACAGTAGCTATGGCATCACCAATTACCTTTATCCAAAGCAATTCATGTAAATCCCCTCTTTCCTCTTTATAAACTCTAATGTCCTTTGTTTTTCTAGCAAGCTTTCCAATTCTGTCACATCTATGTCTCCCAGATTGCAATCCCTAAGACCCGAAATGAACATCCATATATTATTTTGCAGCTTGCAATTTTGTCTTTCATTGGTTGACACTTTATATTCTCAATTCACCAATGGCACATAGCAACATTTAATTTTTAAAAATTAATTTTTCTCGTGGTCATGTTTCAGATGATGAAGATCATACTCGTCGTCATCACGAAGCTGATGGTGATGGCAAAAAATGATTATTAAAACACTAAATACATAGTTCGGTTGAATGCCAATGGTAGACTAATGAAAAGAGAATTATTGGACATAATAGAAGGAATACATAACTACTTAAAATAAAATACATTGCCCTACTGGAAAACTAGCAGCAAGTTCCAAGCTACCTTCCATACAAGATGTCTTAAGGTAAAAACAACTCACATTAAAAAAATCAGCATTAAAAAAAAGAAAAAAAATCAGCATAAACCTTGAGTCTTCAATGAAAAATGCTTAAGCAGTTCCTACAATTTTTCTCCACAGTTATGTAAACTGCCAGCCCTATCAATCTAGTATTTTTATTCTATTTTTTCATTTATTCTCTGCTTCCTCCAAGCTGATGATTTATTACACACAATATCTTAGGTTGAAATGATTTAAAGTGGAAGAACAAGGAAGAAAAGGTAAAATAAGTTGAGAAAGATTTGTGCACACTGTGCAAGCACTTTTGCTGGAAGAGATCCACTTTCACTCAAAGTGAAACTTGGTAACTAAGAGCCAGACAATTACGTAGTTCAGTGAATTCTAAAGATAAAACACAAACCAAGATTTATTTATGTTTTTTTTTTTTTTTTTTTAGAAAACCTTGAAAAGTACTGGGAAACCTAGTAACATCTAACAGAGAAAATAGTAACCTAAGATGAGCTCATATTATAAAGTAAAGCTGAATTGAAGCATTGAGTGAAATCAACGTGATGAGACACAAATACATGATTCTGTTTGATTTTATGGAAGTTAAGCATAGTTGACTATCCCCTGATGCCCTGATTTTTTTCTCATGTGTGTTCTATTAGAGATTTGATTGAATTAAAAATCCAGTATTTGCACTTTGTCCTCAAAAAAAAAAAATAGCTTCTCTTTATTGAGGATGACTATTTTCTTCATAGAACACCAACTGATTCATGTTTTTTGACAAACACAAATCATTTATTTACACAACTATAATGGACTTTTTCTTCTGAAGAATTGATGTTAGGATGCAGTTGTTCATTTTATCTGTGATAAAATCCATCAAAGTTGTCTGTGATTTGAAAAAAGAATGACATTAAATTTTTGAGCTGATTTGACTATATAAAAAATTGATGCCAAATTTGTTCAGGAATGATATTTAATCAAAAGAAAATACTCTATGAAATTGTGTCAGATTCATAGATAAAAAGTGACAAATAATGGAATTATTGAGTTATTTTTCAATAAAAATCTGTTACTCTTATGTGGTATGGGAATCACCAATTAGCATGATTCATGAGAAAACCAGTAAAAAAGCTGACTAGAAAATGTTTTCCAGAATGCCCCATTTCTTTGGTTGTGAATTAGGTTTTTTCTTTTTTGTTATTTAAATTATAGTTAACATATATTAATGTATAATATTAGTTTCAGTAGCAGAATTTTGTGATTTGGCACTTACAACACCCATGGCTTATCACAAGTGCCCTTCTTAATGCCCATTACCCATATAGCTCATACTGCCCCACCCACCTCCCCTCTGATAACCATCAGTTTGCCCTCTATAGTTAAGAGTCTGTGTTATAGTTTAACTGACTCTTTTTTACTCCATGTTCAGCTATTTTATTTCTTAAATTTCACGTTATGACTTAAAGCATATAATATTTGACTTTGACTTATTTTGCTTAACATTATACACTCTAGCTCCATCCACATCATTGCAAATGGCAAGATTTCATTCTTTTGATGGCTCAGTAATATTCCATCATATGTGTGTGTATGTGTGTGTGTGTATATATATATATATATATATATATATATATATATATACCATGTCTTCTATCTCTATTCATCAGCTGATGGACATTTGGGCTCTTTCCATAATTTGGCTGTTGTTGATAATGCTTGTATAAACATCAGAGTGCATGTGTCCTCTTAATCCATATTTTTGTATCCTTTGGGTAAATACTTAGAAGTGCAATTGCTAGATCAAAAGTAGTTCTATTTTTGACTTTTTGAGGAACCTCCACACTGTTTTCGACAGTGTCTGCACTAGTTTGCATTCCCACCAACACCGTAAGAGGGTTTCCCTTTCTCCACATCCTCGCCAACTCTTGTTTCCTATGTTGTTGATTTTAGCCGTTCTGACAGGTGTGAGGTAATATCTCATTGTAGTTTTGATTTGTATTTCCCTGATGATGAGTGATGTGCATCTTTTCATGTGTCTGTTAGACATCTGGATGTTTTCTTTGGAAAAATGTCTGTTCATGTTTTCTGCCCTTTTCTTAACTGGATTATTTACTTTTTGAGAGTTGAGTTGGATAAGTTCTTTATAGATTTTGGATACTAACCCTTTATCAGATAGGTCATTTGCAAACAACTTTTCCCATTCCATAGGTGGCATTTTATATTTGTTGATTGTTCACTTTGCTGTGCAGAAGTTTTTTTATCTTGATCAAGTTCCAATAGTTCATGTTTGCTTTTGTTTCTCTTGCCTCCAGAGATTTTTCAGGTAAGAAGTTGCTGTGGCTGACGACAAAGAAGTTGCTGTCTGTGTTCTCTAGGGTTTTGATGTTTTTTCCTGTCTCATATTTAGGTCTTTCATCAATTTTGAATTTATTTTTGTGTATGCTGTAAGAAAATGGTCCAGGTTCTGGGTACTTGGGTGGCTCAGTCGGTCTGGATTTAAGTTTAGGTCATGATTTCATGGTTCATATTTTCAAGCCCCTCATTGGGCTCTGGCTGACAGTGGGGAACCTGCTTGAGATTCTCTATTTCTATCCCTCTCTCACTGCTGCTTCCCTGCTCATGTACATGCATTCTCTAAATAAATAAATAAATAAATAAATAAATAAATAAATAAATACACACATACATACATACATACACACATACATACATAAAAGAATGTAATAAAGTTTCATTATTTTGCATTTGCTGTCTAGTTTTCCCAACACCTTTGGTTGAAGAGACATTCTTTTTCCCACTGGATATTCTTTCCTGCTTTGTTGAAGAGTAATTGACCTGTAGTTGTGGGTCTATTTCTGGATTTTCTATTCTGTTCCATTGATATATATGTCTGTTTTTGTGCCAGTACTATTCTGTCTTGATCACTGCAGCTTTGTAATACAACTCGAAGTCCAGAATTTTGATGCCTCCAACTTTTCTCTTTCAAAATTGCTTTGGCTATTCTAGGTCTTTTGTGGTTCCATACACATTTTAAGATTGTTTATTCTAGCTCTGTGAAAAATGTTGGTGATATTTTGTTAGGGATTACATTGAATGTGTAGATTGCTTTGGGTGGTATAGAAATTTTAGCAATATTGTTTCTCCCAATACATGTGCATGGGATGTTTTATAATTACTTTGTGACATCATCAATTTCTTTCTTAATTATTCTGTAGCTTTCAAAGTACAGATCTTTTAGCACTTTGGTTAGGTTTATTTCTAAGTATCTCATGGTTTTTGGTGCAACTGTAAATGGGATCAATTCCTTGATTTCTCTTTCTCCTGGCTAATTATTGGTGTATAGAAATACAACCAATTTCTGTACGTTGATTTTATATCCTGCAACTTTGCAGAATTCATTTATCAGTTCTAGCAATTTTTTAGTGGATCTTTGGGTTTTCTACATAGAGCACCATGTTATCTGTAAGTAGTGAGAGTTTGACTTCTACTTGCCAATTTGGATTCCTTTTATTTCTTTGGTCTGTTTGCTAAGGGTAGAGCTTCCAACATTATGTTAAAAAACAGTGGTAAGAGTGGACATCCCTGTCTTGCTCCTGACTACAGAGGAAAAGCTGTCAGTTTTTGAGAGGATTGAGGATTATATTAGTTGTGGGTCTTTTGTAGGTGACCTTTATGATGTTGAGATATGTTTATTCTTTCCCTACTTTGTTAAGTTTTTATCAAGAATAAATGCTTTTGCTTTGTCAAATGCTTTTGCTGCATCTATTGAGACTATCATATGGTTCTTATCCTTTCTTTTATTAATGTGATGTATCACGTTGATTGATTTGAGAATATTGAGCCACTCTTACAGCCCAAGAATTAATCCCACTTGATCATGGTGAATTATTCTTTTACTGTACTGTTGGATTCGATGTGCTAATATTTTGTTGAGAATTTTTGCATCCATATTCATAAGGGATATTGGCCTGTATTCCATTGTATATATAAACTACATCTTGTTTATCCATTCATCAACTCTTTTTTTAATGTTTGGTAGAATTCCTCCAGGAAGCCATCTGACCCTGAACTTTGTTTATTGGGAGACTGCTGATTACTGATTCAATATCTTTGCTGGTTATCAGTCTTTTCAAATTTTCTGTTTCTTCCTGTTTCAGTTTTGGTAGTTTATATGTTTCTAGGAATTTATCCATTTCTTCCAAATTTCCCACTTTGTTGGTATATAATTGCTCATAATATTCTCTTTTAATTGTTAGTATTTCTGTGGTGTTGGTTGTGATCTCTCCTCTCTCATTCTTGATTTTATTTATCTGGGTCCTTTCTCTTTTCTTTTTGATAAGTTTGGCTAGGGGTTTATAAATTTTATTAATCTTTCAAAGAAGCAGCTCCTGGTTTCATTGATCTGTTCTACTGTGTTTTTGTTTCTGTATGATTTATTCCTCCTCTAATCCTTATTATTTTTCTTCTTCTGTTGGCTTTAGGCTTCATTTGCTGTTCTTTTTCTTGTTCCTTTAGGTGTAATGTTATGTTGTGCATTGAGACTTTTCCTGTTTCTTAAGGTTGACTTGTATTGATATATACTTCCCTCTAATGATCACTTTTACTTCATCCCAAAGGTTTTGGATCTTTGTGTTTTCATTATCATTTAATTCCATGTATTTTTTTATTTCTTCTTTAAAATTCTGGTTGACCCACTCATTCTTCAGTAAGATGTTCTTTAACATCCATGTATTGGTGGTATTTTTAATTTTTTTCTTGTGGTTGACTTCAAGTTTCATAGTGTTGTGATTAGAAAATAAGCATGGTATGATCTCAATCTTTTTGTACTTGTTGTGGTCTAATTTGTGACCCAGTATGTGATCTATTCTGGAGAATGTCACATGTACACTTGAAAAGAAAGTGTATTCTGCTGCTTTAGGATGAAATGTTCTGAATATATCTGTTAAGTCCATCTGGTCCCGTCAGTGACTCAAAGCTATTGTGTCCTTGCCATGAGGTGTTAAAGTTCCCTACTATTATTGTGTTATTATCAATGTGTTTCTCTATGTTTGTTATTAACTGTTGTATGTATTTGGGTCTTTCACCCTGGGGACATAAATATTTATAATTATTAGATCTTCTTGATGGATAGACCCTCTATTATGATATAGTGCCCTTCATCTCTTGTTACAGTTTGCTTTAAAATCTAATTTGTCTGATATAAATATAGTTACTCTGTCTTTCTTTGGATGTCTATTAGCATGATAAGTGGTTCCCCATCACCTCATTTTCAATATGCAGGTATTTTATGTCTAAGATGGGTCTCCTTTAGGCAGCATATAGATGAATCTTGTGTTTTTATTTTTTAACCCATTCTCACACCATATGTATTTTGATCAGTGTATCTAGTGCATTTACATTCAGAGTGATTATTAATTGATATTAATTTAGTGCTGTTATATTACTTGTTAAGTCATTGTTTCCGGAGACTTTCTCTGTTCCTTTCTAGTCTTTGTCACTTTTGATCTCTCTCTCCCACTCAAAGAGTCCCCTTCAATATTTCTTGCAGTGTTGGTTTAGCGTGGTGTGTGGATTAGTAATTTATTATTTTTTATGCAGACTTTGTTAATTTAACTGTCCATTTCTCATTCTTGAAGGATTCTAATAAATTATCTCCAGTAATCTTGATTTCTCAGCAATGCTGAACTTCCACATATAAGCAAACTCTAAATCTTTTCTCAAATTTGTATCCATATAATTGCCTTCTACACAAATTCAACTTGTCTAAAGCATATTTACTACTCCACTGCACAGTAACCATTCAAAATCTGTATCACATAAGGGCTGAAACTAATACTCTCTAGTTCTCCTTGTTTTATGCATGAAATAATAGCATTGGTTGCAACTACATACAGTAGTAATTGCAACTAGATACAGTCTTAATTGAAAATAACTTGATTAATATTGAATAGAGTAAATAGAAATTAGTTTCATATCAACCACAAATTCCTTAATTTTCAAATTAATATTGGTGTTTTACTTTCATATATATATATATATATATATATATATATATATATGAAGACAGTGTATGGAATGTTTCCAGAAGAGACTTCAAATGAAGAAAAAGTAACTTGTACTTTGGTAGCACATATTTCGTTTTCTTTGTTAAAGAGACAAATCACTTTCAAGGTCACACTTTCTGATAACCAAGTTAAAATTGAAATTTTCTTTCAGAAATGGCAACAAATTGACTTAACAATTATTTCTTGCAAGAAAAAAATGATAGATCCTAAAAAGAAGAATTTCTCATACAAAGATTCCAACTGTATGAAAGTTACATATTTTATATGAATATTATGTAATAAATTTCAAAATAAAGTAATATCATATACATTCCATATGTTTCCATACTTCCACATTTCACCTGATAGGAAGACTATGCTCCATGAATTCCATGCCACTGACATAATGATTTAACCAAGTTCTACTTGGAGATATTACCAGAGAGCAACTTACAGTAAGATAGCAGAAACAGAAACATAAAAAAGGAAGTAGGTCTGTGTCACTGGAATTGACAAATTATATGACCACCGGTCAGCCTGCCGAGACACTGCTGTTGCTTTCTGCTATTACTGCTGCCCTGCCTTCTGGGTTCAAGCTCCTAAGGCCAAGTCTTCATTGCTTCATTGAAGAAGTTCAAGTGCATGAAGCAGCTGGTCAACTAAGCTGTATGCAGAGCTAGAAAACAGAAGTCCTCTGTGAAGATTTGTTACAGCTCAAGCTTCACTTGGACATGGTTCAGTCCATGTGCCACCCTTTCCACAAATGTCTGATGGTGTGTTTCCAGGGCCATCATGGCACCAATGCCAGAGGAGACACAAAAAAAGGAGCTTTGACCATTCTCTCTCAGAATATACAGGAAGCATCAGCTCACCTAGAAGACTTTCTCCTGGGAAAGATGGTAGACATATGTGGAGATGCTGAGAATGAACTGGTCCTAGAGCTCTTCTGGCATAAATTCTTTGTTGAAAATATTTTTGACCTTTTGCAAGGCATAGAAGGTTAGAGCCAGAAGTAAGCTCACAAATCTTCAGGAGTCAACTTTCAGGATTTCTACATTTAAGAGAAATCATGTAATATTTGTCACTTAGTATAATACCCTCTAGGTCACTCCATGTTGTTGCAAATAGCAAGATGCGATTCTTTTATGGTTGAGTGATACTCAGTTTGTGTGTGTGTGTGTGTGTGTGTGTGTGTGTGTGTCTTTTATGCATTCATTTATTGATGGATACTTAGTTTGCTTCCATATCTTGGCTATTGTAAATCATGCTACCATAAGTTTTCAAATTAGTGTTTCTTCTCCTTGCTCTAGCGTCTCTAATTTTCCTGACAGAAAAAAAAAAAAAAAAGAACAACAACAACAACATTCTCATCAGGCAATAGGAGTTTGAAGAAATAGTTTGGGAATGCTGTAGTTATCAAAAGGAGTGGATTAAGAGGAGAAAATAGCTAAACCAATGGAGAAAGGACAGAAATACCTATGACACAAAGCTATTAAAAAATAGATACTAAAACTGTAGTCTACAAAATGCTCATACAATCTAACACCTTACCACCACTCCAACAGGGTTCCAATATAATTGTAATGGATTTCAGCTGAAAAAGTTAAAAGATACAGATTATCTCCAAATGCAGCATATGGGAAAGTCCCAAAGTCTAGAAAGGAGACAACACAAAGCACACTAGAGGAGTAATTTGAAGTTTCTTCCACCTGAAGGTAAAATAACATTAGACATGTTAACCATTAAATTTATAAATTAGTTTATAATCTTACTACAGATTTATGTACCCCAGTTTTATTACTTTCTAAAAGATAATTATTTGTTAAAATAATAATACTACACATGCTTTGGGTGATAAAAGGAATGCAACAAAGGATGGGAGAGAGAGATAAGAGTATTCTATTATAAGATATCTGCACTATATAAGATACTATTATAAGATACTATTATAAGATACTGCACTACATGTGTAGCAGTAAATAGCAGTATATGTGACAGTATAGTATTATTCCAAGTTAGATTATTTTTAAATATACATTGTAAACACTAGAGCAACCACTGAATATTTGTTTAAAAGGGATATAAATGGTATGTATAAAAAAGAAAGAGAGAAATAGAATATATTAAATACTTGGTTAAAACCAGTGAAAGCAGAGAGGAATAGACCAGAAGATGGCAGCATAGGAGGACGCTGGGCTCACCCCACGTCCTGCTGATCACTTAGATTCCACCTACACTTGCCTAAATAACCCAGAAAACCACCAGAGGATTAGCAGAACGGAGTCTCCAGAGCCAAGCTCAGATGAGAGGCCCAGGAAGAGGGTAGGAAGGGTGGAGAGGCGGTGCGTGCTCCACAGGCTGGCGGGAGGGAGCTGGGGTGGAGGGGCGGCCCCCCAGCCAAGCAAAGCTCCCGAGTCTGGCTTGCAAAAGCGAAGGGGCCTGACAGAGTATGTTCCCACAGCAAGCGGGACTTACCATCTGGGAGGTCATAAGTTAACAGCTCTGCTCGGAAAGCGGGAAGGCTGAAGGACAATGGGAGAGAGAGCTGCTGAGCCCCAGGAGAACAGAGCTCAGTTTGGCAGGGAACAAAGGCACTCGCCAGCGCCATCTCCCTCACCCATCCCCCCGCCAAAATCCCAAAGGGAACCAGTTCCTGCCAGGGAACTTGCTTGCTCTGCCCAAACACCCAACTCTGTGCTTCTGTGGAGCCACACCTCCGGCAGTGGGTCTGACTCCCTCCCCCTGCCACAGGGCCCCTCCTGAAATGGATCACCTAAGGAGAAGATAGCTAAGCCTGCCCCTCCTGCCCCCCCTGCACCTTGCCTACCCATCCCAGCTAATATGCCAGATCCCCAGCACCACAAGCCTGGCAGTGTGCAAGTAGCCCAGATGTGTCACGCCACCCCACAGTGAATCCCGCCCCTAGGAGAGGGGAAGAGAAGGCACACACCAGTCTGACTGTGGCCCCAGTGGTGGGCTGGTGGCAGACATCAGGTCGGACTGCGGCCCCGCCCACCAACTCCAGTTATACACCACAGAACGGGGGAAGTGCCCTGCAGGTCCGACCACTCCAGGGACTATCCAAAACCACCAAACAGAAGAATTCCCCTCAAAAGAATCTGCAGGAAATAACAACAGCCAATGAACTGATCAAAAAGGATTTAAATGATATAACAGAAAGTGAATTTAGAATAATAGTCATAAAATTAATCGCTGGGCTTGAAAACAGTATAGAGGACAGCAGAGAATCTCTTGCTACAAAGATCAAGGGACTAAGGAACAGTCAGGAGGAGCTGAAAAACGCTTTAAACGAAATGCAAAATAAAATGGAAACACGATGGATCGGATTGAAGAGGCAGAGGAGAGAATAGGTGAACTAGAAGATAAATTTATGGATAAAGAGGAAGCTGAGAAAAAGAGAGATAAAAAAATCCAGGAGTATGAGGGGAAAATTAGAGAACTAAGTGATACACTAAAAAGAAATAATATACGCATAATTGGTATCCCAGAGGAGGAAGAGAGAGGGAAAGGTGCTGAAGGGGTACTTGAAGAAA
The DNA here is from genome assembly GCF_027475565.1 of Acinonyx jubatus. Taxonomy (NCBI): domain Eukaryota; kingdom Metazoa; phylum Chordata; class Mammalia; order Carnivora; family Felidae; genus Acinonyx; species Acinonyx jubatus. Next base: position 90,255,569 of record NC_069386.1, read on the forward strand.
TCATAGCTGAGAACTTCCCTGAACTGGGGAAGGAAAAAGGCATTGAAATCCAAGAGGCACAGAGAACTCCCTTCAGACGTAACTTGAATCGATCTTCTGCACGACATATCATAGTGAAACTGGCAAAATACAAGGATAAAGAGAAAATTCTGAAAGCAGCAGGGGGTAAACATGCCCTCACATATAAAGGGAGACCTATAAGACTCGTGACTGATCTGTCTTTTGAAACTAGGCAGGCCAGAAAGGCATGGCAGGAGATCTTCAATGTGATGAACAGAAAAAATATGCAGCCGAGAATCCTTTATCCAGCAAGTCTGTCATTTAGAATAGAAGGAGAGATAAAGGTCTTCCCAAACAAACAAAAACTGAAGGAATTCGTCACCACTAAACCAGCCCTACAAGAGATCCTAAGGGGGATCCTGTGAGACAAAGTACCAGAGACATCGCTACAAGCATAAAACATACAGACAACACAATGACTCTAAACCCCTATCTTTCTATAAACACTGAAAGTAAATGGACTAAATGCGCCAACCAAAAGACATAGAGTATCAGATTGGATAAAAAAACAAGACCCATCTATTTGCTGTCTACAATAAACTCATTTTAGACCTGAGGACGCCTTCAGATTGAGAGTGAGGGGATGGAGAACTATTTATCATGCTACTGGAAGCCAAAAGAAAGCTGGAGTAGCCATACTTATATCAGAAAAACTAGACTTTAAATTAAAGGCTGTAACAAGAGATGAAGAAGGGCATTATATAATAATTACAGGGTCTATCCATCAGGAAGAGCTAACAATTATAAATGTCTATGTGCCAAATATGGGAGCCCCCAAATATATAAAACAATTACTCATAAACATAAGCAACCTTATTGATAAGAATGTGGTAATTGCAGGGGACTTTAACACTCCACTTACAGAAATGGATAGATCATCTAGACACACGGTCAATAAAGAAACAAGGGCCCTGAATGATACATTGGATCAGATGGACTTGACAGATATATTTACAACTCTGCATCCCAAAGCAACAGAATATACTTTCTTCTCGAGTGCACATGGAACATTCTCCAAGATGGATCATATACTGGGTCACAAAGCAGCCCTTCATAAGTTTACAAGAATTGAAATTATACCATGCATACTTTCAGACCATAATGCTATGAAGCTTGAAATCAACCACAGGAGAAAAACTGGAAAACCTCCAAAAGCATGAAGGTTAAAGAACACCCTACTAAAGAATGAGTGGGTCAACCAGGCAATTAGAGAAGAAATTAAAAAATATATGGAAACAAACGAAAATGAAAATGCAACAATCCAAACACTTTGGGATGCAGCGAAGGCAGTCCTGAGAGGAAAATACATTGCAATCCAGGCCTATCTCAAGAAACAAGAAAAATCCCAAATACAAAATCTAACAGCACACCTAAAGGAAATAGAAGCAGAACAGCAAAGGCAGCCTAAACCCAGCAGAAGAAGAGAAATAATAAAGATCAGAGCAGAAATAAACTATATAGAATCTAAAAAAACTGTAGAGCAGATCAACGAAACCAAGAGTTGGTTTTTTGAAAAAATAAACAAAATTGACAAACCTCTAGCCAGGCTTCTCAAAAAGAAAAGGGAGATGACCCAAGTAGATAAAATCATGAATGAAAATGGAATGATTACAACCAATCCCTCAGAGATACAAACAATTATCAGGGAATACTATGAAAAATTATATGCCAACAAATTGGACAACCTGGAAGAAATGGACAAATTCCTAAACACCCACACTCTTACACTACTCAATCAGGAGGAAATAGAAAGCTTGAACAGACCCATAACCAGCGAAGAAATTGAATCGGTTATCAAAAATCTCCCAACAAATAAGAGTCCAGGACCAGATGGCACACAGGGGAGTTCTACCAGACGTTTAAAGTAGAGATAATACGTATCCTTCTCAAGCTATTCCAAAAAATAGAAAGGGAAGGAAAACTTCCAGACTCATTCTATGAAGCCAGTCTTACTTTGATTCCCAAACCAGACAGAGACCCAGTAAAAAAAGAGAACTACAGGCCAATATCCCTGATGAATATGGATGCAAAAATTCTCAATAAGATATTGGCAAATCGAGTTCAACAGCATATAAAAAGAATTATTCACCATCATCAAGTGGGAGTCATTCCTGGGATGCAGGGCTGGCTCAACATTCACAAATCAATCAATGTGATACATCACATTAATAAAAGAAAAGATACGAACCATGTGATCCTGTCAGTCGATGCAGAAAAGGCCTTTGACAAAATCCAGCACCCTTTCTTAATTAAAACCCTCGAGAAAGTCGGGATAGAAGGAACATACTTAAACATCATAAAAGCCATTTATGAAAAGCCCACAGTTAACATCATCCTCAACGGGGAAAAACTGAGAGCTTTTTCCCTGAGATCAGGAACACGACAGGGATGCCCACTCTCACCGCTGTTGTTTAACATAGTGTTGGAAGTCATAGCATCAGCAATCAGACAACAAAAGGAAATCAAAGGCATCAAATTGGCAAAGATGAAGTCAAGCTTTCGCTTTTTGCAGATGACATGATACTATACATGGAAAATCAGATAGACTCCACCAAAAGTCTGCTAGAACTGATACATGAATTCAGCAAAGTTGCAGGCTACAAAATCAATGTACAGAAGTCAGTTGCATTCTTATACACTAACAATGAAGCAACAGAAAGACAAATAAAGAAACTGATCCCATTCACAGTTGCACCAAGAAGCATAAAATACCTAGGAATAAATCTAACCAAAGATGTAAAAGATCTGTATACTGAAAACTATAGAAAGCTTATGAAGGTAATTGAAGAAGATATAAAGAAATGGAAAGACATTCCCTGCTCATGGATTGGGAGAATAAATATTGTCAAAATGTCAATACTACCCAAAGCTATCTACACATTCAATGCAATCCCAATCAAAATTGCACCAGCATTCTTCTCGAAACTAGAACAAGAAATCCTAAATTTCATATGTAACCACAAAAGGCCCCGAATAGCCAAAGTAATTTTGAAGAAGAAGACCAAAGCAGGAGGCATCACAATCCCAGACTTTAGCCTCAACTACAAAGCTATAATCATCAAGACAGCATGGTATTGGTACAAAAACAGACACATAGACCAATGGAATAGAATAGAAACCCCAGAACTAGACCCACAGACGTATGGCCAACTCATCTTTGACAAAGCAGGACAGAACATCCAATGGAAAAAAGACAGTCTCTTTAACAAATGGTGCTGGGAGACCTGGACAGCAACATGCAGAAGATTGAAACTAGACCACTTTCTCACACCACTCACAAAAATAAACTCAAAATGGATAAAGGATCTGAATGTGAGACAGGAAACCATCAAAACCTTAGAGGAGAAAGCAGGGAAAGACCTCTCTGACCTCAGCCGTAGCAATCTCTTGCTCAACACATCCCCAAAGGCAAGGGAATTAAAAGCAAAAATGAATTACTGGGACCTTATGAAGATAAAAAGCTTCTGCACAGCAAAGGAAACAACCAACAAAACTAAAAGGCAACCAACGGAATGGGAAATGATATTTGCAAATGACATATCGGACAAAGGCTAGTATCCAAATCTATAAAGAGCTCACCAAACTCCACACCCGAAAAACAAATAGCCCAGTGAAGAAATGGGCAGAAAACATGAGTAGACACTTCTCTAAAGAAGACATCCGGATGGCCAACAGGCACATGAAAAGATGCTCAACGTCGCTCCTTATCAGGCAAATACAAATCAAAACCTCACTCAGATATCACCTCACACCAGTCAGAGTGACCAAAATGAATAAATCAGGAGACTATAGATGCTGGAGAGGATATGGAGAAACGGGAACCCTCTTGCACTGTTGGTGGGAATGCAAATTGGTGCAGCCACTCTGGAAAACAGTGTGGAGGTTCCTCAGAAAATTAAAAATAGACCTACCCTATGACCCAGCAGTAGCACTGCTAGGAATTTACCCAAGGGATACAGGAGTACTGATGCATAGGGGCACTTGTATCCCAATGTTTGTAGCAGCACTCTCAACAATAGCCAAATTATGAAAGAGCCTAAATGTGCATCAACTGATGAATGGATAAAGAAATTGTGGTTTATATACACAATGGAGTAATACAGGGCAATGAGAAAGAATGAAATATGGCTCTTTGTAGCAACGTGGATGGAACTGGAGAGTGTGATGCTAAGTGAAATCAGCCATACAGAGAAAGACAGATACCATATGTTTTCACTCTTATGTGGATCCTGAGAAACTTAACAGAAACCCATGGGGGAGGGGAAGGAAAAAAAAAAGAGCTTAGAGTGGGAGAGAGCCAAAGCATAAGAGACTCTTAAAAACTGAGAACAAACTGAGGGTTGATGGGGGTGGGAGGGAGGGGAGGGTGGGTGATGGGTATTGAGGAGGGCACCTTTTGGGATGAGATCTGGGTGTTGTATGGAAACCATTTTGACACAAATTTCATATATTGAAAAAAAAAACCAGAGAAGGCAGATAATGGGAGACAAGGAGGAATGACAATAAATTCAGTGAATAAAAAGTACAAACAGGATACATATTAATTCAAGTATATTAATAATATCTTCAAATAGGAATTTTCTAAAATACCAACTAAAAATATGACAAGTAATTAAATTAAATAAGACGGAATTATATGTTATACATAAGAAACCCACTAAAAATTTTTTAAAGTTTTTATTTGAATTCCAGTTGGTTAACATACAGTATAATATCAGTTTTGGGTGACAACATAGTAATTCAACACTTCCATACATAACCCAGTGAGTTCATCACAAGTGCCCTCCCTAATCCCCATCACCTGTTTCACACTTACACAACCTATCTTCCTTTGGGTAATCATCAGTTTATTGTGTATGGTTAAGTATCTCTTTTTTGGTTTTCCTCTCTCTGTATTTTTTGGTTCCTTTGCTTGTTTGTCTTGTTTTTTAAATTCCATATATGATTGAAATCATATGACATTTGTCTTTCTTTGACTGGCTTATTTCTCTTAGCATAATACTCTCTAGTTCCATGCATGTCATTGTCAAAGGCAAGATTTTGTTCTTGTTCCTGACTAATATTCTCTTGTGTGCGTGTGTGTTTGTGTGTGTGTATATGTCACCTCTTTTTTATCCATTCATCAGTTGATGAACACTTGGTCAGTTTCTGTAATTTGGCTATTGTAGATAATGCTGTTATAAACATCAGGGTGCATGCATACCTTCAAAAGGGTATTTTTGTACTCTGGGTTAATACTCAGGAATGCAATTGCTGGGTGGTAAGATAGTTCTATTTTTAGTTTTTTGAGGAACATCCATATTGTTTTCCAGAGTGGTTGTTCCAGTTTGCATTCCCTCCAACAGTGCAAGCATGCAGGCATCCTCATCAATGACTGTTGTTTCCTGTGTTATGGGTTTTAGTCATTCTTATAGGTGTGAGGTGATATTTCACTGTAGTTTTGATTTGTATTTTCCTGAGAATGAGTGATGATGAACATCTTTTTACATATATGTTGGCCATCTGTATGTCCTCTGGAGAAATGCTACTAATGCTTTCTGCTCATTTTTATTTTGGATTATTTGTTTTGGGGAGTATTGAGTTTTGTAAGTACTTTATATATTTTGGATACTAACCCTTTATCAGATGTAATTTGTAAATATCTTCTACCATTTTGAAGGCTGCCTGTTAGTTTTGTGAAGAAGCTTTTTATCATGATGAAGTCTCAATAGTTTTCTTTTGCTTTTATTTCCCTTGCCTCAGGAGACATATCTAGGAAGAAGTTCCTATGGCTTATGTCAAAGAAGTTACTGCCTGTGTTCTCTTCTAGGATTTTATGCTTTTGTATCTCACATTTAGGTCTTCAATCCATGTTGAATTTATTTTTATGTATGATATAAGAAATCAGTCCAGTTTCATTCTTTTGCATGTTGCTATCCAGTTTTTCCAACACCATTTGTTGAAAAGACTGTCTTTTTCCCATTGGATATTCTTTCCTGCTTTGTCAAAAATGAGTTGACTTATAGTTGTGGGTCTATTTCTGGGATTTATATTCTGTTCCATTGATCTATGTGTCTGTTTTTGTGCCAGTACCATACTGTTTTGATGACTACAGCTTTGTGATATAGCTTAAAATCTGGAAATGGAATGCCTTCAGTTTTGTTTTTCTTTTTCAGGATTGCTTTGGCTATTCAGGGTCTTTTGTGGTTCCATACAAATTTTTGGAATGTTTGTTCTAGCTCTGCAAAATATGGTGGTGGTATTTTGATAGGGATTGCATTAAATGTGTAGATTGTGGGTAGTATTGATATTTTATCAATATTTCTTCTTCTAGTCAATGTGCATGGAATGCCTTTTCTATGCTTTTTGTGTCATCTTCAATTTCTCTCATCAGTGTTTTAAGCTTTCAGAGTACAGGTCCTTTGTCTCTTTGAGGATAGTGAAATTTTAACTTCTTCCTTGCCTCTTTGGATACCTTTTATTTCTAAAGTTTATTTATGTATTTATTTTTTAAACATTTTTTAAGTTTATTTATATATTTTGGGAGAGAGAACACAAGCCAGAAAAGAACAAAGAGAGAGAGAGAGAGAGAGAGAGAGAGAGAGAGAGAGAGAAACCCAAGCAAGCTCAGCACCATCAGCATGGGGCCGAACCCACAAACTGGGAAATCATGACCTGAGCTGAAATCAAGAGTCCGACGTTTAATGGACCAACTGTATATCAAATGATGCATACAAGCTTGCACGCAAGCACCCTGGATGCCTTAATTTCTATGTGTTATCTAGTTGCTATGGCTAGGACTCCCAGGACTATGTTGAATACCGGTGGTAAGAGTGGACATTTCTGTCTTGTTCCTAGGAAAGCTCTGTTTTCCCCACCTAGGCTGTTATTATCTGTGGGTTTTTCATATTTGGCCTTTATTACATTGAGGTTTGTTCCCTCTAAACCTACTTTGTTGAGGGTTTTTATCATGACTGAATATTGCAATTTGTCAAATGTTTTTTTTTTTCTGCATCTGTTAAAATAATCATATGGTTCTTCTGGTTTTAGTGTTTATTTCTGAAAGAAAGAGAGAATGCTGTGGAAGAGGGGCAGAGAAAGAGAGAGACAGAGGATCTGAAGCACGCTTTGTGCCAACAGCAGAGAGCCCAATGAGGGGCTCGAACTCATGAAATGTGAGATCATTACCTGAGCCCAAGTCAGAGGCTACGCCAAGTGAGCCACCCAGGCGCAGGCACCCTAAAGATCATATTGTTCTTATCTTTTGTGAATATTGAATCACCTTTGCAATCCAGAAATAAATCCTACTTGATCATGGTGAATAATTTTAATGTATTGTTGGATTTGGGGGAAAAACATTAAATATGAGACATAGAGGATTTGAAAATGATAAGGCAGAGAATATGTTATGATAATATTAATAAACCGGGGCACCTGGGTGGTTCAGTTGGTTGAACGGTACGACTTTGACTCAGGTCTGATCTCATGTTCTTGGGTTCCAGCTACACATCGGGCACGGTGCTGATAGCTCGGAGCCTTGAGCCTGCTTTGGATTCTGTGTCTCCCTCTCTCTCTGCCCCTCTCCCACTCACACTCTCTGTCTCTCTCTCTCAAAAATAAATAAACATTAAAAATTAAAAAAATATATTATTAGTAAACCTAAAGTACCTTCCTATTCAACATGCATTTAATATTTACTTTAAGGTGTAATGTTACAATAAAATGCCTCTATTATCACTCTAAATTGCACATTCAGAAATTATAATTACTGCATAGCAAATTTTTACTGCTATAGAAAATTTGTCTTGAGGTTTTGTACATTTTAATTCAAATATTTGAAACTTTGAGTAAAAACAGTCAATATCACTTTTAGCCTTTGTGCCATGCTTTGAAAAATCATGTTATCTTAATAATAGATTCAGCTTTCATTTAAAGACTAAAAGATACTGAATATTGCCTAAGGAAATGTTTTAAAGAATATTCAATTATTTTTAGATTTAACTCACTAGTTAATTCTTCTACATGTATTTTGATTTAACAATGAAGATGATATTACAAGAATATTAAGAAGGCAAAAGAAACCTATTTCTAATAAATGTAATCTCTTAAAAGCTGTATGTTCACATCCTATTTTGATATATTTTAAATCAATTTTATAATGATGACAGATTACATGCCTGGAGCAAGGTATGATTTTGTTTTATTCAAATGGTGAATTAAAATGCACATCGTAGAAATGCTCTTTTTCAATTTTAGAGAATGGTTTCAGAAAGGAGGTTTGTGAGGAAGGAGTGAAGGACAGCAAAGCAGGTTTCATAGGAATTTTTTTATAATGTTTCTCTATTTTGTCATCTTTGCATCTTCTTTTCATTTTTATGTATTTTGTGTAATCAATAACAATTATATTATTAGGTTATATTGACTGAATACTTACCATGTGCTGGACTTTGAAGTGCTGAATACAAACGTTTTCATTTCAAAATTTAAGCCATAATCTACATAGAGTAAACTTCACACTATTAAGTGTCCAGTTCTGTGAATCTTTACCAATATATACAACCTTATAGCTACCAATAAAATCAGAATTATAGAGGCATATCATTCCATACATTTTTTCATATCTTTTTAAAAATATTTTAAGTTTATTTATTTATTTTGAGAGACAGAGACAGCGAGAGTTGGGGATGGGCAGAGAGAGGGAGAGACAGAATCCCAAGTAGAATCTACATTGTCAGCACAGTCTTATGTGGCGCTTTAACCCACAGAACAGTATGATCATGACCTAGCCAAAACAAAGAGTCGTATGTAACCAACTGAGCCACCTCATACCTTTTTATAGTCAACCCCTCCCCTTTCTTCCAGACTCTGGCAAACATTGATCTGTTAGCTGTTTCTAAAGTTTGTCTTTGAAAAAATGTTATGTAAATGAAACCATACAATATGTAGCTTTTTGAGTCTGTATTCTTTCATTTAGCAAAATGTTTTGGGATTCACCCTAATGTCACATACTCATAGTCCCTAGCCCATTCCTTACTGTAGAAGAATAGTATTCCATTGTTGGGATTTGGATGTATCATACTTTGTTTATTCATTTCACAGTAAAGGAACATGGTGTTGATTCCAAGTTTTTAGTAATTATTATATTTTAGATGGTTATTTATTTGTGTATGAGAGAGAGAGAGAGAGACAAAGTGTGAGTGGGGGAGGAGCAGAGAAATGGAGACTCAGAATCCAAAGCAGGTTCCAGGTTCTGAGCTGTCAGCATAGAGCCAGATGCAGGGATCAAACTCACAAACCGTGAGATCATGACCTGAGCCAAAGTCGGAGGCTTAACTGAGCCACCCAGACTCCTTTAATAATTATTAATAAAGCCTCCATACACTTTCATGTGTAGGTTTATGTGAATGTAGGTTTTCATATTACTTGGTCACAGTTCTGGAAGTGTGATTACTGGGTCATAATATGAGTGTATGTTTAACTTTTTCAGTAACTGCTCAACTGTTACAAAAGGGATGTACAATTTTGCATTTCCTCAATAACATAAGATTTCCAATTGCCTCACATACTTTATCAGTACTTAGCATTGTCTGTATTTTTAGTCATTTTAATAACTGTGTTTTAATTTGCATTTCATTAATGAATAATGACATTAAACATCTGTTAATATGATTACTGCCATGTATATTTGTCTCTAGTAAACTATCTGATCAATTTTTAATTGGATTAGTTATTTACTTATTACTGAGTTTTGATGTTCTTTATATATTCTATACACAAGTCCCTTATAAGGCAGTTCATTTACAAATATTTCCTCTCAGTCTGTGTTTAAATTTCATTTTCTTAAAAGTTTTAATTTCAATAAAGTCCATTTTATCAATTGTATATTTTATGGCTCATGCTCTAAGTAAACTAACACCATGCAAATTTTCCCATATTTTCCTCCCAAATTTTTATAGTTTTTGCTCTTACATTTAGGTCTATAATACAATTTGAAGTTATTTTTAGATGTATTTATCTGTAAGTGTGTTGATGTGGGTGTCTATTCAAAATACGTCATTGGTTAAGTTGTATAGAAAGACTAAACAAAATCAAAATTTCGCAAACATTTTTTATGGCAATATCAACAAATTTCACTAATTTTTAAATTTGATGAAATGTGATCTTGAATGTTTTCTGAATACGTATTAAATAAAGTAATAAATGTAATTATAAATATTATATAAATACCTAGTTGATTTCAGGAACAATTTTCTAAATTAAAATATGACTTCTATTACTTGTAAGTGTATCAAAGTTTAAACATGAGAAATATAGTGCTGCTTAATGTAAATAATTGGACACAGATATTATAATTTTTAAAGAACACATTAAATTATAGATATAAAGAATAGATAAAATGTATACCCTAAAGTTAAATATTAACTGCAATCTTCTAATCCTTCACAAGGATGGTTGAACCTTTGCACAGCACATGTATTTCATTACTGAAAATGTTCTAGGTTAGATATTATAGCCAAAAGCATTTATTATATTTTATAAGATAGTCACTTATTTTCTCATTTGAATTTATTAAAATATAGGAACATATTAGAAATAATTAGTCTCAGTGAAGTCCACAGATACCATTTTAGTAAGGTTTTTGTTTGTTTCAGCTGCATACGGAATATCTCCCAATTGCCTTCTTTGAGACAAATTATTGCCAAATAAACATTATATAAGTGATATTATATAGGTAAAGTGAAAAAAAAAACAATGACAGAAGCGGCTTATTAAAAATGTATTTGACATTTTCCTTTGATATTTTTTGTACAAGATTTTTCTTGCTGATTTACTTAGTTATTTTGAGTAAGATGAATATCATGTATATTTACATCAAATACAGTTTTAAGACATTGTGTTTATTCTTAACTTAATGATAAAATGTCTCTTTCTTTCAGAATATTTCAAAAGTGTTACTCTCTAACACACTTACATATCCATTATCATGATAGAGATAGATTCCTAGAACACCTCAGCTATCAGGATGTCTCCAGAGTGCACCAGCAGTTTTATAAATGTCAACTCCTGAGTATGACTTGTGAAAGTGCAGCAGCGCAGTAAAACATTGAACTGGCCTTTTGGCAATCACTGGAGTATTACATTTTAAAGGTCAGATGTACATGATTATTTTACCTGAGCCACCTTGTTGGGAGGAGAGGGGCTGAGTCACTCACAGCTTGTTGAAATTTGCCTTAGTGGTTCAAAAGTTAAAAGAAAGAAACCTGGAAATACGCAGTAAAAAAAAAAAATCCAAACTTCAAAAGCGTAAAGTAAGTTATTTACCACAAGGCTATAGTTTGTGCACATGAGTACTTGGTATTAAAAGTGGGGATGATATAAACAATTTATGTTTAATTAGAGTATAAATGTGATGTAGCTCTTAAAATGTATACCATCAATAGACAAATCAATTGTATTTCTATACACTGAAAATAAATTTATAAAAGCAACTCTGTTAGAATAACATTGAAAGAATAAAATAATTAGGAATAAATTTTATAAAGAAATTGTAAGAGTTGTACAAAGAAGATATCCAGGTAAAATTATTAAATTAGACGTCTACCTCAGACCATATGCAAAAAATATTCAAAATGGATCAATTATATAAATGTACGAGTTACTCTTACAAGAAAACTTAGGAGTAAATTTTCAAGATCTTGAATTTGACCATATTTTATTAGATATGACAACAGAATTAAAAGCAACAAAAGAAAACATATAAATTGTAATTAAAAGTAATTAATTAGAATGTAAAACTTTTGTGCTTGAAAGAACATTATCAAAAAGGAGAAAAAAAAACAAAAAATGGAAGAAAATTTTTGCAAATCATATATCTGATTGGGGCATTGTTCCAGAGTATATAAAGGACTCCTACAACTCAACAATAAAAAGACAAAAAAATAGATAAATAAAAATGGGAAATAATTCAAATAGACATTTATCCAATGAAGATATGTAAATGTCAATAAACACATGGAATGGTGCTTAGCATCATTAGACACTAGAGCAGTAAAAATCAAAACCACAGTGAAATATTACTTCATGCTCGCTAGGACAGCTACCCTCTAAAAAATAAATAACAAGTGTTGGCAACAATGTGGAGAATTTGAAGCTCTCATATATTAGTTTTGAACTTATAAAATAATGCAGTAACTTTGGAAAACAATTTGACAGTACCTCAACATGTTAAATAGAGTTACCATATGACCCAGAATTCCATATATATATATATATACGTATATATACATATATATATACATATATATATGTATATATATATGTATATATATGTATACACATATACATATATATACATATATATACACATATATATATATATATATATATATATATATATATATATTCAAGAGAATTAGGGATGCCTGGGTGGCTCAGTTGGTTAACCTTCTGGTTCTTGGTTTTGGCTCAAGTCATGATCTCACGGTTTGTGAGTTGGAGCTTCGTGTCAGGCTCTGCACTGACAATGCGGAGCCTGCTTGGAATTCTCTCTCTCTCTCTCTCTCTCTCTCTCTCTCCCCCCCCCCCATTGCTGCTCTCTCTCTCAAATAAATAAATAAATAAATAAATAAATAGGAATCAAAAATATGTTCATATAAAAACTTGTACATAAATGTCTACACAATTATTATTGATAATAGTCAAAAAGTAGAAACCAATTGTCCATCAACTAAACAAAATGGCTAAATAAAATGTGACATATCCATTTATGGGAATACTGTTTGGTAATAAAAAGGAATTGAGTACTGATACATGACATATCATGGATGAATCTTGAAAACATTATGCTAATTGAAAGAAGCCAGTCACAAAAGTCCGCATATTTTATGATTCCATTAATATGAAATGTCCAGAATAGGAAAACTCATAGAAAAAGAAAATACATTAGCAGTTGCCAGAGGCTAAGAATTGGAAGAATGTGAGAAAGTACTGATGAGCCTGGTGCTTCTTTTTTGAGGTGATGCAAATATTCTGAAATTAGATAGATGTGGTGATTGCATAATTCTGTGAATACACTAAAATCCACTGAATTGTATAATGTAAATGGGTGAATTGTGTTTTGTGTGAATCATATCTTAATAAAGCCATTTTTGAAAACAAAAAATAAAAATGTCGGGGAGATTCTCTCATATTTGGAGCTCTATCAAAGACTCTCTTTTGTGTAAAAAATGTTTAAAGAAAATGAATAAAAGTCCCTGACAAGTTAACTTTATAAACAATGCAGAGGAAACAATGTGAACACAATTATCCTGGATCTTCATGTCCATGTCCTGAAATATTAAAAAATGTAGTGGAACAGTACTCAGAGTTAAAAGAGAATAAAGAAAACCATCAACCAGTGCCAAACAAAAAAGTTCTATTCAAATTATCTGTATCTTATTAGGCTATCCAATTTTTTCCCAATGTTTCAAAACTTAAAAGAAATAAAAGTGAAAATATAAGTGATCTATCATATATTTTAAAAAGGGCAAGCAAATAACAAAGTATTCCACACAATTAAAATATATGGTAAAAAAAATACATGCTATTCTCTAAAAAATAAAGCCATTTACCTGAGGGAAATATAATCATTTTTATATAATAATAAAGGGTTATGTTTTCTGTATTTCCAGGGTAAAATGAAACAGACAGTAAACAATTAATTACTTAAGTTTCAAAAGAAAAATGCATAGACATAACTGCTATAACTCAAGCATTCAAAACTTCACATCATCACGTGACACAGGACATTTCATTATTTAGAAGACGCACTCTCCACCCACCTTCTGACCAAGTCTATTTAGTAGATTCTATCTACCTGGAAATGAACAATTAGGCAGAGAATTGAATTACAAGTGCAAATTGCAAGCAAAAGCACCATACTGTTTTCGTGTCATTATTGTTATTTATGTAGTCACGTTCGCTAATTTTATCCAATATTTCTTTCTCACTAAAAACTACTACTTCTCTCTCCTCATGATGCTTACAAATGCAGTATTTGATTTCCAAAAAAAAAAAAAAATAAAAATAACGCAAGTAGAGGGAGACATTTCCTCTTTCTGAGGTAGAAACTGAAAAATCGAAGAATGAAAGAGGTGATATACCGTCCTTCCACCGTTATTACAGTTCAGATAGTTACAATCTTCTATGGTTAGGGACTCTGACGCTCCACAAATTAGAAATTATTTGAAATCCAGAGTCCACAGGTTTTGCATAATGGTTGGAATTCTCATGTTTTATAATTATAATATCAGAAACCATTATAAAACTCTTTCTGAGGGGTGCCTGGGTGGCTCAGTCAGTTGGGCTTCCCACTCCTGATTTCGGCCCAGGTCATGATCCCAGGCTCGTGGGATCAAGCCCCATGTTGGGTTCTCCACTGAATGTGGAGCCTGCTTAAGATTTTCTCTCTCTCCCTCCTCTGCCTTTCCCATACACATACACAGTCTCTCTCTCCCTGTCTCTCTCTCTTTCTAAGAAAAAAAACCAAAAACAAAAAACAAAAAACAGCAACAACAACAAAAAACAAACCTTTTTGAATTTTAATAAAATTCTTCAATTTTTAAAAAGAAAACGTCTGGAGAATAACTTAACAACTATAGCCATAGCTTTAAATAACACTAACCTTCTGACAGATTTTGTTATGCCCTTTAAATATAAAGTTGTCACCTAAAGCTCTTCCTTAAAAAGTTGGAACCTTCTTTCTGATCCTTTACAATTTCTTTCCTTCTCATATTACATATGTGTTCCTGCCATAATGCCACACACGTGTATACACACACATGCATATTCATTTTCTTCAATAGCCACTAAGTAAAAAAAAACTAATGACAAAAGTGTACTTAGGGATAAACACTCAAAACCTTTATAACTTGAGGCAAAAATTAATAAGCTTACTATAATAGTAACATATTTAGAAAGACATATTAAATACCTATAGAAATTGCTATAAGTCTTAGAGAAGCATATGCTATAGCAAAAGAATATGTCTTATCCTGAATTTGGTACATTTAGTTTAGGAATAGTTTGGCTGAAAATATCAGAAAATTCAATTAACAGTGGGTTATAAATCAATATTTTTCATCTTCATATAAAACAAGAAGATTAAGAGGGTCACTTCCTGGCTTTGGTTCAGCTATTCAAAGATTTAGATCCCTTGAGACTTCCTGCCTAGTATATAGTAAATTATTAATCTTTCACATATGCTTTTAAAATAGGAATATAGGCTCAGGTTTCTATAAATGGAACTTTTCAAAAATGTAGTTCAGTTCCTCTATATTTTGCTTATTACATGCCCTTTATATTCATTTATGAGAAATAGAAATTATGCCAAACTCCATTTTTGCTAATGTATTTCTTATCCAGGGTTGCATAATTTGGGAGTTTGGTATAGGAGCTTGCCTGTAATTATTCTTATAAACAGCATACAAGAGCTGGATTTTGTGCTTTAGTTATTATGCATTTTATCCAAGCTAAGACTCTGTATCTCAATGAATATTTTTTTAAGTTTATTTATTTATTTTGAAAGAGAGAAAGGGAGAGAGAATGTGAGCAGGGAAGAGCCAGAGAGAGAGGGAGATACATAATCCCAAGCCGACTCCATGCAGGGCTGGATCCCAGGAACTGTGAGATATGACCTGAGATGAAACCAAAAGTCAGATACTTAACCAATTGAGCCATCCAGGTGCACCAAAACGCAACTCTTTCTGAGAGATTTGTGTCAGTTATAACAGCAGCAAATGCACACACACACATTTCACACACACACACACACACACACACACACACACACACATATTGCATGATAAAGAGATATGGAATTGAAGGAAGCATGCTGAGAGTTCAGCAGGGACATGCCAGTTTGGAAATATTTACATAGATTTACTCAAACCACAACCTCTCTGTTTACCTTCTTATTCTTTGTTCTTCCTCTGTTCACCTCTTTCTGTGTTTACACTCTTGACTTCACTCCACAACACCTGAACTCAAGCCTATCTTGTCATATTTATTTACACACACACACACACCACCACCATCACCACCTAAGGATTTAATGAGATAGTAACTATCCTGAAGATTTCAAAGTCTATTTAGTCATAAAATATTCACATTGGATAATATTTGGTGAAAATAAAAAGCAGATCATTAAGCTAATTCCACATTATCATAATTGCTCAGTAATTTTGTTCTGTTTTAATTTGAGCATCCACCTGAGCACCAGGGCTTGAAACGTAGAATTATTTTATATAACATAGATGTTTCATCCAGAATGTCTTCTTTACATGGTTGACTACTTTTATCACTATGTACAGCTGTAGAATTGTTTTGAGATAGTTTCAAGAAGAATACTCAACTGTTTCAGTTTTCATATGGAGTTTTTATTGTTTCAAACTGCATTTTAAAAAGGTTTCTAGGCAAGGCAAATGTCTTGTAATCAAATGGTATTATGCATTTGTACGGCTTAAATACTATTTACTAGAAGTTAGCCCCTAAGAATCTCCATAAAAATCACTACACAGAAATTGTTTGTAAATTATTAATTTAAGCTTCTATTACTTGAAAATAATTTTTCTACTTGACTACAGTCAATTGTTCTTTAGTTAAATATATATATATATATATATATACAATAGAAAATTAGGTAGGTTCAGTATTTTCTTGACTTATGCAAAATAAGAACACGGTTCTGAAAATTTGCCTAAGCCTATTTTTAATGAGTAAAATTTGCTTCTTATCTTAGAGATAAGATGCTTTCATGATATTCAAAGTGTGAATTAATGAAGAAAGAGTGTATCCTTTAGTCTTCGATATAAAACCCAGCCTGAAGGTAAGAGGAAAAAATAATTGTGTGTCCTTGAATTTCCACTATGAATATATAAACTTTCATAAGATAACATGATGTGGCATGATAATTCATTATTTCATTAAATTGGTTAACATATCACAAATTATTATAAAGAAGTGGTAGTCTATTAGAAATGCCAACATTAATGATGAATTTTATATTTAAGTAGTTTGGGGTAATCCATAGGGAATCTTTATGTTCTTTAGTTTTTCTACTATATGTAATAATTTTTAATGTTTAATCATTTATTTATTTATTTATTTATTTATTTATTTATTTATTTATATTTGATAGGGATATAAACAGAGCACGAATGGGGGAGGGACAGCAAGAGAGGGAGACACAGAATCCGAAGCGTGCTTCAGGCTTTGACCTGTCAGCACAAGGGCTTGAACCTAGGAACCGCAAGATCATGACCTGAGCTGAAGTCGGATGCTTAATCGACTGAGCCACCTAGGTACCCCATATTTAATCAATTTTAAAACTCATGACTTCATCTCTATCTAATTAATTGTTCCAATCTCTTTGTAAGTGAACAAATATGAGATACACTAAAATATCTAGTTTTCACACTAAAACATAGCAATCTTTATACATTAGCAAGAATCTACTTGACTGTGATTTATTTCTGGGTTGTTATCCTAGTAATGTAAAATGAATTACTACAAATTAAATTCACTAAATCAAGCAATTGTTTAAATTATAATGTAATCAAATGGCTTCTTCAGAGTCACACAGCAAAGACTAGTTGTGGTAGCAATAATAAAGCAAATAGTGAATGCGAGAAAGGTTTACACAAACTTTGGAGTAAATCATACGTATCAAAGGTTTGGCTAGATCATCGAAGTTTCTGTGAAATGTCTCTAAAATATGCAGTGCCTATGTGTTGAGCAAACTAATAAATACATGTTTACTTTGGCATTGAAACATAATTCTGAAAAGTGATTAACTAATAGTTCTAATAACTCTTACAATTACATTAAAGTTAATATGAATAGTAAAAGCATTTGTCTAAAATGCAGCCTTTTATTTACTTCCAAGCAATAATAGAGTTTTGCTCAAACACTAGTGACGTCCACAAATTTTATCATTTAAAATGTGACAAGATATTTTTTCTTAAACAAAAATCTAATTAACTGCTCAATCTAAAATATTTTAATGGCTTCCTATCAACAAACAGGATAAAATGCAAATGCATTAAAACGATCTATGAAGCCCTTCATGTTCTGACCCTATCTCATGCCCAGTTTCAACTCCTATCTTTTTATTGATAAAGCCTCCATGCCAGTCATACTGAATAGTCCTCCAAATGCTTGATGACTTCAAAGCCTGTAAACTTGGTATATTCTGCCCACTCTATGTTATTCTTTGAACACTTGTTTTTATAGCTATGCAATGTTCAGATTTCAGCTCAATGTCTATTCTTTTTTATACATCTTCTCCAAATCATGATAAGAATTAACCTAGGTTACCTTCTGTCACATGAATATTTTTATGATAACAATGCTGATCAAATACATTGTTGAGCTCTAAATTTGTGAATTTTATATACATTATTTCAATAAATAATTGTAAAAATTCAATTTACAGATAATGAAATTTTGGCTTACAGATAATACAGAGATCAAACTTACCAGACTCACATGTGCTATAATTAGTGTTTGAATCAGAGATTTCTTGAAATCAAATTTCTATGCTAGAGACCACCATCTTGTTTTATTCCCAAGCAGCACATATTCACTCTACCCACTTAATGTAAATGTTTGTGTATTTATGTGTTTCTCACATTGTACTCCTTTAAGGCAGTGTTTGTTCGTATTTGTTTTCAGACTGTGGCAGATAACATATACATAATAGATAAGATATTTGTGACACCTTCTTATGACATTTTTTCAATCTAAGCAAAAATATATTAAGTATTTATGTATTAGTATGCTATCCTTTTTTCACATAAAATACATTGGTAAGCTTACTACCTCTAAAGACATATACAAACTACTATAAAAACTACAGCTTGAACTTCTAAAATGATGGCTGTTTAAATTGCATTTTCTTGCTCACTAACTGAAAGCTAGTCAAAGCAGAAAAATATTAATAATAATACACTCCATTTTCAGAAACTCTAAAATATGAGACTAAGATGCCAAAATATATCTAAAGCTATCAAGTGCAGCTCAAATTAAAGCAGTGATGATAGGAAGAAGTGGAGCAAATACACCCAGTGAGTTTATGGATGAATTATGCATTTACCAACAGTAAGACAAAACTCTGTCTGGCTATTATTTACAAACCCATATCCAATAAACTATCCACCAAGAACAAAGGCTGGAGAAAATACACACAAAAAAGGATCTTTTTGAAGTCATTTGAGAATTACCAAGGATAGTAGGACTTAATTGACCAAGAGAACCAAAGAGAAATGTAACACATGGTGTTTGTTGAGCCCTATGCCTTTTTTTTGGTGAGTATTTTCTGATTCAAAGGCAGCTGCCTAGAAGCTGAGAAACTGAGCAGGAATCAGTGGCTAAAAGGTTGGAAACTGGTAGTTTTTGATAGGCTCATGGAGCTAGAGAGACAGAAATCAGAATTGGGAGATCTCAAGGCGTGAAGGCCAATACTGTGGGAAGAAAATAAGCAGAGAAAATTCATCTTGACATTCAGTGTCTGTGTTCCCTCTGACACATCTGATTATTTGTAAGCAGCTGATAAAATGTTGGGAAGCCAAGCAGAGCTTTTGGTGATCTCCTAATAGTGGAGTGTCAGAATTATGATTTTAAGGTACCCAAAAGACTCAATGACTCTGGTAAAACTCAGGCTTTCATCTGGGATTCCTCAAGTACTATGCTACAGGAGTAATGGCTACTTGGTACTAAAATAACTTCTGTAAAGACTGAAACTTAGTTCTAAATCAGCTCAATCTCATGCTAAATTTATTTTATCTTGCCTTGCTCTGAATGCCTAAGGTAGAAAGACAACACAGGGTAGAAAGACAACGTCAAGCAGAGCTTTTACAAATTTTAATACAGTCTCTAGCATTCAATAAGAAATTATAAAGTATACATGGAGGCAGGAATAAGAGACACAAATAGAAATAAAGCTGCAGGTGATATAGATAATGAGGTTTTTAACATGGACTTTAAAATAATAGGATAAATGGCAGGGTTTTCCATTTCATCTGAAAACTGGAATTTAACATATCAAATGGAAATTATAGAACTAAGAAAACATGATATTTCAAAATAAGAATTTAATAAACAAGAATAATAAGCAAATTAGTCTCAGAGAAAGAGCTAATAAACTGAAATCTAGGTCACTGCCAGATTGAAGTAGGAAAGGAAAAATGGATAAAAACACAAGAAAGAGAAAAGAGTCATATGAGGCAAAATTTAAAATTTTTCATGGGCAATAGGAGACTCGGAAGAATAGGCATGGGAGAATGGGAGAAAAGCAATTCTTGAAGAGATAATGATCAAGGATTTTGAAACACAGAAGCCAGACATCAAGATGCAGAGGCAAGAATTACCATAAACATCAATAAAGATAAACAGAAAGAAAGCCTCACCTAGAGGTATGATAGTAGGCAACCTAACCTAAAAAATGCCAAGTCATGCAGAGAAGAAAGCATATTATCTTCAAAGGAACAACAATAAAACTGAAAGCTAACTCACCAAAGAAATGGTTCAGTCCAGAAAGGAATGGGATGGAATATTTATGGGGCTGAAAAAAATTAATAAATGTGTAAATAAATGAAATATCTTCATCAGTCCAAAGGAAAACAGGAAAGAAATTGTCTTTTTTTTTCTTTTTTAAAGGTGTACAAATTAGATGGTCCAAATAAGGAAACAAATTAAAAAATGGACACAAAATAAACTCTGTCAATTATTGCACTAAAGGTAAATATAATCAAAATACATGCCAAATGATAAGATCAATAAAC
Organism: Acinonyx jubatus; assembly: GCF_027475565.1. NCBI lineage: Eukaryota > Metazoa > Chordata > Mammalia > Carnivora > Felidae > Acinonyx > Acinonyx jubatus. Next base: position 90,276,427 of record NC_069386.1, read on the forward strand.
TGGATTAGAAAAAAAAACAGAACTCATGCTTACAAAATAATAATTTTATACCCAGTAGCATAGTTTCAAAAGATATAGAGCAAATTGCAAAAAGAAGAATAAAAAGGGAAAATTCTTAAATAGAGATAGTAATTTTTAACAAATTTCTATCAATAGGTAGTAAAATGTAGTGATAACACCCACATAATGTGGAACTTAATATGCTCCTGAATTGAGTTACTTCTGTCTAAAATAATTTGGAGAGTACACTGGTGAAGCCATTAATAGCTAGGTTTTCTTTAAAATAGCTACCCAAGGGGCGCCTGGGTGGCTCAGTCAGTTAAGCATCCAACTTCAGCTCAGGTCATGATCTCACAGTTTGTGAGTTTGAGCCCCACATTGGGCTCTGTGCTGACAGCTCAGAGCCTGGAGCCTGCTTCGGATTCTGTGTCTCATTCTCTCTCTACCCCTCTTCCATGTGTGCGCTGTCTCTCTGTGTCTCTCAAAAATAAATAAAAATGTAAAAAAAAATTTTTAAATAGCTATCCAAGTACCCTTTACTTATCCAAGTGTCCTGTTCTAACTCTTCACTTGTATCCTTAAGTATTTTCTAAACTTCAAAGTTTTAATAATCTCATTATTGCCTTTTTGATATCTGTAGCATTTGTAGTAGTATGTCCTTTTTCTAATTTTAAATACTGGCAATTAATGTTTTTTTTTCTGATAATTATTACAACATGCTTACAATTTCATTAATCTTTTGTCTTTGTAGATATTCACTAGGTGCCTTGGTTTTCTGTTTTAGTTTTTATTGCATTTCTTTTCATTAATTGTTTTCTTTTACTTTAAGTTTTTCTGTTCTTTTGCTTGTATTATTACAAGGAAAATTAAATCACTGATTTTAGGTTTCAGCTTTTGTGCTCTTCTGACATAGGATTTATGTTACATATTTCTATCTAAATATTATTTTACAATCTTTCCAAAGATTCTGACATGTAATTTCTATACTTATATTTCATTAGTGAGATTTTCTAGTTTATGCACTAATACCTTGTTTGAAATGTGGATTTTTTAGATCTAATGTGTTTCCATGCAGTGGGAATTTCCTTTTTAATTTTTAAAAATGTGTTTAGGGCACCTGGTTGGCTCAGTCAGTTGAGTGACCAACTTCAGCTCAGGTCATGATCTCATGATGAGTTCGAGCCCCACTTCGGGCTTGCTGCTGTCAGCCTGTCAGTGCAGATCCTGGTTAGGATCTTCTGTCCCCTTCTCTTTGCCCTATCCCTACTTGAACTCTGTCAAAAATAAATAAACACTTAAAAATTTTAAAACAAAATAAAAATAAAAATGTGTTTATAGGTTCATTTAATTATGGTCAGGGAACATTCTCTGGATAATTTCCAAGTTATTAAATTTATAGAGACGTCCTTTTATGGATTAGCATATAGGCATTTTGGTAGTTCTCAATGCATTTGAAAATAATATTAATGTCGTTGTTAGATACAATTATATATATTATGCATAATGCATACTATGAATGTACGTGTGTGTGTGTGTGTATATATATATATATATATATATATATATATATAACATATTTGTAAGAAAAATAGTTGATGTACGTATACACTGAACTTGACTTTTTCTTCCTTTGTCAACTTGTCATAAGGAGCCACCTTGGCAACTCTATGCATAACCTGAGGGAAGTATCCCAAGCAACAGTAGTAGATCTGGGTCACCAATTCATATTGCTTAATTGTAGCCATGGTAATGGGGATACAAGCTATACATGGCTTAACAAAATGAACTTCCTTTTACCAATGCTGACTTTACTAATGTTGCTGTTAAGTGGCTATGTTATCAAAAGCAGAGATCAATACTGAGCCCTGATATGGCACCGTTCACTTGGGAGACCAGCACTTCACTGGGCCTTCATTAGGCCTATTTCAGATTAGAGGGGACTGTAGTCTTCATGTGGATAGGCACATATTCTGTATATGGATTTGTCTTCCCTGACTGTGTTGCTTCTGTCAACACTGCACTGTCCATCATTCTGGTAACTGCCATACCAATACCATCTGACCAGGAGTTCATTTCACAGCAAAGTGATTGAAGCAATTAGCCACTGGTCTAGTTAAAATATGGCTTACTGAAGAATCTATTATGTTGCCAGAGAAAATATATTGAAAAGAAGGAGACCTATTTTATAAGATAGAGTATATGCTTTGATTCAGTAACTATTATATAATGGTATCTCTCTAACAGCCTGACTTTGTGGGTCCAGGAATCAAGGAGTGGAAGTAGAAGTGGCTCCTCTCACCTTTAAACTCAATTACTCACTAAATTTTGCTTCCCATTCTAGCAAAATTAAACTCTGATGGTTTAGAGTCCTTAATTCCCAGGTGGTAATATTTTAACAAGAAGACACTGCATCAGTTCCATTGAATTAGACATGAGACTACCATCTGGCCTTTTATACTTCTTATGCCACTAAACCAACAGGCAGAAACAGGGCTTATTCTAGAAGTTTGAGCGATTGATCTCAACTCGCAAGGGAAATTGGGTTACTCCTACAAAATGAGAGTGTGGAGGACTATTTCTGAAACTCAGGGAATTCTGAGGCAACTCTTGGTACCTTCAAAGCCAAGAGCTAATGGAAAACTACAGCTTAAAAAAAAGGGAAAAGAAGAACAATTGAAAAATCCGTGGCTTTGGGTCATTCTAGCAACTAAAAGGACTGGTTATCTGAGGAGCTGGCTGACAGCAGAGAAATGTCAAATAAGTAGGCGAAGGATGCCATATATATAGCAATTACACCCTGTGACTAATTAGAAAAACAAATGAACTTTAGTATTTTAACATATTTTTTCTTTGCTTGCTATAGGTTTGTGTTTATTTGTCTGTGCTAACCACTTTATTCTTCTCTATTCTTTTTCCTTTATTTAATAGACGAGTTATTGGATGTTTAGTCTTTAGGAAACACAATATTCAGTGGGATTCCAATGAATGTAATGCATTATTAATATAAATAGCAATGGCTACAATGACTGTTGGGATTGTGAATGTCCTCATTTGGGAGAGAGAGTGAGAATTTCTTCACTTGTAGAAATATAAGGCTATTGTATTAATGTATAGAAGCTCAAAAGTAGGCTGAGAGGTACATATAGAAACTGAGTATCCAAATAGGTGGACAGTATGGTAGAGCAATTCTCCATAACTGATAATCTCTCATATGCCTTACGCAGGTGACTTTGTATAAGTATCACTGGTGGGGAACTTCCCTGTGACAGGATTCTCCAGATACCCTCTTAAGCAATTTTGGCACAAAGTGCTACCACAAGTATATCTGACTGTGATCACTACTCCCAGTAATCCAGTGGGAAAATTTCCAGTGAGTCCTACCAAAACAGAAACTCAGGATATATCTTTGCTCTCCATTGAGCTGCGGCTGTGCCTTTTTTCCAATTAAGTCATTTCAGTCTTGGGGTAGTGGCTGCTGCTTATATCTGGTTCATTTGTATTCTTTAGACTTCTCTTTTCTTCTTACTAGTCTGTCCTCCCTTACTCCAGTATATTGCTGATAATAGTTGTGGTAAGTTGGATAAAGGATCCCCAAAATAGTTGCATTCTAATTCTTACAGTCTGTGAATATATAAGCCTGTTACCTTATATATCAAAATACATACACAGATGTGATTAAGAATCTTTAGAGAGTGAGATTATCCTGAATTATTCAGGTGGGTCCTAAATTTAATCACAAACACCCTTATGAGAGATAGGCAAGGGATATTTGACTACACAAGAGTATAAGACCAGGGAGTGTGACTAGGGAGACAGAAATTGGAATAATGCAATCACACATCAAGTAATGCTGATAACCTCCAAAAACTAAAAGAGGCAAGGAATGTGCTCTCCTCTGTATCCTCCAGAAGGAACCAGTCTTGCCAACACCTTGACTTTAGCCCAGTGAAATTGAATTATGGCTTCTGGAACTTAAAGGGAATACATTTTTGTTGTTTAAGACACTAAGTTTGTGATAATGTTACAGAAGCAATGGGAAGTTAATATAATACTTAATATTAAACTTTTCTATTCAAATAACTGTATGGTTTCTGTCACCTGGTAGGATTCTGACTGTTAGAGTCCTGCAAGAATATGAAGTGTTTCTGATCTTCTTGACAGGGAGGGAAAAGATACAATTAATGGACCAATGGCTACCTATTGTATACTGAAATTGTTAGCCAGTTCTTCAAAGTTGCTGCATCTGGCATGCAAGCTCCAGATAGAGATACCCCAAATTGATTTTGAAGTATAAACTTTATATGGCAGGATCCATTTGGCTCTAGAAGATTATGGACCAGTGAATTAAATGAGGTTACAATGGGATTACCATGCTCACATCCTTAAATGGTGGCTCTGTTCTCTGCAGTAACCTGAGATGCGACATTTTAATGACTTACTATCTGGATCAGAATGAAGATCAAAATCAGAAGCTTCCATTTGACTTTCTCCACTACACTAGTTTTAATCTCACATGTCAGGAACAATTATGAGGTTTTTACCAACTAACAAATATTTACATTCTAATTTAACATTTTCAATATGGGAAAGTGAGGACTGTGTGGGTCTAAGAATTGTACGGAGACTCCAATAATCGCTTAGCATCCGTATGGTATACCCACACTCTATGACGGAGGGACATTATAGTACTTTAGTTCCATGAATGTCAATGTCAATTTGAATTCTGTTTCCAGTAATTCTCAGAATGTCAGTATATTTTCATTTTTCTAGATATGGTTACTCCTATAGATGGCTTTAAATAATTGGAAGTATCATATCCACATACAAGGGCTTTTATAATATAAATAAGTCTTCTCCAGTCAAAGGTTTCAAGTCCATAAATTGGCTAAACCACAGAAACAAAGTATAGGATGATAAATTTAATGGTGTGACTGTCCTCAACTGGCTAATCATCCATTTTTTTATTTTGTAAATTAAATAATAGCCCCCCCCCCATTGACTGCCAATCTCTTCTTTTCCTAAATAATCATGTCTATTAACCCTCTCCATAATTTTCTTTAGCTCACGATCCTCTGATGGTCACTTTGAACCTGAAACCCATTATAATTATTGCTCCTTCATACCTTCTGATGATTGAGCACCATGTTTTGACCTCTATTACATCAGGATCTCATTATTCCCATTACTACAAGGGAGCCTGTTGTATAATAGCACCTCTGATCATCATCTCTGGCCTATACAGAGCACTTACCACTGAGATTCTCATTGTTTTGGAGCCCATATTTCCTTATCTCTTTAATAAATAGTGAGTTCTCTGCGCCCTTCCATAGACATTTTTTAATGGTGGTTTCCAGCTTTAAATAATATATTCATATTAATATGCCTGATGATCTAAGTCTCTTTATATCTTCCTTTCATTCTCTGCTATTACAGTTCTGCTATTTCTATATCTTTTAATATGTACCACCTTTCATGCTCCATTTCTTCCTTCCCCACCTCCTAAAATCTTTTCTTCATTTAGTGTGGACCAATACAAGGTTCTCCAGAGAAACAGGACCGGTAGGAAATTTTATGTTATTTTATGTTATTTAATTAAATTAATTAATTAATTAATTAAGTTATTTATTTATTTATTTTAAGGAATTGCCTCACACTGTTACAGAGGTTGAAAAGTCTCAAGATATTTGTAGTCAACAAGCTGGAGATTCAAGAAAGCTAATGGTATAGTTCTTTCTAGCTTAAGCCTGAAGGCCTTAGAAGCAGGATAGCCAATGCTACAAATTCCAGGCAGAGTCCAAAAGCAAGAAGAGACTGATGTTCTAACTCAAAGACAGTCTGGTGATGAAAGACAATGAATTCTTTCTCCCTCAGCCTTTTTGTTTTATTCAGGCCTTTGATAGTTTGAATGAGGCCCACTCACTTACGGGCGGGCAATGTGCTTTATTCAGTCTATTGATTCAAATGTTCATCTCATCCAGAAACACCCTCACAGAGACACCCAGTATAATGTTTAACCAAATATTTAGGCACCTGATTTGCCCAGTGAAACTGATGCATAAAATTAACTGTCAAAACACAGTTTTCTGAGGATGTTGCTAAGGTATTAAATCATGTGTCAGAGGGGAATATTTCACCCCTCTGACTTAGCTACTTAGTCCCATGCATACTCTATCAGCTCTTGCCAGACCTTGTTGGCTGGTACTGCAGGTAATTCAAAGCTTACAACTTCTCTCTTCCCTTATCAAGCAGAGATCTATGATAGATGTGTTATGTCATGAGCTGGCTTAATTAAGGGTTTTGGAGATGGGAGATGAGAGTGTAGATTAGATTCTGAGGGGAGTGTATGTGGGTTTATAAGGATTAAGCTTCTATATCATCTTCAGTCATGGAGGGGTAGCCTATAAAAGCAAGGTAGAAATATTTGCTGGGGCTCTGAGAGTACACAGAGATCTGGGGTTTCAAAGATATTAAATGCATTGACCCATATTTCTGTATCTCATGTCTTAGGATTTAATTCTTTCCAATTCAGGCTAGATCCTGCTCTAGGAAATTTCCCAGATTGAGAATATAAACTTTTATCGTTCTCTGATACACTAAAAATTAAATCTCGGGGCATATCTTTAGCTTTCTCTGTCCTCTAACTCTAAAAGAGAAAAGGCTTTTTAATATGCTTTCAAGGAGAGACTTTACCTTTCATACTTGTTAAATAGGTGAGTAATCCCCCTCAGCCTTTCACTGGCTTTCTTCATTGCATTGTTACAACCAGTTTACACCGCCTAATTCAAAAGTACTAATATTTACTTCCAAACTACCTCAAAAATGCTGAGACACAGTTCTACAAGTACATCTTTACCCAACACTATCTCATCCTGGTCGAACTCCAGTGAAAGTTTTAACAAATGCACCACTACAACTTTTTTGCTGTCAGTGTTTCACTAACACCAGTTGTTTGGTCCTTCTTGACAGCTGACCAACAGGTGATCCATTCTAAAATTGAAAATGAAATTTAAGTCTGCTTCCAAGGATCATTCATAAGATCAACTAGTAAGAGGTTGGGACCCTTGTGAAAGAGGCTCTGAGACAAAACTTTCATGTAGATGGTATACTGGGAAATACTCTTAAATACACCTGCAAGAGGCTGAGAGAAACAAAATTAGTTAGAGATAGAAATTGAACTGGGAAGCAACTTTAACATAGGGCTTATTCAGTCTCACAGAGAGTTTTGGACCTGTAATATCCCCTCACAGTTGTCCCTGATTTGAGATAATGAAGATACATATTAGCCAGTCATTGGATAGGATTCCCCTGGAGAAAGGATACTTAATTAAAAGAATATTAAACATGAATAGGTGCTCAACTTTATTCTTCATAGGGTAAATGCAATTAAACTTACAATGAGATACCAGTATGCACCACAAGAATGCCTATAATTAAAAAATCTGAAAACCAAGTGTTTCTCAAGGATGTGGAACAATTAAGAAATCATACACCATGGACATGAGAATAAATTTGTAGAACTACTTTGAAATATCTGACAATATCTACTAAAGTTGGATAAATGCACATGTTCTTGAATTACTTAACAGTTCCCAGTCTCAGATACATACACAATAGAACTATTGTCATGTATTTACCTAAAGACATACAATAGAATGTGCCTAGCTACACTATTTATAATAACACCAAACTTTTAGGTATTCTAAAACCATTCACCATTTGAATGAATAAATAGATAATGGTACATTCATATGGTTTAGATAAATGAGAATCAACAATCTATAGCCATGCATACCATGTGGATGATTCTCACAAATATTAAGTGGAACAAAATAAGTCAGACATGCAAAAGGTATAATTCCATTTATATGAAGTACAAACAAATCTGTGTTGTTACCTGAGAGTATATAGTTGATTAATCTTTGACAGAGCAGGAAAGACTATCCAATGGGAAAAAAAGACAGTTTCCAAGAAATGGTGTTGGGAAAACTAGACATCAACATGCAAAGAATGAAACTGGACCACGTTTCTACATCATACACAAAAATAAATTCAAAATGGATGAAAAACCTAAATGTGAGACAGGAAGCCATCAAAATCCTACAGGAAAATACAGGCAGCAACCTCTTTGACCTCAGCTGTAGAAACTTTTTACTAGACACATCTCCTGAGGCAATGGAAATAAAAGCAAACATGACCTATTGGGACTTCATCAAGATAAAAAATATCTGTGCAGTGAAAAAACCATCAACAAAACTAAAAGACAACCTATGGAAGGGGAGAAGATATTTGCAAATGGCATATCAGATAAAAGGGTAGTATCCAAAATCTATAAAGAACTTATCAAACTCAACACAAATAATCCAGCTAAGAAAAGGGTAGAAAACATGAATAGACATTTTCCTACAGAAGACATCCAGATGGCCAACAGACACATGAAAAGATAGTCAAAATCACTTATCATAAGGGAAATAAATATCAAAACTATGATGAGATACAACCTCATACCTGTCAGAATGGCTAAAATCAACAACACAGGGAACGACAAGTGTTGACAAGGATACAGAGAAAAGGAAAACCTCTTACCCTATAGGTGGAAATGCAAACTGGTGCAGCCACTAACAGTATGGAGCTTCCTCAGAAAGTTAAAAATAGAACAACCCTATGATCCAGCAATTGCACTACTAGGTATTTATTTACACAAAGGATATAAAAGTACTGATTTGAAAGGACACATGCACTCCGATGTTTATAGCAACACTATCAACAACAGCCAAATTATGGAAAGAGCCCAAATGTCCATCAATTAATGCAATGGAATACAATTAATACAATGGAATGTTAGCAGGCCATAAAAAAGAATTACATCTTGCCATTTTCAAGAACATGGATGGAGCTAGAGGGTATTATGTTAAGGGAAATAAATCAGAGAAAGACAAATACCATATGATTTCACTCATATGTGGAATTTAAGAAACAAAACAAATTAACATGAGGGAGGAAAAGAGAGGCAAACCAAGAAATAGACCCTTAACTATAGAGAACAAACTGATGGTTACCAGAGGAGAGATGAGCAGGGGTATGGGTTAAATAGGTGATAGGGATTAAGGAGTGCACTTGTGATGAGCACCAGGATTTAGATGTAAGTGTTGAATCACTAACTGTTACACCTGAAATTAATATTAAACTGCATGTTAACTAACTGGAATTTAAATAAAAACTTGAAAAAATAGATTAAAAAATAATAAATCTATGCTGTTAGAATACAGAAAGAAAAATGAATGCCTTTAAAATGTGAAAAGATGTATAATTTCAATAGTAATAGTACAAATAAAAGTTAAAATGACACCATGACACTATTTTTTTACTTACCAACTTTTTAAAAATCCCAAAGTTTGATAATACTTTCAGTTATGTGGAGAATATAGTACTGAAAAAATGCAAATTGGTACCTTAAATAGTGATCTTTGCCCATAATGTATCAAAATGTTTTCTTTGACCAGGGTGCATAAATATCACTTACAGTGCTCAATAAATGCAGATCCTGAGTCCCACCCCTAGAAATTTGGATTCAGTTATTCTGGAGTAGAGATCAATAATTTTCCTTTCTAACAACCTTCCTGATGTTACTAATGTTGCCTCTTCTGCAAACTATACTTTAAATAACACTGCCTCAGACTCCATTTCACTTATAAAAATTTACATGGCCATATATAAATATGACCTTGTGAATGATGTTTTTGTATCAGGAAAACATTACCAGTGTTTAAGAAATCATACTTTTTAAGGATGTCTATTATTTTTATGGGAAATAAATTTACAATCACAAAGTTTGGGAAAAAATTGAAAATGATGAAAGACTGTATATTGAAAAATTCCCTCATACTGAATGCCACCATCTCTCCACCTCCCCACATATACCTCAGCAAAACAAATAACTATTGTTACTAATATCGTCTATCTTCTTTCATACACTTTTATGAAAGCAAATATAAATATGTTACCTTTTAACTTCTTTCATCAAACAATTTTGTGGAAACTATACAGAGTGCTTACTTGGCTTGTTTAAACCAAGTGTGTTTATAATTCCTGTTCAAAAAATAAATATTTTTATTTTTAAAAAAAAATTTTAACGTTTATTTATTTTTGAGACAGAGAGAGACAGAGCATGAACAGGGGAGGGGCAGAGAGAGAGGGAGACACAGAATCTGAAACAGGCTCTAGGCTCCGAGCTGTCAGCACAGAGCCCGACGCGGGGCTCGAACTCACGGACTGTGAGATCATGACCTGAGCCAAAGTCAGACGCTTAACCGACCAAGCCACCCAGGTGCCCCCAAAATAAACATTTTTAAAAGAGTGATTATTGTAATCTTTATAATTATTTTCTGACTTTCAAAATGTACCACAAATTTCTCAAAGCATGCTCTTTACTCAGTTGCCAGATATTATTTTTTGATATTTGATATCCTCTTCTATATATAGGAAAATAAATATTTGAAGTTTATCACACAGATTTGGTTTCTGGTAGGATTCTAGTTATTTGTAATCAAGGAGAGGTATTCATTCACAAAAGACTTTGAAATGGGGGAAGCCATTATTCTCCCAAGCACCTAAGGCAAGACAACCAAGAGTTTCAGCAAATGGTCAATGAGAGATTGCACACCAAATCCTAAGGGTTTCTAGGACTGCCTTGGAATTACTGGCCACTGAAGCAAGTGGAAGCCTCCATGCCCACATTACTCTATCATTCCCTGTAAAATTCTTGACTTAAGTTTCTCTAGTTTTCCAACAGGTATTTACCTATATTTTCCCTATCTTAACCCACTTACTATATATAGCTAAGTAACCCACTTCCTCTAAGTGATTTTCACTTCTTGGTTGAACCTTGAATGATACCTGTCGATACCCAGATCCCATTTGTCTTTGTTCTACACAATTAGAAGGAAGTTTAAATTTTCACTCCAATTTTCTCCATCATTTATTTCCCTGTGTTATGTCATTCTAATAATAGTATAATGTGGTGGGTGGAGGGGAGGGGTTAAATGTAGAATAAAATTTCGCATTGTCAAAAGTCATGCAAGAGTAATACACAAACACTAAAGGATTTTTTTTTCCTCTGTGATTTCACTACTCTTGCAGGATAAAGGTGAAAGCATTTTGTACTAGGTATTGTCAAGCTTTGGACTTGTCTCATTATTCATATCAGACAATAAGAATTACGAATGGATTTTATGGTAGAATAGAACTTTTGAGAAAGATTATTTTTTAACCAGTCTCTCCATTCTAATAAATTACACAATAGCCTCATCACATGTGAGAGCAATAAGATTTTCTAGAGAGAACTGAGATAAACAGTAGTACCTAGAGAAATGACAATTTATTATCCTGAAATAAAACAGCTACTAATTATATCTTTTATGCATTTATCCTATACCTGAGCCTCCCTACATGTGTGAGATAAACTGGGATTTTTTTTAAAGCAGTGAGTACTCATTTCTAAAAATATTAAGTTGTTACTTCTGTCTCACCACAATTATACATTTTATGTCTAGAAATCTTGTTGAGGTCAAAGAGAACATAATTTGTGGAAATTAAATAATACTACAGGGGTGTCTGAGTGGCTCAGTAGGTTGAATGACTGACTCTTGATTTCTGTTCAAGTCATGATCCTAGGGTTGTGGGGTCCAGCCCCACTTGGGCTTCATGCTGAGCATGGAGCCTACTTAAGATTCTCTCTCTCTCTCAAATAAAAATAAATAAATAAATGCTAAATAATACTTAAAAACTAGCTAAGTATAAATAGCCACTAAATATAGTATTACATTTTCAAATTTATATTCACCTAGTTAGTTTAAATCCTAAATCTTCACTCAAGCCCGTGTTACCTGAGTCCTTCAGAATATTATAGTCATCATTTCATTAATATTGAAGGACAATATCTTCAGCCCTTTTAGAATATCCTATTAGTGACAGAGAACCACTTTTTTACTTTACATTCACAGATTCTAAGAAAACTTATGTTTCTCCTAGACCTGTTGTGTCTCATGCCCCGTTTCCACAGATTGCTACATCTCCATTTTGGTCTCACTTCTTATAAATGCATCATCTTCCCAGTTCTATCTCTTGTCTCATTCTGCATCTTTATTTAATCAGTACATTTGACTTTTGTTTGTTACTCCTGTTTGGAAAAACTGCAGAAGATCGAAGCATTGCTTAGTACAGGCTCCGTATTAAAACTGAATATTATCTATCTGTGTCTTAGAAGTTCTCATCATGAAGACCTTCCCACTGGCTGGCTCTGTATATCTAGCTTCTGCATCAGCCTGTCACTCTGTCTCTTACAGACTTTCTCTTTACCCCCCTGCCCCAAATACCTCACAAGATCCTTCCTGTTTCTCTCTCATGCATTAAGGCTTGAACTCTCATAATTTTATGTTTAAAAGAGTTTCAGCTTCTTCCCTAAGCCCCAAACTATTTCTTGGCTTACCTAAACATTGTAAAACCATTAAGATGATCTTCTCAACAGAGGAAAAGGTACTTGTGACCATTTTTATTAAGCACCAAGAGATTTTAATTTCTAGTCTTTCATTTACTGTGCCCCCAAATGAACTACAAGACAGGGCTTCAATTACTCACTCGCCAGGGTAAATTCACAAGCTATGTGGAAATTTTACTTTTTGCATTGTGAGTGTAGGACTAACCCTAAGCAAGTTTATTTAGGGTAATCAATTCTATTCCAAAGGTCTTTGATGTTAACTTATCACAAATGTCTTCACCATATTTCTTTTATTGGGGAGCTTGGAATCATCATGACTGTTATTTCTCCTGAAGGCACTCTTTAAAATGTTCTCAATGAGAGTTTAAACTTAAACCACTATAACTTTACAAACTAAAGCATTCTAAGATCCACCCAGGAAGGAAGGAGAAATACAGGAAATACTGCATTACTTTAAAATACGTTGATTACTTATATATGCATCTATAGATCATTTAGGAACAAAGCATGCTTATGATTGCACACAACCTGGACAATAATTTAAATGAAACTTAAGCAAGACACATTTAATATGAAGATGGTGAAACAAAACAAAACAAAATAAGGAAAAGAAAAAAACCAAAATATATCCATCCTATACTCCTGCTAAATTCTTTAAATTAGGACAGATTATTCAATTTGATCCTTTGTAAGGATCAAAATTATCAGATAATCCATCATCTGAATATTAGGCCATATGCTGAACTACACAAAGGAAAGACTTTTTTTCCTTTCTGCTCTTATCTTTATCTTACATATGAGACTATGATAGTAGCCAATACCCTTTAATATCTTAATATTTTGCTACATCCTCAGAGTCACTATGCTACATCCTCAGAGTCACTATGATGCTTCAGGATGTATATGTAATTTTTAAAGAATGGTTTTGAGTTAATTGATTATTTGATTGATTATTTAGGAAAATGTTGGAAAATTTTCTCCCATTATGGTCATGAAGATTTTATTTGTCACCGTGACTTTTTTTGCTCTAACATTTTAAAGCAAATGAAAATGAAAATGAAATGAAATGAAATGAAAATATTTTCATGAAGTAAATATTGGAAAAAAGTTTAAAAAATGCTTACATCTAAGTAATAGTTCTGAGCACCTCTCTCAAGCCATTTTAGTAGATTTTATTAGGAGATTATTTTCAGCTTCCGTTTGTCTCTTTAGTACAAAAATATGTAAAAGTTTGAATACGACCATTTATCTTTGCTGATGTTATTAGCATTGTCACCATCTCTTGGATTTAACTTTTAATTCCATTGTGTTTTCATTTCAATAGTTTTATTTTTCACTTTCTTCCTTTATATTTCCATTTTCCAATGATTTATGTTGCCTGTTCTTGTATTTGTTTCTGTAGGTCCATAAAATGCATTCTGCTTTTTTTTTCTTTTTTAGTTACTTTTGGTTTCTTGCTTCCCACTTGAGATCACTTTCTTTTCTTTTAGTTAAAAGAATAATTATCAACATTTTTCTGCTTTTTCCCAATAGAATATGTTTTCTCTTTGAACACTTTTTAACCAGCTTCTATAATATGATTTCAGAATTTGATATTAACATTTATTACTTCAGCCTCAAAGGCATGTCATAAACTATTCTGAAACAAACAAACAAAATATTAAAAGTTTCTTTGTTCTTTGTGGCTTACATATAATGCTAAACTGAGTCCTATTCTGTAAAGTTGAAATAGCAAATTCCCTACTTTTTTGTTTTGTTTTTGTTTTTAACACTAAGTAGGCCTGTTCAATCAGGTTTTATATTATTCTGACCTTATTGGAATTTTTCTTACCAGCAGTTTAAAAAAGGCAATCCATTGAGACCTAGTTCATGGTTATTATTTCAAGAGATATGGCTATAAAGTTCTACTTAAAAACAAAGAGTAACTAAAGCATTGTCTTAAATTCCTATTGAATTTATTCATCATTCAGCTATTTGTTCAGCTGTTTATTATTATTATTATTATTATTATTAAAAGTTTTTTCCCCTATTTTCAAACCATTTTGGCCTGTCTCTGAATGATTCTCAATGTTTCCTGTTCTTTCTTTTTCTGTTGGTGTTTTTCCAATGAGGTGGTTTTGTACTTCAACTAGTGTAGCACACGCTACTGTGTTCAATTTAGCTTGTGTCTCTCTGTTGAATTTAATGTTTTATTAGTTTAGGGTACACATTAAGAGCACCTCTTTCAAAGTATAATTTTCAGGGAAGATAAAAATAAGACAAATAGATAATGGAAAGGTTCAAATATTTCTGTAACTCACGAACATGAAAACCGTTGAGGTGGTAAAACCCGTGTGATGAGCATTTGAAAAACAGCACTTATTGATGCTGATAAAGAAGGTTGAAATGAGTTTAGATATAAAACAAGCTCATATAAATTAAACCACACACACTGTGATTATCTAGTTGGCAAAAAATCTACAAGTTAGCATCTAATCTCATGGAGACCGGGACTTAATACATATAAATATCAAGTAAAACAGAGACATATCACCCAGATGATTAAAATCTCTTTTGAGTATACTTATTAGACAATGCTACCCAAAAGGCAGACAACCGTCTTCTGTCCATATGTCTAAGTATTTGATAATTTTTTGTAATATCTCTTCTATTTAGATTCTAAACAAATTGAGAAGATATAAGAATACAAAACAAACTAGCTATATTAGCCAAAGCCAATAAAAATTCCCTCTCCCTTTTCACTCTTGCACCCAAATACTTAAACTCACGCAGTGATAAGAGAAGAGCTGGATAGCTACAGGTTCGCCTCAAATGACAGGGTCTGCTGTGGTGGTGTTAACATGGAGAAGACAAATACATGGAGTTTGAGACACACAGGATATACATAAGTCTCAGTTATAGGTGAGCAGCAAGGATTCTCCACTCAGGCCAGTGCAGAGCAAGATTTTCAATTTTTTTAATGTTTATTTATTTTTGAGAGAGAGAGTATGAGCAGGGGAAGGGCAGAGAGAGAGAAAGGAGGACAGTGGATTTGAAGCAGGCTCTGGGCTGACAGCAGCCAGCTTACACGGGGCTTGAACCCACGAACTGTGAGATCATGACCTGAGCCAAAGTCGAATGTTTAACCGACGGAGCCATCCAGGCATCCCAAGATTTCCCATTCCTAATTCACTGACCCACTAATGAGAAGCATTGGGTAAAGAGAGTGGAGAGTTGGCGGAAATGTTCTAAGAGGAGATGTGTTCACATATTGTGGATCAAAACATAACAAAACATAATCACCAGGATTATCTTTTCTCCTGGACAAAAGCTGTATCACATCTAATTTTATTTATTCATTTTTAAAATTTTTAAATTTATTTTATTTTATTATTTATTTATCTATTATTATTTTGGGGGGGGTGGGGAGAGAGAAAGACAGAGTGTGAACAGAGGAGGGACAGAGAGAGAGGAAGACAGAATCTGAAGCAGGCTCCAGGCTCTGAGCTGTCAGCACAGACCCCGATGCGGGGCTTGAAGTCACGAACCGGGAGATCATGACCTCAGCGGAAGTCAGAGGCTTAACTGCCTGAGCCACCCAGGAGCCCCTCACATCTAATTTTATAAAGACTGAGACCTAAAAAAATAGTAAGCAGGAAGCAAAACAGAGATATATCTCCCAGATAATTAAAATCTCTTTGATCCCTCTTACAAGTCACATATTTTTTTCCCTTAATGCACACAGAATTTCCCTCTTAAGGATTTCTAACTCCACCCTGAAAACAATCTATTTTAACTTCGCAGGCTGATTTCAAACCTCCTGCTATATTATGACCCCATCTCACACTCCTGTCATTCAGTCTAAAAGTCATATTAAGTTCCTCATTCTGTGTTTGTTTTCCTTTTAATTTCTCATTCTGCCATAATGTCATCACTCTCTCTTATTTGGTAATGGAGAAATAAAGCACACTTTTTGGAAGAATACCATTAGGAAATATGATAAAGCCAAAAAAAAAAAAAAAAGAAGAAGAAGCAAAATTTATCTCTGTGACCATTTCCTTTTTGTTTTTGTTTTTTTGTTTTGTTTTGTTTTTACTTTAAACCCTTACTAAATCCAAGAAGCAGGCTTGGGTGGTTTGAGATTAGGTAGTATATACAGTAAGACTGAAATTTAAAAAAAAAAAAAAAGGAGTGTTCTACCAAGTAGACTGCAATGATACAGTTTGAAATTCAAGAATATCTATTAGAGTTATTGGTACAAACAGCCAATAACTGTGAAGGATCTGAGATTTTACCATACCTGCATGCTAACAATTTAGTTTGTCATAGTTCCAAGGATGTTGACAGAAAATATTAGTCTCCTGGGTCAGAGGAGAAGGATGGTTTATTAGCATATAGCAATAGCACTAGCCAGAGTATCATAATGTTGTTTCTTCCTGCTTCTATTCCCACAGGGCAATGGAAAAAGGGTCATGTAACACCTGAAAATGCAGTGAGTTTTATTATAGGACAGGAATTCTGAGTTTGGAAAACTCAAAACTTTTTGTGGATATTAAGCATGCTTTTCTTTGCTTCTAAGATAGATACTATCTTTCAAGTCTATAATTATACCTGGCCTTCCCCCACTATACACATGCTATTTTTTTCTCCAATGATTGCTAAAAATAAAAACTTCTTAGAAAGATAATCAGAACAAAGACAGTGTCTTTGCTTGCCAGATGTATAGAAATGTAAGACGATATCCAGAGACTCATATCCTAACAAAACATTCTCCTCAATTTTACACCATCTTGGCTTCCCGTATATTTTCCTGTGAGCATGTCAGCTCATCAGCACTTTGATAAATCTGATCAATAAAGGCTGGCTTGAAATATCTTCAATCTGGCTGAGGCCAACATTTCAGTATTGACATCAATAATGCTCCCAAGAGAACAGGACCTACCAGCTGGAAACAATTTCATAAACCATAAGAGAGTCACCATATAATGCCATGACACTTTCTTCTATGTTCACTTTTCTTTGGGTCCAAGGCATTATTTCAGGTAAAACTGGCTTTCCTAGTAGTTGTGCATACTGCTTTGTCCACAGGGAGGAAGTCAAGGACAGTTCTGTCATTCATAATAGTATTGGCCAGTGAGGTGAAGCTTACTTGATTGTCTTCCAGAGCAGAAGTGATGTCACTGAGAACTTTTGCCAAACTCAAGGACAAATTTCAAGTTATTGTTTCTAATTGGATGACTCCTTCTATATGGATAACTGGCCACGCGTTGTGTATAAATAAAATATGTATCCTTCTAGGAAGCTTCTGTAAGTCAGTAGGGGTAAAATCAACAATATCAAAGCCTATTGATGTTAGGAAGCATGGAAAGCCTATCAAATACCTTGACTTTCAGCCCAGTGATGGGTGGTATTTACTATAAAAGTCACACTATGAACAGACAAAAATTGTCTGGAAAGCTGGAAACATAGCACAAGGTAGTTTCAAGAAGCAGATGTAGCTAGAATCAGCTAATGGACTATAACAGCAACACCATAACTTGAACAAGTATCAAAAGCAGGATACCACTTTGATAACCCCAAGACTGGTTTAAAGTTTCAATGTAGTCTGTCAGGAGTAGGTAGCATGCCCAATATGGTGTGGCCTCCTTCACCACAAGTGAAAAAAAGTCAAATTTGGCATTAGTTGTAAGACTGTCATACAGTTGAAGCCTCTGAATCAGAAACAGAGTCCTTTATTTTATGTCCAGTTTATGATAGTGGATGCATTGCCAAATCTGGTGATGATGGATTTGGGCAGAAATGCTTGCAATCTGCTGTGTACAGACTCAATCAGCAGCTAGATTCCAGATGGCCTCATCAGAGTGTGGGCCTGTACCATGCATCTACATGAGTGACCCAGATGATTAGATCAACAGCTGTGAATTGCTTCCCCAGTGTGTGGCCCCAAAACAAGTGTCTTTAATATGCTAATCTGTAGTTTTCCAAGTGGCACACTAAGCCATTGGTAATAACTCAAGAATTAGTAAAATTAAACAAGGTTCATCAAGGAACGTTGGCCAGTCTAATGATCCCTTGAGGTTTGCTCAGTGAGCAGAGCATTTACATCCATTTTTCAGTTCTGCAAAGGTGACACTGAATATGAATTGTCATACCAGCACAATGGATACCATCTGGTTTCAGCTTAGTTGAACCATCACTGGACCAAGAACAAGCACTTAAGGGAATATCTGTTACTTGAAGAACTCAATGAGCAACCAGCTTTGCTTCAGATGGCAAAGTGAGAGATAAAGATTCCCTCAAAGGATAGTTGTCACTTTGTTTACTTTCTCATGTATAGTCAAGATCTATTGGAATCAAGCTGTCAAATCCTTCATGCATACTATTTATTCTCTATAGGCCAGATTTATTGGCTTGTGGGCCAGAATTATCTGCCCATCCAGGGTGAATCTTTGTACTAGTTGTTACAATAAAGTGGACCAGAGGCTGATCACCAGATTGACCATGAAATTTCCTCTTTGCAGAGGAGAGACATACTCATCAAGCAATCCTTTCCCCTACTCATCCATATTAACAATAGATTGTGGGGTTATCACTGCCCAGTGGACTATACAATTTAGTCAATATGTTCACTCCCAGTTTACATGGACTTCACTAAAATCCTGTTAATGGGCTGGATTAGCATGCTTTCTCTCCTTTCTTCTTCCAGAAAGCCTTTATTTAACAGCTAATATGTTAGTCTGCCAACGATGGATGCTGGTAAAACAAGAATCCTGGATCACAGACCAATGGATTTATTACTCACAGCTATAGCAGCAGCCAGAATTTCAACACTTTCTTGTGCTGGTTCCCCAAGTCTCACCAAACAGGGCCAGGTAACACTTGCACACACAGTTTTGTGTTTGAAGAGAGTAAGTCTGAATTTAGAAAACCTGGTACTTTAAAATGGTAACAAAGTATTCCAGCCCTATGTTCCAGAGGAAGACCCTAGATTGGTATTCCAGAACTGTTTGCTATACTCAAAAACAAAGAGAAAGCATTTCTTTGAAAACAATTTACTCTAGGAAACAGAATAAAATGTAGAAGAGCATCATTTTTGTTTTCTCAATAAAATTAAAAGATATAAACTAATAAATCATGAAGAGTGAGATTACCTGACAAGATAATTTCTAAAAATCTGGCTGAGACAAAGCAAATTAAGCAGAAACTGGATAAGAAAGTAGAAAGTATAAGGGCACCTTGGTGGCTCAGTTGGTTAAGCGTCCGATTTCAGCTCAGGTCATGATCTCTCCATGCTGACAGCTGGGAGCCTGGAGCCTGCTTCGGATTCTGTGTCTCCCTCTCTCTCTGCCCCTCCCCTGCTCGTGCTCAGTCTCTCTCTCTCTCTCTGTTAAAAATAAACAAAAAATTTAGAAAAAATAAAGTAGAAAGTATAAAAAATTCACTACAAAATTAAAATGCAGATTGTTTAAATATCGTAATGTACAGAGTCATCAAGTAAAAGAAGTTTATATGGAAGGAAAGTGAAGAAGCCTTCTCACCAGGAGAAAGAAAAAGGCAGGCACAGGAATAAAAGATGGTGATAAAATCAACATAATAGAAGACAATGAAAATGCAGTTATGAAAATGTTGTGGTACTGTTAATGTAGTCAATAAATGGGCAAAAAATTAAGAATCTTACAAAGGACCAAAATTCATGTTTATTATGCATTTTTCTCTACTACACATTTTAGAAAATAGTAGAGCAGTATCTTTAAAATACTGAGTAAAAGAGCTTCAAATAATATTGTGAAAATTCTAAAATTCAGAAAGATAGTACCATGACTAAATATATTTTACCTGATAAAAAAGAAATTGTAAAAAGAATTGAAGCACAGTTATTTTTGAAAGAAAAATATCTGAGAATACTCCAAATAGAATGAGGTTTTATTCAATTATTTTCATTTAATAAATCTAGTAACTGAAATAAATAAAATATATATACACTAAAAACACAATTCAGAAAGAATATTAATAAAATATTCCATTCCTTTTAACAACTTGCAAAAATAACTTTAGGATGAATTGACACCATAAATTATATTTTCTAAAGCTAATTTGAGACCGAAGAGTTGAGGATTAACAGAAGAAAAGATTAAACAACATATCAGATTTCAGAGAGTAAAAATGTCTTTTTTGTTCAATATTCCCTAATAACCTCTCTCATTCAAGACCAAAAGAGGGCTTATCTTTCTAATTTTATATTATGTGTTTAGATACAAATATTGGAAGTAAATTCTTACTTGTAACTATGACTTTATAATTTTTCCATACAGATGCAATATCAAGACGATTTGATGTCAAAAAATTAGTGAGAATTACAGGAACTATTAGATCTGCCTCAGAATTTACTAGTTTACAATTTGAATAATTGTGTTGTCAACTGATGTAGATATGAATTATAATTGTTTACATTTTAATAAATAAATTTCAGCAAAATATTTAATTACACAGTATCGTAGAAGAGGTAATGAACATATGGTGTGGGTGATCCGTATTTATTCCAGGTTTGATGCCATTTAACTGTTCCATCTTGAATCGGTAGATCAGTCTTGGTCTTGTTTCCCTGTTTCTTAATTCCCAGTTTATTTCATTTCTAATGCTAATTGCAGATTTAAAATTCCCTGATACTAATAACAATTTCTGTTTGCTTCAAATATATTGAATTCCTATTTTTATGTTATTATTTAACAATATCACAGCTTGTGATCAAGTTTGCCTGTGTTCAATGGGGTGGCATAGTTATTGAGAAAAGAAAAATTTTCAATTCCAGATGTTATAATTTAGACAAAGTACCGAATATGCAAAGTATTTTTCTTTTTTTACCAATGGATAAGTGAATGAAAGGAAATTGCATAAATTACTTTTAATTATATATTAGGATAGTGTAGCCTTAGAATTAAAACTCTAGCCCAGTAAATACCTTGGATCATGCAGTCTATTTTTAGGGTAATAAATAGGATAGCAAAATAAATATTGAAATGTGCATATGTGATCTCCATAAAAAAACAAACACACAAAACAATGCACAGTTGATCTTGCTACACTTATATGACTTAACAAATTCTTAAATAAAATGTGATGTGTCCCACTTGCATATTTTAAATAGTTTTAATGTTTTATAAATTTGAAGAAATATTCTCATATTTATTGAGTCTGCCTAATGAAGTTCTAAAGCAAGATATTTTGAAATATTCAAAATGTTATTTTTTTATGTACAAATTTCCAAGTTCATCCTGTTGTTTTTTTTGTATGTGTATTTGTGATTTTATTTTTTGATTGAAGTATAACTTAAAGTAAAACCAAAATTTTTATATGGTTTTATAAGTTTTGACAAAATTCATCTAGTGTTGTGACTACAATCAAGACAAAAATCAGTTCTATTATCACACAAAAAAAATAATTCCTTTGGATCTCTTTGTAGCCACTTCTCCCCCGAGACTGTGGCAACTATTGATCTGTTTTCTGTCACAACAGTTTTGCTTTGTGAAATGTTTAATAAATGGAATAATTCACTTGTAGATTTTTGAGCCTGACATCTTTCACTTAGCAAAATGTATTTGAGTCTCAAACATCCAGTTCATGTTTTGTTCCATTTTATTTCTGAGTATTATTCTCATATTATATGGATATCCCAAAGTTGAAAAAAATGTATTTTTAACCATTTTTCGTGATTATAACCAAATATCTGCATGTAGGTTTTTTTTTTAATTTTTGAAAATTTGAGTATAGTTGACGTGCAATGTTACATTAGTTTCAGATGTACAACATTATGTTTCAACTTCTCTATATCTTATGCTATGCTTGCCAGAAGGGTAGCTACCATCTGTCACCATACAAAACTATTACAGTGTCATTGACCATATTCCCCATGCTGTGCATTTTATTCCCTTAACTTCTTCATTCCATAACTGTAAGCTTGAATCTCTCACTCTCTTTCACCCATTTTGCCCATGTTCCCACCTTTTTCTGTCTGGCAACCATCAGTTTGTTCTCTGTATTTATATAGGTTTTTATATGAACATGTTTTTATTTCCTTTAAGTAAATACTTAAGAGTGGGACTGTTGAGTTATGTGGCAAATATATGTTTATAAGAAAGTGCCATACCGTTTTCCCAAGTAGCTGCTGCTAAGTTATGTTTGAAAATTCAAGTAGATCCATATTCTCATTTCCTTTGGCAATTTTGACTCAACAGTATTTATGTATTGTATCTTATTTTGGTTTAAATTTTATTCCCTTCATGAATAGTCATGTTGACAATCTTCCATGACCTAAGTAGTCCTCTGTGTCTCTTCTTCCATACAGTGTGTGTTTAGATCTTTTTGCCTTTTTAAAATATAGATTATTTCCTTATTGAGCTTTTGACTCTTTTTCTAGACTCAAATCCTTTATCAAATATACAATTTGTAAATAATTTCTCCCAGGTCATGGCCTTCACTTTATTTTCTATTGTATCTTTTGGAGAGCAGTTTTAAATGTTGATGAAGCCCAAGTTTTTTCTAATAGATCGTGGTTTTCATGTTATATTTTAATATATTTCCCTATTTTAATGTCACAGAGATTTTCTCTCACATTTCATTCTAGTATTTTAAAATGTATGCTTCTTTATTTAGGTCTTTGGTTCATTTTTAATTAATTTTGCATAAAGGCTTAATATGGGCTGATACTCACTTTTTTTGCACATAGTTGTCCGATTATACTTTTCCAATAGGCTTTGTACTTATGTCAAAAATCAACTGATCATATTTATATGGATCTATTTGTGACTTCTCTATTCTGTTCCATTTGTCTAATCATTTATAACTTTGCCAATACCAAACCAGCTCTTTATATTTATTGTCAAAGTTTTGGAAGTAAAATGGCTTACTGTCAATAATTACATATGACAAGAGTGCAAAACAGAATTGCCTCAGGCGAATACAAGCAACCCTGACCATAGTTCAAAGTTATTCATGGAAGGTTCAGCTTTCTGTCATTTGGCTTTGTTGTGGTGGCTTAGAAAATCATATTCCATATCCAAAGTATGATGTTTCATCACAATCTAGAGGTGGGAGGATGAACTGGAACACTTGGCATGGCGGGGGCGGGGGGGTGTGATGGTCACAGCTAAAACTTCAATTCTAACTCCAGGCGGTATGAGGATGCTGGTGTGTGCTCCAGCAAAGGCCATGGTCACACTGGCCAAGAGGTGGGCTTTGTCTGTGAAAAGAAGGAAGTGTTCAAGGGAATCTGAAAAAGTGCACAAAGGCTGTGCCTAATATATCTATCTTATCCGGGGAATTGTAAAATATAATAATTTATGTAATTGTAACTCTAATAGCTAATATTTAATTATGGAGAACTATGAACCATGTACTATTATAAATGTTGTATGTGTATTTATTTATTTATTAAATTCTCAAATAAATTATGAAGTGAAAGCTGTTTTAAATGACACTTTATAGAGAAAAAAAAGTCAGGATTTAAACCCACACAGATTCAGGAATATGTAGTTTTAAGTATGACATTATTGGGCTCTCACTGTGCTCAAAGGAACTGTATTAATGATAAAATATTACAGGGACATTTGGGTGGTTCATTTGGATAAGCGTCCAACTTCAGCTCAGGTCATGATCTAGTTCTTGAGTTTGAGCCCTGCATCTGGCTATGTGCTGACAGCTCAGAGCCTGGAGCCTGCTTCAGATTCTGTGTCTCCCTCTCTCTCTCTCTCCCCCTCACCTGTTGGCACTCTGTCTCCCTCTATCTCTCAAGAGTAAATAAGCATTACAAAAAATTTAAAAAAATAATAAAATATTACATAAATAATAACACTTATGGCCGTTAGCATAATTATTATCAACCCTGAGATCCTTAAATTGTATTTTAAAATTTTTCACACATATTTTTCTACTTAGAAATCTCAATGTTTTTCTTTTTTATTATCATTTATATTTCTAAATCACCTAGAT
This sequence comes from Acinonyx jubatus, assembly GCF_027475565.1. NCBI lineage: Eukaryota > Metazoa > Chordata > Mammalia > Carnivora > Felidae > Acinonyx > Acinonyx jubatus. The sequence goes on from NC_069386.1 coordinate 90,300,884, forward strand.
CATTTGTGTATCCTTCTATTACTGTGATGTTCAGATCTTGGAAAATGTAATAACTTCTTGGTTATATCAGTTTTTAATATGTAAACTAGTTTTAAAAGAGACATTTTAGTGATAATACCTAGTACTGTAACAAATACATTTTAATCCTTAAGTAATTGCTATTACTATTGTCATTTTTATTTTCCCCTTTTGTTCCTATTAACAAAAATAACTAATTGGTTATGAAAAGTTTCAAGGGATCAGCTTAATAATGTTTGCCATTAAAGGAAAAATCATCACAAAACAATAAATAAAGGGCATTCGTTGTTTTATTTCTTGATTTTTACCCCTTTCTCATTTTATTAGCTATAGTGTACATGCAATCTTGATGTTAAGGTTTTCATTAAATTGAAAAACAAGGTAAGTATTATACAGTTTAATGTTTTAATGTGGATTTTAACTGAAATATATACGAAATTTATAAGAATTCTTCTATTAGACATAAGGACAAAACTTCAGTAAATGAAAATGTTACCTTTATTATTAATTACAAACTATAATTACAAACTATATTACAAACTTATGTAATAAGTTTTGTTTAATTTCCTCATTAGGATTTGAAAATAATGAAAGTATCTAGGATAGAATATGTTACAATGTATTAAAAGGAACTTGAATCATTACATTGCAATTTGAGATTGTTTTACAGACTTGTTATAACTGGGACTGTTTTTCACTTTCATTAGATCCATGCCCTTAATGAAATGCAAAAGCAGTGCATGTGCTTTATATTATTGTAAAAGTAAAACTATGTAGAGGATTATTTTCAGCTTTTTCTTTTAGCAATGTCTCATTCTCTTTTCAGATTCTACTCTAGATCAAAAGGGGGGGGGAGATAGGGTGGTTTGTTTAGTAAACTAAAAATCATAGTTTTTATAATTCAGAGCAGAATATGATATCAAAGATGTGCTGTTGATATTTCTCACTGACATGATGATATTTCAAAGTCTTTAACATACTATAATTCCAGAGAAACAAAGGAAATAAACAAGTAATGAGATACAGAGAGATAAATAGGACAATAAACTGATAAGTGAAGTATTTCTTATAAGATTATAAAAAGTACAGCAACAACTCAGGATGTAGAAGTGGACAGACAGGACAAAATGCTTCCTAGAGAAATTTGGATCCAGTTCATTTGGAAGTGGCTAAGTTGAAACTTTTATCAACTCAATTGGCATCTCTGTGGCATGGACATTTACAGACAGATGTTTTCGGTGTTATTTCCAGGCTTATTATGCTCTCCCAAGAATGGGTTCTGTCATTTTCCATCCATCTTATTGGGTCACTTCACTAATTCTTATCTTGCATTAATTTTGGGAGGCAAGCAAAAGCAATTTCCATCTGCATCTTAAATGGAAAAAGCCAAAACATAGAAATATAAAGTAACAAGCCTAAAATCACATAACAATAATAAGAATTAAAGGTGGAATTCAAACCCAGGTAATCTTTCCTCAACATATTCTTCGATTTCATAACAGCAGAATCATCCTGCCCTACTTTTATCCATAACCATAGCACATTCATTTCAATTCTAAAGTTTTGGTCATTGTATTATATTGTGAAAAATTTTCAAGCTCACTATTATGGCTGAAAATAAACTGTATTAAATTTTATTACATTTTATTCTGAAATATGTTTGTACTTTTCTACTTGCGAGATACGTGAATATGGATAACAACTATTGCTAAACCCAATAGTTCCTAGTTTTTTTTTCTTTTTTCTATTTTTTTTTTAGCTTTGAATAATAATTCAGTATTAACTGTCAGGAAAAGTCATAAAATTCAGGACTTTGGCAAATGCTTTTACTGATCATAGGGCTAAAAAGTGGCAACGTATTGAATAAATGTGTGAAATCCAAACAACCAACTAGAATTTTAAAAGCAGAACACGATTTTCATATCAACTATTTTGCTAGTAATTGTGGCTTTTGAAAGTTCATTAGAGAATTTACTAAAAACTCCATTGTGTGAACATTTAAACTTATACAACCAGTAATCTTTTACACCTCACTCTTTACATCAGTCTCCTTTATCACTTTTTTTATTCTTGAAATTTGATTAAGTCAAAAAGTAAGTTTTATTTTTGCCACATCCATTTATGTAACAGTGCTTTTCATAAGTCTCACCTTGGGCTGTGGAAGTGTCCACAGTTAATAGTTGAATATTTTTGGAATGTCAATATTCACAGAATATGACAGACAGCATTTATATAATAGTTCCTTTGAGTAACAAGGGACAAGGCTGGTATTTTCAGGTCGGTGGTGCCATGGTCAGGTGTGTGGACTGATTCAAGCACAAAAGGGATACCATCCACTTACCTTACTTATCTGCTGTGGGGAATGGAGAGAGGCAAATACAGTTTTGGATCACAGGTCAAAGAGTACCTGGTAATCTGCTTTTGTTATAAATGAATAAAGAGAAAAATGGTGAGGTGACTTGTCAGCATCTGAATTAGAGAATTCGGTGTCCTTAGAAAGCGTGGGCAATAATACAATATAGGGTAGTAGAGACCTCAAGTTTGAAGGAAGTAGGATTTTTTTTAATTTTTTAACTTTATTTATTTATTTTGAGAGAGACAGAGTGGGCAGGAGAGGGGCATTGAAAGATTAAGAGAGAGAGAAACCCAAGCAGGCTCTGCGCTTTCAGCGTGGAGCCCAATGCAGGTCTTGAACACATGAAACGTGATACCATGACCTGAGCTGAAACCAAGAATGGAATGCTTAACCGACTGAGCCACCAGGTGCCCCAGACGTGGGATTTTTTTACAATGAAGAAGTCATGGAGGGAAAAGTCATAATCCTTTAGATTCTGGGCCAAAGCTCGCTATATTTAGTCCAACACAACTACAAATAGAGAACTCTTCTCCAGACAGGAAGAATAGTATGTGTGACAAGTGCGGACATTGGCTTAAAAAACTAATCATGAATTGGAGCTTTGTTTTGTTTCATTTTTGCCTTCAAACTAGTATTAAAAGTGGTATTGGTTGCTACTACAAAGGAAACCATGAAAATTGAAATGTTTACAAATTCATGGTAAATTTAAAGTGTCTTGGACTATGCCAGTTCACAAAATTGGGTATTTGAAACTATCCTTTCTAGGATTTCATGCATTACGGAGGCCATAAAAGCCATTAGGGTATATACAAATAGTCTCCATTATATATACTAAATTATATTGGTAGAAAAATGTATGTTGTATTTCCTCTCTCAAAATTGTTTTGAATAAGAACATAAATGTAATTTATTTTCTTTGATCCGTATAATTTAATCTTCCTTCAAATTTGCATAAGGAATATATTTATAAAATAAATGATTCAGTGGCCAGCTTGGAACAGCTTATTATTGCTGATCCCTTATGTCCCTGTACTATTTTTATAGCACTATGAAGTTAAAGGCTTGTTCAACAGTATTTATTTTTTTTCTCTTCAGCCGTCTGCTTAAATAATAGATTATGGGCGAACTAAGGAGAAACTCAGGTAAACTATTCTTCAATGAAAATATTCAGACTTCATTTCATATTGCAGGGAAATTTTCCTACTAGAGAAGAAATATCTTTCAATTCTTTACGGTTATTTCACAGTTTTCGTTGTTAGGATGTGCGTATTACTGGACAAGGAATAGGGTAGAGTTGGAGACAATCTAGTGGATGAAAGCCCAACATTTCTAAAAGATACATAGTCTTTTTCCAAAATCAGTGTTCAAAAGAGACATTCATTCTATATGAAAGAATCTGATGCTTGACCTAGAATAGTAAAGGAAACCCCATAGGACTTGCAAACCTACTTTCTAATACTTGAAAAGAGAAAAGTATGCTTTATGCTCTACTGCTTAGAAAATTAATGAATGATTCATCCCGGTCAAGAAAGAGTTAGTTACTGCAACCCACTTTTCAGACCCTGGTGGGTGTGTTATATATAAACAGGTGAGAAGAGCTTTATGTTAATTATAACATTTAGCCTCTTAGCCTGAATTAAAATAAATAAATAAATAAGTGTGTCATTGTCAGCCACTTAAGATAGTGAATTTTTTCTTAAGATTTTTCATTTTTTACTGAAGATAGTGAATATAGTCTTGATAAATACAAATTTACTTAAAGGAATTTATTTTGGATATATAGACACCCTATAAAGAGACAATCTTTGACTTTCATGGAAAATCAAATAGCTCAGTTTTCTTACATCAGTTTTTAATTTCTGCCTTTATTTAACCAGCAATCCAAGGTGGAGACGGAAGTATCTATGTACTAAAGTGATTAAGGATTAGAGCTTTAATCAACCTTAGCATTTAAATCAGGCTCATCAACTTCCACTTTATGTGTAGAGATGCCAGGAACACTCACATTTAGAAAGTAAAACCAATTCAATTTTGACGAATGATTTGAAATAATTATGAGCATTTGAATAATACAATTGATTTCTAAAAGTTGAATTTGATATTGTAATAGCATGGTAATGGTAGTGCAGGTTGAATGCATTTGTTCCTTGGTTATTTACAACAATACATTTCCATTTCTCTTGGCTTCTGCTCCTTGTATATTACTGTATAGTATGGAAAGAACCCACACCATACTCATGAATATCAGCTAACATATGAATTATAGGCAAAATATTTATTGTTTTAAAATTTATTACTGACAAATTACAAATGTGAAAATGGGCTTTACTTATTTTAGGGATTACACTTGCTCTCTGAGTATCTAAATTATATGTAAATATTCCTAGACTATCCTTGTTACTGGATTCACATTTAACTATTCGATATCTGGGATGGTATCCTGTCTAAATAACACTGCCCTTCTCTATCTCCCTTTTCTTCTGTGGCAATGTTCTCATTTCTTGAAAAACAATTACAGAGGAAAAGATTCTTAGATACATAACAGAGAAAAAATTCTGTAGGATTCAGTCTTTGCCAATTTCTTCTTCCAGACCAGTGGTTTTTAACCTATTTTTAGAATATATATCCTACCACCAACCCCAAAATTCTGGTATATATTATCTACACAAAAGAAAACCTACCTTCCCCATCTCTAGGCTACGAATTATTGAACTGTAGTACTGGCCTCTAGAGTTACCAGAGGAGGCCAACAAAGTACTCCAAAGGATGTAGAAACAAAAATATTGAACCTCTCTATGTATTTGTTTTTAGAACATTCTTTGAAGATGTTTACTTTTTTTGAGAGAGAAGGAGAGAAAGAGAGAGCCAGCGGGTGAGCAGGGAGGGACAGAAGGAGGGGGAGAGAGAATCTTAAGTATACTTCATGCCCAGAATAGAGCCAGTCTTGGGGCTCAATCTCACGACCATGAGATCATGACCTGAGCTGAAATCAAGAGTTGGTTGCTTGACCAACTGAGCCACCTAGGTGCCCATGTTCACTTTTTATAACTTATATTGTGTGTATTATATTAGTAATTATGTGTATGGACACTAGCAAATATATATACACTAGTATATAAAGTGTATATTAATAAATATGTATACATAAATATATTTATGTATTTCTCCAAAATTGTGGTGTTCATAGTAACATAACTCTAATAATAAAGTTGAAATTGAAATTATTAGAGGCCATAGGAATATATTTGATGTGTAATGCATTTATTCTTATAAGTTCTTTAAAAAGGTTCTTTATAAGGTAAATTCTTATAAGTTCTTTAAAAGACACATGCATTACCGGTGGCTCAGTCAGTTAAGCTGTGGACTCCTGATTTCGGCTCAGGTCAAGAGTGAGTCGCACATCAAGCTCTGCACTGTCAGTGCAGGGATTTTCTCTCCCTCGCTTTATGCCCCTCCCCTCCCCAAAATAAATAAATAAACTTAACAAAATAAAACACATGCATTACCTTTCAAAGTTTGTATAAATTATTTGCGCATGTCATGGACGCATTAGTAGTAATAACTATGAAGGTAGTTTAAATTCATATATGTTCTATTGTTCATTGTCACTACATGTCAAGCTTGATAAGCAATTTGTAAAAATTAAGATGTTTGTATTAACATTACACAGCTGATTTGGAAAAATGTATGTTTGTAGAGATATCCATAATCAGAACACACTCACCCATGGCCAAAAGCAGTTCCTGTAGACACCTATGTCACATGGACTTTATGATATATACAAAACTTATAGAGAAAAGTAAATTAGGATTTTATAATATAATGTAAAACCTATAGAGAAAAGTGAATGAACATGAAAGGAATTGACATAAAAATATAAAGGAAAAACCATTGAAAACATGTTAAACATTACCTGGATATTTTATAATAATCTGATATATTATCCATTTATGTAGTTCATTGTACTGTTTAAAGTAAAATTATATTTTCTTAATCTTAAATTTAATGATTTTCAGCCCATGAATTTTAAGTCCTATATTTCTTCAATCATAATATTTATAAAAATTGAAACCAAAAAGTAATTATTAATGTCAATGTTATTTGTAAACAATTGTCCTACTTTAACATGTTTTGTTATTAAAATATAGGTTTATTTACATGACAGTCTTTACCAACACTGCAGGGATTTTAATATAAATTATTCCAAATATAATAAGTATGTTTACTTTGCATTATAATAAACATTTTTTATGATTCCATCTTCCTTTTTATCTCTTGAACTGTCCTATAACATTAATTTATTAACATTTGACTATAATCTCTCCATTCAAAAATAGTCTCTCTTCTTTTGTTATAAAAAGGACAAAAGAACAAGCAAGAAGTTTTTATCTAATCCGGTGTTTGAAACAGGGTAGGTATATAATGAATGTGAGTCTTAAATATGAGTGACTTAAACCATGTGAAGATGCAATTAACAAGACCTGCTGTAATCAGGGAAGGTTCTATTCTTCTTATCCTACTCTAACCCTTTATGGTAATGTGTGTTAAACATTTTTCTGGTCTACTTATACTTTTTCTTACATTTACTTTTCCTTGCTATATGTGACAAACTCATAACATCATTAAACAAGAAAAAGAAAAAAGAAAGGTTTTACATTCATTTTATATTTCCACAAAGAGCAAGGCCACTGAATTTTTATGCATAGGAAGCCACTTTTATTTAATGGAGCATTTGTTTAATTAAACAGACAAAGAGAGAGGAGAAAGGTACCTTGAAGGAAAAAGTGCTTTTGAATAACAAACTTCCCATGTAAATTTTTATTTTCAATAAATATTCGGATTATTTAAGTCACTCCTTTCTATCCCTAAACACATAGCAAAGGAACTCTTACAAGCCATTCGAATGGTAACTTTCAGATGGGCTACTTTTCTCTCTCTATGAAGCAATGTGATAAAAGGAGATAGAAATATTTTGTCAACTATCGCAGTATAAAATCTTATATGTTAGTGTAACCAGCTTGGTTAACAGTATATGAAACTGAATATTTCCTTTTCCTCTTTAATACATATCACTTCTGCAATTAAGAAACAAACTTATCCATAACTTCAAAATTCATTTCCTCTTTGGAGTATGTGTAATTCTAAATAGTTTCAGATGGCAAAATTGGCCATGAGCTCCATTTTCCTGACTCAAATGTGTTTCAAAGATTTGTTTGTTTATAACTTTCATATCAATCTCTAATTGATCTAGCTTCTCTTCTTTGAAATAATTTTGCTTATGAAATGTTTATAGAACTAGAATTTATTTCGAATAGCTCATTTTGGCTTGAATGCCTTTTTCCTTCCTACTGGGGATTCAGCATTCAGAATCCTATAATAAAATGGTAATTGCCAATATTTCATACAGCTTCATTTTGATTGTACTTCCCCCCCCCCATACTTCTTAGTTTGCAAAATGCTTCTAGGGCTCATATTCTTCCTGGTTTGAATCCACATGAAGAGAAACGTATGTCACTCTAAATGTAAATTCCTTTACACACCAAACTCTATAACATAGACAATGTAGGGGCCCCTGGGTGGCTCAGTCGGTTGAGCGTCCGACTTCGGCTCAGGTCATGATCTCACAGCTTGTGAGTTTGAGCCCCGCATTGGGCTCTATGCTGACAGCTCGGATCCTGGAGCCTGCTTCAGATTCTATGTCTCCCTCTCTCTCTGCCCCTAACCCACTAGCATTCTGTCTCTGTCTCTCTCAAAAATAAATAAACATTAAAAAAATTAAAAAAAAACATAGACAATGTTGACACTTGTTTGAAGTTGAAAATACAACTCTCACGTGACATAAATCTCTATGTAAGTGTGGAAAAAAATGTAGAGAAAATTTTCCAAATAATTTTCCTTTGTTTTACGTTTACCTGTACCAAATAATCTTACACTTAAGAATAATTTTAGAGATAATTTAGCCCATGTATATCTGGGCTAGGAGAGGTCCAAAGAATCTAAGTGACTAGCCTATCTAGGACTGTATATGGTTGAAACTAGAAAAACTATTTCTCAATATTTATTATGATCCATTGTGTTTCTGGTTAAGATCCAAAATACTTAAACTATTTTGAACTGAGAACATCCAGTTGTGGTGGAACAGCTGTGGAAAGATTAAACTCATTGATGTATATTCATGTATGAAGAAAACTTAAACACAAAGTATGACTACCACCCTTTGAATGTAATAGACTATGTGACACAGGGTTCAGCAAAGTGTAGCCTGCAGACCAAATTTGGCCTATTATATGTTTTTTAAGTCTACTTATTTATTTTTTGAGAGAGAGAGAGAGAGAGAGACAAAGACAGAATAAGTGGGAGAAGGGCAGAGAGAGAGAGAGAAAGAGAATCCCAAGAGTCAGATGCTTAACTGACTGAGCCACCCAGTCACCTCTATCCGTTTCTTTATGATCCAAAGGCTAAGATTGTTTTTTACATTTTTAAATAATTGAAAAAAAATTTTTGATACACAAAATTATATGAAATTCACATTTTAGTGTCTACCAATAAAATTGTATTAAATAGCTATGCCCCTTTTATGTCTACTTTTGCACTCCAAATAATAGAATTAAATACATTAGAGATTGTATGAATCAAAAATCCTAAATATATTTATTTACCCTTTCATACACACACACATTAACTCATGCACACACAAATGATGATCCTTGATCTAACAAGCTTGCATAAGTATTATTTAATTTTCTATGGGATGTACTTTTGTTTGATTTACTATTGACTATCAGTTAGAGGAAGGTGTCTTGAAGTTACAGGCTAAGATATACATTTTTTTAAGAGAGATGCAAATAATTTCTACTGAGTAGGGAAGGTAACACCCATGATCATAGTTTTATTGCCCCATAGGACAATAACCAATTTGTTTTCCAACTTAGCAAGCTTTCCTCAGATGACTATGAAAATTTTCTCAAATAATATTTTAAGAGATTTACATCTTCCAAATTCTTTCTTTAATGAGTCAAATAAAACTTTGACTAATAAAACTTTGACAGTCTTTATTTGTATAAAAAACATGTTTTTAACTTTTGAAAATGATACTTTGACAAATGAAATTATTTTGCTTTTCTAGTAAATCTTACAGATGCACTGTGTTAAAACAACTTTCGTTCTATGAGTTCCCTAAATAGCAAGTTATTATTTCAGTCATTATTTATCATTAAGAAATCTATTTCAACACTTAATTTTATTTTATTTAAAGTGCCACTCTCACTAAGAAATGGAATTAAGTGTCTCAGAGAGGTGAAATTTTGTAGTATGCTTTGTCACACTCTCCCCATCTTCCCATGGTGTCTTGTGCCCCCGGCATTAAATAACAGAAAAGAGAAAAGTAAAGGGGTAATGTAACTACTTGTGCCGCGTGTGAGTTGGTGGTGCTAGCTTTTTGTCTATTGGTTGGAATATGAACAGCACTTAGTAAGTAGTCTCAAGGTTATTGTCTTTATCCTATTGGCCATCAACAACAGAACGCATGGCTGATGTGAACTCAAACTTACACATAGCCTCATTATTACCTGGCCTCACCCTCATCCTCATCTAAGTTGCTTCTGTCTTTTTTCCCCATATGCCTTACTATTGTTCCATCCAAGTCTGTCCCACAGAATTTCTTGTCAAGTCCCGTCAGCAGGGATGTATCTCATACACTCAACTCATATAACTGTTTAGAACCAAGACTCTGAGCAAGTAAGAATGATCTGACTAATATCCATGCACTAGTTCTCTCTGGACACTTTCTACACCAGCTGGGTAGCAAATCTGATGGCTAATTGGCCAACATTCTAAGGTGCAGAATAATAGTCTTTTCTTATTGTAGATACACACAGCAAAATTCACTCTTTCCTCCTTCAGTTTCAGGAAGAAGAACAAGTCGTTTATGCCTGCACCCCTCATCTAAGACAAGGAAATAAGGAAAAGATAACATCTTATGGCAAATACTGAATGTTACTGCCAAGAGAAAAACCTTCAATTCATGTTCACCCTTCTCCTCCACACCCACACCTCCCATGCTTGCTGATCTCTCTTCTACAAGGTTTTCAAGCCAGTTTGGAATCTTTAGTTACCTGGGTTTGTGTGAGTGGGCACACCAGAAACCAGGACTTCTCTGAATTTAGCTTTTGAAGTGTTAATGATGTTATTATTATTTTTTGAGAGAGAGAGGGAGAGAGAGAGAGAGAGAGGAGAGAGAGAAAGGGAGGGCACAAAATGGGGACAGGGGCAGAGGGAGAGTAGCAGATAGAATTGCAAGCAAGCTCCCTACTAAGCAGGAATGCTGGGCTCAATCTCATCACCCTAGGATCATGATTCCACCAAAATCAAGAGTTGGTCACTCAATTGACTGAGCCACCCAGGTGCCTTTGATGTTATTCTTAATAATGTGCATTTTCCCTTCTTAAAATCTCAGCCAGTACTTTGCCTCACCCTCTTACTGCAGATAGCATTTTGTGTGTGTGTGGGCACTGCGTGAGTTTATTGGAAGTCTCACTGAAGTGACAGAGGTCAACATTCTCAAATATAGCAAAATATATTAAGGCTTTGAAAGAAAACATGGTGAAAAGTATATTTGTCTAGCTTTCTGAGTTTTGTTTTTATGTTTTAAGTAAGAGGAACTGGCAGGAAAAGCTTCCATATTATAGGCAAAGGAAATGGGAAATTCTAATTATATGACAATTTAAAATTCACAGATAATTTTATATCTTCAATATATTAATTAGTCAAAACAAAAGCTAAGCTCTATGCTCATAGGAAGCCCAGTAGGCTCAGGTGAAAATTTGTCTTCTCCCTTTGAGATAGAAATGCAACTGGCCCAGAAGATGCTATTAATCCTCTGAGAATCCAAATGACCTGAGTTTATACACTGCCAAACCCTCTCAAAGAGAAAGATTACAGATGATAGATTCCTTTTTTTTGGTAGTCTTTTTTTTTTTAATTTAAAAATTTTTAAATTTACATCCAAATTAGTTAGCATATAGTGCAACAATGATTTCAGGAGTAGATTCCTTAATGCCCCTTACCCATTTAGCCCATCTCCCCTCCACACCCCCACCCGTAAACCTCTGTTTGTTCCCCATATTTATGAGTCTCTTATGTTTTGTCACCCTCCCTGTTTTATATTATTTTCATTTCCCTTCCCTTATGTTCATCTGTTTTGTCTCTTAAAGTCCTCATATGAGCAGAACCACTTGCTGAAGAGACTGTCTTTATTCCATTGGATATTCTTTCCTGCTTTGTCAAAGATTAGTTGGCCATATGGTTGCGAGTCCATTTCTGGGTTCTCTATTCTGTTCCATTGATCTGAGTGTCTGTTCTTGTGCCAGTACCATACTGTCTTGATGATTACAGCTTTGTAGTATAGTTTGAAGTCCAGGATTGTGATGCCTTCTGCTTTGGTTGTCCTGTTAAAGATTGCTTTGGCTATTCAGGGTCTTTTCTGGTTCTATACAAATTTTAGGATTATTTGCTCTAGCTCTGTGAAGAATGCTGGTGTTATTTTGATAGGGATTGCATTGAATATGTAGATTGATTTGGGTAGTATCAACATTTTAATATTATTTGTTCTTCCTATCCAGGAGCGTGGAATCTTTTTCCATTTTTTTGTGTCTTCAATTTCTTTCATAAGCTTTCTATAGTTTTCAGTGTATAGATTTTTCACCTCCTTGGTTAAATTTATTCCTAGGTATTTTTTGTGTTTTTTGTGCAACTGTAAGTGGGATTGATTCCTTGATTTCTCTTTCTGTTGCTTCATTGTTGGTGTATAGGAATGCAACCGATTTCTGTGAATTGATTTTATATCCTGAAACTTTGCTGAACTCATGAATCAGTTCTAGAAGTTTTTTTGGTGGAATCTTTAGGGTTTTCCATATAGAGTATCATGTCATCTGTGAAGAGAGAAAGTTTGACATCTTCCTGGCCGGTTTGGATACCTTTTATTTCTTTGTGTTGTCTGATTGTAGAGGCTAAGACTTCCAATACTATGTTGAATAACAGTGGTGAGAGTGGACATCCCTGTCTTGTTCCTAACGTTGGGGGGAAACCTCTCAGTTTTCCCCATTGAGGATGATATTAGCATTGGGTCTTTCGTATAAGGCTTTTATGATCTCAAGGTATGATCCTTCTATCCCTACTTTCTTAAGGGTTTTTATCAAGAAAGGATGCTGTATTTTGTCAAGTGCTTTCTTTGCATCTATTGAGAGGGTCATGTGGTTCTTACCTTTTATTGCTGTCATGAATCACATTAATTTTTTTGTGGATATTGAACCAGCCCTGCATCCCAGGTAAAAATACACTTGGTTATGGTGAATATTTTTTTTAATGTATTGTTAGATCCAGTTGGCTAATATCTTGTTGAGGATTTTTGCATATGTGTTCATCAGGGAAATTGGTCTATAGTTCACCTTTTTAGTGGGGTCTCTGTCCGGTTTTGGAATCAAGGTAATGCTGGCTTCAAAGAATTAGTTTGGAAGTTTTCCTTCCATTTCTATTTTTTGGAACAGCTTCAAGAGAATAGGTGTTAACTCTTCCTTAAATGTTTGGTAGAATTCCCCTGGAAAGCCATCTGGCCCTGGACTCTTGTTTTTTCGCAGATTTTTGATTAATAATTTGATTTCCTTACTGGTTATGGGTCTGTTCAAATTTTCTATTTCTTTCTTTTTCAATTTTGATAGTTTATATGTTTCTAGAAGTGTTGTCCATTTCTTCCAGATTGCCAATTTTATTGGTATATAATTGCTCATAATATTGTCTTATTATTGTTTTTATTTCTGCTGTGTTGGTTGTGATCTCTCCTCTTTCATGCTTCATTTTACTTACTTGGGTCCTTTCCTTTTTCTTCTTGATCAAACTGGCTAGTGGTTTATCAATTTTGTTAATTCTTTCAAAGAACCAGCTTCTGGTTTCATTGATCTCTTCTACTGTTTTTTTTTTTTTGTTTGTTTGTTTTTTTGTTTTGGTTTTGATAGCATTTATTTCTGCTCTAATCTTTATTATTTCCTGTCTTCTGCTGTTTTTGGGTTTTATTTGCTGTTCTTGTTCAAACTCTTTAAGGCGTAAGGTTAGGTTGTGTATCTGAGATCTTTCTTCCTTCTTTAGGAAGGCCTGGACTGTTATATACATTCCTCTTATGACCACCTTTGCTGCGTCCCAGAGGTTTTGGTTGTGGTGTTATCATTTTCATTGGCTTCCATATACTTTTTAATTTACTCTTTAACTTCTTGGTTAGCCCATTCATTCTTTAGTAGGATGTTCTTCAGTCTCCAAGTATTTGTTACCTTTCCAAATTTTTTCTTGTGGTTGATTTTGATTTTCACAGGGTTTTGGTCTGAATATATGCACAGTATGATCTCGATCTTTTTGTACTTGCTGAGGGCTGATTTGTGTCCCAGTATGTGGTCTATTCTGGAAAAACGTTCCATGTGCACTGGAGAAGAATGTATCTTCTTCTGCTTTAGGATGAAAAGTTCTGAATATATTGGTTAAGTCCATCTGGTCCAGTGTGTCACTCAAAGTCATTGTTTCCTTCTTGAGTTTTTGATTAGATGATCTTTTCTTGCTGTGAGTGGGATATGGAAGTCTCCTACTATTATGGTATTACTATCAATGAGTTTCTTTATGTTTGTGATTAATTGATTTATATATTTGGGTGCCTAAATGTTTACATTTATTAGGTCTTCTTGGTGAATAGACCCCTTGATTATGATATAATGCCCTTCTTAATCTCTTGATACAGTCTTTTTTTTTTTAAAGTCTAGTTTGTCTGATATAAGCATGGCTACTCTGGCTTTCTTTTGTTGATCATTAGCATTATAGATGGTTCTCCATCCCCTTACTTTCAATCTGAAGGTGTCTTTAGGTCTAAAGTGTGTCTCTTGTAAACAGCATATAGATGGATCTTGTTTTCTTATCAATTCTGTTACCCTATGTCTTTTGATTGGAGCATTTAGTCCATTGATGTTTAGAGTGAGTACTGAAAGATATGAATTTATTGCCATTATGTTGCTTGTAGAGTTGGAGTTTCTGGTGGTGTTCTCTCGTCCTTTCTAATCTTTGTTGCTTTTGGTATGTATGTATGCATGTATGTATGTATTTACTTATGTTTTCATGTTTTCTCCCCTCAGAGAGTCTCCCTCAAAATTTCTTTCAAGGCTGGTTGAGTGGTCACAAACTACTTTAATTTTTGTTTGTCTGGGAAACTTTTTATCTCTCCTTCTATTTTGAATGACAGCCTTGCTGGATAAAGAATTCTTGGCTGCATATTTTTCTGATTCAGCACATTGAATATATCCTGCCACTCCTTACTGGCCTACCAAGTTTGTGTGGATAGATCTGCTGCAAACCTGATCTGTCTTCCCTTGTAGGTTAAGGACATTTTTTTCCTTGCTGCTTTCATGATTCTCTTCTTGCCTGAGTATTTTGTGAACTTGACTATGATATGCCTTGTTGATGGTCAGTTTTGTTGAATCTAATGAGGGACCTCTGTGCTTCCTGGATTTTGATGTCTGTGTCTTTCCCCAGGTTAGGAAAGTTTTCTGCTATGATTTGTTCACATAACCCTTCTACCCCTATTTCTCTCTCTTCCTCTTCTGGGACCCCTATGATTCTGATGTTGTTCCTTTTTAATGAGTCACTGATTTCTCTAATTCTTAAATTGTGCTCTTTTACCTTAATCTCCTTTTTTTTCCTGCTTCATTATTCCCCATAAGTTTGTCCTCTCTATTGCTGACTCTCTGTTCTGCCTCATCCATCCTTGCCACCATGGATCCATTCATGATTACAGCTCAGTTATAGCATTTTTTATTTCATCCTGACTAGTTTTTACTTCTTTTATCTCCAAAGAAAGGGTTCTAATCTATTTTCTACTCCAGCTAGTATTCTTATTATCATGATTCTAAATTCTGGTTCAGACATCTTGCTTGTATCTGTGTTGGTTAAGTCCCTGGCTGTTGTTTCTTTCTGCTCTTTCTTTTGGGGTGAATTCCTTTGTTTTGTCATTTTGAAGGGAGAAAAGGAATTAATGAGGTAGAAAAAACTAAAATTAAAGAAAGTTAAAATTTAAAAAATATTAAAATTAAAAAATTAAAAACACACACAAAAATCGAATAAATGGTGCTAGACCCTAGGTGTGTTTTGGTCTGGATGTTGAAAGTGGCTTGATAGATTAGAGAGAAAAGGGGAAAGAAGGGAAAAAAAAGAAAATCATTTGAAAATTTGGAAAAATGAAAACACTGACCTACACTAAAATGAAATAATGGAAGTAAACTAGAATTTGAAAAAATTGACACAAAAGTAAAAAATATAGTAGAAAAAAAAGTAAAGAAAAATATTAAAAAAAATTTTTTTAACGTTTATTTATTTTTGAGACAGGAAGAGACACAGCAAGAACAGGGGAGGGTCAGAGAGAGGGAGACACAGAATCTGAAACAGGCTCCAGGCTCTGAGCTGTCAGCACAGAGCCCAACGCAGGGCTAGAACTCATGGACCGCGAGATCATGACCTGCGCCGAAGTCGGCCGCTTAACTGACTGAGCCACCCAGGCGCCCCCTTTTTTTTTTTAATTTTTTAACGTTTATTTATTTTTGAGACAAGGAAAAATATTTTTAAAAAATTGAAAATAAAAATGAATTTTTTCTCTTTCTGTATTCAAAAAAAAGGAAAGAAATGAAAAATAGAATAAAAGAAAAAAGAGAAAAGAGAAAGGAAAAAAAAGAAAGAAAGGAAATTGAATAGATGGATCTGCTAACAGACAAATACGACTGAAATTACTTCATTTTCCCCTAGAAGTCCGACCATGAAGCGTTTTATAGTCCACAAACTAAGCAGGCGGTGAGATTTCTTGAAGAGTGAGATGGCCCAGTTGGGCAAGGCTTAGTGTAACAGCTCCATTTTCCACCAGATGGCGCTGCTAGCCTACTGGAGTGGATCGTTGTGGCGCTTGTAGGTGTGTTTGCACATGCGCAGGAGCAGTGAAAATGGCGTCACCCAGCTACCCAGTCTCTAGTATGGGAACTCTGTTCTCCCAGTTCAGCAATCGTGCACCCGTCCTTTGTCTTCGGCTTCCATAAGCTTCCTGCTTTTACGCTGTCTGTACCAAGCCCCAGGCAACACCTCCCTCCTGAGTTTTATCTCAGAAACGGCTGTTTTTCTTGACCCCTTATTTCGGAGGGACTGTGTTTTTGACCTGCTCAGACCTTCTGGGGGAGGGTCTCACCGAGCAATGACCAGGTGCCAACCACACCCAGGAACGCTTGCAGGACCTTGCTGCTGCTGATGCCCAGAGACTGCGGCAAAGTGCCAGCCTGCTCCAGAAAAAGTTCAGGAGACATGTAGCAGCAGCATTTCAGGGACTATGGAAAATCACAACACACATCTGGCACCAGGCTACACCCTTAAAGATCTTGTTCCAGCACCAGCAAATGTGTCTGTTCTCTGGGGTCTACTGGGCCCAGGTTGCCTCACAGCCTCTACCAAATGTCCTTCAAGCAGTGGAAACACTTCTTCTGTGTGGCCCGAGAACCTCCCAGACCCCTCTCTGCTCGTGGGTATTCGCTCTTCCAGATCACTGCCAGGTATGGAGCTGCGGAGTTGCAGACTACGCTCCCCTGTTTACAGTCTTAATGGAATTTAAACCCTCTCCTTTCTCCTTTCTCCCTTTTTAGTTCAGTCCCTGTGGTTGTTTCCAATTTTCCACTTTCTCTCCAGCTGCTTTTGCAGAAGGGTGCTTTTCCCGTATTCTCTCCACTATCTCTGTCCTCTCTCCACACACAAAAGTGGCCCCCTGCCCTCGGTGGCTTCTCTCTCCCCAAGTTTACCTCTCTGCACTGCATACCTGCTGAATCCTGTGGTTCAGGTTGTGCAGATTGTTGTGTTAATCCTCAGATCACTTTTCTAGGTGTGCAGGATAGTTTAGTGTTGGTCTGGCTGTAGTTCATGGATAGGAGACACACAAAAAACTTCCATGCTGTTCCATCATCTTGGCTCCTCTTCCAAATCATAGATTTCTAAGTCACCTCAACATGCTTGATATTATGTTATATTTTTATTTTAAATTTAGGGGTTGCATCACTTTAGTGAGTAATATTATGGTTGTAAAGATATATTTTAATTGCTAAAGAATAAACAACACTCAAGAATATATGCTTGGAAAGTTTGTAATCATTTATCAGTAAATGTCATCATTTGCAAAAACCAGACTTTTAAATTATTAGTGTTAAAGAAAGCAGTTCATATTTATTTTTTAAAATTTTTTATTTATTTGAGAGAGAGACAGAATGAGAGTGGGGAGGGGCAGAGGGAAACATATACACAAAATCTGAAGCAGGCTCCAGGCTCTAAGCTGTCAGCACAGAGCCCGATGTGGGGCTCAAACTCACAAACCATGAGGTCATGACCCAAGCCAAAGTTGGAACACTTAACTGACTGAACCACCCAGCCTCCCCAGCAGTTAATATTTAAAATCACATATTTACAAAATTCAATCTTTTGTGACCAATCATTATGTCTTATAGATATCAAATAAAAGAAATAAATTTACATATTTTCCAACCTCTAATCTTTTCAAGTAAACTTTAAACAAAAAGAATGACATGAATAGAATTTAAATAGTCCAAATTTATTCAACAAATACTCACAGAATACCTAATTGACACTGAAAACAGTTAAATATTTTATTTTTTTGTTTAAAACATGCAATACCTGAGGGATAATTTAAGTAATCTCTTCAAACAGAAGAGTAATGCTTAATTTGGAAATTTCTATCACTAAATTTTTTAGAAAGATTGTTACTAAATTATTACTTTTTGAAAAATAATATGTTTATGTCTTTGGTGAGATGGTATGCCCTTGATAATTTGCTACAGTACATAATGAAATACATTTTTTCTACTAAAGAAAAAGATCATTTCAATCTTTTTGGTTCACATTGTTTTCTAAAGCATCCCTCAAATATAATAATTAGGTTAGACTATGAGGCAATTGAGTTAAAATAAGTTTTATTAAAATGTATAATTAAATTAAATAATACAGCAATGAAGCTTATTCCACCTTCAGCCCTGAAGCAGCATCTCCTAATTTATGGTTTTCTCTCTCAAATCTATTATGTAAAATTAAATTACAGACAAGTTTAACACACACACACAAGCTTTCAGGGCACAAGGAACTTATGTTTTTCCAGTAACTTTACAATTTGTGTTGACCAAAGCGAAGCATCTATTACCTTGAATTGATCTCATGCACATGAACTGCCATTAGAAAGAGCTTTTTTACCTTCACTACATGAAGAATTTTAAAACTAGCTTGATTAAATGCACTGAACAACAAAGTCCAAACGGACAAATACCTTATGTATACCCAGCAGAAGAAGTAAACAGAGATTTCATTCTGAACCAGTGTATTGATTTCTGGGAATTAACTGTGCCAAGAGTTAAAAATACTTCTGTCCTGAAGATAGATAGTTCTTCTTGGTGTAATCTTATGTGTTTCTCAAAGATATTATTACAGGAAGGCATTAGAGCTTAACTGTTTAGGGTAGTTAAATATATTTTTATATAATTAATACATTGTTGCAAACACCATCTTCTTATAACGATATATTCAAATAGTATATTCTAATGAGCATCAGTCTCTAGTGTTCTAATATTTTCATCTGAAACACAAGCCAAAATGTCTCTCTGAGGCCTCAATTAAAATAATTCCCACTCTTCTGGCACAGTAAATACATTCAAGCCTTTTTACTAACTCCCTCATGTCAGCCACATTGATTTTCTAAGTTTATTTTGACTTAAAGTAATTTTTTTCCTTGTCTTTTATGTTTTAGCCCTTTCTCCTGCTAAAATCTTTATTTTTTTCACCTGGTCTTTGTGCACAGAGCAGCTGAGAAGTGTTGGTGTGAAACAAAAATAAATACTTGAAATGGACTTTTTATTCAGATGAGTTTACTATCCATGTAATTCATAGCCCTTGCCAATTTGTGTAAGGGGACTTTTTTCCCATCCACTTGAGGGCATGTTGGCCTTGCGGTGGTATTATTAAGGGTAGACATAGCATATGCCATATTGCAGCTATCTCAGTCTGATGAAGAATAAAATCTCTGCAGACTACCTAGAAATGGATAACAGTGATGTTATAAATGCATTAGAGATGAGCCAGTGGGTCAGTATCAAAATGAGAAGCCCGCATTCACAGAAAGATGCCAACAGACACATTTGACGGATATGTATTTGTTAATGACAAAGGACATGGTAACTTCCCTAGACATTCCCAAAGCAGGAGAAACCAGGATTTGTGACTCAGCTGAGATGCCAGATACTGAGAACTCTCCCAGTTGTCACTGGGATGCACATGAGCTGATGAAGCAGTGTGTGTGGAATACGATTGTACCACATACACATGCAAAATAGTCTCGTTCTCTCAATTCTTTCATTAATGTCCTCCAGACCCTTCTTGCCTTCTTTAATCTGGCATGCTTTCCGTATGTAATTCTGTATCAACTCTGAGTGTTTAATGACAGGCAGAGAGAATTTTTGAACAATTTCCATGGTGTTAATACATTCTTTAGCAGATCCTAGCTTCAGTCTTGCTGGAAGCTATATAAAATTTTTAAAAACACTGACATATTTTCATGTGTTGAATAGCATTCTTTTATGTAGACCATAAAAATGTTGTTTGGATGAAATAATATTTTTAAACCAAATTTGGTAAAATCAAGAATGGCATGGGTATAGTTTTAACTGAAATATAACTCATACGAAATCTCTTCTATAAAAGGTGTTAATGTGGCATTCTCTCTATACTACCAAGCATAATTTGTGCATAAACACTCTTTATTTAAAAAAAAAGTTTATTTATTTATTTTGAGAGACAGTGAGGGAAGGACAGAGAGAGACAGAGGGAGAGAGAGAATCTCAAGCAGGCTCCACACTGTCAGTGCAGAGCCCAACACCAGGCTTGATCTCAGGAACTGTGAGATCACGACCTGAGCCAAAATCAAGAGTTGGTTGCTTAACTGACTGAGCCACTCAGATGTCCCTGTGCGTAAACACTCTCAATCCTGAGGAGAAAATGAAAGAAAGGGGTATTATTGCCAGTCTGTCATTATGTGTTTTGTATCAAACTTTTCCAATATTTTACTCTTTCTATCTTCACCTAATCGAGATAATAAATACACCAAGTATGCAGGCATGACTGTGGGTTTTGAGGTGAGAGGAGGGATTTTGTGCCCTTGTTCAAACTTGCTTGAACAAGTGACTTAAGGAGCAATGTTATGAAATTATGAATATTGCCTTTTCAAACTCTGATCCATACTCCTAGAAGTTTGAGCTTTGTTTCATTGCCTAGTATAACATAAATTACAGCTTTTTTTTTCTTCAAACAAGCAGGCATGAAAAACATGAAACATAGTGAGGAAGAATAAACTCAGATGGCATTTGAAAGGGAGAAGCCAGGACCACCTGGGTGGCTCAGTCAGTTAAGTGTCTAACTTTGGCTCAGGTCATGATCTCGTGGTTGGTGTGTTCAAACTCCGCGTCAGGCTCTGTGCTGACAGCTTGGAGCTTGGAGCTGGGAACCCAGAACCTGCTTCGAATCTGTGTCTCCCTTTTTCTCTGCCCTTCCCCTGCTCACGTGTGCTCTCTCTCTCAAAAATAAGCATTAAAAATAAAAAAATAAAGAAAATCCAGATGACACAGAATGTCAGAGTATCTTAGGGCACGAGCTTTGGGATGAAGCTATATTAGACAGATATAAGCCCATAAAACTAGGGTCATGGGGAGGCATCAACCAAAGCTTTAATCTGTTTCAAATTTGTGTTTGTTTGTTTAGTTTCACACCGTCATGCTACATGGCATTGACGGGGACTTTGCAAATTAGGAAGACAAGATGTGTGAGTCAAAACTTTAACTCCTAATATTAATCTTATTTGAAGGGAACACTAGGTACACACACAAAAATCAGTTCTTACAGCAAAACAAAACTCATCATCATATAGCTTACAAAAATGTGATGGAAGCAGATGCTGATAATTTTCTGTAGATTAAGAAAGGTCACATGGAAATTATCTGTAGAGGTAATATTAGTGTATTTTGTCAAGAGTATATTTTCATTAATTTTGGTGTGGCATTTGTGTTATTTTATGGACCACCAGAAACCTTCTAAGATCTGCCATAGTTTCACTTCCACCTTGGCTTTGCACACTGTGTGTCGCAGGTAAGATCTCTAATGTATCCACTGTGATTTGTCCTAGCGCATTAGGTGATGTGAACCTAAGCAACCCTACTGAGAACACATCTCCCATGATGACAGGACTGGAGCTTGGATCACTCCTGATTCAAAGAGGGAGGGTGTCAGGATGTATTAGTGGGTTTTCTCTTTGTAGAAAAGAATTGGACAGCTAGGTTCAAAAGGAAATACAAGGAGAGAAATAAAATCAAACTGGGAAAGTTAGTCCAGGTAGAATGGGGTGGGGTGGGGGGGCGGGGGGAAGGAATTAAGGCTGAGAGGATACAAAAGAAATATATGATCTTTTTGTTTTGTTTTGTTTTTCTTTTTTTTAAAACAGTAATATACTTTTATTTATTTTTGAGAGATAGAGTGAGACAGAGCACGAGTGGAGGAGGGGCAGAGAAAGAAGGAGACACAGAATCCGAAGCAGCCTCCAGGCTCTGAATAAGAGTTCAGCGCAGAGCCCGATGTGGGGCTCGAACACATGAACTGTGAGATCATGACCTGAGCTGAAGTCGGACCCCAACCGACTGAGCCACCCAGGTGCCCCTGTTTTTGTTTTTCTAATTTTGCTAAGGCCAACTCTGATCTTAGGGAGTGTTCACAACCTAAAAAGAAGAAAATCTGGTCATTATTTTATCATAACACAACTTTCACCTTTTAGGCTTTCTTTTGGAATTGTCTTTATGAAAAAGCCTGTAGGAAATGCTATTAGTGCATAGGCAAGCAGATTTCCTTTTAGTTTAGCTCTGCTTCTGCGGCAGTGCCATTATGTGTCAGCAGAAATCCACAGCCTGAGCAAGGTTAATTTTGAGAAACCTGCTAATGCAGAAATATGAGTAAAAGCACATGGAATGCAATGTAGCTTTACTCTCCAATGTAGAAAGAGCTCTGGAACTGAGCAGCATAAGCCTCATACCATGAAAACGCAGCGTGGGAAACATAAAACAGATTAATAGAGAAAGGAAATAAAAACAAAAAATATGCAAAATATCTTTAGAACAGTTTTGCTATGGAATATGAGAGGCAAAAGTACATAAAAGTTAAATTCAACAGAGCATAATTTGGCAATACTATTAGTTTTTACATATATTCCTAAAAAATATTACATTATCAAAACAATTGTTACAATAGGCAAAATAGTTTGGTGGCTAGAAATACTTATTTGATAGTAATAAAATTATTTTCCTAAGGGCATATTAAAATGATATTTTTTTGCTAGAAACTTTTAACTGCAATATCTAAACTCTAATATAAAAATTCAGGTGATGTTTACTTGCAATTTTGGATGAGATAAAGATAATTTCTTATTTTTATTCTTACAATTAGCCGACCATTTCTTGAAGAATCTTATCTTCCATAAAATTGTGATTTACAGAGTTCAAGACTATTCAAAGTAACACACTGAATTGTTAGTACACTTTTTATGTTTTTAACTGTTTTGCTATTTCCAAACTGCTATCAGAATGTATAACAATCCATACTTCTCTATCAAATATAAATTGTGTTCTCTAATTAATATATTGTCCCCATTATATTTATTTCTGAAAACATGGACTTTTCACATGTAGCAATTACGGTACAAAAACCACTCTCTTGCTCTCTTCCACGAGCACAACAGTAGCCCAATTACTGATTTCCTTGTCTCTCTCTGACCACTCTGTGACCAGAAAAGATGATTGCAGGAGCCATACTGAAAGAAAATGAGGAGAGGGGATTTTGTGATGGACTAGGCATAATAATTACAAATAGAATAGAGACACAAAGACAGAAAAAGAGACAGACAGACAAACAGAACTAACAAAGGAACAAAGTAAAGAAGAAAGGCAAGGAGGGGAGTGAGAAAGAAAGAAAGAAGAAAGAAAGAAAGAGAGAGGAAAGGAGGGAGGGAGGAAGAAAGAGAGGAAGGAAGGAAAGAAGGAAAGAAGGGAGGAGTTAAGAGCATGAAATAAAGTCAAGGTAGGGAAGTTGTAAAAGCTAGAGTGCCCCCCCCCTCCAAAGCTCAGTATATAATTATACAATGCAAAAATGTATTGGGTAGCCTGGGTGGGTCAGTTGGTTGTGTCTGACTGTTCATCTCAGCTCAGGTCTTGATCATGGGGTCATGAGTTCAAGCCCCACGTTGGTCTACTTTTTGAACATGGAAACTACTTTAAAAAAAAAAAGGAAAGAAATAAGATGTATTTGGTCCAATTTTAGGAAGTAGTCTAATCCACAATATAAATAAGAAAAAGTGACCACTGAATTATTATTTAAAATTAAAATACAAATAATGTATAAAGTAATAACATAATTCCATTGATCTCAGAAGAAACAGAAAGCAGATGATATACTCTCCAAATACTAATTTTTTATGAAGATGAATATAATAAAACAAAATATTATATTATTTAAATCTACATTATGTGTTATAATTAAAGTTATACTTTGTTTTGAATTTTTTAGTTATTTTAGCTAAAATATTTTAAATATGATTGAAATTGGGAAACTCCACTGAGCATGAAAATCAAATGAAAAAAATCAAAATGGAAATTTACATATGATCAACATTCTGAGAATTTACTGATATTAATGAACAAAATCCAGGACTGAGGTTTACTTAGGACATCTTTATTCTTAGAAATTTTTTCAAATTTAGAAAATACAATTCTGGCAAGCAATGTTAATGTTCTTTAAGATAATGTAATATCCAAGAATATGAAGTGTTTATATATCCTTTACCTTTGTGTTTCTCCAAAACACCTCAGATCAGTGCAAAGGAACTATAGTTATTGTATTACACAGTGTTAGATCCTTTTTATATATTGATAGAATGGATGGAAACTATAAAGAGAATGTGAAAGAAAAGAGTTGGGAAATTGGATTTACTTTGCATGACACTTAATTTGAAGTAGGTTCCTGGAGCCCTCTGTCATGTAGCATTTAATGGCTGCATTTGAATTTCATCTGATGAAAGGCACCATGGCAAATTAGCAATATATGGGTAAGGAAGGGAAAATGAACATTCTGTGTGGGTAGACACTACATCACAATACAAGTAGGAGGTAGGTATACTAGAGAGTCACAAAATTGACTTCCAAGTTACTAGTAATTTTTAAAACACTGCTATCCTTACCGCACATCTAAACACATGGCCTCTTTAGTAGGAATTTTCTGTTGCTGTTTTTATACAGCATGGCTATTCTTACCTGATCATATATAATTGATCTAGACATATCCATATTGTCCCAAATATAAAAAGGAAGAGGGAGAGAATCATGTTTCAAGTTTCAAGTCTTCATATAAAGCAAAAATAAAGCAAAGAAATAGAGGTCAGAGGGAGGGGAAAAAAAAACCTTGGTAAATGCCACTATTTGTTTTTGTTTTGTTGGTTTGTTTTTTAATTTTTTTTAGTGTTTATTTTTGAGAGAGAGAGACAGAGTAAGAGCAGGGGAGGGACAGGGGAGGGTCAGGGGAGGGGCAGAGAGAGAAGGAGACATAATCTGAAGCAGCTCCAGGCTCCAAGCTGTCAGCACAGAGCCCAAGGCGGGGCTCGAACCCACAAACCATGAGATCATGATCTGAGCTGAAGTCGGAAACTTAACTGACTGAGCCACCCACGCCCCATGTTTTTGTATTGTTTTTGATGCAACTTGTAATTTTCTTAGAATTAACACCTTTTTCTTAAGCTGGCTTCAACAGATATTCATTTTCTTTCAATGAAAATTACTATACAATAAAATAAGAATATGAAAATGTATGTAGAAAAGTTTCCCCTCCAATCTTAAAAGAAAGAAAAAGGTGTGTTAGAGAATTTGTAAATAGAAATGCAAAATACTTAGAAAAATCAATCTTTGGTTATTGAGAATCAGAAATGTTGGAATTGATGCAAAATTTTATGTCTTAAAAGCATGTTTTTAAGGTCATACACAAAACTCAGAAATTCCCATTGTTTCTCCTTTGTTTCTATTTATTTTCTTGCCGTTGCAGATTTGTGCATTTTGTTTCTCCTATTCACATTTTGGAAAATATGATGTTTAGCAGCTCTCAAGTCTGCATGTAATATGTTCATTTATGTAGAGAAAGAATGTTCTTTCTTCAGTTCATACGTATTCCAGTTTGCCAGGGAAAGAAGTCATAGTGGCCCTGCCTCAACCAACCAACTTCCTTGGACCATAGCCAGGTCTTTGTTCTCCTTTGGAGATCTCCATGTAGCCAGTGAAAGTCCCACCAGGCCTGTGGGAGAGGGTGAGAACTACAGAATTGTTCGTGGCAGTCTGGTGGAACCCTCACATTCCCAGTAGATTTAATTTAACATCTTGGGAAGTCAGTTTCTTCACTTACAAAATTTCAGTGTCAAGACTCTCCCTGAGCTCAACATACTGTGAGTGAAAAAGTGTGTATTTTTTTCCTGGAGGAAAAATATTGGAATTTTTAACACTTTAAATACATATGCTAAAGTGCATGCTAAAAAAGCAACCATAAACAATTCATTTAACGCTGGGTAGTCCTTGGGTAGTTCTGTGCTCTCTAACCTAAATCAAGCATTTATTTCTCTTTTTTTCCCTGCAAGCCTTGGATTATTATGTTTTAGCATAAATAAAAATAGAAGTTTTGTAGAATCCTGGAAATGGAAGTACTAATATTTATGGAACATGCTAACCATTTCTTTAATTTTCTATCTCTGAATGTTTTTACAGCACATTTGAAAATTATTGAATAAAATAAGTGCTTTTACCAGTAAATATAAATGAGTCAGTATTATTGGAGTCTATTTGTGAAAACAAATTATTTCCATATGAAACTCCCTCCAAAATAACCACTAATTTATCCTTAAGAAACAATAAATAATGTCTAATGAATCATTATTTATCTAGAAATCTATTCAAAATGACGTTGTTACTCTTCTGTTTTAATCATCACAAACTAAAATTTACCCACTTTTTCTAATGTGCTTTTTTTTGAAGCTTGGTAAAGTCTTATCATGTTTGCTAAAATCAGAGCATTCAGAGTTAAATAAATGAATAGATCACTAGTAATATTTAAGCTTTCTGCATGTTCTGATAAATACCCAAGCTGTCACAAAGTGTTATATAACATGATGAAGATATAGAAATAGCATGCTTAAACTAATAATTCTAATAATTCACCTAAGAATATTAATAGGAAAAATGTAGGTGTCATTTGAAATAGGAATGGTAATTTGAAAAAGAGGAATGTAATTTTTCAGACAATGTAATAGGAATACAAATATCAATAATGTTTACAAGAAAATATAGGAAGTGCTAAATACCAGGTATTAAAAGTGATTTATACAGTTTCACATAAATATAGTCAACTTATCTTAGACAAAGGAGCAAGTGGCAGTTGCAACTGGAAAAAGAAGTCTTTTCAACAAATGATGCTGAAGCAACTAGATATTCACATGCAAAATAATGAATCTAGATACAGTCCTTACATCCTTTA
The DNA here is from genome assembly GCF_027475565.1 of Acinonyx jubatus. NCBI lineage: Eukaryota > Metazoa > Chordata > Mammalia > Carnivora > Felidae > Acinonyx > Acinonyx jubatus. The sequence goes on from NC_069386.1 coordinate 90,327,963, forward strand.
CAAATATTAACTCGAAATGAGTCAGATGTAAACATGAAACACAACACGGCAAAACTCCTAGAAGATAACATAGAAAAAAATCTAGATGACTTTGGGCACAGCAGTGATATTTTAGATAAAATAGCAAAGACACAATCCATGACAGAAATAATTGATAAGCTGGACTTCATTAAAATTAAAACCTTCGGTCTGTGAAAGATACTGTCAAGGGAATAAGGCAAGCCACAGACCAGGATAAATATTTGCAGAGGACACATCCAGTAAAGAACTCTTATCCAAAATATACAAAAAATAATTCTTAAAATTCAAAAAATAAGAAAATGGACAACTTAATTAAACCCAATTAAAAATGGGCAAAGGATGTGAATAAACACCTCATTAAAGAAGATAAATAGATGATAAATAATCACATGAAAAGATGCTTATTAGGAAAATGCAAATTAAGACAAAAATGAGCGACCACTACACCAGGGTGCCTAACTGGCTCAATCGGTTAAGCGTCTAACTCTTGATTTTGGTTTAAGTCATGATCTCATGGTTTGTGGGATTGGGCCCTGTGTCAGGTTCTCTGCGAACAGGGTGGAGCTTGCTTGGGGTTCTCTCTCTCCCTCTCTCTGTGCCAGTGTCTCGCTAATGCGTGTGTATGCACATGCTTTCTCTCTCTCAAAATAAATAAATTAATATATTTTTTTAAAAAATTGAAAACACTTGACAACACTAAATATTGATGAGGACATGAAGCAACGAACTCTCATTCAATGCTGGAGGGAATGCAAAGCCGTATAAGCACTTTAGAAGACAGTTTGTCAGTTTCAAAATTAAAATTCTCTTTTCATATATCCAGCAGCAATCACACTTGATATTTACTTACTTAAATGACTTGAAAACTTACATCCATACAAAAATTTGCACATGCATGTTTATAGCAACTTAACCCCAAATTGCCAAAACTTAGAACCAACCAGATGTCCTTCAGTAGGTGAATGGATAAATAAACTCTGGTACGCCCAGACAGTGTAGTATTATTCAACACTAAAAGAAATGAGCTACCAAGCCATGAAAAGACACAAAAAAACTTTAAATGCAAATTGTAATGTGAAGAAGCTAGTATGAAAAGGCTACATACTGTATGATTTCAACTGTATGACATTCTGGAAAAGGAAAAACTATGGACCCAGTAAAAATATCAGTGGTTGCCAAGGGTTAAGGGATAAGGAAGGATGAATAAACAAAGTTCAAAGGATTTATAGGATAATGAAACTATTATATATTATACTGTTGTGGTGGATACGTGTCATATATTTGTCCAAATCATTACAATGAACAATATTGAAGAGTGAATCCTAATATAAAGTATGGACTTTGGATGATAATGATGTGTGGATATATATTCCTCAGTTGTAATGAGGGTACCAGTCTGGAGCAGATGTTGATAACAGAGAGGCTGTGCATGTGCAGGACAAGGGGAATATGGCACTTGCTGTTCAATTTTGCTGTAAATCTAAAGCTGCCTACAAAAACAAAGTTTTAAAGAGACTTAAAAAAAGGGAAAAATACTGACAAATTTATTTAGGTCAAATATTAAATATTGTTTATTAATTTTTCAAACAAGGTACTTTAGAGGATCAGCACATAAGTACCAATATAAATTTTTTCAATTAACATTTTTCTGTGTTAATAAAATATCCAGGTATAACAAAGACATTGGATTAACTAACATGTATTCTCTTATGATTGCCTTCATTCTGAAATTTCTCAACATATTTGTTGTGAACCACAGAAACAAAATTTATATTCTGCATTTGTTCTTCCTTGAATATGAAGTTATATGTCAATATTAGATACAGCTAGTAAAATCATATTTGAAAAAGTATTTAATTTTTTACACATCATCAGGTAAATTGTTTTTAAAAAACGGTCTTTCTTTTTTAAGGCTTAGGTAGTTCTATTCCAAAATTCAAAGAAGTAAATATCCCAGGTGAAAACAATATTTAGAAAATGTGAAGATAAAACCAAATAATTGTCAATATTGTCAATTAAAAATTTTTATTGTTAAAAATGGATATCTACATTCACTATTTCTGTGTTTTATTATGTAAATTTATTTTTAGAGGAGTCTATTCAGTATTCATTTTCATACCCTAATAATAATATAATATACATATATTTTTTAAATAGATTAGATTAAAATATATTTTAAAATAGAAATATTTAAAATAGATTACATAACAATAAACTATCACCAATTGAAAGTAAAATCACAAATACAAGTGAACAATTTTAGTGTTTTTACTTGGAATAATCATAACTATTTTTTCTGCATGTTTCTAAATTAAATCTCAAAATATTCTACTTTGAATTAAAAATATGAGATTCCAAATATGAGGTAGTCAGATACGCACATAGTATCACTAGCATATCAGCTAAATGAAATAGCTTTGTCTTTGTTGTTCACCTATTTCATACATTATTGCACATCCCACAATTGCAATCAGGCCTGATACAGGGTAGATACCAGATTAATGTATAAGTGGGTATTTGGATAAATGAATGAATGTTTATATTTGCAGTCAAAATAATTGACTTTAGTATCTGCCCAACTGTTAGAATACAAACTTCAAATAAATTAGAGTCCCATTTAAATCTGGAATTTAAAATGACAATTTAATTCAAATGTTAGCCATATGACACAGCATAAAACAAAGGAAAACACTTTGTTACCAAATACCTAGAATAAAATGGTGATTATAAAATGTCCTTTTAATTGCATAGGTAAGTACATAATAAAATAAAGATTATCTCTGGGGCCAAGATGTAGAGTAGCAGAGGGTATAGATGAAGAATTTAAAGCTGTTCCCAGAACATACTATGTAAAGCTCAAAATTATGCACATATGTAACTCTGATAAAACAAATAAAACTCAATGTATTTAGAGTCAATAATTATCGTAAAGGAAATAAAAAGAACAGAAAAAGAAAGCAGGAAGGAGGGAAAAAGAGAGGGAAGAAGCAATGCACATGACACACATTGTCCCTGCCTCAGATGTAGAGCGAGATAACAAAATTGAACTTTTATAAAATATTTCACAAATAAACATTTCATAAAATAGGCCCCACTGGCAAAGCTGTCTCTGGAGATGGTACACTGTGTCATTTCTGATTTGTCAGTATCCATTCATACCAATGATTAAAAAAATCATGTAAGTTTGTGTTACAGAATATAAGGCTTCTCCTTTAGGAGAGAGTGCTATCCTGGTTACCTTCATCCTATATTAAATGTGTTGGAAATAACTGCATCCATATTTAGACTCTGCTTTATGAGTTTGGGACCATCTCACAATACCTCACACTTGTGAGTTTGATGCATTCTCAGAGTTTGGAGAAAAACAAGAGTAAGGGTAAGAGTAAAAGGTGAAAAAAAAATTAAAAAAAAGAATGAAAGGTGAGATTCACACAGGTCTGATATTCTATTGGGGTTCTTCATCAGATAGGTAAGATTCTGCTTGGCTGATCTGGGAAAAATGCATGCACATTCAATAAAGTAACAAAAATGGAGTGAGAAAACTACTCATACTTTACTGAGGGGGACTAGATAGGATATAGGTACTTAACATTAAATGATAATTACAATCTGCTAAATCATGGTGAGAGATTAGATCACATTGTATCACATATCTCTAATTTCAGAAAAAAATATTGCAATTTCATAGGATGAAACAGATAGTGGAGGTAACAGATAATGGACTTACCAACGTCCAGTAATGGAAAGATATGAAATGCAAGACAAAGAAACAAAAATATCTACGGTTATGCCTACCTTGCTGTGAAAGACTATGATTAGGTTGAGTAAAGTATGAGTGAAGCCACAATGAGGCTGAGGACTACTAACACATCTTGTGGCAGGCAAGTTAAGCAGAAGTCACCATGAGTAAAATTAATGGGAATGAGAGTGATAGAAAGACATGAGTATGTAGTGAAAAAAATATTTCAGAATTGAAAATATAAGAAATAGGGAATTTTTGACAAATACTCATTTTAGTGTTCGTTATTTGTTGGTTGTCTAAAGTATAGTGAAGATGATTATAACAAAAAATATTAAAACAGTGAGACCAGAATTTTAGAAGAGTCTTCACTGCATTTTAAGATTTCCAAAAAGGATGATAGAGGATGATTTCAAATAAGAAGATTGTGATCCATGAGCAGAAATCATTGAAGGAAGAAGAGAATGAGTGTCTTGGAGTTTAGGAGACAGCCCCAGTAAGGAAGATGGTAAAATGTTTTCAGGACATAAAAAACATGAAAAGGAACTATTGGGAAATGGAGGTTTTAGCGGAAGAGAGAACCAAAGCATATTCGGCTCCTTTGCCAAAGTCATCAAGTCTTAAAAGACATTAGAAGAAAATGCAGCTTACTTTGGAGAGCATCTCATAAGGTATAATAAAACTAGAAAAAAATGTCATTAATGAGCGACTGCAAATGAAAAGTCAAAATGATAAGGGAGTTTGTTCATGATAAAGATGTTGTCAGAAAGTGATTACAAAACTTAAGTATAAGAGGATCACATTCTAACACACTTTATATTTAGATTTTGATTTAGTACCGCAAAACAAAGAGAGAGAGCTGTTAAAATTTAGCAATTTGCTATGCATCACACATGTATTTATCTTTTCATTCAAATATAATAGCACAGTATTCTACTGTGCTTTTATAATGTCTAGCAATTATTTGAACTTTGCCACTGGCATAGTAAAAATTCAAACACACTCAAATAAATTCAAGGGTCCACAAAAAGTAATACACGATTGTTATTGAAGTTTGTGGATTAAACCTGCTTAGAATCACAAAGATCGAAATCTTGTTGTTATGAGATATTTACATTCAAGTCCATGTGAGTCATTAACAGAAGTAATCACATTCAGTATATTGTTACATAAACTTCAAATGTCATTCAACTGGAACTTCTGGTTCACTGTCAAAATAACAAAAATAAAATATTACTGTGATTGTTAATTATGAATCCTAATACAACACTTAGTATGCTAGAAAAATAGGTTTAATTACAAATGCCATTTACTTATCTTATTCTGGAAGTAGCAAGTTATAGTAGAATCTTAAGTAGTCATTACATATTTACTTATGAGAACTAAAAAGAACTCTCATAAGTGGTATAAAATATTTTATTAAAAACAGATACATTTAGTATCTTTCAGTAATAAAATATTATGTTTCTATAAATCAAAGGCAAATTCATAAGCTCAAGACAATTACTCTGTATTTCATGTAATAATTATGTACATATGGGGACACCTGGGTGCCTCAATCTCTTAAGCGTCCCACTCTTAAGTTCAGCTCCGGTCATAATCTCACAGTTTGTGAGACTGAGCAATGCATTGGGCTCTGTACTGACAGCATGGAGCCTGCTTGGGTTTTCTCTCTCCCTCTCTCTGACCTTCCCCACTTGTGCTTTTACTCTCAAAATAAATAAACATTAAAAAAAATAATTCAACACATATTTAACTGTTCACCCTATTCCAATCCTATGAGAGTTGCCAGAGATACAGAAATAGTAAAGGTGGCTTATTTTAAACCATAAAAGTCTTTAAAGTTTTTTATATTGAATATATTTGTCAATATTAATTACCTTAGAAAAGTTTAAATACATGTCAATTAAGTTGTCCTGGTGGGAATATTCAGTTCTTTTATAATATTAGAACTGAATAGTAGTGAATATTAGCCCCTGAATTTATGCCCCTGATATAACGTTGGTTACTTCTGGCCATTTTGATGCTATATAATTGAACAATACAAAATCTCAGTGGTGTAAAAAAGTGCTTTTATGCACGTTTATGTCTCTGTGTGTTGATGAGTGTGGCTCTTCTTATATGTCATTCTAGGGCTTGGACTGAAGAGGCAGAATCTACTAGGGTTATATAGTCTTCTCACTGAGGAGACAGAAGTACACATATGACAGATAGAACACACAATGTCTCTAAAAAGACCCAGGTTGGGAATTGGCCTGCCATCACTTCTGACCACATTCTGTTACATGACCAAGCCCAAAATTATCGGCACAGAGACAAATAAACTCCCCCTAGTGAAAGAAACCACAAAGTCACATGGTAAATGCTATAGATTCAGGGGGAGGGAATGAAATGGGAATGGTGATCACACTTCCAATATTATTCCAATATAGGCTAAAGTGGTGTATATTGTTTTGACCTAACTGCATTTTATGAAGAAGCTCATTTTAAAGAGAGAAATAAAAGTACAAAATTGAAGGCTGAGTTATCATGAAGATAACTTACTTACACTTGATTATTTGTAAATACTACTGGAAAGCTTAAGTGTACTTCTGAATGCCATATAGAATAAATACATTTTCTACAGTGGTAATTTCCAAATTATGTTGGGTGTCAGAATCACATGGAAACCATGTTACATAAAATATTGATGTGCAGCCCTTTGATTTGGAGATATTTATTGAATAGGTATTAGAGGACTCAGATATGTGAATTTTTTTTTATTAAATTTTTTTTCAATGTTTATTTATTTTTGGGACAGAGAGAGACAGAGCATGAACGGGGGAGGGGCAGAGAGAGAGGGAGACACAGAATCGGAAACAGGCTCCAGGCTCTGAGCCATCAGCCCAGAGCCCGACGCGGGGCTCAAACTCCAGGACCGCGAGATCGTGACCTGGCTGAAGTTGGACGCTTAACCGACTGCGCCACCCAGGAGCCCCCAGATATGTGAATTTTTAACAGAGTCCTCAAATTATTTTGATGCTTAACAATATTTCAAAACTATTGGTGTAGTGGTATACTTTACTGGTTATGCCATAAAGTTTTGTTAAATTCAACCACTTTTCAATATTTGCAAGGAGAGTTCCTATGAAATCTTCTGTTAAATAAAAATGGGAATTTGGCAATGGCTTTATAGAATCCATTTTAATTTGTTTTTTTTTAATTTAAGTATAGTTGACACACAATGTTACATTAGTTTCAGGTGTACAAATCATAATTCAACTTCTCTATGCATTATGTTATACTTACCACAAGTGTACATACATCTGTCCACCATACCACACTATTATCATATAATTGCCTATATTCCTTATTCTGTGCCTTTTATTCTTGTGATTTATTCACTCCATACTGGAGGTCTGTATCTCCCATTCCCTATCACCCCTTTTGCCCGTTCCTCACTCCCTCTCTTTCTCTGGCAACCACCAGTTTCTTCTCTGTATTTATAGGTCTGATTCTGTTTTTTGTTTATTCATTTTTAAAATTTTTTTAAGATTCTCTATACTTTTTATATTCCCTATATATGACTGAAATCATATGGTATTTGTCTTTCTCAGTGTGATTTATTTTACTTAGCATGATACCCTCTAGGTCCATCCATGGTGTTGCAATGCCAAGATACCATCCTTTTTTTGTGCTTAGTAATATTCTATTATATATGTATACACACACACACACACACACACACACGTATGCACGCCATATCTTCCTTATTCATTCATCTTTGGGTAGACACTTAGGTTGTTTCCATATCTTGGCTATTGCAAATAATGCTGTATTAAACATAGCAGTGCCTGTATCTTTTCAAATTAGTGTTTTTATTTTCTTTGGGCAAATAACAGTAGTGGGATTACTGGATCCTATAGTATTTATATTTTTAATTTTTGAACAACCTCCATAATCTTTTCCACAATGGCTGCACCAACTTACATTTCCAAATACAGTGCACTAGGGTTCCTTTTTCTCTACGTCTTTGCTAATACTTATTCCTTGTTTTTCTTGTTTTTTCTTTTTTTAATCATTCTGACAGGTGGGAGGTGATATCTCATTGTGGTTTTGATTTGCATTTCTTTGATAATTAGTGAAGTTTAACATCTTTTCATGTATCTGTTGGCCATCTGAATGTCTACTTTGGAAAAATGTCTATTCAAGTCCTCTGACCAGTGTTTGAGTGGATTGTTTGTTTTTTGACATTAAGTTGTATAATTCTTTATATAGTTTGGATATTAACCCCTTATTGGATATATCATTTGCAAATATCTTCTCCCATTGAGTAGGTTGCCTTTCCGTTTTGTTGATGGTTTTGTTAATGGTGCAAATATTTTTATTTTGATATAATTTCAATTCTTTATTTACTTTTTAATTTCCTTTACCTTAGAAGATCAATCTAAAAAATGTTGGTACAGCAGGTGTCAGATAAATTATTGTGTTTTCTTTTTGATTTTTATGTCCTTATTCACATGTAGGTCTTCAATCGATTTTAGATCTTTAATTCATTGTGAGTTTATTTTTGTGTATGGCGTGAGAAAGTTACATTTCATTTTTTTGCATAACATTTTTCTTGCGCCAAATTCAATTTCTGTTTTTTCTTAAATGACTTACCCTTTATGTTAATATTCCAAATCAGTCACTTATTATAATGATCACTATTGTTTTCAAAATTAATAATATAAAAAGTAGATCTACAAAAAACACTGTAACCCATAGGTAGTTTCTCAGGGTTTCAGAATAATTTTGTAATTTGCCGATGAAGAAACTGAGGCTCAGACAGGTTAATTACATTTCTTAGGACCAGGCCTCAAAACTCATGTCTGTCATGCTGTTTTCACTCTGCTATGTTACTCTGGTGACATTAAGACAGAACTTTTATCTGCCTGTATATCTGGTTAAAACAGTAACAGCACATTGTTTAAACATTCATATTTGGTAATATAATAACTAACTGTCTGACCATAAGAAAGTAATTTACCCTAACTTCCCCCCCATTATCCTCATCTGAAAGATGGAAAAAACAGTAGTACATACCTCATAGTATTCTATGTATAAATGAGATTATATATTCAAAAGCAATTAGATACTAGAGATTGGCTAATAATTACTGACAACATTTATTCAATATTTACTATAACTTCATAAATTTGGGTGAAGGTTTCAATGAGTAAACGTAGGTAAAAACAGTCAAACTGTCCAGAACATCATAAAGGTTAGTAAACTGTAGTTTTACACTAAGTTCCAAGATTAACTGGATATTTTTCCATTGTTCCCTACAAACTAACATATCATAAATCAAGCAATTATTAGTAAGAGAACAGATTATATATACAAATTTGACTTCATGTATCTAGGGTGATTTTTATGATTCTCCAAGTTCATTAGGCTGTCTAGGAAAAGATATGTGCAAAAAAACTTAAAATGTTTCAACAAATTTTAAGTGGAGACTATCAGTTGATTTAAAGTATGAGTACTTTCCCAAAAGTTAGGTTGTGTATACCTCAAGACAAAAAAAAAATGTCATATCAGTACAAGAGAATACATAAAGACATATAAAATGGATAACTAAATATGTAATTAACATCATGCAGAGCAATGAGCAACAAGCAAGTACAATTAAAATTTAAATCCAAAATTGAAGTATAAGAGTAAGATATGTTATAGGAAAATTTCTATACCAGTAACAAATAGGTTTAGATGAACAGAATTCAGTGGAAGTAACCATGACTTTATGCTTACTTTAGTTTTCAGAATTTAATCTGTTTCTTTGAGAAATAATTTATTAAGAAAGATCCTCAGCACTAATAATGGCTTCTAACTCTACCATTTTTTCAAAGGAAAACAATTAAATTAATTAATTTAGTAATTAAATAAATAAGGTGGCAAATAATGTTGTATGACTGTTAACAAACTACTATAGTTCCTCATTTATTATACGGTATATAGTCCTGAAATGACAATACCATTTAAGATTAGATTTAAAAAAAGAAAAAAGATGCTGCTGGATGGTTTCTTCTTTGATGTTTATATGCACTCACAGAATAAACGTAACTAGTGGATATATGCATAGAGCTGATGTGCACACCACCTCTACCATTCACCACACCTGCACTCTGGGTGCTATTGTCCCAAATACATGTTTAAAATGTTTTTAGATGCCCCGAACAACGAGAACAAATTGATGATGGGAATAATTATTGAGATTGTATTTATAGGTAGGGCTTAATGAGCATGTAAACTCTGGCAACTTGTGTTTATATAACATTATCACTACCTGCAGACTGAAGGAACATAACTGGGTAATAAAAATTTACTTACCTTTTTTCCTAAAGATCTCCCTACTTTAATGACAACTAATTTAAACAGAAGATGTTATAGTATTATCAACATTGCAGGGAGTTTTGAAGATTTGAATTAATCTACACAAATTGCTTACAACAGTGTTTGAAAAAGAGTTCACTGTTATTATTATTACTATAATATTATTATTATCATCACTTTTATTCATTTTGGCTCATGTTGAACATGTTATTACCTAGCTATCTCTAGTTATTTTGGTCCTTGGGTATTGTCCATATATGGGGATAATAGAAATGCATTTTATATTGAAAAGTAGGGAATCTATATATTATGTATATGATTTATGTTTCTTTTAAAAAGATCACCAATACTTTCTTTTTTTGAATTCTGTTTTTGGATAAAAAGGACAGTAGAGCAGGGAAGAACTCGTATTTATAGAAAGTGTCAAAAAATGAGTTCTCTTCTTTCAGGTCATTGCTTATGATCACAGAAAAAAAAAGCTATTAAAAAGGAAATAAAAAACATATCTCTAGAGGAATGTGAACCACATGTTTGGAAAAAGACTCACTGACTGATTCACAAAGGCTAACAAAACTGTGAAAGAAAATATTTTAGAGAACAGCTGCTTTGACATAGAAAGAATAATAGTGAGTGCATTAATTTAAACGAAATCATGAAAAATCACAGGGAGTGAAAGGCAGTAGTTTTGATCCCATAGAGTTGTAGACTTCAAACTGGATTTGAATAGAATCCGAATGGACTGGACATTTTAACACAAGGAAGTGAATATAATCTTCCAGTAATACTAAGTATGATAGGATGGGATTTATAATTGAAATATCCCATAGTAAGACCATACATTATGACAGAAAATGGCCTTGATAGAGTGAAGAGTAACTTGTTATTAAGGTATATATTTTTATGGGAAAACATAAATCTGGGACTTCATAAAGCAAAGTACACTAAAGTAAAGCCTCCCCTTCCAGTCCTCTATCTAGAGTATCTCCCCTGACAACCTGTGTACCAGTACCACAGGATATTTGTCTTACTCTGATCATGCCATAGGGTTTCACAATTCCAAAAATTGCTATTGTATTTTTCTTTTAGAATGCACAACAATCAATACTAAATGGTCACTCCACTTTGACATTTAGGGGTTAATGCTCTCAAGGTTTCCTAATACGCTTCTCCTCTTTAAAACCAACACAACACAACACAAGTTCCATGTAATGTTGTGTAGATTCTATTCCAATCTTTGACCCTTCTATAAATCTGGGTTTGTTCAATGGAGCTTCTGAGGGGCAATATTGTAGTCTTTCACTTCATGATTATTTGTATAGATATATGTTGGGCATTCTGCTAGGCGCTGAAGATACAGGAATGGAAACGATCTTGGCACATGAGGGAAACAGTGAGCCACCAAGGTTAGGGCTAAGAGAAAACATGGGTTGTGTTAAACAATCTTGGCAGATTGAGGATTGGAATTGTTTTTTTTTTTTAATTTTTTTAATGTTTATTTATTTTTGAGAGAGAGAGAGAGACAGGGTGAGAGAGACGGAAACACAGAATCCGAAGGAAACTCCAGGCTCTGAGTTATTAGCACAGAGCTTGATGTGGGGTTTGAACCCATGAACTGTGAGATCATGACCTAAGCTGAAGTCGAACACTTAACTGACTAAGCCACCCAGGCGCCTGAGGATTGGAAATTTTATCTTAAGTGAATGGAAGTGCGTTCAACTATTTGAATATTTCAAATGCCACAACCAGATTTGCATTGGATGATGAACAATGGATCTATGAAAAGGAAGAGAAGAGCTTAAATATAGACAGAGCAATTAAACAGTGATTTTTAGAAGGCTACAAACTAATAGGCTACTAATTTAAAGACCTGGAGACCAGCATTCACAAGATTCATTTTATGGATCATTCCAGATCCATACACTTGAATTCTTATGTGGTCACATCTTTCCTAGCATAAACTTGTGTGATTCCCATGATTTGTTAGGAATAAGAGTTGTTGCTGCTGCTACTGCCACAACTATTGCTTCCAGTTGAGGAGTCCCTGAAGCCACTACTCCTGATCTCTCCCCTTACTTCCATTCACACCCTGCAGAGCAACACCTCACACAAATGTTCCTGTCACTTCTTATCTCCAGATGTGGAGTATCCTTATTACTCCTCCAGCATGAGAAGTAGCAAACTTCAACAGGTATTAAGCCTGCTACCTGCAAATGATAAATAATTGTTACTCGTGGTAGGAAATTTTGATCAAGGGAAGATGAGAAGTATTTGAAAAGTATGACTGTCTTTCTTCTCCCTCTGCTTCATGAACCATTCATAGGGCCTTTGTGAAAATCTCCAGGGAAACAGGAAAAAATAGCTTGTCAGGAAGTTGTGGCCAGCTTTTATTTGTTCCTCTTTGAGTCCATCTCTTTCACTCCTTGTCAGGCATTGAATTCCTTAATAAAGTTTTATTAATAAGCTTCTGCCCTTCCGTTTTTGTTTTTTAGAGATTCTAGTAGGAGTCCCCAATACCTCTTCAATGAAGTTCATCATGGCCTAACTCCAGGTAGCAGGGGACACCTCTTTGTTCTTTCTTCTACAGAATCCCACATAGATATCCACACAATACCTATAAAATAGTATTTTCCACTTTTTAATTAATTTACATGGCTATTTCTCTACCAAACCTTAAGTTCTTAGAAGATGCTGATTGATGTCTCTGAGACCCATCATAGGACCCCTCTCAATACAGTAAAAATATTTAATCAATATTTGCAGAATGAAGGAATAAATACAAAAGATAATACAGTCATTACCAACATTACTCCAAGATTTTAAGGTTTAAAAATGTTTGTCTCCCCTAAATAATTGTTATGCTTTTTTATATTAGAATCTCAAACTATGAATTAATCATCCTCTCCTAGTCTTTACTTTTTTTAACGTTTATCACGCACACACACACACACACACACACACAGTGTTTTCTTATTTTAAATTGCTGAACTTTCTTCAAATTTGTAGTACCCTGGTTTTTATTTTTCCTTATTTTTCACTCCTATTTTCTCCAGTGCTTTTCTTTTTTAGGGAAAGTAAAGATTATTAAAACTGACAGTAACATTGATAAACTGGAGTCTCCAGGGATCATGAAATGTTGAAGGATCTGTAAAACCTTCAACACATTAAGGATTTTCAAAAGCAATGAATATTTTTTCTACAATTGCTAAAATATGATAATATTATTTGCTAAAGAGAAATCAAGAAATCCATGTACTTTTCAGATAACAGAAACATATAAGTAACTTTTTTAAAGTTTATTTATTTATTTTGAGAGAGTCAGCATGAACAGGGACAGAGAGAGAATTCCAAGCAGGGTCCACACCTCTAGCGCAAAGCCTGACACAAGCCTCAAGCCCACAAGTGGTGAGTTCATGACCTGAGCTGAGACCAAGACTCTGGTGCTTAATCAACTGAGCCAGCCAAGTGCCCCAATAACTATTTTTAACTTCAGGAAAAAAAAAATACCAAAGAAGATATTAAAAACATTGCTGGGTTATATAAAGCCATTTTACCCAGTGTGGAATCACTTTTCATTCCATTTATAACATTGATATCATATTTCTCCTTTATAATTTTAGCAATAGAGAATCTTCTACTACAACCAGACTGAAAAAGTAAAAGAACCTGAAGCTCTTAAATAACCACAATTACATTCAATTTGTTTTCTTTTTAAAACAGCTTTAAATAGAGCTGTAGTCTAATTTATACATTTAATTTCTATTTCATATTTTTAGTATTTTTCATATCTGAATGTGACATTGTAAAACTATGAGATTACAGACATTGTGAGCAGAATTAGTTACATTCTCAGAGGTCTTTTTTCAGAGAATTTACCACTATCATAATTAAAACTGATGGGTATGACTTATGCATTGTAATAGGTTTTCAAAGGTTAAGAATTAAAATAATGATACATTTTAAAATGGAAGAACAGACCATAGAATTATTTCCAATATTTTAATAAAAATGAACAAATATATCTTTGCCATTGTATTGCTCTAATCATCAGAGGTCACCACAGAATTCAAAGAGTGGTTAAAATTTAGCATTATCCAAGCTGATAATTCATAATTAGGTCTGAGTCACTAACCTCTTTCTTTCCCAGTTTCTTTGTTTAAAAATAAATATGGTTATGATTTTACACTTCAGGATTAACATGAGAATTGCTCAAAGATTATTTTAATTGTGTAATGGTTGTTCCTATGGTTCCAATGAAACTTAATCATTGGCAAAGATTTGTTAAACTAGTAAAAATAGCCCTACATTTTTGGCATATCCCCCATCACCTCTACAGATAAATTTGTCAGCCACTGAATTATTTCAAAATGAGGGAGAAATAAATAAATCATCGAACCATTGACCTTAAATTTTAACTCATTCAGTCTTAAGTGGCTTTATTTTCACTAAATTTGACTACCTTAAGGCAAATAAAATTTTACTTTGCTTCTGGGCTTGATTTCTTAATTTTTTACTCTCTTAGCTATCACCTGATAATAAGACTCCAAGGGTCTGTATTGAAATGTCCATAGGAAAACAGGCACTGGTGGATGTATTCATAATCCAAGACATTATACTTTGCTAGTTCAGAGGTTTCCTACCAGTGATGCTCCAGTGAAATCATGTTCCCTCTATCTTCTAATTATTGCAGGTTAAAATGGAATTTCTTTTTTTTTAAAAAAAGCCTTTTTTTTAAACGTTTATTCATTTTTGAGACAGAGAGAGACAGAGCATGAATGGGAGAAGGTCAGAGAGAGAGGGAGACACAGAATCTGAAACAGGCCCCAGGCTTCGAGCTGTCAGCACAGAGCCCGATGCGGGGCTCGAACTCACTGACACGAGATCATGACCTGAGCTGAAGTCGGCTGCCTAACAGACTGAACCACCCAGGCACCCTGGAATTTCTTTTTAAAAAATGTTTATTTATTTATTTTGAGAGAGAGACCTTGCGCATAAGTGGGGAGGCAGGGGAGGGGGGAAGAAAATCACCAGCAGGTTCTGTGCTGTCAGCACAGAGCCTGTGATGTGGGGCTTCATCTCATGAGCCATGAAATCATGACCTGAGCCAAAATCAAGAGTCGGACACTCAACCGACTGAGACACCCAGGTGATCCTAAAGTGGATTTTATTTTGAAATTAGATTTGTTTGTTGCTTCTTGGCACTTCAGTTATTACTGTTAATTTTATTGATTTAAATAAAATCAGAATGTACTTTGTGGCATGGTTAGAAAATGATAATTAAGTCTTGGTAATGGATCATGCCTCTATAAATATAGAAAACATTAATTTTTGTCTCTTGAATGATTTTAATTCAACATAACTTATTCTATCTCTTTTAATCTTTTATCCTTTTCAGTCTCCTTTTTTAACTTTTTTTTTAACATTTATTTATTTTTGAGAGACACAGAGAGACCGTGAACAGGGAAGGGGCAGACAGAGAGGGAGACATAGAATCCAAAGCAGGCTCCAGGCTCTGAGCTGTCAGCACAGAGCCTGACCCAGGGCTTGAACTCACACACCAGGAGATCATGACCTGAGCAGAAGTCAGATGCTTAACCAACTGAGCCACCCTGGTGCCCTTAGTATCCTTTATTCTTGGTTTTTTAATGGCATATAAAGGCATATTGTAATGACTTCAATTCCACTGAACATGTACTTGCAGATCTTTTCCAAAAAAAGTACTCCCCTCCCACTCTTCTGCTGCTTCCACTGTGTTTGATCAGTTACTCATATAGGTGATTTTAAAAATCTGCTATTTATAAACAGATTGCTGTTTTATGACTATATAAAATTAATTTTAGTGAAGACCATTTGATAAAAAGACTACAGATGTCCATAGAGTTCTTGTGGTCAGACCAGTGTCTTGTCCAGAGAACTACTCTAAAATGGCACTACACAAAACAATTGTGACTGTGGCTCAAAATATATTCTCTTTGAGAGCAGCACCACCATTTAACCTAGAAGGCATGTGACCTGCCAAAGTCACTCAATAATTGCTTCCCATAGCCATAAAAGTTCTTAATACAAAAACCAACAAAACTTACAAATAGCTAATTTTAGGTAATGTATTTATTTCAGTTGCATTAAATAATTATCACACATTTCAAAACTGCATGAACTCTTTCTTCTTGACCCTAAGTCCCATTTGTCTGACTACACGCTAGAAAAAATATCTTAATTTTTTTCCTGGTCTTTCTCATTCAGAAGTTTTTATAGACCAGCACTTACTTTAAAATATTACTAACCTTCTAGTTTATGACCTCAGTATCAGGAATTCTACATCCAATTGAAAGTAGCTTGAAAGTTTTTCAGAATGTAGAAATTTGTGGATAAACCAGAGGGATCAGGTTTAGTCCATGACCACTTCTTTAGAATTCAGATGTCATTTGATTTTGTACTTATTGTGGCACATGAGGTGATTTGGGGTCATCAAAGATATGTTTCCACAATTCCTTTGATTAAATCATGTTGGCAATGACTGAATTATATGACCCTGTTAAAATAAACAGCTTATATTTTAAGTAGGAAATCTTCACACATATGCTTTCAAAGAGGCAAAGATGACACACAAAAATTTCTAATTTCAAAGATATTCAGTTTTCCTTCTTTTTGCATCTGTTGTAGCACAGTATACACTGTTCTGCACTTAGAAAAATAACATTACATGTTGGGGGTAATGTCATCCGAATACATAAAACTCTTCCCAAATTGCATAGCATTATATTATATTTTTGGTTTTTATATTCTTTAAACCCTATTGGAAAACATTTATGTTGTTCTTAGTCTTTAAGCTTTGTATCAATTTTAGAATGAGTAGAGAACATATAAAAATTTCAGTAAGAAGCTCTGGTCCAAGGAATGCACAATCATCATTTCAGTTAACTTTCCAAAATGCCATAACTAAGAGATTATATTAACTTATACTCCCATCAATAATATGTGAGAGTGACTTTTCTTCCACACACTGAATACAGAGGAGTACTGTATTTCAATACAATTTTGATATGTATTTATTTAAATTAAAATATTGAATAATTTTATTGTATATGTATTATGTATTTAGAATTTTTTTCTGTTAATTCTTTCATAACATTCTTCAACATGTTTCTATTTGGTGTCTCCATTTAAAAACATTTTTTAACATTTATTTATTTTTGAGACAATGCAAGAGACAGAGTACAAGCAGTAGGAGGGGCAGACAGAGGGAGACACAGAATCTGAAGCGGGCTCCAGGCTCTGAGCTGTGAGCTCAGAGCCTGACGTGGGGCTCGAACTCACGAACCTGAGGTCATGACCTGAGCCGAAGTCGGACGCTCAACCAACTGAGCCACTCAGGCACCCCTGGTGTCTACATCTTTTTTTAACTTCATTTATTTGTAGAAATGTTTTATAGATTGGGGAAATTGTCCTTTTTTTGTGATATAAATTGCAACATCTTTTGTCCAATAGTAATTCATCTTTACTTGCAGTAGCTTTTACTTTGCAGAATGTGTGTGCTCATGTAGTTTAAGATACTGCATATTTATGTTTTCTGGAACTGCATTAAAGCTATAAAGACTTTATACACTACATACATAAAATAATTAAAAATAATTTCCCACAGATTATTAAATGCTTTTATAGTTTTTATTTTCACATTCAAAAACATTTGATTGATATGGTATATAGTCCAATATAAGATGAGAGCTATGGGTCCAACTATAGTTACTCTTCCAAAAAGGTACCTAGTTGTCACACAACTACTTATAAGAATAATCAGTAATGTGGTTGCTCATAAAATGAACTAGTTAAAGCAATAGCTTTCCATATTAAAAACAAACTGAGGGTTACTGGAGGGGAGGTTGGGTAGGGGATGGACTAGATGGGTGATGGGCTTTAAGGAGGGCACATGTGATGAGCACTGGATGTTATATGTTAAGTGATGAATCACTAAATTCTACTCCTGAAACCAATGTTACACTATATCTTGATTAACTAGAATTTAAATAAGAACTTGAAACAAAAAAATTTTAATGAATACACCAAAAAAATAAAAATAAAAATCTACTTTAAAAATTAAAGAAAACAAACATATATTTGTATATTACCATTACCATAGGAACACCCAAAACAAAATATTAATATTAACAATAAATAAGTGAATAAGTGAATTCTATGTTCCTAAATCTGTAAGATGACAAGACATGAATAAGTTGAAAAATGTACCATGCCCTGGACAAACAGTAAAAAGATGCCAATTTCCACCAAACTAATACTAATAAATAAACATGATCTCTAGAAAATTAACTACAGAATGTTTTTACATCTATGTAAATTTCTAAGGAAAAATACACAAGCAAGTAGAGCCAGAATAAAAATCTGAAGAAGAAAAGTGAAAAGAATAATCATGATGAAAGTGTGCTGAAGCTACGCTATAGACCTGACATGAAACACTAGCACAGTCACATTACCGGATAGTTCAATGGAACAAATTCAGAAAATGGAAAAGTCCAATAATCACCAGTGGAATATTAAGATATGAGAAAAGTGACAACTTGTTTTGTGAGGAAAAACATGAATTATTTAATAAATCAGGCTTCATTTCAGGGGCATACCATTTCATAATTTTTATATTAGTATATTTTTGTGAATTTTAAAACTTATTTTTTTCTCTATTGATGGATATCAATTTCATAAATAACTTTGGGTTCTGCCTAAATACATTGTGTTGTGATAGAAATTATTAGGGACACAGAGAATTAGACATGCTATCTCTCCAATGAAGACATTTTGGGTAGCTAGGAATTGTGCTATTTAAATTCTTACACAATAATTTAAATACAAATTTATATGTATAAATCCAATGTCGTAGAAATATTATTAAACATGCTATTGTCAGAATCACAAAGGTCTTCATTTTGCTAAATTCAATGGCAAGTTATGTGTGTTCACAGTATCCACTGACTAAGCTACATTTGATGCATTTGATCAATTCCCTCTTTTACTTTTTCCCTTCCTTCCTTCTTTCTTTCCTTCCTTCCTTCCTTCCTTCCTTCCTTCCTTCCTTCAAATCTGACAAAATGGGTGAAAGGGAATGGGAGATACAGACTTCCAGTTATGGAATGAAGAAGTCATAGGAATAAAAGATACAGGGGTGCCTGGATAGCTCAGTCAGTTAAGCATCCGATTTTGGCTCAGGTCATGATCTCACAGCTAGGTTCGTGAGTTTCAGCTCCGCATCAGGGTTTCTGCTGTCAGCACAGAGCCTACTTGGGATCCTCTGTCCCTCTCTGCTCTGCCCTTCCCCTGCTCCCATACACGTGTGTGCACTCTCTCGCAAAAATAAGTAAACGTTAAAAAAATTAAAGAAAAAAATGCACAGCTATGGGAATCTAGTCAATGATATTGTAATAGCTTGTATGGCAACACATGGCAGACACAATTGTGGTGAATCACTGTGTTGTTTACCTGAAACCAATGTAACATTGTGTGTCAATTATACTCAAATAAAAAAATAAATTGTGATTAAATACTCATAACATAAAATTTACAATTTATATTATTTTTTTTAGTGTCCAGTTCTGGAGCATTAAATATATTCATGCTATCATGCAACCATCACCACATCCATCTACAGAACTTTTCCATCTTTCCAAACTGAAACTCTACCGATTTAACTTTCCATTCACCACTACTCCAGCTTCCTGGCAATCAGCATTCTACTTTTTGTTTTTATAAATCTGACTACCCTAGATATCTCAATTAGTAGAATTATACAATGTTTTTCTGTTTATGTCAGATTTATTTTCCTTAGGATAATGTCTTCCAGATTCATCCATGTAACATGTGTCAGAATATTCTTTGTTTTTAAGCCTGAAACATATTCTAGTGTATGTATATACCACATTTTGTTTATCCACTTATCAGTCAAAGGACACTTGGGCTGCTTCCACAATGTGGCTTCTGTGAATAATGCTATGAAAATGTGTGTACAAATATGTCTTCGAGTTCTTGCTTTCAATTATTTTGTGTATATACCTAGAAGTGGAATTTCTGAATCATATGATACATGTACATATCCCTGTGTGATTGTGTATGTATGTGTGAGACAAAAAGAGAGTGAGAGAGAGAGAATTTCATTAGAAAGAAGGGGAGAGGGGTGCCTGGTTGACTCAGTCAGCTAAGCATCTGACTTTGGCTCAGGTCATGATTTCATGGAGTTCGAGCCTCTCATCTGGCTCTGCACTGGTGGTGCAAAGCCTATTTGAGAGTCTCTCTCTCTCTCTCTCTCTCTCTCTCTCTCTCTCTCTCCCCCCTTCTCCCTCTGAGTTCAAGCCCCGTGTCAGGCTCTGTGCTGACAGTGTGGAGATTGCCTGGGATTCTCTCTCCCTCTCTCTCTGCTCCTCCTCTGCTTGTTCAGGTGCTCTCTCTCTCTCTCTCTTTCTCTATCATAATCAAATACACTTTAAAAAAATAGATAAAAGAGTTTCTGCTCAGATCTTTCAACTGTGAACCAGAAAGGTGAATTTTTGTTTCAATTAATGTTAATTTGAACTTAAACAGACTTTTTTCCCTTTTGACTTATATAATTTTACTTTTATTGTTCTAATAAATAATAAATAAATGTAACCTTGAGTCACTTTTTTTAAGCTAATTCTGTGACCCATTTCATGACATGGTGAAATATATATTTCCTTCCAAACATTTTATTTATAAGGGAATATGATAAAAAAGGACCATATTCCTCAATAAAAATCATCAATGACATTATTTTAAAATTTTTGTTGAGGAAATATGTGTTTGTTTGTTGTAAATTATAGGTTGCACTTTGAACTTTGGCCTGTAAAAAACTCTTGTAATCTCTCTGGAATAAGAATAATTCTAGATAAAGTTTGATAATACTATTCTGTCTTTTTAGAAGAAACAGCGACATAAAATATATGGATAAGCAGTTTGCATTCCATTTCCCATTAGTACTTGATTCCATTGTCACACAGATGTCATATTCACTTGTACTCTTCCTGTGGATATTTGACTCACAAACTTACAGGATACCCAGTATTATTCCTTTTCTTCCATGTACCACACACTACAATTTAGGCCATGTCATGTGTCGTCTATGCTTCCAGTAACACTAGCATTTCAATTCACTGAAAGAAGTTGAGCCTAGACAGGACAATGGTGCTAAACAGCTCTGGGAGAGGGCATGTGTGTGTGTGTGTGTGTGTGTGTGTGTACTGGTTAGCTCTCTATGTGGTGTGGGTTCGTGTATGTGTGCACTTAAGTAAGACACAGAGGGTCAGTGTTGAGATTCATTGAGTATTTTCCTAATGCTGTAGAAAGTTGTGTGTTTCAAGGTCACCACGTGGCGACCTAGCTGTGTGGTGGAAGTGTGGGGCCTTGGCACTGCTGACTTTTTGAATGTAAGCATATTTGGCTTGGCTGATTTAAACATTAGCCTGGGAATATGTGTGAGAGGCAGATAACAAGTGAGGATAGGTGTGTAGTGACAGAGAAGAGATATGAAGAGAGAAACTCTAAGAGACAAGCTATTTAGAAAGATAATGTGTGTATGAGAGTATGAGTGACAAAGAATTGTATGTCAGAGAGAATCAGGGTATGGAAGACAAGGTGCATAGGAAAACCAGCCTGCAGATGTCAGAAAGGGAGTGCATGTGCATGGCAGTACAAGTGGGGAGCAGACAATAAAAGAAATAGAAATGTGTTAGAAAGGGTAGAAGGAGAAGACAGGAACTAGAAGGAAAATGGAACATTAAGACACTCACATTTATTATGGCTGTTCAGGTTTTTAAAAATACCAACAAAAATGATGTGTTTTTTGATGAGAAGAGTAATTGATTTAAATTATATGAAGAGTTTTCAGGAAACATCATTTTGTTTTACTTTTTAGGAAACATAATTTTAAAAGTGGCAATACAAAGACAAAAATAATAGACAGCACTTTACTACCTCTATTCATTTTCAATCACCCAGAATGATAGGAAGGTATGATGGAACCCAGAAAAAAAAAACTGAATGTCTTTCCATTATTTACAGACAAAGTTATAACATTTGATTTTGGAAAAACAGCATTCTGCCTTGGCTTTTCAGTGTGAAACATATTTGATGCCGTTGTTTCACTGACCTAGGAAATTGACTTCCATTAAAGCTGCGCTATACTCAGTTCTCCTCAAAATTGTTTCTCTGAACCCACTCTAGCTCACCATTCATGCTCCATGCAGCTCTACCATGTGTTTGCATTTTTCTATTTCCAACCATATCTTCTACTCCTGCAGATCAAGAACTGTGCCTTGGTCACCATATCATGTTGGAAGTCTAAGAATTAATGAATGGAAGAGGAGGGAAATCCCCTGTTAGGTCCTACAAGTGAAGGTCTTTGCCTTGGACTGTGAGACAGACTTGCCCAGAGAGTGTTGACCACATGTTAGAGTTCCTGGATACAAAATCCTCATGCCTAAATGCAAATCTGCCTTGTTAACTGGAGGCTCTGAGACCAGTCCTCTGTTCGCAAGGACACACAAATGTGGAAGGCTTTCCCCTGGCATAATTTCAGTGATTATACTTTAACATTATACAATCTGTCATCTTCCAGGATTTATAAACAAACGTATTTACGATAAAAAATAAGTAACGCTAAGAGTGAATTTAATTGTATTAGCGAGACACGAAGTCTCCATTTTCCCCATGATTTTTACATGGAGATAAAAGGAAATAGATGCTTATTTACTAACTTGGAGACATTATGAAATATTATATATCATATTCAAAAATAGTCTTTGGCAGCACATTGTGCCAAGTAATCGTCTGGTAGATTTGGGTATATAGCGGCAAAAAGATAAGCTCTTCTGTAGAGCAAGGAAAATAATGATAGACATCTAGCAGACAATTATATTGTTTGTTTAAATCAAAAGATACTGTTGGTCATGTCCTGTAATTACAGCCTTGTAAAATCTATCTTCTATACATACAATAATAGGAAAAAAAATTATGTGCTTTCAACAATTTTTATTTTTGTGAGTAGCACACTTAAAGTAACAGAATCTTCAGAGCACAAGTCATGATTTTTAAGTGACATTGTAAACAAGGTGTAATTCAAGAGGTACCTAGGAGATAGAAAGCTAGGTCATTAAGCTCCTTTGATACCAAGAAAACAATGAAAACATCCAAACCTTTTTCATTATGTAGCTTAACGTCTCAGGTCCAACCACTGCAAAAAACAATTGCAGATCACCAAGAAAGGAAAAAGGCAAGACAAGAAAAATAATTTTGCCATAGCTATAAATTTTGTAGAGTAATTATTATGTTTAAAATATGGCATCCTAAGGCAATACTACTAAAGCAAATCACTACTAAAAGCATCTTCAGTATCTCAAAATCGAATCTCGGCTCAATTTTAAATTTGTATGTAGAGCAGGAACTGCACAATGGATTTCTTTGTGTTGTGTGGTGTAGCAATTGCCTGAGCTGTGCATTAAATAATGCACTAATCAATTTCATATGGATGCCACTACTTTGCTTCATTTTGTGTTTCCTGCTTGGTATTACATCTCTAAACTTATTCTGGAATGTGGTCATGTCAGGAATATTTGATGCCAGAAATTTATTTCATTATTTTTTAAAGTGTCCTTTTTAGGTGCATCTGGGTGGTCCAGTCAGTTAAGCCTTCAACTTTGGCTTAGGTCACGATCTCACAATTTGTAGATTCGAGCCCCACATCGGGCTCTGTGCTAACAGCTCAGAGCCTTGATCCTGCTTCAGATTCTGTATTTTCCTCTTTCTCTGTTCCTTCCCCACTCATGCCCTGTCTCTCTCTGTCTCTCAAAAATAAGTAAACATTAAAAAAATTTTTAAGTGTCCTTTTTAAAGACAAGTATCTTCTTCTGAAAATATCATTTGACATTAGGACTTCCTATTTTTGCCTTTTTTCTTTCTTCTTTATTATTCTTTCTTTCTTTGTTCTTTCTTTTCTTTCTCTCTCTTCCTTTTCTATCCTTTTCCTTTTGAATTTTTCCCTCTTTTCCCTCTCTTTTCCTTTTTTACTAAACATTTTCTTTCTTTCTTTTTTTTTTAATGTTATGTATCTTTGAGAGAGAGAGAGAGAAAGAGAGAGAGAGTGAGCAGGGGAGGGGTAGAGAGAGAGGGAGACACAGAATCCAAAGCAGGCCCCAGGCTCTGTGCTGTCAGCACAGAGCCCGATGTGGGGCTCAAACTCACAAACTGTGAGATCATGACCTGAGCTGAAGTCAGGCGCTTAACTGACTGAGCTACCCAGGTGCCCCTGGTAAGCATTTTCAATATTATTCTCACTAATCATATCACTCTCTTTTTTTTTTTATTTTTTGAGAGAGAGAGAGTGGGGTAGAGGAGAAAAGAGAGAGAGAGAGAGAGAGAGAGAGAGAGAGAGAGAGAGAGAGAGAGAGAGAATCTTAAGCAGGCACCATGCTTGCAGAGCCAGACACAGGGCTTAATCCCAACACCCTGGGATCATGACCTGAGCCAAAATCAAAAGTCCAATGCTCAACTAACTGAGCCACCTAGACACCCCTATTTTTTCTTATCACTCTATATTGACCTAACTTGTGGTTTTGGTTTATCATAACAGGTCTCGCAAGATTTTATGCTCTTACTTTGCCACTGCTCTACAACCTATGTGTGTATCTAATAATTTTACACTTTAACATTTTTTCACTCTGGTTCCTACAGGAAACAAAGCATATTTATGCCCCCACCATTCTTTGCATTAGATGAAATACTAGCTCCCAGAGAAAATAACTAACACATGCAAATGGAAACAAATTTGGAAGTGTGCGTGTCATTAATAGAAGAGTAAATCATCTATTCTAGGATGGCTTCAGTATCCTCTACGTATAGCAGCGAAGAGTCAAGGACAGGAAATTCTGAAAGGAACCAGAAGACAGGGCGGTGGGGGGGGGAAGGAGAATAAGAAAAGAGGAGGAAATTTTAAAAAAGAAATGTTGGAAATTTTCCTTTCACATATTTTTTCTTCCTAGAACAGTAACTAAGCCTTATTTTTCTAAAGGCAAGGTCTTGTGACCACCCTGAGTTAATGGACCACAGAAGACATCTCCCAATACCACCTTTTGCCTTTAAGCTTTAAGATGAACTCTATTAAAGAATTAAGCTTGTATAGCAGGATGGGGGTAAGAAGAGAAGCTCGTGTCTTAGGTAGAAGAGGAGGAACGGTCAGCTCCTAGAGCAGTATCCTTTAGACCAGACACTAGAAGACCAGACAATACCAAGACTGGGCAAACAGCCTATGATTCTATCATTGGCAATAACTGAGACACCATCACAAAGTGCCCCAAAGGTGGGACCCCTCACATGGGAAGAGGATGTGTGTATTCACATGGAAGCAGGTCATAAAGCTTAGTGATCTGGGCTGCATTTATGAGTAGCGAGTGGAAAACAGTGCCCCACAGATTGAAAGCATTCTCAAATGGCAGAAACAATACTGGTAATAACAACCACTTAAGCCTTAAGATTCTGACATTCCATAGGCCTTGTGGTAGACAGAAAAATGTACCCCTTTCCCCAAAATGCTCATATCCAGATTTCTGGTAATTGAATATATAGCTTTACATGGCACAGGGGAATAAAGTTTGCAGATATAATAAAAGATTGTTAATCAGTTGAATTGAAAATAAGGAGATTATCTTGGAGTATCCAGGTAGGGTCAATGAAATCATAGAATTTTTTTTTTTTTTTTTTTTTTTTTTTTTTTTAGTTTATTTACTTGTATGAGAGAGAGTGAGCAGGGGAGGGGCAAAGAGAAATTGGACATAGAGAATCCCAAGCAGGTTTCACACTGTCAGCATACAGCCCCATGCAGGGCTCAATCCCGTGAACTGTGAGATAATGACCTGAGTGGAAATCAAGTCTTGGCCACTTAACCAATTGAACCACCCAGGTGTGCTGAAATCACAGGCTTCTTAAAAGTCAAATAGGGAGGCAGAAGTCAGAACTAAGGCAGGTGAAAAGAACTCAATCTGCATTTGTTTTGAACATGGAAGAGTAGGATTATGAGCCCAAGAATGCCTGCAGCCTTCAGAATCTGGAAAAGGCATAAAAAAGGATTTTCCCCCATCGCCTCCAGAAAGGAATGAAGCCTTCTCAACACCTGATTGTAGACCCATGAAACCTTTGTTGGACATCTGACTTCTAGAACTGTAAGATAATAATTTTTGTTATTGTTATAAATTCCTAGTTTGTGGTGATTTGTTACAGCAGAACAAATTTAGTTTTAGAAAACTAAAACCTCAAAAAAAAAGAGGAATCCTGAAAATGTAATATTAACCTTCACAATCAAGTTTAGATTCCTAAAAATAAAAAAAGTATCATTTCATGTTTGTAAATATTATGGAGCAAACTCATACCTATTTTATAAATTCTTGTCAAGGAGTCACCCATATGTAAAAACCACACTTCATGTTCAGTCACCTCTTATGACCATTAACTCAAATGTGTAGATTAAATGCGTGTGCCTGTCTAACAAAGAGAAACCTGTTTAGAGCAAATAAGCAGCATTGTGCATATGTATTCTGAAAGGAGTTGCACTGGAAGGTTAAACTCCCGAAGCTGAGGCCACTTATAATGGAGCACGGATGAGCACTCAGCCTGACTCTGCTTACCAGGGTCAGTTCATGGCAGACCCCAGTCAAGTATGCAAACAATCCTTGGGGAACCATTTTATTGCTCAACTATCAACTGCAGAGAGCAGAGCAATATCCTGTAAATGTCATATAATGAGGAGATTTTGTTCTAAAGTGTGGCTATTACATGGACAAGAACTACAGAAATTCTGTGTTTGGACTGTAGGTCAAATTCTCAGCAAGCTTTTAGTCACCAGCCTCCTAACCATAAAAGAAAAGTAAAATACTCTGTACTTCCCCACAATCTGCTTTTCCTTCCTGTCAGGTTTCTGCCTAAAATACAGTCTAGTGGCTGAAGTTAAACTGCATCCAGGTGCTAATACTGGCAGAGGACTAAAGGTAATAAAGTTCTACCTGGAGCAGAGCTGCTGGGCAGCAGATGGAGAGTGATTCCATGCAGTGATTCCTGGCACCTGCTCCTTTATATACAACATAGCACATCCCATAGGTATGAGCCGAGAGTGTGAGAAATATTTGCTCAGACTGCGTGCCTTTGACCATAAACGGATGCTTAAGAAGAAAAGAAAATCTTTCTGTGAAAAGAGAAAAAGGGGTGCTGATATAATTCTATCACGTACGTGGTGAAATATTTATAATGCACTAGACACAATTTCCCTCTTATTTTATTTTTGTATGAAAAAAATTAACATTTACCTCACCAAAATCCATTTTGTGTACCCTGTAATCAAACTTGGCGCCTGATAGAATTACATCCTCAAGAACTTTGAAGGGCCTCTCAATGTCAAGAGGTCTCACTCTGCTGATCCTCTCCAGCAAGACACAGTTGAACGATTTTTTTCAAAAATAAAGTCCATAGAAATGTTTTTCTTTGCCAGGGAGAAGTAGAAGCTTTCCTCTCCTGCCATAAACTAATACTGTTAATCCCTCTCACATAGGAACACACTTTATTCTTTGAATAGAATACTAGATAATGGCCTGAGTGTAGGTCTCATTCCATACCATTTATGAGTCCATATGGGGCTTTGAAGGCCAGTTCCAATTACATGGGAGGAAGGTCTAACTTTGCAGACTCTGTTAATTCAGCAGCCTTCCTAAGTGGACCCGTGGGTTCACCAATCTGTGCACTCTTCATATCAAAGCTTGCATCAACATAACAGTTATTACTCTGTACCAATGGGGGCAATTTCTTCTTATTTGAAAAAAATTTTTAGGTGACTAGGGAATGAAAAATTTGTTGACACAGTCTTAAGGAACATATATAACAGAAATCACTCAGTATGGGGGTGCAATTTAGAGATACATTATTTAATGAGGAAGGGTTAGCCTTCAAGATACAGTGGAATTAAAATATCTATTAGTTTCTATATTTGACTAGTGCAATTACATAAGCATGAAATCTGTAAACCTCAGAAAACATAATATGGAACCAGTTATACTGAAGAACTCAACAGCAATGAATTATTGCAGAAAATAACACACAACATGAAAGACAATACAATACATAGGTTATTGATCTTAAGCTAATGACACAACCAAAGGCTAGAACATCTTTTTATGCACATGTGCAAACAATGACTCTTTTAAGTATTTTTTAATTATTAAATGTTAGTGGAAAACCCTACTGCATTTCAGTTTATTTTTTAATGTAAGTAAGCTTTAGCTAAATTTGGAATAAGAGTATATAACATCCAATCATTTAAAATTAAAATGATAACATTTATCAGTGTATAAAAACAGACATGTAGATTGCTAAGGAAAATGATCCAGTAGAATTATTTGTTCCTTTTGTCAAAAGAAGTCTTGGGAAAAAAGAGATGGGAAAAAAGTGCTAACAAATATATAGTTTTAAGCACTTTATATTTTTAGAACAGTTTTAGGTTCACAGTGAAATTGAAAGGAAGGCAATGCATTGATGATAATGATGGGTATATGAAAAACGAACAAACAAGCACAGTAATGCCTTCCCAATTATGGCTTCTCACATGTCAGAAAATTAAATCTACCTGCTCATTAAAACTGATTTTTGGAGCTTCAAATAGTTTTAGTTTCAATATATGAAGAACAGCTGAGTCACTACATTAATTTGCTGAGGATTTAATATAGCCTAATAGAAAGTTATCATGTATGTATGTGTATGGTAGATTTGTTTTCCCCTATCATACAAACATCAAGAAGAAATACGGTTAGGAGGAGTCCAAATGTTTACACTGAGTATAGAAGAACTAGAATCCTACCAGAGACACGCTCCATGGAATGGTTTTGCTTGCTTTGACACTGGCCTGAACCAGGAGACTTCAAAACCACATGGACAGGGGGAAGGGGCAGCTTTGACCACAAATTGTTCATTAACATCCGGAATTCTGGGGGCCTCTTTCTAGGATTTCTAATTACCCATCCAGCCCAGCTTCTACTCTGAAATCCAAAAGATGCAGAAAAGACTTTCAAGCAATCTGGGTGTGCTAGTGCTAAAGCTGTAAGTGCTAAAGTGTAAGAAAATTTTGAGATGTGAACATTTTTTGTACTCCAAGAGCAAAGGAACAAGCAATTCTTACCTTTCTACTACTTATACTTCCTAATTCCCTTCTGGAGGGCTCCATCATGACTCTGCAGGGCTCTTCAGCTTGTCACTCACCATCTTTTCATTTCTATATAAAAATACTCCTCTTTCTTTCCCACCTTTGATGATAGGCAGAACTTTTAGAGGAATTTTATGGAAGAATCTTTGTTAAAAATTTATTCACACCCTTTTTTGGTCATTTTACTAGCGTGGAGATAGGGAAGAAGGGTCACTCATGATAGGAATGACATATTTGGAATGTTTTAAAGATTGAAAAGATCTTACAGTCTACTTGTCCAATTCATGAAATCCACGAGAGATTACATGGTTTGCAAGGTAGGTAGACTACCTGACAAGGGAACAAAGGAAAATTGACATGATCTGGAGAAGAAACAGAAAAGACATCATATTCTTACATTCTTCTTACCCCTTTGTGATTGTAAATTTTATGTGTCAACCTGACTAGGCTAAGGGATACGCAGATAGTTGTTAAAACATGATTTCTAGGTTTGTCTGTGAGAAGTGTCTCGCACCTGCTTTCCTAGTTTTCTAGCTTTCAGACAACAGATTGTGAGATTTCCTGGTTATTTATATATATATATATATATATATATATATATATATATATATATATATATATAATCAACCTATATTCTATTCTTTATGTTTCTCTGGACAACCTTAACTAATATACCCTCAATGTGTATATATATATATATATATATATATATATATATATATATATATAATCAACCTATATTCTATTCTTTATGTTTCTCTGGACAACCTTAACTAATATACCCTCAATGTGACTTTATTTTGTTCTTCTCCACCCTCAGTTAGATACCAGAAAAACCAGAAAGCTCTGATTAGGGAACAGAGGAATTTGGTATTACCTGGGAACACTAGATTGAATCATGAGATAAAAGGAGAGTAGCTCTGTATGATTCACAGCTTCCATGAGGAAATTGAGTCTAGTCCCAATACACACATTTATTAGACCTTCCTGCCTAAGTCACTGAAAATAGTTTTAAAGTATTTCTAAAAGATTATTGAAATAGTATTAGAATAACATTAACTATTAATATATTAACCATATCAAGACTTAATATCCAATAGAATCAGAATAAACTGTATTAACAGGAAAAACATTTAAATTATCCACTCCATTCCTTTTCTTTTCTAACCAAAAATTTGTACTTAACATCAGTAAGAATGTTTCTCAAGGTAGAATAATTCATTCAGCCAACTACAATAGATAAAATATATATTATTTTATATTTATGGTGTTTAATGACCTTTTTACAGGAAGCTGTTTTTTCCCTGTCATCTGTATGAATGCAAACACACACACACACACACACACACACACACACACACACACACACAATTTAGGTAGTTTGAAATTCTAATGTTGGATTTAAAATATTATGTTAAATGCTAGAAGGCATCATAAATGTATGTCATCATCCGAATTTCTTCATTGACTCTATTATACTTACTGGAATATTTTTAAAAGACAGGTATAAAGACAAAAATTTTGCAAAATGACAGTTGTATTGTTCACTAAGAGGTATAGACTTTTGTGGAAGGATATTGAGAAGAGATGGTTGATGGTGTAATAATGGCCATTCATTTATACTTATTTAATTTATTTATTTTTAAGTTTATTTACTTTGAGAAAGAGAGAGAGCGAGCAGGAGAGGGGCTGAGAGGGAGAGAAAATTCCAAGCAGGCTTTGCACCGTCAGAGCCCGACATGGGGCTCAAACTCATGAACTGTGAGATCATGACCTGAGTTGAAACTAAGAGTCAGACACTTAACTAGCTGAGCCACCCAGGCCCCCCAAGCCATTCATTTTTAAAAAGTGAGTAAAAAGTTTATTCTTTGAAATAAACAATCTTAAAATGTGATATATTTTTGATTCATCCAGCAGACAAAACAGAAGTTTGTAACATGGCTTAAAATTCCTCACCAAGTCTAAATGAAACTTTCCTACATCAAACCAGAATCTAATGGATGGAGGTTTCTTGTTCTGGTTAACATCCACCACTGTTCATTCTTTAATAATAAGAGTTATGAAAAAAAAATTAAATAGTCTATTGATGTTAATAAATGAAAGTTCAGCTTTCTCTTTGACAAATTTAGTAATGGCAGTAATATTCATTTCAACATTATTTGATTGAAAAATGGCACACCACAGAGCCAGGTAAATTTACGTCATTCTATTTGTCATGGATGGCATTTATTAGAAAAGGAAAGTAGGTCTTGGGTTTTAGCCATAAAAGGACCAGAGATCTCTTCTTCTCGATTAAAACACATCTTTTTATTCCATCTTCAATATAATTTTTATTCAAAATGAATATGGACCTGTATCTATTGAAATTTTGGAGATGTAAAACAGGGCAAAAATGTTAAACTCAGGTAAGAGATGTAGCTTGTCATATTTTTTTTATTTTTTTAATATAAAATGTATTGTCAAATTGGTTTCCATACAACACTCAGTGCTCATCCCAACAGGTGCCTTCCTCAATGCCCATCACGTACTTTCCCCTCCCTCCCACCCCCATCAACCCTCAGTTTATTCTCAGTTTTTAAGAGAGTGTCTCTTATGGTTTGCCTCCCTCCCTCTCTCTCTCTCTGTTTTTTTTCCTTCCCCTCCCCCATGGTCTCCTGTTAAGTTTCTCAGGATCCACATAAGAGTGAAAACATATGGTATCTGTCTTTCTCTGCATGACTTATTTCACTTACCATAACACTCTCCAGTTCCATCCACATTGCTACAAAAGGCCATATTTCATTCTTTGTCATTGCCAAGCAGTATTCCATTGTATATATAAACCACAATTTCTTTATCTATTCATCAGTTGATGGACATTTAGGCTCTTTCCATAATGCAGTGTGTTGGTGGGAGTCTGGGAGAGAAGTGCAGGGACTGAGGAGATACAATAATGCTTCTCCCACACTGTTAATATTCTTAAATATAAGAAGCTACCTTCATGTAACAGTACTGAATTAGGTGCATTTATTGACCCAGGAAAACTGAAATGGCTTATGTAATTGGTAGGTTTAGAAAGAAAGGGAGGGTGGGGCGCCTGCGTGGCTCACTAGGTTAAGCTTCAGACTTCAGCTCAGGTCATGATCTCTCAGTCCATGAGATCCAGCCCCACGTCAGGCCCTGTGCTGACAGCTCAGAGCCTGGAGCCTGCTTTGGATTCTATGTCTCTCTCTGTCTCTGCCCCTCCCCCCGCTCATGCTCTGTCTCTCTCACTCTCAAAAATGAAAAAAATGTTAAAAAAAATTTAAAAAAAAGAAAGGGAGGGCAAGTGTTGATCGGATGCTTTCTTATCATGAGCCTTAGGCTTCTTGATGTTTTATCTAAATCTTTTTATCTAAAACTTATTGATGCTTTCTCCCCAGATAAGTGGCTATTTTTATGGATCATGAATAATTTCTTAATATGTAGGCCGAATATGACAGACCACAAATAAATGACCATGGGCCTCAGATATCACAGGTGACCTATAGGCTTCACCAGAGGCAAAAGCATGGAGGATGTTTGGTTGTAGCTAGGGGTTGGCTCAATCCAGTCTGAAGTTCAACTGTGACCCTAGCAAGTGCCAACCACAAGAGGCTTGGCAAGTCAATGCCATCTGGGCAGGCCTCAGCTAAGGGGAGGAATTTAGCAGGCTCAACTACCTCCAGGATGCTGACTACTGGTGCTTGACCATGAATTAATTATATAGTTACAGCTTTTCCTGTTTCAATTATAGGGAACAGAATCTTCCACATATAAGCATTTCATATATCAGAAGCTAAAAAATATTTGCTGCTTTTAAACTTTAAGGCACCCAAGTTCTGAGTTTTCTATAGTATACTTAAGAATACTTTAAATGGTTAATATCATGCCTTGCTAAGCACGTATAGATTGAATGTCCCCAAATCCATTTCTACTTAAGCCATGAGAGATTTTTGAGCATACAGTTTACCCACATGCTCAAAAGTTAAAAAAAAGAAATCAATTCAAAGAATTGAACAGGAAGTTTCATGGCCACACAGGTATTTTAAATAATACAGCAATTACCTGTTCCCTAAGAAAAAGGCCAAAGTAATTCCTAAAATTAATGGTCTACAGGAAAAGAATAAAGGGGGAGAACATGAGAAGAGAATCAGGAAGTATCTTAATATATTGAGTCCAGATATGGATTCAATGCTGGCTGAGATTTCTCAACTTAAGAAATTGAAAGTTGATAAAATTCCTTGCTATTAGCGAATCTTATAGTCAGATCCCCTGAGACAAAATCCAGAAGGCTATATTACTGCTATAGGTCAGCAAGAAAAGGGAAAGTAAAATAGAAAACGATTTTGCAAATGTTACTTGCCTTATATATATCATGGAAGGTAAAGGACAAAATGAAGACACATTAAACAGCTATTTAGAGAAGTCTTTCTTAAATGCAGGAATGTACAGTAGAAAGAAATAAAATATGACAGATATTCCACAGTGCTGCCAAAAATATGTAAGTAATAAAAACATAGCTTTCCACATTTCATTGAAGAAGCATTTTATATAGTGGTATGCTATAATGAAAGTAGACAAAAGGTACACAGTAATGTGGATAATAGAAGGATATACTAATTGTTCATATATCTAAGAGATATCTTTGGGACAGTGCATAAGAAATTGATAACCTGAGAAAAGAAAGTGAATGCCTGAAATAAAAGGAAGAATAAATTAGTCTTTTCACTGTATACTTTTCATACCCTTTGATTTTCACATGAATGTTTACTGAAAATAAAGAAGTACCCTAAAGAAGTCATACAAAAACTGTTAGAATTAATAAACACACTCAGCAAATTTGCAAGATCTGAAGTCACTATGTAAAAATTAGTTGCATTTTTGTATACTACCAATGAATAATCTGAAAAGGAAGTGAAGAAAAATTCAATTTCCAATAGTATCAAAAATAATACAATAGTTAGGAACAAACACAACCAAGGAGGTGAAATATGTGTACATGAAAACTACAAGCATTGCTGAAACAAATCAAATAACAACACATAAATTAAGATATCCCATATTTATGCATTAAAGATTTATATTGTTAGAATGTCAATACTACTCAGAGTGATATACAGATTCAATTTGATCTTATCAAAATTCCAGTGATGATTTACAAAGAAATATTTACAAAGAAATTTACAAAGAATTTACAAATTCTTTACAAAGAAATAACAAAATCTCCTGCAAATCTATTTAACCTATCTAAAGAAGTAGAAGAGAAAAAAAAATATTCTGTTGAATATGCATTAAACCAGAATGTGATGGGCATCACATCACAATCTGTTAAGAAATTGCAAAGGCAATCTTTGAGAGGAGATAGTTTTGCACCTTAAAACTAGGCACCTGAGGAAGTTAGTCCTTTACCTCCCCACAAAAACTGGAATACAGGGAACTATTTTCCAAGATGTTTACATTGCAAAGAGATGGTGACCGAGTCCTTGAGAAAGACTTTCCAAGGTCATAAAGCTGGCAAGAAGCTAATTCACATTTTTAAAATGTTTAACATTCATTTCAAAGATACAGAGAACTTACTATTACATTTTTCTCCCCAAAGTAAATGCTCTAAACCAAGGGAGGAGTGGGGTGCCTAAGTGGCTCAGTCAGTTAAGTGTCTGACTCTGGCTCAGGTCATGATTTTAAGATTCCTGGGTTCAAGCCCCTCATCAGGCTTTGTGCTGACAGCTCAGATCCTGGTGCATGCTTCAGATTCTGTGTCTCCCTCTTTCTCTGTCCTTGCCCTGCTGGCATTCTCTCTCTCTTTCTCTCTCTCTCAAAAATAAATAAAACATTAAATTTTTTTTTCTTAAGGGAGGAGGAAAACTTGTCCTTTCCTTTCCCTTATTTTCAACAAGTTGAAAGACCTCTCCTTTTTAACTTGTATTTGCCCTTACAATAGATATCAGGATCGCAGTTGGAATTCTTAGAGTCTCAAACATGAGTAGGGCACATTCACCCTGCTATGGGAACAGAACCCAAGATTTGACTTGGTATCTTGAGAAATAGGTGCTGGACTTTCAGTGAAGGCAGGAGGGTGGAGAGAGCAATCTTAATAACAATACAAAGAAAAAAAAAAGAGGACAATGGTGGTATAAGGCATGTTTTCATGTGGATAGCATATTAAAATGCTAAATGTTAGGAAAAGTAGACATCAGGCAGGTAACAACTGAAATTAACATAAAGAAGAACCTCTGAAGAGGTCAAACAGAGGAAGCAACATTCAGGGGATAGTGCAGTTCGGAGATGATGTGTTGATCGAGTCATCCCAAGAACCCATTAATGTGCCCTCTTTGAAATACTTGTAATTAAATGCCTCTCATAAAAGGGAGAATTCAAATGTTAGATAAAATGACTAATAGCATGGGCTAAATAAAAATGCTTTCCCTGTGGGAGTTTTATTTCTCCCATTTTTATCCTTGGGGTTGAGTTGCAGAAGCAAGAAAAAAAAGGGATATATAACAAAGAGGGTGAAAATAATCAACGCTTCCATCTTTATGCTATTCTATCCCCTGCCTGGGGAAAGTAAAAGAACATTGAATTGGGTATAAAACTAAAGATGTATTTAGATTGTGTGAAATATTTTTAGGCCTGAAAGAGGCTGGAAAGCTATAGAATCTTGCCAGGATGTGAATGAAAGGGAGTTATCAGTGTTGGAGAAATAAATCCAACAAAATGTTTGAAGGGAGGTGAAGGGTTGGTAGTTTTCCAACAATATCATACTTAGACCAAACCATTTATTAAACCATGGCCTATGATACATATTTATATTCAAAATACATGTACAAATTTTTGTAGTAGGGGAAATGCCATTATAAACCCTGATATTTCCTTTGTTTATTTGGCTAAATAATCTGTGTTTTCATTTTTTGTTGTTTTGTTTGGGGTATGTATGTGGATGTGTTTTACCCTATGTAAAAAGTGTAGCTGTATTTTAGTTATCTTTAAAGTTATTTCCATAAATCATATAATTTAATCACTTTGCACAATACTCCCTCCACCTTCCCTCTCCCACTTTATCTCAATGTTTTTGTTCTCATATAGCAACATAACATTATCCTATATTGTCATGGTTTATAACATTTTGTCTCATGTGTACCATAATTCTTACAATTGTGGTACTTTTATACATTTAAATGGATTCATTGACCAACAGCAGCTATTTCTTGATATGGTTCTTATATTTCTGAATTCTTTATTTCACTGCATCTGTTTGTGGGCAATATTTCATCTTTAAGTCACAGCTTTCCGGAGTCTATGTGTGTTACGTTCCCTTTGTAAACCTATTTCTTCTGCATCTATGTGTAAATGACTGTTTGCCTGCATTTAACATTTGACTCACCTTTTGCATCACTTAGAATTCAGCTGCCATTACATTACTGTAAATTGGAATTGACTGTTGGTATTGAGACATTGAGAGAAAGTCAAATTTTTCCCCTTCATTAGTTGGCTTACATGTTTTTCTGCCTGAAAGCTTGGTCAATTCCCTCTTCATGTTTAAAATTCATCACTTTCTCCCCTAACCAGTAACAAAGTCATAGTTACCCACCCAGGGGTCTTCAGGTGGGAGGAGGTCTGCTTGAAAACAGTAGCAGCATAGGGTCCTGGGATAAGGGTGGGGCCAGGGAGGGACAGAACAAAACAGTGAGAAAGCTACTGTGGCTACTGTTGTGGCTTTGGTCGGGCTGCTTTTTCTGGCACTGCTCCTACCCAGAGGGTCACAGAATCCAGCAATCTACACATCAACTCCAACAAATGCTGCTACAACAGCCTCTAAGCCAAGAGCATCAAGAAAGATGACAGAAGTCCAGGGTGACAAGGTAAAAAAGGCCTTTAGCAAACCCGCTAATTTCATTTCTTATAAGCATAGAAAATATTGAAAACTTCAAATTTGACTAGTTTTAGGAGCATATGAAGGTTTTGTATGGATAGGACATACCAATATTTAATGTTCTGAAGTTTCATGCACAAGAATGGAAAGAGAAACGTTTAAAAATAAGATATGATTTGCATTTCCAGGGTGATTAATGACGTTGAGCATCTTTTCATGTGTCTCTTAGTCATCTGTATGTTATCTTTAGAAAACAACATCTACTCAAGTTCTCTACCAATTTTTAATCAGATTATTTTCTTGAGTTGTATAAGTTCTTTATATAGTTTAGATATTAACCCCTTATTGAATATATCATTTTTAAATATCTTCTCCCCTTCAGTAGCCTGCTTTTTTGTTTTTTGATGGTTTCTTTCACTGTGCAAAAGCTTTTTTATTTTGGTGTGATTCCAATAGTTTAATTTTGCTTTTGTTTCTATTACATGAGGAGACCAATCTAGAAAAAGTTGCTATGGCTGGCTGATATCAAAGAACTTACTGCTTCTATTTTCATCTAGGAGTTTTATGGTTCAGGTTTCACATTTAGGTCTTCTTTTTTAGTTTATTTCTTTATTTTGAGAGAGAGAGAGAGAGAGAGAGAGAGAGAAGGAGTATGAGCAGGGGAGGGGAAGAGAGAGGGAGACAGAGAATCCCAAGCAGGTTTCACACTGTCAGCATGGAGCCCTATGTGGGGCTTGAACCCACGAAGTGGTGAGATCATGACCTGAACCGAAACCAAGAATCAAACCCTTAACCAACTGAGCTACACAGGTGCCCTCACATTTAGGTCTTTAACTCATTTTTTAGTTTGTTATTGTGCATTGTCTGAGAAAATTATCCAGTTTCATCCTTTTGCACGTAGCTGTAGAGTTTTTCAGAACAATTTGTTGAAGAAGCTATCTTTTCTCTGGTGTATATTCTTGCATTTTTTTGTAGATTAATTGACCATATAAGCATGGGATTATTTCTGGGCTCTGTATTCAGTATTATTGACCTATATGTTTATTTTTATGCCAGTACCATACTATTTTGATTACTACAACTTTATAATATATCTTGAATTCTATAATTGTGGTACCTACAGCTTTGTTCTTCTTTTGCAAGATTGTTTTGGCTATTTGGAGTCTTTTGTGGCACCACACAAATTTTAGCATTATTTTTTCTGGTTCTGTGAAAAATGCTGTTGGTATTTTGTTAGGGATTGCATTAGCTCTGTAGATTGCTTTGACTAGTATGGACATTTTAATAATATTTGTTCTTCAAATCCATGAACATGAGATCTATTTCCATTTGTTTATGTCATCTTCAATTTCTTTCATCAATGTTTTAGAGTTTTCTTTCACCTCCTTGGTTAAGTTTATTCCTAGATATTTTATTATTTTGGTGCAACAGTAAATAGGATTGTTTTCTTAATTTCTCTTTTGGCTAATTTATAATTAATGCATAGAAATACAACGGAATTCTGTAAATTGATTTTGTATCCTGCAACCTTACTGAATTTATCCATCAACTCTAGTAGTTTTCTGGTGGAGTATTTAGGGTCAAAATCACAATGTGATATCACCTTGCACCTGTCAGAATGGCTAAAATAAAATTAAAACAAAACTAACATAAGAAATAACAAGTGTTGACGAGGATGTGGAGAAAAAGGAACACTTGTGCACTGCTGGAAGGATTGCAAACTCGGGCAGCCACTGTGAAAAACAGTATGGGGGTTCCTCAAACAATTAAAAATAGAATTACCATATGATCCAGTAATTCCACTATTGGGTATTTGCCCAAAGAGAACAAACACACTAATTTGAAAAGATATATACACCCCTATGTTTATTTCAGCATTATTTAAAAATAGCCAAATCATGGAAGCAACTGAAGTTTCCATACTTAAATGAGTAAATAAAGAAGATGTGGTATAGGGGCACCTGGGGGGCTTAGTTGGTTAAGCATCCAAATTCAGCTCAGGTCATGATCTTGTGGCCCATGAATTCGAGCCCCTTGTCAGACTCTCTGCTGAAGCTCAGAGCCTGGAGCCTGCTTTTGATTCTGTGTCTCCCTCTCTCTCTGGCCCTCCCCTGCTCACTCTCTGTCTCTCAAAAATGAATAAACGTTGAAAACAATTTAAAAAAAGAAGATGTTGTTTATATATGTAATGGAAAGCACTCAGCCATAACAAAATAAGATCTTGCCCTTTGCTTCTAGGATGGACCTAGGCAGTATAATGCTAAGTTAAATAAGTGAGAGAAAAACAAATACCGTATGATATCCCTCATATGTGGAATTTAAGAAACAAAAAAATGAACAAAGAAAAAAGAAACAAAGAAACAAAAAACACTCTAAAATATAGAGAACAAACTGGTGGTTACCATAGGGAAGGTGGGTGGGAGAAAGTGTGAAATAGGTGAGGGGGTAAAAGCATACTTCTGTTGATGAACACCCAGTAATGTATAGAATTGTTGAATCATTATATATATATTACATGAAAATAATATAACACTATTATATTCCGTAAAAGAAAGCGCCACACCCAGATGTTTTCACTAGTGTATCTACGCTATCAAATAGTTAAGGAAGAAATGATACAACTTTCGACAATCTCTTTCAGAAAAGACAAGCAGAGAGAACAGTTCCAAATCATTCTGTGAGGCCATAATCATCCTAATTTCCAAAAAAAGGGGAAAGACATTTTAAGAAAGGAAAACTTACAGAAAACTATATTTCTTTTGAATGTAATGCAAACAATTCTTAACAAGATGCCTACAAGGTGTAAGAAACTGAGTGAGATTTATCCCAGAATTAAAATTCTTCTCACTGTAGCCTCTCTCTGGTCTTTCAATTTGACTTTTTATTTGACTTTCTATGTAGTAATTGACATGTTTGAGGTCACTGATGGATTGCAATCTACCTCAAATACGAGTATAATGAGTAAAACTTTCTTATACACTTGTAAAGTCAAAGGACAGGAATTTCCCATCACATAGTAACCTCAACTAAATCTTAAAATGCTTTTTATTTCACATCTGTTGAATGATTTTCCAATTAAAAAAATTGTCTGCTTTGAAGTCATATTTGGCAAGTTTTGAAACTAAGAGACAAACATTTGAAGAAGACAAAAATAATGTAAATTAAGTAGTGAGAAGTGAAGACAAGAAGCTCAAATACATTATATTCACACACACACATGCACACATACACATACACTATTTTATATTCATTTTTTTAAAATTCATGAATCACAATAGTCACATTTGAAATACTTTCTGTACCAATCAATAGTTTTGGTTAGAACTTCATCTTCAAGCTAATGTGGGCTTGATCTGGAAAGTAATTCTTTTACAACTTCATTGATTGTACAGACACTTTTAGCAATAGACATTCCTTGATTGTTTTCTGGTTAACAGGGCCACATGCTGATACTTAGATCTTCCAGTATTTAATATGATTACAATAGTGTCAATTACCAGTAAGTTACCAAATGAGCAAAAAAAGAGCAAAAAATATATACTCAGCCAAGATATACCTCAGTGAATACCATTGTGCATGAATTTTTCTTGGAACATGGAACATGATATTTACCACCATTATGCAGATTCATGTCTTTATTTAGGTAAAGTTTTCTTTTATTATATTTTAATGGATTTCTGTTCCATTTTATTTTTCTATTAGCTTTTTCAGGAAAACCCTCAGTGCATATTCTGGATATTTTTTGTGTCTCCTCCATATTTAGAACACATTTCTTCCTTTGGGTGACTTTTACCAACTTGTTATTTATGGCATTAGATACATGTTCAGTGACATTCTTTTAATTCTTCCTGTTTTTAATATATATCTCACTTTTGTAATGGTTCAGTGGTTCTCTTAGCTTTGCTTATCATTCATCTTTTTTATTTTTATTTTTTTATTTTTGATGTGTCAGAGGCAGTAGAGACAAGTAAACTACAGGATATGAATTTTAGGGCCATCCTTCTTGGGATCCAATCTTATCTCCGCTATGCAACTTTGATCAAGTTACCTCATTTTTCTTTAATTAAGCTTTCTTATCTGAAAAAGTAGGAATAATATTAAAATGCTATTTATTTTATTAAAGTGTTGCTGTGAGAATTAAATGAGCCCTTAGTAGAGTATCTGACAGGAGAAGATTAGAGCACTCAGTGACTGAGTACATAGTAAGCACTATCTATATAAGTGTTGTTATTTTTCCTTGAATATTCTCTTTTCTTTTTTGGGTGTTTTGTAACAGAGTCTTCTTTTTATTTGTTTGCTTTGTTTTTGTCTATTTAAAAATTTTGTTTTAAATGGGTCTACTCTTTTCCTAAGAAAATCAGTTAGGTATGAGCTAAAGCATCAACAAGTAAATTATACTAGAAAGCTATACTAAAATCAGGTGAGTAAATCAGTGAAAATGATTTAGCTCTTTGTGATGCTATATCTCTTTCTGAAATGCAGCTGAAAATGGATTAATTATCCAATCAAATGGCAGGAAATGGCTGACTCAATTAAAAAAAAAAAATCAAGACCAAACAATATGCTGCTCACAAGAGACTTACTTTAGCTTTAAGGGCACACAAAAGTTGAAAGTGAAGGAAGAGAAAAAGAAATTTCAAATACATGGTAACCAAAAGAGAGCAGAAGTAGCTATACTCGGATAAAATAGACTGAGTAAAAATCAGTCGCAAGAGACAAAAAAGGTCACTATAGAGTCATAAAAAGGGTCAGTTTATCAATTGTAAATATGTACACACTCAATATTGAAGCACCTACATATTTAAAGTAAATTTTAATAGACCCAAAGGGAGAAATTGATAGCAATATGATAATAGTAGGGGACCTCACTACCCACATTTTATACTGGATAGATCATCGAGACAGAAAATTAATAAGGAAATAGTGTTTCTGAATAACACTATAGACCAAGTAGACCTAAGAGATATATAAAGAACATTTCATTGACTAGAACCAGAATACATATTCTTCTCAAGCATATATGGAACTTCATCCAGAATAGATCATATATTAGATCAAAAAACAAGTCTTGATGAATTTAAGAAGGTTAAAATCACATCCAATATCTTTTCTGATCACAATAGTATAAAACTAGAAATCAGCAACAGGAGCAAAACTAAAAAATTCAAAAGCAAACAAGTGGAAATATATTAAACTAAAACTGTTTCTGCATAGCAGAGAAACTAATCAACAAAGTGAAAAGACAACCTTATAGAATAAGAAACAATATTTGCAAGCCATATATCTGATGAAAGGTTAATATTTAAAATAAAAAAAATTGAGTTCCTTACTCCTAAACTCTATCGCAAAAACAAAAACAAATAACATAGTTTTTTGTTAAAACATAGTCAATGGGGGACTCCTGGGTGGCTCAGTCGGTTGTGTCCGACTTCAGCTCAGGTCAAAGTCCAGGTCATGATCTCGCAATTCATGAGTTCGAGCCCCTTGTCAGGGTCTGTGCTGACAGCACGGAGCCTGGAGCCTGCTTCTCCCTCTCACTCTACCCTTCCCTCACTCACGGTCTGTCTCTTTCTCTCTCTTTCAAAAGTAGATAAACATAAAAAAATTAAAAAAAAAAAAAAACAAACATAGGCAATGGACCTGAATAGACATTTTTCCAAAGAAGACATACAAATGGCCAACAGGCACATGAAAATATGCTCAAGATCACTAATTATCAGAGAAATGCAAATTAATGCCACAATGAACTACTACCTCATGCCTTTTAGGATAGCCATTATCAAAAAGACAGGAGATAATAAATTTTGGCAAAGGTGTTGAGAAAAGAGACCCCTTTTCTGTTAGTGAAATGTAAATCAGATGGATGATGACAACAGGGTATATATATGTACATATATATATATATACACACACATACACACACACTGGATTGTTATTCAAATTTAAAAAAGAAGGAAGTACTGCCATTCGTTGCAACATAGATGAACCTGAAGATAATTATGCAAAGTGAAATAAGCCAGAAAGTAAATTGAACAGCTGTAAATAAGCCTTTACCAATGTGGTGGTAAGGTGTTGGGGAGGGGAAGCCTTCTGTAGCTATTTGATTAGCTCTCTTTAGTGAACCTGTGCTTCTGGGTTGTGAACATCACGTGTGCTTCCCAGTGCCTCATCCCCCATTGGTGGGATAGGATGGCTACAGTGGGCTGCATCTGGGTATTTCCCTCCCTCTTTGTGGAAGTCTAGAGTCACCTGGAATTGGCTCTTTCTCTTTCCTTGGTTAAGTTCTGATAAAATCCCAGTAGGTCAGTTTCTAGTTTAATGCTTTTCTCCCCAGGGCATACCTTGTTAAGAAGAACAGCTTGCTCTAGCAAATTTCAAAATGGTTCCTTTCCCTTCCTGCTGGAAGCATGAGGGAATTGTTCCCCACTATTCACTGCGAGAACCTGGTGAAACCGCAGGAGGTAAATCTCACAAATATGTGCTCTCATACCTTGCCAAAACTTGCCACCCCCATCCCAGAGATTTTAATTCTCAGAGTTGTCCACACGGAGAATCCAGAAATTTGCCAATTGTAGTTCAGGTTTTACTCTGACACTTGTTCCCATGGAGGCTTTAGCTTCTGGATTTCTGCTCAGGTAAGTTGTGATTTTCTGTATTCTCCCACCAGCCCCTCCAATTTGGGGGTAGCATTTTACCCTGTAACCTCACTTCTCTTACAAATCGAAGATGAGTTGTTGATTCTTTAGGATTTTTTCAGCTTTTTACTTGGTAGGACAGAGTGATGATTTACAAGTTTCTTACATGCCTGGCTGGATCAGCTTTTAGTTTTTGAGGTGTTTCTGTGATCTGCTACTTCATTGTTGACAATCAAAAATATATTAAAGTAATTAAGGTTTTCTTTCTGAAAGCAAACAATAGGCTAAGCCTTTCAAAGAGTGTTTTTTTT
This sequence comes from Acinonyx jubatus, assembly GCF_027475565.1. Classification (NCBI taxonomy): domain Eukaryota; kingdom Metazoa; phylum Chordata; class Mammalia; order Carnivora; family Felidae; genus Acinonyx; species Acinonyx jubatus. Next base: position 90,372,133 of record NC_069386.1, read on the forward strand.
CTTTTAATTTTCTAGTATTGAAATACTACATTTTATGTAAAAATCTCTTTTCATTGCTCTTTATATTCCCTGAAATCAAAGCAAGTTTTTTTTTAAGTTTATTTATTTATTTTAAGAGAGAGAGAGAAAGAGGGAGAGAGAGCACATGTATGATCAGGGCAAGGCCGAGAGAGGGAGAAAGAGAAGGCCACACAGGCTCCACACAGCGCAGACCCAGAGGCCGGCTCGATCTCACAAACCATGAGATCATGACCTAAGACAAAATCAAGAGTTGGACGCTTAACTGTCTGAGCCACCCAGGCACCTCAAGGAAAGTCTTGGGCCATGCTAATCTCCATGAAATTTTTAATCAACCCTTCAGACTTCAATGACTGTTTATGATCCCTCCAAAACAGCAAAGCACATTCACTAATCTCATATTACCAGGTGACAACTGTTGTGTGTTACTTTGAGCATTTTCTTGAAAGTGGTCCAAACCATTGTAAACCTTGCACTTTAATACCGGCATGACACTCTTTATTTTTGTGCAACAATTCCAGCACCATCACTTGAAAGCCTTTTATGAGTTATGGGTTGAAACTGTTAGCACAAAGACACAATTTGCAGAAAGAATGAAACTTAGTGACATAAAGAACACAGGTTTTTCAAACACATTGAAACCAAACTAGTGTGGGAGCTGATAGCAATTTCCCACATTAAAAAAAGCATATGTGTATATATAGATATAGATAGATATAGGTATAGATATAGATATATGTAAATGTAACTAGATAGATAGATAGATAGATATAGATAGATATAAAGTTAAGTGGCAAATGCAAACAATGCTTTGGATAGAGTTGGATTTTATAAGTGTATTATTCCTGTTTTTTTCCACTGCAGGTGGCATATTTTCGTATTAGACTTATTTAGGTGGGACACCACCTCTGAAAATATCCTGGAAACCTCCTTTCATAGTCTTGGTAGGAGGGCTGGAGCTACATTCTTCAGGTTCAGATCCTGATCCTCACTTGGCCTTATGATCTGGTAAGTTATTAAATTCTGTCTTCCTTAGTTTCCTCATGTATATAAAGAGGGTGAAAAAAATTTTATGATGCTTGAATATGGCAAAGAGTATGTGATTTATCCCAGGAGGGGGAAAAAAAAGAATACTTAGGAAAATGAAGGATCAGTCAATTAGTAGTAGTGAGTGAGTAGTGGTGAGTTGGAGCTTAGACCTTGAGTAGCGCTGTAGAATGAGGTAGCAGATGCAGTTGATTATTGAGATTGTAATGAGCCTTGTAATTTACACTTTAAAACCAGTGCTGTTTTAAAAATTTTTTAACATTTATTTATTTTTGAGAGACAGAAAGAGTGTGGGGGGCGGGGGGGGGGTGCCGAGAGAAAGGGACACAAAGAATCCGAAGCAGGCTCTAGACTCTGAGCTCACACAGAGCCCGACCTGGGGCTTGAAATCATGAACCTGTCTGACCTGAGCCTGAGCTGAAGTCAGAATCTTGACTGACTGAGCCATCCAGGCTCCCCAAGACTAGTACTTCTTTATGTGGGAGTAAAGGAAGGCTAATGAAGTTATTTTTTTTAAAAGATCAGATCAAATAGTTTAGTTTAGAAAGGTTTTTATAACTGAATTTGGGAGAATAAATTTGAAAGGATCAAGAATGCAGGGGTACCTGGGTGGCTCAGTCAGTTAAGTGTCAGACTGGATTTCGGCTCAGGTCGTGATCTCACGGTTTAGGAGTTTGAGCCCATGTCAGGCTCTGTGCTGACAGTGCAGAAGCTGGTTGGGACTCCCTCTCTCTCCTTTGTCTGCCCCTCCCCTGCTTGCTATCTCTCTCTCTCTCCCAAAATCAATAAATAAACATTAAAAAAAAATGTAGGCAGAAAGGTATGTGGGAGGATGAGTGAAATAAAGGGAATTAAGAAGTGCAAACTTCCAGTTAAAAATAAATCAGAGATAGAGTACAGCACAGAGAATACAGTCAAAACTATCATAATGTTACATGGTGACAAATGGTCACTACACTTATCATGGTGGGCCTTGAGTAATGTATAGATTGTTGAACCAGTATGTTGTACTTGAAACTAATATAGCATTGTATTCTAATTATACTTCAATTAAAAAAATACTGTGTAAAAGAGAGAGTGGAAGCAGGGAAACTAGTTGAAAGAATAGAGATGGTAGTGGGTATATAAGGAAAGGAAGATAGGAGGGTTTTGATAGATATTAAAATCACTATATTTAACAAAATTTAATGACTATAAAAACATGGAAATTTTTTTAATCTTTATTTTTATTTTTGAGAGAGAGAGACAGAGCACTAGCAGGGTAGGGGCAGAGAGAGAGAGGGAGACACAGAATCCGAAGCAGGCTCCAGGCTCTGAGCTGTCAGCACAGAGCCCGATGCGGGGCTCAAACTCATAAACTGTGAGATCAGGACCTGAGCTGAAGTCAGATGCTTAACCAGCTGAGCCACCCAGGTGCCCCAAAACATGGAAATTTTTTAGAAGGTTTCATTAATAATATATTCAATTAACTAGCACACTATTGACACTCATGAAAATAAATAATAAATAAAATATTTGACCTATTTAGCTCCACTTAACGTTATTTCATTTTCTGCAGCAAATACAACAAAGTAATTTTACATAGCTGGGACAGACTTTCATAATATACTCCAATTTAGCCTGCACTTTTTCTTCTGCAACTTTTATACTTCATTACCATGTTTTACTTACAATTCTTAAATCACTGTAAGTTTTTAGTCCCTCATTGCTTATGTTATTATCTGAGCCTAAAATTAACCTTTTTTTCCATTTCACTTGTAGTCTATAAATCCCAATGTAAGTGCTCTCTCCTTTTTTCTTTCTTCCTTTATCCCTTTTCTTCTTTCCTACCTTTTAAGAGGATTCTTTTATGTTTGCATTGATGTTTTCAACCTACCCTCCCCAACTTAACAGTCACATCCCTTAATAAAGTACCAATCCCAGAGTGACATGCAATCACTTGTCACCCTTGTTTTACTAGCATATTAAAGGAGTCTCAAGTTTATGGATTTAAAGTTGTATCAGTTTATAACTCAAAGAGTTATTAAAATAGTTTGTCTAGTCTTCAAATTTGTTATTTTTCTATTTGTGAAAGATTAAAACACAGGCAGTGTCAGCATTGACTCTGTTCAGACCTTTCCAGTTTGTGTTTCTACATTTCTACAGCCATAGCGTGATTCAGTTCCTTGGGACTTTTTTTTTTTTTTCATTAAAACATAAGTATGAAATGATTAATACATATGTATGAATTCTGCCACTACGTCCCCTTGGTTATTGGGTAATCATATAATCAAGAATTTAAAAATATTTGGACGAGGTGTAAGGTACTGTATCGTTAAGAAGCCTATAAAGGCTGAAGCAATATTGTTCTAATATACCTGTCAGTTGGTGTCCTTACCTCTCAGCCCTTGGGGCACTATTCTTTAACAACCTCCATTATTTTTCAGGACTTGCAAGCCTTAGCACACCGTTAGTGCTTTCCTGGTGAGAGGCTGATCTACTCAGCAGAAATCTCAACATCCTGCAAAACCCCATTACATTAAGTTATTGTGATGGACATTTAGCTATATAAAGTTGGTTAATTCTCAAATCACCAGAACTCAAATACAATCGATATATATATATTGTTTTTGACAATATTAGATTCAGCGGGAGAGAAAGGGAAGGAGAGAGAGAAAGATGAGCGAGACATACATACACACAGAGAATGAGAAAAAAACTGTAAATAAAATGAAAATAGATTAAGTTCATGACCTATGTTCAACATAACTAGATGCAGAGATCACACACTACACATTTTGACGGTTGTCTCTTCTGTATGTCAATGAAAATGGAAGCCTGGACAAATGTTTACCTTTGACAAATAGCAGTGATAACAGAAAGTGAGATTGCTTTTTTGGAAGTGTTACAAAGGGTCTTTTAGGCATTGCAGCATGGGAGTTCAAGCTCATGGACGTTAATGTCCAGAAATCTCAGTTGCTGATCAAATTAGACAACCTATTATAAGAAGAAACTACTCCTCACTAATAGATGTTATACATAATAATACCTTGGAGGTGCATTTGTTGAGTTATGTATTTAATCCTCAAGACTTAGCTCAAATTCCACCTGCTTTTGGAGACTGTCAGTACCCAAATATCTTTAAAACTTTATTTATTTTCTTTTGCACTTAAAAATATAAATGTAAAAAGAGAATAGTTTTTCCCTGTGACATAAGACCTATGAGTATTTCTGTTGTTCTCCCCTAAGCAATGAACATTATGACTTTAATATCAAACATAGGGCTCTTTCTTAGAACATCTTTAACTAAAGACTTGGCATCAATATCAAAAGAAACTTCCGTAAGCACTACAAGGGAACCAAATTCTGTGCACATATGAGGTAATTAAATTATTTTACCAAATTAAAAATTAAATGTAAAATTATAAATGTAAAAGTATTTAATGTATATATTTAGGTAAAATCCCTATGATATTTATTTAAAATGATGTTTTAATCAGATGGGACACTAGGGTTCAAGGTAGTATTATCCAACAATTCACTGAATTACAGGAATTCTGTGTTATAGATCAAGGGCAGGTACATATACTTTGACAATTACCAGACAAGAGAATTAAAATAATCCGATTCATTGTAAAGTAAATGAATTAACCAAACTATTGATCCATTGCTTCAGAAAATGTTTACTGATTGTTCAATTAAAAACTAATCGTGTTGGGGTAAAACAGAAAACAAGATGCTTTCATGCTTATTTCTTAATGATTATCAGCCCAAATCAGTTTGGAAGTAGGCTCTAATAGTGCTTATGGAAAGGTCCAAAATATTCTTAAAAAGATCTCTGAGTTTTTCAAACCTCTAAGTTCTGAATCCTAGAATATCTCTAAAAGTTTTAATTGAATTTTTTTCAACCTTTGAAGTCCATTAACTTATTAACATATATTTTGATGTTGAATATATTTTATTAGTTTTTCCTGGGACATGATACATCTTTTCCATCTGAAGATGGCATATTATATGGATTATATTTTTTAATAACTGATTTTTTATTATTTACCTTTATTAGGTTAATTGTATATAAACAAAATCTTATTCTATTATTTCTATAATTATCTCATTAATCATCTTAATGCTTACTTTTTGCCCATATTATTTTGTTTTTTTTTTTTTTTTCATTTTTGTTCTCTCCAGGCTTCATTTCCAGTAATTACAGATGCATCACAACAGCTTTGTGCATTTTCCAAAATTTTCTATGATTTTTAATTTTTCCCACTGTTTGTCAGCTTATATACCTCTTTCTATTACCTCAATATTTCTTCCTTGTCATATATTTCTACTTTGTACTTTACTGCCATAGAGGGTAATATGTTATTGCTCTTGAGAGTTAAGATTTTTAGTAATGTCTTTAGTCAGGCTTTTCTTAATAATATTTTTCTGCTTCATATTATCTTCTACAGAGTTTTTTTTTCTGTTTCTACCTGCCTATTCAACCCTCCCTCACTCCTTTTCTTCCTTCTGTCCTTCCTTCTCTCCTTCCCTCTCTCCTCCTTCCTTCCTTATTCTTTCTGGTATAAAATACAGTACTTATTCTGGATTCTTGTTAGATTATTTATCTTTTTTGAAATACATGAGCATTTTTCCAGGAGTAGCTATTGGTAAGAGAGAAGCAGATGTGTATGTTTAAGGTAGGGGTGTGTGTGTGTGTGTGTGTGTGTGTGTGTGTGTGAGGAGTGAGTGAGTGATGTGGGAAGGTGGGAAGAGGAGGGTTGGCTATTTTCCAAGCCCAGAACACAAGAATTTTCCTTAAACCAATAGTTCTGTTATGTAAGCCTACTGAGTACACTTAGCATTCATTCCCCCCATCCCTGAGCAGTTACCTGAGTTATGTAGCTGTGGAGCTGTTCGAAATTCAGTCTTTCTTTTTCCTTCCAAATGCAGGAACAAATTTGTCCTACAAGTAAATATGCCCTGCCTAATGTATTTTCCATTTGGGTCCATTTCTGTTGCATCTTAGGTCAAAAGAGCATTAAAAAAAAATCTCTCACAGACAGTGCCCACATTTGTTGAAAACACAGGATATGCAACTCACTTCTAGAGATCCTACTGCAGAAATCCTCTCTTTGCTTCCACAGCCATTTGTCTTGCTTTATCTCTTCTGTTTTGGCAACAATGCCACCTAATTTGTGCTTTGTGGATTTTAGTTCTCTTCATTTCTGTTGATGATGGTGCCTACAGTTTTTGTTCTCCTCCTATATGAAACTTTTTTCTCCGTTTATAATAGCATGGAATATATTTTAAAAATGATATCAAATCATGATGCAAAAACAGTGGTTTCAAAACACATTTACATTTTATACTGTGTGAATTTTTTAGCTAACCAGGCAAGAAACCATTTCTTAAAACTCTCTTCCTTGAAATGATATTAATATTAACATTCTCTATAAATACCAGTAACCAGGGCTCCCTGTTATGTCTTTAACATCTCCAAGTAACATAATACAAAATGATGCTTTACCAAGAGTAATGACTTCGTAATGCTTTTTTGTATTAGTGTGTCTCATTTCTCTTCTAGATTATGAAGCTCTTTTGTTAAAAACATTTTACACATTTGTATGCCTTAGCAGAGAGCCAGACACATATTTGGCATGTAAAATGTACTGGTAAATTAAAGCTATGTAGATGAATGTTAAAAAGCTAAAAAGTGTTTTAACAAAATATTTGAGATGGAGGGCATTTATATATTCAGAGCCACCGTTCTATAAAATTATTAGGAATAGATACATACTATGATATTTATCACAAGAAGTGTCCAAACCTAATCATTTCTCTCGAGGATATTTAAAGTTAAGCACTATATTTTCATAGTGTTTAATCTCACATGTCTAAAAATTATTTTCCAAATCCCTATCCTGGTGACATTTTTCATATCTATTCATCACAGCCTTTGTTACTCAATGGTACAGTGGACAACAGGGCTTGGACAGTACTTTAAAACAAAAGACAAAACAAAGCAAAATGATTTTTATTTATATATAAGCATATATATTTTCTATATGTTAATAAATAAATACATATATTTTAACATTATACATACACACACACACACACACACACACACACACACAATCAGAGTTTGTTGGGTTTCCAAGATGGCTAAATTTGAGTTTCAGTAAATATCTTGGAAATCTTAACAGATACTCATTAAATCACTTGCACAGTCTTCATTTTCAATATAGTTTGTTTAAATCTAATTTTGCTGGTATTCCATCTCATGATTTTAAAAAATACCTTAATTTAATATTTTCCTGTTCATCTGATGTATCTTGCTTCCCTCCCCCTCAAAAAATACTTTTTTATATATTTGCCTTATTTGCAAGTTGCTTTTGACCTTATATAAGCGCCATATGAACTGTTCAATAAAAATACCGTAATTCAGTGAATATGTATAATTCATCAGTCAGCCGTTTGCTCAACTCACAGCTCTTCCCTGACTACCTAAATGCCATGAAGAAAATTAAATATGGATATAAAGCTTGTTTTTCTGAGTAGATAGGCTTCAATGTCCCAGATTCATCAAAGAGGTGGAGTTTGGGCATCTACTATGCAGCTGGACAGCTGCACCCACGCCAGACATCACCAAACTCTGATCTGAACCTGTGATGCCTTCCAACACATCAGGAGACCCACTTGTACATAGCACTGCTCCTTCCCCAACTTCCTTGATTTGTCCCGCAGCAAGGGAGATCACAATTTAATTTTTTATGACATTATCTCTGATACATAACAAAGGCTACTCTTCTACACAAACAGGAAGCAGCTACAGAAAAAAAGCCGTCAGTTTAAAAAAGAAACAATAACTATGTATGTACATGGTACAGCATTTAAAAGAAAATAAATTTTCTTCCTTTCATTTCTTTCCCTCAACACCTCAAATAGAGGTAGGTTACGTTTTATCCCTGTGTATACCTCTAGAGATATTCTTTATTTACAGAAAAGAAAATGTTTACATTCTGTATTTTACATAAATGGTCCCATAATATGCACCTGTCTGGGTCTTGGTTTTTCACTATTATCTATTACCATTCCATACACACACACACACACACACACACACACACACACACACACACACTGTAGAGTTTGGAAATTAGGAAATGGTGGGAGAGTGTGAATCAGCCAAGTGCGCTATCCTTCACTGAAAAAGGAAACAAGGGTTTTGGTTCTTTGTACCTTAATGTCAGTCAATCATTGGGTCAGGGCAGGGTGTGGAAGGCAACTGCAGTCAGCCGTGTCCACTCTGAGCGATCCATCATAGCAGAAGTGCAGCCATTAGCCACGAACAACCACAACTGAAGTATGGGTGCACTGATCTACTAACAGAACTGTGTGGAGTCTTACATTATGTATGTATGTTTTGCTTTAATATTTTATTTAATAAAATAAGAGATACTGATCTTTTATCTATAACTTAAAAAATAACTTACACTTCCTTTGTGTTTTGCATGTAAAAACATTATTTATAAATCTTACACTTTTAAAGTAATGCCACACTGGCAAATGTATTCTTCCTTTACTTTTATTTTACTTTATTATTTATTTTTAGTTTCAAGTTTTTATTTAAATTCCAGTTAGTTAATATTACACTATATGTTATTGGTTTCAGGAATAGAACTTGATGATTCATCACTGAACATACAACACCCAGGGCTCATCTTCATGAATGCTTGATGCAAATTTTAGTCAAATGATTGTTGAATTATTTGTATTTATTATATTTCAAATCTCAGCTAGATCTATGGGTAGGATTTGAAGGCTCTGTTCACTCTCACCACCCCCTGCCCAGGCACTTTATGAGGCTTTTAGGATTCTCTGATTTCCTAGAATTTTCTTCCATCTTTACTGACTCCCTTTGTTTACTTACCTTTATTTCTCCTCATCTCCCCAGACTTGGGGCTGATACCTCCAGATTTCCAATCTTGAACCTTTTCACATTTCTATGTCATTTAATCTCTTGATTATCTCATCCAACCTCATGGCGCTAAAACCCATCTATCCACTGTGAATCGAAAATTCACACTTCCTCCCTTGACCTCATCCAAGAATGTTAGACTCTTATTTGAACAACTACTGAACCCCTCCATCCATCTCAAATTCACCATTTTCAAACCTTTGTTCTAAACTCACCTCCATGTATGCATCTTCCAACATTTCTTTATATTAATTCATAATTGCTCTATTCTTCTGATTCCTCGGGCTGAGTTTTAGAGGCATCTGGAACACTTACCTTCTTTCCTATCTGACCTCCAATGCTTCAACAATATTTTATTTGCTCCACATTCAAAATAGAATTAGAATCTTACCTCCTCTTATTGTCTCTACTTCCACCACCTCCAATTAAAGTCCTCTCTCACTTGGGATATAGCAAATGCCTCTTAGAGCCTGATGCAACTTGTGGTCCTCTTCTCTTGATTTTTTCTTTCTTTCTTTCTTTCTTTCTTTCTTTCTTTCTTTCTTTCTTTCTTTCTTATTTATTGTTTGAATGGATAAATTTATTTTTAGATCAAGAGTATCATCAAAGTTTTTTTTTAATTTAAATTTTAGTTAACATACAATGTAATACTGGCTTCAAGAGTAGAATTCAGTGATTAATCACTTACATACAACACCCAGTGCTTATCACAGCAAGTGCCCTCCTTAATACCCATCACTCATTTAGGCCCATCTCCTATCCACCTCCCTCTATCAACCCTCAGTTTGCTCTCTATCCTTAAAACCCTCTCTTCTCTTCCCCCTACCCATATGTTCATCTGTTTTGTTTCTTAAATTCCACGTATGAGTGAAATCTTATGGTATTTGTCTTTCTCTGATTGACTTATTTTGCTTGGCATAATACATCCTACCTCCATCCACATTGTTGCAAATGACAAGATTTCATTCTTTTTGATGGCTGAGTAATATTCTTTTGTATATGTATACCACATCTTTGTTATGTGCTTATCAGTCGATGGACATTTGGGGTCTCTCCATAGTTTTGCTGTTGTTGATAATGCTGCTATAAGCTTTAGGGTGCATGTACCTCTTCAAATCTGTATTTTTGGGGTAAATACTGAATGCAATTGCTGGATCACAGAGTATTTCTATTTTTATTTTTTTCTATTTTAAATCTTTTAATTGTGTAGTATAATGATCACCTACATACTGAATAAGCATCTGGAGAAATAGAACATCTCTAACAACTTACACCTCCCTCTCTGTTTCTTTGTTCTTAATTTTTAAATTAATTTATTTAAATTCAAGTTAATCAACATGTAGTGTAGCATTGGTTCAGTTATATATAAGTGATGAATCACTGGGTACTACTCTTTTTCTGTTGATTTTTCATGTCAACTGCCAGTGATATTCTGTTAAAAAAGTAAATCAAATATTATCACTCTGCTCAAAAGCCTCCAAGGTTTCTAGTATTACTCAAAATAAAATACAAGTTTGAAAAGCCTTCCAGGCCCTACATGATCTGCAATCCCAGATAACTCACTGAAGTTATTTTTGACACTCTCCCATCACTTCCCATTCTCCCCACACTGGCTTCCACACCCTATTCCATTGCTGGTCCAGAGCCTTGACACTTGTTGTTCCCTGTTGCTGAAACTACCTTTTCCCAGGTAACTGTGTGATATATTTTCTTATATTCTTTATGCCTTTATTCAAATATTAACTTCTCAGTGGTAAATTGCCCTCTTCCAACACTATCATTTCTTTTCTGCTTTATTTTTATTCATAGAAAACTGGACATCTAATATACTATATATATATATATGTATATATATATATACATATTTTTTTTTATCTACCTCCCTCTGTGGAATATAAGATCCATGAAGAAGATGAACGTATCCTTTTTCTTTACCTTTTTTTCATTGTTATATGTTAACTTCTAGAACAATGCATGGAATATACTTACCCATTTCATGAATAACAAATCATAAAATTATTTGTTACAGTGCATTAGTTCTGAAGTGGTAAATAATTATAAATACATGATACAATGTCAAATGCATCTATAATTATATGCCATGAAGTAAGCAGAGAGGTGCTCAAAGTTGCTTATAAAAGTATGTCATCAGGGCATTATTTACAATATTTAATCATTTGAAACAACTTAATTTTTAAGTAGTTAAATAATTGTCCCTCTTTATGGTGAAGTACAATAAAACTATTAACATAATTTTGTATTTATAAATATCAAGATAACATGGGAAAGTCCTTCAATTTATTGTGTGTGTATGCATTTAATTGAACTACATTCCCGGTGCTCTATTTATAAACATAATATGATGTTCACACCTTAATTGTTCATCATAAACATTAACATACAAGTATACACACCTATTTCTCTTTATATTTACTGATAAATAAAGAGAGAAAAAGGAAGAAAGGAAAAGTCCCTCAATTATGCGTAGTGAATGTTAAAACTAACTATAGATTAAATAACTAGATAGATATATAGATAAACTATGGATAACTTAGTTTACAACTTGTCTCAGGGATTTGTATTGCTCTTTATATTGGAAAATACACACACACACACACACACACACATATATGTGTGTGTGTGTATATATATATATATGTGTATATATATATATATACACACACACATATTAGGTGTTTCTTCACTCTTTCAATATGTAAATAAATTAGGCAGACCATACTACAAATTGATTTTAAGTGTAAATTATTTAACAATGTTTACCAGTTGGAATAAAATGCTTACAGGTAATTTTAAGTCAGACTTTTGCAACCTCCCAGAAGCAGTCAGTCTTTGTCTTCCTACTTTCTCAAGCATGTCACATGATTTTTATTTTTGATATACTGAGGAAAGTTTTGTGGGAAATATTGAATTTCTACTAGCACATCAGGTCACAGCCCACTTTAGTTTTTTAGCATCACATTGAAAATCTCTCAAGTTTTAATCACATACACGGTAAGGAAAAATAATTTATACCAAAATTAAAAACACGATAAACACAGTGCAAAAAAATCCAAAGAATTAACTTAAATATGCAAAAATACTATTCATTCAAGTGTTTTATAAAAGCGCTCTTAAATATCTGTTTCTACTAAAATAGACAGTTGATCCTTGAACAACACAGGGATTGGGTATAGTTGAAAATCCATGTATAATTTTGATTCCCCCAAAACTTAATTATAATAGCCTGCTGTTAATGGGAAGTCTAATGATATACAGTCGATTAATATATCTTTTATATGTTACATATATTTTATGCTGTATTCTTACAATAAAATAAGGTATAGAAAAATATTAAGAAAATAATGAGGAAAACTACATTTACAATATTGTAATGTATTTATCAAAAATGTTCACACATAACTGCATCTATGCAGTTCAAACCTGTATTATCATTCAAGGGTCAATTGTATTTCATATTTTATATACCTGTCTTCAGACAAATACATCTGACAGCCTTCAAGTATTGCATGACGTTTTAATTTCCCCAATGAATACTGAGGTTCATGACATTGGAAATATCAAAAATTTCTACAATAACGTGACCTTTCTCCCTTTAACAGTGTCACTTATTTTTGCATGCTATTTCCTTCCTGTACAAAATATTATATGATGCTTTATTTCTGACTTGTTTTCAAATCTTCTCATTTTTTACACTTCTGAGATCTTTTGTTGTTATTTTTGTTAAGGTATTTCTGTTTTTTTTTTTTTTTTACATTTTAACTACAGATGAATATTTCACCATTATTCAACAACATTTCAATGTCATTTTTTTGATATAAAGCTATAAAGTCCACAAAATAAGTACTATTTTAAGGGACAAGATAGAGACACAAATTTCCCCAAAGGAGTTCAAGTTAGTTTAGAGACATCCAACTCCTTATTAACTTTCATTACAGCTATGATCTTATATAATTCCCATTAACCAAGAGGATGATGTAAAGGTGACAGGCCAGAAAGCCTGCAGGAAGTCATGGAGAATATGATTGAGTGATCTCACCTCCGTGTAGTAAATGATAAGGTTACCAGGAGATCCAAATATGAAGTAAAATGATTTCATTAGCAGCTGAAAAGTGGGTTAACGTAAAGGTCTAAAATTCAATTTCTTCTAATTTTATAACACAAGCCACTCTAAAATCTCTTTGTAATATTGAAAGCAAAAAATGTGGTCAGCCACAACCAAGCTTGAATTTTTATAAACAACGGAAGAGTTTAACATTATGTAATGTTTTATTTTATGATCTGGAGAATTTTAAATTCCTTCATTTTTTTTATAAACTTGGCATATTTAGACTAGCTATTGCATCCTCTTTACATAAACTGTGGAAGTTGTAAATGACAGCATGAACAGGTATTAAAGAGATAAGCATAGAAGAACATATGACCCTTTTTAAAAAGTATTTATTACACATAATAAAGTTTAAAAATATATGTGTATTTAAAACAATTTTGCTTTTCACATCTAAGAAAATAGTTATTGCAGATAAGATACCAAAGGAAACAAGACAACAGAAAGGTCTTGGTGGACAAAAAGAGAAACACTAAATAACAATCTAAATTTATGTAATTAGGCAATTTTAAAAATAAATTTGTGAAATTCAGTGATATTACTGTTGCTTTCCTAAAAATGCTGAGTATTATTCCAGACTATTTCTTTAAATATTTCTCATATACTTATCAAATGGCATTAATTGCCTTTAAATAAGTGATTATTAATGTTTTGTTTGTTGGTACTTCATTTTTAGTCTCATCTTTTAAGATATTTTAATCAATACCTAGCATATCCCCTACTCTCTGGTAGGCACTGAGAGAAGGAAATAACAAGTAAGAGAATGAATCTGCTTACTATAAAAAAATGCCATCTTTTGGGGAAGATAATAATATAAATTACAACAGTACATGGAAGAAAGAGCCATACAGGAGCAAGAGATAAGTGTTTTTGGACATAAGTGAAAGAAGAAATTATGTCTTCTGAAAGCTATGAGTTATAGCATTGTTTTTGTATGACTAAGAACCAAACAGAAAATATAAAACAACATCACAAAAAAACTTAAGTTTGATCTATGTTTGTGTTTTAGTGTACTCTGTATATTTATTCAGTGCTATATTCCTAAAAGGTTCAGTACAATTTTAAGGTGAATGAATAAATAAAAAACAACACTACTAATAATGTTAATATTAGATAGCAGCTGTTTTGATATGATATAACCCTGTAAATATAATTGACATAATTCACTATTTGGAGGCTAACTTCTCAAAGTAGTTACTTTGAATAAATACCGTAATATGTTTTAGGGTAATTTTACCTGTTCTGTAGGAAAATATAGAATCAAATGATTTTGTTATTTTTTTTTTAAATTTTGTTAGTGCTAATTGAATGTAAAATTTTATACTATTAGCGTTAACCCTTTTTACAGATTAAATTTTTTTCAATTTGAGGTATAATTGACATATAATGCTATATCACTTTCAAGTGTGCAACATAATGATTTGATATTTCTATTATAGATGAAATGATCACCATAAGTCTAGTTAACATCCATTACCACACATAATTACAAAATTTATTTTATTGTGATGAGAACTCTTAAGAGGTGCTCTCAGAAACTTTCAAATATACAGTACACTATTATTAACTGTGGTGATCATACTGTACATGATATTCCCATAAATGTTTAGTTTATTCCTGGAAGTTTATACCAGTTTGTACAAACGGGAAGTTTGTACTAGAAGTTTTGACCACTTTCATTCTTTTTTTGCCCACTTCCCACCTGCTACTTTTGGCAACCACTAACCTGTTCTCCATATCTATGAGTTAGATTTTTTGTTGTTATTTTGTTTTTTAGATTCCACATGTGAGATCGTGCTGTATTTGTCTTTCGCTGTCTGAATTATTTCATTTGGCATAATTCCCTCAAGATCCACCCATGTTGTCATAAATGGAAAGATTTCCTTCTAGTTTATGGCTGAATAACATTCCATTGTATTCATATACGACATTTTCTTTATCCATTCATAGAACAAGGAACACTTAGGTTGCTTCTGTGTCTTGGCTATGAAAATCATGCTGCAATGAACATGAAGGTGCATGTATGTTTCCGAGTCACCATTTTGGTGACCTTTGAATAAATACAGTGGAATTACAGGGTCATATATAGTAGCTCAATTTTTTTTTTTGAGGAATCTTCATACTGTTTTCTATACCTGTTGTACCATTTACATTACCACCATTAGTATACAAAAGCTCCCTTTTCTCCTCATCCTTGCCAACACTGCTATTTTTTGTCTTTTTGATAATAGTCATTCTGGCAGATATTAAATGATATATCATTGTGGTCCCTGATGATTAGTGATGTTGAGCACCTTTTCATGCACCTATTGTCCATCTTATGTCTTCTTTGGAAAATGTTAACTCAGATCATTCAGATCCTTTGACCATTTCTAACTGTTTTTGCTATTGAGTTGTGAGTTATTTATAGATTTTGAATATTAACTTTTTATCAGATACATGATTGGCAAATATTTTCTCCTATTTGATAGGTTGTCTTTTCATTTTATTGATGGTTTCCTTTGCTGTGCAGAAGCTTTTTAATTTGATATAGTCCCACTTGTTTATTTTTGCTTTTGTTGACTTTGATTTGGTATCAAATCCAAAAAATCATTGCCAAGACCAAGGATAAGGAGTTTACTGATTAGGCCTTCTTCTAGTAGTCATGATTTCAGGTATTACAATGAAGTCTTTATTCTGTTGAGTTAATTTTTATTTATGACCTAAGATAGTGGTCCTTTGCATGTGGCCATCCACCTTTCCCAGCACCATTTATTTAAGAGACTATCTTTTTCCCATTGTATAGTTTTGGATCCTTTGTTGTAAAATAATTAATCATATATGTGTTGTTTTATTTCTGGTTTCTCTGTTTTGTTCCATCAATCTATGTGTCTGTTATTATGCCAATACCATACTGTTTTACTTACTATAGTTTTGAAAAATAATTTGAAATCAATTAGTGTGATGCCTCCAGCTTTGTTGATTGTTGCCAAGATCGTTTTGGTTATTTAGAGCCTTTCATTATTCCATATACATTTTTTGATTGTTTATTCTGTTTCTGTGAAAAATGACATTGGGATTTTGATAGGAATTGCATTGAATCTTTAGATTGCTTTGGGCAGTATGGACATTTTAACAATTCTAACTATTCCAATCCATGAGCAAATAATATCTTTCCATTTATTAGTGTCTTCTTCAGTTTCTTTCATCAGCATCCAGAATATTCAGTGTACAGGTCTTTCATCTCTTTGGTTAAATTTATTCCTATGTATTTTATTCTTTTTGACACAATTGTAAATGGGATTGTTCCTTAATTTCTCTTTCATTATTACTGTATAGAAATGTAATGTTTTTTGTATATTGATTTTGTATCCTGAAATTTTCCTGAATTCATTTATTAATTCTAACAGTTTCTTTCCTTCCTTCCTTCCTTCCTTCCTTCCTTCCTTCCTTCCTTCCTTTCCAAGTCCTTAAGTTCTCCTATACATAATATTGTCTCATCTACAGAGGCACCTGGGAGGCTCCGTCAGTTGAAAGTCTGACTCTTGATTTTGGCTCAGGTCATGATTTCAGGGTTCCTGAGTTAGAGTCCCTCATCAGGGCTCTACAGCAACAGTGTGGAACCTACTTGGTATTCTCTCTCTCTCTCCCTCTTTATCTCCCCTCCCCCACTCACATGCTCACTCTCTCAAGATAAATAAACTTAAAAAATAAATACATATAAATTAAAAATACTGTATCCTCTGCAAATAGAGACAGTTCTATTTCTTTTATGATTTGGATGCCTTTTATTTATTGTCTCATTGCTGTAGTTGTTAGTACTTCCAGTATTATGTGGATTAAAAGTAGCAAGAATGGGCATCTTTGTCTTAGTTCTGATCTTAGAGGAAAAGCTTTTAGCTTTTCACCATTGAGTATGATATTAGCTATGGACTTGTCATATAAGGCCTCTATTATATTCAAGTATATTCTGTCTATATCCATTTTGTTGAGAATTGTTCTCATAAATTCATATCGAATTTTGTCAAATGCTTTTTCTGTATCTATTAATGATCATATGTTTTATTTTTTATTTTGATGGTGTATTACACTGATTGATTTGTGGATATTGAACCATTCTTGCCTCCCTGGGATAAATCTCACTTGATTATAGTATATGATCCTTCTAATGTATTGGGAAATTCAATTTGGCAATATTTTTTGATGATTTTTGCATAAAGTTCATCAGGAATATTAGCCTATAATTTTCTTGTGTCATCCTTGCCTGGTTTTGGCATCATTTAATACTGACCTTATAAGATGATTTTGGAAGTGTTCCTTCCTCTTCTATATTTTGAAAGAGTTTAGGAAAAATTACAATTAATTCTTTTAAAAATATTTTGTAGAATTCACAAGTGAGGCCATCTTCACTGGACTTTTCTTCATTGGGAGTTTTTTTTTTTTTTTTTTTTTTTTGCTTACTGATTAATCTCCTTACTGGTAATTGATCTGTTAAGTCATCTTGGTAGGTTGTAGATTTCTAGAAGTTTATCTATTTCTCCTAGGTAGTTCAGTTTGTGAACACATAATTATTCATAATAATCTCCTATGATCCTTTGAGTTTTTGTAGTATCAGTTGAAATATCTCCTTGTCATTTACATCTTCTCTTTTATTTTCCCCCTTGGTGAGTCTAACTAAAGGTTTGTCTATTTTGTAAATGTTTTTCATAAAGCTAACTCTACCTTCACTGATTGCATTTCCACTCTGATCTTTGTTATTTTCTTTCATCTAATAACTTTCGGCTTTGTTTATTCTTCTTCTAGTTCCTTGAAATGTAAAGTTAGGTTATTTATTTGAGATATCTCTGTTTCTTAATGTTAACTTATTTTTTATTTAACAATGATTACTTAGCGGTTGAGACTAAACCAATGTAGCTAATGGTATACATGACCATGTACTTGGTTAACCTGAGAATTACATTTCCCAAAATCCCTTTCTTTAGGTTTTCAGTTAGAATTGGCCTAAAAAGGAATTTACATGAGATTTGGAAGGTAGAAGTTGAGCAATGGCCATTTGTCTCTAAAGATCATTGCAGTCAGTTAAAGTGATGCAATGACAACAGAGGCAGAGACAGATAGATTCATCTTGGACTTTACTCTCTTCTGCTCTGTGTACTGTTATCCCCACCTACTGTGTGCTCTGTTGAACAAGTGTCACTGACTCACAGGGAGACTGTTGTCTGTAGATAGAGGCAGAATCTACATAGTGGCAATAGCTTCCTATAGACTTCCTCATCAGCATAATACTATGGAATCAACATGCTTGGCATCACAAAATGAGCACTTGACAACCTTTCTGATTGTCCAACTCTTATGTGTACTTTCACTGTCCCATCTCTTTTCAAATTCTAATCCTCATAATAACTTTCTTCTGTAATACAATTACTATGCTTTGATGACTGAACCCCAACTGATAAACAACTAAAACTTTTCTACAAATATTTGCATTGCCATATAAGCTTCAATGACCAAAAAATCTAATAGTTATCACAATAGAATGTCTAAAGAAACAGGCTACTGAATATTCTATCTTGGTACTTTCTTTTTAGGTGGACTATACAGAGGAAGTGGTAGAATTATTGTAAGTTAATGAAAAAAAAATAGAGCTATCAATAACGACTAAACCACAAATTCCATAATTTTTCACTTTCAAAAAAAATTAAATGTAGATTTGAACTCACTAGGAAATTAAGTGTTAGTAAAACTGCTCTTTCAATGAAATGTTCAAATGAATTGACGATATAGTTCTAGTTCCATTTCTGTTTTTTTTTATCTGTTCCATTGATTTATATGTCTTTGTGTCAGTACCATACTGTCTTGATGATTATAGCTTTGTAATACAGCTTGAAGTCCAGGATTGTGATGCCCCCCACTTTGCTTTATTTTTGTAACTTTAGTTTGGTTATTTGGGGTCTTTTCTGGTTCCATACCAGAATGCTGGTGTTATAAGGATTGCGTTGAATGTGTAGATTACTTTGGGTAGTATAGATATTTTAACAATATTTGCTCTTTCAGTCCATGAGCATGGGATTTTTTTTCATTTGTTTATATCTTTTTCAATTTCTTTCATAAGTTTTCTATAGTTTCCAGAAGACAGATCTTTTACCATTTGGCTAGGTTTATTTCTAGGTAACTTATGGGTTTTGGTGCAATTGCAAATGGGATTGATCCCTTGATTTCTCTAACTGCTGCTTCATTGTTGGTGTATAGAAATGCAACAAAATTCTGTATATTGATTTAGATCCTGTGGCTTTGCTGAATTCATGTATCAGCTCTAGCAATTTTTTGTGGACTCTTTCAGGTTTTCTACTTAGAATATCATGTTATCTGTGAATGTAAAATTTTGACTTGTTCTTGCAATTTGGATGCCTTTTATTTCTTTTTGTCATGTGATTGCTGAGGGTAGGACTTCTAGCATTATGTTAAATAACAGTGGTGAGAGTGAACATCTCTTTCGTGTTCCTAACTATAGAGAGAGCTCCCAGTTTTTCCCCATTGAGGGTGAAATTAGCTGTGGATTTTTCGTATATGGTCTTGATGATGTTGTCCTACTTTCTTGAGGGTTTTTATCAAGAAAGGATGCTTTATTTTGTAAAATGCTTTTTTGGCATCGGTTGAGAAGAATGTATGCTTCTTATCCTTTCTTTTATTAATGTTGTATCACATTGATTGATTTGTGGATATTGAACCACCCCTGCAGCCTAGGAATAAATCCCACTTGATTGTGGTGAATATTTCTTTTAATATACTATTGGATTCAATTTGATAATATCTTGTTGAGAATTTTTGTACCCAAGTTCATCAGGGATATTGGCTTGTAATTCTCCTTTTTAGTGAGGTCTTTGTCTGGTTTTGGAATCAAGGTAATGCTGGCCTCGTAGAATACATTTGGAAGTTTTCCTTACATTGAGGTTTTTTGGAAAGGTTTCAGAAGAATAGGAAATAACTCTTCTTTAAATATTTGGTAGAATTCCCCTGAGAAACCATCCGGCCCTGGACTCTTGTTTGCTGGGGGATTTTTGATAACTGATTTGATTTCTTTGCTGGTAATTGGTCTTGTCAAATTATACATCTCTTCCTGTTTCAGTTTTGTTAGTTTATATGTTTCTAAGAACTTTTGTTTCTTCCAGATTGCCCAATTTGTTTATATATAATTGCTTCCAATATTCTTTTATAATTGGTTGTATTTCTGTGGTGATGGTTGTGATTTCATCTCTTTCATTAGGGATTTTATTTATTTTGGGGTCCTTTCTCTTTTTGATAAGCCAGACTAGGAGTTTTTCAATTTTGTTAATTCTTTGAAAAACCAGCTTCTAGTTCCAATAATATGTTCTGATTTTTTTCATTTATTTTATTTTTTTTAATTTTTTTATTCCTATATGCGTTATTTCTGCTCTAATCTTTATTATGTCCCTTCTTCAGCTGGGTTTAGGCTTACTTGCTGTTCTTTTTTCCAGCTCCTTTAGGTGTAATGTCAGGTTGTGTCTTTGAGACTTTATTGCTTCTTAAAGTAAGCCTGTATTGGTATATGCTTCTTTCTTATGACCGCCTTTGCTGCATCCCAAGAGTTTTTGGACTGCCATGTTTTCATTTTCATGTGCTTCCATGTATTTTTTATTTCTTCTTTAATTTCTTGGTTAACCCATTCAGTTTTGAGTGGGATGTTCTTTAACTTCCATGTATTAGTGGTCATTCCAAATTTTTTCTTGTGGTTTACTTCAAGATTCATTGTGTTGTAGTTGAAAAATACACATGGTATGATCTCAAACATTTTGTACTTGTTGAGACCCAGTATGTGATCTATTCTGGAGAATGTTCCATGTGCACTTGAAAAGAATGTGTATTCTGCTGCTTTATGATGAAATATTCTGAATATATCTATTAAGTTCATCTGGTCCAGTGTGTCATTCAAAGCCATTGTTTCCTTGCTGTTCATCGACTTAGATGATCTGTCCATTGTTGTAAGTGGGTGTAAAGTCATTTACTAGTATTGTATTATTATAAATGAGTTTCTTTAAGTTATTGATTTATTTATATATTTGGCTACTACCAAGTTGGGGGTCAAATATTTACAATTTTTAGATCTTGTTTGATTCACTCCTTAATTTTGATATAGTGCCCTTCCTCATGTCTTACTACAGTCTTTGGTTTAAAATCTAGTTTGTCTGATGTAAGTATAGCTACTCTTGATTTCATTTAATGTCCATTAGCATGATGAATGGGTCTCCACCACCTCACTTTCAAACTGGAAGTGTCTTTGTTCTAAAACAAGCCTCTTGTAAGCAGCATATCAATGGGCCTTTTTTAAAAAACGCATTATGATAACTTTTGTCTTTATTAGAGCATTTAGTCCATTTACATTCAGAGTAATTATTGATAGATATGAATTTAATAGCCCTTGTATTACCAGTAAAGTTGCTGTTCCTGTAGACTGTCCCTGTTCCTTTCTAGTCTTTGTTGTTTTTTGTTTCTCTTTCCTGCTCAAAGGGTCCCCTTTAATATTTCTTACAGGGCTGGTTAAATGGCCATGAACTCCTTTAGTTTTCACTTGTTTTGGAATTCCTTTATCATTCTTTCTATTCTTAATGACAGCCTTGCTGGATAATGTATTCTTGTCTGCATATTTCCCCATTTAGAACATTGAATGTATCATGTCAATCCCCTCTGGCCTGCCAAGTTTCTGTGGACTGGTGTACTGCTAATCTTATCTGTCACCCTTATATGTTAGGCTCTTTGGTCCCAAGTTGCTTTCCGAATTCTCTATCTCTGTATTTTGCAAGTTTCACTATGATATGTTGTTTTTTTTTTTTGACCTGATTTGTTGACTTTGAGGGGAGTTCTCTGTGCCCCTTGGACTTGAATGCCTGTTTCCTTCCCTAGATTAGGGAAGTTCTCAGCTACAATTTGTTCAAATAAACATTCTGCCCCCTTTTCCCACTCTTCCGGGACCTCAGTGATATGGATATTTTTGTGTTTTATAGAATCACTGAGTACCCTAAGTCTATATTTATGATCTAATACTTTTCTTTTCCGCTTCATTATTTTCCACAATTTTATCTTCTATATCACCTATTCATTCCTCTGATTCTTCCATCCTTGTTGTGATTACAATCTGTCAGCTTTGCATCTCAGTTATAACATTTTTTTTTATTTTGGTCTAATTTTTAGGTCTTTTATTTCTACAGAAAGTATTTCTCTGGTGTCTTCTATGCTTCTTTCAAGCCCAGCTAATATTCTTATTACTGTTGTTCTAAATTCTTCTTCATATATATTGGTTATATCTGCTTTGAGTAAATCTCTGGCTGTGATTTCTTGTTGATATTTCATTTCAGGAGAATTCCTCTATCTTGTCTAGGTTTCTGTCTTTTGCCTGTTATGAAAATTGTTATGTTTTCTGCTCCCAGAGGTAATGCTTTATTAAGAAGGGACCATATACTGTTCAGGGCCTGGCACTTCAGGAAGTATTTCTGTTGTATTCTGTGTGCACTCTGCTGCTGTTTTTTGTCTGCTCTTTATAGGTGAGTTATGTGCAGAGTTCCTCCTTGCTTTTAGTGAGGAGTGTTTGGGTCTTTAAGGAGTTGTGCTTTGATTTGTTTGTTAAATAAGCCTTATTAAAAGAAAAAAAAGGAAGAAAAAGAAAGCCTGATCCAAAAAGAGAAAAGGAAAAGGAACAACAACAACAAAATAACTAAGCAAACAAAAATAAGCTTGTTTCCAAATAGAAAGAAAGAAAGAAAGAGGACTCATCCAAAAGAAGATAAAAGGAAATGAAACAAACAAACAAAAATCTATAAGCCAGTTATAAAAAAAGAAAGAAAAAATGAAAAGAAAAAATAAGTAAATAAAATAATGCCTGGTCATATTTCCATTAGAACTGAAGCTGATGCTTTGAAGCACTTTTTGATCAGTAGACTTGGTGCATGCAGGGTGCCTGTGTTGTTTCCCTGAGGGAGAGGCCCACTGTGTTGGCTCACAATCAGACTTGCCTTAATAAAGATGCCTGCAGGACAAAAGGGGTAAGGTTTGGTGTAAGTGGCCTCAGCCTCCACTAGGGATGCTGTGTTGCTCACTGAAGTCCAATAGTGCTGGTCCATGGGGAAGGGCACTTGTGCCTGCTGCTGTTCAGGAAGCCCTCATAGAAAAGCAAACAACCTCACCTCTTGTGTCCCAGGCTTTAGTCAGATCCCAGCCTTCAACCTGTCTGTGCCTGAGCAGTTGCTATGCCCGGAGCCACTGTTCATCTGTGTTTTATCTCTGGTGTGAGGATGGGATTCAAAACTACAAATCTTAAAGGACCAGGCAAGGCATGGACCTGCCCCCCTACTGTGGAGGAGAGCCTCAGCACTGTGTTTGGTGTCATTTTGTCCCAGGAAGGCAGTTGCACAGCTCTGCAGATGCTTGGAGTTTATAGTGAAGCACACTGAAAAGCTGCAACCACATTAAGAATTTTCAAAGCATTGGGGTGCCTGGGTGGCTCAGTTGGTTAAGCGTCCAACTTGGCTCAGGTCATGATCTCGCGGTTTGTGAGTTTGAGCCCCACGTCGTGCTTTGTGCTGACATCTCAGAGCCTGGAGCCTCCTTCAGATTCTGTGTCTCCCTCACTCTCTGCCCCTCCCCTGCTTGTGCTCTGTCTCTCTTTGTCTCTCAAAAATGAATAAATGTAAAAAAAAAAATTAAAAAAAAAGAATTTTCAAAGCATTGATATTTATACCATCATTATATTAGTTGCTATTATCCTAATATTTACTGACAGGACATAAATCTAGAATGCAATGATAATATAATACTCTTTTTTAACAAAAGAAGGCAAGGGCATAAAGGACTAATTGTGCATTCTATATAAAATATGTACACAATTAGAAAAATCACTGTTCAGTGTCCTGGGAAGGAAATGGCTAGGAAAGAGTATCTTCACAAACATGTTTTTTCCAGCTTATTTTTATAGCATTTTTTTTAGAAGTAAACAGTGAATGCCAAGATATTTAGAAAAATTAATTATGTCTCCAGGCCAGCAGCATTTTCAAAACTACATTAAAAAAAGGGGGGGTAGAAGGGTCTGCAAGAAGATGCTCAAAATATATACTAATATTTATGTAATATTAATAATAAACCTATTTGCAAATAGAATTAAAATAACAGAAATGTATTCTCTCATATATCTGGAGGCCAAAAGCCAAAGTCAGTTTCACTGACCTAAATAAAATAGGCCATACTCCATCCAGAAAAACCAAGGGAGAATGTTTTCCTTGCTTGACACTTTTCCTTTCCCCTTTCTTGTAAGGATTCATGTGATTTCACTTAGAACCCACCTAGATAATCCAGAATAATCTACCCCTGTCAAGATTTTAATTTAATTACATCTGCAATGACACTTTTTGTTTTTAAATTACTTATTTTTGGATGTATAGTTGACATGCATATTACATTAGTTTTGGTGTATGACTAGTGATTTAACAACTTTGTCTGTTATTTTATGTTTATTACAGGTGTACCTGCCATATTTTACCGTACCATTTTATCGCAATACCGCTGAGTATATTCCTAATGCTGTACCTTTCATTCTTGTAATTTACAGGTCTCCTTTTAGAGTAAAATTTACAAGTTCTAGGGATTAAGGACCTAATATCTCTAGGTGACCTTTATTCAGCCCATTACCAGTAAATAGAATAGGACATATATTAAAAAGTTATAAAAACATACAGTTCTTTTTGGGACAGAAGAAAAAAACTGATGATACTGAAACAAACAATTGCAATGCTTCTCTACTCCCTAATATCTTAGAGAAATATATTTAAAGTAACCTTAATTAACAAGGCTGCCAAACAACTGATTCTTCTTCTTTAGATAAATATGATTTCTTATTTTTTTTTGATGTTTGTTTATTTTATTGGGGGGTGGGCAAAAAAAGAGGGGGAGAGAGAATCCTAGGCAGGCTCCATGCTGTCAGCACAGAGCTCAACACAGGGCTTGATCTCACAAACCACACACGAGATCATGACCTGAGCTGATATTAAGAGATGTGCACTTAACTGACTGAGCCCCAGGTGCCCCTACATCAATTTTCAATTCTGTACTATTGAATTTTAATGGATGGATAAGAATTTCAATAAATTAATTATTCATCTGTTAGAGAAAATAAAATACATAACCTATTTTATTCTACATTTATGAAAAAGTCTTAAATGTCACCCGTGTTGTATACACACCCACCCACACACACACCCACACCCACACATACCCACACCCACACCCACACCCACACACACACACACATATATATATGTACATATATATGTATATATATATATATATATATATATTTGTTCTCATACAGCCCCTTACGTTGGAAGATGTAAACTCCCCTGTCCTTTGGTGTGGACTGAAACAAGACAATAACTTCCCTTGTAATTCACAGATTTTAAAAGGCCATTTTAAAACAAAAGAATACATCTCAAGTTGGTAATTGGAGCATGTCATCACATTTATGTTTATATATTGATGTTAGAAATTGATGTAAAATGATCTCTTCTTTCTTCCTCTCTTTTGTGTTATGCATCTGAAGTAGAAAGGGATTGGGACAGATTTGGTTTCTTGTCTTCCTTTCTCCCTCTCCAGTCCTTCTGCACTCACTAGAGCCATCTTGCTCTCAGCTGGGCTATGAGTAGATGGGAGGGGGGGGTAAAGGGAGATAGGAGGTAGGACACTGTTTCTTAAGCTAGGTGACCTAGAGTACCCTTGGTCTGGTGGGTAGTTGAAGCTGGTCTCCCTAAATTGCCTAGAGAAGATTCCACTAATCCACTCCTGAGCATGTTGTGATTCATTAGCAGGTCCTTCCTGGACTGTCTAACAGTTTCCTTAATGGCATGCCTGAATCTTTGTAACTTCATTTCCCTTTATCAGCCACAGGGTGTTTGGTGTAATAAATGCAGTCTCCTTTTGCTAATACTTACTTAACCTATCAGGATGCCCTATTGAAAATGGTCTGTGGCAACCCCATCATGGGCCAAAGATCAAATGGAAACATTCAACCATACAGCAAACCCTGAAAAAGTTTTCTGGACTCTGTTTCTAAAACAGTGAGCCTTAGGAAATTTCTTTTCCACTTTAAAAAGTCCTGAAGGAATAGTTGGGGGATTGGAATTCAGACCTCCATCCACAATTCCAATATGGCTTTCCAAAATCTGCCTCAGATATGAATCCTTGATCTAACCTGCAATGGACATATTTACATATTATAAGTTTTCCAACTATTCATCAGTAGGGTAATAGCCTCATAAAACTATTTTACAAAATCTCCCATTCTCCTGTTCTGATCCTTTTTATATTCTTGGGGGAGGTGCTAAAACTCAAAAGTGGTGGTCGATTTTCTCTGAAAACTCCATATGCATATTGGTCTCACAATCATTTTGGTATCTAATTTTGTCTCACTGACATTTCAATAGAACTGAGGAAGAATGAGTCCTTTTTAATGTCCTGTTACAAGGATTTAAAATGCAGGAAGCTAGCATATTTTTGTATGTAATGGAAATGTTGTATTTTTAATGGACAGTATAAATGCAAATTGGGGGAGAAAGAATTCTTAGGGTTTTATATTTTACTTTTATAAAGAAAGAGCATCATATTCAGATTAAACAGAGACAGGCACCATCACATCAGAGTTACTCCACAGAGGGGATATTAAAGCTTGAGCATTCCAAGTAAAAGGCACATTATAGCTTTTCAAACACCTAATTTCTCTCAGTGGTGTGGGAGATATAATGATAGGTAGCACTTCTGCAACTTAAGTGGCTCTTATACATCATCTACTTTTAAATGGCATAAACTGCTTTGCAGTTTTTAATTTTTCGATCTTCAAGGAAGTATAAGAGTAGAGCAATCATGTACGTAACATCATCATACTTTTTTAGTCTTTCAAAGCAACAATTTGTGACTCCAAATACAGGGTTGTATTTAATGTTTTTGGATTCTTTTAGACTTTTTCTCTGGTTAGGTAAAAAGTTGAAATTTACTTTTTTCTTATGCTAATACATACCATGGATCATGTAAGATAGGATATGGTCTGCTTACCTTTAAAAAGAAAACAATACATGTAAGAGAAAATAATACCAGGTAATACAATACCACCTAAGTGGTATACTTAGGCCAACAGATGTTAAGATAATAGGATATGTGGTGCTTTCTGATATAAATGTGAAAAGTCTTGCCCTTAGCAACTTCTTACTAGATATGTCTCTGGAGGCAAGGGGAATGAGAGCAAAAATGAACTATTGGGACTTCATCAAAAGCTTCTGTACAGCAAAGAAAAGAATCAATAAAACTAAAAAGAAACCTACAGAATGGGAGAAGATATTTGCAAATGACATACGCATCCAAAAAGCAAATAATCCAGTTAAGAAATGGGCAGAAAACAGAAATAGGCCTTTTTTCAGAGAAGACATCCAGATGGCCAACAGACACATGAAAAAATCCTAAACATCACTCCCTCACACCCATCAGAATGGCTAAAATTAACAATTCAGGAAACAACAATTGTTAACAAGGTTGTGGAGAAAGGGGAACCCTCTTACACTGTTGAGGGAATGCAAACTGGTACAGCTACTCTGGAAAACAGTATGGAAGTTTCTCAAAAAGTTAAAAATAGAACTACCCTATGACCCAGCAATTGCACTACTAGGTATTTACCTAAAGGATGTAAAAATACTGATTCGAAGGGACATATGCACACCAATGTTTATAGCAGCATTATCAACAATAGACAAATTATGGAAAGAGCCCAAATGTCCATTGATTGATGAATGGATAAAGAGGATGTGCTATGTATGTATGTGTGTGTGGATATTTTATATATGGGTGTGTGTGTATATATATATGTATAGTCTCACAATATATATGTATATATGTATGTACACACACACACACACACAAGAATATTACTAAGCCATCAAAAAGAATGAAATCTTGCCATTTGCAATGACGTGGATGGAGATAGAGTGTATTATGCTAAGAAAAATAAATCAGAGAAAGACAAATACCACAAGATTTGACTCATAAATGGAATTTAGGAAACACAACAGATGAACATGGGGGAAGGAAAAAAAGAAAGAAAAGCAAATCATAAAAGACTTTTATCTATAGAGAATAAACTGAGGGTTAATGGAGGGGAGGTAGGTGAGGAATGGGTTATATGGGTGATGCATCTTAAAAAGGGCACTTGTTGGGATGAGCCCTGAGTGTTGTATGTAAGTGGTAAATCACTAAATCCTACTCATGAATTCTACACTATATTTTAACTAACCAGAATTTAAATTAAAAAATTAAAAAAAATACAAAAATCCCTCAAAAAATTAAAAAATAAAAATAATGAAAAATAAAAAAAATAAGAATCTGAATGCAATTTTCAATGAACACAATTTAGTATCGTGGTGAATATGGAAAGCATGTGTTAAGCTGTGTCTTCACTCAGTCAACACACCCTCTGGGCTGGTAAACCAATGAATTATATTGTTCCTGACAGATAAAGTGAGTGGAATATATCAACTGATTTTAGGCAAATATTTTTTTCCATTTTTTTTGTTCTTTAGGCAAATATTTTGGTAACTATTCTAAGGCTTTAACTAAAGATTCAAAGAAATATTAATCATTCAGTTGTACATTTATAATTTGTTTAAACTGCAAATGGGAAATATTAAATGCCTAATAATTGATTTATTAAATAAATTATGAATATAATTTTATATACCTATAATTTTGTACTTAGCCACCACAATGATTTTACTTTGACTATATGGATATAGATATGTATTGACTATATATAAATATGTATACATCCTCTCTGGCCATTCTCAAGGGATATGAAACAAAATACTAGCAGTCCTCACTGCTGAATACATAAATGACTTGTGTTTGCTTTCTTTTCTTGTTTCTATGTATTTTTATATACCCCAGAAATAAAACAAAAATTGCTTTAACACCAGGAAAATGAAACAAAAATATTTTTTGTTGTTAGGCAATAAATCCATCTCCTGTAAATAAGGGAGGATAGGCTGATCTTGGAAGAGTTTTAGTGAAGAATAGAGTTATTGGCTGCATTCATTCAATGAATAATCAGTAAGTATGCTGTGTCAAGCACTATGCTTGGCATTGAGAGTAAATTAGAGCATCAGGCAGGGAACATGTTTCCTGAATTTACTCAGTTAAAAAAACCTGAAGAGTCCTCGTAATCATCACAGTTTCTCCCTGATACTAATAAATACGCAATAACAAATTATGATAAATTCTGTGGGGGAAAAAAAAAATCACTGAGTGTCAGGGGTGTCTTTCTCCAAGAAAACTAAAAGAGCATAGAGCATAATAAGGCAAGATTTATGCCTGCATATACATTGGAATGTGTTCCACGTCAGAAACCCTGAGATTAGAAAACCCAAATCTTTATAAAGGGCAGTAAGCCTCCCTACTCCTTGCTTCGGAGGGAGCTATTACCTTTATTATACTGAGCATTAGGCATGCTTCCAGAGTAACACAACATCCTGATCCTCCAAGAGTAAAGCAAAGGCAGTTAGGGCCTCACACAAGATGTGCACAAGTGGAAAGGCGCAGGGAGAATTGCCTCTCAATAGAGAAGAGACTAAAAAGGACACTAATGAGAAGCAAGAAGAAAACAAATGTAAAGCCAAGAAAAGTGTTAAGAGAAAGAAAAAAAGGGAGTGACTGGGTTGCTCAATGGGTTAAGCATCTGACTTAGGCTTGAATAACGATCTCGCAGTTCATGAGTTCAAGCCCGCACAGGGCTCTCAGCGCAGAGCCCACTTCAGACCCTCTGTCCCCTCCTCTCTGCCCCTCTCCAGCTTGTTCTCTCTCTCTCTCTTTCTCAAAAATCAATAAACATTTTTTAAAAATTTAAAAATATAATAAAAAAGTCAATGTTGGTAAATATTGAGAAATCAAGTCATAAAATGAATGAAGTACCCACTATATTTAACAACATGGAAGACATCATAAGTGATTCAGTTCACATTTTTGATAGCATATAATAAAAAATAGCTGAGAACTTGAAGGAGATCCTACCTCCTCTTTTGTTGGGGAAGACTTAGTTGCACCTGTTGTCTTGATGTAATGACTAATAGCATCCTTGTTAACTTTAAAAAGTATCTTGGTTTGGAGTATAAACTATCTTTGGTTAATAGAAGGGTCTATCAAAGTAAAATAAGAGCAGAGTATCTAAGACCAAGAACGATAAGAACATGGGCCACCCCAAATCTTTCAGTGGAGAATTTATGAACATTTTCTGGAGGAGTACTGATCAATGACAGTTTTTAGATTGTGTATCTCACTATTTAAGTATTTAAATCCTATTTAAAGATGTATAAATCATTCACTTTGGTTTAGCTGACTCTGCAGTTATTTTAATCAGCTCTAGCTAAGAAATATCAGAAAGATAAAAGAAATTTTCACTGGAGAAATGTTAATGAGCCATGAACCAGCAGCTGTCTCACTTGATATTTCTTACAGTGATAGTAAAAAGGGAAAAGTTTAGGTGGCACTGTGGGAGTAAAGCCAGATTAGACTGGATGGAAATATGACTGGAAAAATAGAGATTACATATACAGACCATTCCTACAAAATATTTGGCTGTGAAAGGGAATAGATGAGGGTATCAACTGATGTTGATGGGAAAGGGGTTAAAGATACAGGAGGGTCTGTAACAATTTATGTAATTTCTCAGTGGTGAAGATACACTGCACAGGGAGTATGATTGGTTCCTGGCAGGAAGAAGGCATTTCATCCATTATAACCAGAGATAGGAAGGAAAACACAGAAGATACAGGTGAGTTGGAGATTCGATGTCAAGAAGGTGACAAAGCTCTTAGCTGACGGCATATTCTTTTATGTGAACCATAAAATAAGATCATATGTTAAAGATCAGGTTGGGGAAGGGCAGCTTTAGGATTGAGGGTAAACACGAAGTTGTTTTAGAGGCTAGAAAAATGAGGACAAAATAGGACTTCTAAAACTTTGGTCCATATTAGTATTTATAAAAGTATAGTGTTATCAACTTGCCAATTAGGGGATTCATAGTGACAGTAGCCATATTTGTGTCAAATAATAGCATATGTAGTTTATTAGTGGTACATAAGATTTTAAATTTCAGAATAAGTGCTCAATCTATATTTTCTTTCTCAAAAGATATTAGTAAGACTTACTGAATGATTCATTCCTTTTATTTTTGAACATATGGTAATTTTAAATCTGGAGAGTAAACATATTTTTAGAAGAAATAGTAGGATTATAAAAGCAATTTTGTTTTCTCCATAAATCTCATGTCTCATACATTATTCATAAGTGGAAAGATTTGGATATTTTCAGTATCTTCTAATTAGAAGAAGCATTTTACTTGGAAATCAAGAGATACTGGGGAGAACCTGGGAGAGAAGGGAACAAGACGCTGTTTACAGGGCCTGTGTGGGACTGGGTCAGAGTATTCACTTAACAACCATTGGTTGAATGGGGGCATCTGGTGGGGGGGATATGGGAAAGAATATAAATGAGTAAATAAGTAGGACAGAGACCAGAACAGACCAGAGATTTAATTTGAAAATTTATTATTTAGGATATAGAATATTCCTTTGACTAGACTGTCCACCAGACACTATTTCTTAGAAATCTCAGCATGGTCTTAGGTGCAGGATACAAATTTATCTCTCTATCTTTCTGCAACAATTATCCCCTTCTCTTAAGGCACTTGTAATTTCATAGTTTGGGGGAAGAGGTCAAGTAAGTTAAATTGCTAAAGTATGTCTCTTCATTTTTTTTTCTCATGGAGCATGATGTTTAAATTGTAAGAATTAATCATATTTTATTTGAATCTCCTTATATCACCTATAATGCATAGTCCTTGTCACCTTTAAAATTATTCCCTCTTTGTTTTCCCAAACTGTCCATTTCCCTAGAAATCTGTAACTTCCTCTAAGAAATAATCAAATTATATGAGAGTTTAGGTCTGTGAATTTAAAACTTATGTATATATCTTTATCAGTATTTGGTTGATTTTTTTCTGAAGCTTATCTGCTATACACACAAAAATATGAATTAATATATTGTCATAATCTGAGTCTATGTTTCAAAACTTATGATCCTTATTTTGTTGTATTGAGAGATTATTTGCCCTTCTCTGGACTCTGGTACGACCACACTTTATAACTTCAGTTTGAAGAATGTAACAGATACTGAAAACTGTGGGTTAAAATAGTAACTCTGCAGCTGTGGAGTTTTTTGTTGTTTTGTTTTGTTTTGTTTTACTTTGAGTAGCACACAGTTATATTTCATCCTTTATCTCTTCATAGATTTTGAGTTAATGTAACTATTCAAAAATTTTGCATTCCGATGTAGCATAGAGTATTACTATATTCTTACTTGTGCTATATTCTTTTACATACTATTCTTTGGTTTGAGTTGGGGGTTGTATATTTGTTTGCCTATTTGTTGGTCCAATTCTAACACTTCCTTTCCATTGACTTGTTATTAATCTTATTCTTTTAAATTTTACACTTGAGATTATACTAGGCACCCCAAAATTAAAATCTAGTATAAATTGTTATTTTTGTAACTTTCTAAATGATACAAAGACATTGAAGAAATAGGGGCGCCTGGATGGCTCAGTTTGTTGAGCGTCAGACCTCAATTGAGGTCATGATCTCACAGTTCATGAGTCTGAGCCCCATGTTGGGTTCTGTGCTGAAGGCTCAGAACCTGGAGCCTACTTCAGATCCTGTGTCTCCAGCTCACTCTGCCCCTCTCCCCCCTTTCTCTCTCCCTGAAAAATAAAGAAACATAAAAAAATTTTAAAAAGACATCAAAGAAATTTAACTTTAATTCTTTTCTAATTTATGTACTATTTTTGATGTATATTTGCATTTATATATGTAAATATATTTATATATTTATATTATATGTAAAAGCATAATATATAATATATAATAATATATATATAATTTAATACTCCCAAACCAATATTGGTATTTTTCCTAAATCATTTGTATGTGTATTGGCCTATATATTTTTCAATTTTTTTCTTTGTAATTATTTTGTCATTTTTCTTAGGTCTGAAGAGTGCCAATTGATGTGTCCCTTTATGTCAATCTGTTAGTTTCAATTCTGTTTTGTTTTATTGAAAATCTATTTATTTTATATTCAAATATAAATTAATAACTGTTTAAAATCATAGACTTTATATTTCAGCATGAAGATTCCACTCTATTGTCTTCTGTGTTCCACATTCCAGTGCAATAATGTGATCTCATTACTACCTCTTTGAAAGTTACCTACCTTTTTTCTGTTTTTAAAGTTATTTTATCATCTTTGATTTGAAATAGATTTTAGAAAAATGTGGCTTTCATTTGTTTCTTAGCCATTTTTTTCCTGCCTCTTCTTTTCATCCATATACAATTACATCAGACTTTTTCACTCTATTTTCATTATGTCTTACCTCTGTATTTTCCAGTATTTTGTCTCATCATGCTTCATTTGGATAGTTTCTTTGGACTTCTTCCTTTCATTAACAATGATATCACATGCATGTAGAAAACATAAAATAATCTGTATAGAAATAAAATTGATATTTGAGGAAGATAAGGTGTGAATATAAAATTCTTCTACTACACTGGTTTGTATTTCTCTCTACTAGTAGAAAACTAATATAAAATGAAAAATGTAAAGTGTCCATTATAATAGCATAAAAGTTATCAAATACATAGGAACAAATATTTATTTATTTATTTATTTATTTATTTATTTATTTATTTATCTTAAGAGAGAGGTATATATAGAGAGAACAAGTGAGGGAGGGGCAGAGAGAGAGAATCCCAAGCAGGCTCTCCGCTGTCAGCATGGGGCTTGCCACAGGACTCAGTTCAGGGCTTGAAATCACGAACCATGAGATCATGACCTGAGCTGAAATTAAGAGTGAGATGCTTAACCGAGACACCCAGACCTCCCCTATAGGAACAAATCTTTAAAAAGATGTCAAGGTCTTTGGGAACCTGGGTAGCTCAGTCAGTTAAGCACCAGACTTGGGCACAGGTCATGAAATCGTGGTTGGTTAGTTCGAGTCCCATATCCTCTCTCTGCTGTCACCCTGGAGCCCACTTTGGATGCTCTGTCTTCCTCTCTCTTCTCTTCCCTCCCTCACCTGTGTATACTCTATCTCAAAGATAAATAAACATTAAAATAAGTAAATAAAAATAATAAAAAGATGTGTGATATCTCTACATTGCAACTGTAAGAAAATTGCTGAGAGAAAAGAAGCCCTATATTTAATAAAGAGATATATCTTTTGGTATGCTATAATCTTTTGTTCCTGATATGAATGCTAGTTACAAGTATGTGAAAATTTGTATCACTACTCATTTATGATATTCACTTTAATTTTTTTTATTTTTTAATTTCAAGTGTAATTAACATACAGTGTTATATTAGTTTCATGTACAATATAATTCAACAATTGTATACATTAGTCAATACTCATCAGGATAAGTGTTCTCTTAATCGCTTTCATTTATTGCACCCATCTCCCCACCCACGACCCCTCCTCCAACTACCAGTTATCTATATCTGAGTTTATTTTTTATCTGTTTTCTTCTTTGTTTTGTTTCTTAAATTCCACATAGGAGTGAAATCATATGATATTTGTCTTTCTCTAACATGTTTCATTTAGTATTATACTAGATCTATCCATGTTTTGCATGTTTCATGTATTGCATGCATCTCCACTGAATGTATTACAAATGGAAAGATGTTATTCTTTTTTATGAATGAGTACTTTTCCATTGTATAGTTATACAACTTCTTGATCCATTCACCTTTAGATGGACACTTGGGTTGTTTCCATGTCTTGGCTAATGTAAATAATGCTACAATAAACACAGTGTCTTCCTGAATTAGTGTTTTTGCTTTCATTGGGTAAATTTCAGCAGTGGAATTACTGGATCATATGGTAATTCTATTTTTATTTTTTTAAGAGCCTTCATACTGTTTTCACAGTGGCTGCATCAATTTACATACTCACCAACAGTGCACAAGGGTTTATTTTTTTCCACATCCTCACCAACACTTGCTATTACTTCAGTTTTTGATTATAGCCATTATCACAGGGGTAAAGTGATATCTCACTGTGGTTTTCATTTATATTTCCCTAATGATTACTGATGTTGAGCATCTTTTCATGTGTCTGCTGGCCAGCTGTATGACTTCCTTGGCAAAATGTCTATTCGGGTGCTCTGTCCATTTTTAATCAGATTATTTGTTTTTTGGTGTCAAGTCCTAGAAGTTCTATATAGATTTTGGAGAGCAACCCTTTATTGGATATAATGTTCAAGTTTCTTCTCCCATTCAGTAAATTGCCTTTTCATTTTGTGAATGGTTTCCTTGGCAATGCAAAGAGAAAGCTTTTTATTTTCATGTATTCCCAATAGTTTCATTTTACTTTTGTTTCCCTTGCCAAAGGAGACATTTCTAGAAAAATATTTCTGTAAGTAGTGTCAGATCACTGCCTATGTTTTCTTCTAGGAATTTTATGGTCTCAGATCTCACATTCAGGTCCTTAATCCGTTTTGAGTTTATTTTTGAGTATGATATAAGAAAGTGATCCAGTTTCATTCTTTTGCATGTAGCTGTCCATTTTTCTCAACACCATCTGTTGAAGAGAATGTCTTTTACCCATTGTATATTCCGGTTCTTTTGTTTTAGAATAATTGACTATATAATCATGGGTTGATTTCTGGGTTCTCTATTCTGTTCCACTGTTCTATGTGTCTATTTTTTCATTAGTACCATACTGTTCTGATTACTACAGATTTATAGTTTATCTTAAAATCTTGGATTGTGATACCTCCAGTTTTGTTCTTCTTTTTTAAGTTGCTTTGGCTATTGGAGGTCTTTTGTAGGTCCATGCATTTTGAGTATTATTTGTTCTGGTTCTGTGAAAAATTCTTTGGGTATTTTGACAGGAATTACATTATACCTGTAGATTGTTTGGGTTACCATATATATATATATATATATATATACACACACATATTAACAATATTTGTTCTCCCAATCCATGAGCATGAAATATCTTTTAATTTGTTTGTGTCATTTTCCATTTCTTTTATCAGAGTTTTATAGTTATCAGAGTACAGGACTTTTACCTCTTTGATTAAGTTTATTTCTAGGTATTTTATTATCTTTGATGCATTGTACATGGGATTGTTCTTAATTTCTCTTACTGCTTCATTATTAACATGCAGACGTGCAACAGATTTCTGTATATTGATTTAGTGTCCTGTAACTTTACTGAATTAATTAATTAGTTCTCCTACTTTTTTGCTGCAGTCTTTAGGGTTTTCTATGTATAGTATCATGTCATCTGCACAAAGGAGTACAAATTTTACTTCTACCGTGTAAGTTTGGATGTCTTTTATTCCTTTTGTTTATCTGATTGTTGTGGCTTGGACTTTCAGTACAATGTTGAATAAAAGTGGTGAGAGTGGACATGCTTGTCTTATTGCTGATCTCGGGGTGGGGGGGGAAAGCTCTCAGTTTTTCCCCATTGAGCAGGATGTTAGCTGTGGGTTTTTCATATAAGGCCTTTATCATATTGAGGTATGCTCCCTCTAAACCTTGAACGTATGCTGAATGTTGTCAAGTGGTTTTTCTACATCTATTGAAATGACCGTATTATTTTAATACTTTCTCATGTTAATGCTGATACTTTTCTTAATCTATATTGCACTTTACAGAAAAGTTCATTAGGAAAAGTAAACAAGACATTTACTGCGGAGGACCCATGAATAGGCAATTCCAAGAGAAATGAAAAGAATTAAAATTGCTGTAGATAGGGTTATATGGAGAGTTAAAACCATAGATGTAGATGTTTATTCATTCCACATACTAAAACGGAATGACAGCTTTAAAGGAATTAGTTGCCAGATCCTCAACTTGCATGAATTCCATTTCCTAAAACTAATCTGCCAAACACATGCCTTCAGTCAAGAAATTGTGAGGTTCTTTTCCTTTCCCACTTTAAAAAAGAAAACAAGTGTCTTTTACTCCTTTATGAATTTTGGTATCATGTCTTAAGGTTTTCAAACTTACAAAACAGCAATGAAAAAGACAATTTGAAATAGTTGTGTTCATAAAATCTCCT
Source organism: Acinonyx jubatus (assembly GCF_027475565.1). Classification (NCBI taxonomy): domain Eukaryota; kingdom Metazoa; phylum Chordata; class Mammalia; order Carnivora; family Felidae; genus Acinonyx; species Acinonyx jubatus. Next base: position 90,409,468 of record NC_069386.1, read on the forward strand.
TTGATCAAGACAGCACATAATACCAGTTCAGGCTTCCAATGTTTCCCCACCTTAAAGATAACTTCTGTTATAGAAAAACATTACTTTAAAAATGGGATCCTTGACCCATAGTGGTGTATTCTGAGTTCAGATAATTTGTTAAGTAAGGCAGCAAACATGATGACAATTTTAATATAATGATCTTGTTTTTTCCATACTATTTTATTGTCGAATAATGCATTGCTCCTATGAAGTGTCCTGGGACAGCAAAAAGATCATCAGAAAGAAATATTGAAGACTGTGGTACTAATTGTACTCAGATAACAAACAGAGCAAAACACCATGCCTTGCTGTCTGCTTTTGGCTCTTACTCTCCTTCCTTTCTCTCTTCCTTCTTTTCTTCTTTCTTTTTCTCTTTCTTTCTTTCTATTTTCTTTTTCTCCTTTATGTCTTTCATCTATTTATCTATCTATCTGCCATCTATCTAACTAGTAAATAGAATATTTGACTATGTAACAAGCAAACATACATACTGGAAAATACAGACTTACTCTCAACTTTTGTGTTCACACTTTCTTCATTCATAGGAATGAGAATCATCTTGGTGAATATTCTTGTTCATGAGTCAACTGTTGTTCCTCAGTTGCATATTTTGTGATTTCCAAAAATATAATCAAGAACACAATTTTCAGAACTTTATAAAACCACTTTTTACGAAGTACCACAAATTATTATATCTTACATCTATATGCTGTTCCAATTCTGTCTTAAGCATAAGTAAAAGCTATTAATTATTAATATATATATTAATTTTACCACAATTAAAATTATATCTATAACCTATAGCTAAAACTCTAAGTTTTGCCTTCTGACTCCAATATGATTTATGAATAAGTGCACAATCACAATATTTATGGAAATCGTCTTATAAAGAGGGAAGGAAGAACTCTTCAGAAATAATCAAATTAAATTAGAGGTCTTCAGGGTGTACAAACTCAGCAAACTTGATTCTTTTGCAGGTTATTGAGACCTAATTTTTCTATGTTTTGCAGTTTACAAACTAGGTAAAGTGTGTAACTATTAAAGGTAAATAATTCAGATGTATAAGAATAATTAATATAATAACAGACTCTCAGAGGCAAGGAATAAAACTAACCCAAATGTCTGTTGAATTCAATGTGTTCCATCTTAAGATATAAAATCAGGTCTCCACTTTCATTTTCTACACAACAGAGGAATGGATTATTGTATTGGGAGGGTGGAAAATAAAATATAATTTTATTTAAGATGAAAACTACTTTTGTAATCCTGTCAAAATAGTCTCACTAATGACAATTTTAAAGAAGCACTGGCTTTTCTTCATTAATCTATTTCATATGTCTTGCAAAAATTTTTTGGCATGAATTAATCAGTAATAATACAATTTGTTTCTGTAATTTAAAAATTCTATAATTAGTTCTTTTCAACTACTTACAGAAATCTACCATGTCAAAAATATTAATAAGTCCAGCCATTGAATAGCATTTTTATGATACAATTTAAATTAGGTATTTTTCATAAAGACTTTCTAATCATTTGAAAATTTTGAATTGTCTTCAATAAGTTGGAATGGCAATAGCTCAGATTATCAAGAAGTGTATAAATGGTAACAGAAAAACTGGATTAAATTCCAGTTTCTTGAAAAGTGACATTAGAATTCATGTTACTAGTGATGAAAGATATCTATAATAAAATATTCACTGAATATTGGATTTTAAACACTTACCTGCGAAATCTGTGAGAGGAGGATAAGAGAGAAAAAAGAAAGAGATATGCTAACTGAATTCTATGTCAAACTCAATACATGGAAATAGTATGTTAAAGCAGGCAAATTAGGACGTATATAATATTTTCACAGCTACCTTGATTGTTACCTAAGATCATACAACTGCAAAGGCACCTCGATGTATTTCAACATGATTTTTTATTTAATGACTGCTCACTTTTTAACAATATTCCTGCTCAGGGCTCCTCAGTTGGTTACTCATCCGACTCTTGATTTTGGCTCAGTTCATGATCCCAGGGTTGTGGGATCCAGCCCAGTGTCCGGTTCTGTGCTGGGCTTGGAGCCTGCTTGCGATTCTTTCTCCCACTGCCCCTCCCCACCACTCGCACATGTGCTCTCTCTCTCTAAATAATAAATAAAATAAAATAAAATAAAATAAAATAAAATAAAATAAAATAAAATAAAATAAATCTGCCTGCTTAAGTTAGCCGTTATGATTTCCAGGCAAGTCACTGAAGCTCTTTGCTTTAAATTTGTAGAGATAGCATAGAACACCAAATTAGATGGAAAGATGTGAAGAAGACAGTGATAAGATTTCATTTTCAATTTGATCTGAGATGGTAATTGATCTTTTGGTCAATTTTCTTTTGACCCACTTGAATTAATACATTCTTTTTTCCCCTGATAACCATCTGAGCACACTATTCTTTTTTAAACTAAATTTAATACATTTTTCTCCCAATATATTTTAATAAAAAACAACTCTAGAGCATTAAGTAAAATTATCATTAAAGCTAGGTCAAATTATTTTTTGTTGCTTGTACACACACAGATAGATCTTGTGCCACTGTAATCATAGCGTATCTACTGAAATGAAACACTGAAATTCAGTTGCCAGCTACAGTATGGCTTCCTGCTTAATATATGGGTCTTTAGAAAACATTTAGTATTTCCATGTATTATAAGAGTCTGCCTCCAGCATCATCACTATTACCACATTTATGATTATAATCCACAACCATTATCTTACTGTTTAACATTCATTATTAGTATGGCACATGCTATATTAAACTTGAATATAAAACTTTTTTGATATTTAATTCCTTTTATTCTCTCAGGTCATAGAGATTCAAATTGAATAATATAACTTGGGTAAATTATATACATATATATATTTTAATTTTTTCATGTTTGATTATTTTTGAGACAGAGGGAGAGAGAGAGAGACAGAGTGTGAGCAGGGAAGGAAAGAGAGAGAGGGAGACACAGAATCTGAAGCAGGCTCCAGGCTCTGAGCTGTCAGCACAGAGCCTGATGTGGGGTCGGCTCACCAACCGCCAGATCATGACCTGATCCAAAGTCGGATACTTAACCCACCCAGGCACCCCATGTAAATTATATTTTTAAGCCTGATTTGATGACCGACTTGCCACTTTTGCATACATATGTTTTCAAACATATTTGTGAAATGCAAACCCAGTTTTCTCTACTACTTTCTATGATTAGGGCAAATTCCACAAACTGAACTGAAAGTGCTGAATAGTCTGTAGTACTGTTTACTAAATGATTCCAGACAAATGGCAGGTATTTACATTTCAGACAAATGGCAGGTTTGCACCTTCTTGCTTTTCTTTTTAAGTTGGTCATGGTTGCAACTTTGGTTTTGGCAAATAAAATGCAAACCAAAGTGACTTAGCAGCTATTAAGTTGTAGTGTCAGTTACAGATGGGAGATTTAAGAGTCAACAGGTGAGTTATTACATCCCCTGACCACTGCTGCAATGATCTTGGAGGTGTATATAGTAAACCAAATTAGAACTATAAGAGAACTAGTGAGTAAAATAATTTCTAGTTGAAATCAAGTATATGTGCTCTAATTTCTACTAATAAGCATGACTGAAAAGTTAATTTAGTATGTTTACTTATATAGAAACATATTAATTAGATTCATGATCAGACATTACTGAAAAATGAATAAACTCCATCAAATTCATTCCCTAATTTTTATCTTTCTCCTTTTGTTCTTAAAAAGTTTTTAAAATATTGATTTAAGCAATGTGCTATGTCCTCAATTTATATCTGTCTTTCTGTAATCTTTTTTGCATCCTCTCTGGGTCACTAAAATTGCTCTGTGTGAAGTCACCGATGACCTCCATCTAACTGCAGACTGTGATCTGTCCAAAATCTTTACATTTCCCCTTGGGCAACTCTAACTCTCCCCCTGATTTTACCAACATCTATTTTTTTATTATTCTTTCATATATAACTTCCAAATTGAAATCTCTAGCCATGACCTTGGTTGTGATATCCTTTCTTAAACTTTCAAGTGCTTTTGGACATTTTAAGGTATACTTAACACTGAACATAATTTTAATCAAATATATTTTCAAAGGGATTTCTCAGATTGGTTACTTGATTAAATTTTGATAAATTTTCAATATTAGATTTAATTTTGAAAACTGAGGGGGTAATTAGTTGTTTTGTTGGCTGACTCATCTTAATCAAAATCTGCTTATTTTTATTTATAATATCCTCTGAGAAATGAGAAAAATCAGAATTATCTTTCATTAGTTTTTACCCCCAAAGATTTTACTAACGAATTTGATTGATTCTTCTTTTAGTTTAAGTGAGTCTTATTTATTCGAGACTTGACCATCACCCTATGATCCTTTTTCTCACAAGTACACAATCTGAAACTTTTCTAAGTGATTTCTTTATCTCCATTCTCCTCTTTCTCCAATATACCTAGATTTACCTGTAATACAGATTATCAAGTAAATTCATGTTTATTTGAAGAGACCTAGAAAAATATTTCCAGTCTATACTATATTGTATAGAGCTGAGTCAAATTGTATGTAAATACTTGAACATTTTATCTTGCCAACTGTACTACAGAGACTTAGATATACTTCATTTCCTAAAGAATAAAACATCTGCTTTGCAATTCGTGTGCTCAGTAATCATTAGATTACTTATTTTTCAATAATAGTTTAAGGAGAATTCTACAATATTGTGAAAAAATATCTTTAAGTTTTCCCAGACTGGGGTAGGGAAAGTTAATTATAACTTTTTTTTTCTGCATCAACAGGAAAATAGTAGTAACACACATACACATGTATACATTATATTTAGTAAAAATAACTATATTTAAATATAAAGCGAACATAAATTTTTACATTTCCCTTATCTTACCCCTTTTGTTTTTGCATTCCTAGGGAATTTTAACAAATTATAGACCATGAACCATGCCACTTTTTGGTCACATGATAGGGTATATCACTTATATTGCATTGATATCTCATGGATTTTATTAGGATTAATTGGTTTGTATTTCCATTGGTATCTCCTTAGGCTGCTTAATGGATTTCTTTTGCCTAGGCCTTATTTTATTCCTGTTTCTATTATATGATGTAGTAATGCCTGCTGACAATAGTAAATGTCCTGTAGTTCTATTTCTAATACCGTATTTCATATATTTAGTACAACCATAAATGATTGTTAAACAGGGAACTAGAAGGTAAATTTAGATTGAGATTTTACAATTGAATTGAATTACAATTTTACAGTTGAATTCATTCAGCTTAGTTAAAATTTACTGCTATTTTTCAATCAGTAGATGTTAACTGGTGATTTTCTAGTTTGTGTTATTTAAAGTTATGCTAATTTTAGAAAGTGCACATTAGTTACCCAGGATTATATGAAGTATTTTACCTGCAGAAAGCAAACATATTTTTTTCTAATTTTCCTTTATTTCTACGATGGGAATTCTACTACAAATGATGTTGTTAATAAAAGCATTCTGTGATTAAATTATACATTGATGTTTGTAATATGCTATGTGTTGAAAGTTACTTTTCACCCTCACATTCCCTAAATAATGTAGATTTGCCTGATATACTTGTTTTGGTCTTTTGATTCATCCTAAATTATGGGAAGGCACAGCTATGTAGATGTACCAGCTGTACAAGGTCAGTAACTTTCAGGTCACTCAGTACCAAACTAGCACAATGGTGAGAAAAATAGAAAATACCTGATTAATTCCATGAATGCTTTTATTTGAAAGTTTTGAATAAAAATATCAGAGATAAAAACTTTTTCTTGTTGAGACTATTTCATTACTTCTGTAATGAAACTATTTTAACCATATAGTGACATTTTCAACAGTCTTTCTAAAGCACCCTTTCATGTAAAAAGAGCAAAGTGCTCCTGCTGTGCACATGTTAGATCAGGTTATTTAGCTTTTACCTTAAAACGACCAGTATATCTTGAATGGAACAAGTATACCTTTAGTCTTCAGAAGAAAATATGTGTGTGTTGATGATCAGGGTTAACATTTTTATCAAGTAGATAAAATAAATTTCCTCTATCTCTTCCACAGATAATTTTGGAGTAAAAGTACAAAATGCTCAGGCTTGTCTTCATTTTAATAATTACTTAACATGAGAGTTGCTCAGATTCCATTTGGCAATCATGTTTTCTCTTAGTTTGACAAAAATAGAATGTTAATATCTTCCTCATAAAATAGAAAGTATTGACCAGAAATGTTTATTACATATGTGTTAACAGAAATACAGCAATGTTTGGCATGTCTGCTGCCCTTCATGATGTTAACTAAAACCAAGGAGTGACTACATATTTGTGAAGAGCTAATCATAGTCCAAATAGTGGTAATGGTGTGAAACATGGGAATTTTCAATTAATCTGTGAAGAGTATAAAGTCAATTCACCAAAATCTAAGTTGAAGATATAGCTTCTGAAGATATAGCTTCTATTCTTTTTTGTTTTACTCCTAGCTAATGTGATAGATTCTCAATTTGCATGTAAAGAAATATGACGAAATATGTTCATTATACAAATGGTCATACTAGAAATTTTTTAAAAGTTTCCATCCATGAATGTATTAGTTTTTTAGAGCTACAATAACAAAATATCACAGACTGGGTGGCTTAAAGAGTAGAAATGAATTTTCTCACAACTGTTGAGGCTAAAAGTCCAATAAAGAGTCCTTAGTTTCTCCTGAGGCTTCTTTCTGTGGTTTGCAGATAGCTGCCTTCACACTGTGTCCTCACATGGCTTTGTGTGTTTCCCTTGTTTGTGTTACAAAAACACCAGCCCTAACGAATTATGGCCAAACCCTTGTGACCTCATTTAACCTTAATTGCCTGTTTAAAGGCTCTATTTCCAAATGCAACCATGCTGGGGGCGAGGGCTTCAACATATGAATTGTGAAGGCACACAACTCAGTCAATAATAACCAAAAATGGATTAATTTTTTTGTGTCTATTTACACAATAAAATATTCAATAGCAATGACACTAAATGATATCAGTCAGCTTAACCTAAGTTCTTCTGTGGTAATAAATGACCCCAATGGCTTACAACATAATTTACTATTCCCTCACACATCAATGGTTAGCTTCTGTCCTGTTCCTCAATCTTTGCATGTGGGAAATCAATTGACATATATGTCTCTATATAGTTTATCAAACTTTTCATGGAAGAGAAAAATAAATCACAAAAGCATATATATCATTGACACTCATCTCTTCCCTCCTCATTTCATTGTCTACGACAAATTTAATGAACACTTCTCACATTTACAAGACACAACTAATTCCTTCACTGAAGTAGTAAATGTTTTAAACTTAACTAAAAAGAAATCACTTTCATTTGTTAGGTATTAGTGTAGATAAATCTCTCTCATGAACAAATGCTAAAAAGCTTAAGATATATAGATATGGTATAATATAGTACTAGCATAAAATATAACCAAATACTTTAAAGATGCTTATTTAGGGGCACCCAAATAGCTCAGTCAGTTGAGCATTTGACTCTTGATTTCAGCTCAGGTCATAATCTCATGATTCATGATATCTAGACCCATGTCAGGCTTTGCTTGGGATTATCTCTCCTTCTCTCTCTCTCTGCCCTTCCCCCTACTCTATCTCTCAAAATAAATAAATAAACATTTAAAAAATATAATACAAGTCAAATATGCCATTTGTGATCACAATCTCCTCAATTTTTCACCAATATCCAGCTTTGGAGCTTACTCATATGGGTGTGACCAAGTGACAAAAAGGCAAGAAAATTTAAGACAGTGGCAATATTGCTGTTAAATGGCAAACATTATATACAATATGTATACAACATATATTGTGGTTAGTTACCTAGTACACTTTTGTCTATATTTCTTACTATTAAAATCTCTTTTAGTTGAAAGCACACCAGAAGATTAATTAAGATGGGAGAAGGGGAGCACTTCTGGGAACTATGTTTTTCTTTTTTTTAATTGTTTATTTATTTGTTTTGAGAGGGGGAGGGGCAGAGAGAAGGAGAGAGAATTCAAAGCAGGCTCCATGCTGTCGGCTCAGAACTCAACATGGGGATCAGTCTCACAACTACGAGATCAGGACCTGAGCCACTATCAAGAGTCGAATGCTCAACTGACTGAACCGCCCAGGTGCTCTCTTTTTGATAAAAAACAAAAAAACAAAAAACAAAAAAACCCCTTCTGCTGTTCTTTCTCTTCCTTCTTGCTTGGGAAGACAATATTTGGTGCTGCAGAGTTCATCTATTAACCATGAAATACATAACAAAAAATTGTACAGACACTAATATCATTGAGCTATTGGAGGAACTTAAGTATTTCCTTCCAGAAAATTGTTGTATGAGAAAAAAAATTATCTTTATAACTCAGTTAAAGTCATATATGCATTATTTTAGCCCAAATCCATCTTGATGACAGAATCCAAGATATATAAGAAAATTTTATAGGAAATAGGGTACACAGATTGGAGACAAGTAGAATAGAAGGTAAGAATTAGAGAAAACTCCATTGAGAGTTAGGTTCAAAAAATGCAGCAAATTCTAGAATTATTTTAACAAATTAATTCAAGACTGCCAACTTCAAAAGAACCATAAATATTTTCCAAAATTTCTACCCAGTTTTTCTACTCAACTCATTCTTGGTTTTCTTCAGTGATATCTCTACTCTCATCAAAATGTCATATTTCACTAATTCTGACTCCTTTTCATCAGAAGACATTTCCCTCTTTACTGAGAGGAGGAAGCTCTTCAATAACTTTCTGAGCTTCATCTCACATTAGTCTTAGAAGCTGAGTTTCATTGTCCCCTTCCCTGCCTCCCTCTTATAATCCAGACCTTCTTCTTCCTCTCATGGAAGGAAGATTCTTCCCTCATTTCCAAAGAGTCACTCATCTTCCTCCTAATCCAGAATCATATTTTTATTAATCCTTAGTATCTGCTTTAAAACCACTACTCAAGTGTCTTTTAAAAAAATCTTAAATTCTTTCAAGTATCTGACCAAGTCTATTGTCTTTGTGTGTGTGTGTGTGTGTGTGTGTGTGTGTGTGTGTGTGTGGTTGTCTGCCTTTCACTTACTAATTTATAATTCTTCTACATTCTCTACATATGGTAGGTATTTTGAGAATTGATAGACATATCTATAGTAGACACATTTTTCATACCCTGACCCATGTATTTTCATGCTGTTAAATGTGACTTCTGATAAAATGAAATTGTTAATTTTAATCAAATTCATAATTTTCCTTTAGTTTTTTGTGATAGTTTTAGGAAAATATTTTGTGTACTCCAAGTTTATGTAGCTGTTTTTATAACCTAACCATTCACATTTAGAAACACAATTTATTAATATAATGATATCTGTATGTTTTGAAGAAAGAGTTAAAATTTAGTTTTATACCAAAATTTATTAGAGCATACATCATTTATTGAAAAGATTATAATTTCTTAACTGTATATTGGTGTACTTTTTGTCATTATCAAGGAACCACATATGAATGTGTTTTTCTCTGAATGCTATATTCTGTTTCATCTGTCCATTTGTTTATCTTTGTGTCAATATCTCACTGTGTCAATATCTCACTTATCTTTACAATAAGTGCAGATATCTGGTAGCCAAAAGCCTTCAGCTGTTATTCTCTAAGAATGTCCTAGAGATTTTTATTCCTTTACATTTTCACAAATATCATAATCTGCTTGTTAATTTCCATGAAACATCCACACAAAATATTATTATGCTTCTTTTGAATCCATGGATAAATTTAAAGAAAGTTGGCATCTTTACAAAATTAATCTTGCAATCCATGAATATGGTATATTTTACTATTTATTTAGAATTTTAAAATCTTTTTAATATGGTTTCATAGCTTTCAGTGCAAAGTTTGATACATCATACCAGATTATAGTCTTAGGCTTTTGATAATTTTCATTGAAAAACAATTCTCCTTCTGTCAGTAGTATATAAAAACAAATGTATTTTTGTATATCTTATAGGGTCAGGGCTGATGTAAAAATTCTTTATACATTTTTATAGATGGCCTATAGATTCTTTGGATGTTCTAATTTTTTTTAATGTTTATTTATTTTTGAGAGGGATAAAGAGACAGGTGCAAGCAGGGGAGGGGCAGAGAGAGAGAGGGAGATACAGAATGCGAAGCAGGCTGCAGGCTCTGAGCTGTCAGCACAGAGCCCGATGCAGGGCTTGAACTCACGAACCATGAGATCATGACCTGAGCCGAAGTCCAGTGCTTAACTGACTGAGCCACCCAGGCGGCCCTGAATGTTCTAAATACACAAAATTGTTGTCTGTGGTTAATGTCAGTTGTATGTATGTATGTATGTATGTATGTATTCATTTGTTTATTTTTATTCTGCATGCATCTTACTTATATTCTCATCTTCTTTGTACTTGTTAGAACTATCATTATACTATTGAATAAAAGGAATGATAGTAGGCATCTTGTCCATCCTCTATTCAAGAGGAAAGCTTAGAATATTTCACCATTAAGTATGATGGCTCTGGTGGGTGTTTTGTGAAAGCTCAATTTCTAGTGTAAAAGGTCCATTCTATTTCCAATTTGTTAAGATTTATTTTTGTCATAAAGTGGTGCTAGTTTTTATCAAATTATTTTTCTGCATTTAGGTAACCATAATATATTTTGTTTTTACGTTTTGTGATGGCTTATAGTCACAATCCTTTACATATAAAATTCTCTTTCATTCCTGGCATCTTTATGTTTCCTTTGTTATTTTCATTTTATATGACTGAATTAAGTCTGTTAATATTTTCTTTAAAAATGTTTATATCTTGGGGTGCTTGGGTGTCTCAGTTGGTTAAGCATTCTTCTCTTGATTTTGGCTCAGGTCATTATCTCATAGTTCATGGGATCTAGCCCAAGCATTGAGCTCCATTCTGACAGCACAGCAAGGAGCCTACTTGGGATTTTCTCTCCCTCTCTCTCTGCCCCTCCCCACTTGCACTTTCTCTCTCTACCTCTCAAAATAAATAATTAACTTAAAAAAAATAAAATGCTTATATCTTTATTCATGGGAGATACTGTCTATAATTTGAATACCTTGTAATGTTTTCAACAGGTTTTGGCATAGAAATTTTCTATAGTAAGTTGGGAAGTATTTTTTAATCTATTCTTTGGAAGAGTTTGTGTAAGATGGTGTTATTAATCATTTGGAAGAATTTAGTTCTAAAGGCAGCTGAACTTGGAAATTTGAGAGTATAATTTTGAATATGGGATCCAATTTTTATTTTGTTCTAGTTTTAAGCATTGAAACTAACATTTTAAATTTCACATGGATCTTTTTAAACTCCAAGTACAAGTTTCCTACTTGTCCTACATCAAATTTCCTACTCAAGATTTGAGCCAAGTTTAATTAAATTTGTGTAATAGAAACTTATTAGCACAATAATGAAAAAAAAATGCTAATGTACTCAAAATGAGCCTAAGCAGTAATACAACGAGGCATGGCAATATCTTCACATGTCAGCATTATTGTAACATGGCAGATTACTTTTTAACGTATGCTATTTTTAAGCATGGCAGTCTAACGCATATATTAAGAGTAACAAGCCAATATGGAACAGGAAAATGTTTTGATTAAATTAAGAGTATTCTGTGGAAGAAAATGTATTAATTTCTTCTGAGAGATAGTGGCATATGACTTATCTAGCAATCAGTAAAAAAAAAAGCTATCAAATACCATCCTTATATTTTTTAACCCTATCCATATTAGTCTCCTGAAATTCTAATTTTTTTCTTATAAAGTATAGAAGTGTCCTATAATCATTATTCCCTTAAATAAGTCATTTGATTTTGACTGAGTTCCATGTTTTAGAATTTAAACCAGGAAAAATATTGGTTTCCATATATAAAATAATAATCACAGTATTTTTAATATATTTTTACCTCTATGTTATCTAAGAGCCAGTAATATAGGATATTCTTTGGAGACTCTAAAGCAGAAGGAAAATAACAGACAAGAAAATATTATGTCATGTATTTTTAAGTTTTACATGTTCTTCATACAATTATTTGAAGCTGCCATAAAATTATGTCAATATCATTATATTCTTTTTTTATTGACTTCACTGCAAAAGGGGAGACCTACTTTATACACTTACAAAAATTATATAGTATATGGGGGTTAATATGAAAGAAAAATTTCAAATTATCTGGAAGCATAGTACGCTGTTAGGAAAGTTTAATTATTACTGACTTGTAAGACTGGTTAGTTGTACTGCGAGTTACTCTATAAAACATTTCCAACCTGACTGAAAATGAATCAATATTTACTGATGAAAGAGTCTACAACTTTGAAAGAGACAAACTCTGAAATTGTTCTCTTACTACCTGAAAGAAACTCCCATCAGTGTACAGTGTGGAAAAAAGAACAAAATAGCATTACCTTTGACTTATAATTGATTTTAGTTGTTGGAAGACACTAAGCTAATCAATAACCATAATAGTGACAGAAACTAGAGTCTCATGTTTGGAAGTTCACTAAAAAAATATCTGTATTCAAAGCAATGTGAAGGTAATAGTCATGAGCTCCCTACCATAAAATGGCTCTCCAAATAGCTGCAGAGATGTGCAAATCAATATATGTCCAAAGTGGTGCATGATATGCAGAATCTTCCAATTGAATCCAGTAGTAGAAAGTGGTATAAAAATAAATATGAGAATCAAAATTCTGAATTTTGGTTAGGCTACTTGTGATTGCAAGTATAGGAAAGCTAGTTGTAAGGGATAAAATGAACAAGTTTATTTGCTCATACGGCTAGAAGTCCAGAGGCATATCTGGTTCAATCTATCTAAACCATTGAATCTAATCTGTATCTTTGCAATTTCCCTATGAATTCATCTGTCTTCATCCCTAAATTGGCCTCTCTTATAAGAATACAATAACTATGGAATGTCAAAGCTTTACAGTCACATTGCACAAATTCAGCACAATGAGAAAAAATACCTTCTGGTGGTTTATTTTAGGAAATAGAAAACTTCTTTATCTTTAGCCCCCAGTAACCTCTATTTTATCTCTTTGTCTCAATGTCAGCCATATGCCAATCCTGGAGCCAAAGGGATTTTTGTAGTTAATTGGCTTAGGGATTACCACTGGATTTATCAGGCTCATCCCAGGACCTGAAGATAAAGAAGCTTCTGTTTTTTCATGAAAGAAATATGGTACACTGAATAAAAAATGGAGTGCTCCAAAAAGTAAAAATGAAAACGTTTCATATGTTGGTAAATTTAAAAAATGAAAATATTACTACATTCTGTTTGAGCTATCTTTACTGAAGCAATAAAAAATGTACTCAAAAGGCAAGTATAAGCTTTATCCGTAAGAAGAATTGTCCAAACACACACACACACACACACACACACACACACACACACAAAGTCAATGCCCAGGTAAAATCTGTCTGTTCCACATTAATTCTCTAATGTGGTCTTCTCTCACTGAGATTATATTCTATGTAGGAAGACAAACAAGTCAATAATTAAATGAATAAAATATCTCCACAACACTAAAGATTTATGGAAGAAATCAACAGGGAAATATGATAGAGAATAATAGGCAAAAGGTCTGACTACTTTTCATAGAATAATAAGAGCAAGTTTCCCTGGGGAGCCAACATTTAAGCTTCAACATAAAAGCTGAAAAAATGGGAAAGAGCATTAGAGCAGTTGTTTCAGAAAGAAGAGGCAGAAAGGGTGAAAGCTCTGGGAGACACACATATACACACATGCACACACACACACACACACACACACACACACACACACACTAACACACTCCATCCAGTCGTTACAGAAGTAGGTCTCCCTCTTTTGAGGGTGAAAGTAAGGTAGTGGAGACATATAATAATAAAACAAATGTAGAATAAATATGTAAATTTGATCAGCACTTTAGACAAAAATAAGCCCAGAAGGGTTAAATAAGATGGGAATGATGGGGACAGGGAAAGGGTTGAAATGTTAGAGTGATCAGGACAGAGTCTCAAAGAAAAGGTGAGATTTGAACACCTGAAGGAAGTGAAAGAACAGGCCATTCAGAGATCTGGGGGAAATGAAATTTAGGGAGAGGAAAATGTGAATTCAAAGACACAGCTGAGAACTTTCCTGAGATTTTTGATAAAAGTAGGAAGGCCAGGTAGCTAAAGCTAAGTGAGCAAGCTGGAAGAACAGAAGGAGCTGAAGCATTATAGGGCATTGAGGTCTTGGTGAGAATTTTGACTTTTACTCTGAGATCAAAGCCACTGGAGGATGAGTTGCATAAGGGAAGCAATGATCTACACAATCTGACAGACTTAAAAGATCACTCAGGCTGGTGTGTGCTGAAGTAGAATGCAATAGGACAAAGGCAAAATGAGGGTCATATCAGGATGCTATTGAAAAGTCTAAGTGGGAAATAATGGTAGTTGAGACAGAGCAGTAGTAGTGAAAGCAGTAGGGATTGATTGAATTCTGGATATGTGTTAAAGGAAACACTGAAAGGATTTGCTTAGGGAATAGATATAGATTTGAGAAAATAGTATATATAAGGAAAAAAATGGCAATTTCCAAATTTCTGTTTCCAAGTACATATAAATACCATAATAAGAAAACAATAGCTTTGTTTATTATAATTTCATGTCTTCTTCAATAATTTTTAATTTTATTAATTTTAGCAAATAGGAACACATAGTGGTGAGCCTAATTTTACCTTTTGAAATAAGTTCTTTGTTGTGAAATAAACTATGAGCAATGACACCAACATTGTTTCTATAAGTAATATTTGTAATGAGGTAGGGTACCTCTTTGTGAGTTTTGTGCAGATGTATACTAACTGAAAAGGAAATTAAAAAGCAATGAGTGAAGAAAAAAATGAGAAAAAAATAGAAATGATCTGAAGATATTGACAAAGACTACCTATACTAAATATGAATAAATACAAAGGGTTTTTCTTTTTACTTCAAGTTTTTGTTGAATTACAATATATACACAGCAAAAAGGTGCTTATACCATAAGTAAACAATTGAGTTTCCACATGCTGAACACAATCTTCTAACTAGTGCTTAGAAAAGAAACCTAAAGTAAACAATACCACAGAAACCATTTTGTGTCCCCTTTTAGTCACTATCTCAATGCGTAACCACCATTGTGACATGTAAAAGCATAGATTGGTGTTGTCTATTTCCGTATTTTCTGTGCAGATGGACATATTCCACATGTACTCTTGTGTCTAGCTTCATTAACTCAACGTAATTTTTGAAAAATTCTTCTGTACGGATGGGTGAAATTGTCAATGTCATTAATGTATTTTGAGGTAGATTGTGTCTCTAAAAATCGCCCCAGCAATATCTCCCAGCCTACACGATCTTCTGCAAGGTGAATTTGCCACTTGCAAGGTATGGAGTCTAATTATCTTCCCGTTGAATCATGGTGACCTTAATGAGTTGTTTGTATCAATACAATGTGGCTTAAGAAATAGGGTGTGATTTGTGACTTCCAAGACTAAGGTAGAAGAAATATTAGAACAATTATCTTGGTTTCTTGAAATGCTACTTCTTCAAACACTTCTTCTAGGGACTCTCCCTTCTTAGAATGAAGCAGAAATTCTCAGAGAAGTGCAATACATACTTACGTTCTAGCTGAGAACAGCTTTCTAGTCCTTTCAATCAGTCATCAAACGTGTGAGTGAAAAAGCCTTCAGAAGCTTATGGTTCCTAGCCCCTGAAGTCATCCCCAGCCACTCTAGTCTTTGCAGTGGAGGCCCTAGGTATCATAGAACAGAGAAAATCCATCCCAGTTGCCCCCTACTCCAATTCTTGATTTATCGTACCTGTGATCATAGTGTTTTTTTTAAATTTTAATCTACTTAATTTGGATTGGTTTTGTCTACAGCAAGACAACTGGAGTATGTAGTAACCATTCTTGGAATGTACTAGAATTTGTTAAGTCAACTGTGGATGAAAACTTGGATTGTTTCCAGTTTGTGACTCTTACGAATGGTGCTTCTGTGAACACTATAGAGTCTATTGTTGAACCTATGTATATATTTGTGCTGGGTGTATAAACAGAGATAGAATTAATAGAGTACTGCCTTATTCAGGTTAAGAGATGGAACAAAATAATTTTCCAAAGGAGATGTAACTTCTAAGCAGTATAAGAGTTTTGCTTATTCAAACTTCTTCTCCACACTTGATTTTTAAAATTGTATTTAATTTGAGCTATTCTAGTGGATATGGACTGGTATCACATTACAGATTTCATTTGCATTCATTCCCCTGATGTCTTATGTATAAGCAACTTTTCATATGTTAATTGGTTATGTGTATGTCCGCTTTTCAAAAGTAAGTCTTTTCCAATTGAATTTTCCTTCTTTTCTTGTTTTTTAACAATAATTCTTTATATATTCTGGATATATGTATCAAAAATACCTTCTCGTATCTTGTGGGTTGCCCTTTTGCTCTATTAATGATGTCTTGAATGAACAAAATATATTAATATAATATAGTCCATTTTATTAGTTTTAAAAGCTTTTTGCCACTTTATCATTTTTAAAAGCTTTTTATACTCTATTTTAAAAATCAGTTCTTAAACCAAAGTTACAAGGTTATTCACTCAAAGCTTTGTTGTTCTGTCATATTTAGTTTTCAATACAATTGGAATTTTTCATTTGATGTGAGAAGGATATTTTGTATATGTGAGAAATAAATCATTTTTACTTATTGATAACCATTTATCCAACAGATGATAATTTCTGAATACACTGCATTGCTGCTTTTGGCATAAATCACTACTATGTTTTAAAACTTCATCAATGCTCACCTGTACTTTTCCGATTGCCTTCTAACTAGACTAGCCTAGTCTCAGTGCTCTCAAGTTATACCTGAAAACTAGAAATAAGACAATACTCGTTCTCTACATGGCAACATTCAGTGGTTTTCAATGCCTAAAACAATGTTTCTCTCAGTACAAACCTTAAAATGCCAACTCTGTGGGTCCTCCAGAAAAAAAAAAAAAACAAATGGAGAGAAAAGTTGATGGTAGTAGAGCTCCCAGGAATCTGCATTTTTTAAAAAATAAGTGCAAGGTATTATGTGCTTCGAAATGTAATAACCCTTGATTTAACAAATTAAGAAAGAATTCCTTAGTATGTATGGAAATATACAGGCCCTTTATGATTAAGTTCCTGTTTACATCACCTATTCTATGTTCTATTCATTTATATCACCTTTTATACTGATGGCTCCAAAAAAAAAATACCATTTTAGTCCCCAATACACATACCATGACATTTAATCCATCCATGTCTTTGCATATATATTGCTATGTGTGTCACACATTTCACCACCAGCCTACAAAGGCCCAGTAAATCCATGCTATATTTCAAAACCCAGTACAATAATTACCCCTATCATTCTGCCTTCACTGATATTGTTCTGTGACCCCTTCATTTCCTACATAAAAATAATATATCTCTCACTTCTTTAATACTCCAGTAACTAGAAAATATTTCCATTATTCCATGCATCTATCCTTCCTAGAAAACTCTAAGGTCCTTGCTGACAGGGCCAGGCATGATATCTGATAGTTAATATATATGCAACATTTTTAAGTTTTTAAGAACTAAGATCACATTAATGATTTTTATAAAAGTATTTAGGGAACTAAAACTATTTAGGGAAATACAGTATCGGATTCAATGTGTGGTTATAAATTATAAACATATAATCTAATAAATTAATATTAGAATATTGTGGTCCCATGTAACAACCTACAATTAAAATAATAAATTTTATTTTCTACTAGAAAAAAACCACGTTGCTTATGAGTAACTTCTATATGCCAGACTTATCACAAACTGACTTGTTTTGCTTCTGATAGTTTGCTCTGTAAAACTGAACAATGATTAACAGAAGAGCCAAGCCTATCCTAGAACCTCAGTCTTTATGAGCAGCCACCTTCATTAATCTTGATATTCTCATCCCTTTTGTTGTAAAGAATTTATTCATCTGTACTTATTAGAAATAAGCAGAAAAGCTCATTATAAATTAGACTTTAAAAAAAATTTTTTTAAAAGATTATCTTAGAAAATTTTCTAAAAAGATGTATACATCTGACTGGTAAAATGAACAAATGTTAGGTTTTCTTTAAAACTGTATATGTTCAGAAGTCTAAATTTTACAGTTTAATAACTTCAGCCAAGTGGAAGAACCATGAAGTAGAGGATATCACTGCTTTTATAAAGTAATCAGGTTCCCATTCATTCTGTTATTAAAATTTCCTGAGCATCTGCAGTTTCTGAGCACCTTGAGAGACAGGCAATAATGATTGTGCTTATTTTACATTTTTTGTGTAGCACATAGTAATGCTGAACACAGAGCTGTCGCTTAATAAATTCTTAATTAATAGGTATTAGTTAGTGTGCCAATTGCGCATACCAAGTTTATGGAGCATCAGTGAAATCAAGAGGGACATGTGGCAAGAGACAACATGGGTTAGAGCAGAGACTACCAAATGACTCACAGCCCTGACCAACTCAGGCAATCATTCAATTTCACATATAATTTAATTTCTAACTCTATGAACCCAGTTAGAACCCAGGTTCTAACTCTATGAACACCCAGGGGGTAAACAAATTAATATCCATCAAGCACTAAGTTTGTCATGTACTTTTCAACATAGATTGTTGTATTTTATTCAGTATTTCTGTAAGAATGTATGATATATTAAATATGCTTTCACAGATAGACAAGCTGAGGGTTTTTAAATTAAATAATATCAAGTATATTATTTAATATAAACAAGTAGTGTGAACAGAATTAAATGCCAGCCTGACCTTAAAATAGATACTTAATCTGCTTTACTTGACTATTTCTTTTTCACTGATGTGATAGTAGTTTGAAGGTAATTTAAATACTGAAGCTGAACCATTTTATTTTCCTGTGCAGGACTTCTCAGCCTCTGTATAGGCTCAATCTGAAGGATTTTGCAGGAACTCTGCCCCACAGAGAAGTCCTTAGCCTCCCTGAGAACAGCCAAAACTCATGCACATTTTTCCTAAAGGAGAGTCGCCTATTCAGGACCTCACCCATTTTTTTTTTCTATTCCACTAATGACTATAAGTGGAAGAAAGCAATATAAAAATTGTTTTTCTATGAATATGAGTTATGTACCAACATTAGAAGGCAGGAGTTGCTACTAGTTTTCATTTTAAACAGAAAAATTTTCCCCTTTGTATTTTTATTAACTGAATATAGTAAATCCAACATTAATTTAAAATGATATGGGCCATTGTGAGCAAATTCATTGTTTTAGCATTATGATAAAATGAATAGAGATAATTACTATATGTTTAAAAGCTATTATTAAAATATTGTATAGAGAAAAGTATTCCTTTCAAATATCCTGAAAAATGTATATGCTTTACTATATTTCTAAGGCTTTGTTTTTAATTGCATATAGGCTTGCCCATAATTTCTCACTAACAATAGTAGGAGAGTAAAAGCTATAATTATAGATCACATTTTAAAATGCCTAATCATTATTGAAATATACCTCTTATTCTATGCCTAAAATTTTATTTTGAAGAAAATGTATGGCATACAAACAAGGAAACTTTTCTTCTATATATTTACTATTGAGAATTAAACAAATATGCCCATAGAAAAGAATTTAGCTACTTGAATTTAGTGACACACTTTAGGTTTCCCAGCACTTATTTGTAATATTTGTGTGTGGGGGAAAGGAAGAAGGCATTTAATATAATTTTAAAAATAGAAAATACATTTACATATTACAAAAATAACACCACTATGAAGATGACTACATATGAACTACATAATTTATCAAAACCTAATGATGACAATACTTTGAGCCCATTATTTCTCAGTAACAGAAAGAAAACTCCATACCACTTATTATACTCTCAACTGATTTTTTGAAATAGTTCCATGTATTGTAATTCCATGCCAATTTTTTAACTTAACACATACTTATTATTTAGTAAACTTCGCATTTGTTCTTAGAGTTTCCAATTCACTTTTCTCCAATTCTTATGTCACAGGTGTTTCTTCTGAGATTACTTTCCTTCTACCTGAAGGATATCCTTTCAAATTACCTTTCATAATGGCAATGTCTGTGCAGCTCTGAAAATATCTTTGGGGTGTGAAGATTTCTAGGTCAAAACTGTTTTTCTTCAGTGCCCTGGCTTCCCTTATTGCTATTTAGAAGTCAAATATCAGTCTCACTACCATTCCGTTGAAGAATTTTTTTTTCCCTCAGTATGTTTTTGAGATTTTTTTCTTTTATGTTTTAAATTATTAGGATTGACTATGTCATGCTTGAATGTATATTGTTTCTGTTTATCTGGCTTGGGATTCATTGGGATTCTTGAATCTTTGACTTTTGTCCTTAAATTCTGGAAAGTTCTCACCCATTATCTCTTCAATATTTCCTGTGACCTATTCTTGCTGCTCTCCTTCTGCTTTAACTCACAAGGCTATCTCATCTTACTCACCATCTTGCCAAGCTTTTTATTATTATTAGTTTTTAATTTTGTTCTATTTTATTTGGGAGAGAGAGAGAAAGAGAGTGAGTACTTGCACATGTAAGTGGGAGAGGAACAGAAGGAGAGAGACTCTTAAGCAGGCTCTCTGCGCAGTACAGAGCCCAAAGTGGGGCTCAATCCCAAGACCCTGGGATCATGACCTAGGCTGAAATCAAGAATAGGATACTCAACCAACTGAGATACCCAGGTACCCTTTCTGGCCAAACTTTTCTTAAATATTTCCAGTGGTTACTCCCTGATGCATTCTGGATAATTTTGCTGTGCTATTTTCCGGTTCCCCTGTTGTATTATTAACTACATTTAACTAGCTTGTAAACCCATTTGCAGTTTTTTTTTTTTTTAGATTGCTCAATGTTTATTCAATTTCTATTCATTTTTTACCCCCAAATCAGCCAAGTTATTGTGTCTAGTGTCTTTGCCATAGAGTTTTTGAAGACTTTGAAAAGTATTTGAACAAAGTAAGCTGAGCTGTTTATTTTGTGTGTGTGATAATTCTGGTATTAAGGCTTGGTAGGTCTGTGTTTACTATTTGCTTTTAAACACTGATTTTCACTCATGGTGCATTGTTATTTTTTATTCTCAGCTTTAGATTTACCTTGAAAAAAATTTATTGGACTACTTTGAGTTTTAGGATGAAGTTTTATTTCTCCGGAGAGAGGCAACTTGACTTTGCTTTGAGCATTTTTATTTGTTTTTAGCAGGATAGTTTGTCTGAATAAACTAGTCTGCCATAATATGGGAAATAAAAGCCTTCATGTCATCAACTACTAAATGTTTTAAACATAAAAAAAATCTCTCTAAAAATTTATGGTGCATTTACTGAGTATATTCTTTATCTAATGTTCAAGTTTTAACACTAATTTGCTTTCTTTTGAGAACATAATAAAAAGACCTATTTATAGCTTTTCTTTATTTTCTCTCATTCTTTTTATTTTCTTCTGTCTCTTTTCTTTAGGGTAGAATTTTCATGTTCCCCTTATCTGAACATACATTCAATGTTTTGAAAAATGTTATTTTTGACAGATTTATTGAGATATACAATAATTTTCAAAAACAAAATTTTTAACGTATATAGTTTTATAAGTGTGGAGATATGATGACTATGCTATTACCTTAACTGTGATGATTGTGTGCATATGAAAATTTTACTCTCAATATGCATAATTAACATTCTTACTTATACCATTGCTCAGGAGTTAGTCCACTGTGGGTCTCAGTAAAAAGATTCCAAGGCAAACCCAGAAATACCTATTTAATTTCTAGGGTGACTCAAACACTTAGCTTTTGTAATGAAGACTAAAAGCAACTATAATAACGTGAGGCGACATAACTAAATGAATAAAAGAAAAAAATTAAAAATAAATAATGACTTTCTAAATTTTATTTAAAGGCTCACACTAAAAAAAGAGATGCAAATTTAATTGGAACTTTTCTCATAATTTTGAACATATTTTCTAAAGAGCTTAGTAGACTCAAATATTTATAGCATTATTTCTTTTTTAATTTTTTTAAATGTTTATTTTGAGACAGAGCATATGTGGGAGCACAGGACCAGGTGAAGGGAAGAGAGAAAGGATGAGAGAGAATCCCAAGCACGCTTCATGCCCAGCGTGGAGCACAATGAGGGGCTTGATCTCAGGACAGTGAGATCATGACATGAGCCAAAATCAAGAGTTGGTGCTTAACCAACTGAGCCACCCAGGCGTCCCTAGCATTCTTTCTTTCTAATGTTTCATTTCACCGTAAAACATATCACTTGCAAACATATCACTATGTCAGAACTGTTGATTACGGGTATCTTTTGGGAATGTCATATATGAAATGAATGGAGGGAAAATTAAGATAAGTTTGAAAATATGTTTTTCCTTCTATGCCAAGCAGTTGAAGTAAAGGAGAATGAAGGAAGAGTATTGAAGGCATCTAAGCCCTATTAAATAGGTCACAAAAGTAAACTCTACTGATAAAAGCTTCAAGAAAACTTCAAGTCAATATTTCTATAAGGTGTCCATAGTTAAGGAGGGGGTATGAAAGAATAAAAAGATTTCTGCTATTTGTCTGCTCAGTGACCCTAAATAGGTTAACTCATACCACCTCAATTTCTTTATATGTAAAATAGGATTGATAATAGTGGAATTTTCTTTTTTTTTTAAATGTGTTTATTTATTTCTGAGACAGAGAGAGACAGAGCATGAGCAAGGAAAGGGCAGAAAGAGAGGGAGACACAGAATCTGAAGCAGGCTCCAGGCTCTGAGCTGTCAGCACAGAGCACAACGCAGGGCTTGAACTCACAGACCATGAGATCATGACCTGAGCAGAAGTCAGACACTCAACCGATTGAGCCACCCAGGCACCACAATAGTGGCATTTTCAAACTACTAGAAATATCTAACATATTGTATGTAAAATACTATACCCATATTAGAACTTTGAGAATTTTTACCTCCTATTATTGTTGATTTTGTTGTGCTTAATTTGATCCTCCTGCTGTTTTATGTGTGTATATCTCACAGTTAAAATTATATTAATTCAGTTCTCTTTCACTCATTTAAACAATTATTTACCTGGTAGGTATAGTGCATTATGCATTGTGCTAAGCATGCTTGAGTGGGCAGGAGGTCACAGAGGAGGTACAAGTGTTCTATAATTCATACAATACATGTTTTCTGGAGACTAAATAACATCTTCCACATCTTATTATACTATTTTTCAGTGTGTGTAGTTGTGATTAATAAATATGATTAAAGTAAATATTTCTTTAAAATTTATTCATTTTGAGAGAGAGGGTGCAAACAGGGGAGGGGCAGAGAGAGAGAGTGCAAGCAGGGGAGGGGCAGAGAGAGACAGTGAAAGCAGGGGAGGGGCAGAGAGAGAGAGAGACAGAGAGAGAATCCTAAGCAGGCTCCCCACCACCAGTGCAGAGCCCAATGCAGGACTCAATCCTGTGAACCATGAGATCACAACCTCAGCCAAAATTGAGAGTTGGATGTTTAACTGACTGAGCCACCCAGGTGCCCCATGAAGTAGACATTTTTAAAGACAGAATATGTTTATCCTTTATTAGAGACGAATGTGTACGAGCTAAGAAAAAGTTGTATGCATAAGTGCATATGAATGTGCGTACGTTCGGGTGAGCAAAAAAGAGACAAGCATAGGGAAAGAAGTTGATTGGTTTTCACCAATAAATATTGAGCACTTACTCTGAACAAGACACAGAACTAAGTGCTGCTTTAAGTTAGGATTATAGCTACTTGACAGGTAAACCATGATGTATGTGATTCTCTGATAGAATAAGAGAAGAGATGTGGTACCATTCCTACCTTTGGATCCCCTAGCACTCCCTCACATAGTTCAGTCAGCCTAGAAGTTTGTCTGTCCATCCAGGCCAGAGTCCAAGATAGGTGCCAGCAGGTAAATTTCAGAGCCAGGAATAGTCTGCTCTGCTGAAGAGCAATTATCATCAGAGAATCTACCTGTCTTCGCATCCTATTTACCCCAGGGAGGTGAAACGAGAAGAAGGATGTCTTCTTTGTTCAACAAACAGTGACTTTCTTGAATTGTCTTTGAACATTTTTGCTTAGGAAGCTGCTGTCTTCAGGCACTGAAATAGGAATTTATACAGATTTTGTGTATCAGTGTCTTATTTTTCAGTATCTCTATATTTTCCTAGAATATATTTTATAAACTATTTAGCAGTCTTACCCATTGAGACTTAAACTATTTGGCAAAGATTTTTCCCTGATTTATTACTCCCACCAATCCTTTTTCCTCAACTCCACTGGGTTTCCAGTGTCTTCTAGCAATTGTTAAAGTCTCTATTGAAAGACCTAAATTGTGAGAATAAGCCCAATCTTGCTGTTTATTGCCATTAAGCTTATTATATATTGACTTATACATATTAAGATGTGAAAATCCAGGTGACTTTATTTGAAAGAAATGATATAGCTTCTTCCAAATTTCTTGTTTTTATATGACTATTCAAAAGAGAATATTACCCAAATTGAGACATGGAATGCATGTAGCAATTTATCTAGTTAAAAAAAAAAGAGAGCAGCTATTCAATGAAAAGATATGACACTCTATAGCATGACTATTTTTTCTTTTTTTTTCTTACTAGGTTTATATCTCTAAAAAAAATAAAATCTATCGTTATTCTCATCCCCCATAATCTAAATCATCTGAAAATCCTGAAGCTATTCTTTTTCAATTGTAAAAAATGGTTAAAATGTAAATATGGTGATATAAATGATTCAGTTAGATTCATATAGAAATTATATTTTAATAAAATTTCACTTGATTTCCAAAATGTTATTATGAAAATATAGATTTTCATTGATAATTTCTACTTGTTACCAATGTTCTGAAAAAAAAATAAGTCAGCTAGTGATTTTCTATTTTGATTTTGATAGTTCTTTAATTAACAAAAAATGTGAAATATTTGGTGCTTCGATCCAAACTTTTTTGAAGCAATAATTCACAAAATCCTAAAAAAACTATATGGAGGTAATACACATTCATATTTTGAATATTATGCTATCCCCACATTATTTACATACTAATGATAAAACATGATTATTTCTTCTTACAGTGTTATTACATTTTTTTACTCTAGTGAGTTTTTAAGAATTTTATATTTTTTACTTGTTATGCAGATCTCTTGAACTTATAAATCCTACATAACAGAAACTATATCTATTAAAGAGTAACTCCTCATTTTACCCTCCCCCAAGCCTCTGGCAACTAGCTTTCTTCTCTTTTTCTATTAAGTTTGACTCTTGTAGATACCTTGTTTAAGTGGAATCATGCAGCATTTGCCCTTTTGTGATTGACTTTAGAAATAGGCAGGAAGAATGAATCACTAAATTCTACTCCTGAAACTCATATTTCACTATATGTTAACTCACTAGAGTTAAAATAAAAACTTTGAAACATTAAAAAAAAAGAACTAGGGAAAAAGATTACTACAATTTTGATGAACTGGGCCTATAACTGGGTCATCCATAAATTGCCAGAGACATCTTTCTCTATGGTACAGGAATGTACCTCAAGACCCAATAAATAAGCATAAAATTTTAACCTTTAAGAATGTCTCATCCTCGGGGTGCCTGGGTGGCTCAGTCAGTTAGCATCTGACTTCAGTTCAGGTCATGACTTCACGGTTCGTGAGTTCGAGCCCCCCCATCAGGCTCTGTGCTGGCAGCTTACAGCCTGGAGCCTGCTTCAGATTCTGTGTCTCTTTCTCTCTCTCTGTCCTGCCCCTGTTAGTGTTCTCTCTCTCTCTCTCTCTCTCTCTCTCCCCCCCTGAAAAGTAAATAAACAAAATAAAATTTAAAAAAAAATAATTTTCATCCATTCTATTCCCACCATTATCTTTTACTTTTTATTATTTCCAGAATCATCACTGAACTGGCCAGGCTTCTTTCGTATGTAACTACAAATGTGTTGTCTATGTTTTGACTAGAACAGCAAGTAGCCTAGCCTGACCATGTTTTTTGCTTGTTTGCTTGATTTTTTTTCACTTCTGTGTATTTTGAGTAGAAAGAAGTAAGAGAAAAAATACTGTTCTTGCCCCTCATAAATAGTCCCTGGCTCATTTTCATGTCTGTTTCTACTGTGCTGTAGTGTTGATATTCCAGTGCTCTTGGATTCCTTCAAGCCTGTGCTGACACTAATTGTTTATGATAGAAGGTGACTCTGCCAGAACAAATTTTTAAAATAACTTATTTATTTCACAAACATCAAATAACACCAATAAATTTGTGAAAATAAACTTGAAGTCCTGAGATGCCACATATTTCTATAAAAATTATTTCTTACTATTAAAACTTAATTTCCAAAGGTGATTTACTTACGCATTCACCTCATCATTGAATTTTGTTAAAAAAAATTGCTTATGGTAAATTACATTGTTAAATTAACAAACAGCCAACCTTAAAACTAACAAAAAGGAACATTTGTCTAACACATAATCAGTAGGTACATTTAGAGTCTGTTGCTTAGATACAGCATTGCTCCTTTGCCAAGGACTTAAACCATAGACTAGACCATTTCAGCACCCTGAGTGACATTGTGGTATCTCTCTCTATCAGTTTTGGCAATATGTTCAGAGACTAAGAAATGTGAGAAAAAAGAAAAATTTCAAAAGTTGGAAGCCCCTGGCAATATTCATTACAGAGCATGGCACAGAAGTTAAAAAACTCGTTGTGGAGCTGCAGTCAGCATTAACACTATGGGGCTTCAGCATTTTCCCAGAAAATGCAACACCTTGAGGCATTCTCTGAATTCCAGTTGCCAGCCAAAGCAGAGCACCACAGGCCAGAGAGAGTAAGAAAAATTGATCTTCTGTCAACACCAAAACGACCCCATAATCTTTGCCTACTTGAAAATTGTTAGTGAGCTGTGAAAAGGCTTGGGAAAAGGAAATTTGGTTAGCAACACCTTTCCTGAGATCTTTCTAGACTACTCAGTGTTCATCTTTGAGACATATGTACCCATGGATGATTAGGGGAAATAACAAGAAAAGTAATATTTTATGTTTGCAATATTATAGATACTGTGATAAGCACCTTAAATGTATTTCTATTTAACACTTACATCAACACTATGAGGCTGGTACTATTATCTCCCCATTTTACATGTGATAAAACTGAGGTGACATGAGATCAAGTATCTTGTTCCAGTTGTATAATTAGTAGATGATAGAAGTGAGTCTCAAGCCAAGAGGTCTAATACCAAATCTTGCTTAGAGAAGTTAGGTAATTTCCATAATACATTGCTTCAAAATAATATTAAAATATAATGATTCAAACCCTTATTTCTTCCATGCCAGTGAGAGGCTACTCCTTGCCTTCAAATACTCCCTACAATAATTACTTATGAAAACACTAAATAAGTGTTAAAACAGTCAATTATATGACAACAAAACAACTAATTAATATACAACCCCTGTGTTCAAGAATATCATTAAATCTTTAATACTCTCTATGACCGCATAATATCTTTCCCACAAATATATTTCTAATTTACCCTTTTCATTTTCCTTACAAATATAAAGAGGCTTTTCTTATTGCTACTGTATTCCACCCCCCCAACAGAGAATCCTTTAAAATAGTTACGTTTCTTCTATATTTTAGAATGAATATGGACTCATTAAGCAAATCTTGTACATTTTCTAAGTATAACACTCTGAGACCACACCATTGATGAGGTAAGTAAGGAATCCATTTACTCTGCCAGAAGCTTCATTAGTTCCTGTAAAAAGTGGCAGCAGTTCAATAATACAGGGCAACATTTGAAAGTTCCACCAAGAGATAAATATAACTACTGGCTTGAATAGTTATGTTCAACCGAATGGGTTAGAACTAAACAATATGTTATGACACCACACCTTGTGCTAGGATTTTTAAGGAAATATACATAGGTGAAATATATCTATGGAATGATTATTTTCCCATTCATTTTCATGTTTCATTTTAGATATCTTTTAAATGTCGATCAAATTAACTCATTATTTGAATTGGATTTTCCCTGTGTATTTTACCACAGTCACTTTCATTATGCAAATCATTTAAAAAGAGAGAGAGAGAGAGAATACCTATGATTTAGCCTGACTTCTTTTGCAAGCCTATTTCAAATTTATCAAGGATGCATAATTCAAAAAAGCAACTATTTAGGTCACTGTTAGGCACACTAACAGCAGCATTATCTTGCCACCAAGTGGTAGTTCCTGAATTACATTTCAGGAATGTTATATCTTTACAAGTATATCTTTTATATCATCTTTAATATTTACTTAAAATCAGCGAACTCCAATGTAAAAATAGAAATAAAGAGTAAAAATAGAAGTAGCTAATAATATATGTTTTCCCAAAAATGTTCATATTTAACAGATTTTTATGATAAAAATACTTGGTATTTGTGCTTCTCAAGTTGTTGGATTGATTTGAATTCCATACAGTTTTAACATATCCAAGATAAACAGAAGGTGATTGGGTGTAAGTACTCTAAAAGCTTAATTAAGAGCTTTGAATATGAAGGCATGGTATCATTCTTTAGTCTCTGTTAAGGGTTGAATTCTGTTCCCAAAAAGATATATTGAGGTATTAACCCCCAGTCCCTCAGAACGTGACTTTATTTGAAAATAAAGTTGTTGCAGATCAAATTAGTTAAGAAGTCGTATTGGAATAGATTGATTACCTAGACCAAAATGGCTGATATCCTGATGAGAAGAGGGAAATTTGGACACAGAAATTTACAGAGGGAAGATGGTGTGAAAACACACAGGGAGACAATGGCCATGTGAAGATAGAGGAAAAGATTAGGATGATACATCTATAAGCCAAGAAACATCAGGATTATGGACCTCTAAACTCCAGACCTGAGAGACCATAAATTTCTCTTATTTTAAGCCACCCTGTTTGTGGTACCTTGTTAGAGCAACCTCCCCAAAACTAACAATTTCCCTTTCAAAATTAAAATATTTGAGCTAGATGACCAATTAGAAACTGATGCTGAGAAGGCAGATATTTATGGAACGCTTAGACTTAGCTGAGCTCCCCAAATGAAAGAAAACGTCTTTATGGAATTATTAGTTCATGCACTGCTATCTGAGATAAAAATCAATACAAGTTCAGAGAAGTGAATGTCAGAGTAGAGCTAGAATGAAAAAAATAACAAGAACAACAACATAGATGGGGTGACCATCTGTGTTAGCAATTTGCTTCGTCCAAAGGAAAAATAAAATTCCAATATCTTTATCACAAGAAGTAGTTTTGCAAATTGGAGATAGACACCTGTCTTCCCACAGCGACTGAGAGATAGGGATGGTTTCTTCCATGATGATTGCATTTCAAAGATCAGGTTCTCAGATCTGTGAGAAAGACAGCCTTGGGTTAGGAAACTGGCATGAGGCTCTTAAAACGATTTTATATCTCAAAAAGACAGAGAAAAATATCTTCAAGTACAGTATTTCCAAGGAAATGCTGTAAGTAAAGAGAAGACCTCTGTGTTTTGGCCTGGGTGACAGAGGAATCGGGGGCCTAGAGACACAGAAAGAAGCGTCATGCAGTTTAACCCATCTGAGAGAAATGTGAAGGCGGTCTTTCACTCAGTTTTTTACTTCTAATGAAAGCTACAGGTATTATTCTCAAGGTCTTCTTCTCCCTCAGGTTCAATCCCAAAGCCTGTGTTTTTATCTCCCAAATGTTTTCCATTTCAAACTATCCCCAGATCTCTATCATTGCTGAACTCTCTCTCATACTTTGACCTGCGCCATGACAATAGCCTCTTTATTGATCTCTTTTTCTCTAGCATCCTTGTCATCGCTGTAACTATTTTAGAATTTAAGCCTGATTCTGCCATTTGGCTTCTTAAGGTCTGTCACTAATGCATCATCATCAAAAGTAAAAAAAAAAAAATCAAGCTTTGAGAACTTCATTAACTTGGCTAACTGGAATATTTGTCCCCACTTCTTGCAAAACAGATGCAATCATCTGTGTAAGAGGAAACAACTTGGTAGACACTGACTTGATAGAATATCACATTCTTATAATCAAATGCCTACTGATAACTAGCTTTATGACATTGAGCAAGTAATACAATCTCTGGTAACATGACCATGCTGTCAACCTAAATAAGGAGGTAAACTGAGACAAATTCAAATGATCAGAAATTGAGTCTCTTTTAGGAATAGAAGAGGAATTGCAATTTGGGAAATGCATGTGGCAGCAAGCTACAGGAGAGCTCATTCAGGGTTTGGGGCAGCTGTATTTATGGACAAGGAGTACAGAGAGGGATGAGTCCAGCTAGAGTCCAGGCAGTAAATTCATTGGCTTGAGGATAGGGAGAGATTCTTGGTGGATGTTCATTGGTCAGGGATCAACTCTCCTTCTTCTGTAGATCAGGCTTTTAATGTAAATCAGTCTCTCAGTTCTTAAGTTCCATTCTTCTGAGTGCACATGAATGAGATTCTCCATTTCGTATTCTCTAGTTCCATCTGAGTTTGAGATCCTTTCACAATGTAACCAATCTATCAAAGTTAAATTAGAGAAGAGACCTCCCATTCTTCAATCCCACAGTTTGTCAAAGGGGAGTGGCACACAAATGTTTTCTTCTTTGGTCTTTTTGCCTTTTGGTGAAATATGCCTCCTGAAGATACAAGAAAATATAGCACTGGGGAGATTGTCTATGCAATAATTTCAGACACTTTACTTTCTTTTTTCTAAAAAGATTCATGGGGACAAAAATAAAAAGACAAGGATATTCCCTCAGGCAATTTTCTTATGTTCTAATTACCTAGGCTTTTAGGGTGTTCTTTATACTACTATCTATGGGCATTTTTGTGAGAATTTTGATAAGAGAATGGAGGAAATAAATAATAAAGTTTATAACACTTACTTGCTAAGACACCTACTCTAAGAGGATTCTAAGACCTTGGATAAATTTACTTTAAACTTGCTAATAATCAATTTCTTAGAAATTTTTATTTTATTTTAATATTTTATTTTATTTTTTAATGTTTATTAACCAACTGAGCCACAAAGGTATCCTTGAAATTATTTAAAAATTTTATGGCACAAGTATTTGACCTTAAGAAGTCTGTATAATGAGGAAAAACAATACTGAATACTAACTCTGCTGAGTAGAACTCAGAATTATATATATCTTAGAAGCTCAGTTTTTATCCCAAATAAAATAAAATTAAACTTTATATTCCAGAATATATAAACACTACTTGTTTCCCATGTGGGATTAAATCAGAATGCTATTAACATATTTTTAAATTATTGCCAAATAGAAATTGTTTAAAGTCCAAGAAATTGTTTAATAAGGAAAATAACAATTATTTTAGTTTTTACATAATGATTGTTTTAACATCTCCAGAAGCCGTAAATGTCTCTGATATTATAGCAATTTTGAATCAAGCATTAAAATTTCACCTTGATTTTAGAATAGCCAGGAGTTTTTGTTTGTCATTTTTATTTTGTTTTTTTTTTTTACTTTCAAAGGAAAATTACTTTGATAGTATACCCCACTTCGGGTTGGTAATGCTTATAAAAGGCATCTTCCACAAAATATGGTTCCTTAAATGCGTATTATAAAGACATAATATAAAAGTAAGCACTTTATAACAGCATGTAAATATAACTATAATAATTGTATTTTTATTTACCATATTATAATTATATTCTTATTAACTTATTTATTTACCCAAGAATAAATAATACAAATAAAAAGATATTACATGCAGTAGCATTATGCAAAATATTCTCATAATTTCCCATTTGACAGGTTTTGTTCTACTAATTGAATACAACTGAAAACTATACTGGAAATTAAGAGACTTCATGAAAATTACATAGAAAATTGCAGTCACTGTCTTTTCTCATATTTTATTAGCTGATTACTTGATATAAATCATCAATTTTCTAAATCAATTTGAGATAACAAAAATACAATCTAAAGGTAATTATAAGTAGGACCTATGTAAATTAGTATATGAATTATGTAACGTATTACTAATTTGCTATAAATGGGACTGTAGTTTTCGTTTCAATACTCAAGCAGCAATACAAAGCAATACAAAAAAGATCGACTGGTAACAACCCTTTTCTTGCAGAAACAACACTATTCCTAGAGTCGATACCAGAAAGAAATTTCTCCTTCAAGAAATTTGAATAATCTAATGAAAGATGCAATAAACAATACCTTTTAAGTAACTAAACAATGAATTACAGGATTGTTCATGATACTAAAAATAGCAACAATAACTTACATAGCATTTTCATATGCCCAACAGGGTCTCAAGCTCTTTATGTCTTTTCACTCCTTTATTCCCCATGGTGATTCTTTGGAATAACTACTGTTAATAGTCCTATTTAGCATATGAAGAAACTAAAAATAGGAGATGTTAAGTAATTTTCCAAGGGTCACACAGTTGGGAACTGGTGGGTCTAGAATAATACACTCTCAGGAGCTCCAAATTTGTTTTTATCACCACTATATCAACTACTTCCTGAACTAAGTTGACATAAAGCTACAATACTGGAACTGAGTGAAAGATACATCATATACCAGGAACTAACATAATTAAGCCATTCAATTAATTAAACATTTTTATTTGAAAGTGCTTATCTTTGCCAGGGTAGATACTAGAGTTATGATGAGAAGCAGCTAGTCTAGGCACGCATGAGTATATATCTGTACATACTAATCCTCTGCAAGAATTTTTAAAAGACTCTGATAATTACTTGCAAAACCACCCTGCATCTGGATGGAAACTGACAGAGAAAATGGTTTAGAAAAGAGTAGACTGTAGACCTTGCCAAAACATCCACTCCTAGATGGGCACTTTGTTTAGTATACAAACTGTAAAATCCTGTCGAATGGCCCTGAGGTAGACATAGGCATTTCCCTCGCCAAGCTCTAATCTGATGAACAGTACAAATAATTATAACAGTGAAAAAGAAAATTAAAAAAAAGTGAAAACTGAAAGTATAATAATTATTATAATTGAGGAAGGCCTGTCTATGTGAGCTACATTGTAAGAACACATGCCTAATATTCTGAGACTTAAAAAAAAAAAAGTGAAACCAGAGAATAATTTGGTATCCTCATCCTCTCTCATTAAAGGGCTTCTTTCCACAATGGGTAGATTTCACTAAGTGCTGTCATGAGAGAGATTTGACTTTTAAGCGTGAACAGTCCTGTATCTCTCAGAGGACAGAAAATGTGACTAATGATTTTCTCAAAAACAAATAAACAAAACTTTTTTTTAAAGTTTATTTGCTTATTGACAGAGAGAGAGAGAGCAGGGGAGGGCAGAGAGAGAGAGGGAGAGAGGGATTCTCAAACACAGTACATGCTAACAGCAGCCATGGACCTCACGAACTTTGAGATCATGACCTGAGCCAAAATCAAGAGTTCGATGCTTAACATACTGAGCCACTGAGGCACCCTGACACAATTTTTATTTTTTCCAGTAAACATAGTAACTGGTAAAGTAGTTTTAAAAGATGTTAAACTGGAAAAGGAGTTTAAAAAATTAAAAAAAAACCACACAATTTGTTTTACTGAATGCCAAATACTGAGCACAGGTAGTAACTTTCTCAAATGTTTGCTGGGCTACAGTTCCAGGAGAGAGGGTATTTCTTATCTTATTTTTGTGTCTACATCCACTTTAAGATCTACCTATCAATTTAAAAACAGGAGAAAGTATAGATTAAGAGGAAAGATAAAAGACTTTTTTGTATATCTATCAGATAATAAAATATCCAGAAATCTAATGATAATACATTTTTCAAAACACATTTTTTTCTCATCAGTTTACTCAATTTTACATAATTTATTCTTATTCTGTTAGACAAGCTATGACTAGGAATGACAATAGTCTATTTAAAAATATAGCAGAATTAATGTAAGGATTTTTGAACTGTTTAAAGGGTGAGGAAAATCTGTCATTTGTAATTTTTTAAATAATTAAGGGCAAGACAAACTCAGCATAAAAGCACATAAAGCTATTCTAGTACGATAGGAAGTTTTCACACCTGGACAGATTACACAAGCTCTCCTTCAGAGCAAATGAGTACTCCAAAACCAATTTGTCATTTAACAAAGAGAAAACAAAATTCTAGTCTTGAAGTAATATAACAATTGGCAGTAAATAATTCATAAGATTTTATTTTTCTTTTGAATAAACCCATCCAAACAGGGACAACTTTGTCAAAATTTTAGCATCTTTCATTTCCTGTTGTTAAACTCATTTTTGCAGGTATTTAAACCTAAAGACATTAAGTCCACTTTCCCTCAAACCTTTTGCTACTTTCTGTGTTCATGCAAATTTATGTTTTAATATATTTTTTTCACTTTCTGGTACAACCACACGTTTTTATGTTAAGGTATTAGTCTCTTTGTCTTTTTTCCTTTGACAATCAGAAACTACAGTCCTAATTAAAACATACACCCACACATGCATACACACACAGCTTAAATATACATTGTATTTCTTTAATGGCATTGGGTCTATTATAGTCTTGATTATCCATATTAATTACAATTGTAATTGGAGTAATTTTATTTCCTACAGAGATAGAGAAAATTGGGAAAAGGATAATATTATCTATTATATATAAGACCAGCATGGCTCACAAGTACCTACTATGTGTCTTCCTATAATCACACATATCTATTTACACTTCTTAAAGCAAGAAAGATAAAGCATGTATATTGTATTCATTTTCTGTTGCTGCATAGTGAATTACCACCATCTTTCCAGTTTAAAATAACACAAATTGATTTTCTCTGTTTTCATGACCCAGGAGTCTGGGCCTAGCTTAGTTAAATGCCTTGCTCAATTTCACCAGGATAAAATCAAGGTGCCTGGTTGGCCAGCACTGTAATTTTAACTGAGTTTGGGGGCCTTTTTGTAAACTCTTGCCAGCTGTTAGTTTAATTAAGTTCCTTGTGACTGTGGACTGAGGTCCCATTTTCTTCCTGGCTATTGAGAGGAGTCCTTCTCAGCTCCTGGAAACTGACTGTAGGTCCTAGCCACATGGCATCTTCTTCAAAGTCAGCAGAAGAATCTCTAACCTTCTCTGTTGTTAACCTGGGATTTCTGTGGGCAGCTGAGGTCTGGGACTTCCGATCCTGTCACCTTGCTGACATCAGAAGTTTAGGAATTTTTTTAGTTCACTATGTTTTCCATGGGGAAAACAACAACAACACAATCCTTAAAAATGTTAAATATGCACGTCTAGAATATTCTATACAAAATTTTCAAAGTTAGTGACTATGCTAACAGCTTCTGTGACATGTTTTTCTGCAAATTCTAGTATTTATTAATTTTTTAATGTTCTATTTATTTTTGAGAGCATGAATGGGGGAGGGGCAGAGAGAGAGGGAAACACAGAATCCAAAGCAGTTCCAGGCTCTGAGCTGTCAGCACAGAGCCTGACGCGGGGCTCGAACCCACCCGTGAACTGTGAGATAATGACCTGAGCCAAAGTCTGACACTCAGACTGAGCCACCCTGAAAATTCTAGTATATTTAAAGTACTAGTTTAGCTTATTTCTTCTATCTGTATAATCAAATTAGATTCTATTATATTTATATGAGCATTTCTATTAGATTTATATAAGCACTTATTCTTTAATAGCCAATTAGAATAAGAGCTTCTTTAAAGTTAAGAAACTTTATAATCTAATGTGTTATATCCTAGGAAAAGATTTCAAACTAATGTTAACACAACAAGAAATAAAGCCTTTCTTTTGCAGACAAAATGCCCAAGATCACAAAGGGCTTGCAACTTCTGTTTTACAACTTTATCTATGGAAGAAATAAAATACAAGCACAAAAAGATATGTAAACCATTCCTTTAGGATTAAATGGACCAACCGCCCTCCTACCCCTACCCCCTCTGCCACACACACAAACACTTTCAAGTAGGGAGACCTCTAAGAAGGGATAATTTATTACCCTAAATATATTACATACTATGTATTTCACTCTTTCTTCAGTGGTAAGACATACAGTCTCCTGTGGGCTTCTTGTTTTCTCCCGCTTTGTGAATCTAAGCCCCTCAAGCTATGAAATTCTTTAAGCAAAAGAAACACTAACAGGCATCTGAAAGTTTATTATTTGATTTTACCATTTGAAGCTTTCAAAGATTTTCACGTTGAAACCGAGCATGGGGGCATCTGGGTGGCTCAGTTGGTTAAGTAAGCATTGGACTCTTTGTTTTCGCTTAGGTCATGATCTCATGGTTCTTGAGTTCGAGCTCTGCATTGGACTCTGTTGACACTGTGGAACCTAGTTGGGATTCTTTCTCTCTCTCTCTCTGCCCCTCTCCCACTCTTCCTCCCAAAATATATAAGTAAACTTATAGAAAAAAAAAACCTGTGGCATCACACACAGTATACCAGTTTCAAATCTAAAAAGACAGGTGTCCAACCAGAACCAGATGTACAAGACCCTGAATCTCAAGAAAAGATTGTTGTGATGAACTCCAGACCTAGCCAGGCTAGAGATTTCAGACTCTTCTTTGAGAGGTAATAAACAGAATAATGAGGCATTAACCATCTTTTAACTAGTGCTCAGTTATTACTTACAAATAAAAAAATTATTACTTAAAAAATTACTTAAAAAAATTATTTTTATTTTATAATTTTTGACAGATAAAGACATAATAGGTCAGTAGACATTAACATATGAGAACTCTGAAAATAAAATCCTTCTGCCACAACTCAGCAAGGACTCACTGATCAGGAAGGTCAGAGATTTCAAAGTTGTACTTGTGATTTCCTTGAACCGTGAACTATTTTCCAATCCAGTGAATGTAACATCTCAGCGGGACTTCCATAGGAGTCAGTTATAATTCTCAAAATGTTAAAAACATAATGCTCAAACAAATAAAATGCATGTATCAAAATTTCATTTACTTAATGAGGGAACCAGCAGGATGCAAAGCTAGTTTAAAAGAGGATTTGAGAACTGATATTTTATATAGTCAGTGAAGAAAAGGAACAATGAAGTGAGTTCAATTCATTACAAAAAAATTAATGTTTGTTAAGCTTTTGGGGATATCCTCTCTGTACTGGACAGCAACACATCACACTTTATCAATTTTATAGAATCATAAACTACACAAGCCCCAAGAAATACTTGAAAGTTGCATTTTTTAGAGTGAGGCAGTTTCACTCACTCGGGCATCCTTGTTAGAAAATGCTGTTGCATGCTCTTTTACAATCACATAGTCCTTTTTTTTTTTTACCTTATTTTCAAATTTGGTTAATTTTTATTTCTTTTTAAAAGCAACCATGCAACAGATACAAACCAACCATATGACTTGTCCTTTAAAGTTGAGTTTAGTACCAGTGCTCTGCATTTAGGCCCACTACTCAAAACCTTGCATGAGAGGTTCATTTTAGAGCCAGACGTGATGATATTCTGTTGCAGATTTCAGCAGTCCTTCAGGTGGATCAGGAAGAGAACGTGCCTCGACGGGGTAGAACTCAAGAGTCCCAGTGTGCCCTGCAGTGCATTAGGCCTGTAGGAGGTGATGGATGGTTACACCCAGCCCAGAGGCCTGCATTTCTAGCCCTCCCCCTGATAGGAACACCACTCACTTCACCACAGAAAACATAATGTCTGTCATTTCATATGTCTCCTGGTATGCTAACTTCTCCAGGTTAGATTTAGAGAAAGATAGTGGAAGCTCTAATTACAGCTTTAGTGCAGCTCCATAGGGTAGACCCCTAAGCGTCTTTCAAATACCAATCTATAACAACTTTTTTTTTATTGTGGCAAAATATACATAACACAAAATTTGCCATCTTTACCATTTTTAAGTATACAGTTCAGTGACATTAAGTACATTCACATCGTTATGCAATGATCACCACTATTCAGCTCCAGAACTTCATCATCCTATCCTGTACCCATTTCTCCCCCACTAATTCTAGGCTCTGGTAACCACTGTTCCGTATTCTGTCTCTCTGTGTTTGACTACTCTGGGTCCCTCATATAAATGGAGTCATAAAATATTTATACTTTTGTGTCTGGCTTATTTCACTTAGCAGGATACCTATAGGGTTCATCCATGTTGTAGCATGTGTCAGAGTTTTATTCATTTCTTTTAAAAAATTATTTTTTTAGTTGAAGTATAATTTATGCATAACTTAGTTTCAAGTGTACAACGTAGTGATTCATTGTGAAATGATTACCACAAGGTCTAGTTAACATACACCAGCTTACATAGTTACAAAAGACAAAAAAACATGCTTTGTGGTGAGAACTTTTGAATTCTGTACTCCTAGCCACTTTCAAATGTGTAATACAGCATTTTTAACTATAATCACCAGGCTGTACATTACATGCCCGTGACTTATTTATTACACAGGAAGTTTGCACCTTTTGACCTCCTTTACCCATTTCTCCCACCTCCAACCCCTACCTCTAATAACCACCCATCTGTTCTCTATGAACTTGTTTTTTTTGTTTGTTTTTGTTTTTCATATTCCATATATAAGTGAGTATTTGTCTTTCTCTGACTTATTTCATTTAGCATAATACCCTTGACATCCATTCATGTTATTAGAAATTACACACACACATACACACACACACAGACAGACATATACCAATTTTATTATTCATCCATTAATGAACATTTAGTTTAGTTCCATATCTTGGCTCTTATAAATATGCTACAATGAACATGGGGGTGCAAATATCTTTGCAAGTTAATATTTTCATTGTCCTCAGATAAATAAACAGAAGTGAAATTGCTGGATCAATATGGCAGTTCTATTTTTAATTTTTAGAGGAACTTCCATATTGTTTTTCACAGCACTATTTTACATTCCCACCAACAGTGCACAAGGGTTCCCTTTTCTCTACAACCTTGTCAGTACTTGTTATTTTTTTCTCTTTGAATGATAATCATTTTAAGAGGTGTGAGATGGAATCTCTTTGTAGTTTTGATTTGCCTTACCCTAATGATTAATGATGTTGAGCATCTTTGCATATACCTGTTTGCCATTTTTATGTATTCTTTGGGAAAATGTCTGCTGAGATCTTCTGCCTATCTTAAAATCAGGTTGCTGTGTGTGTATGTGTGTGTGTGTGTATATACACACACACACATACACACACACATATATATATATATATTTTTTTTTTTGCTCAAGTTGCATGATTCTTTCTATACATTGGATATTAGCCCCTTATCAAATACATGATTTGAAAATATTTTCTCCCATTTCATAAGTTGCCTTTTCATTTTCTTGATGGTTTCCTTTGCTGTGCAGAAGCCTTATTGTTTGACATAGCCCACTTGTTTATTTTTGCTCATTGCTTGGATAATTTCTATTAACATATACAAGTAGATAGTTTTCTTTTTACTATACCAAATGTTCATATATATATATATATGTATGTATATATATACATATATATACACCTATATATGGTGTATATATATATGGTATATGTATATATGTATATATATACATATATATACACATATATGTATATATACACATATATACATATACCAATTTTATTTATATATATATATATACATATATATGTATATATAATTTGTGCATGGCAAAAACATAATAATATCATAAGAACTTACTAATTCACAACCCAAGTTAGGTATCAAGAAATGGCAAAATAACCATTTTTTAAATCTTGCTTATGCAATCACTGATTCCAACTGTCTTTCTTCCTACCCAGAGGAAATCACTTGCCAGAATGTTGTGTTTACATTTTTGTGATTTTGGTTTTTATATAAATCTACACATGCCCAACCATATACTGTCTAGTTTTATAGGATTTGCTCTTTATATTTAGTGGATCAAACTGGTTATTTTCTTCTGTGACTGAGTAGGAAATGTATCCATTTTGATACATGGGACAGTATTTCAATCATATTCACTATATGAACATGTAACTTATCCATTTCCCTATTGATGAAAACAAATTGTTACCAGCTTTTTCCCATTATAAACAGAATTGCTTGAGCATATTGGAGATATACCTGGTACATAGCTATTGAGTATATATCAAAGAGTCCAGGTCATAAGTTGTTTACATTCTCCATTATACAAGAAAATACTAAAATGGTAGTCAAAATGTTTGTACATTTTTTTTATTCTCCAGGAGAGCATTTAGCATTGTTTTTATTTATTCCACATCCTTACATAATAATCTTGTTTTATAACACATGTAAAAGAAAATATATTTAAAAAGTCAATGCCTTTCAACCAACAGCCAAGAGGAAAGCATCTGCAATCAAACAACTTGAGTTTATTACTTATTGTAATGAGACAGAACACATACCATTGGGAACTGTGGAGTGATTCAGTAAGAAAATGTTAGAAAAACACCTATTATAGAATTTAGGTTTTGATTGGGTAATTTGGGGATGGTAGCAAGAAAGCAAGTCTCATTCTGGTTTGCTTGCTGTCAAAAAGTGGGTCAATTATATAAATGGGCATCTTAATAAATCTCTTCTGTAGGAGGGTAGACCAGAATGAAGATAAAACTGTAGCTGGTAAAGTCACTTAGTAAGAAGCAAAGATGTTTGGTATTGTATGAATTGCCTGGAGACCCTGTTTTTGTCTCATTCTATTGTATTCTCAGAGTAATTTCATGTGGTATAGGTATTCTGTCACATTGTTATGTTCAATACTAGAACAAAATGATTGAGTTATAGGTGTTAAATCAGTCTGTAATAACATCAAGACTTATCTATGAGCATCAAATTAGTTCCTGGACATCAGGGCCTACTTTTTTTTTCTTTTTTTTTTTTCCCACAAAAATCACAAAGTCTGAGAAGAGAGAAATGGAAGTACAAAGTTAAAAGATTCTTATATTAAACATAAGATAGTCTAATATCACTTGAAGGTAAGCTATGATAAATTAAAGATGTATATAAATCCTAAAGCAACCACTAAAAGAATACAACTCATAAGCCAACAAAGGGGATGAGACGAGACGGTAAAAAATAATTTGTCTACATTAAGGCGGAAAAGAAGAAAAATGGAACAGTAGGCACACATAAAACAAAAAGAAAAATGGTAGAATTAAACCCAGCAATATCAAAAATTAAAATGAAGTAAATGAGCTAAGTACTCAGATGAAGAGACAGAACTTACCATATTGTGTATAACAAAGCAAGCAAACAAAACAACAACAAAAAAGCAAAGCCCAAGTACATGCTGCCTATAAAAAAAAAAACACACTGAATATACAACTAGAAAAAGATTAAAAGTAAAATAATGAAAAAATGTGCCATGCTATATCTTTCAAAAGAAAATAGAGGTGGTTCTATTAAAATCAAAGTAGATTTCAAGTCAAAAGAGTAATTAGACAATGACAAAACGATAAAATCATCAAACAAAATAAAACAAACCAAAAGTGATAGATGTTTCTGCATCAAAGAACAGAGACTCAAAATACTTAAGCACAAACTTATAAAACTGCAAGGAGAAATAAACCAATCCATGGTAATACTCATAGATTTCAATAATCATCTCACAATAATAGAACAAATAGAAAAACCAGTAAGAATAAAAAAAAATGAACACTATTAGGTAAGTTAATCAAATGGATGCTTATGAAACTCTTCACCCAACCACAAAAGAATGAATATACTTCTCCAGTGCACATAAAACATTCATCAAGACTGTTCATCATATTCTGTGCCATAAAACAAAGTAACTTCTGTGCCTATAAAGGAATTATATCAGAAATCACTAATCATAAGATATCTGGAAAATCCACAAATATTTGCAAATCAGATGGCATACTTCTAAATAATACATAGGTCAAAGCAAAAATCAAAAGAGAATTTAGAAATACTTTGAACTTGGTGAAAATAAGAACACAACATACCTAATGTATAAAAGAAAATGGACCAAAGTGTTAACACATGAAAATAATAATAAAGATCAGAGTAGAAATCAATGATAGAGAAAACAATGACCAAAAAAAACTTGATAAAAACAAAATTTTATCCTTTCAGAAAATTAATGAAATTTGTTAACCTCTGTCCAAACTTATGTGAAAAGACAGAAGGAGAAAGAGGACACAAATTATAAATATCAGCAATGAGTGGTACCCCTTATACTAGCATCAAAAATACAAACTACTTACAGATAATATAGTAAAAAATTCCAAGAACTATTCACTGAAATCTACAAAACACAGGTTAAAGAACTTGCAGGAGACCTAAATAAATCACAAGATATGCAATCTTTATGGATCAAGAGATCAGTATATTTATTTCATTTATTTGTAAAATGATCTTTAGATTCCATATAATCCAAACCAAAATCCCAGCAGGCTTCTTGTTTTAAAATATCAATGCAAATTCATATTGAAATGCAAAGGACCTATAGTAGTCTTAATGGTTAAGTGTATGTGTCACCTTGACTGAGCCATAGGGTGCCCAGATATTTTGTCAAACATTATTCAAGGTGTTCCTGTGTTTTTGGATGAGAGTGTCAGTTAAATTGTTAGAGCAAAATAGAGTGCTCTCCCAAATTTGGATAGGCCTCATCCAATCAGTTGAATAGAACAAACTGACTGACTTTACCCCAAGTAAGAATTCTGCCTCACTGCCTTAGAACTAAGACATTGCTTTTTTTCCTGCCTTAGGACTCAAACTGAAATATCAGCTCTTCTTGGATAACATGCTTACCAGCCCTTGGGTCTCCAGTTTGGTGACTCAACATGTTGATCTTGGGATATATATATATATATATATATATATATATATATATTATATATATATATATATATTTCATAAATCATATTATATATGCACATACACACACACACATATATATCTTTTCAGTTCTGTTTCTCTGAAGAACAATTTATCAGCTCTTCCTGGATAACATGCTTGCCAGCCCTTGGGTCTCCAGTTTGGTGACTCAACATGTTGATCTTGGGATTGTCAGGAGATATATATGGAAATTATATATATATATATATATATATATATATATATATATATATATATATTTCATAAATCATATTATATATGCACATACACACACACACACATATATATCTTTTCACTTCTGTTTCTCTGAAGAACAATTTACTAACAATAGCCAAAAAACTTTCAAAAAATAACAAAGTTGGAAGATGTGTTATAAAGTTGTAGTAATCAATACAATGTGGTACTGACATATAGAAAAATAGATCAATATAGAGTTCAGAATTAGAACCATAGTTCAGAATATAGAGTTTACAACAAGACCCACACGTATATGTGATCAATTGATATTTGTCAAAAGTGAAAATACACTTAAATGGTCAAAGAATAGTCTTTTCAACAAATGATACATGACCCATGACTAAAACTTCTAGAATAAAATATAGCAAGAAATTCTTTTGTGAGTTTTTTTTAGGCAAAGGTTTCTTTCATAAGACATAAAAGAAAACACAATCATTAAAAGAATAATAGGATAAATTGTTTTTAGAAATTTCAAGAGCTTTTTTTCTTAAAAGATACTGTTAAGAAAGCAAAACCCAAACTATAGAGTGGGAGAGAACATTTACAAGTAATGAATTTGGTAAAACACTTGTATTTAGAATATATAAACAATTCTCAAAATTCAACCATAAGAAAACCAAAAATAAAATATTTTCAGGGAGAATATTTAATCAGTTCAGCAAAGAAGATATATAGATGGCAAATGAACATAGGAATATTTGTTCAAAATCATTAGCCATTATGAAATGTCAGTTGAACCACAATGAGTCACCACTGTATATGTCTTAAAATAAGTTAAATTCTAATTAACAACAACAAAACACCAAGGGGTGAAAATGTAGAGCAACTAGAGTGCTCATGTGCCTGAAAGAGTACAAACACTTTGGGGTGAGGGATAAGGTAACAGTTTAGAGTGGCATAAAATATAAGCCTATGATTACCATATGACTCTGGCTCTATGTTATTAGGTGTTTACTCAAGAGAAATGAAAGACTGTCCATATGAAATTGCTATGCAAAATTTCACAGATAATTTCATTGTAATAGTCAAAATTATAAACATAAGTATTTTTCAAGTGGTGAATTGGTAAATTGTGGTCTGTCGGTATGACGAAATACTTAGACGTAAATGTTATTAAAAAATTGGCACATGTAGTAACATGGATCAGTCTCAAAATATTTAAGCTGAGTAAAAGAAGCCAAACAAATAAACAAAGAAAAGGATGACCTACTAATGATTCTACTTGCATAACATTCTTAGAAATTCAAATTAATCTGTAATGATATGAGTGAGGTGGAACAGTGGTAACTGAGCCCTGGGGTGGAGAGTTTGAGGGGGTGGTCATGGAGTGGCTGGATGGATGCGGGACTTACAAAGGGGCATGAGAAAATTTTTAGAGGTGATGGATAATTTCATTATCTTGATTGTGGTGATGGTTTCATACATTTATTAATACATAAAACATACCACATTGCACACTTTAAACATATATATATATGTTAACTTTCCTTCAGTAAAGGTATTTAAGCAATTTGTATTTCTTATATGGCAAGTGAAATAGGGCATCCTATATGATTAATAGAATAAAACATCATTTATATATGTATTAATTCTAGGTTTTTCCAGTTCTCTGAACCACCAGCTTTGTCTTTCGACTTCATCTGACTGTAAGATTAATGTACAATTTCCTTTTAGAATTATAAGGCAGGGCACCTGGGTGACAC
Organism: Acinonyx jubatus; assembly: GCF_027475565.1. Classification (NCBI taxonomy): domain Eukaryota; kingdom Metazoa; phylum Chordata; class Mammalia; order Carnivora; family Felidae; genus Acinonyx; species Acinonyx jubatus. Next base: position 90,454,339 of record NC_069386.1, read on the forward strand.
AGTCAGTTAAGCGTTCAACTCTTGATCTCAGTTCAAGTTATGATCTCGTAGTTCATGAGTTCTAGCCCCATATAAGTCTCTGAGCTGATGGTGCGGAGTCTGCATGGCATTCTGTCTCTCCTCTCCGTCCCTCCCCTGTTTGTGCTCTCTCTCTCTCTGTCTCAAAATAAATAGATAAACTTAAAAAACAATAGAACTGTAAGTCCTCAAATTATGTTTCCCCAGCTTTTTTGAGGCATAATTGACAAAATTGTACATATTTAAGATGTACAGCATGATGATTTGCTATACTATACATAGTGAAATGATTCATTACCTCATGTAGTTACCTTGAGTATGTGCATGGTGAGAATGCATCAAACTCTGGTATGCTGTGCTAGGCTTTTGACCTGGGAAGGGCAACATCTTATGCATTTATTCATCCTTCTTTTTTTTTTAAGAAGATGTTATTTTTGGAGTGCCTGGGTGGCTCAGTTTGTTGAGCATCCAACTTTGGCTCAGGTCATGATCTCATGGTTCATAGGTTCGAGCCCCACATCGGGTTCTGTGCTGTCAGCTCAGAGTCTGGAGGCTGTTTCAGATTCTGTGTCTCCCTCTCTTTCTCTCTGTATCTCCCCTTCTTGTTCTCCATCTCTCAAAAATAAATAAATATTCAAAAAAATTAAGAGGTCATTTTTGTATTTATTTAATTAATTTATTTATTTGTTTGTTTGTTTATTTATTTATTTTTTATTTATTGTAATATGAAATTTATTGTCAAATTGGTTTCCATACAACACCAGTGCTCATCCCAACAGGTGCCTTCCTCAATGCCCTTCACGTACCCTCCCCTCCCTCCCAACCCCCATCAACCCTCAGTTTACTCTCAGTTTTTAAGAGTCTCTTATGGTTTGGCTCTCTCCCTCTGTAACTTTTTTTTTCCCCTTCCCCTCCCCCATGGTCTTCTGTTAAGTTTCTCAGGATCCACATAAGAGTGAAAACAATGGTATCTGTCTTTCTCTGTATGACTTATTTCACTTAGCATAACACTCTCCATTTCCATCCACATTGCTACAAAAGGCCATATTTCATTCTTTCTCATTGCCACATAGTATTCCATTGTATATATAAACCACAACTTGTTTACCCATTCATCAGTTGATGGACATTTAGGCTCTTTCCATGATTTGGCTATTGTTGAAAGTGCTGCTATAAACACTGGGGTACAAGTACCCCTATGCATCAGCACTTTCGTATCCCTTGGGTAAATTCCTAGCAGTGATATTGCTGGGTCACAGGGTAGATGGATCCTTAATTTTTTGAGGAACCTCCACACTGTTTTCCAGAGTGGCTGCACCAGTTGGCATTCCCACCAACAATGCAGGAGGGTTTCGGTTTCTCCACAACCTCTCCAGCATCTATAGTCTCCTGATTTGTTCATTTTAGTCACTCTGACTGCCGTGAGGTGACATCTCAATGTGGTTTTGATTTGTATTTCTCTGATGAGGAGTGGCATTCAGCATCTTTTCATGTGCCTGTTGGCTATCTGGATGTCTTCTTTAGAGAAGTGTCTATTCATGTTTTCTGCCCATTTCTTCACTGGATTATTTGTTTTGGGTGTGGAGTTTGGTGAGTTCTTCATAGATTTTTGGATATTAGCCCTTTGTCTGATATGTCATTTGCAAATATCTTTTCCCATTCCGTTGGTTGCCTTTTAGTTTTGCTGATTGCTTCCTTCGCTGTGCAGAAGCTTTTTATCTTCATGAGGTCCCAATAGTTTAGTTTTGCTTTTAATTCCCTTGCCTTTGGAGATGTGTCAAGTAAGAAATTGCTGCAGCTGAGGTCAGAAAGGTTTTTCCCTGCTTTCTCCTCTAGGGTTTTGATGGTTTCCTGTCTCACATTCAGGTCCTTTATCTATTTTGAGTTTATCTTTGTGAATGGTGTAAGAAAGTGGTCTAGTTGTATTCTTCTGCATGTTGCTGTCCAGTGCTCCCAGCACCATTTGTTAAAGAGACTGTCTTTTTTCCATTGGATACTCTTTCCTGCTTTGTCAAAGATGAGTTGGCCATATGTTTGTGGGTCTAGTTCTGGGGTTTCTATTCTATTCCATTGGTCTATGTGTCTGTTTTTGTGCCAATACCATGCTGTCTTGATGATTACAGCTTTGTAGTAGAGGCTAAAGTCTGGGATTGTGGTGCATCCTGCTTTGGTCTTCTTCAATATTACTTTGGCCATTCAGGGTATTATTGTGATTCCATACAAATTTTAGGATTGCTACTTCTAGCTTTGAGAAGAATGCTGGTGCAATTTTGTTTGAAATCGCATTGAATGTGTAGATAGCTTTGGGTAGTATTGACGTTTTAACGATATTTATCCTTCGAATCCATGAGCATGGAATGTTTTTCCATTTCTTTGTATCTTCTTCAAACCTTCATAAGTTTCTATAGTTTTCAGCATACAGATCTTTTACATCTTTGGTTAGTTTTATTCCTAAGTATTTTATGCTTCTTGGTGCAATTGTGAATGGGATCAGTTTCTTTATTTGTCTTTCTGTTGCTTCATTATTAGTGTATAAGAATGCAACTGATTTCTGTACATTGATTTTGTATCCTGCGACTTTGCTGAATTCATGTATCAGTTCTAGCAGACTTTTGATGGAGTCTATTGGGTTTTCCATGTGTAATATCATGTCATATGAAAAAAGTGAAACTTGACTTCATCTTTGCCAATTTTGATGTCTTTGATTTCCTTTTGTTATCTGATTGCTGATTCTAGAACTTCCAACACTATGTTAAACAACAGCAGTGAGAGTGGATATCCCTGTTGTGTTTCTGATCTCAGGGGGAAAGCTCTCAGTTTTTCTCTATTGAGGATGATATTAGCTGTGGGCTTTTCATAAATGGCTTTTATGATGTTTAAGTATGCTCCTTCTATCCCGACTTTCTCGAGGGTTTTTATTAAGAAAGAATGCTGAATTTTGTCAAATGCTTTTTCTGCATTGATTGACAGGATCATATGGTTCTTATATTTTCTTTTATTAATGTGATGTATCATATTGATTGATTTGTGAATGTTGAACCAGCCCTGCATCCCAGGAATGAATCCCACTTGATCATGGTGAATAATTCTTTTTATGTGCTGTTGAATTCGATTTGCTAGTATCTTACTGAGAAGTTTTGCATCCATATTCATCAGGAATATTAGCCTGTAGTTCTCTTTTTTTCCTGGGTCTCTGTCTGATTTAGGAATCAAAGTAATGTTGGCTTGATGGAATGAGTCTGGAAGTTTTCCTTCCCTTTCTATTTTTTGGAACAGCTTGAGAAGGATAGGTACTATCTCTGCTTTAAATGTCTGGTAGAATTCCCCAGGGAAGCCATCTGGTCCTGGACTCTTATTTGTTGGGAGATTTTTGATAACTGATTCAATTTCTTTACTGGTTATGGGTCTGTTCAGGTTTTTTATTTCTACCTGTTTGAATTTTGGAAGTGTGTGGGTGCTTAGGAATTTGTCCAATTCTTCCAGGTTTTCCAGTTTGTTGGCATATAATTTTTCATAGTATTCCCTGATAGTTACTTGTATCTCTGAGTGATTGGTTGTAATAATTCCATTTTCATTCCTGATTTTATCTATTTGGCTCATCTCCCTTTTCTTTTTGATAAGCCTGGCTAGAGGTTTATCAATTTTATTTATTTCTTCAAAAAACCAACTCTTGGTTTCATTGATCTGCTCTACAGTTTTGTTAGATTCTATATTGTTTATCTCTGCTCTGATCTTTGTTATTTCTCTTCTTCTGCAGGTTTGGGGTGTCTTTTATGTTCTGCTTCTAGTTCCTTTAGTTGTGCTGTTAAATTTTGTATTTGGGATCTTTCCTGTTTCTTGAGATAGGCCTGGATTGCAATGTATTTTCCTCTCAGGACTGCCTTCACTGCATCCCAAAGTGTTTGGATTGTTGTATTTTCATTTTCATTTGTTTCCATATATTGTTTAATTTCTTCTCTAATTGTCTGGTTGACCCATTCATTCTTTAGTAGGGTGTTCTTTAACCTCCATGCTTTTGGAGGTTTTCCCGACTTTTTCTGTGGTTGATTTCAAGCTTCATAGCATTGTGGTCTGAAAGTGTGCATGATATGATCTCACTTCTTTTATACTTATTAAGGGCTGTTTTGTGACCCCATAAGTGATTTATATTGGAGAATGTTCCATGTGCACTGGAGAAGAATGTATATACTGTTGCTTTAGGATGCAGAGTTCTAAATATATCTGTCAAGTCCATCTGATCCAGTGTATCATTCAGGGCCCTTGTTTCTTTATTGATCCTGTGTCTAGATGATCTATCCATTGTTGTAAGTGGGGTATTAATGTCCCCTGCAATTACCACATTCTTATCAATAAGGTTGTTTATGTTTGTGAGTAATTGTTTTATATATTTGGGGGCTCCCATATTCAGTGCATAGACATTTCCTCTTCCTGATGGATAGTCCCTGTAATTATTATATAATGCCCTTCTTTATCTCTTGTTACAGCCTTTAATTTAAAGTCTAGTTTGTCTGATGTAAGTATGGCTACTCCAACTTTCTTTTAATTTCCAGTAGCATGATAGATAGTTCTCCATCCCCTCACTTTCAATCTGAAGATATCCTGAGGTCTAAAATGATTCTCTGTAGACAGCAAATAGATAGGTCTTGTTGTTTTTTTTTTCTTTTATTCCATAATGATGCCCTCTGTCTTTTGGTTGGAGCATTTAGTCCATTTACATTCAGTGTTATGGAAAGATATGGGTTTAGAGTCATTGTGATATCTGTAGGTTTCATGCTTGTAGTGGTGTCTCTGGTACTTTGTGGTCCTTGTAACATTTCACTCACAAAATCCCCCCTTAGGATCTCTTGTAGGGCTGGTTTAGTGGTGAGGAATTCCTTCAGTTTTTGTTTGTTTGGGAACACCTTTATATCTCCTTCTCTTCTGAATGACAGACTTGCTGGATAATGGATTCTCAGCTGCATATTTTTTCTGTTCATCACATTGAAGATTTCCTGCCATTCCTTTCTGGCCTGCCAAGTTTCAGTAGATAAGTCTCCTACTATTCTTATATATCTACCTTTGTAAGTTAGAGCATGTTTATCCCTAGCTGCTTTCAGAATTTTCTCTTTATACTTGTATTTTGCCAGTTTCAGTATGATATGTCATGCAGCAGATCGATTCAAGTTTCGTCTGAAGGGCATTCTCTGTGCCTCTTGGATTTCAATGCTTTTTTCCTTCCCCAGATCAGGGAAGTTCTCAGCTATGAGTTGTTCAAGTACACCTTCAGCCTCTTTCTCTCTCTCTTCTTCTTCTGGAATTCCTATGATATGGATATTGTTGCGTTTGATTGCATCACTTAGTTCTCTAATTCTCTCATCATACTCCTGGATTTTTTTACCTCTCTTTTTCTCAGCTTCCTCTTTTTCCATAATTTTATCTTCTTATTCACCTATTGTCTCCTCTGCCTCTTCAATCCATGCTATGGCCATCTCCATTTTATTTTTCACCTCATTTATACCATTTTTTTAGCTCCTCATGACTATTTCTTAGTCCCCTGATCTTTGTAGCAATAGATGATTCTCTGCTGTTCTCTATGTTTTTTTTCAAGCCCAGAAATTAATTTTATGACTATTATTCGAAATTCTTGTTCCATTATATTGCTTAAATCGTTTTTGATCAATTTGTTAGCTGTCACTACTTCCTGGAGTTTCTTTTGAGGAGAGTTCTTCTGTTTTGTCATCTTGGATAGTCCTTGGGGTAGCTCCCAACTACAGGGCACTTCCCCTGTGCTGTCTGGAGTAACTGATGTTGGTGGTCGGGGCCGCAGTCAGACCCTATGTCTGCCCCCAGCCCACCGCTGGGGCCACAGTCAGACTGGTGTGTACCTCATCTTCCCCTCTCCCAGGGGCAGGGCTCACTGTGGAGTGGTGTGGCCCCTTTATGGGCTTCTTGCACACTGCCAGGCTTGTGGTGCTGCTGGATGGGATCTGGCATATTAGCAGGGGTGGATCCGTAAGGTGCACAGGGGCAGGAGGGGCAGGCTTAGCTTGCTTTGCCGTCAGTGGTCCCCTGCAGGAGGGGCCCTGCAGCACCAGGAGGGAGGCAGACCCATCATGGGGATTGACCCACAGAAGCACAGGGTTGAGCATTTGTGGCACACAACAAGTTTCGTGACGGGAACTGGTTCCCTTTGGGAGTTTGGCTGGGGGATGGGAGAGAGACAGGGGGCTTGCCAGCGCCTTTGTTCCCCAGCTGAGCTGAGCTCTGTCTTCAAGGGCTCAACAACTCCCCCTCCTGGTGTCCTCTCACCCTCTCCACTCTGCGAGAGCAAAGCTGTTGACTTTTAACATTCCAGATGTTAAGTCCCGCTGGCTGTCAGAACTCACATGGAGTCCTGCCCCTCCGCTTTTGCAAGCCAGACTTCGGGGGCTCTGCCTTGCTGGGCTGGCTGCCCCTCCACTGCCCTGGCTCCCTCCTGCCAGTACGTGTAGCATGCACCACCTCTCTGCCCTCCTACCCTCTTCCGTGGGCCTCTTGTCTACTCTTGGCTCTGGAGAGTCCATTCTGCTAGTCTTCTGGCAGTTTTCTCTTATTTATTTTTATATATAGAGAGAAAGAACACACATGCATGCCTGCAGGGGAGTGGCAGGAGGAGAATATCAAGTAGGCTCCATGCTTAGCACAGGACCCTACACAAGGCTTGATCCCAGGACTCTGGGGTCATGACCTGAGCTGAAATCAAGAGTTAGATGCTCAACCCACTGAGCCACCCAGGTGTCCCTGCATTCGTTCATCCTTCTAATTTACCTTCTGGTTTCTAGAAACAGAAGGGGGTTTCTTTGAGGGTTTGTGGGGGTGTTTTATTTGTTTTTGTTTCTCTTTGATGTTTCTTTTATAAATTCTTAAAAGCTTGGCAATATATTTATAATACATTTGTTGTATTTTCTTCAACTCCTGAATGTTTTCTTCATAATATCTAAAATGATAACAGTGTTCTAAACAGATGTCTTCACTGGATTATTTGTTTTTTGGGTGTTGAGTTTGATAAGTTCTTTGTAGATTTTGGATAATAACCCTTTATCTGATATGTCATTTGCAAATATCTTCTCCCATTGTATCAGTTGCCTTTTAGTTTTGCTGATTGTTTCCTTCACTGTGCAGAAGCTTTTTATTTTGATGAGGTCCCACTAGTTCATTTTTGCTTTTGTTTCCCTTGCGTCCAGAGACGTGTTGAGTAAGAAGTTGCTGTGGCCAAGATCAAGGAGGTTTTTGCCTGCTTTCTCCTCGAGGATTTTGATGGCTTCCTGTCTTACACTGAGGTCTTTCATCCATTTTGAGTTTATTTTCGTGTATGGTGTAAGAAAGTGGTCCAGGTTCATTCTTCTACATGTCACTGTCCAGTTTTCCCAGCACCACTTGCTGGAGAGACTGTCTTTATTCCATTGGATATTCTTTCCTACTTTGTCAAAGACTAGTTGGCCATACGTTTGTGGGTCCATTTCTGGGTTCTCCATTCTGTTTCATTGATCTGAGTGTCTGTTCTTGTGTCAGTACCATACTGTCTTGATGACTACAGCTTTGTAGTATAGCTTGAATTCTGGGATTGTGATGCCTCCAGCCTTGGTTTTCTTTTTCAAGATTGCATTGGCTATTTGGGGACTTTTCTGGTTCCATATAAATTTTAGAACTATTTATTCTAGCTCTGTGAAGAATGCTGGTGTTACTTTGATAGGGATTGCTTGAAGGTATAGGTTGCTTTGGGTAGTATTGACATTTTAACAATATTTGTTCTTCCTATGCAGGAGCATGGAATCTTTTTCCATTTTTTTTTTTTTTGGTGTCTTCTTCAATTTCTTTCATAAGCTTTCTATAGTTTTCAGTGTATAGATTTTTACCTCTTGGTCAAATTTATTCCTAGGTATTTTATGGTTTTTTGTGCAACTGTAAATGGGATCGATTCCTTGATTTCTTTCTGTTGCTTCATGGTTGGTGTATAGGAATGCAACCGATTTCTGTGAATTGATTTTATATCCTGCAACTTTGCTAAATTCATGAATCAGTTCTAGCAGTTTTTTGGTGGAATCTTTTGGGTTTTCCATATACAGTATCATGTCATCTGCAAAGAGTGAATGTTTGACCTCCTCCTGGCCGATTTAGATGCCTTTTATTTCTTTGTGTTGTCTGATTGCAAAGGCTAAGACTTCCAATACCATGTTGAATAACAGTGGTGAGAGTGGACATCCCTGTCTTGTTCCTGACCTTAGGGGGAAATCTCTCAGTTTTTCCCCATTGAGGATGATATTAGCATTGGGTCATTCATATATGGCTTTTATGATATCGAAGTATGATCTTTCTATCCCTACTTTCTTGAGGGTTTTTATCAAGAAAGGATGCTGTATTTTGTCAAATGCTTTCTCTACATCTATTGAAAGGATCATATGGTTCTTGTCCTTTCTTTTATTGATGTGATGAATCACATTAATTTTTTGGCAGATATTGAACCAGCCCTGTATCCCAGGTATAAATCCCACTTGGTCGTGGTGAATAATTTTTTTAATGTATTATTGGATCCAGTTGGCTAATATCTTGTTGAGGATTTTTACATCCATGTTCATCAGGGAAATTGGTCTATAGTTCTCCTTTTTAGTGGGGTCTCTGTCCGGTTTTGGAATCAAGGTAATGCTGGCTTCATAGAAAGAGTTTGGAAGTTTTCCTTCCATTTCTATTTTTTGGAACAGTTTCAAGAGAATAGATGTTAACTCTTCTTTAAATGTTTGGTAGAATTCCCCTGGAAAGCCATCTGGCCCTGGACTCTTGTTTTTTGGCAGATTTTTGATTACTGATTTGATTTCCTTACTGGTTATGGGTCTGTTCAAATTTTCTATTTCTTCCTGTTTCAGTTTTAGTAGTGTATATGTTTCTAGGAATTTGTCCATTCCTTCCAGATTGCCCATTTTATTGGCATATAATTTCTCATGATATTCTCTTATTATTGTTTTTATTTCTGCTGTGTTGGTTGTGATCTCTCCTCTTTCATGCTTGATTTTACTTATTTGGGTCCTTTCCTTTTTCTTCTTGATCAAACTGGCTAGTGGTTTATCAATTTTGTTAATTCTTTCAAAGAACCAGCTTCTGGTTTCATTGATCTCTTCTATTGTTTTTTTTTTGTTGTTGCTGTTATTGTTTTGTTTTGATAGCATTAATTTCTGCTCTAGTCTTTATTATTTCCTGTCTTCTGCTGCTTTTGGGTTTTATTTGCTGTTCTTTTTCCAGGTCCTTAAGGCGTAAGGTTAGGTTGTGTATCTGAGATCTTTCTTCCTTCTTTAGGAAGACCTGGATTGCTGTATACTTTCCTCCTATGACCGCCTTTGCTGCGTCCCAGAGGTTTTGGGTTGTGGTACTATCATTTTCATTGGCTTCCATATACTTTTTAATTTCCTCTTTAACTACTTGGTAAGCCCATTCATTCTTTACTAGGATGTTCTTCAGTCTCCAAGTATTTGTTACCTTTCCAAATCTTTTCTTGTGGTTGATTTTGAGTTTCATAGCATTGTGATCTGAAAATATGGATGGAATGATCTTGAACTTTTTGTACTTGTTGAGGGCTGATTTGTGTCCCAGTATATGGTCTATTCTGGAGAACATTCCATGTACACTGGAGAAGAATGTATATTCTGCTGCTTGAGGATGAAATGTTCTGAATATATCTGTTAAGTCCATCTGGTTGGGTGTGTCATTCAAAGCCATTGTTTCCTTGCTGAATTTTTGATTAGATGATCTGTCCATTGCTGTGAGTGGGGTGTTGAAGTCTCCTACTCTTATGGTATTATTACCGATGAGTTTCTTTATGTTTGTGATTAATTGATGTATATATTTGGGTGTTCCACATTTGGCACATAAATGTTTACAATTGTTAGGTCTTCTTGGTCTATAGACCCCTTGATTATGATATAAAGTCCTTCTGCATCTCTTGATACAGTCTTTATTTTAAAGTCTATATTGTCTGATATAAGTATGGCCACTCCGGCTTTCTTTTGTTGACCATTATCATGATAGATGGTTCTCCATTCCCTCATTTTCAATCTGTAGGTGCCGTTAGGTCTAAAGTGGGTCTCTTTTAAACAGCATATAGATGGATCTTGTTTTCTTATCCAACCTGTTACCCTATGTCTTTTGATTGGAGCATTGAGTCCATTGACGTTTAGAGTGAGAACTGAAAGATAGGAATTTAAAGCCATTAGGATGCTTGTAGAGTTGGAGTTTCTGGTGGTGTTCTCTGGTCCTTTCTAATCTTTTGCTGCTTTTTGGTATATATATATATATATTGTTTCCATCTTTTCTCCCCTCAGAGAGTCCCCCTTAAAATTTCTTGCAGGGCTAATTAGTGGTCACAAACTCCTTTGATTTTTGTTTGTCTGGGAAACTTTTTACCTTTCCTTCTGTTTTGAATGTACTGTCATTTCTTTTTTAGTGGTTGTTGGCCTTCATGTTCACATTCAGTGGCCGTTATATAAACATTTATTTCCTCTGTATTTTCTTTTAAAAGCTATAGTTCCAAGGCTTTAAATCATAACCAAAGCAAAAAATACTTTCTGAAAATTGTTCTTGATAAAAGCCAAAGCAATCTATTTTCAAAAAGTGCTTAAAAAATTTCAAAAGAACGATTTTGGTGGCTAAGCATATAAACTGTTTTCCTCATTTTGCTAAAATTTAACTCAACTCTTAGCTCCTGAGATACAATGTTGACTTTTTTAAAAAAAAGTTATTGACTCATGTATTCAATGGATAAATATGTATTGAGTGTAATGAGTCAGATTCTGTTTTTAATGCTTAGGAGAAAATAGAAAATCTTTTCAGTGGCACAGAGAAGTTTACAATCTATTTGCTTCACTCACAAAATGGCACCAACCATTCATTTTATAATTGTTGTTTCTGTAAAGGACAAAATATATTTTTATTTTCCTATATTTCCAAAATGTCTGGGATTATAAATTATATAAAAAAAAAAAACCTTCAATAGATTTATAGGAGTTCAATTGAAAAAAGTCTCCCATTACAGATATCTTACCCATTACTCTACAGAACATATTTATACAACATTCTCTGAGGTCTTATATATGTAATATAATTATGGCTTTAAATATCATGGGTGTGGAGATGTAGGATGCTTCAGGAAGGCATTCACATTTACATGAGTTCATTACTACATTAAATTCTAATTTAAAATATTATGCATTTTTTTCTGAGTAAAAACTGAATATACTCAGAAAAAAATTGCATAATATTTTAAGTTAGAATTTAATGTAGAATATATATGTATATGTGTGTATGTATATGTATATGTGTATATATATATCCACACAGGAATATTTAAAAAATTTAAAGATGCCCAAAAGATGTCTCTTATGAAAACAATCAGTACAATAAGTCCTGCTACTAAAACCTTATCAATGTACCTATTTTATTAATACAAGTCCTTAGTACTTTGTGAGGTGTTTAATATTTTAGTTATGTGGACTCCAAACCAATATTCACATACTAAATATGTTTGTGGCAATATATAATTTTCATCCGTCTTTATAAATATCCTCCAAAACAGTTGTATACATCATTACTCCAACACCTGCATGAAAGGGAGTTTTTCACAACATATGTGTGAACATTTAGTGTCATCTCTCGAAGTTTGATATGCTGACTTTTATGTTTTTTTTTAATTCACATTTCTCTGATTGCTATAAAATTGCATATTTTTCAAAGTATATTTGTCATTTTAAGTTCTTTTAGTTGTCTCTTTCATTTGCCCACGTGAGCTGGATTTTGTTTGCTTTCATGTTATTGCTTTTATGGAGGAGCTTTGTGAAATTCAGACAAATTTTACTATACTTATGGCACATGAATTTCAAAATTATCTACTTTGAGTATTAAAAAGACAGGGTGCTTCATGATATGAAAAATCTACTAAGTATCTTAAATTTTAAATGGAGATACCATGATGTCACAACAGCATACACTTCCTAGTATTTAAAAGTACTTACTACTGAGAGAAGTAGATCAGAATTTTTTACATTTAACTTTCTACATTGAATTACTAAAGAGATTTTTAAAAACTTAATAGCTATTTGTGGAATCAAAGCTTAACAACTGGGGTTTTTTTGCAACTTCATACCATTCCAATGTGTTTTATTTATATCTGTCTTCCCAGTTCCTAAAACACAAGACATTCTATAGGAGCACAATAACCTTGAGTGGTTGGACCATTTAAAAAGTCATTAAGACAAGTATGGTTTATAATTTTAATGTTACTAAATGTTTAGAAAGCAATACTATAATTAATGTTTTTTAACAGAAACAATAAAAAAATCCATATACAGTGTTAATACAAAGTTTCAATGACTATTTTAATGTAATTTTCTTTAAAAATAATTGATCCCACTGGACAATGAACTCTTCTGGAACCAGGACAGTGTTTTTTTCATCTTTATATCTTCAGAATTTAGCACAGTTCCCAGAACATAAAATATATTCAATAAAAGTGTTTTCAACAACTGAATCATTACAGTCCAAAAATATATAAAATAAATAGACAAATGATGATTTGGAGATACTACATATGAGGAATCTATGACTATCAATTATTACCAACTATTGTATTTTGAAAGTCCACCTCTAAATATGAGTCATAGGTAATATAGCAGAAATTTTATTAATGAGATTGTTTGTTTTTTGAAAATACTTGTCAACATCTTGAGACACCTGAAATGACCTAGAGTACTTCAGAAATACAAATAAAAGAAAAAAAAATATCTAGAGTTGTTAATAGAAAAAAACCAAAATTTATCAAGGAAGATAATAATTAACTATGTTTTTCTGTTTTGTTTTTGAAATTAGGGTTCAACAACCTGCAAGAATGAATTTCTAGTTATAATGTATGCGGTAAATATTCAGTATTTTTATATGTATAGGACTTTTTAGTTGATAAGGATTTTAGATAATCATTCATATTCTACATAAATTAGGGATGTTTTTTTCACAAAATATAAGAATTTTTCTGAGATATTTCCACATGTATTTTGTAGTTAACAATGGCAAAATATTCTAACAAAAAGATTTTCTACAGCTTATTTAACTATTTTTGCGTAATGAATTTTGGCAATTTTTGCACATTGTAGAAACAATTATTATTGAGACTCAGTGAGTCTCTCCTCATTTATACACTGGAGTTAGTAGTAAAAGACCTGCAGGATTTTTAATGGGAGGGAAATCAGATTTATTTAAAGAACTGAGAAGAATGCTTCACACATAATTTGTGATGAATAAATACATTGGCTGTAGTCAATATTACTGTGAATAATGATCTTTTATTCAATAAGACCCAGACTAAACTATAATAGTGATGATGTTAAATGATACTACATTCTTTATTTAATGCTCATGGAACAGTCCAGATGCAGGTGGGCTAACTAGATTAGATAGGTAAGTCTACTTCATAAAGTCATTTAAAGACAACGATGATAGGGGTGCCTGGGTGGCTCCGTCGGTTAAGCGGCCGACTTCGGCTCAGGTCATGATCTCACGGTCCGAGCCGCGCATTGGGCTCTGTGCTGACCGCTCAGAGCCTGGAGCCTGTTTCAGATTCTGTGTCTCCCTCTCTCTCTGCCCCTCCCCTGTTCATGCTCTGTCTCTCTCTATCTCAAAAATAAATAAAGGTTAAAAAAAATTTTTTTAAATAATAAAGACAACGATGATGATGATTTCTTCTTCTTCTTACTATTACTGTTTTATTTATTTTTTTGCCTTACCATTTTATGATATTGATAATGTTTGCTTGCCTGAAGCAGATGAGGCTTACCAAGAGACAGTTATTTTGTTCTGCTGCTCACACCAAAAAAATAAAAGTAAAAATAAAAACTGAAGAGCAAGCATTTTTTTTCTAAAGACTTGCTCTCAGAAATGGAATACATCACTTCGAATTAAATCCCATTGGCCAGAAGTTAGTTACATGGTGCTATCATCCCGAATTACTAGGGATGCTGGGAAATGTAGTCTCTGGTTATATGCCCAGAATTTAGAACATTATTACTGATGAGAAGAAAGAGATAAATGATATTAGGGAACAGCACCATCCCTCTGAATACCTATATGCCCATAGATATACTTCTTGCAGTACATGTAACATTTTACTTCATTCAAAAGGAGACCATTTTAAAGTGACACCATAGACTCTATATCCAGCTCTAAACTCATGGTTTCTGGGTAATATCGAGATGTGAAGTGCTCTCCCAAGTCCAGATATAGATATTCATTTTTCTATGACCTATAAGTTAAAACATAGTTTTCTTACCTACACATACACAATTGATATATACTAACGTAGTAGCTGAATCAGATCAATAAAAACTCCCATTCTAGAAATGGGGATGGGGAGAACAGTCATTTTGCTATAGAAATTATTAAATTCCAAAGGGCAGGAATTATAAAAACTTCCTGATCTGACAGATGGGCTTCTCCATTATTATTATTATTGTTATTATTATTATTTATTAAACAAAAATGGACAAACCTGTGCACTATCCTTTATGGTTTTTGGCTTTGCCATCTAGAGGTTTCTTAGCTATACATTTTCTTGCATGGTTACATCAAATGACATTGGAGTATGTATACTCATCTTCAGGATACAGCTTCTACTGCTGGTTGTGCAAAAATTGTGAGCCCAGAAGTTGCAAGTTGCTTTAGGAGCTGAACCAAGGGTATTGGAATTGTTGATTTGGTTTTCTTGGCAATATGTTTACTCAAAATACTTAGGTTTTTGGACTATTCACTGTCAGTCAGTTCTAAGTAATTCACTGAAGCTAAAGTTTTCATTAATGTAGTTTTAAAATATAAAGTATCATTTTTATTTTTTTTTCTTCTCAGCTCATGCCCTTCTTTCTTAATTTGATGAAATTTTGTGGTCATTTAAGCACAAAATTTGACCAGAAAGGATGTGTTCTTTGGATTGAATCTCACTCTCTGATGGAAGGCACCTCAAGGGAGGTTCTTAAGAAAGGCTCTCAGTTTATCTCCTTATCTCTGTCTGTTGGAAACATCAGTACCTCCCCCCCTACCCCCACTCCCAGGACTTCCTAAAGGCTTAAATTCTAGTTTCTGGTAAATTTAGACTGCAGGCAGCTGACAGAGTCCCTTAGCAAAGCTAAGAAAAGGTTTGTTTGCAAACATGAAACTGCTTGAAGTTTTAATGACTTTGCTGCTTTTGAAAATTATAGGCTACTTAATTGAGATTGTCATTCAGTTTGAGTTTCTCTGATGTTTCCTCATGATTAGATTAATGCTCTATACCTTTGGCATAACTATTTTATAGTCTCCTAGGGCTGGTGTAATAAAGTCCCACAGACTGGGGAGATTAAACAACAGAAATTAAGTTTCTCATAATTCTGGAGGCTAGCAGTCTGAGATTAAGGTGTCAGCCATGTTGATTTCTTTGGTGGATTATCTCCTTGGCTTGGAGATGACTATCTTCTCTGTCTTTACATGGTCTTCCCTCCATAATGAATAGGTTTTAAGGGAAGAGGCTTTTTTTACCATGTATATATTTGCAACTCTTCTCACCGACCATGAAAAAAATTAGTCCCCACAGTGTTTAATACACTGAATGATTTGTTCTCTCTCTCTCTCTCTCTATATATATATATACACACACACACACACACACACACACACACACACACACACACACACCAGTCTCTATCCTCATGGGTGCAGGGCCCAAGGCAGGAGAGGAGGGAGTCCCATGGAGGCATGGCCAGGACAGAGTCAAAGAACAGATAAAAATAATGTCCATGA
This sequence comes from Acinonyx jubatus, assembly GCF_027475565.1. Taxonomy (NCBI): domain Eukaryota; kingdom Metazoa; phylum Chordata; class Mammalia; order Carnivora; family Felidae; genus Acinonyx; species Acinonyx jubatus. Next base: position 90,470,176 of record NC_069386.1, read on the forward strand.
AAAGCAGCAGTTTGATGAGGGGAGTCTTAAAGCAGAGTCAAGAGGGCTGCCTTGTGTAGGGGCACCCTGGTGTCCATTGTCAGAACTAGAATGGGATGAGAAGAAGATCAACATATGGTGGTGGCCCAGAACAGAGACTTACAGCCCAGAAGAAGAGGTCATCCACACGAGAGAGCATCATGGCATGGGGTGACAGAACCAAAATATAGTTGAGGGGAGCATTTGTGGGGTTGGAGAAGTCCTGGTGTAGAGTATAAGAGCTGAAGCTGGGTGAGAAGAGCATCCTTGTGGGAGTGTTCCAGCAATGAGGTACTGGGATCACACCAGGATGTGGAGGGCACTTGCAGGGGGTACATGGTGGGAGGTAGATACAGCCCAATCTGGGATTTCAGAGCCCAAGAATGTGAAGGGAATAGTTGCAACAGAGACCATATGATCTGAAAAGTTTAAAATATTTATTATCTTACCCTACATAGTAAAAATGTGATAACCCCTGACCTAGAGAATAAAGTCTAAACTCTATACTCTTAAACTTTTTTTTTACCAATCTTTAAATACAGTACATAGTTTTCCAAAAGTGATTTCTTAGAGATGGTTATATACTTTCCTACATGGTCCATGTGATAAACACAAAATTTTGAGGCCAAGCTTAATTATCACTACTCTGGGAAGCCATTGTTTTTTATCCGCCCCCCTAGGAGAGACATGTCCTGCTTTCCTTGTGATAATGTTTTTTACTTATTCCTCCTCTACAACCCCCCTTAACATATCTCACAGTTTGGTGTAAGGTACACACACATGTATATGAATGTTGTAGGGTAAGTTACACCCACATATATATGCACTTATATAAATGTTAATATTTTTGTATGTGTACCGCAGTTCAGGCTGTGAGATACATGACACGGAGTTAAATGTCTACAGGGAGATTTTTCTCTGCTGTATGCAATGAATGGTTGCTGAATATGTGAGGTAATATAGCAACATCTAATCTTAACTGATATCATTGAGGGAAATAGGTGATCCACATAATTTCATGCTTCATCCACCTGAGTGCTGCCTACCATCTTTTAAAATTTTATACATTTTTCCAGTCATTTTTTTCCTAATGAAAAATACTTTTTCCATTACACCCTCTCTTGCTTCATAAGCTGACCTGGCCATAAATCAAACTGTACTTGATGACTCAGCAGTCTCATTAACAAACTGTAGCCTTTTACTATGTGATAATATTATTCCAGGATAACTTTTTATTTACTTGTTCTTCTTTCAATATCAAGACTGTCAGCTAGGAAGCCATTTGCCTGTCCTAAGAGTCTCACTCTGGCTTTCTGGTATGATCTGCTATAGGCTGATACCTACATATTAAATGAGAATTAATGAAACTCTGATTAGGAAATAATACATAGCTGTATTCCTTTAATAAATTTCATGCAAAATTTTAGATGTTCTACCTCATTCTGTGGTTGGCTACTAGGTTTATGATTGTTCCTAAATATGGAAATGTTATTGCTAAGCATCTAACCTTAAGACACTGCTTATGTGTACATTTTGAGTCGAATTCCAAACCTAAGTGTTTTTAAAAATGACACCTACTTCTCTGTGTTTTAAAATTCATTTAGAGGGTATTCCAAAGTAGTGTCTGTAATCTTTGCAGATATTGAGTTTGATTTTAGAAGGTTAGCACTGAGATGTGTATAGTTATTGTTCCACTATCAACCCTAAAATTGTGTTTATACTACCCATTAGTGACTCAGAAAGTCCATGTTTGTGTGCCAAATATTCTTGTTCTTCCATCCCTGCTTCAAAATGTCATGTCTTTCAGCTGCTCAACTTCCAGCTGCCAAAAATCAATGGGTTTGCATCTGCCGGTTCCATTTTGTTGTTCTAAATCAAAACCCATTGCCAACTGGAAGCTTAATCAACATTAAATTATCTATGTGATATTAACTGATAATAATAACAAATATTTACTTGGTGCATGAAGCATCTAAAATTACATTTTTCTGTTTATCCTTTTCAAATAGGTGAAAGAGAAAGTGAAAAAAGTTTCTTTGTTTAATCTAATAGATCTTCTTAATTATGTTATATGTTATACATATATGTTATATATTATATGTACAGTGTACATCAATGTATATATCCATCCATCTGTCTATAATTGCTGTTACATTTCTTGAGGATCCCAATGGCAAGTCAGGTTTGTTTTTTTTTTTTGTTTTGTTTTTTTAATGTATATTTATTTTTATTATTTTTTTATTTTTATTTATTTATTTACTTATTTATTTACTTATTAATTTTTCATTCAACAAATATTTATTAAGCGCCTATTTGTGCAAGGAACTTCCGGAGAGGGCGGCCTGCAGCCCAGGCCACGCCCTCCCACCTCGCCCCTAGCTGCCAGTCTTGTCACCCCACAAGAGACAGGTGTGGGGTGGGGCCAGAGGGCCCTGCCGCCCAGGAACCGGCGGGCCATCCTGCGGACCCAAACCCACTGAGGGCCACCTGGCTGCACTGCAGCCGTGCCCTCTTGCCTGCCTCACCCCTCCCCGTCTAGCCAGGCCCTACTCACTCAAAGGTGAACTTCCTTCGCTTCAGCCGCGGGCCCTGGCAGTAGCCCCGACCTGGGCACGAGCCCCGGCAGTCCACCCACGACAGCGGGCGCGTGGTTTGGCAGATGGCATAGCCACTCTGGACCTGGTGAAAGTCCCGGACGGGGTCTCCCCGGCACTCGGACACTTGCTCATTCAGCTCGCCTGAAAAGCCAGGGTCACACACACAGTGTGCCCCCTTGGTGGCCAAGGCCTGGCAGTGGCCATGCAGGCACTGCAGGCCCCCGCAGGGGTCTACAGGTGCCCCAGCCTGGTTGCACAGAGACCCCCGAGTACCCATCCTGGCGCTGGCAGCTGTAGGAGAGAGCGTTGAGTGGCATTTCCCGTGGACACACTTGTGGCCATGGCAGGGGCCATCAGCCGGCTGGTCACAGTGTAGCCCCCCCCGGGGTCGGCCTGACAATGGCACATGGGCCCAGGGGTGGCATTGGGCTGGCAGATGCCATGCAGGCCGTAGAGCTTTCGGCAGGGCTCACAGCCTGGCACCACGCCTGGCTTCATCCACGTCTTGGTGAAGTCCTGCAGTTCGTTGTTAATGTACAGGTTTCGGATGCAACCGTGGAAGCCGGTGCCTTTGAGGATCTGCCACAGGTGGAAGGCAGCCGAGTTCACGTCCACTGGCATCCCTCCCCACTAATGTATATTTATTTTTAAGAGAGGGAGAGAGACAGACCGCGAGCGGGGGGAGGGGCGGAGAGAGGGAGACCCAAATCTGAAGCAGGCTCCAGGCTCTGAGCTGTCAGCATGAGGGGTTCTAACCCAGGAACCGGGAGATCAGGACCTAAGCCTAAGTGGGATGCTTAACACCTGAGACACCCATGCGTCCTACAAGTCAGTTTTTATGAAAGTAAAGCAAAATCCTAAATTTATCACTGTCCAAGCAGGAGTAGAAGTAACTGAAGGAAGGGTATTTTTGTCACTACAAACTGACATTTATATAACATCAATATAAACTCAAAGTTTTGTTATCTCTTTCGAGATTTTCTTGCAATTTAGCTGAAGTTTCATTGTGCAGAGAAGTGGAAAATGTAGTAAATTTTGTGGTTGAAATTTTCACACTGGAACCAGTATTTCAAATTTCTACTGTATCTTTTTTACTAAAGTGCTTTCACAAGCCTCTATCTTCACAGAAACCAAATACTATATTCTATTTATAATGCTTGTTAAAATTGTCAGTTTTTAAGATGCCTGAAATTTCCACATTAAAATTGGAGTTGCCATAGATAAATTGATTAGTGAAATAAAGAAAATGGACACGAGGGGAAAATATAAAAACATGCATATATATTTTTCATTTTTGTGAAGCAAGGAAGATTTACTTCTGAGACAAAATTTAGGCCTATACAAAAATGGATCTAGTTTATGTTTATAAATTAATGCTCTTATGATGTCTCTATTAATCTACTTCTATTATTTCTCCCATTGGGTAAGACTTATATTAGATATATCTCTCCTGCCTGACATCTGGAGAAGATTAAAATGAAAAGTAAGAACAATTTGGAACCAGGAATAGCAATGTTTACACACAAAACATGAATTCTAATTAAGATGTCCCCTTCTTAAACTCTTTGCACTACTTATGCAATAGGTATCAACCACTATCAGCTGGAAATCTCCCCCAGACAAGACATAACAGTTTATATTAAGGAAACAATTTAGACATAAAGTTTTCCAGCTGGATTAACAGGAAGACACCTAAACACACAAATTTGCATTTCCATCTACAAGGCTTTGCATATAGTAATTTTCACTGCAGTAAAGCTAAGGATGACCTGTGTAAGAAGTCAGAATATTCCAGCATATAGGTAAAGTAGCCCTGAACTCACTTCACTGTACTGAACAGTATTTAATCTTGCTCAATTATTTATGATTTATTCTTATTGATGTTTACAAACTAAGCATATTTGTCAAGACTCAGGTAAGATATATTCAAAAATATTAATTTCTTAGAAAAAGCTATAGCTAATGTTTATGAATAGCACTTTAAAAATTAGGGAAAGTTTTAAGAGACTCTTAAAGGCAGAGAACAAACTGAGAGTTGATGGGGGGTGGGAGGGAGAGGAGGGTGGGTGATAGGTATTGAGGAGGGCACCTGTTGGGATGAGCACTGGGTGTTGTATGGAAACCAATTTGACAATAAATTTAATATTTAAATAAATAAATAAAATAAAATAGAAATTTGGGAAAGTTTTAAATGCCAAGTTCTTAAATACAGACTTATTGCCACCCTCTGCTTTGCAGCTGATCGTATGGGCCTGTGTAATGTTTATATTCATTCTCTGTGTTTTCTCTCAAGGTAATAAGGTCTGATAAGTTTGCAATTTTGTTCATGATATAATAACATAGACCTAAACCAGTAGACTTGAAATACTAAGTATTTATAAAACATGTTTTATTTTTTTTCCAAAGGAAGCTTTTCCTCATACACAATTCAGTTTTCTCTCTGAACAGCCTTTTCCTAGATATTATTGCTGCCTATAAGGATACAAAGTGGCAGTGCCCTGATATAACAGTATACTTATGTATTTCCAGTAACTGGCCACATAATAATCATCACTGGTTCACTCCAACATGTCAAAATTGTGATTATCTCCTTACTTGTATCTCCCAACGCTAGTCTCCTTTTATGTCGAGCACACAACTGTGTGGCTATTTACTGTTGTCAAAGGGTCTGTTTTGAGGCATGTCCTCAATGCTAGTGCTGTTGGCAGCAAATAGTTGGCCAGATTCCATTATGGAATTTTATGACTTTTTTATTGTTGTTGTTATTGTTTTATATATATTTTGGAACAGTCCAATAACTTTTCAGAGAAATAGATTCTGGGTCAGATGGGTAATTGCTCAGCCATTACATCTGGTTTTGGTATAATGATATGTTCTTTAATTACCAAAACACCTTAGAGACATTCTTGGTTGATCAGGCATATTAGGACAAAAAGCAAGAAGAAAGGTAGTCAGAGACCAGAAGCCCACAAAAAGTTAGATGTTTTCCTAGAAGGATGAAATAATTTGAATTATAATAAGGTATCATTTACTAAACTGGGACTCAATGAAGGGAAGTGAATTTTAGAAAAGCTAGATTATCAGTGAAAGAAAGTTCCTGATTCAGGAGTTACATGAACTTGGTTCAAGTTCCTAAAGCTATTCAATGCCAGTGTTAGTGGGTACAATTCCCTTACAAGTCAAGTGAAGGAAATAGCTAACTCAAAGTGGTGTTTTGTAGACTAAATTAGAACATTGTAATTGATTAATAATTATAGTTATTTCCTTTTTTCCTGCAGATTTCAAGGCCTTGTCTGACTCTGTTTGAAGTTAAGAATATATATGTATACATACATACACACACACATACATACATACGTACATACATTACATACCTTAGGACATATTCTATTTTTAGAATATTTAGAATATTTAATCTCTCTATAATTTAATTCCTCAAATTATACATTTCCTTAGGGTAAAACCATGTGTTATATTTCTTGATTATCTCTGATAGTCTTTTCTAATAAATGCAAAATAGTAGTTAAGCATTAGATTATTAATTGTTTAAAATACTCTTCCCTCTGGTACAGAATCATTGCAATGTTTCCCCCAAATCCTGCATAATCATAAATGGAATTGCTATGCTTTTTCCCCACCAGCAACTCAATTAATGCGGTTAATTATTATTTATTCAGAATCAGATACCATGGAAAAAATAAACAATATTATTTATGTTATTAATGTTATTTTATTATGATAAATAAATATGTGTGCATGAAGATCACAGTTGAATTCAAAAGGTAAAAAAAATATTATAATGCAATAAGTTATGTAGTAAATATATGCACCAGTCCTAGGAGGAGAGGCAAACTTCCTGAAGAGGTCTTCCCAGATGAGGTAACATTTGACTCGATCCTTGTAGGATGCATATCAGTTTAGAAGTACACAAAAATGAAATGTAATTCCAAACTGAAGGACATGTATAAATCAATGAAGGGCATAAAATAACATTAAATACAGAAAATTACAAATTTTGTGGGATTGCTGAAATATAGATGAGAAGAATAATTTGAAGGATTGTATCCTATAGAACCTAGTATGTCTTCTTAAGAAGTTAGATTTTCTCGGGGCGCCTGGGTGGCGCAGTCGGTTAAGCGTCCGACTTCAGCCAGGTCACGATCTCGCGGTCCCTGAGTTCGAGCCCCGCGTCAGGCTCTGGGCTGATGGCTCGGAGCCTGGAGCCTGTTTCCGATTCTGTGTCTCCCTCTCTCTCTGCCCCTCCCCCGTTCATGCTCTGTCTCTCTCTGTCCCAAAAATAAATAAAAAACGTTGAAAAAAAATTAAAAAAAAAGAAGTTGGATTTTCTCTAAAAATAAAATAATGCACGATTTTGAGGCAGGTAGAGGCTTGATAAGATTCACAATTTTGAAAGATAAGTATAGCAGTTTGTGGGTGGGTTTACTGAGGAAATAAATGGAACCAAGTTGGAACAACGCAGTTGGAAGAAGTCAGGTAAACATCTGGTGTAGCTTTGTAGCAGTGAGAATGGAAAGTAAGAGATTTTGGAGCTATATATGAGATAACAGGGCATATTTTAATGACTGATAGAATGTGAATGAAGAGAATGTCATGGGTTTGACTTCCTGGAAACAAATCTTATGGTATACCTGTGTGTGTACAAAGCTCATTTCTGAGTGCACTAGGCATCAGCCCTATGCAGGAAAATGGAAGCAGGATTGGGCAGAAAAAGTTTACATAGTCTCAACAAAGGCTACCCGATACCACAGGAATTTAGAAGCCTGAATGGTGGTTTGGAACTGTCCAGAATTAGGCATGAACCTGTCATTGAGCTTGACTTTGAGAGTGTCCTTCAGTAAACTCAGAGCAATGGGATTGGGGGCTCAGATTTGAGCTGTTAGCTCCAGGGAGTGGGGAGGGGTCAGTGTTTTAGTCCTAAGAGGACCGGGAGATCTGGGCAAAGCACAACCGCAGCCAGTGCAAAGAAGGAAAGGAAGAGGCTGAAAATTACTCTGAACTGTGCCATTAGGATCATCTGAATGATCCTAAATGAGGACAGTTTCTTAAAAATCTATGTTTCGGGCACCTGGGTGGCTCAGTCAGTTAAGTGTCTGACTCTTGGTAGGCTCAGGTCATGATCTCATGGTTCGTAAGTTCGAGCCCCACATCAGTCTCTGCACTGCCAGTGTGGAGCCTGCTTGAGATTTTCTCTCTCCCTCTCTCTGCCCCTTCCCTTCTTGCTCTCTCATTCTCTCAAAATAAATAAATTAACATTTTTTTAAAAGTCTATGTTTTAACAATACCATTAGATATCATATAGCACTATTCAGGTTCTTTTTAAGAACTTAGAGCAGCAAACCCTTTTTAATTATTGTCCTTAAAGAAACTGAAAAGGTCAGTAGGACCTCCTATGCCAAGTTATTATGAGTGTGTCCTATTGGATTAGCCAGAAACAGCCAACCTTAGAACACTGTAGAACATTAAAAAAAGAGGTGTGTGGGGGTGCACCTGGGTGATTCACTCAGTTAAGCATCCAACTTCATCTCAAGTCATGGTCTCACGGCTCATGGGTTCAAGCCCCACGTCGGGCTCTGTGCTGGCAGCTCGAAGCCTGGAGTCTTCTTCAGATTCTATGTCTTCCTCTCTCTCTGCCTCTTCCATTCACAGTCTGGCTGTCACTCTCAAAAATAAATAAACATTTTTAAAAAACTGCAAAAAATTAGAAGACTTCGATTATTTCATATCTTGACTAAAAAAAGTTCAAACATTTAAATGAAGTATTACCCACAAAGGCATGAGATCAAATTAACTGTTAATAGTCTTTCTTAAGAATGAATAAAGTTTAGGGGTGCCTGCGTGGCTTAGTTGGTTATGTGTCTGGCTCTTGGTTTCAGCTCAGGTCACTATCTCACAGTTGGTTTGTTAGGTCATGCCCTGCCTCGAGTCAGCTTGAGATTCTCCCTCCCCGTCTCTGTCTGCCCCTCTTCCACTCTCTTTCTCAAAATAAATAAATAAACTTAAAAAAAAAAAAGAATGAATAAAGTTTATGTCTAGCATTACTAACCTTGATGTTTGTACCCTCAATGCCAATGTTCTCCAAATGTCTTAGTCCTAAGATATGCTAACATATCTTTAATTTATTAAAAATATGTGTATTGCCCTGTATAATTCAAAATTAGTATAGTATCTAAAATTTTAAGCAATTTCAATGCATAAATTTTATGACATTTTGTATATTATGTATGAGCTTTGAACATGTTTTTATCAAAATCTTGGAACTACAAATCAAGTCATTCAACTAATGGAAAATATTTACCATGTATTACCAACTGTACAGCCAATCCTCACTGTCAGATCTATCAACTAAATTAGGTTAGTTTTCTGCCAAAAAGGAATACTTCTTCCTTTTCTCCTTCTACCACATGTCCCTCTTAACTGTGAATTCTAATTCTAAGATAGATGGAGTAAAGAAAAGAAGGGAGAAAGTCATATTTAGGTAGAGAAAGTATTTCAGTTGAGGATCTAAAACCAGATTCTTTTAATAAATACATCCTGAAAACATTCTGGAAATTCTGTTTTTCTAGGAGTACATATACTCCAGTATGTAGATCACTATTTCACTAACCATGGAAAGAAGTCCGTGGTTACTTAGCTTCGCTTAGTTTATATAATCATTACGTTCTTGTGATCACTAACCACTAATTTTTTCCTATATACCAAGAGGAAAAATTACTCATTTTTTATATTTATCACTACATTTCATTCTACCATCTACTCATTTGCTTATTTTATTTATTGATTTTTTCAGTAAAATGTAACCTACCTGAGTGTAGATTGTTCACATTGTATTTCCATTACTTAGAACAAACTGTTTCTTAGATGTGTTGATAAATAGCAACAGTTTTTGTTTTTGCTTTAGTTTGGTTTGGTTTAGAAACAACTGTAGGTAACTTGGCAGGATACATAAAGAAGGAGAAAGAAACTGTCAAAGTAGAGTAAACAAAGTTGTAATAAATGTCTATTTCTCCTTAGACATACTGCCTTAATAATAAAGCTATTGGAAAGTCAGGCCATAACCGAATCAACCAAAGGCATGTGAACATGGTTTCCTTTTCCTTTTTTTTTTTTTCCATTTTCAATCTGCAAATAAGATTTTTCTATCTAAATCAAAATGTTGCAAAGATTTTTTTTTCAAAAATTTTTAACGTTTATTTAGTTTTGAGACAGAGAGAGACAGAGCATGAATGGGGGAGGATCAGAGAGAGAGGGAGACACAGAATCTGAAACAGGCTCCAGGCTCTGAGCTGTCAGCACAGAGCCCAACTTAGGGCTCGAACTCACGGACCGCGAGATCATGACCTGAGCCGAAGTCGGACACTTAACTGACTGAGCCACCCAGGTGCCCATCAAAGATTTTTAAAGTTTTTACTATTGTATAGTTAACATACAACATTATAGTAGTTTCAGGTATATGGCATAGTGATTTGACAATTCTACACATTACTCAATGTTCACCATAATAATGGTAGTCACCATGTATCACCATAAAATGTTATTACAATATTATTGACTATATTCCCTATGCTGTACTTTTCAGCTCTGTTACTTACTTATTTCACAAAGAATTTTGTACCTCTTAATCCCCTTCACCTCTTTTGTTCATCCTCCACCTCTGGAAACCACCAATTCTCCATATTTATGGGTCTGTTTCTGTTTTATTATTTTTTTTCATTTTTAGTTTTTTTCTTTAAATTCCAGTTAATTAATATACAGTACAATATTAGTTTTAGGTGTAGAATTTAGTGATTCATCAATTATATACAACACCCAGGGCTCATCATAACAAGCTCCCTCTTTAATACCCATCACCCATTTAATCCATCCCCCTATGATGTCCTCTCAAGTAACCCTCAGTTCTCTATAGTTAAGAGTCAGTTTTCTGGTTTGCCCCTCTTTTTTTTTCCTTTTCCCCCCGTGTTCATCTTTTTGTTGCTTAAATTCCACATATGAGTAAAAACTACGATATTTCTGTTTCTCTGACTTATTAATTAGCGTAATACCCTCTAAATCCATCCATGTTGTTACAAATGGCAAGATCTCATTTTACAAATGGCTGGATAATATTCTAGTGTGTGTGTGTGTGCACGTGTGCGTGCGTGTGTATCTCACATATTCTTTATCCATTTATCCACGGATGGATACTTGGGTTGTTTCCACATCTTGCCTATTATAAATAATGCTGCAATAAACATAGGGGTGCCTATATCTTTTCAAGTTAGTATTTTAATCTGGGGAGGGTAAATACCCAGTTGTGAAAGTACTGATTGCATTATGTTTCTATTTTTAATTTTTGAGCAACCTCCCTATTAATTTCCAGAGTGGCTACTCTGATTTACATTCCTACCAATGGTGAACAAGTGTTCCCTTTTCCCCATGCCCTCACCAACACTTGTTTTCTTTTGACTTCTTGATAATAGCCATTCTGATGAGTGTGAAGTCATAATCTCATTGTGGTTTTGATTTGCATTTTCCTAGGGATGACTGATGTTGCACATCTTTTTCGTCTGTTGGCCATCTGTTGACCATTAGGAAAAATGTCTGTTTACATCCTCTACCCATCTTAAATTGTACTTGTTTTTGTTGTTTTATTTTTTTTTGCAGTTGAGTCTATGAGTCATTTCTATATTTTGGATATTAATTCCTTGTTGGATAAATGATTTACAAATATTTTCTCCTATTCAATAGGTTGTCTTTTCATTTTATTGGTTGTTTCCTTCACTGTGCAGAAGTTTTTTTTTTTTAGTTTGATGTAGTCCCAATTGTTTTTTTTGTTTTGTTTTTGTTTTTGTTGTCTTGTCTTTTGATGTCAAATCAAAAAGTCATTGCCAAGGTCGATGTAAAGTAGCTTACACAGTATGTTTCTTCAAGTAGTTTTATGGTTTCAAGTCTTACTTAATCCATTTTGAGTGAATTGTAATATGGAAGTGACTGTTTTCAAACTCCTTACATATCAGAACTGAAACCAAAGGTTGTATCACCTCACTAACTAACCCATATTAAGAACTCAGTAATGGGGCACCTGGGTGGCTCAATGGGTTAAGCATCTGACTCGGTTTTGGCTCAGGTCATGATCTCAGAGTTTCATGAATTCAAGCCCTGCGTCTGGCTTTGCTTGGCAGTGCAAACCCTCCTTGAGATTCTCTCTCTCTCTTCTCTTTGTCTGCCGCTCTGCTTCTTGCCCTGTCTCTGTCTCTTTCAAAATAAATAAATAAACTTAAATTTTAAAAAAAACCTCAATAATTTTTGAATGAGTAAAAAAAAATAAATGTTTGGATTACCTCTTCCTTTGATTCATTCTACATAGATTTAAAAAAAATTGGGGTGCCAAGTAGCTCTGTCAGTTAAGCTTTTGATTCTTGATTTTGGCTCCAGTCATGATCCCACAGATCAAGCCCCACATTGTACAGCATGGAGCCTACTTAAGATTCTCTCTCTCCCTCTCCAACTGCCCCACCCTCAAAAAACTCAAAAATACTCTCTCAAACCCTCTTCTCTATTTATATTCATTATTATTATTAGATTCTAAGACCTGCATTGCCTTGGTGGCTCATTCAGTTGAATGTCTGCTCATGATTTTGGCTCAGGTCATGAATCAAGACCTGTGTCATGTTTCATGCTGAGTGTAGAGCTTGCTTAGGATTCTCTATCTCCTTCTCTGTTTCTCTCCTTCTCTCTCTCTCTCCCCCTCCCTCCCTCCATCTTCCCCTCTTCTTGTTAGCACTTTCTTTCTCTCTCTCACTCTCTCTCAAAAAAAAAGATTCTAATAGCTAAAATATTAAAATAATCTCTGCAAAATATTTATTTTATCAACTTTTTCTGTGAAAAATGATTGTTCCTTGGCACAAATATTTTTCTGTGTTTTTTTTTGCTTGTTGTTTTGTTTTTGTCAGAAGACATAAAGAGGGGGGGCAAGAACAAGGTCAAAATGATCAGAGAATAGTGGATTTGGGGATTTGAAGTTTCTTTCTCATTATTTTATTAGCTCTTAAAGTAAAAAAAAAACAGGTTTTTGTTTCCCTCTCATTTTTTCATTTTTAAACCTAAAAGTGTTTTCTACAGTGCAAAAATCAAATTAACAATTTGATAATTTAAGAAACAAAACAAAGGGAAAAAGAGAGAAAGGAGCAAACAAAAAACAGACTCTTAACTGTAGAGAACAAACTGATGTTTACCAGAGGGCAGTTGGACAGGAAGATGGGTGAAATAGGTGATGGGGATTAAGGAGGACACTTGGGATGAGCACTGGGTGTTGTATGCAGGTGTTGAATTGCTAAACTAACATGACACTGTATGTTAGCTAACTGGAATTTAAAGAAAACTTAAATAAAAGCATTTATATCTCAAAAAAATTAAACTAAAATTAATCAAGCAATCACCCAATAGACTTAAAAACTCCCATTAAAGGAATAATATTTGTCTAATTTCTATTTCTCTCATATTTTGACACTGTATCTGTTGCAGCCCAAAAGCTGTCCTCTGCTCTGGGACCTGTACAATCCATTACAAGTTTTCGTGTTGTTGTCACTGATTGGCTAGGTGAGATATGGTATTTCCTCTTACGTGGGGTGGTGGGACAGATGGTTAGTTTCCCCCATTTGTGCTCTCACATGTAAGTGTTTCAGGTCCTTTGGCTTTAGAACCTGAGATCTATCTCACTGAACTATTTCTTCAACAGGTAAATTAAACTCTTTTTCAGACAGAAAATATTTTTGATGTCAAATAATTAAGAACAAAACCAATTGTTTAAATTCTCATTGTCATAGAAAAGTATTAGGTCTTTACTTAGGTATGAAATGAAGCATACAAAATACTTCTATTCCAAAATGCAATTTTTTATGCAACCTTTAAATGTTTAACTATTTAAAAATTTCTCTTAAGAGATGATCCACTGATTTGATGTTCTGCCCTGTCTTGGGACCATCTGTGCCTAATACTTCCCACAAGAACATTTGCTTTATTCTTGCAATGTCTGTGCCCTGTTTTAATAATTTATGTACATTCATGCTCACAAAATGATGTGTGTATGTATAACATATATATAATGTGAAAATTTAATGTCAATGCTATTCCAATATACGTATATTTTTATTCTCTAAATGTTCTTTTTTGGAATGATGACAATTGGATACAAGTATTATATATATTATTATTCCACCCCCAACTTGTCTCCTACATTCATATTCCATCCATTTCTTACTAAAAAATATAAAAATTAAGAGAAATTAGTTTAAAGTGAGCGTATTAATTGCTTGGGCACCTATTTTTCTTGATTGAAATGCTACAATTAGATTCTCCTCAATGAATATTTTGTTATTTTCATTATCTTCATTTTAACCTTATTATTCTCATTTTATCTTTTTTCTTCCAAATATTCACCACTTTTCTTTCTACTTGTTCTATGTGACTGTTTCTGTATTTAATGCAACATCATCTTTCGGAAATCAAATATATATTCTATATTTGTGCACATGTGTTGTTTTCAAAAATTGTTGTGCCTTAAATAATTATGATTTACAAAGACATTATTTTTTCAGGTTATAAAGGTGATTTAAACAAAGAAACTCTGGATAGTTGTAATTGAAATATTGTTTTAGTTAATTGTTAATTAGTTAATTGTAGTTAATTGTTAATTTAGTTGTTTTTAGTTAAAATAAGGTTTTTAGTTAACATTGCCCCACTGTTTTTTTTATGTTGAAAACACAAATATTGGCATGATAATACTTATTTTTAAGAAACCTCGAAAATTTAATAGCTGCATTCTATTTTCAAATCTCATTTGCTTTTATTCAGTAACTATGGTACGGCTTTCATGTAGTGTCTCTTAGATAGAAACAACAGAGGAAAAATGTGACATTAGGACAAAACATGGATTAAATTTGAAGACAGATAAATGGAATCTGAAAGAATAATAGTGGTTAATATTTTTGGAATGGCTACTTTTGCTAGGTACTGTGCTAAATGCATTATCTCTGTTACATTTTCCATTTATATCAATCTTATGACATAAATGCTATTATTATCCTTATTTAGAGAAGAGGAAATTGAGGCAATCAATCATTAAGATGTTTACCAAAAGTCACACAGCTCATCGGGGACAGCCACAGTTTTGGGGTAAAACAACTTGATGATTCCAGGTTACTCTTAGCATGAAATTATCTTACTTATCTTTATATTCAAAGTAATAGCACAGTGTCTCACACATACTTATCACTCAATAAATATTTGTTTAATGGATCAAGTATAGCTACTTTGCTGAGCCAAGTATGTAACCTATATTTACTTCATTTCTTACTGACAGGAGGCTCCATATATCTCTCTCCAACTTAGGGAAGTCATAAATTTACTTTATACTTATTTCTTTAAACTATACAGCTTTGATACTCAGCAATTCCCTTTGAAAATGTTGTCTAGAAAATACAGGTAGTAAGACCTCATAAATAATATGCTTCCCTTCATTGTATTATGGGAGTCATGAAGAGAACAAACTTCTAGATCTACCACTAACAAGCTAAGAAGCTGTGAGTAGGTAATTTATCCTTTCTACCTTTGGTTATCTATAAATGATGGGATGGGACTAAATCATTTCAAAGTTCCCAATTATGTCTATGAATCTGTAAACAAAAATAGCATCAGCAGAAAATCTCTGATCAGAGAGCTTAAAACTCATAGTACCCGTATTTTGGCTACTTTGAACAAACTGCTAATAATTTATAAATATATGATCTCTTATTAACACACAAGTATTTGTTAAAGAAAATCTATATCTTTATTTCCTTGTTCATATATGTATGTGAATGTGTAGAGGTATGTGTACATGCATGTTAATTGCATGTGAATGAGCTTTGGTGGACACATTTGGTGAATAATAATGACAAGATTGAATGTGTCAGAAATACCATCTTCCTGGAATGGTACAGAAACCATGCTTCATGAAAAAGGAGCAAAAAGCCTTATGATTCCTCCATATTCCATGCAATATTGTCTTTCTGTACTGGAATATTCCTGGAATATCAAAATAACAAGAACAACAGCAACAACAATACAATAATAGGATAAATGTAACCAGGAATGTGAAATTTGCATAATTTCAGCAAGTGGGTTAATAAGCAATAATTTTCACTTTTAAAATGCCCCAGGATGTCCATTTATCTGAAGTCAGTATCATATTCTCAATGAAGTTTCTGCTTGTTCTAAAGGAAAAGTGAATGAAGTAATAATCTTATTGTTATTAGGTATTTTTCATGTATTGGTTTATATAATAAGAACTTTACCTAAATGATATTTTCACTAAATAAGGTAGAAAAAAAGTCAACTTTGCACTTATGTTTATAGTACATTTGATTTTCATTAATTTTGTGAAATATAAAATTGATATTTATTCACACCAAATATATGCCTTCTATATGCTTAGTATCATTCAAGAAAATAGAAAGAGACCAGTGAATAAAAATAAAGCCCTTATCCTTTTATATCATATATTCTGGAAAAATTAGAAGTAAAAGTACAAATAAAATATAATAAATTAAGCTGATAACTATTACAGTGGCAAATAAGTTCAGATCAAAATGTGTTATTAACTTTTGATTCTCTCCAGATGGTATAGACTTGTCTCTTCTTATTCCTTCCCACAAAGTACAACTACAAAACCTGCAAACAACTCAAGAGAAAATCAGAAGAGAATTCCAAAAGATAGAAGAAAAAAGTTGCACAGGTTTGGGACTCCAGGCTTAGAGGAACAACACAGTGGCAGTGTCTTGTGACCCCCACCTAACAAAAGAAGTTAAACTAAGCCAGGCTTTTCCTGACCCCTAGTCTCACAATAGTAGGCAGTTCAGGTAGACTCATTTCTCCCCTAGATCAAATGAGAGTCCAGCCTGTAACACGAGGCAAGTCTGGCACAAGAGGCAAGAGGAATTGATGGGAAGGCCCAGTGGCAAGTGACTCTCAGAAGATCTGTCTTTTCTAACTTGCGTGAGACTCCCAGTATGTTTCTCATCTGAAACCATGAAGGACTGAAGGAAGTAGAAAAGAATAGGGCAGAAAGAATTGCCGCACATGCAGTTCATTTATGAGGAAACTATCTTTTAGGAACTTTTTTTCATTCTCAGATGAAGGAAAATGAAAAGAATTTGTCAGTAGTAAAGTTATCACAAAGAATGGCAAAAAAGTGTTTTTTTTAACATCAAAATATGTGAAATGAACTCAATCAATGCTGAGAAGGAAATTTGTAGCATTAAATGTTTACATTAGAAAAGAAGAAAAGTCTTGGGGCACCTGGGGGCTCAGTTGGTTAAGCGTTGGACTTCAGCCTAGGTCATGATCTCACTTTTCATGGGTTCGAACCCTGCACTGGGCTCTGTGCTGGCAGCTCGGAGCTTGGAGCTGCTTCAGATTCTGTGTCTCTCTGTCTCCGCCCCTACACTGCTCGCTCTGTCTCTGTCTGTCTGTCTGTCTGTCTCTCTCCCCCTGAAAAATAAATTTTAAAAAAACATTAAAAAAAAGAAATGAAAAGAAGAAAAATCTCAAATCAATCATCTTAGTTTCTACTTGAGGAAACTAGATAACTGAGAGTAAAATATGCCCAAAGAAAGCAGATGAAAAAAATAATAAAGAGCAGAAATCAATAATATTGAACACCTGAAAGCAGTAGAGAAAATAAATAAAAATCGAGTTCTTTAAAAATAATCAGTAAAATTGGGGGCGGAGGGAAGCACTAACAAGACTAAAAATAAAGAGAAGTTACAAATCACCACCATCAGGTGTGAAACAGAGAATATCACTACAGGTTCTTTAGCCATTAAATGATAATGAGGGAATATTATTAATAACTCTATACTCATAAACCCAGTGCATATAGAAGACCTGGAGCAACTCCTCAAAAATCACAAAATACCAAAAACTAAAATGAAAAAGATAATTAGATTTGTATTGTATCTATTAAGTAAATTGAATTTGCAAATAAAATGTTAATGTCAATTGCCCACTGTAGAAATCAACCAAACATTTAAAGAAAAATCAAAACCAATTTTACACAAACCTTCCAGAAAATTAAATAGGAAGAAACACTTCCAAAATCATGTCAAAAGGCCATATTATCTTGTAACCAAGAAGGAAAAACAGAAAAAGAAAATTGCAGGCTAACATCTGTCATGTATTTAAATGTAAAAATATTCTGAAATATTAACAAATACAACTTAAAACAGTGTATACAAAGAATTATACACCATGACCAAATGTGATTTATTCCAGGTTTGTAGATTAGGTTCAGTATTTGAAAATCTATCAATGTAATTGACCATACCACGTTTTTTTTAAGAGGAATAATCACATGAACATATTAAATGGCAAAGAAAAGGCATTCAACAAAGTCTAAAACTTATTCATGATGTTAAACAAATAAAAACCTCAGCGATTAGAAATAGAAGGACCTAAACTTGATAAAGAGCATCTAAAACAAACAAAAAACCTTACCGCATCTAATGTCAGTATTTTCAGAGGAAAATCATTCAACACAGACTAGATAAGCTAGCCACTGCAATTAAGCAAAAGAAATAAAATACATACATGTTATAAAAGAAGAAATAAAACTGTCACTTATGCCAATTGCAAGATTATCTGCATAGAAAATCCAAGGGATCTGCTAAAATCACAACAAAACTTCTATAACTAATAAATAAGTTTAAAAGTTGACAGAATAAAAGACCAACTAATAACAATCACATTTCTTTTAACAATGAACATACTGAGGGGTACCTGGGTGGCTCAGTCAGTTAAGCATCCAACTTCAGTCCAGGTCACGATCTCACAGTCCATGAGTTTGAACCCCACATCAGGCTCTGTGCTGACAGCTCAGCGGATTCTGTGTCTCCCTCTTTCTCTGCCCTCCGCCCCACTCATGCTCTGTCATTGTCTCTCTCAAAAATAAATAAATACTAAAAATTAAAAAAAAACCAATGAACGTACTGAAATAAAAATTTAAAACACAACGATATCACAATTTTAAAAACCTATATAGATGTTCAATTCCAAACAGATTTCCATTTTATATTTCAAATCAAATAGCACAGTTAGATTTCAAATTCAGAAATTTATAATTCCAGGGCCATCTGGGTGGGTCAGTTGGTTGAGCATCCAACTTCAGCTCAGGTCATGATCTCGCAGTGGATGGGTTCGAACCCCAAGTGGGCTCTGTGCTGACAGTTTGGAGCCTGAAGCCTACTTCAGATTCTTTGTCACCCTTGCCTGCCCCCTCACTCCCCTGATCATACTGTTTCTCTCTCTCTCAAAAATAAACACCAAAAAAAAAATTTAAAAAGAAATTTATAATTCCAGGAAGTAAAAAAAAAAAAAAAAAAAAGTGAGGTAAGCTTGGCTCAGTACTTAATTTTCTAATATGTCCCTGGTCCTTTTCCTCTTTAGAAAATCAAAATCATGGTAGACAAAATCATGGTCGTATTTCCTTATTTCTTATTGATTTTGCAGAAGTACATTAGAAACTTTATCCTTCCACTTATGGGACACAGAATTAGTATGATTGCAAAGGAGATATCTTAACCATTACTCTTAAACTGTGTCCTAGTACCTTATATGAAGTGATATTACTAACCAAGAACCTAAAATTAGTACTTGAGACTAGATAGAAAGATTTAGAGAATAACATTGGATTTTGTTTCCATTTTCAGATTTTTTTAATTTATTTTTTAATGTTTATTTATTTTTGACAGAGAAACAGAGCATGAGCGGGGGAGGGGCAGAGAGAGGGAGACAGACTGCAAAGCAGGCTCCAGGCTCTGAGCTGTCAGCACAGAGCCCGACGCAGATGTGTTTTTTGTACCTTGTCAAAGGTATTAGCTTTCAGGCAGGCAATATAGCAAATATATACCTGCGACCAAGAATTCACTTAAATGATTATAAATGATACCCAATATTTTGAGAATTTCATAGAAATTAGTCCAATATTTTATGGTTCTTTCTGTCATAAAGTTTTATCCTCCCACATATAGAAACATATAAATAGTAAATTATCATATAAAAGTCAATCTAGTATTGTAAAGACTCTAGAGCAAGCTGGTCTGTGTGGAAAAACTAGTCTGCCATTCATTTGCTGTGTAAGCTAAGGCAACTTACTTAACCTCCCTGTTCCTCCATTTTTTTCTCCATTGCACCGAATTAATAGTTCTTACCTTATACAACTGTTTTAAGAGTTAAATAAATTAATATTTTTAAGGCCCTTATGACAGTGCCTGGCACATATGTATGAGTCTACTAGTGTTATTGTTTGCTATTACTACTTATGGATTCAGTTTATTTTCCCCAATCAGTTTGAGATACCTAGAATCTTAATCACTGTTAGTTATAGACAGTGCTTTTTTGTTTTGTTTCGTTGTTTTGTTTCGTTGTTTTGTTACTAGAATAAAGGGGGACTTTAAGTCTCCAGGACTCTACAAGCCCATAAGTAAAACGACCATTAGATACATAATTATGTCAAAAGGTAGGACTTCATATAACGAGTAAAACTAACAAAAATAACAGGTTATAAAACATATTTTCATTTCTGTTAAAATAAGTTATATGTGCCATGCAAACATACACACTTAAACACAGTTATGTGTTTTTCTCTAGTGATAGGATTAAGAGGACTCTTTTTTGTCTAATTTTCCAGGAAACATGAATTATTTATTTAAAAGAAACATTAATAAGCAGTTATATACCAGCAGTTATATTCTGAAGAGCACAAAATATCAAGGTATAAAATGTTTTAAATCATAAAAAACATATGTGGCATCTTTATGCTGAAATTATTAAATTAAGAAAATCAAGGATGTTCTAAGAAAATGGAAAGATATACCATCTTCGTATATTGGAGACAACTTAGTAAAGATACCAATTCTCCCCAAATTAATCTAAGTTTTAATATAATTTCTGTCAAAATCCTACTAAGGCTTTTGTGGACTACAGGAACTTACTATAAAAATCATGTGGAAAGACACAACACTATAATAGCTAAAATGACATTGAAAGTGAATACAGTAGAAGGAATCACTTTAGCTAACATTAAGACTTACTATACACTTGCAGTTCTCAAGATGATGCGGTATTGATGGAGGGATAAACAAATAGACCAGTGAAACAGAGCAGAGATCTCAGAAATAGATCTCCACAAAGGTACAAAAGCTCTTTGGTGGAAAGAAGACAGCTTTTGAACAAATTATGCTGAAGAATCTGCATATGTATAGGTAATAAATATAAAAACTTTGACCTAAACCTTATACAGTACACACAAGCTAAGTCAAAATAAATAAATGTAATTTACTTAAAATGTAAATTGTAAAACTATAAAAGTTTTAGGGGATAAAAAATAGAAAAATATTTGGTATCTAGGGCTAGGCAAAGAGTTCTTAGACTTGACACCAAAAGTACTTTCCATACAAGGAAAAAATGATAAATTGTATCTCACAAAACCTCAGAACTTTTCCCTGCAGAACACAGTTAAGAGAATGAAAAGACAAGCTATAAATAGGCTTGGAGAAATTACTTGAAAACAATTTACCAAAGACGACTATCTAAATTATATAAAATTATCTCAAATTTCAATAATAAAGAACATTTTAATGATAAAATTTCAAAATGCATGAAAAGATATTCATAAAAGACTATATATCAAAAGGCAAGTAAGCACACAAAAAGATGTTCAATATCATCCATTAGGGAAATATAAACTAAAAACATAATGAAATGTCATTATACATCTGTGAGTATAGTTAAAAAATAGTGACAATACCAGATGCTGGCAAAGATGCAGACAAACTTACTTGTTCATGCATTGCTGGTGGAATATAAAATGGTATAGCTACTCTGAAGAACAATTTGGCAAGTTATAAACTAAATATGTCCACACATGCAACTCAACGACCACACACTTGGACATTTATCCCAGAGTATATGCATACATATGTTCAAACAAAAATCTGTATATAAACATTTATAGTAGCTTTATTCCCAATAACCCCCAAACAGAAACATCCAAGTGACTTTCAGTGAGTGAAAGGTTAAATAAACTGTTGTCTACACACACCCTGGAATAACAGTCTGTCATAGAAGAAACTTCTAGTACACACAACGTGAATAAATGCTAATACCAACAGGTTACATGGTGTAGGAGTCCATTCATTGATAAGACAAATTTACAGTAATGGAGAATACACAGTCATTTCCAGAGATTAGGGATTGGAGTTGGGGGGAGGAGGGAAAGTTGAGGAGGAGTATGTTGAGGAAAGTTGAGGAAATGGGAGTTTGGCTATGAAAGAATAGCACAAGAGAGGGAGCCTTGTTGTGATGAAATGGTTTTGTATTTAGACTGTCAATATCCTGGTCATGATATTGTACTATTGTTTATCAAGATGTGATCACTGGGGAAACTGGGTAAAGAGTACATGGGACATCTCTGTATTGTTTTGCATAACTGCATATGAACCCACAATTTTCTAAAATTTTTAAAAATTTAATTTTACATGTGCTTTTCACAAAATCTTTGTTTAAAGTGTCACAATTGTTATTTGGGTGTAAATGAAGAACTCCCACATTCCTTAAATAGTTCTAAAATTATTGATTAGTAAAAG
Source organism: Acinonyx jubatus (assembly GCF_027475565.1). Taxonomy (NCBI): domain Eukaryota; kingdom Metazoa; phylum Chordata; class Mammalia; order Carnivora; family Felidae; genus Acinonyx; species Acinonyx jubatus. The sequence continues at coordinate 90,492,470 of NC_069386.1, forward strand.
AGGTAGATCCTACTCAATTCCTTAGTATTTACCATTTAGAAGTTTTTATGCTTTGTGATCATAAAGTTAAGTTTTCCTATTGTAGAAAAAAGTCATAACATAATTAAGTATAATGAATAATCCTTTATCAGCCTCATCCTCTTTTGTTTTTTTTTTCTATTATAATGGAATCATTTATTAAAGTTTAACTGATCATTTCTCATATTTTATCTTTCTACTTTTTCAGTAACCTCAGGCTATCAATTAACCTTTACATTTAAACTTCTCCATAGCTTTTATTTTCCTTTCATCGCAATTAGATAGACTCAAGTCAGTCTAATTCAAAACAAAGCAAAACAAGTCCAAGCAACATGAAGCCTTTAAAGTCTTTTCTCCCTCTCTATTTTATTTTTCCCTTTTACCAAATTCTGTTTACTACTTCTGTGCTACAGTAAAATTTCTATCCTTAAGTTTCTACAGATATTACAATTATTAAACACACCAATAACCTCAATATTGTCAAAATTTGGCACACAAGTTTCTGCCAATTAAAATTTTTATTACAAAAGTCTTTGTTTTTCCCATTTCCAGGGAGCATTAAGAAAATTTATATTTAATAAGAAAAAAGATATAATGTGAGGCTAATAACACTTAAGCTTTAGGACTATTCACTTACAATGTAGGAAGCATTTCCAAAGTATTCACATCTTTGTGTGTTTTTGTACAATTTGGAAAAGTAAGATCATTTTATTGCAAAAGGTTGAAACCAATCTTTTTTACACTCTAAATTATTCTTAATCACAGTTTTCTTTCTATTGGGTGGCATTGGCATGGCCTCTGGTAGGGTCTAGCTTAGAGGGTGTTGAGTTTTGACTTCAGTGAGATCTATTTATGTGGTACATTGCTACTTTTTTTTAATATAGTAATTGTAAGCAGTTCCATGAATATTCCTTTTATTGTTGGTGTTGTTGTTGTTAACATGTAGTATAATATTCATTTCAGGAGTAGAATTTAATGATTCATCATTTATGTACAACATCCAGTGCTCAACACAAGTGCACTCCTTAATACTCATCACTCATTTAGTCCATCCCCCACCCACTTCCTCTCCATATACCCTCATTTGTTCTCTATAGTTAAGAGTCTCTTATGGCTTGCTTCCCCCTCTTTTTTTTTCCCTTCCCCTATGTTCATGTCTTTTGTTTCTTTAATTCCATATACGAGTGAAATCATGATAAGTCATATGATTTTTGTTTTTCTCTGACTGACTTATTTCACTTAGCATAATACACTCTAGCTCCATCCATGTCCTTGCAAAAGGCATGATTTCATTCTTTTTGATGGCTTAGTAATATTTTATTGTATATACATACCACCTCTTCTTTATCCATTCATCTGTCAATGAATATTTTGGGTCTTTCCATAATTTCACTATTGTTGATAATGCTACTATAAATATCAGAGTACATATATCTCGTTGAATCAGTATTTTTGTATCCTTTGGGTAAATACCTAGTAGTGCAATTGCTGGGTCATAGGGTAATTTTATTTTTAACATTTTGAAGAACTTCTATGCTGATTTCCAGAATGGCTGTACCAGTTGGCATTCCCACCAACAAGGTAAAAGGATTTCTTGTTCTCCACATCCTTGCCAACATCTCTTATTTCCTGTGTTGTTAATTTTAGCTATTCTGTCAGGTGTGAAGTGGTATTTAATTGTGGTTTTGATATTTATTTCCCTGATGATCAGTGATGTTAAGCATCTTTTCATGTATCTGTTGGCCATCTGAGTATTTTCTTTGGAAAAGTGTCTATTAATGTTTTTTGCCTGTTAATTAACTGCATTATTTACTTTAGGGGTTGAGTTTGACGAATTGTTTGTAGATTTTAGATACTAATCCTTTATCAGATACGTCATTTGCAAAACCTTTTCCCATTTCATTGGTAGCCTTTTAGTTTTGTGGCTTGTTTCCTTCGCTGTGCAGAAGCTTTTTATTTCAGCTACCGCTGAGGTTAAAGAGGTTGATGCCTATGTTCTCCTCTAGAAATTGCTGGTTTCCTGTCTCACATTTAGGTCTTTCATCTATTTTGAATTTATTTTTGGGTATGGTATAAGAACGTGGTCCTATTTCATTCTTCTGCATGTCGCCGTCAAGTTTTCCCAAAATCATTTGTTGAAGAGACTGTCTTATTTCCATTGGATATTTTTTCCTGCTTTGTCAAAGATTAGTTGGCCATATAGTTGTGGGTCCATTTCTGGGTTTCTATTATGTTCCATTGATGTCTGTGTCTGTTTTGGTGCCAATACAATTCTGTCTTAATTACTACAGCTTTGTAATATAGCTTGAAATTGGATACCTCCAGCTTTGTTTTTCTTTGTCAAGATTGCTTTGCCTATTTGAGGTCTTTTGAGGTTCCATTCACATTTTAGATTGTTTGTGCTAGCTCTGTGAAAAATACTGGTAGTATTTTGATAAGGATTTCATTAAATGGGTAGATTGCTTTGGGTAGTTCCATGAATATTTCTATCACCCAGTGTGCCAACACATTAGACTTAAGGAGAAGTACAGGACAAAAATCTTAGAAATATTTAAATATAAAAGAGCTCTGTGATACTTAATCCCAAATATATATGAGAAAAACCATCTTTAAATATGCAACGCCAGAAGCTAATCTTTGGAAAAATTCTTCTAGTAGTCATATGTGAAAATTGTAATCAGAGGATTTGGCTCTCTTTAAAGTGTTGTCGGACCAGAAGCTCTCTCCTGACAAGAATATATGAAGAAGTGATCAAAGATTGAACATCCAAATCTTTAGAAAAAAAAAATGTGTTTGAGTGGTATGTCAGGCAGCTAATTATCACAAGCATTAGGCTATCGTTCTAGGTATTTTCAAGTTTGTGGTAAATTATTAACTTTTTTCTTAAACTCTATTTTGTAGTGATTTTTTTCTAATTCTAAATGAGTATTTTAACATGTGATTTTGTACTTATAATTTTGTGTTCTTTTTTTAAAAAACAGCAACTAAAATTTTAGAAATATTGTTTCCGCAAAACCTGAAGTGACCTGTATTTATTGTGGTGTCTATTTATACTTCACAGAACAAATATTGACACCTCAGCTGGCAGACATACTCCAGAGCTCATGGCTCTGCCTCTGCATTGATGATTCCAACCAGACATCCCTGGTGTGAGCTTCTCATGTACGTATATATTACAGCTTCTCTCTTTCTAGTGACTAATACTGTAATCATGTATGACAAAAGACTAGTTAGAAATCAGTAACTATTGAGAGGAAGGAAAATATCTGGGCATGTAGTCATATTGGAGCAGAGATGTGCAATCAGAGTAAATTCTATACCTACACGACACATATAAAGAGAAAATTGGAGCAAGGAAATATGTTTGAAATAAGATGTGTTCAGGAATTACACATGTATAGCTATCAAATGACAAGGTAAGTAAAGTAAAAGGTCAAAAGGTGAGAAGACAAGCCAGAAGTCAAAATATTCTCTAGACAAAAATCTGCCTTATTTACCCTCAGTAATGGTTAAAAATACACACACACACACACACACACACACACACACACACACACAGAATTTGGATGTAAATTAAAAAAAAATAAAATTAAAAAAATAAAAAAAGAAGCTAGGAAGAGGAGAGAAAATTAAACCAAATTAAGAATAACAAAGGAAATAATAAAGAGAAAAGAGAAAATCAATAAAATAGAAAAACTTCTACCTAGACCCAAACTAAGAAAATAAAAAGATAAGATAGAATTTATCAATATCATCAATAAAAGAAAGCTGTTATTTCATCTCAAAAACATGTTGAACATAAGAAAGTATATGTTTCTTATATACTTGTGTATATCTACACACATATACACAGACACACACATACACAGAAAAGATGACCAAAATAGCATACTATTATTAATATTCAGAATATCAGTGAGCCCACCCTGGTCAAGTATAAAATGTGCATACTTGGTTTCACTAATATGGATGCACTATTCTGCATTTCCACTATCCCACAAATATTACTTGATATTTGGAACACTCCATCTTTTAGGTTTGTTCCCAAATAATAGGTGCAAAATCATATGTCATTATAATTTGCATTTTCAGTGTGTGTTTATGCATCTTTTTCTGTGCCCATTAGACTTTGGCATTTGTTTTTCTGTGTATATCTGTTGCCTGTTTTTATGTCTAGGTTGTTATATTTTTATTTCTACTTTGCATGTGTTATTGATGTATTCTAGATAGTCATTTTTCTGTAATCACTACATATAATCTGTCATTCTGTTACCTATATAGTCGCTTTATCTATGGTAGCTTTCATTGTACAAAATCCATATATATATGGATCCATATACATACATATATATATGTATGTATGTATATGGATGTATATGGATGTATATGCATGTATATGGATCCATATATGTATGGATAAGCTACAAATGGAGCAACTCATAGGGACTTAGAATAAGTAGCTTCATAAGAATTAGCACTGCTGAACTATCATCCTAACCTAACCTGGAGATTTTTCCTACTAAGATAATTTCTAGTTCAGGATCAACTTGGGTATTTTTAGGCATTGAATCTGATGTTTCTAAAGATAGAGGCTGCTGTTCAAACTATCCCTGATTAGGCCAGTCCACACAAGCGCTGTTATCTGAGTAAAGCCTTCCTTAAGCCACTGTCATAACTGGTACAGAGCTAAAGAGACAAAATTTCTCCATTGGATTCTGTATCAGGTCAAATTAGTTAAAATTAACTTATTCCTAGAGAATTTCTAAAATCCAAATAGTTTGGCAACACTTTTCTACTTACATTGTATAAGTTAAAAAGTTGTGAATCTGAGGGGCACCAGGGTGGCTCAGTCCATTAAGCATTCAACATCGGCTCAGGTCACGGTCTCATGGCTCGTGAGTTTGAGCCCCACATTGGGCTCTGTGCTGACAACTCAGACGGTGGAGTCTGCTTCAGATTCTGTCTCCATCTCTGTCCCTACCCTGCTTGTGCTCTGTCTCTCTCTCTCAACGTTTAACAAAATCGGAAACAGGCTCCAGGTTCTGAGCCATCAGCCCAGAGCCTGACGCAGGGCTCGAACGCCCAGACCGCGAGATCCTGACCTGGCTGAAGTCGGACGCTTAACCGACTGCGCCACCCAGGCACCCCTGTCTCTCTCTCTCTCAAAACTAAATAAAACACTAAAAAAATTTAAGTTATGAATCTGAGTATTATTTGTAAATACTCCAATACTCAGTTTAAAAAGCAGTATGAGCATATCCTTATTGTTTTGATAAATGTATCACAATTTCCACGGTTTTCTACTGCCAGGTTTTCTAGTACAAAAAGTGCTCCCTATTATATCAACCTATTAGGTGTTACTTTATAATAACCTATGATAAATATTGACAATAGAGATCTCAAAGAATAATCAAGCCATATTTCAAATTCTTCAAGATAGCTCAGCAAAGTCCATTATAAAATAGTAAGTCACACTTCTTTTGACCCAGATATTTAACACATTTAACCATCGATAATATTTAAAAATGTATGGATGTTAAAAATAAAATATTTTTATTTGATGAATTACTCATTTGAAACTCATTGCTGTTTTTCTAAGGGTAAGAAAGAAAGAACAATAAATGGAAGATAAGTACTTGGGCAGATATCATAACAAAGAGGAAGAATACCTATAGCTCCTTAGTGTGTGTGCGTGTGTGTGTGTGTGTGTGTGTGTGTGTGTATACACATACTGTATGTATATGTATGTGTATGTGTGATGATCACACATAAATGAAATAAAAATTTGGCTTGTAGTTTAATATTAGCAAAGCAACGTACCTAGCATGCCAATAAATAAGTACAATAATTCAAGAGAAAAGAGATGCTAGTATTTATTACATATTAATCTAACATAATTAATGCTGGCTGTTTAAGTGGAGCCTCTAAATCACTCTGTAATATATCACTAAAGTTATGTTGTAGATAAGAAAACTAAAGTTTAGAAAGCTTAAAGTGATTTGTGTAAAGTCATACAACTGCTTAGAGACAAAGCCAGAGTAGTACCCAATTAAGGCTCTTTTCATTGTACCATACTACCTCTAGATACCATGGTTTTTTTTTCCCCCCAAAATGACATTTTATTGAAATATATGACATAAACATTGTATAAATTTAAGGTATACAACATGTGTATTTTATACATTTATATGTTGTAGTAAGATTACGATTGTAGGGATAATTAGCACCTCTATTACATTACCCAATTATTTTTTTTTTAGTGGTTGGAATAACTAAGTTCTGGTCTCTAGCAAGTTTGATACAAGTTATAATGAAATATTATCATCTATATTCATGATATTAATGCAGTCCTGAGGAGAGAGGAAATTGTGAGAGTTACAATTCAACTTTATGCAGACATTTTCCTCTTTCCTTTTTGGAAAGCAGAGAAAAGTGATTTATTCAAAATAGTCATTCCAAGTATATTAAACTAGGCCTAGGCAAATATATTTCCTTTTCGAAAAGAATTGTTTCCAATAATATATTACTAAGTAATTTATATAATTGTATCAAATAAAAGCTCTGTCAGAATATTTACATCAGATATTTGTTAAGAAAAAAGAAAACAAATACAATGGATACAAAGAATAAAATACATTGAACATTACAGAAGTATATAGCTATTCCAGTTTCCTGCTCCTGGTTTAAACTTCATATTTTCTTTCTTAAACATTAAATGTTAAAAAAAGTAATTAGCTTTTCCCATAAACAATTTTATCAGGAATGTTATATACTGTCATATAATAGAACATATATAAAGAAACAAATGGCGTTACTTCAATTTTTAATTTGCAACATCTGTTTCAACCATAGATATCACTTTTATTTACAAAAGTAATGCTCGAACAACAGCTACCAGTGTTATCTAGTTCTGTGTACTGCAGCTGGAAAAAAACTGCTTTAGGTTTCCCAAAAGGAAGCCAAATTAGCATATCATTCTTTAGGTCCCAGTCCATAAAAGCACCTGTAAAATAGATTACATGTTTGGTTTTGGAAATTGGTATTATCAAACAGGCTCACAAAAACAGGAGATAAAAGAAAGACAGTTCTAGAAAAAACACTGGTGATGCTGAGAACACATTTCCAAAAATCTGTCTGGTTAAGCAGCCATTAAAGCACCTGGATATCCCCAGGAGAGTGACAAAGGACAGCCTAGAAGAGTTTTGCTCAGAGTCAGCCAGAGATTTGGTTTTTACTAAATGTACTCTGACACAGAGGAGAAGAAGTAGTCTGAAACAAGTTTAGGGATCTAAGTTAAAGCTGCCTAAGCACAGACATATATACTTGTTTGAGGCTTTGCAAGCTGGCTTAGATAGAATACTGCAAAGCCTTGCCAGACTCACTGAGAGTTAGCGTTTTCTTTGAGGCAGCAATAGTATGCTTGGGTTTAACGAGACTGCCATACACAATGTGTGAAAAAGTATATTTTAGGCAACTATGGATATAGCTCAATTGACAAATGGTTTTTCTGCCAAAAAAAAATCATTTATAAATTGATCTTTGGAACCCTGAATCCATTTCTCAAAATAGATAGTAGTGATTAGTACATAGAAGTTAAGCCACAGATGCCTCATTTAATCCTTAAAAAATATAAAATATAGTACTGATTAATGCTTTTAACCTATCAGATAATTTTATATTATGAAATTGTATTCTAAGCCCCAAATTAGAATGCCAAGAACATGCTTCAGTGGCTAAGGGTCCAAGACCCACAGGAGCCTGCTGTCTGTAGCAGTGATCATCTAGGGTGGGCAAGGGTGGGCTAGGGCCTCTGAGAAAACCAAACATGACATATCCTACAAAAGCCTATTAAGTTTTCTTTATAGAAATAAAGACACTTTACAACACTCTATAAGAGTTTAATTAAAACATGGAGCAGCCTTATAAAATGGGATTACGTTTATGGTCCTACAGAATATTATTATTCTATTGATATTTCTCCATTAGGTGTTTATTTTTTATAATGGCTTTACATATTGGGAAGCTTCTTATATTTATTAAATTGTTATATACTTGGAGACGTTTCTTAAAATTTATATAATCAGGAAGAAAAAAATAACATCTGGCCAAATGTTTTCTTTGACTCTCAAATAATTAAATAGTATTTCCCCCATTCATTAATGCGATTAAAAAAATAGTTCTTTGTAATGTAAGTCTTGCAATAGACATTTAGAATATATTATAAAACAGAAATTAGGATACACATTTATTTTATTTTATATATTCTTTAAAGTTTATTTATTTATTTGGAGGGGGAGAGAAAGAGTGGACAAACAGAAAAGGGGAAGAGAAAGAGGGAAAGAGAGAATCCTAAGCAGGCTCCACACTGTCAGCACAGAGACCAACATGGGGCTCAAAACCACGAACTGTGAGATCACAACCTGAGCCATAATCAAGAGTCAGATGCTTAACTGACTGAGCCACCCAGGCTCTCCTAAGATAATATTAAAAAAAAATTGATGTTTATTTATTTTGTGAGAGAAAGAGACAGACTGAGCATGAGTGGAGGAGGGGCAGAGAGACAGAGGGAGACACAGAATCTGAAGCAGGCTCCAGGCTCTGAGCTGTCAGCACAGAGCCCAACTGGGGGTTCGAACTCACAAAGCCCGAGATGATGACCTGAGCCAAAGTTGGACACTTAACCAACAGCCACGCAGGCACTCCTAGGATAAATATTTTACTACCAGTATTTATTTAGTAGGAAAAGTAAAAATCATCCCACTAAATTACAAGTTCTAAGGGGAAAAAAAATGAAACTTCTCTATACTCTGAGGGAAAGAAATACTTTTTGTTTCACCCTCCCTCCCACTTTATTTTCCCCATCTTTCCTTCTCACTCCTCCAATATTTTTCTCTTCTACTTGTACACACTCTGTCATGTCACAGATAATTACTTACATGTTGCAGGCTCTGGACCAGGAGCTGTAAACCAGAGAGGTGTTGTCCCTGTTCTCAAGTAGCTGACATCTATTAGAGAAGACAAACATAAAACATTTAACAGAAGTGGGATTATTTTTACAAAAACCATAACATACTGTGTACTGTGGAGTATATAAAATAGATTTCTAACTCTAGGTTTATACTTGGGATGGTACTGAAATTAGTGAGCTTGTCATACATGGGGAAATTAGTCCATTTGAACCTGATACTTAGAGTTATATGCCAACATAATTCATTTGTTTTGTTTCTAACACTATTGCTTAATTTGAGAGCAGTTGCACAGAAAACAAAAGGAGTGATTGATTGTTGGGATCTGACATGATAGAATGATAAAGGGAATTAGAATTCGGGACGCCCAGCAAAGTCTTCTCTTAAAGTAATGGCTACCATCAACTCTCTGCCTTTTGGATGATCTGTTATTTGCCACCTTTCAGATGCTTAATGATAAGAAGCATAAAACAAGAGGTAAAGGAAGGTAGTCTCTGGTCTTGTATCAGTGGTTGTTACACTGGTGCTAAGTGCCACGTCTCCTTTGTCTTTTCTTATGTAGCATTAGTTTGTAGACATCTAATGCTTAAACTCCTTTCCTTCAGGTCTCTGCTTCTATTAACCCAGATTCGTGTGCCTGGGTATCTGACTGCGTTATTCTTCAAGCTGTGGCTTCATTTATTTATCTCTTATGCTAGTAGTGGTTTTCTCCGTCATCTTCCCTTCCTCCTAACAAACAAACAACACACACACACACTCTCTCTTTCTCTCTCTCTCTCACCTGGATGTAACCCAGCCTGCCTTGGTGAAATTGTCACTACTTACTTCTCTCATTTGACATTTGCCAACTGCTTTCTTATGTGGAACAGATTTTATGCCTGCTTCTCTTCACTTCTGGCACCTCGGGATCCAGAATCTGCCATGCCTATAGACTTGTTATAGCCTGCCAATTGTCCCCTGTGCCAGCTGGTCTGCCTGTGGGCATTTTCAATTTAAATCCTTATAGTTTGCTCTATGTTTGAACTTGACCTTTACTAACCTGATTTGGGCTGCTCTTTCAGTCTTTAGCAAATAGTCTCCTTGAGATCAGCCTGTTTCCATTTTAGCTCCAACCGAATGTCCAGTGTGCAATAAGTATTTTTGAACAAATAATTTGCTTATTTTACCTTAGATCTTATGTTTATAAAAAAATTACATCTCATTCTATGTTTAAACTCCTGTAAGTATGATTACATTTCCTAACACTTTGCATTTCACAATGATGCATCACATACAAGAAGTTTTTAAACCAACACTTCCAAATGTTGAGGGGGCTATGCTAAAGTTTGTTTTCCTGATTTTATATGTCATACTATGCTCAAGATAGCATCTGACCTGGCTCCTTAAAAACAAAACTGTTATGAGTACTGATTAATTTTAAAGCCTTCCTAATGACTCACGAGCACCAAGGCATCACACATTGGTTATCGTATGAGTCACATCATGAATTCTTAATGACACGAAATCACTCCTGAAGGGCCAAAAATTGCTCTTGGATAAGGGCAAAAAGGAATATTATTTTTCAAATGTATAACACACAGACATTTATACAGCACATAAAAAATAGTATATTTGTGATATTAACAGTTCATGGGGGCGATTAGAAAAAAAATATTTAAAAAGTCTCTTTGTGGAGGGTGACAAAAAAAATGTTGAGACACACTGTGGTAAATAAAGGTAAAAAAGAGCTTCATCCCTGCTTTGCAGAGAGCATCTAAGCCAGCAGGTGAAATTTCCCAGGGAGTGACTCCTTTAAGAATTGGCATGTTTTCAGAAAAATGTAACCACAGCCTAGAAAATGATGTGGTGACACACAGGAACATAGTCAAGAGACACTTTCTCAATTGTCAGCTTCTTTCAAACTTGAGAAAGTTTTCAACTGATTATCTTCTGACAAACTTTCCAGTTTTTAGTTATTTTTCCAACCTACTATATCAAATAAATAGCCATTTAATAAACACACACAACCTTCTACACTAATGTCATGTGACTTTTTAAAACTATATCTTTATGAGAAGTCATATTTGTTTCCGTTTGAAAGAGCAACACTAGATTCAAACAGATGCCTCTGTCATCTCATGAATCACGGATTCATTTACTCACAACTACCGCTAAGAGCAAACTATTTTCTCTGGAAATAGTTAATTTCAGTTAGAGCCAACTTTGTACGAGTCTTAAAAGTCCTATAGACTCTAACAAATGAGCACTCTTCACAACTCTGGTGTAATCAGAGCCATGACTCAAACAGGTGAAGATATTTTCTTTGGGTTGATGACTTATATGACCTTTACCATCCCTAGCCTTTCTCTCTTTTGCATTGACTTTTTTTAATCTGCAAATTAAATCAACCCGCTTCAATACATTTAGCCTTGAAATTCAGGAACACTAAAATTAATTGTATATTTATTTGTTTGACATTCCTCTTACTTGTTAAAGAAAATCAATTCAATGATACTTTTTTAAAAAATCTCACACACTTGAAATTTGATAACATGTGACAGATTTTAATAGCCCTTAACTTCTAACTTTTGGTATGTTTTGTGGTACTGCATTCTCCAGTACTGAATTTTCTAGATTCCTTTTTGACCAAACTATACATTATTTTGAATTTCCTGTCCTTGTGTTCTAAGCCCATTATGTTATTCTTCCTGTTTATTGACATTCTCACCAACTTCCATAAGGTCTACATCAGCCATGTACCAAAGTATATTAATCTATTAATATTAACTAATTGCCTTCTAGAAGTTCTGATAACATATTTCCTAAATGTAATACATATATTTCCAATATACTTCCAGCAGTCTTCACTTTTGAACTCTGAAAATCTCAGGCTTGCTATATATACAAACTTGATTTTTTTAATTTTTTTTTAATTTTTTTTCAACGTTTATTTATTTTTTTTGGGACAGAGAGAGACAGAGCATGAACGGGGGAGGGGCAGAGAGAGAGAGGGAGACACAGAATCGGAAACAGGCTCCAGGCTCCGAGCCATCAGCCCAGAGCCAGACGCGGGGCTCGAATCCACGGACCGCGAGATCGTGACCTGGCTGAAGTCGGACGCTTAACCGACTGCGCCACCCAGGCGCCCCCAAACTTGATTTTTTTTTATCCTAACATTTACTATTCCTCCTCCATGCTCTACCTTGGCAAATGGCACAATCCTCACCATAACAACTATACAGTTAAGTGTATCTCTTGAGTCTTCCTCAAGCCTGAAATAATCAGAAAATTCCATTCCAAGCTATAATAATGGTTTTAGACACTCATTTATGTTAGTTTCAAATCCTGGTTTATCCACTTACAAGTCGTGTGGTCTTAAACAGGACAAGTAAATCCTTATTTCTCAATCCCCTTATTGATACAATAGAAATAACCTCTAACTCATAAAATGTTGTAATAATAACTTGAAGTAACATATGAAGAGCAGAGCACAAGGTAGGTAGGAAATACATTTTTGTTTTATTTTCTTATGCCACTGACATAGATTGTATGTTTACTTAGTGCCATCTGGATAGTCTGGCATTGACATGCCTCTGTTCTCTGTCAATATTTATTAAAACACCACAATGATATTAAATTGATTAGTCCACGAAAAACCTCCAAGAATTATCAAATGCCCACAGTAGTGATATCCCTATAGCACACGAGAATCTTTATCACATCTTGCACGCTTCTATATATACCCAGTAGAGGACATGTTTGTCATAGGCATAGATTATGTATTTATCAAATGTCTTCTAATTTTGCTTACCTCCCTTTGTAAAAACACATTCATAAAGGCTCTACTGAATGCTTTGTAAATACTACTCATTTTCTGAAGGGGCTGTCATAGTCAAGCTGAGGTTGATTTAAGGATTGTATGAGTGAAGGAAGAGGAACTGAGTTAAGCCACAGCTTCCAAATGGATTTACAGAATCTAACGTCCTGTTACCAAGTGTGTTTTGTCTTCTGCTTCGTTGGCATCTTTATGTATAGTCGTTATTGTTTAGGAGATAAAAAAAATGCCCACAGGAAAGTCACATAATCTACAATCTCTCAGTTGGAGCTAACACCTCTCTCACTATCTTTCTCTCATTACTATTACTCTTCCCCGGATTGGAGGTTAAGACTGAATAATGATGATGATGATGATGATGATGATGATGATGATGATAATGAGTTGAATACAGATTGCCCCCCCCCCCTTAAGCTTCACCTCTCCTGTACCCCTGTGGTGAATATGACCTCAGTCACTATAGGTTCCTGCTGTTGTTTTCATATGACTAAATCCTTTGGATGTGATACTCAGTTATACAAGAATTTTTTTTTTGAAAAATCCCTCTCTTGCTTGAGAAATGAGGAATTATAAATCACCTTTAACTGTCTTGTTACTCTATCTTCCAGATTAAAAAAAAATATTTGGCAATTTTTTTCTAGTTTATAGTCTTATGTTAGCAGGGCTCATTTGCTGATTTTCACAGTTCTTTAAACTCTGATTAAGTCAACTTACTTGTTAACATCAATAATTTGGAAACGTAAGTTGTTTCACAGATGAATACAGAGGACTTGACAAAATATGAAAACACCTGGTAATCAGTTTACCATCATTTCTAGCTCTACAGGAGAAATTTATTTCAGTGGTCTAAAAAGATCTCTTGAAGTGTCATATTAGTATGGACTCTAGGAAGTAGATTTTCATTTCTAATGTATTGCCTAACATAATTTTGTGTCCTTTTTATGTCTTCAATTTGATTTAGCATAAACATAGAACATTGTTTATTATTTTTGAGGTGGAAGAAATTTGCAAGTTATAATTGTCATATTCATGGAGAATAAATGTATACATGTGCGGTTCCTTAATAAATTGATATATTTGTTTACAATATGTTTTTCACCTCTAATTTCACTCCTTATCACATGTTCTGTTCTCTTTGCAGATCACAGTAGTAGTAAAGCTGCAAATGCATTCTGATTTTTTTTTTTACCCTGTGCTTTTGCTAAGGCCAATACTGTCTTTATCTAGAACACTCATCCTCACATCCATCCAACTTAAATTTAATTCAGATTTTTACTTTATTTCTGTCTCCTCCAGACAGAAACTCTGTAACTCTAGCTTAGCACTATCATATTCTGAGGTAAATTGATGTTGAGTTGATATGTGTTACTTCTTTTACCAAACTGAAGATTTGGGGGGTGTAATAACCATATTTCATTCTTTTTATTTTTTAAGCTTTTTAAAATTTTTTTAATGTTTATTTATTTTAGAGACAGAGAGAGACAGAGCATGAGTGGGGGAGGGGCAGAGAGAGGGAGAGAGAGAGACAGAATCCGAAGCAGGCTCCAGGCTCTGAACTGTCAGCACAGAGCCCCATGCAGGGCTCCAACCCACGAACCGTGAGATCATGACCTGAGCCCAAGTCGGATGCTCAACCGACTAAGCCACCCAGGCGCCCCAAGCTTTTTAAAAATTTTTAATGTTTATTTATGAGAGAGAGAGAGAAACAGAGACAGAGAGACAGAGAGTGAATGGGGAGGGGCAATGAGAGACAGACACAGAATCCAAGCAGTCCCCAGGCTCTGAGCTGTCAGCACAGAGCCCGACACTGGACTTGAACTCACGAACTGTGAGATCATGACCTGAGCTGAAATCGGATGCCCAACCAACTGAGCCACCCAGTACCCCTCTTGTTCTTTTTTAAATTCTCAACTATAATTGTGGATTTTTTTTTTGTATTCCTGTATTTCTGTCAATTGCATCTTTCTATATGTTGAAGTTCTTTATTTACTTATTTATATTTCATATATACATATATAATGTAGTTATGACTTTTTGACAAAATTTAATTACATCTCTTACAAAATATCTTTATTTCTAGTGTATCTCTTTGCCTTCAAGTCTACTCAATTTAGCATTAATATATTCACACCAGTTTTCTTATGTTTACTGTTTGCATAGAATATAGTTTTCTATTATTATACTTTCAACTGGTCTGTTTTCATAATTTAGAACTGTTTTTTCTAGGGGTGCCTGGGTGGCTCAGTAGGCTAAGCAGCAGACTCTTGATTTGGCTCAGGTCAGGATATCATGCTTAGTGGGATCAAGCCCTGCATTGGGCGCTGCCCTGACAGCACAGAGCCTGCTTGGGATTCTAGCTCTCTGCCCCTCCCCCGCTTGTGCTTGCTCACTCTCTGTCTCTGTCTCTCTCAAAATAACTAAACCTAAAAAAAATTATTTATTTTAAATAGCACCTAATATTTTAATCCAATCTGATAATCTGTCTTTAAATAGAAGTGTTTGGTCCATTCACACATAATGTAAGTGTTTATATGCCTGAAGTTAAATCTATGTTGTCAGGTGTCACCTATTTTTTTCTATCTGTTCTTTTTTTCCCCCGTTTCTTATATTCTGCATTCTTTTTTGTTCCTTAATTTTTTTTTAGTATTTCAATTAAGTCTTCTATAAATTTTTTAAATATATTTAGATTATTCTAGAAATTGCCCTAACAATTCCAGTATGCATTTTAACTTGTCTATTTTCAAGTAATGTTACTAGACTGACTTTATGAACACTCTAAGAACCTTATAATAGTAGAGTTCCATTTACTCTCCTCATTGAGCTCTTATCTATCATTGTTTTTCTACATAATAATCCCACATGTTATTTCCTTAAAATAGTTACTGTGTATACATATACAAAAATGTATATGTAAATGTGTGTG
The DNA here is from genome assembly GCF_027475565.1 of Acinonyx jubatus. Lineage (NCBI taxonomy): Eukaryota > Metazoa > Chordata > Mammalia > Carnivora > Felidae > Acinonyx > Acinonyx jubatus. Next base: position 90,508,191 of record NC_069386.1, read on the forward strand.
TGTGTATATATATGTATACATATATACATATCTATATACACACATATATATATACCTATATATACATATATACACACACACATATGTGCATATGTACACACACATTTAAAGTTATGATTTTGTGCATAAGTTAACTTTTAGAAGGTTCTTCATGATTATCTAGATATTTACTTTTTATTTGTTTCCTGCAGTCAAAGTTCTATCTGTAATCACATTCCTCAGTTTGAAGAACTTTCAGTATTTCTTGTGCAGATCTTCTGGAGGTGAAACCTCTTAGCTTTAGTCTCTCTGAAAATATTGTAATTTTGTCCTCATATCTACATGATGCTTCTCCCTAGAGAGAATTGTGGGTAAAATTGTTTAATTTTTCCCCCATTTTAGAACATTTTAAAGTCTTGTCTTTTGTTTTCTGGCCTTCATTATTTTTGATGAGAAATATTCATCATCTTTATTATTGTTTCCCTGTATGTAATGTGTCTTTTCCTGGACTCTGGATGTTTTTAATATTTTCTCTGTTTTCGCTTTTGAGTAGATAGAATGATGTACCTCATCTGATTTTATTTACATTTATTTATTTATTTATTTATTTATTTAGAAAGAGAGAGAGGAGGGGAGGGGCAGAGACAGAGGGAGTGAGAGAATCTTAAGCAAGCTCTACATTCAGTGTGGAGCCCCATGGAGACTCAATCTCGTGACCCAGAGATCATGACCCAAGCCAAAATCAAGAGTTGGATGCTTAACCAACTGACTACCTGGAACCTCTGATTTTATTTACTTTAATTCTGTTCAAGGTAAGTTAATCTTCTTGGATCTCTGTAATATTTTTCGTGTACTTTGGAAAACCTTTGTCCCTTTTTCAAACAACATTCTACATTCTGTCCTTTTTTCTCTCTCCCCTTTATCTTGTATTTCAATAATCACACACATGCATAATATTGTTCCTTATATTTCCAGATAGTCTGTCATACTTTTTCACTTTTCGTTATCTTTATGTTTCAGCTGTTACTATTTTTAGGGTCATTGATCTTTCCTCTGTTGAATCCAAAAGAAGATTAATAACCACTCGAAGATCATTTTTTACAGTGTATTCATATATTTATTTTTGACATTTTTATTTTGGTTTTCATAGTTTCTGCTGAAATTTTCGTCTTGTTTATGCATAGTGTAATATGTGGTGGTTAATTTTATGTGTCAGTTTGACTAAGCTAAGGGATGCTCTAGTTAGCTACTAAAACATTATTTCTGGGTGTGTCTGTGAGAGTGTTTCTGTAGATGCTAGATACTACTCGAATCAGTAGACTGAGTAAAGAATATCTGCCTTCACCAATGTGGATGAGCATCATCCAAATCATTAAGGGCCTAAATAGAATAAAAAGGCAAATGAAGGATAAATTCTCTCTCTCTCTCCTTGACCTGGGACTTCCATCTCCTCATGCCCTTGGACATTAGAGCCCCTGGTTTTCTGGCCTTCAAATTCTGGGACTTACACCAGTAGCTCCCTAATTCTCAGACTTTCAAATTCTGGCAGAATCATGCCACAGTCTTTCCTCATTCTCCAACTTGTGGATGGCATATTATGGGACTTCTTGGCCTCCATAACCATGTGAGCAAATTCCTATAACAAATCTCCTCTTTTTTTTATCTCCTTTGAGATATGTATGTAGTAATTGTGTACATACAAATTAGTATTTATTAAATCAACATATATTTGTTATAGATATATATCATTCATTGTTCTGTTTCTCTGGGGAAACTTGACTACTGCATACACCTTCCCAGGAAACTTTTGTATAATTTTACATTTATTCTAAGTTCCCTGTCTGAAAATTACAATATGAGGGTCATCTCTAGGTTTATTTCTACTGCCTGTTTACTTTCCTCATCTTAGGTCCTATTTTCTGGCCTCTTCATGGGATTTAAAAAAATTTATGATATGCTAGGTATTGTACATAAAATATCAGTAAGTTCTGGAATAAATTTTATTTTTCTTTATTTTTAATTTTTTTAATGTTTATTTACTTTTGAGAGAAAGTGAGATAGCATGTGTGAATGGGGGAGGGGCAGAGAGAGGGAGACACAGAATTTGAAACAGGCTCCGAGCTGTCAGCACAGAGCCCGAGATAGGGCTCGAACTCATGATCCATGAGATCATGACCATAGCTGAAGTTGGACACTTAGCTGGCTGAGCCACCCAGGTGCCCTGTAATAAATTTTAAAAAGAAGTATTTCCTTTCTTCTGACAGGTTAATAGACAGTATTCCTTTCTTCTGACGGGTTGATAGATTCAGTTCACCATTAGCTTCTCATATTTTAAGAGGGAAATAAGAAATCTCTGGAGATCTCTTTTGTTTTATACATTTATGTCCAGTATTAAGGAATGTTGGGGAATTCTCTTAGCCTTTTGATACCTGCCCTTGCTTGATCTCTCTTTGTCTTGCTCACCCGTCCCCAGTATTTGAGGATACAGTTTGTATACTTAGAAAAGTCCCATGTGCCCCATGTGCTGGTCTCTCAGCTTCCATACCCTGGCCTAGCTTTCAGCATATAACTTATATATTCATTGGAGATTAATGGGAAAGACTTGGAGGTGGTTGCAGACCTGCTCTGTAGCTCTAGTTGCACAGGATTCCTTCTTCTCCCACCACTTTACCAGTGAAAACAGCCATAAGACCCTTCTCTCCAAAAGTTGGCCTTAATATTTTGAATAAAATTCATTTGTATTTTTCTAATTAATTTCATCAGCAGCCTTCTGATGGGTTTAAAAAGTTACTATAATTAGGTAATCTATTTGGTTTATTTTCACTTTTTTTTGTTTCTTTGTTTTTATAAGGGGAAGCAATCTCTTATAACATTACATCACTTAACTGGAAGTAAAAGTCTCCCTCTTTGTTCTGTTAGTCCTTCTTCAGTTCCTACCAAGATAATTTAGGAATATATAGTATCTAATATGATATATCTAATAGCATTTACGTCATTGGAAATTCTCTTTTCGTGTTGGAGATGTTTTTAAGATTTCTGGTAAAGAAATAACCAGTTGTGAATTTTTTAAAGGAACATATCTGTCATATCACACTGAAATGCCCGTGGGAGTTTTCTTAGGGTTCACTAAACATGTAGACTCACAGGATGTCATAGGCATGTTTGACAGGAGATTCACAGAAAACACAAGCTATTTGCTTTGGTTCTTCAGATAATAGGTCATCTGGTCATAGATGAGGGAATGAAAGGAAACTGACACTGGGGAGGTACAGAAGTCACCCTGGGTTAATACTCATTCCTTACAGGAGTTAATATCTCTTGTAACAATTCCACTGCTGTTTTTTTCAGGTTTCAGTGGACAGGCCAGTTGCAAGAGTCACTGCAATCAGGATTGTTCAAAACTATGGCTTCCTACCAGGTATTTATAATTCTTTTATTCCAGATGCAATGTTCCTAATAGTGGTCAGTTTTACCATAAGAAATGCTCTACTTCTATGTTTCCAAGAGAAAAGTAACAGAAAATTGACTGAAGGTCAAATTCTCATCTGGTGTCTAACATCACAATTTAAAAGTGTTTGTATTTGCACTGTTCAACACTTAAAATTTCAAAACATCTAAATTATATCTTTCACAGAACATTTTATGAATCCTTGGCATTTAAATGTGAATGATAACATTTTGTGGGTATGGAAGATTTTCTCTGTACTAGAACCCATTTTATACGGAAGCAAAATAGTTTACTAGACACACAAACTAAATTCACGACATGGGTTTACATATGAAAAAGAAATCAGAAATTAAAAGTCTGTAGGAAGGATTTTTATTTTTATTATGATGATCACATGAACAAAATGACAAAAGACCAAATTTATAACTGAAGAGCCATTATGCACCCCAAAATAACTTATATTTATTGCATATTATATGTCCTTTGTGTACTAAATGTTAATTATCATTTAGATATCATAAAAGCCAATTAAGATATAGGAATATTGTTCTATCAATCTCAGAAATAAGAAATATGAACCTTAGAAGATTTAAGTAATGAGCCTTCAGTCCAAAGTCAATGAGTTTGAATTGCAGAGCTGCATTTAACGTAGATCATTTAACCACTACCATATATATATATATATATATATATATATATATATATATATGTCTTATAGGACATATATATATATGACTATATATAATGTCTTAGGAATAAATGGGTACTATTTATTGAAAATTACTAAATATTTATACTAAATATCATGAATTGGCTGCAACTGATCCTCTCACATCCTTACAAATGTGAGACCTCTCAAAGACAGAAACAAAATACACATTTCTTTGATAAACAAGTTGCTTTTGCTTTTTTTGGTTAACTGTATATACTCTGTGCAAGATATTTGGAAGAAATTCAAATATATTTTTGTAGTTTATAGTGTCATTGACTAAATTTGCATTATTCCTCATAGTATTTTAAAAATTATTCCTGGGGCGCCTGGGTGGCGCAGTCGGTTAAGCGTCCGACTTCAGCCAGGTCACCATCTCGCAGTCCGTGAGTTCGAGCCCCGTGTCGGGCTCTGGGCTGATGGCTAGGAGCCTGGAGCCTGTTTCCGATTCTGTGTCTCCCTCTGTCTCTGCCCCTCCACGGTTCATGCACTGTCTCTCTCTGTCCCAAAAAAAATAAATAAACGTTGAAAAAAAATTAAAAAAAAATAAAAATTATTCCTAAATTATTACAAATACCTGCATTTGATTATTATATATAATGTTATTATATTTTTTTGTTTACTTATTTATTTTGTGAGAAAGATCATGCACACAATAGCAGGGGAGGGGCAGAGAGAGAGGGAGAGAGAGAACTCCAAGAAGGCTCTGTGCTGACATCACAGAGCCCGATGTGGGGCTTGAACTTAGGAATGTCAGATCATGACCTGAGGTGAAATCAAGAGCCAGGAGCTTAGCCAACTGAGCCACCCAGATGCCTCTATATACATATATGTAAATAGTTTTAATTTATATTCTGGTATGGTGAATCTGAATCTTTGAATATAAATTGGAAGTAGTTGCTTTTATTGGTTATATATTCATATATAGAATTTATTATGCCATATTTTTAAAACTCAGAGGAGCAGTGTATATAGGGATTGAAAATAAAATGTGAAATTTGGAATTAAGACATTAATATACCTATTCTAATGTTTTGACTGCAAGAACAAGAAAACTCCAACTCCACAGGCTCAAATAATAAGGAAGTATTCATTTTCATATAATAAGATTCAAGAAAAAGTATGCTCCAGAATTGATTAATTTAACAACACAATCACATCATCATGGTCCCAAATTATCACCTTCTTTCCATCCTACCACCTTCAACAGGTTACATTTGTCCTTAGGTTGCAGCTCCTATAACCACAAGATCACAGATACAGTTATACACATAAAATACAGATATGACAATGTCCATCAGACAAAGAGGAATTACCTCTTTTGAACCTTGTAAGACTAAAGGAACAATTTCAAACAATCTCTCAACAGATGTTTTTATTTATCTCATTGGTGAAGATGGTATCACATGCCCATCCTAAACCAATCACTAGCAACAAGAATAGGCTACAAAAATGGGCTTGTTAAACTATCTATAATTTACCCTTAAAATTTCAATTGGCTTCCCTACTCTGAATAGAAAAAAGAGGGAGAGGGAAAACCTCAAACTCATTTGTGACTGCAACTGTTAGGGGGATAATGGTTTCTGGAAAAAAATAATAATATCTGCTACTCAGTATTTTATTCATGAAAAATAGTTCTGCATTAGCCTCTCAACTGCAATGGAACTTTAAAAATATACGTGATTACAAATAATGTTTTATTACATTCATGAAACAAAAAAATTACTTTTTCCAAAAGTGGCTAGGAATTATATACAATAGTTGAGTGATATCTATAAAGTAATATGATTTTGAAACTACAGGTAATAAATATTATCCCAGCCCCTGGTTAACCTCGCACAGGTGAATTCTTATTGTGAAAAGAATGAGTTTTCAGTTTGAGTATTAATTTAGTTCAGAAGCTTAGATATCAAGTAATATTATAAAAGTTATGTGGCTTATGGGCTTACAGAAATTGTTCAACATGAACTGTTGGATGAAATTGTCTAATTGTAGTGACATTTATATTTTCCTTATAATTAGGGACATAATTTATTATCTAGAGAAAGTTTCCTTTTGTGATGTTTTTAATTTAACCAAAGACTATTTGTGAATAAAATATTTAGAAATCAAAGCAAATACTGAGGAAATGGTAATACAGAAAGGGGTGAAATAAGGATACAGGTCTGGGAGAAATTTCACAGAGCTTTCATGTGTATTTAATCTATGATTGTTTATCTAATTGGTCTATATTTTGCTTATCATACTGTTAATTTATAAATCTACTTATAGTTATTTATTGAATATCATGGTACACTGTGTAACTTCATAAGATTACTCAATAGCTATACTTCAGTATTTGGAGGTAATAAAGTTAACCATTTTAGAGAATATCAGCTATCCTTGTAGCATGATCTTCATTATCATCTTCATCATGAAGTGTGGCGTATATTTTAGAGGGAAAGATGGATTTGCCTTTGGGGAGTTATACCACTATTCCATTAAAAATACTTTTGTGAATATATTTAAATATAAGTCAAGTCCATCTATCATATTTTAGATAACTCCGAAGAAAGAGGGGCATGTTCTGTTTCCAGTAATGAAATGTATATTACAATTTTTTAGTGTAAATATATTTTAACATTTTTTTTCCAAATGATGATTTTAGTTTAGACTGGCAGATTGACCCCAAAAGCTTGGTGTGTGTGTGTGTGTGTGTGTGTGTGTGTGTGTGTGTGGAGGGGGGTGTATGTGTGTGTTTTCTTTGCTGGTTTGTTTCTGTTTACAGAAAGTATGCATTTTGAGGGGCGCCTGGGTGGCTCAGTCGGTTAAGCATCTGACTTTGGCTCAGGTCATGATCTCACGGTTCATGAGTTCAAGCCCCTCATCACATCGGGCTCTGTGCTGACAGCTCAGAGCCTGGAGCCTGCTTCTGATTCTGTGTCTCCCTCTCTCTCTGCCCTTCTCCTGTTCACACTGTCTCTCTCTGTCTCTCAAAAATAAATAAATGCAAAAAAATTTTTTTTAAAAAAGAAAGTATGCATTTTAAGAGAGGTGTGTGTGTGTGTATGTGTGTGTGTGTGTGTGTGTGTGTGTGTGTGTTTATGTATTTAATTCTGGTCACGTTAAGAAGAGGTTTTTAAGAAACACTAGAGACATTTCCAGAACGATGCACTGGCTTCATTTTTCTTTACTTTTGGCTCAAGAAAATAATATCAAAGAGACTGCACTGACTTAGTATTGCACTACCTGAGCTACCGTTACTTACATCTAAAGAATTCACCCATTAAAAATATATCAGTATCTATTGTCATTGTGTACTGAGTTTTGGAGGTCTGATCACTGCATGTGAGTGGAAAAGGAAGATCTTTAAGGAAGACCTGTGCCAAGAATTCTGGTGAGTGGAAATGGGACAGGAATGAAACAACTATAGACAGAACATTGGTACATTTGATTGTGACAAAATGTTGAAGTTTCAGTGACATTAAAATGAAATTAATCACTAGAAGGTGAGGAGTGGAGGCTGTTGGAGATTTGAGGAGAGTGAAAATATACAAGATTTTGCAAAGCTATTAGCACATGGAAGAGAATGTTGATAAGAAATATATATACAAATATGCACATGGACATTTATATCATGCTTACAATTTTAAAGGGATTTCCAATATATGAAAAAGGTCTTTGATTTTTTGTTGTTGTTGTCAAACTGGATGTAGTATTAAGTGTGCATTTTCTGAGTTCTGTCTTAAAGGAAATGGCTTTTCAAAATAAAATGCTTCATGCAAAAATTAGGCATGATTACACAGAAGAGTCATAATTTACTTGTTATTATACAGCCTAGTGCTTAAAGTGGGAGTACAGGAAGTCAGACTATTTTGAGAATTATAATTCTTAGTGAAAGATTCTGGAGCAAAAAATTTAAAGGAGCAGATTTATCTGAATACATAGAAATGTTTAGTACACAATCCAGGAATTACCTTTTTATGTCCATTCACTTTTATTTTTCATCCAGTGGATTTCACTAAAGCAAGGCATTTAGAGTTATGCCCCTACTGAAGTTTATTTGAAACAGCTATATATTCTTTAGATGATGTGTAATGCCAGAGCACTCGGATGTAGAGTCCCGAAGGGTTGCAGGATGCATGTGAAAAGATGCAGTGCATCTGGGGAACTGTGACTGCTGGTGAGAGACATGTGAGGATCGGTGGAAAGAACAGGTACCTATTTTCAACATTTGTTCGTCCACTGTGGCAGAGCTGAATATGAGCACCAGTCTACAAATGTGTATTATAGCAATTGCCTGCTTAAGAAATCTAGATAATTAAAAAAATGGCATAGTTTAATTAAAGACTAGTAAATAAGGAGATTTAGCAAGAAATTAATGGTGAAGAAAATTTTAGGAAAGGTTTACATTGACAGAAATACCTAGAATTAGGTATTAGCTCCTAATTAGCAGAAATATTCTATGTACCATTTTACTCAATGTTGCCCCCTCTGCTGTGAACATATTTTCATTCTCAGAAAGAGTTCCAGGATATTACCAGTAATCTATATCTGTTCCATCATCTATATACTGCCTAATATCATTCACTTGGTATACACTAAACAAATTAAAATAAATATTTAGAAGCATAATTCATTACGTATCCCCATTTTACAATTGAGTATAATAATGTCTTCCCAGCCAGAAGGCAAGTGCCCCAGAAAATTAGTTTATTGAGTTTCCCTACAGGGATTTTTTTTATGTGACATGTCAATTTATTCCTGTATTATATCACTTAACTGTGGCTACCAATGATTGTGATAGCCTTCTCAAAGCTTTTTGGTGACAGTTGTAATAAAATGACAAACGTCGTTTATTTGCTCTGGTACTCAGTCATGGGTTTCTTGGTAACTGGTAGGAGAATGATTTGAGTTCAGTAATCATAATCCTGCCTCCTGCTAAGTTAGGCTGTGGTCATTGAACTAAAACTACACCACCGACCTTCTACTTTTTTTTATTTAATATATTACAAGGACACTCCTTAGAACAGACCCTAGTTTGAATGCTTCCCGTAAGTTCCCTGGAAATGCTCATATTTGGAGTGAATCATAAGAATATGAACCCAGACCATCACAAGAAACACCTGCCATCACTGAATAAATAGCCAAGTGTTATGCTCCTGGAAACTCTTTAGGGCTTTTCATTCAGAAGTGGCAGTGGATAGGGAGAATCAGAAGAAATGCTTCTCAAAGTTATGAAGGAGATGAATTGGACAACTCTTTTTTAAAGGGCAACATTCAAGAACAAAAACTATATTTGAAGTTAATGAAAGTTTAGATCATATGGGAATTATTGGAAAACACTTTTTGATAGTGGGTAATCAACTAGAATTGGATATCTCAGGCAACGACGGAAGCTATGAAGCATGAATACATAAAAATCAATTTGGAAGAAAAAAACATTACAGGCTAATATCTTTGCTGGTGTGCTACCACAGAGAGCTTTTAATTTTTTTCCTTTAAAATTAAATATTTCTAAATTTTGCTTCAGTTTTTAAAAAATAATATATATATACTATCACGAAAATTTTTATTTACTAAATTCAGTAATTTTTTCTGAAATGTTTAGAGAGTAGCAATACTTCTCTATGAAAGTCCTACCTTATGTGTCTCCTTTATTTTATCCATCTCCCTAAGAACCTGATTTACACATTATTAATAACATTTTCTTCAAAGTATTTAACACAATCCAGCTAACCCAGATCCTAGTTCCTGCCCTCAAAGTGAATGGGATACAGCTACTACAGTTGCCATTTCTTTATTCTCTCCAATAAGTGTTTTATTTCATTCACAATTATTACCTACATTTACAAGTTTACCTGACTCTAGCATCCTGTTTATTCAAAATCTCATTCCTTAACTCTTTACTATATGTAGTAGTTTCCTATAGTCTATGTTATTTAGTTAGTTAGTTAGATAGTTATTTTAAAGAGAGAGCACCAGCAAGGGAGAGAAGCAGAGGGAAAGAGAAAATGAGAGAGAGACAGAGAGAGAGAGAGAGACTGAGAATCTTAAGCAGTCTCCACACTCAGCGCAGAGCCTGATGCAGAGCTCGATCTCACAACCCTAGAATCATGACCTGAGCTGAAGTTAAGAGTCCAACATTCAGTCTACTGTGCCACCCAGGTGACCTTCTATAGTCTAGTTGATCGGATCCTTAGATATATTTTAGTCATCTTTTTAGAGGAAAATGAGGTCATTACAATATATTTCATCAGAGTTATCACTTATAGATATGCAAGTTGAGTGCTGAAATACTTCATAGCCAGTATGTAGCAATCCTCCATTTAATATAGATTTTTAAAACAGCTGCTCAGGTGTCTTAGATATATTGTTATTTTCTTGATATCAGTTTAATTCTAATTCTGCGTCCTTGTTCTGCCAGATGGGTGAGATATTCAATCTGTTAACCCAGATTCTCCTAAAGTTGTAGTAGTTGACATAGAGCCATGGTAACAAGGAGGAATCTGTGCTGGATAGTAGTCCACCTTGGCTCCTACTGAGATGTCCATTGTACAGTCTGTAAAACCATCTAGGCTATAAGCTCTGTCGTTTCCAGGCCAACTTCTGGACTTCAGTGCCCACAATTCAGCCTCTGAAAACACATCACACAGTCATCCCTCTGTTTCCTCTCAAGTGTTATGCACCCCCAAATATGTGCCACAGTATGTGGGCATTAGTCTCTCTCTCCCATCACCTCTATCCCCCTTCTCAATTTTTTACTTATCTGTTATCTCTGGAAATTTTATTCTTTCCCTATCCTTTTGCCCTTGGAAGTACAAGAATATATTCCAGAACACCCCCCTTGGTAAGTTTAGATTTCTACAAAAATCAGGAAGAAAAACTCCAGGCAACTACTGCTTTCTGCTCTGCCAAAAATGCCTAACATAAATGCAGAAGGCATGGGTATACGCTTGGAAATAAGGAGTAGGGAATAGGGAGAAATACAGAAATATACATTCTTACCTCAGTAAATTTCCCTAATAGGTAAACAAATAGCTTAGGCTTTAAAGAAACTTTTATTTTCAGGCTCATGATTTCACACAGGTAAGATATATCGATAAGGCAAATGAGGTCTATGCAATACTGTGTGACTTACACAAGGTCATCTAGGGAAAACTGTTGATCAAATTGGTCATACCCTCATGAAGTTTACAAGATAGTGGAGGAAATAAATATCAAAGATATAGAGATACCCTTGATAAGGAAAAGAACGGTATGAAAGGATGCAGTTTGATGTAGAGACATAAATCCTATTTTGGGCTGTGTGGTACTTTACTACTAGTGATTTAAAACATTATATAAACTGCATGTCCTAACACAATGCAAATTTATTTTTGAAAGTCTTGTGGGTTAAAAGTTCAGCACAAGTCATAGTAGGCTAAAGTCAAGGTACTGACAGGGCCATGTTCCTTTCTGGAGGCTCTAGTGCAGAATCCATTTCCATGAACTTTACAATTTTTAAGCGACACCTTATATTCCACGGTGATCCCCTTCCTCTATCTTCAAAGCTAGCAACATTGCATCTCTCTGTCCATTTCTCCATAATCATACCATAGTCAGAAAAGCTTCTCAGCTTTTAAGTATTCATGCGATTACATTGGACCCATCTGGATGAATCCAGAGTAATCTCCCCATATCAATGTCATCAACATAATCACATCTGCAAAGTTCTTTCACAGTGTAAGGTAACATAGTCACAGCTCCCAGAAATTAGGTTGTGGACAAACTGGAGGTTAGGAAGCATTATTGTGCCTACAAAAGAATAATTGAGTTTAAGGTATCTTTGAGACAGAATTGTATCTGTATTTTTTAACTATGCTTAAAAATCTCTGCTGTTTTAAAAATGAAACATATTGAGTCTCTCTAAGCAGAGTTTTCAAAATGGCTTATTGGCATCATTCAATTGATTTTAAGCTTTGAGCATAGGAATGTTTTCAGGAAGGATGAAAATTAATTTCCTGGACACCACTAAATATTTTGATTAGAGCTCAAGAGGATGAAACCATTGACTTAACAAGTTTCATATGGATAGAGCAATGATCTTTAATCCTTATTTTATTTTTTAAATGGAATTTAAACTAGTATGTTTCAAACAGTAATATTAAGCCCTAAAGATCTCATTTTTCTGTTGAGCATGGTGTGTCAATGTGGGCTCTTAGGAAATGACTTACAATGGTGTACTTAAAGCTGGATTCAAACCTAAACAATTCAGGGAAGAATTAGCAATTAAGACCCTACTTCTATGAGTTCACATGTTGATGGCATGAATGGTAACCCCTATAAAGACTTGACAACTCATCTGAAGTATAAGGATGAAAGACTTAAGAAAATGTGAGAGTAGTATTCGTCACTGAAATAAATTTTGATGGATATCTAAGTCAGTTAAAGTGTTTTTATTTTTTAAACAAATCGTTATTCCTGAGCAAAAACGTATTTCTTGTCAAAATACACATAATCATAGCATTAAATATAATATTGGTAGGAGAAATGTTATCTCTAATGACCTCACAGGAAAACAAAATGTGTTATAAAATATCACTTGAGAAGTGATACAAATATGCTGTGAATACACATTCAAACGAAGTTTAAAGTTTACACATTTAAATAACGTGCAGTTTCTAGAAATGTTAGAATAAGGTTTAAATAATTTATGGAACAAAGGAAAATGCATTTTATACAATATTATTTAAAAAATATTTTTCCTTATAGCATATAACTAAACTGAGCAACTTAACCTGAAGTATAAATGCTTAAATGGTGCTAAATCATTTTGCGGAAAATGTTTACATAAAAGGAGATAAATGGTACTAGTATAAAAAAGTCACATTATTTTGAACAGTAAAGAAAATTAAAAAATAGTGTAATATAGTAATAAATTGTTTCATCTATTAGAAATAATCTATATACAAGAATATGTCCAAATTATCACCCAGACAGTAACAACTCATTGATTTTAAGCAAATACAAGTGAAGGGCTTCAAAATTCTATTAACATAAATTATATTCCAAAATATTTTAATGCTTTAGAAAGTAACCAGAAGTGTATTATATACAGTAGTTTTACAGTGTAGGTACTTTAGGTAATCAAAATACAGCCATAACTGGGGTACTATGTTAAAGCTTTCTGATTCTAAACATATAGAGCCCCTCAACACTGCCAAATTAGATTCGTATGGGACTTTTTAAACAGTTAAGCTTCCAATAATACAGGGAATATTTACGAAATTAATACAGGAACCATAACATTGGTTTGCACTTTTGGCATGTAGACGTACTAGAGTTTTTACAATAAACATGAAGAAGATTATTTATTTTATTTTAGGTTTTCTCTGAAATTTGTCTGATAATTTTTTTTTCATAATTAGAAGGGTTATAGGTTTCGGGAAAGGAGACCACAGAGAAAAAGTGCCATTTCATCACAGCATATCATGAGTGCATATGATCACTGTGAGTTAATACTATAGATGTTTACTTTGATCTTCTGACTAAAGCACTATTTTCCAGGTTTCCACACCTCAAGTTTATTTTTTCTCCTTTTTCATACCATACTGTTTAAAATGAAGTCAGTATGATGTGGCAATGAGAAAGAATGAAATATGGCCCTTTGTAGCAACGTGGATGGAACTGGAGAGTGTTATGCTAAGTGGAATAAGCCATACAGAGAAAGACAGATACCATATGGTTTCACTCTTATGTGGATCCTGAGAAACTTAGCAGAAACCCATGGGGGAGGGGAAGGAAAAAAAAAAAAAGAGGTTAGAGTGGGAGACAGCCAAAGCATAAGAGACTCTTAAAAACTGAGAACTGAAGTTGATGGGGGGTGGGAGGGAGGGGAGGGTGGGTGATAGGTATTGAGGAGGGCACTTTTGGGATGAGCACTGGGTGTTGTAGGGAAACCATTTTGACAATAAATTTCATATAATAAAAAATTAAAAAAAATTAAAAAAAAGAAAAAAATGAAGTCAGTATGTAGAATGTACACTTAAGGGTGACGGGATTAAACTCCACCTCCTTGAGGGCAGAATATCTGCATAAATTATTAAAAATTATTCCACATAAGAAATTTATCTCTTTTCTTCCAAGTATCTATTTTACAAAAATGTATCAATACGGACTCATGGATATTAATTTTATACTTCTGGTTATAATCCATACTACTTTATTTGGTGGCTCATATTGTTAATTGCTGGGATATAGGACAATTGACTTTGTTGTTATCCTTGTATCTTGCAGCCTTGTGATATGTCCTTAATAGTTCCAGGAAGTTTTCTTTATTGATTCTTTGGTATTTTCTTTATGGATAATCATGTCATCTGTGGTACCTTTTGTCAAACTTTCAAATCCATAAATTCCAATTACTTCTTGTCTCATTCACTAACTAGGACTTCCAGTGCAATTTTGAATAGGGGTGTTGGGAAAGGATAACCTTGTTTTAATGCCAATCTTAAAGAAAAAGTGTCGTTTCTTACAATTAAATGTGACCTTAGCTATAGTGTTTTTTTTTAATGTTACTTATCAAGTTTAGGAAGTTACCCTCAATTCCTAGCTTGTTCACAGTTTTTATTATGAATGGGTGTTGGATTTTATCAAATGCTTTTCTGCATCTATCGATATGAGCATATATTTTCTTTAGTCTGATGTATTGTGTAGTTTGATTTTCAAATTTTGAAACAGTCTTGTAAACCTGGAATAAATATCAGCTAATCATGATGTATAAATTTTTATACATTCTTGGATTTGACCTGCTAATATTTTGTTGAGGTTTTTTTTACATCTATATTCTTGAGAAATATTGGCCTGTAGTTTCCCTTTCTTGTAATATGGCTTACTTTCTTATCATTAGGCTTACTGTATTTTTGTGTTTTTTTTCCTATTTTTAAAAAATGTTTATTTACTTATTTTGAGAGAGAGTGCTAGCAGGGGAGGAGCAGAGAGAGAAAGAGAGAGGGAGATAGAGAATCCCAAGAGGGCTCCACTCTCTCAGTGCAGAGCCCAACGCATGGGTCTATCCCATGATAGATCTCGAGTTCATGACCTGAGCTGAAATCAAGAGTAGGACGCTTAACCACTGAGCCACCCTATTTGTCTCTTTTCTTTAGGGGAAAACTGAGATTATTGATTTTAGATGTTTCTCCTTTCCTTAAATATGTGTTTAACACTATAACTTTCTCTCTCAGCAGCAATTTCACTGCATTCCACAAATATAGGTAAGTTATATTTTCATTTTCATGTAGATTAAAATACTTTTAATTTCTCTTGAGACTTTAACCTATGTGTTATTTAGAATTGTGCTGTTAAATTTTTAAACATTTGGGGATTTTTAGCTTGATTTCTTATTTCTTATTGATTTCTAGTTTAATTCCATGTGGTCTTCAACATACATTATATGATTTCTGTTTTGTTAAATATGTTAGGATGCGTTTTCTGGCCCACTACATTGTATCTTGATGAATGTTCCACAGGAGCTTGAGAAGAATGTGTATTCTGTTGTTGGATGGAGTATTCTATAAATATCAATCAGATCAAGTTAGTTAAGACTGCTGTTTAGATTAGGTCAATTCGTTCCTTACTGATTTTTCTGAGTGCTTATCTATCACTTACTAAAAGAGAGATGTGGATATCTCAACTGTAATAGTGTTAACCTCTCTTTCTCCTTGCAGTTTTATCAGCTTTTGCCTCACAAATTTTGATACTCTGTGGTGAGGTATAAACACATTAAGGGTTGTTATGATTTGGGGAGAATTATCATTTAGAACGCCTCTCTTTATTGCTAATATATTTTTTTTTATTCTGAAGTTGGTTTTTTCTATAATTGATATAACTACTCTTTCTCCTTATTGGGGTTAGCATAGTATGTATTTTTCTATCCCTTAATTTTTTAAGTGATCAAAATGTATTTTTAGAGCAGTTTTAGGATCACAGAAACATTTGGTGGAAATTACAGTGAGTTTGCATAAATCCGTTGTGCCTGCACATGCTTACTTTTTCTCAATACTGACATCCGATGCCACACTGTTACATTTGTTATAACTGATGAATCTACACTGACCTGTCATTATCTCAAGTCCTTAGTTTACATTAGGGCTCATTATTGGAGTTGTACATTCATTGGATTTGTGCAAATATGTATCCACCATTGCAGTATTATACAGATGAGTTTTTACTCACAGATCCCAGAATTGAAAGGGCACAAATTAACTGGGGGAAGGGCAATCCTCCATCCCAGGCCTGGAGAAAACGGGAGCTATAGCATGAGGTGGTACACACATATCACTTGTAAGGTAGTTAGGGCAAAGTGAATTTATTTTTATTATTGAAGTATAGTTGATGCACAATGTTACATTCGTTTCAGAAGT
This sequence comes from Acinonyx jubatus, assembly GCF_027475565.1. Classification (NCBI taxonomy): domain Eukaryota; kingdom Metazoa; phylum Chordata; class Mammalia; order Carnivora; family Felidae; genus Acinonyx; species Acinonyx jubatus. Next base: position 90,524,707 of record NC_069386.1, read on the forward strand.
ACAACAGTGATTCAACAACTCTGTATGTTAAGCCATGCTCACCATAAGTGTAGCTACCATCAATCACCATGTGATGATATTACAATACTATTGACTATGTCTCCAATGCTGTAACTTTCATCTCTGTGATTTATTCATTCCATAACTGGAAGCCTATACTTCCCCCACCCCACTCCTCTCTGGCAACCACCAGTTTATTCTTTGTATTTATGGGTTTATTTCTGCTTTTATTTGGTCTTTTTGTTGATTTGTTATGTTATTTAGATTCCACATATAAGTGAAATCATATGGTATTTGTCTGACATTATTTCATTTAGCATAATACTCTCTAGGTTTATCCATGTTGTCACAAATGGCAAGATTTCATCTTTTTATGGCTAATATCCTATTGTGTTTGTATATGTGTATATGTATACATACATGTACATACCACTTCTTTATCCACTCATCTATGGGTTGACACTTAAATTGCTTTCCTATCTTGGCTATTGTATATAATGCTGCTATTAAAAAGGGAGTAGCATATCTTTTCAAATTAATATTTTCGTTTTCTTTGGGAAAATAACAACAGTGGAATTACTGGATCATATGTTATTTCTTTTTTAATTTTTTGAGGAATCTCCATACTATTTTCAAGTGGCTACACCAATTTCCATTCCTGCTGACAGTGCATGAGGGTTCTTTTTTTTATTCACATTCTCACCAACATTTGTTATTTCTTATAATTTTTATATTAGCTATTCTGAGAGGTGTTAGGTGATATCTGATTATGGTTTTGATTTGCATTTCCCTGATGATGAGTGATGTTGAGCATCTTTTCATGTGTCTATTAGCCATCTGTATGTCTTTTTACAAAAGTATTCAGGTCCTCTGCCCATTTTTAAATCAGTTATTTTTTTCATGTAGAATTGTATAAGTTCTTGTATGTTTTGGATATTAACCTCTTATTGGATATATCCGTTGCAAATATCTTCTCCCATTCCATAGATTGTCTCTTCATTTTGTTGGTTTTCTTCACTGCTCAAATTGTGTTTCCCAATAGTTTATTTTTGCTTTTTTACCTCCTTGCTTAAGGAGAAATATTCATAAATATATTACTATATTCATAAATATAATGTCTAAGAGATTACTGCCTATGTTTCCTTTTAGGAATTTTATGGCTTCAGGTCACATTTAGGTCTTTAAGTTTTTGTGCATGGTGTCAGAAAGTAGTCTAGCTTTCTAAGCACCAATTATTACAGAGGATTTCTTTTCCCCATTGTATATTCCCCATTGTATTCCTTCTTTGTTGTGGATTAATTGACCATGTAAGCATGGGTTAATTTCAGGGCTCTCTATTCTGTTCTATTGACCTACATGTCTGTTTTTCTGCCAGTACCATATTGTTTTGATTGCTAGAGGCTTGCGTTATATTTTTAAATCTGGGATTGTGATGCGTCCAGCTTTGCTCTTTTTCAAGATTGCTGTGGTTCTTCAGGGTCTTTTGCAGTTCCTTACACATTTTAGAATTCATGTGGCAATTGTAAGTGGATTTCTCTTTCTGCTACTTTATTATTAGTGTATAGAACTGCAACAGATTTCTATACATTGATTTTTGTATCCTGCCACTTCACTTAATTCTAATAGTTTTTTTGGTGTCTGCAAATAATGACTGTTTTACTTTCTCACCAATTTGTCTGATTGCTGTGGCTTAGACTTTTAGTACTATGTTGAATATAAGTGGTGAGAGTGGATATCCTTGTCTTGTTCCTTATCAGGGGAAATCTCTCAGAGTTTCATTATTGAGTATGATGTTTGCTGTGGGTTTTTTTTTTTTTTTTACATATAGCCTTTATTGTGTTGAGGTGTGCTCCTTCTAAACCTACTTTGAGAGTTTTGATCATGAACAGATGTTGAATTTTGTCAAATGCTTTTTCTGCATTTATTGAAATGCCCATATGGTTTTGTCCTTCTTCTTGTTAATGTCTTTTTGTCTATTCTGTTTTTGTCCATTTGAGTAAAGTAAAAATGACTTGTTAATGTCCTCTTGTTCATTACGTTGATATTGGTTTGTGAATACTGAACCACCCTTACATCCCTGGAGTAAATCATTTGATTGTAGTGAATTTTTTTAAATGTATTGTTGGATTTGGTTTGCTAATAGTTTGTTGAGGATTTTTACATCTATGAGGAATGTGGATTAGCAGCCTGGGCAGGGGCTTGGCTCTTCCTTCCTTCCCCTAAACTTGCCCTCAGGAAGGCAGCTAGCAGGGCACCTGTTTGTGCTGAAGTTGCTGACCAAATGTCAGGCCCAGATGGACAGACACCTCTGAGGAATGCCCACAGGGGGCAGATGGGACCACCACTGGGCTGAAGGAGGAAGAGGCTGTGGGGCCCAGGCAAGGCACTGCGGGCTCAGCTGTGTTCTTCTATCAGTGCCTAGGGAATGGCTGAAGGGGAACGTAAACCATGGCACTTGCCAGCCCTTTAACACAGAGCGAGTTCCACCATTTGGCAGGGTTTTAGGGCTGGTTCCTTTATATTCTAGTTGTCCTTTTAAACTATGGCTTCAGACAAATCTCATAATCCCTCAGTACTATCCCTCCCCACTTTAGCTCAAAGCACTGGGGATGGGGATTCCTTTCATTACTGTGTCTCCATCTCTCTTGCTGTTCCTTATGTGTTCCCTATCTTTTGTTGTGCAGGAGCTGTTCAGTAAGCTTTTACTTTTTCTGGAAGAAGGGCTCTATAAATAGGTATAGATTTGGTGTATCCATGGAGGAGGTAAGTTCAGAGTCTTCCTCATTGCCATCTTGAACTCTCCTCTCTGGAGGTCACTAATTTTTCATAGGCTTGACTTTAAGTGATTATTTTAATAGGTGCCCAGGAAAAGTAAAGCAGGAACTTACAGGGAGCATCCTTAACTAACTGTCCAGACTCTGGGTGTGAACAGGGTTATTATACGGTAAAATGCAGCAACTCAGCCTAGTCATTAATCTTTATGGAAAATCATAGGCACTCTCTGGTGGATATATTAAAAACATGTTTTGTAAATATGTCCTAATTTGTACGTTATCATTAATATGCATGTGGCACGGGGTACACTTTACAGCACATACACCTTCTTCCTAGGCCAATAAGTAATATAAAGCTAAACAGTTATCCAAAAGTGTCTGTGCAAAGGGTCATGTTGTTGCATTAAGGCTAAGTTTTGGTGTAACAGCCCAATATGTTCAGCCAGGATGGCTGACAGGTTGGTGTTTGTTTTCATGATTTGTTGGTGGATTTGCTGTCCCTGTAAGAGATACTAGCAGACCTACTCCTAGTATAATGAAGATGAATACTGCATGCATTTGACATGAGGGTCAGAAAGCGAGATGGGCTGGAGGTTATGTTCAGTGGCTTTTATGGGTAGTCTCAGGAAAACTAAAGTATATTGCTATGAACAGGCAGGACTCTCTGGGGCCTGGCACAGAAGCAAACATATACATGTGGTGAATTATACATGTGTGACAGCCCCAAAGCACTGGACAGTGTGATTAGGGAAGCCAAAATAAGTTGGGGTTACCACAAGATGGCTAGGCTTGGATGCCCAGGACCATAGAGATTATGCTCCTTGGGATGAGGTGTAGGCTATATTCATCCATGTGGTTTGGTGCCTGGGCAGATATGGAAGATTATGAATGGCATGTGGGGGTTCCCTCCAGGTGCCACATACTGTATTGCAAAGTGTCCACATAAAAGCAGTTGAGCACCATACATAGTGACCAGGCAAACTGCAGAAATGCATGGATTGCCTTCCTTGGGGCAAATGGGGACAAGGTCAGTAAATTAAGCTGTGTGGGCCACTAACTCAGGAAATGGCATTTGTTGAACTTGCTAACATCCCCAGTAATTACTATGGCTCCCAAAATGAGCTTCGATATCTGCCCATTGTATAAAAATATTAAGACTATTTAAGTGGTTGAATGGGAGGATTGTGGAATCATGATTAGTGACCAGAGGGAAGGGTGGTGTAGGGAAGTGACCTTATTGTTGTGATCCTGGAGGATGTTATGCTGTGGTAGTGGTAGCATCCACTGCCAAGGAAGGATCCTCCCACCAGAAATTAAATTTACTAACTTGGAGTAGGATGCATATTGTAGGCCAATCTATTGGAATGTAATGAAGTCAAACAGCTAAGTGGAATGTTCAAAGGGGCCGCATAATGTTGTGAGACTCAACACATCCCTTGGCCTTCCAAAGCTCAAAGGTATAGCCCAGAGCAGTTTGGCAATCATGGTACAGCCCCACACTCAAGCCGAAAGACCTACTGTTAACAAGGGAGTTCTGGGGTAAACACATAGTCAACTCTGCGAAATGCCAATCAAAGGGGTCATCAGCAGAGAATTTAGATAGACAAGCATTTAGTCCAGCAATCATCAACCACCATGTCACTTCTGTTACTGCAGAAAGCTGTAGAGGCAGCATGTGGATGTGGATGTGTCTTATGATGTTGTGGGCCAGGGTATTGTCATCTCTCTAAATCTTTGTGTCCTGTGTTATCCGTGTTGCTATGTCCTGCTGTCATCTCCAGCATTATCACAGGTGGAGGAAGCCGTCCCAGAGAGGGATAGCTCTCCCAGGGAGGGATCAAGGGGTTTAACAGGGTCACAGTAAAGTAACTTGGTCAAGTTACTTTACTTCTCTGACTTAAGTCTTTTCTGTAGATGAGTCTAACAGTTATGATATTGATAATAACTAAAAATGATGGAGCATTTACTATGTGGGATGCCCTGATTAAGGTTTCCTTGCACCATTAAGAGCGTTTTCTGGTATGTAAAATTCCAAGTAATTTTGGGGTCCTCAGGTGTTCACCTCACAAATGATTAGATAGTGCTCTACTCTATGACATAGGTTTCTATCCATAAATAGTAAAGGTTGGAAGCACATGTGCAGTCCTGTTTTAAAGAAAAGTTATTTATATTTTCCTGACAATCTAATATTTGGCTCTCTATTAGCAGAGATAAGTCTGAAATACATAAGCCTATCAGCCAATTAGGGTTGCAATTAGAGCTATATAATGGCCAGTGCCTAGAGGTCAGATGTCAGTGACCATTTGAACAGGACTGGTGGTCTTTAAGCATTTGTGCCATTGGTTCCATTTAAAATTGTCCAGGTAGTATCCATGCTTGGTGTCATATCAGGTGCAGCCCCTCTATGGCTGGGCTCCTACACTGGCCATCCCCCAATCTTGGGGTGAAGTTGCAGCTAAGTGCTGTGTGATTCCAATAATTTTCTAGTGTTGCTTCTCTGGGTACGAGGAGAAGCCCCATGACCCAGATGGCACAAAAGTCACAGAGTAAGGCCAGCAGCAGCAAGCATCTTCATTTTTATAGTTGTGTACCTTCCTCTTGACCACTCCATGTGATTATGGGGCTGTGGTGGGTCTGCAGCTCATTGGTGGCCTCCTCCAAAGTGGAGTAGGACCAAGTTTTGCAATTGTATCACCATGCTGTCATCTTCTAATGTATTGGTATCAACAAACCTGAGTGTCTCTTCTTCCTTTTAGAGATCCACACCATTCCTTCAGTGGGGCCAGCTGCAATTATTCCACTCTCTGTGGGAAGATAAGGTCAGGAGAAATGAACTATCTACTAAAGCCGCTATACATTGAAATTTCACCTGGAACATATCAAGTGGGTAAGTGTGGTCCAGCAGCAGCATAGCGGGCCTGTGTTTTTCTAATGGACCAGGACTCTATCTATGACCATGGGGCCATAGCCTATCACCCATCCTCGATTGTGTTGCAATGAATATTGGAAGGTAAACTGATAGGCATTTTAAATTAATTGTTGGGGAAAATGTAAGTAACATTATCCTATAAAATAAAGGCATCAGATGTCCCATGATAATAATCATAGGCATCATGGCCAGATGAAGCCAGTTGGTGCAGGGAGATTGGTGGCCATAGGGCCAAGAGTTAAAAGTGATAGTTGCCTCCGGCAGCGAGGAAAGTCCATCAAGGAGTCAATCTACTTAAGGAACAAGGATTTTAAAAGATTATTGAGCCATTTAATAATGCCAGAGGCCTGTGTATAGTATGAGAGATGAAAGTTCCATCAGGTGCTCTATAAGAGAGCCCGGTGCTGTTACATGGACAGTAAAATAAGTTCTTTGATATGAGTCAATGATGTCAGGAGGACAAAATGGAGGTAGTATACACTTAGATTACCTGGATCTCATAGGTATTCCTGATGGGTGTACCAAGCAATAGGCTGGTGAAAATATCCACACATGTAATGGTAAAGTGGTAATACCTGCTGATGAAAAAAGAGCCACTATGAAATCACCCTTCCATCAACTAAACAGTGGTGCATTAATGGAACAAAAAAATGAAGAGGCAGTTTCTAGTATTGGGTTTGGAAGCATAATTTATAACTCAAAACAATACATTTTGCAAGGGCTTCCTTAAGCAAAATGACCCTGCTATGGGTCCAGGCCATTATGGCAACAGTTCCCCATGGCCCAAAGAGATATGGGACCATTCAGCATGGAGTAAGCGGTATAAGGCTGGAATGGTGGAGTTGAGTATAGATTGATTCTAGGGGTGGTAATGGGATGTGGTTTTGTGGTAGTGGTGGGAGCAGACACGGAGGTTGTCTGCGAGCCCCAAATAGGTGGTTGGAGCAAGTAGTGAAGCAAGGAAATCTACCTTGTGGTTAAAGACAGCCGCTGACAGTGTAAGTGTCTGTGTGTGCTAAAAACCAGGTAACCTTAATTGTGACTGGTGCCAGGGCAATATCCTTCCAAATTGCAGCACCTCAAATGAGTCTGCCAAGAAGGTAAAAATCATCCCACTGCCATTGACCTGACCATACTGCTAGCCCATTACTTCCCACCCATGAGTCAGTAAAAATATGGACCAGCGGCCTGTCATGGGTAAAGGCACTGTGCACAGCCATTGTACTGCCATAAGCTCAGAAAACTAGGCTGGTCCTGACTTGCCATCTTTGAATAGCATGAAGCTGCTGGCAAGATGGCATGCTGCTGCTCTCCAGTAGGCTCCACTGTGTTTGGTTCTGGTGCTGCCATCCATATCCTCAACCGGACAATGTTGAGTATGGGAGCCTTAATAAAGGTACCTTGTGTATTTACATCTCAGTAGTTGACTGTAAGGCACCAGTTGGCAGGCTTTAATACTGGCCAAATGGAGGGATTCAAAGGAGAAATGGTATGTTTATGACTCCTTCCTTTAATTATGGGCCTATGGGCTGTGGTCCTTTAGTCCCTTGTTGCAAGCAATACTGGGGGATATTTACCATCTTAATCAGGAGCAGAAGTCTTCTGGACTCTCAATGTACAGTTCCCACAGGCAAGGCCAGGAAATTTGGGTTTGTTCCAGATAGCAAGGAGGCATATCAAGGCATCCATACCTATAACAGAAAAGGTAGGGTCAAAGGGGCCACCACCATTCAAAGATTTTTAATAAAGACTTCCAAAAGTGACAGTTAAGGGAAGTTGAATGCCTTCTACTATCCTACCTGTTATACCATGTAATTTAAAGGGTGCCACTTGTTTATGTTTGGAAGGATTGCCAGGAAGCAATATAATTTAGTTTCCAGTGTCAATGAGAGCAGCAAAATATCTACTCTGTGTGTCCTAATAGATAATTGGAAGTATATAGGTGATTGTAGAAGGAGGGACAAGTTTCAGAACACTGCTGAGTCCCTAGGGCAGGGGTCTTGGAAGCTACCTCTCTCAGTAAGGGTAGAGGATCCCAGATCCTGTTGCTGAGGCTGGTGCATCTGGAGGGGTGATGGTATCCAGCTTTGGAAAGGAGCCATCAGTCTCCTGAAGTGCTTGCAGAGCCTGAACAACATCTAATTTGTATTTGGGGTATCCAGAGGTTAAGTCATTAGGGACCTCTGATCTCTAGAAGTGCCAAAACAGAGAGTTTTGATGATCTCATGAGGAAGGGTGCTGGTTTGAGATGCCACCACTTGGTGGGGACTGATAAATGGTATAGGGTCCCTCTGTTGGGTTCCTGGCTAAGGGGACAATGGGGCCCATTTTCCTATATAAGCAAAGAAGATTTGGACTTCATGAAAAGTCTCTTTTTGATGTCTAACTATAGCATTTATGCAGTCTAATGTTTGTTATACAATATCTGACATTTCTATGAATTATAACAGCATGGCCTTACAATTAGGGGAGGGGTACCCTTTAAGAAGAACTGTTTATATTCTGGTCCCAAGGGTGCCTCTTCTCAGTTAGAAATGGTTGAGGGTCTGTGGAAGCATGATGCTCAGCGAAAAGGTATATACATTGAACCATCCTAATTTTACATAAGAGGAAGTGCACTTTATCCAAGGTTGTCAATTTACAGAGAGCTCTGGCTGTAATAAATGTGATGGACATATGGGCCTGGGACCAAGTCATAAAAATCCAAGTCAGGACAAGCAGAGCTCCTTCCTCCTAATCCCTCTGAGTCAGAAGGCTTAGGAAGTCTCTTTCTCAGAGTCTGTTTTTTTTTTTTTAATGTTTTATTTATTTTTCAGAGAGAGACAGAGACAGAATCTGAAGTAGGCTCCAGGCTCTGAGCTGTTAGCACAGAGCTCAATGCAGGGCTCGAATCCATGGGCCATGAGATCATGAGCTGAGCCGAAGTTAAAATACTTAACTGACTGAGCCACCCAGGTGCCCCATGTCTGTTTCTTATACCTTGGTGGCTTGACACATTTGGGAGCACCCTTTGCTAGCACATCTCAGCTACTGTAAGCAACAGCTCAGAGCCAGTTCCAAAGACCTGTAGGAGATGATTATCACCCTTTTCCCCCTTCCCTTCATACAAACTATTCTAGCAAACTTTGCATTTCTATTAGTTTAATTCTATGTCTCCATTGCTCATTCAGACTAGCCATCAGCAAACATTTTGGTACAATGGATAGTAACAAGGACACCTTGAAGAAAGTTTGCCTCTTCCCAGATCCATATGCTGTAGCCCCTGGTTCTAGGGTGTCCCAATCAACTTCCAAGGGATTATAATCCACTTCTTCCAGTACAATGTAAATTTAGGGCTTGGGGGATTTCCCTAAATACATGAGAACATAGCACCAGTGATTTGTCGCATTAATATGCCATGATGCTCAGTATAGCCCAAGCCATTTGAACATGAGTCTTACGAGAATCTAGTAATTTCTTTTTAACCTCCTCTTGGGATTGGGAAGAGCTGGTATTACATGCTCAAGGGCCCCCACTTTTAAATAGAATTTGTTTATTTGCACTATGCCAGGTGTGGGACTCCTGATCTCTGCACCCCCCCACAAATGCCTTGGCCCCATTTGCCCATCTGGGGTGCCATGCTGCCCTGAGTAGTGTTGCCTCTGTTATGGGTTAGGGCTGGCTCCCCCAGCTCAACTACCTGGTCCTAACCATCAACACTGTGGACCTAGCAACCAATTTCTTCTTCTGGGACTATTCTAAGGGCAACTTTCCTTGACTCCCAGGACCTGATAGCCTATGCTCCCATTCTCTACCTAGGGGAAAAGGGCAGAGTCCTATCACCTCAGTTTGCTCACCTTGACTCAATACCAGGACCTTTGCATATGATCAAAACCATCAACTCTAGACCCGACGCCTTACAGGGTCTTGTTTAGAGACTGATGGGATGTATACCTACCTCTGACTAGAACTGGCTGGCTAGTCTCTGGAAGAGTTTGACCTTTTACAGAACTGACAATTTAGGGTGGAGATTCATGGCAACATCTGGCAGCAGCAGCAGAAAGCAATTCCATAGCCTGCCAATAAGCAGTTTCTTCTCAGAGAAACTAAGCAGTCTAGTAAACGAAGTTTTTAAGCCTTTTGAAGCCTTAAGGAATTGTACAAGGGTACAAACTGCACCCACAGTTCTATCTTCCTCATTGCCAATTGTATTGAGAAAGTGGAGCTGGTATATCGAATTAAGAATATGCAGAATATGGGGCGCCTGGGTGGCGCAGTCGGCTGAGTGTCCGACTTCAGCCAGGTCACGATCTCGCGGTCCGTGAGTTCGAACCCCACGTCAGGCTCTGGGCTGATGGCTCAGAGCCTGGAGCCTGTTTCCGATTCTGTGTCTCCCTCTCTCTCTGCCCCTCCCCCGTTCATGCTCTGTCTCTGTCCCCCCAAAAATAAATAAAAACGTTGAAAAAAAGAATACGCAGAATATGACCTGCTCAATGAGTAGACACAAGCCACCCATCAGCGGGTAGTAGGTAGCTTACTCAGCATCCAAGCTCCCACTTCAGGGAGGTGAAATTCACAGTATTATTTTGATTATCAGTCCACCTACACAAAGAAAGTAGAGTCATTAGATTTATTACTTACAGATCCCAGAAGTGAGGGTATCCAACTGACCTGGAGGTAAGACAATCTTCCATCCCAGGTCACCAGTGAGGAAATACAGAGCAGGGTAGCAAGCACCTATTACTTATAAGATGGTTGGGGTAGAATTCAAGTTTTCCAGCTTAACTCCTAAATGGTAATTTTAAAAGGTGCCTGAGAAAAGCAAAGTAGGAATTTATTGGGGAATCCTATGGTCAGGTCCTTATCTAAATGGTCAGACTGTGGGTGTGAGCAAGGTTATCATACTCTTAGAAAAATCAAGTTGTTTAGTCATCATACAGCCCCTAATATCTTACTGTCTTCATAGTTTTTCTTCTTCTAGAATGTCATAGACTTGGAATGATACAGTATGTAGCTGCCTCAGATTGGTTTCTTTCACTTAGTAATATGCATTTAAGTTTCTTCCATTTCTATTTGGGCTTGGCTGGTTATTTCTTTCAGTATTTTGAATATATATCTGCAAATATATCAAAACTACTGCATTTTTCAGTTCTGATGTCTTTTAATTCTCTTTTATGGTCAATTAATCCTTTACAAAAGAGGCAAGAATATAGAATGGGTAAAAGATAGTTTCATCAACAAATGGTGCTGGGAAAACTGGACAGCAACATATACTTGTAAAAACTGGAATTGGACCACATTCTTACTGCATATATAAAAATAAACCAAAATTAAAGACATAAATGTGAAACCTGAAACTGTGAAACTCCTAGAAGAAAACATAGGCAGTAATATCTTTGCCATCAGCCATAGGTATGTCTATGCCATTTTTCTAGTCATATCTCCATTGGCAAGGGAAACAAAAGCAAAATTAAACTACTGGGACTACACCAAAAACAAACAAAACAAACAAGCAAAAAAACCTCACGCATTTGCACAGTGAAGGAAACAATCAAAATACGAAAAATATAACCTACTGAAGGGTAGAAGATATTTGCAAATGATGTGTCCAATAAGGGGTTAATATCCAAAATATATAATGTACACATCTCAACACCTGAGAAACAAATTATGTGATTAAAAAATGGGCAAGAGACCTGAATAACAGTTTTCCAAAGAAGACCTACAGATGGCCAACAGACTTAAAAAGATGCTTAAAGTCACTCGTTGTTATCAGGGAAATGCAAATCAAAACCACAATGAGATACCACTTCACACTGTCAAAGTGGTAGACACCAAAGTGACAGATACCACTGCCAAAATGGCTAGAATCAAAAACACAAGAAACAACAGTGGTGGCAAAGATGGGGAGAAAAAGGAAACTTTGTACGCTGTTGATGGGAATACAACTGATACAGCCACTGTGGAAAACATTATGAAGTTTCCTCAAAAAATTTAGGATTACTTTATGATCTAGTAATTCAAATAGTATGTATTTACCCAAAGAAAATGAAAACATTATTTTGAAAAGATATACGTAGCCCCACATTTGTAGCAGCATTATTTACAATAGCCAAGATATGGAAGTAACCCAAATATATTATATATATATATATATATATATATATATATATATATATATATATTGCACTTTTTCTTTATCCATTCATGTATGGATATATATTTAATATATATTATATATATATAATTGTAGCTGTGCTTATTTTTACAACATGGTTTTCTATAATTAACATACAGTGCTCTGTTTCAGGTATACGATTCAAAAATTCTATGCATTATTCATATACATATATGCACATATATATACATATGACACATACCCAGACCCCAAATTAAATATTACTCAATTATAAAAAATAAATACAATTGTGCCATTTGCAACAGCATGGATGAATCTAAAGAGTGTAATACTAAGTGAATAAGTCCTATGATTTCATTCATATGTAGAAATTAACAAATGAACAAAGAATAAAAGAGACAAACACCTTCAAATATAGAGAAGAAACTGGTGGTTACCAGTGGGAAGGTGAAGGGGACAGGTAAGATAGGTGAAGGGGATTTAGTGTACACTTATTATGATAAACCTTGAGTAATGCATAGAATTGTTGAATTACTATATACCTAAAACAAATATAGCACTGCATATTAATTGTACAAAATGGAAAAATAAGCATAAATCCAATAATCTGTTAGAAAATATATAGTATAAAATATGTAAACTGTAACATTGATAACCTAAAATGTGAAGGGAGGCAGTAAAAGTGTACACTTTAAAAATTATAATTTCAATAGCATTGCTAAAAAGGGTACTATAATTTTAAGACATTTTATGGAAGCCTCATTGTAACTAAAAGGGATAAACCTGTACTAATTACATGGAAGAACATGATAAAGAAATCAGAGCAAAGTGATAACAAAAGACATCATAGCCCAAAAAACAGCAAACAACAACAATAATTATCAATATTTATTTAAATGGAGAGGCTGGAAAGATGGAGTAGGAGGACCCTAAGCTTACCTTATCCTATGATACAACTAGGTAACAGTCAAATTAGCATAAATAACTCCGAAAATAATCCGAAGACTGGAGGAACAAACTCCACTAGAGAAGAGGCCACACCAAAATAGGTAGGAAGGGCAAAGACACAGTTTGGGGACAAAATGGATTGTCTGACTATGATTGGGAGTGAGCTGATAGCATGGAGAAGGGTGAAAAACAAACTATCACACTGGGGAGCCCACGTAGGGAAGATGAATCCTCCTAACATATGTTTTGAAAGCAAGAGGGGTCAAATCTTGTGAGTTTTTTACATCTAGCAGGACTTAAAGCTTGGAATTTTAAAAATCCATTGGTTTGGCACTGGGAGAGTGTGGAGGACTTTAGGAAGCTGAGTCCCTACCTTTAAAGAAACAGAACAACAAACAGCCACTGGAGACATAGCATGGAAGCATCAGTTTAAAATATGTCTGCCAGGGGAAGATAGAGAGAAAGTTATTTACTCATCTCAGAGTGTGGCCCAGAGAAGCAGGGATTACAGGGAGACTCCTCCAGGAACAAAGAAGGTGGCAGATGCCATCTCCCTCCCTTGCCACCCAGCATAAACATGAGGCCACCTTCAAGAACTAGCTTTGTGCCAACACTCACAACCTAACTTGCTTTCACCAAGCCCCATATGCCCAAGGATCCACCCTTCCCAGTTATTGTTGCCTCAGTCCCTGTGCTGCAGACCTCCTCCATGAAAAGACCAGCGCAACCCCCACCAACAAATTGTCTCCCAACCCAAATATTTGTGGGACCTCAGTTCCAGTAGTGGTAGGTTTCATTCTGCAAGCAGAGCAGCACACATCTTGTTAAATCGCCCCACCCAGCTGGGTATAAAACACTGCCCATAACATGCAAAGAGAGACTCTACAGATAACTGCTCTGAAGGAAAAAGTGACAAGGACTCAACAGCAGGATACACACAAACACACCTAAAAGAACTCACAGAAGCACTAGGTTCTGTGGGGAAAACAGGGCACTATAGGACCTCTTCTTCATAAAGTCATTATCTTCATGGAACAGGAGATGTAACTGGTCTTCCTAACACAGAGAAAGAGCTACAGAAAGATAGACAAAATGAGGAGACAGAGGAATATGTCCTAAATGAAAGAACAGAACAAAACCACGGTAAGAGACCTAAGTGTAATGGACATAAGTAATATGTTGGATAGAAAGTGTAAAGTAATCATCATAAAAATACTCACTGGACATGAGGAAAGAGTGCAAGATATCAGTGAGACCTTTTAAAAAAGATTGAAAAAAGAACCAATCAGAGATAAAACAATAAATGAAATTAAAAATATACCAGATGGAAAAAAATAGCAGGCCAGAGGAAACAGAGGAGCAAAGGAGCTACCAGAAAAACACAGTAATGGAAAGTAATCAAGCTGAGCAAATGAGAGAAAAAAGAATTATGCAAAATTAGAATAGACTTAGGGAACTCAGTGACTCCAATGAGCATATTAACTTTTGCATTATAGGGATACCAAAAGAAGGAGAGAGACAAAGAGGAGAAGAAAATTTATTTGTAGAAACAATAGCTGAAAACTTCTCTAATCTTGGGAAAGAAACAGATATCTAGATCCAGGAAGCATAGAGATCCCACAACAAAATCAACCCAATGAGGTCCACACCTAGATACATAGTAATTAAAATGGCAAAAAGTACTGATAAGAAAGAAAAAAGTACTGATAAGTGAAAGAAGGAAGAAAGAAAGAAAAGAAGGAAAGAAAGAAAGAAAAAGAAAGAAAGAAAGAAAGAAAGAAAGAAAGAAAGAAAGAAAGAAAAAAGAGAAAAGCAGAGAGGTGCATACAAGGGAAAATCCATAGGGATGTCAGCAGATTTTTCAGCAGAAACTTTGCACATCAGAAGGGAATGGCATGATATATTCAAAGTGCTAAAAGAAAGCAAATCTGCAGCCAAGAATACTCTATCCAGCAAGGCTATCATTCAGAATAGAAGGAGAGATAGAGTTTCTCAGACAAATAAAAACAAAGAGTTCACACCAGTAAACCAGTCTTACAAGATACATTAAAGGGGACTCTTTGAGTAGAAAGTAAAGACCATAAGTGAGATTGTAAAAAATTGGAAGTGCAAACGCATTAAAAATATGTATATTTATAAAAATCAGCTGAGGAATTCACAAATAAAAGAAGGAAAATATGACACCATATACCTAAAATGTAGGGGGATGGGAAGAGGAGTAAAGAATGGGTTCAAACATAACCAACCATTAACTTAATATGGAGTGCCAGATGCCTAAGAGGCTATATACAAACCAAATGGCAAACACAAATCAAAAACCAGTAATACATTTGTAAAGAATAAAGAGAAAGGAATCCAAGTATATCATTAAAGAAAGCCAACAAACCATGTAAAAGAGCAAAAATCAAACAAAAACTGCAAACCATAAAAGAAGTAACAAACTGGAAATAAATACATATATAATCAATAATTACTTTGAATGCAAATGGACTAAATACCCTAATCAAAAGACATAGGGTGACAGAATGGATTAAAAAAAAGATCCATATATACACTGCCTACAGGAGACTCATTTCAGACCTAAAGATACAGGCAGATTGAAAGTGAGGGAATGGAGATATTTATACTGCAAATGGACGTCAAAAAAAAAGGCAAGTAACAATACTTATATAGAAAAAAAATAGACTTTAAAACAAAGACTATAACAAGATACAAAAAAAAGGACACTGTAATAATTAATGGGACAATCCAATACGAAGATATAATAATTGTAAATATTTATGCACCCAACATAGAAACCCCAAATACAGTAAAACCCTGGATTGCAAGTAACGTGTTGTGAGTGTTACACAAGACAAGTAAACATTTATAATAAATTTTAACTTGATAAGGGAGTGATGACTTGCAATATGAGTAGTACATGATGCCAAATGTCACATGATCACAATTGAGGCAATGGTTCTTGAAATTCGCTTTGATATACAAGTGCTTTGGATTACAAGCATATTTCTGGAATGAGATACGCTCACAAACCAAGGTTTTACTGTACATAAAACTGTTAATAACAAACATAAGGGAAATCAGACAATAGTAGTATGGGACTTTAACACCCCACTTATATCAATGAACAGATCATTCAAACTGAAAATCAACAAGGAAACAGTGGCTTTGAATTACACAGTGGACCAGATGAATTTAACAGATATGTTCAGAATATTCCACCCTAAATCAGCAAGAATATACATTCTTTTCCAGTGCACATGGAGCATTCTCCAGAATAGCCTGCACATCAGGTTACAAAACAAGTCTCAACAAATTCAAAAAGATCGAATTTATACCATGCATCTTTTCTGGCCACATACTATGAAAATAGAAATCAACCATAAGAAAAAATCTGGAAGAAGCACAAATACATGGGGGTTAAATAACATGCTACTAAACAATGAATGGGTGAACCAAGAAATCAAAGAAGAAATAAAAAATTGCGTGGAAACAAATGAAATCATAATTACCCCAAACCTTTAGGATGTAGTAAAAGCACTTCTATGAGGGAAGATTATAGCAATATAGGTCTACACCAAGAAGCAAGAAAAATTGCAAATGAACAGCTTACCCTTATACCTAAACAAGCTACACATAGAAAAAAAAGAAAACCCAAAATCAGCAGAAGGAGGAAAATAATAAAGATTAGAGCAGGAATAAATGATAAAGAAACTAAAAACAAAAATAGAATGGATCAATGAAATCAGGAGCTGGTTCTTTGAAAAGACCATCAAAATTGATAAACCTCTAGGTATACTCAAAAAAAAATAATATAGTGGAATCAAATTCACTAATGAAAGGAGAAATAACATCCAACATCACAGAAATTGTAAGAGATTATGAAAATCATATGCCAACAAATCAGACAGTCTAAAAGAAGTGGATAAATTCCTAGGAATATAATCTATCAAAAGAAAATCAGGGAAAAAATAGAAAATTTGAACAGACTGATAATGAGAATGAAATTGAATCAATAACAATAACAACAACAACAACAACAACAACAACTCCCAACATACAAAAGTCCAGGACCAGATGGTTTCACAGATGAATTCTACCAAACATTTAAAGAAGTGTTAATACCTATCCTTCTCAAACGATTCCAAGACAGAAGAAGAAAGAAAAGTTCCAAATTCATTCTATGAGACCAGTTTTACCTTGATACAAAAGCCAGATAAAGATACCACAAAAAATATACCTACAGATTAATATCTCTGATGAACACAGATGCAAATATCCTCAAAACATACTAGCAAACCAAATTCAACAATACATTAAAAAATAATTCACCACGATCAAATGGGATCTATTCCTGGAATTGCATGGGCGATTCAATGTTTGTAAATTAATCAATGTGATTCATCACATCAATAAGAGAAAAGATAAAAGCCATATGATCATTTTAATAGATGCAGACAAAACATTTGATAAACTACAACATCCATTAATGATACAATTCTCAACAAAGTAGGGTTAGAGAGAACACACCTCTACATAATAAACACCTTATATGAAAATTTCACAGTTAACATCATATTCAGTGGTGAAAAACTGAGAGCTCTTCCCCTAAGGTCAGGAACAAGACAGAGATATCCACTCTCACCACTTTTATTCAATATAGTACCAGAAGTCCTAGCCACAGCAATCACCCACAAAAAACAAAATAAAAAATAAAATAAAATATAAATAAATAAATGGCATCCAACTTTACAAGAATGAAGTAAATAAAATTCACTATTTGCAGATGATATGATACTATATAGAAAGTCATAAAGACTCCATCAAAAAACTATTAGACTTGATAAATTAAATCAAAGTCACAGGATATAAAAATCAATATATAGAAATCTTTTGGATTTCTATATACTGGTAATGAAGCAGAAGAAAATAATATTAAGAAAGCAATCCCATTTACAATTGCAACAAAACGAATAAAATACCTAGGAATAAACTTAACCAAAGAGGTGAAAGACCTGTGCTCTGAAAACTATAAAACATTGATGAAAGAAATTGAAGATGACACAAAATAATGAAAAGATATTCTATGTTTATGGATTGGAAGAACAAATACTGTTAAAATGTCTATGCTACCCAAAGCAATAAACAGATTTAATGCAATACCTACCAAAATACCAACAACATTTTTTATATAACTAGAACAGAGGCACCTGGGTGGCTCAGTCGGTTGAACATCTAACTTTGGCTCAAGTCATGATCTCACAGTTTGTGGGTCTGAGCCCCATGTCAGGCTCTTTGCAGACAGCTCAGAGCCTGGAGCCTGTGTTGGATTCTGTGTGTCTCTCTTTCTGCCCCTCCCCTGCTCACACACTCCTTTTTTTTAAAAAAATAAACATTAGAACAAACAATCTTAAAATTTGTATGAAACCATGAAAGACCTTGAATAGCCAAAGCAGTCTTGAAAAAGAAAAACTAAGCTGGAGGTACAATTCCAGATTTCATATTATAGGACAAAGCTGTAGTGATCAAAATAGTATGGTACTGGCACAAAAATAGACACATAGATCAATGGAAGAGAATACAAAATCCAGAAATGAGCCCACAACTATATGATCAATTAATCTTTGACAAAGAAGGAAAGAATATCCAAGAGAAAAAGATAGCCCTTTAACAAATGGTTTTGAGAAAACAGGACAGCTACATGCAAAAGAGTGCAACTAAACCCAGTTTCTTACACCATACACAAAAAAATAAATGCAAACTGGATCAGAGACCTAAATGTGAGACCTGAAATCATAAAATTCCTATAAGAGAGTACAGATACTAATTTCTCTGACAATGGCTATAACAGCATTTTTCTAGATATGTCTCCTAAAGCAAGGGAAATAAGAGCAAAAATAAACAATTGGGATTATATCAAAATTTAAAAAAATCTGCACAATGAAGGAAACTACAAAGCTGAAAGACACCTTTTGGAACAGAAGATATTTGTAAATGACATATCCAATAAAGGGTTAGTATCCAAAATATATAAAAGAACAGATACAAATAAATACCTAAAAAAATCCAATTAAAAATATGCAGAAGACATGAACATTTTTTCAAAGAAGACATACACATGAAAAAATGCCCAACATCAATCATCAGGGAAATGCAAACCAAACTATGATATCACCGCACATCTGTCAGAATGGCTAAAATAAAAACAATAAACAATAAAATAAAAACAAAAAACAACAAGTGTTGGTGAGGATGTATGAAAAAAGGAGCCCTCTTGCATTATTGGTAGGAATGTAATATGGTGTAGCCTCTGTGAATAGTAGTATGGAGATTCATCAAAAAGTTAAAAATAGAACTACCCTACAGAAGTACTAGTGGGTATTTGCCCCCAAAATAGGAAAACACTAATTGAAAGGGACACATGGGCCCTATTTTGATAGCAGCATTATTTACAATAGCCAGATTTTGGAATCAGCCCAAGTGTCCCTCCATAAATGAATGAACAAAGAATAACTGGTACATATATACAATGGAATATTATTCAGTCATAAAAAGGAATGAAATCTTGCCATTTGCAGGGATATGGATAGAGATAGGGAGTATAATGCTAAATGAAATAAGTTGGTCAGAAAGATAAATACAATATGATGTCACTCATTTGGAATTTAGGAAACAAGTGTACACTTGAAACTAATGTAACACTGTATCTTAACTATACTGGAATTAAAAACAATAAAAGAATAAATTGGGGCCCCTGGGTGGCTTGGTCGGTTAAGCATCTGACTTCCGCTCATATCATGATCTCACGGTCCATGAGTTCGAGCTCTGCGTCGGGCTCTGTGCTGACCGCCCAGAGCCTGCAGCCTGTTTCAGATTCTGTGTCTCCCTCTCTCTCTGCCCCTCCCCTGTTCATGCTCTGTCTCTCTCTGTCTCAAAAATAAATAAACGTTAAAAAAAATAAAAAAAGAATTAATTAAAAAATTAAAAATATATAATTCTTTAAATGTAAATGGATTAAATTCTCTAATTAATGACTGAAAGAATAAAAAACAAGACCCACTGTTATGCTGCCTGCAAGAGACTCACTAGCCTTAAAGACACATATAGACTGAGAGTGAAGGGATGAAAAAAGATATTCAAGAAAACCGTAACCCAAACAAAAGCAAAGTAACTATACTTACGTTAGACAAAATAGATTTTTAAGGGATAATTGGTAAAAAGAGACAAAGATCATTACATGGTGATAAGGGGTCACTCCATGGAGAAGATATAACAATTATAAATATTCAAGTACTCAACATCAGAGCACCTAAATACATAAAGCAAAAACTAACAGAGCTAAAATTACAATAATATTTGGGACTTTAATATCCCATTCTCAACAGTGGATAGATCACACAAAGTTAATATGAAAATAATAGATTTGAACAGCACTAGAGACCAAACGATCTGACAAACATGTACAGAACATTCTTTCCAACGAAAGCAGAGCACACATTTTCTCAAGCCCACATGAAGCATTTTCTAGGATAGGACATATGTTTGGCCACAAAACAAATTCAAAAAGTCTTAGCAAATTCAAAAAGATTCGAATTATACCAAGTATCTTCTCTGAACACAATTGTATTAAACTATAAATCAGTAATAGGAGGAAAATGAAAACTCATGAATATTTAAAACTTATTCTCCTGAACAGCTAACAGATCAAACAAGATATTAAATAGAAAATAAAGTGTACCTTGAGACCAATAAAACAGAAACAAAACATACTGAATCATAGGAGATGCAGCAAAAACAGTCCTAAAAGAGAAGTTGATAGCAATAAACACCTACATTAAGAAACAAAAAATATATTAAATAAATAATGTAACAATGCCTCAAGGAATTTGAAAAAGAACAAGCTAAGCCCAAAGTTTAGCAAAAGGAAGGATATAATAAAGATTAGAGCATGAATAAATTAAATAAAGAACAGGGTAAAAATAGAAACATTAACAAAACTGAGTACTTGAAAAGAAAACTTATAGCTAGACTAATGAAAGGGAAAAAGGAACCCAAGTCAAAAAAATTATAAAAAGAAGACATTACAACTGATACCATAGAAATAGAAGACCATAAGAGGATACTATGAACAAATATACTCCAACAAATTGGACAACCTAAAAGAATTCTGAGAAACCTACAACTTGCCATGATTAAAACAGGAAGAAATAGAATTTTTGGATAGACTTACTACTAGTAAGAAGATTGAGCCATTAATCAAAAATCTCCCAACAAGAAAAGCCCAAGATCAGATGGCTTCACTGGTGAATTTTTACAGATTATGTAAAGAAGAATTAATGTTAATCTTTCTCAAATTCTTCCCAAAAAATCAAACATAAGGGATGATTCCAAAACTCATTTTACAAGTCCAGCATTACCATGATAAGAAATCCAGAAAAGGATACTACAAGAAAACTATAGGCCAATATCCTTGATGCAAATCTATAGATGCAAGACTTATTAATAAAATACTAGCAAACCGAATTCTGCAGCACATTAAAAAGATCACTCACCAAATGAAGTGGGATTTATCTCTGGGGTACAAGGATGTTTCAAGATACACAAATCGATACATGTGATATATATCATTAATCAATAAAAGAACAAAATCATGTGTTCATCTCAACAGATAAAGAAAAACTATTTGACAGAATTCAACATATGTTCATAACAAAAACTTTTAAAAATTAGGTATAGAAGGAACTTACCTCAGTATAATAAAAGCCATATATTACAAGTCCACAGCTAACATCATATGCACTGGTGAAAGGTTGAAAGCTTTTCCTTTATGATCAGGAATAAGACAAGAATGCCCACTCTCTCCACTCCTATTCAACACAGTACTGGAAATCCTAACCAGAGCAATCAGGCAAGAAACAGGGGAAAAAAAGGCATTGGAATTGAAAAAGGAGAAATAAAATTATCGCTATTTGCAGATTATATGATTATATAGAAAATACTAAAGACTCCACCAAAAGATTGTTAGATCTGATCAACAAATTTTGGTAAAGTTGCACGATACAAAATTAACATATCACAACCAGTAGTATTTCTATACACTAACAGTAGATTATCTGAAAAAGAAATAAAGAAAATCACATTTATGGTAGTATTATATATATTTTTTAAGTTTATTTATTTTGAAAGAGAGAGAGTGTGGGAGAAGGCCAAAGAGAGAGGGAGACACAGAATCTGAAGCAGGCTCCAGGCTCTGAGCTGTCAGAACAGAGCCTGACATGGGGCTTGAACCCATGAACTGTGAGATCACAACCTGAGCTGAAACCAAGAGTTGAACACTTAACTGACTGAGCCACCCAGGTAACTGACATTTATAATAGTATTAAAAACAATAATACACTTAGAAATAAATTTAACCAAAGATGTGAGAGATCTCTACCCTAAAACTACAAAACATTTATTAAAGAAATCAAAGACCACACAAATATATGGAAAGGTATCCCATGTTCATGGATTGGAAAAAATTATACATTAAAATGTTCACACTACCCAAAGCCATATATAGATTAATGCAATCCCTTTCAGATTTACAATGGCAATTTTATAGAAGTAGAAAAAACAATACTAAGATGTATTTGAAACCACAAAAGATCCCAAATAGCCCAAGTAAACTTGAGGAAGAACAAAGTGGAAGACATCACACTTCCTGATTTGAAACTGTACCATCAAGTATAGTAATCCAAATAGTTGAGTACCAGCATAAAGCAGACATATAAACCAGTGGGTAAAATCAAAGCACAGAAATAAATTCATGAATATACAGTTAACTAATATTTGACAAGAAAGCCAAGAATACTCAGTGGATAAAAGCTGGCTTCTTCAATAAATGATACTGGGAAAATTGGAGTGAAACTAGACCCCTATCTTATGCCACTTATAAATTTTTTTTTAAATTGATTAAAGACTTAAATTTGAAATCTGAAACCATACAAATTCAAGGAAAAAACTTAACTCCGAGACCTGAAACTATAAAACTTCAATGAAAAAAATTGATATGGTCTTGGCAATTGACCATTAAAACACAAGAAACAAAATAAACGCTTTGAAACTACACCAAACTAAAAAGCTTCTGCACAGAAAAAGAAATCATCAACAAAATGAAAAGACAGCTTACAAATGGGAAAAAATATTTCATAGTATATAACTTTTAAGAGCTTAATATTCAAAATACATAAAAACTCATACAGCTTAATTGCAAAATAAACCAATAATTCAATTCAAGAATAGACAAAGGACCTGAATAGGCATTTTTTTTTCTAATGAAGACATATAAATGGCCAACAGGTATATGAAAAGGTGCTCAACATCACTAATCATTTAGGAAATGATTAGTGGGAAATGACTTAAAACCACAATTAGACATCACCTCACACATGTTACAACAATTATCACCAAAAGGATAGGAGATAACAAACATTGGCAGGATGTGGAGGAAAGGGAACTCCGTTGCACTTTTGAGAAGATTATAAATTTTGGGAAGATTATAAATTACCTGGGTGGCTCCATTGCACTTTTGGGAAGATTATAGTCACTATAGAAAACAGTATAAAATTTCCTTAAAAATGTTAAAAAGCAGCTCCTATATGACACAAAAATTCCCCTTCTGGGTGTATATCTGAAGGAAATGAATACACTATGTCAAAGAGATAGATGCACCACCATGTTGATTGTATTATTATTTACAATATTAAGGGCATGGAAATAACCTAAGTGCCCATTTATGGATAAATGGGTAAAGAAAATGTGATACACACATGCACACACATATTTTACATGTATGTATGTGCATATACATACATATATAAAAATGAATTATTCATCCATACAAAAGAAAGAAATCTACCATTTTCAACAACATGGATGGACTTTGAGGATATTATGATAAGTGAAGTAAGTCAGAGAAAGATAAATACTGTATGATATTAATTATATGTAGAATCTAAAAAATAAGCAAACAAATGAGACCAAAACAAAACAATCAAACTCATAGAAAAAGAGATCTGATTTGTGATTACCAGAGGTGGGGGTAGCCGAATTGGATGAATGTGTTTAAAAGGCATAAACTTTTACTTACAAGTTAAACAGACACTGAAGGTGTAATGTACAACATAATAATTATAGCTAACACTACTATATGGTATATTTGAAAGTTGCTAAGAGAATAAATCCTAAAAGCTATCACCATCAAGAAAAAAAGCATTTTCCTTTTTTCTATCTATTTGAGATGATGGATGTTAAGTTATTGTGTTGATCAATTTAGAAAACAACAAAATGAAGTCACTATGCTGTACATCTTAAACATATACAATACTGTGTCAATTATATTTCAATAAAACTACAAAAGACTGCACCAACTTATAGCTAAACCACTTTTGTTCTTATTTGACAGAAATTGTTTTTTCTGGTATAATACCTGTGCTTTGCACTACCAATTAGATATATAAACCAACTAATTATAATGTGAAATACTCTAATAAATGAAAGCTGCTCAAATAGACCTGCAAGTAACTAAAACAGCTTGAGTTTGGGTGAGCAGATGATTTCCTGGGGTAGCTGATATTTTAGCTAGATCTATTGAGTGGGTACAAGAAATTCAATTGGAGAAAAAAGCTAATGGACAGTCCAAGTGAATAAAATAGCATGTGAATAGTCCCCAAAGCTTAGATGAGTAAGGATGAAATAAATGTTTTTATTTCATATAGCTAAATTATGGCACATGGATCTAGGAATTGCAATGGGTTTAGATGGAAAAGTAGAGAAGATTCAGATAAGAAGAACCTTAGGTGTATCATCAAGAGTTTTTTGTTTCCCATAAGGATAATATTGGCAGATTTGTGTTTTAAATACATTCTTGGCAACAAGAAGGATGAAATAGAGAAAGGAAAAATTGGTGGAAGCAAGAAAATCCATTAAGAGAATATTACAGTATCCAGGTGACACACAATGGGGATGTCAACTAAGAAAATAACATCAAATAAGTAAAACCCATACAGAATCTAGTGACTTACCAGATCCTGTTAGGGCTGGCCTGCCCAAATCCCCAGGGATCTCTTTTACTGGTTGGTAAACCTATTTGTTAACTCTTGCCTGTATAACTACCAATGGCTCCCACCAGCAAACTCTTCCAGAGAATCATTTTTACATAAATGGAGCCATCCTGAAGTTTATATCATCCCACAATCTACTAACATGACTGACCAATGTGATGGTACTTGAGGTAGGAATAGGGAGAGAGCTGGTACAAAAGCCTTGCTCTCTAGCCTCAACAAGACTAATTCTGTGGTGCAATGTATACTTCTTTCTGGGTCAGGTTAAGCATAGACTTCAGCTAAAAATGCAATTGTTTGACTTTCCCTCCTATTAGGGACCAAATTATGTCTCCTTTCCAAATTTGCATGGTGAAGAATTAATACCCAATGTGATTGTATTTGAAGATCGTGCCTTTAGAGAGAGAGTTATTATTTCTATTCCTATTTCTATTTCTATTATTATTACTATTACTATTATTATATTATTATAATTATTACTATTAGGGAGATAAGGTTAAATGAGGTTATAAGGGTGGCACCCTAATCTGATAGGACTGCATTCTTATAAGAAGAAGATATCAGAGATCATTCCACCTCTGCACATGTGAAAAGACCATGTGAGCACAGAATAAGAAGCTGAAAGGCAGGCCTCACCAGGAACTGAATTTGCTGGCACCTTGATCTTGGACATTTAGATTACAGAACTGTGAGAAAATAAATTTCTGTTGCCTACGCCACCCAATCTGTGATATTTTGTTATGGCAACCAGAGAAGACTAGTATATCCTCATTTCACTTTTTCTACAAGTTTGTCCTGATAGAATCCCTTAAAGTATCACTTGCATGAAAATCCCCATCCCAGGTTTTGGATTTAGGAAATCTGAGTTTACAGAGTGAACTCAGATTGGAGGAAAAAGTGTAGGGAGACTTCTAGGTTTGGGGTTGTGATATTGGATGTAGATGTTGGAGAGAAACATAGAATTTGATTCTTCTTGGGTCATTAACTAAAGGTAGTATTCAATTTGTGAGTTCACTTTCCTAGGACTCAATTTCCCCATTGTTAAATTGGATTACTCTGACTCTAAATAAGTGGGTGTTCTGCTTCCCCTACTAGATCATTAACATCTTAAGTGTATTAAATAGCATTCCACCTATTATTTGTTGAAGATGCCTAGTCTGTTAAAGATAATGACTTATCAGTTCTTTTCTTTACTTACTAATCTCACAGAAAGCAGTGCAAAGAGAACAAAGGAAACCCTCATCCATTAACTCAATGTATACAACTCATTGTCCCTTTTATAATTGGGGGTGGGGAAGATACCTAGAATATATATGATATTAGATATATACATTTCTGTAACTATTTAATTTTTAATTTTTTATCATTTATTCATTTTTGAGAGACAGAGAGAGACAGAGCATGAGCTGGGGAAGGGCAGAGAAAGAGGGAGACACAGAATCTGAAGCAGGCTCCAGGCTCTGAGTTGTCAGCACAGAGCCCAACATGGGCTCAAATTCATGGATCATGATATCATGGCCTGAGCAGAAGTCAGACGCTTCACCATCTGAGCCACCAGGCACCCAATTTCTATAGCTATTTTAGCTCTTTCAATTAACTATGGTCATTTGGGGAAAAGGAAACTAATTTTGAATGAGTACAATGTAAGAAGTGTACCCTGACTATAATTGAGATTGCCTAGCTAATTAGTGACTCAATCCAAACATTTTAAAAGGTTAGCTTTTGTTTTCCAAACATGCCAGATTCTATGTCTGAAGAGATTCCATAATACGCAGCTATAACAAGGTAATGCTAGAAGATTCTGGAAAAGAAAGTGAAAAAAGTCATAATGGCATAATATGGGCCAAAACACAACATGATGCCTAAAGGGGATGAGAGTAGAATATCTAAAACCATTCATCAAGAATTAACACATGTTGTAGTTGTAGGACATGACTTTATTGAAAGAGTAATAGTTACCAAACTATGACAAACTATGTATCTGAGAGCTGCATTACAATGTATATCATGTGCAGGCAACTTAAGTCTCTTCCTAAGGGAATCCTGAAAGACTTTTCTTTTTTTTTTTTTTTTTTCTTCCCATTCTGGAGAGTGGAACCTAAATTCTAATGGGCAGGTAACAGTTTAAGCTTTTGTTGTTGTTTGGAAGTAGAAAAAAATATGATAGGAGATTTCTCATGATAAAAACTATGATTTAAATAAACCTTCTATATGATAATATATAATTTACATATATACTCAAACACATACATACATATACATATATATACACATATATGTGTGTATATATGTGCATATATGTATATATACATACATGTATGTATATATGTGTGTGTGTATGTGTGTGTGTGAGTATATGTATATATATATATATATATATGAATAACTAATGGGTTCTAGTTTCTGGCTCTAATTCTACCTCAGTAAGGCAGTATCTAATCCTAAACCAGAGAGATAATGAAGTTGGGTTAAGGATTAGGCTCCTTGCAAATTCAACCTGAAGAACTTTCTTATTTTCCAAGAACAAGTTTGGGTTGAAATGGCTTCTTGGGCTGGTGCCTGCTGCAGGACATTTATTGGTTTTAATTAAGAAGACAGCCTCTGATCATATACTTACTCAGAGTGCTCTATGGAATTCTTCCACTTTCCTTGTTAACTACAGCTCAGAAATGACTACCCAAACCTGCAGCTCTAACCTAAGCACAATGTTTCTGTTTTTTACCAAAATCTGCAATTTTCTTCTTAGATTGCAGAGATCTCTCCCCCTGGAGCATCAAAAGGAAAATATTAAACATTCTCTTCCTTCAGAGTATGAATTGAAAATGGACCCACATTTGACCATTAATGTAAACATCTTTAATATCATTAAATATTTTCAGAGCACCTGGCTGGCTCAGTTGGTTAAGCATCCAAATTCGGCCTAAGTCATGATCTCTGACTCCTGAGTAAGAGCCCCGTGTTGGGCTCTGTGCTGACAACCCAGAGCCTGGAACTGCTTCAGAATCTGTCTCCCTCTCTCTCTGCCCCTCCCCTGTTCACATTCTTTCTCTAAAAAAATGAATAAACATTAAAAAAAATTTTTAACATATCATTAAATATTCTCTGGGAGATCGTCGGAAGATGGCAGCATAGGAGGACACTGGGCTCACCTCGCGTCCTGCTGATCACTTAGATTCCACCTACACCTGCCTAAATAACCCAGAAAACCGCCAGAGGATTAGCAGAACTGAGTCTCTGAGCCAAGCGCAGACGAGAGGCCCAGGAAGAGGGTAGGAAGGGCAGTGAGGCGGTGCGCGCTCCACGGACTGGCGGGAGGGAGCCGGGGCTGAGGGGCGGCTCGCCGGCCAAGCAGAGCCCCTGAGTCTGGCTTGCAAAAGCGGAGGGGTCGGACGGAATGTGTTCCGACAGCAAGCGGGACTTAGCATCTGGGAGGTCATAAGTTAACAGCTCTGCTCAGAAAGCGGGAAGGCTGGAGGACAAAGGGAGGGAGAGTTGCTGAGCCCCCGGACGACAGAGCTCAGTTTGGTGGGGAACAAAGGTGCTCGCCAGCGCCATCTCCCCCGCCCATCCCCCAGCCAAAATCCCAAAGGGAACCAGTTCCTGCCAGGGAACTTGCTTGTTCCACACAAACACCCAACCCTGTGCTTCTGCGGAGCCACCCCTCCGGCAGCAGCAGGTCTGACTCCCTCCCGCTGCCACAGGGCCCCTCCTGAAGTGGATCACCTAAGGAGAAGCGAGCTAAGCCTGCCCCTCCTGCCCCCGTGCACCTTGCCTACCCACCCCAGCTAATACGCCAGATCCCCAGCATCACAAGCCTGGCAGTGTGCAAGTAGCCCAGACGGGCCACGCCACCCCACAGTGAATCCCGCCCCTAGGAGAGGGGAAGAGAAGGCACACACCAGTCTGACCATGGCCCCAGCGGTGGGCTGGGGGCAGACATCAGGTCTGAATGCGGCCCCGCCCACCAACTCCAGTTATACACCACAGCACAGGGGAAGTGCCCTGCAGGTCCGCACCACTCCAGGGACTATCCAAAATGACCAAACGGAAGAATTCCCCTCAAAAGAATCTCCAGGAAATAACAACAGCCAATGAACTGATCAAAAAGGATTTAAATAATATAACAGAAAGTGAATTTAATATAATAGTCATGAAATTAATCGCTGGGCTTGAAAACAGTATAGAGGACAGCAGAGAATCTCTTGCTACAGAGATCAAGGGACTAAGGAACAGCCAGGAGGAGCTGAAAAACGCTTTAAACCACATGCAAAATAAAATGGAAATGACCACGGCTCAGATTGAAGAGTCAGAGTAGAGAATAGATAACTAGCAGATAAAATTATGGAAAAACAGGAAGCTGAGAAAAAGAGAGACAAAAAAATCCAGGAGTATGAGGGGAAAATTAGAGAACTAAGTGATACACTAAAAAGAAATAATATACGCATAATTGGTATCCCAGAGGAGGAAGAGAGAGGGAAAGGTGCTGAAGGGGGTACGTGAAGAAATAATAGCTGAGAACTTCCCTGAACTGGGGAAGGAAAAAGGCATTGAAATCCAAGAGGCACAGAGAACTCCCTTCAGACATAACTTGAATCGATCTTCTGCCTGACATATCATAGTCAAACTGGCAAAATACAAGCATAAAGAGAAAATTCTGAAAGCAGCAAGGGATAAACGTGCCCTAACATATAAAGGAAGACCTATAAGACTCCTGACTGATCTCTCTTTTGAAACTTGGCAACCAGAAAGGATTGGCACGAGATCTTCAATGTGATGAACAGAAAAAATATGCAGCCGAGAATCCTTTATCCAGCAAGTCTGTCATTTAGAATAGAAGGAGACATAAAGGTCTTCCCACACAAACAAAAACTGAAGGAATTCGTCACCACTAAACCAGCCCTCCAAGAGATCCTAAGGGGAATCCTGTGAGACAAAGTACCAGAGATCGCTACAAGCATAAAACATACAGACATCACAATGACTCTAAACCCCTATCTTTCTATAATAACACTGAATAAATGGACTAAATGCGCCAACCAAAAGACATAGGGTATCAGAATGGATAAAAAAACAAGACCCATCTATTTGCTGTCTACAAGAGACTCATTTTAGACCTGAGGACACCTTTAGATTGAGAGTGAGGGGATGGAGAACTATTTATCATGCCACTGGAAGCCAAAAGAAAGCTGGAGTAGCCATACTTATATCAGACAAACTAGACTTTAAATTAAAGGCTGTAATAAGAGATGAAGAAGGCCATTATATAATAATTACAGGGTCTATCCATCAGGAAGAGCTAACAGTTATAAATGTCTATTCGCCGAATATGGGAGCCCCCAAATATATAAAACAATTACTCATAAACATAAGCAACCTTATTGATAAGAATGCGGAAATTGCAGGGGACTTTAACACTCCACTTACAGAAATGGATAGATCATCTAGACACACGGTCAATAAAGAAACAAGGGCTCTGAATGATACATTGGATCAGATGGACTTGACAGATATATTTACAACTATGTATCCCAAAGCAACAGAATATACTTTCTTCTCGAGTGCACATGGAACATTCTCCAAGATAGATCATATACTGGGTCACAAAACAGCCCTTCATAAGTTTACAAGAATTGAAATTATACCATGCATACTTTCAGACCACAATGCTATGAAGCTTGAAATCAACCACAAGAAAAACTCTGGAAAACCTCCAAAAGCATGGAGGTTATGGAACACCCTACTAAAGAATGAGTGGGTCAACCAGGCAATTAGAGAAGAAATTAAAAAATATATGGAAACAAACGAAAATGAAAATACAACATTCCAAACGCTTTGGGATGCAGCTAAGGCAGTCCTGAGAGGAAAATACATCGCAATCGAGGCCTATCTCAAGAAACAAGAAAAATCCCAAATACAAAATCTAACAGCACACCTAAAGGAAATAGAAGCAGAACAGCAAAGGCAGCCTAAACCCAGCAGAAGAAGAGAAATAATAAAGATCAGAGCAGAAATAAACAATATAGAATCTAAAAAAAACTGTAGAGCAGATCAACGAAACCAAGAGTTGGTTTTTTTGAAAAAATAAACAAAATTGACAAACCTCTAGCCAGGCTTCTCAAAAAGAAAAGGGAGATGACCCAAATAGATTAAATCATGAATGAAAATGGAATTATTACAACCAATCCTTCAGAGATACAAACAATTATCAGGGAATACTATGAAAAATTATATGCCAACAAATTGGACAACTTGGAAGAAATGGACAAATTCCTAAACACCCACACTCTTCCAAAACTCAATCAGGAGGAAATAGAAAGCTTGAACAGACCCATAACCAGCGAAGAAATTGAATCGGTTATCAAAAATCTCCCAACAAATAAGAGTCCAGGACCAGATGGCTTCCCAGGGGAGTTCTACCAGACTTTTAAAGCAGAGATAATACCTATCCTTCTCAAGCTATTCCAAGAAATAGAAGGGGAAGGAAAAGTTCCAGACTCATTCTATGAAGCCA
The DNA here is from genome assembly GCF_027475565.1 of Acinonyx jubatus. Lineage (NCBI taxonomy): Eukaryota > Metazoa > Chordata > Mammalia > Carnivora > Felidae > Acinonyx > Acinonyx jubatus. Next base: position 90,556,091 of record NC_069386.1, read on the forward strand.
GTATTACTTTGATTCCTAAACCAGACAGAGACCCAGTAAAAAAAGAGAACTACAGGCCAATATCCCCGATGAATATGGATGCAAAAATTCTCAATAAGATACTAGCAAATAGAATTCAACAGCATATAAAAAGAATTATTCACCATGATCAAGTGGGATTCATTCCTGGGATGCAGGGCTGGTTCAATATTCGCAAATCAATCAATGTGATACATCACTTTAATAAAAGAAAAGAACCATATGATCCTGTCAATCGATGCAGAAAAGGCCTTTGACAAAATTCAGCACCCTTAATAAAAACCCTTCAGAAAGTCGGGATAGAAGGAACATACTTAAACATCATAAAAGCCATTTATGAAAAGCCCACAGCTAACATCATCCTCAATGGGGAAAAACTGAGAGCTTTTTCCCTGAGATCTGGAACACGACAGGGATGCCCACTCTCACTGCTGTTGTTTAACATAGTGTTGGAAGTTCTAGCATCAGCAATCAGACAAAGGCATCAAAATTGACAAAGATGAAGTCAAGCTTTCGCTTTTTGTAGATGTCATGATATTATACATGGAAAATCCGATAGACTCCACCAAAAGTCTGCTAGAACTCATACATGAATTCAGCAAAGTTGCAGGATACAAAATCAATGTACAGAAATCAGTTGCATTCTTATACACTAACAATGAAGCAACAGAAAGACAAATAAAGAAACTTATCCCATTCACAACTGCACCAAGAAGCATAAAATACCTAGGAATAAATCTAACCTAAGATCTAAAAGATCTGTATGCTGAAAACTATAGAAAGCTTATGAAGGTAATTGAAGAAGATACAAAGAAATGGAAAAACATTCCATGCTCATGGATTGGAAGAATAAATATTGTCAAATGTCAATACTACCCAAAGCTATCTACACATTCAATGCAATCCCAATCAAAATTGCACCAGCCCTCTTCTCGAAACTAGAACAAGCAATCCTAAAATTCATATGGAACCACAAAAGGCCCAAATAGCCAAAGTAATTTTGAAGAAGACCAAAGCAGGAGGCATCACAATCCCAGACTTTAGCCTCTGCTACAAAGCTGTAATCATCAAGACAGCATGGTATTGGCACAAAAACAGACACATAGATCAATGGAATAGAATAGAAACCCCTGAACTGGACCCACGAACGTATGGCCAACTCATCTTTGACAAAGGAGGAAAGAACATCCAATGGAAAAAAGACAGTCTCTTTAACAAATGGTGCTGGGAGAACTGGACAGCAACATGCAGAAGGTTGAAACTAGACCATTTTCTCAAGCCATTCACAAAAATAAACTCAAAATGGATAAAGGACCTGAATGTGAGACAGAAAACCATCAAAACCCTAGAGGAGAAAGCAGGAAAAGACCTCTCTGACCTCAGCTGTAGCAATCTCCTACTTGACACATCCCGAAAGGCAAGGGAATTAAAAGCAAAAATGAATTACTGGGACCTTATGAAGATAAAAAGCTTCTGCACAGCAAAGGAAACAACCAACAAAACTAAAAGGCAACCAACGGAATGGGAAAAGATATTTGCAAATGACATATCGGACAAAGGGCTAGTATCCAAAATCTATAAAGAGCTCACCAAACTCCACACCTGAAAAACAAATAACCCAGTGAAGAAATGGGCAGAAAACATGAATAGACACTTCTCTAAGAAAACATCCGGATGGCCAACAGGCACATGGAAAGATGCTCAACGTCGCTCCTTATCAGGAAAATACAAATCACAACCACACCAGATATCACCTCACGCCAGTCAGAGTGGCCAAAGTGAACAAATCAGGAGACTATAGATGCTGGCCAGGATGTGGAGAAATGGGAACCCTCTTGCACTGTTGGTGGGAATGCAAACTGGTGCAGCCACTCTGGAAAACAGTGTGGAGGTTCCTCAGAAAATTAAAAATAGACCTACCCTATGACCCAGCAATAGCACTGCTAGGAATTTACCCAAGGGATGCAGGAGTACTGATGTATAGGGGCACTTGTACCCAATGTTTATAGCAGCACTCTCAACAATAGCCAAATTATGGAAAGAGCCCAAATGGCCATCAACTGATGAATGGATAAAGAAATTGTGGTTTATATACACAATGGAGTACTACAGGGCCATGAGAAAGAACGAAATATGGCCCTTTGTAGCAACGTGGATGGAACTGGAGAGTGTGATGCTAAGTGAAATAAGCCATACAGAGAAAGATAGATACCATATATTTTCACTCCTATGTGGATCCTGAGAAACTTAACAGAAACCCATGGGGGAGGGGAAGGAAAAAAAAAAAAGAGGTTAGAGTGGGAGAGAGCCAAAGCATAAGAGACTCTTAAAAACTGAGAACAAATTGAGGGTTGATGGGGGGTGGGAGGGAGGGGAGGGTGGGTGATGGGTATTGAGGAGGGCACCTTTTTTGATGAGCACTGGGTGTTGTATGGAAACCAATTTGACAATAAATTTCATATATTGAAAAAAAAATATTCTCTGATAAGGGTTACTTATATTTAACTAGTTAGTTCATAAACAAGATTATAATGATTATATATGCAAGTGAATTACTCATAAGAACCAACAAATAGAGCCAAACTATTTTTTAATAAGCATTTGTAAAATGCATATGCTATTTTGTGACAGAAATTGTGTGACACAAAATTTGGCATGCTCTTTACTAGGACGTCAATAAAGAGTTGGTAATAGAGGTTATAACAAAAATAGACTTAGAAAAACCTGAAATGTCCATGAATTTCTAAGGAGGAACTCCACAAGTTTTATTCCCTTCTTATATTTATGTGCTTAGAGCAATTATTTCTTTAAAAAAACTTTATCCCCTTGTATGCACTTGCATCTTGCATAAGAAGTTTTAGACTTTTTGTAAATTAAATCTTTACAAACTAAGCAAGTGGCCATTCTCAGGTACACTTATTATGTAAGAAAAATGAACGTCTACAAGCTAAATTTTATTTCAAGTACTTGACAAAGACAATTGTATTTTAATAAGAATTGTGGAAAAGGGAATATTTTGTGAACAGAAATCACCAGTGAAGCTTTGAGTGGTAGAGTATGAGGTTCTTTTGACCCGTTTCCCTGCCAAAATTTTGAAATACCTTTATGTTGTGGTGATAAAGAGAATAAATTAAATTCATATCTGTGACTGTGTTGGCTTAGAAATAAGTGATAACTTCAAACAATTGCTTGGTTCAAATAATGTTGCTAAGAAAATATGGCTCTGTTTGGTATTCAGTTATTTTGACCTCATTCTTCAAAATTATTTTTAAAAGTGAAGAGTAACTGTAGAAAATAACTTACGACAGAGGATACTTATTATAAGAAAAACATAATAGACCACTAGACAGAAAACCAAAAATGTGGGCATTCTAACTCAGCCACTTATTTACAACATTAATTTAATGAAATATATTTCCTTGTCTGTGAAATAAAAATAGAAAACTCCCAGTTTATGATAAGGTAAAAATGAAATTATTAAATCTGAAAATGGCTAGTGAAAATAAATTATTACACAAAGACATAAACACTCTTTTATCACCATCTTTATCACTGCTGACTTTAGAAAAGTCCACCAAAGTAACTGGCTGGTCAAGCAAAGATGAGTTTGTTACCTACTGCAGTAATGGACAACATCACTGAAAATCTTAGTAGTATCTCCAACAGTTAGTGGGTGTTTATAAAGATTAGCCTGGCTTTAGGGTGGATCTTTCAGCACAGCAATCTCAAATTCATGTTATAATAATTGAAAGTTGATAATGATGAGGGTTTTGAAGGTGTCTTGATGAATAACCATTCATTTGATAAGAGAATGGTTTCTCTGGTTAAGTGATCTGTTTCCCTGAGAAGGCAGGCCAATGGAGCAGTCTATTATTTACATAGAAGATTTTCAGGGAGTTTCTCAAACAAACAATAATGTTATTACAATATTACCTTCCTGGGCAAGAATTTCCTGAAAGAGTAAAATCATGTCAATTTAGATGGTCCTGGTTTTTTGATCCTATTAACTATGTGTTTGCATGAAGTTTATCATCCCAATAATTGAGTTTTGTAAAGTTATTGAGTTATTAAGTATGACCTATGATGAGGCATTCATCTACTTGATGCTGTTCATATCAAATCTTATTTCATTCTAACACCCATGGTGTTATCATCATCATTATAAAGATCCAAAAGGTGAAGTTATGTTGCTTGTTCAGTGTCACAAATCCTGATTCTTCTAATACGAAAACAAACAAGTACAGGCATGTGCTCATGTGTACACACACACACACACACACACACACACACACACACACACACACCAGGAACCAAACTAAACAAGCATCTGATAAGACACTAAACTTTTAAAACATGTACTTGCTCTCTCATTAGTTTATTTAGGATGAGGTTGTACATGCGTGCTCACTTCAATCCAGGAATACTAAAGGCAGACTAGATAACTATTTGCTAGCACCACAGGAGGATGCTGAAGAGACTGTGAAATAGTATATATCATTTGACTCATACTCAAGTTCTTAGAAAATGAAGGCACAGTTGCAAAATTGACTTGAAATTCTATCATGACTACAGTGGAAAAATACAGATTAAAAGCTGCAAATATGTTAATTAGTGACTTTCTAGCACATGCACAATCATCATATTCAATGATTTAAAGGAAGCAGGGTCTATAACTGCCAAAAGGTACTATGTGTGTAGGAAATGTGAAAATCTTCATCAGGCTCTAAAATGGGAATAAAAACTTAGACTTGGACAAGCACTAAATGTACACAAATTCTAGTGGTTACCTCACTCTCTAATCCAAGTATCTTCTCATAAATAGAATTATCACTAAGAAGAGGGAAAAAGCATAAAGGTCAAGAATAAATGTGACTCATATTTTAAAGAGATTGTTATTTAACAAAGAGCTATTTATACCAAATTCACGAGTTCATATATATTTTATTTATGTTAATTCATTCAAATGATGAATCAAAATGAATTTAAAGAGAAAATATCTCTATGAAATGTTTTGCAACTCATTAGTGTGATCTTGATTTGTATTCCATTCAAGAAAAGTTTCTCTATATCCACAAAAAATAAACATTTTGATTACAGAAAGCTAGAAGTTTTTACTATACTAATTACTGCTTATAATTAAGCAAGCTTATTTTAGGACTTACCTGAGTAAGATGATAATTACATATCAAATGATTTTGAGAATATTTGCGAACTATAAAAGGACCGTATAAAATATAAAGTGAAAATAAAACTAAAAATCTGTTGTTGAACTTGCACATCAAGCGGAGTAAGAACAATTTTAGTTTTCTATATTTAGAGACATGCTTTGCAATAAAATCAAAGAGCAATTAGGGATATCACCAAAGTTATAAAAATCCATTATTTTTGTATTCATTATACAAAATCAAGAGATGCTCTCTTTGGCACTGCAAAATAATATATTCGCGAGAATACAGAAAATGATATATCTTAAAGTCACTTATTTTCCTAATTTTGATATTTGCTCAAATATGATAAATTATTTTTCTTACAGTAGTAGAAAAGATGATCACTAAAAGATTATTTATCATATGTCGGTGAGAGCAAAGAGGCAGCTATTTTATGGGGTCAGGAAGAGAGAGCACTAGTGAAAGTCTACTTTGGAGTATCAGAACACATTTAAGGAAAGCATTGATAGCCAGAATGATGTAAAATGTATCAAGAATACAAATAGTACTTTTGGTTTGGAGAAGCACTAAAATATGGTTCACTCTGGTTTTTCGTTTTTTTGTGTGTGAATTGTGTTTCTAGCTCTATGAAGTAGAATCTTATCTTCTAGATGTAATTCAACCAATGCAAGTTTCGTTTATATACATAATGTAATGGATAAATCAATGGTAAAGCAATGGGTTTCAAATAGGGAACCCTTATTTATAGTTGAGAATAAATGTAGTAATGGATTCATAAATTGTGTGAAGTCTTACTTATAAAAGCTAAATACAACTCATGAATTTACATGCAAACAGTGGAATAAAAACCATAAAATAACTAATGGTGTTTGTGACAGACTGATATGTATACAAGAATTTTTCTTTTTACCTTTTACACATATTTCAGCTTATATTTAAGAAACCTTTGGTATTCTGATAATTTTTTAAATCTAATTTCAATTTTTTAAAAAATGTAAAATATAAATAAAAATATAAATCCTGATCATCTAAGAATAACATATTAAATCAATTAATAAATGTATTTATTAAATAAATAAGAGTCAATTTAAAAAATAAAGCATGAGTGGCATTAAAAACAACAGAAAGAAAACATACATGATAAAAACATCCTTGATGGAAAAATTGGACTAAATACGTAAACATAAATATATATTTAATATAGTGGTACTATGCTTGGTTTTTGATGTTTACTTATTTTAAATTAAAAAAATAATTATACATTTTATAGCTACACTTGTCACTTTTCTATGTCCTTTTTCAATTTTTGGTATTTTAAAAGTGTGCACACAATTTCTGTGTTTCTTCACTCTATTTTGCATTTCACTCACACTATAACATTTTTTTATTTTTTATTTTATTTTTTATTTTTGAGATCTGAGAGACAGACAGAGCAAGTGGCGTGGGGGCAAAGAGAGAGGGTGAGAGAGGATCCCAAGCAGTCTCTGCACTAGCATCACAAAGCCCAAAACTGGGTTTGAACTCACAAACCATAAGATCATGACCTGAGCCAAAATCTAGAGTTGGACGCTTAGCCACCTGAGCCACCCAGGAGCCCCAGCATTTCTTAACTTCTAGTCCCCATTCATGAAGAAACACAATAAATGTATTTTCACTTTTAACACACTTTTTGACAGAAATAGTTTTGCACAGGAGCAAAAGAACTGAAGGGGCTCTCCTTTAGTGTGTTGGTTTTGGTCGGACATGGGCTGCTGAGTTTCAGGGCCAGTTATAGCCAGCGAGGCATTACTATAGTGTATTTGGGGGAGAGTATTTAGACTTGGTAGTGTTTGGAGAATGTTTTTAAGGTTTTTTTTTTTTTAAATGATATTGTTTTTGAAACCTGTAACCGTTTGTGAGCATTACATAAAACTTGTAAATAAGGCAAATGTAAAAATACTCAGTTACAATATATCACATACAGACTATACTATTGGTCTTGCCTTATGTTCTCAAAGGAAATTACAAGAGAAAGTCAATACATTATACTGTTACCTTTCACTTGATAATTTTAAATATTTTTGATTGACTTATTTTCAAATCTAATAAGGCAGGTATTGTTTTTAATTTCATGATATAACTGACAAAGATTTATATCACTAGAAGCTAAAATTCAGCTTTATAATTTTTTTTCTCATTTCTCTGAATTTAACATATAGTAAAACCTTGGTTTGTGACCATAAGTTGTTCCAGAAACATGCTTATAACCCAAAGCACTTGTATATCAAGGCGAATTTCAAGAACCATTGGCTCAGTTGTGATCATGTGACATTCGGCATCAGGTACCACTCATAATACAAGACATTGGCTCGTTTATCAAGTTAAGATTTATTAGAAATATTTGCTCATCTTGTGGAACACTCACAGAACAAGTTACTCACAATCCAAGGCTTTACTGTACATAATTTTTCCTTCAACAAATGTTTTTGCTAATGGAGTAAGGGCAGCTACTTGCTTTTTCCCCTTTACTTGCTGCTCTGAGTATTTGGTTATTTCCAGGGTAAAGACCTCTGGCATTCACATCTAGCAAAACAATCAGGCTCTGTGACCACTTACTACCTTTGTAACACTGGTAAATTCACTCAATTTCTCCTACCCCGTTTTTCTTTTCTTTTTTGTTTTTTTTAATATGTTAAATGGGTATGATCTTAGGACATACACACTTCACAGGGTTGTTATAGGAGATAATACATGTAAAGCACTTAGCAGAGCCTTCAATAACTGTGAGTAGTTTATTAGTATTAAGTATAATATTAATTATATAATGGTTCATTGATATGTGACTTATTCAGTACTTTTTTGTTAGGTAATGGAAGATCCAGTAGAGACACCTGGGTGGCTCAGTCGGTTGAGGGTCTGACTTCGGCTCAGGTCATGATCTCGCAGTTTGTGAGTTTGAGCCTCACGTCAGGCTCTGTGCTGACATCTCAGAGCCTGGAGCCTGCTTCAGATTCTGTGTCTCTCCATCTCTTGGCCCTTCCCCTGCTCATGCTCTGTGTCTCTCTATCTCTCAATAATAAATAAACGTTAAAATCCAGTAAAAGAAAGATACAGTATAGTCAATCAAAAAGAGACAAGAGAAGCCCAGAAAGAATAGTATTGCTGACTTTCCAAATGTTTCTGGAGCTCACCATGACCTAGCTACTGCATGGGGGCAATCAACGACACATAAAAATGGCCCTCATATGAAATGCCAACAACAACAAAAAATCAGAGTCAACATTTGGCCAATCTATGCATTTAGCTCTTACTTTACCAAACATTTAACTGATAGGTTCAATAATTTTATTTTCTTTTAGATACTATGTTTTACTGCAGGCATGCTCACAATCACTTCTAAATATAACCTATTTCATATCTGTGGGGTTTTAGTTGGAAAGTCAGAGTGTTGGTTACCTTTTAAGACCTATAAAGATACAGTGTACCTTTATATCACCTCTAAGCAAAGGGCATGTTTGAAAACTAAGTTTCATGCTCAAAAGTAATGTTTCTAAAGTCATAATGCCTGTTGTCTACTATATGCAAAGTAATAAGTGATGCGTGATTAATATTATAAATATTTGTGTAATAATCATCAACTACTAGGTTTAATAATAGTTATTACAGCAAAAAGTGAAATTTTAAAAATGTGTCAAACAACACAAATCATATATTTTCACAGGTTTTTTAAAATTATTTTATCGTCAAAGCTTATGACCAGTTTTTCATTATGTGGATATGTTAATAGTTGATACATGCAGCTTTAAACAAATCAATGTACAATGAGATTTTAAACTGAAAGCTATAAATTCTTCAGCAAACTAGTAGTAGTTTCTATGTAAGAGCTATTCATAATGCTTTAGGGAATTATTATGAAGCTTCTAAACATAGGTTAAAGACCCTAAACTTCATCGATTCACATAAGAAGTTAATAGGGATACAGTAGTGTGCATTCTCTAAAGATAGTTAAGAAATATGCTGAAGCACAAACATTCAACTTCAGTGCAATTAACAGTACAGTAACTTCTGGATCAGGGAAGTTTAAAGTCAATAGCTGAGAACCACTTGAATGTACAGTGATTGATTTTGCTTGCTCTGGACTATAGGGGAATGATTGATCTAGGCTTTATTTTGTGCTAGCCTTTTCTCTATTGCAAGCCTAATGAGGCATAAGGGGTGAAGTGAAAATGGAAACAATAGAAGTAGATTTGTGTCTGCATGGGGCCAACAAGACAGTGATGAAATGAAAAATTAATCCAACCAGCTATTTGGTATCAAAACACTATACTCTCAAATTTCCATAAACTTTTTCTAAAATCTTTATGACTTTTTTTTTTTACATTTCAGTAGTTCAATTCTCCTCAATCAAACATGTTATAACCAAGTACCTTCTATGAGCCTAAAACTGGCAGGAGATTTTACTTAATACGTTTTACAAAAGTGCCATTAAAATTGAAGATTCTATTGCCAGAATATATAAAAATATACTGTTGGCTCTCTGTGATAAACATTGGTAGGAATCAATTCTGCTGGTAAATACTCATGTTGATGACTTATTGAAGAATTTAAAAATAAATGATATTTGGAAAATCATGGAAACTGGTAGGTCTAAGATTCTGTTGGGCTCATGTAGGCTCTCAAACCAGCAGATAATACCTTAAGATTTCAAACTAGACGTATTTACAACTAGAAAAATACGTTTAAATAGTTTTGTGGAGATGATAGTTAAGATGTAAATAAAACCTTTCCTGGAAGAAAAAATATATTAAACATAATTGGTCACGCAGAAAGAAAGAAAGATTTGAAGTGGCTAATAAAAATTGTTGCATTTGTCTCTGGAGTGCAGCTTATAAACACAAACTACATTATTTTATTCATTCAATAAACATTTATCATGTTTCCTGCCACTTCAGCTAATTAATTTCTACTCAGCTTGTGGAATTCAGCTTATATATTTCATCAAAGCAATTTTTTCAAACCTTTCTGTCAGGCCCATCCTGCATTTTATATCCTTATGATTCTCTTTCCTTGCACTTAGCATAGTAGTAAAGATAAATAATTGAATGATAAGCTTTTATACACACACACACACACACACACACACACACACACACACACACTGAATGAGGGCAAACAGTATTTTCCTTATTTACATCTCTACCTCCAGCAGTTGGGACAGGGCCTTTCACTTCACTAAATTTACTCTGTGTAATCAGTAAGTGAGTAAATCTGTCAGGTATCATTTTAGGCGCTAAAGTTATGGAGTCACCTAAGGTATGGGGAAGGACCTCAGGAACAGGAGACGCTGGAGAGCGAGACAAGTAAATGAACAGTCTTCCTTCAATGAAAGCACGAAGGCGAAGGGAGCCACTGGACTTCAGTTTACTGGGAAGTCTGAGGAGACAAGACAAAATTCCCTGAAAAGGACAGAGAGCTGACATTCTTAGGGAGGGGCAACTTGCATAGGATCCAGCACAGGAACTTTTTAACGCTCGGTTCCTCTGAAAATGGAAACTGACATGGAGCTAAAAGTTAATTGGAGAGTTAGGTGTGTGAAATGAGAGAAAGAGATGTGGGATCAGATGTGGGGGAGGGTGGGGGGGGAAGGGAAAATTCAATAAATACCGACAGATTCTCCAGCAGGCTAGCATGTAGTCTGGAGCAAAGATTCTTTGTTCCCTTGTAGAGGCACTCCCTGTCTGCCTGAAGCCTGACTGGTATAGGCAGCAACTGACTCTGTTCCTTATGCATATAGTGTGTGCATGTTAGGACAGAGTGAGGCAGGAGGCTTGGGATGAGTGAGGCCAGAGCCAGGAACCGAAGAACATGTGCATGTCTTAAGATTTTGGATCTTATGCCATAGACATTGAAGGCCATGGAAAAGTTTTAAGTAAAGAAGCAATGGGAGCAACTCTGCATTCTAAATCTTCTCTGTAGCACTGAACTGAAACCTGAGTGCAGGGCCATCTGTAAGCAGCCCCTGGAGAAGTCCCTGTGGAAGCATGAAGAGAGGGCCCCATGGAGGAATGGGGGGCAGGGGAGATTTAGAGAGGCTGTAAGGAGGCGGCACTTCCACATGTGATGATGGGTTAGACTGGAGGAGTAAGAGCAAGGAATCTGGGACACCTTCTAATTTTCTATGACATAAAATTTTTGCATGCCCTGAGAATAAGCTTTAAAGGAAATAATAAAATGAGGCTCACTGCAAACTTCTACTGCTCAAAAAGTTAAGTTGTCTAATTATCACAGCCAGATCCTCGATCATCTCCCTGTAATCTAGTTCTTGCTGTGATTACACAGCACTGTGTCTCAGACTGGTGCCAATTGTCAAACAAAGAAATACCAACTATTAAATGATTTGGGGCATGGGGGCGGGGAGTCCCAGGATCTCAGTCTCCAAGGGAAGCCTTAGACAGATGTGTAGAGAATATAAATGCAGAGAGACTTACATATTAAAAATAATAAAAATACAAGAAAACAAAAACATTGCCCCTGACACACTATTTACTAGCACTGAATTTGAAAGCAAAATAAAATGCCAGTAAATTAATATTAAGTTAGGATTTTATTTACACTAAATGTGTAATAAAACCTTTAAATATTTACTCCCTGATTCCAGGATACTTATGCAGCATCATTCTCGAAAAAATCAAATAAAGTAAGCATATTCACCCTTCTCACTTTACATATATTCTCTTTCCTCTGTCTTCAAATTCTTACCCATTCAAAAGTATTCATCCCAAATTTCACATTTCCTGGGTCTCTCATGTTCTACCATGGAATGACTCACTTGTTCATTCATGTCTGCCTCTTTCCATACACATATGCATGCGGATATGGGCATATACATATAGATGTTTAATTAAAAATTCTTAAAAAATTCACTGTTGTATTTCCTGGGTCTAGCAACATGTTTTAAAAAATAATACTTACTGAATAATTCCAAGTAATTTTATTCCATTAGAGACTGTCACTTGATAATATTAAGTAGTACAAAAAAAGTATGAATGAAATAGAATGTAAACAGAGGGGAAATGAAAATTAGAATAGAGGAAGATTTCACTATTCTTTTTACAAGAGTTTGGATATTTCTTACCTACCCCTGACTTAGCATGTCTAAAACCTACTAATCTATCAAGATTAAATAAAGATAAGGCTTTCTTCAAAAGTTCTTCTAGCTTCCTACTCAAATTGAAATAATTCTTTAAACCCCCATATAATTTCAAATTTTTCTACTACAATAACTCTGTCTCCATTATTATTTAACTATATTTCTGTGTGTGTATGTGTGTGTGTGTGTGTGTGTGTGTGTGTGTGTGTGTGTGTGTGTGCATACTTACTTATAATAGTCTCTTTTCTTGGTAGACTGGATTACAAAAATCTTTGAAGGCAGATTTGTCTAGAATCCATTTGTTTGTTACCAACAGTGCCTAGTACAATGTGCTATGATATAAATCAGTCTTAAGTGTCTGGTAAATACATTAATGAAAGATAATTTTCTCTATTGGAGTGTTTTCCAACATAAGATAATATCCAAACTAGGGTCTTCCAACCCCAGCGCTATTGACATTTTGGGCTTTCCTAAAGATCTCACTGAACATTTGGACTTTGTGGGATGACCTGTGCCATTGTACAATGTTTGGCAGCACCTCTGGCCTTTATCTACTAGATGCCAGTAGTTCGCAGCTTCCTTCTAGTAGTCGTGACAACCATAAATGTCTCCAGACATTGTCACATATTCCCTGGTAAAGGAGTAGGCAAAATTATTGGGAGCTACTGATTAAAAAGATAAAATTACAATTGTATAATACTTTCAATTTATATAGGCAATAATCACTCATTGACCCCAGTATCATCCAGGGGACATGTACATAATGTTGGTGTCCATGAAATTGTCAATGTGTATTTACCTGGAATGTGAGAAACCATGAAGAACACAGAAACTCAATTTGTGAACATTGTCACTATACATTCTTTAAATAGTAGACATTTTTGAGAGTGATATAAACGGACACAACAAATATTTTCAGGGTCAAATGAAGAGCTTTGTGACTGGATTTATTTGTATGTTAAAGAAAGCAAAATTTACCCTTGACCTATACAAACCATCAACCCATATGGAAGGAAATATATAAGTTTAAGCTCTCAGCACTAAAGGATAGTATCTTGAATATATCTTCACATTTATATAGATATTAATAAAATGTTGTGCGTTAGTATTTTGCTTCATACCTTGCTATATACATAGCATGGTTTCTGCTATTAGTACTCTGAATGATTTATTGTACTCACCGGTACCATTTTTTTTCGGAAGTTCTGTTAGCAGCATACAACTAGATAAATATGATCATAGTTCTCAAGGAATTTAATGTTTAGTGGAAATAAGCTATCCTATAAGATAAAATAGCAATATAATGTACTTAGTTCTATGATACAGTGAAAATATAGTAGAGGTGTAGAAAAGATACTTTTAGCTCAGTCATAAGGGCAGTGATGGTGGTACCAGATGGTTTTTAAGCAGAAGAGTGATGTAGTTATGAATGTGCCATAGATAAAGCTTCAGGGCTGAAGGCAAGGAAACTACTTCAAAGCCTTTTAAAATAATCTAGATAAGATATGTTAAGGGCTGAAATAGGCCAGTGGTACAAGGCTGGAGGAAAAAGACAAGGCAAGCTTAAGAAATACTTGTATAAAAATATCATTAGAATTTCATGAATTACATGATGTAAAGCTTGGGGACACAAAGGATTGTCTCCCCAGATTTTAGCTGTATGTAACTGAGTAGTTAGATGTGCCACTAATTGAGATAAGAGAAGATGATTTAGGAGAAAAATATGATTGGTTTCCTGAATTTCTATTGGCAATAGTGAAGACTGCAGATGACCGAGGCATTTTACCTGGTCAGAGTTTAGGTTACTTAGAAGCAGAAAAGAGAAATATTAATATTGATTCAAGATTAGGGTGGTTCGTTTGTTTGTTTTTTTCCCCACAGATGGGTATAGTAGTTGAGATGGAAGCTGGAGAGATTTCAGAGTGATGGTGAATGTGTGTTCTAGATGATGAATCAAGGGTCTTAGGCTGTCTAGAAAAGTGAAATAATAAAGCTACTCTTAGACCCTGAGAATATTTGGGGATCCATTGATCAATACAATGGAAATGTATAGAATTTCATAGAGTGGGTACACTATATGTTGTGGTATGAAAAGTTTGGATGGGAAAACAATTTTTTTCCAGCAAGTGAAAAGTCTGAAATTTAAGATTTTTGATTTATAATAGTATTAGTTGGTAACAAGATTTGGGCTATTACCATGCGTGCAAGTAAGGAATGGAATCAAGGTAGTTAGGAAATAGCCAGAAGATGGTGTTTGAATAAAGCATCCAAATGAGACTTGCACTAAGCTAGTGTTATGGTAGGGTTTAGAGAAAAAGAAAAGAAAAAGAAAAGAAAAGAAAAGAAAAGAAAAGAAAGAAAAGAATAGAAAAGAATGAAAAAGAATATTTAGTATCAATGCTTTTTCAATGCTTTTAATACCTGACCAGATCTTTGATATTAAAGAGGAGTAGAAACACCATATGGAGATAACTAACAAAGAAAATGACACTTGTATTTATTCCATTTGAGAGAATGGCAAACTTATCATTGCCTGAAAAAAAATTGTGGGAAGAATCAAAACTGAAGCAATACTTGTTCACTGATAGGAACTAACATTGACTTTACTATTTTACATTCACTTTAGTGCTGTCTGGGAGTTCCTATATAAAGAGCCTGTCAGAATGTTCTTTGAAATAAAACCAAGACTTAGAAAGCAAAATAAAATTCTATTTGTCCTAATCAAAAAACAAAGCAGATTTAGAGAGAAAATTTGTCTTAAGAGTAGAGATGAGTGTCCAAGTTTCATGGTGCAATTTTCTTATAAAGTGTTCAAGTTCCTTAAGGTTTGTAAAAAGATCATCAAAACTCCATTTGAGCATGCTTCTCTGTATAATAGTTCTGGGATGCTTCTCTAGTAATAAACTCGCTTTAGGATCCTTGGGGTCAATAAACAGTCAAAATGTTAGGAATATTTCAAGGCATGGTAGGTAGTCAAAATGAAGACACTGACCAGAGGAAGCATTAAAGGAATTAATTGAATGTGTGGGGGCAAGCGAGATCAGATTACAGAAGACTTTATAACTAAAATAGTATACTCCTATCTACAAAGTTTTTTTTTTATTATTAAAGAATTTTTTTTTCAACGTTTATTTATTTTTGGGACAGAGAGAGACAGAGCATGAATGGGGGAGGGGCAGAGAGAGAGGGAGACACAGAATCGGAAACAGGCTCCAGGCTCTGAGCCATCAGCCCAGAGCCTGACGCGGGGCTCGAACTCACGGACCGCGAGATCGTGACCTGGCTGAAGTCGGACGCTTAACCGACTGCGCCACCGAGGCGCCCCTACAAAGTTTTTTAATAACAAAAATTATTGTTGAGTTGCTAAAGGTAACTGTTATTACAGTGATGAAAGTATAATGCAGTTTGACAGACAACCACATTTTACGTTAATCTCGTGAAAGTGTATGATACTGGCATATGTTTCCAAAACCCAAAAATGGTACTTACAACCCAGTTGCTATAAATAGCCATAGCCTTACAATTTACTTATTCATTTGCTTATTTAATCCTTCCGAGGAACCCATGAAATAAAGCCAGTAGCATTCCCCTCGCACAACTGGAAAAACAGAGGATTTTCATTATATTTCCAGAGTTACACAATTAGGAATTCCAAGATTACACAAAGGTTTCGTTATTTCAATTACAGCCCAAACTAATGAACACCTTACTTATGCTTAAATCTGAATAGTTCTTTGTAGTTATCATTTTGCCAACTTACATTTTCATTCTTTTTATAATTCACATTAACACTAGGAAAACTCACCACTGCACCAACAATAAAATGATATAGATTAAGAAAATGAAACAATATGGGGTGCCTGGGTGGCTCAGTCCGTTAAGCAATGATTTCAGCTTAGGTCATGATCTTACAGGTCATTAGTTCGAGCCCCGCATGGGGATGTGTGCTGACAGCTCAGAGTCTGGAGCCTGCTTCTGATTCTGTGTCTCCCTCTCTCTTTGCCCCTCCCCCACTCATGCTCTATCTCTGTCTCTCTCTCTGTCTCTCTTTCTCCCTCTCTCTAAAGTAAACATTAAAAAAATTTTTTTTAAAAAGAAAATGAAACAATAGGTTTACCTATAACACATCTCATCACAGAGTCATTTTTAGACACTTCTTCCACAAAAAGGGGGATATAATTTTATTGGAGAATTCAGATCAGGCCTTCATAATCTCTCAGTGTTCAACACGAGGAAAAGATTCTGTAACTGAGAATACTCAGCAGCCCTTTTTCTTCTGCTATATATTCTTTCATTTGACATCTATTGATTAAGCACCTACTATGTGTCATACAGTAAACAGATGTCCCTTACATTCATTTTTATAAGGGAAGGATACAGAGAATAAAGAAGATGAATAAGTAATACATATATGTTAGCTGGTGATAAATATAACGGAGTAAAAAAAGGAAGGAGAATAAGGGTTGAAAGGGGGTGTTGCGATATTAAATAAGGGCAAATCTTAATGAGAATGTTACATTTACACAAAGGCCTAAAGGAGCTGGGGTAGAGTCATACCACAGACGAGTAGAAAAGATTACAAGCATCAGGGGTCCTGGGTGGCTCAGTCGGTTGAACATCTAACTCTTGATTTCAACTCAGGTCATGATCTCACAGTTAGTGAGTTTGAGCCCTGCATTGAACTGCTCGTGTTCTCTCTCTCAAAATAAATAAGTAAACTTAAAAAAAAAAAAAAGCAAGAAAAAAAATTAAAAGATTACAGGCAGAACACACAGAAAACACTAAGGTCCTGAGGCCAGAGTATGTGTGTCACATCCCAGAAGAGGACACGATGGTGGCATGCAGGCTAACAGGAAGACCAATAGGAAATAAAATAGAGACCTATGTGTGAGGGGGGAAACTTCCACATCCCCCCAGGACCTCACAGCCCATTTTAATAAATTCGTCTTTAAAAAAATTTTTTAGTGTTTATTTTATTTCCTTTTGAAAGTGACAGGGAGAGACAGAGTGTGAGTGGGGGAGGGACAGAGAGAGAGAGTGAATCCAAAAGCAGAATCCAAAGCACACTCCAGATTCTGAGCCATCAGCACAGAGCCTGATGAGAGGCTCCAACCCACAAGCCATGAGATCACGACCTGAGCCAAAGTCGGATGCTTAACCTACAGAGCCACCCAGGTGCCCCAATAAATTTGTCTTTTACCCAGAGATATGAATCTGAAGGTTTTGAGCTGCAGTAACAGAATCTGACATATTTTTAGCAGGCTTCTTTTGTTTAGAATAGACTATAGGGAGAAAGGGCAGAAGGAAAAGAACAGCAAGAATCCAAGCAAGTCATGCTGACGTTTTGGATGAAAGTAGCTACAGTGGAGACGAAGAACAGCTGGATTCTGCATAAATTGTAACGGTAGAGCTATAAGGGGTGGATGAGTGACTGCATGTAGGTTCTGAGAGAAATACAGGAGTAAAAAATGACTACATATTTTGGCCTGAAGAATTAGGATGAAGCTACCATTAAATAAGGTGGTTAAAGATAAAGGACTATCATTTGGGCTCTGAGTGCTTCTTGCCAGTAGTAATATTTAGAATCACCTGCCTTTTTGTGCCTTGATTTTTTTGGTCTTCTCATTGTTAGGTTAGTGCCAAGTTATATCAAATCATCTCACGCATTATGTCCATTAATAATAAATATCCCGATTCTTTTTATTTTTCTTCAGTATGATCATATAATAAATGAACAATGATATTTAAAAAAAAATTTTAATGTTTATTTATTTTTGAGAGAGTGAGACAGAGTGTGAGCAGGAGAGGGCCACAGAGAGGGAGACACAGAATCAGAAGGAGGCTCTAGGCTCCGAGCTGTCAGCACAGAGCCCGACGCGGGGCTCGAACTCACGGACCGTGGGATCATGACCTGAACTGAAGTCGGACGCCCAACCAACTGAGCCACCCTGGCACCCCTGAGTAATGATATTTTAACTCATGTTTGCTTATGCAATTTGAAAAGGCTATGATAATTTTATTCTCACCAGCAAATCAGACTTACTCAATTATAATTGTAATTCTCTTTATTTTACCCATCAATTTAGCAATTTTTAGACACTAGTGAAATGTTAACTTTCTAATTTAATTTCCCAAACTTTCCAAGTAAGAAGATACATGGAAGGATACAAATAGCTCTGTGATATGTTGCAATGTATTCACCATTTTTCTTGTCTTCACTAAAGAACAATGATGAGCTTTGGAAATAAGAATTTTTTAAATGACTGGTCATGAACAAGAAGCAGGCAAATGACTTACGTGAAGGACTGAAAACACTGAGGTTAAGTTAGCCCCTATCCAACTACGGAATAGCTGAGTCCTTAGGTAGAGTCACAAAATCTAGCTGACCCTCAGCTTTCATAATTATTACCATGCATGTGTTGTGCATTTTTAAGAATTAATAAGATAACATATGCAAAATATCTCAAGACCCCTGAAAAATATAAAGGGCTAAACTAACGTCAGCTTATAATTCCCATGGCTTCAATATTCACAGAACCAAAAACTGAAAAATGATCACTGGAAAAAAAAAACAGGTGGTACATAGACTCAGGTATGAACCACTATACTCTATTCCTCTACTTTCTACTTCTTTTATGTTTCACGAAAGTTACTCACTTCTCTGTTACAAATCATTTCAATAACATCACTTCTACATGTTTAGAGACAGAACTATTGTAGATACAACTTTTAGCACAACTGTTTGGCCATGAGCAACCCAAAAATTAAGCAAATGGCAAAGAACATTCATTACCAGTTGCTCTCATTATGCTGATCAACCATGAGTACTTTATTTGTTTTCATATTCTTTTTTTAACTTGAAAATTGTTCCATGTTATTAAAACATTAACTAAATAAAGAGTGCAGGCAAACTGAAGAGACTAAAAATGTTTGTACATACATATTTGTGCAACACATATGTACACTTTTAATGATTGGATCACAAAATAGTATTGTGCTAGGTACAGTAAACATAAGTCACTCAGATGAAATAATGAAATGTACCTTTACAATTTTAATAAATCAGATCAAAAATTACCAATATAGAAATCAGAAAACAAATGTGATTTTCTATTTCAGTGACAAATTTTATATTGTAAGTTTCAGGCAAACACAGGAATACATTTCTTAAATCTATGTTAAGTTATAAGTAGGTATTAGAGGACAGATAGAGGAATATAATGAACATTTTAAGTCATTTTTCAGATTCATTTATGCATTATTTTCTACAAAAGGTTAACAACTAAGTTATTTACTGCTCAATAGCAATGGTGCCAAAAAGTTTGATTAAGTAGCTTTGATAAAATCAGCCCCAAAGAGCCATATAAGACCACTGCAATACTTTCTATGTGTTTATTTTAGCCACAAGATTTTTTACTAGTGATATTAATTTTTAAGTGCTCCCAAAAGTTACATTCCAAATGTACTCTCCCTGCATTAAATTTAAGTCAAGAACATTAGATCGGTAATTTACAACAGTACAACTCAAATTCTATCCTTATGTCAGCTTGGAAACTTTGACCAAAATTAGTTTTATCTTTGGAATCTACATAATAATTATCTCAAAATTTGCTAGCAGTAGATATGAATACAAATATTTACAAAAGGGCAGTTAGTGCCATGTTATCCTCAGTTTGTTCTTATTTTTTCATAGCAAAAGCTATTTAAAAGACATTGTTTCTTCAAACCTATAGTGCTCACAACCAGAGTGCCTTCACAATCTAGCACTAAATTCATGTTTTAGATTTAGGTTTACTCATTACTAAAAAGCAAAATAGACCTTGGTGAAGTAGTACATTTTGTATTACTTTTTTACATTTATTATTTTTTATTAACTTACATATTTAAACAACTTAGCTGATTTTTTTCACTTTTAACTCAGTATCTCATTGTAAATAAGTTATTTTGTATAGAAAGTGAGATATAGAGAACATGAAACCCATGCACAATGAGAATAAAAACAGAAAGATGCTTAAGGAGAACAAACAACCAAACATGAAAGTCAATTTTTTCTACTTTATAATCTTGTCTAGATCTATCTCTGCCTCCTCCCACTCTCTAAACCTAAAGGAATTGAAATCATGTAATTTCCCTACTAATGTTTTTTTTTTCCTTAGGCTAGGTATCCATATAGCCATGTCTAAGACTAAAGCATGTTTGTAGGAGCAGAAATTAGGGACTGAGGGAGTGACATAGGGTAGGAAGGGACACTTACACATTGTTGCATTACTGGCTCCATCACCACTGTGTGTATGACCCATTCTCAATACTGCTAGGAGATGTTGAAGAGCCTTAGGAAAAGTATCTCAGAACCAACCCTTCCAATGATGATAAAAAGAAACATTTATTTGTCACTGTCTTCCCTCATGGAATAAAGTATTGTTCCATGGAACATTAGTTCTAAGTTGTGCATGTGTGAGAGACACGAGGTTCCTACAAATTCTCATGTCAAAGCATCAGAGAAGAACTAAATCAAGAGCCAAGAAGTGCAGAGTATGTGCTTGACGTGAGAAACTCTCAGGCTTTACTCATCAAATCAGTTACCACAGCAATGCTAGTATATAAGTGCTTTAAAGAGGTATTTTATACAATCCACTCCATGTCCCACTCAGATATGTAGTTATGTATATGTTCTCCATTAACCCCAATCCATTTTATAATCCCCTTCAGCCATATTCAAATGCTATGATATTTCACAAAAGATCATTATTATGACTAATTATAGTCCCTGATCCTTCAAGTAACCCTGCCCTTAACTGATAATTACCATATTCCTCTCATCCTTTGTTACCATGCATTCTAGATTTCTTGATCTTTTATTTCTCATATCAACTGATGAAGTGTTGTGGGGTTTTTTTTGTTGTTGTTTTCTTTTTGTTTTTTGTTTTTTGTTTTTTGTTTTGGCTGGTGCTGCAACTCAGAACATCATCCCTCAAGGAATCCCTCAATTGCCTTACCACTTTGGGGCCATGTTGCTGTAAGTGAAGACCAAGAGAAATTAGGATGAATGGGGCCCACCTTACTTCCACTTCTTGGTTCCCAGGTGAGTGTTTTCTAAGGATGTAGCATACCATATCAGTCATTGGTTCAGCATCGATGCCACATCCTAGGAGATAGAACTCTAACCCTCAGTGGTAGTCCCTGGGCTGGCATCTTAGCTGAAAATTTATGAGGTCAAGCTATGGTTCTATCAGTTTAGATATTTCTAAGCAATGAGATATATAGGAAGACTAGGGCAGTCCCATAGTCATGTACATATTATAGAATTCATTTATTAAAAAATAAGACCCCAGGATGCCTGGGTGGCTCAGTCAGTTAAGCGTCTGACTTCAGCTCAGGTCATGCTTTCACGGTCCATGAGTTCAAGCCCCACATCAGGCTGTGTGCTGACAGCTCAGAGTCTGGAACCTGCTTCAGATTCTGTGTCTCCCTCTCCCTCTCTCTCTCTCTCTCTCTCTGCCCCTCCCCTGCTCACACTCTGTCTCTCTCTCTCAAAAATAAACACACACTAAAAAGAAAATTAAAAAAAAAAGTAAGACCCCTTTTCAATGTAATGTTGTATAGATGCCATGGTAATAAATAAGGATTTCGTAAACTCTCTCATGATGATGCTGTCTGGGAACAGTTGGAATCAGTAATAGACCCCTGTTGTCAGACGACTAGTAAGTAACACAGTCCCCAACTACTATCCTGTGAATATGCTTTTCTAGGGCTACTTCAACCCTCTCACCAAGAGCAGAGCCTGAGACCAAGACCTATAGTCAGGTAGTTTTGGGGGGATTTGTTTGTTTGTTTGTTTTTTTGTTTGTTTTTGTAATGCTAGGGAGTTGGTGAAAAGGAGTGAAAACCAATATTAGGATGGTTGTGATACTGGCTACACTTAGGGTGACTTGGCACTCATTGCCACCAAAACTTTCCGAGGATCCTTATGAAATGTACTTCAGAACCAACCAATCAGGACAAATAAAGGGAGCATATATCTATTGGCTCCTGTCCCCCTTGAATAAAGTTTGGCTGTGGAGTGTTAACTCTCTCACTCTTCCAAGTAACACATTCATGAGGATCAAGCAATTCCTGCAGACTTCTCAGCTGGCCTCTTATACTGTGTCTTCAGAGAAGCCCTGGGGCAGGAAGTGCAAGGTGCAGGGGATGCAAAAGCAAGGTACAACCAGGTTAACCTGTGCAAGATTTATGAAAAACTGCACAGACCCAATGCAGCAGGGCTGAAATAGGTGGTGAGGGCAAGAGGCAGAATTGGCACAAAAGCTCTCCAAAGGCTCAGTACTTTCCAGTGGTTAAGGTGGTGATAGCGAAAGTGAATTCTCATTCTGTAGTTACTTTATCAGTATTTTCTTTCTTCCTCTAAGAAGGATCAAGTTGAGTCTTCAGTATAACCTACATATATCCATAATTATATAACTATAATTTTATAAGGCATTAACTAGGGGCACCTGGGTGGCTCAGTCGGTTAAGCATCTGACTTTTGCTCAGGTCATGATCTCATGTTTTGTGGGTTCAAGCCCTGAATCAGGTGCCACGCAGGCAGTGTGGAGTCTGCTTGAGATTCTCTCTTCCTTTCTCTCTGCCCCTCCTTCACTTGCACTTTCTCCCTCTCTCAAAATAAATAAATAAAGTTAAAAAAATAATGCATGAACTAATATATTACATTAAGAAAATAACGTAATTACACAGATGTCTATAATATTTAGTAGTTTTGAATTATTTTCTTAGCCAAACACAGGCTTTGTTTTACTAAGTTAGCAGATGAACTTCCTTACTCTAAAACTAATATTAACCTGAACCATGAAAATCAGGTTTACTCTCCCACCTAAATCCTTTGTCTCAAAGCAAAGAATGAGCATTTGCCACTTCATCTAAGGGAAATTCATATGCTTTTGCATCAGCGGTTTGATGAAACAGTTGTTTTTCTTGTAGATTTCCCTTTCAGAATAAAAATAGATGAATTAAAGATTACTAATTATACTCTTGATTTCATGGTATTTTTGTCATAATTATTGGGTGGGCTAAAACAATATCAAACTAGTTAACTGATTTCTGCTATCCCATAGGCTTGTCATTTATCCAGATTTAGCAAAGACACCAGGTGGCTTTATTTCACTTATTAGAAATGGATATTATTCACTCTTCCTTGATGTACCTGGGGCATTGAGCATTGGGATAAGGTTTGTAAATTGAATCATTTTCATAGTAAAATTGTTCTTCGGTACCCTTTATAAATATTATTATAATTTATTTCCTAGGCTAAAGAACATTCAAAAGAGTTTTAAATAGAAATTTGCTTTTAAGGATAATCAAATTAAGATCAACGAAGTGCCTTCTATGTTCCAGGACTGAATTAGATTCTGGGGAATAAAAAAGTAACACAACTTTGTCCTTTACCTTCACTGTCTAGTAGAGACTTTCAGTATACTTTGTAAAACTCAATAGTATTTTACATTAGAATTCCATGACATTATATACACATAATTTTGTTCTCTCTGACACATGTTGAATTTAAGACTAGTAGGGTAGATTTACTTATGTTTAATGGTGATATATTCCCCTAGACATACAGCCAAAAATATTAATCATTTTTACACATAACCACATCCATGCACATGTGAAGTCCTGCCCATTTGTCCATACTTATGCCTTTAAATTGCTTGCTTTGGTTTTATCCAAGTATCACTGTAGTCCAAGACTTCATATTTCATATCTAGATTATAACAACGTTCTCTTTCCCTGCTTCCATCCTCTTAAGTACATCCCTAATGCACACCATGGCCTATTATTTGGGTGGCCATACATTCCAGTTTGCCTGAGACATTCTCAGTTTTCCCTACTATGATTATTGAGAGCAGGCCCTTTCAGTCTAAAAACTGATCCAGTTGGAGACACATGAAAAGATGCTCAACATCACTCATCATCAGGGAAATACAAATCAAAACCACAATGAGATATCACTTCACACCAGTCAGAATGGCTAAAATTAAAAACACAGGAAACAACAGGTGTTAGCAGGGATATGAGAACACTCTTACACTGTTGGGAATGCAAACTGGTATAGCCACTCTGGAAAACAGTATGGACCACCCTCAAAAAGTGAAAAGTATAACTATCCTACAATCCTGCAATTGTAGTATTAGGTATGTACCTAAAGGACACAAAAATACTGATTTGAAGGGATACATGCACCTCAATGAAGCATTATCAACAATAGACAAATTATGGAAAAAGTCCAAATGCTCATTGACTGATAAATGGATAAAGACAGTTTGGTATATATACGCAATGGAATATTACTCAGCCATCAAAAAGAATGAAATCTTGCCATTTGCAACTTGTGGATGGAGCAAGAGTATACTATGTTAAGTGAAATAAGTCAGTCAGAGAAAGACAAACACCATATGATTTCACTCATATGTGAAATAAAACAGATGAACATGGGGGAAAAAAGAGAGGCAAGCCAGGAAACAGACCCTTAACTATAGGACAAACTGAAGGTTAGTGAATGGGAAGTGGGTGGGGGGATGTGTTAAGTGGATGATTGGTATTAAGGAGGGCACTTGGTGTGATAAGCACTGGGTGTTGTATGTAGGTAATAATCATTAAATTCTATACCTGAAACTAATATTACATTCTATGCCAATTCACTGGAACTTAATAAAAACTTAAAAAAGAAAAAAAAAATATTCAGTTGGGATATAATTTACATGCCCATCACACCTACAATGACATTATAACAAATTGGTTATCTTATACTTTTTAAAGTCTTTTAATGACCAAGGCAAAAAATCTTATACAGAATTTGAAACCCTCTGTAATTGGACCACAATCTACCATTTAAGTTTTATTTAATATATCTTATTTTCAACATACCTAAATTATTCTCCATCTTTAATAATTTTGATGACCAACTCAAATTCTTGGATTTCATGCTGTCTTTCCTGATCACTGACATTATTTTCTTTGAGCCACACTGAATATTCCTTTGTCACTGATATATAATAATAAACATAATATTGCTTTCTGATAAAGTTAGCTCTAATATACAGCATTTTGTTGCCTGACATGTTCTGATAATAGACAATATTGAATAGTGTTTAATAGTGTGGTCTCTGGTGTCATAATGCTTAGGATTGAATACAAGATCTTTTGATGTGTTCTACCACTCAAGCTCTCTTTTCACTATGTTATACTATTCTCAAGGTAACAAAAGATAACTCATTAAATAGGGAAAGGGTCAAGAAATAGAAGGAAATACTAGGAAGCAAATAACATCACATAACACTTCAAAAATGTTACCTACACAATCACCACTTTTCTCCCGGTAATAAAGCTTTGCAAATTTGAAGATAAATATTACTTCCATAAATATATCAGGCCAGATATATATTATAAGCTGGGTTTACATGATTGAATACACCACATTTAGGGAATACGAGGGTGTTATGGGGTATAGTAGTATTTTCCCCAGGCCTGCATTTTGGTTGTTTGGCTTGATCATGGGAAATTTCTTCTCTCTCTTGAGAGCAACTACTTACTCATTTAGCCAGGAAGGCTCATCATCCTGAACTAGTTTTCTCCTCCACAAAAGTTGTGACCTAACTTTTTCATATTCTCCGAACCTGAATCCTTTGAATCCAGTCCCAAAAGTTTCCCTATTTGGTCCTTACCTGAGGCAATTTGTCATCTAGTGTATAAGAGAATAACACACATAAATAAATTAAATTCAGTGAGATAGGAACTATGATAAAACAATGCACGGGTGAAATGGAGAATAAGTGTTGGAGCTTGGATATCTTTCTTTTTCTCAAATCTAACCTAGAAAAATACTATGCATAAGTGTTTTGGGGGAAAATCAATTCACTGAAATAATCATTTTATGTATAATTAATTTCAATAACCATTTCCTTATTTTCTACTAGTCCTTTCTGCTGTGATATTTCAATTTCAATAGTAATGAAATGTGGGGTTATTGGAGTAATCTACAACCTGTAAGGCAGGATTATTATCTTCCTAGTCATTATCAGATTCATTGTAATGTTTTAAACTTTATTTTTACAAGGCTAAATGAACTAATGAACAATCTATACAACACTAAACTAATGCATACAGACGATAACTTTTACAACAAAAGCTACAAATAAATATCAAAATTTGATGAGTGAAGTATTCAAAACTGTACTGTTGCATATGTAACTTTATACAATAAGCCAATCCTATTAATTCTTGCTTGCTCACCACAAGACTTCTATATCAGTCTGCTTTCTCTGAGACACCAAAATACACAGTAACTATAATATGGGCATCTTAAAATTTGTATCATCTAGTTGGTACTTCTGAACAAAAATTCCTTGGTAATGGTTTGAAAGAAGCAAAGATTCTGTAAGAAAAACCAAATGAGTAGTTGCAAAACTTTAAAGTAAAAAAGTCAGAAAATGACAGATTTTTGCACTTGAGTCTGTTAAGAAATCTCCTTGTACCATTTCAGTCATTTAGGTTTCTCTCATTCTATATTTGCAAAAATCAACATCTGTACATTTAAGAAACACAATTCAAAAAAGCCTGAAGAAAAAAACCTGACAATTTAAAAGTATTTCCAAAAGGAAAAGTTTAAAATATTAACTTTGATAATTTCCTATGACCACTATTTTTTAAACAGACATATTTTAGTTCTTCTATTCAAGTTCCTAATTAAATACAACTTGCAGATAAAGGTAGGCCAAGAAAAATGCAAGGTGCATACAAATGTATTAATGAAAATTTAGAAAAAATACACTCATATACATACACACCAGTCCTGTCATGTATATTTAGAATACAGTTGGCTAGTTACTGTCAGTGCTGGCAGGTGTTTATTAGCAGTATTTGGAAAGCCTATAAGGAAAAAGAATAAGGAAAGACTTAAAGTCCAATTTATGTCAGATTAAAAGATGAAATTCCTGGGGCGCCTGGGTGGCTCAGTCGGTTGAGCATCCGACTTCGGCTCAGGTCATGATCTCACAGCTCATGAGTTCAAGCCCCGCGTCAGGCTCTGTACTGACAGCTCAGAGCCTGGAGCCTGCTTCTGCTTCTGTGTCTCCCTCTCTCTCTGCCCCTAACCCACTCGCATTCTGTCTCTGTCTCTGTCTCTGTCAAAAATAAATAAACATTAAAAAAATTTTTTTAAAAAAGATGAAATTCCCCAGAAGACTCCTCAGCTTTCTGTGTGGTGTTTGGAAGTCAGTAATACATGGAGTCAGTAAGGTTAACTCAGATCGGTATAGGCCTTAAATAGTAACCTTACAGGAAAACAAATTCTAGGTATGCATGACTGTCAGCATTCATGGCAGACAAGAGTCAGCTGTGAAACTGACCAGGAAGAAGCAGAGCAACCACAAGTGTAATGGAGAACCTAAAAATAGGTAGATGCTGCAGCATGAGAGAATTAGGCACCAGGGTTATCCATGCCATTGAGCAATGGGACTGGTGAGTCCAAGGGAGCTGAAGCAACATAATAAATGGCATGTAAGCATATTAGTATCAAGGATGCATGATTCAATGAGTTTGTTTTCTTCTCTCTGTGGTCACAAGATCTGTTAGTATATGACCAGTGGTAATACGTATCCAAATGAATTATTTATTGATTTATTCATTAAGTATGTATCTATGAAACTAGGCTAACATCTCTTCTCTTTGACACTGAGGTGGTCAATATAACCAAAAAAGGAAAAATGGTTCCTCTGTACTAATATTTTAATTATGTAATGAAATTAAGATAATACATTACATTATTATATTCAGATACTTAATAGATTAACGTCTTTGCCTAGTGCAGCAAAGGGGATGCTAGCTGCTCACTGAAAGTGTATGTGGGCCTTCTCCTCTTCCTCCTAAGCACATAGCCAGATTGGATTCCTCAGCTTTCTTTCAATTATATATGTCCAGGTTACTGAGCCCTAGGCAATGAATTGTGAGTAGAACTTATGTGTGGTTTTTTTCAGATCAAGGCTTTTATGAAATTGGTATGTTTCCTCCATATCTTCCTGTTTCTGCCAGCTGGATGGAGACAGCGACAATACGACCCTAGATTTACACTGCCCAATAAAATAGCCGCTAGCCACAGGTGGCTATTTATATTTGAATTATTAACAATTAAATACAATTATAAGTCAGTTCTTCAGCCACATTAGCCACGTTCCAGGGGCTCAAAAGTCACATAAATGGTGGCCACTACCATTATAAAACATGTCTATCATTGCAGAAAGCTCTATAGGACAGTGTTGTCCTAGACCATGGTGAAGCAAAAATACAGAAATAGACTGAGTCCCTGAATCACAACAAGGAAAACCACATAAAAGCCATTACCATCTACCTGTGACTATTAGAGGAATGAAAAATAAGCTTGCACTATATTTGAGGGATTCTAAAGCATAAGATCAACATTGCCACAGCTCTCAGTTACCCTAACTAATATAATCAGTGTGATATGTTCACCAAAAATGGGATTCCAGTTAACCCAAAAGATAGCAGCACATACCAACCACAAGCCTAGGTTAGCATCAGGTAAGACGGACCCTATTCCATTCACATGGCGGAGAATATATGACACTCCGCTAGAGTAGAAGTCATTTGTAACCTAGTAATTTCAGCATCCATGTGGGACTTACAAGTAAGCCAATGCAGTTTAGGGTTTGAGTACATGTGCAAAATGGGTTTATTTTATAAACAATGCCATTTCTATTACACAGTACAAGAGGTTCTCATGACAACATGTGGAAGATGCTGGTTCATCCACTGGCTGCTGGTCTATTCAAGGACAGAGAGAAATTGAGGCTGTGTAATTTCTTCAAGACAATAAGCAATAGTAGAGGTACACTCACACATCTAGGAAAGGTTAAAGGAAGAAATTACCTTAAACATTCACTGAGAATAGTAACATTAAATTGATGAGAGGACTTAGAAGTGGGTCTTGCTTATTAGTAGGAAATCTCTAACATTTTTGCATTTAGTGCACTGTATGTTGACATTCTTTGTCCTGCATATTGAAATTATAGCTTGGTCTTTGGCCAACAGCAGGGGGGAAAGAAAAGCAACTGAATACAAGTCAAATACAAAAAGACAAAGTACATTGCATCTTATTTTTATTTCTACAAGAAAAAATGGTGCCTAGAAAAACATTAAAGAGAAAGCTTGATATAGAAAGCACTTCTTTTCCCTTGTACTGAAAAAAAATTCAATTGAAGTATAAATCTTCAGAGGATGAAAAATAACAAATTCCATTCAGAGTGAAGGTGTTTTTCCCCCCAGAGTTTACTGCAAGGAAAGTAATAAAAAATGTGAATAGGATTTCATGCGATGTTATAAAATAGTAAAAATAGTAAAAAATAGTAAAAAAAAAAAAACAAAACAAAACACTCTTGAACCACTAAGCAATGACATGCGGGAGTGTAATTTACTCTATGAGCCTTTTACTTCAGGCCAGAAGGTACACTTACAATGGGTGCTTAATTGTAACCTCAGGATTTTAAGCTCATGGACTTTTGTATTGACATTAATGAACAGCTTAGGCAAGGTAAAATACTGACCAACACAGACATCTTGGTTTCTTTAGAAAATTAATAAGGAGAGCTCTCTGGATGAGAATTTACTGTGAGTACCTTGAGAATTAACTGCTCTAATGGTGAGTCTTGATTGATAGAATAAAAAAAACCTTTTGTAGGTGACGGTGTGGGAACTTACCATACTATACAAAGTCATCTCTAAATTTCAGGTTTTTAGTTTTTCCCTGATTTCTTTTTCTCCCTTCCTTCCTTCCTTCCTTCCTTCCTTCCTTTCTTTCTTTCTTTCTTTCTTTCTTTCTTTCTTTCTTTCTTTCTTTCTTTCTCCTGTTTTCTTTTTTCATTACAATGTTAATTTTATTTTATTTATTTTTTAATTTAATTTATTGTCATATTGACCAATATACAGCATGTACAGTGTGCTCTTGGTTTGGGGGTTAGATTCCCATAGTTCATAGCTTACATACAACACCCAGTACTCTTCCCAACACCCATTTTCCCCTCTCCCCGGCCTTCCCGTCTACACTCACTTTGTTCTCTGTACTTAAGAGTCTCTTATGGTTTGACATTGAGCATGAATAAGGTAGTAGACTGGCAATAGAAATTAGAAACCTTGGGAAAGAATCCAGTTCACTGGCAAAGTAATTAACTGTTTCTTAATATAAATAATACTGTAAGGAAGTGTAATTAATGGTACTACACTTATTGATACCAAGAAATAATTTTCTGGGAATAACACATATACTAAGAATCTTTTCTTGCACTTTCATAGACAAGGCACTATTTATAATGTGTAGAACACTAGTCAGTCTGACGCTAATGCTATCTGTCCATATGTCTGAATAAAGATTGGATACAGGACATTAAATCAGAAGTTTATTTCTTAATAGCCCCAGCACCAAGTAAGCATAACTGGCAGTCAATGAGTAGCAGAAACTGAGCAGGTTTTGCCCTTCTTGGGTCATCTATCTTTAAACACCATGTACCTGACAATGCAATTGTATTTTTACCATGAACACAAAAGAAACAGAATTTTGACTATAAGGGTGCAGCAACACTATGTTCCATGTTATGCAACTATGCTTTTAAATAGAATCGTTCACTCTAGTTATAAAGGTGTGGAAATGATCCATGTTACCCAGTAAGTATACTGGTTTGGGCTTGTATAACAACCTACTACAGATTGAGTGGCTTATAAACAATAGAATGTATTACACACATACAATGTTGGTTTGGGTTTGCTCCTCCAGTCCATTTGTCAATTTGTATTTTCTTACATAAATGTGTGTGTGTGTATTTTATCCTGATTTATATAATAAATATTTTATGTATATACATATATATATATCCTGCTTATACATATATATCCTAATTTATTTATAGAAAAATAAATAAATTTATATATTTATGGCCCAAGCAACTCACTATGTGAATCACTATCTTGATAATGAGTCAGTATCTATAGGAAAATTCACCTTCGCTTTTCTTTTTCAAGTAGATTTTAGGTTCTGAATTCATGTATATTTTATCAACATTTCATGAAAATATCCTGTTGGCAATTTTATTGTAAATAATTACATATAAATATCTACTTGAGGAGAATTGAGATTATTAAAATATTGATCTCTCCTATCCAAGTAGATGTTATTTTCAGTGTCTTGCATGAGGTTTTAAAATTTTCCCTGTATTTTCTTTTTCTTTCCTTCCTTCCTTCCTTCCTTCCTTCCTTCCTTCCTTCCTTCCTTCCTTCCTTCCTTTCCTTCCTTCCTTCCTTCTTTCTTTTTTTATGTTTATTTTTGAAAGAGAGAGAGAGAGAGGCAGAGCAAAAGCAGGGGAGGGGCAGAAAGAGAGGGAAACACAGAATCCAAAGCAGGCTCCAGGCTCTGAGCTGTCAGCACAGAGCCCGATGTGGGGCTCGAACTTATCAAGTCTGAGCCGAAGTTGGAGGCTTAACTGACTGAGCCACCCAGGTGCCCAAAATTATTTTTTTATTTAAATATTAATTTGAAAACACAACACTAGCAATAAAGATGTAAGATACTTAAATATAACTAGAATCCTTATTGTTCATGTATAGAATTGCTATTTATTTTGTATATCCAGTTTGCTACTCTTAAAGAACAATTATTTTCCTGAAGAGGATCTCAATGTAGACAATCATAATGTTTGTAAATAATAAAAGTTTGCTCCTTCTTTTTAATGTTTATATCCTTTATGTCTTTAGCTTACCTTACTGATTAGGTCAAGTAGTACGTTGATTAAAACGGATGATAGTTGGCATGTTTGTATATAGTTACTGATTTTAAGAGTTAAAGATTCAACATATATGATGCTGAAAGGTTTTATTTTTTAGCTTTTCTAATTAAGGATATTCACTTCAGTGTTTCCTAATCTAAAAAATAAATAAATAAATGGGTAATGATATTGCTCAATCTTTCTTTTTCCTGTATCTATTGAAATCACACTATGGCTTTCCCCTTTTAATATGATAGTGTATTAAATTGATTTTCTAAGGGTACTACTCCTGTATTCCTAAGGTAAATCTAATTTGGATATGATATATCTTCTTTATATATGATATGATATATCTTTATATACAGGATGCTGGATCGTGGCCTAAATTTAAAAGTTGCCCTATAATTTTATTTCCTTAATATTGTGAATTTCAAGTTTGAATAGCCTCACAAAATTTTTGAGGAAGTTATTTTTCTATCCCCCAGAAAAAAAAATTGAAGGATTGAAAGCATTGATTCCTTGAAAATGTATTTAAAATCATTTATATCTGGTGATATTTTGATTTTTGCTTGAGTTGCTGTCAAATTTTTTCCTAATAATTTTAAACTTTCATCCAAATTTCAAACTTTTGATCTTTTTTAATAGATTTCCCTGATTCACTTTTATTTGGTAAAATTTACTTTTGCTTTCTTTTTTTCCTTTGACCTATCCCATTAAGAATTTCATCTATCTTGGGGTACTTGGGTGACTCTGTCGGTTAAGTGTCCGACTTTTGCTGAGGTCATGATATCACAGTTTGTGAGTTTGAGTCCCACATCAGGCTCTGTGTGGACAGCTCAGAGCCTCAAGCCTGCTTCAGATTTCTGTGTTTCCCTAGCTCTCTTTCCCTCCCCCACTCATACTGTCTCTCTCTGTCTCTCTCTCTCTCTCTTTCTCTCTCTCAAAAATATTATGAATATTATGAACAATTAAAAAAAGAATTTCATCTATATTATAAATAAGATGTGGTATACACACACACACACACACACACACACACACACACACACACACACACTGGAATATTACTTAGCCATAAAAAAGAATGAAATCTTGCCATTTTCAACAACATGGAGGAGCTAGAGACTATAATGCTAAGTGAAATAAGCCAGTCAGACAAAGACAAATACCATATTATTTCACTCATGTGGAATTTAAGAAACAAAAGAAACAAAGGGAATAAGAAGAGACAAAGACAGAGAGGAGAGAAAGAGAGAGAAAGAAACCAAGAAACAGACTCTTAAGTGTACAGAACAACCTAATGTTTACCAGAGGGGAGGTGGGTGGGCAGATGGACTAAATAGGTGATGGAGAACAAGAGTACACTTATCATGATGAGCACTGAATGGTGTACAGAATTGTGGAATCACTATATTGTACACCTGAAACTAATATAAAACCATATGTTAATTATACTGGAATTAAAATTGAAAACTTAAAAAATAAAATTAATAATTTCAGATTCTGCCATAGGAAACTAGAAAAAGAAGAGCAATATAATACTAAGCAAGCAAATTCTTATGAAGTAATAAAAATTGGAGCAGAAATCAATTAAACTGAAGTCAGGAAAACAATAGAGAAAAAAAGAAAAAGAAAAGATGATTCTTTGAAAAGATAAATAAAATGACAAGGCTTTATCCAGGCTATGATAAAATGAGAGAAGACAAAGTACCACCACCATAAATCAAAGACGGATCATCACTGTTACATCCATTGATAGTAAAATAATAACAAACAAATAATATTAACAATTTTGTGCCCACACATTTGCTAATTTAGTTGAAAGGGACCAATTCCTTGAAAGGAATTGATTCACACAGGAGAAATAGGTAATCTGCATAGGCCTATCTCTTTTAAAGAATTAAAATCAATAATTTAATAACCTTCCAATGAAAAAAAAACACCAAGCTCTATAGTTTCATTAATGAATTCTACCAAACATTTTAGGAGAAACCTATACCAACTCTTTACAATCTTTTTTATAAAACAAAAGTGAAGGCTTCCTTACATTATCCTACTATCAAAATGAGATAGAGACCTTAGAAGAAAAGAAAGCTATTAATCATTGTCTCATTAATACAGAACAAAAATTTCTCAACAAAATATTGACAAATTGAATCTAACAATACATAAGAAGAATTTTTTTAAATGTTTATTTATTTTTGAGACAGAGAGAGAGTGAGAGCATGAGTTGGGGGAGGGGCAGAGAGAGAGAGGACACAGAATCTGAAGCAGGCTCTAGGCTCCAAGCACAGAGCCCGACGCGGGGCTCGAACTCACAAACTGTGAGATCATGACCCGAGCTGAAGTCGGACACTTAACCGACTGAGCAACCCAGGCACCCCAAGAAGAATTTTATACCACAGCCCAGGGGATTTATTCCAGGTATGCAAAACTAGTTCAATGTTTGATTATGAATTGATATATATAACCCATCACATTAAAAGGCTAAAGAAGGAAAAACATATGATCACATCAATAGATAACAGAAAAGCATTTGACAACGCTTTCATGTTAAAAACTCTCAGGAAATTAGACATACAGGGAAACTTCCTCAACTGATGAAAAAAAAAATCTACAAAAGGCCTACACAGCCAACATTACACTTGATAATGAGAAACTCAATGCTTTCCCCTACTAGAGGGAATGAAGCAAGCATATCTCCTGTCGGTTCTCCTATTCCATATTATACTAGAAGTCTAAGAAAGGCATGAGAAAACAAAAAAGAGGAAATGAAAGGCATAGAGGTTATAAAGAAAGAAATCTGTTTTTGTTCATAGGTAAAATGATTATGTATGAAGAAAATCCTGTAGAATTGATAAAAAAAAAAAAACTTCCTTGAACTTACAAGCAATTATCATAAGTTTGCATGATACAAAGTGAGTCTACAAAAATCATTTTCTATACACCAAATATTAACCATAGGAATTCGAAACTAAAAAATCTAAAAAACTAAAAAACTAAAAAATCTACATAAGTATCAAGAAAATTAAATACTTAGGTATAAATATAACAAAATATCTACAGGATCTACATACAGAAAACTACAAAACTATGATGAAAGAAATGTAGGAAGGTCTAAATAAATGGAGATATATTACATAGGTATAAATAGGAAGATCCATGATTTTTAAAATGTCAATTCTTCCCAACTTGATCTATATCGATCCAATGCAATATTACTCAAACTTCCAACAAATTGTTACATGGATATCAAGAAATTGATTCTAAAATTTATATCCAAAGGTGAAAGATCCAAAATTGCCACACAACATGAAAGAAAAACAAATTTAGGGAACTGACCATATTAATTATAAGACTTAATGTAAAAGTACAGTAATCAATATAGCATGATATTAAGTAAAAACATGAAAGCCTCACAACATATGTAATTGAAATCATTATGCTATATTCCTTAAATTTATATGTTATAGGTCATTTATATCTCAGTAAAACTTGGAATAAAATAAAATATATATAGTTAAAATATATAGGTCAAATGACATGGAATAGAAAGCCCATAAATAAACCCACACAAATACAATAGGCTGATCTTTTACAAAAGAAAACAGATAACTCAATGAGGACAAAATGGGCTTAAAAGACATGATAAGAAAAAATTCGACGTGCAAATCCCACAATACATTAACCTAAACACAGACCTTACACCTTTCCCCAAAATTAACTTAACATGGATCATAGACCTACATGTAAAATGCGAAGCTTCTAAACATCTAGAAGATAACATGAGAGTCAATGTAGGTGACTTTGTGTTTGATTAATAGTTTTAAGATACAACACCAAAGGAGGATTTATAAAAAGAAAACTTGTTAAGTTAGACTTTATTAAAAATAAGGATATGTGCTCTGCAAAAGATACTTCTAAGACAATAAAAATCCAACAGTTGGGAAAAGAAATATTTGCAAAACACCTATCTAATGAAAGACTTACATCCAAAATACACGACAAACTCTTTAAACGGTAAGAAAACAAAGAATGCAATGAAAATATTGGCAAAATATTCTAATAGATGTCTCATCAAAGAAGATATGCAGATGTCCAATAATTATATGAAAAGATAGTCAATATCATATATCATTAGATAAACACAAATTGAAACAACCATGAGATATCAACACACATTCACTGAAATGCCAAAAATTAAAAATTAAAAAAAAAACTGACAATACCAAATGTTGGTGAAATGTTGAGCAACAAATTCATTGCTAGTGGAAAAGCAAATGACATAGTCACTTTGGAATATAATCAGGCAGTTTCCTATAAAACTATTTTGTATTCTTCAATCCCACAGTCTCTCACCTATGTATCCACCCAAAGGAGTTGGAAAATAATGCTCAAAAAGCCCACACACAAATGTTTATTCATTGTTGTGAAAAATTGGAAGCAACTAAGATGGTCTGCAATAGGTGGACGAGTAAACAAACTTTGGTACACCTATACGATAGAATATCATTCCACAATAAAAAGGTGATCCACCAAGCCACAATAAGACATAAAGAATCTTAAAATATATATTTTTTCAGGTGAAAGAACACAGTCTGAAAAAGTATTATTATTACAGCTATATGGCATTCTGCAAAACTATAGAGACAATAAAAAGAATGATGGTTGACATCATCATCTTCATTATCATGTCCCATTCCCAGGGAGGGAAAGGGGGATGAATATATCAAGTACAGGAGAATTTTAGGGTGATGAAACTAGTTTGTATGAAGTCGAAATGACTGAATTGTTACACCATGAATTTGTGAAAACCTATAGAACCATGCAATATAAAGAGTAAACCTAATGTAAACTATGGTCTTAGTACATTATAATATATCAAAATTGGTTCATTAATTATAACAAACATACCACACTAATGCAAGATGTGAGTAACAAGAGAATCAGTGTAGGAAAATACAGAGAGTACATGCAAACTCTCTGTATTATTTTTTCAATTTTTCTTTGAATCTAAAAGTGTATAAAAATTAATATTATTAATTTTAAAAGTTTGGAAATTTTTAGTTTAAATGTTCTTTTAAGCATTATAAGATCACCAGTTCTGTGTAAAGCAGCTTTATACCATAAAACTTTTTTTTCTGAAATGACTCAACACTTAGCTTTTAAGCATTGTCTATACCCTATGTTAATAACAATTAGTACAATACCAGACAAACTAATTGTTATTTTACTGGAGAGAATAATTATGTCATTAAAGTCTTCCCACTGAGATTTCTCATTAGAGTAACTTACAGTACTATAACAGTTACCAATTAAGTAAAAGATTTATAACCAGACCAAATAGTTACTTCCTTGGCAATTCATCAATAGTTCACTTAAAATTTTTTCACTCCAGATAGGTCACACTTTCTGTGGTCATTAATGTAATTCTCCATCCACATATTTACTTTTTATCTATATTACTCTGATAAAAGTATCTCCTTAAGTTTATAGAGGTGAAATGCTAACTGGTTTTTATTGGTTGCTATAATCTGGAAGCTGCAAGTGATATTAGTATTCATAGATATTTTCTCTGGGAATTTCTCTAAGAATCCCAGAGTTGTCACCTTTATTTTTATAAGAGAGAAAATTTAAGCTCAAAGAAGTGAACTTGTAGGAAGTGGTAAAGTTGAGATTTATATTAAGTTCCCTCTGAAACATACAAACAAATCTATAACATTTTCATTACACTATGATACTCTTTATTAATCAAGATGGAGAAAAATCTGTAAATTATAGTACTTTTCAATTAAATACTAACATATGAATCAAGAAAGGTGGAAATGTCTCCAATATGTAATTCTGGATATATTATCTCAAATGACTGCTATGAGAAAAAGAAGAGATACCTAGATAAACTGATTGTATAGAGAACTTTTCAATCATTTCAGACTTTTAACAGTTTTTTACAAGAGACAAAAAGAAACATGACAAAAGACTGATAAAGTGGGTACTAAGGAGCTGAAGAAATGATGTGAAGACTCAAGATTCAAATTAATAAAGCTGGAAAACATACTACTATTGTGAAGGAAGAAAAAGAAAGATAAATGAAAGAGAAAGTCGTAGTGTAAATCTGATGGATGGCAAAACAAGCTTTCTCTTTTTGAATTTAAAAAGTATGAACTAGGGATGCCTGGGTGACTCAGTAGTTTAAGCATCCAGCTCTTGATTTTGGTTCAGGTCATGATACACAGTTTCGTAGGATTGGACGGTGTCAGGCTCTGTGCTGACAGCTTGCTTGGGACACTCTCTCTGTCTCTCTCTGCTCTTCCCCCCACTCTCTCTGTCTCCTTCTCTCTCTCAAAATAAATAAACATTTTAAAAAAATGAAATAAAAAGTATGAACTAAATAATGATAATAATAGCAGCAACAACAACACTGCCTAATAGAAACCAGTGATAGGTAGAGGAATCATAAAAAACAGTACCTAAATAACTTAAATTTAATTTTACTTAAAATCTCTTGGTCTGAATGGGTTTTAACATGTATTGACAGATATAGATAATAAATGTTATAGAATTAGTAATCTTTGATCACTCATGGTGCAAGAGTGAGAGAATGAGACTGGAAGCTATAAAAAGCTATTTCTTGTGCTCGCTTCGGCAGCACATATACTAAAAGCTATTTCAACTTTCTAAAAATGAAAATACATGGATTTTCAAAAGCAGAAATAAGTAAACTTGTCCATTCAAGGTAGATATCCCAAAAAAGATCCCTGAGAAATGTAGGGATTAGAAATACTAGTTTGTATAGTGGCTGGACATGATAATAGGGTTTAAAGTTATTTTATTTATTTATTTATTTATTTATTTATTTATTTATTTAAATTTTTATATGAAATTTATTGTCAAATTGGTTTCCATACAACACCCAGTGCTCATCCCAACAGGTGCCCTCCTCAATGCCCATCACCTACTTTCCCCTCCCTCCCACCCCCCATCAACCCTCAGTTTATTCTCAGTTTTTAAGAGTCTCTTATGTTTTGGCTACCTCCCTCTTTAACTTTTTTTTTTCCTTCCCTTTCCCCATGATCTTCTGTTAAGTTTTTCAGGATCCACATAAGAGTGAAAACATATGGTATCTGTCTTTCTCTGTATGACTTATTTCACTTAGCATAACACTCTCCAGTTCCATCCACATTGCTACAAAAGGCCATGTTTAGGGGCACTTGTACCCCAATGTTTATAGCAGCACTTTCAACAATAGCCAAATTATAGAAAGACACTAAACGTTCATCAACTGATGAACGGATAAAGAAATTGTGGTTTTTATACACAATGGAATACTCCTTAGCAATGACTAGCATAATATATTTAAATATTTATGTAAAAGACTCAACATTCCTTATCTTGTAAGTCCTCTTGGACAGGACCCCTGAACCCCTGGTAATTACTGAGCAAAAGAAAAATGTCAGGGGAGGAGAGGGAGGTGGTAGGTAGGTAGGGGAAAGAAAAAAAAAAAAAGTGTTCTATGCTAGAGATTGAATCAACACTTTAATCTTTAGTTCCTATGCTAGTAACACACACAAATTGTGCTTTCTGCTTTTTAGGGTTTTTTTTGTAATTATTAAACATAAATGAATAATCAGGAATCATTACATATTTGACAAACACACCCACATGAAACAGAAAAACAAATAAGAAAATAAAAATATGTATTAGTAAAGAAGCAAATATAAATAAGGAAACACAAATAAACCTTTACACAAAGCATACCACCTCACAAAATTACCTTCAAATAGTTACCTCAGGGCAAGAGAAGACAATTCATCCATGAAGTGGAAAGAAAAAGAAATACTAGAAAATATAAATGCTAAATCTAAAAACATGCAAAGTTTGGAAAGTAGTTGAGAAAATCTACTAAATCAATTTTAAGGACTTAACATCTGGACTAATAGAAATTACAGGCAGGGAAATCAAAAACTATGAAAGGGAGAAACAATTCTTTTGAATGATGTCAAAAAATTTCACAAAAATGGAGGACATGCTTCCAGATTGAAATGAGCCACTGAGTTATTCCTTGACAAAATAAGAATGATGAAAATTAGAATGTCACACCCATCACCTTCCAGCAAGTTTATAGAGAAATGGAAGGCCACTTAATATATTTATCAGTGTATTACTTTATACATAAAGGAAATGAGACAATTATAAAAATAGCTACATGAGAATAATATAGAGTAGTACAGTAAAACAAGTATCAGATTACCATTGGCTCTTTATTCAGCAATGATGAATACTAAAAGCAATGGGGAAATTGCTCAAACTTGAAAGACAGTGTAAGATTTTTGTATAAAACTGCCATTTACCTCCTGAGAACCCTTCTGCAGGACAATAAGGACAACTTAGATGTTACATTAAACAGTTTATTACATTTTTCTGTTTCAAACAGTCTATCTTTGATTTCTTTTCTTTAAAAAACTATATTATATGTGTGGATGGGGAGATGAGCCTGAAGTGCACACTCAGGCTCCTTGGCTCATAGCACATTACATAACCAGTTGGCACAAGGCCCCTCTTTGTTTTGTTGTTTTTATTTTATTTTTTTAAATTTTTTTAACGTTTTATTTATTTTTGAGACAGAGAGAGACAGAGCATGAATGGGGGAGGGGCAGAGAGAGAGGGAGACACAGAATCGGAAGCAGGCTCCAGGCTCTGAGCCATCAGCCCAGAGCCGGACGCGGGGCTCGAACTCACGGACCGGGAGATCGTGACCTGAGCTGAAGTCGGACCCTTAACCGACTGAGCCACCCAGGCGCCCCTTTATTTTATTTTTTAATTTATTATTTGTTTGTTTATTTAAGATAGGGAGAGAGCACATGCACGAGTGCAAGTGGGGGAGGGGCAGAGAGAGAAGGAGAGAGAGAATCCCAAGCAGGCTCCACACTGTCAGTGCAGAGCCCAGTGTGGGGCTTGATCCCACGAACCATGAGATCATGACCTGAGTGGAAATCAAGAGTCAGACGCTCAACCTACTAAGCCACTCAGGTGCCCCATATTTGTTGTTTTTAAATGTTCGTTGTTTTTAAATGTTGTTTTTAAATGTTCCTCTTTCTTATCCAGCTCAAATACTAAGGAAAATAAAAGTAGCTTCTACCTCTGGGACCTTACCTGGTACTCATATCTAAGACTTGCTCTTTTCCTGTTGAATCTACATAATTTTGTGTTTCAAGCATGGCCACTTTCTGACTGCAGATCAGGACAAAAACAAGACCACCATGGAATCATTCTGAACACAAAAACATGTCATCCAAACAACAAAAATGAGGAAATTTTTTTCCTATTCTAGTTAAAATAAGTGGCAGTTGCTTCTTTACCTTGCGGTGCTTTAGCTGTGATTAATTCTTCCTGACCAATAGATCTAGTTTATTAACATAATGAATCTTAAGTTTTCACTTGCTTTCTGACAGTATCCAACTCGGAACAGAGCCTTCTCCAAAATCACCAAACGAGTACGCAAATACTATAATAGATTCATTCAACAACCTCTTACTACAACACCACGTGGTTCCCTGTGATGTGTGTTCCCTCTCATTGCAAAGAACAATAAGCTTAAATTGGTCAATTTTAAGTGTGTTTCTGGTAGTTTTTTGCTGGAAGACATTTACAGTACTATTGCCTTAGCATTTTTACCAGCCTACAGTCATTGCATACACTGTAATTCAGGTACTCATGTTACCAAGAAGTCGTTTGTTACCATAATCACTACTGAAATGAGAACTCATACATTTGTCTGAAGGACATAAACAATAGAAATCTAAGATCTGAACTCAGGAGTGCAGTGACAAGATTAAAAGATACTCAGTGTACTGTACATCTGAAACTAATATAGTGTTATTAGTTATATCTCAATTTAAAAAAAAAAGATAAAAATTATAAACTGGTTTTCTCCCACTCAGAAAGCACACTCAACAACCAAACTTTATGAGAGCTCATTAAAAGGGAATGGAATTACCACCTATGACAGAGTTTCAAAATTGCCTTTTCTGTTGACTTTGTGGTCATAGAGAAATTTATAATTGATAAGTAATCGTACTTATAAAAATTTCCACCACAGTTTCTTTAAACTGATTTCTATAGAGAAGTATCCCAGCAATATTCAAAAACATTATTTTCATGAACACATTTTTAAGCTTGCATAATGTTATATGGCAATTATATATCAGTAAAGCAGCAGAGGCGGGGGCGGGGAGAACACATCTAACTTTCACCAAAACAAACTGTCATAGGGGGAGTG
This sequence comes from Acinonyx jubatus, assembly GCF_027475565.1. Lineage (NCBI taxonomy): Eukaryota > Metazoa > Chordata > Mammalia > Carnivora > Felidae > Acinonyx > Acinonyx jubatus. The sequence continues at coordinate 90,598,502 of NC_069386.1, forward strand.
GACATAAACTAGAGTAAAAATGTAAAATGTTTGAAATTATAGAGAATTTTGTCTGAGCACTAATATGTTAAATAAAAACCTAGGAAATTATCAAATTAAATAAAATAAACATAACGGTGGAAATGAACAAAATGGTTAATGGAAAAAAATCAATAAAAACAAAGACCAATATTTAAAAATTTAATGAAACTGATAAACCACTAGACTTATAATGAAAAAAAAAAAAGAGAAAGCAAAAGTCACTGATATTACAGAATGAACGATAGAGTATCACTTCTGCTCTTAAAGATGGGCAATATTAAATAGGTAATGGGATTAAGGAGAGAACTTGTGATGAGTGCTGTATGGAAGCATTGAATCACTATATTGTACACCTGAAACTAATATTACACTGTATGTTAACTAACTGGAATTTAAATAAAAATTTTAAAAAATAATAAAATACTTTATATTAAAAATATACAAATTATTTTAAGCCAAAGTAGACAACAACATGGATGAAACTGACATATTACTTAAAGTCAAACTGTAAAACATCCATGGGAAGAAACAGAAAATCTGAATAGTCCTATATAAATAGCAATATCAGGAACACCGGGGTGGCTCAGTCAGTTGAATGACCAACTTCGGTTCAGGTCATGATCTCACAGTTTGTGAATTCAAGCCCCCTGTCAGACTCTCTGTGCTGACACCTTAGAGCCTGGAGCCTGCTTCAGTTTCTGTGTTTCCCTCTCTCCCTGCCCCTCCCCCACTTACATGCTGTTTCTCTCTCAAAAATAAATAAACATTAAAAAAATTTAAATACCAATATCAAATAAATTGGATTTTAAGTAAAAGCCTCTCACCTGAACGTTCCAGATTCAAGTGGCTTTTGAAGTGAATTCCATGGCACCTTGAAGGAAGAAATAACGTCCATGTTAACACAAACTTTTTCAGAAAAAAGAGAAAGGAAGGCAACACTCTCAAACTCAAAGAGGAAGAAACTATTATGAAAATATGAAAAATACATTACTAGAAAACTAAAGACTGCTATTCCCCATGAACACAGATACACACAGAAAGAACCCTTAACAAAATATTAGTAAACATGTATGTAAATTATACCACAATAAAAGTGATTTAAAATATTAGCGTATCATATATAACATATTTATAAAAATAATATGTTGTGACCAAAAGGAATTTATCCTAGGATTTTAAGGTTTATTGAATATATAGAACTAGCTCACAACATTAAGAATAAGAAGAAAAGAAAAATAACATATCTCAGTAGATGCAGAAAAGACAAAAGGGCATTGTGAAATATACATATATATATATAACTAATATCATGTGTAATGACAAAAGAGTGGCACTTTCCCTCAGGGATAAAGGCAATAATGTCTGATCTCACTATTTCCACTTAACATTTTACTGGAAGTTATATATGTTGCAATAAAGAAAAATAAAAAATCACAAAAAAATGTTGAGGAATAAATAAAACTGTCTACTCACAGAGGTTATTATGCTAATAAAAATGCTAAGGAATCTACAATAATACTGCAAGAAATAATAAATACATTTGTAAAATGTGTGGATTACCAGGTGAAAATATGAAAATCAATCTTATTTCAATGTAATAGCAACAGTTATAATTTTTTAAAAAGTCACTTAAATAGCATTAAAAAACATGAAGTCCCTAGGAAATGAACTTCAGAAAATATAGGCAATGCACATTAAAAACTATAAAACAGGAACATCTTTCTAAGATATATAAAGGTGTTAAAATAAGAATAGAACAACCAATAAAAATGGGCTCAAAATTAGAAGACACTTCACAAAAGGGATGTAAGAACTCTAATGCTCTGCTAAATTATGTAACTACATTTGAAAGTGGTTTGGCAGTTTCTTATAAAGTTGTTCATATGCTTAACATATGACATAACAACTACATTCAGAGATATTCAACCAAAAAATTAAACATCTACAAAAAGTTTTGTACATAAATGACCATGGCAACTTTTTTGCCCCCCGCAATAGGCCAAAAATGGAAATAGGCTAAGGGGCCATCAATAGAAGAGATGAAAAAACTATCATGCTTATTTAATGGAATAATACTCAGCAATAAAATACAACAAACTACTAATACATTCAATAATACCTCAAAATTAGGATATTGAACAAAAGAAGTCAAACACCGAAGTGTACCAACTGTATGATTTCATTTATCTGAAATAATATAAAGCCAAGACTAATCTACAGTGACAGAAATGGATCAGTTTTGACCAAGGCCAGGTGCTGGAAGTAGTGATTTATGAATGTAGCATGGGTGAGTTTATTTTTCAGGGATAATGGAAATGTTATGTACCTTTTTTTAATGTGATGGTTACTTGTGTTCACCTGTCAAACCCATTGAGCTTCTAAACACTTGAAAATTACTATATTTTATTAAGTGTAAACTATGCCTTAAAAATTGATTTTATGATCTCTTTAAAAATAAATATGACATTGTTCCAAGCCCTTAGGAGGTGGCCAAAGGGGAACAAACACAATCACTTTCTGCATGCTTAAAGAAGTCATCGTGGAAGGGAAAAAGAAACACAAGGACCGTAGTCCATCTGTAGCCTGCAGATGTTTTGATTGAATGGCAGGATATTAAAAAGAATGTGTTCAAGTGTTCTTAGTTGGGATAGGTTCTCTCTATCACACTGCCCACAGTTCTCTATTTTTAGAAGGTTTTTTCTTGGCTTCACATATTCATGTTACTGTCCTGGTCACTGAAGACATTGGAATGTGGAGCATCTGCATTTTGGCAGATTATTCCCACTGCCATAATCAAAAAATAGATTCCAAAAAATTCCAAACGCCTGAACAATCTGTTTTTGTAGTGCTGCTCACCCTGCATATTTTCACTTAACCTTAGATTGTCCTATATATTCCAAATTATACATGCAGATTTTTTGGGCATGAGGTTTACATACTCCACCAAAATTTCTAACAAATGTTACCAAATCACTTAGTAGTAGTACAGTCCTGCATATGCTTAAGAAGTCCTCCTGTATCATCCTACTTAATGTTCAAAATTGTAATGTGTATTTACTTAATAACATACTTTTGTGTTCTAAAACTACTCAGTATATATTAATTATATGGTCCAATAACTTTACAAAGTAATATTTTTTATACATCACTCTACATCTTATTATTTTATTTTAGTTGTTCTGACAATGAAAATTTACCAACTTGATGTGAATCGTTTATATGATGCTCTTTGGGCAGACATAGCAATGTTCTCATTTAACAGAAACACAAATACCTTATAAAATAAACACATTGGTGTAAACTTCTTTTAATGGAAGAGCTTTCTAATGTAAGACCCATTTTAGCTTCAAAAAGGAATAAATTATTAAAGATAACTCTGGTGCTTTACATTTCTTATTAACAGTTTTCCTATACCTTTTAAGTGTTAGTAAGGGTGAATCGATTGTAATGCCTATTATGTGTTTTCTAGAATGTGGACTACTTTAAATTTATATATTCTTTAGATACAGCTGCATATCTTTGGGGTTTTACTAGGAATTCTTCATATTAGAGAAATCATGTCTAAATGCCACAGTCTTTGCTATGGAGAGAGTCTGGACAATTATTGAATTTCAAAAAGAATCATCCTGTGTAATATATGTTGTTGCTTCGTCAGGCATATTTTGAAACTATAAATCACAATGAGAAACTCATTAGAGATTCAAAGAAAAATAATAAAAGTGAATTTGGGCTGAATAGTATCTACTTTTACATGACTAGTTATTAAGAGCTCATAAGATTCCCTTAAAAGGTTTCTTGTGTTTGTTTAGAATGTTTCTCCTTGGAGGATTCAGAGCTGATTTCTGAAAATGGCTCTCAATACTCACTATGGAATAGAAATAAATCAACAGCTAAGCTCAAACTCAAAGCTTATCAGAAGAGAAAACTTCACTGAATTCAATGTTGAAATGGAAATGTTTGCCAAGTCACTAAGGATTTATTTCAGTTTGCTACAGCCCAAGGTACCAATTGTAAAACTCCATTTACATGTTAGTGCCGACTATCAAAAGTCTTTTTGTAACTTGTATGGATTCATTTCCCATTACTTATTTATAAAAGTAAGTGCATGAAGGTGGCACTAAACAAATTGCTTTTGTTGCATGGAAATTGTCACATACTGTATTTTCAAGCAAAATAAACTCTTTTTAAACAGTATCTATTATAATCAGCTGAAATTTGATTAATTCATAAAAAATAAAGCCATCTTTATAAAAACAAAAGCTAATATTTTCTATTTTATTATAAAATTCATAGGTATTTTATTTAGGTTTTTATGATAATTTCAGTATTTCACAGTAATTTGGTTTTTAGGAAAATGTAACATTTTTGTAACATTTTTATAAATGGAAAATATAAAGTACAAACATCATCTTTTGACAGTCTGTTAATTAGCATCACTAAAATGATTTATCTTAAGAGCTCAAGTATTATAAGAACTGATTTCCATAAGAAGAATGAGATTTGGAAATTTTACAAAATCAAGACCATTAGAACATTCCTTTTAAAATATTTCATTTAAATGCATATCAGGTCTAAAGATAATCATAGCAATTATTTCCTCATGAAGAATAACCCAGACTTTAGCCTGTAATTATTCACCTTGCCAGTCACTGAAATATATCATGTATTATTTTTATTACTGGGGAGCTGTTTTTAGTAGTCATAAAAATGTGTGATTAAGAATGGAAGTACAGAGGTAGATTAATGTGGAGCTAATGAAGCTTCACACAGTGCTACTCACTTTCATGTGCCCCTTCCTGGACCTTGGGAGAAACTTTACAATGTGTTCATGTGATCCTACATTAAAAATTTTTTTTTCAAAAGTAATATATTGGGGCGCCTGGATGACTCAGCTGGTTAAGCATCCCACTCTTTCTTTTTTTTTATGCTTATTTAGTTTTGAGAGTCAGAGATACAGAACATGAGCGGGGAAGGGGCAGAGAGAGAGGGAGACACAGAATCAGAAGCAGGCTCCAGGCTCTGAGCTGGCAGCACAGAGCCCGCCGTGGGGCTCGAATCCACGACCTGTGAGATCATGACCTGAGCTGAAGTCAGACGCCCAACCGACTGAGCCACTCAGGTGCCCCCAAGCATCCCACTCTTGATTTCAGCTCAGGTCATGATCTCATGGTTTGTGAGTTTGAGCCCCTCATCAGGCTCTGCACCAATGTTGCAGAGACTGCTTACGATTGTCTCTCTCTCTCTCTCTCTGCTCCTCCCCTGCTTGTTCTCTCTCAACATAAATAAAAATAATCTTTAAAAAAAAGTAGTATTTTAACTGAAGTCAAATAAAAGCTCTGTATTGTATACATAGTTAGATGTTGCTGGAGTGGTTTGTGAGTCCTTTGGGAATCTAGGAAAGAAGTTGAATTTGTGCTACATTTAATTAAGGTTTAGAAGAAAGTCTCCATGTGAATTGCAGTGACTTCAATGTATAGTTCAGTTATTGATAGCCATCTGGTAGAGAGGAGTTCCACTATGCCTACTTACCTAACATTACAGCACAGAGATACAGGGAATGAAAGCTTATCGGGATAGCATACGCCCTATAATCCCTTGCATGGAATGTATGTACACAAAGAGTCACAAAGTGTAAAATGGACAGAATAAGAAGTTAGTCATACAAATGCTTCCGAAAATTTCATGAGCAAAATTAAAAGTGGAGGATTTAATTCGGATCAATCTTTGATCAAATTCTCTTATCAGGAATGCGTAATGCACTATATGTAACGCAGTTTAGCAATATATGTATATTGTGCGTGCACACCACATTTTTTCTTTTACCTTTTCTCACGGGAATCATGCAAAAGAGAAATCATCAGAATTTCTAGTTGGTATAACACATCTGTAGTGTTACTACAGTGCAACTCTTGACTGAACAAGTGCATTTGTAGAGTCAAATCTAGGTAATTAAGAACATGTTTTGAGCAGTTGCAATAGAGAAAACATCAAATTAACTTTTTATTTCCTCTATAGAAAATTTTATTACAAGATCATGGTCATATGAAGCGGAAATATGAATATGTAAGCCAAAAATATGGGAACAATTAGAGATGTGTCAGGAGATTAATATTTACTTTTTGAATTTTTATGCTTGTGGTATTAATAAGCATTTTATAACTTATATTTTTGTTGTCATTTCATTTCTCAATGTAAGTGGACATAAATTACCAAATTTATTATCTATAATTTTATGTCCTGTTTTTAAAGAGGTTATCAAAATTATAAAACCTTAGATCCCAAGACACCTGATTATTTAAGCACTGAATAATCACATTTAAACAATTAGATTAATTTATTAGAAATTATAAATTCTTTCGGAGCAAGTCTAATGCCATTCTCCTAAATATAAACATCTGGGAAGTTGTATTACTAAGCTTCTCATTTGTCTCAAGAATAGTCCGACGTCAAAAAAATCCAAAAAAACCCCTCACAAACCTGCTTGTAGCAAGCAGAATTTCCCATGATCCCAGGTAGGTTAGAAGACCCAGGTACTCTAAATTTTTCTGAAAATGTGAGAACAGCAAAAATAATAACATAGAATATTTATCAAAATTAATGAATATAAAGATCTCATTTAATAAAAAAGTTAGTATTTCTATTATTTTGAGTACTGCATAATGAATACAAATCCTATTACATAATAAATTATAAACATTTTTTAATGCCTTTAATTTTCTTTATTTTTGAGAGAGAGAGAGAGAGTACAAGCAGAGGAGGGGCAGAGAGAGAGAGGGAGACACAGAATCTGAAGCAGGCTCCAGGCTCTGAGCTGTCAGCACAGAGCCCTACGCAGGGCTTGAACTCACAAACTGCGAGATCATGACCTGAGCCGAAGATGGACGCTTAACAACTGAGCCACATAGGCGCCCACTATAAATTGTAAACATATGTAAAAAATGTAAACATATAAATTGTAAATTGTAAACATGTTTATATAATCCAAAAAAGAAGCACCTTTAAAGAGACTGTAAATTGCTCTACAAAAAATAAGTACCTATTTTAAAATTTTTCCTAGTGAAAGATTGTCTAGTGAAATAATTGCAGTTCTTAAAAACATTGCTGTTCTTGTAAGTCTGTCTCCCTTTTACTCAATAATCTTTTGTTCCATAAAATCTCCCTTTCTTTTGTCTACTATACCATTCAAAATGCTATTCATCCCCTATATTAATATTTTGCATTTCATCTACAGAGACAAGTGACAGATTATAAAGAATCTCATTTGTCAGCTGAAATAGAAAATAACTTCTTTCCATATTTGAATTTCATAGGAGAGCATTTTATTTTATTTTTAATTTTAATACAATTTATTTTCAAATTAGCTAACATACAGTGTGTACAGTGTGCTTTCAGTTTGGGGGTAGATTCCCGTGGTTCATCACTTACACATAACACCTAGTGCTCATCCCAACAAGTGCCCTCCTCAATGCCCATCCCCCATTTTCCCCTCTCCCCCATGCCCCCAATCAACCCTCAGTTTGTTCTCTGTATTTAAGAGTCTCTTATATAAGATTCTCTTATAGTTTGCCTACCTCCCTCTCTGTTTGGAACAATTTTTCCCCTTCCCCTTCCCCATGGTCTTCTGTTAAGTTTCTCAAGTTCCATATATGAGTGAAAAACATATGATGTCTGTCTTTCTCTGGCTGACTTATTTCACTTAGCATAGTACCTTCCAATTCCATCCATGTTGCTGCAAATGGAAGGATTTCATTCTTTCTCATTGCCAAGTAGTATTCCATAGTATGTATAAACCACATCTTCTTTGTCCATTCATCAGTCGATGGACATTTAGGCTCTTTACATAACTTGGCTATTGTTGAAAGTGCTGCTATGAACATTGGGGTACAAGTGCCCCTATGCTTGAGCACTCCTGTATCCCTTGGGTAAATTCCTAGCAGTACTATCGCTGGGTCATAGGGTAGGTCTATTTTTAATTTTTTGAGGAACCTCCACACTGTTTTCCAGAGTGGCTGCACCAGTTTGCGTTCCCACCAACAGTGCAAGAGGGTTCCCATTTCTCCACATCCTTGCTAGTGTCTGTACTTTCCTGAGTTGTTCATTTTAGCCACTCTGACTGGTGTGAGGTGGTATCTCAATGTGGCTTTGATTTGTATTTCCCTGATGAGGAGTGACGTTGAGCATCCTTTCATATGTCTGTTGGCCATCTGGATGTCTTCTTTGGAAAAGTGTCTATTCATGTTGTTCTCATTTATTCACAGGATTGTTTGGTTTTGGGGTGTTGAGTTTGCTAAGTTCGTTATAGATTTTGGATATTAACCCTTTATCTGGTATGTCAGTTGCAAATATCTTTTCCTATTCTGTTAGTTGCCTTTTAGTTTTGTTGTTTCCTTTGCAATGCAGAAGCTTTTTATCTTGATGAGGTCCCAATGGTTCATTTTTGCTTTTAATTCCCTTGCTTTTAGAAATGTATTGAGCAAGAAATTGCTGCAGCAGAGATCAAAGAGGTTGTTGCCTGCTTTCTCCTCTAGGGTTTTGATGGTTTCCCCTCTCACATTCAGGTCTTTCATCAATTTGGAGTTTATCTTTGTGTATGGTGTAAGAAAGTCTAGTTTCATTCTTCTGCATGTCGCAGTCTAGTTCTCCCAGCACTATTTGCTAAAGAGACAGTTTTTTTTCCTTTGGATACTGTTTCCCTCTTTGTCAAAGATTAGTTGGCCATACATTTGTGGGTCAAATTCTGGCTTTTCTATTCTATTCCATTGGTCTATGTGTCTGTTTTTGTGCCAATACCATGCTGTCTTGATGATTTCAGCTTTGTAGTAGAGGCTAAAGTCTGGGATTGTGATGCCTCCTGCTTTGGTCTTCTTCTTCAATATTACTTTGGCCACTCAGGGTATTATTGTGATTCCATACAAATTTTAGGATGGTTTGTTTTAGCTTTGAGAAGAATGCCAGTGCAATTTTGTTTGGGATTGCATTAAATGTATAGATTATTTTGGGTAGTATTGACAATTGAACAATATTTATTCTTCCAATCCATGAACATGGAATGTTTTTCTATTTCTTTGTGTCTTCTTCAATTTCCTTCATAAATTTTCTATAACATTCAGCATACAGATCTTTTACATTTTTGGTTTGGTTTATTCCTAGGTATTTTATGATTCTTGGTGCAATTGTGAATGGGATCAGTTTCTTTTTTTGTCTTTCTGTTGCTTCATTATTAGTGTATAAGAATGCAACTGATTTCTGTACATTGATTTTGTATCCTGCAACTTTGCTGAATTCATGTATGAGTTCTAGCAGACTTTTGGTGGAGTCTATCGGATTTTCCATGTATAATATACTGTTTCCAATTTGAAATCGTTTATCATATTCCCAATTTTGAAAAGTTCCCACTATGAATTCTTCCACAAATATCCTCTTGCTTTGGCTTTCCTCTTCATGATTGGACACAATGTCACTGCCAGCTTTTTGTCTCCTCTCGTGTTTAAATTTTCTTCCTTAGGTCTCTCTTCTAGTTTCTCATCTCTCCTCTTTTTAAAAGATCGCTCCATGGGTTGAAGTCACACATAAATCTCAATTAAGAGCAATTCTCTATTGCTCTCCAGGTTACCCTTCTCCTCAAGTTCCACACACATATACTGAACCTTTCTGGGATGTCTTTATTAGATATCTTATACCATCACACTCACATGACCAAAGGTACTTCAGCTTTCCCCAACAACTCAAATTGGAATTTCATAGTCATAAAATTCTACTATGCAATTAGAAATAAAATTCTGTCAACCTACATTTTCAAATACACCTAAACCTTCCCACTGCAGCTTTTCCACAATAGCCCACAACAATGTTCTGCATTTCACTTGGAGTGATTTCCTCATAAATCACTTGCTTAAAAACTTGCTTAAAAACTTTCAATTGCTCCTCATGTGGCATAAATATATACTAAATGATAAAGCATGCTGTCTTAGTCTACTTGGGCTTCTATAACAAAAAATACCACTGACCAGGTGCCTTAAACAGCAATGTATTTTCTCACAGTTCTGACAGCTAGGAGCCCATGATCAAGGTACCAGCAAATCTGGTTTCCCACGAGAGCTCTCATCCTGCATTATAGATAGCCACCTTCTCACCTTATCTTCCATGGCCTTTTCTCAGTGTGTGCCCATCAAAGAAAGAAAGAGCCACCTCTTTTTGTCTCTTCTTAGAAGGATACTAATTTTATTAAATCAGGTCCCCACCTGACCTCATTTAACCTTAATTACTTAGGACCTTATTTCCAAATACCACTCACTCTGGATTTATTAGGACTTCAACTTATAAATTTTATGGAGACACAAATATTCAGTCCATAACACATGGCAATAAATCGGGAGCTTGTTTCTGCCATACACTTTTTCTCTTCATGCTAAGCTTTTTCAGTCTAAGCTCAACTTGACTGCATATTTTCATGTTCCTTTTATTCAACAAGTTTTAATTTTTTTATTTTTACCTTTTTAAGTTTATTAATTTTTGAGAGAGAAAGAGAGCAGGCAAGAGGCAGAGAGATGGGGGAAAGAGAGAATCCCAAGCAGGCTCCTCACTGTCAATGCAGAGCCTGACTCAGGGCTCGAAATCACGAACCATGAGATCATGACCTGAAACGAAATCAAAGTCCAATGTTCAACCAACAGAGCTACCCAGGCACCTGGAACAAGTTTTTTTTTAAAGCATCTGCAGCCTTCTAGACAACATTCTCACTATCTGGGGCAACATCTGAAGGGAAACCAAACACTGTTTCTGCTTTCATGAAGCTTTTATTCTGGTGGGAAAGGGCAGTAAATGAGTAACTAAATACAATGTCCCTAAATATATTTCCAAAGCTGGAATATGGAATATACCTATCTCTACCTACCACAAGGCTGCCTGCCTGTCTCTCTCTTTCTCTCTCTCTCTTGTTTCTTTTTGTCTCATGCCACTAGACTATACACACATACATGCACACACAACTACTTATATTTCAGATATTACTTTATTTGGCTCTTTTTCTAACAATTCTTTTCTAGACTGAATCAGATTGCACCTGGCACGTGATGTCAAATCAGAGAATTGCAATAAAATATGCCCACACTTTATTTCAGTAGCTTATTGAATTGACTATTTCCAGGAGGATAAGAGATTATGTCTACATATCTTTATCACTTCATGCCTGGCATCTAGCAGTAACTGATATATAACGGACATTCAATCAACACTCAGTGTTGTTGAATATTATATTACATTTCTCAAAGTATCTTGCTAGGAATGCTAATTATTTGGACAGATGAGTGTTATTGTGGGGGAAAAAAACATTTGGTAGCCAATCACTGAATTTAACAATGTTTACCTTAGTACAGACATACTCAGGGAACTAATTATGAAAATGGGAATGATGAATCATGAAGATACATTATATCCTGCTTTTTCCAAATGATTTTATTGCACAAACTTCCTTTCTCGCAGCATCTCTCCTTCCAATTTATCTGTATGACTAAGTTTAAGTCAACATTCTTCTACACACTCTTTCTTTTCCACAGTTGATTCAGAGTTAAGTTTTCCTCCAAGAGTCAATGGTACCCTTTGCTCTTAGAATTTGTAAGCTAATGAGTGACAAAACTGTAACACTTCTACAGATCAAAGACTCATATGAAGTTCTTTATAGAGAACTATTTTATACTAGCTCATTAATACTCATCATCAAAGGCACATGTAGAATATAAAGGCCCATTGTCAGAACTAAATAAATAACCTCATTAACATTTAACTGAGAGTGTATGTATTAAGGAACAATTAGAGTTTTCACGATAAACATTTTAAGTGATAATTGGTTCCAATGGGAAATCTTAAGATTAAAATTTCTTTGAACTTGTGCATTGCTGCAAAAATGCCCACATACGTATAATAATGAAAATAACAACATTAATATAAAACACTTTACCATTTGACCATAATGAATATGAGCAATATCATTAAGCTGAACTTCATGGTATCTACACCATCACTAGGCAAGCAATAATGATAGGCAATAACAAAGAATAATTCTGAAAATGTAGATGTAAATTATGAGAATCAGTGACAGTGCTTGTGAAACTTCTGGTTGGTCTCTATGAAATATAGATTCTGGTTCAATAACTCTAAGGTAATGAAAGACTGGGATTCTATATTATTAAATGCCATAGATAAGACATTCCCAAACTTTCTCTGTTCTCAGCATTCTTAGTGTTGTGTCATGTTTTGTTTTATTTAACAGCACCCTTAGGCCAAAAAAAAATACGTAATTGTTTTTCAAGTGGCTAAAAAACTTAGTAAGTATTTATGTCCTAAAAACGTAATAATCACTTAAAAAATGATGAATACAAAAATTATTGTTAGGTAACATCTATTACTTACTGGGGTGTATGCAAAGAACTCTGGGGGTACTGCAGGACTTCTCAAACTTTGGAATCAGATTGGATACTATCATCTTTCTTGAGGTTCCACATTGACTTTTCTGCAACACTTGCTTCTCATCACAGAAACTCTCCCAAACCAAACTACTGACTTGATATTATTTTTTCCTACTTTAACATGACTGACTCATTCTGAATCTGCTCCTCAGAGCCCTAGGGATGCTTTGGTAATAGCAGAAATGTGTTGGCAGCAAGGAGGGTGATACTACGTGTATTGAACTAACAGCTATCAGAGCAGCTCCACATTTTTAAAAATTGTGTGTGCACATGGCCATTAAATGATATGGTTTTAAAATTACTTGCAAACCCACTCGAAAAACATGCATTTCTAGGGGTACCTGGATGACTCAGTCAGTGAAGCATCTGACTCTTGATTTCATTCAGCTCAAGTCATGATCTCATGGTTTGTGAGTTTGAGCCCCTTATCAGGCTCTGAGCTGGCTGTGCAGAGCCTGCTTGAGATTCTCTCCCCATCCCTGTATTCTCCCTCTGTCTCTCAAAATAACTAAATAAACTAAAAAAATTTTTTTAATTTAAATACATTTTACATATGTATAACATGCTATATAATCTTTGTATCAGTAAAAATTACCAATTTTTCATGTATTTATTCATCTATATAAGATTCAACATTTTTAAATATTACAATTTAAGGACCCTTTGTTTAGGCAAAAAAAAATAAGTAAGTTATTTAAGTTATATGGTCCCCAAGTGCAACTTAAGTGTGATGATTCACTAGGAGGACTTAGAAATCAGAAAAACTGTAAGACTCACAGTTGTGATTTATTACTGAAAAAAAATACAGATCAAAATCAGCACAGGAAAAAGGTATATGTGTGAAGTCACATAAGAACTCTGTTTCACACCTTTTTTCCTCTTTTGGCATTAATTAGTTAATCTATATCTTTTTACATAAAAACTGCTCTTTCAATATATCAAGTATATTGATATATAAAAATATATATCACATTGTATGTACAAATATATTTAGAGGAAATAAGTCTCTCAATATTAAACTTCAATATGGGCTTAAACAGGAAAATATTGACTCTACATACATATGACTTTCTGTTATATTTTTCTTTTCTGCTTGAATGGTAGATGGAATTGTCCATCCTTCTAATTCTTAACAATAAATCCAGCCCACTGAAGTCAATTATGAATAGACTCTTTTCCTAAATCAACTGCCAAATAGTTCATTAATCTATATATTCAATACCTATCATTTTGGTTAGCAACACTGTTTTGGCACACTATAGGAATTCATTTTTTCATATATATTTTTAATTGTTTTAACATTTATTTATTTTTGAGAGACATGGAGAGATAGAGCAAGAGCAGGGGAGGGGCAGAGAGAGAGGGAGACACAGAATATGAATCAGGCTCCGAGCTGTCAGCAAAGAGACTGACATGGGGCTTGAACTCATTAACTGTGAGATAATGACCTGAGCTGAAGTCAGATGCTCAACTGACTGAGCCACCTAGTCGCCCCTACTGAATAAGATGTTTAAAACTGAATGTAACTTAGAGGTCTTTCTGTTTGATCTACTTATTTTAACCATTAGGAAATTAAGAAGTGACATTACTGGCAAAAGTTACAAGGAATGGTTTTACGAAAAATATGCAAGAAAAAATGTAAGTTCATAACTTAGGAACTTAACACTAAGTATACATTAAACATCAGATAAATATAAACTAAATCACAGTGATATAATACCATACACCCACAAAAAGTGAGAAATGAAGGAGACTATCAAGTACTAGAAGGCATGTGGGTTAACAGGAACTTTCATATACTATTGCTATTGGTGGTGAAGTGTACTTAATTTGGCAAACATTTTAGACAACTGATTGTATCTACTGAATATATGCATACCGTATGCCCAGAATTTCCCAACTAATATGTTTAAAAAAATTGTATGTACATGTTCATAATGCTCACATGTTAGTGGCCCCAATCTGGAAACCACCCCAAAGCTCATCAAGCATAGAATGAATGAATAACTTCTATTAAGAGTAAATACTGGGGTGCCTGGGTGGCTCAGTCAGTTAAGTGTCCGACTTCGGCTCAGGTCATGATCTTACAGTTCATGGGTTTGAGCCCCGCATCAGGCTCTGTGCTGACAGCTCGGAGCCTGGAACCTGCTTCGGATTCTGTGTCTCCTTCTCTCTTTGTCCCTCCCCAACTTGTGCTCTGTCTATCTCTATCAAAAATAAATAAATGTAAAAAAAATAAATACTATATAATGGAATAATAATTGATTTTCACGTGCAATAATATAGATGAATTTCACAAGCCTAATGTGAATGTTTGTCAATAGAAATCAGGTATTCACAGAAAATACAAAAATGACAAAAATTATGCTGTTAGAAGTCTATACAGAGTATAGCTGGTGTGGTGGTGTGGGGGTGAGTGGGTAGTGATGACTACCACATGAAGGGTGTTTAGAGTCTGGGAAAGATTGTTTCTTCATCTAGCTATATTACCTAAATGGGTCCATTTTGTGAGAACTTGTTATATATTATAGGCACACTTCTTTTATAAATATTGGACTTTAAAATACTAAAATACAAAATAAAAATATAAAACTAACAAAATATTTAAAGTTTAAGAGAAAATTAAGATGTAAGCAACATTAGGAATAGAAAGGGAACAATTACAGCAAAATAATAATATAAAAATGCCGGTAAATTTTTAAAAGGAAAAGAATTAAACAATTTGCTGAAGGATTACCACTTTTCAAAACTGACTCAAAAAGAAGGAGATATCTGAATGGCCAGTAAGTGTAAATTTATTTTTTAATGCTTTTATATATTTTTGACAGAGAGAGAGCGAGAGAGAGAGAGCATGTGCGGGGGAGGGGCAGAGAGACAGGGAGACACAGAATCCTAAGCAGGCTCCAGGCTCTGACCTGTCAGCACAGAACCTCACCTGGGGCTTGAACTCACAAACCGGGAGATCATGACCTGAGCTGAAGTAGGGTGCTAAACCGACTGAGCCACCCAGGCGCCCCACTGAATGGCCTGTAAGTATACAATAAATAAATAAGTATTTGAAGTCTACTCCTCATACAAAACAATAACCAGGAGTTTCAACTTTTTTCTATAGGACAATTATATCAACAAAAAAAGAAAAATTTATAATCTTATTATCAATCACTTTGGTATACTAAGAAAAGAGGAAACAATCCCAACCTATTTTAGGAAGCGAGTATAATAGTATATGAAAGAAAGAAAGTTAAAAACCAATATTATTTATGAAATTATTGAAGGTATAAATATATATAATAGACAAACTACGTTTTCCCAAGGAATCCAAGAAAGTGCTAATAAATGAATATCGTTTAAAATAATTCAATAATTAAAATATTAGTTTAAAAATATCACCTACACAGATGCAGCAAACTATTTGATAAAGTGTAATGTACATTCATATTTTTTAATTCACCAAACAAGTAATAAAATTGTTTTTAATATAACATTTGCCAAAACCTAATCTACTGATAAAACTTTTAGTTGTTTCATGTTGTATAAAGTGTATATTTATTACATGTTTGAGATATGTCATAGCTAAAATAAAGAGAAGCTATTAATTGTTGTACTTTTTCCTTTCTCCAAGCATCTTCAATTTTTAATTATATTTACTTCATATATCTTTTTTGTGCCTCATTGTCGTCTTAGCAATAACTAAGATAATTTTAGCTCATTTTTCAAGATTTACTAATTTCATTTTCAGATTTTACTGAAGTTGTTAACACTAAAAAAATTTTTTTAAAAATAGTACTTTAGTAGACATGTCTTTCTTAATTAAGACTATTATAAGTGCATTTATTACTTTAGCGTTTAGTATGAGTGTTGTACTTTATTTTTGATAAAACACCATTACCATAATGAGTCAATTTCTTTAATACATCTTTTCTCTTTGTATTTAATTATAAATTATTGGATTGTAAAACCCAGCAGAAGAAGAGAAATAATAAAGATCAGAGCAGAAATAAACAATATAGAATCTAAGAAAACTGTAGAGCAGATGAATGAAACCAAGAGTTGGTGTTTTGAAAAAATAAACAAAATTGATAAACCTCTAGCCAGGCTTCTCAAAAAGAAAAGGGAGAGGACCCAAATAGATAAAATCATGAATGAAAATGGAATTATTACAACCAATCCCTCAGAAATACAACAATCATCAGAGAATACTATGAAAAATTGTATGCCAACAAATTGGACACCCTGGAAGAAATGGACAAATTCCTAAACACCTACACACTTCCAAAATTCAAACAGGAGGAAATAGAAAGCTTGAACAGACCCATAACCAGCGAAGAAATTGAATCAGTTATCAAAAATCTCCCAAAATATAAGAGTCCAGGACCAGATGGCTTCCCTGGGGAATTCTACCAGATATTTAAAGCAGAGATAATATCTATCCTTCTCAAGCTACTCCAAAAAATACAAAGGGAAGGAAAACTTCTAGACTCATTCTATCAAGCCAGTATTACTTTGATTCCTAAACCAGACAGAGACCCAGGAAAAAAAGAGAACTACAGGCTAATATTCCTGATGAATATGGATGCAAAAATTCTCAATAAGATACTAGAAAATCGAATTCAACAGCATATAAAAAGAATTATTCACCATGCTCAAGTGGGATTCATTCCTGGGATGCAGGGCTGGTTCAACATTTGCAAATCAATCAACGTGATACATCACATTAATAAAAGAAAAGATAAGAACCATATGATCCTGTCAATCGATGCAGAAAAAGCATTTGACAAAATTCAGCATTCTTTCTTAAAAAAAAAAACCTCGAGAAAGTTGGGATAGAAAGAACATACTTAAACATCATAAAAGCCATTTATGAAAAGCCCACAGCTAACATCATCTTCAATGGGGAAAAACTGAGAGCTTTTTCCATGAGATCTGGAACACGACAGGGATGTCCACTCTCACCGCTGTTGTTTAACATAGTATTGAAATTTCCAGCATCAGCAATCAGACAACAAAAGGAAATCAAAGGCATCAAAATTGGCAAAGATGAAGTCAAGGTTTCACTCTTTGCAGATGACATGATATTACATGGAAAACCCAATAGACTCCACCAAAAGTCTCCCAGAACTGATACATGAATTCAGCAAAG
The DNA here is from genome assembly GCF_027475565.1 of Acinonyx jubatus. NCBI lineage: Eukaryota > Metazoa > Chordata > Mammalia > Carnivora > Felidae > Acinonyx > Acinonyx jubatus. The sequence continues at coordinate 90,616,127 of NC_069386.1, forward strand.
TTGCAGGATACAAAATCAATGTACAGAAATCAGTTGCATTCATATACACTAATAATGAAGCAACAGAAAGACAAATAAAGAAACTGATCCCATTCACAATTGCACCAAGAAGCATAAAATACCTAGGGAATAAATTTAACCAAAGATGTAAAAGATCTGTATACTGAAAACTATAGAAACCTTATGAAAGAAATTGAAGAAGATATAAAGAAATGGAAAAACATTCCATGCTCATGGGTTGGAAGAATAAATATTGTCAAAATGTCAATACTACCCAAAGCTATCTACACATTCAATGCAATCCCAATCAAAATTGCACCAGCATTCTTCTCAAAACTAGGACAAGCAATCCTAAAATTCATATGGAACCACAAAAGGCCCCGAATAGCCAAAGTAATTTTGAAGAAGAAGCCCAAAGCAGGAGGCATCACAATCCCAGACTTTAGCCTCCACTACAAAGCTGTCATCATCAAGACAGCATGGTATTGGCACAAAAACAGACACATAGACCAATGGAATAGAATAGAAACCCCTGAACTGGACCCACAAACGTATGGCCAACTCATCTTTGACAAAGCAGGAAAGAGTGTCCAATGGAAAAAAGGCAGTCTCTTTAACAAATGGTGCTGGGAGAACTGGACAGCAACATGCAGAAGGTTGAAACTAGACCACTTTCTTACACCATTCACAAAAATAAACTCAAAATGGATAAAGGACCTGAATATGAGACAGAAAACCATAAAAACCCTAGAGAAGAAAGCAGGAAAAGACCTCTCTGACCTCAGCCGCAGCAATTTCTTACTTGACACATCCCCAAAGGCAAAGGAATTAAAAGCAAAAATGAACTATTGGGACCTCATGAAGATAAAAAGCTTCTGCACAGCAAGGGAAACAATAAACAAAACTAAAAGGCAACCAACGGAATGGGAAAAGATATTTGCAAATGACATATCGGACAAAGGGCTAGTATCCAAAATCTATAAAGAGCTCACCAAACTCCACACCTGAAAAACAAATAACCCAGTGAAGAAATGGGCAGAAAACATGAATAGACACTTCTCTAAAGAAGACATCCGGATGGCCAACAGGCACATGAAAAGATGCTCAACGTCGCTCCTCATCAGGGAAATATAAATCAAAACCACACTAGATATCACCTCACGCCAGTCAGAGTGGCCAAAATGAACAAATCAGGAGACTATAGATGCTGGCGAGGATGTGGAGAAACGGGAAACTTCTTGCACTGTTGGTGGGAATGCAAACTTGTGCAGCCATTCTGGAAAACAGTGTGGAGGTTCCTCAAAAAATTAAAAATAGACCTACCCTATGACCCAGCAATAGCACTGCTAGGAATTTACTCAAGGGATACAGGAGTACTGATGCATAGGGGCACTTGTATCCCAACGTTTATAGCAGCGCTCTCAACAATAGCCAAATTGTGGAAAGAGCCTAAATGGCCATCAACTGATGAATGGATAAAGAAATCGTGGTTTATATACACAATGGAGTACTATGTGGCAATGAGAAAGAATGAAATATGTCCTTTTGTAGCAACGTGGATGGAACTGGAGAGTGTGATGCTAAGTGAAGTAAGCCATAAAGAGAAAGACAGATACCATATGGTTTCACTCTTATGTGGATCCTGAGAAACTTAACAGAAACCCATGGGGGAGGGGAACGAAAAAAAAAAAGAGGTTAGAGTGGGAGAGAGCCAAAGCATAAGAGACTCTTAAAAAGTGAGAAAAAACTGAGGGTTGATGGGGGGTTGGAGGGTGGGGAGGACAGGTGAAGGGTATTGAAGAGGGCATTTTTTGCATGAGCACTGGGTGTTGTATGGAAACCAATTTGACAATACATTTCATATATTAAAAAAAAGAAATTATTGGATTATATAAAATACCAGTTTGCATAAATATAAGGGCATATAATTAAATATGATTTAATTGTGTGCAGGGTGATTCTATTTTTGTATAATTTTTGGATTCCATTAATGAACTATGCTTATAGTTTCCATAAAGTATGTTTTAATATCTACAAGCCTATTCATTGTCATATAAAATCAGCAATCTATTGCTCAAGTAAGAGGAGTTTATAGAGGAGTGGCAAACCAAGAGGACAGGAAGCCACATAAAATATATATTGCTTTGGGACAGAAATACACTGTCAAAAGCTTTTTCTGTATATATTGAGATGATCATATTTGCATCCTTTTTGTTATTGCGACATATCACATGGATTTGTAGATGTTGTATCATCTTTGCATCCTTGAAATAAATCTCATTTTGATCATGATATATGATCATTTTAATGTTTTGTTGAATTTGGCTTACTAGTATTTTTTGGAGGAATTTTGCTTGTATGTTTATCAGGGATGTTGGCTGGTATTTTTTTTTTCTTGTGGCATCCTTATCTGGTTTTGGTATCAGGGTAATGCTGGCCTCAGATATGAGTTAGAAAGAGTTCCCTCCTCTTATTTTATTGGGAGAATTTGAGAAAGGATGGTATTAATTCTTCTTTTATGTTTGGTAGAATTCACTAGTGAAGCTGTCTGGTTCTGAATATTTTTGTTTGGGAGGTTTTGATTACTGATTCAATCTCCATATGACCCAAAGTAATCTATAGATTTGATGCAATGTCGATTAAAATTCCAATGGCTTTTTCAAATAAATAAAACAAATAATCCTAAAATTTCCATGGAACCACAGAAAACTCTGAATAGCCAAAGCAACCTTGAGAAAGAAGAAAAATGCTGAAGGCATCATCCTCCCTGAATTCAAGCTATATTATAAGGATATAATAATTAAAATACTGTGATGCTGGCATAAAAACAGACATATAAATCAACTGAACAGAGTAGAGAGCCCCAAAATAAACCCATATATATATATATATATATATATATATATATATATATAGAGAGAGAGAGAGAGAGAGAGAGAGAGGGAGAGTCAATTAATTTAAAACAAGAGGGCCAAGAATATACTATGGGGAAAGGATAGTCTCTTCAATAAATGATGTTGAGAAAATGGACAAGCACATGCAAAAGAATGAAATTGGACCACTATTTACATCATACAAAAAAAATCAAAAGTAAAGACTTGAAAATAAGACCTGAAAGCATAAAACTCTTAGAAGAAACCTTAAATGGTAAGCTTTTGGGTACACATCTTAGTGATGATTTTCTGAATTTGACACCAAAAGCAAAAGCAAGTAAGTGTGACCATGTCATACTGAAGAATCTCTGAATGGAAAAGGAACCATCAACAAAATGAAAAGACAACCTACTCATCAAGAGAAAACATTTGCAAATCATATATTAGGTATTAGTATCCAAAGGTATTAGTATCCAAAATATAAACAACAAACATATAAAGAACTCAGACAATCCAATAGTATAAAAACCAACAATCCAATAATAAAATGGGCATAAGATCTAAATAGATATTTTTTCCAAAGAAGATATACAGATGGCCAATAGGCAAATGAAAAATTGCTCAATATCACTAATCATCAGGAAATTGCACCACAATGAGATAACATTTCACACCTGTCAGAATGGCAAGTATTAAAAAGATAAGATATAACAAGTGTTGGTAAGGATATGGAGAAGAGGGAATTCTTAATTCTTGTATACCTTCGGTGGGAATGTAAATTTGATGGGGCCACTACAGAAAATGGTATGGAAGTTTCTTACAAAAGTAAAAACAGAACTACCATATCCAAAAAATCCACTCTGATTATTTTTCTGAAGAAATTAAAAAAAAAAACAATAGAAAAAATATATATACAATGATGTATCTCTCAGCATTATTTACAATAGTGAAGATATGGAAACAACCTAGGTGTCTACTATGGATGAATGGATAAAGGAATTTTGGTATATATATTTAATGGAATGTTATTCAGCCACTAAAAAGCATGAAATCCTCCCATTTGCAACAACATGGATGGACATCAAGGGCATTATACTAGGTGGAATAAGTCAGAGAGAGACAAATACTATATTATCTCACATATATTGGAATAAAAAAAAAGAAAGAAAACTCACAGATGCAGAGAACAGATTCATGTTTGTCAGAGGTGGGGGCTTGGGTATCAGAGAAATGGTGAAGGAGTCAAAAGACAAAAAGAAAAAAATATATATATATTGTGTATTACTGAGTAACAACAACAAAAAGAAGCAATTTGTTTTTTCTAGATGCACAAATCTAACAGCAGAATGAAGGTTACCAAATTTGGAATCATTCCTGTGAAAAATGTTCTAGGGAATGGATTATGACAGAGTGAAAGAATTGATGAGTGTACTCACAGCCCTATGGAGATGACACCCCTTCAATAGAAAATTGTACCACTCAACCTGGTCATATAGGTTTCTGGATTAGTACTCAGTTGCCCAAGCAGAGAGAAGTAGAAGATTGTAGTATTTTCTAGGAATGGTGAGGCCTATTCAGATTGAACAGAAGAGTTTGCTGGGAAAAGCACCAGTGAAAAACAATAATCCAGGTTTGGTAAGGAAGGAGACTACAAGTGTTGGAAAATTACAGAATTATGAAACTATAGGTATAAAGTCAAAGTACAACTATAGCAAGGGCATATTTGATGTAAATGTACAGAAGTTTAGGTTTAACAATGGGTTAGATATTTAGAAATATCTAAATATCTAAAATGAAACACCTATGAGGCCAGGGTGTAGGATAGATGGATAAGGTAGGTAAGGATAAAAATTTTTTTTAATTTTTTAAAAAAGTCTACCAGACAATTATAAATTTTATTCCATATAGCTTTTGATGAAAGTGTTGAAGACTTCCTCAACATTTGTTCTGCCTTGTACAAGAGTAAAAATAAGATATACATACCAAATACCTAAATATTTAAAAATCTAGATAATGCTGACAATAGGTTAATATATGTAGTGTTGGTGAAATAATAAATAGATCAATGGAAGAGAATAAACAGCCAGAAATAAACCCACAAAAATATAGTCAACTGATTTTTCACAAAGGAAAAACAATGGAGAAAGATAGTCTTTAAAAAAAATTTGGGTGGAGGGTAATGTGTCTGGGTGGCTCAGTCCATTAAGCATCTGACTTCAGTTCAGGTCATGAACTCGTGGTTCGTGAGTTCGAGCCCCATGTCGGGCTCTGTGCTGACAGCTCAGAGCCTGGGGTCTGCTTCACATTTTGTGTCTCCCTATCTCTCTGTTACTCCCCCACTCGCAGTCTCTTGTCCCTCTCTCGAAAAGAAAGATTAAAAAGTTTTAAATTTTAGAATGGCGGGGGACAGAGAGGTAGAGGGAGGGAGGGGGAGAGGGAGGGAGGGACAGAGAGAGAGAGAGAGAGAGAGAGAGAGAGAGAGAGAGAGAATCTTAAGCAGGCTCCATGTTCAGTGTGCAGCCCAACATTAGGCTTAACCTAATACCACAACCTGGGATCATGACCTGAGCCCAAATCAAGTAGAACACTCAACCATCTGAGCCACCCTGGTGCCCCAGAAAGATACTCCTTTTAACAAGTGATACTGGAACTGGACATCCACATGCAAAAAAATAAGTCTAAACAGAGATCTTTCACTCTTCACAAAATTATTCAAAATGGATCACAGACCTAAATGTAAAATGCAAAACCACAAAACTCCTAGAAGATAACATGGGAGAAAACCTAGATGGCTTTGGATTTGTTGGTAACTTTTTATATATAATACCAAAAGCACAATTCATAAAAGAAATAATTTATAAGATAGATTTATCAAAATTAAAAAAAAAATCCTCTGTGAAAAACAATGTCAAATGAGTGGACAGTCAAGCCACAATCTGAGATAAAACAGCAACAGACCTATCTGAGACAGGATGGTTATCTAAAATATGTAAATATATAAAGAACTCCTAAAACTCTACAATAAGAAAACAACGCAACTGAACAATGGTCCATCACCTTAACAGACACATCACCAGAGAAAATATACAGAAGGCAAATAAATCCACGAAGAGATGCTCCACATCATATAACATCAGAGAAATACAAATTAAAACAACAATGAGAAATCAAAACACATCTATAAGAATGGTCAAAACTTTAGAACACTGAAAACACCAAATGCTAGTGAGATGTGGAGCAACCGGAACTCCCATTCACTCCTGGTGAGAATGTAAAGTGATGCAGCCACTTTGCAAGACAATTTGATGGTTTATTATATAACTAAACATACTCTTATCATATCCAGCAATTACGTTCCTTGCTATCTACACAACGGAGTCAAAAACTTATTATCACACTGAAACCTGCACACTGATGTGTATAGCAGCTCTATTCGTAGTTGCCAAAACCTAGGAAAATAAAAATAAAGGGGCGCCTGGGTGGCTCAGTCGGTTAAGCGTCCGACTTCACCCAGGTCACGATCTCACGGTCTGTGAGTTCGAGCCCCGCATCGGGCTCTGGGCTGATGGCTCAGAGCCTGGAGCCTGCTTCCGATTCTGTGTCTCCCTCTTTCCCTGCCCTTCCCCCGTTCATGCTCTGTCTCTCTCTGTCTCAAAGATAAATAAACGTTAAAAAAAAGATTAAATAAATAAATAAATAAATAAATAATAAATAAATACAAGATGCCTTTCAGTAGGTGAAGGAATAAACTGTGGTACATCCAGATGACTATTATTCAGTGCTAAAAAGAAATGAGCTATCAAACCATGAGAAGATACTCAGGAAAGTATATTGCTAAGTAAAAGAAGAAGTGAAAGATGCCAATCAGAAAAGTCTACTTATTGTATGAGTCCAACTGCATGACAGTATGAAGGGGTAAAACTATGAAGACAGTAAAAAGATCAGTAGTTTCCAGGGATTAGGGGAAGGAAGGGAAGAATAGATGGAACACAGAGGATTTTTAGGGCAGTGAAAATACTCTGTACAATACTATAATGGTGGATACATGTCATTTTGTCCAAACCCATTTGTCCAAAACCATAGAATGTACAACACCAAGAGTGAATCCTAATGTAAACTATTGAGTCTGGGTGATAATGATATGTCAATTAAAGTTCATCCATTGTGGGGGATGGTGGTATGACGAAGTTATGCATGTGTGGGGGCAGAGGGTTTATGGGAAATCTCTGTACCTTCAATAAAAAGGAGGAAATATTTCCATTCTCCTACTTTTAACAAATATAGAAATTCAAGAATATGAAATTTAGAGTTTTGTAATACCTCATCATTCTATCACCAATAGCTAGTCCCTGGCCTATCTTCTCTTCTGTATCTTGTATCTAGTTCCATTGTGAATCTTGAGAAGCCTCATGCTTCCTGAAGCCCAGCCTGTCCTCCATGTCCATGCTTTACACTCAGCCCCATGAACTCTTTACCCAAAGTGTGAACCTATATTTGGGAAAACAGACTCATGAATCAGCCACCAGAGGTTTCTGAAATAGGTTCATGACTATTTGGGCAGAAAATACTAATTTGCAGTGTGGTGTGAACTCATATAGGTAACACCCTTGGTTCTATAGAATCCTCACCTTGAAATGGGCTTCAGCCAATGGAAGACCAGAGTAAGACCATCTGAGGAACACAGCCTAGGGGCCCCTGGGTGGCTCAGTCTATTGAACATCCCACTCTTGATTTTGGTTTAGGTCATGATCACAGGGTCGTGGGATTGAGCCCTGCATCAGGCTTCACACTAACCATGGAACCTGCTTAAGATTCTCTCTCTCTCTCTCTCTCTCTCTCTCTCTCTCTCTCTCTCTCTCTCTCTCGCTGTCACTCACTCTCACTCTCTCTCTCCCTTCCTCCCTCCCTCTGCCCCTCTCCTCAGCTCATGCTCTCTCTCTGCCTCAAATACATACATACATACATACATACATACATAAAAGAATAAAATATACAGCCTTGTTAAAGGGTCCTTCTTACCTAGGTCTAAGGTTGGTATTTCAAATGGTCCTATTTCTGAAGCACATAGATTTTAAGTAATGAATCATATATCAATATCTCTCTTACTCCATACCCTTCCAGTTCCATAAATATTAGTGTGACCATGTCACCCATCCAAGAATCAAAGGTACAAATAGCAGTACCCCATCTCTGAAAACAAAGTTCTATTCATCCTCTCTAGATCTTTATCCTTAAGGAGATCAGCGTAGAATGGTATATCAGCCACGTGCTTTATCTCAACTTGCTTTGGCTTATGTGAGTAACAGAAACATTAGATTGTTAAGTCATACTTACCCAGTATCAAGTTTTATAGTAAGTTCAAGAATATAAGAAATCAAGAGGCACAGGTGAAATAGAAGTCTAAGACAAACCACATGGCTCCACAGATCCTCCTCTCTTGCATCACATTCTATGGCTCAGAGTAGTAAATGATATCTTATTTGAGATTTGCAAGTAATCTCACAAATGGAGAACATGAAGAATATGAAACATGCCCATTTTATATTTAGATGTTCAACCAGTTTATGTGGCATTTGTCAGGAAGCCATGCCCCCTTAATCCATAGATCTTGTGTTCAGTTAGTATAAGCAATCTTAAACTAAAGATGTCCTACTCAAAACATTCCATAAATGAGGACACTCCTAGCAAATATTTTAGTCTATTTACCAGGAGATCAGTTATCATACTGTTTACAAAGATATTAGGACAGATCACTTGTCTTCTTTCTTTCCCCAGGAAAACCCTCTCTCTGCTCCAACTATAATCACTACTTAGAAATGCATCAGTTCCTACTGTTAAACTTTCTTTATATTATTTTAGAGGAGAATATGGAATAGAGAGTGTCAAGGACTTATTCCATGTCACTATATACCCAGAAATCTATTTTTTTCTTTATGAACTATGAATATTTTGACTAATTATAAGGACCATGAGTTGCTTTTATAAGGGGAAAAAACAGTGGAATTTTTTTCTTAAGTCTTTATGAGCACAGAACACAGGAACACATTCAAAGGCATGGCTTCCTATTATACTTTTTATTTTCTATTAAAATTATAAATAAAATTTTTCATCTTTAAAATTTGGAAAACAACAAATAACCAGTTGAAATCAGTAATTAATGGCCTTTACCCTCTAAATCAATTGCTAAATAGCTTATTCTATCTATATCACATACGCTAATTTGTTAACTAATTCACTTTCTTTAACAAAACAGAGTAAAGAAGACAGGGTTCTTTCTTAAAAGATAATGTTGGTTTTTTAGAGTTTTATTGTTTGTTTATTTTTAAAAATCTATGCTTTGCCACACTACAGGAGTCCATCTTCTCCCCATAGATTGAATAAAATATTTAAAACTGCAGAGTAATTTATGTATAATACAATTAGTATATTGTGCTCACTTTACAGATGAGGAACCTGAAGGAGTGAAGCAAATGGATTCTCACTCAGCCCTATAGTATCAGTCCTCTCATCATTTTTTATTCTCAGTTTATACTAACTCAGATAATTATTGAATTTGTCATATTCTCTTCAAATTGCATTCTACTACTTATTCAGTTGCTCCTAAGCACAATTCAACATTTCAATTTTAATTAAAATAGAATTTGTTTCATTTAAAAACCTCTGCATATTCAATCTTCTTAACTTTTGAAAGTATCATAAATTGTATGCATCATATTAAGCAACAGAGAAGAGTGACAATTCTTACTTTTAGGCAACTGAAACTGATGATTGATTTAACATGTTTTAAAATTTTGCTTTACATCATCTAAAATTCTGATCTCATTTTTAATTCAGAAATATCACAAACTGAGAATTCCTACAAAATGAAAAATTGGTGCCTGATTCAACTGAAATTTAAATCAGTCAGAGAAAAAAAAAACAGTGGAATTTAGGAAAACTCTCATTATCTTGAAGTACTTATTCACTTTCTATTCCTTTTTACATACACACCAAAAACAAAGATTATTCATGCATTATATGCATCATCTTTCTGGTTAATTATATTTTAAAGAAATCTCTAATGACAGTATAATAATGATAATGTGTAATTTTAATGTTTATTTTCAGACAACACTTCTACCTTAGTATCAAATGCATATTCTCAAAACACAATTTGTTGCTTTTGTCAAGCACACAAAGTAAATGGATTCATATTTTAAGTTAGAATATCCAGGTAAATAAACATGAAATTATGTTATTGGTAGGAGGTATCTTACAAAGATTTTGACAAAATAGCTAAAGTGAAGCATTTTGAACATCATTTATTAAAGTTGGAAAAATAAAATACATATAATCAAGGTATATCTGGGTTTGTTTTTCTGAGTTTATACTCATTCAGTGTCTAACAAGTCTTTACTTAATACCTATCATATGATAAACATTGTATCATGGCTAAAGTTCACAGAGAACCAAAGTTTTACTGTCAGGGGGCCACTGTCCAAGCAGAAGGCCCGGGCCAAAATTTCCAATTCATAATGCAGTAGAATATCTAAATATTGTGTATGTGCAGTATCCTATGAGAACATAGTCAAAGAGAACTAAATTCATCTGACAGGCTGGTATCAAGATAAGTATATCTAAGAGGATATGAGAGGTCACATCTTAGAAACAAAAAAAAGACAAATATATTTGTTGCTCTGTTACAGAATTTTCCAGCTAAAAGCAACAACCAACTTAACACTAACTACTTCCATCAATTCTATTTATCAATTTTAGCAGTATAAATATACATTATATGAAAATATTCACTTAATGCTTTTGTTAAGCACATAAAGTAAATGGATTCATATTTTAGGTTAAATATCCAGGTAAATAAACATGAAACTATGTTATTGGTAGGAGGTATCTTACAAAGATTTTTATAAAATAGCTAAAGTGAAGCATTTTGAACATCATTTATAAAAGTTGGAAAAAGAAAATACTTATATATAATCCAGTTATATCTGGGTTTGTTTTTCTGAGAACAGAGGGAACGAAGTAATAATTATAGATAAATGATATATTATTTCTGAGAGAATATTTACTACTATTCAAATGAACAATTGTATATTTTATAACAAATCAAATCTCATAAGTAAGCATGGACCCCACAGGGTAATACAGGACAACATTTTAAACTTGAGTATTTCAGGAATTGAAGTGTTTTATAGTTTAAACAGTCTCCTTTGGATAATTCATCCTCTTCAAGGCACATAAACAGTCTTTCAAATAATCCCTCACTTCAGATCTCTAGTGGATTATCTGGGTTTTTTTGCACCTTCTTGTCTACTACCTTGGGATAGAGATGTTTCTTGATTTTCTATAGGGCAAAGTAAGGCTGTGGGAAGTCAGAAGTTCTAGCTGAGTCTTACCTGTCTTGCTCATCTCCCTGTGGCACTACTGTTCAATTTCCCCAGCAGAGTGCCATTGCTAGAACTCCAAATAGGAATCAAGACAGAATATTTTGAGGATTTGGTTTGTTTGTTTTCCTTTCTATCTAATAGAATCTATCTAATAGAGTCTCTCTAAGAGAACATCTGACTTTCACGGGAGATCCATGTACATGTATCTAATTATTTGTCCCCCTTGCTTCCATATCCCTAATCTCTTCTACATCCATCAGGTTTGGAGTAGCAGGCTTCTTACCTAACCTTTCTATAGCATATAGGAATTTCTCCTATATCACATCCGCCCAATGCCCACATGGGATTTGCTCTGCCCCTTTCACAGATTCCCAAACTGTGGATGATTAGCAAACAGACAAACAAGTCGAGAAACAGAGAAACATGCAGCAAGAGAGTTACCAAAAATATTCCTATTAGATCCAGGAAGCTCAAGACCACCAATTAAAGTTTTAGCCACACAATATGTAACGTCAGAAATTTCCCATATGCCAGGAATAACAGTAAACATAGAGATCAATATGCATTGGCCATCTTTAGCCCATGTATATAACAAACCTAGAGAAAGCCATATGTATTCTAGGACCTAGATGAGTACAAGTGGTTTGATATTAATGGTGAATAGCCAGGAAATCCAACTGTGCCTTAGACTCTGCTCATATTTGAGTCAGGAAATATATGTGAATTTGATAGGTGTCATTTCCAGACAAAAGTTTTTAGGAAGTACTGCATGATTCTTGCTCTTTCCAACTGTCATGATGACAGATAATATTCATGATAAAGACTCAGTCTGCATCCATAAGTGAGCTCAACAGAAAACGGAATACCATCTAAGCCAAGATGAATAATACACGTAGCAAGAAACCCATCCTTTTTGTGCTAACTGATAACCATTTGGGGTTGTTTGCTGCCATAACATAAACTAGTCAAACCTGACTAAAACAATGCAAATGTATTTGGGTCCTAATTCTGGTTTGGTCATTTGTTCATCATAATTACATTACTTTACTGAGAGAAGCATGAATTCTAATTAATTACTCATAACTGAAAGGAATTTTTATAAATCCATTTTGACAGTAGAGATATTAGATCAGGCATATTTTTTATAAGTACTAGTCTTTTTTACCAACTCAATCTCATTTCACCATTCATCATAGCTGGCTTTCTCAATTTTGTGTGACACAACAGAATTTGTAGCTCCCATACCAGACACAATTTTGTCTTATACTTACTCTTAGTTTTTTATCACAAGTCATGAGTTGCACTGCTATAAATTTACCACTGGATAATATTTGCATATTTAAAATTATACTATAATTACAAATAAAATGTATTGAGATATAAATTACAAATCCAGATATATCTATGTATGCATAATGTATTATAATTGTTCATCACCCCAATAACACCAATACAATGCTCCCATTTCTCACCAATAATTGTGCCATGTAACACGAAGGAAACATGGCAAAAGAGAAAAGAGTCTAAGGATATTCTTTGACCACCTTTTCAAATATATTACAATATCTTAATGCAATCCTACTGCTCTTAAAATTCTACAATATCTATCACATCGCTCTTTTTTTTTTTTTATGCTCACCTCTACCTCCTTATTACAGGCCCTTATGTTAGATTTAGAACACAGCATGAGTGCACTGTCTCTCCTTAGTCTTCCTACTTAAGCATTCCTATCTTGCCAAACATCTCCTTTTTCAATTTCAATTCCATGCTCAAAAATTTCTAATAATTAATGTAAGATAAAGCCCAATTAGAATCTTTCTCTTACCCTTCCTCTCTGACCATCAGAAAAATCATAGTATAGCACTTTATGTAATGAATGTTTTTTTTTTCAAAGAATCTCAATTTTCCTTCTCCCCAAATCTTTTGAAAATATTTTCCATCTTACAAACTTGTAAGGTCCTTGATGTTGGGGAGTCTAGTTTTATCAGCACAGTATTTTATAGATCACTGGCACTCAGTACATATTTTATTAGGTCTCTATAAAATGCCCAGAAGTTCTCCATATTTCTTCATCTTATTTTTGAGTATAAAGCACCCATATGGATATGGAAAAAGACCATAGTCACTATGCTGCTGGTGAATGGTTAAATCACTTCTGGATATTATTGAACTTCTAAATTAGATCAAATATATTCTCTATGTGGCCTCGTCTATATGTTTCTCAGAATTTTACTTATTTTCTCTCTAGCTTTCTCAGTTGTATTTAAAGCCACCATTCAGAAGATCTATCTACCTATCTATCTATCTATACACACTTTATTTTTAGAGTTTTATGTTCACAGCAAAATTGAGTGAATGGTACAGAAATCTTTTACAAACTTTTTATAGAATATCTTTTTTTACAGAATATCTTTCAGCACTAATAATCTGGAAAAAGGGATACATCTGCTCTGTCTTGAAGCCATTCATACTTACAGTTTTTATATAACATGGATCCATTAGAAATGTTCTTACTTTACCATTCACTAAAATGTATCAGGTATGTTAAAATACAATTGTAGCTAAAAGACAAATGCTTTATTTCCCTCAACAAGAGCGCTTGTTGAAAGAAACTATTATGAAAGAGCTGAAGAAAATGTAAGACCCTGTTTTGATGTATAAGATGTAATATTTATAATATTAATCAGAAAATCAAAGAAAAGAAAGAAAATAAAAATGAAGATGCTAAACAAGTGTTGAAAATTTTGGTCAGTAGAACATGACAAGAAAATGGATAAGATATTTTATGCTATTGTCATAAATTTTAAGACCTAGGTTTTGTTTTGTTTTACATTTTAACATCTCTGAAAATGGTAGTTTTCTTACATCTCATGATTCATTGATAATTACATGCATTTTTTTATTTCTTGATAGTACATAAAATAATGGCTTGTTTTATAGATTGCAACTTAGAGTCCATGAAATATGGCAAATGTATGAAATATTTTAGGGTTTGTAATGAAAATTAATTTTACAACTGCTACCATGATTGCATTCAGGAGTCATTCATTTCCAAAACATTTAACTTAATATTGTACTATGAAAAGTGCATAATTTATATGATCAAAGGGAATTGTTGATAACCTACTTAAAGCTTTATACAGACACACACACACTAAATATTCCAGGAAACATTAGCACTAGAGCATTTCTAAAGCATCTTTTAAAAAGCAGATATATATCTACATCTATATCTATATATCTATAGAAAGAGGGGGTGTGAAACGAGGCATTTAGGTATTTTACACTTTGACATTATGAAATATTTATGCTCAAACTCCCACAAATGGAACAAATAATGTCAAAAAACTGAAAGATAAATGCCTCACTTACAAGAGCATCATTGGAAATAAAATGTGAAGATTTACATCCCCCCCCCCAAATATATATGTAAATGCATGAATTCACTGCATACTTACAGATTTAAATATTAAAATCTAGCTGAAAAATATTCATGGCTTTTGTTTTTGGTTTAGAAGGTTATCTTCCAAAGGCAACACAATGGAACTTAAGTTTTAAAACCTCTCATGTTGGGGCGCCTGGGTGGCTCAGTCGGTTGAGCTTCAGACTTCAGCTCAGGTCCTGATCTCTGTGCTGACAGCTCAGAGCCTGGAGCCTGCTTCAGATTCTGTGTCTCCCTCTCTCTCTGACCCTCCCCCATTCATGCTCTGTCTCTGTCTCAGAAATAAATAAACATTAAAAAAATTAAAAAATAAATTTAAAATTTCTGTTTTTACATAATAGGTAATAGCAATTTTATTTTTTTCTACCTATTTTTAATATTAAATACCTGAGTGATGTTCTCTCAGGTTGTTATGAAAAATTTTCTTCGTTATTCTGATTGGCTTTGACATGAGAAGATTTATGTTTCTGAAATATATTGGGTCAAACCTCAATATAAATAAGCAAAAGGTCTATGATTTTTAACTTTTTATTGTATCTATTAAAAACTGCCATCAAAGTTCAATCATACTTAATGCTACATTCAAATATTTCATTCTGCAATTTTATAACCATGCTTTGTAAAAAGTAATAGGT
Organism: Acinonyx jubatus; assembly: GCF_027475565.1. Taxonomy (NCBI): domain Eukaryota; kingdom Metazoa; phylum Chordata; class Mammalia; order Carnivora; family Felidae; genus Acinonyx; species Acinonyx jubatus. Next base: position 90,631,458 of record NC_069386.1, read on the forward strand.
ACAACTTACAGACAAAAAAATAAAGCAATTATTTATCCACTAAAATCAACTGAACAACAGCATTATCTTTGAATTTCTGTATCTTGCCTCCAAAAAAGAATTATTCTCCTTGTGCCCAGAAATAACTGCTATTCTGGATTTTTGTTAATAATCTCCCTGCTCCTGGGATGCCTGGGTGGCTCAGTCTGTTGAGTCTGACTTTTGATTTTGGCTCAGATCATGATCTCATGGTTCATGAGTTCAAGCTCCACACTGACAGTGGGGAGCCTGCCTGGAATTCTCTCTCTCCTTCTCTCTCTGCCCCTATGATGCCTGGGTGCGCACTCTCTCTCAACAAATAAACTTAAAAAAAGAATCTACATGTTCCTCTTTATTCCCAAATGCGTGTTGTTTAATTTTGCCAATTTTAATCTGTATATTTTTCACTTTAAAAAAATTATTTGCCTAAAATTACATTTCAATATAATAACAGTAGATCTATTTTTCCTTCACAAGATCTCTTACTTCTCACCACCTCCAATAGTTCATATATTTGCAGACTTATCTTCAAAGTGGGTAATTCATTGGTAAATGTCAAGAGGAAAGATAACTAATCTATATAGCATGAACTGTATTCACTGCCATTTTTTGTTTGGCCAGATAGAGTTACTGCTGAAAACTGGTCCAGTGCAGCCTAATACAATCATATCCATTGCTATAATAATGACTTAGAGCTGCAATGATGTGTAGAGTTAATAACATCACTTTCATGCAAATAAAGAAGAATACATATGACTCTAGTTGGATAAGGTAAGTTATAACTCAAGGATTTCAATTCAAGCATTGGGTTCAGCTCCTTGAAAGTTATCACTTTACACAAAAATAGATGCATCAGAGAACAGGGGTGTGTTTGCCAGCTGAATATATGTTTCCTTGTTGTTTGTATTTTCCCATCCTATATTTCTGCTGTTGCAAAATGGAAACTGTAGTGAAGAAGAGTCAAATTTTGATTTGTCATTGTAAAGGCATGAACAGGAATATGTCCAGCATTGCTCTTGTATCTCAGTTACCCACTTTCTCATTGAATTCATTTCTATCATTTTCTCATGTACTTTTTGACAGTGATTAAGGGCTTTCTCCACATAATTATATATTACCAGTTTTTAATAGTTAAGTTATAATGTATTAATGCATCAAAAGTGTTCCTAATTTTTTTTGAACTGTGCTGCAGACCCTTGTTGGAGATATGTTTTTCCTCTGAGTCTTACAGAACAGGAGTCAGGAGTATAGGGCCAAATATTAAAAGTTTTAGGCTTTGCAAGCCATATACTCTCTGTTCCAACTACTGAATTCTGCTTGTGCAACACAAAAGCCACCACAGACAAAATGCAAATGAATGAGAACAGCTATGTTCTCATAAAACTTTATTTATGGACACTATGATTTAAATTGCATATAATTGTTATGTGTCTTCAAATATTCTTCTTCATTTTATTTCTTCAACTCGTTTGAATTGTAGAAACTATTCTTGGCTTGTGAGCTATGCAGAAATAGGCAGTGGGCCAGATTTTGCCCCAAAACTGTAGTTTGCCAGCCTTGTTCTAGATCAGTACTTCTCAATTCTAGCTGTATATTGGAACAAGAGTCGGAACCAATAAATTGAATCATAATCCCTTTACTGGGGTCCGCTGAGCTTTTTTACATTGTAAAAGCTTCCTCAATGATTTTAATGTTGAGATTCTAATCAATCCTAGTAAGAAAGTATTTTTCTTCCATTTCACTGTTTGATTTTTCCCCCTCTATTAATTCCTCCAAATATCTATATAAGCTCAACAAGCACATATGACAAAAGTGTGACGCAACTACAGATTGCTGTTTACTAGTCTCCAGTGTGAGTAGATGAATATCCTTCTTAGATTTGCAATTGAAGTGCACATATTTTAGCCCTATTCCTCTTTTCCAGCAAACTACAACACAGTACTGTATTCACCTCCTGGTGGTCTGATACTCTGAAATAATGTAATACATGAAAAACTACTTTCAAATATAAACCATTACCCTCCTATTTCTGCCTGACACCCCAAACTGCACTTGATTTACAAAATCTAAAACCATGGAATGTGGGGCGCCTGGGTGGCTCATTTGGTTAAGCGTACAACTTTGGCTCAGGTCACGATCTCACCGTCTGCAGGTTCAAGTCCTACATCAGGCTCTGTGCCGATAGCTCAGAGCCTGGAGCCCACTTGGGATTCTGTGTCTTCCTCTCTTTCTGCCCCTCTCCCTCCCCCCTCTCTCCTTCTTCCTCTCTCTCTCAAAAATAAATAAACATTAAAAATGTCTAAAACCATGGAATGAATTGATCCACCCCCTCACAATCCTTACTTCTTTTATTGTCTAGGATTCTTCATCTGGGTGCAGTAAGATCTCAGCACAGCTGAAGGTCAAGTAGAAACTGTCAAATATCAACTCTCCAAAGACCACTCGAAAAAACTATTACTGATCAAACAAAGCAAAGTTTATTAGACTTACTCCAGTAATGAGGACATTATTTTGACTGAATCTTACTGGCTCAGAAGGGTAAAGTCAGGGCGTACACATAAAGGGCCTCAGAGACTGGGCTGAATGGTTTCAAGGTTTTGTTTTTGGCTTGGTTTTCATGGGAGTGGGGACTTGGCTAAATGATTTTAGGGTGAATTTTGCAAGGTGGAAAACTCGTTATGATAAGGAAGTTTACAACATAATAGTTTTAGCTTCATTGACATGGTGAAGTGAGAGTCTTGAAGCAAGTCTTGATGACTAGTAAATAGTTTTGAAAAGTAAGCTATCTGAGTTCTTTTCCATGTCTTATCTTTTAGAAACAAGCATTTCTTAGGGCAAATTGCTAAATTGTTTTTGCCTGGTCACAGTAGTGTTCGGCTCAGGGACAGAAAATTATGTTGCTATCAGTACTCAAGGCAAATAGAATGGAGGAAAGAGCACTCTGCTTACTTCATAAAGCAACTCTTAAGAAAAGTGAGTGGGCAACACAGTTTTAAGTTTGTTTAGGTCCTAAAAATCTGAATCATGGATTGTACATTTTGTATTTTAGGTTGGGTTTATTTCATATTGTAAAGTACAAACTCCAGGAGTTAAAATAGATTTTTTCCAAAAAATATTAATTTCATGTTCAGTTGTGGTTTATTCCTGATTTTATAATTAGATTGTCCAATGTATATTTTCTAATACCACCAAGCAATTCTCAAATTCTTAGCAGACACTGCGTATCAGATGTGAGTTACATGGCATGTTGTTAATCTATGCCTCTGACCAACTGGTTATAAATCGGAGGTCCCCAATACCTCCTAGGGGGTCAATTAATTTGCGGAGTGACTTACAGAACTCAGGGCAATGTTTGCTTACTAGATTACTACTTTATAACAAAAGATATTAAAGGATTCGAATGAGCATCCAGATGAAGAGCTACATGGGGGCAAAGTCCAAAAGGAACCAAAACACAGACACTCCTATCCTGGTGGAGTTTGGGGTATGCCATCCTTCCAGCACACAGATGTGTTCTGGGTCACAAACCTGGAGGCTCTCCAATCTCCATCATTTTGGGGTTTTGTGGAGCCTTCATAACATAGCCATGATTGATTAAATCATTGACTATTGATCAGTAAACTCAATTTTCTGAAATCCTTCGCCCATCATGGGTCTGGGACTGGATATGCCAACCTCTAATCACATACTTGGTTCCCCTTGCCACTAGTCCCCATACCTGAAGTCTTTCCAAAAGTCACATTATTAATATAACAATAATAAACTTTTATTGTTCTCATTACTTAAGACATTTCAAGGATTTTAGGAGCTCTGCTGCAAGAATAGGGACAAATACCAAATATATATTCTTTTAAATCACAGCATCACAGGTTACCTTTTACTGCTTTTCTTGGTACAGAGAGTGTTCTTTTTAAGTCTATTTATGAATATTTTAGAAGAAGTTAGAAAAGTGTGCTTATTTGTATAACATTTTGAAAAGAAATTTTTTATGTAATAACTTCTAAGATAATATACATATCGATCACTAAGAGTCCAGTATATGTACGTATTGAGTCACTGGCATAGTAAGTACTTGCTTTGTGAGAATAGCTGGGTTGAGAGGACTATCGATGTGGTAGATACACAACCCACGATGACCTGGTAAGATGCTATGGGAAATGAATATTCCAACATCTCCTTTCTACTTTCAACCTTCTGGTATCATTAGCTGAAATAAGCCAGAAATCACAGCTGGCTGAAGTAGTCCCTTTATGCTATGCCTCTGTATCACAGAATGACTAGAGAGGGTCAAGAAGGGATCTGGAGAGGAAAATGGAAGATATGCAGGACAATCTCTTTTTACGTGATTTTATGTGGGTCATCTTTCATTCAAGAGAATGAGAAGACAAGAAAGAGACTGGGATAAAATATTGGCAAAAGACATATCTGATAAAGCACTATTACTCGAAATGCACAAAGAATTCTTAAAACTCAATAATAAGAAAGCAAACAACCAGTTAAAAATGGGCTAACGAGCCTAACAGACACACGTCACCAAAGAAGACATGTAAATGACAAACAAGCATAAGATGCTCCACATATGGCATCAGGGAAACGCAAATTAAAACAATGAGATAACACTATGTCTATTAGAATGTTCAAATCCAGAACACTGACAACACCAAATGCTGACAAGGATGTGATGCAACAAGAACGCTTATTCCTCGCTAGTAAGGACGTAAAACAGCACAGTCACTTTGAGGAAAAGTTTAGTGGTTTCTTATGAAACAAATATACTCTTATCATATGATCCAACAATTGTTCTCTTTGATATTTACCCCAGAGTGGTGAAAACATACTCCAAAACCTGTCTGGGTGGGATTGTGGGGTTATAGCAGCTTTAGTCATAATTGCAAAACTTGGAACTAATCAAGATGTCCTTCAGTAGATAAATGAATAAACTTGGGTATATCCAAAGGAATATTATTTAGCACTGAAAAATGAACTTTCAAGCCATGAAAAGACAGGGAGGAAGCTTACATTCATAGTACTAAATGAAATAAACCAATAAGAAAAGACTAAATACTGTATGATTCCAACTGTATAACATTCTGCAAAAGGCAAAACTATGGGGCAGTAAAAAGATCAGTGGTCACTGGGGGTTGGGTGAGAAGGATGGATGAAAAAGTGAAACACAGAAGGTTTATAGGACAGTGAAAATGCTATAATACTGCAATGATGAATATATATAATCACCAAACCCATATAATGTACAAGACCAAGAGTAAACTATAATGTAAATTATGGACTTTGGATGATTATAATGAGTCAATGTAGGTTCATCTGTGGTAATAAATGTACTACTCAGGGAAAATTGGAAATGGGGCTGGGTATGGATGTGTTGAGGCAGGGGGTATATATGGGAAATCTCTATACCTTCCCTTCAATTTTGCTCTCAAAAAATAAAATTCTAATTTTTTTTAAAAAAGAATGTTGACATTATTTAAGCCACAGTTTTGTCATTTGTAGTTGAAAGCATCTTCACTGATACACTACCCTGAGTCAATTACTAATTTTATTCTCATTATCCAGACTAAAAAAATATATGTAGTCAAAAAGGGAACTTAAAGTCACATGGCTGGTAAGTGTCAAAACCAAACTAAGTATCAGCTGTATCTGATTCTAGTGCCCAAGCTATTAGCTTCAATGCTATATTGCCTCTCATACAACTTATGTATAATTAAACATGCATATAAAAACAATTATTTATAGTTGAAAGTAATTTTGTTATATTAGATTTGGAATGAAGAGACATCTATGTTTTTTCCTTAATTTGTGAACATTACTTCAGTGAGCTTCATTTTCCTTATCTGTAAAACTGAAACGAACAATATGAATCATACAGCCTTGGTGGTTATGTTACTTAAGTAATATATTGAAAATATTTTGAAGCAGTAAAATCCTATACCAACCTGCAAATTAACAATATTTATTAAGGTGCATTTTAATTTTTTGTATCTATTTACATATTTCTCTACCAATCAATAGATTTCTCAGACAAAATAACTTCTGTGTTTCTACATTTCATCAGTAGCTTTTTCTTGTTCTTCCACAGCTCCTTGTCTCTTCTAATTCAATGTAAGCTCTTGAAGCTGAGGATTATGATTTCACAGCTTGATATCCCCACAGACTTCTGAATCGTAAAGTGATACACATAATAGATATTCAATACATTTTGTTGAATGAACATGATGGCATCCTATCCTTTTACATCCAACATATACATTTCCTATTATATCCCATAAAGTATGAGATGATCCTTATTTCCAATGTTAAGTAAAAATATAGTATCAACAGAAAATAATATATTATTCTATAGCTTAGGTTACGAGAAACGTTCTCACTTGTTATTCTTCCTGAATAAAGTGAACTCACCAGGAATAACATTTTTGAATTTACTTCAGTTGGCTCAGATTTTTGGAAAAGCTGAAAAGTTTGTAATAAAAAGAAACCTGCTGGGTATCAATATGCAATGATGCAATGATTCATTTCCTCCTCTAGCTTTTTTTTTTTTTTTTTTTTTGCATTTTTTCCCTTCCCACCTATCTGTCCACAAGACACTAAGAACATAAGCTTACCTGAAAGAGTTCTAAAAATGCATTTGGAAACACACCTTTCTTTCTCATTCTTACAATTTTCATTTCTAAAATGCATATTTTACTATAGATCTCTTAGGGTTTTAATAAACTAAGTCCCACTAAATGCAGCAAATAATCGAACTATATTCACCCAAAAAATAATAAAATATAATATAATACTAGATATTTGATGCATATGACTTTTTGAATATATTAACACCACTTTACAGAAAGGACATCAAGTGAAATAGAGAAATGGTTTAAATTATTTTTAACTTTTGACATGATTTCTGCTAAGGAAGAAATCATCTATTGTCTAAAACAAATTTGTATATATCTTATTCATCACGTTTGTTACTCACCCTTGACAACTAAAAACAGATATGAGAATGCTTTTATACATAAGTCTATGGGTCAGGAATAATTTATATCAAATGTTTATTTGATTCTATGTAATCTAGAAGCAGTATTTAAGGTAAGTGAATGTAATTTTTAAAATATAAATGTTTATTAAGCACTTACTATAAATCAGAGACTATGTTGAAAACTTTATCATTTTATTTATTTCAGTAAAAATTATCTAGTATAGACAAAATGATCCCACATCTACAGCGTAGGAAGGTAGGATTCTGGGACAAAATTACATGACTCCATCTCTAGGGCTTTTGCAGAACTCCATAAAATGCACAGGCTTTCTGATTTAATAGTCAACAATAACCAATGTCTTGCTTCTGAGGTCAATCATTGTATGGACTTAAGCAATTCACAATTATTCTGTGCTACTGTATCTGTCCTTATACAATGAAAAGTAATTAACCCATTCCTTCTTTCCTATACCACTCATTCATTGATCCACTCATTCATCCAATCAATCAATATTTATTGAGCATATAAAATCTAGCCTAGCCGTAGCTCTCAAGATCTAGGAATATAATATGCAAGCACTGCCTTAAGAGACTTCCAGTGTACTGAAAGAGACACAATTTAAAACCATAATTACAATGCAGGAGATAAACGCTGTAATAGTGGCATGCACTCGGCTCTAATTAGAACACAAGGAAGGTTCATTTAATTGAGGCCCAGTCTTTTATCTGGAAAAGCTTCCCAGAGGAAGTAGCATTTGAACTATTTGTGGTGCAATGTCCTCAAGCCAGTATCCAGTCCCTAAAGTAAACTCACTGTTTTTAGCACTCAGTAAAAATTTCCTTTATTGTCTTCATTTGCTGGATCAATTAAAATAAACACTTGGCCCTTTAAAAGATTTATTTGGGCCAGGGGGTGGGGGGTGGTGCCTGGGTGGCTCAGTTGGTTGAGCATCTGGCTCTTGATTTTGGCTCAGGTTATGATTTCATATTTCATGAGCTCGAGCTCCACGTTGGGCTCTCCACTGACAGTACCGATTCTCTCTCTCTCCCTCTCTTTCTGCTCCTCCCCTCCTCTCTCAAAATAAATCAATAAACCAATAAAAAAATATTTTTGGTGTTGAAACATGGACTAGGCATTACTGCTCCTTTCCCAGTCTCTTAGTTTTAGAGACAGAGAACTCAATAGGTAAGAAGAAGTTAGGCATATGTGTCCTACTGATGAAGAATCAGTGAATTAAAAAAAAGAGAGTTTTTTGGTAACAGTTCAAAAAGGGCTCTATCGTTGAGCAGGGGTTTCTTAGATGCTCTAAAGTCTAGATTCTACATAATCCTATCACCATTCCTCCTATGCTCTATCATCACTGGCCATTTTCTTACAATCTGAGAGTAAGTAATTCGAAATTGGTCAACTCCTCATGCTTATAAGAATGAATACAACTACAGACAGGCTGTATACAGTTTTCAATCTTTTCCCAGGCTGATGCACAAAGTTATCAGGTTTTGAGTTTCCTTCAATCCTTAGCATTGCAAGTGCCTTAACATTTCTAGAACTTCAAGCATCCTACTGTGTATTCCAGGAAAGAGGGAAGACAAAATAAAAAATAAATTAAAAAAAAAGCTTTATTTATTATTGAATCAGCTTTTTTACATAGACTTTGTAGAGTTACCACATACTGTATGGCCATTTCTAGCTACAAGTGAAATAATAATAGTAACAGTGGCAGTAATCATCTCTGCAATGTAGTATGGCCTCAGATTATGTTTTAGGGTCAGGGTCAACAAGATTTATTAGTGTTTGGCATATGAGAATTGAAGGAAGAACTCAGGATTATTTATAGGTTTTGGACCTGAGAAACTGCTTGGCTATAGATGACATTAATTTAGAAGAAACAAGTTTTGGATCAGAGAGAAAACTCAAGATTTCTGTTTTGATATTTTCAAGTTTAGAGGGCTTAAAAGACCTATCAGGCCTATGTGAAGTTAGTATACAGTAGGAGACAGGTTAGGATTAGGGTTATAAATTGAGAATCATTCATACAATGATAATTTTGAAAACCATGGAAAGAGATGAGATCACCAGAGACGGTGTTGAGAAACAATTCTCCAAGACATTTCTGCAGTTTTTGTCTGTAACTATCTTTTTCAAGGATGTTTGTGTAGTAGATTGCCTTGGGAGACAGAGATGAAGCAGAGGTGAAATTTGATTCCTGACCAGGGTAACAGAAAGAATAACCATCAGGCGAAAATGCTGGGCATATTTGCTTGTAGTCTTTAAAAGATCAGTTCAGGGGCTTCCTGAACATGTGATGGATCTGTGCCATAGTATGCACCTGGGTCATTCTGTATCCATTCTGTGTGCGTTAGAAAAAAGGGGAAATAATGTAAACATGAAGCTCATGTTACCTATTGTACTATGAGCAGTAAAGTCTATTTTCTCTGACTTAAGAATCTTGAGTCTTTTGCCAGGATCTATAAAACACTGGCAAGCTTATTTGTTAGCTTGAAATTAAGGTAAAATTTCAGAACCATCACAGTTCTTGAAAATGTAAATGAAGAAGGAAAAAGAGAAAAAGAATGACATTTTGGTCTAGTCAATATGTCAGATCAAGAGAAACCGGGGATGAAGGAAAGGAGAATAAAAAATAATGCCCAGTCATATCAAAGCAAATCCAGAAGAATTTATTTTACTGTTTTTCATGGAATCCTACATTTAAAATGTGTTTCAAATGGGAGGTCATCTTTGTTCTTTTGATGCCAAGTGTTTGAATAGATAATTGGCCACTGGATTCAGTACGTTGTAGGAACTAAGGAGCTTAACCCAACCTGAGTAGTGGGGAGTTTATACTGAGAGACTAATAAGCCATTACCATTGACCATGACTTATTCATAGATCTGTGAAAAATCTCAATCTCTTTAATAAACAGACACTGCTAATGTCATACAGATAATACAAATATTTATGGATATCTGGGAAAGTTATTTTTTAACTTTTTTATTTTAATTTCAAAATAAAACTGTATATTCGCATGCAGTTTTAAGAAATGATACAGACAGATCCTGTTACCCTTCACTCAGTTTCTTCTAGTGATAACATCTTACATAACTACAGTACAATACACAACTAGAAAACTGACATTTGTAAAACTCATTCAGATATCAAGAGTTTTACATTCATTTGTGGGTATAAGTGTACTTAGTACTATACAATTTTATCATATTTGTAGGTTGATGTGATCACCACAATATTTAAGATACAGAACAGTTCCATCACAAGGATCCCTTGTGCTACCTTTTTATAGTCATAACCACCTCCCTCCTTCCTTAAATGAGAATTAGCCAAACAAAACATAGAGAGAGAAATTGGTCTGAAAAAGATGTACAAAAGCTATATGGCATGAGAAAAAATATTAAACTTAAAGAACAGAAAATTGTACTCTCTATTTTGAATTTTTTTCCTTTGTTTTATTATGGGTGGGTTTATATTCTGCTATTCTGGGGAGAAATAAACCTGTATAGCAGACTAAGTGTCTAAATAGCAGATGGAGAGATGGATGGATGAACTGTTGAATGGAACACTAAAGTTAAGTACTCTTTTCATTATCATTCTCTTTTTATCATCTATGATCAATCTTAAGCTAATTTACTATACAAATGTTATTAAATATCTTCTATGTATTTTAAAAATCTAAATTATGATGAATTAAGACTATATAATCAATTAAAATATCTTTTATCCAATCCTAGATCCCTGGTTGTCAATTAAGATATGGCAAAACCCAATGGTGTGATTTAGATGACAGTACTTTGAAGCAGGATACTATTATACAAATATTTGAGTATGTAAGTTAGAAAGGGATACATGACATAATTGAGATTAAAAAGCCATGTCAGTTCAAAGTGAGAGGGAAAGAGTGGGAGAAGGTGTTAAAAAGCAGTAGAGCATTTATAGTACAGAAGCCATAACCTACATTTCCAACTTTCCTTTCCTCTTGGCCAAGGGAAATTTCTTTTGACATATGACATGAAAATAAAATTTGACATCTTTTCGTGTGTTCTTATTTCAGAATCCTTATTAGTACTGATGGTCTTTTACCGGTGATTCCCAAACTCTATACACAATAGTTCTCTATGTCTGATTACCAAATAGAAGTCAGATTCATGCTTAACTACTTCTCTCCTGGAGTCAGTGAGGGGATGAAGTGAGAAAGAGCTCCTATCATATACTTCTCTGTTTCTTCAGTGTCTTCCAAGATAGTCAAACTATGTTATACAGAAAAATATAACAATTCCAATAAAAAAGTGAGATGTAGTATTGTGGACTATACCCTAGGTTTCAAAGGAAAGGAATCTTTGAGAGTTCTTCTAATTTGTATGCTTCTCTCCTCCCCAGGTAGGTTCCCCCTCCCTCAGGTTTATTCTATCTCCTCAAGTAGTCCGTCTTTAAGTCTCTTCATCCAAATATCCATCCACACTCCTGGAAACATACCTTCTCCTACTGACAAGAAGAAATCTTGCTCCTTATGTCTCTCTGTCCTTTGCAACCTCCTCCCTTCACCAGCTTTGAGTTGGTCTATCTACAGGAACACCTGGGTTTCATCAATGTTATATATTGTTCCCCAAGTTGTGGATGATTCAGGGACTCTAGAACCCCCTCCTGAGGGTCAGGATGAATTTTCTGGTTAGGATCTCTTTTTTTATTTTCCCACCTATGTGAGGAGGAAATATGCCATTCCCCTTAAAATTTCTGTTCAGTAAAGCATATGCACATTCCCAAATACAAATACTAATTTCCATGGATAATATAGTTTACATAATTATTTTAAAAATTTATTTTATTGGGGAACTTGGGTTGTTCAGTTGGTTGAGCATGTGATTCTTGATTTCAGCTAAGGTCATGATGTCATGGTTAATGGTATCAAACACCCTGTCAGGCTCTGCACTGACAACACAGAGCCTGCTTGGAATTCTCTTTCTCCCTTTCTCTCTGATACTCCATGACTTGTGTGCATGCACACACATACACACACACACACACACTCTCTCTCTCTCTCTCTCTCTCTCTCTCTCTCTCTCTCTCTCTCTTCAAAAGCAAATAGACATTTAAAAATATATATTTTATTAATTAAACTAACCAGCCCTTTTTCTAAAGTCACTAGATTCATTTAATGTAAACATTAACTTCAAAAACCTCTCCTTTACAGTCTTGCTCTGGTGTGGTAAGATAGCAGTGGAGAAGAGTGGCCAATTATCTTTATGAATACCATATGAGCTTATGTTAAAGATGGATATGGAAATTGGAACAAAAATAACATTCCTCAGCTGTTAAAAACAATGAGTGCCTACATATAGAATCAGGAAGTTTTGAGGAATGCAGAGAAGCAGTGAATAATTCTTTGCCAGACAACAGTGCCATGGAAAACAGAGAACACAAAGCTTAGGAAACAGGTAATATTACAGAAAACTTTTAGAGAAAGGAAAAAATTATAATTACTCTTTATTAACCTAAAGGAAGCAGCATGCATAAAAATGGCTAAAAGGGCTAAAGTGAAGTAAAAACTGGTCACAGTGAGACTGTTAAAATAATCCAGGTGAGTGAGCCCTGAAATACCTTTCATCCATATTACCTCCAAGACAGTAATTGCCTCTCTACTGCACAGAAGTACTATGAAAATGAATGGATTTTTTTTATAGCCAGATTCTAATGAGTTAACATACAAAACAAAATGAAACTGTGTGAGCTCTAGGGATATTGCAAACTGCTAAGTTTCTCAGAACATTAGGATATAATCTTTTAATAGGTTAAAGGAAAAAAAGATATTATCTCAAATATTTATCTTCATTTTCAGATTGTGCCCTGGTCTTGAGAGAGTATTTTAGACTAGGTGAAATATGTTTTGATTCTTCTGATTTATCTTTTTTCTTTTTTTTTTTATTTATATATGAAATTTATTGTCAAATTGGTTTCCATACAACACCCAGTGCTCATCCCAAAAGGTGCCCTCCTCAATACCCAGCACCCACCCTCTCCTCCCTCCCACCCCCCATCAACCCTCAGTTTGTTCTCAGTTTTTAACAGTCTCTTATGCTTTGGCTCTCTCCCACTCTAACCTCTTTTTTTTTTTCCTTCCCCTCCCCCATGGGTTCTGTTAGGTTTCTCAGGATCCACATAAGAGTGAAACCATATGGTATCTGTCTTTCTCTGTGTGGCTTATTTCACTTAGCATCACACTCTACAGTTCCATCCACGTTGCTACAAACGGCCATATTTCATTCTTTCTCATTGCCACGTAGTATTCCATTGTGTATATAAACCACAATTTCTTTATCCATTCATCAGTTGATGGACATTTAGGCTCTTTCCATAATTTGGCTATTGTTGAGAGTGCTGCTATGAACATTGGGGTACAAGTGCCCCTATGCATCAGTACTCCTGTATCCCTTGGATAAATTCCTAGCAGTGCTATTGCTGGGTCATAGGGTAGGTCTATTTTTAATTTTCTGAGGAACCTCCACACTGCTTTCCAGAGCGGCTGCACCAATTTGCATTCCCACCAACAGTGCAAGAGGGTTCCCGTTTCTCCACATCCTCTCCAGCATCTATAGTCTCCTGATTTGTTCATTTTGGCCACTCTGACTGGCGTGAGGTGATACCTGAGTGTGGATTTGATTTGTATTTCCCTGATAAGGAGCGACACTGAACATCTTTTCATGTGCCTGTTGGCCATCCGGATATCTTCTTTAGAGAAGTGTCTATTCATGTTTTCTGCCCATTTCTTCACTGGGTTATTTGCTTTTCGGGTGTGGAATTTGGTGAGCTCTTTATAGATTTTGGATACTAGCCCTTTGTCCGATATGTCATTTGCAAATATCTTTTCCCATTCCGTTGGTAGACCCACAAACGTATGGCCAACTCATCTTTGACAAAGCAGGACAGAACATCCAATGGAAAAAAGACAGTGTCTTTAACAAATGGTGCTGGGAGAACTGGACAGAAACATGCAGAAGGTTGAAACTAGACCACTTTCTCACACCATTCACAAAAATAAACTCAAAATGGATAAAGGACCTGAATGTGAGACAGGAAACCATCAAAACCTTAGAGGAGAAAGCAGGAAAAGACCTCTCTGACCTTAGCCGTAGCAATCTCTTACTCGACACATGCCCAAAGGCAAGGGAATTAAAAGCAAAAGTGAATTACTGGGACCTTATGAAGATAAAAAGCTTCTGCACAGCAAAGGAAACAACCAACAATTCTGATTTACTTTATATTAGCACTGTATTAGATTGAAATACCCAATACTCAACTATACTATAGTGACCTGTTATTGAGCTATAAACTTTACATTTTATATTACAATATATATGCTCGTGTTTTATAAAATGCCTTTTTGTGATGAAATATGAGATAATAAAATTATAATAAAAATTGCTAAAATACATTACACATATTCGCTTAACTTTAAAGCAAGGAGTTCTTTTTATTCCATTTTACAGATAAAGAAAATGAGGCTCAGGGAAGCTCTGTTAATTATTCAATTTAATAAGTTGCTAAACTGTAGTTTCAAATTGTTCTGTCTCCAAACCCAGTCCTAAAGTTTGTAAGAAGAGTTACATATCAAAATTGTCACCGGAGAAGTGTTTGTTCATTTTAAGCCTCAGCAACTTCATTCAAAAGATCAGTTTATCAGGTCTTCAAAACAAGGACCCACTGTTATTAAAACTATCCATGAAGTTCTTTTAAAATCATAAACAGGAATAGACTTGCTTTCATAAGTGAATTTGATGGAGTTCGGGATGATATTTTCAGTCAAAAAAGGAACCCATGTTACTTAGTCTCCAGCTGGCAAATGCATAGCATTGTCAGTCTTTTTATTTCAAACTTGTCTTCTGCTTAAATCTGCTGATCAAGGAAATGCTCAACACTGTTGATAGTATAAATCAGCAAAGTAAGAGTTAGGTCTCCCTTCTCTCTTTTTTTTTTTCCAGATTAATTACTAAGTTGTGTCGGAACCTTTTTTCCACTTCCCTCTACCCTCTTAAGATCCATTTGTTCTAACTTTTCTTCAACTTAACTAATAATCTCTTCTGCCAAAGAGAACTCAAGGAAACATTGAGAAGTAGGCAGACATTTTTCCATCATGAAAGTCCAACTAATACCTGCTGATGCTAGTAGTATCTTCCCATTCATGCCCTTATTCTTAACTGTTATGTCAAAACCTGATTTCAGGTGAGGATCTAATTAGCACAAATACATTAAGATATAAAGAGTATATTATTTGCATTTTAATACAGGGTAACTACCTAGGACACAGAAAGGAATCCCAGTTATGGAATTTAGACCCTAACCTCTAAGGAAAAGTGGCAGGAAACTTTTTTGGAAAGAGGGATACAGTGCAGAGATTAAAATCATGGATCTTTTCTCATTTCCTCTAAAATCACCAAGCTATGAAGACAATTTTATCCCTTAAAAGTAAATGAAGCCCTGATGATTTTAAACTGCTGACATAGACCATCCCTGCTAAAAGAAATTTGGATGACACATAGAACACTAATTCAGCTATGATAATTATACTTTTAAAACCTTAATCCACTCCTTCACTAGCCATTGAGATAATCAGTAAAACACAAGAAAATAAAGCAAAAAGTAAAGAAAAGAAAGCTGTTTAGTGAACAGCTGCTTCGTTGAAACACTGATAACACAAACACTACTTTTACAAAGAAAGAAAAGCTTGATAGAGGTTAACTGAAAATGATCCACACTCAAGACAAATGTAAGATCTATTTTATGACCCATGAACATTGGTAAATGAACTATTTTAATAGAAGAATCATGTGTTTATAAGTATACTTTCTATGTATAGAACATCTTTTTATGCCCTTCCTCACAACTTTTAAACATTATCTTTTTGCGGCAGCCACTACTATGACACCCAGCCATGCACAAATGTATACTAACAACACCTAGGCTCAGTTAATGTGAATACATCTCTTCCTTTTCCTGGATGTTTCTGCCACCACCATATAGATTGCAATAGCCCAACTAACTACTCTAGCACATGAGAAAAATAAACATGGAAGAATGAGGTATTTATTCTCCTTGGGCAACCCTTGACAAATGGGAAACTGGATGGAGTGGGTACAAATGGTCCCTCTCTGTGTCCCAAGCAGACAGTGCTGAGGGATATTTTACATGGTTCCTCAGAGGGTCCTTCATGTGATTAAAGCCCAATTGCTTTCAGTGGTAACCAGCTCAATGATGTACTCTTGAAGAGCTTTTTCTCCTTCCCTGTTTTGTTCTTTCTTGTTCTCCCCATCCTGTTCCTGACCAGGAATGTACTTGCACTCAAGGCATAATCTCTGGTTCTGAGATAGCTGGTTACAGGAGTGACCCAGATAGCAGTAAACTGATTAATCACTTGGCCAGGAGCTTAAAAGAAGAAAGGTTACAAGATGGTGGGCAAGTTTGGGGAAGAGACAGTATGGATGGAAGTACGAGAGTGGATAAATGTGAAGATTGTTATTGACATATGAATTCCAACAAGAAAACATCTACTGTGATAGAGGCAGTAAGCAACCAATGTATAAGAACATATATCAGAAATATTTCACAAACATGTTCTCACAATGAAGATTACCATTTTCCAATAGAACTCAGAGACTGGCTGGTGAACATCTCAGGTTGTAGTTATAGGCAAACTCAACACCTAGATGATTACAAGTGTTTTCAAAGGGAAAGAAAATTCTGTAGTAAATATTTCATGACCCCAGCCCCCTTATTCTTTATAAGACTTCAATTTTTGGTATATCTCGAAACCAAGTCATCCTAAAGTTTTAGAGATACGAAAAACATGATAACTTTGTACACTCACCCACACACACAATGTAATAGTCTCTTGAATGAGAGAAAAATATAAAGCAATGTAGAATTATGTGAGGAAATCTATACATGTTATTCACATTTAAGATTTCATAGAAGGGAAAGAAGATTATCAGGGTGAGATTTAAGATTAACTTCAAACTGGATTTTGAAGGAAAGGAAGAGTTTGGGATGACAAGGAGTAAGAGTAAACTTAAAGGCACACAAGAATAGAAATAGCAGGTATGGCGGAAAGGCAGAGCTAATACATACTGTATTCTTCATAGAAGCCAGGTCACAATCTGGTCCATGTCCACCACATACCCCTCCCCAGTTGAAGTCCTACTCCGTCTCAGCCTTTCCCATCTCAGTAAATTTCACTAGTACAAAGTGGTCAGCAAGGGGCTATAAATCTACAAATCTTGTAGGCTCTACTTCAACACATATCCCGAGTCTGGTGCTTTTAATCACATCTACCATCAATAGTCTCATCAAACCCACAAACATGTTTCTCCTGAACCATATTTTCTGGTTGGTCTCACTGTACTTACATTTGCCTTCCTATAGTTTCTTCTTTCACAAGAAGAGAGAGTAATAATTCCTTAAATCCCAAGAAAAATCATGTTACTCTTCCATACAAAACTCTAATAGTTTTTCTTCCAGAATGAGAATAAAATCCAAAATCTTTGCTAGAGCTTTACAAGACCTGGAACTTCTCCCCACTACCTGTCTAATCTAAGTGTTAACTGATCCAGCCACTTCTGCCTTCTTGCTGTGCTTTAAACATGTCAATTTTAACAATATTTATTCTTCCAATCCATGAGCACGGAATGTTTTTCCATTTCTTTATATCTTCTTCAATTACCTTCATAAGCTTTCTATAGTTTTCAGCATACAGATCTTTTACATCTTTGGTTAGGTTTATTCCTAGGTAGTTTATGATTCTTGGTGCAATTGTGAATGGGATCAGTTTATTTGTCTTTCTGTTGCTTCGTTATTAGTGTATAAGAATGCAACTGATTTCTGTACATTGATTTTGTATCCTGCGACTTTGCTGAATTCATGTAGCAATGCTAGGAATTTACCCTAAGGGATACAGGAGTACTAATGCATAGGGGCACTTGTACCCCAATGTTCATAGCAGCACTTTCAACAATAGCCAAATTATGGAAAGAGCCTAAATGTCCATCAACTGATGAATGGATAAAGAAATTGTGGTTTACATACACAATGGAATACTACGTGGCAATGAGAAAGAATGAAATATGGCCTTTTGCAGCAACGTGGATGGAACTGTAGAGTGTGATGCTAAGTGAAATAAGTCATACAGAGAAAGACAAATACCATATGTTTTCACTCTTATGTGGATCCTGAGAAACTTAACAGAAACCCATGGGGGAGGGGAAGGAAAAAAAAATGTTAGAGAGGGAGGGAGCCAAAACATAAGAGACTTAAAAACTGAGAGTAAACTGAGGGTTGATGGGGGGGTGGGAGGGAGTGGAGGGTGGATGATGGGTATTGAGGAGGGCACCTGTTGGGATGAGCACTGGGTGTTGTATGGAAACAATTTGACAATAAATTTCATATTAAAAAATAAAATAATAAAATAAAATAAACGTGTCAACACATACCCACTTTAGGGCCTTTGCACTTATTTGCTATTCTTTCTTAAAAACAAAAACAAAAAAGAAAAAACAAAACCCTCTTCTCCATGATAACCACTTGGCTAGTGCCACATTATTTTGGCCTCTACTCAAAGATCACCTCTTAAGAGAGTTCTTTCATAATAACTGCATCTAAAATAGTGGTTCCAATCAATCAATGAAAAATAAAATAGAATGAAATAAAACAAAACAAAATAAAATAAAATAGTTCCATTTACTCTCAATGTCTTTACCTTGCTTTATTCTTCTTTAGAACATTTTTTTTTATTGTCTGTGATGCTATGTATTTATTATTTATTTCTTCTAACTAGAATTTCAGTGCTATAAAGGCAGGGATTTTTTCAATTTTACTTCATTGGTCTATACTCAGGATCTAAAACAGGGTTTGACACAGCGTCACTAGTTTACAAATGCTTAGTGAAAAGGTGAATTTATTACTTTAATTTTTTTCAAAACCCTATGAAATATGTAGTAGTCCCCATTGTACTAAGAGGAAATTGCACAAAGATATATTAAATGGCCTTACCAGAGTCAATAGCTAATAAGACTTATCAGTCAGATATATTCCCAGGATTCAGCATCTGCATTTTTAATGACTATTTGGCGCTGCCTTTCCAGGATGGGATTATAAGAAGAGGAGGTAAAAACGAGGAAGAGTTGCATATTGGTAAGTAGTAAGAGGTAAGCTTTGATAAATCTTATTTTCATACTAGGACATAACAAAATCCCCACATTTAAATCTTATTTATTACCCTTGAGAAAGTCGGGATAGAAAGAACATACTTAAAGATCATAAAAGCCATTTATGAAAAGCCCACAGCTAACATCATCCTCAACGGGGAAAAACTGAGAGCTTTTTCCCTGAGATCAGGAACACGACAGGGATGCCCACTCTCACCGCTGTTGTTTAACATAGTGCTGGAAGTTCTAGCATCAGCAATCAGACAACAAACGGAAATCAAAGGCATCAAAATTGGCAAAGATGAAGTCAAGCTTTCGCTTTTTGCAGATGACATGATATTATACATGGAAAATCCGATAGACTCCACCAAAAGTCTGCTAGAACTGATACGTGAATTCAGCAAAGTTGCAGGATACAAAATCAATGTACAGAAATCAGTGTACAGAAATACACTAACAATGAAGCAACAGAAAGAGAGATAAAGAAACTGATCCCATTCACAATTGCACCAAGAAGCATAAAATACCTAGGAATAAATCTAACCAAAGATGTAAAAGATCTCTATGCTGAAAACTACAGAAAGCTTATGAAGGTAATTGAAGAAGATTTAAAGAAATGGAAAGACATTCCCTGCTCATGGATTGGAAGAAGAAATATTGTCAAAATGTCAATACTACCCAAAGCTATCTACACATTCAATGCAATCCCAATCAAAATTGCACCAGCCTTCTTCTCGAAACTAGAACAAGCAATCCTAAAATTCATATGGAACCACAAAAGGCCCCGAATAGCCAAAGTAATTTTGAAGAAGAAGACCAAAGCAGGAGGCATCAAATCCCAGACTTTAGCCTCCACTACAAAGCTGTCATCATCAAGACAGCATGGTATTGGCACAAAAACAGACACATAGACCAATGGAATAGAATAGAAACCCCAGAACTAGACCCACAAACGTATGGCCAACTCATCTTTGACAAAGCAGGAAAGAACATCCAATGGAAAAAAGACAGTCTCTTTAACAAATGGTGCTGGGAGAACTGGACAGCAACATGCAGAAGGTTGAAACTAGACCACTTTCTGACACCATTCACAAAAATAAACTCAAAATGGATAAAGGACCTGAATGTGAGACAGGAAACTATCAAAACCTTAGAGGAGAAAGCAGGAAAAGACCTCTCTGACCTCAGCCATAGCAATCTCTTACTCGACACATCCCCAAAGGCAAGGGAATTAAAAGCAAAAGTGAATTACTGGGACCTTATGAAGATAAAAAGGTTCTGCACAGCAAAGGAAACAACCAACAAAACTAAAAGGCAACCAACGGAATGGGAAAAGATATTTGCAAATGACATATCGGACAAAGGGCTAGTATCCAAAATCTATAAAGAGCTCACCAAACTCCACACCTGAAAAACAAATAACCCAGTGAAGAAATGGGCAGAAAACATGAATAGACACTTCTCTAAAGAAGACATCCGGATGGCCAACAGGCACATGAAAAGATGTTCAGCGTCGCTCCTTATCAGGGAAATACAAATCAAAACCACACTCAGGTATCACCTCATGCCAGTCAGAGTGGCCAAAATGAACAAATCAGGAGACTATAGATGCTGGAGAGGATGTGGAGAAACGGGAACCCTCTTGCACTGTTGGTGGGAATGCAAATTGGTGCACCCTCTCTGGAAAACAGTGTGGAGGTTCCTCAGAAAATTAAAAATAGACCTACCCTATGACCCAGCAATAGCACTGCTAGGAATTTACTCAAGGGATACAGGAGTACTGATGCATAGGGGCACTTGTACCCCAATGTTCATAGCAGCACTCTCAACAATAGCCAAATTATGGAAGGAGCCTAAATGTCCATCAACTAATGAATGGATAAAGAAATTGTGGTTTATGTACACACTGGAATACTACGTGGCAATGAGAAAAAATGAAATATGGCCGTTTGTAGCAACGTGGATGGAACTGTAGAGTGTGATGCTAAGTGAAATAAGCCATACAGAGAAAGACAGATACCATATGGTTTCACTCTTATGTGGATCCTGAGAAACTTAACAGAAACCCATGGGGGAGGGGAAGGAAAAAAAAATAAAAAAGAGGTTAGAGTGGGAGAGAGCCAAAGCATAAGAGACTGTTAAAAACTGAGAACAAACTGAGGGTTGATGGGGGGTGGGAGGGAGGGGAGGGTGGGTGCTGGGTATTGAGGAAGGCACCTTTTGGGATGAGCACTGGGTGTTGTATGGAAACCAATTTGACAATAAATTTCATATATTAAAAAAAAATCTTATTTATTAACGCCCAATCCAGAGATTACAGGAATTTTATTCCAGCGTTAAAATCTAAATTTAAAAAGAAATTAAAGATAATTACTGCCAAGTTTTATATGTTATATATTTTATTATTTTATTACAATAGCATAATATAAATATATTGAACATATTTTCTATTAATAAAACAAAACTCCTAGTATTTAAGTGCTATTTGCAAATTTTGCAATTTCCCAAAGGAGAGTAAAAATATTGAGAATTACAGATTGAGTTATTGCCAAGTTAAAAATTATTGGAACTGTCATTTACGAACTATTGTTTGCTGATGGCTGTAGTTTGGAAGTGAACATGTAAGAAAATGTATTCATTACCAGAGGAAGGATCATGCACTTCAGAATGATGTTAATCAGTTTGGTAGAGACTAGGACTATAATCTCAGCTTCCATGTAACACCATGCCAAGGTTATTAGCTATAGTCATATTTAAATATTTAGTACTGGACAATACCCCTGAATTGTCTTACTTTAGTGGAAATACACCATCTGAAAATGCTAGCATACATACAGGTGGTATATAAACAACAATTTAATTTTTTAATTCTAAATCATATGTTTTTAAAAATAAATATTTAGAAAACTTAAAAGCTATCCTCATATACACCAATAACTATTTTAAAAGTATTTCTTGCCAATGTCTTTAATTTATAAAATAAGACAATTTAATTAAATGCCTTCACATTTTGTCCTGGTCTCACACTCTGCATGCTGCTTACGTAGACTCCAAAGTACATCATTTCTTATAACACTGATGTGTCTTTAAAAGCCATTCTCTACTCTCCAAATTTCATCAGTAATTAATCTTTTTTTCTTTTTTCTTTTTAATTGTTTCAAGACAGTTAGATTTGTCTGTCTATATACATGATACAGTTCCCTGGGGATTAAATTTTGTTTTACTTTTGTTTGTAACTCCAACAGCACTAAGCTCAGTAGTTTGTGATTCATTTGAAAATGAAAGTTATGAATATTAACTTTTCTTAACTCCATTATATGAGGAGAAAGTCAAATTAAAGCTAAGTCACACACCCAAGAGCCAATTCACAATCTGCCAAGACAGGAGAATCCAGATAGTATTACCAGATTCTGCTCTGTTTACCCAGAGCAGAAATCTCTGGACAAACAAATGGAATGGAGTTGGAACATTTACATAGTAATTTTGACACTGCTGGAAACTTGCCATGGAAGCGAGAACTCCTGGAAGCCACAATCTTAGGGGGACCACAACAACTACGTTGATTTTATCTCTAGGAACCCCAGCAGGTTGTTACTAAATATTTCTCAATAGTTTTACAGGTGCTGTAAACAGCCAAAAAGATTCCCTTGTAGATCTGGCAGGGGGAGAGGAAGAATAACCATTGTGAAAAATACTCACACCTTTTTCTGCTTAAAAAATACCTACTCTCTAGTGGGAAAGACTTTATCAGACTTTATCCCACCTAAGGTAAGGGCATTCTCAGACCTTGGTGTCTTCCAGTCTTCCTAGATCACCTAATAGGGTGAGGGTGGCAAAGCTAAGGAACATTTGTGAAGGTCAGAAACACAGACCCATTTAAGCACTGACATAATCACCATTTACAGAATGCTTTCCCTCTCCTATACCTCTCCACAGCCACAACAGGGATCCTTATAAGTGGATTACAGCAGAAATATGTGCAAAATTCAGACTAAGAAATAGTTTTTAGGGAAGCACAAAGACATCAAGAGAGACCAAAACAAGGACACTAGAAGATTTTGAAGGCTCTTGAACCTATTGCTACATTAAACACTAAACACAGCCCAACTCCTAGCTAGATTAACCTGCTTTCTCACAAAAAGACCTATTTACCTCAGCTTTCTTTAATCAATACACCATGTTTAGCTTCCAAGAAACATCATAAGGCATGCTAAAAATCAAGGGGAAAAGGTTTGAAAAGACAAAGCAAGTTGCAGAATAAGAGCTGGGACAGATTTTTGGAATTATAATTTAGGAAACCTCAGGGACATCCATGTGATTTAGTCAGTTAAGTGCTGAACTCTTGATTTCGGCTAAGGTCATGATCTCATGGTCATGGGATCAAGCCCAGCAATGGGCTCTGTGCTGGGTGTGGAGTCTGCTTAAGATTCTCTCTCTCCCTCTGCCCCTCCCCCATGTGCATGTGTTCTCTCTTTCTGTCTCCCATAAATAAATAAATAAATAAATAAATAAATAAATAAATAAATAATAAATCAACCAACCAACCAACAGGAAACTTCAAATAACTATGATTAAAGTATTAAAGTCTGTAATGGAAAAAATGATAACATGCACAAATAGATGGGTAATATAAATGGAAAGGTGAAAAATCTAATAACATGCAAGAACTTTAAGAAAACTATAAAAGGTATAACACACACATAACTGGAATAGCATAAAAGGAAGGAAAACTTAACAGAGCTGAATAAATAATTGAAGTAATAATGACCAAATTTTTTCTAAAATTAATGATGTACATCAAACTATACATCCAGGAAGTTCAAATAATGCTAAGCCAGAAAACTACCCCAAAATCTACACCTCTGCATATCATATTCACATAGCAGAAAACCAAAATCAAATAGCACCACATTATTGTCTTAAGCCTTATTTTAATTTAAAATCAGGTTTTTAAACATGATTTTCAACAACAGGGTGCTTTCTTGAGATTAAACCTTACATAGAATTCCAACATATAAAACAAAAGTATAAGAGAAGAGTGGCACTTGTTTAAGGGACGTTTAGTGTGGGAAGCATAACACAGGTGACCCTCATCTCCACACACCCCCAGGTCCTAAAACAGCTCTGTCCAATAAAAACATAATGTGAGCTACATGCATAATTGTAAATTTTCTAGGAGCCACAATTTTTTTTAAAAGTCATAGGTGAAATAAATTTTACAACAATATTTTATTTTACCTAATATATGAAAATATCAATAAGTAATCCATGTAAAAATTATCAATGAGAGAGTGACATGAGCATCATGGCACTGTTGAGTCCTTCTTCCTTTTTTCTCTTTTGGGATTTACAAGAATCAGACACCCATAACTGGCAAAAAGAGCCTTTGCACAGCATGCCAGGACACCTGAGAAATCCATTCATCTGGGCACCCAAAAGTGACTGGACTGGACCACAGAAGAGGCTGTGGACCAAGGGGAGTGCCAGTATAGGCAGCAGTAGCAGAGAAGGTAGCCACAGTTCTGACAGTGGGCCCCAAGACCTTTCTGGCAGAGGAGGTAGATGGTGAAGGCAGTGAATGGAGCTGGCATGTGCTACAGCTGGAGGGATCAGTTGCACCAATCTCTGAGGAGAGATAGCTGTGACTAGGGAGAGGAAAATAAAGACAAGCAGGCACATAACTAAAGGAAAATGTGCCATGCCCTCTGTTGTAGGAGACAAGAGGACTGCCCATGGACCTCTGGGATCCCCCCAATTGGAAGGTCCCCCTCCCGGTCTGGGCACACCCAAAGCCCCAAGTCCTAAGTATACCACCTCCCACCACTTTTTTTTTTTTAATATATGTTTCTTTTGGGGGGGGTCGGTGCAGTGAGAGAAGGGAACTGAGAATCTGAAGCAGGCAGTGCAGAGCCTGATGTGGGGCTTGAACTCACAGAACACAAGAAGCTTAAACTACTGAGCCACCCAGGTGCCTCCCAACCTTAGCAGGGAGTCAGAGATGGTAAGAGAAACCAAAAACTTGTGGTATCGCGCCACCTTCTGGAAGTCAAAAGGAAGTCTCCTAACTACCAACCTGTTGAATTTAAGAATCAATGTAAACAAAATCTTGCCTAAATAAGAAAGGTGTTGGCTACTTCAAAAGTGGCAGCAAAGGCACTTTTCATCAAACACCATGAAGAATCATGGTAATACTCTATCACAAAAATAAATAGGTGACTTTCCAGCAACTGAACCCAAAGATGGAATATTACAATCTCTCTGATTAAGATATCAAATTAGCTGTTATGAAGAAATTCAACAAGCTACAAGAAAACTCAGAAAGGTAATACAATGATCTCAGGAATAAAATTAACAGACGATGTTATTCACCAAAGAGACTGAAATTCTAAAAGATCACCAAACTGATATTCTGGTCTGAAGAACTCAACAAATGAGATCAAGAATGCATCAGTATGCATTGGAAATAGAGCAGATCATATGGAAGACAAAATTAGCAAGCTCACAGATAGGAATATAGAAATGATTCAGGTGGAATAAGAAAGAGAACTAAGAATTTTAAAAAGTAACTTTATGAAAACTATCCAACTCCATTAAGGAAGCCAACATATAAATAATGAGTACACCAGAAAAAGAGAAGGAAGCAGAGAGAGTATATTTAAAGAATAGCTGAAAACTTCCCAAACTTAATAAGGAAAACGGATATACAAGAGTCCATGATGCTAATAGAATACCTTGTCTCAACACAAAAAAAGATCTTTTCCAAGACATTATTTTAAAACTGTCAAAAGTAAATGAAAAAAGAAAGAATTTTAAAGGCAGTCAGGGGAATTGATGAAGACAGTAACCTACAAACTACCCTCATTAGGCTTTCAGTAGATTTCTCAGCAGAAATGCCACTGGACAAGCGAGAGAAGAGTGACATATTCAAAATATTAGTAAGATAAAAACACCATCCATGAATATTCTATCCAGCAGTTATCTTTCAGATATGAAGGAGAAATAAATCCTTTCCCAGGAAAAAAGTATTTATAAGATATTTTATATTCTTTTTCTTCAATTAATTCTTCAAATTCAGTGTGCAATTTTTACTTAACATACATCTCAATTTAGATGCTTAATTTTCAGTGGAAATATGTGATATGTATAAAGATTTCCAAAAGATTAGAGTTTCAAAAATATATTCACATACTCATATTTTAAACATGTTTTCCAAATTAAATATTTAACTTTTAATTTCAATTAAGTAATATTAAAATTCTAAATTAAAATTCTGTTAGCCAAATTCCAATTGTTCAAAACCCACATATGAATAGAAGCTGCCATATTGGATGGTGAAGTTCTAGAGTATCATGGAAGACAGCTTAAAAACCACTAGCCTGGTCAAAATAGTTCTCAAAACTATCATTCTAGAGGCTAATACCTTGCTCACTAAGAAGCATTCTGCTTAGTGTTTGGCTCTGGGTGCACTGATAAAATCCTTTTCCTAAACCTACAAGGAGGAGTTTCAGACCACAGACCCAGTTAAATCCACTGACAATAATATTCTGTGAAGGAGCTGGGAATCCTGCTAGCTAGCCAAAATTTCCCTGGCAGTGCTCCCTTTCAGTATGCATATTGCTTTCAAAATGTCAACATAACACCACTCAGAGATTTGTTCATCTCACAGATGGCAAAGTAAGCTCCTTAAATTAATCAGCCTAACCTGGAAGCTACAATAAGTATGAAATAGATTAGGCAGGAGTTATTCCCCTAAAGGCTTATCAATCCACCAACTGAGAGCAAAGTTGATCACTGCTCTAATAGTTGTAGGTAGTTGCTGAAGATAGGCAAACAATTCCCAGATGGACTGTCGAAAGGAGGGAGTAAGAACTGCATCTGCAAAAGCATACGCACAAAGTGAATTATAATTTCAAGCAATGTAGCTTAATTGTGGGCAATAGAGGGTAGAGTAATATGAGGTGAAGCAATCAAATGAAATTAATTTGCCTTAACTTAGGCTACTGTAGTTTGTGAACTGTGAAAACTAATTCTTCAGGAAGCACTAAATCTTGGGAGTGGTGGTGATCTTTACAAAGGATGGGTTTCACTTGGAATTTCAGCTGGTAAAATGTCCTGAATAGTGGACATTGACCTCCTATTAAAGGAATAGACAGGAAGAAAACTCCTCTTGCTCTCATTTTTTCTGCCTTGGCCCTTCTAAAGCCATAGAGAGTGTAAAAGAACACAGACATGATGATTTACTTTGAATTTGTTGCACTTAAACCTACTCTCCCCAGCTGTCTTCCCATAAAAGAGACTTGTTCTCATTTGTTTTACATCAGTTTATGAGTGATTTGAAAAATTATATTTAATAAAATTATAAATAATACACATTACATATAAAAAGACCAAGAATAGGGGGCAGCTGGGTGGTTCAGTGGGTTAAGTGTCTGACTTCAGCTCAGGCCATGATCTCACCATTTGTGAGTTCGAGCCCCACATCTGGCTCTGTGCTGACAGCTCAGAGCCTGGAGCCTGCTTTGGATTCTGTGTCTCCCTCTCTGCTCCTCCCCCACTCGCGCTCTATCTCTTGAATATAAATAAACATTAAAATAAAAAGAACAAGAATAGATTTCAAAAATTACATTGGATGGAATCTATGTGATTTCACTTCCTGTACTGTAATTATAACTTTCTCCTAGCCAATTTGGACACTTATATCAAATTTGGACACAAATATCAAATCTATGTACTATCTGACCATTGCAGCAATTTTTTTAAATTAATTACAGCATCCAATCATGTCATATACTTCTCATAAACTAAAAAACAAAAACACTAAATTCCCCCTAAAGCCTGAGCCTTATACTCAAAGCCCATCACATTACATTTCAATCTTTCTTTCCAGATATATCCTTCATTCTTATCCATCTACCCAGGAGTTAAACTCAAAATACATAATAACCAGTATGGTAAATTCACTGACTGACAAAAATTGATACTGGACAGCCTTGGTCTGAACCAGGTTCTTTGAAGTCTCTGCTGTGTCAAGCAGGTTTTTGCTTTCATTATTAGATCTGAGAGAGGTCTGGTGAATTCCAAGGAAGGATCTGACCTGGACAGAGCAGAACAGTATCTGTGAAGGACTCAGGCTGTGACTATTTATCAAGTGGAAACACAGCATTTCAGTTGTATCAAGGTTTATCAGTTGAAAATCAATCTGTAATGCACCCTGAATTATAAATTTCAGATTTCTAATCATTCCTCATGCATAGGATCAAGCAATTAAATATTTCTTGAACTGAATATTTCTAATTCTTTGAATTTTCAAACCTCTTAATGTTTGCTCATAATATTTCTTTTAGATTACTCTTTAGTTTTTCCACCATCTACGTCAACCCATCATCTGTAACTCAGTGGCAACACCAGCTCTACTCTTATGCCTTCCCAGAACACTCCAGTAGAATTAATGGATGGCTTCTTCTCAGGATAACGATAAGTATACCCCTAGTGAGAGCTACCATAGGAAGACTTTAATTATGGTTACCTCTAAACGTATTTAGAGTAGAGTTTCTTATTTATTCACTTTGTCATCCATAATGAGAGCCTAACTGAGTGCCTTTCCATAAAAATTCCAAATAAAGAAATTTTTTAAAAAGCCACAAATGCTGGATGAGTAACCATATTGAAAATGTATACCCATTTGAGAGTGTGGCAAACAACTGTTTTATGTATATTAAGCCCAAAGAGTTTCTTCTCTGGGGAAAAGATAAGCAATTGTGAGCACACAGGAGGGAAATACAGAACTAAGGACTGTACTTTTAAGGTGAGAGCTATATGCTAGTACTAAGACCTATTTTTACACTTTTATGTTTCAACCTCATATTGCTTTAATAATTTAGAGTGGTTAAATTTACTTTTAATAGTGGAATAAATACTATTATGACCTTTTTACTGGAAAGGAAGTGAAATGTAATTTGTTCCCAATGCAATACTGTAGTTTTATTTTTCTCAACTTTCTGCTGAATGGGTCATCCAAGGGCAAGATAAAGTAACTTGAAATCAAACTTCATTAGGGCAGTGATGTCAACTTGCAAGAAAAGTATAAGTCTCATTATGCTTTCTTTTCAAGATGACCTTCCTGTAACTCCCATCTTGCTTTAATATTTTCACATATTTTATGTATAAAGGTTCACTGAAACTATAAAAATTATTCCAACTTTAGGGCAAAATTGCTTTTAGCTGTATAAAGAGAACATGGTAACCTCACATCTATTATAGACTTACTTTCCAACTCTCTTTAAAAATACTCACTACATCAAAGGTTAGAATTCACTTTTGTGATAAAGTCCATGACATGCAACACACAGTTCCTGTTCCATCCTGTATATCCTCAGTTTCTTATTTATTTGCTTCTGAGACAGAATAAGGTAATTTGTTTTAAAAAGTGCTCTATCTTCTCTCCTCATCGATTCTTCATTTGTTTCCAATATGAATTTCCCACAAATTTCTTTGTCACAAATGTCTAAAGGTGTAGCAGGATTCTTACATAAAAAGATGGGACACTGAGGCCTTTCTATCCAGGAACCAGCTTTATTCATGCCAACCCGGGCTCTGTTGGGTCTGTACCCAAAAAACTGAGCCCCCAGAGCAGTGAGGTGTAGCCTTTATAAATTTTTCACTTCTTTGTGTCCCATACATGGTAACATACAGACATGTTCTGATTGAGTGGTCTTATGATACAGGTTTGTGAGGGATATCACGTACAGACATACAGAATCATGAGGAATGTCATATACTCACACATAGCCAGGTTGCCTTCCTTTATCTTGAGGTGTTTTTTTTTTTTCCTCACCACATTCCTTAGGGAGAGGACTCTACCACAAAGGAATTGTGAATAATGAAACTTCTATTGCTAGTTTTCCATTTTCTAATTTTTGAATTTTCATCTCAATGTAATTCTTCCTAAGAATGATTATTATGTAGTATCCAGGGCCTTCCTCTGGCATGGGTAGTAGAAATGATTCACAGTGTTGGTTGTATCATCTATACCACCTGGTTTCCCTTAGACTTATGGTAAATAAATGGCGGACAAGCTTCTTTACCATGCCTATGCCTCCCATTTTCACCTCTGAGGCACACATATACCAAATAAGAGAATAAATAATGCTTGCCTCAAAAGTCATCCAACATCCCATTTCATTTTGTCAACCCTTTCCTTTCAGTATGGTTTACTATTACTAAAATAGTTGTGGGGGCAAAGACATAAGCTAATGAGTCTTGTCTAAAATTGGTATACCTGTATTCTTTAGCTTTTAGTTCCTATGTTTACCAAAAGTTAATATTATCACAACTTGTTTGGTATAGTTTGGGGGCTCATTTCACATACACTTGAGTTTCATGTTGTCAACAGTTTAAATTATTTTTATTTTATTTTCTCTGGGGTATTTAGAAAATTATGCGAGAATGTCGGT
This sequence comes from Acinonyx jubatus, assembly GCF_027475565.1. Lineage (NCBI taxonomy): Eukaryota > Metazoa > Chordata > Mammalia > Carnivora > Felidae > Acinonyx > Acinonyx jubatus. Next base: position 90,662,112 of record NC_069386.1, read on the forward strand.
GGAAGGGAACACCTTATCATTGGTGTATGTTTGGAGAGCAGAGTAGGAACTAAAAGCCATTTTTTGTCTAATTTGTATTTTTTTGCTGCAAGTTAAGCCTTTTTCCTCTTGTTTCTTAAGATGAAAATAATTTACGTTATTCTCTAAAGGCATGTGCCAATGTGGAACACATTAAAAGTTTCACTGAAACAGATATATTTCTTTCCATATTCTATCTTCTCTACTTTCCACATACTTTATCCTGAAATGTGGCAGAAGAATAAAATAAAAGAACTCTAAAAATTATTTGCAACTAGTGAGTGCACTAAAACAAAGGAACACTTGTTAAGTCTTGGTCTTGAAATTTTATGAACAAGCATAAAGATAATTTATATTGATATGGCTATAATTACAGATTACACATCTCAAAAAAATTTACTAGCCCTGACTTCTCCTTAAAGCCAAATGTGATACATTATAAACTTTCTTCCAGCAAAGAACTAGAAATCTCAAAAATTATCCTTGCTTAATCTTTCCAATGGCTTATAATCCAAGTCAGAAAAAAATATATATAACTGTTACGATTAATTCTTTGTGCTGCTGGTTTCTGGTTTGTTTTTGAGATGGTGACAGTCACCATCCTTTCCTAATACTTCATTAGCTACTTAGAGAAATGAAACCATTACCTTGGCCCTTTTGTTTGTTGTATTCTAGTAAACCTAAAGTTCACATTTTGGTGGCAGTCCCCTGGATACTCTGTCATTCATCTTTGGCTTTCAAACTTCTTGACTACATACTGACTCAGGAACAAAGGAAGATTCCTTTTTTAGGAGAGTTTTGAATGTTTTGCTTTGTTTTTATATATATTTTTAAGGTCAAGCTTGCTGAATATATCTCATTCTACAGGAATGAATTTATTTATAAACATATTTTGATCACTTTTTTCCCTTTTGTTCTTACCTTAACTCTAATACACTATCCCATTACAGAGAAGAGGGAAAGGAGTATTCAAAAAATACCTTTTCCATTTCCTTTTTTTCATGTAAGCCAAAAAAAGAAAAGAAAAGAAAAGATTATTACATTTCCTAAAAACAGTTCTGGTCAAGGACATTAGCTGCCAGGCAATGCCTAAGGCTCCAGATTCCCAATATTGAGAAACAAGGTGTGTCTGATCAGGACCTAAAGTACTGACTTACATATAACATAGAAATAGTTGGACTAGGCTGGAGATAAACTCTAATGTTCAAGATCAAGCTACAATGGACCTGGGTGTATGAAATCTCTCTCCTATTTCCAAAACTACCTAAGTTTCTCAATTCATCTCAGAGATTGAAAATGTTCTTGATCTGCTTTGCACTGACCAAACTGTTTGTCCTATTCATCCTGTGTTTATTTTTCTAAAATATATCTAAATTAGACAAATTTCTCAGAGGACAATGACATAAAATAGAATTAGTAAACTATCAGAACTAAAAGTTCAATTGAGAGCTGAGTAAAGAAAATATAGTTTCTTCCTAACACTCCATTTATAGTGCAAGAATAGAAACACCCAGAAAATGCCTTTCATTTATGTCACCAAAACTTGGATTTTTAAAGCTGACAAAGGAACTTGTCATTTCCACCTTCTTTCTAATACGGATATGCTGAAAACAAAAATATACCCCCCACCATTTAATAATTTTGTTTAAAAGTATATATCTGGGTTTGCCTTTCAACAAACTGGGAGCAACAATACATCATTCATCTTTTGCCTTGAGAACTTCTCATCTTTCAAGTGTTTCTTATTCCTTGCTCCCTGGCAATTTTTTCACTTGGCAACGCCCTGAGGAGGTCCAAACCCTTTCCTGTTTGACAGAGCAAGATACCTTGTCCTATCACCCTAGGAAATATGTTATGTAAGTGAATGGATGCAACTTAATGTGATTTTCTCCCAAATGACTACAACAGAGAAAGCATATAAAGATTTATGTACTGTATAGTTTATTCATTCAACAGATATTTACTAAGTCTATTATCTACCAAGCTATATATCTATATCTATCTATATATCTATAGCATCTGTTGCTGTATGTATAATGTACAAAGAATGTCAGGTTAGGAGTATTACTACTGGATAGAATATTTTGGTATAAAGATCATTTTAAGACCTTTCAAAATGGTTATAAGGGTTAATGCTTTATACATGTAAAATTTATGTAAAATATCATGTGTGTATAATTTATAATTAAGACGAAACCCTTCCCTTATTATCTTGCCAATAAATATGATAGAGTTTTAGGGTTAAAAGAGGCCTAGGGGCACCTGGGTGGCTAACTCAGTTGAGTGTCTGAGTTCAGCTCAGGCCATGATCTCACAGTTCTTGAGTTCAAGCCCCCCATGGGGCTCACTGCTGTCAGCCTGTCACTGCAAAGCCCACTTCAGACCCTCTGTCCACTCAGTCTGCCCCTATGCACCTTACACTCCCTCTTTCCAAAAATAAATGAAACATAAAAATAAATAAATAAATGAGGCCTAGATAGTATTAGCTCCTACAATGTAACACATGAAAATACCAGGTAGAAAACGTAAATATTATACAACTAACTATTGAAAGAATTGGAACTTAATATCAGATCTTGTAATTATTTTTCAAATCCCATTTTTCAAAAACTAATAAAAATAATACTTCCTCATAAGCTATTTTATGAAACTATGTGCTATTTCTTAACAGGAATTGAAAAGTATTAACCATGAGATTTTTTTTCATAACCCTTAAAAGTATACAATGAATTTTATCACTGTCACCTAGGGGGTGAGGGAGGATAAAAATTTAGGTTAAAATGGAACTCTAAGTCCAGTTCAATAAATGTACTTTGTATTTTAAAAGACCTACTATCTTTATCAATTTAAATAATGTCAAACCTTATACATTGCTTTAGTCTAACCAGACTTTTATTTTTGAGAGAGAGAGAGAGAGAGACAGAGAGAGAGAGAGAGAGAGAAAGAGAGTGGGGAAAGGGAAGAGGGAGAGAGCGAGAATCTTAAACAGGCTCCATGACCAGTGCAGAAGCCAATCTCACAACCATGAGTTCATGACCTGAGCTGAAATCAAGAGTCAGACACTTAAACAAGTAAGCCACCCAGGTACCCCATAATCAGACTTTTTTGATGCTGCTATTAACATAGGAGTTTTCAAAATATAATCTTGGAAATTACTTATTTTCCAACCATGTTGAAACAAGTGTAGGAGATATTATCTCTTATAAGCCAAGAGAAAATTAGTCATATTTCCCATTTAGTACAGAAGGAAGATCATTAACCTTTCCTCTGCCTCAATCTCATCTTATGGCCCAGCTGAGAATTTTACTCCACAATTAACTGTGTTAACATGGACAACAGAGAAGACTTATCATGCTCTCTCATATTAGAAGGCACATGTCTCCCTATCTGAGAATATTTCCCAGAGCTGAGTTGTGTTTCTGTCATTTGGGTCAATGAATTATTGCCATCCAGGAGAACTATTGGGAATATTTTTTAATTTTATTTTTTATTTTTTAAAATTTACATCCAAATTAATTAGCATATAGTGAAAAAATGATTTCAGGAGTAGATTCCTTAATGCCCTTTTCCCATTTAGCCCATTCCCCTCCCACAACACCTCCAGTAACCCTCAGTTTGTTCTCCATATTTATGGTCTCTTCTGTTTTGTCCCACTTCCTGTTTTTATATTATTTTTGTTCCCCTTCCCTTATGTTCATCTGTTCTGTCTCTTAAATCCTCATATGAGTGAAGTCATATGATTTTTGTCTTTCTCTAATTTCACTTAGCATAATAGCCTCCAGTTCCATCCATGTAGTTGCAAATGGCAAGATTTCATTCTTTTTGATTGCCAAGTAATACTTTTGAGAGAGAAAGAAAGAGCAAAGAGGGGAGAGGAAGAGAAAGAGGGGGTCAGAGGATGCAAAACGGGCTCTGTGCTAACAGCAGAGAGCCCCATTGGGGGCTTGACTTACCAACTGTGAGATCATGACCTGAACCAAATCAGTTGCTTCACAGTCCAAGCCACCCACGCACCCCTCAGGAATCTTTAATAAACATAAACCTCCCTTGATCTCTCTCAAAATTAAACCATATATAGTTGTTATTTAGAATTAATTTCCTCTGAAATTATGAAAAATATTATCGATGGCATTTCATACCCCGCTGTGTTTACCTTTTAATACCAAATAAATCAACAAAAGCATTGTGGAATTAGGTTTCTTATCTTTTGAATAATTAAGCTACTAAATCAACCCAATTAATTTGTTTCGAGTCTGAACTCTCTAGATTTAGGTACAAAATTCTGAAATTATCAAGATAAATTTACAGAAGGAAAAGATAAAACTAATGTTTCTAGACATTTAGGTCAAGCAAAAGGTGAGTAAAATTTAGATTAATGAAAGTTAAATTCAAAATTAAATAAAAATAACTTAAAATCATAATGGCATAATTGAAGTAATTCTAAGAAATTAATATGCTCTTTTAAAAAGAAAATATTTCATTGATGTTATATAATATTAATAAGAAAATAATTTTATTATATTGAAGGAGAAAAATATTAGCTATTAAAATTTACCAGTTAATAAAAATCAGTGAATTAAGGGAAATATGTATATATAGATCAGCAGAACATTTTAAAGAAAAAAAAAAAAATTAGGACTCTTGTCCTTGATCCAGTCTTTAGAGTGTCCAGTTTTGACCTTACCATGACCACACCTCTCCTCAGCAGATAAAGAGTCTTTAAGGCCAATAAGATGTGCCCACCTTGAGCCTTTCACTTATTCTAGGCCATGCTCTGGATTCAAAGACACTGGAGTAGCTCCTTAAATTCCCTGTGTCCTTTTCTATGGTCTATGCAAGTGTCTTCCTGATTCTGCCATCTTGAGGGACAATGAAGCTATTTGTATGCTATCCATAGATTATACATGGCCTTTTTTGTAATGCACAGGTGCTGTTAAATACAATGATAAACTGGTAGACAAAAGAAGAAAGGTATAAAATGAGTAAGAACAGGGAAGATATTTTACAGTGTATTTTACAGTGTATGGCTCTTGTCTTTCCTACCAGGAGACAAAACAAAAATTCTTTGCCTCAGTGGCATTCAGGACCATATTCTAATGAAGTCTGTTGTAACATGCCTTGGCATATGACTTGCTACCATTTGCTGAGATTATACTTTTATTTTAACAAGAATTCCCAAGTTTTAAGTCAGAGTTCTTATGAGAGAGAATCTATGAGGTTAGGAATTCTTTTTAGTAGTCTTTCATATCACAACTAAATAACGTTACATCTTTGTAGGCACTTGAAAATCTCTAGGACTGGTATCCATTAGGCTGTATTGCCTTGACAAAGTATAATAATATGTGTTCTCTTTCTTCATGCTAAGTGCCTTCCAGCACTTATGCTTCTTAGTATGATGGTCCTCATCAATTGTAGGAATTTTTTATTAGGCTTTCTTTTTGTGCGCAAAATGAAATCCGCATGCAATCAGTGTCATCCTCAAAAGTCTTCATATTTTTTGAGTTGATCAAAGAATCACATTAATAGATAGTCCCCACTGTTCTAAGTTCTACTGCTTGATAATTGACCACAGTGGGAGTTACTTGTAATGGCTATCAATTCAATAGCAATTAATGGGCAGTAAAGCTTACAGAGAAAGCAACATAGGCTGGGAGAAAGTGCTTTTAGATCAATATAGCTTTTAAAATCTTCTAAATTTTAGGGGAGAAAAAGAACCCCTGATGAACAGAGAATGTTCAACTACTTATAAACATTTCAATCACAATAATATGAACATTCCAGGGAGTTGGCACAGGAAGATGTTCTGGTTTAATTGTAGAAAGATTATGTTTCTAATTATGTATAACCACTTAGATGGTATTTACTTTATGATATAAGAGCAAGTAATGTTTGAATAATGGACATCGCTGTATAACTAAAGTTAGTTTCTCTAGTCAAAGCTGTCATCATTTGGCCCTACTCAGGAAAGTTTCAAATTACAGGAGGAGTCAATGACAGAACTTCTATTTTGACTTATCACATGAATTTCTTCTACAGCCTACACTGGAAATAAAAATGGCAAAATAGAAGCTGAGGGTAGAATTTGTAGGTTAGACTCAATCAAGTTATAAATAACATATTTTTAAAACTTAAATGCAATACGTTTACCCAGAAAGGACTGCAAAAGTTTTTGTATATTAATTTGAACATAGCTATTTAGGTAGATAAATAGGTAAGATACAAGGCATAAATATTTCAAAATAAAAGATTATTCCACTATGGAAATACTTCCATGTACATTAATGTTTTATTTATTAATGGTAACTTTCAGTAAATCATTAAGATTTTAAAATGAAATCCAGTATAATGAAATGGATCATCTTGACTATTTTTTCCATTTCCTGAAAGACTGAAACAATCTTAAATTCAGGAAAACATTATTTTATAACATTAGACACTTTTGGATTATAAAATCTAAAACACAAGTAGGGCACAAGTACTCCTTGACTGATATGGATAAATGTTAGGCTATGCTAAAAGTCCAAATGATGGGAAAATCTTTTAAGATTGCTCATTCTTCACATCATGAAAGTTTTCAAGTATATCCACATTTAGAGAGGGTCTCTTCTCCAAAGCATCAATTCGGAATTAGGTCAAGCATCTGAAAAATACTTCTATAGATTATGTTAAAATTACCTTAATAAGACAATGGCCATGAAAATCTTTTAGTCATGATGAAAAGATAATAAAACTTTCATAACAACAGTATTGCTTAATATTTAGAATATTAGTGCTTTTTGAGTACTATCTTGCTGGTTACAATTAAGTGTGAAAATTACAAATTAAGATAATATAAACAAAATATTACTCACTTTCTCTTAAACTATTTTTAAACTATAGTCACAGAGTGTAGTAGGCAAGATTATAAAATGGTCCCACTTATTCCCACTCCGGGTATCCTTCCTTTGTTTGACCTCCTCTTTTTGAGTGCGGTCTAAGTCTGAGACTTGCTTCGAACCAACAAAATATGGCAAAGGTGAAGGGATTTTGAAGATGTAATTATGGTCTGTAATCAATTAACTTCATGTTAATCAAAAGGGTAATTATCCCAGGTGGACCTGACCTAAACAGATGAGCCCATTAAAAGGAAATTTAGATATCTCAGAGATAGACATTCATGCTGGTCTTGAAGAAGCAAGCTGCCATGAATTCTAGAGCTGCAAGGACGTGAATTCTATCAAAAGCAGTGGGCTTGGAAGGGGATCTTGAGCCTCAGAAGAGAAAACATCCCTAGTTTATCTCTTGATTGCAGTCTTGAGTGAACAGAAGAATCAAATAAACAGTGCCTACATTCCTGACTATGGAAATTGTGTGATATTTTACCTTGTTTTAACACACTAAATTAACTGCAAAAAAAAAAAAAAAAACACAGAAAAAAACCACTAAGACACAGAAAAACAAAAAAGGAAAAACATGGATATTGGAAAAAAATGAATAACAATATTGTAAATAATATTCATAAGGGATAAAAAATTATTTTTCATAACACTTATCACAATTGACATGTTTTGGATTTATATGTTTGTTTATTGCATAAATTATCCATTAAACTGTATGTTGTTGGAAGATAGAGACCTTGTTTTGTTCACTGCTATATCTTAAAAATCCAAATAGTGCCTTACTTGTGACTATGTATTACATGTGTTTGTTTTGAGACTATAGATATATCCAGAAATCAAACATGAAATTGGGAAAAATTCCTTAATATCAGTTGACTGAAAAAAAGGAAATTAATCTTCTAATGATCTTCTAATTTCACTCTCTTTCCTTTTAATTTACCTCAACCCTCTTTAATCAGTAATGTCACTTCCATCATGTTAGTTCTTTCATGCAAACAACCATTGCTCCTTATATAATAATATGATGATGATAATATATATATAATGATAATATAATGATATTATAATTGAACCCTTCTGTCTGGTCATAGACACCTTCCTTAGTTCAGCTCCACCCAGTCTTTCCAACCTGTTATTATTTGAACCCAACTTTCCTGTATATGTTCTGGTCAAATTGGTCTCCCTCTGCTCTGTCAAACCCCGGAAGTGTATTTGCTTACTTTTTTCTTCAGTTCTGAAATGCATCTTCCCTTCTTTCATTTATTTTACTTTCTCCAGCCTTCAGAGTTAAATTTGAACACATAAAATCTGGCCTAGATGAACTACAATTTCATCTCTCCAGTTACATGTCAAAAGCCCTTGATTTTAGGATAGTGTACCAGAAAGTGTAAAACAGAAAGATAATGGATGCCAGACTGTGTTAGTTACCAATTGTGTGACTTTGAATATACAAAGTAATCTGCCTAAACAATGATTTTTACATGTGAAATATGATAAGATAATCTCATATACTTTATAGCTTGTTTCAACATTACTTACCATTTTAGCACAATTCCTAAAATTTTATCTTATTGCATTTGAATCCATTTCCCCTTGTAAGTTTTTCTACCCAAAAATAAATGGCACAAATCAGGGTATATCAGCTCTCAAAAAATATATTCTGTTTATCCAATAATTTTCATTTTCCTCTAGAATATTACAACCATAACTGATGGAACATCAAACCCCATAATATTAAAAATGAATATACTGTAAATAAATGCAAATAAACCCTGCATGTACATGCACATACACACACCCCTTTAATGTGGCACGAAGCTTCTATGTGAGCAGAAATCTACTTCTCATTTGTGGTGCTATTCAGGTAATGGCATGTAGGAATTGTAAAGGAAAGTCAGCTGAGTACCCAAAGCTATGCTGAGAAAAAATGCCAGCTTACCACAAAAACACATCAGAGAACTAAAGAGTATTTTATTTAGTTAAAAAAAAAGACTTCTATGTAACCTATATTTATTTTAGTATATATATATATATATATATATATATATATATATATATATATATATAAAATCTAGGATAGGTTGCTTTAGTTGTTAATATGTATGTTTGATATATGCTGAGTTTTGTTATCTTAATATGTGGAAAATATCAACATTAGGTGAAATTCTAAAACATTTTTGTCATAGCTTTTAAGATTGTGTTTTCATGAGACTGTTATATATTAATTACTGACATTTGGAAAGTTTGCATGCAACAAAACAAACACTTCTGAGGAACTCCTAGGTATTAAGTGAGACTTAATTAAAGTGAGGTTTTTAATTGTGTATGAGCAGCATTGAAGGGTCAACAAATAGAGAGCTATGAACAGGCACTGTCTACGTCTGACTACACTTAGAAATACTTCAAACAACTTTAAGAATAAGAGTATTTAGCATTTTAATGACAAAATTTTAATTGACATTTTTTTATTCTGGGTCAAAAATAATTTATAAAAATGGGGGCTTCTGATTAAGATGGCAGAGTCGTAGGGGAACCCTGGGCTGGTCATGTTCTTTGAACACACAGCTAGATTAACATCAAATCACTATGAACACCTAGGAAATGAATCTGAGGATTAAGAGAACAGTCTGGATAATTAGAGGGAGAGAATTGTGACAGGTATGAAGTGTAGAGACATGAATTGGATGAGGTGAGAAAAACTGCTGTGCTACAGAGAAGAGGGAGCCCTTTTTTCATAGAGAGAAGAGAGAGGAGAGAGAGTAGGAGAGAGAGAGAATAGTGCATCAGGTTTGCATAAGAAAAACACTTCTCCAAAACCACTGACTGGAGAATCGAGAGGAACTGACTACCACAAGGTTTTACAAACAGCAGTCCTCAAATTCTGAGATTTTAGAAGTCCATACTATTTGCCAGAGTCAAGCTGCTTAGGCAACAGGGCTACTGGGTACAAGGAGGGCAGAGGCCCCAAAACAGACATTTGGTATAGGGATCTCCTGGGCTTTCAAAGGTAAGTGCAGGTTAATTTGTTTATTTTTCTTTATTATTTTGTGTTATGTTATAGTATTGTAATCATTTTACATGAATATTTTTGGGTTGTGGAATGAATCACCTGAGTGTCCATTATTTCTTATGGGGAAATTTGCTTTGATATACAAGTGCTTTGGATTACAAGCATGTTTCCAGAATGAATTATGCTTGGAAACCAAGGATTTACTGTATTATGAGCAAATATATGCCAAAAAAAATTGTCAATCTGGGAGAAATGGATAAATTCCTAGAAACATATAGACTACCAAAACTGAAACAGGAAGAAATAGAAAGTTTGAACAGACCTATAGCCAGCAAACAAATTGAATCAGTAATCAAAGATTTCCCAAGAAACAAAAGTTCAGGGCCAGATGGCTTCCCAGAGGAATTCTACCAAACATTTAAAGACTTAATTCCTGTTCTTTTGAACATGTTCCAAAAAATAGAAATGGAAGGAAAACTTCAGATTCTATGAGGTCAGCATTACCTTGATTCTAAAACCAAAGGCCCCACTAAAAAGGAGAATTACAGACCAATATCCCTAATTAAGATGGATGCAAAAATTCTCAACAATATACAAGCAAATTGAATCCAACGGTACATTAAAATAATTATTCACCACAATCAAGTGGGATTTATTCCTAGGCTGCAGGGGTGGTTCAATATCTACAAATCAATTGACAGGATACACTACATTGATAAAAGAAAGGATAAGAACTACATGATCCTCGCAATAGATGCAGAAAGAGCATTTGACAAAATATAGCATCTTTTCTTGATAAAATACCTTCAAGAAAGTTGGGTTAGAAGAAACATATCTCAAGATCATAAAGGCCATCTATGAAAGACACACAGCTCCTATCATCCTCAAAGAGGAAAAACTGAAAGTTTTTCTTCTACAGTCAGGAACACAGCATGGATAGCCACTCTCACCACTGTTGTTCAACATAGTATTGGAAGTCCTAGATTCAGCCATTAGACAACAAAAAGAAATGAAAGTCATCCAGATCAGCAAGGAAGAAGTCAAACTTTCACTCTTCACAGTTGACATGATACTCTATATGGAAAACCCAAAAGACTCCACCAAAAATTTGCTAGAACTGTTACATGAATTCAGGAAAGTTGCAGGATATAAAATCAATGCACATAAATCTGTTGTATTTCTATACACCAATAATGAAGTGGCAGAAAGAGAAATCAAGGAATCAATCCCATTTACAGTTGTATCAAAAACCATTAAGATACCTAGGAATAAACCTAACCAAAGAAGTAAAAGATTTCTTCTCTGAAAAGTATAGAACACTTATGAAAGAAATTATAGAAGACACAAAGAAACGGAAAAAAAACTTCCCATGATCATGGATTGGAAGAACACAATTATTAAAAAGTTTATAGTACCCAAAGCAATCTACACATTCAACGCAATCCCTATAAAAATAACACCAGAATTTTTCACAGAGCTATAACAAACAATTCCAATATTTGTATGGAAGCAGAATATAACCCTCATAGGCAAAGCCATGTTGAAAAAAAAAGCAAAGAAGGAGGCCTCACAATTCTGGCTTCAGACTATATTACCCCTTCCTGACACCACTTTCTGACACACACACACACAAAATAAACTCCAAATGGATTAAAGATCTAAATGTGAGACACGAAACCATTAAATTCCTGGAAGAAAACATAGGCAGTAATATCTTTATCATCAGCTAAAGAAACATTTTGCTAGATATGTTTCCTCAGCTGAAGGAAACAAAGCACAAATAAACTATCAAGACTATACCAAAATAAAAGGCTTATGTGTGGCAAAGGAAACCATCAGGGAAAAAAAGGTAACCTACTGAATGGGATAAGATACTTGAAAATGATATATCCATTAAGAGGCTAATATTCAAAAAAATATAAAGAACTTACAGAACTCAATACCAACAAAACAAAACAAATCTGATTTAAAAATAGGCATAGAAACTGAATAGACATTTTTCCAAAGACATACAGGTGGCCAACAGAGGCATGAAAAGATGCTCAATGTAACTACTCATCAGAGAAATTCAAAACGAAACACAATGAGATTATTATATTCTATCTGTCACAATAGCTAGAATCAAAAATACAAGACAAAACAAAAATGTTGGCAAGGATGTGAAGAAAAACAAACCCTCGTGCACTGTTGGTGAAAATGCAAATTAGTACAGTCACTGTGGAAAACATTAGAGATTCCTCAAAAAAAATAAAAATAGAAATACTATATGGGGGTACCTGTGTGGCTCAGTCAGTTAAGCAGCCAACTTTGGCTCAGGTCATGATCTCACAGTTCGTGAGTTCGAGTCCCACATCATGCCCTGTGCTGACAGCTTAGAGTCTGGAACCTGCTACAGATTCTGTGCCTCCTCTCTCTCTGCTCCTCCCCAGCTTGTACTCTGTCTCTGTCTCTCTCAAAAATGAATTTAAAAAAGGAATACAATATGATCTAGTAATTCCACTACTGGTATTTACCCAAAGAGATGAAAACACTAATTTGAAAAGATACGCATACCCTTATGTTTATTGCAGCATTATTTACAATAGCCAAAATGTGGAAGCAAAGCAACTGTTTATCAGTAGATGAATGGATAAAGAAGATATTTGTATATATATAATAGAATATTAATCCACCACAGTAAAGAATGAGATCATGCAATTTGCAACAACATGGATGGACCTCAAGGGTAGAATGTTAAGCAAACTAAATCAGTCAGAGAAAGACAAATACAATGTGATTTCACATATGTGTGGAATTTAAGAAACAGAATACAGGCAAAAAGAGATAAAAAAAAAAAAACACTCTTAAATACAGAGAACAAACTGGTGGCTGTCAGAGGGGAGGTAGGTGGACATAGGGATTAAAAACATAAAGTGGATCCAGAGTACACTTATTTTGATGAGCACTGAGTAATTTGTAGAATTGATGAACTATTTTGCACCTGAAACTAATGTAACACTGTATGCTAATTATAATTTGATTTAAAAAAAAAGAAAAAAGAAAAAAGAAATCACATTGTGCAAACACAGATATGACAGTTTAAATCTGCTCACGAACATCTTATTACATTGAAAACAAATAATTTTCTGTTTTATTAAAAGACAACAAAAAAAAAAGGTTGAAACAACACAGGTAGCTGACTCAGTGTCCATTATGGTTAGGCCTGGCTTCATCCTGCCCACCATGGTCCTCTATAGCAGGATTCGCAGCAGCTCTGTTGCCCACATTTAACTTTTCCAGATGACTGGAGGCACTTGTTTTTCCCACTGTGCTACAAGGTATGACATCTGACTTCCCTGATGGCTGCTTGGAAAGTTCAGAAATACAGAGGATACAAGGGAAAAACAAAAACAAAAACACAACCTTTCATTTTGAGTACTAGTTCTAACAAAAGGAATACCTTAAAAGAAGTTATATAAATTATAACCTATTTCAATCAGTTTCAAAAGTATTTTCCAAATACCTTTTAATCCAATCACAAGACATATTAAGAATCCATTAAGTGGAAAACCCCATTTTCATAGGAAATATTAGTAAAATATTATCGGCAAATAAAAAATTATCAGCAAATATGACTTAGTCCCTAACTTCTTTTAGCCTATGATTCAGGTTTAGGAAGGAAGACAGGCAGTAAGAAAAGTAGTATAATGTGTATAGCCCAGTAATTCTTGTTAAAAGGAAAGCACACCATGATGAAACCTGGCCACACAGGGTTAGGTTAAACTTGCTGAAAAAAGTGATAACTGTACTAAATACTAAAGGTAAATTAAGACTTAGACAATATCTATGAGTGTTCAATTCGCTAAATTATTTATTCAACAAGAATGTGCAAATACGTACCTGTTCTTTTCAAGGCAGTAGAGCCATCACTGAATACAATAGGAAAGATAAAAGAATCTCTTATAGAGTTTACATTCTATTGGGTGCACATAAAAAATAAAAATAAATACATGAAGTATATAATAAATTAGGTGATAAATGCTATGGAGAAAAAGAAATTGGAAAAGTGTGTAGTCACTGCCAGGGTGTAAGTGATGTGCAATTTTAAAAAGATTGGACAGGAAACTTTTCATTGAGAAGGTTATATTTAAACAGGTATTTAGAGGAGGTGAGGTAGAGAACCATAAAAATATCTGAGACAAAGACATTCGGGGCAGAAAAAACAGCAAATACAAAGTTTCAAAGGTATGTGTAAAAAACCTTCAACACCAGCAAGGAATCTAGTAGAGAGAAACAGAGAGGCCAAGAAGAAAAATACTGGAGATGAGCCAAGGGAAGAAAGAAGGAGCCAGATCATTTGGGGCAAATGGAGATGGTAATTTAAATCTGTGAGACTGAGATCACCAAGAGATTAAGTATGTATATATAGAAAAGACCACCAAGGACTAAGCTTGGAACATCCCTATGTTAATATACTCAAAGAAATGAGAGACATCCCACAATGAGTACTGAGGAACAGAATGATGAGATGGAAAGAAAACAAGGGAAGGACATATCTCAAACAGTCAATAAAGAATACATTTTGAAGAGAAGAAATGATAATTTTGATGAATTCAACTGAAAGGTCAATGTGATTTGATATGAGGATTTATCATTGAATATAGCAACATGGAGATCATTGACAACTTTGAAAATGCTGAGATGGGAATAAAATAAGATGTGAAAGGAAGAACCTAGGCAGCTTTCTAGGGGAAGATTTGATGTAAAGGGAAAGAGATACTTAGGAAGTAGCTAGAGAATGTGGTCAAGTTTGATGGCCCTGAGAAACACTCAATGTGAAGGAAAAACCAGAGATTCATTAGGTAGTGGGGAGATTTCATGGAAGAATGTGCTTGAATAAAAGAAAAGAGATAGGATCTTGTAAACAAGGATCTTGTAAACACTTTTTGCTTAGTGGAGGGGAAGTTAGGAATGTACTGCAGGTTTGCTTCTCATGGTGACTAACATAAACAGGAGTTAGGTCCACAAGTGATAATGGCTGAAGAGCACTGGTGATGGTTGAGGGCAGATAGTGCCAACAAGGTGGTAAATTTTGAGAGGATAAGTGTGTGGACCTGTACTCTTCTCCAACTTGGTAAATAAAGATGTGGAAACCAAGTGGGTAGAAGCCAGTATTTGTCTGCTCTAAGCAGGTGTAAATTTCTCTTAAGAAATGCTGTTGGAAGTTTGGGGGTTTAGGATCAGAAAGTCATATTTCCAGCATGCAGAAATTTCTATATACTCTTGATGATGTAGGCAAAATGCCAGGAAAAGATACCAACAGCACAGGAATATTTTCTGGCAAAAAAAAAAAAAAACAAAAAAACAAAACAAAACAAAAAAAAAAAACAGCCTGAAACTTAAAAGGAACAGCATAGGAATAAATATGACTGATGCTAAATTCAGTGGGCATCAATTTCTCAGTGAAATTGAGATATTGTTAAAGTGACTACCAGTTAACAGAACATTAAGCAACCTGGAGTGCATTTTAAACATAGTGGACTTTTTCCTAATGGAATTTGAAGAATAGCTATCAAAGAGATTCAAGCAGAAGATTGCCATCGATAGACTGTACTGCTTGAAAGCATATCTCACCTACAATATGAACAATGGACTAGAGACACAGGTGGGCTTTATAGAGCTTTATCTAACTAATCTAAATTTTTTAATATGAAAAATGTGTTTTTTAAATCATTCCAATAAAGACCTATAAGAAAATTAAACATGATTAGTTATTTCTAAGAGTAAAGTTGGAGATGTTAAACATAAGATCCTTCCCTTTTGAAAACTTCTGTATGCTCATTTTCTCCTATTTCCTTTACCAATATTTTCAATGTCTGTGCTCTGGAATTATTTCCCCTTTGGACTTCTTCCCAGATTGCCAAAGCTCTTTTCTCTTCTACCATAGCAACATCACATGTTATTGAATATATAATTCAAACATTTTGCTCCTCTCCAGAACCTAAACTCCTCAAAATCAGACAGAGACTGCATTTATTCTTGAATATCAGTGCCTTGAACAACTGTTTATACATAGAACTTACTGAAAAAATAGATGAACCTAATTTTTACTAAATTTACTGTGTATACATGTTTTATGGGTTATCTTATTATATATACAAATTGGTCTCTCCATTAATGAGAACAAGGAAGGAAAACCCATATGTACTCTTTAAAGATGTTAAAAGTCAGTCCTATTCTATATTTAATGTGTGTATATCCCTATGCATTCTTTTTTGCTGATGAAAGACAAAAGCAACGTGGAAGAACATTAGTGATTTCTTTTAAACACATATTTCAACTGACATTAGCACTTTGTCAGCTAAAAGGCTTTGACCCAAAATGTGTTTCCAAATACATATTTGATTGTATATGTGTGTATGTATAATATAAAATTTCCGTTGAGGCCTTTATCATAAAAGAGTATATCCTATAGAGTTGTTTAGAAAGTTTCTTTTAAGGTGAAGTTGAAATCAACAAGCAATGAACCGAAAAAAAGACTGTTAGCTTTTAATCTTTTAGCCCTCTGGAGTTCAAGATTGTGGTAAGTGCTATTAACAGCATTTTAAAAATGTCAAAAGTCACTCTTAGTTGGTGTAACCCACTTTTAATTATTTAGATATAGATTTTAACCTATCTTTTACTCTCAAATAATTTATTGTCAGCTAGCAAGCAAGTCACTAGATTTGATTCCTCATCCCATAATATGTGTCAACTAAAAAAAAAGTCAATTTTCTTAATGAGTCCCTGACAAAAATATCATTTGCTCTAAAAAAATAATAATAAAGGATCACTTACTCCCTCATGGTAAGATGCTGCAAAACAGATATGATTTCCTTTCTTACCTAAAACATTAAAAAGAGTCCCTGACAAAAATATCATTTGCTCTAAAAAAATAATAATAAAGGATCACTTACTCCCTCATGGTAAGATGCTGCAAAACAGATATGATTTCCTTTCTTACCTAAAACATTAAAAAGAGTAGAATAAATATACAAAATAATAATTTTCAAGACATTGGAAATCATGCAACAAAGAACAGTTATCCCTAAGGGACAGGACCCAAACAGGTGGCCTGTAGGAGTTCCAGATCACTGCTTTAACAGAGTTTCCAGGTCATGACAAAAGGCAAAAAGAACCCATGTGAACTGACAGAGTTGTTGAGTTGAGAGTCTAGTGTAACTAGAACGGAGAACCACAGGAGAAAGAAATGAGCAGAAAGAGAAGTCCAAAAATATGAAGAGTCTCACTTAAGTACTCAGCAGGGTACTGATTAGCATAAGCAGTGAGTAAACTATCAAAGACCAAGTAAAGTACCACCTGAAAGAAGTAGAGGAAAGAGTAGTTAACGTTCCCACAGGACCATGCAAACTAAAAAACATCAAAATTTATAGGGCATTGCATGAAACTTCTTGACTCCTTATTAGGACAAAGTCAGCTTTAGTCTATATGTTACTCAATTCCTGTCTAACACATTTTTAAATCAATAACTGAAAGAATCAAATTATTTCCAAGTAAGTTTACTGCATCTCAGAGCAAAGATCAAGTGTATTTATAGAAATATAAAATTGGGGCGCCTGGGTGGCGCAGTCGGTTAAGCGTCCGACTTCAGCCAGGTCACGGTCTCGCGGTTCGTGAGTTCGAGCCCCGCGTCGGGCCCTGGGCTGATGGCTCGGAGCCCGGAGCCTGTTTCCGATTCTGTGTCTCCCTCTCTCTCTGCCCCTGCCCCATTCATGCTCTGTCTCTCTCTGTCCCAAAAATAAATAAATGTTGAAAAAAAATTAAAAAAAAAGAAAGAAATATAAAATTATCCAATCAAAAGATAAAATTCAAAATGTATGACATCGAATCCAAATTACCAGTCATCAAAGAGGAAGAAAAATATGAACCATAATGAAGAGAAAAAATGAACGAATCAAAACAATACAGTACTGTCACATCTGTTTGAATTAGTAGCAAAGGACATTAAAAGAGATATTAAAATATAGTCCATATGTTCAAAAACTAGCAGAAATATTGAACAAATTAAGTATAGACATGGAAGTTAGAAAAGAGACTCAAATAGAACCTATAGAAGTGAAAACTACAGTGCCTGAGATGAAAAATATACCTTACGGAATTAACAACAGACATCACAGAGTAAAATGCAATAAACATGAAGACATAGCAATTGGAGTGCTACAAACTGAAATAAATATATACAAAAGAAGAAAAATTATCAATGGATCATTGAGCTGTTGGACAACTTCAAGATATATAAAATATATACAAAAAAAGAAGATAGAAAGGGAGAATAGAAAAAAGAAATAAGAAATACTGGACGAAATCAAGTGATGTTAATATTATTCTTTTAAAAATTGTGTTGGCTATTCTAGGTCTTTTGCATTTTGTTATGAATTTTGAAATTAGCTTCTCAGCTTCTATATGAACAACTCCTGAGATTTGGGTTGAGACTTCATCGAACCTTTTCATCAAATTCGGAGATTAGCATCTTCTTTCTATTTGGTTTTCTTTTTTTTTAAGTTTATTTATTTATTCTGAGAGAGAGAGAGAGAGAGAGAGAGAGAGAGAGAGAGAGCGAGAGCAAGCACACACACAGGAAAGGGGCAGAGGGAGAGAAAGAATCCCAAACGGGCTCTGTGCTGTCAGTGCATAGTCTGACACAGGGCTTGATCCTGAGTTGGATACTTAACTGACTGAGCCACCCAGGTGCCCCTTTCTATTTGGTTTTCTAATAAATGAATACAGTATAACTTTCTCTTTATTTAGGTCTTCTTCAACAATGTTTGTGGTTGTTTGGTGTTTGGGTCAGACACAGACTTTGTCAGATTCAATTCTAAGTAGTTCAGATCATTTAAAGCTATCAGAAATGGTAATTTTGATTTTCAAGTGTTTGTTGTTATATACTTAAATATAATTGATTTTTGTGTATCGATCTTATCCTCCAACCTTGCTAAATGCACTTGTTAGTTCGTACAGCATTTTTGTACATTCCATTGAATTAACATAGATGATCATGTTATCTTATAATAAAGACAGTCTTAACCCTTTTTACATTTAGATGCCTATTTAAAACACAAAGGCAGACAAGCACAGAGGGAAGATGATGTGAAGACATAGGGAAAACACACCCTATGAGCAAAGGAATGCTTCAAGCCACCAGAAGCTAGGAGAGAGGCATGTAACAATTTTTTCCTTCACAGCCCTCAGAAGAAACCAAACCTGCTGACATTTTGATTTCATACTTCTAGCTTCCAGAACAGTGAGACAATAAACTTCTGTTGTTTAAGGCACCCAGCTTGTGGTACTTTGTTCTAGCAGCCCCAGGAAACTAATACCCTTTATCTGGTTGAGGAAGTTCTTTTCTATCCCCACTTTGCTGTAAAATTTATCAAGAATGGATGTTGGATTTTGGCAAATGCCTATTCCCCATTTATCAAGTAAAGCATATAGTTTTCTTTACATTTTGTTAATCTGTTTAATTAACTTATTTTTTAAATATCACCCCAACATTGTATTCTGAGGATAAATATCACCTGGTCGTTATGTATTTTCCTTTCTATATATTACTGATTCAATTTTGCTAAAACTGTGTTTCCTAAGTGTATGGTATGTCCTACAGTTCTTAAGTATATCAGCACTTTTTTAAGAACTGCAGGAGAAAAAAATGCTAAATCAAAAACATTTTTGTATAGCTGCAATGTTATTAATGTATATACACGTGTGAGAAATTGTGTGCTTATAGAAAGGATTGGAAGGTATATAGATCTGGGTAATGCTATTATTGTGCATAACAGATTTTGACCCCTGGGAAAATCAGTGAAGAAATACTGATGAAATTGTTTCGTAGTTTACCACAGAAAAGGATTTTAGTCCTCTCCTTTTTTTTCTATTATTCATCACTGTATTAATCACATCTTTTTAGTCTCATCTACAGATGATCTTAGCTCACCTAAATGCTCATAGCCTAGATCTTGTAACTTTTCTCAAGAAAGGCAATCTCAGAAAATTGTAGAAAACCAGACACTCTTAACTACTGATATTTGAAAGAATAGACCAAACTTCAAAGATGAAAGCTGACATAGCTTAGACATTTGTCAGACTATGGCAAGGACTGTTAAAATTTATAGGACTCAATTTAGCCCAAAGCATGACTTTATGGTAAAGGACAGGCTCATCCAAAACCCACTCTTAAAAGAATAAATTACATAGGACTGAATGGGCTAACAAGTGAAAAGTAGTTGTGGTAATTTGTTATATTCTTCGTTTTACTTTTTAATGTTTGTTTTCCTATAGGCATAAGAAAAGCCTCTTTTTCTTATTCTGTTTTCAATGGCCAGTTTAATTGGCAATGCTTTTATCAACTGAAATTAAACATTTTATATAGTACCTGATTCTCACTGATTCTTCAGAATTCAGAAGCAAATTACGTAGGAACCTTTGTAAAGATTTTCCCCCCAAAATCCTTCTGTGCAAATGCCATTTATTTCCTTAATTGAGCCACAATAATATAAAATCAACCATTATAAAAGGTACAATTTAATGTCAGTTAGTACACTCACACTGTTTCTGCAACCACTATCCATATCTAGTTCCAAAATATTTTTTATTCCTCCCCCCAAAGGAAATTCTGTACCCTTAAGTCAACATTCCCCATTTCTCTTCCTCCTAGCCACTGGTGATCATCATTCTACTTTTTGTCTATATGGATTCACCTATTCTGGATATTTTATATAAATGGACTCATATAATTTGTGATCTTTTATGTATGTTTCCTTTTACTTAAAATACTAATTTTGAGTTTCCTTCATATTGTATTATGTGTTAATACTTCATTAATTTTGAGACTGAGTAATACTACATACATTGCATGGATATGCCACATTTATTTATTTATCCATTGATGGGCACCTGGGTGTTTCTACCTTTTGGCTATTGTCAACAGTGCTATGAGACATTGAGTTTTGTATAAATATTATTTTTGTTTGCAGGAGAAAATTTGTTGTAATATTAAAAAGAAGGACAATATATGTACATGTCCTTTAATAGAAATAATTTTATTTTCTTCTATGCAACATTCTGGATAATCTGTTTGAAATTGTGGCACATTCAGAAAGAAAATATCATCCATAATGCTTAACAGTTGTGTAAATAAGGCATTGGGGGACTATTATCAGTAGTTGTGGGGAAGGGGCACTTTATCCAGTGAGATGAATCCCTAGCGTCTATCTTAAACTGCTTAGACTAAAGGTAAAAAAATACAGGTTACTGAGAAAATTTATAGGGCAGAGACAAGAATATGTATCTGTGAATGCAGTTCCTATATGACTGAACACAAGAGTGAAAAAAGGAATGAATGAAGAAGATACAGCCAGTTTGGTTTAGGTGACCTCAGAGTTCAGTTTTACATGCATAAAACATATCTGCTTACTTACTCTTGGTAACATAATGTAAAACCCTGCAAAAGGAATACAAACATTTCAACAAAATGTTTATCATATTAAAAAAAAAAAGGAGACCACCCTGACATCTACTGTTAGCATCTGGTTTAGATTAATGAGTATTTCCAAATAGCTACATTTCTGAAGTCACTGCTATTGCACTATTTGGTGCTTGACACGTAATAGTTGCTAAAAGCATTTTTGGCATCAATTGCTAATTTATTAAGTCTTAGGCTTCTATCATTGTTGAAGTTAGTGTCCTGTGTTATCTTTAAAATGTTAAAATATATACTTTTGTTAATGCAGACTGTTTGAAAGATTTAGCTATAACAGCATCAATTTGTGATTGTTCACTTTAGCGAACGAGCTGAATGGCTAATGATAGCATATCAGTAATTTAGAGTAAGTTATATAGTACAAGGAAGTTGTATTTAGTCATTAGCAATCATCTTATGGTGAAATATTTATTTCTATGCACCATGTGTAAGTGAAAACAGAATTTTCAAATGATAAACAGAGCTGAAAGACAGGCATAAAGAAAACCAAAATGAAATTGTAGTATGTGTGAAACATACACCAAGTAAAACAGCTAAAAAACATACACAAAGTTATTGGTGGTATAATCTTAGAGGATTGAATTTGATGTGTTTTCCATTTTTCTTCTTTGTTTGTATGATAATACTTTCCCTAAACATTCACAGTAATGCCTGTATCTTATTTAAATAAAATATATTTTTATTCTGAATTATATTTTCAAACTGCCTTAATGAAGGACCGATTGGACTGATCATGTATATAGAGATGTATGATTCACCAACTGTTTCTCATGGGCTGCCTCTACTTCACAGGAAGTGTCCAATTACTTTAATATTGCTCAATCTATCTTCCAACAACTTCCATGAAAGAAGGTTCCACTTTAAATGAAATGTACTTGATTTATCTTGGAAAAAATTCAAATAGCTATTACATCTTAACAGGTTTCTTTTCTCTCTTTGCTGAGAATTCATTTGAGGGGTTTCATTGTACCATATTCCCATATTTTGTCAGACAGGGAACAAAAGGATTTATTCTTCTAAATGTTGTTTGCCTTTACTAGGTATTCTTTTGAGAGCAGACTACTGAACTGAGATTTTTCTCCAATCAAGTTCCACAGTAGGGAAAAAAAGAAAGAAGTATAAGAAAAAAAAAAAGGAAAGCTATTATCATGAAAAACAGGCCCTTGGTTGAAAAATTATTGTTTTAATGTCTTTCACATATTAAGAATTTAGTTGAAGACTCAAAGTCAATTTTATTCTTAGTTTTAGAAATTCTCAAATATTCTTCAGTGGAAGAAAATGATGAAGACTCAGTTTGCAAATACCTAGACAAGAACACACTGTCAGCTATACCAAAGATCATGGGTTCAAACCTCAGCTCTATTACTATCACTTGGGCAAGATGACTAACGTCTTTATGCTCCAGACTTCATATATAAACTATAGGTAGATGATAAAAGCACCCACCTTAGAGGGTTGTGATAAGGATTAGGTCAGGTAATTCATGTAAGTAATTCAGAATAGTGCCTTACTCATTATAAATACTCACTAGATATTAGCTATTATTATGTTATCAATATTATATAATAGAAAACATTAATCTCAATGTTATCATTGTTATTATAGGCACATTAATGATTTTAAACCTATCTCCTAAAAACTTACGTGGTACGAAGTTAAAATGTCCTAAGTCATTCTATTATCAGAAGACAGTATCTAATATTATTGACATGGGTGAATGAGTTGTTTTCTTTTCAATGACCCCAGACTGCACCCCTGTTATCTATTATCATAGTCAATTCATGATAATGTTTACCAGGAGATGTAGACCAGAAACTAGGGATTCATAAGGACAAATGAATCATTATCTGTAAATGCACCTCCAAATATTTTATTATGCATTTATAGAAAGAATGTACACTTAGGTGTCAGGTATTAAAAAAGAATCAAGACACTTGTATGTTACTTGTTAATTTACAGGTAACAACCCAAGTACCTGTAGATATTGTTTCTGGAGACAAGACCCATAATTCTAGAACATTTCATTACTACTATTTTGAGCTCGCTCTCTATATATGTGAAATACATACATACATTGTTTCATATATATCTATATATACACACATACACACAGACATTCACAGGTTTTATTTCTCATTTAGGTTTTCCTTTAGGATAAACACTAAAATTAAAATTATTGAGTCAAAACAGAAAAAAAAAATGAGTTTATACATGTTTCTGTTTGCTATCTACTTCTCATAAGACTGTATTAATTTAGTCCTACAATAACGTGGGAGTAAATATCTTCATGAAAACTTCAACATTCTCATTAGGGGAAAATACCTACTTAATAAATTTAAGCATGCTATTAAATAAGCAAATATGCTATTGAATAAAAATGTGCTATTGTAATTCACACTGCAGTCTCAATATACAATTTTAAGTAAGGTTGATCATTTTCATAATGGGTAAGCAAGTACATTTCTTTCTTATTTATCTGGTCTTTATGACCTAGTGACAGGAATTTTCCTAGGGACAGCTCTCCAGGTGTACATGTATGCGTACATGTATGTATGCATGTTTATATATATATATATATATATATATATATATATATATATATATATATATATATATCAACCACTAAGTTACACAGAAATTAAATACCAAAGTGAGATGCCAGATGGCCACAATGACTTGAAAGTTTCCTTCAGCTTGACTAGACTTCAGATTTCTTCCTGACTATAGGTCCCTAACCTCCCTTTGTAAATTTTTTCCCTGTCCCTTTGAGATGCAAATCTTCTCCCAGCCTCTTGCCAGTTTTAAAACTCAGAATAGTCCTTCTCAAATACCTGGGAGCCATGTCTTTGAAATATAATCATCAAAAAAGATAGTCTCCCTGCTTCTTAATATATGTTAGAGGATAGAAGACAAACTTGCATAAGCACCAACTAGCACAGAAGGCCTAGTAACTTGACTAACCTAAGCCCAATGTCCCCTGTATTTTTCCACTAGTTCCCCCCAGCACTTAAGACACTATCCTGCCTTTTGTTCCTGCAGAGTTGAGTTAATCTCTCACCTCTGTTGCAAAAGTCTTGACCTCTACAGTACTCTCCAATAACATATTGTCTTTTTTTTAACATTTATTTATTTTGAGAGAAAGCTCAGAAGTGCAAGGGAAGAGCAGAGAGAGAGGGAGACAGAGGATCTCAAACAAACAGGATCCCAAGCAGGCTGTCAGCCCAGAACCCTATGTGGCCTGATCCCAGGAACTGTGAGACCATGATGTGAGTCAAAATCAAGAGTTCGACATTTAACCAAATGAGCCACCCAACCACCCCTAATATATTGCTTTCTTAAATAACGTATCTTCGTTGGCTGTTTAACTTCATCTGGTGCAATTTTTCGTTGGCACAGATTAAGATGTGCATTTTCTGAACTAAATCTGAAATCACTCAAAAATCCCTCACTCAGAAGAATAAGGAAATGGTATGGATTTCAAGAAAATAACACAGAAATTCTCTTTGACATTGTTGCTCTCTAAGTTACACTGATAGTTGCATTAAACTTTACCTGGAGAGTATGAAACCGGATCAGACCAGAGCGGGTGGCAGGAGACACATGGCAGTGCAGGAGGGAGCGACTGCAAAGGTGCCTAAGGAAGCTTTAGAGAGAGAGAGATTCATTATCTTGATCTTGGTAATAATTTCACAAATGTAGGCATATGTCTGTACTAATCAATTGGTAAACTTTCAGTAAGAGCAGTTTACTATATGTCAGGAACATAAAAGGAAGAAAAGAAGAAAAGAAAAGAAAAGAAAGAAGAGAAGAGAAGAGAAGAGAAGAGAAGAGAAGAGAAGAGAAGAGAAGAGAAGAGAAGAGAAGAAGAAAGAAAATAAAGAGCATAGCCACAAAGGTAACTACCCTGTCAGTAAATTCAACATTAAAGTAAGGTGGTAAATAACAGATTACATTGGTTTATAGAATCATTTTGTTCTTGATGTCATTGTTGGTTTTAGATCGATTTATCTGGAGGAAGTGAAGCAAATAGCAGAGGGAGGAGCCTGAGTAGCAATGGGCCAAGCAAAGATGATGACATCTAGACCCAGGCAGAGGAGATGAAGGAAACTATGTATATATTGAGAAGACATGTTGATGGAAATTAGTTGGATTTGGAAACCAAAGGAACCTGGATGGGGAGAAAGAGATCTGGGCTCTTTCAAGAAAAAGGTGTTGAAGCAGGCTAAGAAAATACAGTAAAACCTTGGATTGTGAGTAACTTGTTCTGTGAGTGTTCCACAAGACTAGCAACATTTCTAATAAATTTAAACTTGATAAACGAACAATGTCTTGCAATATGCATAGTACATTATGCCAAACATCACATGATCACACCTGAGCCAATAGCCACCCCTCTCTCTCACTGTAGGTTTGTGGGTAATCATCTCCCATGTTTGGATGTACAGTTTCAGGCCACTGTGTTTGGCAGAAATCTGTGATTTTTCAGAATTTTGGAAGGTGCCCACAACTGGCACTAGTGTATTGTGTTGTCATTTCAAAGCACCTATGTTCAGTCCTTTGCTTTTCCACACAAGAGTAAGCTTAGGAATGTTTAGCTTTATTCGAGGTCAGGCTGCCTACTGATACAGCCCCTTTCCTCTGCTGCCTTATTGCCAGTGACATTAAATACAGTTTACGACAAGAGTTTATTAATACTCTACTGTAGTCAACATCCGTGCGAGCATATACAATGGGCCCCATGCAGGAAGAGGTTGAAAAGAAAGGCAGTAAGAAGGAGGAGATAATTACTGTGGACGCTAAGGAGAAAATCATTGAGAAATACGAATGAGGTATATGAGTGGCTAAAATCGCAAGATTTTATGAGAAGTCTATGTCTGCATCTCATCTGCAGAGGTGGAGGAGAATAAGGTGGAGGATTCTTCACTTCAAATGAGATTAGGGAGATGTATAAAATCTGGGAAACAGTGCAAAATTTTGTAGAAAAGCACCACCTGAATAAGGCTGTACCAATGAGAGTGATGAATTTGTTTAACGACAATGCAATGTCACATTTCTGCAAAATCCTCAAAGGAAGCAAAAGCAAGTGTCATTAGATAGGTGTCTTGTTAAAGCTGCACGAAAAGATTCCATGGAGCCAATTGAGAGCAGTGATCCTGTTAGTGAAAGTCATCCTACACAATAACCCTCCTCTCTCTTGTCTCCCTCACACCAGCCACAAAGGTTTTCAAAAGAAGGGCAAGTTAATTTATTTTTCTCTATATTTTTTATTTTCTTATTTTGTATTACAGTAATGTAATCATTTTTATATGAATATTTTTGGGTTGTGGAACAAATCATCTGAGTGTCCATTATTTCTTATGGGGAAATATATAAGTACTTTGGATTACAAGCACATTTTTGGAACAAATTATGCTTGCCAACCAAGGTTTTACAGTAATCACTTTTTGTTTATCTGCCAGAATGATTATTAATTTTTCAGATATGTGTCTTTAAGTACAAATATAGCAATGTGTCTTGGAATTATAATTAAGATGGAAAATGACAGATGCAAGTTTATGTTGTAAATTGTCAAAAGTAATATACTGAGTATACCTTGTACATAGTCAAATGCTAATTAGTCTGGAGACTTCATTTTTGGGTCCTTATGGATTTTGACACCAGAAAGGTCTCAATGTTAAGAAAGTCATCTTTGTCATCAGACAGACTTGAATGTGTCTCCTGGGTCATTTACTAGTTATGTAATCTTAAACCAGTTTTTCTTTCTCATCTTCAGCTCCTGTCTTCCAATTTGAGAACTAATATTCCAACTTCTTGGGACTGGTATAAGGATAAAATTACA
Source organism: Acinonyx jubatus (assembly GCF_027475565.1). NCBI lineage: Eukaryota > Metazoa > Chordata > Mammalia > Carnivora > Felidae > Acinonyx > Acinonyx jubatus. Next base: position 90,689,372 of record NC_069386.1, read on the forward strand.
TTAAAATGTATAAACTGTGTACAGTGACCTGTACAATGTAAGTGTTTAAAACTAGGTATAGTTTTATTATAATCTATATTCTCCACCACCTCTTAAAATCAATCAAAGCATTTCCACTGTTGTTTTTATTTATGACTTTGTAACTGGTGGTTTTATGTTGATAAAACTGCTTTAAAATGATATGAACAATCATAAAACTGTGACTATGAATACATGAGAATAACTGAATCATGGAAAAACAATTGAAGTTTAAAGCTCATAAAAGTCCCCTTTGTGTATTTTAGTATAATATATTTTGGATTAAAAATGTTTTAATCTCTCACTTTTCCTAACTATGTAGAAAAAAAAAAAACACATTTTTGGGCAATAGCATCTTGTAAGGCAGTTTTACTTTTCCCAGAAATGTTTAATGTTTTCATTAATGTCTTCAAAACAAAAAACAGTTTTGAAGTGGTAAAATTAAAAATATATCTCTTTGCTCATATTTGGCATCTCAGACAATTGTTTCAGTGTTCTCAACAAAGTCACCTACTGCTTTAAAAGGAAGGTTACTTTTTTCTATGGCATTTTTCCTTTTCAATCATTGGACCACAGTTTTGCTTTTACGTAAGCCACTTTCATATTGACTCCTATAGAAAAAGATCCTAACTGTGCACAAATTTTGTATTCATATTATATTTTTCACAAGGTTATCTTCTAAGTAATAAATACTTGAACTCATTCACTTAAAAATAAAATCATATTTATCAAGCCTGGAATTAATAAGTTTTTCTATGTAATAACTTATAAATTCAATGGTAGAGCCTCATATCTCAGATAATATTTATAATACAATGAGCAATCATCTCCCTGGTAATTAAAAAAGGAGTAGATGTCTAATTGTAGTGTAACCTCAGCCACTCACACAAACAAAACACCAGACTACTAAGAATTTCACCTGAGTATAAAGTACACTCAAACAAATAATGTCCTCAATGTTAAATTCATTTGATGTTTAATAAAGAATAGACTTTTTAAAATTGCAATCAATAATGTGAGCCAACAGTTGCTAGCCATAGATATCCTTTACTGAAATAATTTTTTCTAGAAATAAAATACCATTTATTTATAAACATCTTATTCCAGAGGGAAGTATTTATTATATAACACTATTTAGGATTCCATTTATTTTTTAACCTAGATGTCAGGCTCTAAGCCTCATGTTAACCAGTATGCAGACCTGACCTTTCAATAACAAATGCATTTATGTGAAGAAATTTTAATTTTGTAGTCTTTCCTTGAGCTAGATATGGTCACACATACTTACTTATTTTTCTTTGTAGTCCCTATTTTTCCATGCTAATTTATTTTTCCTAAGCAGTAACCAGCCTCTTACTCCTCTGTTTTGCAAAGCAATCTTGATGCAAAGAACTTTACTCCCCATTCCTATGTTTTTCAAGGTATGAGACCCAAGCCTTTGTGGTATGTTTCCAGGAGAAATCTGAATGAGAGCCATGGTATCCACGTCACTTCATTTTAATTGTGTGCTCTCATCTTTCAGACATTCATCATTCAAAAATCTGATTTTCTTTAGTGGTAGATTAAAAGAATGTTGACTATAAAAAGTATACAATAAAATATGTGATTTGTATATTTTCAGTTGGATCATGTGTAATTACTTCTAGAACATGTAGTAAAAGTCTTAGGATATTCATTCCAAATTTATTTAAGCTATATTATTTCAGTAGGTAAAACTGGCATAAGATCTCACAGATTCTGAAAACTATTTCTGCAAGCCTGGTTTCACACTTTTTCAGTTTCACAGAAGATAATAATCATCTTGGAACTGTGGTAAACAGGAAGTCTTTCTTTCTGGATTCACCAAACGTCTAGATCTATTCATATGCACTTCTACAAAATACTAAATATATCTTAATATTTATGTATCATTATATATTTTTGGTATGAACTCTACATAATTATAATCATTTTCTTCCTGTATTAAAAAAAAAAGCTGCATGCTGAACACCACCTTTTAAATGCAAGGTCTGTCTTCCATATTCTATTCATGTCTCCTTTATGGCTTCAGCCAAAGTACCACAAGTCCTACCATCAGCAAAATGATAGCCTAACCACAATCTTCAAGAGAACTTGTGGGTCTGAATTGGTTTCCTGTGCCATTGTCTTTGCTTTGAGATGAATATACCTAGGCAATCATAGTCCCTGGAGGAGAATAAAAGACAAGTGGAACTGAGCCACCCCAGCCAAGTCCAGTCAGACTAGTTAACTCCAACTAGCTAAGGAAGCATGAATTAGTTAAGCCAATATCAAAACCTCCTCAAAGAACCCCCAAATCTATAGGAATGAATCATTACTGTTTTAAACCTATGCATTTCTGTTTTTTGTTTTTTGCTGACAGTAATTTTGCAGCAGTGGCAAATGGACTGATACATGCTTCACAAAGTAAACTTCCCTAAATCTCAAATATTCATCTTAGTAGTTATAAGCACTCAGTAGTTGGCCTGCATTTAAATTTGAATTCTAGTTCTACTATTCGGTGTTAGCTTGCAATAAATTATGCAAAATTTATGTGTCACTCTCATCTGTAAAAATAGATGCTAATAGAACAATAGTCATTATACTGTTGGGAATGATTAAATTAAAGGTAGACTATTTTTTTATATCTGCCACCTATGTGGCACTATCATTATTGTCACTATCATTATTGTCACTCAATCTTTATTACCCATCACAATATTTTTGCTTATTTTTATCTAATTTATCCCATTTTTAATTATACAAAACAAAAATATATAGCAAAACAAATAGAAAAACTAAGTGAGAGGCAACATATATTTAAGATGATAAATATAAGAGGACATCAAGAATGAGGTTAGTATACAAAAGTTATATTATGAAGACTTATGAATGTATGTACTAAGAGGTCACAAATTCACTTTTAAGCTTTTGCAAGTCATGTGAATATAGAAAAGATTATAAAATATACAGCACCCATTAGATAAAAGAAAATAGCTACTTAGAAAATTCTTCAAACAAAATCAGAGAAATTCCTCTCAAAAATAGCTATAGGAAAGTATGATTTCTAAGCATGTGACATATGGTCCTTTATCTCAAGGATATAGTAGTTGAGACGCCATAAATTCAAAATACATTATTTTTTGGGTATGGCACTTGAACACGGCTCAAACAAATGCATCATGGAAAACAGATATTTTCAATACAATTTGCAAAATTTTTAAACCCATTGCCTTAGTAAAAGGGTTAAACAAAAAAAAATTTCACGAAATCAAAATATCTATTTTGCATAATTTTTTTAATAGATTGTTAAAAAGTATTTAGCCTTAGGGCACCTGGGTGGGTCAGTCAGTTAAGCATCCCACTCTTGATTTCCCTTCAGGTCATGATCTCACAGTTTGTGGGTATGATCCCTGCATCCAGCTCTGCACTGACAGTGCAGAGCCTCTTTAGGATTCTCTCCTCTGCCCCTCTTACACCTATGCATCCTCTCTTTCTCTCTCTCTCTCAAAAATAAATAAATGAAACTAAAAAGAAGTATTTAGCTTTAAATCATGTTAAAATAATTTAACCAGTCTATACTCTCATTAAAAAATTCTATAACAGAAAATCTTAGAAGCTACAATTTATATATGGCCTCAAATCAATTCTAAAGGCCCATATGAAAATGCTTCCACTTTGAGAACTTCTTGAAAAGTAATGAAATCTAAGTAAAATGAGCAATTTTCATTTTAAAAACAAATTTCATAGATACATAAAATTCATATGATGATATGCCAGTGTGTTTATTGGTGGTAAGCTTATAAATGATTTATATTTTTAAATCACTCTAATTTACTTAAATAGGACAAAAAATGTAATATAGTAAATTTCTAATTTTCTCATGCCTATTAACTTGAAACAAAGGCTCAGCTATATACTTATTAACTTTATTTTCATTAAGAAGTAACTGAAATAAGAAAAAAAACACTTAGTAGAGGATTATTTTCCCTACATATTAAAGAAAAAAACAACTTATTGATGTATAAAATTCTGATTTTCTTCTGCTTCCCCATACAGCTATTAATGTGTGGAAAAAATTGTTCTTCATTAACAGGATCATGTTTGAGGGAGATGGTATCGTGGCCAGAAAGTGACCACTTAAGTGATTTAAATAAATTTAATATCTTCCATATATTTCAATTGATTATGATAAAAGATACTAAACTACCTAAGTTGATCAATTATACATAAATAATATATACTAATGTGGTTAATCTTGTATTCCTCACAATATTTATTATTTTCTTCACAATGCTGTATTCCCCACATGAGTGGGGAGAGACAGAGAGACGGAGAGAGTGAATCTCAAGCAGGCTCTAAGCTGTCAGCTCAGAGCCCAATTCAGGGCTCAAACTCACAAATGGCAAGACCTTGACCTGAGCCAAAGTTAAGAGTAAGACGCTTACCAACTGAACTACCTAGTTACCCTGTTGGTTTTTTTTTTTGTTTTGTTTTTGTTTTTTTTAATTAATGGCTTTACCTTCTTACTTCGCTGGTAAGCCTTGGCTATAAAACCAGTTTTCTATAATTAACCATTTTATTTATATTCAACCTTGTATATGTGCTATCAAACTCAATTAGGTCTTTGAATTTTTTTCATTCAACTAAATGAAAATTATCTAGAAAATTAGCAATCATTCTACTGAGTTATTCTTCATAATAAGATAATAGTTGTAAAGCTTCTTTGTAAAATGTAAAGTACTATACAAATAAAAAGGAATATACTAGAAATTTCTGCAAGGTAATTAATGATGAAGTATTATTATGAGCCATGCTCACATTAAGAATATCTTCATTACACCTGTAATAAATACTCATGTTTTAATGAAGTGGATTTTATAACACATGATTTGAATATAGAATAAATATTAGTGTTTATTAGGTTATTTTTTTAGTATTTTATTTACTTTGTAAGAATTTTCTTAAATGATTTAAGCTTATATGTAAGTTAAACATAATTAAATATAGTTTTATTAATAAAAATAGAGATTCTGTTGTCCCCTGAAAAACACTCTTTTGTTCGTTTCCCTAATTTCTGCCTCTACATTGATAAATAAATAGTCAACTTTTAAAATTATCCCCAATTAACGAGTTTGAAAGTTTATCCAGCTCCCACTAGACCTCAATAGATTGAAATACCATCTTCAATATCAAAGGGAATAGATAACATTAGATGAAATAATTACCTATACCTTACAAATGGAAATGCCTTTCAATTAATTAATTGCTGAAAGGAGAAATGTGATGCTGTAATTTGCCTTTATTTTTTAAATATAAAACCAGATATAATCTTTAAAGTTTTTCTTGAGGTTACACTAAAATATAAATATATCTTACATACCTAAGTAGAAAGGATATTGGTTACCATCATGTACAGTATTTAAACCACATGTTTACAAAAGATGCAGAAATTCTGTTTAATGGATTTTTTGCCTTTTTTAGAAAAGATGGTATTAATTCATATTGCAGTCATTTTTTACATGCAAGATCAGGACTGAATAGTCACATAGCCCTTGAAGACTGAGGAATTTCTCTTGGTTTATGTCAACATTAGTTCAACTTTTTGCCTCTATGGCTAATCCAACTGCTCTCTGTGCTAGTTCAAGTTCACACATTTTTCTAGCACATTAGTAGAAATAAAGCATAGATACATAGATAGAGCATGTCCCCCATATTATATGATGTATTTTTTTTTTGAGAGAAAGAGAGAGAGAGAGTGAGAGAGAGAGAGAGAATGCAAGCTGGAGAGAGGGGCAGAGGGAGAGATAGAGAAAATCTCACGTAGGCTCCATGCCCAACATGGAGCGTGATAAAGGGCTTGATCCCACATTACTGGCGATCATGACCTAAGCCCAAATCAAGATTTAGATGCTCAACTGACTGAGCCACTCGGACACTCCATACGATGTCTTAAAAAAGAAGCTTTAAGAGACCTGGGAAGAAAGAAAATTCTGAAAGCAGCTAGGTATAAACAGGCTCTAATTTACAAAGGGAGACCCCTAAGAATAGTAGGAGACATATCTACTAAAACTTGGCAGGCCAGAAAGGAATGACAGGAAATCTTCAATGTGATGAACAGAAAAAATATGCAGCCAAGAATCCTTTATCCAGCAAGTCTGTCATTCACAATAGAAGGAGAGATAAAGGTTTCCCAAACAAACTAAAACTGAAGGAATTCCTCACCACTAAAGGAGACCTACAAGAGATCGTAAGGGGGACTCTGTGAGTGAAATGTTACAAGGACCACAAATTACCAGAGACACCACTACAAGCATGAAAGCTACAGATATCACAATGACTCTAAACCCATATCTTTCCAAAATAACACTGAATGTAAATGGACTAAATGCTCCAACCAAAAGACAGAGAGTATCAGAATGGATAAAAAACCAAGACACAACTATCTGCTGTCTATAAGAGATTCATTTTAGACCTGAGGACACCTTCAGATTGAAAGTGAGGGGATGGAGAATTATCTATCATGCTACTGGAAGTCAAAAGAAAGCTGGACTAGCCATACTCATATCAGACAAACTAGACTTTAAATTAAAGTCTGTAACAAGAGATGAAGAAGGGCATTATATAATAATGACAGGGACTATCCATCAGGAAGAGCTAACAATTATACGTGTCTCTGTGCCAAATATGGAAGCCCCCAAATATATACAATTAATCACAAACATAAGCAACCTTATTGATAAGAATATGGTAATTTAGGGGACTTTAATACCCCACTTACAACAATGGATAGATCATCTAGACACAGGATCAATAAAGAAACAAGGGCCCTGAATGATACACTGGATCAGATGGACTTGACAGATATATTTAGAACTCTGCATCCCAAAGTAACAGAATATACTTTCTTCTTGAGTGCACATGAAACACTCTCCAAGATAGATCACATACGGGGTCACAAAACAGCCCTTCATAAGTATAAAAGAATTGAGATCATACCATGCATACTTTCAGACCACAATGCTATGAAGCTTGAAATCAACCACAAGAAAAGTCTGGAAAACCTCCAAAAGCATGGAGGTTAAAGAACACCCTACTAAAGAATGAATGGGTCAACCAGGCAATTAGATAATAAATTTAAAAATATGTGAAAACAGATGAAAATGAAAATACAACAATCCAAAAGCTTTGGGATGCAGTGAAGGCAGTCCTGAGAGGAAAATACATTGCAATCCAGGCCTATCTCAAGAAACAAGAAAAATCCCAAATACAAAATCTAACAGCACACCTAAAGGAACTAGAAGCACAACAGCAATGACACCCCAAATCCAGCAGAAGAAGAGAAATAATAAAGATCAGAGCAGAAATAAACAATATCGATTATAAAAAAAAAAAACACTAGAGCAGATCAATGAAACCAAGAATTGGTTTTTTGCAAAAAAAAACAAAATGGATAAACCTGTAACCAGGCTTCTCAAAAACAAAAGGGAGATGACCCAAATAGATAAAATCAGGAATGAAAATGGAATTATTACAACCAATCCCTCAGAAATACAAGCAATTATCTGGAATTACTATGAAAAATTATATGCCAACAATTTGGACAACCTGGAAGAAATGGACAAATTCCTAAGCGCCCACACACTTCCAAAACTCAAACAGGAAGAAATAGAAAACTTGAACAGACCCATAACCAGCAAAGAAATTGAATCAGTTATCAAAAATCTCCCAACAAATAAGAGTCCAGGACCAGATGGCTTCCCTGGGGAATTCTACCAGACATTTAAAGTAGAGATAGTACCTATCCTTCTCAAGCTGTTCCAAAAAATAGAAAGGGAAGGAAAACTTCCAGACTCATTCCATCAAGCCAGTATTACTTTGATTCCCAAACCAGACAGAGACCCAGGAAAAAAAGAGAACTACAGGCCAATATCCTTGATGAATATGGATGCAAAAATTCTCAATAAGACACTAGGAAATCGAATTCAACAGCATATAAAAAGAATTATTCACCATGATCAAGTGGGATTCATTCCTGGGATGCAGGCCTGGTTCAACATTTACAAATCAATCAATGTGACATATCACATTAATAAAAGAAAAGATAAGAACCATATGATCCTGTCAATTGATGCAGAAAAGCATTTGACAAAATTCAGCATCCTTTCTTAATAAAAACCCTCGAGAAAGTCGGGATAGAAAGAACATCATAAAAGCCATTTATGAAATGCCCACAGCTAATTTCATCCTCAAAGGGGAAAAACTGAGCTTTTTCCCTGGGATCAGGAACATGACATGGATGTCCACTCTCACCACTGTTGTTTAACATAGTGTTGGAAGTGCTAGCATCAACAACCAGAAAACAAAAGGAAATCAAAGGCATCAAAATTAGCAAAGATGAAGTCAAGCTTTCACTCTTTGCAGATGACATTATGCATGAAAAACCTGACTGACTCCACCAAAAGTCTGCTAGAACTGATACATGAATTCAGCAAAGTTGCAGGATACAAATCAGTTGCATTCTTATACGCTAATAATGAAACAACAGAAAGACAAATAAAGAAACTGACCCCATTCACAATTGCACCAAGAATCATAAAATACCTAGGAATAAACCTAACCAAAGATGTAAAAGACCTGTATGCTGAAAATTATAGAAAGCTTGTGAAGGAAATTGAAGAAGATATGAAGAAATGGAAAAACATTCCATGCTCACGGATTGGAAGAATAAATACTGTTAAAATGTCAATACTACCCAAAGCTACCTACACATTCAGTGCAATCCCAACCAGAATTGCACCAGCATTCTTCTTGAAGCTAGAACAAACAATCCTAAAATTTGTATGGAGCCACAAAAGACCCCAAATAGCCAAAGAAATATTGAAGAAGAAGACCAAAGCGGGAAGCTTCACAATCCCAGACTTTAGCCTCTACTGCAAAGCTTTTATCATCAAGACAGCATGGTATTGGCACAAAAACAGACACATAGACCAATGGAATAGAATAGAAACCCCAGAATTAGACCCACAAAAGTATGGCCAACTCATCTTTGACAAAGCAGGAAAGAATATCCAGTGGAAAAAAGACAGTCTCTTTACCAAATGGTGCTGGGAGAACTGGACACCAACATGCAGAAGAATGAAACTAGACCACTTTCTTACACCATTCACAAAAATAAACTCAAAATGGATGAAGGACTTGAATGTGAGACTGGAAACCATCAAAACCCTAGAGGAGAAAGCAGGAAAAATCCTCTCTGACCTCAGCCGCAGCAATTTCTTACTTGACACATCTCCAAAGGCAAGGGAATTAAGAGCAAAAATGAATTCTTGGGACCTCATGAAGATAAAAAGCTTCTGCAAAGCAAACAATCAACAATTTACAAAACTAAAAGGCAACCAACGGAATGGGAAAAGATATTTGCAAATGACATATCGGACAAAGGGCTAGTATCCAAAATCTATAAAGAACTCACCAAAAAACTCCACACCTGAAAAACAAATAATCCAGTGAAGAAATAGGCAGAAGACATGAATAGACACTTCTCTAAAGAAGACATCCAGATGGCCAACAGGCACATGAAAAGATGCTCAGCATCACTCCTCATCAGGGAAATACAAATCAAAACCACACTCAGATATGACCTCACACCAGTCAGAGTGGCTGAAATGAACAAATCAGGAGACTAGAGATGCTGGAGTGGATATGGAGAAACAGGAACCCTCTTGCACTGCTGGTTGGAATGCAAACTGGTGCAGCCACTCTGGAAAACAGTGTGGAAGTTCCTCAAAAAATTGTAAAGAGATCTACCCTATGACCCAGCAATAGCACTGCTAGGAATTTACTCAAGGGATACAGGAGTGCTGATGCACATGGGCACTTGTACCCCAATGTTTATAACAGCACTTTCAACAATAGCCAAACTATGGAAAGAGCCTAAATGTCCATCAACTGATGAATGGATAAACAAGTTGTGGTTTATATACACAATGGAATACTACTTGGCAATGAGAAAGAATGAAATATGGCCTTTTGTAGCGACGTGGATGGAATTGAAAAGTGTTATGCTAAGTTAAATAAGTCATACAGAGAAAGACAGATACCATATATTTTCACTCCTATGTGGATCCTGAGAAACTAAACAAAAGACCATGGGGGAGGGCAAGGGGGAAAAAAAAGAGAGGGAGGGAGGCAAACCATAAGAGACTCTTAAAAACTGAGAATAAACTGAGAGTTGATGGGGGTGGGAGGGAGGGGAAAGTGGGTGATGGGCGTTGAGGAGGGCACTTGTTGGGATGAGCACTGGGTGTTGTCTGGAAACCAAATTGACAATAAATTTCATATTGAAAATAAATAAATAAATGCATGGTGGGCAAGCAAAAAAAAAAGGGAAGCTTTAAGAACTGCTCTTTCAAAAATATAAGTCAGAAGCTTACTCATGTATTATGTAAAACAAATATAAAATAGCAAAACTAGCGGTTTGATTTCCATACCTATACAAGCGTATACGGCATTCTTTCTCTTTCACAAATAAGTTTACTGTATTGTACAGGCTGCATTATATTATAAAAATTCTCTAATTGTAAGAAAGCTGTTTGCCAAATTAAAACAATCTATATTGTATTGGTATTTTGGAGCTGCCAAAAGAAAATAGCACAGACTTGGTGGCTTATATAATAGACTTATTTGTTCCCAGCTCTTAAGGCTGTAAGTACATGATCAAAGTGCCAGCAAATTTGGTTTCTGGTGAGAGCTCTCTTCTTCACTTATGATAACCACCTTCCTGCTGTGTCTTCATCATGACACAGAGAGCTCTGGTAACAAGGACAATAGTCCTAATGGATTAGGGGCCCATCCTTATGATCTCATTTAACCTTAATTATCTCCCTAAAAGCACTTTGTCCAAATACAGGCACACTACTGGTTAGGGATTCCACATGTAAATAGAGAGTGGGGCACAACTCAGTCTAAAGCATCAGTTTTCCATATTTTCTAAGCATGGCTTGAATTTTAAGCATATTTCTTGAATCACATAGAATAAATTAAATCTGTCCTGTAGAACAACAATCTTTTAACAATATATGTCAAGCTTTTGGCTATTCCACTAGTCAAATTCTCACTGGGATATCTTCAATTACTTCAACTATGACTTTCATTACAATTTCTGATTAAAATATTCAAGCATGTTTATTGAAAAAATATTCAGATTAAGATAACTTTCGTCTAATTAACACCTGCAATGCATGTGAATAAGAAGAAAATATCTGTTAGTGAAATAATCTTATTTAATGCTGTATGTTAGAAGTGACATCTGAAAATCGAATGTGGGCTCATATCCCCAAAATTTCTGTATTTAAATTTTACTCACATAAATAAGAAACTTTTTCTAAAGTAATTGGGGGGGAGGTGCCTGAGTGGGTCAGTCGGTTGAGCATCTGACTCTATTCTGACTTAGGTCATGATCTCATGGTTCTTGAGATCAAGGCCCGCATCAAGCTATGCGTGACAACATGGAGCCTGCTTGGGTTTCTTGCTCTCCCATTCTGCCCCTCCCCCACTTGCACTCTCTATCTGTCTCTGTCTCTCAAAATAAATAAACTTGAAAAAAAGTAAAGTAATTGGAAAAACATTTTTCATATTCAAAACCACAATAAAGTGTTTGGTGTTTATGATAGATTGCATTATTTTTCACAACATTCACAACAAACACTCCCTCAAGAGAAGCTTACTTTCTCTTCTGGCATATATCTGGCTTGGCCAAATGATCTGATTTGGGCAATGGAGTTTGAGAAGATGTGACATATCCTAGATTTGACCTGGGATAGGTCCTTAGAGTAAGCCACTTGAAATCACAGAAATGGTCTTCACAGCATTCTCTGTGTTCTGGAGGAATTATTTTTATCTCATTCCTCCATTTGAAAACTCAAGCAAGAACTTTCTGCCTTAACAGCCAACTTCCTTTATAAAAAGGGGGAAAAAAGGAAGCTTTTAATCACTACTTCTTTTCAAAATCACACTGAAAAGAAATGTACTTAGTGGCCACCGTTTGATCATACTGATTTTTCTTGTTATGTCCTTCAAGATGATGAAGATTAGGGGGATTTTTGTGGCCACCTGCTATTTTTGTGTATTACAATTAGGTGCAGTTTTGTTTTTTCAAATAGAAAAGGCCTTCTTTACAGCACACACACCACACCCACCATTCATAAAACTGTGTTTATTAAATTAAAGATCTTTTCTGTGAGAGAGCAAAAAGTTGTCAAGTACACCTTCCTTTTGTGTGTGGCACACATATGGCAAGTGAAGAGTCTTCCTCTTTCCAGTAGTTTTATCCAACTGGAAAGGTAAACCTCTGCAAGTGTGCCCACATGGTAATCATTCTTCTTCCACATGGCTTGCCAGTGACATTGTGGGCACTCAAAGTTGTCAGATGATATAACAATTGTATGTGTATCTATGTATGTGGGGTTCATGTGTGTGTGTTGACATCTGTCTTATATGTTTATGGTATATATAAATGTTACTGTCTTTCCATTCTGTTCAGTTTGATTTCCTTGAAGTAACTATGGTTTTAGTGATATATACCCTATTGACAACATAACTTTATGTTTTCATCTTATACTGTTAGGAACCTGATCTTTGCCAGATTACTTTACATCTTGTATTATCTTTTACAAAATATTTCTTTTAAAGCTTTGATAATTTCTGTAATTTTTTGTCACTTTTAAGAATGTTCTTTTTTGGTGTATCACAAAGAAACATTGCCTTACAGTTATTATTCATTTTTGAACGAGGCTAGTTATTTGTTCAAGAATAGTATAAAAAGGAACAGAAAAGTTAACCTGAAACAGCTTTCTAGCCTATTAAGTTTACAGTCAGTTGCTGTCTAACAAAACTGATCATTTTTATAGAACTCAGAGCATATCTCCTAATTGAAAGCTTCTTGCCTAGAGAGCTAGTTTAGATGGTACCTCAGCATGGGTTTTCCTTTCCAGCATCCCCTTCCCTACTTATCTATATTATTGGCCTAGATGTCCCTGGAGTTTCTGTCCTTTAATCCAATTACCCACCACAACTAATCAAAGTATATTCAGAACCATGAGCCTAACTTTTGTGTACATGTGGTTTTTGCTTATGTAATAGGAGGTATGTATAATGATAGACCGGATTTTCTAGTAGCCTCACACATATATTTCTTCTGGATCACTTTTCCTTTTTCATTAAATATGGAAGACTTATACCGTCTCAATTTTTCATTCTTTGTAAGTTATTACAGATACTTGGAAGAAAGTGAATCAAAATATGTTTACTTCCTTTACATCCTTTGGGATGTGACTTTTACATCCTTTGGGATATGAGGAGATAGGGGAACTAATTATGCCCTCAAAACATGTTATATAATCCACTATTTTTAAGTGAAATCTCTATTTTTTATTCATTTAAACATTTTATGACAAATTATGATATGTCAGGCTTTGTACTAGACAGCAGAAGTAAACACAAATGCGTATAACAAAATGCTCACAAACTAGTGAGGAAGTTGGAATGCAGAACAGTAAATGTGATTTCCAATGACATATATAGAGGTTGTGGAATCTTGGTGGAGGGAATGACTACTTTTATCTGGGTTGTTAAGGAAAGGTTGATTAATAAGGTGACATTTGAGCTGACTTCTTGAAGGATGAAAAATATTGACATGTGGAGAGTGGTGAAGGAGAATTAAAGATAGTGTAAACGGTATGTAAGCAAGTTGCGGTAAAAGACACAGTCATTCTGTAAAACTGCCCATGTTCAGTGTGGACAGAGCACAAAGTTCCTGTTAATGAGTATTGGGACTGGATCTCTTCCTTTCCCTTCCTCTCCAGGACATGGCTGAAGTAAATGGCACCTCTTTATAAGGTTCAATTTTCCTTCTCTACTGGAACACTTCAATTAATTTACAATGAAGCAAAACAAACCATCCAAAAATGCTGACCTAAATAAAATCCCCAATATAAACAAGCCTATGAAATCCTCTTTTGAGCCAAATCATTCCTTCCACCCACCACCTATATGTTTTCTGCTTTTACAATGAAACTATTTGAAAGAGCTGGATATACTTACTTCTACTTATCACCCCTAATTCTCATCCTTTAAAGTCATGTTTAATACAAATTGCTTAATAACAAAATACTGTGTCTAAATAATTTATGTGTGAAATATATATAACAAAAATAAAAGAACACCTGCATGGGTCCCAGTTCAAGATAACAATGTAGGAATATCCTAAACTCATCTCCTCCCACCAGCACACCAAATCTATAATTACGTGCAGAACAATTTTGCTAAAAACTAGTTGAGTGAATGCTATACATCCAGTGAAAAAGAGAACTCCACATCAAAGTGGGTAGGAGAAATGAGATACAATATCACCATAAATCCCACCCCTGGCACTACTACCCACAAGTGGGTACAAATGCAAAAGCCCAAGTGTCTTCCTGAAAAGCAGAGAGTTTGAAGCCCACATCAGTCACCCCGATTTTTAAGACCTGCACCTGAGAGACAAGCTCTCAAAACCTCTAGTTTTGAAAACCAACAGGGCTTGTGTCCTCAAGACCCACAAGTCTATAGCAAATGGAGAAAAGTTCTTAAAAGGCTTATATGTGTGCACACACCTACCCCAGGGTCCAGAATGGAAGTAGCTGACTGCAAAACACTTAGACATTCTGTTAAAGAGGTTTATTTGCTTATCTTAAAGTACTGACCAGAATGACAGGCATTTATCACACTTCTAGAGACCTACTGAAATATTCTCTGGGGAAAGAGAACAGAGCGGCATACTTGTGCTTTCCCTCTGCCTCACTTCCAGAAACAAGTTTGTACCCTTACCTGGTGCCCTGATTTTTAGAGCTGCCATCCAGGGGATATGTCTCAGTTGCCTACCTCAGTGGCCAGCAGGGCTCACACTCACAGGTCCCACTGGATTGTAACCAATGCAGTAAGCATTTACTATCCCCAGGGCACAGCAGAAAGGCAACAAACTGACGCACCCTGAATTTCTGTGAAAGAGGCCTATCAATTCACCTTCACAGTTGTTGCCTGAAGGGTAGGCTTCTAATTGCATGTACATCTAAGGGCCAACTGCAATTCTCTCCAAAAACCTTAGAAGAGAGCTGCTAAATTCACTCCAACCACAATGGTATGAAATAAAAATCAATCACAAGAAAAAATTTCAAAATTTCACAATTATGTGGAGATTAAACAATATGCTGCTGAGCAACCAATGGGTCAAAGAAGAAATCAAAAGAAAAATCAAGATGGAAACGAAGAAATGAAAACAGAAGTAAACATATCAAAACTTATGAGATGTAACAAAAACACTTCTAAGAGGACAGTTCATAGATATAAGTGCCTGTATCAAAAAACAAGAAAGATTTTATACCTCAAGGAAATAGGAAAAAAAAAAACACAAAGCCCAAATTAGTAGAAGGAAGGAAATTACAAAGATCAGAGTGGAAATAAATGCCATAAAAAATACAATGAAAAAGATTAACAAAACTAAACATTTTTTGAAAGATAAAATTGACAAAACTTTAGCTAAGCACATCAGGAAAAAAACAGAGTTCTCAAAACAACAAGAAATTAAAGAAGAGACATTACAACTGATCCCACAGAACTATAAAGGATTATAAGTGACTACTATGAAAAATTATATATCAATAAACAACCTAGAAAAATGGGTACATTCTTACAAACATACAACCTACCAATACTGAATCATAAAGAAATAGAAAATCCGAAGAGGCTGATTCAATCTCTTTGCTCATAATCAAAAACTTCCCAACAAACACAAGTCTAGGATGAGACCAATTTACTGGTGAATTCTACCTGACATTTTTTTTTTCAACGTTTATTTATTTTTGGGACAGAGAGAGACAGAGTATGAACGGGGGAGGGGCAGAGAGAGAGGGAGACACAGAATCGGAAACAGGCTCCAGGCTCTGAGCCATCAGCCCAGAGCCTGACGCGGGGCTCGAACTCACGGACCGCGAGATCGTGACCTGGTTGACGTCGGACGCTTAACCGACTGTGCCACCCAGGCACCCCAACCTGACATTTTAAAAAGACCTTATGTGAATTCTTCTGAAACTCTTCCAAAAATAGAAGTAAACACTTCCAAACTCATTTTATGAGCCCAGCATTAACCGGATATCAAAATCAAACAAGGACACAAGACAGTTACAGGCCACACAGGCCAATATCCCCAATGAACATAGATGCACAAATCCTCAACAAAATATTTTTCTCTTATAATGCTTTGTATCTCTGTAGTGTCAGTCAGTACTTCTCTTTCATTAGGAAATCAAATTTAACAGTACATTAAAAGTATCATACACTATGATTAACTGGGATTTATTTCCAGAATGCAAAGATGGTTCAACATCCACAAATCAATGTGCTACACCACATTAACTAAATGAAGGGTAAAAATATTATGATGATTTAAATAAGGTATGCTTCATTTTGTTGTACTTTTTTTTATTAAACTTCACATATATTACATATTTACAAATTGAAAGTTTGAGGCAACCCTGTGTTGAGTAAGCCTATCAGTTCCATTTTGCCAACAGCGTTTGCCCACTTTGTTTCTCTGTCACATTTTGAGAATTTTCTCATTATTTCAAACTTTATGATTAGGATTATTTGTTATTGTGATCTGTGATCAGTAGTCTTTGATGTTACTATTTTAACTATTTTGGGGTTCCACAACTATGCCCATACACGATTGTGCAAACTTAATTGATAAGTTTGTGTGTTCCGACTGATCCACTGAATGACCATTCTCCCCCATCTCTCTCCCTCTCCTTAGACCTCCCTACTCTCTAAGACACAATACTGAAACTAGGCCAATTAACAACCCTATAGTGACTTTGAGTGGTTAAGTGAAATAAAGAGTCCCACATTTCTGACTTTAATTCAAAAGCTAGAAATGATTCTCCTTAGTGTAGTTTCAATAGTTTATTTTTGCATGTTTCCCAAAGCCTAAGCCAGAGCAAGGTCCTTACTCTTCCATTCTATGAAAACAGAGAGGTGAGGAAGCTACACACACGCATACACATATACACACACAAAATGGAGTATTTGTCAAGCATAGAAAAGGAGGGAAACTTGCCATTTGCAGCATGAATGGGTCTTGATGACATTCTGCTAATGTCTGTATTTTTCCCCTCAAAGTACCTATCACATTACATTATGTTATCTATTTGTTGTTTATACATATCTTTAATACAAAATATAAACTCCACCAGGGCAAGGATTTTATTTTAATATTTTGTCACCATTGACTAAAAAAGAAAATGCTGGAATATGGTATGTGCTAAAGTATTATTCACTACTGAATAAATAAACATACTGGACCAGTCATGTGTCTCTAATAACACCCCACCTTCTTTGCCAAAAAAGAAAAAAGAAAACTTAAGAATATGGTAGTATTTCAAACAACAGTGTAATGACAAAAAAAAAAAACCTGTTTGTGATTTATAGTCATAGAACCTGAATCTGGTCCTCTATTACACAGGCTACTTGTCCACTTTGAAAATTACTCTCTTGTATAAAAATTGAGCTCATAGTAGTTTTTAAAGTTTTGTTGTGAACATTTTATAAGATCATATTTACAGCTGGAGATCTATAAACTTGCAAATTCTTTTCTAATGTTGGGTTTAATTAAACACAGCTTTTATCAGAAATCTGTTAGATGTTTGTTGACATTACATTAAAAGAATAATTATAATCAGTGTCTTTAGTCTGTTTAAAATATTAAGTAGAATCTAACAAAGAGATGAATAAAGGATGAGACTTTGAGATTTCTGAATTTTTCTTGCAAATTACTGGTCATAAGTTCAGAAAAAGGAAAATTTAATCAGGATTAGACATCCAAGGCTATGCAAGACCAAATAAAATAAGATAAAATTGTGTATAGTGCTGTATAGATTTGGATAGTTATCTTACTGGAGGAATGTAGGACCATGGGTTAGATTATCTTAATTATTAAGTATTTTGTTTTCTAAATCAGTAAGAATTATTTCACCCAAGTCAGTTCTTAAAACTCCCTAATGAGGTATTCACCCAGCTTCTAATTAATGCAAATGGAAATACCTCAAATTGGAAATGGTTTTTGCTAGACCAATTGTTTCTGTGAGCCAGCCATTGTTGTTAGCCATTCTGCCATAACAAAGTGGCCTACAGAAGGTAAACTTTAAAATGAATTCATAGATTTTCTATATACTTATAAAGATTATCAAAATAAATGTTCCTTTTAAGTGCAACCAAATTATGAAAGTACATCAAATTTTTCTGCTATTGCAATTATGTACCAATTGTCATAACTCAATTGCTTACTTTGAAAATTACTAAAAGCATATTTCCTTAACAGTTGTCTTTCCAATAAGCCCAATTAATCAACTCAAACAATTACCTCACCTTTGTTTTTATTAAAAAATAAAAATTTATAAATATAATACTGTTTTTATTCAAACATTGGTCATTTCTAGGAGGTTTAAGTACTTTTCTTTCATCTTAATAAGATTTAGAATTTTCAAAAGGATTTAAAGTTGTTTAATAAGCTTCATAAATCTCATGCTTTTGTTCTTTTTGTTTTTTCCTGTTCACTACTCGGCAAGTGGTTTTAAAACTTCAGAAATTTTTTTTCTAGATCTTACACCAGACTTGTAAGCAACCCAGTGCTTGTTTATGATCATTAACTCCTGCGCTCAATGCCATTCACCATCTCATCTCATGTTGCCTTGAGAGCTTGAAATCACCTATCATAATAAATTACACCAAAAAATAAACTCAAATCATGAAGGACTGCACACAGGAGTTCAGCAATGCCAATGTCCCACACTCTCTTTTTTGTTTTTGTCAGCCCATCAAACTGAAAATAGTCAAAACCTTGTTTATCATTTAGTCCCTGTCCTACAATATATTCTCTTCCTGACTTCCCTATTTCTACCAATGGCATCACCATCTTTCTAGTCATTAATGCTGGAAGAGCTGTGCATATAGTTTAACTCCTTCTCCTCAGCACATATCATTAACCACCATCATTTGTGTAGTGAACCTCAGCAAGGCTACTTGAGTTTTATTTCATTACCTCCACAAACTTACTCAAGTCCCTCCTTACCTCTCAGTTTGTCTTTTACAAAAAAATCTAAAACACAAATGCAGCTTCTGCTGGCTGGCCCACCTTCCATCTTTCCTATCAGATAATATCCCCTGGGGTCACCCTAACTGTAAGTATAGTCACCCTGCCCACATACTCTAACAGCTTCTCTTTATCTTCTAAAAAGTCCACATCATCAACACATGGTCCTAGTAAGAAGACAGGGTAGGGTTCTTGTGAATACCGCTATAATTCTAAGATCTAAGGGAGACCCAAGATGAAAAAGAGTTATTTGACAGCTATCCAACAGGAATGCAAGGCAAACTAGGGAAAGCACACTATCAACTTTTCTGTAGACATTTGCTTTTCTTGGACTTCCTATTATGAAAACTTCTTCCTATTTTATTTTAATTTTTAATTAAGTTTATTTTTTGAGAGAGACAGTGACAGGGTGAGTTGGAGAGGGGCAGAGAAAAAGGGAGAGAGAATCCCAAGTAGGCTGTGCGCTGTCAGCACTGAGCCCGAGGCGGGGCTTTAACTGAGAAAACCATGATATCATGATCTGACCCAAAACCAAGACTTGACACTTAATTGCCTGAGCTACCCATGAGCCCCAACTTCTTTCTATTTAGAGGTAATTTTTCACACTGTGAGTCTCTGGAGGAGATGGAACATCTTCTTACCATGATAGCCTAAAATAGCCTAGTGTCTTTTTTTTTTTTAATTTTTTATTTATTTTTGAGAGAGAGAGAGAGAGAGAGAGAGAGAGAGAGACAGAGCATGAGCAGGGGAGAGGCTGAGAGACAGGGAGACACAGAATCCAAAGCAGGCTCCAGGATCTGAGCTGTCAGCACAGAGTTTGACGTGGGACTTTAACTTATTTACCACAAGATCATGACCTGAGCTGAAGTCAGAAGCCCAACCAACTGAGCCACCCAGGCACCCCCCAAAAATAGCCTATTTTCTTCTCTCTACATCCTGCAAGCCAAGTTGAAGGCAAATAACTCAAGTCAGCCAATTAGACATAATCCTCTAGAAACAGGATTCATGAAAAAAATTCATAAGGAAGAATAGGAGTTTAAATCTGTGGCAGCAACAGCAATATTTAGTTGTGTAGAGTGACAAGATCTGTAAACTGTACATATGGTCACTACAGAGATGGCCTTTGTCCATGATGATATTGTGGTCAGATTGGCTTTTGCCCAACTTCCACTAGTTCTTAAATATTTTCAAAACACAGTTCTCAAGCTATTTTAACAACTTAAGGAAGGAGGCAAAATTGCTTCCAATAAAGTATTTTCTGCATGAGTTAAGTAAGTCAGTATCTATGAAAAGAACCAAGTACTATATCTAGAATGAAGGTTGAATTTCCTAAGAGAAAGGTGCGATTTGGTAAACTAACCTATGTATATCAGAAGGTATAAAATTCTATTGGTAGTCAAGGGATGGAATCTAGCTGCAGAAGGGAAATAGCTTATTAAATAATTGTCTCTAGTTACATGAAAATTAATTTAGTAAAATGTTTTTGGAGTCTGTGAGTTCCTTGCCATAGCAAAGTATGAATGGTAGGAAGGGCATGTGAATTTCATGGACATGGAATGGAATGACTCCTTTCAACCATGAGTCATAATGGCTTTCTGTTACTATAAAAAAGAATTTATTCCTTTTCTAGCCACAGTAGGCAAAACCAAAGAAACCTCACTTCAGAAAGAAGTGAGACCACAAACACTGCAATGGAGAAATACATGAAGATTCAGAGAGCCCAATAGTAACCCAAATTCCCAAAGCCCACTGAATTTCCCTGATCATACTTGCAATTTTCTCCTACATATGAGGCATAATAATACCAATACTTTTTTATTTGATAAACTTAAGTTTCCTCATTACCAATTGTAGTCTACAGACTTATATATCTAAAATCACAATTGTGCCAAATTGCAAAGTCAAACTTGGAAGAGAAGGACACATGACTGAACTGCAGGACGATGGTAACTTCTATGAACAAAAATCTATGGGTTACATAGAGGAATGGGTTACAAAGATGTATAGAACATAACTTAGAATGGGATGAACTTTTTAGGGGTGCATCAGCCAGTAATTCTGCATTGGTGGTCCTCATTTTATAGATCTAGGAATATTTAACATTGTTTTCTTGCTGCTTTATGGAAACCTGGACTTAGGAGTGTTGAATACTAAACATAGTTGATAGTATATGGCACAATATGAAACAAAAAACTCAAAGATTTCTGAAGCATTTTAATTTTATAAATATAAGTGTAAAAAAATGTATGTGTAATCTGGGTAGTCAAAAGGTAGACCTAATGGACATTTGTCATTTCAATTTTTGTCCTGCATCTGAACCTTTATATTATGAAGGAATATTCCATTTTCTAAAATTTGGTGACAGGTAGGACCTAATTACTCATTGCAAATTCAGGATGAGGACCATAACTTTATGGTTTACCCTATGATGTTCTGCTGAATTCAAGAAAAAAAAAATGGACAGGCTGATTAGACTCACGCCTGGGTTGAACAACAGCTACACCCAGTGACAGTAGCAATGTCTACTCTACATGGAGGCCTGTGTGTGATTCCTAGGACAAGGAGTAGTGGCAGCATTTTTTAATGTCCTAACTGCATCGGTTCCTTCCCTCTCACAAATAAGATTTTGTTTTTTATTCTTCAAAAGACTTTGTTGGTCTTAATATGTGATAGTTCTAGAATCTTTCCAATAAATTGTTTTCTGTTTAAGTTAACCACAATCACTTCTATAACAGGTCACCAAAAACTGTGGGTAGTCCAAAGTTCAAGTATAGATTTTGTATTTTCACTGTAGTCTGTTTCAAGGGTTGGCAGTTCCATTAAAGAACTCATTCTTGGGAATGGAGCTTGGACACCATTTCCTAAGTGGAGAACAGTGATGGCAGATGTGTTGGAGTCAGGGTCATTCCAAGCATTTATCTCAAAAAAAGGCAGAGGAGGCCAGAAGAAGTTCAATGTCCTCAATATGGGCTGTCATTAACAACAAAGTAGTCTTAGATAGATTTTTCTTTTTCCTTTGTATTCACAGTTTGATTAGGTTCCTACACAGGGATAAAATAACCCTACCTTTGAGAGTTCCAAACAAGGCAAGTCATATAGGTGACTTGCCTGTTCCAGAAGAATTATCAGAATTTGGAGGACAGCAAGGCATGTGTGATGTGGAAGTTAATTTCAGAGTGAGACTCAGAAATGGTGTTCATAAAAATTACTGGTCTTAGGAAGGAAGCTTTGATATGCTAAACTGTGTTACTCCTTGGTTCTAGCAGAGATTACAAAAATAGAAAATATTTGGTATTCATTCTGAAAGGCTAAAATGAGGCCTGATATGGGATGGTCTGTAATCTGACATACATTCTTCTCTATTAGTAGTTTGGTTTTATACCCATGTCCTACTCTCCAAACAAGACATTTTATGACTCCTTAAATATCTGGTGTACTTTCTAGATGCTGGCTTGTATTTATTTTTAAAATCTGTTCTTTGGGACACCTGGATTGTGGGTGATAAGCTTAGGAATCCTCCAGTTTTGCACCAATGGGTTAACAAGGCATAAAGAAATACAGAGCCATAAAATGCTCATGCCCGAGTTTGAGTAAACCAGATTGGCACGCCAAGAATAGGGGGTGCAAAGGCACCCTGAGAATAGGGAGGCACAAAGGTGCCAGGAATAGGAAGGTGCGAATGCACCCCCAAATAGGGAGTGCAGAGCCCTCAGAATAGACAGGCAGAGGCAAAGGCGTAAAATAGGAATGGATGCAAAGGTGCCCAATACATAGGTATATGAAATAAACAAGATTAGATATTCAGGGCAGAAGCACCCCCAATTTAGTACTATCACAGAAAAGCTGCTTCCACAGGAGAATAGGGCCAGGTTAGATAAATTGGTGAGTTGGACTAAGGCCCGCTGCACTGCAGTCAAAGCAGCCCAGAGTGGAGCTGGTTAACAAAAGAAAAGTGCCTTGTCAACCCTGAGGTTATTCCCCATCTGTCTCATCCCCTAGGCTAAGATAAACAAAGATGCTGCCTCATGTCTGCTGTAAACAATCTTCCTCCTGACTTCCCGGTACCCGGATTTTGTTTTGTATTAACCCAAAACCCTAACTCCAAATATCCTCAAGACCCTCTTCCCCTCACGTCCACAACTTAATGTTCACAGATTCATTGCCCCTATGTGCACATCCATCACCATGTTTGTAAGCCTTCTGATCCTAATTAAAAAAATGGGTCAAGAACCCTTATTCGGGGCTCTTGTCTTTTCCTGGATGTTAGCCATCTCTCACTTTCAATCTTGTGTCCACTCTTTTGCTAGACAAGAGAGAAATTTAGACCCAGAGTCTAGGACACTGGGTGGCTCACTCGATTAAGCGTTTGAGTCTTGATTGCAGCTCAGGGCATGATCTCATGCTTTATGAGATCTGGCTCTGCATCAGGCTCCAATTTGACAGTGCAGAGCCTGCTTGGGATTCTCATTCCTCTCTTTCTGCCTCTTCCCCCACTCTCACTCTCTCCATTGCTCCCCAAATAAACATTTTAAAAAAATGCTGTTCTTTGTTTAGAAAGTACTCTCTCTGAGTCTTTGTCTACTAAAATCCTATCTATTCATCAAAGTTAAGTTCAATGATAAGTTTATTCCATGAAGTGTTGCTGATCTGCCCAGCTGGAATTTCTTCCATTACTAATTCTCTCAGCACTTTGTACTAGGATGAATACTGTGGCCCTAAGTGGCTGGCTGGAGTCTACTGATGAGAAGCAAAAATCAATCAAGGCAAGGAAAATTTTGAGGTGTTGATTAACACAAGGAATTGCCTCATCCTGTTAGTAAACATTCAGAATGAGGAACCTCAGCATTGGGCCTGTTAGCTGGATCATTGCAAACACACCAGAGAAAGAAGGCTAAAACCAGGTGTTCAGAAAGCATACCATGAACAGCATTCTAAATTGCAAGCACAACTTATTTCTTTCTTAATTTTACTGGGAAATGAAAACTCTTGCCATTTTCCTCAGCCTGGTTCTCTAGTTGAATACGACAGGGCTGCATACACATATTATTGCCTGTATCTGGGTAGAGCAGGATAAATAGATTGCAAATACAGCTCTCTTGTGCTATATTTATTATCACATAAATTATAAAAGCAAATATAACTATATCTTTCCTTTTGAGTTTCCCACAAAGCACAATGCTATGTATGTAGGAGAAGCTCAGGACAACATTTTATAATATATAAATGAACAATTATCACCATAAAATATGTAGATATAGTTATAAAGGTATAGAGGTATGTGTATCAATGTCTATTCCATTCCTCCATATTTCCTCTTTTTTTTTTTTAAATTTTTTTAGGGGCACCTGGGTGGCTCAATTGGTTAAGCGTCCAACTTCGGCTCAGGTCATGATCTCGCAGTTGGTGGGTTTGAGCCCCGCACCAGGCTTTGTGCTGACAGCTCAGAGCCTGGAGCCTGCTTCTCTCAAAAATGAATAAATGTTAAAAAAATTTTTCTTAATGTTTATTCATTTTTTGAGAGCAAGAGAGACTTGCACAAGCAAGGGAGGGGCAGAGAGAGAAGGAGACATAGTCATATCCAAAGCAGGCTCCAGGTTCTGAGCTGTCAGCACAGAACCCAAAGTGGGGCTTGAACCAACCAACTGTGAGATCATGACTAGAGCCAAAGTTGGTGCTTAACCCACTGAGCCACCCAGGTACCCTCCCTCCCTATTTCCTCTTATGAATGTAATACTGTAATCTACAGAAATTATTTATTATGCTCTACTTAGACTTCAGAATTAGAAAAATATCACTCCAATTCATCTTACCCATGTTATTTCTATCTTTTAGATATCAGTATTTTGATACACTTTGTGATTAAATTTTAGTAGTGGAGTTAAAATTTTCTGAAGTATATACTCTTCATCACATCAACCCTGAGATCAGTGGCATTTGAGTGGCTTCCAAGGTATTCCTGCAAATTACTAGGGACTGATAATTATCACACATTTCACACCTTGAGGTAATAAAATCCCAAACACTACAATCAGATACTGTGGAATGTGTAGTTAACTTTTCATGAAAAAAAAAAATTTCTTAGTGTCTTAAATCAAAACTGCATCTTCATCTTCTTTATGCTTGTGTTTGGGAAAAATAAATAGGCCAATGAATTGCTGTATTCCCAAACTGCATGCTTTTAAAAGAGTAACACATAATCATCTGATCAATTTTGTTCTAGGCAATTATGTTGAAATGGTCATCATGAGACATAAAGAGCGATTGTTTTTTTACTCAAGTCTACATCAGAGATACAAAAAAATTCAGAGAAATGAAACTTAACTATATTATGTATGAAAATTAAAGAAACATTAAAAAGTGAGAATTTTCATCTGACATTATGACTACAACCCAAATAAGAATTTCACTTTAACTTAATAGAAAATATTCTGAAATCCTGTTTTCAAAAGATGTTTAATAATACATCTTACTGACATAGACCAGAATTATTCCATTTCTATTTTGGAAGTTATTATAAATAAATTTTTAGAGTTTTACCGCTGATTATATTTCAAGGAATGTATCTCAAAATATTGATGATTATAAAAATCATATCCAACCAAATACAATTTTCTAATTTACATACTCAATTGTCCTTGAGTATATTTAATTAAAGTTCAAAAGACTTAAAATGGCATTCCCTATGTGCTAAGTAGTGTGCTAGATAATTTAAAAGATCAGTGTTATTTCATTTAATCCTTTCAGTAAAACTGTAAATGGAAAAACCAATTTCAAACCAGTTTATTAACTTGTCCAAAGTCAAACATCTTGTGACCTATTTTGAAATTACATACTCTAAGATCACACGATTACTAAAGATACTTTATTATATTTTATATGTGCATTACATATATATAACATATATTATTATACATTATATGTTATATATATGTAATGTAATATATATAATACACATATTATATATATTAGAGAAATTCATTTATCCAACATCAAGGGAATTTCCTATAAAATGATTTTCTAGAAATTTACACCCTTAAGCATGATGTTAGTTTTACAGCTTTTTAGAAAATGTTCAAGAAATACATTGATTGTAGGGGCACCTGGGTGGCTCAGCGGGTTAAGCATCCGACTTCGGCTCAGGTCATGATCTCTTGGTTTGTGGGTTTGAGCCCCGCATCAGGCTCTGTCAGAGCCTGGAGCCTGCTTTGGATTCTGTCACCCCCTCTCTCTGCCCTTCCCCTGCGCTCTCATGCTCTCTCTCTCTCTTTCTCAAAAATAAAATAAACATTAAAAAAAATTAAAAAAGAAATACATTGATTGCACTTTAACATCCCTATTAGACAGTGTT
This sequence comes from Acinonyx jubatus, assembly GCF_027475565.1. Lineage (NCBI taxonomy): Eukaryota > Metazoa > Chordata > Mammalia > Carnivora > Felidae > Acinonyx > Acinonyx jubatus. The sequence goes on from NC_069386.1 coordinate 90,715,918, forward strand.
GGTCAAGTCACCAACATGACCATAATTTCTGTAGGAAGCAATCATATATTAAGTAATACTGAAGGTCTACTTATCCTCTAGTGGAACCTGGATTATGTTTTTGTTTTTATTTTACTCTAATTATAGGATGGTTCACTTAGTTCCTTTTTTTAAAAAATGTTTTTATTTATTTTTGAGATAAAGAGATACAGAGTGCAAACAAGGGAGGGGCAGAGAAAGAGGGAGACACAGAATCTGAAGCAGGCTCCAGGCTCTGAGCTGTCAGCACACAGCCTGACATGGGGCTTGAACCCACGAACCGTGATATCAAGACCTGAGCCAAAGTCAGATGCTTAACTGACTGAGCCACCCAGGCGACCTGTCACCTAGTTCCTTTTGATTGTGAGTGTGCCTAGTTTTGGGGTGCTTCAGTTGTACGTCCAACCAGTTCCTTGGAATTGCAGTATGTGGAAACAAGATTTCACCTAACATTTTAAAATTGCATCTGCAGTATAAATTAGCTAGCTCAGTGGGAGGCCCCAAACATCCCTTAAACAAAACTTTATTTCAAGGTAACTTCTTCAGTGCAAGACCATTTTCATAATCACTTTACCTATGCATTCAATTGTTCAGTCACAAATATTTCATGAGCAATTACTATGTGCCATGAACAGTCTTACATGCTAGAGAATCTGTAGGAAATAAAACAGGAAATGGTCTAGACTTTTAAAAGCTCACATTCTACTGGGAGAAACAGGCAAAGAAAAATGTACTTTCAATTTTATTAAAGTAAAACATTTAATATTTAACGATGATGAATACTATGGAGGAAACTTACATAAGAAAAAAGAAAAGAGATTTCTTGCCAGGTGGGGACGTTGGTGCAATTTTAGATGGAGTGTTCAGAAAAGGCCAGACTAAAGTGGGGGGTATCTGGAAAAAAACAAACAAAGAGCTGAATAAAGAGATACATGAAGAAGTATGTTTGTATGTTTGTCTCAGATCCATTGCTCAGCCTTCCCCTGATCTAGTCAGGGATTCTAACCTAGGCTAGTGGTGTCTAGCTGGGTGTGGATAATGGGAGAACAAAAAAATGGGGGAGAAGAAAGAGAACAGGCTGTTTCCTGTCCCTGGAACCCATTTTGGGCAGTATATCCAGCACTGCCTTGCTTCTGTGGCCCTAATTCTTACTGGCTGGACTAACCATAGTTTAGGATTTTTCTGGTTGACACCAGGATGTAAGTTCTGATAACATTGCCTCCTTCCTGGGTCTCTTTTGCTCAAGGCTGGATAGTTCCTCCTGTAGCTAATCCATGTGTTCTTAGCATTTCCAACACTTGTTAAACCAATTCCATCTGTTAAATCTCCTACTTCAAAATATTTAAGTGCTTGTTTTCAACACTTTAAAAAGTTGATGAATTAATATTTGGACCCTGATAACAGAGAAGTTTAGAGAATAAGACTCATGGTCATCCATTTATTTTTGAGAGAGAGAGAGAGAGAGAGAGAGAGAGAATAGGGGATGGGCAGAGAGAGAGGGAGACATAGAATCCAAAGTAGTCTCTAGGCTCTGATCCATCAGCACAGAGCCCTAAGCAGGGCTTGAATTCACAAACCACGGGATCATGACCGGAGCCAAAGTTGGAAGCCCAACTGACTGAGCCACCCAGGCACCCTCCAAAGACTTTTTAATGAAGGAGTGAGATGATCTCATTTACATTTTAACATAAACTTTCCTGAAGGGGACAATAGCAGAAGTAGGGAGACAGATTCAAAAGGTAGTAAAATATTTTGGTGAAAACTAATTGTGACAGGAAAATAACTGGGGTGGTGGCAAGGAGTTATCAGATTATAAACAGATTTTGATGGTCAAGCCAACAAGATTTGAAGATGAATTGGATATGGTAAACAAAAAAAGGATATGTTGAGTTTCAAAAGTATATTTGACATTTCAGTGGAAATGCTGGGTATATGGGAATAAATTATATGAATAGGAATTGAAGTGAAAAATTCTGACCTATAGACACAATTAGGAAATCATGAGATATAAATAGTATTGTTAAATGTGATGATAGAAATAGTATTTTATATTTTAGCCATGAGACTGAAGGACATCACCAATGATATTCCTTACTTATTTGTAGTGTTTTAGGGTAGCTGAGTTTATCAATAAAGATTACATGTACTATAGATTAACAATATAGAAACAGTATAGTTTTCTTTTAAGTTGTAGAATCTTATATATTAAATATTCTGAGGCACCTGGGTGGCTCAGTCAGTTAAGTGTCCAACTTCGGCTCAAGTCATGATCTTGCGGTTCATGAGTGCTGACAGCTCAGACCTGGAGCCTGCTTCAGATTCTGTGTCTCCCTCTATCTCTCTGCCCCTCCCCTGCTCACGCTCTGTCTCTCTCTGTCTCAAAAATAAATAAACATTAAAAAAATGTTTTAAATATGTTCTTGCTAAAGTATTCACAATGAGGAGTCATACATCTATTCCAAGTATTCCAGAGCTTGTCTTTTGTTTATATTACTTAAGTCTCTGTTACAAGCCCAGCTCATACTAAACTGGAACTTTGTAAGACACTTGTGGTATCTCACACAATCCTAGAGCAGTACCATTGGGGATTTAATTTGTCAGGACTCATCTGTGTCTCCTGCCCCAGTCTCCATGTATATCTACTGGATTTTCCTTTTCCCTGAAGACCAACTTTCTCCACATGGCACAAAGTGTATTTACCAACAACTCTGCATCTTTATACCTTATGGCTTGTATGATTCAGTGAAAAAAACAATTCTCAGAAAAACAAGAGGGAAAGTACCAAAAACAAAATGTATGTTCAGTACAGTTCTCAAAGCCAATTTAACAGTTTATTAAGAAAATATGTTTTCCATTCTTTTCATTCATTGCCTACATACATATTGAACATGAAGTGAATAGTATTTCTTCTTCAAAAATATATAAGGATAAAAATGATAGCAGCACTAGAAACCGTTTTCATTTTATACAATTTTTAAAAATAATTTCTCACACTTTATTCTAGATCTCATAAATAGAGTTAAGACTGTTGTAACCATTTATCTGTAGTGCATTTGATCAGTACATAACAAAAGTTAACATTGGTGACATTTAAAAAGTGTGATATCCACTAGAAAAATACATGGGCAAAGATTATTTGGTTTAAATCAAATACTCTATGCACATTTTAGGATTACTTCGATAACTATATTTAAAAAAAGACCTTGAAACTATGAAGCATGCTGAACTTACCAGAGTATGATGTAATGATAAATTATTCAATACTGCATGTGAAGATAGATCTAAAAAACAGAAAGAGATATATTTCTGTCATTTATTCAACAGGTATGTATTGAGCTGTCTCTTCTTTTCAAAGGATGGCAGCATTGTAGTTCTGGAGAAAGAAAAAAATAAACTGAAATGATATATTTGTGTAACTGCAAATATTACACAGAAAAGAAACAATTTGAGTTTATTAGTTAGGAGTCCAACCACCCCATCCAACCAATATTTCCAGAATTACTTCCATCATTGCTACAACATAGTGTAACCCCCTTCCTCTCTCCCAATGAACAATGCAGAAAACAGATATGTCTAGCCCTGACTCTACTCTTGCTACACTTGCTATTCTCCACACAAAATTCAGAGTCATCCTTATAAAGTAGCAACGAGATAAAGCCACTTTCTCCGTCAACTCTTTGATGGCATTTTATTCTGAGGTTGTAGGAAAACAAAGTTCTTCCCTTGGTGTATGCCATCTGGTCCCTAGCTCACTTTCAGAATTATCCTTCATTAAAAAAAAGAAAGAAAGGATTATCCTTCATTTTCACGACTCTTTCTATTTCTTTCTGTGATCCATCCCTGGGCCACTCTGCCATTCCTGGATTGTGTCAGGTAACGCCTACCTAAAGCATGTAGACTTGCATTTCTGTCTGGAATTTTCTTCATCCTATGTCTGCTCTCATCATTCCACACAGCATCCCGGCCTCTTTAGATGCCATCTCTTCACAGTGCTCATTCTAGACTGTCAACTCTCTATCCTACGAATTACATTAATTTTCTTTATAATATTTATCTCTGTCAATACTGTGTATATTTATTTGTTCAATATCTTCCCCAAATAATATGTAATACCCTGCAGAGTACAGCTTTTGCCTGATTGCTCTATACCATGGTATACAAGCGATATGCAATAAATTCTTGCTTAATTTATTAACTTACTCATTTCACCCATACATATTATTATCCCAACTGACCACTTTCTAGCTCTGAAAGCTTATGGAAATAAGCAAAATCTCTTCAGCAAAATGGCTATATGATACTTATTTCATATGCAAAATGTTTATAATATTGTCTAGCACATTTAAATGCTTACTGAAGTTTCTTTATTATATTCTCATTTTGTTACATCATTATCCACATTTCAAAAATGTGTTATTGTACTCATGTAAGGGAAAATGTGTATATATCAAATACATATAGTATTTTCATTACCCTATCTGTATTAGAGTCCTGGCTATCAAGAGGTTGCTTGAGGAGGGGCGCCTGAGTGGCTCAGTCGGTTAAGCGGCCGACTTCAGCTCAGGTCATGATCTCGCGGTCCGCGAGTTCGAGCCCCGCATCGGGCTCTGTGCTGACAGCTCAGAGCCTGGAGCCTGTTTCGGATTCTGTGTCTCCCTCTCTCTGCCCCTCCCCCGTTCATGCTCTGTCTCTCTCTGTCTCAAAAATAAACGTTAAAAAAAAGTTTAAAAAAAAAAAAGAGGTTGCTTGAGGAGGCAAAAGTCCTTACTACACAAAACTATCTATTTATGAAATGACCACAATTTCCCCCCCAAATGGTTGATTTATTAAGTTATAGTCCATATTTTCATCTAAATTGTATTACACTTTAATATTTTCCTAATATTTAATTTCAATTTTTATTTTTTACTTCAAGTTGATCTCTTCCAATAACCAACTGGAAGAACTACTCTCAAACTATACAATCTTTGATCTTTTGTTCATCTTCAAAGACCAGGGAAATAAATGCATGTGGATAATGTTTAAGATGAAATAAACTGTCAGTAATCTTTCTTTTCTTATTATCAATGGTAGAATAAACTTAAATAAATAGAATTTACTTTTTATGTACTTTGCTTTTGAGGAATAAAAGGTAGGCGACATGAGAGTATGCTATCAGTGTATGTCTAAAGATCAGTGCATATTCAATCAAATCTCTCACACTTATTCACACACAGGCCTCCGCAATAACATCTAGTGATGGCTCTCTGCACTGTGTTTGAAGTTCCTTTGCTATGTTATTGCAATATTCGATATGGATCCAATCACAAGAGAACATTCTTTTGGAACTAACAATGGGGTTTTTTGCAACAAAAATAATTAAGAGTTTGAACATTTTTCATATGGTTTTGCACTGACATGACAATAATGTTCAGAGAATTGATTGATTTTTCTAAGGACTAATTTTCCTACCAGTCAGCCGAATGTTAAAATGGAACCATATAATAGCATTAATGTACTGTGAAAAGACAGTAAAAACAGCATCCATATCATAAGTCTAATTAATCAAATTTTTGCTGCTATTGCCAATGAAATAATATCTTCAAATATTTAAAGTTTTCCAAGTTTGATCACAAACATAGCTCAAGACCTAGTATCTACAGTATGCAGGTTACCAGACAGTTTTATCGGTGTTGGATACGGCTTTATTTCAGATGAATTTAATCAAAATGTGGACAAGAATCTTACAAAAGCTGACACCATCAAGGAAATGATTCATCCTATAGGGTGGGAGGAGATATTTATTATTCCTTTAAATACTTGTTGTACAACTTCTGAGAAGATTGAAAATGTCTTGTTATTCAATATGTCACTACCTATTTAAACAGAAACTAATACTACTAAATATAAAAACCATTACCTTTTGGTTATTTTACTACATACCAAGTAAACAGGAATATTTAGTTTGCTTTATAAAGTATGTATTATTATTATTATTATTATTATTATTATTATTTACAGAGAGAGAGATAGCATACACATAAGTGGAGGAGGGGCCGAGGTAGAGAGAGAATCTTCAGCAGGCTCAATGATCAGCACAGAACCTGATGCGGGCTCAGTCTCACAACCATGAGGCCATGAACTGAGCCTAAATCAAGAGTAGGATGCTTAATGGGACGCCTGGGTGGCTCAGTCAGTTAATCATCTGACTTCAGCTCGGGTCATGATCTCACAGTTCAGGAGTTTGACCCCATGTCGGGCTCTGTGCTGACAGCTTAGAGCCTGGGACCTGCTTCGAATTCTGTGTCTCCTTCTCTCTCTGCTCCTCTCCCGCTCATGCTGTCTCTGTCTTTCAAAAATAAAAATATTTAAAAAAAAATTAAGAGTAGAACACAAAACTGATTCAACCACTCAGATGCCCCTCTGAAATATCTTAATTATTGTAGCAACACTGTTGATTTTTATTTATATATGTATTTAAATACATTTTTAAGTTTATTTATTTTGAGATTGAAAGAGAGAGAGAGAGAGTGGGGAGGGACAGAGACAGAGGGAGAAAATCCCAAGCAGGCTCTGCCCTGTCAGCCCAGAGCCAAGTACGGGGCTTTAACTCATGAATGGTGAGATCATGACCTGAGCTAAAATCAACAGTAGGACGCTTAACTGACTGAGCCACTCAGGTACCCCTGGAAACAGTGTTTAATACCCACCTTTACAATTGTGGAAACTGAGGCTCATGGAGTTTATTTTGCTCATGTTGTAATAGGATTTGTGGTCACATAGATCTGGTTCCAAAGCTCATAATTTTTATGGCTTAAATAAACTATCTATTGAAATAGACTAGAATTTAAATGAATTTTCTTAATGAGAAATATTTTAAATGAAAAATAATTTTTTATGCATTGCAGTCTCTACTACAACTAGGGCATAATTTATATCATAAGGAGTTGAAATTTGGAAAACCAATATAACTAAACTAAGGAATATTTCTTCCTTGTAATTAAAAATTGGAACCTTTTCATAAGAAGTTCAAGTAAAGTTGGACAGTAGGACATGAACAGGTTGACTACTGTGAAGGTATTATAAATTCAAGTGGATTTGATGGACCCAGAACAGTTAAATTGAATATTCAACAGAAGCGTGTGCTAAACCATACAACTAATCTGAAAGTGCAAAAATGGAATTATTAATATGGTGAAACTCATCCCTCTCATTATGGCAGGAGTCACTTCACAGACCTTGAAGGGGGTAGCTTGATCTATTCAAGGTTCTGAAAGAAAAAAACCTGCAACCATGCATACTCTTCTGACAGGCTGAGGTTCCAGTACTGTCTCTTATCAGTTATGTGGTCTCTGCACAGTATTTATCTCTAAGTTCTGTGTGCTACGTTTCTGTGAAATGCAGGGCTACTAGCATATACCTTTGAGACTAAGTTCAAGTAAAATAATGTCCTAAACTACACAGCTTATTGTAGTGTTAAAATAAGAATCATCTTGCTCATCCAGATCACTAAGACAAAACATCTGCAAATTAGTACGCCTGCAATGGAGATGCAGATTTAACAAACTATCATTTCATATTATCTTTAATTACTCCAATCTTCCTCAAAGTTGCACAAGCAAGAGAATTTAAATATTTTAATTAAATGATATCTCTTTCAAAAAATCAATTATCTTCTTGAAAGAGCATTATCTGTACCAAAATTTCATAAAATTCTATCAAAGGATGCTAAAAATCTAATACATATCCTGTATCTAATATTTTCCATATAAATAAGTTTTCAGGACAATATAAAAAGGAAACTCTTTATGTATAATAAAGATAATTTATCAAAACCAGCCACACATTTTTCCAAGTAAAAAACAATTTCAAATGAAATCAGAAGCTATAGTGGGGTATCTACTATCACCATTACTATTAAATATTTCTTAGAATGCCCACAAAATTCAGTAAGACCAGATCACAAAAATCTGGTAGACAAAAAAAAAAAATAAAAATGAGAACTAAAATTAACTCCTATTGTTAATTATTACATACACTCAAAGATATTTTAGTAAAAAATTTTTTTTTAATTATTAAAAGAACTGTTAAAGTGGAAAGTTGTAAGTTTTACCCATTTGAGAAAAATAAATGTAAAATAGGAATTGGAAAAAAAATATTGAATTCAAAATAATGATAAAAACAAAACTCTTATACATATACCTTAAGGTGTAATTTATTTGTAACTTATCCATGTATAATTCTGGTGGTTTGGGCAAATGCATGTAAATCAACATGTATAATAGTTCTCTCACCCTCCACTATTTCCCTCGTGTCCCTTCTAGCCAACAATTTCACCACCCTAACCCCCTAGAAATACTGATCTCAGTCCTGTCCCTGTGGTTTTGCCTTTCCATAATTCCATATAGATACACGCAACATGTAGCCTTTTGAGCCTGACTTATACTGAACATAATGCATTTGAGATTCATCAACATTACTGGATATATTAGTAGCTCATCTTTTTTATGGCTGAGTAGCATTCCTTTATACTTATTTAACATAGTATATACATGCCCCAGTTAAGGGACCTGTAAAATGAGAGACAAATTTTCTAAAGAAATTAGTTATTATTATAATGAATAAAAAAAAACTATAGGTACCATGAACCATACAGTCCAATCTGGCATTTAATCTGAAATATGAAGAATAAGTATGAATTAGCTGAATACTAGAGTAAAAGAAAATTAAAAAGATGTAACAGTTTCCACCAACTTAGGCAGGCCAAATAGAATAAAATTTTAATATCAAAAATAAAAATTACATCCAGAAATATACCCCTCCAAAATTTATTCAATCTTTGACAAGGAAACAAAGGCTATACAACTGGAAAAAATACAATCTTTTAAGTAAATGCTGCTGGAACAATTGGACATCCACATGCAAAAAAAAAAAATGAATCTAGACATAGATCTTATACTCTTTATAATAAATAACTGAAAATGGACTATAGGCCTAAGTATTAAGTACAAAACAATAAAACTCCTAGAAGATAACACAGGAGAAAACATAGATGAACCTGAGTATGATGCAGACTTTCAGAAAGAACACCAAATGCATAATCCATGAATGAAATAATTGATAAGCTGTAGTTAAGATTTTTCTAAAAACTTCTGATCTAAGAAAGACCTTGTCAAAATAATAAGAAACCACAGATGAGAAGAAAATATTTGCAAAGCACGTCATAAAGAACTGTTACCCAAAATGTACAAAGAACTCTTAAACTCTGAGAAAATAAATAACCTGATTAAAAAATGGACCAAGGACCTGGAAACCTCACTATGGAAGATATACAATAACAAATAAATACTTTAAAAGATGTTCTACATTATATTACACACACACACACACACGCACGTGCACACACACACACAGAGGAATATTACTCAGCCATAAAAAAATAAAATCTTGCTGTTTACAATGACATGGATAGAGCTAAAGAGTATAACTCTAAGTGAAGTAAGTCAGAGAAAGAAAAATACCATATGATTTCACTCATATGTGGAATTTAAGACACAAAACAAATGAGCAAAGATAAAACAGAGAGAGCAAGCAAGAGGAACCAAGAAACAGAGTATTAACTATAGAGAATAAAGTGATGGTTACCAGAGGGGAGGTGGGTGGGAGGATGGGTGAAATAGTTGATGGAGATTAAAGAGTACACTCATTGTGATGAGCACCAAGTGATATATGGAATTGTTGAATCATTATGTTGTACACCTGAAACTAATATAATACTGTATGTTAACCATACTAGAAATAAAACAGAAAAAAAAGCTGTTCCACATCATCATAGGTCATCAGGGAAATGCAGTAACAATTAAATTACAACAACTATTAAATACCAAAACACACCTATTAGAATGACTAAAATCCAGAACACTAACACCACCACATGCTGGTGAGGATGTGAGCTAACAGGAGTTCTCAATACATTGCTGGTAAGAATGAACAGTATAGCTACTTGGAAAGATATTTGGGCAGTTTCTTACAAAACTAAGTATATTCTTGCCATATGATCCAGCAAGCATGCTCCTACAAATTATTTGAAAACTATGTCCCTTCAACTCCTGCATATTTGGAACCAAACAGGATGCCATTCATTGGAAGGATAAACTGTGGCATAAGCAGATAATGGAATATTATTCAGCACTAGAAATAAATGAACTATCAAACCATGGAAAGACATGGAGAAATCTTAAGTGCACACTACTAAGTGAAAGAAAAGCCATTCTAAAAAGGCTACATAGAATATAATTACAAATAATGACATTCTGGCAAAGATAAAATTATGGAGACTGTAAATAGCTCAGTGGTTGCCAATGGGAAGGGGGGGAGAGAGGGATTAAAAAGGTGAAAGAGGATTTTTAGAGTACTGAAACTATTCTGTATGATACTGTAATGGTGGGTCCATGTCATTATACATTAATCAAAACCTATAGTATACAAAACACCAAGAGTAAACCATAATATAAACTATGGCTGTTGCGTGTTAATGATGTGTTAATATAGGTTCATCAATAAATATACCATTCTGATGAGGGAGGCCAATAATGGAAGAATCTCTGTGTGTATAGGGGTGGAGAGGTAGAAGATACATGGGAACTCTGCTTTGTGCTTAATTTACTATGGAACTAAAACATTTTTAAAAATTTAATTTATATTAAAAAATGTCTAACACAAGGTAATAAAATGAAAACAGACAAAAAGTCCCTGAAAATCAATAAAAACTTTGAACTCAAAAATTATTCTATAGATGATCTTAATAAGAATGGTCATTAATGCAAGTTAGATATTTGTTTTGGAAGATCAAATAAAAGGGATAGGTTATGATGCAGAATAAAAATACAAAGAAATAAAATCATATATAAAAATAATTCTTGAAATAGAAGAAACATTTTTAAGGTAAGAACAGTACATTCTTGAGGTAGCAAAGATTCAGAAAATACATTTCTATCTGTGACAGGAAAGAATTTCTTAAGCAAGATAGCATATGCAGAGGTCATATGGAAAATATGTTATTACAATCACATAAAGCACATTGATTTATGTGTAATAAAAGATCAGCATAAAAGATAAATGTGAAACTGAGAAAATATTTACAACATATAAAAATAGATTCTAGGGGTGCCTGGGGGCTCAGTCGGTTAAGTGTCTGACTTCAGCTCAGGTCATGATCTCTCAGTTTGTGAGTTTGGGTCCCGCATCTGGCCCTGTGCTGAAGCTCAGAGCCTGGAGCCTGCTTCAAATTCTGTATCTCCCTCTCTCTGCCCCTCCCCAGCTCGCACTCTGTCTCTGTTTCTCTCAAAAATAAATAAATGTTAAAAAAATTAAATAAATAAATCAATTCTAACACATACAAAGATACAAAAAATTACAAAGGAATAAAAAATTGCCTATTACAAGGATGAAAAAATTATATTAATAGGCAATTAATTTCACTATTACTCAGGAAAATGTAAATTAAGAATGAGATACTATCCACTTGTATCCATTAGATTGGAAATATGAAATGAGTTATTAGTATCTAATAGACGCAAGGTTTGAGTAAATGAGTATTAGGTTTGAGTAAATGAGTCATAGGTTTGAGTAAATGAGTCATAGGTTGCTGAGGGGAATATAAATAACTTTATTTATGGGGAAAATAATGTTGTAAAAGCTACCAAAATTGTAAATGCATATAACATTTAACCTAGCAACCATCTATTTTCTGTATTCTTTCCTGTAGATTTGTCTGACATCTGGAATTCCCCATTGCATTTATTTTTTCTGGGTCTGTTCTTCCAATTTTCCAGACATTAGTGGATCAAGTTGACTAAGGAAATGTATTCAGTATTGTATTGTATTTAGAACCCAGAGGATGTAGGTAGTTTGGATTTCATGAACTCTGCTGTACTATGCCCAGCTGGGTAGCTTTCTACAGCAGGGTTTAGTTGCCTAGATATAGGTAGAGAGAGGGCAAAGAGTTTACTTGAATATTTGTGTTTAGTTTGGTTTGATTTTCCCAAGCAGAATGACAGAGGGAGAATTAGGCAAATATTAAGAGGAATGACACAATTGTAATTACAAGACAAGTCATAGCATGCTGACTAGACATGGAGGGCACTAAGGGGGGAAAAATACAATGCATGGACAGTAAGAGAATAATTGGTCTGTGGGCTAAAAGTCTTGAGGTCAAAGGATAGTACGGTGACAATTTTTTACCAGATAAAAAAATGTAAAAAGAAGAGATCGTCATCATCAGAAGGAATTCTGTATTAATTATTCCATATTTACAAATTTTCTCTGATGAAAATGTCTGGGATTGTCAAGGAAAAGCTTTAACTTGTAATGTGCCATTGAGGGCCTTTATGTCTCACCAGAAAGGGGTTAGGAGCACAAAATCTTGCTTCTTTCCCATGTACAATATTACAGTGCAACTCATATGATCTGGAGGGAAAATGAAGAGAAAACAATCCTGGAGTGTGATGTGGGAGTGGATAGTTAAATTAGGGTAAGCAAGATGGTCATAATTGGAGAGGAAGTCAAGGAACCAAAACACTAGATTATTGTAAGGATTTGCACAAAGATATCAAAGTCCCTTAGAATGAGTACAGAAACTAGAGTGGGCTAGAAGTTTGTAAAACAAAGGCCAAAATCATCAAGGAAAACAGGTGATTGCCTAAAAGGTCACAGGTATCAGCAATTAGTAGTAGATGTAAAGTCAAATATTTTAAGCCCTAAATAAGTGTTGTGTTTTTTTTTTATGAGATGGAAGAATCTATCATACATGTGATGATACCTTAGTATATCAGAGAAATGAGGTCATGAGGTTTTAGTCCTAGAAAAGAAAATGAATGAGTATTGAGATTCAAATGTAATTAGCACATAGTAGAATTAAATGGTGACCTGGTCAAATGTTTGTTGAGTCTCTCAAGTGACTTTTACTCTGGCCAGGTTGTCTTCCTTAAAAAAAAAAAAATGCTGTCAAGAAAGTTAGAAACCAAAAGGAATCTGGAGGTCTTTTTGTTCTCTTTAAAGAGGATACAATATTTTCTCAGAGGATTAGTTCAATCAAGATTTTAATTTTGGTATGACCAATGGAAAGTTTCCAGGAAAGTTTCTGCATAGTGTTACCTTGGGGTTGCAAGGCTCCTTTTAACAAATGGTTATGCTCTTTGTTCTAAATACCACAGTGGTAACAGACAAAATCCACAGCTATCTAATAATGTTGTCTCATTGTACAATAATTAACCTTATTATGTTTAACAAACTAAATTTTAAAAGCAACTTTAGAGCCCAGGTAGTTTAGCTATCACACAATACAGATATTTTCTCTGAACCCGCAACAGTTTTTTCTTGTCTAACCACTATATTCTGGCACCTATCAACATGTATGGAGCATTGTAGGTACTGACTACGTATTTATTGAATGAATAAATTTCTAGTCATGTTGCCTGCTTTACTCAACTTGGATGCACAAGTGGATACTCTATTCTCTACTACTTTGAAAGTGTATTTAGACATACTTATCTCACTTTAACCCCTGACACTTTCTCTAGGCACAATTCAGAGTACATGCAATTATCCTTGCAGAGAATCCTCAGGTAGGCAGATCTTTCTTTTCAACCTAGCCAACTCACTCTCATTGATAGAGAAGAGTAGGCAATTATGCAAAAGAAGATCTCATTCCTCCTTGAGCCAGACTACAGACTATCTCTACTACTCTTCTCCAACTTCAAAATATGGCGAATATTTTCTGTTTTAATATATAAAATTCCATGAACACTTACATCACCTAGTGAATGATTACTATAATGTCAATTCTTCAACTTTTTATCTGGCATTCTTGAGACATTAATATGCTGTATCCTTTCTTATTTCTTCTGTTTGACTTAAAATAGGCAAATGTATATTCTGTGAGAACTTATTTCAGACTTGTTTCCATTTGTGTTTTAGCATTTCATACTGAAAACTAAAGGTAGGATGTTCCCATATCCATAATCCCCTAAGGATCTTTTGTTCTCGACTATACTTTGATAAAGTAACACTATGCAATTCAACCGAATTTATCTTCTCAAAAAGTTTTTCCAAATGGCTATAATATTATTTTAACTTTTCTTCAATGGATTTTGTACTAAGTAAATCACCGAAAACTACACAGGTTTTTACTACCAGTTGACCTCCTCCTGAGAAAAAGAAAAGTACCAGGACTCCATTCTCCATTTTTATTGCAACAATAGGAGAAAGATTCATGTTTAAAATTCAAAGACTGTGATTAAATTAAAAATACATGTGTTTTTAAAAATTCCAGGGGTTGATGTATTGATTTCTTTTGAAGCTTTTGTGTTTGTTTTTCACCATATCCTCCTTCTTGGGGAAAAGTCATTAAAAATTAATCTTCAAAAATGTTTTTCATCAAGGGTTTATTTCGTTTACTGAAATATCAGAAACTCCAACAAATATTAATAAATGGCTATGCAAAATTGGAGCAAGAATTAAAGTTTTTTCCATATGTTTACAATTTTAATAACGTATTGGGGGAAAATAGCATGGGGAGTTAAGAGAGTTAGTATTCAGTGATTTAAATCCAAGATTACTGGCCATAAATGACAATAAATAAAGGAATGCATAATGAATTAAATGAATGAATGAATGAATGAATGAATGAATGAATGAACATAAGACCTTTAATACTATTACCCTTTTTGGACAGTCATTTCTTTATAATCCTTACAAACTCCTCAACTCATATGAATTCTTTACATTCCTCAGAATAGCATGATTCTTCATTCAATGAAATACAATAGGAAGAAAATATGAATATCTATTTGTGTTAGAGTTTGTTTCATTAAGTCTATGATATTTATGCCAATGAAAGCAAAATCTATACTCCCTGTTGAATATCAATAACTCCTTTAACCTATCTATCTGAACATTGTTTTTCTACTTACTCCTAGGATGCTTCATAATCAAATATGGGAGAAACATAACCCCAAATGCCAACAACCAGTATGGAAATGCAGGATGGCCCATTTTAAAAAGGCAAAAATAAAAACACAGCAAATGAAAGTTTAATGTCCTGCTTTTATCTCCTCCGTGACTAATAAGGAGTTAACAGAATGCAGGAATAAAAGAACTCTCTTGGTGTCTTCATTAATTGAGCACTGACTAGCAGTTCTTTTCATAAGGGTTGTGAAAAATGTTCCCTCTGGTAACTTTAAATCCATTTTTATAATTAGCATTTAGTTGTATTCTTAAAATGAAACCAGGTCCTTTTTGACTGCCAACACCAATTTTCAGCTCAGCAGCTAAAAAATAAGTCCTGTGCATTAAAAACAGCAGGTTTGATGACAAGTTGTAATAACTTATGGAAATTCTGTCATCATTTTACCCATGGAAAATTAATGTAATTTCTTCTAAATCTGATATTTATTATGTATTTGAAATTCTATTTGTATTCACTTTTGACAAAAATATAGATTCTATGCTTATAGACTAAAGATTATTTAGTCTGAATCACTTTTCTAGTATGCTGAACACTCACGTACAAATTTCCTCCAAAAATAATAGTATATATACATATATATATACATACATATATATGTATATTATTATATATGTATATATGTGTGTGTGTGTGTATATATATATTAATTAAAATTTATGCTATGTTCCTTGAAAAGATCTCTAACTTCAAAGGTTCAAATCCATTTATTTCATTTTATTGCCAGAATACTGTATTAATTGTGATTATCACAATAAGATAAAAAACTTAATTTAGGCATTCATCCTTTAGGTATTTAATCAAATTTTAAAAACTTGTTTAATTAAGAATACTTATCTTTAAGTTTTGAGATGTTTATCAAGTCACCCGTATTAAAATTTTATACTCAGGAGTGAAAAAAGAATTGTCAAATTTTTCAGATAAACTTTCCATTTTTTAGAGAATTCGAGATGCCTGACCAATCAAATCCTAAGTGTTCTGTTTTTGTACTCGCCCTTCTGTTCAGTGATAGTGCTGCACAAAACTAACACGTAATGAAACTGCCCTCAGAGTTGAAAAATTTAGTTGAATAAATGACAAAATATACTTATTAAAGAGTATATAAATTTGAGCCAAAATTAAAAGTGTCATTATATGGCTATAGAATTTTCACATTTCATTGACTGTTGGGCTAGAATCTTAGTCAGCCTGGGCCGCCATAACAAAATATCATAGACTGGGTGGCTTCCCCAACAGAAGACAAACTACTGACCAATTTTATTTCATTCTGAGTCCTTTTCTCTTGGCTTGTAGGCAGCTCCATAGTACCGTGTGCTCACATGATCTCTTTGTGTGAATGTGAAAAGCATACTCCCTCCTGGGTGTTCCTTCCTCTTCTTATGAGAGCAACAGTTCTGTAAGATTAGGCCCTCACCTTTATGACTTAATTTAACCCTTAATCACTTTTTTAAAGGCCCTAATTATAAATACAGTGAGATTGGGGGTTAAGACTTCAATGAATTTTGGAGAAACACAATTCAGTCCATACAGTATCTAAATCTTGATTAATGGTAAATCTAAATAAGAGAAAGAAAAGAAACATCACTATTAAGGATTAAAAGTCACAAAAAAGGGTCATAGAAGCTAATGAACAAACATATGCTTTCTGGAATCATAAAGAGCCAGATCTAAAGTAGAGGAGTAGTGATAATAGCAGAAAAAAACGCTTACTAAAAAGACAAGATCACATATTAAAGAGGTCTAAAAATTCAAAACATGTTTCAGTATCTCTCTCTCTCTCTCTCTCTCTCCCTCTTCCTCTCACACACACTATTTTTCTTAAGCTGTATTATGTTACTATTCATAAAAAGTTTAGGTTTTACATAATAATCTTTTGAATATATTTATGTCCCATATTGAAATAAGTTACATAAAGTATTTAGCTAAAGAATGTGATGAACTACAGATACAAATACGGTACTAAGTATTTAGTAGTTGTTAAATGTAGTTGAAAATGAGAGAAACATGTCATCTCATAATTTGCTGCTATATTACAACTGTTCACATACAATATAGTTGCACATAAGAACCTTAATTCTTACATAAAAGAGGATCTTGAGGAATGGGGCCATTTAGACACTATCAGATATTAAAATTAGCAACTAACTAATTTAACTGTATTTACCCTAGCTTCCTTTTAAGAACAAACAGCAAAGTTTTGGATATTCTTTCACTCCTAAAAGATTGAAAACACAACAAAGTTATAAAACATTGTATGTTAACTGGAATTAAGACATTTAGACAAGTATTGGAAACTTAACATTTCTTGATAATTTTTCAATGATACTCTTTTTTAAATAATCTATTAGTCTGCTGGGACTGTCATCAAAATATATATATATATTATATATATATGTTATATATGTTATATATATATGTTATATATTATATATATATAATATATATATATAATATATATGTTACATATATAATATATTTTATATATATATATCACAGACGGGGTGACTTAAACAAAAGAATTTTTTCCACCACAGTTCTGGAGATTGGGAAGTATAAATTCAAACACTGCTGTTTTTGGTGAGACCTTTCTCCCTGCCTTGAGGACAGCCACCTTCTCACTGTGTCCTCACACAGCCTTTCTAGGAGGAGGTGCAGGAGGTCTGGGTTTTGTTTCTTTTCTTATAAGGTCACCAGTTCTTTGGATTAGGGCCTTACCCTTATGAGCACATTTAACTTTAGTTACCTAAGGGTCCTATCTCAAACTATAGTCACATTGGGGGTTAGGGCTTCAACATACGAATTCTGGGGACACAATTCAGTCCATTACAATCTACACTTAATTTCAAAGAGAAAGTACTTGATTTTTTCATATTTACAACTACTCCCCAAAACAAGGCAGAGAGGCCAACATAGAAATACAGAACCTATCTCTAATGAAACTACAAAGTCCTGTAACTCCTACACAGAAAAATAAGGGAAAACTGCCAAATGTGATGATTAGTGAACCACTAGGGTCCTATCAAGAGTGGACACATTCAGTGGCCTGTCTCAGACAAAGCCTGGAGAGTATGCAGCTACACCCTAAGTACAATACACGCAGATTGGTGAACAGGATGTCCTGGCTGGTGAACAACATGATGTCAGTCAATGCTTAAAAAAAAAAAAAAAAAAAAAAAAACAAGCAGAGAATTTTCAAAGACAACCAACTTATTCTTCCAAAAATAATAACTTCTTCCACAAAAGTATTTATGGGGAAATTCTAAAAAAAAAACCAAAAAACAACAACAACAAAACGCCCTTAAGAAGCTGACACATTTAATGCTATATAAATGGTTTCAAAGCATGGAGGAAGATAAGGGAAACTTTCATTAATAATGGTAACATATACTACCCAAGAAATAATCACAAGGAAAAACAGAAAAATATTTAAAAACTCTATAAATATTAGCCTGTAGTACAGGCTAATCCAGTACAACCACATAATAAATACAGACATTTCAGGATGGCTGTTTGAAATATTTTAACATATTTCACACATTTCACTATGTTCCTAAGCAAACAATATGTTTTAACGTGCATATTTAATAAAAATCTATTATAAAGTTATAATAGTTAAAAAATGATAGAGCAGCAAATGTCTATCAGAATGCAAAATTTCTATAAGAAATGCATTATACTTCCCCAAAGGAGCTATTGCATTTAAATTATGGCACATTCATACAATGTAATACTGACTCGCTAATACAATAAAAAATTCATTCCTATTTGTACCAATGCAAGGCATATTATTGAGTGAAAAAGAAAGAACAGAATAGTATATGTGTGCATATATATATACACACATATATATGTGTGCATATATATAGTCATTTATATAAAAAAATTAAATGAGTACATATATACTTGTAATATATAAAATTTTTGTAAAATACATAGAAAAGTCACAGTAATCATTGAAAAATAGGAATTGAGAAAAATATATTTTTCATGTTATATTCTTTCCTAACATTTTAGTTTTTATAGCTATTGCATGCACTACTTGCTCAAAAATAAATTGATTGATTTTCTAAAAATATACAAGCTTTCTTAAAGTGGCAAGAAATTAAAGGGTAAGGCAGGATGATTCATAGACAAAATGAGTGGTAAAAAGAAAAAATGAATAAAGGGACCAGGAAGCATGAATAAGTATATTGAGATTGCTCACTCTTTAAGACACATCCCAAACAGGACTGCTTGCAAGGACTCTCTGACTGAGTGCTCTAAATTGAAATAATTTACACTTCTCCTATAGCCCAAAGCAGATTCTTTATTTGTCCTATACTTTATACCCTGTAGCATAGTAATTAATTTGCATACTTTAATCTCTCATACCTTAGTACCTTTCCCATGCTATTAACTTTTGTTAACCTTTCTTGAATAGATAATATCCATCCTTCAAAAAGTTTTGGCTCAGGCATTATTTCCTTTTGAAAGCCTGGTTAGTCTAAGTTTTTAGTTTTCCAAGAACTCCCTCTTGATTCTTCTATGAATCCTTTTATCCTACTACATGTTATACCCAAAATTACTTTTTATAGTTTTGTAATTTTTCCTTTCTAGGCCATAAAGTTAGTTTTGAGGAGTATGTTACATGTTTCAGTTCATTCAAACTTGAGTCTTGAGGCTAAAAAAAACTACACATTACTTGTCCTATTAAGTAGGAAATCCTTGGACTCATCCTTGGAAGGAATACAAATGCTATTTATCTAAGTCTAATCTATCACACCAGCTCACCTTTGAGAAAGATCGTAGTATTTCTAATCTCAGTCTAATTTCTGAGCACATAAAAAGTTGCTTTGAACTAGTATAATTAGCCTCAAATTATATTAGAGAGCAGCCAGAAACAAAGTAATAAAAGGAAATAGCATTTCCTAAATTTTCTGCTATAATTTCATAAAAGGGTAAGACTAAACTATGTTGACTCAGTGCCTTAATTACGTTAATTCAAACAGTCTTATTTCCTAGTCTTACCTGTTTTAATATTAACATTAAGTTTATACTGAAGTTAACTCAAAAAGCATCACATAATCCTCACTTTTTTATGTCACTCATTAAGTTCAATAAAGTTAGCTATTTAAAATTATTCCAAAATTCAATTTCAAAATTCAAATTTCAAAATTATTCTTGCTGCTCTTACCCATAATATTAAAAAGCCATTGTTGAGAACAATCATTCTACTTACCCAAGAGAATGAAAAAATGTGATTTGTTTCTGTTTTCCTGAAAAAAAATTAAGCAGACTTTTTAAATAATAAATAAGTTAAATAAATTTATTAAAAAATAAATCCTTTTGTGGGGCACCTGGTGGCTCAGTGAGTGAAGCATCCAACTCCAGCTCAGGTATAGCTGAGCTGGATGGAGCATCCAACTCCATTCTCAGGGGTCTGTGAATTTGAGCCCCGCATTGGGCTCTGTGCTGGCAGCTCAGAGCCTGGAGCCTGCCTCAGATTCTTTGTCTCCCTCTCTCTGCCCCTTCCTCGCTTGCACTCTGGCTGTCATTCTTTCTCTCCAAAATAAACAGTAAAAAAATGTTTTTAATAATAAATAAATAAATCACAGCTTGTTACGTTATTTATTTTTGAAATAAAAAACCAGATTTAGGAACTATAATCAAAGAATCTTGCTATTATCTTGTAAAACGAATGGTACTGACTACAATTGAGGTAAGTCACTTCTAAAGGAAAGGTTTTTATTCTTCTTATTTATCAGTCAAGATACATTTAGTTTATTAAGGCAAGTCCCAAAGGGTTTAATTTCTAGATGTGATCTCAGTAAGTGATGCAATGGAAAGTTCCTGAACAATGACTTAAGCATTTGCCTACCTTGCCTCAATTAAATCAAGAGTAAAAAGTTAAATGGCTTATGAAGATTCATTAATTCGGGACCAATCTTACCACTAAAAAATAAGCCACCAAATTTCAGTAGTGTCACTTTTTATTTAAATCTGTAACATATTAAGGATCTATTCTAGTTACAAAATAGTTTTTAATGTGCCAAACACCAATGGGAACTCACCATTTACTGGTGAGCCACCAGGGCAACACTCCAAAAGGGAACTTTCAATCTGTTCTCACAACATTTAACATGTGCAAGTAACTAATCTCAAGGCAAGAATGTTGTATGAATGTATGTTTCTAAAATAGCAGCTGGTGTGCAGTCTTAAAATGCAGCTCAGAATCAAAGGAATAAGATTATAGTGAGCCCCGATGGGGCTGCTAGCTTCTGTTGATTACCAGCTGTCATGGGACCAAACTCCAGGATTGTATACTGCTTCCTGTCTTTAAAAAGATTCACTAGTTTGGGAGAACATATGTTTTTTGTTTTGTTTTATTTTTATTTGGTACAAAAAGCTTACTCTAACTGGTTCCTCCATTTACTAGTAATATTTTGAGTCCTCAGGAAAATAAAATTTTGAAATACAGTGAAAGGATTTTAAATTATGACTGCTTTTATGTACATTTTCCCAGGGTAGCTTATTTGGGTGACCTGTGTGCTATCCTCCCTGAAAATTAATTCAGACCTGCATAATATTTTAAATTTCTTATAATCTTAGCTAGCAGTCTAAAGCCATGCACTATGAAAATTGAAAATGAAGTGTGCCCTTTAAATAATTTATTTTTTCCAAGCTAGAACATCAATATATTTACTTTAATATTCAACTATTTAGAATATTATATTTTACATGGTTAGTGCAGAATGTGAATAATTTAAGTAAAGTGTTAAACAAAACTACTGCACTCTAGTTTGTTATTTTATGTAGAGGTACATACACTCAGCCTTCTTGATGCTTCCAATAGCTTAATTCTTATTACCCTCACAGATTAGTACACACTAATATGTGAAACAAAATGTAAGCTAAGGTTCTGCACTATATTTTGCTAAATATGAAAAGTGCTCATCAATTATATCTTAGAATATATCATTTCAAAGTGAAATACCTCATACCTCACATGATCGTCTTCCTCCACAACTTTTTAATGCCTGGTTATTATCTACATATTAGAGTAGGAGAAACAACACTGTTGCCTCTTTTATAGAAAGAATTTAATTTTACATTTCTGAGACCGTTGTAATACAACCGTATGCCTAAGATCAGACAGAAAGACCTAATACTATAATATTTGATGAGAATCACTTATCACATTAGCCCCGTAATAAGTCTAAAGGTTATTTCCTTCCCCTCCTCTTCTGGGTTGTCTTTCATTTGATTAACATCCTATGCTCTACAAAAATGCTTTCTTACAGCTACTGAATGACTGTCTTTCACAGTTATTAAATTCTACTTGGTTTGTCCTATAACACACAGGGAACAGGCCTCAAATTGGTATCCTTTTAGATTAATATTTTTGTTTTATATTTGCAGTTATTCACACACTTCTATAAAAGCTCCTACAAAGGTACCTCGGATTGCAAGTACTTGCTTTACCCAAGAAGCATGATAGCCTTTACCTCACATGGTGTTCTTCTTCTAGTGCATAAAGAAAAATACGCTAGAGATAGAGACAGCCACAAGCAATAAGATGAGATTATAAAAAGTTAGGTCTTATTTTGTGTATATATAAAGATATGTATAATAATTTTATGGAGTGATTAATGTAATCGTTTGTGTTATTTCTTTTTAATTGTTATTTTTGAGAGAGACAGACAGAGCATAAGTGAGGGAGGGGCAGAGAGAGAGGGAGACACAGAAACTGAAGCAGGCTCCAGGATCTGAGCTGTCAGCACAGAACCTGACACAGAACTGGAACCCACAAACCATGAGATCATTACCTGAGCTGGAGACAGACGCGTACATGACTGAGCCACCCAGGCGCCCCTCATTTTTGTTGTTTCTATTGGAAACATTAGATCCACTTAAAAATTCTCATATTTGTTTATAAAAAAAATTAATGTCTAAAAGCAGATTTTCATTGCTATTCATATTTCTAAAAACAGAAGTATGAAAATAAATCAAAACGCTTTAGGAGAATCTGTCTTTGATGCATTAGCCTTAAAAATCATTCTTTTCGCGGTGCCTGGGTGGCTCAGTCGGTTAAGCGACCGACTTCAGCTCAGGTCAGGATCTCACGGTCAGTGAGTGGGAGCCCCCCGTGGGGATCTGGGCTGATGGCTCAGAGCCTGGAGCCTGCTTCAGATTCTGTGTCTCCCTCTCTCTCTGCCCCTCCCCCGTTCATGCTCTGTCTCTGTCTCAAAAATAAATAAACTTTAAAAAAATAGTAATTCTTTTCATAATAACAAAGATATGCCACAAATGAGAAGACTATAAAATATATGGTGATCCTTGATCTTACAACTCTTACCGATAGGCTATAATAGAATTCTTAGATAACAAGTTTACAACCATTACAAACTTCAGTAAACTACACAACACCAATAAACCAACTCTATGAATTTACTTTACCTTTTCTTCTATCCCTTATGTAGCCTATCTCTAACACTAATAAAAAGCTTAAAAAATTATGTTCTAATTCTAAACTTAATATTATTATAATTTGAAGGAGATAACATACATGAACGTTAATTAATGTTATACATTTATAAGGCACTTTAGATTTTCCCTGAATACAGGACAGTCATTTTTATCCATTAATCTTGAAGCAGCTTTGATTTTTTCCTCCATAAAATCAGTCATGTAAGAATGCCACTACATCTCACACTTATACAGACCATTATAATTAAACTATACCCAGCTCTGCAATTGCCATTTTGCAAATAAATTGCATCTACCAAACCAGAACAAGAAATTTTATATATACCAGAGAATAATATGTTCTTCCCACATCACTATAGCCAGTTTAAATCTTAGGCCCCTATAGAGGATTTTCTTTAGACCTTATTTTAATGCATTATCTCTCAACTTTCCCTTGTCATGCACTCCAAACACCATTCATATGGATTATTAACCACATTTTAAAATGCCTTAAAATAGGTCTCTAGGTCATGTTCAAAAGGGTAGGTAAATAATGTGTTTTTTAAATGGCACTAATTTAAAAAAACCTACTTTTTAAAAAATATTGTTTGCAACAAACTATTGCCTCAGTTCAAATCATATGTATTTTATTACATTTCTTTTCCAATAAGCCTGTCTAGTTGAGTATGGTTAGGAAGTCAGCCTAAAAGTCAAACATCCAAATACATATATAAATATATATAATACTTTAATAATTTCCAGTATACAGTGTAACAAATGGAGTCAACTGACTTTTTAGAGTTATAAATCAATAATCCTAGCAACACTTAGAAATCATCAAAGTAGATAACCTCTTTGCAACTAACTTTGTCATAGATGCCAAGTTTTGTATTGAATTTCCACTTTGGATATAATTATCAGTATTGTATGTAGTAATATCAGGAATATTTAATAACCCCTTGTTCATGGTTAGTATTATACAAAGCACTGAAAATAAGGTCTAAAGTAATCAATTTCAAGTCCATACAGTTTAATATTTTAAACCTTTTTGCTAGTTAACTAAAAATTAAATCATAAACACTTGATCATGAAAAATCTATCTAAAGAGTTGGGTGGTTATAGTGGGAAATAATTAGATGTTTATTTTTAATTATACCAGACAAATACTTAGAAAAGTATGTAACACAACAAAATATAGACACACATAATACAAATTAATAGAAAATACACTTACAACTCTGACTACTTAATTTATGCATAAATCTAGTCAGAAAGTATGCTTACACTTTCCAAAGATATGATAAACTGACAAGATCTTTAATATATCTTATAAATGTTAATTTTCCCTACAGGGGAACTAATGCTTCTGATTAGCTAAAGTAAACAGCAAGTGATAAGCAATTAAAAGTGGTTCTCACTGACAGCAGTTTTCTTTGTCAAACATAATAAAAACTTAAAACAAACATATTGCTCTATACACTCAGGAGAAACAATGAAATAGGATCCCAGAATTCAGGTTGTGCTTTAACTTTGCCATTAATTAGCCTTGTGTTATATAACTTAACTCTGATTCCTTATTAGTTAAATGCATTATGATACCTACTTTAGGAATTTTAAAAGGTATTTTAGAATTTCCAAAAAGATGACTTTTGAAATAAAGTATGTGTACACAACACCTATTAACATAAGGACTGTTTATCTTGGAAATTCAACATACACAATAAAACCTCTTTTTTTTCAGTATTACAATGATATGTCTTAGTAATTCTAGTGAAGAGAGGAAGAGACTACAGAGATGGAGTCTAGTGGAGAAAAGGAGTAATAAACCAGTTTACATTTCTCTTATGCTTATATTGCCCAAAGTTATTTTACAAAAGAAGACATTATACATTAATTTTGCAAGCCTATTATCAAATTTCATGGTTATAACATCCTATAAGCAGCATAGGCATATTCACTATTATCCTCATCTCCTAAATCAAGAAACTAGATTTCATTTCTTGTGCAAATGTCACATACACAATAATGTCAACAAGTTAACCAGAATGGAAATTTCCTGACTCCCAACTTATTCCTCATTGTTCTTCTCAGCAATGACTAGCACAGAGTTTCAATGAAAACCCTGCCGCAGGGTAGTTCAATTTTTAACTTTTTGAGGAATATCCACACTGTTTTCCAGAGTAGCTACACCAGTTTACATACCCACCAACAGTGAAAGAGGGTTCCTCTTGCGTCACATCCACAATCTAGCAATTGTACTACTAGGTACTTATTCAAAGGATACAAAAATACTGATTTAAAGCGATACATGCACTCTAGTGTTTTTAGCTGCATTACCAACAGTAGCCAAATTATGGAAAGAGCCCAAATGCCCACTAACTGATGAATGGATAGAGAAGAATGGTATACATATACAATGTAATATCACTCAGCCATAAAAAAGAATGAAATCTTGCCATTTGCAACAATGTGGATGGAGCCAGAGAATATTATACTCAGCAAAATAAATCAGTAGAGAAAGAAAATGCCCTATGATTTCACTCATATGTGGAAGTTAAGAAACAAAACTGATGAACATAGGGGGTGAAAAATAAGCGGCAAACCAGAAAACAGACTCTCAATCTTAGAGAACAAGCTGAGGGTTGATGGAGGGTAGGTGAGTAGAGTGATGGGTTAAATGGGTGATGGGTATTAGGGACGGCATTTTTTGTGATGAGCACTGGGTGTTGTATGTAAGTGATGAATCCCTAAATTCTACACTTGAAACTAATATTACACTGTATTGTAGCTAAATAGAATTTAAATAAAAACTTGAAAAAAAAGAAAAAAAACCTTGCCACAAACATTTACTGTAGCAGAACAAGATCTACATTGGAGGATCAAAGTGATGAGTTTTCAATTCACCTTGCTTTAGAGACAGAGCCTGCTATCTTCAATTACCTTATCAACTTCCATTTTCTTCTTATAAGGCCTATCATCAACTTTCATAAATGGAAAGGACTGCTCCATCTAAATGTCTGTACAATCTATTGAACATGATACTAAGCTTCCACTTACTATCCGGGACTTTGTATGGCTTTTTAACTTTCTTATGTTTCTTATTTCACTAACTAAATTTCAAACATGGCAGGGTTCAATAACTGTATGATCCATCTTTCTGCAAATCATCTGCTTTTCTTCTTTGCTGAATAGCTGTCATAGCATTTCCCATAAAGATTATTTCTGCACATGTCTGCCTCCTACAGACTGTGAGTTTCTGGAGGATTGGGATATCCATTTGAAAGTCACGACAACACCTACAGAGTCACAAGTGCTAGTTAACACTCAACAAATAATAAATGTTTGCTATATATTTTATAATGGAATTAGGCAAGCACTTATTTTAAATTAAAAATTTTCAAAAGAGGGGCGCCTGGGAGGCTCAGTTGGTTAAGCGGCTGACTTGGGCTCAGGTCATGATCTCGCGGTCCGTGAGTTCCAGCCCTGCATCAGGCTCTGTGCTGACAGCTCAGAGCCTGGAGCCTGTTTCAGATTCTGTGTCTCGCTCTCTCTGACCCTCCCCCATTTATGCTCTGTCTCTCTCTGTCTCAAAAATAAATAAACGTAAAAAATAAAAATAAAAATTTTCAAAAGAGAAACCAATTTTCCTACTGATATTTTAGGATAAGATTGACATTAGGGACATAGGTGAAGAGTATTCTTGTTTTCATTAATTTTAGTATATTTTGTTGAAATTTTGCTGGAGAAAGGATGAATCCGTGAGCATAATTTATTCAGAAAAAAAATAATAAAGCTAACTACCCAGATAAATAAAAACGTGGCACTGATGATGTTTGTAGATAACAGATACACCCAAAAAAGAATTTGTTCAAAATGCGTTTTGGAGATGAAGGATTTTGTGGTTAGTCATGAACACTCTCTTAGATCATACAGCAGAGTTTCTCCTATCAGAAGAGGAAGAAAAAATCAAATTCAAGAAAAATGACTATGGGGGTAGCATAGTACCACAGTAAATATTTGATGAAGTTAGGAAGGGGAAAAAAGGGGGTAGACTGGAAAGCAAGGGTTTGGGGCAGAAGGAAGCCTATCAAAAATTGTATTTGGTCAGACCTAATGAAAGAATTTGTTTTGGTTTCCTTGTCCCTCACCTTCATACACAGAAGATAGAGCAAGACCATTTTCTATGAGGAAAACAAAGCCCCCATTATCCAGATTTGGCAGTATGTCACTGTTAACTAGATTTTAAACATCATTTTTAAAATGTTTTAATTAACACAAAATTTAATAAAGGAAGAATAAGATATAACTATGAATATGTATCTCAAGGTTTCATCTTAAAAGCCACAAAATATTTGTGCACCTGGGTGCCTCAGTGGGTTAAGCATCTGACCTAGGCTCGGGTCAAGATCTCATGGTTTATGGATTCAGGCCCTTCATCGGGCTCTGTCAATGCAGACCCTGCTTTGGATCCTCTGTCTCCCTCTCTCTCTGCCCCTCCTGCACTTGCTCACTCTCTCTCTCTCTCTCTCTCTCTCTCTCTCTCTCTCTCTCTGTTTCTCTCTCTCTCTCTCAAAAATAAATATTAAAAAAAAAATCACAAAATATTTCCAAATCTACTAGCATTTTACTGTGGATCTTAAATTTCATTTTGTCTCTTTAGTAGCCTTCATTCCCAATTGTAGATATAAATGTTGACATATTTACATTCTCTATTACTCTCTAGCAGTAATTCTCTAATAGATGTAACTCTATTTGGATTTTTCTAAGGCAGTCCAGAGAAGTGATTTTGTTTGTTTTCTCATTTGAAAAACATCACAAGAGGTGCTATTTAATGTTTATTTTTAAAACACATATATTACGTTTATTATCTAAGACTATTAAAAGGAAGAAATCTGTCAATTTGTGATAAAGTCCCTACATTAAAGATGAGACGAGACTCATATAAAATGTTCTTTTAGGGTATGTTTAATTCAGTTTTTGACATTAGAATGAAAAAAATGAGGTGATTCATCAACATTATTTAAGAGTCTGAGGAAAAACGTTCTTACACGGGCATGCCAAGCTATATAAAAACTAAGATCACTGAAAACTTCTGCTTGATTTATATCAAGAAAGTTATATGGCAGATAATAGTAGCAGCTTGTTTTTAATGAGCATTTACTTAAGTTATTTAAGGATCTTAAAACCTCTGCCTTAACATCTTTAAGAAATGTGATGATGGTTGTTGTCATTTTAAAATTTTGATCATATGCTCATATTTGGTCTTTTTTGGCAGTGAAACTTTTCCCTTATTCTTTGGCAAATTCACACTGATAAACCTCCATTTATTGCTTAGTAAAATTTCCCTTGGCCATTCCATACTATTTTATGGAATAACCTATACATTTTTATGTCTTCAGAATATACATTTGAATTTTTTTTCAACACTGTTCTTACAATATCCATTTTCAACTCTATCTTAGATGGGGAGCTCTTAGTTTAGAAGAATAAAGTGTAAGAGACAGAAAAGAAGGGACAGAAACAACTAAATTGAACTTGAATTTAAAAAGCTGTCAAACACAGGCCAGAAAGGAATGGAAGGAAATGTTCAATGTGATGAACAGAAAAAAAAATGCAGCCAAGAATCCTTTATCCAGCCAAGTCTGTCATTTAGGATAGAAGGAGAGATAAAGGTCTTCCCAAACAAACAAAAACTGAAGGAATTCATCACCAATAAACCAGTCCTACAAGAGATCCTAAGGGGGATCCTGTGAGACAAAGTACCAGAGACATCACTACAAGTATGAAACCTACAGACATCACAATGACTCTAAACCCCTATCTTTCCATAATAACACTGAATGTAAATGGACTAAATGTTACAACCAAAAGACAGAGGGTATCAGAATGGATAAAAAAAC
Organism: Acinonyx jubatus; assembly: GCF_027475565.1. Classification (NCBI taxonomy): domain Eukaryota; kingdom Metazoa; phylum Chordata; class Mammalia; order Carnivora; family Felidae; genus Acinonyx; species Acinonyx jubatus. Next base: position 90,745,285 of record NC_069386.1, read on the forward strand.
AAGACCCATCTATTTGCTGTCTACAAGAGACTCATTTTAGACCTGAGGACACATTCAGATTGAAAGTGAGGGCATGGAGAACTATTTATCATGCCACTGGAAGTCAAAAGAAAGCTGGACTAGCCATACTCATATCAGACAAACCAGACTTTAAATTAAAGGCTGTAACAAGAGATGGAGAAGGGCATTATATAATAATCACAGGGTCTATCCATCAGGAAGAGCTAACAATTATAAATATCTATGCGCCAAATAGGGGAGCCCCCAAATATATAAAACAATTACTCACAAACATAAGCAACCTTATTGATAACAAAGTGGTAATTGCAGGGACTTTAATACCCCACTTACAACATTGGATAGATCATCTAGACACAGGATCAATAAAGAAACAAGGGCCCTGAATGATTCATTGGATCAGATGGACTTGACAGATATATTTAGAACTCTGCATCCCAAAGCAACAGAATATACTTTCTTCTCGAGTGCACATGGAACATTCTCCAAGATAGACCACATACTGGGTCACAAAACAGCCCTTCATAAGTATACAAGAATTGAGATCATTCCATGCATACTTTCAGACCACAATGTGATGAAGCTTGAAATCAACCACAAGAAAAGTCTGGAAAACCTCAAAAGCATGGAGGTTAAAGAACACCCTACTAAAGAATGAATGGGTCAACCAGGCAATTAGATAATAAATTTAAAAATATGTGAAAACAGATGAAAATGAAAATACAACAATCCAAAAGCTTTGGGATGCAGTGAAGGCAGTCCTGAGAGGAAAATACATTGCAATCCAGGCCTATCTCAACACAAGAAAAATCCCAAATACAAAATCTAATAGCACACCTAAAGGAACTAGAAGCACAACAGCAAAGGCAGCCTAAACCCACCAGAAGAAGAGAAATAATAAACATCAGAGCAGAAATAAACAATATAGAATCTAAAAACAAAACAAAACAAAACAAAAACAAAAAAGCAAAACACTAGAGCAGATCAATGAAACCAAGAGTTGGTGTTTTGAAAAAATAAACAAAATTGATGAACTTCTAGCCAGGGTTCTCAAAAGGAAAAGGGAGATGACCCAAATAGATAAAATCAGGAATGAAAATGGAATTATTACAACTAATTCCTCAGAAATACAAGCAATTATCAGGGAATACTTTGAAAAATTATATGCAACAAACTGGACAACCTGGAAGAAATGGACAAATTCCTAAACACCCACACACTTCCAAAACTCAAACAGGAAGAAAGAGAAAGCTTGAACAGACCCATAACCAGCGAAGAAATTGAATCAGTTATCAAAAATCCCCCAACAATTAATAGTCCAGGAGCTTCCCTGGGGAATTCTACCAGACATTTAAAGCAGAGATAATACCTATCCTTCTCAAGCTGTTCCAAAAATTAGAAAGGGAAGGAAAACTTCCAGACTCATTCTATCAAGCCAACATTACTTTGATTTCTAAACCAGACAGAGACCCAGCAAAAAAAAGAGAACTACAGGCCAATATCCCTGATGAATACGGATGCAAAAATTCTCAATAAGATACTAGCAAATAGAATTCAACAGCATATAAAAAGAATTATTCACCATGATCAAGTGGGATTCATTCCTGGGATGCAGGGCTGGTTCAACATTTGCAAATCAATCAACGTGATACATCACATTAATAAAAGAAAAGATAAGAACCATATGATCCTGTCAATCAATGCAGAAAAAAAATTTGACAAAATTCAGCATCCTTTCTTAATAAAAACCCTCAAGAAAGTCGGGATAGAAGGAACATACTTAAACATCATAGAAGCCATTTGTGAAAAGCCCACAGCTAACATCATCCTCAATGGGGAAAAACTGAGAACTTTCCCCCTGAGATCAGGAACACGACAGCTATGTCCACTCTCACCACTGTTATTTAACATAGTGTTGGAAGTTCTAGCGTCAGCAATCAGACAACAAAAGGAAATCAAAGGCATCAAAATTGGCAAAGAGGAAGTCAAGCTTTCACTTTTTGCAGATGACATGATATTATACATGGAAAACCCAATAGAGTCCACCAAAAGTCTGCTAGAACTGATACATGAATTCAGCAAAGTCGCAGGATACAATATCAATGTACAGAAATCAGTTGCATTCTTATACACTAATAATGAAGCAACACAAAGACAAATAAACTGACCCCATTCACAATTGCACCAAGAAGCATAAAATACCTAGGAATAAACCTACCCAAATATGTAAAGATCTGTATGCTGAAAACTATACAGAGCTTATGAAGGAAATTGAAGAAGATCTAAAGAAATGGATAAACATTCCGTGCTTATGGATTGGAAGAGTAAATATTGTCAAAATGTCAATACTACCCAAAGCTATCTACCCATTCAGTGCAATCCCAACCAAAATTGCACCAGCATTCTTCTCGAAGCTAGAACAAGCAATCCTAAAATTGTATGGAACCACAAAAGGCCCCGAATAGCCAAAATAATTTTGAAGAAAAAAAACCAAAGCAGGAGGTATCACAATCCCAGACTTTAGCCTCTACTACAAAGCTGTAATCATCAAGACAGCATGGTATTGGCACAAAAACAGACATATAGACCAATGGAATAGAATAGAAACCCCAGAACTAGACCCACAAACGTATGGCCAACTCATCTTTGACAAAGCAGGAAAGAGCGTCCAATGGAAAAAAGACAGTCTCTTTAATAAACGGTGCTGGGAGAACTGGACAGCAACATGCAGAAGATTGAAACTAGACTACTTTCTTACACCATTCACAAAAACAAACTCAAAATGGATAAAGGACCTGAATGTGAGACAGGAAACCATCAAAACCCTAGAGGAGAAAGCAGGGAAAAATCTCTCTGACCTCAGCCACAGCAATTTCTTACTTGACACATCCCCAAAGGCAAGGGAATTAAAAGCAAAAATGAACTACTGGGACCTTATGAAGATAAAAAACTTCTGCACAGCAAAGGAAACAACCAACGAAACTAAAAGGCAACCAATGGAATGGGAAAAGATATTTGCAAATGACATATCAGACAAAGGGCTAGTATCCAAAATCTATAAAGAGCTCACCAAACTCCACATCCGAAAAACAAATAACCCAGTGAAGAAATGGGCAGAAAACATAAATAGACACTTCTCTAAAGAAGACATCCGGATGGCCAACAGGCACATGAAAAGATGCTCAACGTCGCTCCTCATCAGGGAAATACAAATCAAAACCACACTCAGATATCACCTCACGTCAGTCAGAGTAGCCAAAATGAACCAATCAGGAGACTATAGATGGTGGAGAGGATGTGGAGAAATAGGAACCCTCTTGCACTGTTGGTGGGAATGCAAACTGGTGTAGCCGCTCTGGAAAACAGTGTGGAGGTTCCTCAAAAAATTAAAAATAGACCTACCCTATGACCCAGCAGTAGCACTGCTAGGAATTTGCCCAAGAGATACAGGAGTACTGATGCATAGGGGCACTTGTACCCCAATGTTTACAGCAGTACTCTCAACAATAGCTAAATTATGGAAAGAGCCTAAATGTCCATCAACTGACGAATGGATAAAGAAATTGTGGTTTATATACACAATGGAATACTACGTGGCAATGAGAAAGAATGAAATATGTCCTTTTGTAGCAACGTGGATGGAACTGGAGAGTGTTATCCTAAGTGAAATAAGTCATACAGAGAAGGACAGATTCCATATTTTTTCACTCGTATGTGGATCCTGAGAAATTTAACAGAAGACCATGGGGGAGGGGAAGGAAAAAAAATGATGAGAGACAGAAGGAGCCAAAACATAAGAGACTTCTAAAAACTGAGAACAAACTGAGGGTTTATGAGGGGTGGGAGGGAGTGGTGGGTGGGTGATTGGTATTGAGGAGGGCACCTGTTGGGATGAGCACTGGGTGTTGTATGGAAACCAATTTGACAATACATTTCATATTAAAAAAAAAAAACCTGCCAAATGGACACTTCCCTTACTGAACATACCGCACAAATTACACAGATTAATGTTTTGATTGGATTTGAGTTATTCACCGTGGAGTGAAAGTTCCAGTCCATGCACTCAAAGTTCTTGGAAGCCGACATGGCAAGAGTGACCAAGATGATCAGGGTGTTATTTTACTTATATCCATCTATAAAACAAATACTAAATTTGATTGTTTTATCTATATTTCTATATCACTTTTTTGAATAATGACTCATGATGCCACCACCATATCCTATTACAGAGCTTCTTCCTACGTGGTATGATCCTACATACCCAAAGATCAAGATGCCTTGTAATACAAAAGTACAGGAGGTAGATGGGAGAATGGGTGAAATAATTGACAGGGATTAAGAGCATACTTATCATGATGAGCACTGAATACTGTAGAGAATTCTTGAATCACTATATTGTACACAGAAACGCATATAACACTGTCTGTTATTTATACTGGAATTTAAAAATTATAGGAACCATGATTTCATATACACACATCCCCATATTATTTGGGTTGCAGCCTAGAGAATTTATCACAGAAAATCAGCTAATACAAAAGTACTGTATTTAGAGGATATAAAAAAAGACCATTTACCTTATTAATATATAGGTTTAGAACACAGATGTCCTTGTAATAAAATTAAAGCAGCACAGCCTTCACCTACATGTCTTGGACATAGAGTTAGCCTCGCAGCAGAGGCTATAAGTGTTTTACATGCTGTTTCTCTAGCTAATGGAGTGAAGACAGACCTACCTGGATATAATTTTTATATTTTCATTCAATATCTATTTTGTTTCCTTCACTTTACCTTTTTCAATTCATATTCTTTTTTTTTCTCTTTATCTCCCCAACATCTTTCCTCAAAAAGTGGCTCACATATTCCAAGGCTTTGTACACCTCACTTTTTCTAGAATTTATTAGGGATTATCATACTTAAGCAAGAAAAACTCAAGAGTAGGAGTTGGATAGACTCTTACATAATATTTTAAGACATATGATATGAAGATCAAAATAACAAAACCACTCAAAGAGATCTGGATAAACTGCTTAAGGAGGTGGTGAAACACAACATAAAGTTGAAAAATAATGGTTATCAACGAAAGTTATACAGAGAGTAGTATACTGCTTTTCAGGATAGTGTGGTCTTGATTCAGCAGAAATAATGCTGAATATGAAATATTCAGCCCACAGGGCAAATAACAATGCTAAAAATAGCTAAAGATAACAATGGAATGCCCAGAAACAAAGTAAACCAAAGCCAAGAAATCCAAAGCTTGCAAAATCATCAAGAAGAGTATGCAGTGTGCTTGTCCTGAAGTACACTGGATAAATCCATACTCATTGATAAAAAATTGAAAGATGAAAGTATTGAAAAATTGCTCCCCAAAACACCTAACACAATTATCACTGTGAATACTTCGGCATAATTTCTTTTTAATTTTATTTTTTTTAAAGAAATTCCTGCTGCATTTATAACTTGAGTCTTCTATTAAAGTATAATTTTCTTTTATATGTGTTTCTTTTGTGACATTTAAAAGGTTTTATTTTACTGTGTTGTTATATTGTTGAAAATATTAAATAAGCATTACCTTTAAGTATTCGTTGGTTTTATATGACTATATAGAAGTCATTACCATTTCATGATAATCACAAAAGTGTATTAAAGTCCTGAACATCACTAGGGGAGCTTGGGTGTCTCAGTCAGTCATGATCTTCAGCTCAGGTCATGATCTAATGATTCATGAGTTTGAGTACCACAGACTCTGCTATCAGCTAGAGCCTGCTTTGAATCCTCTGTACCTCTCTCTCTCCCTGACCCTCAACCACTCACTCTCTCAAAAATGAATAAACATTAAAAAAAAAAAGAAATCCTTAACATCATCAGAATGTGAGTTTATTGATCAGTAGTAAATTCTAGGGTGTGTTAGAGCCCTTATTTCCTCAGTTGCTACAAATTTTACCTGCTGCCAGTTCATAGCTGAATCCCTCCCCTAGAATTGCCGGCAGCCCAAAGGAGCTGCTTCATCCTATGTTGAAAGCTTTCCTGATCTATGCATGGATACAAAGCCCCTGCTCTCCTGTTTCAATTCCCGACTGCCAGGACCACCCAGCTACAGCACTCCTCATGGCATTGCAGTATGGGTACCAGATCCTGCTTACTTTGAACCCTCTCTCACAGGTTGTTTTATTCCATTTGGTCTGTTATAACAAAATACCACAGACTGAGTGGCTTATATGAACAACAGGTTTAGTTCCCATAATTCTGAAGGCTGGGAAGTGTAAGATCAAGACACCGGCAGATTTGGTGTCAGATGAGAGTCCTCTTCCTTATGTAACTTCACATGGAGGAAGGGGTGAGGGAGCTCTATGGGCCTCTTTTATAAAGGTACCAATCCCAATCAAGAGGGCTACACCCTCATGAAATAATCACCTCCATAACTTCCATCTCCTAATACCATCACCTTTGAGTTTAGGATTTCAACAAATGAATTTGGCAGTTGTAAACATTCAATCTGTACTATAGTACAGGTTTTGATACTGAGAGGATCTCCCAATAAACTTTCTGTAGGCAAATCTCCACAGTATATGCCTAGGGAACTGGGTTAAAGACAGTTTATTACAATTTTTGCAAGGACCAGTCTATAGGAAATACTATCTATATTGTTATTGAGTTGGAATCTGTAAATAATTCCAAATATATGCCCTATGATTCAATGATTACCTATCTTATATGAAAATTTCCCTGGATTGAGATACGCATTTCTTATTACTTTGAATTTTTTAATGTCTATTTATTTTTGAGAGAGAGAGAGAGCACGAGTGAGCTGGTGGGGCAGGGGGCAGAGAGAGAGGGAGACACAGAATGCAAGGCAGGCTCCAGGCTCTGAGCGGTCATCACAGAGCCACATGTGGAGCTTGAAACCACGCACTGTGAGATCATGACGTGAGCCGAAGTTGGACGCTTAAGCGACTGAGCCACCCTGGCGCCCCAGCATTTATTACTTTGAAACATTGGACAGTATATATTCCTTTTATGTGTATTCATGGTGGTGCTCATAACATGAATTTTTTTTACCTATTTAACATATTTTTGTTGTGTGACAATATGACACACACTACTGTTTCCTATTTCATAATCAACGAAAAGCACTATTTATCTCTAACTTCTCATAATTGTTCATTTATATTTCAAATATTCAGAAGTGGACGAAACATAAATCTTCTTTCAAAACAATTTTGTGGGAAAATATAAAGAAATTCCTTAAAGATTTTAAGATGCTGAAGATCTTATCTGTTCTTTCTCTTTGAGAAAGTATGTCTAAAGAAATTAGCAGAACAAGCAGGATGTGCCCAGCAACATCAGTAACCTAATCAGATAATCATAACCTGATATGTCCTGGGGATGACACAGGAGATACAATATCACGTATCTTCATTATAATTTTGACACATGAGGTGAAATGAAAGAATTAAAAAGAAATCCAATTATCTGAGAAGCATACTTTTGTTCTGACCATGAAAATAATATAATCCACAGAGGAAATTTATACTGAATTAACATATTGAGTAAGTCAAATCTGTTACCTCACACCCTTAGGACAAAGGGTAGAAAATGGTCACTGGAAAAGTTTTAAAACACAGTATTTTGTATTTTCTGATGCTTCTGACTCTAAGAAGTAATGATTATGTACTGTATTTGATAGCAAATAGTCATAATTATCATTGTGGTATAATTAGGTGTCCCTAGACTTTAAATTCCATTATCCCAATGATCAACAGATTTTTGTGTGATTTCTTGCTTAAAGTAGGTCAAAAAACGCCTGAGAGGCCACACTTTAGGCCAATGTCTATAATAAATGTTTCTAACAGTGCTCTTAAATCTTGCCAGTCACCTAAAAAACAGTATTCTACTGCTCACAAGTAGGGCTGACCAAGTGAGTAAAAATAGCTCAAGCACTCCTTAGCAGTCAAAATGTACCACTCAAAATCCACGTCTTACAGAATCCATGCCACGAACTAGGCTGTCAACAAAGCTCAGCCCAGTGTATCAGACCTCAAATGTAACCTAATTCACTATTCCAAATCAATAGCATTGGAAAGCAAAACAAAAACAAAAACAAAACAGAGTTTTCTTTATTGTTATTCAATGGATACACTTAAATAAAAAAACACCCCTTAGGAGTTGATCATAAAATCAGTTTCCATCTGAATGCATTTTTCTCATGGCATAATGGTTTTCAAAACCTTTAGAGATGTAGAAAATATTTTTTAAATATGAAGTACTTTACAAATTTACATGTCATCCTTGTACAGGGGCCATGCTAATCCTCTTGGTATCATTCTAAATTTCGTGTACGTGCTGCCAAAGAGAACACATTATTTCTCTTTTTAATATACATCTTGCTTTTTCTATATACACCATTATGGAAGTATCCAAAAACGCTTGTAGAAAATTTTGATGTATACTTTAATGTTCTTAAGTAATTTTTATTTTGATCATGTTAGCAGATAGAAAAAGTTGACCACCAAATGAGTTGACCTTTACATATCAGACTAGAAATTGATTCTCAAAGTAAAGTCTTTATGGTAACTTGGTTTGATAGTTTTTTAAATTTCTTTCATCTTTTTTTAAGCTTATTTATTTTGAGAGAGAGAGAGAGAGACAGCATGAGCAGGGAAGGAGCAGACAAAAAGGAAGAGAGAGAGAGAAGGGGGGGTGGGGGGATGGAGAGAGAATCTCAAGCAGGCTCCACCCTGTCAGCACAGAAACCAATGCAGGGACTGAACTCATGTACCATGAGATGATGACCTGAGCCAAAATCAGGAGTCAGATGTTTAACCAAGTGAGCCACCAGGTGCCCCAGTTTGATATATTTTTTAAAAACCAAAGACTGCTATATAGAAGTATAGGACATATACATTTGATATACAGTAAGCTAAGGTATGCTGGCAAAAATAGATTAATATAATTAAGTAATAACTAATATACATATTAGTTATTAGATAATTTGAGCAGATAACTCAAGCTACTTTATGAGTAGGTTAAGAAGAATAGTTTTTCGGTTTTCAAAAATATGTATATATTGTACAGGACGTCTACTTAACGGAGCAAATATAAAAATATTCAAGTTATATTGCTAAATGTATCACTATTAAGCACCTTGAAATTAAGATGTTTCCCAAGGTAAGCAAAAGGTAAGGAATTAAAAGAGTTATTATTCAAATTGATAACGGTGCTAAATTTTTAGAAGAATATAAAAACTAATGCTTCAATGTCCTAATAAATAAAATATATATTTGATGTATTTTGCTCTATAAATATTTCCTAATGGATACAGAGATACCAAGGCATTACTTTGCAGGAATCTTGAATAATTCCTAAAATTAGACTTCCAACTCATTTTTGAGCTGGCAAATGACAGGTATGTTTGGTTTAAAAAAAAAAAGTATAGGGGTTGAGGGAAGCTGACACTAAAAAAGAAGGCTTACTTGTACTATTTGGAGCATTTGTCCTATTTTGAATACTATTAAGTATGAGTAAACAATTCTTGTTTCTAAATACTATATATGTGGTTCCACAAGCTAGAAAATAACTCAGTATCATACCTGGCACAACACACTTGTTTTCCATGTCCATGTAACTCAATCCAAACCTCTTAATTGTACCAGTTAATCCCGCTCCTAAGTCAGTTCATTTCTCCAATTCTACCACCACAAATCTAATTCAAGTGACCTAAGTCAAGTTTCATCTGGACCACTGAATGACTTAATAAATGACTCCCACAAATCTACTTTTTCCTCTTCATCACTATCAATAATGAAAAACTATTTAAAAAGTCAACATTTTTAGACCAAAAACTACTATTCTTTACATCTACTATAAGATCTACATTCTACATCATGCTTGTGTTTGTCACAGTATCATCACACATGCCATTTTAGTGTGGGATTTTGTCTGTTGTTTCACTATTCATTTCCAGGAGCCTGAGAGAGTATCAAACATATGCCAAAACTCAGTAAATGTTTTCTGAAAGAATAAACATTAGGTGAACTTGGAGCAGAAATCAATGAAATTGAACACAGGAAATCAATAGACAAACAACAAAACCAAAAGAGTGTTCTCAGAAAAGATCAGTAAAATCTATAAGCCTCTAATCAGGGTAACTTAGGGAAAACAAAAAACAACAACAACAACAACAACAACAACAACAACAAACAGGCACAAATTAATAATACCAGTAATGAAAGTAGAGACATTACTACAGATCTCATAGCCATTAAGAGGATAATAAAGAAATACTGTGAAAGACTCTAATACCCATAATTTAATAACTTAGATGGAATGGACCAATTCCTGAAAAACACAATTAGCCAAAGCCCACAAAAGAAGAAACAGACAATTTGAATAGGCCTGAACAAATCTTTTACAAGTTCTTTCTAATCTATTAAACAAATTGAATAAACAGTAGCAGGCCCAGATGAGTTTACTGGTGAATTCTACCAAACGTTAAAGAAAGAAATTATATCAATTCTGTACAATTTATTCCAGAACATAAAAGTAAAGGATTATTTCCTAACTCATTTTATGAGGCCAGAATTACCGTAACAACAAAACCAGACAAAGGTATTATAAGAAAAGTACAGACTAGTAGCTCTCATGAACATACATACACATTTCTCAACAAAATATTAGCAAATGTAATCCAACATGTATATAGAATTATACACCATCACCAAATGGGATTTAAATGAAACTAGACATAGATCTGACACTTCATAAAAACTCAAAATAGATACATACCTAAATGTGATCTGTACATGTGACACTATAAAACTGTTGGAAGATAACATAGGAGAAAAACTAGATGACTTTAGGTATTGTATTCTTTTTTATATACACCAACAAAGAAAAGACATAATTGATACACTGAACTTAATTAAAATTAAAGACTCTTCTGTAAACGACAATAGAAAATGAAAAGTCACAGATTAGAATAAAACATTTAAAAAAGACATCTGATAAAGCACTGCTAGCCAAAATATACAATGAACTATTAAAACTCATCCATGAGAAAATAAACAACCCAATCATGTTCACCACATCATTATTCACAATAGCCAAGATATAAACAATCTAAGTGCATGCTTATGGATGAATGGATAAAGAAATCACAATTATACACACACATATACATGCACTGAGACATTATTTAGCCTTAAAAATGAAAATGATCAGGCCTCTGGGTGGCTCAGTTGGTTAAGTGCCCAACTCATGATTTTTGCTCAGGTCATGATCTCATGGTTAAGAAGTTTGAGTCGCACATTGGGCTCTGTGCTGACATCACGGAACCTGCTTGGGATTCTCTCTCCCCTTCTCTTTCTGCCCCTTCCCAGCTCGTCCATGCACACACAAACACTCTCTCAAAATAAATAAACTTAGAAAAAATGAAAATGATCTTGCAATTCTCAATAACATGGATATGTTAATTAACTTGACTACACTACTCATTTCACTGTGTATATCAAAACATATTATACATCTTAGTTTTTTTAAAAAAAAAGGACAATTACACAATTAAAACATTAGCTTAAAACCTTTGTAGACACCTCATCAAAGAAGACATAGACATCAAATAAGTGCATAAAAAGATGCTCTATGTCATGTCATCTGGATAATGCAAATTAAAACAAAGATACCACCACATACCTATTAATGACAAAAATCCAGAACACCAACACCAAATGCTGGTGAGTATGTGGAGCAAAAGGAATTCTCTCACATTGCCATTGGGAATGAAAAAATGGTAAAAACACTTTGGAAGACAATTTGGCTGTTTCTTGTAAACTTACCCTTATCCTAGAATCCAAATGTTGGGTTTCTTGGTATTTACCAAAAGGGTTGTCAACTTATGTCCCCACAAAAAACTTCACATGGATGTTTACAGCAGTCTTATTCATAAATGCCAAAGTGTGGAACCAACCAAAATGCCCTAAAGTAGTTGTATCAATAAATAAATAAACGGTGGTAATCTGGACAATGGAATATCATTCAACCCTAAAAACTGAGCTATCAATCCATTGAAAGACATGGAGAAAGCTTAAACACCTATTATTCATCAAAAGAAGTCAACCAGAAAATGCTACCTACTGTATGATTCCAACTATATGACATTCCAGAAAAGGCAAAAAATATGTGGACAGTAAAAAAGATCAGTAATTGCCAGAGATTAAGATGGAGGAAGGATCAATTAGTAGAGCAGAAGATTTTTAAAGCAATGAAAATACTCTGTCTGATACTATAATGGTGTATACTTGTACATTTCAGGGGCTTGGACAAATATAACAACACCAAGAGAAACCCCTAATATGAATTATAGACCGTAATAATGATGTGTAAATCCATCAGTTATAACAAATGTATCACTCAGATGGAGAATGTTGATAATGAGGGCAGACTATGCATGAGTGGGAGGCAGGGGGCTTATGAGAAATCTCTGTAACTTCCACTCACTTTTGCTTCGAACCTAAATCTGTTCTAAAAAATAATCTATTAAAAATGAACTTTAATATCCTTTATTATTCTAATATTAGATAACTATTGGAGGAATGCAATTGTTCTTTACTTTCTAGATTGAAGAAAACATGCTCAATGCTGCATTGCTAGCAGCACCACACAGCAGTTTGTTAACAAGTGACAGGCAGAGGGAGGAGGACACAAGGAGAAGTGGGGGAGAGAGGGACAACAGGTTCACAAATAGAAAACAAAGAAATTAAATTAAAGCAATTTAGAAACCTAAATAAAGTCCTGACCAATTCAGAAATAGGCATTATCCTTAAATTTCTCCCCAAGAAAAGAAACACTATTGTTCAACTTCAATTGGAAAACTTCTGGTAATGAGTAACTTGGAACTTGCTACAACACGAGATAGAATTTTTTATTTTTTTTAATGGAACTCATTCTTACAATTAGCTTACCTATAACCTTCACTCACCAGGCTTAATTTCACACTTTGAAGCTAAACAAAAATCAATCTAATTCTACTCCTACATAGCAGTAGCTTCTTCTAATGATAACTATTATACCTCTGCTATGTCTTGTCTTTCTATTTATTTACAATTCCTTCTAATGTTTCCAGTAGGATATAGTTTCTACTAATGTCTCCTTCCTATTTTGTATTTTCACTCTTCCACAGTTTGTCAATTAGCTCAATTCCTATAATTTAGTGATTTCCTTTCTTCATAAAAAATATTTTTAAATAAAGCTTGGTTACCTTAGTTTACATGGCAGCTTTGCCATATGACTAAATTGTATTGACTTTATGTATCTATTAGATATTGAGAAAATTAACCAAAATTTGGAAATAAGGTAGGAGGAAGGTATGACTCTCAGAGTCGTGATAGGACAATGTTTAACAAGCTGAACTGAGAATTATTCAATCCTAGGAGACAATTCACCTTGTGCTTGGCTTAGCTATTTGTTGTATAATTGGAGCCCAGAACCTGTGAAATTACACGTGAACTTCTATTTTTGTCAGAGAAGAATGATAAGGCCAAGGTTTGTAGTATGATTGATTTGTAATCATTAACCAGATCTATATTTATCAATCTTACCTCAATATTTTAATGTCTATTATTACTCACTTTTTCACATTCTTCTTTGAACCAGATTTACCAATTCACTATTTTCTCATTTATAAAATAAATACAGCTTCAGCATATGCCAACTTGATAAGTACATCAGAGTCCTTTTCCAATTCTTTGAAAATTATATTTTGAAATCTATGGTAGTTCCTTTAGAATGCCTTAGGGAATTTGATTGTAGGGGCCAATAAACTGTGTTGCCTGAAAAGTGCATTTTACACACTATTTAAGCCCACAAGTGCTTTTTTGTTGTTTTGTTTTTTGGGGTTTTTTTTTTTTTTTGGTCCCTGAAGGCAACAGAAACAATAGAACTTGATCTTCACTGATTCTTTTCTCTCTTGTCAATCTTTCTCTCTCTGTTGCTTCTGGTTCTTAGCTAAGTTTGGTACTGGTTTAGAATTATGTATGATAAATAAGTTATTCCCCATTGGTGGCAGCAGTGATTGTGAATTATGTTTTATTTAATGATCATTGTATGACTTATACAAACCTATTTTCTGTCAGTCAAAAAACAATAATAAAACAAATGTTTGCTAGATTTGTTTTCTTTTTTGTGTTTTTAGCTTGTTTTATTTTTTAAAAATTTTTAATGTTTATTTATTTGTAAGAGAGAGAGAGAGTGAACGAGGAAGGAGCAGAGAGAGAGGGGGACACAGAATCTGAAGCAGGCTCCAGGCTCTAAGCTGTCAGCACAGAGCCTGACCTGGGGCTCGAACCCACAAAATCCGAGATCATGACCTGAGCTGAAGTGGGATGTTCAACGGACTGAGCCACCCAGGTTCCGCTGGCTTATTTTCTATATGACCTCATTAAAGAAAATATTTCTGGACTCAGAAAGATAGCCCTTTGAAGCCTAAATTATGAGTTTTTCCTGCTTCTTTTGTCTTGACCCACTGTTGAGATTTAAGAATTAGAAAATCATTTACTGGGGCATCTGGGTGGCTCAGTCGCTTAAGCATCTGACTTTGGCTCAGGTCATGATCTCACAGTTTGTGAGTTCGAGCCCCACATCAGCTCTCTGCTGTTGGCACACAGCCCGTGTCAGGTCCTCTGTCCCCCTCTCTCTGCCCCTCCCCAACTCATGCTTTCTGTCTCTCAAAAATAATTAAATATTAAAAGAAAAGCATTTACCGTTTGAGTGTGAAATATTTTTCTATCTTCGAAGGATAGAAACAAATAAGATTATAAAACCTCTTAAACAGGTCTATTTTGATTGGTTTGGAAAGATTAGCACATGTTTATAAATTCAAAATAAGTATAATATCCATCCCAATTGTCAAGAATAAATTTTTAATTTAACTTCTAATAATGTAAATATGCTAGCCTTTTAAAAATCATTCTAACAGAAACTGCTACTCTAGCAACATTTTTATATAAAAAGGCAAATCCATTCAATCAAGATGAATCCTTAGACCAACCAGATGGTTTGAAATTTTGATTTGGAAACAAGCCAACTTAATAGGTTTTCTCTGATTTTATCAGTTTGAAATATAATACAAGTATTCAATGGTTTTTGTTTGTTTGTTTTTTAATAGGAGAAATAGCTATTTCAAAATTTCTAAACTTCTTACACTGGTTACGATCAAATGAGGTAATTTAATTCTTACACCATGTCAAAGATTGAAAAAAATGCATGAAACCAGATTTCTGAAAATACTTGTAATAATTATGCTTAGCAGTATGTTAACTTCAGAATTCAATGTCCTTAATTTTAAAGCCTTGCATAATACTGAGTTCATTAGTAAGTAATCTTTGCATATCTAATATTGCCTAAGATAGACTACTGAAACACAGTTTTAGAAAATACAAAGGGGTGTTTCTTAGTTTTATATGTTCATTAATGCTTATACCTGGTCGAAATGTGATGTGGGTAGATAAAGGTGATCATTAGGTAGGAACATAAGCTTTACTACTTTGCTAAAATGCTTGTTGCATAACAGAGAATTTTCAAATACACTGTTCGATGTTTCAACTCCCAATGTTCTCTATGAAATAGTAGCTAATTAGGTTCAGTGATAGTTAACATGGGTGATTGAATATATACTGGAAATAATGGCAAAGAAACACAACTGTGTACACAAAGTAATGGGGTATCTTTTTGTTTTTCAAGGAAAAAGAGTAGTTTTGTTCTAATGAAAAGCGGCTTTGATAAAAATTACTTTCATTCTGTCTCCTTACTTTTCATAATATTGTTATTCACATAAGTACAATAAAACTTAAGCCTCCTCTATACTAAGATATAATTGATCAAATTGATTTTATAATAATCAAGAGCACACCTGGAGTGTCATGTTTTGTAACAAGCTAATAACAAGTCTACCATTAATTGAAAGGGACTGTACTTTACACATGGAACCAACACCTCAAAATCTCTTCAAGAAAACAGGATTGTCATTGAGTTTCCAGGGCCCCAGCTTCTCAGGTGGTAAACAAGGTGACTCCCTTGCTAGGAACTATAAAAAATCTGGGGCTCTCCAGATATTGCTGGAGAAATCTGGTGAAGAGAATTTATTTCACTTGGATTTTCAAGCCTTGGGACAGAATAAATTGTAGAGGCTTTTAAGTGATTTCTAAATGAAATTTTCTGAAAGAACTTAATTATCTGGCTTCCATAGTTACTTTGACACTATATAGTTAAAGAGGCTTATATAGTCAATTAGCAACTCTTGGTAAATCTGTGCTAATAAGCATAAATACACAAAAAAAGAACAACCTTTTTGTCATCAAGACTGCTTAGAAATTTCTTACCAAAATGATAGTACTGTTAATAAAAGTTATTCAAACATCTAAGGCAAGGATAAGCTAACTTTTTCTTAGAGTATTTTAGGTTTTGCAGACCATACAGTCTATATCACAACCGCTCAACTCAGCCACAAACAGGGAATCAATTAATTGATGTGGCTGTGTTCCATTAAAACTTTATGAAAACAAGAAATTGGGCAGCAGGCATAATTTGTTGGCCTTCGATCAAGGGAAATACACTCATGTTTCTCTTTGTTCTTTTCTATAAAGCAAAGGCATAGGTTCTGTGAATTTACGTGTTAATTTGCACCTTTCTGTTCAGCATCAAGGATAATGTCCAAAGGTTATGGTTATATTGCCTTGTAAGATATTAACCATTTGTGTATCTAACCTAGCAAGCTCCATCTTTTAATGCTTTTTGGGGGAAGACTATATCATCCTTATTTCACTAATTTTCGTTTGGGCCAGATTTACTGTTTTGCTAGGTCCTTCAAAAATGAGTTGAATATTTTCGACATTTTGTTCTGTATCTCTAAAAGAATGGTTTAAATTTTTGAAAACGATACATGGACAATATGAACTATGTTGGTGCTTTTTGAATCCTAGTTCTGCCTTCTTAGATATTGTAGATTCTAAGTATCAAGTTTCTCTCAGATTTTGGTCATCCTTAGTGGTAGGATCTGAGGATTTCCAAAGAGTGTGGCCTCTCATCTCTGGAGAAAATTAAAATGTGATTGTCTCAAACGTTTTGGTCTGGACACATTTAGATAAAGAGTCAGGGACCAATTACATTGTTTCACAGTACCTTTATCCACTATTAAATATGATGCTAAACATGTATATTTTTCTTGCATTTAGTCTTCTACCTAAGGCATTTTTTTCAACTATGTGAATAACTCTAAATCCTAAATTGTCATTATTTTATAGGCCACTTGATGCAGTAAACAGAGATCAAGCCTGTTCTTAGAGAAGAATCTATGTAGGCCTAGTAGAGAATGGTTACAAAGAGAGAAACTTCTTTAATTACTTTCCCTCATGATAGAGAATTTGAGCCTTTGAACTATCCAATACCATTTCTCTTAAATTATTAAGGACACCGAGGCAAGGATTTCTGAGTGACAGGCATGTCAAGTTCTTTATGATTCAGAAACCTATAGACCATAAATATAAAGCTTCATGAACTGATAACCATAATTAGAGATTTAGTCCAGTCATAATTCTAGAATCTAGAGCACTGACTGGGATCCCTTCCTTTTTACAAGAAGTTTTGATGCTCTGCCCTCTCCCTAGAAGTATAATGGCTTCCATCTGGCCACTATTCTGCAACAATGGAACTAATACAGTTTTTGCTTTAAAGGTTGTTTCCCAATGGATTGTACTCTACAGTGGGAGTAATTTTTACACTTGCCAGTCAGAAATTGAAAAAGTTAGCTACGTGGGGAGGACAGTGTTTTCTCCAGGGTTTCAATACTATCACTCTTTTGCTTTTTACTCCCTTTTGCTGCGTTTTCTACCATGAACTCTAGCTTGGGACAGGGTAGTAAGATTTACAGTCCTGTTAAACTAAGAAATGTCAGATTCTCAGCCACCCAATGTCATTAGCCACAGGCAAAAAGAGCTTTTCTTCAATAGGTTGTATTTATTTCTTCCATTTTCAGAGAAGCTGTTTAGAAGAAGCTAGTCTCCTTTTTGGAGTAACTTACTGAAAGCCACACACATACACATACACACACACAGAACAATTGACACATTCCACAATACTGGCATTTCTCTACAGGATTTCCAAAAGCCTTAGTAGCAGAGAACTAAAAATCTGAGAACCAAGTGAATTTGCATGAACATGGCAATTTAATTTTTCCACTTTATAACAGGTGTCACTAATTTCTCAAGTAAGGTTTGGGAGAAGCCTCATTCTGTATTCTTTAGCAAATAACCCACAGTTTAAATGTGTTCTAATTGTAATATTCCACTTCCAGGGACCAATTTCAGAATTAAAACTCTTTTAGTTCCAATTAACTCAAAGTGGCATAAGCAAAAAGTGTTTCATTACCTTAAAATTGAATCTAAGATTGTTGCTAGAGTTCTGCCTCTCTCTCAGTCTAGAAATTCTCTTTTGTTGGTGATATTCTAAGTTTCCCTCATGATACAAAATGAAAACACAAACCCATATTCCTCTAGTTCAGCAGTGGCAGAGAAAGGGGCTTTCCTGTTTGCAAATAGTTCCAAAAGTATCCCAGTCTTCTGCTTGTTGTCTGGCTGATTCAATCAGCTTGCCCGCAAGATGGAATTCTCTGACTGGAAATGTCTAGCCCAGGCATTAACAACACCATGAACCAAGAGTAGAGTAGGAATGGTTCCACGTAAAAAAAGTAAGGGTTCTTTTACAAGAAAGGGAAAAAATATATATGTAGTACAAACACTTATAACCTGTTGAAGCATGTTGAAAATTTTAATAAATTTGATTTCTATTGAAATTTTTTGTAGGCCTATAGTGACTTCAGTAAACATCAGTTTCTTTTACAAATGTTTATAAACCATTTACTGAATAATCTCAGAGCTTTATTAGGTTTGCCATTAATAGCTTGTAGAAAATTCTTTTCTTTCTGAAGTTATATATTTCCTCCTCCAGAGTTTTTAGCAATGACTTGGTATGCAAGCATATCTTGAAGTTCTCAATAAATGGAAAAAGAACTGAATTTGAAACAGCTATGTGGTCTCTTCTCGTATCCAGTGTTTCATTCTTTCTTAAGTTTTTTTCTTAAACACATTTAGACTAGAGATTAAGTTCCTGTTTAATGGTGTTTTTCCACTTATTATTTTAATATTAGATCTTCAAGCAATAGAGTTCTCGGTCTTCTTTCTCTTCACATAGTTAAAACACACACATCCTTCTTAAAAAATCATTTTCACAGGCTTTTGGCACAGTCTATCATTTAGTATTCCTGACACTATAAATGTCACTTGTACATCTATATTCTATCTAGGCCATTTGTTCCAACAGTGATGCAATCTCGTAAAATCTGTGCTCCTTTAAAATCCTCACAGGTTTGATTTACTTAGTTGATCTCTTACATTTTACTTCTTTATTTGGTAATTTGTAATAAAACTGAAGTATTTCCAAGTTTTAGAAATCCTCATTCTCAAAAACAAAATTCCATTTTGAGTGTAGTTCCTTAGTCCTAAATTACGGAGCTTATGTCTGCCTATTTCTAACAGCCTCTCCTTTAAGTATTATAAACTTAAGGATTACATGAGTCCATTTTCTCATGGTGCTTGTCTGCTCTCAGCATTACTCCAGTAAGGTATTATAATGCAACATAAATACCACAGCTTTAATAGTTTCTATTATTCTTACTAGAATGGTTGATAACTTAAGTATTGACTTATTTGATGCCTTCATGTTCTTCTCCATAAAGTGATTATAATATTATATGCATCTTGGAGGTGTTGTGATGATTAAATATAATAACCTGAATAGAGTACTTAGTATGATACATGGTAGTGCTTAATAGGTGGTTGTCTTATCATTGTTACTGTTATAGTTTGTTAGATCTTTTTCTTAAAGTTATCCATGATGGAGGCATTAAACAGTTAAGAGACTTTTTTTTCCAATATTACCTATTCTTGAGTTTAATTTCACCCAGTAGAGATCTTCCATTCACAGAGCACTACCAGCTCACACTACTTGTGTCTTCCTTCTAAATTCCTTGCATCTGTTCTTATCTGAAGATGGTTTTGTTTTTTAGAGGATAAAACATGCCACTCTTTTTTGAAAGATAGGAGTCCCTTCTATCTCCTCCCTATTTGAAAAACAATATAGCCAATACAAGAATTCTACAACAATGTTTTCTGCTGTTGTTTCCTTTTCTTTGTTTTTCCATTCACCAATTTCTCAATTCTGGTTTACATCTTTGTTCCCTCATATTTTTTTCTTGTTTTCACCCATCAAGTCATTCTTCCAAAAGTAAATGAACATTTCATCCTCCGTAACATTTTGGAATCAGAAAGACATTCTGGGAACATTTAAATTTTTCCATCAATGTCAGGGATTGGTGCCTGTCATTTTGAGTTATTTCTCTAGTTTGGATCACCACAATTGTCCCCTATTATCTCCATTTATCTTGACTTCTTATTCTTCACCCTCCCAGAAGTGTTATTTTTAAAGGACCAGTAGGATTATGAAACTTAAAGTTTTTAAAATTATACCTTCCCTATTCCTACAGATCAAAGGTCAAGGTCAGTGCCCTGAGAAAGAAAGCCCTCATAATTCTACTTTATGGTCAAATAACAAATGCATGCATACCTACCATACTGAAATGATTACTAACCTATTTAAGTAGGTTAGTAACCAAGTAGACTTGGTTAATGAATGTTTGTTTATAGGCTTGACAATAAAGTGGGTCATATCCAACTCTTCTGATTATAGCTGAATGTACTAGAAATAACTTGTGTGCCATGGCATGAAAAGATGGCCTGACCCAATCAGATTTGTCTGACAATATAAGATTTTTACATTGAGGAGTAATATAGTAATCCATGGAGAACTCCACTAGAAAGTCACGTAGGGTGAAACTGGGAAGCCATCAGCTATATGTGTACAGAGAAAGTAACAGCGTAGGAAGTCCATCATAAGAAAGAAACAGAAAGAGGTTCAGGCTCAGAAGTTTAGTCACTGAGGACACCCAGACAGAGGCAGACAGAGAAATATGGACAGGCTGCCTTGATTCATGACACTTCCTGGATGCTATTTCACTGAGACTTTTGTGCCTTTTTTAAAATAAGCTTTCCCTTATTTCTTGAGCTAGTTTTAGTAGGTTTTTGGTCTCTTCCACCGAAAAAGTCTTGACATGAACAGGCTATTCTTGGTCACCTTGTATTTTTTCCCCTCTGGGAAATTTTTCTCCCCTTGTAAAACTCCTACTTTTATGTCAAAGTTTAGCTCAAACATTGCCAACTCTATGAATTTACTTTCTACCTTCTTGGGCCAAATTGAATTTCTGTCCCTAGCATGACTGAAGAGTAGTATGTATTTTCTTATACTATATATGCTGTATCACATTTTAATTGCTTAGCACTAAACTCACCTGGCCATGCTTCTATTTCTACATCTGTAAAAAGTAAATACTAATAGTATTTCTTGTCAGAGATTTGTAGTTGCAATTAACTTATTTGGCACAGGTAAAACACTTATAAATTAGCCATCATAGTAGTACTGACTTTCCTATCTAGACAATATTAATTCTGTTAGTGCTAGTCTCTGATATAATTTTCTTGATCAATAATAAGTTAAAACTATTAAATATTTTAAATTGTATCTGTTTCTGTGTAATTGTACAGGTGAATAGATAGGTATAAAATGATCAATACCTATGGCCAAGTATAAAGTTACAACTAAAATTGATTTGGGTGAAAAATAAGGACTTTTTTGTAAGACTTGTCACCACTAAATTTTTATCCTAAAATGACTAGCAAGAACTGTGTTGGTTAAAACCTACTTAATCCATCATATAGCTTGGTTTCCATAAAGCAGAGCCAAGGACAATGGAGGGTTGGACATCTATCTTTTAATATGTAAATACAGAAGCACTTAGAGATATTTAATGTGGAATGGTACTTCAGTCATTTCTTTGAAAATTCCATTTTTATAAAGTAATGAGCCAGTTTGTCATAAGCCCAAGTGTAACAATGCCCAGAATGACACTGTATAATAAATAGGAAAAAAAAGTGCTATTCCTTGACAACTGAGTGCATTCCCACTGTGCTTTAGCCTTTTGCTTGCATTATTAGTGAACTCTGCTACTTCTTTTGTTACAAATTCGGAAATAAACATGTAACACTTCAATAGAAACAAAAATTAAAAGAAATAGATTAAACTGATTAACCTGCTTCTCTGACCTTGATCAGCTCGGTTAGTTGTATTCTATTGAAATGTCCTTGGAATAGCAAAATGAACACTGTTTCCCAAATCTTGTGTAGCTTGTAGAAACTGGCAAGAAACTATTTTATTTAAAGTTCAAACAGCATTAATGTCAAAGAATTGTAGATATCAAAGCCAGAGAAATTATGCATCTTATATGTCATAAACCTGTAGCTGTTCTGTGCATTAATTGCCATGTTCGTTAGGAATAGTTTGACTCTTAGTAGAGGAGGCTAGGAACTGATTAAAAGAAACATCACTCTGAAAGTGGTTTTAAAATTAGGGCTTTTACTTAAATATTCCTCAGAAAATAAATAGAAGTCTGCCAGTAGGCATAAAAAGAAAAAAAAAAAAAACAGCCCAGAAAAAATAGACCTCCGTTAAGAATCAGAATAGTTTTCGGAAACCTATGCCAGATAAAGTAATATTTATTCTTCAGCAAAAACTCATTTCTTTAAAACTTCACGGTGACAATTTTGCTGTTTAAATTAAAAGGCCATAATAAGGGAATACCAGGTGAGCGGCTTCAGCAAAAGAAATTTGCCTACTCAGTTTTGGAGGCCAGAAGTCCAAAAACAGTGTCAGCAGGGTTTGCTCCTTCTGAAGACTGTGACAGTGGGGACTCTTCTAGGCCTCTACCCTTGGCTTGTAGACAGCCATCTTTTCCTTATCTATTTGTATCCTATTACCTCTGTGCATGTATATTTGTGTGCCCAAATTCCCCCTTATAAGCACACCAGGCATATTGGATAAAGGGGTTTACCTTAGTCCAGTAGGTCTTTATTTTAACTGTATCTGCAATGACCCTGTGTCCAAACGAGGTCCTGCCCTGAGCTGCAGGGGTGGGATGGAGTTGGGGATTGGGGGGCTGAGGTACAACTTCAATACCTGAATTCTGCTGGGACACATTTCAACCCATAACACCTTTTGCTACCAACAGTCATTCCTTTGCCAATAGCCTTTCTCTCAGTGTGGCTACATGTGCCCTTCACCTATGAGCAATTCAAAACACATTCTTTAAATTTCCATCTTCAGTAACACAAATTGCTCAGAGTAAAGGTGACAAAACTTGCCTCCCAGTTGACCATCACTCAGTAACATACCTCTAATGACAAGGAGCTTGCCTTCACATTTTTGGCACCATCTTGCTCCGTGTTTTTCTAATGCGTGTTGCAAAGCGAAACCCCGAAACTGCTATTAACTGCCCCTTAAATATTCTCTTTAAATGTAGCCTCACGAACAAAAGCCAAGTAAATCCACATTTTCCTCCCCACCCAATACCAAACTGAACCTCTACATCTTTCAGATTCACTTTCCAGCCTTTACCCACATCTACATCCTAGTTTATCTCTTTCCAAGTACTTTTAAATCCTGTCCTTTCAGGGAACACCAAGTGCCAACCTGCCCACTTCTTCTTTGGCAGTTCCTTTTTGTTCCAGCTCTATTTTCGTTTGGAAATTTTTCATGAGGTCAGTTTTCTTCTTAATTCAATAGTCTTGAAGTTGCTCTTAAAGTTTTCAACATTTAAAAGAAGTTTAAATTGTATAGGTAGAGACACAGAAAGTTAATGCCTTATATGACTTCTAGTGGTAATTCAAGTAGCTACTCTTTGGAAGCACATAAAAATATGTATGTGCATGTGTATATATACATATATATGTAACTTAAAAAATCATCCATTTGGTTATCTTTCAAGGATGAACATGGACTCTCATTTTCTTCTATGACAGACAGTTCATGGGTATGATACTTAGCTACTTAACTCCTAATCATTGATCTTTATTCAGAACTTTTTCCTGGTTATTTTTCAACTGAATGGACCAAACACAAAGGACAGTAATACTCAGCTGGTCTTTCAACTCTAATCCAAGGTCTACACCATTATTTGAGTTATCCTTTATAAAGTTCTAGTCTACAAAACCTAAATTCATTCTCTCAACAAATATTTATAGATCACTCTATGCCAGGCATTATTCTAAGTGCATAAAATAGAGCAGTGCAATAAACCCCTGTGTTCATGATATTTAGGATTCTATGGGAGAGACAATACATGTAATAAGTTAATTATATATCAGGAAGTGATAATTGCTGTGGAGAATAAGAGATGAAGTGTTAGAAACCATTTTAACAATTACCAAAAGTCAAAAAAACAAAGATTGAGAAATTCAACTACAAGAAAAATGAGAAATCCCAAATGAGAATAAAACACCATAAATGTCAAAACACAAATAACAAACTAGGTCAAAAGTATTTGCAGTATATACAAATACATGATATCACTTATACAAAGTGAAATTTGGGGGGCCTGAGTGGTCCAGCCAGTTAAGTGCTCAACTCTTGATTTTGCCTCAGGTTCGTGAGACTGAGGCCCACATCTGGCTCTGTGCTGACAGTGCAGAGCCTGCTTGGAGTTCTCTCTTTCCTCTCTCTCTCTGCCCCTCCTCCACTCACTCACACATGCGAGCTCTGTCTCTCTCAAAATAAACTTAACAAACAAACAAAAACACAAAGTTTTGGGGGATAAGCTTAGGAATCCTCTGGGCTTACACCAATGAGTTAACAAGGCATAAAGAAATACAGAGCCATAAAATGCTCACGCCTGAGTTTGGGTAAACCAGAATGGAACTCCAAGAATAGGAGGGTGCAAAGGCACCCCAAGAATAGGGAGGCACAGAGGTGCCTGGAATAGGGAGGTGCAAATGCACCCCAAAATAGAGAGGGGATGCAGAGCCCCCAGAATAGAGAGGGAGATGTAAAGCCCTAAAATAGGAATGGGTGCAAAGGTGTCCAATACATAGGTATATGAAATAAACAAGACTACATATTCAGGGTGGAAGCACCCCAAATTTAGTACCTTAGCAGAAAAGCTGCTTTCACAGGAGGATAGGGCCAGGTTAGGTAGATTGGTGAATTCGCCTATGGACCCTTGCGCTGCAGGCAAAGCAGTCCAGGGCAGAGCTGGTTAACAAAAGAAAAGGTGCCTTGTTAACCCTGAGGTTATTCCTATTCCCTGTCTCATCCCCCAGACTAGCTACGTTAAACAGACACGGCGCCTCCTGTCTGCCATTAACAACCATCTGCCCATCTGCCTTGCACCAGGATTTTGTTTTATATTGACTCTAACCCCAAACACTGTATATCTTCAAAACCCCCCTTTCCCTCACGTCCCCAAGTTAATGTTCCCAGTTTCATTGTCTCTCTGTACACGCCCATCACGTTCGTAAGCCTTCTGATCTGAATAAATACGGGGCAAAGACCCTTATTCAGGGATCTTGTCTTTTCCCGGACATTAGCCATCTCTTGCTTTTCATCCTGCACCCCGCTCTCTTGCTAGACAACAGAGAACTTTAGACTTAGAGTCTACGACACAAAGTGAAATTCAAATCAAAATACAAAGTGCCTTAAATAAAACTAACAGATTGAAAAATTCTATTAAAAATTGAATTTCCAGGGTACCTGGATGGCTCAGTCATTAAGCATCTGGCTCAGGTCATGATCTCACAGTCCATGAGCTTTAGCTCCACTTTGGGTAAATCGCAAGCTCTAGGTGAGCCTAGCTTGTCTCTCTCTCTCTCTCTCTCTCTCTCTCTCCCTCCCTCCCTCCCTCCCTCTCTGCTCCTTGCTCACTCTTGCCCTCTTTATCTCTTTCTCAAAAAAAAAAAAAAAAAAAAAAAAAGAATTTCCAAAAGTTGAAAAGGGTCTATAACAAATGTAGTTGTCAGGGCTGTGTGGAAAGTTTGGCCTCATGGACGTATAAAGTGGTACATGGAAATATAAAGTGGTACATGCCCCGTTATTCTATCTGGCAATTAAATTACACAAATTTATTCCATAGCTATATCTCTTACATCAGGTGACATATATCCACATTATTCCTTACAAAACTGTTTATCTTAGATAGGATACTTTTTTTTAAATTATGTATAAGGAAAATATTAATAACATACATGGTTGTGTCTCTGAGAAGGTAAAAGATGAATTGTGGGTAAATGGTGAAAAATAATCTAAATCTACACTACCATTAAAATGCAAAATGATTTTAATAATGGCAATAATGGTAGTAATAAAAGTAAAAATAAATCACTTAAAAGTGTAGAGGATTAGACCTAGCTGGATATGGACAAGGTGGGAGGGAGTATTTTCTGTTTACTCCACAATGCATTTTTATTTTTTAATATGCAAATGTAAGAACTATTCAAAAATTCTAAGGAAAAAAGCATTTATTATTTAATCTGAGGACCTTTCACAAAATAACATACAGAGAAAATATTCCCTTATCAAAAAGTAATGTCCTTCCTAAACCAATCACTTACTTTTAAAATGTATTTCTCGGGGCGCCTGGGTGGCTCCATCGGTTAAGCATCCGACTTCAAATCAGGTCACGATCTCATGGTCCGTGAGTTCGAGCCCCGCGTCGGGCTCTGGGCTGATGGCTTGGAGCCTGTAGCCTGCTTCGGATTCTGTGTCTCCCTCTCTCTCTGCCCCTCCCCCATTCATGCTCTGTCTCTCGGTCTCAAAAATAAATAAATATTAAAAAAAATAATAATAAATAAATAAATAGATAGATAGATAAAATATATTTCTCAAAACCCTGAAGTAAATCCTAGAGAAATAAAGAATTCTCCTAAGTATACATATGCCATTAGGGTATGGGAATATTTGAGAAGTATACAAAAATGCATTTAGTAATTAGCACCTTGATTTTCATGTGTTAACTTCAATACTCAGTCTGTTGATTTTATTCCACAAGATAGTAGTATCATGAAAATACTGATTAGTCCCTGTCATAAAGTGTGACTGAAATTTGCTTTGGTGCATAGGATTTCCATATTTTTCTTTATTTTTCCCTTTACTTTCTACACATGATTAAACTGCTCCCAACTCCAGTTCCACTACTGAAGGTTGTCCTTAACCTTTTCCCTTAAGTACAAATGGACATATTGGGAAACACCAACATAATAAATAGCTGATATCTCTTGCTCAGCTTTATTTGGGAATAAATGGATGTATCCCTAAAAATAGCCTTTTTCCAAAATTGTTAGGCAAATGTCAAGAAGTACAAGATGGCATTAGGATGAATACCTGAATATAATAAAAGCAAAAGTCAGGTTATAAACTCTCCTTGTCTAAATTATATTTGCTGTTTGATACAAAAAGTATAACATTGTCTGATGTGGACTTTAATATGTATGTGTACATGAGGTGTCTGGGTGGCTCAGTTTAGCGTCTGACTCTTGATTTCGGCTCAGAATACGATCTCACAGTTCATGGGTTCGAGCCCCACACCACCAGCATGGAGCCTGTTTGGGATTCTCTCTCTTTCTCCCTCTCTCTCTCTCTCTCTCTCTCTCTGTCCCTCTCCCATTCTCTCTCAAAATAAAGAAACTTTATATATATATATAAAATGTGTGTGTGTGGGTGTGTGTGTACATAAAGTATGTACGTAGAAGAAATTTTTAAGACCATTATATTCCAACAAAGAGAGGATAAAAGGGACTTAAAATAAGGTTTCTTCACTTAATCATTTGAAAAATAGACACCAATAGATCTTTGCGGAGGTAGCATAGTTATGTTCTTTGATGGCAGTGGTAATTACAGGAATCTGTATGTATGATGAAATGGCATAGAATTTTATGACATTGAATCCATGTAATTTCCTAGTTTCCTATTGATATTGTTCTACAGTTACATAATATATGTTTCCATTGGGGAAACTAGAGGAAGAGTGTATTACACCTTTCAACTTTGTTACTTCCTCTAAATCTGTTAATTGAAAATAAAAATAACTTATAATACATATTTCCTGAAGGGGCTGACCATGTTTTCATTCTTCTAATACACACAAAATTTGTGCAATGTTTGATAGATCATTCTTCAAAATTTTTAGTGTGCTGTGCACAAATAGAATCTGCCTGTTTTTTTACACATGTAGAATTGAAACAGCCAGCTTAGATGGTAAATGTAAGTCAATACCTGAGTAATGTTAAAAATTTGGCTTTCAGTCTTCATCAATACTTACTTAGCTAGTATCATTTTTTAATTTAAAATATTAATACATGTTATTTTTGTTAACACTTTAAGAGAATGTTATATTATACTGAATTTACTCAGCTACTTAGAAAAAAGACTCCCAAGAGAACTTCTATATTAAGCTAAATACATAGAAAATACACATTAGCTTGTGTTAGAAACTTAGAAGCCTCTTGCCCTCAGAGATGTCTATGTCAACAATTTCATTTCCAACTTTCCACTTATATTTTATTTTTAAATAATTTTTCTAATCCTGTGAAACAAACCATTTAGACCAAATAGGTTTTTAAAAATCCTATTAAGAAATTTGTTTTACTTAAAAATTCATTTTATTGCCCCATGTCTCTATGTGTCAGTTTATTAAATTGTAAAATTAGTTGATAAAGAGCACCACAGTTAAGATATCCTCTAAAATTGTTATCTGATTGTCTCCTACTGAATTAGATTTTCTCTTCTTCTACTTAGTCATTAGACCTTGGTATATTTTGTTTTAATACTGTAGTACTGCTCTGCATTTACTTAAGTTTTAATGCTTAATATGAAGATGTATTAATTATAGACTTATAAATATAGCAATAAATTTAATATACTTCATATTTTATTAACTTGCTTCTTGCTGATGTTAGGCTGCCAAATTGAAATAGCTTAATATTTTAGCATTTCAATACATGAAATATACAAATACACTTATCCACAGGGGTGAAAAAATTAGAAGGGTCTTGTGAAATACTGATACAGTAATTTCTGATCACATAGATACAATCTTATGTCATCTTTATTGTAAATATCTAGTAAGTCAATCACAATGTCAATGATGTTTTATACACATCAATTGTGAAAAATAATTTTTAATTATTTTTATCATAAAAAATTTTTATTTAGTTTTAGATCTTAAGGCTAAACATGGGACAAACAGAGCTGTTTAAGTCTCCCTGTGATATATCCATATGCAGTAAGAGGCAAGCCTCTGGCAAAGGAAGTTGCTTATTAAGCTAAAAATAAATTTCCTCAGTCTCATTCTTTTGTGTGTACTGATAGTAACACAGGGCAGAATTAACACACATACATGCACACACAAATTAAATCTGCCAATTAGATATCAGATACCAACTTTAATATAATGCTAAGATTTCTCCCATCAACTATCATTTAGCTATCTGGAATCAATCTTCTATAACAGTATGATCAGAGTGATCCCTTGAAAAATAATGTTATCATCCAAGAATGTATCTCTATAGAGAGAAGGAATTATTATAGTGCTAGGATTGAGATTTCCTGAGATAATATCAGTTAACAGATATAGATACAACAAAAAATGACAAACACTAAAGAAAATTAAGTAGACATTTAACAGAGGTGTATGCTTCTTAACAAAATAAATAGAAGTGCTAAAATATAATTTTAATATTGAGGACCTACAAAGAAATGGTCTGTAATTTGCCAGGAAACTCCTATCACACTCACTCCAATAATAGTAATTAGCAAGGTTGATAAACCCCTATTTCTAGTAGAAAGTTGTAGGTCTTAAAAACAAGGATACTGAACATTTTTTTGTTACTTTTAGGAAAATAGTATTTGGGACAATCAGAAATTCAGGATCTTTGCATTTAGACCTATTTCCCAACACACCTCATCAGGAGAAGTTCACCTGTCTTAAAACATAATCCCATAATGTCCATGATGTGACGGAAAAGGAAATCATTAGATTTAGGGAATTTAAGTTTTCTAGCTGAAGTTTCAATAACACTACCAGAGTTGAATAGGTCCCAAGTGTCATATTGAAGAGTCACTATAAATGACTAATTCTGTGTGGTGAAAACGCTGATGGGTTTCTTATACCAAGCTATCTAAAGAGAGGGGGTATGGTCAACTCTGGAGAATTGCTTCATTGTACTCATTGGGGAAGAGGAGCACCTGAAGGTGTGACCATGCAGAAACATTTTGCAAGGAATAATACTGTGAGAGAAACTCAGCACTATTAACCATTAATATCAGTGTCAATGGGCAGATTCCATGAATGAAGCAAGGTTTGCAATTAGGTCCTTAGGGTACAATGGGTAATATAAATAATGTCAGATGTGGTACATTAAATTTGAAAGTACTGTCGTTCCCATTTTAATCCCTACAGTGACTCAAGTCTGCTTATTACAGCCTCCCACCATCCCCTTGAAAATACAAAACAGGGAAACCTCGTGATGGGCTAAGGAAAAGAAACACAGATTTTTTACTCTTGCTGACTGTAGATCATCCCTGGTTGACTCATGCTATTTCTATTTTTATAAACAGTCATGATCAAACAGATATAGCAACTTCTCATTTAAAAATAAAACTACCACCACCAACAATATATGAACAAAATTTGGGGGGTGGGGAGGGATCGCTTTTCATAGTTTTCATTAGAGAAGGATATTGAGTCCCAGTGCACATAAGAGAACAAACGTATAGGTGTATTTTGATGGAAGACAAATGTTTGATACTTGTTCTGGGGCAGGTAAAAAAGGGTTTACAAAGTCCTATTTCCTGATCCTCCACTTTGCTTCCTTTGGAGAAAGCCTTAGTGGCAGGCAAAGAACTGTTTGATTAACTGCTGAGTTAAGCCTGAGGGAACACACTCAGGAGTCCTTCTCTGGCTAGCTCTTCTAACCTGTCTTTCTCCTCTTATACCTGCTCATATTGGCTAATGTCCATTAATCACATAAATTGGGAACAATGGATTTTGGATAATTTTCCCCCTTTCTCATAAAGGGAATAAATCATTCCAGACAACATGCACAAGCAATTCAGCTGAATTGTAACCCAGGGTGGACTTACTGCTGTCAAGGGGGAAGTTTGGGTTGATGGTTCTTCTGAGCTGCCCAGCTCAGTGGTTTTTCTGTTCACATTGTCAGCTTTTTTCTTGCAGACTGTGGTGTAATAGGGACTTCAGCTACAAAAGGGATATGGGGAACTAGTTCTGTTGGGAAAAAAACGTTCAACCTCCCTAACTTTCATCATTAACTTTCCACATAATCCTTCCCTTATGATAGAATTTCTAGTTTTCCATTTGTACAACTGAAATGAAAAGAGGAAATATAATATTAGCAATCAGGTGCAACATTCAAGGAAAAGCATATGACCCATTTGTTTTAAACCTGCTGGCTGCTTTTAGAGAGACAAAGTCTAATGGTCAACTACCACGGAGGGGCCATCAGGGCCTTGCAGTTCAGTCATTCACCAATGACAATAAGACAGTATTTGGGGTCAAATAAACATGGATATAAAGCCAGGGGCAGGTTACCCTAGCCCTCCAGGAAGCATAGTCCTGCAGTCACTTAATAGCAGTATAGGAAGAACTTGGTCTAATCAGATTTCTCCATAACAACTTTAAGTGTACAAAACTTAGAGCTTCAACAAGCATCCTCAATAGGATATTCTCTGTACCTACTGGCATTTCAGAAACTACTTGAAAACCAACTCTTTAAATGTAAGAACTAAACTAACTACTTCTAGAATTGCTGTCCCCAATTTTTTTAAATAGATGTTTTCATCAAAAGAGCATTTTAGTTGTTTTCATGTCAAATAGATATTTAGATGAAACAATTTAACTAATACTTCAAAATGCTATACTATTTTTCCATAATTCAACCTAGAATTGAAGTACAATATTAATACAACTAAAAATAATTTTTTTATATGGCAGCAATAATTATTGTCCCTAGCAGGTAATACAGTAGTATCTTGAAATAGGAAAAGAGCAGATGCCTGCATCAGAGTCTACTTCTGGAGGTATTTTCCTGCCATAAAATTGAAAGGTAGTTTATAGTCACAATATTAAGAACAAAAAAAACACTAACACAAAGAATATACACTTTCCTCTACTCTTGCTATTAATGCTAGTGATGTATATGGTGTTTAAAGCCTCTGACAATAAGAATAAATCCAAAGAACATAATTACCCCATTTTTCTATTAAAAATTAGATAAGTGTATCTTTTATTTAAAATATTACTCTTGGAAGGAGATCCAACATGGTGGAGAAGTAGGGGGACCTGAAGTTCCCTCATCCCTCAAACACAACAGTGTTGAGGCCAAATGACTTTGAATTCCAAGAGTCCAGGCTGCAGAGTGACAGAGACGTCTCCAGGGACCCACAGGGACAACCTGGAGGACCATAAGTGCATGATTGCAAACTGGGAGAGATAAGACATGCACAGAGGTGAGGGATCCCCTTCTGCAGAGAGACAAAGGAAAGAAAAAGAGGGGCTGGGGAAGCATAGGACTGTATCTGGACAAGAGAAAAACCATGGACCTGGACAGAAAAAGATCCAATCTCTAACTGTGGGACTTTCTCTGAACTGGGGCCAGCTGCCTTGTTTGCACACCTGGGGAGGAGGGGAGCCAGCCTCAGGCTCAGTGATGAGTTCAGAGGCACAGTCTGCAGTGGGAGAAAGCAATCCCCTCCCTGGAGTGATGTGGGAACAAGGTACATAATCACTCAAAGGACAAAAGACTGCCTGTGCCCACCAGCCAGAGGCCGTATGTTCACATCACAGAGCGGCTCTTCCCTGGAACACAGGGCACATGGAGCAGGACCCTTCAAGAC
Organism: Acinonyx jubatus; assembly: GCF_027475565.1. Taxonomy (NCBI): domain Eukaryota; kingdom Metazoa; phylum Chordata; class Mammalia; order Carnivora; family Felidae; genus Acinonyx; species Acinonyx jubatus. Next base: position 90,778,198 of record NC_069386.1, read on the forward strand.
ACTGTAGTTTTTTACCGCAGCCCAGCACCAGGCAGATGCGGGAGTCAGCGGAACAGGACAAACTTCCTCATTCACACCCACAGCACTGTGAGGATGGCCTGAACAGAGTGGTCTGGGACACCCAGTCCATGGAGGAGAGTCTGGAATGCCACCATTTTTCACCCCATCACCAACAAGGTGGGTCCTCAGGGATCCCACAGTGGGCCCACAGTGGAGGTGGGACCTGCCTACACCAAACCAGGCCCCTCCACACCTGGTAACAACATATCCACAGGAGCGGATGATGCTGACAAACCAGACAGCCCTTCCTCCAGACCAGCACTGACACCAGTTCCAATGCACCCACCGGTTTTGCAGTTCCTGATTTAATTCTTGGACAATTTTTATTATATATATTTTTTCTTCTTTTTCTCCTTCTTATTTCTTGCTTCCTCTAGTCTGGTTTTTGGTTTCTTTAAGCAGACATATTTCATCTATTCTCTTTATACCTGTTCTATACCTCCTTCTTTATTTTCCTCTTTCTCTCTCTCTCTTGAAAAGCCATAGAGTTCTTCAGCCTGGTCAATTTTCTTCTCTTTTCTTTTCCCCACCCCTGTCATTTTTTCTCTTTGTATGGGATAAGGCCTCTTCCATCAACACCAACCCTACCCTGTTGTTTTGCTGGAGCTAGTGTTTTGGGGTTTTGTTTTGTTGTTTGGTTTGTTTATTTTTTTGTGGGTTTTTTGTTTGTTTTCTTTTCAAGGGCTACTTCAAGGAACAAATCAAAGTACACCTGGTGGAGAGTCTAAAACATCACAACGAGTAGGGAGATGAAGCAACCAAAGTCACAACAACAGAGAGCAAGTAACACTCTCAAAAAAAAAAAAAAAAACCTCTTGTAGGGCCAGACCCTGGACAGTTTATGACCCCCTCTTTAATATAGCAGTGCTCAGAGGTGTAAGACACATAAGCTTTTGAAACACATAAGGGACAGAAAAGTAGCCAAAATAATGAAATGGAAGAATTTGCCTCAAAAAAAATTATAGGACGAAATGACAGCTAAAGAATTGATCAAAACAGATATAAACAATATAACTGAACAAGAATTTAGAGTAATAGTCCTATGATTAATCACTGGGCTTGAAAAAAAAAAGCATAGAAGACAGCAGAGAATCATTGCTGCAGAGATCAAGGAACTAAAAAATAGTCATGATGAATTAAAAAATGTTGTAAATGAGGTGCAAAATAGAGGAAGTGACAGTATTGAAGAGGCAGAGGGCAGAATAAGTGAAATAGAAGAAAAATTATGGGAAAAGATGAAGCTGAGAAAAAAGAGATAAGGGAATTCTGGACCATGAGAGGAGAATTAGAAAATTAAGTGATTCAATGAAACGTAATAATACCCATATCATAGGAGTTCCAGAAGAAGAGATAGAGAAAGGGGTGGAAGGTGTACTTGAACAAATCATAGCTGAGAACTTCCCCAATCTGGGGAAGGAAACAGACATTGAAATCCAGGAGGCACAGAGAACTCCCTTCAGATGTAACTTGAATCGATCTTCTACATGACTTATCACAGTGAAACTGACAAAATACAAAGATAGAGAGAGAATTTTGAAAGCAGCTAGAGACAAATGGGCCTTGACCTACAAGGGCAGACACGTAACGGTAGTAGCAGACCTATCTACACAAATTTGGCATGCCAGAAGGGAGGAGCATCAAATATTCAATGCGTTAAATAGAAAAAATATGCAGCCAAAAATCCTTTATCCAGCAAGCCTGTCATTCAGAATAGAAGGAGAGATAAAGGTTTTCACAAACAAACAAAAACTGAAGGAGTTCATCACCAATAAACCATCCTTGCAAGAGATCCTAAGGGGGACTCTGTGAGGGGAATGTTGCAAAGACCACTAAGGACCAGAGACATCACTACAAGCATGAAACCTACAGATACCACAATGACTCTAAATCCATATTTTTCAAAAATAATACTGAAGGTAAATGGACTAAATACTCCAACCAAAAGACATAGGGTATCAGAATGGACAACAAAACAAGACCCATCTATTTGCTGTCTATAAGAGACTCATTTTAGACCTGAGGACACCTTCATATTGAAAGTGAGGGGATGGAGGACCATCTGTCATGGTATTGGAAATCAAAAGAAAGCTGGAATAGCTATAGTTATAACAGAAAAACTAGATTATAAACTAAAGGCTGTAACAAGAAATGAGGAAGGTCATTATATCATAATTATGGGGTCTATCGGTCAAGAAGAGCTAAAAATTATAAAAGGTTATGCACCCAATTTGAAGCACCCAAATATATAAAACAATTAATCACAAATATAAGCAATCTTACTGGAAAGAATATGGTAATTGCAGGGGAATTTAATACTCCACTTCCAACAATGGACACATCATATAGACACAAAGTCAAGAAACAATGGCCCTGAATGCTACACTGGACCAGATGGACTTGACCGATATATTCATGACTTTTCATACTAAAGCAGCAGAATACACATTCTTCTAAGTACACATGGAACATTCTCCAAGATAGATCACATACGGGGTCACAAAACAGCCCTCGATAAATATAAAAAAATTGAGACAGTGCCATGCACATTTTCTGAATCACAGTGCTATGAAACTTGAAATGAACTAAAGAAAAAAGTGTGGAAAACCTCCAAATATATAAAGGTTAAAGAACATCTTACTAAAGAATGAATGGGTCAACCAGGCAAATAAAGAGGAAATTTTAAAATATATGGAAACAAATGAAATTAAAACACCACCATCCAAACCCTTTGGGATGCAGCAAAAGCAGTCCTAAGAGGAAAATACATTGCAATCCAGGCCTATCTCAAGAAATAAGAAAAATCCCAAATGCAAAATCTAACCGCACACCCAAAGGAACTAGAAGCAGAATAGCAAGGAAACCCCAAGGCCAACAGAAGAAGATAAATAATAAAGATTAGAGCAAAAGAAACAATATAGAAAACAAAAAACAGTAGAACAGATCAATGAAACTAAGAGCTGATTTTGTGAAGAAAATCAACAAAATTGATATACCCCTAGTCAGACTTCTCAAAAAGAAAAGAGAGAGGACCCAAATAGATAAAATCACAAATGAAAATGGAATTATCACAACCGATCCTTCAGTAATACAAACAATTATCAAAGAATACTATGAAAAATTATATGCCAACAACCTGAAAGAAATGGACAAATTCCTAAACACGCACATACTACCAAAACTCAAACAGGAAGAAAGAGAAAATTTTGATAGACATATAGCTAGTGAAGAAATTGAATCTGTTATAAAAATCTCCCAACAAATTACAGTCGTGGGCCAGATGGCTTCCCTGGGGAATTCTACCAGCCATTTTAAGGAGAGTTAATACCTACCATTCTCAAGCTGTTCCAAAAAATAGAAACAGAAGGAAAGCTTCTGGACTCACTCTATGAAGCCAGCATTACCTTGATTCCCAAATCAGAGAGAGACCCTGCAAAAAAGGAGAATTACAGGCCTATATCCCTGATGAATATGGATGCAAAAATTGTCAGTAAGATACTAGCAAATCAAATTCAACAGCATGTTAAAAGAATTATCCACCATGATCAAATGTGATTCATTCCTGGGCTGCAGGGCAGGTTCAATATTCACAAAATCAATGTGATACATCACATTAATAGAAGAAAGGATAAGACTCATATGATCCTGTCAACAGATGTGGAAAAAAAAACATTTGACAAAACACAGTATCCTTCCTTAATAAAAACCCTCATGAATGTCAGGATAGAAGGAACACACCTAAACATCATAAAAGCCATATATGTAAAGCTCACCACTAATATCATCTTAAATGGGAAAAAACTGAGATGTTTCCCCCTGATATCAGGAACACGACAGGGATGTCCACTCTCACCACTGTTGTTTAACATAGTGTTGGAAGTCCTAGCATCAGCAATCAGACAATAAAAGGAAATCAAAGGCATCAAAATTAGCAAAGAAGAAGTCAAACTGTCACTTTTCGCAGATGACATGATACTGTATATGGAAAACCCAAAAGACTCCACCAAAAGGCTACTGGAACTGATACGTGAATTCAGCAAAGTCGCAAGATACACAAATCAATGTACAGAAATCGGTTGCATTTTTATACACCTATAATGAAGCAACAGAAAGAGAAATCAAGAAATCGATCCCACTCACAATTACACCAAGAAGCATAAAACACCTAGGAATAAACCTAACCAAATATGTAAAGGATCTGTAGGCTGAAAAATTAGAAAGCTTATAAAGGAAATTGAGTAAGACACAAAGAAATGGAAAAACATTCCATGCTCATGAATTGGAAGAGTAAGTATTGTTAAAATGTCAATATTACCCAAAGCAATCTACACATTCAATGCAATCCCAATCAAAATTGCACTAGCATTCTTCTCAAAGCTAGAACAAGAAACCCTAAATTGTTTTTTGGCCAAAGTAATATCGAAGAAGAAAACCAAAGTGGGAGGCATCACAATCCCAGACTTTAGCTTCTACTACAAAGCTATAATCATCAAGATAGTATGGTACTAGCACAAAAACAGACACATAGATAATGGAATAAAATAAAGAACACAGAATTTGACCCACAAATGTATGGCCAACTAATCTTTGACAAAGCAGGAAAGAATATCCAATGGAAAAAAGACAGTCTCTTTAACAAATGGTGCTGGGAGAACTGGACAGCAACATGCAGAAGAATGAAACTAGACTACTTTCTTACATTGCACACAAAAATAAACTCAAAATGGATGAAAGACCTGAATGTGAGACAGGAGACCATCAAAACTCTAGAGGAGGAAGCAGGAAAATACCTCTCTGACCTCAGCCGCAGCAATTTCTTACTTCACACACCTCCAAAGGCAAGGGAATTGAAAGCAAAAATGAACTATTGGGACCTCGTGAAGATAAAAAGATTCTGCACAGCAAAGGAAACAATAAAACTAAAAGGCAACTGACATAATTGGAAAAGACATTTTCAAAAGACATCAGATAAAAGGTTAGTATCCAAATATCTGTAAAGAATTTACCAAACTCCACACCTGAAAAACAAATAATCCAGTGAAGAAATGCGAAGATGTGAATAGACACTTTTCCAAAGAAGACATCCAGATGGCCAACAGACATATGAAAAGATGCTCAATGTCACTCATCATCAGGGAAATACAACTCAAAACAACACTGAAATACCACCTCACACCAGTCAGAGTGGCTAAAATAAACAACTCGGAAACAACAGATGCTGGAGAGGATGTGGAGAAATGGGAACACTCTTGCACTGTTGGTGGGGATGCAAACTGCTGCCACTCTGGAAAACAGTGTAGAGGTTCCTCAAAGAATTAAAAATAGAACTGCACTACAACCCAGCAATACCGCTACTAGGAATTTATCCAAAGGACACAGGAGTGCTGATTCATAGGGGCACATACACCCCAATGTTTTTAACAGCACTTTCAACAATAGTCAAATTATGGAAAGAGCCTAAACATCCATCAACTGATGGATAGAGAAGATGTGTTTTATATATACAATGGAATACTACTTGACAATGAGAAAGAATGAAATCTGGCCCTTTGTAGCAACGTGAATGGAATTGGAAGGTATTACACTAAGTGAAGTCAGCCAGAGAAAGACAGGTATCATATGTTTTCACTCATATGTCGCACTTGAGAAACTTAACAGAAGACCATCGGGGAAGGGAAGGGGAAAAAATGGTTACAAACAAAGAGGGAGGGAGGCAAACCATAAGAGACTCTTAAATACTGAGAACAAACTGAAGGTTGATGATGGGGTTGGAGAGAGGGGAAAGCAGGTGATGGGCATTGAGGAGGGCACTTGTTGGGATGAGCATGGGGTGTTGTATGTAAGCGATGAACCAAGGGAATCTATCCCCAAAACCAAGAGCACACTGTACACACTATATGGTAGCCAATTTGACAATAAATTGCATTAAAAAATAAAATAAAATAATAAATTTAAAAATAAAATAAAATAAAATTTTACTCTTTAGTATTACTTCTAAAGTATAAGTTGAAACATAGTATTAAAGAACTATTCATATTCATGTAATAAGATAAAGTTCAACATAAATACAGAAATAATGATGTAATAATGATGTATTGAATTTTCTAGTTTATATTTTCAGATTGTGGTCTGATCCCTAATATGCCAATTTTGAATATTAAAGAATATTTCAGGGGGGGGCAGGTGGCTCAGTTGCTTGTGTCTGACTTTGGCTCGGGTCATGATCTCACAGTTCATGAGTTTGAGCCCTGTATCAGGCTCTGTGCTGCTAGTTCAGAGCCTAGAACTTGCTTCAGATTCTGTGTCTCCCTCTCTCTGCCCATTCCCCATCGTACTCTGTCTCTTTCTCTCAAAAATAAATAAAACATTAAAAATTATTTAAATATAAAAAAGAATATTTCAAAGTATTAGGTAAACAGTTACAACAGAAAAGTCTAAACAAAATTCAAGAGTTCCCTCAATTTTTAGAAATAGGACAGAAAATCAGTCTCTCCAGTGGTTAAGCTTGTACATATAAATTTAGAAGCATTTTTTCCCCTCCCTAGATTAATACAGGTAATACTTGAGCAGGAAAAAAGAAAATATAGAATACAAAATCCAAGTGAAAACTTCAGGCTAGGAAAAAAATAAATTTCAAAGAATAGAAAGACATTTACCACAAGTGTTTTATACTAGAAAAATTTTTATGAAAACATACATTTGATAAAGAATTCCAATAGGAGATGATAAAGGAACTGAATTAAAGAAAAACCGGGAACTGAAGAAATACATTAAGGAACAAAATCACAGTATTAAAGATCAACAAGTAGGTACAGCAAAGAATGAAATAGATATCATGGACAATTGAAAAGCAAATTATTAACAATGAGTAAGCCTTGAATTGATCATAGCGAATGCAAGCAATATTAAAAGATTAATGTAAGTCAGAAAAAACAGTGGATTGGTAAAGCAAGATATCCTTAAAATGAAATAAATGGATCTGTAAATTGACAGACCACACACAGTTCCAGGAAAATGCTCAAAACCAAGGATCCTGGGAAGATGGCGGCATAGGAGGACGCTGGGCTCACCGCACGTCCTGCTGATCACTTAGATTCCACCTACACCTGCCTAAATAACCCAGAAAACCACCAGTAGACTAGCAGAACAGAGTCTCCGGAGCCAAGCGCAGACGACAGGCCCATGGAAGAGGGTAAGAAGGGCGGAGAGGTGGTGCGCTCTCCACGGACTGGTGGGAGGGAGCCGGGGCTGAGGGGTGGCCCACCGGCCGAGCAGAGCCCCTGAGTCTGGCTTGCAAAAGTGGAGAGGCCAGACAGAGTGTGTTCCAACAGCAAGCGGGACTTGATATCTGGAAGGTTATAAGCTAACAGCTCTGCTCAGAGAACGGGTGGGCTGGAGGACAACGGGAGGGAGAGTTGTTGAGCCCCGGGATGACAGAGCTCATCTTGGCGAGGAACAAAGGCGCTCACCAGCACCATCTCCCTCACCCATCCCCCAGCCAAAATCCCAAAGGGAACCAGTTCCTGCCAGGGAACTTGCTTGCACCTCGCTAACACCCAATGCTGTGCTTCTGCGGATCCATCCCTCTGGAGGGTCTGACTCCCTCCCGATGCCACAGGGCCCCTCCCAAAGTGGATCTCCGGAGGAAAAGTGAGCTAAGCCTGCCCCTCCCGCCCCCATGCACCTTGCCTACCCACCCCAGCTGATACGCCAGATCCCCAGAACCACAAGCATGGCAGTGTGCAAGTAGCCCAGACGGGCCAAGCCACCCCACAGTGAATCCCACCCCTAGGAGAGGGGAAGAGAAGGCACACACCAGTCTGACTGTGGCCCTAGTGGTGGGCTGGGGGCAGACATCAGGTCGGACTGCGGCCCCACCCACCAACTCCAGTTATACACCACAGCACAGGGGAAGTGCCCTGCAGGTCCGACCACTCCAGGGAGTACCCAAAATGACGAAACAGAAGAATTCCCCTCAGAAAAACATCCAGGAAATAACAACAGCTAACGAACTGATCAAAAATGATTTAACAATATAACAGAAAGTGAATTTAGAATAATAGTCATAAAATTAATCACTGGGCTTGAAAACAGTATAAAGGACAAGAGAGAATCTCTTGCTACAGAGATCAAGGGACTGAGTAACAGCCAGGAGGAGCTAAAAAAATGCTATCAATGAACTATGGAAACAACTATGGCTCGGATTGAAGAGGTAGAGGAGAGAATAGGTGAACTAGAAGATAAAATTATGGAAAAAGAAGAAGCTGAGACAAAGAGATAAAAAAATCCAGGAGTATGAGGGGAAAATTAGAGAACTAAGTGATGCACTAACGAGAAATAATATACGCATAATTGGTATTCCAGAGGAGAAAGAGAGAGGAAAAGGTGCTGAAGGTGTACTTGAAGAAATAATAGCTGAGAACTTCCCGGATCTGGGGAAGGAAAAAGGCATTGAAATCCAAGAGGCACAGAGAACTCCCTTCAGACATAACTTGAATCGATCTTCTGCAGGACATATCATAGTGAAACTGGCAAAATACAAGGATAAAGAGAAAATTCTGAAAGCAGCAAGGGGTAAACGTGCCCTCACATATAAAGGGAGACCTATAAGACTCGTGACTGATCTCTCTTTTGAAGCTTGGCAGGCCAGAAATGAATGGCAGGAGATCTTCAATGTATTGAACAGAAAAAATATGCAGCCGAGAATCCTTTATCCAGCAAGTCTGTCATTTAGACTAGAAGGAGAGATAAAGGTCTTCCCAAACAAACAAAAACTGAAGGAATTTGTCACCACTAAACCAGCCCTACAAGAGATCCTAAGGGGGATCCCGTGAGATAAAATACCATAGACATCGCTACAAGCATGAAACCTACGGATATCACAATGACTCTAAACCCATATCTTTCTATAATAACACTGAATGTAAATGGACTAAATGCGCCAACCAAAAGACATAGGGTATCAGAATGGATAAGAAAACAAGACCCATCTATTTGCTGTCTACAAGAGACTCCTTTTAGGCCTGAGGACACGTTCAGATTGAGAGTGAGGGGATGGAGAACTATTTATCATGCCACTGGAAGTCAAAAGAAAGCTGGAGTAGCCATACTTATATCAGACAAACTAGACTTTAAATTAAAGGCTATAACAAGAGATGAAGAAGGGCATTATATAATAGGGTCTATCCATCAGGATATGTAGGGTCTATTAACAGGGTCTATCCATCAGGAAGAGCTAACAATGATAAATGTCTATGCGCCGAATACAGGAGCCCCCAAATATATAAAACAATTACTCACAAACATAAGCAACCTTATTGATAAGAATGTGGTAATTGCAGGGGACTCTAACACCCCACTCACAGCAATGGATAGATCATCTAGACACACGGTCAATAAAGAAACAAAGGCCCTGAATGATACATCGGATCAGATGGACTTGACAGATAGATTTAGAACTCTGCATCCCAAAGCAACAGAATATACTTTCTTCTCGAGTGCACATGGAACATTCTCCAAGATAGATCATATACTGGGTCACAAAACAGCCCTTCATAAGTATACAAGAATTGAAATCATACCATGCATACTTTCAGAACACAATGTGATGAAGCTTGAAATCAACCACAAGAAAAAGTCTGGAAAACCTCCAAAAGCATGGAGGTTAAAGAGCCTCCTACTAAAGGTTAAAGAACACCCTACTAAAGAATGAATGGGTCAACCAGACAATTAGAGAAGAAATTAAAAAATATATAGAAACAAATGAAAATACAACATTACAAATGCTTTGGGATGCAGCGAAGGCAGTCCTGAGAGGAAAATACATTGCAGTCCAGGCCTATCTCAAGAAACAAGAAAAATCCCAAATACAAAATCTAACAGCACACCTCAAGGAAACAGAAGCAGAACAGCAAAGACAGCCTAAACCCAGCAGAAGAAGAGAAATAATAAAGATCAGAGCAGAAATAAACAATACAGAATCTAACAAGACTGTAGAGCAGATCAACGAAACCAAGAGTAGATTTTTTGAAAAAGTAAACAAAATTGATAAACCTCTAGCCAGGCTTCTCAAAAACAAAAGGGAGATGACCCAAATAAATAAAATCATGAATGAAAATGGAATTATTACAACCAATCCCTCAGAGATACAAGCAATTATCAGGGAATACTAGGAAAAATTATATGCCAACAAACTGGACAACTTGGAAGAAACGGACAAATTCCTAAACACCCACATGCTTCCAAAACTCAATCAGGAGGAAATAGAAAGCTTGAGCAGACCCATAACCAGCAAAGAAATTGAATCAGTCATCAAAAATCTCCCAACAAATAAAACTCCAGGACCAGATGGCTTCCCAGGGGAGTTCTACCAGATATTTAAAGCAGAGATAATACTTATCCTTCTCAAGCTATTCCAAAAAATAGAAAGGGAAGAAAAACTTCCAGACTCATTCTATCAAGCCAGTATTACTTTGATTCCTAAACCAGACAGAGACCCAGTAAAAAAAGAGAACTACAGGTCAATATCCCTGATGAATATAGATGCAAAAATTCTCAATAAGATACTAGCAAATCGAATTCAACAGCATATAAAAAGAATTATTCACCATGATCAAGTGGGATTCATTCCTGGGATGCAGGGCTGGTTCAACATTTGCAAATCAATCAATGTGATACATCACATAATAAAAGAAAAGATAAGAACCATATGATCCTGTCAATCGATGCAGAAAAGGCCTTTGATAAAATTCAGCAACCTTTCTTAATAAAAACCCTTGAGAAAGTCGGGATAGAACATCATAAAAACCATTTATGAAAAGCCCACAGCTAACATCACCCTCAATGGGGAAAACTGAGAGCTTTTTCCCTGAGAACAGGAACACGACAGGGATGTCCACTCTCACTGCTGTTGTTTAACATAGTGTTGGAAGTGCTAGCATCAGCAATCAGACAACAAAAGGAAATCAAAGGCATCAAAATTGGCAAAGATGAAGTCAAGCTTTCACTTTTTGCAGATGACATGATATTGTACATGGAAAATCCGATAGACTCCACCAGAAGTCTGCTAGAACTGATACATGAATTCAGCAAAGTCGCAGGATACAAAATCAATGTACAGAAATCAGTTGCATTCTTATACACTAATAATGAAGCAACAGAAAGACAAATAAAGAAACTGATCCCATTCACAATTGCACCAAGAAGCATAAAATACCTAGGGATGAATCTAACCAAAGATGTAAAAGATCTGTATGCTGAAAACTATAGAAAGCTTATGAAGCAAATTGAAGAAGATATAAAGAAATGGAAAAACATTCCGTGCTCATGGATTGGGAGAATAAATATTGTCAAAATGTCAATACTACCCAAAGCTATCTATACATTCAATGCAATCCGAATCAAAATTGCGCCAGCATTCTCCTCGAAACTAGAACAAGTAATCCTAAAATTCATATGGAACCACAAAAGGCCCCGAATAGCCAAAGTAATTTTGAAGAAGACCAAAGCAGGAGACATCACAATCCCAGACTTTAGCCTCTACTACAAAGCTGTCATCATGAAGACAGCATGGTATTGGCACAAAAACAGACACATAGACCAATGGAATAGAATAGAAACCCCAGGACTAGACCCACAAACGTATGGCCAACTCATCTTTGACAAAGCAGGAAAGAGTATCCAATGGAAAAAAGATAGTCTCTTTAACAAACGGTGTTGGGAGAACTGGACAGCAACATGCAGAAGATTGAAACTAGACCACTTTCTCACACCATTCACAAAAATAAACTCAAAATGGATAAAGGACCTGAATGTGAAACAGGAAACCATCAAAACCCTAGAGGAGAAAGCAGGAAAAGACGTCTTTGACCTCAGCCGTAGCAATCTCTTACTCGACACATCCCCAAAGGCAAGGGAATTATAAGCAAAAATGAATTACTGGGACCTTATGAAGATAAAAAGCTTCTGCACAGCAAAGGAAGCAACCAACAAAACTAAAAGGCAACCAACGGAATGGGAAAAGATATTTGCAAATGACATATCGGACAAAGGGCTAGTATCCAAAATCTATAAAGATCTCACCAAAATCTCCACACCTGAAAAACAAATAACCCAGTGAAGAAATGGGCAGAAAATATGAATAGACACTTCTCTAAAGAAGACACCTGGATGGCCAACAGGCACATGAAAAGATGCTCAATGTCACTGCTCATCAGGGAAATACAAATCAAAACCACACTCAGGTATCACCTCATGCCAGTCAGAGTGGCCAAAATGAACAAATCAGGAGACTAGAGAGGCTGGCGAGGATGTGAAGAAACGGGAACCCTCTTGCACTGTTGGTGGGAATGCAAACTGGTGCAGCCACTCTGGAAAACAGTGTGGAGGTTCCTCAGAAAATTAAAAATAGACCTACCCTATGACCCAGCAATAGCACTGCTAGGAATTTACCCAAGGGATACAGGAGTACTGATGCATAGGGGCACTTGTACCCCAATGTTTATAGCAGCACTCTCAACAATAGCCAAATTATGGAAAGAGCCTAAATATCCATCAACTGATGAATAAAGAAATTGAGGTTTATATACACAATGGAGTACTACGTGGCAATGAGAAAGAATGAAATATGGGCCTTTGTAGCAACATGGGTGGAACTGGAGAGTGTGATGCTAAGTGAAATAAGCCATACAGAGAAAGACAGATACCATATGGTTTCACTTTTATGTGGATCCTGAGAAACTTAACAGAAACCCATGGGGGAGGGGAAGAAAAAAAAAAGAGGTTAGAGTGGAAGAGAGCCAAAGCGTAAGAGGCTCTTAAAAACTGAGAACAAACTGAGGGTTGATGGGGGGTGGGAGGGAGGGGAGGGTGGGTGATGGGTATTGAGGAGGGTACCTTTTGGGATGACCACTGGGTGTTGTATGGAAACCAATTTAACAATAAATTTCATATATTGAAAAAAAAATGCTCAAAACCAAGACTTATTCTGATTATAGAATTACAGAATAAAGAAAACTCCATATATTCAAGCAGAAAAAGCCTATTACCTATATCTCTGCATCTATGCCACTCATAAATTCTTCTGCGAGAAAAATAAACTTCATTTAACAAATCCTATCTATTAAGGAATATATCAAAATGAACATACAGAATGAAGAAGCCATAGTAAATATACAGTGGCAAACTCCAAATCCATTTAAATATAATGCTTCTAAATAATTATGTGAATTATGGTTATTTAACACACTGTAACTAGTAAAACAATGACCACATAAAAACTTAATAAATTAGGAAATGTAGCAATGGAAGAAAATGTCAGAGTGCAAATTACTCTTACTTTCAAGTTATGAGTCACTGAATGAGGTCTATATTTTAAGTTTGAAAAATATATAACGCTATAATCTCTTAATTTATTGCATAATCTCACTTTAATATTAGTGAGTTTTATACTCAATTTTTGTGAAGATGCATAAGAAGATGCAAAATTAGGGGTACCTGGTAGGGTCAGTCAGTTAAGTGTCCCACTCTTGATTTTGGTTGGAGCCCCTTATCAGCCTCACGCTGAGGGCGCAGAGCCTGCTTGAGATTCTTTCCCTTTCTCTGTGCCCCCTCTTCCCCTCAAAATAAATGAATAAACTTAAAAAAAAACATAAGACATTACTAAGTTCTCATTCCTGTATTTGTTTGGTCTAAAGAATAACATAAGACCATTTTTTTAAATAGCACATATGACAGCCCATTTTTAACTAGCATGACAGATCTCTGTTGTCTCTGAAATAATGGTTATCTAATATTAATGAAAGATTACTTCTGTGCAGTAGAATCTGGAGTGGTTTTCATCAAGTTTATGTGGTTTTTTTGTGAATAGCTTGAATCCATCATAAACAGAGATTACCTTGATAATGGCAAAAATAAGAATTTTTTTTAAGTATCTTGTTTCTGGCAACATAAAGAACCAAAATTAGTTTGACTCATTTGACTAATCCAATTTCAACAGTATCAAAAAATTTTTTGTACATGGATATTTCCCTAAATTAAGCATTTCCACATCATTTTTTTTTTCAAATCCCTACCATTTCAACTTTGTGGTTATTCAAATGCCACTTTCGAGGCACATTGTGTTGAAAGTAAATATCAATTGTAAAATGTTTCATTTGGGAAAGCTGCAAAATAAACAGGCAGTGTTTTGACTGGCATGACATAAAAGATGATGAGTTTAGTTTTTAGACCAGATTTCTTGTTTGTTCTTCTAGGTTTCTTTCTCAAAAATTAGCAAGTGCCTTTGAAAAAACCAGGATGATAGCTTGTGCTTTACAAAATTTGCTAATATTGTTATGTGTTTCAATTTCCCACAAAAACTATAGGAGCTTCTAAATGAGAATATTCACCTTCACCATCCCTATCTTCATTATCTCTAATAGGCCAAGTTTTAGGACCTAAATATAATTTAAAATAATTCAGAATATGGGATACCTGGCTGGCTCACTGGGTTAAGCATCGGACTTTGGCTCAGGCCATGATCTCACAGGTTTTTTGAGTTTGAGCCCTGCATCAGGCTCTATGCTGACAGCTCAGAGCTGGGAGCTTGCTTTGGATTCTGTGTCTCCCTCTCTCTCTGTTTCTTCCCTGCTGGCACTGTCTCTGTCTCTCTGTCTAGCTCTCAAAAATAAATAAAGATAATAATTCAGAATAGTGCATGTTTTGCTATCTTATTTGATGCAAAGAAAAAACAAAATGAAACTACTCAAATTTATGGCTACTTTGGGTCTTAGAACATAACTAATATTTAAAAGAATAAGTTGCCATGTGACTATTTTCTCATTTTCAACATTTCACCCTGCTAAACAAACTTAATTACTTAATTTGTAGAATTTAGTTCCCACTGCATATGCTACATGTTAGCTGTGTGGGTCTAAGGTGTTAGGACTTAAAGTCCAGGTCCAAGTCTGTGTGCTGGTGAACACACTTTCCCTTGTTACAGGAGATAGAATATTTTACGTAAAGAATATAGGCTCTTTAGTCTAACAGAGCAACTTTAAATCCAGCTATGCCCATTATTAATTCTAGGAGTTTGGGCAAATTACTTAGTATTACTGAACTTTAGTTTATACCTATTAAATAGGAATAATGATAACATTTCACTGCACGTATGCGGTAAAGATTAAGTGATATGGGGGTGCCTGGGTGGCTCAGTCAGTTCAGCATTGGACTTCAGTTCAAGTCATGATCCTGCAGTCTGTGAGTTTGAGTCCCACATCAGGCTTTGTGCTGACAGCTCAGAGCCTGGAGCCTGCTTCAGATTCTGTGTCTCCCTCTCTCTCCATACACCTTGCCTGTTCACAGTCTGTCTCTCTCTCTCCCTCTGAAAAAATAAACATTAAAAAATTTTAAAAAAAGATTAAGTGATATAAAAATGTGTTTTTTCACATCTAAGACACCATCTATTGTAAATGCCCCCATTTCAGTATGGCCCAATAAATGTGGCTAATTAAGCTATGATGCAGTGCTTTCAAATCACTTTATTTTTTTTTAAATTATAACTCTTGAATAATTTAGTCAAAATATTTACTGTAATTATAAATATTTACTATATGTATATACACACACACACACTATATATATATATATATATATACACACTCACACACTACATATATATGTCCAGTAATAAACTAAAAAATTTAAGTTAATCTAAAATGATTTTTATATTCAGTGTCCAACTCTTCTGAACTATTTTTAGTGGGCATTGTCAATGTGCATTTTCCCAACACATTTTCTGTGAGAAGGCACATTGAAGAAGCAACATTGCAGATTGCTAAGACTTCCTTCGAAGAGGGTGACCCCATTCCATCATCTACTTTAAAGAAACTTTAGATTTAGAAAATAGTTACAGAAACAGTACTGAGCATTTCCATTTATCTTCACCCAGCTCTTCTCAATATTATGGATGGATCCACACTGTAATTCTCAAAATTTAGAAATTAATATTGGTAGAATACTATAAACCAAACTGCAGACTTTATTGAATCTCAGCAGTTTTAAAATGATTGTCTCTCTTCTGTTTCATATCAAATCCAGGACTCATACTGCATTGAGTTGTCATTGTCACTGTATTCCAATTTATGTGTTATTGTTCTTTGTTTTTCATGCCCTTGACACCTTAGAAGAATACAGGTGGAGTATTTTGTGTTTGTCTGATCTTTTCTCAGGATAGAGAGAAGTTATCAATTATTAGGAAGGACACTATTCATTTTCTATTTAGACCATAAAACATTACTGCAAACCTAATGGCCTAAACAACAGAAATTTATCATCTCACTGTTCTAGAAGTCAGAAATTCGTTGGCTTGACTGGTTTTCTCTGCTCCAGTTTCACAGGCTGAAATCAAGAGGTTGGCAAATCTGCTTTCCTTACTTGAAGTTTAGGGGAAGAAACCCTCATTTAGGTTTTTTTTTTTTTGAGCTCAGGTTCCATTTGCTGGCTATCAGCTGGGGTTGATTTCAGCTTCTAAAGGCTGCATTCCTTTCATTGCTCTCCTCCCTCCATATTTAAACCAGAAAAGAGAGATCAAATTCTTCTAGTTTTTCAAGTCTGTCTAAAGATACACTGAATAGCTAACTTTTAAAAACAGGTTTTAACTATGAGGCTAAATAAAATGTACTGTATAGGAACACTGTACTCTAGTTGGTAAAATAGTTTCTCAGAGGAGTATGGCTTAGCAATTCTGAAACTATTTTATATTACCCCAGCATTGAACCAACAAGTAAGTAAATGTATTACAGATAATGATAGTCCGGTGCCTTACAGTTGTGTAAAATAGGGACACCATTAACAATAGGCCATACCTAGAAACAGATCTGTTTCTAAATACCATTTAAGTCTATACATTTTAATGATTATTTATTTTACCATAATTTATCAGTGGAAGGTTTTCAGGCAGCAACTATACTCCTTTCTCAAATGATCTTTAAAATTATTTGACATTTAAATGTCAAATTCAACATTTACAGAAATACAATGCAATTGATGTGGAAATAAACATCTATGACCAAGTACCTGCATGTACAATACGGGAAACTATACTGCAACCTCTCTCTGGTCGACAATTGTAAAACACTATCAATTAGATGATGCAGCCTGCTTTCATACATCAACAACGTAAACTAAAAATGTGTAACTTAGAATGGATGAAGTAGTGTCAATATAAAATGCCTGACATACACTAGTCAATTAAGTTAATTATGTCTGGGTGAAACACAACCTGACCCTTGGTTCCCTCTACTTGCTCAAAGACTGAAAAATCTTAATTACATTGAAAATTACCGCTGGAATACAACTCTTTCACCTCACTACATATTGGTGACAAAAAAAAATATATATATATATATATATGTACATAATGTTAGCCAGCTTATATGTGTCCAAAGAAACCCTCCTTTTCCCCAACAATTGAAACAGTTATTTAAAAAAAAAAATGAAGAAATCCATTTCAGGGTAGACGGAAATAGGATTGATTGGATGAATTGATAATTCACTATGGTAAGGTTACATATACACACATACCCACACATGTACACAAGCACATCCATGTGTCATTTGCATTCACGAGTGTTAAATCAGCTTTTTTAGAAGATGTCAATCAGAAAAGATATTCAGAAAATTAAGCCTTAAAGCAATTTAACTTAGATTCTAATTGTGTCCATTAATTTAAAAGATTTCTACTTAAAAATCACTATCATTAAATTCCATATCTATGAAATGGTTTTAGAACACATATACATATATTTTTATTTTTATTCATGCGTTATAAAGCTTTCAACATGGGTTTTGGGGTCCAATTTCTTGATTTTAGTACTTAATGTTCTCACATTGGATGAAGAGTTAATTAATAGCAATTTGTGCCATATTTCCTTCACAAATGAATCCCAAGAATTATTCAAAATGGCAATTCATAACCTTATACAAAAGCACACAATAATCAACTAGAATTAAACCTCACCACATACGGTTCCTTTCCATTATCAAAAACGAATACTGAATGAACAAATGATTACTTGGCAGTAATTCTGATTCTAGGAAAAAAAGAACTACTTGAAAACATTTTAGTAACTAAAAAATTAATGCAAAAAAATGTGGCCTTCTGCTTATACACACATTCTGATTTTTCACAATTTAATTACTGGTCTGCTTATATCATTGTTCCTCTTTTGCATCTTAGGTACTTGCTTGAAAATCATTTGGAATGCTATTATTTCCCTAAAAGAAGGTATTTCTAAAAGTACTAGTTCGTCTTTAAGTAGCAAATAAGATTCAGAAGTATTTGCGCCTGATAAAATATTGCTAGCATCTTTAAGTGTATAGTTTATAACCAGGGTAGAAAAACTAGACGATTTTTATGCAATGACAATGAAGAACACATACTTTGGCATCAAAAGCCCCTGGTTATATTTTCATATGTGACTTTCTAGCCTATGATCTTCATAATGTTATCTAACTTCTCCCTTAGTTTCCTATTTTACAAAATAGAAAAAATAGTGATATGTCATGCCATTGTTGGGATCATTATTTTCCTGTATATAAAGTTCCTGATTTAACAGTGCCAGCGAATGATATTACATGCATTCAAATGCTTCATAATCCATACATATAAAAGGTTTTTTCACCTTTGCATATTAAGCTTTTCAGTAAAAGATTAAAACATATGGACTTATTTATAAATTACTTATATTCATACTCTGCTTTTGCCAGTGGATTCTATTTTATTCTAATATTTAACTCTTCAGACATAACCTGTAGCCTCGGTAAATATCAGAGCACTTCAATGACAGGGACATTCTCCTATACTTGAATGCTCTTGCCCATGCTGGCACCACAGTCTAACAATAATCCTCAAGAGCTTAAAAAATAAGTTCTAACAAAAAACAAAGACGAGACAACAAAAAACACCTGAAGTGTTGCAACCACATCCAGTAAGCAGCATTCCATGGAGAACTTTGCCTTGTTTGGCTGCGTAATGAACTACACAGATACATCACAGTGCTTATAGTGAGTGACTACAGTTTATCAAATTTAATAAACATGCATGTAAACCTAACCAGGCACACAAAACTCATTCCCATTTTCTTTTATTCTACAACACCCATTCTCTGTTGATACTTTCTAGCCATATGCATAGATTATTCCTATTTTATTTTCTGAAAGGTCAGCAGAGAATCATCAGGTCAGCAGAATTAGATTCATTTTTCTACACACCTGTCTCTAATCCTATTAAGTAATATTTTCAAAATAAAATTCTGGCATCTAAAAATAAGATTTATCAAAGACAACAAATATTTTAAAGTTATTTATATCAGTGTATAAATACATATATTAGTTAACATGTACATAAGCAACTATAATGCAATAGGTTTCAAAACCAATGACAAATTTAATCCTTCTCATCCAAAATGTTTTGAATTTGGAAAGACAAGTCTCATTCAGAAAACAGGTTGAGCAAAAATTAGGTTCTGTCAGCAGAAAGTCAGTTTGGCAAATGGTAGGTAAATCAGCCACAGAAAGAGAAAACTAGTTCAGTTCAATGAAAGAGCACAAGCAGCTCAACTTTGGAGCCAGGGGCAAAGGTGACAGGGCTCACATTTGAAAAAGCAAAACAAAACCCCACCTATTTTGCTACACAGCAAGAAGATGTCAAAATCTGTCTGCTACAGAAACACTCCTGAAAACTGAGGAGATACACAGCCAACAAATCCTCACCTCTTAGTCTGTGATTTTGTTTGACACATTAAATCACAAAACGTCAGAGTGAGAAGACCTTAGAAAGCCTGTCATCCAACCCCTTCATTTTACAGTAAAAAGTGTACTGGATTTGGAATCCAAATACCTGAGTGAATTTCCTTATTGGTATTTAGTGGTCGAGTTTCTCTAATATGCCATTTAAACTCAGCCTCCTCTCCACATCCACAAAGAGGGAAAATGATAACTATGTTACAGTTTTATAATGATAATTGTATTATTTTCCTATTACTGATATTAAAAAAGAAATCACAGACTTGGTGAATTAAAAGAATACAAATTCATTGCCCTTAGAATTCTGGAGGCTGGAAATCTGCAAGGATCACACGGGGCTAAAAATCAACATATTAGCAGGCCTGAATTCCCTCTGCAGGCTCTAGGGTAAAATGTTACCTTACCTTTTCCCGCTTCTAGACGGGGCCTGAAGTTCTCGGCTCCTGGTGCACTTCTTCCCACTCTGGCATTGCCTCTCCTGTCTCTCCCTCTCTCTTCCTCTCATAAAGACCCTTTGATAACATTGGGCACACCTGGGTAGACTAGGATACCCTCCCTATCTCAGAGCCAGCTGATTAGCAACCTTAATTCTACAAGTAACCTTAATTCCCCTTTAACAACATATTCACAGCTTCTAGAGATTTGGATGTGGACATTTGGGAGTAGGGAGTGCATTATTTTGCCTATCATTATAACTACTCAAAAAATCCATCATAAAGTGTTTTATGGATATAAACAATTTCTATTAGAAATAAGGAAACAATGGTCAGAGTCTCATTGTTAATCAAGAGCAGAGTTCCCCTTGGTCCCAGGTCTCCTACGTACCTAATCACCACAACATGAGAAATCTGGCAGGAAGCACATATAGGCAAAACCAAACACTTGGCTTAGATTCAGTAATAGAGATTATGAAATCATCGCTGCTGGTTTCAAGATGATCTTGTGACATCAAACTGCCTATATTGACTGTAGTTCCACAATCATTTAATTCTGAGAACTTTAGCAATTTTCTTAACCTCCCTGAGCCTCATTTTCCCTGTATGTAAAAAAAAAAAGGACAGTAGATTTATTGAAAAAGAGATTTTATTGAGATTTATTGAAAAAGTTAAAGGAGAAAATTCATGTAAAGTGCTTAGCAAACTAACTGGCACACAGCAAGGGCTCAATAGATGTTAATTATCTTTAATGCCCTAGATCAATATATCCACCTGCCAGTCACAGAATAGTTACACTAGGCACCAAGGCACCCTGGAATATAAAATTTAATTTAGACTCATGCTATGGCCTTAAGAAGTTTATAGTCCAATAGTGAAATAAGTTAAATATATTTGTTTAGCTAATTAAGGAACTTTCATATGTAAAGTGGCCTTTCTTCACACTATCCCATAACACTTTAATCTACAAAGTGGTAAAAGCTGCCAAGTTACAGAGAAAACCAATAAAAGCTCATTGCTGAGCATGACCAAATCCAAAAGCTTCTGAATGAAGTAGAATGAAAATTACCAAATCAAGAGAAACTTCAACTGCTAAAAATTAGATCTATGGAAATTATAGAAGATATTTTAAAATATCAATGTATTTCTGTATGTATATGAGTGTGTATCTGTATGCATATGTACACTCATATATAAAAACACACACACATATAAAACCAAGGTTAATTTACATAGATTAAACGGGTGTAATATTTTTTAGAAGTTGATTTCTAAAGGTACTTCATGCTCAGTGAGGATTTATTCAAGATAAACTTGTAGACTCTTAAAGGGTTTAAATTGTATGTGTTTATGGTGAAATTCTTTAAGAAAAATCTTTTAGAGAGGTGCCTGGGTGGCTCATTTAATTAAGCTTCTGACTTCATCTAAGGTCATGATACTGCTGTTCGTGGTTTTGGAGCCTGCTTCAGATTCTGTGTCTCCCTCTCTGCCCCTCCTCTGCTTGTGCTCTGTCTCTGTCTCTCTCAAAAATAAATTAACGTTAAAAAAAAGAAGAAGAAGAAAAATCTTGTAGAAGATTCTGAAGAGCAAGGGCACAGCAGGATCTTAAAGTGAATCAATGACCTGGTAGATATAGTGGGTGAGCTAAGAATGTGACATTTTATACAGTTATAAGGACTTGATTCCCAAAAGTAAATCAAGAGAACTTAAATAGTAATGCCAACTATCTCTCCACTGCATGAGTTATCCAAGTCTGTAACTATAGTTATCCAGTTCTCATAATGATGCATGATTGTCCAGTTCTCATCAAGATGGATAACGTGTTCTTGGATGCAAAAGTTCAAAGTTTCAGTAGCGAGCATTCCACATATTCAATTTAATTCCAAACAAAATCACAACGAGAAATTTTAAGGACATTAAGAAACTCATTCTCAAGTTAAACTAGAAGAATATTTACCTGAAAATATAAAATTACTTTCTAAAAAATATAATTAAGAGATTTGATCTATAAAATATGCAATAAAATATATTGACTAAAAACACTGTGGAGACTGCCAGTTTTTATTTCCACATGTAAGAAGCTTTAAAGTCAGCAATCTGACCTAATAACAAATAAAAAAACTGAACAGACTGAAAAATCAACAACTCTTCCTGGATCCCTAGGAGAAGGGAGAACACATAGCACACCTCTGCCCCCAAATCTGGAGAGACAGAGAGTTGAATGTTGGAAGTCATGGCTTACTAGAGCAGAGACTCATTAGAAATGGCCAATGGAACCAGTGCTGGAGTAGGAAAACCTGAACTATAATTGACACATTGCTGGCAGCTGAGTGCTGACAAGTCTGAGAGTTAAAAATTCCCAGGCCTCCACAATACTGTGGGATTTACCTGGAGATGTTGACCAGATTCCCACAGTAAATATCAGAGGAAAAATATGCTCTCTTGCTTCCTGAAGGGAAATGCCCATTCCAGCTGGCTCTCACATTCCACCTGGAAGAAGGGAAATACTCAAATCCAGCTCACCTAAGGGGAGAGAAAACACTGAGAAATACTTGTGAAGTTTACAGTCCAGAGGCATGGACTCACTAAAAGACTGAGACCTAATCATACAACTACAAAACACTTCCCCCTCTCCCACCCTCTCCCACCCTCTCCCATACCTCGCCATTACATACTTAAGGATTATTTACAGTAATTCATTTTACTTATTGTACCATGCATGTCCACCCATCAAGAACAAATAACAAGGCATACCAAATGTCAAAAAACACAATTTGAAGACAAAGAGCAAGCATCAAAAACAGACATGGTAGAGGCATTGAAATTAACAGACAAGGTATTTAAAGCAACCATGATTAATATGCTTAGAGGTCTAATGGATAAATAAGACAATGTGAAAGCACAGATAGATAAAATAAGCAAAGAGATGGAAATCCTAAGAAAGAACCAAAACAAATACTAGACCAAAAAAAAGGCTATAAAAGAAAAGAATACACTTGATGGGCTTACTAAGTACTCTGAACATGACTGAGGAAATAAATAATCCCTGAGCTAGATGATATGTCAATAGAGTCCTTAAAAACTGGAAAGCAAAAAGGACAATGATTGAAAAAAAAAAAGGACAGAATATTTAAGGACTATGGGACAACTACAAAAGGGGGGACATATGTGTAATGGGAAGACCAGAAGGAGAATAAAAAAGAGAAAAAAATAAATATTCAATACAATAATGACTGAGTATTCCCCCCAAATTAATGTCAGACACTAAACTGTGGATCCAGGAAGCTCAGAGGATACCAAGCAGGAGAAATGAAAAAACAACAGTAATAAAAAAACCACATAGGCATATCATTTTTAAACTAGAGAAAATCAAAGATAAAGAAAAAATACTGAAAGAAGAAGAAAAAAACACTTTACTTATAAAAGGACAAATATAAAAATTATATGTAACTCCCCTCAGAAACCATGGTATAAAGAATAAAGTGGAATGAAATACTAAAAATTATGTGAGAGAAAAACCCACCAACCTAGAGTTCTGTACCCTGTGCAATTTCCCTCAAAAGTGAAGAAATTAACACTTTCCCAGACAAACAAAACTTGAGGAAACATTGCAGATAAACCTTCCTCAAAAATATGATAAAAGAAGTTCTTAAGAGACAAGGAAAATAATACAGGTCAGAAACTCCACATAAAGAAAACCTGCAAAGATGGAATAAATAAAGGTAAAAGAAAAACTTTTATTTTTCATATTCTTAATTGATCCAATAGATAATAGCCTGTTCAAAATAATAATAGCAACACACTATATAAATGAAATGAATGATAGCAATGAAACAAGGAATGGAAAAAGAAATTAGAATTTGTTATTAAAAGCTACTTACACTACCTGTGAAATGGTATAATATAATTTAAAAGTGAACTTGGATTAGTTGTAAATGAAAATTGAAAACTCTAGGGCAATTACTTTAAAAAAAGAGGGGGGAAAAAAGAATAACTGATAGGCTAAGTGTTACAAACTTGTCAAATTAACACGTGTAAGTGGTACACAGGGCTCCAGATGGTGAGCTGCGGTTCAGCAACACACCACAAACACACACACACACACGTGTGCACACACACACACACACACACATACACACACACACAAATGAAATAGAGAATTAAATTACTCATGGAATTTGGAGGAAGTACCTGACAAAATTCAAGGGGCCACATGGAGAAGTCAAGGTAGAGTACAGACAGAAGAAGAGATTGGTCCTAGAAAAATAGTTTTTTTACGATATGTAGACAGAGTGCTTTGGGGTTCCCAGGCTAAGATCAGATTGTCAATTCAAACCAATGAGGAGGATTTTAGTAAGTCCCACAGAGTTCTTAGCTAAGGAGCACATGAGAGGAAGGTTCTGGGAGGCAGGGGAGACTGTTAATCACAAAGGCTGTTGGGAAAGTCATATCAGGAACTTAACCTATACTTGTGACTCTGTAGGCTTCTGTTTAAGGCATGTACTTACATGAGGGGGTAGAGTTAATTTAAGATCACCACAAGCCACTTGACCAAACCAAATAGATGCTGAGGCAGCAACACTACCATGGGGCAGCTCAGTTAAACTCTCAACATTAAGGAAGGAAAAAAAATGGACTCACACAAAATGTTCAATTAAAATCACAGAAGGCAGAAAAAGAATGGAAGACAAAAATATGAACAAAGAACAAGGGAAACAAATAGAACACAGTAATGATATGGATCCAACTATATCAATAATCACACTTAAGTCAATGGTCTAAATGCGCCAATTAAAAGACAGAGATTCTCAGAGTGGATCAAGAAACATGACCAAACTCTATGTCATTTATAAAAAACTCATTGTAAAGACACATATAGATGAAAAATAAGTAGGAGAAAAAATATACCATAATAACACTAATCAAAAGAAAGGAGTAGCTATTTTCATTCATAGAGTTTAAAGTAAGGAAAGTCATTAAGGACAAGGGAGGGCATTACGTAACAATAAAGGAGTCAGTTCTCCAGGAAGACATAGCAATTCTTTTTTTTTTTTTTTTTAATTTTTTTTTTCAACATTTATTTATTTTTGGGACAGAAAGAGACAGAGCATGAACGGGGGAGGGGCAGAGAGAGAGGGAGACACAGAATGGGAAACAGGCTCCAGGCTCTGAGCCATCAGCCCAGAGCCTGACGCGGGGCTCAAACTGACCGCGAGATCGTGACCTGGCTGAAGTCGGACGCTTAACCGACTGCGCCACCCAGGCGCCCCAAGACATAGCAATTCTTAATGTGCATGCATCTAACAACAGAGTATCAGACTACATGAGACAAAAATTTATAGGCCTGCAAAAAAATTAGATAAATTTACTATCATAGTTGGAAATTTCAACACCTCTCTCTCAGAAATGAATAGATCTAGAAGATTGAAAATTAGTAAGAACATAATTGAACTCAACACCATCATCAATCAACTGGATGTAATTGACATCTATAGATTATTTCATCCAACAATGGCAGAATACACATTTTACTCAAGCTCACATGGAACAGTCGCCAAGACAGACAACATTCTGGGTCATAAAACATTCCATCGTAAATGTAAAAGAATAGAAATTATGCAGTACCTGCTCTCAGAATATAGGGGAATGAATTAGAAATAAATGATAGAAACAGAACTAGATAAATTTAAATAGAGAGATTAAATACCACACTTCTAAAGAAAGTCAAAGAAGAAATCTCAACAGAAATTTTAAAATATTCTGAACCAAATGAAAACGAAAACACAAATCATCAAAATTTGTGTGATGCAGTGAAAGCAGTGCTTAGGGAAATTTATAGCATTGAATGCACATCACATATTAGAAAAGAAGACAGATCTAAGATTAATAATCTAAGTTTCCACCCTCGGAAACTAGGAAAAGAAGTGCAAATTAGATACAAAATAAGTAGAACAAAATAAATAATAATAACTGAGCTGAGATCAATACAATTGGAATAATAAATCAATAGAGAAAATCAACAAAGTCAAAAGCTAGTTCTTTGCAAAGGTGAGTAAAATCTATAAACCTCTAGCCCTAACACAGGGAAAAAAATGAGGACACAAGATAACCTAGATGAAATGGACTAATTTCTTGAAAGACACAATCTACTAAAATTCACATAAGAAGGAATATATGGTATGAATAGTTCTATATCTATTATAGAAATCAAATCAGTAATTAATACTTCTATAGTAGAAATCATCAAACCTAGATGAGTTCCTTGGAATAAATTATGCCAATTCTCCTCAATCTCTTCCAGAGAAGAGAAGCAGAGGGAATACTATCCAACTCATTCTGAGTCCAGAATTACCTTAATACCAAAACCAGATAAAGACATTACAAGAAAACTATAGACCAATACTCTTCTGAACATAAATATTAACAAATTGTTAACAAATTAACAAATTAACAAAATATTAACAGATTTAATCCAACAATGCATGAAAATAATTATACACCACAACCAAATGTATCCCAGGTATGCCAACATTCAGATATCAATCAATGCAACCCATCACTTCAACAGACCATAAAAAAGAAAAATCACAGGATTATATCATTAGATACAGAAAAAGAATTTAACAGATTCAACACTCACTCATGATACTCTCAGTAAACTTGGAATAGAGAGGAACTTTCTCAACTTGATAAAGAATGTCCACAGAAAAAGTACAGCTAACATACTTAATAGTGAGAAATTCAAAGCTTCCCCACTACTATTATATACAAGGCAAGGATGCCTCCCTATCACTCCTTTTCAACATCGTATTGGAAGTCCTTGCTTATGTGATAAAACAACAACAACAAAAAAAAATGGGCGGAGGGGGGAAATATAGGTATGCAGATTGAAAAGGAAGACATAAAATTGTTTTTCTTTGCAGATGATGTCATCACATATGTAGAAAATATGAGGGAACAAACAAAAGAACTTCTGGAACTCATAAGTGATTATAGCAAGGTTATAGAAGAGAGGTATAACTTGTTTTATTTTCCTTCACTTCACTGAACATCACAGATACTGCTTTTTTTACAAAGTGGAGTTTAAGACTCCAGTGTAGGAAGTAACAGCAGGTATGGTGGAAATAGCAAGAGAACAAGAAGTGGATCCTGAAGATGTGATTGAGTTGCTGCAATCTCATGATCAAACTTGAACCAATAAGGACTTTCTTATCAATGGGCAGAAAAAAAAGTGTTTTTCTGAGATGGAATCTACCCCTAAAGATGCTGCAAAGATTGTGGAAATAACCACAAAGGATTTAAAATCCTTTGATGTAAACTTAGCTGATAAAGCAGCAGCAGGCATTGAGAGGCTTGACTCCAATTTTGGAAAAAGTTCTACTGTGGGTAAAATGCTGTAAAACAGCATCACATGCTACAGAAAAGTCACTCACAAAAGGGAGAGTCAATTGATGCAGCAAATTTCATTGTTGTCTTATTTTAAGAAATTGCCAGTCAATCCAAACTTCAGCAGTCATCGCTTTGGTCAGTCAGCAACCATCAATGTCCAGGCAAGTCCCTCCACCAGCAAAAAAGACTCACTGAAAGTTCAGTGATGATTAGCACTTTTTTTGCAATAAATTAGTATTTTAAAATTAAGGTATATAATTTTTAGACATAATGATATTGCACACTTACTAATATACAGTATAGTATAAACATAACTTCTATATGCATTAGGAAACCAAAACATTTAAACATTTGTCTAGAACTAAACCCACAATTTTCTAAGGTATGCTTGTATACCATAAACTTAGTTAATATACAAAAGCCAACTGCTTTCCTATATGCCAGAAAGAAACAAGTAGAATTTGAAATTAAAAGAAAAAAAACAATACCATTTATATTAGCTCCCCGAATAATGAAATACTTAGGTAAAAAATCTAACAAAATAAATGCAAGGTATCTATCTATCTATTGAAAACTACTGCTAATGGATTGGAAGATTTAATATTGTCAGGTTGTCTGTTCTTCCCAAACTGAACTATAGATTTCAATATAAACCCCATCAAAATCTCAGCAAGTTATTTTGTAGATATTTATAAACTGAACCTAAAGTTTATATGAAGAAGCAAGGAAGCAAACCATAAGAGACCCTTAAATACTGAGAACAAACTGAGGGTTGATGGGGATGGGGGGAGGGGAAAGTGGGTGATGGGCACTGAGGAGGGCACTTGTTGGGATGAGCACTGGGTGTTGTATGGAAACCAATTTGACAATAAATTATATTTAATAGAAAGAAAGAAAGAAAGAAAGAAAGAAAGAAAGCAAGCAAGCAAGCAAGCAAGCATGTTTTAATTAAAAAAAAGAAGAAGCAAAGACTCAGAAAAACCAACACAATATATAGAGAACAAAACAAAGTTAGAAAACAGACTTCTATAAAGCTACAGTAATGAAGACAGTGAAGTCCTAGAGAAAGAACAAATAGATCCATAGAACAAAATTAAGTGCTGAGAAATAGACCCTCATAAATATAATAAACTTATCTTTGACAAAAGAACAAATATGATACAATGGAGAAAATAAAATCTTTAAATAGTTCTGGAACAGCTGGACATCCACGGACAAAAAAGAAAAGAAAAAAAGAAACTAAACACAAACCTTGTCACAAAAATTCATTCAAAATAGATCATGGATCTAAATATAAAACACAAGACTATAACATAAGAGAAAATTTAGATGACCTTGGGTATCAGTGACCTTTTTAGACACAACCCAAAGATAAAATCCACGAAGGAAATAATTGATAAGCTTGAATTTATTAAAAATAAAAACACATGCCCTGAGAGACAATGTCAAGAAATAAGAAGACTGGCCACAAACTGAGAGAAAATATTCACAAAAGACAACATCTGATAAAGGGCTGTTGTCCAAAATATACAAAGAACTTTTAAAATTCAGTAATGACAAACCAACTTAACTGGTCCAGGAACTTTAACAGACACCTTACCAAAGAAGATATACAGATGGCAAACAGGCACACATCATATGTCGTCCGAAAAATAGAAATTAAAATAACCATGAGATGCCATTACACTCCTATTAGAATGTCCAAAATCCAGAATACTGACAACACCAAATTCTGACAAGGATGTGAAGCAACATGAACTCTCACTCATTACTGATGATCATAGGGGAGAAAGATTGAACTCCACTGAAACGAAAGGCAGAGTGTTTAAGCACTGAGGTGAGCTAGTGGAAAAGTCCTAGAGGACATCAGAAGGAAGACTGGTTATTGTGATTAAACCATCTCTGTTTGCTAATTGATTATAAAAATTAGGTTCTTAGTCTCTCATAGACACTGGGAAACAGAAGCCCTATCCTTTTCGGTGACTACATTTCAGAGGGACAGCTCCAAGATTCCTGACAAAGACATTCCTGGGACCTAAATGCAAGAGGAGAAAAATTACATTAAAGAAGCAGAAAAATAATTTACAGTTCCAAGTTTTCTAAAGTACCTGCTCTGAGAAAAGGGAGGTCAGGGCACCTATAGTCAGGAGTTCTGTCAAGCTGAGGAGAACATTAAGGATATTTTGGTCAATACCAAAATTTTACTCAAAACCTTCCAGTTTATTATTAAAAGAAAAAAATAAGGTGTGGGGTGTAGTACATTGTTGCTAAACATGTACATTGCAGGATTGTTTGTAAACGCTAAGAACTTTTCAACCTAATTTACTCACATATTCAATGCCCAGTATTTAAAATTGTCCTTATTTGTTATGTGTAATTCTCACTCTATACACTGTAGTGTGCTTTGAATATATATGAGATATTATTAATTAGCTGAAGCAAGTGATACTGGATTACTAGGTAATAACATTGAGCTTACTAGCATCCAGGGGACTTTTACAACCACAAGCAGATGGAAGTGTTTTTAATGCACATTGAATGAAATTGACAGATAAAATCTTTACCTATTCCCTTTTGTTCCTGCTGCTTCTTTACTATTGCACTTGCTTCCCCATGTATTTTCTCCAGAAAATCCTACATACTCATTGTTAATACATCCCTTTACATTTTTAAAATTAGGAATAACAGCTGAGTTAAATGTATTTTGTTCTAAAGAGTAGACAATATTGTGCATGCTCTAGGTTGTATTTCTTTCTTTCTTTCTTTCTTTCTTTCTTTCTTTCTTTCTTTCTTTCTTTCTTTCTTTCTTTCCTTCCTTCTTTCTTTCTTTCTTTCTTTCCTTTTTTTAACTTTAACATAGGTGCTGGTCCTGAGAAACAAATCTAGGGACTAAATACTTTATATACAATAGTATAGACTGTTTTATATAATATATAAAACAGCACAATTATATACAACAAATGTATTTGTTTCAAGATAATATATTTGTATTTTTCTACATAAATGTGTGAATTATGTGCTTTCTTTTATCTCTGTTGTATTAGTTCCAGAAATATCCTAGTTTATTTCTCCAGTTAGTAATACTTCAGTTTATATCCACTGATTAATTTTAATTGTACTTCTAATAACTTTCAATAAATAATTTATTCATGTATTCAGTAAATATTTATTGAACACCAAGTACATATCAGGCATACTGATAATTACTGAAAATGCACACAGGAATTAAGTAGTGTCTACACTTAGTAAGTACTTGTGATTTTCAAATAATTATAACATAATGTAACAATTATTCTAAGTGATATTTTTAAAAATTTGACATAATCCCAGAAAGCAAAATGGGTAGGCCTGAGGGAGAGGAGAAAGTTTTCTCAGAGAAAGTGATACTTGATTTAATTATTTGAGAAGGAGAGAGTGTCCTTGTTTTGTAGCATCCATTGAAAAAGGAAAAAATGAAATACAAATGCATCATAGTACAGAGTATGGTTTTCCAGATTGTGAGAGATACATACTCAGGAGAATATATAAGTGAGGGGCTAGGGAAAATAAATTGTGCTAATGCTCTGCCAAGTGTGAGCACAATATATAGGTTTATGTTACTCAATGTCTTATTGTGGAAAAAGTATTTTTGATGATTATAAAATAAATTAATAACTAAAACACATGGATTATTTGGTAAAATAAGTGCTCAAACTGAATATAATTCTTGAAAATACTTCAGTAATTTTTGTATTAAAAAATGGTGGCATGTTTCAATGACACTCAAGGGTAACAAAATCCAAGTTACTTTAAAAATATTTGGTTAAACTGGGGTGCCTGAGGGGCTCAGTCGGTTAAGCATCTGACTTCGGCTCAGGTCATGATCTCGCAGTCTGTGAGTTTGAGCTCTGCGTCAGGCTCTGTGCTGACAGTTCAGAGCCGGGAGCCTGCTTTGGATTCTGTGTCTCCCTCTCTTTCTGCATCTACCCCACTCACATTCTGTCTCCATTTTTTTCAAAAATAAACATTAAAAAAATAACAATAAATAAAATAAAATATTTGGTTAGATAAATTTCTAGAAATATACCATCATTGCTCCTTATCACTGTTATTTTCATCTAATTACAGGATATTTGTGAAATATTAAGGAAATATCCAGCTATTCAGCTAAACCTTGTGTGTTTCAATTATGCATTTTGAGCATATCTCATATACAATATATGAGCATTTCTTAATCAATCAAAGTGAAAAATATGAGAAAAATTTTAAATGTCTTGATGTGTAAAAACTCGGAAAAACCACAGAATAAATGCCAAGAAACATTAATATGTTTTTAATTATATTTTTAATTGTATGTTGAATTATTTATAAATGTGTTCACAGAGGAGTGATCTCTTCCCTAAGCTAAATAGCACCTGATTTTAAAATTATCATATTTAAAATCTTGTTTTATGTGTCAACAAATAAGATAGAATCAACAGTATAGTACTGGCACAAAAATAGACATATAACTCAATAAAACAGAATAGAAAACCCAGAAATGACCCCACAACTATATGGTCAATAAATCTTTGACAAACCAGGAAAGAATATCCAATGGGAAAAAGATAGTCCCTTCAACAAATGGTGTTGGGATAACTGGACAGCAATATTCAAAAGAATGAAACTGGACCACTTTCTTACACCATATACAAAAATAAATTCAAGATGAATTAAAGACCTCAGTGTGAGACTTAACACCATAAAAATCCTAGGGGCGCCTGGGTGGCTCAGTCGGTTAAGCGGCCGACTTCGGCTCAGGTCATGATCTCGCGGCCCGTGAGTTCGAGCCCCGCGTTGGGCTCTGTGCTGACAGCTCAGAGCATGGAGCCTGTTTCGGATTCTGTGTCTCCCTCTCTCTGACCCTCCCCCATTCATGCTCTGTCTCTCTCTGTCTCAAAAATAAATAAGCGTTAAAAAAATTAAAAAAAAAATCCTAGAGGAGAACACAGGCAGTAACCTCTTTGACACCAGCCATAGCAACTTCTTTCTAGATATGTCTCTGGAGGCAAGGGAAGCAAAAGGAAACTATTGGGACTTCATCAAAATAAAAACTATACAGCAAAGGAAACAATCAACAGAACTAAAAGACAACGTCCTTAATGGGAGAAGATATTTGCAAATGACATATCTGATAAAGGGTTAGTATTCAGAAACTATAAAGAATGTATCAAACTTAACACCAAAAAACAAATAATCCAGTTAAGAAATGGGCAGAAGACACGAGCAGACATTTTCCAAAGAAGACATCCAAATGGCTAACAGACACATGAAAAGACACTCAAATCACTAATCATCAGGGAAATATAAATCAAAACTACAATGAGATACCACCTCACACCCATCAGAATGGTTAAAACCAACAACACAAGAAACAACAGGTACTGGCAAGTATGTGGAGAGAGAGGAACCCTCTTGCACTGTTGGTGGGAATGCAAACTGGTGCAGCCACACTGGAGAGCAGTATAGAGTTTCCTCAAAAAGTTAAAAGTAAAACTACCCTACAATCCAGGAATTGTACTACTAGGTATTTACCCAAAGAATACAAAAATACTAATTCAAAGGGATACATGTACCCCAATGTTTATAGCAACATTATCTATAATAACCAAATTTTGGAAATAGCCCAATGTCTATCCATGGATGAATGGATAAAGAAGATGTGGTATGCATATACAATGGAATATTAATCAGAAAAAAATGAAATCTTGCCATTTGCAATTACATGGGTGTAGCTAGTATCATGCTAAGTGAAATAAATCAGTCAGAGAAAGACAAATATCATATGATTTCACTCATATGTGGAATTTAAGAAATAAAACAGATGAACATAGGGGAAGGGGAAAAAAGAGAGAGGGAGGCAAACTAAGAAACAGGCTCTTAACTATAAAGAACAAATGTAGCAGCACGTGGGTGGCTCAGTCAGTTGAGCGACTGACTTCAGCTCAGGTCATGATCTCATGGTCTGTGAGTTCGAGCCCTGCATCGGGCTCTGTGCTGACAGCTCAGAGCATGGAGCCTGCTTACGATTCTGTGTCTCCCTCTTTCTCTGCCCCAACCCACTCGCATTCTGTCTCTGTCTCAAAAATAAACATTATTAAAAAAATAAAAAGAAAGGGGAGTTTTGCTAGATGATTTTGAAAGTGAATTCCAACTCTGAGTTTCTAAGATGATTATTACTATGTGATTTCAGTGCATTCTACAGTTCTTATTCAGTAAAGTTACTGGTCTCTCTCCTAGAATTAATTACTTCAACAGCTAAGAATTCCTGGAATTCTGGCCATTTACAGGATATGGAATATAAAAATCAACCGTAAATTTATAGCAGGTTTGGATGTCAGGTATTCTCTTTGTAAATGGCTCTCAAGGATCTGCTCTTAAAATCACCCATTTCTCAAAAAATTTGGCATGGATACCATCTAGAAGAGATCTTTATATAGTAGAACTCTTACCCAATGTGATTGGTTAACGGATAAAAGTTGGCCCAAATCAAGAATCATAGAAAATGATACTTGGATCCCTTAATATTTAATTTAAAATAAGCTAAGGGGACACCTGGGTGGCTCGGTCGGTTGAGTGTCCGACTTTGGCTCAGGTCATGATCTTGCAGTTTGTGAGTTTGAGCCCCGTGTTGGGCTCTGTGCTGACAGCTCAGAGCCCGGAGCCTGCTTCAGATTCTGTGTCTCCCTCTCTCTCTGCCCCTCCCCCACTCTTGCTCTGTCTCTCTCTGTCAAAAATAAATAAACATTAAAAAAATTTTTTCTTTAAAGAACAAATGTATAGTTACCAGAGGGGAGGAGGGTGGGAGGATGAGTAGAACAGGTGATGAGGATTAAGGAGTGCTCTTGCTATGATGAATACCAGCTACTGTATGGAAGTGTTGACTGACTACATTTCACACCTGAAACTAATATTACAGTGTATGGTAACTAACTGGAATTTAAATAAAAACCTAGAAAAATAAAAATAAAACTAACATCTTTTTAAAAACTAAGGTAGAATTATGGAAATAAAATGTAAATGGCATACTAATAGCCATCCTTTTATCATTTCACATTTGACAGTTGTCAAAATGTTATTAGTTCAAATTGAAAAAAATAAAATAAAAACATTCTTCAGCTTAACTTATCATGGTTTTATCAACTTATTTTTCCAGGCTATTAAAGGTGCGTTTCACTTGTCCTAAATTTGTCTAGACTAAGCCTGGCTATTAATTTAAAGAGCACTTGAGGTAATCATTGCTTGAATTTTAATTAGATAATACATTAGAATGGTTATTGCAGTCAGTGTAGAGTCAACAATATATACAATAAAGGCTTAGTTGTGGTAGTAGCTTATATATATATATATATATATACACCACTATGTGATTATATATTTATATTATATATATATATACACATAGGCATACATAGTATATTATAATATTATGATATACTATTAATGAATTATTATCTATTAATATATTAGTCTATATAGACACACACATATATACTATCATAACTACTACTACTACTGATAATAATTACAATAATGATACTAACCATATAAGTAATACTTTAATACATACCTCATTATTATATTGTATTAGTTTACATTAATGCACAAAATAATTATAATACTAATACTAATAATAATTAGTAAACATGTATCAGAGATGACGATGAAGTTGGCTGTTAATAGCAGAGTCTCAATCCACTGCAGTATGAGCTAAGCCTCCAAGTTTGGGGCCTTGGTGCAAAGAAAATTTTTTAATTGTCTCTGATTATCCAACAAGAAGCACAATAAAAGGCAAAGTAGCTTCTATGTTGTAAATCATAAAATATTACTATGATTTCCTCTTTTGAAAATCAAGCAAATTTAAACTAATTATGCCTAGGTTTCAAATAGTGAGTACATTTTCATTTCAAATGCTCTCAGGATTATCAACAGCTTTGCACTCATAAATGTGATCTGACAGAAGAGTTTTGATTTCTAGTATCATTAAATTGTCCCCATAAGTAATAAATAAAATAATGAAAAGAGTCTCGGGACACCTCAGTGTCTCAGTCGATTAAACGTCTGACTTTTGATTTCAGCTCAGGTCATGATCTCATGGTTCCTGGGATGGACCCCTGCATTGAGCTCTGTGCCTCACAATATGGAGCCTGCTTGGGAGTCAGTCTCTCCCTCTCTCTCTGCCCCTCCTTGTGCTCATGCTCACTCTTTTTCTCTCTCTCCCTCTCAAAATAAATAAATAATTTCTTTAAAGAATCTCATTCTTTTGAATAAGGCATGAGAACAAACTAAGAAGAAACAATCCCCACCACTTCTGGAAATGCCCACAGGGAGGAGGACCACTTGCAAAGAACCAGCCAGCGTCTCAGGGTTGGGAATAGAGGAAAGAGCAATATAACATGACGAACTGCAGCCCCGGATGGGACTTCTGGAGGACATACTATCCTTTGGATGATGCTTTCAGACCTAACTGAGACCCTCAAGAATGCCTATAGGAGCAAGTAAAGTGCTCCAAAATAGAGGCCCTGAAGTAGCCAATCCATGACCACCACATACTACCAGCACTTTTCTGAAGAGGGTGTCCAGATCATAAGAAATACTTTTTCAGGACCAAGGAGAGAAGCAAAGGTGTTAAGCTATTGGTGCTATTTTCCCTTTTCCTTTTTTTATCCACAATACTCAAATTAATTGACCTTTTTCTCCCTGTAGAGTTTGGTGTATAAAGAGTATATAGTTTAGGGTGCCTGGGTAGCTCAGGTGGTTAGGCATCCGACTTTGGCTCAGGTCATGATATCACGGTTCATGAGTTCAAGTCCCACATACAGTGAGCACAAACCCCGCTTCAGGTGAGCCCCATTCTTCTCTCTCTCTCTCCCTTTCTCTCTCTCTGCCTCTTGTGGGATTCTCTCTTTCTCTGTCTCTTCCCCTTGCTCACATTTGCACCCTCTCTCTCTCTCTTTTCTAAAAAGAAAAAAGTATACATTTTATTGAAAACATCTTAGGAGATTGAAGAAATGTATAACTGGTTCTCTTAAATCAATTAAAAAGTTTTTGTATCTATTCTGCAATAGTTTGTACAACCTAATTAACATTTCCAATCTCAGTTTCATGTGTGAAATGGGCATATAAATTATATTTATTTCATAGAATCATTATGAAGATTAAATGCTATTTATAGCTTAGGTCAGCAAACTTTGCCCATATAAGGGCCAGATAGTAAACATTTTCATCTGTGTGAATAGGCCATATATTCTTGGCCTCAGCTACTCAGTGCTGCTTTTGTAGTATGAAAACAGCTAAAGACAACATACAAAAGAATGAAGGTAACTGTATTTCAACAATACTTTAATTACAAAAACAGGCAACAGACAAGATGTGGATTGTAGACCATAGTTTGCTGACTGCTATTATCATGCATAAGTGATCATAGTTCTTGGAACATGGCACAAAACCATCAGTAGATGCTATTATTATCATTGGATCTTAATTTAATATATCTATTTAATTTCAGTGATAATAGTTAATGGTAATTGCAAGCTCATTCTTTATTCAACAAATATTTAAGTCAGTATGGCAGGTTACTTACATACTATATCTTCTCTGAAGTAATATATTGGTTATAGTCCATAAAGGTAGGACACCCAGATCAGAGAGAAGACTGGAGAAGTATAAGAAGTAGATCTGAAGGTACAAAAGAAACACATTACCATATATATATATATATATATATATATATATATATATATATATTATCTTAATTAATCTTTATTCCAACAATTTACTTGAATACCAGGATCCTCATCTTCTGAAGGAAAAACTGAGGCCCAAAGAAGTAAAGTTTTCTGCAAAAAGTCACATAACTAGTCAGGGACTATTATATAAATTCAGGGCCATGAGAAAATAAAGCCCATGGGGTTTTTTTTGTTTGTTTGTTTGTTTTCTTCTGCTACTCTGCCCTGTCGCCTGCCTTGAAATATGGATAAGATCTCAGAAATACCGAACTCGAGAATCTCAGTACCTCGTAAAATTCTATAAAGGTTAAACTAGGGATATCATGTAACATTATCTGAGAACCATTGAACAGGCTGAAAAAATTATAGCCAGTTTGCTGAGTGGCTCAGAACGGCTGAGTCCATGTCTATTTCGTAGTGTGTCCCCAAATTACTTAACTACTAGAAAATCTATTTAAAAAAAATTAGTTTCCCGTTTTCAACAACTTGTTAAAAAAACAGTGAAAACTTTGTCAGATAAAAAATATATACAGATGAAGCATTAAATTTTAAAATACCTTCTCAAAACATGGATAAGAGAGACGGAGGACAGAAGAGATAAAGAAGCAAGATTACAGAGACCAGAGAATACCCAAGCAGACATTTTCCCTGAAGGAATCTTCCAAATCTCATTTAGAGCCTGGGATTTAATTGACCTCAAGAGCATGAAAACTAGGAGATAAGGCTTGGGGCTACTACAATCACAAAAACCACACAAATATAGCTTACAACTCCAAAATCAGTAAATGTAAAAAATAAATTGAAGTATCCAAAAACAAAACACCATTAAAATCAAAAGAAATCAAGAAAATGATAAAAAGGAAAGAAAAAGTATTATAGATCAAAGAGGACAAGTAAACACAAATTAAGACAATGGTACATAAACTTTTCATGTACTGGTGGAACACTTATGAAAATTGGCCAAAATATAACAAAGAATTTACAAGTTAATAATAAAAATGTGACAAAATATGCAATACATGTATATATACATATATATACATTTTATAAAGCACCTCATAATTCTAAAATAACTTATGAGTTGAACAAGAAATTATAATGAAAATTATAAAATCCATGGAACAACATAACGAAAATACTGCCTAATAAAACTTGAGGTAAGCTAAGTGAAGTTCAGAAGGAAGTGTACATAAAGATCAAAAATAGGCAAACTTAAACTGGAATGGAAGTCAGGATAGTGCATATTGGGGCATATGATTGGGAATTCTGAGATGCTAGTAGAATTCTGTTTTTTTATCTGAGTTCTGGTTACGATGGTATATTTACTTTGTATACAGTTGTTCATTTAGGATTTACACACATGTCTGTATGTGAACAAACACAAAGCTTATAAAAGAAGAAAATCCCAGCAACAGCCAAGTTAGCCCTAAGGATAAACCAGGCAGATAAATTTGCTATGTAAGATATTAAAATAACATGAATATACAAATAATAACTGCAATATTGGCATATTGGCACAGAGACAAATAGACAGATGGAATAGAGAACCTAATTCCATACATATAGAAACCTGAAATATGATACACTCTACAAAAATGTCAATTCTGGATGGATTACGGCCTTATGTGTAGAAGCTAGTGCTATAAGACTTTATAAAGAAAATGTAATAAAGCTTTAATGATCTTAGTATATGAACAGAATCTTAAGTAGGATTCAAAAGTCATAAACCATTAAGTAAAATAAACTAGCAAAATAAATGGCTTTAATTTTAAGAACATCTGTTTATCAAAAGATACCATTTCATGAGTAAAAAACCATAAACTGGAGATTTTGCAACCTATATAACTGACTAAAGAGTAGTATCTAGAATATACAAAGAATTTCTATGAGTCAGTAAATAATAAACAACCCAAAAGACTTCTACAAAAATTTGATAGAAGAGGGAAAACAAAAGGTGAGTAAACATATAAAAATTTTCACATCCTCTTAAAATTCCAAGAAGGTATCCTAAAAGTATGATGAGATTCAATCTCACCCTTCCAATTGGCAAAATTCAAATATATGTAATATATTCAATATGTTTATATTAATATGCTTTAACCTATTTATATAAATATTGCATATATATTCTTAATAAGTAGTGGTGAAATGTGGATCAATAGGGACACTGACATAGTACTGGTTGAAGTATAAATTTGTCCAAATACTTGAGAAAACAATTCAAGATTACCTACTCAAATTTGAATATGGCAATCTTGTATGATCTAGAAATTCTTCTCCTAGATCAAGCAATACACATTCGCATGCGCATTAAAGGATGGAGATATAGATATAGATACATATATAGAGACAGAGATAAAGATAGAGATAGAGATGAGAGATAGAGAGAAAGATAAAGATAAAGATAAAGGTTGAGATAGAGATAGATATATAAACTCAGAAAACCAGATTTTAGACAGTAAGAGGTGTGTGTGTGTGTTTGAGTATGTATGCGTGTCTGAACAGGAGGGTGGGTGAAGATACCAAACTCAAAGCATGGAGTTAATTAAAATCAAAATATAGAGAGAAAAAATTCCTGCCTGCCTTTCCCTCTAGCCGGCCTCCCCGCAACCCCTGGCCCAAAACACTGGTAGTAAGACAGTCAGCTTTATAGTTCTCAAAAAGCAATATAGATGGGTGCCCAGGTGCGTCAGTTGGTAAGTGTCCAACTCTTGGTTTCAGCTCAGGTTATGATCTCAGCATTCATGGGTTTGAGCCCTTCATCGTTCTCCATGCTGGCAGTGCAGAGCCTGCTTGGGATTCTCTCTCTCTCTCTCTCTCTCTCTTCCCTTCTTTCTCTGCCACTCCCCTCCTCGTGTTCTCTCTTTCAAAATAAATAAATAAACTGTTAAAAAAGCAGGATATAGCATCTTCTTTGGAAAAAAAAATAAGAACTAGAAATATTGCCAGATTGAATATGCTTACATGTATGCAGTTACAATTTAAGAATTATTTAAAATTAATAAAGTTTGACGGCGCGTTGTTAAAAACACAAAACAGAGAACTAATTTGGGAGGATATGGCTTTTAAAAATTTGAGTATAGTTGATACACAAAGTATTATTTTACACCACCCCAACCCAGGACTCATGTCCTCTGAGTTCTTCTCCATCTTCTCCATTCTTCTGCTGATCTCATCAATTTCCTTTAATGACTCTCATGCAATCACAATCTCCACTCCCGACCATATATCTTATCTAAACCTGCCTACAACCTCTCCAAACTTAATAAAATCCATCCAAACTTAATATGTCAATAGAACTCTTGATTCTTCAACCCCTATTCACCACTTCCTCTTACTTCAGGGGATATGACGTTATCATTCTCCCTTTGCTCAGGCTCCAGACCTGTGGCCTTTTTGATTCCTGCCTTTCTTTCACACAACATGTCAGCAAACTCTTTTTACATCAAAAGTGCCTCCTAGCTTCTCCTTCCCTGCTCCCGCCCTAGCCCAAGCTATCAACCTC
Source organism: Acinonyx jubatus (assembly GCF_027475565.1). Classification (NCBI taxonomy): domain Eukaryota; kingdom Metazoa; phylum Chordata; class Mammalia; order Carnivora; family Felidae; genus Acinonyx; species Acinonyx jubatus. The sequence goes on from NC_069386.1 coordinate 90,819,114, forward strand.
TTTGATCTTGACTATTGCACTTCTGGACTGTCAGCCCCACATTCTCTCTTGTACCCTCTACATTGATTATCCATACAATAGCCAGAGTGCTCCTTTAAAATACTAATGTAACCAAGTCACTGCTCTACCAAACATCCTTTAATGGTTTCTTATTTCACCTAGATTATGACCCAAAGATTTTTACTAAACATTTACAAGGGTCCCTAACACCTGGGCCCTAACAACTTCTCCCATGTCACTTTTGGCCATTTTTGTCGTACTCTCTTTGCCTCCTTGCTCTTTCTCAGACACACCATTAAGTCTTAGCTTTAGACACTAAAGGATTTTACTGTTCCTGCTGCCTAAGGACACTTATCTACAACATAACCACACAGGTCTCTTCTTCACTTTATTGTACCCTGTTCACATGTTATCTCTTCTGAGAAGCTTTCCATACCTATAGTTCATAATTAGTATCCATTTACACCTGTTATCCCTTTTATTCATTCATTTATTCTCCATTCATTTTAAAAATTCAAATACAAATTGAATATCTATGATGAGACTCTCCCATTTTTAGCTATTGACAATACAATACATACAATCAGATACACATTTGGAAGGACATGTACCAGCTGTTATTTCTGGAATTCAAAACAACAACAGGAAAACTCCTTCGATATGTTTATATCTAAAGGAAAAGCAAAATTACACACACACACACACACACACACACACACACACACGATATAAAAATATGTAAAGAAGCAAAGTCACCAAGATGCCTCTGCTGTGGCTTCAACAACATTATGCCTGCAATACTTTACCAGTCAGTGATTTTCAGGAAATCCATCCTTACTCCCATGTCTCCTAAAACATGTGCGATTAAGTGGCCATCTTCACTGTTTTAATTCCAAATCTGACAAGTAAGATCCCATTTCACTTTTCACAATTGTGAAATTGCTCTCCCTAGATATATTCTGCAACTATTAAATTAAGCAGCCTTCCATTAGCAAAACTGATTCTCAGCCATAATTACTCAAGAGGGAAGAGAGTGGGAAATAAGAAGAGACTTAACATTACTTTCATTTCCTGAGACAGGTGATCAGAAGTCAATATGACTGAGCTATTTTTCTACAAACACTCATGAAATAAAAAAGAGGGAAAACAACTTAAATCTACAAGTAAACATTTCCCCTTTTTATCTTTTAGAAATACATCCTGCATCTGCAAAAGAAAACACCTCACAATTATATAATATGATTTAACTGATATATGTTTATTTTGTAGAGTAAATATACATGATCTACCCAACAACAAATCTCTCAAGTAGTCCCAGAGATAAAAATTGAAAACAGGGAGAAGGTTTTATTATACACAAAGTAAATCAATGCAAATGTCATCTTCCAATGAAAAAAACATAAGATGAATAATCATTCTTATAATCAATCTTGTATTCATATGTACTCATGCACCTAATCTTTATCGAGCCTGTACAATTACTTAATCACATATAGATATAATGATTAAAAGATTTTAAATTTGGTTCTTATCATTTCAAGTTTTATTCCTCAAATTTTGCATCCATTTTCAGTATTTCTTAACAAATAAATAATACCATTTACTCTGAATATTTATTAACATAGAGAAACCATAATAATAAAAAGAAAACATGAGGCAGGTATATGAAGAATTTAAGCAAAACAAATAAACAAAACATCTTTACATGTAGATAATTAGAGCAAAATAGGTTGTTTTTTAATTTTATGTCACTTATTTAGATTTGGTCAATTACTTTAACTCTCACCTTTTTCTTTAATAAAAATAATTGCCATATGTAAAAATTAGAGCCTATGCCATTATTTCATTATTTTGATAAGTGAAGACAAATTTAGTCTAAAAATCAGACATTCATGTGTCTTTGATGCAAGTCCTCTACTCTTACCATACAAATCAGAGAGTACCAAATCTTTACTGCACTCTGTTTTAAAATCTGTTCTTCAGAATGATCATTCCTCCTTCCAGACCTGTGCAAGCAGCCTGCTAGACAAAAACAATACTATACAGAGATGTCAGCAAGAACTAGATCTAGCACTTCTACATGAATAAGACACCGAACCCCCCAAAGTATTGCTGTCAGTCTTCTAAGGAAGAGTAGGCAAGAAGATAAAACTACACAATATAGACAATAAAAACTGCACCCAGGCCTTCTACAGTTCATGATTTGTGAAAAAAAAAAAAATCCAGCAGAGTTTACCAGCTTCCTCGACCCAGCTTCTGCTACAAGTCCACTCAGAGATAAAGATATGGGTGTCATAATGATGGAGTACAGAGTGGAACAAAACCAAAGATGTTAATTGTCTAATAGATTTAGATTATTCTTTCTGTTCAAGTGAGAACACTTCATTTCATTACACTTCAGGCTAAGTGCAATGATTTAAAAGCTTTAGCTTTTCATTAAGTGACAGATATTAGAAAAGAGAGTATGCATTTAATAGTATCATTATATTCTCCCTGTTGTATATCTAAGATGTAATCATGAAAATTTTGAAACTAATAATGTACTCAAAGTCTCAAAATAACTTGTAATGACAGATAATACTTTCTACTCCTGAATGAGTATAAATGAGGAATACATGAATACACAACGTACTTTATAATCTCATGCTGTTTCCCTAATCTATCGTAACTCCAATAGCCTTAAGTAAAAGTAAGTCACGATGCTTTTTATGTTGGCATAAAAAGCTTCTCACCCAAATGAAGCATCCCTCCCTGAGATTTAACTATCAGACTAGGGTGCTATAACTTCTAAATGATGAAAACTGTTAGTGTTTACAACAGTTAAGTAGCAAAATCAATAGATGCATATTAAATTGTGAGAAGCGGCTAGGGTAAATTACAATTGTTGCCATATGCTGTAGAACTTGCTTCATGGTTAACAGTAAGCAGTTAATTGAATCAAAAACAAAAGCCAAAGATTACAGTTAAATATAATAGATAATTACTTATTACATCACCGTAATACAATGTAGAAAAATAAATAAATAAATAAATAAATAGACTCTATTTTAAATATTTAGTGAGCAGATAAAAATTTTTAGAGAAGTATCTCTTTTATAAACTGTTGAAAAGACTCTTTAAATGTCTTGGCAGAATCACTAATTAGCATCCTCTACTCTTAACCAGGCAGTAGAGTTCTAGTCTACATATGAAAGCTTAACATAAAGGTAAATAGAAAGGCATCACCAGTGTACAATTCTAGGACCCCTTAACAAGGCGACTTAAAAATCATTTAGTAGTAAAACGGAGAGTGTTCTATAGTAGATGATTTCATTTCTTCTATTAAAATTAGACCTTAGACTACATAAAGCCATTTGAACAAAATAAGTTAGAATATTTAACTTCTCAGTATATAATCATTCTATATCAATTAATATTACTATTTTTGATAACTTATGGTTATATAAATGAAAGGATTAAATAGAAAAGAGAAGAAAATCCTTGTATTTGAACGGTTTTTCCATTTCTAGAACCAGAGATATTTTCTAGCATTCATCATTCACTACAATGAGACTTAACAACATAGTAATGTTATTTATAACTGAGTTCCCACATATATTGACCACAAATGTGCTAGCATTATGCTAAACACTGAATATTATCTTATTTTTTCATATTAATGCTTTGAAGCAGATACTATTATTATTCACATTTTCCAAATGGGGAAGGTGAAAATTAGAGCAATAAATTCACCCAAGGTAAAACAGCTAATAAAACAGTACTGCAAGACCTAAGCTCATTTGATTCAGAGACATGCCCTTAACCACTGAGCAAGCGTCATTATATCACACAGGGTTCCCAGTGTACCACTTTGGAAACTTGAGATCAGGTATTTCCCAAACCAGCTTTATTTAAGGCATCTAATGTAATTCCCACAGTCACTCACATGTATTTTTTATGTGTCTTCCTCTAGCGGACTAAGAGCCTTTTGAGCTGGGAAATACATGTTATTTATAATTTTTATGACCTCTTTATTTTACTCTCCCTTGTGTTTAGTATATAACACATAATATGCTCAATAAAGATTTTCAAATGCATTTCCAAATTTTTAATGATGTATTAAAAAGCAAAAAGTATGTAATTCTATGCACAGTTACTAACAAATTAATAAGAAGATCTAGTTTTACTAGAAGAGACCATGCACACACGTTATAATTCTGGCCTTGTTGATAGTCCTAGAAACATTCTTTACACTACGATGATGTAAATTAATTATTATATGTTACGTGATAACAGAAAAAAAGCCAGGAAGCAGGTGCTTATTTAAGTTATATAAATATATGGGTTAATTTTCTACTGTTAAAAACAAAAAGTATCATCAAAATTGGAATTGCCTAGAATGTACATTGGATTGAGACTTCTAACTCCAACTACAGTCATGGCATTCAAGAGTAGAAAGAGGGGCACCTGGGTGGCTCAGTCGGTTAAGTGTCCGACTTCAGCTCAGGTCATGATCTCACAGTTCGTGAGTTCATGCCCTGCGTCAGGCTCTGTGCTGACAGCTCAGAGCCTGGAGCCTGCTTCACATTCTGTGTCTCCCTCTCTCTTTGCCTCTCCCCCACTATACTCTGTCTTTCTTTCTCTCTCAAAAATAAAGATCAAAAAATTAAAAAAAAAAAAGAGTGGAAAGAAATCTTTGTAATGATCTAGTGAATTGCATCTTTTACATTGGGGGAAATTATGGCACAAAGAGGTAAATATATTTTATAATACTACATAGTGTGAAATTAGGCTAATGTTGGAGCCAGGACTTTAAGTCAATGTGGACTTTTCAAGAAAACTATGCCCTCACTTTGAGTACAAGTAGCTGAAAATACATGGTAATTTGAGATATGCTTACACTGATGCTTAACCTCCAACAAATCCTGGCAATATTTTACTATTTTTGAAGTAGAAATTTTCTTTTTTCTTTGTTTACATTTGGTCAATAGTAAAGAGCTCTGTGAAGAAGATATTTCTTATTTTTCATGTACTAAATTCCACATCCTAGGTGCATATTTGAGAAATTAGAGAGAGAGAGATGATAGATGATAGATAGATAATAGAGAGATGAAAGAGAGAGAGAGAGAGAGACAGACAGACAGACAGACAAAGCTTTTATTTGGCTATGTGAAAGCCACTTATTTAACTTTGTTATTCTCGTCTAAGCTGCTTCTATTCCTTTCTCAAATTCCAATGGCCTAGTGCTACTATACATTCCCTTACAGTCTTTTGAAATTCTGATGAGGTAAAAAAAAAGTTATGCTCCTTTATGAAATAATCCTGGAACTAATAAGAGATATGGCAAGGTCACAGGATACCTAGTTAATATACAAAAGCCCATTACTTTCCTACACACCAGAAATGAACAGATGGAATTTGAAATTAAAAATACATATACCATTTACATTAGCTCCCAAAATAATAAAATACTTAGGTATAAATCTAACAAGTATATACAAGATCTATATGAGAAAAATTATGAAATTCTAATGAAAGAAATCAAATAACTGAATAAATGGAGAGACATTCCGTGTTCATGGAAAGGTGGATTCAACATTGCCAAGTTGTCAGTTTGTCCCAACTTGATCTAAAGACTCAGTGAAATCCCCATGAAAATCCCAGAAAATTATTTTGTGGATATTTACAAACTGAATCTAAAGCTTGGAGGTAGAGACGAAGATTCAGAATAGACAACATGATATTAAAGAAAAAATTTGGAGAACAGATGCTACCAACTTTAATACTTTCTATAAAGTTACGATAATAAACCCAATGGGGTATTGGTGAAACAATAAACAAGTAGGTCAATGGAAAAGAATACAAAACTCAGAAATAGACCTCCATGAATATAATCAACTTATCTTTGACAAAGAAACAAAGGTAATTCAATGGAGCAGAGACAGTCTCTTAAACAAATGGTTCTGGAATAAATGGACATCTACATGCAAAAAATGAATCTAGACACAGGCCTTATACCCTTCACAGAAATTAGTTCAAAATGACTCATAGACCTAAATGTAAAACACAAAACTGAAAAACTTCTAGAAGGTAACAAGGAAAAAATCTAGATGACCATGGGTACAGTGATGACTTTTTAAGTATGACACCAAAGTGATGATCCATGAAAGAAATAATTAATAAGCTGGACTTCATTAAAATTAAAAACATCAGCTGGGCAAAAGACTCTGTCAAGAGAATGAGCAGATAAACTACAAATTGGTAGTAAATATTTTCAGTAGACATAACTGATAAAGGATTATTATTCAAAACATATAAAAATCTCTTAAAACTTAACAAAAGCAAACAAACAACCTGATTAAAAAATTAGTCAAAGACCTGAACAGATGATTCACCAAAGAAGATATACAGATGGCAAATAATCGTAAGAAAAAATCCTCCATATCATATGTTATCAGGAAATTGGAAATTAAAGTGAGCTATCACTACACAACTATTAGAATGGCCAAAATTCAGAACACTGACTACATCAAATCCTGGCAAGGATGAGAGGCAACAGGAACTCTTATTCACTGCTGGTGGGAATGTAAAATGGTATAACCACTTTATAAAACAGTTTGGCATTTTCTTAAAAAACTAAACATAATATTCTTACCATAAAATTCAGCAATCACATTTTTTAAAGTTTATTTATTTATTTTGAGAGAGAGAGAGAAAAAAAGAGAGAATCCCCAGCAGGCTCCACACTGGTAGCCCAGACCCCAACACAGGAGTCCATCCCACAAAACATGAGATCATGACCTGAGCTGAAATCAACAGTCAGATGCTTAATCAACTGAGCCACCCAGGTGCCTGCAGCAATCACATTTTTTGGTATTTTCCCCAAAGAGCTGAAAACATATGTCCACACAGAAACCTGCACACCCGATGTTTATAGTAACTTTATTCAGACCTGTCAAAACTTGGAAGCAACCAATACGTCCTTTGATAAATGAATGAGTGAATAAGCATTCAGACAATGAAATATCATTCAATGCTAAGAAGAACGGAGCTATCAAACCATCAAAAGACATGGAAAAACCTTAAATTCATATTAATAAATGAAAGAAGCCAATCTGAAAAGGCTACATATTATATGATCCCAATTATATGGAAGTCTGGAAAAGGCAAAATTATAGACATAGCAACAGAATAACTGGTTGCCATAGGTTAACAGAGAGTGAGGGAAGCATCTGTGGAGCACTGAAACATTTTAGGTCAGTGAAATTATTCTGTATGATACTCTAATGGTGGACACAGTCATTATACATTTGTCCAAACCCATAAAATGTACCACACCAGGAGTGGATTCTAATGTAAACTATAGACTTTGGGTGATAATGGTATAACAGTACAGGTTCATTGGCTGTGACAAATGCACCACTCTGGTGCAGGATGTTAATAGTGGAAGAGGCTATCCATATGTAGGGGCAGGAGTTATTGGGAAATCTCTGTACTTTTCTGCTCAATTTTGCTGTGAATCTAAAACTGCTCAAAAAAAAAAACAGTCAATTTAAAAAAACCTTACTACTTTTTTTCTACCCTTTTCTCTTAGCAGTCATCTCTGTTTTAACTTCTTTTTTTTTCTTCCATTCATCATTCATGCCTTTGCTCCAAGACTTCTTACTTTCTGTTATCATTTCACTGCTCTGGCCCCCAATTGATGACGATTTCTAATTTCAAAACTCTCTCTTGGTCAATATTTTAAAAATATATGGTTAGTTGGTGAATTAGTAACAATGAAAAGTTCATAACACCCAAAAATATAAGAATCTAGGTCATAAAATTGTATTTCAAGCTTAAAAACTTAACTTGTATACACAATTGTAAAGATGAAGGTAGTAGCGACTTCTAGAGATGTCATTAGTGAGAAGAAAGTGCACTTCCTGCCCCCATCCTCTCACCAACTCATATTTTAGAGCCATTAACCCTCTCGGAAATATTTGAGAAGTTCTTGCCCTTTCTCCTGAGCCTACTGCTAGGCAGAGCAGGTGGGTTCCCGTGGCTGGTGAGACAGTGATTGGCTGCCATCTGTTGGTCTGTTTTCCTACTAATCAGAACCTAAGGTACTCACAGTGGCAGCTCACACATAGCCTCCCGTGTGCCCGCTGATCCTTCCCAGTGGCATGTGAGGGAGGCCGTGGCTCTACATCCGTCATCAGGTACGGATCCCAAGGTTCATGGGGAGGAAAAAGAGAAATCTGGTCCGAGCTGCCTGCTAGAAATTAGATCTAGCAGTCATTTAAACCTATATTTTTATTCCTGTTTCCTGTGTCCAGTTCTCAGTTGGTTCCTAGCTAAGAGGCGAGAAGGATATGCTTACTTTTCATGCTTTCAACCTGTACAACATCAAGGAAATATTCCATTGCATTTTTTAACATCAATACAGACTTACAGAGTACAGAATCATATTTCCACATGTGTCACTCACATTGAAAGTTTGCAGGTCATCATTAAGGGAAAAAAGAAGAAAAAAAACTCTCATTTTCAAATTTATAAAACTCTTTTTTCTTAAATCTTCTTGCCCTGTTTCCATGGCTTGTTCCTACCTCCAAAGCCATTACTTGCTTCCTAAAACCTTATTACAGGGGTGCCTGGGTGGCTCAGTTGGTTAAGTGTCTGACTTTGGATCAGGTCACAATCTCACAGTTCATGGTTTTGAGCCCTATGTCAGGCTCTGTGCTGACAGCTCAGAGCCTGGAGGCTGCTTTGGATTCTGTGTCTCCCTCTTTCTCTGCCCCTCCCCTGCTCACACTCTGTGTCTCTGTCTCTCTCTCAAAAATAAACATTAAGGAAAATATTTTTAACCTTATCACATAGTTATTGGAAGAAAGAGCAAGTAGAATTCATGCAAACTTGGCTGGAAGTAGACAAGCTCTGCTGAGGGGAATATTGAAAAGGAAGCCCAATAACAAATGATTAAAATAATATAAAGAGGAAGATACTAAAGAAGCTGTTTGCTGCATATGCAATAACTTCTCTTTCACTGACCCTCTTCCTAAAACTATTAAACAGTATAAAATATTAAAATGTTGTAAAGGTAAATTATCCTTGTTGTCATCTTTAAGAGACATAATGTAATGTGTAAAATAATTGAATCTGTATCACACTAGAAAGTAATATATGAATATATATATATATAAACAGAGTTTTTCATACCTCTTCACATACACATTAAGACTTATGAATGAAAATATCACAAGTACTTTGTAATGAGGTGTGCTCATGACAAGTGATAATCTAACTTGAAGGAGAAAGTGTTGTTAGTATCTGGCCTTCATGGATACTTAATTGAACCAAAATAGTTTGTGGAGGGTGGCTTAACATTAGAGTAAATGAGATGGCGGGGAACAAGTGAGGCAGAGTTCAAGACGGCAGGAAATAAAAGGCATAGAAAACTATTGAGCCAGAAAGGGGAATTGAATCAGACCTGCTGTAGCACTAATCATTAGTGAGTGAAGTAATGAACTAGGAAAGAGATGGGGTTTTAGTTATGGCCTACCAAATGGAAATGAGAAATTTCCAGATGTTCCATATGGTCTGTAATTCAAATGTTTTGTGCCTTCAGGTCAGAATTTTCAAACAGTTAACAGATGTAGAAAAGACTCCAAATTTCATGCACACACCATGATGGTTAGCTTTCAAAATCTCAGAGCTTGCGTGTAAACTCCTCACATAAGAAGTAGGGTTTAAAATAAAGCCTGTCAGACCTCAGGCAGAATTCCAGTTGAGAAAAAGAGTTCCAGGTTAATAATAGCTTTCTTTTTACATACCAATTCAAATGGTACAAAACAGCACTAGGGATTTTAACACGACAGCACCAGTTCAAGAGCTATGGGATTCAAAAGAACATTTCTTGCCAAATGGTCTTTTTCCTAGGGAAAATAACTTAAAGACCTTGATATGGAGAGTTTAATTCAGTATACAACTGATCAATGTTCGCCAATCAAGATATTAATTTCATCATAAAGAAAAAGTAACCAAAATTTTCTCTGCAATGACAAATTCTCACCATTTTTTAAACGTCAGAACTAAAGGAATTATTAAATTTCCAAAAGTGACATTTAAGTCACTGAATAAACATTGGTGAGGTACTAAGTAGTATACCACCATTTTGATGTGAACCCCTCCCCACTCAGCTTAAAATAAGTAAAGGGGGTAACACTTGCACCCTGAATCCATGATCAGAGTCTTAGAGACCCACAGACATACTAAGTGGATGCTGAGAGTAGAATAATATTTATCTGATGTAACGAGAAAAGGAAGCATCTTAGAAAGGAGACATTTTAACTGTGCTGTAGAAGGATATGTGATGGATGGCCATGTAGGATCTCAGGGCACAAGTCTGAGTCCCAGATCTGCTCTACGCTTACCCTGTGTCATGGGCCAAGGTGCTCAACCTCTCTAAGCCTCAAGTCCTGAATATGTAGAAGGAGAATACAAATTCCCTATATCATAGGTTTCTTCCAGGAATAAAAAAGAGACAATACATACAAAATGCTTTCCTAGAACATAGTACACAACGTAGGAGAAACTCTTCCCCCCCTCTCCACATGTTATGGCTTTGAATACAATATAGAAACGTAGTGCTATTTCCATGCTCTCAGAGAAGGATTAGGAGAAAGGCTTTTACTGTGTTCTCCACCTCTCAATCACTCCTCTCTATGACATTAGAATCAATAGATAATCTTGAAATAAAGGTGATTGATCCTGCATGGCCCAGATTTCTCACTCTCCTTCTTTTCTTATCTCTTGCTTTCAGTTAGTAGCCAGCAAGCAAAGTAAATTCTCCTTCCCACTCTTGCTTCTGGTAAATCCTTAGCTGCCCAGTCTATTACTTCATGGTCTGTGAGGCAGAATATGCTCCTTTCCATTGGTTTCCTGGCCAAGTGACAACTTTGCAGATCCAAGTCCCCAGATTTATGGGTGGGAGGAGCATTAGGAAGGCCCCTTTAACTTTGAGCTGAAATGTTATTCTCCAAACCAGCTGTACCATGTATATTCCATATGGCTTTAGTTTTCTACTAGTCTAGAAACTATTGAAGAGGAGGGTTATTATTAGTCACCCTCAATAATGTAAATTATCAGGTGATGCCTTGGGGAAAGAGTGAATAACTACATGGGAGTGAGCTCACAAAATACAGATTCTAAATTGGAAAGAACGACACATGGACATCTGTATAAAAGAATGTGTCTTCATAATGGAATAAGGGAGAAACCCTAGGCTTAGTTGCTTGGCTCCCTTTTCCTTGGAAGGACAAAATATGATGATTCCCCTCTTACTTCAGTTTGTTTAAAACATATAAGATTAAAATATCCAAGTTCCTTTTCTATATAATTAGCTAAATTTTCTGAGATACCTATTTGTTTACACATATACTATGAGAATGTTTATTTTTGTACTGAGAGCATTGAATAATGTAAAATCACCAAGGAAAGGAAAACTGAACTCTTGCTACAGAGAAAGAGATTCCTACACATTGCAAGGAGCTCATTTCAGCATGAAAAAATATTTATATTCTAGAAGCCACCTCCATCGCCTACACAATAAGCCCTAAAATATACTTCTGCGCTGTGCCCCCTAAACTCACTTATGGAATGTTCTGCTCCTCCACTAAAGTACCCATTGCCTATATCTGAGGCAAAAAGCCCTGTGTCTCTACTTCTACATTTCATACACCTTTGTCTTCATTTGTCCACAGCCAAGGTGACTGCATCCTTCAATTTTGCCCTGGGCACCCTGATTTCCTCACCCGAGTCCTGGCCCTGTTTAGTCAACTTGTCAAAAAACTTGTTAGGCAAGTTGCTCACCAATGTATTCCATGAAGTGCAATGAACTCTAAATTCTACCAAGACTTACAATTCAGGCTATGAGAAACACCACTCATCCAGGATGTATGATGCAACAAAATATATACATTTGTACCAGTTCCCTATGTCAACCCTGCTTTATGGGTAGGGGTGGGGGGTAATTAGCCAACAAAACTATCTTACACTACAGTCTTTCCTCTAAGCTATTTTGTTATTATGCAAAAATCACTGTGGTTGGATTTTATAAGAATAGATTCGAACTGGAAAACTCAAAAAGCAGAACTGATTGTATGATCAACATAAGAGCATACTACATTCTTTTTAACAAAAAGCAAAGCAATAATACCACTTCAATTTTATTTTAGCTGTGTTTTTTGTTAAACCTGCTATGAAGGAAGGTGATTTATTACATAGCACACTTTCTCCATCTCTCCCTCCCTCTCTCTCTCTCAAACACACACACACACACACACACACACACACACACACACACAGAATATTCTCTAACTATAACAAGAAAAATAAATGTGAACTTGTCAATTGTTCATATGACGTTTCACTCGATGTGACTATATATATAGATCTATGTGCAAGATACTACATTAATATTAACATTAGGGATCAGAAAGTAATAGAGCCTGTGTTTCCTAACAAGGCACCATAGCCTTTGGGTATTTAAAATTTTTCAATGACAAAGTCAGAAACTGCGTGGATTTCATGAGAAATCCTCTGCGAATGTGAGTGTGCTTCACATTGTGCAGGTGGTATTATCTGGCTGTAAAATACTGAGAAACTCCTGGTGTGACTGCCAGCAGAGGGCTGCTGTAGGTTCCTCCCATCAGACCATATACATACAAAAAGAGAGGAGAAGTCGTCCTTATTTCAGTATTTCCCATCTCTAAAACTGCTTTGTATTCTTTTTTTCTTTTCTTCTCCTTTTTTTAAAGTTTTATTGATTTGTTTTGAGAGAGAAGCGCACACGAGCAGTGGAGGGGCAGAGAGAGAGGGAGAGAGAGAATCCCAAGCAGGCTCCACACTGTCAGCACAGAGCCCGATGTGGGGCTCGATCCCATGAACTGTGAGATCATGACCTGAGCTGAAATGAAGAGCCATGCGCTTAACCCACTTAGCCACCCACGTGCCCCTCTTCTTTCTGGATTAGAGCCAGTGCCTAAACTCCAGCAGCAACTTGGCTACATTATTGCTATTCATTCCACTTCAATACCCGCAACTGCGAATACCTTTGGTAATATATACTCGGAAGTCCTGGATTTTACTTTTTAAGTGAATATATTTTCTATGTTATTTTCACTGAACCAGGTCATTTCCGTAACAGAGGCTAACATAATTTAATTTAGCCAGTAATATGCAATATAAGATATTGTACTAAAAACTGAAACAGTCAGAGAATAGCTTAGGGATAAGACGAGCAAAAAGTTAAGACTAAAAGATATGGTGGGATCTGCAAAAACGCCTTCATAAAATGCAAATATCATGGAAATTCAATGGAAGAAATGGCCAAATTTGCTTAATGGGTTAAAGATTCTTTGGTGAAGAGCACATTAGAGGCAAGTCTACAAGCTGACAGGAGGAGATAGGGAAATATTTTTTAGGGAGTTACTGGTATAAGTAAAAATTCACATTGGAAAGTTTGGGGATGTTATGGCAGAGAGCTAATGTTAGACATAATGTATTGCAGAACACTGGAAAATCTGGCATAAGCTTTGAAATGTTATTCAGGATAACTCTACCTTGGACCTTTTATGCCAGTGTACAAAATCTCCACTATTTTCAGACAGCATTAGCAAGCAGGGGATATTCACAAAAAGGATATTATGAGGTGAGTGATGCCATCCTAGCAGCATGATAGGAAAATGATTCAGGCAACTGTTTATCAAGCAAGACCTGGGGGGAAGAAGAATTAATGGGAAGAAAGTTCAGTTAACAGGCTATTTAAAGTTCTTTAAACCTCTAAAATTCATATTCCTCTTCTGTGAAAAATAACAGCCTTAGAGCATTGTTGTAAAGATTAAATAATACGTGGAAAGTAAAAGTGGGCACAGAATAAATGCTAGCTCTTGCAATTATTATAAATTATATAGGCTTAGGAAAGTTTTATAAAACTGGAAGACATAGTTTCTTTAATAATTCTGGGATAATAACATTACCTGAGGGTTTTTAAAGACAATGAAATAACGTTTGGTAAAGAGCTTTGTAAGGAATGATGTTCTACACAAGTATAGCATGATGTTATAATTATTTGATTTATAATTTTTAATAATGGATGAGAGGAAGAAAAGGGTTGCTATAGAGAAAATGTTTCATTGAGCGGTAGCCACAAAGAAAGGGGACAGATTTGGAGTAGGAAAGCAGAGTTTGAGATGGTGTTGTTTTATTACTGTTTAAATATCTAGCAGACAGGTATACAAAGATCTGGGGTCCAGAGAGAGCAGGATAATAGGGACTTACCACTTGGACATCATCTGAAGTTTTGGAAATGGATAGGTGTGACTGAGGATGGAGTACATCGAGAGAGTAATAAAAGCCAAACTTTAAAGATTTTCTATATTTGCAGATGGAGTTATGTGAGGAGCCAGAGAAGTTCTCAGTGAGATGGAAAGATTGCTAAAGTTCAGTAACCCCTTCATACCCCTGTTCAACTACTACTATGCACATATAAACACAACCTCTGCATACTTTGCACACTGAACCTCAAGGAGCAAAGACTTCACTAAGGAGTGCAGGAGACAAACATGCAAATTACCCATCTCTGATTTATGCATCCTAATAGAGGGGGTCAAAGGAAAGGCAAGTGCCTAATCTTCCACAAAAGCCCTGGGAAGACTCCAGAGAAAACAAGTAACAAATGCCTACATCTGCACTATTTACCCAGTAGGCCATTGGGAAGGGCATTTGGGGGAGGAGGAGCCCATACTGCTGGAGGGAGTCCTATGAGCTCAGGCAGGAAAAGAGACAGCATGTGGCATTTGGAACAACATGTAGCTTGAAAAGTTTGTGGGATATCAGAAAAGGCAAGGAAAAGGTTTTCGAAAAGGAGTAAGTAATAAGAGTATCGGTTGAAAATGACCACTAGATTTATTGTTAAACACCAATAATACAAAATAACTGTTAAGGAAATGCTTAGTCAGTGTCAGATACATTATTGCCATAGAATCATTGCATTTAATTCTTACGACAACTCTGTGATATCACTAACATCCCCGTTTAAAAAATAAAAACACTGGGGTGCCTGGGTGGCTCAGTCAGTTGAGCATCGGACTTCAGCTCAGGTTATGATCTCTTGGTTCGTGAATTCCAGCCCCACATCTTGCTTAGCTACTGTCAGCACAGAGCCTGCTTCAGATCGTCTGTCCTTCTCTCTCTCTGCCCCTCCCCCACTTGTTCACATGCTCTGTCAAAAATAAACATTACAAAAATAAAAATAAAAAAATAAAAGATAAAAACACTGAGGTTCCAATAATTTAAATAAGTAGTCCAACACTGAGTACTGCCCACAATTAAGAGTGGCAGTTCAGTTCAATATCAGTTCTGTCTCTGGAGTGCTTGGGCATTCCCAAGCACTATCCCAGGAAAGAACAATATCAAAACAGAAGCAAGAAAAGAAACTGTATTTGAAGAATGAGTAGGTAATCAGGAAGAGAAAAAAACCTGTCTTCCAAATTGAACCATACTAGCTGAATAAATGAAGTAAAGACAGAGATCACAAATCTGAGTTGTCACAAAAAAAACCAAAAGAATTAAAATTAAATGTATTCAACCCCTAGTATGTAAAATACTCAGAGCGTTCAGTAATATACTATTTCCATGGCCAACGGTCCTACCAAAGAACTCCGAGAATCTTTAGAAAGGTGTGAGCTATCCCAAGACCCCACAATATTTCCTAGATACTGATCAACTCTGTGATGGAAATTTCAAAGAAAACCTTTCCAAGGAGGATTAGTACATTTGTTTCCTGAAAACACCAGCATCCAGGGGAATAGTTAGGATTCTCCGTAACATTGTCTCCATGGGCTACTGTGACACTAGCACTGCTCCTCTTCCTGGGCCATGAGAGGTATGTGACTCCTTTGTGTTTTTCATTATTAGTGCTTAGTTTATTTGTTTAATTTTTTTAATGTTTATTCATTTTTTGAGAGAGAGACAGAGCAGGAGTGGAGGAGGGGCAGAGAGAGAGGGAGACAGAATCTGAAGCAGGCTCCAGGCTCTGAGCTGTCAGCACAGAGCCCGGAGAGAGCCTGTGCAGGGTGAACCCACAAACTGTGAGATCATGACCTGAGCCGAAGTCGGATGCTCAACTGACAGGGTCACCCAGGGGCCCCAGTGTTTGGTTTATTTAAATCAGATACCAGCATCCTATCATTTCTACAACATATGCAACATACTGATAAGCAGCATAGTGTCATTCTCAACCCCATTTTAAAATTTTACAGGAAATATTTATTCAAATTATTATCCTACATGAAGCAGCCTTACAAATATAAATGTGTAAGACATATTACATATGTCTCTTTTCAAAAGAGCTAGGGGCGCCTGGGTGGCTCAGTTGGTTGAGTGTCTGACTTCGGCTCAGGTCATGATCTCTCGCGGTCTGTGAGTTCGAGCCCTGCCTTGGGCTCTGTGCTTACAGCTCAGAGCCTGGAGCCTGCTTCGGATTCTGTGTCTCCCTCTCTCTCTGCCCCTCCCCCGCTCATGCTCTGTTTCTCTCTCTGTCAAAAATAAATAAACATTTAAAAAAATTTTTAAAAAGAGCTAGTATTTCTTATATTCACACATTTTTCCATCGATACAATGCTAACCAATGACAAGCACAGTGACCACAAGCATGTCACCTGCCCTGATTTCTGTGTAATTAAAAACATGCTGCCACCAATAGCAATAACTCTTCAGGGAGACTTGATAGAAGTCAACAAAGCATGTCAACACTGAAAACAACAGAAGGTAACATATGAATCGCTTTGGGGTATGTGCCTGAAAAGTTTATCCACACCTCCCCCCAAAAAGGCGTAGAAATGCTTTCAAACTAGCAATTAACCTCCCACTGAAGTTGGCATTGAATTGAAGTCCCCTGATATATTCCTTTCCCTTAGACCCCAAAAGGAACCTATCCATGAAGAATGCTCATTTTCTGCTGGGTAAGACACTGTGCAACTGGAGAATTTCACAGTTCACCAGAAGGATGATATCACTTCACTTCTCTGGAAGAAGTCCAGACTTCATCATGAAGGTGCATCACATCGTTATACTGCAGAAAGTAGCATATGGCACGACGTCTCTCGGGAGCTAAAAACGGACTTTCTGCTAAAAGACTTAGTCGTGAAATAAACAGTGTATGTTTAATACGTGCAAAATCTATCAGTTCAGTGTATAAAAAAACCTACAGATTAAGAACAAATGAAGCAATATATAAGAATATATTTCTTAAAAACATGCTATAGTAGAAATGCATGTGAAACTTATCATGTGATAGATGCTATCACATTATTTAATTGGTAAAGGATATCAGAGTTAGGTGATATATAAGTGATCAGTATGACTGCCAAAATTCAGGAAATGAGTAATCAGATACTAGTTTTGAAGCCATTAGTTGCAACCATAAGCCAAGCTCCACTTTTTAAAAATTAAATATTTAATTTTTAAAACCAGACCCACCACACAAACTTACACTAATGGAGACAACAAATGCATCCTTAACTGAAACAGTTATTCATACAATACGATTTTCACGAGCTGTGTTAACTTCTCCGGACAGTCAAATATTAAGATCTTATGATCAGTTACAGATAGCAAACCATTTACTCCTAAGATTCACCAATTCAATTGTAAAGGGCACATTTCTGTTCTCATGTTTTCCTCAGGTCTCTGCTGCTGTAAATGTTG
The DNA here is from genome assembly GCF_027475565.1 of Acinonyx jubatus. Classification (NCBI taxonomy): domain Eukaryota; kingdom Metazoa; phylum Chordata; class Mammalia; order Carnivora; family Felidae; genus Acinonyx; species Acinonyx jubatus. The sequence goes on from NC_069386.1 coordinate 90,836,841, forward strand.
GCTTTTGTTCCACAGGGTACTGGAGCCGCAGCATGATTTGGTGACCACTAGCTAATGCTGCTCTCTATCAGAGGAAGAACTAATATGCTCAACAGCAGCAGAAAATGGGTAACAGTAGTTTTCCACAAAACCATCAATTTTCTGCTTTTCCCTTTAAAGATATTTATGATGGTGAAGTCTGAATTTTGTGGCATTCCCAAATATCAAGCAAAGAAACGCATGTATACAGCCCTTTATTTTCATGCTGGAAAATATGTAGCAATATAGTTCATTAAATCAGGTGGTGTTTTCCACTTAAAGGCTATAGTGAAACATGCTGATTTCCCAAGAAACCGAACAATGTAATGTCATGTATTGGTACCATCACTTCATTTCATGTGATCTCCTATAGTATAATATGATTGGCTTGGGTATGAATGCTGCCTATTCCTTACATAGTTCTCTGTCTGGTTGCAGTTAAATATTTGAGCATTTATTTTCTGTACATGTGACTGATGGCATAATCCCCAAATCTGAATAAAAATACTTAGTAGAATAATATATATGCACTTGGATTTCTTTAGACTTTGCATATCATGGGCTATCACATCATATACATTGCAAAACTTAACAACAAACAGATACCTAAATAAATGACTGCAAGTAAAAGATGATAGAATACAAATATAAGCAGTACATTCCTGCTTTGTGGGAAATTCCTTAATATCTGACTTATTCCCACTAAGTAAGTTAGTAGCATTTTATTTTAGATTCCTTCGGAAAGTTCTTCACTTCCCATATACAGAGACACCTGCTAGGCATCTCTTGAAATCTAAAAACCTATCTCTCAGATTGCTTTCTAGAAGTTCCCTGTGTCACTGATAAGAAAAGAGATATATAAGAAAATTAGAAACACATTCCATGATGTTTCCTCACACTAAATACAAAAATTACTCACAGAAATACACACACACATATTTTATGTGTATATCCAGAACACTAACCCAAGTATCCAAGCAATTAATCTTGAGTTTCAACAGCTTTGTTTTTCTCCTGTATAATAGAGAAAAACTTCCAGATAACACAATATTCTGGCATAGATATTCAAATTCCACTTGAAACCTACATGTCCTCCATGATGGCATTTTAACGAGCCAGAAAAAAATTAAACCAAAGAAAATTTGCTCTTGTCTGTTGTCAGAATAACAGCTTTTCCGTGTATTTTTTTTCAAATCATGCAAGGGCCTGCTGTCCTGTGACAATACTTCTAATCTACAGTAGCATGATACACACACACACACACACACACACACACACACACCCAAACTCATACACACACAGTTTATTAGCTAATTGTGGACTCCAGTTTAATTTATAGGTGCACAACTGGCCAAAGATTTAGTACTTCTGGTGGCTTTTCTTCACCCTTTGTTATGGTGCGATTTGATTGTATTTATGAATGTGACCTTATATCTTACAGTAGCAGGAGGAAGTAAGATAAATTTGACTCTAAAACACATACACAATAGCAGACAGTACTGTTAAAAGATTAATAAGTGATCTCACTATAGCACTTCAACTGCCTATAGCCTAAAAATATCTTTCCTGTGGTACTTCCCAGGCAGTCCCTGAGGGACCAATAAACTGAGAGCACTAGACAGATCTGAACTTATCTATCACAGCTCTGATTGTGCTCTGTGCACTATATGTTTCTTCTTAAAAGCATCTAATTCACTGCCTGTTCAGAGCATTCATTATTTGAAGCAAAGGACACCAGAAGTAAATACAACTTTTAAAAGACATATTGTAAAGTGAATTCATTCTGTTTTCCCATTTTAACTATCAAAAACCCAAACCCATGTACTGCTCTAGAGATTTGATTTTCAGACCTCTTAATGTTTTGCCAGATATAAAAACTGTACATTTCTAACTATGCTTCCACCATTGATGCTCTGTCAGTCTGTACTGCACTGGATGTTCTGGTGTCTCATCTCAAGGCTTCCAAACCATCAAGTACCCGAGGGGCTTCAGTGTGGCTCCTGGGGTTACATATCCTCTCTGCAATGGGAATCCTAGAAATGAAGAAGCCAGTGCAAAGAATTTAGAATTCTACCTATCTGCTTCGCCCTAATACTAGAGACTTTGTAATGAGAAGCACTCTCACAGTGTTTGACCCTCCTATCTAACCTCTGATCTCATGATTCCTCCTTGAAGAGCATCGGTGAGGTCTCTTAGGCGAGAAAATGGACGCAGAATCCATCTTGTTATTACTTGACGTTAGCGAATAATTTACACTACGCAACCGAGTATTTGACAATTGTTTAACTAGCTAAAATTTATAATAGCACTGACTTGAATATATTTTCTCTTGCAAAACTAAATATCAGACATAATAATAAACACCATGAGACACAAACATGAGAAAACATGAGAAAGTGTCTCTAGGTACTTAATTCTTATTTATGCGGAGAAGTTGAAAAACATAGTATTCATTACCTTTAGCGTGAAGAAAAGGCATGTAAAAAGACTTGATCAAAAGAGACAGTGAAAAATTAGAGACGAACCAGATAATATAAAACCAAACAATTTCCTTTGGAGGCTAAATGTTCTAATTTGTCTCTACTGATGCATTAACTGTGTAGTTTCCACACCACTTCTTTTGTGTGCATGTAGACCATCTATACAAGTACAGACAAGAAAATGGCAAAGTTCTCTTATAAAAACTCGACTGAACTGCTTTTCTAGCTAATGTGGTTATTTTGAATTGTTTACATTGTCTTCCACAATAAAAGTAGTGAGATAATTCATTATCTAATATTCTAAAATAATTATGTTTGGTTGTGGTGAGTAACTTATCTTTTCTGTTCTGTTTTATATAAAGCTATTTTTGAGACTTCCAGCATTCTTTAGATCAAACGGGATTTTCTATCAAATAATTTTCATTTACTGTTTCCAAGATAACAGAGTATCAGAGAGAGTGTAACAAATAGCTTCCTAATAGCTATTGTTATAGAGATTATAATTTACCTCTAGAATTGCCTATTTGCAGCAATTACAAGAGACGCACGGTGAAGATGTTGTTAAATGATGGCATTACTTATCAATCAAAATCAGCCACGTTATGAATAGACATACTTTAATGAACGGACTTGGTGCAGAAATGGTGGATTTGCTTTAACAAATACTTGGAAAATTATTTTTGTCACTTTTGAGCTCTAGACAAGAAAAAGTCATTCAATTTTCAGTTTAATTTTTTGACCTCATGGTAGGGATAAAAATAAAATGAGAGAAAAATAATTTTGAATTTGATAGCCCTGGAATGAACTTGGGGAATTAGCACTTTCAGCCGTGTGAAAACACTGAGGCTTCTGAAGTACAATGTGCACGCAGTGCTGCACTAATGAAGATATATAAGCTGTGCCAAGCAGCAGGAATCCTATTAGGACTCCTATGAGAAGGCAAGACATCTCAGTAGCCAATAACTCCCTATTGAGTCTTTCAGAGATGACCAAGCCTATTTCTTGACATGGCTTATCTGGGGAATAACAGATCCTTGCAGCCTATGTTGTGAGAAATATCAGACAGCCTGACAAGATTCATTAAATGTAGGGTTGACTGCCCATGTTTTCTAATTTCATAATTCACATGAAAATGAATGACACATTCCAATTTTTTTCTCTGAGTATGTCAGAGGTTTGTGAAAGTTCTAGACACAAACACCATAGCAACAATAATGATACTGTGCTGAAAGAATTTAATTGAAGATATTTGGTCATTAAAACACTGAGAACCACATATGAATTACCACATAATATATCCTTTCAAAATGTATGTCAATGAAAAACCTGTGGAACTCCATAGAGGAACTTTATGTAAGTGACCATATCATCCATTTTCACTTTGATTACTAGGAAGTACAGAACCCAAATTGAAGATGAAACATAGAAACCATCATGGCACATAGGTTTTCTGTTTATGTCCTTCCCGTTGTTGTACTGATCTAATAAACACTTATTTTTCCTGGTTATGATTCTCTCTTTTTATTTATATTTCATCATTATGCAATAAAACACATTATTTTCACTAACCAATTTTTAGGACTTAATTTGGAGAATAGATAAAGAGACATTATAGCAGACTAAAACATCCAAAAGATTGTCAAGCATAATAAGTAACTAATGGATACTGTGCTGTACAACAGGGGCCAAGAGACTGAATTTTAAAAGAGCATCTGTTAGGTATATATGAGCAAGAATTTTCTCATCATTCTCCTAGTCCCAAATGTAATAGGTTTCCCTTAAAAGCTGTGGAATCTTCAATGCTGCACATGTTTAAATAGTGGCTAAATAACCATCCATCTGGCATGTTGACAAAAAGTTCTTAGATTGGAAGAAAGGTTAAACTAGAAGCCCTCAAAAATCTCTTCCACTGTATAATTCCATAATTAAATATGCTATACTTAATGAGCCATTTGTTATCTCCACAGGGTGAGTAACTTATGGCACGTGTCTCCATGCTATCTCCCTGCCAGGTCTAGAAACTAAATTAAATTAATCTATCACCACCTGAAATTAGAACTGGGAAAAAGATATGTTATAATGACTTAAAGAGGCTGGAGTCTGAATATTCACTTAAGAGCATCAGCTTTATTGTGGGCAAAATTTCATAGCCTATCTATATCATATCATTATCTCAAATATAAAAAAATAAAAAGAAACACTGATGTTTTTCAAATTAAAATCTGAAAGGAATTAGATAAAATGCATTTTAATGTTCTAAATATTCAAAAGTATATTAGATAATTGGCCACATCACAGACACATTTTTAAAGTGCTTCCCATAAAATAAAACATTTTAAAGATTGCTATCATGAGAAAGGTATAAATATTTGTTTTGGAGGGTTGAAAGTCCACTGTAAGCCAGTAAACTAAATTAAAACAGCATATTTAATCCTACTCATATCTCTCATTATATTTATGCAATATTAGAAAGGTAAACAAATCCTGAAGTCACTAAATTATTCACTGAGGTGAGACATCTTAAATGAATGAACTGCCACTTTGCATCTAAATATTTTAAGTGGACAAACAGCTTTATAAGTAAATGGAATTTTTTTTGCTTCCTTTCACATTCGATAGTCTCAGAAAGGTGTTATTGCTTTGACATTTTTGTTAGGGATAATTTGAAAAAGTAAATATTTCTTACAGGACTGTAATAAATATTAATATAACCAGAGTATGTGTGTATATGTGTGATTACATTGTTTTCAAACCATTAAAAATTCTAGGATTAAACAAGTAGGAAAGTTTTAAATCCTGATGAATACGTGATTTTAATCAAACTTGAAGTACAAATGAATCAAGAACGACTGGGCTTAAGTGACTGAAAAAAAGTCAATACAAAAGATCAAATTGAAACATGCAAATTGAAACATGTGACTATGCCATTATAGGATAAGAGTGTCTGATAATTATTTTTAAATTTCACAACTGATGGTATGTGTTTCTTGGGGAATTATCTGTTTCTTGGCTTGTACCCAAGCCCTAGAGGAGTCTAAAGGACACTGGTTGCTATCTAAGTTTTTAGGTGGCATGAATTCCAACATCCCTCATCTTTTAGGATCAACAGTCTTTTGCCTTAATCACTTAATCAAGACAAAAATAATGGCAATGTAGAAATGCAAACAGTGTATCCCTGGTACTGCCTAAGAATGGTCATGTTACCTAAACTCATGGCAAACACTGTATGTCAGTACTTGGAATTATGGACCCCTTCTTCAAATTTGGCGACTAAGCACAAGAGAGACTAGCTCTGAGTATAAATTGGGGGTCTCAGACCATGGCTAAAGTGTCCTACAGTTCAGAGAAGTAGATTGGGACCAAATAGTAATGGTATTTGTAAGATGGCAAGACAATAGAGGTTTATAAACAGATAAACCTCAATTATCATTGGAAAATTTTCATCTTAATGACAAAACATTTTAGAGAAAACATTTAAAAAAATGTAGCAGACACTCATATCAGATTTAGCAAATGTTAACATCTCTCCATGTTTGTTTCAAATCTCCATATTTTTTAGAGCAAAATTTTAAGGTCTATACAAAAGCCACCACTCATCCCATTTCTACTGCTATTTTACCATGAGACAAGCTCTACCTCAAGTTGTTCTTTCATTCAAATCACTACAGACATTCATGTATCTATAATCAATATATAGTATATTTATTTTAATCATGACTCTGTTATACAATTCTTATCATTCTAACTTCCTTTTCCAATGAACATTATTATTTTAAGGTTTCCATGAAACTTGTACATCTATTTTATTTTAACCCATTCATAGTATTCAATTATATGACTAAACCACAGCTTATCTCTCCATTGTCCTATTACCTATATATTGTTTGTAATTCTTTTACTTGGTAAAGTGCTGCAATATTCTAAGTCTTCATGTGAACATAAACCAGAATTCATGTGTGAGTATGTGTATAGATAGAGATAAAAAGACAGAGAGAGAAAGAGAAACAGAAAGGGAACTTATACAGAGAGAAATATTTCTACAATGAAATAAAGTACTATCTGTCGTTTTTGCAATTTCAAATTGCTCTCCAAAATAGTTATTCTAATTTAAATCCTTACCAGTTCTCTAAGTGTCTTATTTTCTTATCTTATCAACACTTAGTTTTAGCAAATTAACAACTTCACCAACTTAATAGGTATAAAATGATATTATCATTGCTATTTTAATTTGTAAGTGATCAGTAGTAAAATTAGCTGTATTTTCATAACATACGAGACTTCCAGGTTTTTCTTCTGTGGTTTGTAAGTTTGTGGTCTCTGCCCAGTCTCATGAGATTTCCATAAGGTTCTCCTCTGTGATTTAATCATTATATTTTGTCCAAATCTGCAGTTTGTCTTTGTTTTTTGAACCTAGGTGTATAGAGATTTTTAATGTTAATGAACTCAATTACTCATTGAAATATTTCCTATTGCATTTTGTGCTTTTGTGTCTTATTTAAAGAATTCTCCTTTACCTTGACAGAAAGCAGATATAGCATGATTATTCTTTGATAATTTTCACTAATGATTTTAAAGTTTAGCTTTTCAAATTTAGGGTTTTAAATATGTAGTATATGGTAGGGATCTAATTGTATTTTTGCCATTCTTTCTCCACTTCATTCCTTATTAATTCCCAATTATTTGTATTTTTGCCATTCCAAGTTCCATATATTATGTTCATTATTCTTTAATTTTTAAAATATTTTTATGTTTATTTATTTTTTGAGAGAGAGAGAGAGAGAGAGAGTGCAAGCAGGAGTGGGGCAGAGAGAGAGGGAGACAGAGACTCCAAATCAGGCTCCAGGCTCCAAGCTGTCAGCACAGACCCTGACACGGAACTCGAACTCACCAACCATGAGATCGCGACCTGAGTCGAAGTCGGATGCCTAACCAACTGAGCCAACCAGGCAACCCTGTTCATTATTCTATGCCATTCTATGCCATTGACTGTCCTGCACTATGAAGCTCATGATGTCTATTAAGGCTAGTACACATATCCTTGCTGCGTCTCCTTCAAAACAGTCTTCATGCTTAGTTTGTAGATACTCAATTATAAATGTTTTCTGCTTGACCTCATGACTTATCCTTCAACAATAAATTGTTCGGATTTTTAAATGTCTTATGCTATTTTTGTTATTTTTTTTTTGTTTTTTGTTGTTATTGATTTTTTATTTCATTCCATTGTGGTTTGAGAATATGTTTTCTATACTCTAAATTCTTTACTATATTTGAGATTTTTGTGGCTGTTACTTAGCCAATTTTATAATTATGTCATGTGTGCCTAAAAATAATTTTACTCTATTTGCTATTTTGTCAGATTTGCTAATTATGTTCATGTGGTTCCTATTCTTTTAGTTTATTTGATTTCTAAACTTCAGACATAGTTTATTTACATCTCCCAACATGATCTCAACTTTGTAAATTTCTCCTTCTAATTCAAACTATAGGTATACACACTACTTATATGTGTCACACACACACACACAAACACACACACACACACGCACACACACACCTAGCTATGTTTTCATGTCTTCATATTTAGGCTTTTCATGTAGTTCTGGCCTCTTTTATAATTGCATAATGACCTTTATTTTTAATAATTGCCTTTCTCTTTAATATCTATTTCCCCTGAAAGTAATATAATTATTATAGTTCTTTTCTTTTGATTAGTATTTTTGGGATGTATTTATTAGCTCTTTATTTCAATATTTCTACATCATTATGTTTTAGGTGAGCCTGTTTGTAGTCCACATAACTGAACTTTTTTTAACACATAGGGTCATTTCTGTCTTTTAACAATCAAATTTAATTAATTTATATTTCTTGTGATATCTGATCTTATTCAGTATCTTTTATTTCTTATGATTTCTATTTTATTTTTTCCTTTGATCCTTCAATTTACTTTTAATAAAGTTTATTTATTTACTTTGAGAGAGTAAGCAAGCATAAGGAGGAGAGGGGCAGAGAGAGGAGAGAGAGAAAATTTTTGAATAAGTAACATTCAGAAAGAAAATAGGTCACTGATTTTGATCAATTGTATATTCAGCTTAAAATCAATAGAAGATATATTTACACTAAGACACCAATATTACACTCCTCTACAAGGGAATATTTGCAAAAGTTTAATTTAGCAGAGGCTTTGAAGCCTCTTAAAACGAATTCTCTCTTTTTATAGTAACTGATCATTTTGTCCACCCAACAAAAGTCAGAAAGAGAAGTTTGGCATACTTTACTGTTGCAGACATCTCTTTTGTGGTTTTACTATGATCTGCTTGCAACATACCAACCTAGTGATCATTCATTTTGGTTTATATGACTGGCTCTATAGGGTCACCTTATTCTCTCCATTCCGAGTGAACTCTTTTCGGCAGAGTACAAAATTACAAGTGCAAACATAACACTAAAGAGAGATATAGGCTATGGCAGTTGGACTTTAAGTGATGTTTAGAGCTAAAACAAATATCTTCAAATTAAGTATAATTTCAGCTATTATTGTGTGTGACTAGACACTCCTGAGGATCACTAGAAGTCAAGATAAGATTGAGATCTGTTCAACAGTTATTTATTGAACACTTGTCATTTGCCAGTCAGTGTTTCAGGCACAACAATGGACAAAACTAACAAATTACCTCTCTTGTGGAGTCTACATTTTAGTGAAGTATGACAGACAAAAAGTGAATGAATGAATGAATGAAAAAATGAATTAATTGCAGTACAGGAAGTAAAAAGGTACTATTCAGGAGATTTTAGCAGTGTAAGGAGATAAGAGTAATAGTAAACAGGTGCTGTTTTATAGAAAGGAGGAAGGAAGTTTCTTCCTGATGGTGAGCCATTTGAACAAAGACCTGTAGAAGTCAGGGGTTGAATCACACATATTTTTTCCTTCCTTTCAGAGAAAGAAGTGATTGAATGCATCACAATTATAGGGAACAAGCATGTAGGTACAGAAGAGTGGAAGCTGAAAAGTTAGTATTGCAGTAATTGGAATGAGAAATGATGGTGAGTTAGGTTTTGGATATATTTTAAGGATAAAACCAATAGTTCATGCTGGTGCATGAAAGAAAGCGTAGTTATGTCTTGCTCTAGGGTTTTGGCCTGTGCAATTGAAAGAATGGAGCTGCTATTTTTAGAGTGAGGATGACTGAGTATGATTTCCTACTGAAATCAAGAATTGTTTCAGATACATTAAGTTTGAGATGGCTATAAGGATGCGAGTGCAATCTATGTGTTTGAAGCTTACAGAAGAGTTAGTACCGAGGACATAAATTTGGGAGTCATCAACATACAGATGACATATATGTGCACATCACTGATTGAGATCAGTTAGAAAATTCCTATTGTTAAAGAAATGATGTTCGAGGATTGAGGTTTTTGGCATCCTAATATTTAAAAGTCAGGACAATGAAGAGACATGAGAAAGGATACTTTAGTATCTCTTTTAAGAGAGTCTTCAATGACATGGAAGGAGAAACAAGAGATCTCAAGGGAGAGTTATGATAGTCATTTTGGTCAAATGCCCCTAATAGGTCCAGTTACATGAGGTTTTAAAATTTATCAGTAAATTTAACAACATAGAAGCTATTGATGATCTTGAAACCAGAAGTTTTTGTGCACGGATAGACATGAAAACCTAGATGGATTCAGGAAAGTGGTGATACCAACCATAAACATTTTGGGGAATTTTACCATAAAGGTGGGAAAAGAAATGGGGAAGTAGCTAAAGGGGTATTTTCAATGTTTGTTAAAAGATTATAACATAATCTTTTTGTTGGGTGGCTCAGTTGGTTAAGTGCCTGACTCTTTATTTTGGTTCAGATCATGATCTCACAGTTTGTGTCAGGCTCCATGCTCAGCATGGAGTCTACTTAAGATTCTCTCTCTCTTCCCCTCTGCCCCTCTCCCCCCTGTCTCCTCTCTCTCTCTCTCTCTCTCTCTCTCTCTCTCTCACTCTCTCTCTCTTTTTATATATAAAAAAATATATTGTCACATAGTTATATAATAATGGGAATTTTCCAGGAGGAAGAGAATAACTGACATTGGAAAAGAAAGAAAGGACAAGAATAGGGACAAATGGAATTGAAAGTGCAGGGTGTGAGTTGTCAGATGAACTTGATTATGTATCTAAATGCTGGATAAACTTTTATTCCTAAAAAAAAAAGTTCTTAGAAATTCCTCCAAACTCCTCAAAGAAAAAAATAGTAGTATAGGAACCTAATAACAGAATGGCTTATACTCAAAATATTTTACCTTCTTTCTATTTATGGAAATACTGCCAGACTCTTTTTCAATGTACTGTACACTCTTGTCCTCTGGTTTGTCTAATCTAAACATGTTTCTGTTAATGGCTATCATAACCCCAACAGAGAATTGAATGACATTTTTCAAGCCTCAGTACCAGATTAACATGCCAGAAATTATGCTGATACCTACCAAATGTTACTTTATTTTTTTCCCTGAGCTGTGCAGATAATTTAGCTTCAGGCAATCAAAGCATGTTCCTCTACATTGATTTTTCTGAAAACAGCCATTTATAGTATAAAGCTGCATTTGTGTGTGAGTCATTAGCACAATGTTTACAAGTTTACTCTTTTTTTCCTATATGGCTTCTGTATAACTACGTCATGGTTTATATTGTATTTCTAAACATTCTCCTATGTTAATTCATCTTCATCTATGGGAATAAATGAAGCATGAATTCAATCATCTACCAGTCAGATCTTTTTGGTGTTTAATATTAAATGCCTAAATATATATCATGCATCCCTTTATTCTAATCCACGTGTACTTAATGATGCAATATCTAGGGTAACTTCTTTTTTTACCCAACTGGAAATTAGCTGGTGAATTTAAACAATGATTGATGAATTTAGGCATCTAAAAGAGCTAGGATCAACACCAGGGAGTAGTATTTTTTTTCTGTACCACATCACTCATGCCACTACTGTAATCAAGCAACATTAATCTTAATAGTCAATTGTTCACCCTTTTGACCCCTGCCCTCAAAATGTTCCACCTAAAATATCCAGAATTGAGTTTTTGTTAGAGAATATTGGAGGAAATAAAAGTGGGGCTCTCAGTATAAATAAAAATGCTTTTAAAGTTTGGATATTTACTCCACAAAGAAGCTATTTTCATATATGGTGTGAGGAAGGGATCAAACACTCATGTTTTTTGATCTGGAGATCTAAAAGAAATAATAAGTGTATCCCATGCACATAATATACAATTAAGGAACACTGTATTTATCACTGCAATGAGCATTTCAACTTGAAAAATGGAAGAGTAGAAAATATGCCCAATAGCCACTTGTAACATTCTGAAATCTCTCTCAGAAGACATTAAAGGACTTCCTACTTTACATGAAAAACATTTCTTAATTAGCTCATAATTCTGTTCCTTGGGAGGAAGTTTCCATCCATTGTTTTATTTCATCTTCGCTTCTCTCCTCTGAGGGATTAGTAAAATTTTGGTTTGTGAACATAATTTGTTCTGGAAATGCCTGTATATCAAAGCACTTGTATATCAAAGCAAATTTCAAGAACCATTGGCTCAGGTGTGATCATGTAACATTCAGCACCATGTAATACTCATATTGCAAGACATCAATCATTTATCAAGTTAAAATTTATTACAAATGTTTGCTCATCTTCTGCAACACTCACAGACCAAGTTACTCACAATCCAAAGTTTCACTGTGTTTCAATTATATTATTCTACTTAGACACATATATTGGGCATTAGGGGGGAAAATGTCATCTTTGTAGGCTCAATAGGCTTCATAGCCTACTTAGAGAATGCTAGGGATCTAATCATTATTTTAAGCTTTGAAGAAATAATTCTAAAGTTTCTTAAACTATGTCATGTTTTTTTTGACAGTACAATCCTCTTAAAAGCTTCAAAGTCTTCTTATTTAGGGAATCTAATCTATCACATGTGCCAGTTACAGGCATACCTCATTTGATCGCAGTTCTATTTCCTGCACTTCACAGATATTTCATGTTTTATAAGTTGAAATTTTGTGGTAACTCTATATCAAGTAAGTGTATTGGCATCATTTTTCTAATGGCATTTGCTCACTTTCTGTCTCTGTGTCACATTTTGTTAATTCTCACAATATTTTAAACTCTTCATTATTACTACATCTTTTATGTGATCTACGATCAGTGCTCTCTGATGTTGTAATTGTGATTGTTTGGGGGCATCATGAACTGAACCCATATAACACAGCGAAATTTATGATAAATGTTATGTGTGTTCTGACTGCTCCACCAAACAGGTGTTCCCCTGTTTTTCCCATTGTCCTTCAGACACCCTATTCCCTGAGATACAATATTAAAGTAAGACCAGTTAATAACCCTACAATGGCCTCTAAGTGTTTAAGTTAAAGGAAGACCCATATTTCTCTTACTTTAAATCAAAAGCTATAAATAATTAAGCTTAGTGAAGAAGATATGCCAAAGCCAAGATAGTTGAAAAGCTAGGCCTCTTGTGCCAAACACTTAGTCCAGGTGTGAATACTAAAGGAAAGTTCTTGAAGGAAATTAAAAGTGATACTCCATTGTAAACTCCTAGAAACATATAAACTACCAAAACTGAAACAGGAAAAAATAGAAAACTTGAACAAACCATTATCCAGAAGGGAAATTGAATCAGTAATCAAAAAGCTCCCAACAAGCAAAAGTCCAGATGGTTTCCCAGGGGAATTCTACCAAACATTTAAATAAGAGTTAATACCTATTCTTCTCAAACTATTCCAAAACATGAAGAGGCAGGAAAGCTTTCAAATCCTTTCTATGAGGCCAGCATTACTCTGATACCAAAACCAGATAAAGACTCCATTAAAAAAAAAAGAACTACACACCAATATCCCTCATGAACACAGCTTATAAATTCTCAATTTTTTCAAACAGAAAAAAATCAGCAAACTGAATCCAACAATACATTTAAAAAATTCTTTACCATGATCAAGTGGGATTTATTTCTAGGTTTCCAGGGTGGCTCAATATTCACAAATCAATCAACATAATACATCACACTAATTAAAGAAAGGATAAGAACCATATGATCATTTCAATAGATGCAGAAAAAGGATTTGACAAAGTATAACATCTATTCATGATAAAAACCCTCAAAAAAGTAGGTTTAGAGGGAATATACCTCAACATAGTAAAGGCTATATATGAAAACATCATATTAACAGCTAACATCATACTCAATGGGGAATGATTGAGAGCTTTTCCTCTATGGTCAGAAACAAGATGGAGATGTCCAAATCTCACCAGTGTTATGTAACACAGTACTGGAACTCCTAGCCACAGCAATCAAACACACACACACACACACACACACACACACACACACACACAGAAATAAAAGTCATCCAAATTGGCAAGGAAGAAGCCAAACTTTCACTATTTGCAGATGACATGATACACTATATAGAAAACCTGAAAGACTCCACCAAAAAACTGCTAGAAGTCAGTAAAGTTATACGATGCAAAACCAACATACAGAAATCTGCTGCATTTATATACACTAATAGTGAAGCAGCAGAAAGAGAAATTAAGGAATCAGTCTCATCTACAACTGCACTGAAAACAATAAGATACCTAGGAATAAACCTAACCAAAGAGGTGAAAGATCTGTACACTGAAAACTATAAAAAACACTGATGAAACAAATTGAAGATAGAACAAAGAAATGGAAAGACAATCCATCCATGGATTAGAAGAAAAATATTATTAAAATGTCTATACTTCCAAAATAATTTACCAATTTAATGCAATACTTATCCAAATACCAACAGCATTTTTCACAGAGCGAGAACAAACAATGCTAAAATCTGTATGGAATGACAAAGTAACCTCAAAAAAGAAAAATAAAGCTGGAGGCATCACAATTCCTGACTTCAAGTTATACTACAGAGATGTAGTGATCAAAACAGTATGATACTGGCACAAAAATAGACATATAGATCATTAAGCAGAAAACCCAGAAATGAATCCACAACTTTATGGTCAATTAATATTCGACAAAGCAGCAAAGAGTATCCAATGGGAAAAGGACAGTCTCTTCAAATGGTGTTGGGAACCAACTGCACAGCAATATGCAAAAGAATGAAACTGGATCACTTTCTTATACCATACACAAAAATAAATTCAAAATAGATGAAAGACCTAAATGTGAGACAAGAAATGATCAAAATCCTAGAAGAGAACAGGGTCAATAATGTCTTTGACATAGACATAGCAACTTCTCACTGGATCTATCATCTGGAACAAGGGAAAGAAAAAGTAAACATGAATATTGGAATTTCACCAAGATAAAAAGCTTCTGCACACTGAAGGAAATAATCAACAAAACTAAAAAGAAACCTACAGAATAGGAGAGGATATTTGCAAATGACATTACTGATAAAGGGTTAGTGTCTTAAATATATAAAGAACTTATAAAAGTCAACACCCAAAAAAACGAATAATCCAATTAAATAATGGGTGGAAGAGTTGATAGACATTTTTCCAAAGAACATATATAGATTGGCAACAGACACATGAAAAGATGCTCAACCTAAATGATTACCATGGAAATACAAATCAAAACTACAATGAGATATCACCTCACACCTGTCAGAATGCCTAAAATCAACACCAGAAACAACAGGTTCTGTGAGGATCTGGAGAAAGGATAACTTCTTGCACTGTTGGTGTGAATGAAAATTGGTGTAGCCACTCTGAAAACAATATGGATGTTCCTCAAAAATTAAGAATAGAACTACCCTGGGATCCAACATTTGCACGCCTAGATTTTTACTCAAAGAATAACAAAAAAACTAATTCAAAGGGGTACATGTACTCTGATGTTTATAGCAGCATTATCTGCAATAGCCAAAATATGGAAATAGTTTCCATCAACTAATGAATGGATAAAAAAAGAGGTAATACACACACACACACACACACACACACACACACACACACACACTGGAATATTACTCAGCCATAAAAAGAAAGAAATTTTACCATTTGCAACGTGGATGGAGGCAGAGAATATTGTGCTAACCAAAATAAGTCAGTCAGAGAAAGACAAATACCATATTATTTCACTCATATGTAGAAGTTAAGACACAAAACAAACAAGCAAAAGGAAAAAGAGAGACAGAGAGAGCCAAACCAAGAAACAGAATCTTAACTATACAGAACCAACTGGTTGTTAACATAAGGGAGGTAGGGGGAAGAGTTAAATAAGTGATGGAGATTAAGGACTAGAACCAAATGTTGTGAGGAAGTGTGGAACTGAATTGTACAACTGAACTGTACCACTGAATTGTACAACTGAAACTAATAATACACTATATGTTAACTAATTGGAATTTAAATAAAAACTTTAAAAAAAAGTGATACTTCACTGAAGATAAATTGTAAGAAAGCAAAACAGCCTTACTGATGATATGGAGAAAGTTGTAGTGGTCTGGACAGAAAGTCAAACCAGCCACAACATTCCGTTAGGCCAAAACCTGATCCAGAACAAGTCTCTAAATTTCAGTTTTGTGAAGGCTGAGAAAAGAGAGGAAACTGCAGAAGTAAAATTTGAAGCTAAATTTAAGGAAAGTCATCACCATAACCTAAAAAATGCAAGGTGAAGAAGCAAGTGTTGATATAGAAGCTGCAGCAAGTTGTCCAGAAGATCTAGCTAAGAAAATTAATGAAGATGGCAACTCTAAACAACAGATTTTCAATGTACATGAAATAGATTTCTACTGGAAGAAGATGCCATCTAGGACTTTTATAAAGAGGAAAAGATAATTCCTGGTTTCAAAGCTTGAAAGACAAGCTGTCTCTCTTGTCTGGGGCTAATGCAGCTGCTGACTTTAAGTTGAAGTCAATGCTTATTTACCATTCAAAAATCCTAGGGCCCATAAGAATTATGTTAAATCTATTCTGCTAGTGTTCTGTAAATGGAACACCAAAACCCAGATGACAGCCCATCTGTTTACAACATGGTTTACTAAATATTTGAAGCTCACTGTCGAGAGCTACTGCAAAAAAAAATGATAATTTCCAAAATATTCCTACTCATTGACAATGCCCCTGGTCACCCAAGAACTTTGATGGAGATGTACAAGGAGATTAATGTTGTTTTCATGCCTGCTAACACAACATCCATTTTGCAGTCTGTGGATCAAGGAGTTATTTTTACTTTCAAGTCTTATTATTTAAGAAATACATTTTGTAAGGCTATATATAGCTGCCATAGTAAGTGATTCTTCTGATGGATCTGGGAAAAGAAACTTGAAAACCTTGTGGAAAAGTTCACAATTCTAGATACAGTTAAGAACATTTATGATTCATGGGAAGAGGTCAAAGTATCAACCTTAACAGGAGTTTGAGAGAAGTTCACCCCAGCCCTCACAGATGACTTTGAGGGGTTCAAGACTTCAGTGGAGGAAGTCACTACAGATGGAAATAACAAGATACCTAGAATTAGAAGTGGATCCTGAAAATGCAACTGAATTGGTATAATCTAATGATTAAACTTGAATGAATAAGGTGTTGTTTCTTACGGATGAGCAAAGAAAGTGGTTTCTTGAGATGGGATCTACTCCTGGTGAAAATGTTATGAAGACTGTGGATTCAGAATACGACATAAACTTAGTTGATAAAGCAGCACCAGGGTTTGAGAAGACAGACTGAAATTTTGGAAAAAGTTCTAGTGTGGGTAAAATGCTATAAAACAACATCACATGCTACAGAAAAATCACTCATAAAAAGTCAATTGATACAGCAAAGTTCATCATCTTATTTTAAGGCATTGCCCGAGCCATCCCAGCCTTCAGCAACCACTGCCCTGTTCAGTCAGTGAGACAAGGCCCTCCACCAGCAGAAAGATTAGGGCTCACTGAAATCTCAGATGAAGGTTGTCGTTTTTTTAGCAATAAAGTATTTTTAATGAAAGTAAGTAAATTATTTTTTAACATAATGCTATTGCACACTTAATAGACTACAATATAATGTAAACATTTTTGCATGCAATGGAAATTCGAAAAAATTTTTTGACTCCCTTTATTGTGATATTTATTTTATTGCAGTGGTCTGGAGCCAAATTGGCAATATCTCTGAGGTGTTCCTGTAGTACACACAATCTTTTCTAGACTTCTTAGACGTTTCTAACACCTCTTTGCTTTCTCATCCCCTTTGACTCTTTTTATTTCTCAAATTGAACATAGTTCTCTGCAATCTATTGGACCTTAGTGAAAGAATCATACATTTAGTCTATTTTCCTTAAGCTATTTTTTTCTAATTAAAAAGATTGATTAAAACTACCCTCCTAGTTGGGCCTTTACACTGAGACATCTTAGTTGATTTAGAGATTCTAACAAAATGGATGTATCAGCCATTCTTCTTGATTTAAGTCCTGCCTTGTGGCTGAGATTTCCTCTTTCATGGTCAAAGAATTTCCTCATTTTATCTTTTACTATTTGGGTTTAAGAAGCAGTTACCTTTCGACCTCTACAAGTGCCCACATTTCAGAAATCTCTTTTTTTCTCTTTTATACCAACATCTGAGACAATGACGGCAAATTCTGGGTTTATTTCTTCTCTGTAATCCCTTGTTAAATGCAGTCAACAATAACAGGAACAAATATGCTCTTTTTCAATATATTTTTTCAGAGTTAAATGCTCATTCAGTACATTGTCTCCCTTCCAACTTACTTCAAGACTGCAGTTTTACACCTACCTCTCCACTGAAAATTACAGAATGTCATCATGCTAGCTGCTAGTAACAAAAATCTACAACCACCAACAGCGAGTACTAACATAATGAGAACCTGTGGTATCGGTTACTGTACTGCCTGTAGGTATTTTTTATGGAATTAAAAAACAAAACAAAACAAACAACAACAACAACAAACATGACAAGGGAGGTTATGCTAAAGTAACAAATAATCCTGAAATGTCCATGGTTTAAACAAAGGTTTGTTTTTACTCATGTCACATGCTTAGTGTTGTTCATTAGGAGAACTTACTCTATCAGGGACCATAGCTGATGGAAATTCTATATTCTCAGATGCCTTAAGGAGTCTCAAAGAATGAGAAGGGATCTAGTGAATCACACATTGTTCTAAAAGGCTTGAGCCAGGAAGTAATCCATATCACCTCCTCTCACATTTTATTGATCAAAGCAAATATACTCAACTTAAAGGGAATGTAATCCATGCCCAGTACACAGCACTAATCATTTCCACACCCATGTATTGGCTTTCTGCATGTCCTGACTGCAAATTACTAGATTATATTTTACAGTAAAATATTACTTTATGCCCAATATCATTACCATGTTTTGTGTAACATAACGAGAATCTAATGAGAGGCTTGGCAATTTAGATTCTGCACCATTTGAGATATACCACTTTAGAACAAAAATATTAGGAATCATTATTATCATTAATAAAAGTTACCATTTGTAAGGGAAAAAAATCTTTTCCTCCTACAACATATGTCTCATGGACAAAAAAGGATTTGCACTACATGCTCAAAGAAAAGTGTTCAGTCTCTTTCGGCTCATGCTCTCTATTCACAGAAGGAAATGTGGCTGCAACTTGCAAGATCCTACCTCCATTGTGTAATTTAACTAGGTTAATATATTGAAGGTCATTGCTCAACTATTCTTTTTGTTTTCTCTATGAAGTGCCTACTGGCAAGTAGTACATGTTCCCTCTGCCTCTTCCTGTATATTAACTTCTTCCTTTGTATTAACTTCCTTCCCTGACTGTAAAGGAAGCCAAATATTCTGCTAGTGACAGAATGAGCGCATAAATTCAACTTACACAGAAAAGTGTACAAAGCTGGATTTTGGCCTCTAGTTCAAACTACATTATCCAATCTAGACATACCTTAATTCCTGCCTGTCTCCTGCTCATATTTTCTATTGACTCAGCACTCATAAGAGGTATGATTATTTAGTCTGACTCAAAATGTCTAAAACATGGCAAAGAAATTACAGAGTGATAAAGCAGAAAATTAGGGGACCAAGCAACACATAGAAAGAATAAAATACTTTTGTGATGTAATGGTAGGTTTCTGCAGCCTGGAATCTGGTTTCAATAGGTACATGCTTTAGGAATAGGGACTATTACCTGGTGGTAAATCAAGCATGGATGGGACTATACTCCTGACACAACCTGGCCTTTTCTCACATTGACGATGAGGCTGAGACAGGTAGTCATTTAATTTCAATTAAGGCTCACATCAAAATTGGCAAGCTTCTGTATATAGGGTTTTAAGGTATTACTGAACAAAATTACTACATTCTGTTTTCAACCAGGGCTGTAGTCCCAAAGCTGAAATTGCAATGGGCATATCAATTCCTTGCAGAGCAGAGTTCCAGTGCACAAACCTCTGTGTCAGTTATCAATTGTCATCACATTTCTGTGTTAACAAACTACTCAAAAGTCATTGGCTGAAACAGTAACTTTTAGGTTTAATAGGAATGTATAGGATTTTAGGAGGTCAGCTGGGAGGTCACTCTATTCTCAGTCATAGGTCTATAGCAGGTATGAATCAGGCAGACTCTGTACTGATTTTGACTAGGTTCTCCCACATGTGTGGGGATAGGCTGACTATTGGCTGGGCCATAATAGCCTCATTTCTCTTAGACACATCTCCTTCATCCCTCGAGTAAGCAGAGTTGTTTTCATGGTAGAGGCAAGGGTCCAAGCAAACAAGACGTTGCTCTCTGGAGGTCAAGACTCAGACATGGTACATCATTAATACTGCAGCATTCTAGTAGCTAAAATAAGTTATAAGATAAGTCTGAGTTCAAAGAGAAGACAAATAAAATATATCACTCTAGCGAGAAAAACCACAAAATCAAAGTGTAAACATGTAAAGAAATCTGGCTAATTTGCAATCTATCACCACTTTTAAATTTTAATGCACTAAAGCATTGCTTCAATTGTTGTTGCTCTGTAGATGTATAGAATTTCACCTAAGAATGAAGGAAAAACAAAAGATTCTAACTTTAGATTCATGTGGCGTGCTACTGACTTCTAGAACAACTTCAAGTTGGTTCATCATGGTTAATTAATCCCTGACAAAGGCTTTTGATTTTAGACACCTGGGTATTGCAGCCATCATAGTAGAGTGATTGTTTTTGTCAGCCAGCTAAAAAGCAGAGACTCTTTTGATTGAGATATTATTGTTCTTAGGTGAAGGTGGAGGAAAAAAATACACATAAAATCATTAATAATGATTATGAAGCTTAATTCTCTGATTATAGAGTTCAGGTTTGCTCAGAACATCAATAAGAAACCATATTCGATCTAAAAAGCAAGTTGAATTTTACTTTCAGAACAAGAACAGTGGGATAGTGAAATAAAATAAAAGGACATAAAGTCATACTTGCATGTATTACTTTATTAATACATAATGGAGGGTGTGAAGCCCCATAAGAGACTAAAGAAGAAAAAGAAACAAGATCATAGCAAAAAAAAATTAAAATTATGCTCATAGGGACAACCCAGACTCCAAAAACAAAAACAAAAACAAAACAAAACAAAATAAAACACCATTGAAAAACACTCTGAACTACAGATGGAAAGTCTATAATAAGTGCAATTGGGAACCCTCAGTTTGAAAATAGAGATAGCCAGGTGGTTGGAGAAAATTCAGAAAGATTTCAAAAGGCATGACTAAGAAGATCAGTCTAAAATACTTCAAGCAATATTTGATTGTTTCAAGGTAACATTTTTTGTTGTTACTACTTTTGTTGTTTGCGACAGTTTTGTTTTGTTTTGCTTTTATCTGAGAAAGTATATCTATATATTTCTTGGGGGAATACAGTCAGACAATTTACGAAGTTAGATCTGTAAAGAAGACACATTGAAGACGAACCATCCTAAAAAGACCCGTAATAGACAAAAATAGATAAAATTCTGGTCTAGGTTATATTCTGTGTAGAATTACCCAATACAATGGTCACAAGCTGATAAGATTTGTGTCTTAGTGTCTTCATATCTCACCATGTAACACACCTCAAAGGAGAGTCTGGAGAAATATAATAGGAGAACAAATGTGTGAGCCAAAAAACAAAAGAGTGAGAAAAGGAAAACAGACATTATAACCTAGCCTTACAGGTAAGTTATAATGGTGGGGAAAGAAAAAAAAAATAAACAATCTAAAAACACATGAAAGATTTAAAACCCAAATTGGCCCAGTGTAAATGATTAAAGGGATACACAAGAAATAAAACACAAGGGGCATTCTATTGCTACAAAGAAAGAGGTGGTGAGTAGAGATGATTCAACTACTACATGAAATAATGTTACATACACATTACCTGAAAATTTGAAAACATGAAGAAAAATAAGATAATAAATGTACATTTAAAAAAGTAAATATTTCTACTCCCTACGGTTCTGAAGATATGCCTTAGGAGGGAAAAATACCTTAACTCTGATTTCCAAGTGAGACTCAAACTGAACAAAAGGAGAGATAGTCCCCAGAAAGTAAAATTAATAGTTCCAAAAAGTTCTAGATCTAATGCAATAGTACAATAATTGTTGCAAAAGGCTAAAACTTACTTAGAAATTGGTTGAAAAAAAAATTCCTCTAAACTCTGGGAATGAACCCCTAGTAAATTGGTCATTCTAGTAATCCATTCCTATTGAAAATGTTAAACTGCTCCACTTCTAAATAGAAGGTATTAGCTAACTTAAACTCTGGCAAAATCTGCAACCTCGCTAATTTTAGTTCTTCATCTCTAAATGACCCATAAAATATTACCTTGTATTTCCTCCTTTCCTGCATTATTTTGTGAAGAAATGTTGGCATTCATGATATGGAGACAGAATAGAGGTTGGATATTTGTAAAGTTAGAAACTCATAGGCAAAGAGGGGCTTTTCAGTACAGCGTGGTCAGCTCCAGGATGGAAAAATTAAGAAAGTCTGCCAAAGTTCGAAAAGTTCAATAGTAATTGTGTTGCTTCTAAACAGAAGCTTTAAGGGCCATTATGGGTGATTCATTTTATCTCCCTCTGAAATAAACCTGATATTGTTCCTGATCCTCAGCCTGGATCCTAGATGAGACAGAGACCAGAGCCACAGGAAACCTACAGCCAAACCATAGTTATCATGTAATGCCAGCAAGCTTTTATTGTGCTAAGCTATTAAAGTTTGGGTACGCTTGTTACTGTAACATAGCATAGAATGAAACGACCAATACAAGGGGTAACTATAATTAGGATACTGTAGTAAAAATTATGAAATGTGCTCCAGGATTAGATTATGGACATCCAACCAACTATTAGTAGAGCCAAGAAAGATGGAGACTCGTGCTCTGTAGTCGCAAATATCTGGTGAAACTGTTTCCCTTTAATAACTATACCTGATGAACTAGTGACTTTAGGTAAAATGGGAAAACAGAATTTGAAGGTATGATTTAATTTCTATGAATGAATTTGATATGTGTTTTAAAAATCTATAAGAAAGAGATGAGCTCAGGAAAGAATTGGCTAGTTTGCAAATAGATAAAAGGGAGTTTAGAAAATCAAGAAATTCTTTGACCTTCAGAGATGGAAAATGCAACTGGTTCTCACTTCCAGCCATAAGAAAGACAAAATTGAAAAATACAAAGGTCTGCAAAACCTCAACTTAGTGTCAAGACCAAATCAGAGAGAAGCTATAAAATGTGTTTTAAAGCCTCTGAATTGCTTAATGTAGCACCCATTAAATCACTGTAATTGGACAAAAGGACTTAAAAGAAAGAGGCTAAAGATCTGGCTCTCCCATAGACGACCGGTCAATTCAGGTGGTCCTTAATTAAATCTAAAGAGGCACATCTTAGAAAGAGCTTTGTGTATAGCTATGAGCAAAAGCTAAATGGTATCAAACAGATAAGAAGTTAGTCATGTTTTTGAGAGAGCTGTACTTTCAAAAAAGCCATAAGTCAGGCTGCAAAAGAAAGTACCTTCTAGAAAGCAAGGGCCTAATAAAGTGTATTTCACATGTCCTGGGTAAGGGAGTGCCTTGTGACATCTACACAGAACTTCAGGATTACTATGGAGAAGTGATTACTGAGCACTTCACACCCTTACCTTTCCTGAATTGTAGGGTTTATTCTTACTATATACCCTGCTTCATTCCATGATGTAAATAGATTGCATTGGAAGCACATACATTCCCTTTAGAGTTCACAGGTCTCCAGATAAGCCAAACCACATCCAGAGCTGATGCAAATATAATCACTCGCAGACCCTGAACATGATTCCATGACTGATACTGCACTTGAGGAAAGGGTGAATGTATTTCCTTGTGGCAAAAAAAAAGGCAATACATATTTACACCCAAAATGTAACTCTTATAGACTGTAACTCTTATAGACTATATTATTGTAAAAATATTAATGGCTTCTTTTTAAGAGATAGATTATATATCTCTGCCACATTGTTATCAGGCTTGTCATATGACTTGTTTTGACCAGTGAAAAGTAGAAGTAGCATTTGCTACCTCTAAGCAATGGCATTGCATGGTCCAGTCACTTCATTTCTCTGTGCTACCAGCTTAATAATGTCCTGAATAGTCTGTGTACCTTTATTGTACATCCTGGAATATAGAAGACATAGAGTAGAACCACAGATGACCTACAGCCAACCTGTTGTGAAACCAGAAAACAAATCTTTGTTTTTGTAAGCCACAAGTATTGGGGATAATTTGTTACCACAATATTACCTAACAAAAGCTGACTAATACAATGAGTTGGTTCAAGTAAATAAAAATACCAATGGTGACCTCTTGTCTAAGTGGAGTTCTCCAATTCAAATGCAGGTATTAAAAAAGATTAACATAATTCCTATCTAACACAGAAGTCCATATGTCAGTCGGTTGTAAACCTTGCAATCTCAACATTATTTGATTGTCTTCTTTGTCCCAGACACTCTGTTAAGTGTTTCACATATATCATCTCATTAAAACACACCAAATTCTATTGTTACCCCCATTTAACAGATAAGTCATCTTAATAAGAGAAGTTACATAATTTTTCCAAGGTTGTCTGCATAGTAATGCTCTGATTCCAAGTCCTGAATAGCTAATTACTATTCTCAAGCACTCAGAATAAGCCTCTAAAACTTCCTCTTAGTCTCTGACAATAAACAATGACCGCCATGTGAAATTAAAGTATCATTTGAAATATGCTTACAGGGCTCCCGTCTCTAGACCAAATATCAGAATATGGTCTGCCCACAAATTCTGTTTAAAAGTCTTAAAAATGATACTGAGCAACAAACAGAGCAACATGAAGCAACAAGCAATGTTAAAGTTATTCACCTTTCTGTTTGCATCTCTATGATAGAGAGGATACCAATACAACCTTCTAAACCTAAGAAAAAACAAATCCTTCTAAGCACATTCAGCTGATTTTCTCCCCTCGGGCTAAGCATCAACCTAAGGAGAGCACCTCCAATAGTTATAGCAGCAGTGAAGACAGCAGATGTTTTCTCTTTGGCTAGACTAAAATTGAATACTAAAAATCACTGCAGCTCTCCTCCCTGACTTTCCTGAATCACTCTTTGTGTAACCCTGTAATCCAGCAAACCAATACACTTGTGATATAAAACACAATGCAACTGTATTTTATAATTGTCTTTATAACGCAGCTGAAATAGGAGGAAGGGTTCCACATTCGGAATTAGTTCCCATTTATTATCCTTGCAGGCTCAAAAGCCTTGAGAAATTGGTCCTTTTAACTTTGGAGTTTGTATCTTCATCTGCAGGAGGAGAATAATTTCTCACAGATTTGTTGTGCTGTTTGAACTAGCGCAATTACAAATAAGATAATTTATTGATTAGAGAAGCCTAGGTGATGCTCTGTTAATAAACAATTTTCGTTGTTTTAGACAATGCAAGTTTATTTCTGTTTATGTGTGCAATCTGTGGTTGTGGGGACAAATTCATAATCACACAAGGGCTACCAAATGCTACCATCTGGTAGTTGCACTGTCTGGGATTTGTGACTTTCTTTTTCACTGTGGCCAGGGAAGACACAGCTGAACTTTCTCCCACTAGAAATTAAATGCCTCAGTCAACAGGTAACAATGTCACTTGCAATCACAGGTCATGGCCCCAATGTATTAAAAAAATATAAGAAAGCGGGGAGCCTGGGTGGCTCAGTCAGTTGAGCATCTGACTCTTGGTTTCAGCTCAGGTCACAATCTCACAGTTTCATAGGTTCAAGCCTCCCTTTGGGTTCCATGCTGACAGTACACAGCCTGCTTGGGATTCTCTTTCTCCTTCTCTCTCTTCCCTTTACCACCACCCCCAAAATAAATAAATAAACATTTACAAAAATAGAGTACAAGAAAGCAATATATTTCTGTGTTCCCAGATGGAGATGAGAACAGATGAATGAGTTCTAAAAGACTCTTCCATAGCTGAAGTTGTGGAAGATATATTAACACAAAATCATAGCTTTCGAACAATAATATTTTATCTTTACATTTAGTTGTATTCTCCCCTACATGATCATAAATGAAATAAGCTCCAGTGTTCAGGTCTCTCACAAAATGGAGTATTAACTAAGCCTATATGAGCATTTCTGGAATTTTCTGAGGAAATATTATAAATCAGGTAAGAAACAAGCATAGGCTCATGAAAGGGGCTAGAAATGAACATTTAATAAGTGAAAAGCACCAAGCTAGGAAAGGCAGACAATGGCACAGAGTAACCTCTAGAAAATAATAATTAAAATAAGAAAATAATTAAATTTGCTGATATTTAAGATTCCTTGATTTGAATGCTTTCACCTTATGTCCCTGTCTGATAACTAATTAGAATTTTCAGTGTTCATTGGGATTCTCTTTGCTTTGCAATTTGAATACTTGGTTGTTAGATAATTACAATGTTATAAAACTGTAAGTTTATATCCATTTTAATTATAACTGCTCTGGTGGCTAAATACCCTGTTTTCCAACTGCTTCACCTAGAAAGAGTGTTAATAAGACTCTAAATTGGATCTATAATCTGGTATTTATATTTAAAAATCAATTTATTGAATTTGAAGGTCCTTTCTCCCATGAGTGTGTAGTAAACTAACAGGACATGGTAGAGCCATTTAGACTATTTTAAGTCTTAAAATTCTTCTTAATGACTCCAGTACCTTTTGATTGAATCATAAAGATATTTCAAAGATTGGCCTTATTATGACCTTATGGGAGAAGTGTATGTTTGCAGATCATAGGCCTATATGTTCAAACATATGTTCAAGGCTGTTTGTTAAAATTTTAATTTCTTAAGTGTTCAGAAAAAAAAAATCAGTGTTCCTAAATTAGGTGATTATAGTAATATGAGTAGATTTATATATAAGATACTATTTTTAGGGAATAAATTTTTTAAAACAAGATAGGTGATAGTCTCATGGGAAGAGAGGAACTCTTCTTTCCATGATGCAGCATATATCTGCTAGGTCTTCCTTGATAAGAAGAAACAGAAAGAGAGAACCAGAAATATGTCATTATGTTCTTATCAAGAATGGGGAACCCAGGTGATAAGAATATTTTTCTATATACTTCAGCCAAAGTCAGAATCTTAAGTTAAGCAAGAAATCTCAAAAGGTCTGAAGAGTGACAACACAGAAAGAGACAAGTCTTAAGAACACAAGTCAGCTTAATTTTGGTGCAGAGTAGGGGCACAAGCAAAGAACCCTGGGTGAAATCACAACAAACCTAGACACGCAGATGGTTCTCATCCACTAAGAGCTTGAAAAACATGAAGCCATATAATGACATCAACAAGCCATGTATAAGGCTAAGTATACTCAGGTATAGAGCTGGAACTGCTGACTGGAATTTGAAATCTGAGTTTTAAAACAAATTTAACATTGGGGCATCTAGGTGGCTTGGTCTGTTGAGCATCCAACTTCGGCTGAGGTCATGATCTCATGGTTCGTGGGTTCAAGTCCCAAGTCAGGTTCTGTGCTGACTGCTCAGAGCCTAGAGCCTGCTTCAGATTCTGTGTCTCCCTTTCTCTCTGCCCCTCCCTTGCTCAAGCTTTATTTGTCTCTCTCTCTCTCTCTCTCTCTCTCTCTCTCAAAAATAAATATACATTAAAAAAATAAAAACAAAAATAAAAAGTTGACATTAAAGCTAGTCAACTACCTGTACTAAGAGATAAGTGGAGTTAAAATAATCTACCCTACTGTGCTTTAAAGAAATATATCAAAAAACATTTTTAATAGATATTCATTGTTTATAGTCTACATAGATGAACCAATAATGACACTGGTTTAATAAAGAGTTTATTTTATAAAGACTAGGTCCTGAGTTATGCTACATGTTTCATGAGAGACATACAGCCTTTTATATAACATATTCTTATCATTTTACTTAAGAAATATTTAAAGTGTAAGCACATATCCTAAAGAAATACCTTAAAGAAATTGGGATATATTCTATCCTAATTCATGACATCAAATAAAAAGAGTGCTATTGTCAGATTTTATAGTGTAATGTGTTATTACTTTTAGCTGTTTCACTACTCAGAGGCAATAAAACTATTACTATTCTTCACTTGGTGGCAATGAAACCTATCACGAAGTTCAGCTAACAGCTAAATATGCTAATCAACTGGCTTCAATCTAATTCTTACTAATAGATCTTAGACTATTAATCTACTTTTAGTACAAGTAGATGGGCAAGAGGCATGATAGTTGCCTCATACAATATTGCTTCAGTATTTTTAAATTTATTCCTAGAGTAAATTTTCTATTACAGTACTCAGTTATTTAGGAAACAAACTGGTAATAAATTCTGCACAAGTAACCTAAATGTCCTCCAGCCTTTTCTAAACTTCCTCTGTGCTTTGTGGGAATAGAGCCATTTGCTTGTTCCCGAGCTATCCCAATGGGCAGCTTCATCTTCACAACAGGTGTGCTCCCCACTGCTCTCAGCTCTGCCACAAATGGCATCGCTTTTGTTTCTCATCAACCTTTAGCACTTCATAAACTGCTGCACTGGCCTCAGTTAAAGAATCCAAAGCAGAGGAAAGAGCAGTCCTTCTCCAAGGCCACGAGAAGTTCTTCCTTTCAAAGCCGCAGATAAACTCCAAGCTTGTAATCAACAACTGTGTAAAGCACAAAGGGTGCCTGGGTGGCTCAGAGGTTTAAGTGTCTGACTCTTAATTTCAGCTCAGGTCATAATCTCCAGATCTGTGAGACGGAGCCCTGCATCTGGCTCTGCGCTGACAGCCAGGAGCCTGTTTGGGATGCTCGCTCTCTCTCTCTCTCTCTCTCTCTCTCTCTCTCTCTGCCTCTCCCCAGCTCGGGTGCATGTGTTTTCTCTCTCTCTCTCTCTCTCTCTCTCTCTCTCTCTCTCTCTCTCTCTGCCTCTCCCCAGCTCGGGTGCATGTGTTTTCTCTCTCTCTCTCTCTCTCTCTCTCAAAAAATAAATTAAAAGAAAAAAAAAAGGACTCCTGGGGTAATTTTCAGTATGAGTAATTACAACTGTTTAAGAATAACTGGTCTAGTTAAGCTCTTCCTACCCCCACATACATATTAGACGACAGGATACAGTGATTTTTACCGTCAGGCTAAAATCCTAAAAACTGTCTTCTGATGTATAAGAATCTTCAGGTATCTGTTAAAATTTGTATTTCCAACCCTCTTTTCTTCCCTGTAATATGTATTTTAATTATTGCTTCAGGTCATTATTACGATCTGACAGTAGAGAAGTACTGTTCAGAAAAATTGAACAATCTGTCTGGAAAACATTCTAAGATTCAGTTTGAGGCTGGAGAAAGAATCCAATTAGAACCTGAAGTAGCCACAAACTCCCACAGGGGAAATAATTGTGAGGGAGGAAGAAGGAAAGGAAGAGGGGGAGGAAGGAAAACAGGAAAGAAGGAAGGGAGGTGGGAAATACAGAGCTCGGCTGATAACAAGATTCATGATTTGCTGACAAGCTAAAGGCTTAATTTCTCTAAGAAAAAATATTTGAAAAGGAAGACATACCAGAATGGGACCTTGGATTGGTGAACAAATTAATATACTTTTTTTTTCAGTTCCCACTTCCATCAGCATTCAAATATAAGGTCAATAATTAGAAATTTAGAAAAGCATATTTGCAGAAATGTTACTACTTTCATTATGGTCTACTTAATAAAAAAAATAAGAAAATAAAAAATAAGACAAATCCAGGAAATAAAAAATAAGAATATAAGAAATGGTACTAAGAAATATAGCAGAGGAAATCAGGTATCATTCAACATAATTATTGATGCATAACATAAAAGTATACAACCCCCTGGCAATGGGCAAAGAGACACCTTGGTACATGCACCCCAATGTTTATAGGAGCACTATCGACAATAGCCAAAGTATGGAAACAGCCCAAATGTCCATTGACAGATGAACAGATAAAGAAGATGTGGTATATATATACAATGGAGTATTACTCAGCAGTCAAAAAGAATGAAATCTTGCCACTTACAACTACATGGATGGAACTAGAGGGTATTATGCTAAGCAAAATTAGAGAAAGACAAATATCATATGACTTCACTCATATGAGGACTTGGAGATACAAAACAGATGAACATAAGGGAAGGGAAGCAAAAATAATATAAAAACAGGGAGGGGCACAAAACATAAGAGATTTTAAATGGAACAAACAGGGTTGCTGGATGGGTTTGGAAGGGGGGATCAGCTAAATGGGTAAGGGGAACTAAGGAATCTACCCCTGAAATCATTGTTGCACCGTATGCTAACTAGCTTGGACATAAATTAAAAAAAAAACTAATTAATAAAAAATAAGTGAATTAATTAATTAATTAATTAAATGTATAGAAACTCTGGAAGAAAAATATGAGATGAGTTCAAGTGGAGAGACGGGAAATGTGAGAAGGTTTTTTGTTTTATTTAGTGGCAAGGCATAAATATAAAATAAATCTAAACAATCATAGAAATATAAACATTAAAATATTCTTTTAAAATTTTTATATGTATCCTACATGCAACTTGCATACAGTTAGAAGGAAAAAAAAGAAATAAAATATTTCAAATAGTCCAATAGTAGGGATAAAATATAACAAAATAAAAAGAATGATAAATTGAAAAAGATAAAATAAGATTGCAGAAATAAATCCAAAAGCATGATAATCATAAAAAATTAGAGCAAGTTAAAACTCCTATTTTAAGGCAGATTCTCTAAGATTTGGGGGGATTTCCACTTATGAAAGTCCTTGCATAAAACTCACTTAGAATGAAAGAAGGAAGGAAGGAAGGAAGGAAGGAAGGAAGGAAGGAAGGAAGGAAGGAAGGAAGGAAAGAAAGAAAGAAAGAAAGAAAGAAAGAAAGAAAGAGAAAGAAAGAATGAAATAGAAAGAAAGAAGAAAAAGAAAGAATGAAATAGGAAGAGAAAGAAAGAAAGAAAGAAAGAAAGAAAGAAAGAAAGAAAGAAAGAAAGAAAGAAAGAAAGAGAGAGAAAGAGTCTAGAAGAATTCTGGTTGAGTATTTTGGATTAAAAATAAACTCCCTCCTAAAACCCCAATTAAAAATGAGAATAAAGGGAAAAGATGCCTCTACTTACAAAGAAAAGAAGAGACAACAGTTAATAAGGTATGATTTTGGAAGCTGGAAAGCAAATAGATGGGTGGAGATTTTACAAAGCTCATAAAACCTTTACTTCACCTTAAAAGGGTCACCCAGGGGGGAAAAAAAAAAGTTTATTCATGCTGCAAAGTCTGGGTAAGTCTCAAGTATGAGAGCTAACACCTTTGAAGACTGGTTTGTAGATGAAGCAGAAAACAGGAAGATTTATTAAAGTTACATGAAAAGTTATTAGGCTTCAGACCCCCTTTCCAACTTAGTATCAATATGATTATACCTACAAACTCTGGCAGAAACCTGAAATTTATTATTTGGAGATCCGGGAAGTTCCTAGGTGTTACTAGGAGTTACGAAGTATGACAGTGTTGTGCTATAAACAGTGATTAAATGAAAGTCAACATATAATACAGAGACCTTCCCTCTCTACTTAGCTCCTCCTGATGTTCCTTCCCCAATTTGGTTCAATAATCAGTTCCTTCAGGCAGAAGGTTGGAACATTTGTGTCTGGGGAATAGAATCAACAACTGGCAGTCATGTCCTCCAGTGAAATAACCTATCAGTGGAAACATCTCTGATTTCCTTTAAAAAACTAGTATTGCTTAATTGCTAAATATGAATAGAAAATCAAAGGATTCCACACATTAGAGAAAGATGTTATCATGGAAAATAGAAATTTCAAAACAAATGGGGAAAAGGAAAATGAAGAAACAAAAACAATAAAGGGAATCAATGAAAATAAAACCAATTTTTTTAATTACAACTTATATATTCAGGGGGATAAAACAGACATCAAGCATCCATGAAATAATAGGATACTCTTTTTTTTTTTAATGTTACTTATTCTTTGAGAGGGAGAGAGAGACAGAGCGTGAGCAGGGGAGGGGCAGAGAGAGAGAGGCAGACACAGAATCCGAGGCAGACTCCAGGCTCCAAGCTGTCAGCACAGAGCCCAAAGCGGGGCTTGATCACAAACTGCAAAATTGTGACTTGAACCAAAGTTGGATGCTTAACCGACTGAGCTACCCAGCAGCCCCAATAATAAGATACTATTTAAGGAAGAAGTATTCAGAGAACAAGAGTGGCATCTTCTAATCTTCCACCTGGAGGATATAGTTAAGTTATAGAGCCAGACCTGAGAAGGACCATGAGGAGGAGGTAAGTAGAGGGAAGGTCCTTGCATTCTCTGTGTGGAGTAACTTTTACTTAATCAGCGTTCACAGCACAACACTGTCACCCCTAGTTATTCCCTGTTTTCTGGGGTGCAATGGCTCTGCCTCTACGTCTAAATGCCTAGCACAATCCTGTACAAGTATAATCATGACAAATAAAAACTTGGGACTTTCTTACTAAAAAGTCAAATAGATGACTAA
Source organism: Acinonyx jubatus (assembly GCF_027475565.1). Lineage (NCBI taxonomy): Eukaryota > Metazoa > Chordata > Mammalia > Carnivora > Felidae > Acinonyx > Acinonyx jubatus. The sequence goes on from NC_069386.1 coordinate 90,869,343, forward strand.
CCTGACTAAATTTTTTAAATTCTGGGTCATTTCTGGATCTGAGTCTGGGACAGCTCCAGTTCTGCATTTTTCTCTTGATAAGTGACTTATTGTTTCTCATAATTTTTATCAAGTGCCAGACATGGGTCATAAGAGGCTCTGATGTAAATAATATTTATGTATAAAAATACTATACTTGTTAAATGATTCATGGGAGATTGGTAGGGAGGATAAAAAGATAAAAAGGTTTAGTCAGGAAATGAGTCGAGTCTGTGTTTCATTGTTGCTAGAATTAACTTAGGTGGGAGAGTCAACTTAGGGAGGAGACTGTGATCTTCCATTGGTGGATTGCTACTACCTGTTGCTTACTGTGAAGCCTATAGTTCCAAAGAACTTAAGAGGAATGAGTGGGCGATTTTAGCTGAAATGGTTCTGAAATAAGAACAAGATACCAGACATAGGTCATTTCTAGAAACTCCTACATATTACAGGCTTGGAGCAAAAGGAGGGGCAAGGGACACAATTATGGACGGGCTGCTGGTTTCTTGAAGTACGGTGTTTAAGAATTGGTCATTGGCTATGATAAGCATGTTGACAAAAATGACTTGGCTTAATGGGGTATGTAGATCAGTAATAGTATGTCCCATGTAATTGTAATCATTTACCATGTACTGTGAATATTCATGTGGTGAAGGGTCTTGTTATGTACAATGAAACATTGTCGATATTTTGTTATATTAACATTAAATAAAATTAAAAATTTTTATGGAATAATGAAAATACTGCAATGATCAAATAGGGTTTTAATAGTAACATAAAATATAAGCACTTGGTTTCATTATAATTAATAGTTTCTGTACTAAAAATTTCTCAAAATGTTAATATTTTCCAAAGATTTTAAATCTTACTTAAATACTTTATCATTTAAATTTAAATAATCGAATTATTAAATTTAAATACCTATTATTACCCATTATCTTTCTTATAACATAAACACCCAACGAATTTCAATTTTATCTGCTACTTATTTTCAACATAGGAATGTTTCATCAAACATATTAGTAAAGTAGCCATAAATCCTTACATAAATTTATTCTTGTTTTGTATTTATAAGTAACAAACCAAGTTATGCAAAGACATTTCTGTTGTAAGAGAAACTGGGTTAATTTTAACAAATTTGGCATAGTATATTTTGCACCCCAAGGGTTCATTTAAATTTATCAGATAGACCATGATAAATCAAAAGAGTTACCTAAATCCAATGGTATAAAATAGATATATCAGTTAATAATTATTTTCAGCGTTTTGGTTTTTGCCAAAAACAAAACAAACAAAAAACAAACAAACAAAACTGCTTTAAACTAGTAGTTATCAAACTTTGCTGTATGTTAGAATCATTTGGGGAACTGTGAAAATTCCCAATGCCCAGGCTGCATCCTATATAAATTAAATCACTATCTCTTGAGATGGAGCCCAGACATCTCAAGTATTTAAAACCCTCCAGGTATTTCCAATTTGCAGTCAAGTTTAAGATCCAGTGGCTTAAACAAGATAAAAGATAATTCTCTCTCGTGTAAAAAAGCAGTTTAGAGCTTATATACAGCTTTACAGGGTCATGAGGGACTCAGCCTCCTATTTTTCCACAGTTCCATCCTTCAGAGCCTAGCTTCTGTCTTCAGAGTCACCTCATTATAAAAGATATCTAATAAATCTCTGGTGATTATAGCCTTGCTTCAGGCATGCAATAGAAAGAAGGAGGCAAAAAGAGCTTTGTACCCTGTCCCTTTATGCAGCCTTCCCTGAAGTCATACATAACACTTACACTTTCACATAGGTGAACAGAAGTCAGACATGTGAACATACTGACCAGAAAGAAAGCTGGGAGATGCTTTCTTCTAGCTGGTGACAATGCCCAACTTTTTCCTACAAAAGATGGATGCTGGAGTCAAAAAGCAATCTTCCCATCATGCTTAAAACACCACCAAAATGTTTACACCTGCCTCCCACATTGAAAATATGAAAACTTTGTAATTTTTAAATATCATCAAAGATACCACACAATACATCTTACTAATGTTGATCAGACTACAATAAAAATTAAAGCTAACAAATTAAACACTAATACCTCCAAATGTTATTCCTTGGTAGGTCTTCTTGTTGGTTGAGACTAATAGAGAAAAACAAAGAAGAAAGTTTTAGTTTAATATTACAATATAGATGCCTCCAAAATATGCCAAATGTGAATTATTGGAATGTTATGATGGTACAAGAATAAACAAAAGGGGAAAAGATAAAGATTATGATGTATATTTCCCAAAAGGAACAATCAATGGAAAATGTTTTTCAATAATATATTTTATATATACTCATATATACACATGCATACATATGTGTGTATAATTTTTCAAAAATGTTAAAATTATAAAATAGTCTGTGCTATGAAAATATTAGGATGGAATGAAGACAAAGACATGTATGTTAATATGCATATCAGCACTTGACTGAAAAAGCCAATAATATATAGTTTAAAATTCTCAGTTCTAAAAGAAGAGCTCTTCAAGAAAAATGGTAAGCAATGGTACCATACCTGAAATTAATATATAGATCTTCAATTTTATTAAGTCCAAAGAAACCTAATGTAAAGGACAGTGAAGAGTCTGAGATTTGGCCCTACAAATAGCCTGCCACAGTTTTATTAATGTTGGGAGAGAATCTAGAATCAGAGGTGAAGAATGACCTATTATCCCAGCAATACCAGTAGCTGGAACATCAACATTTTTTAGGCCACTTCCCTCAGCCCCATTACCATAGTGTAATGTGAAAAGAGAGCTGAGCGATACCTACACACACAGTGGGTGGATCCCTAAGCCTCATAAGCCCAAATATTTTCTAATGGTCAGTAGGTATACTTGCCCTTTTCCTGGAGGAAGACTAGCTCTATTTTATAGTTTACAAACTTCCACTTTGCTCCAGAGGGCGGCACTGTCCATGTCTTTCAAGGCTTTTGCTCTACAAATATCCCTGAAAAGATAGCCTGAAACAAAGGGCAAGGCAATGTCTCCCCATACTCCTTTGAAAGAATGGTGCCCATTGCCCAGTGTCAGATGTATGATAATGTTTGTTCTTCCCTATCCTTTCTATATTCTTACAGTTACACGTGTTGTAATGCTGGGGTGCCATCATCCATTCGGTTGTGCAAATATTTTGTGCTTATAACCACCCTTGATATCCCCCTGTCTAAATCTTAAAGATTTTATATCATATTTTAAATTTCTCATTTTCTTCCATTTCTACCACCAATGCATTAATCCTAATTACTTCTTTCAATTATTATCCTTGCATTCTTTCTCCAGCCTAACCTCACATAAACCCCTCTTGCTCTTGCTACTACTTCTACATTGGCTTTCCCCAGGTCCTCCTATTTCCTATACACGCACTTGCCAGAGAGCCAGGGCATGTAATGTTTCTTACTCACCTATTTAACTTGTCCGTATTTTAGATGAAGATTCTTTTCCCTAACCTCACTAGGTGTTAAATGCCCTAATTATGAGATCTTAAAGCCCTAGATATTTTCGTTTATAAATACCTTACACACTTACCATTTAACATTTGTTTGGGTGATCATTTTATTAATGTCTGCTTCCCCCACTAGATTATAAGTAATTTGAGAATCAGAATAATATCTGTTTGAGCTCATGATTATCTGTGACACATTACTGAATACCCTAGTATTACAATGCATTCAAGTGTATAAAATAACTTAATTGTTGAATTTACCACTGTATGGATTATAAGAAAAAAAAAGGAAAAGTTTGTTTTAACAATGGCTGGTTATTAGGTAAATAATATTATAATCATATATTTGAACTTGATGTAGCAATTATAGTATATGGAAATACATTTACCAGATATAAAGGATGTTTATGATGTACTATTAAATAAGTAGGCTGAAAAGACTATTGCAAATAATGTAATCCAACTTAAATGTACAACTGCAAAAGTATCTGAAAGTAAATACATCAAATATTTGGATTATTGGATTACATTTTTTTGGCTAGCTAGCATTTTCTACATCTTTCATACATCTTATATGATAAGAAAATTAGACATGAAATGTAAACGTTTAAAAATTTGTTACCATACAGCCAAGCTTTGTACATAACACACCCACAATAGTCACTTCAGAAAATACTATGCACTATTTTCAGTCTAAATGAATGATTTTAAAGAAATAAAATATGTGCATAAAACCATCCTATGGAGACTAGAAGCACATACATTAAACTTACAGTATCATCATAATGACATGAAAGACCATATAAAATTAAATAATGTTGGAGATTTTAAAATGTAATTCTTATACTACCAACTTTTATTATACAAATAAATCAATGGTATTTTCCTCTCCTTATATAAGGATCTGCAGTTATAATCAATATCCTCGAACAGACCTCAATTTTCTCTTACATTACAAATCCACAATTGACACTACAGAACAAGAGTGATATTTATGCATTATTTTCTGTAGTATGTGTTAAATGGATCCCAGATGGCCTAGGGAATTATAGGTTGTTCTCAAAGCACATACCTAAATTTTAGAAAGTGACTTTACTGCTGAATAAAAGGACATTTGAGACAGTGATTTTGATTTTTATTCTGATTGAATATGCTGAAGAAGTATACAGGAAACTTGAGAGGTAACAATCAGAGTTGTGTTGGACCTTTTCTGGATGTAGGCAAAAGGGCACACTGAAAAAGAAAGTTTACAACAGGAAAATCTAAAACAGGTTCTAACAATTGGTAAATGAGTAAATTTTGTTCTTACTGCAAAACTATCAATAGAACTATCAATAGAATTATACTTATTTTCACATCAGGGAACGAATTTCAGTCAACATATTCATAGTGATTATAATCAATGTATACAGGGTAGCTTACTTAGGAATTATAGAGACACATTATAAATAATAGGGTGAATTTATGAATGGCTTCAATATTTTCCTTGTTTCTGTAACTTAGAGAAATAAGTTTTAAGTTTAATTATTTATAAATACACTGAGTTGTTTGTGTGATTTTTTTAAGTATATTGACAGATATAAGTCTTATATAAGCCTTATATCTTATATATGATATAAGTATAAAATAGTGATTTTTTAAGTATATTGACAAATATTTTGTTAAAGGCAGCAGTCTAAATACTTGCCTCTATTAAGTCCCCTCCTTGAAATCAACCATAAGTGAGGAGAGAAGAAAATGAATAGGTGAAAAGGAAATATGAAAACCCAAACCTAGGGAATGTTCTTATTGCATATCAAAAATATTGAGAGACTTCTTCCAGGCATAGAATATACAGTTATAAATCAAAAACAATTCAAGGATTCATTCAGAAGTCTAGGTAGAGAGAATTCTGGCCATTTCTATTTTATTCTCTCATTTAGGAAAGTGAAATCTAGAAACTTCAGCAAAACAAGGTAGAGGTGAGAGTCACTCCCAGTTAGTATACCTTTTCATGTACCATAAAGATATCGAAAGGTGAAACCACTCTGAGCAGTTTGCTTTACCACTGTTTGTCAAAAGGGATACAGGGACCCACAAACAAAAGGGTTAAGGAATTTCTCTATTATGGATGGTAAAGAAGAGTTGAAGTCTAGAAGTTTGCTGGCTCTGAGAAAGAGGATCTCAATCTACCGACAGTTGTATTTCCTTACTAAGAACTAAAAATGATAGAAAAATACAAGTGACCTCTCCAAAAATAAACCCACCAGAGGTAGTACTCTTCTATTTATTTCACTGAGAAGTGAGAGAGAATGTTCAAAGGTGTGGCAGACTAGGCACTCCCAGCAATGAAGAAGACAAAGCTACAAATAAGGATTGAACAGAAGCACACAATGTATCTAGAGTAGAGATATAGTAAGTGGAACTATGACTGAACACTCACTACTGGGGCATAGAAAAAATGGGCAGGCATGAAGTTCCAAATATGGGACTGCCCCGAATTTCAGTTTCATCTCTCAGACCTCTTGGTAGGTCCGAGTATAATATAAATATTTACTATGCAGACATCCGTCTTAGGGAAATAATGTGGATAAATGGAATGGGACCCAAGACAAAATTACCCATGCTACTTTTTTAACAACTTTATGAAGTTTAATTTATATACAAGGCACTGCACATGTTTAAAGTATACAATTTGATGAGTATTGACCTATGTATATATCCATGACACCATCACCACCATCAAGTTAGTAAATATATCTCTTCTCCCCACATTTTCTTCTGTCCATTTGTGTTTTTGTTTTGTTTTATTGCAGGAGGAATACTTAACATGAAATCTGCCCTCTGAACACATCTTTAAGTGCACAATAAAGATTGTCAACTACTGACACATGTTTTACAGCAGATGTCTAGAACTTACTTTGCATAGCTTAAAGTGTGTACTCATTAGATAGCAACTCACCTCAGCCATTGGCAACTACCATTTACTCTCTGCTTCTATGAGTTTGACTATTTTAGATACCTTATATAAGTGGAATCATGCAGGATATGTCCTTTTATGACTGCCTTATTACTCTTAGATAATGTGCTACAGGTTCACCCATGTTATCACACTTGGCAGGTTTTTCCTTCTTTTTTCCTTCTTTTTTTAACATCCTGTATGATATTCCACTGTATGTATTTACCACATTTTCTTTATCCATTCATATTTCAATAGACGTTTAGGTTGTTTCTACCTCTTGACTATTGTGAATAATACTGTAATGAACATGGAAATGCAGATATCTCTTTAAAATTCTGATTTCAATTATTTGGATATATACCCAGAAATAGATCACATGGTAGTTCTCTTAATTTTTTGAGGAACTTCCATAGTGTTTTTATTTTTTAATTTTTTTTAATGTTTATTTTTGAAAGAGATAGAGACAGAGTATGAGCAAGGGAGAAGCAGAGAGAGAGGGAGACACAGAATCCAAAGCAGACTCCAGGCTCTGAGCTGTCAGTGCAGAACCTGACATAGGGTTCAAACCCACGAACTGTGAGATCATGACCTGAGCTGAAGTCAAAGGCTCAACTGACTGAGCCACCCAGGCAAACCATATTGTTTTCTATAGTGGTTGCACCATTCTACATTACTACCAACAGCACAAGGATTCCAAATTTTCCACATTCTCACCAGCACTTGTTATCTTCCATTATTTTTTTTTTGTAAGAGCGACCATAACAGATGTGAGGTTGTTTCTTAGTGTGTTTCTAATTTATATTTTCCTGATGATTCATGGTATTGAGCATATTTTTATATACCTGGTACCTGTGGGCCTTTTGAACATCTTTAAAGAACTATGTGCTCAACTCTTTTTCCCATTAAGCAAATGCCAGTGCTGACTAAAGGAGAGACACAAAAATAGAACAATAAAGGGGCACCTAGGTGGCTCAGTCAGTTAAACATCTGAATCCTGATTTTGGCTCAGGTCATAATCTCGTGGTTCATGGGATCAAGCCCTGCATTGGGCCCAGTGCTGACAGTGCAGAGACTGCTTGGAATTCTCTCTCTCCCTCTCTCTGCCCCTCCCCCACTCTCTCCGGCTCTCTCTTTCAAAGTAAATAAATAAATGACAATAAAGTGGGGATAAAACAAAAATTCTGAGGGAGAAATTAAGGAATAATGGCAGTCTTGTGAAATGAGATTGAAATATACATTTGAATATGAGAGGACGAATGTGTGAATAATGGGAGAAGGGAAAGACAAGAAGGAGAGGGAGGCAGTTAAGGAGGGAAAAGGAGAAAGAGTGGAGAAAGGAGGGGAGGATTAGACAGAGAAGGAAATAAACTGGAGGGTGGGGATAAAGAGAGAGACAGAATGTCTCCAGCTTATGAAAAAAGAGAGAGACTCCCATGAATCAGAATCATAGTGAAAAAGCCAATTAACTCTGTGCACCACCGCAACTCATTTCCTTACATTTGATTAAGACCAAAAAAAAAAAATGTTCTTGCTGAGAAAAAGTGTAAATAAGTGAAGGAAACCTTGAATATACAGTCAAAAATAATCCAATCCTCATACGGTTTAACTATTGCTAAAATTTATAAATAAGAATTAAATTTAAGAACTACCATATGATCTAACAATTCTATTTCTGGGTTTTTTTTTTCTTTTTTCTTTTCTTTTTTTTGTTTTTTTTTTGTTTTTTTTTGAGACAGAGAGAGCATGAGAGGAGGAGGGGCAGAGAGAGAGGGAAACACAGAATCCAAAGCAGGTTCCAGGCTATGACCTGTCAGCACAAAGCCTGACACAGGGCTTAAACTCATGAACCACAAGATCATGACCTGAGCCAAAGTCAGACACTTAACTGATTGAGCCACCCAGGTGCCCCTACCTCTGGGTTTATATTCAAAAGAAACAAAATCACTATTCCAAAGAGATATCTGCATCCTTATATTCATTACAGCATTATTTATAATAACCAAGACATAGAAACAAAAAAAGTGTCCATCAATGAATGACTGGATAAACGTAATGTGATATAATTTTACTCAGCCATAAAAAAAGAAATTCTGTCACATATGACACCATGGATGGTACTTGAGGGCATTATGCTAAGTGAAATAAATCAGGCAAAAACAAATATTGTATAGTTTCACTTATAAGTGGAATCTAAAGAAACCAAACTCATAGAAACAGAAATCAGATTGGTAGTTACTGGTAACTACCAGGTAGTAACCACAGGGGGAAAATGGGGAAATTGGGTGAAGGTGGTCAAAAGGTACAAACTTCCAGTTACAAAACAAATAAATTTGGGAGATATAATGTACAGCATGATGACTATAGTTAACAACATTGTAATGCATACTTGAAAGTTGCTGAGGGAGTAAATTTTAAGAGTTCTCATTGCAAAGAAAAGAAACTTTTCACTATTATGAGGTGATTAATGTTAACTAAACTTACTGTGGTAATCATTTTGTAATATATCCATATATCAAATCATTATTTTATATACCTTAAACTTATAAACAATTATATCTCAACGTGGAAAAAGTAACAATAATAATAAAGAATTGGGCTTAAAGTACTCAGGGATTTCTGGTCTCAAAGATGTCAATCAGAAACAAAATCAATATTTTCTGGAGAAACATCTCTTCATCACAGGCCTCAAAGAATTATCAAAGCTAAGTTCTAGGAAAAAGAAGAAGCTAACAAAGAAGTCAGCATGATGTTAAAAGGAAAAACAAAAAAACAATAGAATAGTATCCAAGAATTTACTCCTAGACTTATGACATTTAAAAATATTAAAATATATATCTAGTATGTATCAAAAAATAAAAAGTATTCTTAAAATATGAGTTTAGTGAAAGAGTATTTAAGAAATAAAAAGAGTACCTAGAAATTATTTTCATATATATAATTGAAATTAAGACCCAATGCAAAGTTTAATCTCTTAAAAACAGATTAGTCCTACTGAAAGAATGTAATCCATAAGACATAAACGAAGGAATTATCTAGAAAACAAAAGAAAGGACAAAGGATGAAAAATTATAAAAAAGACATCAACAGACATGAGATAAAGTGAATGGATCTAGAAGAAATCTAAGCTAAGTATTAAAATGAAGGAGAGGATTGAATAGGAAATTTTCACAGAAAAAATGGGTGTGAATTTTCCAAAAGAGCTGAAAGATCAATATACAAATTTAGAAATCCCAATTAACTATTAGGAAGATAAATAAAAATAAATATACACCTATATATACATCATAGTGAAACCATAGAACACTTAAAACAAATTGAAAATCTTAAGTGAAGCTAGATAAAAAATAAAAATTTCTAAAGAGAGAAAATTGGATTGACAGCTGACTTCTAAACAGCATAATGGAAGCAGGAAGCGTTATCAAAAGAGGGAAAATGGAATTATAAGAAATAACCAATTAATTGAAAAGAAAGTAAAAAAAAAAAGCTACAGTTAAATCTTAAAACCAAAAAAAAATGCCATACTGCATAAAAATTAAATCTAGCTGTATGCTCTGAACAAGAGACACATAAAAATCATGAAGATACAGAAAGTTTGAAAGTAAAAATTTAGAACATGATTCAACAGGAAGTTTCTAACGAAAAGAAAACTGATATAATTACAGTAATATCAGACACTATATACTTTAAGGCAAAAATTATTACTAAAAGAAAAAGTCGCTTGTGAGTAAAGAGCAACACAACTGTGTCTCTTTCTCAAAGGATACATCTGACTTTGAATTAACTTGCCATCACTGTTCACCAGGAAACTTGATAAAAGTTGACTGTCAACTATATTGCCAGGCAAATGGCTTAGGGTAAAAAGAACAAAACAACAACAACAACAAACACTGATTGCTAAATTCCATTTGACCTACAGGCATGGATGCACTTGAAAGACCTAATAGGAAGCCATAGTTTTAGACTTCCTTAAGGATAGTGATCTTTATACAGATCATATCTCTATGGGCACCTTGAAACATATACCTAGATACGTGATAATACACTGGCTCTGTTGCATAAAGCTCTGAACTAACATGGACCCTATAGCCCACTTATGTGATATAGTGTCCTTGTGCCTGAGCTAACACACAGAGGCCAAAGGGAAGAGCTCCTATACAGCTGTATAAACTATATTGCAAAGGCTAATGCAAAGAGGAGGAAGGTGCTTGGAAGAGGAGGCTGCACTGTTGGCAAACTGTGTTTCCTGACTGTGTCTCTGGGTAAGTGCCACGTGTGGCCTATTCTGGTGCTGTGAGTCTGAATATGGAATTGTCCCTAAACTACCCTCCATACATACTGATGAAACATTCATACTTTATTGATGCTTCAATGCATAATGATAAAATATTAAATTCCTCAGAGATGTAACAATTCTAAAACTATAAAATTCTAAATTATTATTCACCAAATGTAATAGCCTCATAACCTCAAAATACACAAAGTTAAAACTGTTAGGTGTATAAGGAGAAACAGATAAATCTCCAAGTATTGTGGACTATATTCATATGGCATTCTCAATAGCAAGATTGTACGCAAACAGAAAACTCCTTAAATAAGGAAAAGTTGATAACACAATAAACAAACCTGATTTAATGCATATATATAGAAAATAGCATCTAATACCTACAGAGAACACGTTTTTTCCCAGAACACACCAAAGGTTTACTAAAACTGGTCACATACTGGGCAATAATGCATTTCTCAATAATTTTCATCAGTTTATTTTTTTTTATTTTTTGTAGTGTTTTTATTTATTTTTGAAGGAGAGAGAGAGACAGAGCATGAGCAGGGGAGGAGCAGAGAGAGAGGGAGACACAGAATTCAAAGCAGGCTCCAGGCTCTGAGCGGTCAGCATAGAGCCCAACACGGGGCTCGAACTCACAAACTGTGAGATCATGACCTGAGCCAAAGCCGGACGCTCAACCAACTGAGCCACCCAGGCGCCCCATAATTTTTATTAGTTTAATATCATCATACCACCCTCTCATACCAAATGATTGGAAATTAAAAATAACGACTATAACCAGAATATTTGCAAATGTTTTGAAACTAAGAAATATACTTTCAAATAACTGGTGGCCAAATAAGAAACCTAAGAGAACTTGCAAAATAGTTAAACCAGAATGAAAATTAATATATTACATTAAAATTTCGGCCTGCAGCTAGAAGTATTTAGTTGGAAACATAGAGCTTTGTACGCTTATACAAAAAGAAGAAATAGTGAAAATGAATGCTATACACATCCACTTGAATAAGTTATTAAATGTATATAATAAAATGAGGGTAGAAGGAAGGAAATTTTGAAAGAAAGATCAAAAGGTAATAGAAAACAAACTTATAATAGAGATCAATGCACTAAATTCTAAGCAAATGCCAACATCTCATGAGATTAACACAATAAAGGTTTATGTATTGTTCATGTCCAATGAAGGTAATAGGAGTTGGGGGGTGAAGAGGACAGGGAACTCTGGTTATTGCAGTCATTGCTTCTCATTCTTTGCATTATGTCTGACATTTCCCAGAGCCTCAAAGTCCACTAGTGACTTATTCTTATCCAGTCATCAGAAAATTGATGAGAGCAAGAAATCATGGAGGATTACCAAGGACTCTGGGTTTTTAATGCTATGTCTGGGAATGGTCTGTATCATTTCTACACAACTAGAATCTCTACCCATATTATAATGGCTAAAACTGTAACTTTATGCATTGGGGGAGGGCTGACAAATACAGTCTAATTGCATTTTCTAGAATAACTGAAAAGAAAGGCAACAAAACACAGCAGAATCTGATACAATTGGTTCCTTGAAAAAGATCAATAAAACTGATAAGATTCTACCAATATTAATCAAGAAAAAAGAGAGAAGGTATAAATAAAATGAATTAGGATGGGAAAAGTCTACATTAAGTATATACACTGCAAAGAAGGAAATAAAATGAAGACATTATAAATAAAGGTCAATAGATACGAAAATTGAGGTGAAATGGGTATATTCCTAGTCAAGTTTAATTTACCAAAACTGACTCAAAAATGGAAATAAAACTGAATAGTCCTAAAATTATTAAATATTGATTCAATAATCAAAGATATTTTCACATATGATAGCCTTGTTGAGAAATAATACCCCTATCTCTGTGTGTCCTGCAAGCAAAGGCACCAACTGGGCTTGTTCTGGACTTCTCTCTTTTTTAAAAAGGTTTTAGAGCAAACACCCTTGGAAGAAATAAATAGTCTCTGTTCAGAACAAAGAAAAAATTTTCTTATTATATAGTATGATAAAGAACATGTTTCTCTCTTTGGTGAAGGTAAGGCAAACTAACCACCCATTATAAGAGATTTTGGTTCCCTAAACTTAGGGTTTCTTTCGTGTAATGCAACCCAACTAACTGTCTTCAGAAATTGAGGCTTAGGGAACAGGTGCAAATGCAGATGTTCTGACCACTGCTATTGCTGTAGTAATAAAGTCCCTTATCTCTAACCCACGTGTCTCGTCTTCTCTCAGAATCCATGAAACTGTCACAGACTGACTCTCTGGCTTGCAAACAAGATCAAATCTCCGATCCTTCACATCCTTTCCAAGCCATGGACAGTTTCAAAGAAGATATCTCCAAACATACAAAGAAGAAATAATTCCAATATTGTAAAACACACTCTTAAAACTATTAAATGTTTAAGTTCGGTAATCAAAACTCTTTCTTTGAAGAAAATTTGGCATCTTAATAATTTGACCGCTGAGTTCAACCACACATTCAAGATTCATTTTACTTCAATCAGAATTTACTATTTTTTTCCTCAAATGTGCACTCAAACATTTCCAGATAAAGAAAGAGAGAGAACACTTCATACCAAGTGTGATGGACACAGAGTGGTACTACCCAGATCCCCCTTCAACCAAGATCTTTCCAGCTGCTGTGAGGCTGTCAGCAGGCAGCCTCCACCTGTCAAGTCTTTCAAGACTTGCCTGAGACACAGAAAGCCAACTAATCTTTTACAGGACTCCCCCTTCCCTCCTTTCCACAAATGTTGATCCTTTGTAAATATCCTACACACCAAACTCGGTCAGTACCTGCTTCTGGAAGACACAACCTGAGACACCAAAATGGGAAAATTATAGGCTAATTTTACTAATGAGCATTGATGTAGCAATGCTAAAGAAAAAGATTAGCAAATTGTATCCAGCAATATATTTAAAGATAATACCTCAAGACCAGTTTGAGTTTTTCAATGAGGGAAAAGCACACTTAATGTTAGAAGATCCATTAATGAATTCCACCATATTATCAGATTAAACAAGATGATAATATAATCACCTCAAGAGATGCAGAAAAATACAATTGATCAAGTTTAATATCCTTTAATGCTAAAAAAGTCCTTAGTGAACTGTTAACAGAAAGGAACTTCTTTAATTTGACAAAGGGTATCTAAATATCCTACAACAAGCATTATGTTTTTGTGTGAAAAGTGAAAGTTTTCCCTTTGAATTTGTAAACAAATTAAGAATTGCTACTATCAGCACTTTTAATCAACATTATGTTTGAGGCTCTAACCAGTGCAGTAGCAAGAAAAAACAAAGTATAATTATTTAAAGGGAAGGAACAAAACCTTTATCATTTATAAATCATATGATTATATATGCTATCTAAATTCATGTATAAATTATTATATTAATAAGAATCTAGGAAGGTTGTTGGATATGAAAATCAATGTAATAAATACTAATGACATTTCTGCTTTTCAAGAAAATAAAAATAAATTAAAATGTCAAATTACCATTCAAATAACATCAAAATAAAGTGTGCAAAAATATATTGCACAAAATACCCACAAAATCGTAAAACATAATTAAGATATTTACATATAAATAAATTTGGTAGGCATGTTAGTTCTTTCTAAATTAATGTGCAAATTCAATGCAATCTCAATGTAAACATATCTCAGGAGGTCTCTTTGTAGAGCTTGAAGAACTGATCCTAATATTTTTAAGTGCAAAGGTACAAAGACAACCAAGATTCTTTTGAACAACAGCAAGGTGCCACGCTGGCTTCAAGATTTATTTTTCACAACTATAGTAATGTGGATAATATACCAATAATGTTTGTATAAGGGGTGGGAAAATAAACAGGAAATATTAGATGGTTCAAAAACTGACACACTCATGAACATTTGATATAAGTGGTGATCATTGAGAATCATGAAATATTTTCTTCAAATGTTTGTTATACAAAGTAGGTCTCTTCTGGGTCACCACTTATGATTAACAAATATTGGGACAAATTTCACAATATCATATGTTATGGTTTAATTCCCACTGGCATAAGCAGAAATTAACACAGACAAGTGTCCAAGAGAATAGAAGACACAGTTGCTTCAACTCTCCCATCGATAGGGCCAGCGTACTGCTGGATCCACAGAGAAAGTCTGTGTGCCATTCAGAAGACATAGTTCCTGCAAATATAAATTTTTATGGGTCAAGCGTAAAAAGCAGACTTGTCAGTTGGCTAAATTTGGTGCTCTGCCAATCTATCTAACGCTCAAAGGTTTTTACTGATTTTGTCTGGGAAATCCATTATTTCGGGATTTTGTCTAGAAATCCATGATTGGTTCTATGGGAAACTGAGCTCAGGTGCGGTCTCAAACCCTTAAAGCTTAAGCAACACACATTCTTTACAAATCACTCATACCCACAATATGCAAAGAATTCCTACAAATTAAAAACAAAAACAAAAACAAAAACTTGAATAGGTGCTTCACGAAAGAAGTAATATAAGTGGTTAAAATACAAAACTTGCTCAACTTCACTAATAACCAGAGAAATACCAATTTTAAAGAACATTTAAATAGATTAACGTACATTTAAAAACTTGATAATGATACCAAATATTGATGAAGATATAAAGCAAAAGGAACTTTGGATGTTGCTGGAGGCAGTACAAATTGCCCCTCTTTTTAAAAATGGTCTGATATTATCTGGTACAGTAATCTTTTATACATCCTACAACACATTCTATTCTTTGATCCGGACATATCAGTGCCTAGCTATTCCAGAAAACATTCATGAGAATGTATATATAACAGGATTGTTAACAATAATCACAATCTGAAAACACTCCAAATGTCTCTTACCAGTAGAAATGTATATAAATCATGGTATTTTCTCATAATAAAATGATCTACATGTATCAATATGGATTAATCTCAATAGCATAATATTTAGTGAAAAAAGGAAGTCAAATATTTGAATTATCCATACAGTATGACCCTTTATATAAGTATCTCTCTAAACTCTATAATTTGAATGTTATATAAAGGGTCGTACTGCATACGAAGAAAAGCAAGAAAATAATTATCACCTAAGTCAGAATAGTGGTTACATCTGGAGGGACAGAAAGCCTGCCATCAGGAAGGGACACAAAGGAAAGTTTTAAGCAACAGGCCATATTCTCTTTCCAGTTGTGGTGGTTATAATAGGGATGTTTCATTTCAAATTACTCTTCAATCTAGATTTATACTTTTATAAATTTAGTTTTATGTATGGTATTTTCACAATAGTAATATGGAGTTTATAACATAATCAGATATCAATATATATGCTTATATATGCCATCTATCTATATATATATATAAGTATACAGAATAGTCATATATATACATATGCCATATATATATACATATATATGTATGTATATAGAATAAAAAATTAAGAGTTCTTGAAAATAAATCTAACAAAAGAGGTGCAAAGGTTTTGTGGAAAAATTATAAAATTTATGTGGCTGAAATTAAAGATGGCATAAGTAAATGGAAATATTCTATTTTCATAAGTAAAGGACTAAATTTTATAAAGATGTCAAGTTAATCCAATAATCAATTCCAATCAAAAGGATTTTATTGGACAAATGTGGAGCTGATTATAAAATTCACAATTAACTGTAAAAGTCCAATTACAGCCAACATGTATTTTTAAAAATAGAAAATAAGATACACTACCACCAAATATCAAGATATATATGAAATCAAATAGAGGGTCCAGAAAAAGATCCATACGTAACTGGACATATGATTTATTCTATTGCAGATTACTGGAGGAAAGATTGACTTTTCATTAGAGCTGGGATATTTGTATCCTTAAGAGGATAATATCCTTAAAAGGAATTCTTTATATTACACCAGTTACAAAAATCAGCAACAGGTGAATTAAAGAATTAAAGGTGAAAAACAAAAATATAAATCTTTTAGGGGCGCCTGGGTGGCTCAGTCAGTTAAGCGTCTGATGGCTCAGGTCATGACCTCGCGGTTCACGAGTTCGAGCCCCCCATTGGGCTCTGTGCTGAAAACTCAGAGCCCCCACTAGTGCTCTGTCTCTCTCTGTCATTCAAAGATAAATAAATGTTTAAAAACAGTTTTAAAAAATATATGAAACTTTAAAAGACAATATATGACAGTATTTTTACGATTTTAGGATAATTCTTAAACAAGTTTAAAGTATAAAAAGAACATAAAAAAATCTTACTAAGTTAAAATTAATTATTCCTATAACTAAAGACAGTGAAAAGACAAAACACAACTTAGAGAATACATTTGCCATACATAGTACTATCAAAGAATTTAGCACTAAAATATATGGAAATCTATACGGGGCACCTGGGTGGCTCAGTCAGTTAAGCATCTCACTTCAGCTCAGGTCATGATCTCATAGTTTGTGGGTTCAAACTGTGCAGACATTCAGAGCCTGGGGCCTGCTTCAGATTCTGTCTCCCTCTCTCTCTGCCCCTCCCTGGCTGGCATTCTGTCTCCCTCTGTCTCTCAAAAACAAATAAATGTTAAGAAAAAATTTTTTAAAAATATATGTAAATATATTTTTTAATCAAAAAGACAAACTAATAGATAAATGAACACATAACATAAAAAAGTCACTGAAATGAAAACACAAATGACCTAATCCTAAAGATAGATGTTCAACCACATTAATAATCTTAAAAATGCAGATTTAAATCAAGTTGATAATAGTTCCCAGATTGGCAAGAAAGAAAGAAAGAAAGAAAGAAAGAAAGAAAGAAAGAAAGAAAGAAAGAAAGAAAGAAAGAAAGAAGGGAAATTCTGACAATATCAAATGTTGGCATGGATGAAAGACACTCATTGGAAAAGTAAACTGGTATACCCACTTTGAAAAATAATTTGGAATTTCATAGTAAAAGTAAAACTATTCAAGTCCTATAACATACCAATCCATGATGTGTTTTATATTTTAGTATCCTATAATTTACAATAGTTCCATATACCAAAGAAGAATTTAAGCTCCATTTGTCATCCTTAAATGTGAGGACTTGTTTTTTCTTCATTGTTGTCTAAAAAAAAAAAAAAAAAAAACCCAAATAATCCATTTTTTTTCATTCATTTCCTAACTTGTCACACTTTTAAACATTTGCATTTTTATGAAAAATGAATAACACATAATGGGCATTTTCTCTAGTCATGTGATGGTGATGTGAGGTTTTGAATTTAAAATACATTGACTTCAGGGTGCCTGGGTGGCTCAGTCAGTTAAGTGTCTGACTTCAGCTCAGGTCATGATCTCTCAGTTCGTGAGTTCAAGCACCACATTGGGCTCATGCTGACAGCTCAGAGTCTGGAGCTTATTTCAGATTCTGTCTCTGTCTCTCTCTGCCCTTCCTTCATTCATGCACAGTTTCTCTCTCAAATATAAATAAACGTTAAAATATTTTTTAAATGTAGTGATTTCAAAGATAATAACATCATACTATTTTTTAGAGTGATTCTTAAAAGTAAAACCATTTTCATATTAAAAATTCAAAATGTTATATAATATTTTGAAGTCCAAATATAGGTATTTCTAAGATAAATAGATTATATCATTTTTAAAGATGATTCGTAAATGTAAAACTACTTTTACATTAAAACTAAAGATGTAAAATATCTTGGACAAGAAAGCTATGTAAATAACCAACATGGGTTTTGTTTTCTTCAAATTTCATACAATTGTTTTCTTTTACCAAATAGGATCAAAAAAATAAACTTTTTTTCAGTGAATCTGTTGATTTGCATGCTATCATGACAGCAAGTGCTGTGTTTCCATCTTTCCAGGTGTTATAAACCTGAGAACTAAATTTGCTCGTTACATTTTAGAGTTTTTCTCACTTGTAAGTTTTTAGTATAATTTTTCTCCTCTTCTCTACCTTTGTTTCTTATTTGCTTTCTTGTTGTTCAATGCATTTGACCACATTTTAAGTACTGCTTTAAGTAAAGGCATATTTGTATTTACTATTATGTGAATATAGAAGAAATATCGAAAAATAAACATTTTTCTCCCTAATATTTGAAAAATACTATCTTGATTATTCTTGGCTATTGGAAAATTATTGTTTTATCAGATCTTTTGGCAAAGTTGCAAAGCAGAATAAGGATTAAAACATTACTCAAGAATGTTCTTCAAACAGCAACTCACATTTTCTGCTTAAAATTTTAGAATTCATAAAATGCTATCAACTACATACTTCAGTTAGCAAATTTGGCCAAATGTAGGAGAATAAGATAATTTGGTCTTTTCATACAGACCCATACACACATACATGAATATTATATATATATATATTTAGTACATAATTTAGTACATAATTATATTCATATACATTAGTATAAATAAAAAGTTATTTAAAGTTTTCCTCAATATAGACGATTTTATTACAAATAAATATAGGAATTTAGATTATATTCACCATCAAAAGTAATGATCACATTGCTTTTGAAGTCTAAAGTTAGACCTTACTAAACCCATTGAAAATGCAAATGATTTGTTTACTATAAAACTGATTCTTAATAGTTTTGTTTTTTAGCCCTCTAAATTGCCAAATTTCACATTACATTCTTCCACACATTCACTATTCAGAAAGGTATAAAATAAAATATTTAATAATCCACAAATCCCTATGGAAAATAAAAAGATTAAGCTATTATTTTGAGCCAAAAACTTAATCCTAAGAAAAAAAACAGTTGAGTCACAATACCTAATCACAGTGAAAAACATGTAGAAAATCCAGTTCTCAAAAATATTCTGTAGTGTGTCTAACATGTACTTTTTTGAAAAATGAAGTATTTGAATGTAAATGCAGTGAGGAAAGTAAAAAGTTTGAAATATTGGCCTCATAAACCCCAGCACACTCTTCAGAGCTCTAATCCTCCTTTTAAATACATACTTCTGTAATTTGCATCTGTTTTCACTCTGCAAATGATCACAACAGTTGTTTTATAAAATGTAAATGAATATTCAGTCTAGGTAATTATTTGTATGAGAATCCTAAGTTCAGGGAGTACAGACAGCTGTCTCTAAGCCAAGGAACTTTGTTTGAGGGACCAGCTGATGTTAACTCTTTACACTGACAGGCCTTAAACTTGTTCCTTACTGTATCTAGGCAGGCATACTAAATAGATATACCGACAGATCGTAACTCATTTTAGAGAGTAACTTTGCATTCACAGCATCATCTTCCTAAAATTGAGTACTTTAGCCATCGTTCAATGCATCATTTTCAGAAAGCCTAAAGGTGCTAATCTACCATATAAATTAATGACCTGAAAAACAGAACTTAAAAATAGATTTTGACAGATTGAAAAGAAAGTTTTCTGAAATTATTTCTACCAATCCTATATTTTAAAATGATAGAAGCAATTTTTCATCTAGATAAAAAATAAGTTCACATATGGCTGAAAATTTATGAACCTGTTGTATTTTTTCAAAAAAATCAAGAGAGAACATCATATCGGTTATTTTGTTTCAGTTATTTCTTCTTTTTTAATATTATCATTTAAAAATACAAATATCTTTCTAGGCACTTCTTTAGCTATATCCAAAAAACTTGATACCTTGTATTTTAAGTTTTATAGAGTACAAAATATTTGCTATTTTTTTCTTATGGTTTTCTTTGCTCCTTATGCTATTTAGAACTATCTTGTAATTATCAACTACTTGACAATTTTTGAGGTTTATTTCTGTTATTAAGTTAATTCTGTTTTGACCAGAGGTCACACATTGTATGATTTTAATAATTTTTAATTTATTGGCTTCTTTTATGGCTAAGCATATGGTCTACTTTGGTGACTTTACCATGTGAACTTGAAGAGAATGTGTGTTTCATGGTATGTTCTAAAATGTCAATTATTTAAAGTGAGATGATAATGTTATTTAGTCTTCTGTATCCTTATTGACGTTATGCTCATTTGTCCCATCAGTTTCTGAGACAGAGGGTTGAAATTTCCAGATATAATTGTAGATTCGTTCATTTCTCTTTTTGTCACCTCTTGCTTCATGTATTTTGAAGCTTTGTAATTGTGTGCCTATTCATGCAAGACTGACGAATTTACCCTTCATCATTATCAAATGTTCTTCCTGGAAGTTCCTGGTAGTGTCTTTATTCTGAAATCTATGTTGATTAAATAAGTTATTGCAGCTTTCTTAGTTATTTGTTGAATAAATATTTTCCAATTTTATACTGTCTGTAAATTTATATTTCATGTGAATTTCTTCTAGACATCATAAATTAAGGTCTTGGCTTTCTGGTTTTGGTTTTGGTTTTAATCTAGTCTGACAGTACCTGTC
This sequence comes from Acinonyx jubatus, assembly GCF_027475565.1. Lineage (NCBI taxonomy): Eukaryota > Metazoa > Chordata > Mammalia > Carnivora > Felidae > Acinonyx > Acinonyx jubatus. The sequence continues at coordinate 90,890,424 of NC_069386.1, forward strand.
CTTTAATTGTTGTTTGGATCATTAATGTTTAATGTAGTTATTAATATAATTGGGTTTAAATATCCTATTTTTCTATTTGTTTTTTATATTTCCTATTACTTGTTGGTTCTTTCTTATATCTTTTCATGTGTGTCAGTTGGGTTTTTTTTTTTTTAGACTGATCTTTTAAAATTATTTTATCTCCACTATTGGCTTAGTAGATAGAGCTACTTTTTGATGATTTTTTAAGTAGCTGCTCCAGGGCTTACAACATGCATATTTATCACATTTTACCTTTAAATTACATTATCTGTAATGTTAGACCCTTATAATAGTATATTCTCACCTATATAATGTTAGATTCTCTTTTTGATGCTGCAGTGATAATAAAAGCCCATGTTAAGAAGAAGACTCCATCAGCCTGGGTTAACAGAGTCTACCAAGAGCAGATCACCTGTACTGAGCTGTGGTGAATGCACAGCATGATATTGTGTCCATCTACTGACATTTGGGGGGTTGTTTGTAACTGCACAACACAGCATGTCTTTGTTCTCAGAGAGATACATTTTTTAACACTGGAATTCCCCAATATCACTTAGATTCACTCTGTTCAAATAGCTCTCTATACTTTCTTTTGGCTACGATTCTACTTAGCTCCAGGCTTTCTCTCTCATACATGGTTAACATTAGATCTAAGGGAAGATCTCATACATCCCCGACCTTGATGTAAATAGATGTGTGTTTTGATCCCAGTGCAAACCTCTTATCTGCTATGATGGAATGTTCAACCAGCTTCTCATCTCTAGGTACTTTTCTGTTTTAAATGCTATCTGCCATGTCCCCAGACTCTATCAATCTTCTGTGTAGTTTTCTCAAAGCCCTCACTAAGGTCTTCAACTTCAACCCTGTTTTTAGTACCTTGTTTGGCTCACAATTATCAAATTACTTCCTCCTTAGCAATTTAAGCACAAGTGATCTAGCAACTCACTTTGGAATACACAACATTTTTTTTTCCTTCTTTTGGTATTTTGGAGCTTCAGACTTATTATACCTTGTTTATCAACAATAATTAAATATAAAAGAGAAAATCAGTTTCAATAAAGAAAGGAACATTTCACAAGACCAGAAAAGAAAGAAATCTGAATGGCTAAGAAAGAGGAAATCAAGAGGATTTTTACTTTTACAAAAAAAGGTAAAAAGTGAAAATTGTGTTCAGTATTTGTATTGCAGCAAGCCGTTATACCAGCAGTGTGTACCTCAACCAGTGAGAGTGGCATCACCAAATCCTTTCTCCTGAAACTATAGTCAGCACCTCAGCACCACATCACAATAGCTTTGAATTTTGTTTGTGAGCATCTGTGCTTTCTCTCAATCTATTTTGTGTATCCATTAGCAGGATGCGTCCTAAAGCTTCAGAAAAGCCTAATGCTTTGGGTCTGGGAATCTCAATTTTTTTTTTTCATATAAATCAGTGTTAAGTGTTCTTTATGTCATTTTGGATTATTAAAGATTCCATAGAAATGCTCTGCTCTTGGATAGCAGGGTAAACTTGCACTTTGTTGGCATATAATTGTTTATAGTAGTCTCCTGTGATCCTCTGTATTTCTCTATCAGTTATAATGTCTCCTCTTTCATTTATAGTTTTTATATTTATATGAGTCCTCTTTCTTTTTTTCTGGATTAGTCTAGCTAATGATTTGTCTATTTTGTTTATCTTTTCAAAGAACACTTAATTTTGTTAGTCTTATCTATCTTTCTATTTTCAGTTTCAATTTCTGCTATAGTCTTTAATATCTTTCTGCCAACTTTGGGATCAGTTTATGCTTTTTCTAGTTTCTTGAGGTGTGTGTGTTCTTTGGCATGTGTAATTCCATTATCATTTGTTTCAAAATATATTTTGATTCCCATTCTTCTTTGATCCAATGTTTGTTGGGGAGTGTGTTAACAACCCCATATTTGAGAATTTTCCAGCTTTCTTCTTGTTGATTTCTAATTTCATAACACTGGTTAGAAATAATACTTGACATGATTTCTGTCTTGTTGAATGTGCTGAGATTTATTTGGTGGCCTAATGTAGGATCTATCCTAGAATATCTTCCATGTACACTTGAGAAGAATATACATTCTGCTACTGTTGAATGGACTATCATGTACATACTGTTAGGTCCATTTGATCTATAGGGTTGTTCAAATGCAATTTCTTTATTCTTTGTCTAGATGACATATTCACTGTTGAGAGTGCAGTATTAGTCTCCAAATATTATTGTATTGTTGTATATTGTATTTCACCTTTTAGTTCTATTAGTATTTGCTTTATATATTTAGCTGCTTTAATACTGAGCGCATAAACATATATAATTATTATATCATTATTATTCACCCCTTTATCATTATATAATGAATTTCTTTGTTATTTGTGACCATTTTTAGTTTAAAGTCTATTTTGTCTAAGTATAGCTACTGCTGTCTTCCTTTTGCTACTGCTGGCTTTATTTTCTTATTCAGGTATAATTAAAATACAGTGTTAGTTTCAGGGGTACGATACGATTCAATAATTCCATATATTATTCAGTGTTCATCATGAGAAGTGTACTCCTAATCCCTTCACCTATGTCATCCATCCCCTCATCCACCTTCTGTCTGGTAACCACCAGATCTCTATTTAAGATTCTGGTTTTTTGTTTACCTTTTTTTAATTTCTTTGTTTTGTTTCTTAAATTCTATATATGAGTAAAATCATATGATATTTATCTTTCTCTAACTGACTTATTTATATTATACCCTCTAGGTCCATCCATGTTGTTGCAAATGGCAACATTTCATCTCTTTTATGACTGATTAACATACCATTGTGTATATATACCACCTTCTCTTTATCCATTCATCTATGAATGGACACTTGGGTTGATTCCATATCTTGGCTACTGTAAATAATGCTGCAATAAACATAGGGGTGCATATATGAGATATGTGTTTTCATATTTCAGAGTAGTGTTTTCATATTCTTTGGTATGAAATACTCAGTAGTGAAATTGCTGGACCATATGATAATTTTGTTTTTAATTTTTTGAGAAACCTTCATACTGTTTTTCATAGCATCTACACCAGTTGGCATTTCCACAATGTATGATGGTTCCTTTTTTTCCATATAATATCCTCACATTTGTTTCTTGTGTTGATTTTAGCCATCCTGACAAGTGTGAAGTGATACATCATTGTGGCTTTGATTTGCATTTCCCCGATGATTAGTGATGTGAGAATCTTTTCATGTGTCTGTTGGCCATCTGTATGTCTTCTTTGTAAAAATGTCTGCTGATGTCTTCTGCCCACTTTTTAATTGCTTTTTTTTTTTTGATGTTGAGTTCTATAAGTTCATTATATATATTTGGATATTAACCCCTTACCAAATATATCACCTCCAAATATCTTCTCCCACTTAGTAGGTTGTATTTTAGTTTTTTTGATGGTTTACTTCACTGTGAAGAAGCTTTTTATATCGATGTAGTCCCAATTGTATATTTTTGTTTTTGTTTCTCTTGCCTCAGGACACATATATAGAAAAATATTGCTTTGGTTAATGTCAAAGATGTTATTGCTTGTGTCTCTTTCTAAGAATCTTATGATTTCAGGTCTTATATTTAGGTCTTTAATCCATCTTGAGTCTGTTTTGTGTATGGTATAAAAAGTGATCCATGTAGCTTTACATGTAACTGTCCAATTTTCTCAACACCGTTTGTTGAAGAGACTCTTTTCCCATTGTATATTGTTGCCTCCTCCATAATAGATTAATTGACCATATAATTGTGGGTTTACTTCTGGACTCTCTGTTCTGTTTGATATATGGGTCTATTTCTATGCTAGTACCATACTGTTTTTATTACTGCAGCGTTGTAGCGTATCCTGAAATATGGGATTATAATCCCTCCAGCTTTGTTCTTTCTCAAGAGTGCTTTGTCTACTAGGATCTTTGGTGATTCCATACAAATTTTAGGATTATTTGTTCTACTTAAGTGAAAAATTTTGTTGGCATTTTGATAGGAATTGTATTAAGTCTGTGGTTGCTTTAGGTGGCAATGATATTTTAACAATATTGATTCTTCCGATCCATGAGCATGGAATTTCTTTGGTTTGTTTGTTTCATCTTCAATTTCTTTTATCAGTGTGTTAGAGTTTTCAGAGTACAAATTTTTCACATCCTTGGTTAATTGTATTCCTAGGTATTTTATTATTTTTGGTGCAATTATAAATGGGATTGTCTTCTTAATTTCTCTTTCTGCTAATTCGTTATCACTGTATAGAAATGCAACAGAATTCTGTGTATTAATTCTGTATCCTGCAGTCTTACTAAATTCATTTACAGTTCTAGAAGTTTTCTGGTAGAATATGTAGGGTTTTCTATATATAGTATCACATCATTTGCAAATAGTGAAAGTTTTACTTCTTCCTTACCATTTTGAATGCCTATTATTTCTTTTTCTCATCAGATTGTTGTGACTAGGACTTCCAATAGTATGTTGACAAAGTGATAAATGGACATTCTTGTCTTGTTTCTGGTCTTAGCTTCAGCTCTCACTTTTTACCATCGTGTATGATGCTAGCTGTGGGTTTTTCATATTTGGCCTTTATTATATTGAAGTATATTCCCTCTAAGCCCACTTTGTTGAGAGTTTTTATCATCAATGGATATTGTATTTTGCTTTTTCTGTATCTATTGAGATGATCATATGGTTTTTATCCTTTCTCTTGTTAATGTGATGCTTCACACTGATTGATTTGCAAATATTGAGTCACACTTGCATCCTTGGAATAAATCCCTCTTGATCATGGTGAGTGATTTTTTTAATGCATTGTTGAATTCAGTTTGTTTAGGATTTTTGTATCTATGTTCATCAGAGATATTGGTCTGTAGTTTTGTTTTTGTTTTTTTGCCTTTTTTAATTTTTTGTTTGTTTGTTTGTTTGGAGTGTGTTTATCTGGTTTCTGCATCAGGGTAATGCTCTCCCTGCATTGTCCCCTGAGACACTTTCATTGGTGGGTAGAGCCTACAGCCAGACCTGATATTTGCCCCAGTCTATCTGTTGAAGAGGCAGTGGCCTCTCCTTGTGAGGTTTTGTTGGTTTTGTGGTGGGGGGGGGGGGGTGGCAGTGGTCAGGTGAGATGTCTGCCCCCAGCCCATTTCTGAGTCTGCAGTCCTACTGTTGTGTGTGGTTATCTTCCCCTCTCCCCAGGGCAACAACTGGAGTGGTGCTGGTTACAGTTAGGGCTGCTTGCAGAATGAGATATGTCAGGCAGTACTTTGGAGGGATTCCTGCTTAGTCAGGTGAGTACACAGGAGAACATGGGAGGTGGGGTTGAGAATAGGAGTGCAAGGTATTAGTTAGTCTCCTCCCCTTTTACCCAGGTGCTTTTCAAACTGCTGTTTCTATGTTGTATCTTAGCTGATGGCTGTTCGTTATGCTGTCTCTTTAAGGGCGGAGACTGTTTCCTATTACCCTCTGGTTCTCCCAGTGCTGAGCCTGCTGATTCTTAAAGTACTCAGAGTTAAGCCTCACTAACTGTAAAAACTCATGAAGTTAAGCCCCACAGGTTTTTAAAGCCAAATGTTATCCAAACTTGTCTTTCCAGTGCAGCTCCTGTGTGCTGTGTGCCTGGGGTAGGGCTCTGCTCATCTCCCTTCTCCAAGCTTGTGGTGTCCCTCCAGCTAGTGGTTAGTCTCACAGGAAGTTTGGTTCCCAACCAGGTCTCTACCCCTCCTGCCATTTTTGATGTGGCCTCCTCTCTATGATTAACTGTGGAGAGTCTGTTCTACCAGTCTTTGGGTCAGTGTTCGTTACACTGATGTGGCTCTTATCTAGTTGCATTGTGGGACGAGGTGAGCTCTTTCATATTACAGGTGAATATTTAATCAGGATAAGCAAAGCAATAAAACAAATAAATATCAACTGTCATAGTAGCAATTATAATTTCTTTAATTCAGTGCATTTTCCATAGTGTTCCACAGATATATATATCTGTTCACAGATATATAGATATAGATATAGATATAGATATACAGATATAGATATAGAGATATAGAGATATAGAGATATAGATATATATCATGAAAGGAATTCAGGAGTGCATGAACTATGCTCAAATAAAAGAATCATGCTAAAAAAGAAAAATAAAATTTCATTGTATCATTTATTCAACTGCAATGGGCTAGAAATTGAAGAAAGTACTAGTGACAAAATCACAAATTAGATGTTTATGCCCTTAAGAACTGAGATCTGAATCCACTGGCATTTGTAACTATGTATCATTAGGTTCAGTTACTAACATATTTTGAGCCTTACTTTTCTAAAGTTCTATTACAGCAACAATGCCCTTCTTAGTATGTAAACAATGCCTTTCCTACAATGCATTGCAAAAATGCTTCCAATAAAATAGATGATTAATGAATATGTACGTAAAAAGAATGAATAAATATATAAAACAGAATATACCTACTTTCTGAGATGTAGTAAAGTTAAATAAGAAAATGTACAAAAACATTTAATATAGGCATGTATACTAAAGCCACTGAATTTTATAATGACCATTAAAGAAATATTAACAAAATTACAAAGGATGGAGTAAAATGGCGAATTCTCTGCTAGGGAGGTAGTGAAGGGTACAGAAAAGATTTCACAGATAAGATTGATCAAACTCAGTGTCAAAAATGTTTTACAGGGGTAGCTGGGTGGCTCAATCGGTTAAGTGTCTGACTTTGGCTCAGGTCATGATCCCATGGTTTGTAGGTTTGAGCCCCACATCAGGCTCTGTGCTGACAGCTCAGAGCCTAGAGCCTGGAGCCTGCTTCGGACTGTATGTCTCTCTCTGTCTCTCTCTCTCTCTGTCTCTCTCTCTCTCTGCCCCTCCCCCACTTGTGCACTTGCTCACACTTTCTCTCTCTCGCTCAAAAATAAACATTAAAAAAAATTGTAAGTGTTTTACAGAAGAATGAAGTTAAAGGATTTTCCAAATGGTAGGACCAGTGTTTTAGCAAATGAGAGAGAGAGAAAAAGAGAGAGAGAAAAGAAAGAGAGAAAAAGAAAGAAAGAAAGAAAGAAAGAAAGAAAGAAAGAAAGAAAGAAAGACCAAATGATAAAGACAGAACTTTTGTGTCCTAATATTATGGAGTTTAGCCTGTCTCTAATATGAACTGATTTTAATTTCTGAATAATCAATCTGTCACCAGAGTAGAGAATATATTAGAGAAAGACAAACCTCCAAGAAGAGAGACTGATTTTGAGACTATTCTAGTAATTCAAGTACAATATGATAGATGCTTTAATTATCAGTAGCTCTAGGGATAGAAAAGAAAGGCTAGATATGATAGATGATATGGAAGTTGAATCTATAAAACTAGATGATTGAATGGGGGTAAAGAATGAAAGATGGGGAGGTACCTATTATAAATATAAGAAATAGAAAGTTATTGATAGTTTTTAACTAAAGAGTGAAAGAACCAGATTTGTATTTTTAAAAAATCATTCTAAAGAATGTATTTAGGATAAAGGGGAGACTGGAGCTAAGGAAATAGTTTAAGAGACAAATGCAATGTTTCAGATAAAACTTGTTGGTAATCCAAAGTGATATAAATGGATTAAAGCAACATATTATAAATCCTTTACTAAGACTAATCAATTTTCCTAAACTGTTCAGCACTCCAGATAATTCACGTGGAAATGAATGGCAGAGCCAGACATAGCCTAGGAATATATTTCTAATAACTCTGAATATATGGAAAAGAATCTGAAAGTTTTAGGCATATGTGTGCTTTATATGTTTTCCCACTTGAAACTAATTACTTTGAAAGGGAAGATTCATCAAATGAAAAGTAGAATTTCTTATTTTGGACCATGATTGACTAGAGAAATTCAAAATAACAAAGGTTATGTCTTAATAGCTGGGAAAATGTGTTTGACAAGAACACTTTATTTAGTACTTTTATATTGAGTTCTATGTGTGACATATATACATGCACACACACACACACACAGAGCACATATATGTACTTTACACATAAATCATATGGATATATATTTACATAACTCTGACTTTGTAATACAAATTATATCAGCACAATTAAACATGTTAATTATCATAACTATGTACCAGTATTTCAGTAGGCACAAGAAAAGGTACACAAAAACCTGTGTGTGGCAATAAGTTCAAAAAAGAAGGTAGCATTTGAGCTGAGACCCAGGTGATGAATAGGAGGCTGATGAATAAATTAGTGATAGGCATGTATTAAAAAACAGCAAAGGCAAGAGTATAAACCTTACTAATTCAAACTGCCAAAATGAGGACTATAAGAGGATGGGGAGATGGAGGAGTAAAAAGCACAAACCATGCCTAGCCAAGAGTTTTGGATGTCATCCTGCGAGAATGGGGAGATTCTGAGCTTTGAGAAGAGGGTAATCATTACACTTCCAGCTCAGAAAGAGGCTATGCAGCAATATTAGGGTAAATCAGAACATCATGATGAAAGCTACATAGAAAGAACATAATCTTTGCTCTTATACCCCCAGAGAAAGAGCAGATCTGGAACAAAAAATTAGTTCATGTTGGGTTAGGTTAAATGTTAATAAGGAACATCCAAGTGAAAACCACCCTTAGGCTCAGGCAAAATAGCCCCAGTCTGGGGCTTCCTCTTTAGCTCTTCACATATCACAAATACACACACACACACACACACACACACACACACACACACACACACACAAATGTGTTAAAGCGTACAAGGACACCTCTATCCCTCTCTCAGGACCTGCTACTTAGCACTGATAACACAAGCTGTAGCCCTAAATTTTTGCTCTCATTACTAAATTGGCTTATGCTCCAGAAAAGCGGTTTCCCATATCTTTTGGCTGATACCAATTATACAAAAGATGACTGTGTCCAAATATCACAAAAGTTTATCGATTAGAGTTTAAAGAGGTCCAAATAAAAGTTTAAAGAACATGAAGAGTTTTCAATCAGTTCTCACTTTTTTCTCTCTGCCATACAAATAGCATTTCCAGAATGGGTCCTCGAATAATAAGATACAAGCAGAAGAGCCAAAGCAGGAAGCCACCAGTGATTGACATGTAACATGAGCAAGAAATAAGTGCTTGTTTTTATAATCTGCTGAGATTTGGGGGTTATTTATTACTGCAGAAAAACTGACTTATAAAATTAGAAAGGGATAAAGGCAAAAATAAAATGACAGAGAAAGGGAACAAAGACAATGAGAAGACCTTTTCAAGAATCTTTGCTGTGAAAAGATTTTATCAACTCTAAGGAGGCTTGGGACACAAGAAATTTTTTTAAGTTTCTTTTTTCATCTTGAGAGAGACAGAATGAGCAGGGGAGGGTCAGAGAGAGAGGGAAAGAGAGAATCCCAAGCAGGCTCTGCACTGTCAGCATGGAGCCCAATGCAGGGCTCAAACTCATGAAAGGTGAGACAATGTCATCAGCTGAAACCAAGAGTCGAATGCTTAACTGACTGAGCCACCAAGGCATTCCAAGATAGAATTATTTATCTTAAGATAGTAGAGAAGTGAACATATTGAAATACTGTTCTGAGTAAGGTGCTGTTAAGCAAAGGATATTGACATACAGGAGAAGGAATAAGCCTCAGAAAGGTCTCTTTCTCAGTGGGTTGAGACAGAGTTCAGAGCAGAGATAGAGGGTTCAGTGGAAAGGAACACATTTTCCTCCATAACTAATGGTCAGTAGGAAATACTGAGTCAAGATGAAAGTAAGTTAGTAGGTAAGTAAGGGAAAAGAGAAAATCACTATTTACCTTTACTCTCTCACCACTACTACACTCACACCACTTCTAATGTACAGGTTTTCCACACCATCCAATTCTGACACTAACTGCCTGGAGTTAGTGCAGACCCCACAGGTCAGATCCACAAGACTGTCCTGTCCTCCACTTCACACATCATTCACAAGTATTAAGTCCCCAGGTTGCCCACAACTTCTGTCTAACTTGGCTATAAGTCAAAGATTCCTAAGATTCTCTCCTTGGTTTCAATCATTTTCTAGAACAACTCACAGAACTCAGGCAAACACTTGTTTATATTTGCCAGGTGATTATATAATAAAGGATATCATCAAAGATAAAAATTAATAACCAGATGAAGAGATACATGGGGTAATGTTGGAAAGGTTCTAAGCACAGAAGCTTCTGTACCTATGGAGTTGAGGTGTGCCACCCTCCCAGCACATACATGTATTCATCAACCTGAAAGCTCTCTGAACCCCATACCATTGGGATTTTCATGGATTAGGCATGATCAATCATGAACACAATCTCCATCCCAGGGGATGAAGTATGGAGCTGAAAGTTCCAAGCTTCTAATCATTTTTTTTTCTTTCTGGTGTCTAGCCCCCATCTTGAAGCTACCCAGGAGCTCACCAAAAGTCTCCTCATTAGAACAAGAGACACTCCTATAATGTAGGAGATTCCAAGGGTATAGGAACTATGTCAGGAACCAGGGTCAAAGACCAAATATTAGAACAAAAGATGCCCCAAGGGCTCTTATCACTTAGAAAATTATAAGGATTTGAGTAGCCTATGCCAGGAACTGGTGCAGACTCTGTGTGTGTGTGGCGGGGCGGGGGGTTGGGGGGCTTGTGGTGTGGTGCATTTCTATTTCACAGAGGGGAAACTGGAAGTTGAGGGCTTTCTTTTTTCAGTGAAAAGTTGGAAATAGCTGAGGCTGGGTAAAGGTAAGATGGGAAGAGATTCCCAGTTTAAGGAAAGTGAAGGAGTATTAAGAGAGTGAAAAAAGAATACATGTCTAGCTAGGGAATGTATACAGAAAATTTCTGGACATATTGAGAGATTAAATGAATTTGGAGACAATGACTCATAGAGGCAAAAATCAGCCACACTTCTGAGCAGTGTTTAGACATCTAGAAACTGTCCAGGTAAAAGAAATTCACCCCAAGATTCACATATGATTAGTGTTTGGCCAGGCTAGTGCAACAGAATAACTGTGATACAGATCTCAGAGGATATTGGTGAGAGTATCAAAGTGATACTTTGAGGAAGACAATAGAAGTAATTGAATAAAAGTGGGTTATTAGATATTTTGGCTACAGGATATTTTTTTTTATTTTACATTTATTTTTTGAGAGACATAGAGACACAGAGCACAAGTTGGGGAGGGGCAGAGAGAGAAGGAGACACAGAATCCAAAGCAGGATCCAGGCTCTGAGCGGTCAGCACAGAGCCTGATGCAGGGCTCGAACTCACAAACTGTGAGATCATGACCTGAGCCGAAGTCGGACGCCCAACCGACTGAGCCACCCAGGTGCCCCTATAGGATATTTAAATAGACAAAATAACTAAAGAATGATTTCCTCCTGGTATTTTCAATTTTTATGTAGCATAGTATAGGACATCCATTCAGAAGTTCCGCTTCTTTGTCACTCACGCAGCTTCTTACTCAGCTATTGTGTAAAGTCAACTAAGCTAGTGTCAATTTTTAAAACTTACTAAAAAAGAATTCCAAACCAATGGAGTGATCTTTTTAAAAACTGTCTATTACTATTGATTTCCACTTCTTCCAAACACAAAGTAAGTTTTCCTGATGAGACACAGATTATCTTGGTTCAATTCTAATTTTGGTGAAAAACTAAATAACAGAGCAGAAACAAAATAAAAAGCAACTTAGTATGCGTGCTGTAATTTATTTAATCATTCATATTTTTCCTTGACACTTGCCAAGATTAAAAGCAAACATGCTAACATTCCTGAACCTTTATAATCACAGGCATGGAATTCTATAAGAGATAATCACAGGGAACCCACTATTCCATTTTTCTTGACCTCAAAAATCCAGAAGTCGTTGAAACTTAGGACTGTACTAAATTGGGCTCATATTGAGAAAACTACTTTATAGCTCATTTTCCAGAAGAAAAACTTTGAGGTTCAAAGGCAACCTTCTATCGTCTTCCATTGTTTTGGAATAATGTGTGTTTTCCACCTCCATGCACATAAAGTTTCCCCAATTTCAGTCTAAAAGTGTTCCATCTATAGTGAAGCCTTTTTGCAAGGGTAAAGGGAAAAGGTTAAAAAAAGACCTAAGGAACCACAGAAATGTATTTAAACCCAGTTCTAATGCCCATCTTTAATCTTAGATGTCTCCATATGATTCTTTTCCATTACTATGGGTTTTAAAATACACAGGATAAAAATAAATGAACTCCGTATTTCCAAATCTAGAAAACATCCTCACATATTTAAACATTAATATTTTTTCTCCTCCCCATTTTTTTTAAATTTAAATTTTAGTTAACATATAGTGCAATATTGGTTTCAGAAGGAGAATTTAGTGACTCATCACTTACATACAACAGCCAGTGCTCATCACAAGTGCCCTCCTTAATACCCACCACCCATTTAGACCAATGCCCACCAACTTTCCTCAATCAACTCATAGTTTCCTCTATCAATAAGAATCTCTTGGGGTTTCTCTCTCTTGTCTTTTTTCTCCCCTTCCCATATGTTCATTTGTTTTGTTCATTAAATTCCACATATGAGTGAAATCATATGGTATTTGTATTTCTCTGATTGACTTATTTTGCTTAGCATAGTACATTCTAGTTTCATCCATGTCATTGCAAATGGCAAGATTTTATTCTTTTTGATGGCTAATATTCCACATCTTCTTTATTCATTCATCAGTCAACAGGCATTTGGTCTCTCTCCACAGTTTGGCTATCATTGATAATGCTTCTATAAACATTGGGGTGCATGTACCCCTTTGAACCAGCATTTTTGTATCCTTTGGATAAACACCTAATAGTGCAATTATTGGATCATAGGATAGTTCTATTTTTAGTTTCTTAAGGAACATCCATACTGTGCTCCAGAGTGGCTGCACCAGTTGGCATTCCCACCAGCAGTGCAAAAGTGTTCCCCTTTCTGTGCATCCTTGCCAACATCTGTTGTTTCCTGAGTTGTTAACTTTAGCCATTCTGACAGGTGCGAGGTGGAATCTCATCATATGGTTTTGATTTGTATTTCCCTGATGATCAGTGAGGTTGAGTATCTTTTTATGTATTTGTTAGCCATCCAGATGTGTTCTTTGGAAAAGTGTCTATTCATGTTTTCTGCCCATTTCTTAACTGGGCTATTTGTTTTTTGGGTGTTGGGTTTGATAAGTTCTTTATAGATTTTGGATACTAACTCTTTATCAGAAATGTTGTTTGCAAATATCTTCTCTCATTCTGTAAGCTGTCTTTTAGTTTTGTTGATTATTTCCTTTGCTATGAAGAACCTTTTTATCTTTATGAAGCCCCAATAGTTCATGTTTGCTTTTGTTTCCCTTGCCTTTGGCAACACATCTAATAAGCAGTTGCTCTAGCTGGGGTCAAAGAGGCTGCTGCCTGTGTTCTCCTCTAAATTCTGATGGTTTCCTTTCTCACATTTAGGTTTTTCATCCATTTTGAATTTATTTTTGTTAAACCTTATTTTTTTATGAATTGGGGTACAAGGTATATTTCTAAAAATAATTCATCTAAGAGCACATTTTAGCTATTAGCTGTAATTGTGTCTACCATTAGTTCTTTGGTTAAAACTCCTTGGAAATAGTATTCATATTTCTCATTTTGCTCTTCATCATAAGACAGGGATAAGTAGGAAAAGAACTGATGTAGAAGTTTTCTTGGTCCACAAAACAACTCTCTCTATAAAAATAAGAGCATTGATCTTTTATCTAAGGATTTCAAGATGCCATCAGTCAAAACCTTCAGATATCTGTAGTCATAATGTTACTAAGAGATAATAGGTAGATAGATGATAGATAGATAGGTAGGTGGGTGGGTAGGTGGATGGATGGATGGATGGATGGATAGGTGGATGGACAGACAGACAAGTGATTAGACAGACAGGTAGGTAGGTAAGCAGATTTTAGAATTTTAAAGTCCTTTTCAACTGTCAAATACCTCACCTTGTTTCAGATTTATGTACCCCCTGGTTCTTTGTTATCATCTGGTGCTTTATTGTTGATCTTGGCTCCTTGGCTGCCATCTTCTTTCTATAACTCTTCATCACACAATAAACACTAACCTCTTCTTTTGTTTCACAATACCCAACTAATCAAGGAATGTTTTCCATATCAGACTTCAATACCATGAAAGTTATAACTTATTATGTCCTTCCAGCCTTGCTAGCTGTATATTTTTCTCTTTCCTCCATCGCTTCTTCTCATCATCACCATATCTCTCTAGGAATAAAATTATTTTTTTCTTAATGGATTGTGCAAATCAATTTGGTCAGCCTTTGAATTAGACTCTTTCATCCAGACTAGGAGCTGTAGTTAAGGTGGAAAAAGATTCATCAAGGTGCTTTCTTTTCTTACATATATAATTTTTTTAAGTTTATTTTTTTATTTTGAAAGAGAGCAAGTGTGAGCGGGGGAAAGGAGAGAAAGAAAAGAGAGAGAACCCCAAGCAGGCTCCACACTGTTAGTACAGAGCCCACTCGATCCCGTAAGCCATGATATCATGATCTAAGTCGAAATTAAGAGTTGGACACTTAACCAACTGAGCCACCTAGGCACCCCCATCAAGGTGCTTTCTTAAACAAAAGAACCATCTTACCAAAATGATTATTTTAACACACATGTAGAAGGTATTCATATTTTGTTTTCAATGGTCATTTATTTGTACTACTACCTAAGTGTTAAAAGTTGGCAGTCTGATAGGGAAGGACAACTGTGTATAAATTTTTGGCAGGGAAAGTAAATGATTGCTGCTACATTGTGACAAAATTGCCTAAAGCTAATTTCAGATACAAGTGCATATAAAGATTTGTGATCAAAGGTCCACTGTGTTAAAAGCAGAATGTTTATAAACGCATTCTAGATCAACAAATGTCCAAAACATCTGGATTAAAAGCAAAAAGAGTGTATCATATGGCAAGCAACTGACATTTTTTAAACTGCTTCAGAATGGTTTCTTTGGGTTAACTTCAATAATTTTCTTTCAATCTGTTCCACTTCGTCCTAGCCCTCTCACATAGTTCAAACAAAATCAACACTTCTTAACAGCAGGCACTTGAAAAAGAAAAATAAGCCTATTTAGAGAGCACATGGACAAAAAGGAAAAGTAGAAGTAATGTCAAGTATTCAGCTTTTCAATATCTCATGCCTGGCCCCTGAGTGGAAGACTTAACACAGGTCTCCCACTCAGAATCAATGCACTTACATGTTTTCCATGGCTCCTCTGGACTTACTACAGCTTCATGTATCCCTGCTTTGCTGCCTCAGTAAAAGCTAAAGGAAAATGTTTCAGTATCAGCAGAGCACCTCAACATGGTGGATATAATTGCATCCCCAGCAGTGCTAACTAGTCCATGGA
Source organism: Acinonyx jubatus (assembly GCF_027475565.1). Classification (NCBI taxonomy): domain Eukaryota; kingdom Metazoa; phylum Chordata; class Mammalia; order Carnivora; family Felidae; genus Acinonyx; species Acinonyx jubatus. The sequence continues at coordinate 90,905,790 of NC_069386.1, forward strand.
CTTGAGCCTTCTATAGTGCCTTGCCTCTCAGCCTCTCTCCATCAAGGCTTAACCTAATGTTTTCCCTTTTGAAAGTAGGGGCGTATCCTCATTTACTTATACTCTCAAAACTCAGTCTGAAGGATAAGGATTTGGACATCATCAGCTCAACTTCTTTCTCCATAAAATGGGTTGCTTGATCCTATGACAGGATACTATTTTAGCTTCTTTTTGTCCCCAGGGAGGAAAACTATACCAAAAGAAGAATCAAATATCAGATATCAAGTTTAAACAATTATAAACAGAACTTCTGTATCTGCTATATCAAAAACCATATGTTTTCCAGTGTTCAGGCTTATTTGTAGTGAGATTACTTAAAATGCAAATATTTAATGTCACATTAGGGGAAATCTCTAAACAAAGCTTTATGATCTATATCACCTAATAACATTGAAACCTTGTTATAACGGCAATAGGGTGTCTTTTTTAGTGCTATCTATATAGCCAAATTTTCTTTTTACCATGTAAGCCTTTTGGGTTTTTTAGGAACTAAAAATAATGCAACTTACTTTCTTTTTTTACTGTTGTTTTCCTTATAATAGTAAATGTAGCTCTGTCCAAATTCAAGAATTTCTAGATGATAGGGGTTGGAAGAGAACAAGAACTACCAGTACTGAAAAGACAACTACTAAATCTTGAAAATGCATTTTGATTGGACATTGCCCAATTCAATATGTACTGCAACATGCAAGTTTGCTTAACCAAACACTAATGTCAGCAGCAAGGCAAGCACACATACTCCCTAATAAGTCATACCCAGACTGGAACAAGCCTTTCATAGTCTTCATTATAACAAGAACATTAATTTAAATTGAGGCAGCATGCATAGTAGAATGCATATGGTAAAACACAAACTTTTGACCCCATGGTGACAATAAACCTCCAGATATTCACTGCAAAGCAATGATACAAGAGTATAAATCTTGAGGTGTCTGAGTGGCTCAGTTGGTTAAGCAACTGACTTGATTTTGGCTCAGGTCATGATCTCATGGTTTGTGAGTTCTAGCCCTGCTTTGGACTGGGCTCCCTGCTGATGGTGTGGAGCCTGCTCGAAATTCACTCTCTCCCTCTCCCTTTGCCCCTCCCCTGTGCTCTTGCTCTCTCTCTCTCTCAAAATAAATAAGTAAACTTTAAAAAATAAGAGTATAAATCTCATAGGAGTTTTCTGAGAATTACATGAGCTATTGCAAATAAAGCACCAAATAAAGTAAAAGGGTAAATACTTTAAAATGCATAAATGGTAGCTATTAATATTTCTTTTTACTGTTTTATTAACCTGGAATGGAACTGGGTAGAGAAAAGTGTATAATTAATACAGCAAAACAAGTGAAATTTATACATTTGTGAGAATATTTAACATGTTCTAATTAATATCATTCCAAGATCAATGACCTACAAGAATCAGTGATGTTTTCAATCTATCCACATTTTCTTTTTGGTGTCTCTGCATGTGAAATCCTATATTCCTACAAAAACAACTGCCCACTCATGTTTGGTAAATTCTGTTCTGACATGAGAGTATTTTTCTTAATGTGATATCAGAAGGTCAATAATTCATTGTACTAACCATTCAAGTGAATTTAATGTAAAAAAAAAAAAGTGACACAGTGCTTGGGTACTTAGATGAGCCAGAAGTTATATGGGAATGAGGGGTTCTATGAGTCTCTAATATTTAAGCTTAGCTCTAAAATCAAATCAAATTTATGTATGATTTTCCAGAAAAAGTCAACACATTTGTGATTCTCATAGACATATTTTAAACATATAAAAACAGGGCTCCTGGATGGCTCAGTCAGTTAAGCATCTGACTCTTGATTTCAACTCAGGTCATGATCTCATGGGTCATGGGGTTTGAGCCCCACAATGAAGCCTGCACCAGACTCTGGGTTGATAGCACGGAACCTTCTTGGGATTCTCTCCCTCTCCCCTCTGCCCCTCCCCTGTTTGCATTCTCTCTCTAAATAAATAAACTTTAATTAATTAATAACAGAAAAAGTAAAAGCATTTCATAACAACCAATCCCAAAATTACAGATAATATGAATATGCTAGAAAAGTAGGATGAACACCAAAGATGTGACTGAATAATAAATAACTCTTCTGGTAAGGAGAAAACAAAGATATTAATCAACTTCAAAAATTAAAAACACAATCACAGAAGAAATAATGTGAATGATAAATAGAGATATGAAGAAATGCTTAAACTCATTTTTAAAAGAGAAAACTAAATTAAAACAATGTGATCTAATTTCATGCCCATATTAGCAAAAATTAAAATGCTAGATAGCATAAATTCTTGGAGAGAACACTGGAATATAGAGATGTTCATGCAGTACAGATAATAGTGTAAAATGGGCAGCCATTCTGGAAAGCAATCTGACAGTACTCAGTCAGATTAAGTATACAAATACTCTGAGAACCAGCAATACTCTCCTGAGCATATATATCCTAGAGAAATTGCCCACAAGGCTGGTCCTTACTGGAGAATGGACATAAAAATATGGTAGATGCAAACCATGGAATATTAGAGGGCTATAAGAAGCAATAGACTAGCTGTAAATGTAATTTAAATAGTTCATAGAAACATTGCCATATTAAAATTATAATATTAAAATGAGACTTATAATAGCTTATGAAATAAAAATATATAAGATAACATGTATTTTCTAAGAACACACACACATAATAAAAGGATACAAATAAAAAGAATGATTACATTTTTAGGATGGTGGTTGGGTAGGCAATATGATTAGAAACTGATTTATATAAGAGACTTTGTAAATACATAAAAATAGATGTTTTATGTCTCTACTGCTACATAGCACTTTAAAACACTGCAAATTCATTATATCACAGTTTATGTGATAGAGCTCAGTTAGAATCTCTGCTTAGGGTCTCATTGAAATCCAGGTGATAAATGGGGCCAAGGTTTCATCTGAGGCTCCAGGTCCTCTTCCAAGTTAATGTGGTTATTGGCAGAATTCACATCCTGACAGTTTAGGAAGTCATGAACTGAATCTTTAAGACCATCAAAAGGACTTCTCTCTGATGCTTCACCTTCATTTAAAGGACTCACCTGTTTAGATCAAGCCCACACAGAACAATATCCAAATTAACTGACTAGTAACAATCACAGAAGCATTAGCTCATCATACTCACTGGCCCTATCCATGTTCAAGGGAATTGGATTAAAGATGGCATGTATGTTCAAATTGAATAGTATAAAATTTTATAAATGTTCATATATATAGTTCATCAGCTATATAAAACAGATAAAAATGAGTGAAGATATAGAATATTTAAACATTATCATTAATACTTTCATTTAATGAACCTACACAGAACTTTGCACCCAAAAGATGGAGTATGAAAAAGGATTCTTAAAGACATGCAATGCAAACTGGAAACAAAAGGAAGAAACTGAAACTTGCATAGATATACTGATATTAGAAAAAATTGGCAATATTAGATACCCACTAGTACTACTTTGATTAATCTAACTGAAGTGTTATTTAGTATAAGAAAAAAAAACAAATTATATGGTTTTTAAAAGTACTTTACGACACTGTCATTATTATATATATGTCTATGTAAATATTTACAAAATTATTAGAATATAAGATTTAATTTAGTTTAATATAAGTTATTTAAAATAAATTATTTTGATATAAAAGTATAAATTGTATTTTTATATAATAACAACAAGAAAGTAGAAAAAAGTATTTTCAAAAAGGTACGATTTTTAAGAACAATTAAAAATATGAGGTACCAAAGAACAAGTTTTGAAAAGACATATATGAAAACAAGCATTTTAGGGGGTGCTTGGGTGGCTTAGTCGGTTAAATGTTGACTTTTGGTTTCAACCCGGGTCATCATCTCATGGCACAGAGCCTGCTTGGGATTCTCTCTTGCCCTCTCTCTCTGCTCTCCTCTCCCGTTCTCTTTCTCTCAAAATAAATAAAGAAATGTTTTTAAAAAGAAAACAATAGGGGCACCTGGGTGGCTCAGTCAATTGAGCATCTGACTTTGGCTCAAGTCATGATCTTGTGGCTCGTGGGTTCAAGCCCCACATCGGGATCTCTGCTAACAACTCAGAGCCTGAAACCTGCTTCGGATTCTGTGTCTCCCTGTCTCTCTGCCCCTCCCCCACTCATGCTCTGTCTCTCTCCATCTCTCAAAAATGAATAAACATTAAAATTTTTCGGGGCGCCTGGGTGGCTTGGTCGGTTAAGCGTCCGACTTCAGCTCAGGTCATGATCTCACGGTCCGTGAGTTCGAGCCCCGCGTCGGGCTCTGTGCTGACCGCTCAGAGCCTGGAGCCTGTTTCAGATTCTGTGTCTCCCTCTCTCTCTGCCCCTCCCTGTTCATGCTCTGTCTTTTTCTGTCTCAAAAATAAATAAACGTTAAAAAAAAATTAAAACGTTTTCTTAAATAAAAAAAAACAATAAGCATTTTATTGATATATATTAAGAAAATCTAAATAAATGGAGGGACATGCCAAGTAAGACATATTATTGGTTTAAACTGCCTTTGGGTGTGATGAAAATTCTAATAAAACCAAGCAAGGTTTCTTGTGTTTCCCTTCCTTCCTTCTTACCATCCTTCTCTTCTTCTTTCCTTTCTTTTCCTACCCTTTCCTTTCCTTCTTTGGTAGAACATGATAAGCTCACTCGTAACTGTCTTAACTGTCATAGACTCTAAGTCTAAAGTTCTCTTTGGGCCAGCAAAAGAGCAGATGCAGGATTAAAACGAGAGGTAGCTAATGTCCGGGGGGAAAAGACAAGAGCCCCGAATAAGGGTCCTTGCCTAGTATTTATTCAGATCAGAAGGCTTACAAACGTGATGGGTATGCACAAAGAGACAAAGAAACTGTGAACATTAACTTGAGGACATGAGGGGGAAAGGAGGTCTTGAAGATATACAGTGTTTGGGGTTTGGGTCAATATAAGACAAAATCCAGGCACCAGGCAGATGGATAGATGGTTGTTAACAGCAGACAGGAGGCACTTTGCCTGTTTATCTTTGCCAGCCTAGGGGATGAGACAGATAAGGGGAATAACCTCAGGGTTAACAAGACACCTTTTCTTTAGTTAACCATCTCTGCTCCGGGCTGCTTTGCCTAAAGCACAGTGGTCCAAAGTCCAATTCACCAATTTACCTGACCTGGCCCCATATTCCTATGAAAGCAGCTTTCTGCTATAGTACTAAACTTGGGGTGCTTTCACCCTGAATATCTAATCTCGTTATTCCTATGTATTGGGCACCTTTGTGCTGATTCTATTTCAGGCCTTTGCCTTTCCCTCTCTATTTTTGGGGATTCAGTACCCCTCCCTATTTTGTGGTGCCTTTGCACCCCCCTATTCTTGACACCTTTGTGCCTCTCTATCTTTGGCATGCCAATCTGTTTTTCCTGAATTCAGGTGTAAGCATTTTTTTACTTTGTTTTTCTTTATGCCTTGCTAACCCAGTGCTGTAGGCCTGGGGGATTCCTAATCTTATCCCCTACAGTAACTACATATGAAAGAGTGAAAGATAAAGAGAGACCATCATTCTCGAGAAGAGAAAGAATTACATGGTAGGGGGAAGATTGAAAATCATAATCTACCAGATACTGAGTCATTTTTATATTGCTATTGGTATGGTATATATTGGTATTGGCATAAGAATAAACCAGTTAGACCCGTAAAATAGAACAGGACACCCAATAGCAGATAAACACACACACACACACACACACACACACACACTCCCTAAAGACCAAAGGGCAGGGGAACTTATAAAACAGGTGATCTTGTTCTAATTTTCACTCCAGGAAAGGAGCTGTATGTTTTATCTACATGTAGGGTTGGAACAGCTTAACACAAACTGTTGTTATGTGTTGCCTCCCAAATCTTATGAGGCCTACCAAATATTGAGCCTCTGTCTTTATGGTAAACAGTGTAAAATGCAACATGTTTTTCATACTTTGGAAGGGATATCTAAACATGTCCAAAAATTAATTAACACTAGAAATTTCACCCATGTGACATCACTTGAACTTTTATAAAGATATATAATCTACTCCCTAGAATTCATATTTCTTATGAAGGCAAAGAGGGTCCTTATTTCTTTATACTTACTAGGCCTGTGATGGATAAACACAACTACAAATATTCTGACATTGCTCCCACTGAGATGTGAAATCTAATTCCCTTCCCTTTTAATCTGACTGGCCTTAGTAACTGACTCTCCACGGAAACAATGCTATATGACTATATGACTTCCAAGGTTAGGTCAGAAAACTTGGAGCATCCACCTTGCTCCATCAGAATGTTCATTTTTTGTCACCTACTCTCGGGACACCTTTCAAAATCCAGTTGCCACACCGTAATTAGTCTAAGTCACATGAAAGAGCTACGTGAAGGTTGGTCTCTAATTCCAGCTGAGTTCCCAGCAGATAGCCAATATTAACTGTCTGCCATGTAAATAATCCATCTTGGGGGCTCCTGGGTGGCTCAGTCGGTTGAGTGTCCGACTTAGGCTCAGGTCATGATCTCGCGGTTCATGGGTTCGAGCCCCGCGTCGGGCTCTGGGCTGACAGCTCAGAGCCTGGAGCCTGCTTCTGATTCTGTGTCTCCCTCTCTCTCTGACCCTCCCCCGTTCGTGCTCTGTCTCTCTCTGTCTCAAAAATAAACGTTAAAAAAAATTAAAAAAAAAAATATTCCATCTTGGCTTTCAAGTGACCAAATCCCCAATCAAAATACAGACGTGATCACCTGAGGAACCTCAAGCCAAAATTATGCATTTGAGAGATTCTGAAATTTAATTTCCAAAATTGTGAACAAAATAAAAATGGTTGTCTTCAGCTCCTAAGCAATAGGTAAGTTGTTATATGGTGACAAATAACCAAAGAAAGGTCTAATTAAGATATCTCAAATATTCTCTGTGATATCATTATCAAGTTATTCCAAAATTATACTATGATAGAAAGTAGCAGAGTTGATGAGGGCCTGAAGCAAGAAATCAATATATCCTTTTGTCACTGCCAGGTGAGGCTAAAGTGATTTGGACTTTCTTTAATTATATAGATGGATGCAAAAATATCTGCTAGGAAACAGTTTCATATGTGGTATTAGTGGTTAAGCTTATTTGTACCAGTAAAGATACTACAGCTGGAAATCAGTGGTAATTATCAAAACCGGCTGATTATACTTGCCATAAACTGCAGCACTGGTTCTAAAAATGTGGTCCCCAGGTGAGCTTGGGTGTGAAAGGACTTCCTAAGTGATACACAAAAGCACAAACCATAAATAAATAAACATATATATCAGACATTATTAAAATATAAAATCTTTCATAAAATTATATCACTAAAAAACAGAAAAAGAAGTTACAGAGGGGAAGATATAAGCAGATTTCTAGCAAGAATATAAAAACTTAAAAAAACAATAAGAAAAACAAAATAATCCAAATCACCTAACCACCCTCAGAAAATGGTCACAAAGCATAAATAAGCATTTCACAGATAAAGATGCATGAAGGACCAATAAACACTTGAAAAGATGGTCAGTCTCATTAACAATTTAGGAAAATGAACATCAAAACCATAAATACCATCTTACATCCTCCAGAACAGCAGAAATTAAGTGTGACAATACTAGTGTCAACAAAAATGCAGATTAAAAGTTTATAAACTATTAGTGAAAATAAGTCAATACAACTACTAATTGGATAAAAAAATTTGTAATTACCTTGTCAATATTGCTTGAAAGGGAAAAAAACTGAAAACAACTCAATGTCCATGGTCTAAATAAATAAATCATGGTATATTCACACAAAAGAATATTCTGTATCTTTAAAGAAAAAAATGAGCAACTACAGCCACACATACAATGTGGATATATGTCAGGTACATATTGATGAAATATTGATGAAAACAGCAACACTCATAAAAATACACACCGTATTATACACTTTACATAAATTTTAAACATGCAAATCCAAACAGCATATAAAATTTAGGGAGATGCAATGTTTAGTCATTTGAAATTGCCATTTTTATAGCTGAGTATTGGAAATTTCATATGGTTCTACCTAATATAAATAAATATGGCAAAATTATAAAGAAAAGCAATGAAGTGCTTAATACAGAATCCAGGATTTATTTATTCACATACTTGGTATTGTTAAGTTGATGGAGTCGGAGAAGCCAACAAAATATTTCTGTAAAAAACCTGCTCTCATCCAGCAGTCATTTTAGTGAAGACAGGAAACAAGATGTCACATGGTAAATATGAAAAAACAGAAACAAAGTGGATAAAGTAGATTTGGTGGATTTGGAGGAAGTAGAATAGCTGTCTTAGGACACAGAAGCTTAGGCATAATTTGAGAATCAATCTGATGGAAAAAAGAAGGGATCCAATGGTTCTCTAGAAGAATGGCATTATCAGAAGAGAGAAAAGCAGAGGCAAATGGCCTGAAATAGGGGTGTGCTTCGATCATTCCAAGAACAACAAGGACTCTTATGTAGCTGGGAGTGGGGCGAGTAGATTGGTAATGGGGTAGGGAAAGCAATAAAAATGAGGTCAGTGAAGAAGAAAGGAGTTAGATCATATAGGGGCCTGTAAGCCAATATAAGGACTTTGTCTTTTACTCTGAGTTAGTGGAAAGCTGCTGGAAAGTTTTCAGCAGATACATAATGTGATCATCTTTCTGTTTTACAAGTATCACTCTGGATACAATATGGAGAAGAGATTGTAAGGAAAGAAAAGATAGAAAATCAATTAGGAAACAACTGCAAAAATCCAGGCAAGAGAAAATGGTGGCATGGAACTAGGCTGGTATCCCTGGAGGTAGTGAGAATTAATTGTGGATGTAATTTTGAAGGTAAAATCAATTTCCTGACGCATTTAGTGTGGGTTACAAGAAAAAGAGAATGGCAAAGAGACTCCAAGATGTTTGCATTAAGCATCTGGAAGATGGACAGTGGGCAATTATGGCTAAAAAATGAGGTTTGGGTTATGGACATATTAGATTTGAGATGGCTATCAATCACCTAAATGAAGAAGTTGAGTAGGGAATTAGATATAGAAGTCTAGTGTTGAAAGGACATTTCTTCACTGGCAATTAAACTATGGGTATCTTCAGGGTGATTTTGATTTTACATAGTTGACTCTGGGTTAGATCGCTTAGAAAGTGACTGTAAGGGTCTTGGGTTAAGCACTGACTGTTGATTTCCACTCAGGTCATGATCTCATGGTTTGTGAGTTTGAGCCCCAACTCAGGGTTCTGTCCTGACAGTGTGGAGCCTGCTTGGGATTCTCTCTCTCTCCCTCTATCTGCCCCTGCCCTGCTCTTGCTCCCTCTCTCTCAAAATAAATAAATTTAAAGAAAAATAAGAAAGAAAGAAAGAAAGAAAGAAAGAAAGAAAGAAAGAAAGAAAGAAAGAACGAGACTATAGAGAGAGGAGAGAGGAAAACTAAACCTGGAACATTTCAGTGCTTAGTGGTCTGGAATAGAAGGAGGAGCCAGAAAAGACTTAGAAGGAGCAGCACTTAGGTAAGAAGAAATCCAGCAAAAGTGCTGTCCCTGAAGCCCAGTGATAGACTATCTCCAGAAAGAAGGACTTTTCTCTGGTAGGGAAGGTAGTAAAGAGATCACAGGATGGTTGGAATAGCTTTAATGATATTGGTGACATTTGATTTAATAATCTGGGGCGCCTGGGTGGCTCTGTCAGTTAAACATCTGACTCGGTTTCGGCTCAGGTTATGGTCTCAATGCTCATGAATGAGTTCAAGCCCCACATCAGGCTCTGAACTGAAAGTGTGGAGTCTGCTTGGGATTCTCTCTCTCCATCTCTCTGCCTCTTCCCTCCTTGCACTGCCTCTGTCTCTCTCAAAATAAATAAAATTTTAAAAAAAACTTTATAAAAAAATAATCTGGATACTTTACAATAGTACTTGTTCTATTATTTTTACAGCATATATTATTACTTTGTTATATAATAAATATCTCACATTTAAAAATGAAAATAAGTTAAAAATGCATTGCCAAGGAAAAATATCATGGCACAGGAAAAAAGAATTATTTTGATACGTTTGTGTAGGAAATAATCCACCATGGAAGGTAGTTATACTGTGAAATAGAGGAACGAGAGATAAACATTAACTGTTCAAGTTGCCCCCAGCTCTAGAAACTGTATAACAGATATGCTACCCAAACCTTATTACTTCTGCTTAACCCAAGACAAATTAATAACTTATGAAATATGTACATTTGGCAAAAAGTTTTGTATTCTTATCTGTTGGAAAAGCATGATATGTTAAGCCACACACAAAAACCAACTTTTCCAAATTTTTTAATGAAATCTATACCAAAAAAGTTGCAATGTTAATAGAACAACAATAAAAATGAAGCCCTTTGGGTTTATCCATTTATCTTACAAATACACTGGGGGGGAGAACCCTAATATCCTCTTAACAATGTAAAACTCATTTTGAAAACTCTCCTCCTTTGAGAAATAATAATTCATTGGAGATACAACATTTCTAAAGTTGTGTTTTTCTTTACTTTAACAAACTCCATAAAATTTTATCTTGTGCTTTGAAAACTGCTTCCCCAGTGAGAAAATAGAGTGCTAGATAGAACTTATGCCTGGGTTCACATTTAAAAAGGCTAACAAGCAGTTCTTTTTCCTGACCCATAATTGGAGGTCAAGGCAAGGAGTGGGAGAGAAAGCATCAAAGGTAGACACCACATGGCAAACAGCTCAGTTATAAGATTGCTTACGCATTTATTACCAAATACCAACAGCATAGTACCAACCTAGCAACAGAATCAATCTCTCATTCACTCTCTCTCTCTCCCTCTCCCTGACCCCTCCCTTTCTCCCCTCTCTCCTCCCCTCCTGTCTCCCCCTCCCCCCTTTTCTCTCTCCCTCTCTCCCTCCCTACCTCTCTGTCCCTAAAACACACACACACACACACACACACACACACACTTCTTTCAACTGCAGCTTCTTGTACCTTTTCTGAAGAATTAAGATGAAGCTAGTTGACCTGCACTAATGCTAGAGATTTATTTTCTCAAGTCCTATTTGAATGTATGTCAAAGGAATCATTTCAGGAGAAAGGAGGGAGGGTTCCTGCAGTTCCTGAAGGAGGCATTGCTAGCCTCCAGCCACATGCCCAAGTAGAATTAGACTCACTATGTGGAATAATTTTCTATATTAAAACTGCTAGAGTGGAAGCTAAACTCTAGAGATACATGGTTTGTATGTGCCTGAATCTGAAGATATACAACTGATTGGATTCATGCAAAAATCCTACTGATTTAGTTATTGAAAATAAAACATTTGACATCATTCTTGGGAAAAAATAGTATAGTTGAGCTGTTTTTTTAAATTTTGGAGCCACAGTCAGTGGCTGAAGTGTCCGACTTCAGCTCAGGTCATAATCTTATAGTTCATGAGTTTGAGCCCTGCATTGGGCTCTGTGCTATCAGCTCAGAGCCTGGAGCCTGTTTCAGATTCTAGGTCTCCCTCTCTCTCTGCCCCTCCCCTGCTTGTACTCTGTCTCTCTCTCTGTCCCTCAAAATAAGCAAACATTTAAAAAAATAAAAGTTTTTGAGCCACATAAATGGTGGTGACATTATAGGAAGAAAAATAATAATTTGAATGAATCAATCCATTTTGCCTATTGAAAAACAGGCTTACAATTGTAAAAAACATTATCTACTTAAGTTTCTCCAACTCTTCTATTTACATGATTCATTTCCCACATGTATTTATAAGTGTATATTATGAAGCAAAACTATTTTTGTCATAAAAATGAATATTTTTCTATGTATATCTGCATTATGGCTAATTATTCGTATCTCTTTTTAATAATGTACTCAGTACCATGTAGTCATCAATTTTCCAACTACAACATCATCTTCTAAATTGATTATTTTCATCTTCGGTCAGTGTTTTATAGTTTTCACCTCTTTGGTGAGGATGCAGAGAAAGGGGAACCCTCCTGCACTGTTGGTGAGAATGCAAACTGTTGCAGCCACTCTGTAAAACAGGATGGAGGTTCCTCAAAAAGTTAAAAATACAACTACCCTATGACCCAGCAATTGTACTACTAGATTTTTACCCAAAGAATACAAAAATACTAATTCAAAGGGATACATGCACCCCAATGTTTATAGCAGCATTATATAATAGCCAGAATGGAAAGTGCACAAGTGTCCATCAACTGATGAATGCATAAAGACTTGGTATATGTATACAATGGAATATTACTCAGTCATAAAAAAGAATGAAATCTTGCCAGTTGCAATGACATGGATGGAGCTAGAGAGAATAAGGCTAAGCAAAATAAATCAAAGAAAGACAAATACCATAAAGTTCCACTCATATGTGGAATTTAAGAAATAAATGAGCAAAGGGAAAGTTAAAAAAAGCAAACCAAGAAATAAATTCTTAACTATAGAGAACAAACTGATGGTTAGCAGAGGGGAGGTAGGTGGGCGGAAAGGTTAAATAGGTGGTGGGGATTAAGGAGTGTGCTGGCTGCGATGAGCACCAGGTATTGTATGGAAGTGTGGAATCACTATTTTGTACACCTGAAACTAATATTACACTGTATGTTAACTGGAATATAAATAAAAACATAAAAAAATAAAACTAGCAGAAAATTTAAAAATGCTATTAGAAAGTATAAAAATAAATCAATAAATAGATTCTTTTCCTCAGTACTCACAATTATTTGGAGAAATAAAACATTACTATTGTCAGTTTCATCTCTGGTCATGCATCATATTTCTCATTACTATACACAGCTGTGAAGCAAATAACTGCCTCAGAAGTTTCCTACCATTGCAGCGGAGTATACTGCTTATACTCAATGGCACAAAACTAAATGAACACATTGTTTTATCAATTTAAGACAGAGTATTAATACCCTAGAAGGAAATACTGATAAATATATTAATTCCATGTAAAATTCTATAATGAACATTTACCATGTAATTGTCTTCTGAAGTATTAGCATCTGTTAGTGAATTTGAATAAGCTAGAATTTCTATAAATATACTGGGACAGATATAATTAAATATGTAATAATCACTTGTTTAAAGTCTGCCTACTCAACAAATAAAAGAAATGCTTGCCTTTATTACTCCTGAGTATTTAATGAATGGTGTTGAATAAGTGAATAAATGATTTATTGGATTATTGTATAGTACAATGTCTGGTTTAAGTCAAATTTTCTACTCACTGATAATATAGCATTCTTTATCAAAACTTCACTCTTCAGAATAGAAAGATACACAACTTAGTCACAAATTTATTCCGTTTTTTTTTTTCTGCTTCAGTCAGATCATCCAGAATATATTTATATAAGATTATCATCAAAATTAAAACATAAAAATAAAACCACTTCAGGGGAAAACTTGAAAATCTCCAAAAATAAACTCCTAAGCATCAGTCGACTCCAGCATGAAAATATGATAAAAGAAAGTTCAATGCAATAATTGAAATTGAAGACAATGACAAGTCAGGAAGAGAGACACTTAAAGGAAGTCACTACTCCCACATCACACTGAGTAGTAATCAACTATTCAGTCATTTATAGTATCAACTCTACTCTATAAACTTCAAATACATGCTAGTATACAAGGTATACAAATATGTACAGTAAGTACATATATTTAAAAGAAATGGCTTTGGACCCTTATTCTCATCCTATTTCCTTGAATTCACCTACATATATATGAAGAAGACGCTCCTTTATCTTATGAAGACAATTCTCTCACTCACTAGTGGACACACCCCTTGATAATGGCATTATCTCTACAGTCTAGCAAAAGGGTGGATTAGGAAAAATACAGGGATGAAGAGGAAAGGGAAGGAAATATCTGTTGACACAAAGTTCCATAATAGTTACTTTTATTTAAGTAACTAAAAGAGAAGCAACACTTCTCATTCAATCTCACTCCATAAGTAAGCTCTTAGTAGATTTCTCTATTCAAGTTTTTTGTAACACTTTGCCCTAGTCTAAAAATAGTTTTGTAGGTATTCAGCACAGAACCTGTAATCACAGAGTTCATAAACACAAGCCCATGGCACTGCAAGGTTAGGGTCCATGCTACTGGTCACCAATGCAGCAAGAATCGATACATAATCACAGAAATTTGGAAATTTGATAACAAGCTCAGGGTGGTTCCTCATAGTTTAGTTTATGTACAGCAAAGAGAAGTGAAAATGCGAGTCAAGCTAGGGCTGATATTAAAGATATAAGTGTAGGGCGAGTCAAGCTAGGGCTGATATTAAAGATATAAGTGTATTTAAAAAAAAGTCTCTGTGGCATAACAAAAAAAGGTATACATAATGGTTCATCACATGCCAAAGAAAGACTGCACGTTTTTCTCTGTTAATAGTGAATGCAGCTGTGTTTAGCTAGACTGAATGTGTATAGTAATAAAATTAAAATCTCTTTATGGTATCTTAATAAAATTGTACTTATACAAATAAGTTTGGAGGTGGCTTGTTACACTTCGATAGATAACTGAGACAGGAAACTAAGTCTACAGCAATACTAAAAGGAGATTTTTTTTAATGAGGTGGAAAATATGCAATAAGTAAAGAAATAATACAATTAAATTTTAATGAGCTGAATACTTTAATTTTTCAGATGAAAGACATTGCCTTGTACCAAGCATAATTAATGAAAAGGAGCACACTAAACATATCTTTTTTCCCCCTTTTCTAGTTTCAAACATAAAGAAATACCCTAAATTTGAGTTTCAAAGGGAAAATATTTCAATTCAAAAATCAACCCATCCAAGTTAATATTCTTATTTTGAAAGCAAAATTCTCAGGCAGGCAAGTACTCATGGAAATATAGGAAATACACTTTTCACATAAGCTTTCTGGAAAAAAAAATTCAAAGATGTATCTAACTAAACAAAAATAATAATCAAAATAATTGTAAGTAAACCAAGCTATGGAGACAGTCCAAATGTCCATCAACTGATGAATGGATAATGAAGAGGTAATACATATATGTGTGTGTGTATGTGTGTGTGTATGTGTATATGTACACACATATATATACATATCACTCAGCTATCAAAAAGAATGTAATCTTTCCATTTGCAATGACATGGATGGAGCCAGAATGTATTATGCTTAAAAAAATAAGTTACTCAGAGAAAGACAAATATCATATGATTTCACTCATATGTGGAATTTAAGAAACAAAACAGATGAACATATGGGAAGGGGGCAAAGAGGAGAGAGGGAAACAAATAAGAGGACACTCTTAATGATAGAGGAACAGAGTTGATGGAGGGAGATGGGCGGGAGATGGGCTAGATGGTTGATGGGTATTAAGGAGGGCACTTGTGATGAGCCCTGGATGTTGTATTTAAGTGATGAATCACTGAATTCTACTCTTGAAACCAATATTGCACTGTATGTTAACTAAATTTTAATAAAATAAAAGTGAATAAATAATAATTATAAGTAGCAAAAATAAATGATGAAATAAATAGTATTGAGAGATGAAGCCTTCCTAATTAGAATGCCTTTTAAAAATTGAGATTACTACTAGCTATTTAATGAAACAGGCAATCACATGTATAAGATCATAGGTATTCAAAGGGAAAATCCATCTGAATGCTTTAGTTCCTAGATATTAAATTCTCTAATAAGACAGACCAGAATGGACCTTCTGAATATTTTTCAGAGGAGAGGACATCTAACCTCCTGGTCCAAGAAAGAGATACCACCTTTTTCCCCTTCTCAATGCACTGGGATGTTAAAATTCCAAGACAGAAATTTTCTCCAGGTTCAGTACTAAACTGAATGAAAATGCAGGTGTGAAGTACAAATATCAATCAGCTCAGTGAAAGACCAAGTTTGTGATTCCTTGTTGAGTAAGTTGAAAGGCTTCACAGAGCATTGGAAGAAAAAGAATTATCACTAAGAAGTGAAGCAACTCAGGAAAGTTTATCTGCTATACAAAGGAAGTGTTTTTCACTGGTGTTATATTTGCAAGTCAAAATCAGAGACTTTTAGCAAGAAAGGATAGTCAATAAAGTATTTTCTTAAATATAGGATCTTAATATTATATTACTGTGAACTTTTTATACATTAGTTTAATTCAGAACTATTATAAAAAGATGATTTGATTATAATTAATTTGTGATTTGGTGAGGTAGTTTATCTCATAATACCCAACTGGTTTCCAAGGAGGAAAAATGAAGTTCAATGTACTTCTCTACTAATCCATTGTTTCACAAGATGCTTTCCCATAGCATGTCAATAAATATTCAACAGAAATTTGTTTTTTAAAAAGTGTGTTTATTGAAATTTTATCTAGCTATCATTATTCTAATACAAGTACACATTATCTTCAAGGCCTTTGCATTTGAAATTATTTTTTATTTTAAATTCCAGCATAGTTAACATACAGTGTAATATTAGTTTCAGGTCTACAATACAGTGATTCAACACTTCTATACATCTTCTAGTGCTCATCACAAGGGCACTCATTAATCCCCATCACCCATTTTACCCATCCCCCCACCACTTCCCCTCTGGTAACCATCAGTTTGTTCTCTACAGTTAAGAGTCATTTCTTGACTTGTCTTTCTCTCTCTCTTTTTTTTCCTTTGCTCATTTGTTTTGTTTCTTAAATGTCACATACGAGTGAGATCATCTGGTATTTCCTTTCTTTCTCTGATTGACTTATTTACAATTTGTTACTGGGAAAGCTCTTCATAGAAGGGAATGATACGTAGCATTTCCAAAATCTATTTGACAAAGAAAATATTTTCTTGGAAAGATATTGACATTTTTCAAATAATATTTCATGGAATTCATGCTTGGAAATGCTGCCATCAAGTTCCTAAGTTTTACACTAACCCATGCACTAGCTCCCACCATCATTTAAACATAGCAATAATATACAGTAATAACCAAAAAGTGTGAAAGTTGTACCTGTTTGTTCACTGATATGTTTAAGTGTTTAAGTGTTAAAGAAGATGTTAGGTGTTTAAGTTTGTTCACTGGTATGTTTAAGTGTCAAAAATAGTAGTTGAGCAATTAACCAAAGAGAATACAGACTAGCACCTTTTTTTTAATTTTTTTCTTTCAATGTTTATTTATTTTTGAGAGACAAAGCATGAGTAGGGGAGGAGCAGAGAGCGAGGGAGAATCCGAAGCAGGCTCCAGGCTCTGAGCTGTCAGCACAGAGCCTGATGTGCTGCTTGAACCCACGAACTGTGAGATGACCTGAGCTGAAGTCGGACACTTAACGGACTGAGCCACCCAAGTTCCCCCAGACTAGTAACTTTAATTCTAATCACTTTAGCACTTAAATGAGGAGTCATCTTTTATTTAATACTAAATTCATACAGTATGTAGACTCCTAAAAAGGTAATAATAGCAACAATATACAAGTTTTAAAAACTGACATCATGGGAGAACACATTGGCTTTAAGTCCCTTGCATTTGCATTTCCCCCTTCTTGGAAAGCTTTACCTCCACACAGTTACTTAGTCCACTCTTCAATTTTCCCTAGATCTAAGTCACTTTGTCAGAGGCCTTCCTGACACATCTATATAAAACAGCAACCACCCCACCCACTTTTCACCCTCCCTATACCCTTTATTCTATTTTAAGGTCTTTACACATTGCTTGCTTTCTGTTGCTTCTTCATGAGAATATAATTTCAGAGGATACAGACAGTATTTTGTTCAGTGCTCTAATACAAGGACCCAATATACTGCTATGCACATAGAAAGTATTCAACAAATATACATCAAAGAACAGGTGAATAAATGAATATTCTAAAAGTCTAATGGAGATATAACTTAGGTATGGCTTTTTTTTAAAACGCTAAATCAATTATATATTAAGCGAAACAGAGAAGGAATTTGCAAAGATTCTATCATTAGTATTAAAAAGTGTACACAACCAGAAAAATGGGGAAGGAACATGAAAAACAATTCAATGTAGAAGAAGTAAGGAATAATCCATAAATACTTAAAGATTATCAAATTCAGGGGCATCTGGGTGGATCAGTCGGTTAAGTGGCGGACTTCAGCTCAGGTCATGTTCTCACGGTCCGTGAGTTCGAGCCCCGCGTCCAGCTCTGTGCTGACAGCTCAGAGCCTGGAGCCTGTTTCAGATTCTGTGTCTCCCTCCCTCTCTGACCCTCCCCCGTTCATGCTCTGTCTTTCTCTGTCTCAAAAATAAGAATAAAAAAAAGTTAAAAAAAACTTAAAAAAAATAAAGATTATCAAATTCAAAAATAACCAAAGTAACATAAATTTGAATGATATTTTTTTTTACTTTTTACTTTGGAAAGAATTTTTTGGTAAAATGAACTTTTGGCAAGCCTATGATGAAAGGGGCTCTCATATGCAACTATGACATAGCAATATAAACTTATATAAAACATGTCTGGACAAAAAAGTTCTAGACAAAAATTTCTTCTAGCTTTTGCTCAGTATTTCCACATACTGAATTAGACTAGAAAAAAATAGAGATGCCTGTACACAAAGATTTATGGACAAGACTACAAGAATTCCAGTTATATCAATATAATGGTAAAACATTTACTAAAACATATAGAATAGTCAGTAGTAAAATATAATAGTAAAATAGTAATGGTGAAATATATAAAACAAATTAAAAATTCATGAACAGGATGTCTTAGTCTGCTTGGGCTACCATAACAAAATACCATGGATTCAGTATTTTGGTTAGCCAAACAATAGGAATTTATTTCTCACTGTTCTGGACACTGGAAGTTCAAGCTCAAGGTGCTACTAGGGTTGGTTTCTGGTGAGACTCTCTCCTGAGCCTCCATGTTGCTTTCTCACTGTGTCCTTACATGGCCTTTCCTCCATAGAAAGAGATTGGTCTCTGGTGTCTCTTCCTCATCTTATAAGAACACCAGTCTTACTGAATTAGGTCCCGACTCTTACAACCTCATTTAACCTAAATTACTTCCATAAAGGCCCCAACTCAAAATATAGCCACACTGAGGGAGTTAAACCATCAACATATGAATAGAGGCTGGGAGACACAGTTCAGTCTATAATACAAGTGCATGGCTACATAAATCACTATGTAATCACAAGATTAATTATTATGCAGCTATAAACAAGGACTTAATTTTTCAAGATTTAGTGACCTAATAAATGTTGTTATGATTAATGAAAAAAATTAATTTAAAAAACATATGAACATAATGATCTCAAGTCAAAGCAGCTTATAATATTTTTAAAAACCTAATGTGATACATATTTAAAACAGCTCTATTAAATTGTTTTTTAAATCAGTTGGAAAGGATTTTGCTTACTTTTATTTCATGTTGTCGTTAATGTGTGTGCAAATAGCTGCTAAATAGTAAGGTACTATTTAAGTTATTTCATCAGCCTAAAATACACGAACAAAACTATTTCCTTTTTTTTAATAATATAAATTATTGTCAAACTGGTTTCCATACAACACCCAGTGTTCATCCCAACAAATGCTCTCCTCAGTGCCCATCACCCACTTTCCCCTCTCCCCACACCATCAACCCTCAGTTTGTTCTCACTATCCAAGAGTCTCTTAGGGTTTGCCTCCCTCCCTCTATAACTTTTTTTTTCCTCTTCACCTCCCCTATAGTCTTCTGTTAAGTTTCTCAAGATTCACATATGAGTGAAAACATATGGTATCTGTCTTTCTCTGTATGACTTATTTCACTTAGCATAATACCCTCCAGTTCCATCCACATTGCCGCAAATGGCATGATTTCATTCTTTCTCATTGCCAAGTAGTATTCCATTGTATATATAAACCACATCTTCTTTATCCATTCACCAGTTGATGGACATTTAGGCTCTTTCCATAATTTAGCTATTGTTGAAAGTGCTGCTATAAACTTTGGGGTCCATGGGCCCCTATGCATCAGCACTCCTGTATCCCTTGGGTAAATCCCTAGCAGTGCTATTGCTGGGTCATAGGGTAGATCTATTTTTAACTTTTTGAGGAACTTCTACACTGTTTTCCAGAGTGGCTGCACCAGTTTGCATTCCCAACAAGAGTGCAAGAGGGTTCCCATTTCTCCACATCCTCACCAGCATCTATAGTCTCCTGATTTGTTCATTTTAGTCACTCTGACTGGCATGAGGTGGTATCTGAGGGTGGTTTTGATTTGTATTTCCCTGATGAGGAGTGATGTTGAGCATCCTTTCATGTGTCTGTTGGCCATCTAGATATCTTCTTTAGAAAAGTGTCTATTCATGTCTTCTGCCTATTTCTTCACTGGATTATTTGTTGTTTGGGTGTGGAGTTTGGTGAGCTCTTTAAAGGTTTTGGATACTAGCTCTTTGTCTGACGTGTCATTTGCAAATATCTTTTCCCATTCCATCGGTTGCCTTTTAATTTTCTAGATTGTTTCCTTTGCAGTGCAGAAGCTTTTTATCTTGATGAGGTCCCAATAGTTCATTTTTGCTTTTAATTCCCTTGTTTTTGGAGATGTGTTGAGTAAGAAGTTGCTGCAGCTGAGGTCATAGGGGTTTTTTCCTGCTTTCTCCTCTAGGGTTTTGGTGATTTCCTCTCACGTTCAGGTCTTTCATCCATTTTGAGTTTATTTTTGTGTATAATGTAAGAAAGTGGTCTAGTTTCATTCTTCTGCATGTTGCTGTCCAGTTCTTCCAGCACCATTTGGTAAAGAGACTGTCTTTTTTCCATTGGATACTCTTTCCTACTTTGTCAAAGATTAGTTGGCCATACATTTGTGGGTCCAATTCTGGGTTCTCTATTCTATTCTATTGGTCTATGTGTCTGTTTTGTGCCAATACCATACTGTCTTGATGATTGCAGCTTTGTAGTAGAGGCTAAAGTCTGGGACTGTGATGCCTCCTGCTTCGGTTTTCTCCTTCAATATTACTTAGGATTTTCGGGGTCTTTTGTGGTTCCATATGAATTTTAGGATTGCTTGTTCTAGTTTCGAGAAGAATGCTGGTGCAAATTTGACTGGGATTGCATTGAATGTGTAGATCGCTTTGGGTAGTATTGACGTCTTAACAATATTTATTCTTCCAATCCATGAGAATGGAATGTTTTACCATTTCCTTGTATCTTCTTCACTTTCCTTCACAAGCTTTCTATAGTTTTCAGCATACAGATCTTTTCCATCTTTGGTTAGGTTTATTCCTAGGTATTTTATGCTTCTTAGTGCAATTGTGAATGGGATCAGTTTCTTTATTTCTCTTTCTGTTCTTTCACTATTGGTATGTATAAATGCAACCAATTTCTGTACATTGATTTTTTACCCTGCGACTTTGCTGAATTCATGCATCAGTTCTAGCAGACTTTTGGTGGAGTCTGTTGGGTTTTCCATGTAGAGTATCATGTCGTCTGCAAAAAGTGACACTTTGACTTTTTCCTTGATAATTTTAATGCCTTTGAGTTCCTTTTGTTGTCTGATTGTTGATGCTAGGACTTCCAACACTATGTTAAACAACAGGAGTGAGAGTGGACATCCCTGTCGTGTTCCTGATCCCAGGGGGAAAGCTCTTAGTTTTTCCCCATTGAGGATGATATTAGCTGTCAGCTTTTCATAAATGGCTTTTATAATGTTTAAGTATGATGAACAAAACTATTTTCAACATTCAAAACAAGCAGTGGAAAAGATTTAAGTTGGCATGCTGTCAAACAATACAAGGGAAAGAAATTTACATGCTAAGCCTCTCAGACTTTCCTGCTTTGGCCTGAGATAAAACCAAGAGCTATGAGCTTAACATATCAATATATTCAAAAAAGTTTACATTACAGAATTGACACTATAATAAATCATACTCTCACTGTTAGCTTTTTATCAAAGCATTTACTCCGTAAGAAATATCTAGATCAGAAAAGGGAAATGGCACCTACATTTCCTTCATTTTGAAACGTATGAAGTTGGTAATTGTCTACCAAAGATTAACAGACAGCGATTGAGATAATATGAGAGAGGTAATTCATCTGTCCTTAAAGGTTTCCAATTTATTTTATTTATTTTATTATCTTT
This sequence comes from Acinonyx jubatus, assembly GCF_027475565.1. Lineage (NCBI taxonomy): Eukaryota > Metazoa > Chordata > Mammalia > Carnivora > Felidae > Acinonyx > Acinonyx jubatus. The sequence goes on from NC_069386.1 coordinate 90,927,868, forward strand.
GCAGCTTTAGGGTGCCTGTCTTGGATAATGAAAGTGTGAGTAAATTGTAAACTTGGAATCCTTTGTTGTTAAATCAGAAACCTGTCAAAGGTACTGAATGAAACACTTCTGTTCTTATAGCCAGCATTCAAAGGCAGAACACCAAGCAAGGCCAGGTAGTTCCATGTTCCTAGCCCTTGGAGAGAAAGAAGGACACAGGATACAGAAGAGTCTAGAATAAGATTGGTACCATGAAGCAATCTGTTTACAAAATGAAAAGAGAAGGAAGAAAATTCTCCTCTAGTGTTTTCAATGAAAAAAAAAAAAAACTATTCCTTTGCAGAGCCAAAGCTAAATTTTTAAAAATAGAAACACAACTCTATCTAAGGAACAATATGAAATATATGACAGATTCTTGCCTACGTTAATCAAGTTAAATTTATAAACAGATTTTTTAAAACCAATTACTTAAATGTTAAAGTCACAAAGGAGTACACAGTTAACATTTTTAATAATTTTATTACTATTACTGGCATTAGTACAAATCATGTAATTAGCAGTAGATGTTCAAATAAAACCAAATATATCCTTTTTTATTATGCTGAGCACAACTTGCCATAAATGTATGTTCACACACATACACAAAGCAATCTATCTTTTCCTTCCTGAGATTTTTCCGAATTTAAGGAGATAATGTTTTAATGATAAGAGATATTTTTGCTTCAGTGGGCCTAGTGCCAATAGTATTATATTTTTATTACAGTGAATAGTATATCAGTTATAAAGAAAAATTATACAAATATTTATTTGTTAACATATATTTTTTATTTTTATTTTTAGAGAGAGAGAATGAGAGCATGTGGGAGTAGAGGAGAAGGCCAGAGGGAGAGAGAGAGAATCTCAAGCAGGCTCTACATTCAGTATGAGGCCCAATGGGGACTCAATCCCATAACCATGGGATCATGACGTGAGCCAAAATCAAGAGTCAGACACTCAACTTATTGAGCCTCCCAGGTATACAATACATATAAAATATCTTATTGCATGTCAACACTATATTAGGCAGTAGGAATAAAATCATGGACCAAACAGACATAATCACTATCCTTAGAAAATTGATAGAATTAAAATGAGCTGAGAATAAAAATTAACTAAAATTAACTATCTCACAATGTACCCAGAAATTCAAAATATTCTCAAATAAAATCTCAACAGAATTTTTATGGAACATGAAAATCTAATTATACATCTCATATGGGAAAAAATGAATAAACACAGTAAGAAAATATTGCCCCATCAGCAATTAAGATATGTAGTTACTGTAAATGAAACAGTATAAACTTGCACAGAAATTGATGCAGATGTAAAGGGAGCAGACTATAGATTCCATTAAAAAATACAAACACATATATAGAACTTTAGTCTGAATAAAATCGGCAGGCATTGACACCGGTGGGGAGAGTATAGATCACTTAATAAATTATATTGGACATGTGCTATCTACTTGAAAATCATGTCAAACACGAAACCACTCTACACCACCCCCCAATACACACATAAATCAAATTGATTAAAGGGCTAAACATTAAAACAATTATTAAAGCATTAGAAGCCAAATACTTTAATTCTATCAAGGTGGAAATAAACTTTCTAAGCAAACACAAAAACCTAAATGATCTGTATGAAAAGACTGGCAGATTTTAAACCTCAAAAATTTTAAACTTACCTACTACAAAAGATATAAACAAAGTTAACTGGCTGGAATCCCACACTAATCATGACATGTTGGAGACTCACCTGAAACCTTATTACAGTTACAGAAAAGGGATTTGGTTAAGTGGGGGGAGGAAAAAAATACTAGGATAAATATAACTAAAACAGGAAAAAAAGAAAATAATTGACAAGAAACAAACTTTCAAAGCTTTAACCCATATGGAACAGTAAAAATGGAGTTGGTTGACTTGAGAAAACACACACTTAAACACCTGAATTGACAAAATTCAAGAAGAAAGCTAATCTGAGTCTTAGCATATCAGGAAGAAAAAAAAAAAACAACAGAATTGAGAGTAGGGATGGTGGACATAATTTATCCTTTTCCAAACCTCAAAAGTAAGGAATTCAGTGTTCTATCATTAACTATGATTTTAGCCATTAGTTTTGGATATATAAGTTTGTGGAATCTCTTCTGTTTTTCTGGCTGGCTGAGAGATTTTTATCATGCACAGATATTGAAATTATCAAATGCTTTTCCCATATCTATTAGATCATCTGATCGCTTTCTTCTTTTATTACTAATGTGACAAATTTATTGATTTTCAAATTTACACCCCTGCGTTCCTGCAGGGAACCCCATCTGGTCATGATATATCTGTTAAATATATTATTGGACTTAACTTACTAATATACTGATTGATCCAGGAACTTCCACATTAAAGTAACAGGATTTTCTCAAAAGAAAATATCAACTATGTTTAAAATTTCTGATTTTAAAACTGAAGGATACGATTTTTGAAAATAAAAATTCCACAGAATTTCTAACTCAAGGAATGAGAAATAGAGGTACATTAAAATTCATCATGGTGAAATTTAAGCACTTGAAACCGAAGTAAATATCCAACAAGATTTCAGCGAACAGGTTGAAATTCTCAGAAACAAGTGACTAGGTATCAGAATGGCTTTTTTAAGTTTATTTATTTGTGTGAGAGAGATAGTGACCATGGGTGGGGCAGAGAGAGAGGGAGAGAGAGAATCCCAAGCAGGGTCCAAGCTGCCAGCACAGAGCCCAAGGATAGGCTCTAACTCACAAACCACAGAATCATGATCTGAGGCGAAATCAAGAATTGGATGCTTAACTGACTGAGCTATCCATGAGCCCCCAGAATGGCTTTTGACTTTTCAACAGTCACATGGAAAAGTAAAGGATGATGGTGCAATGCCTTCAAAATATTAAAAGGTAACTATTGCTAACATAGGACTCTTTATCCAACTGAACTTTTAAAAAAATATTTTAATGTTTATTTATTTTTGAGAAAGAGAGAGTGTCAACAGGGGAAGGGCAGAAAGAGAGGGAGACACAGAATCTGAAGCAGGCTCAAGACTGAACTGTCAGCACAGAGCCTGATGTGGGGCTCAAACCCATGAACCACAAGATCATGACCTGAGCTGAAGTTGCAGACTTAACTGACTGAGCCACCCAGACAACCCCTATCCAGTTGAACTTTTAATCAAATATGATACAGAAATGGGATGATGTCCTTAAGGGAAAATTCAAGGCAACACTTTCGTCCCCTCTAAGCCAATATTTTCATGTTGTTGTTTTTACGGTTTATATGATGAAGAACCTGGGCCATTTGGCCTGTGGTTTTTCCAGTCTGCTTTTTGCTAATTGTACATTCATGGTACAGTTCAACATGTTGTGTGAGTTTCCTGCAAATTGACTTCTGGATTAAGATGCTTGACCAAACTCAGATTCAATCCCTTTAAGGAAAAAACAATGGGGGGATGGGTGTTTCTACTGGGTGCTGCCATCAGGAAGCACATAATACGGAGTTGCTTCCTTTTTCCGATGCTGGCAGCGGTTGATGCTCAGACCTGGATCCATTAATTAAATTCAGTGGGGTTATAAAAAGGTGATATTCTAATTCTATCACTTTTTTTCATGTAGTAGCTATAATGATTTTTTAATGATGCACTTCTCTTTTTCTTTGTGGCTACCTAGTGAAATGGTTCTTATGGAAAAAGCAAGATAAATGCTCAGTTCTTTCTCTTATTTAACCTGTTTGCAAGAAAATGAATTTGCTCTCTCTCATTTTCAAAACGTGACCAATTGGCATTTAAAAAAATACCATTATAAACTCAGGAATAAAAAAAGCTTTATGAGTTTAAACCCAATCTAATTCTTATCTTTTTTAACCTCAAATTGCTCAATCTTCGGCTAGTGGAAGACCCTTTAAGTTAGCTCCTAAATCTTCTTGATATAGCCAGAGTATTTTTGATAGCTTCCTTGATAGCTAATATGTCAAGATGTTTTAGGGTCATCTGTTACATTACCTGCTCTACAATCAGCCATCTATCCAAGAAGCCATGTCCCCTTATAATGGGAACTGATATTTCAAGTTGGCAATCTGTGTGCAAGGCATGCTCATTGCTACTGTTTTGGTCATTGTTTCCTTTTTAGTGGACAGAATGGGATATAGATAAATACAGGCAGATAGATATTGATACAATGCTCATGAGTAAATAACATTTCCAACTCAAATGCATGACTATGAGATTCTTGTCTAAATTCATCTACATTATTCTGTATCTCCTTTCTTCCATACTGAGGATCATGATTAAGAACAGAGATGATGGGATTAGGGTATCTCATAATTACTTTTTTGTTTCACCCCATATTAAAAATACAAGAGCTTCAGACATAATAGTGTTAATAGTACTACCACTAGTATAAATAAAGCAATTATATTTTTTTGCCTATGCCACTCTTATCCTTTCCCCATTTTTATAATTAGATTTACACTGTCAAATCACAGATCTACTACCTATTACCTATTTTAATACCTTTCTCTTTACATTCTCATTTAATCTCAGTTTTACTAAGAACCACACGTTTCATCATCCTCTCCAGTCTTACATCACTGTATCAATTCATTTTGATACTCTGAAATTTATTTTGTAGTAGATTCCTTAGAAATAACTCTGGGAATAATTCTCCATGATTTCTTAAATACTGATAACAGTGTGTGTGTATATCTCCTTTTAATCGGAAGGCCAGTTTTTTCCAGATATAAATTCTTGACTCACAAATTCTTTCTCTTAATATCTTAAAGATGTTACTGTATTTTCTTTGGCATAAAAAGTTGCTGTCACAAAGACTGACATGATTCAATTTTATTTCTCTTCTTTAAACATTTTTTTTAATATTTATTTTTGAGAGAGATAGAGAGAGAGACAGAGCACAAGCGGCAGAGGGGCAGAGAGAGAGGGAGACACAGAATCCGAAGCAGGCTCCAGGCTCTGAGCTGTCAGCACAGAGCCCGACGCAGGGCTTGGACCCACGAACCGTGAGATCATGACCTGAGCTGAAGTCCAGCGCTTACAACTGAGCCACCCAGGTGCCCCTATTTCTCTTGTAAGCCACATGCACCATTTCTGGCTAGATGCCCAAATGATTTCTTTCTTTTCTTAAAAATTCAGTAATTTACTAAAAATATGTCCTTGTGTTGTTAGTCATTTCAGGTCAATATTCTCAAGTACATGGTATGTTCATTTAATATGTACTTCCATTTTTTAATATATTCAGTAAGGTTTTATTGAATTATAATTTTTAGTATTTGTTGTAGTATACTTGCTTTGATTTTCATCTTTAAGGACACCTATTCTCCCTATGTTGCATTAGTTGTCTATGGTATTAGTTTCATATGGTTGCTGTAACAAATTACCACAAACTTAGTGCCTTAAACACTAAATTTATTTCTCATAACTTTAAAAACCAGAAGTTTAAAATCTGTATCACTGACCCACAATCCCACTGTTAGCAGAGCCACTGACCCTCTGGAAGTTCTAGGAAAGAATCCTTTCCTTGACTCTTCCAGCTTCTACTGGCTGCCAGCTTTCTTTGACTTGCGTCCACAATACTCCAATCCCTATCTTTACTTTTACCGTATCATCTCTTGTTCTGTGTATCATCAAAACTTTCCCTGCCTCCCTCTTAGAAGGGTATATGTGATTGAATTTGGAACGCACCCTGATGTCCTGGGTATCTTCTCAAGACTCTGAATCACATTTTCAAAGACCCTGTTTTTATATAAAGTAACATTTATAGGTTCCAGTGATTACGACCTGATGCCATCTTTTTTTTTCATGGAAAGGGGAGTTAGAGGGGGAGCAGAGGAAAGGGGGCAGGAGTACTATTTATCTACCACACTTGTCTTCAATATTTGTTTCTTCTTCTATTTTTTCTACTTAGTCTTCATTTATAAATTTTTTTTTCTTTTGTTTCTAATTATATTTGATTTTTTCCCACTTTCTGAGATTTTCTAATTCTGATTTATGTTGTTCTGGAACGTTTTAAATCATCTTCTTTGTATCTTTTGGCTCATTTTTAAATAATATGTTACAGTTTTTTTTCTGTTTCATGAACATGTCTTTCCTCAGAGTTTAATCCCTGTAGGAATGTTCTTTTCCCCTTATACTTATTTTTTTATGGCAACTTTTCTGAGAGTTGATAATTTTCTGTACCTCATTTTTGGTAAATTTCATCCTTGTACATTTTTAGGAAACTCGGTTCAGATACCTTTTCTAATGTCATGAAGTCCTCTCTTTTGGGGGTGCCTATGTGGCTTAATCAGTGAAGTGTCCAACTCTTGATTTTGCCTCAGGTCATGATCTGAGTCGTGAAATGGAGCCCTGAGTCAGGCTTCACAGTGGACATGGAGACTGCTTAAGATTCTCTCTCTCCCTTTCTGTCCCTCTCCCACTCACTTGTTCTCTAAATAAATAAATAAATAAATAATAAATAAATTTTAAAAATTAAAAAATATGACACCTTGATTTCTGAGATCTCTGACTCTATTCTCCTCCCTAACCTCTAATCATATATATATATATATATATATATATATATATATATATATATATATGATTTCTTTCTGTTCCTTTCAATTTTCATTCCACTGTCAGTACTTTCCACTGAGGGTAGAATCCTGTCTTGAAAGAAAGCCCTAGAGAAATTACTACCTGTGTTCTCTTCTAGGATTTTTATGGTTTCAGGGATCACATGTAGGTCCTTAATCCATTTTGAGTTTATTTTTGTGTATGGTATCAGAAAGTGGTTCAGTTTCATTTTTTGTATGTTACTGTCCAGTTTTGCCAGTACTGTTTATTGAAGAGACTGTCTTTTTCCCCATTGGATATTGTTTTCTATTTTGTGGAAGATTAATTGACCATATAGCTTTGGGTTCATTTCTGGATTTTCTATTCTGTTCCATTGATGTATGTGTCTATTTTTGTACCAGTATCATACTGTTTTGATGACTACAGCTTTGTAGTCTATCTTGAAATATGTGATTATAACACCTCCAGTTTTGTTATTCTTTTTCAAGATTGCTTTGGCTACTCAGGGTCTTTTACCAATTTTAAAATTATTCGTTCTATTTCTGTGAAAAATGCTGTTAGTATTTTGATAAAGATTGCATTAAATCTGTAAACTGCTTTGGGTAGTATGGACATTTTAAACAATTTCTGTTCTTCCAATCTATGAGCATAAAATATCTTTCCATTTGTGTCATCTTCAATTACTTTCATGAGTGTTTTATAGTTTTTAAAGTACAGGTCTTTCACCTCCTTGGTTAAGTTTATTCCTAGGTATTTTTTTTATTTTTGGTGTAATTATAAATGGGATTATTTTCTTAATTTCTCTTTTCAATACTTTATTATTAGTGTATAGAAAAGTGATAGGTTTCCACATATTGATTTTGTATCCTGCAACTTTACTGAATTCACTTAACAGTTCTAGTAGTTTTTTGGTGGCATGCACTCCTATGTTTATTGCAGCATTATTTACAATAGCCAAATTATGGAAACAACTCAAGTGTCCATTGACAGATGAATCAATGTGACCATACACACACACACACACACACACACACAATGGAATACTACCCTGCCATAAAAAAAAAAAAGAATGGAATCTTGCTATTTGCAAAAACGGGACTGGACACTAGAGAATATAATGTTAAGTGAAGTCACTCAGTCACAGAAAGACAAACACCATGTGTTTTTTAACACATATGCGGAATTTAAGAAGCAAAACAAAGGAACAGAGGAAAAGAGAGATAGACCAAAACAACAAAAAACAGACTCTTAACTAAAGAGGACAAACTGGCAGTTACCAGAAGAGAGATGGGTGAAATAGATGACGGGGATTAAAGAGTGCACTTGTCATGATGAGCCCTGAGTACTCAGTGTGTGGAATTGTGGAATCTCTATATCATACATCTGAAACTAATGTAACACTATATGTTAACTATACTAGAATTGCAATTTTTAAAACAAGAGAGAGTCTTTGAGTACCAGTTTCAAAGTTCCTGAGGCTATACTGCTCCACACCACACAGATCGGTCCACAGACCCCTTACACCCAATTCACCTGAGAAGGCGGTAGCACCCACTCCCAGTTGCAGCTGCTGTCCTAAACTCCCCTACTACACTTTCAAGTTTACTGTGTCAGAGTGTTTCTGCTCTGGGCAGGGGTCCCAGACTCCCAGGAACAACTGTGCACCACACACAGGCATGCCAGCTGGCAGCCAGCCCCAGACTAGACCTAGGGCACATATGTTTCCACCTCTTCTATCTGCTCCTCACCACGCATGGGGCGGGTACACTGTGGAACAATGCCCCCGATTTAATTTCGTATTGGTGCCTTGGCCCTATCCAGTCAACCACAGGCATGGGCCTTGGCCACCATCAGCCTTGAAATGGCACCTCCAGCCAACTAGATGTTGAACTGCCCCCGCCCACCACAGCCCTCAGCTCTCTGCTTCCTAATTGTACATGCATATGAAAACTCAGCCTAGTTGGTACTTTGTTCCAACTTACTTGCATTTGGGGATTTGAGAGGATATGTAGTTTGGTTGGAAGTATTATCTACAGGTTTTTGGTTTTGCTATCAGGCTGCTCTGTTTTTAAGGTAAGTATTTGGAAGATTCAAAATGTATGCTACTACTGCTACTATGTTTTCCCCAAATTCACCTTGGTATGATAATTTTTTAGCCATTATTTTTTTAATGTTTATTTATTTTGGAGAGAGAGATAGAGTGTGAGTCAGGGAGGGGCAGAGAGAGAGGGAGACACAGAATCTGAAGCAGGTTCTAGGCTCTGAGCTGTCAGCACACAGCCTGAAGTGGGGCTCAAACTCATGAACCATGAGATCATGAACTGAGCCAAAGTCAGATACTAAACTGCCTAAGCCACCCAGGCACCCCAAGTTATTGGGTTTTTGGGTTCTTTTTTCTTTTTGTTTTTTTAATTTGAGAGAGAGAGAGAAAACAAGCAGGGGAAGAACTCCCTACTAAAGAGGGAGAGAGAGAATCCCAAGCAGCTCCTCACTGTTAGCACGGAGCCCAATGCAGGGCTGGAACTCACAAATTCTGAGATCATGACCTGAGCTGCAATCGAGAGTCAGACACTTAACTGATTGAGGCACCCAGGCGCCCGAGTTACAGTTTCGTTTTGTTTTTAAACATGAATATGGGACATGTTCCCCTTGTGTGACCCCGTTGTGCAATATCCCATTTAGGGAAAAATTAAAGTGTACTACAATATCTAGAAAAACCTGGGGGTACCAGAATTGGTGCTTGACACACCTTCAAAAACCACAGCATCTACATTCAGCCCAGGAATTGCCCTACCTTACTGATCAAGACCATCTTTTAGTTTGTGAAGAAAGGAAAGGACCCTTTTGGAGGTGGGAGTGTTAAGGTCCTAGGGGTAAAGGGCATAGACTGCACAGGGAGAAAGACTAAGGATGTTAGAATTAGAACTTGCACCATAAAATTTATCTTTAAATTTATTGAGCCTTTTGGGGCACCAGGGTGGCTCAGTCGTTTAAGCGTCCGACTTCAGCTCAGGTCATGATCTCACGGTTCATGGGTTCAAGCCCCATGTCAGGCTCTGTGCTGACAGCTTGGAGCCTGGAGCCTACTTCGGATTCTGTGTCTCCCTCTCTCTCTGCCCCTCCCTCATTCATGCTCTGTCTCTGTCTCTTTCTCTCTCTCTCAAAAATAAACATTAAAAAATAAATTTTTGAGCCTTTTAATAAATGGCACAGTCATAAAAAATTGTCAAGACTCTGAATAATCTGCATGTGTTTCTTAATTATAATTAACATTTTAATTAGTACCATCTCAACCAGACATATCTATTCCTATCATGTGGGAAGTATAAAATTTTAAAAGATATGAGTCATTTAAAGATGCTTATATGACTATCAATGTTTTTATTGAAGATAACTATAGTAAGGAAAGAGCAAACACATTTTATTTAAGACATTAAGATGGGTATGAATACTCTATAAAGTTTAAAGGAGAAAGATTATAACAGAGAACAGGAAAATTGGTGTAGCTTTAGGGAAAACCAATAAAGATGTTCTGCTCTCTCTGCAAACTGCTTCTTATTATCTTTATTAATAAGATCGGGGGGGAGAGGATTGTAATAGCTGCATATTAGGTGCAGGGAATATTTTTATTTCCTCCAATAAAGAAAACAAATCTGGAACTACAGCTGTGATTAGTATCTCCAACTGTAATAATTCACAGTCATTCTCCAAGACCTACCTAGTTTTGCACCCAACAGAAGGTAAACCTCTTGCATCTTTCAAGTTTTTGTCAATACATATAAACTCTTAATTCCCCCAGCGTTGCGGTCTTGATTCCCTATGTCCCAACATAGCGAATGGGATGGGAGCATAGTTCAGGGATAGGAGCAAAGGTGGAATGCAATTCCTGAGACTTATTTGACAATTCCAAAGCTAATGGCCTTGACCCTATGGATAATGAAACTACTTTGGAATTCTTCCAATTGCTAAGTATATTAATTCTTATTCTACATTCTGAGGATGTTTCAGTGGTAGCATTAAACCTAACGTGGGTTATACTGGTCTAAGAATTTGTCACCTGGTATATAGATTTCCATTCTGACTAGCAAACCATGTAGTTGTCAATGGGGATTAGTGTTGGTTCAGATTCATAATCTTATAACCTCTGAAGGATCTTTTTTTTCCCTTTCCCCGATATGGCTAACAGCCACAGGCCCCTTTAGGAGAGGCTTGGTGGGGGGGTATGTATACCTCTGGGGCACATTACATGGTCCTTTCCCATGGACTTGGCACCACTCACAATCAGAGGCTTCTATGATGCCAACTGGCTTGGTAAGAAATGTATAAGAAGCTATGAATCCCCTCTAAGGCATTTCAAGTTAAGTCAATACCCAACAGACCTAATTTTTTTTCCTACCTATTTTAATGAAGCAGCCCTTGTTATGCTGTGTGTGTGTGTACATGTATTTATGTGTGCATAGATAGATGAGAGATGACTGATAGGTGATAAAGAGATATCTATATGTATATTACTTTTAAAAGCCCAAACATTTTCTAGTTTCCCTTTTAACATAGTGTTTTTCAGATATGAGTTATCATGAAACCCTTCTTAGGTAAGAGTAAAAAAAGAAAATAATAGATTTCAGCATCTACTTATTCATTAGCGATATATTTATTTCCAAGATGAATACAGCCTAATATTGTTCTTTTTTATGAGAATGAAAGATTTGGTAATTCATCTTTAAAAAAAAATACTTAAAGAGCTTCTATGAAGGCCAGGCTTTATTATGAGTGTAAAGGAGAGCACAGTGAACTGCAGACATGGCCTCAAAGAGGTTACATTCTTGTGTGGTAAGACAAAATAAATGTCAAAGCCAAGAGCAAAAAGAAAATTTTATATTTAGATTAAGTCTGTGACAATATACTAGAGATTACAAATAGTAACTGGGGTGGGTTTGAGTATTAGTAAAGTGAGGGTAGTTATGAACGCTTCCATGAGAAGGTAATCATGAAGCTGAGACCTGAGCCATGAGAATATCTATAAAAAAAGAAAAGTAGAGTAGAAACATTAATAGCAAGTCTGGAGCCAGACTCTTGGCTTAGAAGCCCTGCTCAACAAATACTAGATGTGAAACCCTGGGGAAGTTACTTAATTTCTTTGTGCCTCAGTTCCCTCATCTGTAAAATGGTAATAATCATTATACTCACCTGATAGGTTTGTTATCGGAACTAATACATACCAAAAATACTCCAGAGGAAACAATGTTCATAGATTCCGAGGCAAGAAAGGACTTTGTGTGTATAGGAAAATTAGGGAGCAGTGACTGCAAGGAAGGGTGTTAACAGATGAATTTGAAACTTTGAATGAGGACCTAAAGCACCAGAGCCTTTAAGACTAGCAGGTACAGGAACTCACTACCCAAATTCATCTTCAAGTATGCCCCACTGCAAGGAAAGTGGTTAATTGACAGCTTCCAGCTCTACACCATGAGATCCATCACAGCTTTTAAGATAATATATATTAGCCATATATATATATGGCTTACGTGTGTTATATGTGAAAATAATTCCCGTGGGGTAGTGAGTAACTGTCATTCCACAGCAAGCTGTCGCGGGTATAGAGACCTTTTCAGATCTGCATTCCTCTTTCATTATCTCTGACAAATCCTGCTCTTCCCCTTCTTTCAAAGTTGTTTTTCCCCCTAAAACTTAGCATTTCTAACTCCCTCTCTTCAAGGACCCAACTGATACAAAGACCATAGTATTTGGTTTATATTTTAATCTAAACACAAAGAGAAGCAATTGATGGTGAAATCTCTTTTGTGGAGAATGGTTTTAAGAGGAAAAGGGTACAAGCAGAAAGACCACTTAGGGGGACTATTGAAGTGGCTCATACTTACGTTGTGACAGAGGAGTTGGAGAGAAGTATTCATATTCAATATTAGTTTTGAAGTGAAAATCAACAGGGCTTGCTATTGATTTGGATGTGAAGATCAAAGAAAATATGGAAGAGCTGACTTCCAGATTTTGTCTTGAGAAAATTTTTGTCTTTGAGTGAAATGTGAGACCAAAAATAAAAAAAAAAAAAGATAGGAACCAACTTTGAAATGCAGAGGAAATCAAGAGTTCTACTTAGAAAAAAAAAGAAGAGTTCTAATTAGAGATATAAATTTGGAATGCCTATCAGATATTGAAATGGTAATGTCAGGTGGCTCATTTGATTAAACATATAGGCAGCAATAATCAACATAAAAGAGCTGTTTTGTAAGTTTGTTTGCTAGGTTTTTTATCTAGTGTGAAACAAGCATTTGAGCATTTTTTTTTTTACTGGCATTTGATGTCATATGTGAAAATAATTTCTCCAATTATGTTCAACACCCTTTCACATGTTTTTGTCAAGGCATGGATAATTTTGATGTTTTACTTTACAATAAGTTATGAGAAAGATAAATCCATTTAAATTTCATTGATCAAGAGTCAAGAAACAAAAGGCTTGTAGTTTTTTCACTTCAGTGGTTATTAATGCTAATTTCTTTTAAATTGCTAAAAGAAACTTCCATTTAATTCTAGACAATTCAACTTGATAATATGTAAATATATACTGTATTAGTGTATAGTCACAGTTACCATGTGAAATGAACAAAAAGATTAGAGAAGAAATAATCTTTAAAAGTTAATTCTGAAAGGATTAATTGCATTTTATCACAAAAGCAATGATTGCAAATATTTTAAGAACTCTAAAACAGACACTAATTTTTTTAGTTTAATTATGAGAGATTTTTCATTATTATACCTAATGACTATTACTGACTTTAAGAATAAGACAAACCTAGCATTTAATTCATCCCAAAATATCTACTGAGTGCCTACCATGTTCCAAGTACTACTATGTGGACATAGAACACAATTCTTGCCTCCTGTAATAGATTTTGGTCTAGTGAGTCATTATACATTAACGAATAACCCCATAAGTAATTATTTTATTTGTAACTAAAATCTTTCTATGGGTGAAAAAATGCAGAGTGTTCATCTAGTCTTGGTGAATGTGTGTGTATGGCTCCGTGGAGATTCCTCCTCCTATTTCTTTCCATATAGGTGGGATTTTAAGGATGAGTAAGAGATAGAGACGATACTGAATAGGTCCACAATGACCTAGTCAAAACTTTGTGGGATTTATGTATCTGTGCCTATTACTTTCTTTGAAAAAAGAAAAATCAATTTTATCTTAAGCCTTACCCCCCCCCACACACACACACAAATAAAACAATTCAGAGAATATCAGATAACAGAATAGAAGGAAAAACTGAAGATCTTGCCCTCCAAGAGTATTGGAACTGTATTAGTCTATGAGGGCCACAAAAGCACCACAAACTGAGTGGCTTCAATCACAGGAATTTATTGTCTCACAGTTCTGGAAGCTAGAAGTTCAAGATCATGAAATCAGCAGAGCTGGCTCCTTCTATGGGCTAGGAAGGAGAATCTGTTCCATGTCTCTCTTCTAGCTTCTAGTGGTTTGCTTGGCAATCCTTGGAATTCTTTGGCTTCTGGTGCATTGCCCTAATCTCTGCCTTCAGCTTCACCTGGTATTCTCTGTGTGTGAGTCTGTGTCCAAGTTCCCCCTTTTATAAAACATCAGTCATATTAGAGTAGGGGTTCACCCTATTCCACTACAACCTCATCTTAACTAATTACATTTGTAGTGACCCTATTTCCAAATAAGGTTACATTCTAAGGTATATTCTCTGTTATCTTCTGTTCGTGTCATACACTGGGCTCTGCCACCACAGGACTCTCCATTCTTGTGAAAATCTAAGGGTTTTTCAGTTATGGGCCCTTTCACCAGTATCCAAAGGCCTAGAGGGTCAGTAACAGTATTTTCTTTAAACAGGTTCTTCTGCTTTTTCGTCATTCCATTGTTCAAAGCAATTCTGAGTGAGTAGGTGAGATATAGGATAGATGTAATCCAGAGTTCTGTTATTGAAAGTTTTTTTATTCCTTCATTAGCAAAAGAGATCACAAAATCAAATGTAAATGAGTGCAGTGGACTGTAATAGGGTTGTGATAGAAAGTGATGGGCCTAGAGCAAACTCAAGCACACCTGCCCCATCTTTAGCAGACTGTAGCAAATTGTTGCCACATAGGAATATGAACTCAGTGTTGCCAGATCTTTTTAAAAAAGGGGTAGAAATAAAAGTTTTTATGAAGGCGTTTTGGCATACAAATCCACTGTTTTAAAAACACTGTGTGGACCAAAATCATGAGGGCCAAACAAAGCATGTTGACAGGCCAGATCCAAGCTGCAGGCTGCCAGATAGCAACCTCCCTTCTTCATGACACTAGGGATTCCTGGCCAATTCATGTCTTTTACAATGGGCCAACTATGAATTTGGGTTTTTGTTATCCAACCCAGAAACCATTAGAATCACAGCCCTAGCCCTGGCTAATCCATTAAATTCAGAATCTCAAAACAAACCTAGCCATTGCAATAAAGAAAGCATAATTACAATGCTGTTACACCTGCCTTAATTATTATACCCTCTCAACGAACTTCAATTTTTTCAGATTGTTGATTAATCAAATTGGCAAATTCTTCAAATTTATCTGTGTAACCTTTCATTCCCTCCTCTAACTATGCACTTCAATGCCCTGGCAATGTAGAATTTGGATTCTGGTTACTAGCAGGCAACAGCATGGGCATGAAGGGAATTGCTAGCTTCCCCTTGTTAGCAGAAGTGGATTTTCTCTAACAACAAGCCAATAGGGAGTTTCAGATGACTTCCAATGTGGCATACTCCATGTCAAGATTCTCTAGACCTTTCTAGATATGTTTTTCTCATAGATCTTCATCAGTTACTGATTAGTTCCCTAACATTCACACATTAGACCTGATGAGGTTATGATTTCAATTGATATAATTCAGCAATCTTCAGAATCAATAATCAATTAGTGACTTTAGTACTTCTGTTATTTAAAAAAAAAATGTCTTTTAAGAGAGTCAGAAAGCCCCTGGGTTGATTCCATGATACTTGGTGATATGTTAGTGATTTGAACTTCTATCCTTTTACTGTAAGTGATCCAACACTTATCAGAAGCACCATACACAGCATCCCTGAATTTGTACTCTTTCTAAAATTATTCTACGGTGCCAGCTGCTTGAATCTCAGAGCTTCAACATCATGGTTTGATTTTGTCTCATGGGCTATTAGCTCCCATTCCCAAAATATGAACTGGAATTCTATTGTCTCAGAATACCAAGTCCCATTTCCAAGAGAATAGCATAGTCAGTTAATTCATTCTCTGAAAGCAATTGTTTTAGTTAGGCTTCCTTGGTTGCAAGCAGCAGTGGCTAAGTTAGTTTCATGCTGATGGTGACAAAAGAATTCTAGTGAATTCTAGAGTTTAGTTCTGAAAGTATAAATCAAGTGTTGAAGATTTAAAGACCTTTATTTCTCCATAATAGAATTTAACTTATTCATAAGCTACTATTTCTCCCGTCTTTTTTCTTTTGGAGGTGGTGAATAAATTTTGGAGCTATTAAGTGAATGCCCTTTCAGAATTATCATTTTGGTCAAGTATTCAGGCAAATTCAGAGTCCTGACCCTGTGCCCTTCCTTCCTCCAAGCTTAGAGCAGTCTAACGTCAGAAGAGGGTGTCTAGTCATTGTGTAGCCCTCAGACTTTCAATGGCCTCCAATTATTATGCAGCTTGTCCTTAGTTTTTCTTGCTTGAGTGGCATTCATTTGCTGATATACACAGGGCTTATCATGTCTAATTTCTGATATTTGTATAATATGGCCATTCTGCTTCAAATCCCAGCTTCTTCTAGTCCAAAATTTGGCAAGGAAAAAATACGCCTAAATGTCTGTCATATCATTTGAGAATCTCTTTATATGAGGTATTTCCAGTGCCTAGTGCATATCCTTAAGGTCTCACTTCACTTCACTTCAAAATTAGAGTGAATAGTTCCATAAGGATTTTAAGTCATGTAATGCCTCCAGCATGCCACTACTAAGACACACTACCCCAATTTACACTTTGTCCGCTGGGAACTTCTCCAGTGCTGTGATAGCCTAAATGGCATATATAGCTCAGAAGCACAAGGAAGTGAACTCTCTCAGGAGTATCTTGACCAATTTGGCACGAGAGCCAATGAATAAAGTGTTTCTGCCTTCCATCCTTGAAAGGACAGTTCTAGAAGGCAGACTATATTTCTCAGGAAAATAAAGTCTTTATTGCTCATAACAGGAGCTTCAATGATACACTTATGTTGGCTTTTTCCAGCTTTCTTACTTTTCCTAATTCTTCCTCCCATTCCTGAAGATCATCTCCCCAAATAAAAAGTTACATGTAAGCCCTTAACATAGCCTCTGCTTTTGGAAAACCCAAGTTGAAATGCTCCCCACCTCAGAATACTTTCCCACTGCTGCGTAAGGATGATTTTTTTACCTCCTTCCAGAGTGAAATGAAACCATTCCCATGTCATACTGTGTCTACTCTATTGCTTAGACTAAATGCCAAAAACGCATTTTCAAGTATACTTTCTGCTATTAAAAACATCTTTGGAAGTTCAGAAAAAAAGAAAAACTTTTATCACTCTCAAGTGCCTAACTGTTGCAACTGAAAATCAGTTTTCATAACCTTTGGCTTTCCTGTGAGATTTTAAAATTGTCTGTGGAACATAAAAGCTGAACATTGACTTCTTCCCATTTGGCTGTGTTCTGCCCTCTCCCTGAGGTAACAGTTGCCTTCATTTCAAGGGACAGAGCACCACAAGGTAAGAGGGAGAGAGAGAGAGAGAGACCCAGAAAATTTTTTAAAAATTGTCAAGAATATTATCCTTCCACATTTTCCAGTGAATTTATTTACAAGGAGAAAGTTCATGTTCAGCACAGCTCAGATTGGGGTAACTAGGAAATTAGAGTGAAACAGGAAGTCTGGGCTACCATTTTGATAAGCTTGAGAAGGGAAAAGATAGTAGCTGGACAAGATTATAGGCCAATAAATGGTTTGTCGTATTTGTTTGTATTTCACTTATTCATTTAACTGTTCTAAGTGCTGGGCACATAGCAGTAAATAAAATAGTCAAAAATCACCGTTCTTATGGAATGTGGCATAGACAGCTAGGCATTCACCAAATATTCAGTTTCTTGGTTACCACTGGAGGGTAGCTGCCCATCAGGGGCTATCTTCCCCACAAGTTTTCATCCAAATGTGGCTGTCTTTCTGGGTAGCTTCATTGTAATTTGAATGGAAACAAAGTTGGTAATTTCTGTGCTACATCTTTAAGAAACAGGAATCGTCTTCAGAATGGCTTTAGATGATGAAATTAGATGGTAAAGCTTTTGTCAGCCTGGGTCACTAATTGACTATGTGGAGGCAGAATGCCCTCTTGAACCACTGATCATAAAAATAAATGAACATCTATATGGGCCAAAAATAACTATTATGTTAGCTTACTGAAATTTGGGGGTTTCTTTGTTACAACAGCTAGCATTACTGTAATACACAGGGCTTATATTTTAATGGGGGAGACAGACAAAAATAAGATAAATAAAACACACCCTCTATTATGAAAAAACAAAGTAGTAGGCCAAATAAACACCTGGGGAAAGACCATTGTAGGCAGAAGCAATATCAAGTGGAAGAGTCTCAGTTGCAAGCAAGCTGGTTTAAGGAAGAGCTGGAGAGCTAAAGGGCTATTATGGCTGAAGTAGAAGTTAGAGATGGTAAAGTAGGAGAGATCATTTGAAATGAGAATAATATAGGGTCCTGTGGTCACTCAGAGGACTTAGACTTTTATCCAGCATAGAATAGGAAAGTTCTGGAAGATTTTGAGCATGATCTGCCTTGGTTTTCATCATACTTACTCTGGCTTCTTCATAGATTGGGAATAAGTTGAAGGCAGACATGGGGAGACCAATGAAGAGATTTTGGGTAAGCGATAATTAGGATTCTGATCAGGGTGGAATAACAGTGGAGGTTCAAGAATTTGTATCCTGGGGGGCGCCTAGGTGGCTCAGTTGGTTAGGAATCTGATTTGGGCTCAGGTCACGACCTCATATCTCATGAGTTGAAGCCCCACGTCAGGCTCTGTGCTGACACATGAGAGCCTGGAGCCTGCTTCAGATTCCATCTCTCTGCCCCTCCCCCACTCACACTTTGCTGTCTCTGAAAATATAAACAAACATTTAAAAAAAATTTTTAATGAATTTGTATCCTGGATATATTTTAAAAGTATAGCCTAAGATATGAAGTATGAGGGGCGGGGGGGGGGGGGGGGGGGAGATATTAAAGAGGATTCCAAGCTTCTGCCCTGAGAAATTTCAAGAGTGAATTTGCCATCTACTGCATTACTCTGTGAGAGGTACAGGTTTGAGTAGTGGGCATATAAAGAGCTCAGTTTTAGATATGTTAAGTTTAGGATGCATATTACATATTTACATTGAGGAAACAAGTAAGGCAGGTGGCTATGTGAGGCTGGAAGTCAGGGAAGAAATCTTTGTTGAAGGTATTAATTTGGGAGTCAGCAGCTCATATTTAAAGTTCTGTATCTTGAGAATCCCAAGGAAGTGAGCTTAAATAGAAATCCAAGTAGTAAACCCCAAACAATCCCACTTTAGAGGTCAAAGAGATAAGAAGGAATCAGCAAAGGGCAGCAAGTAGGAAAACCCACAGAATTAGCGGGAAAATCAGACATCTTGAAAGACAAGTAAACAAAGAGATTCAAGGAAAAGCATAATCAACTATGGCAAATGTTGAAATTTCAAGAAATATCACAACTAAGAAGTTACCACTGTATTTAATAATGCCTATTTAAAAGAAGTTTGATAAGAGAAAAGGAGAAAAAGAAAATAGTAATATGAATATACCATAGTCTTTCAAAAAGTTTTGCTATGAAAGGAAGATAGGAATAGAGCAATAGTTGGAAGCAGAAATGAGTTAAGAGACAGTGATTTTAAGATGAAAAAATAATAGTGTGCTTATATGAGGAGGGGAAGAATTATTTTCCTCAGAGAAAATAGTAATTATTAATTTTCTGTGGATTTGTAATAAAATTAACACATAATGTATAAACACATTTATAACACATATTTAAATATTATATTTAAAATATATGGAGGAGATACTTGCATGTAGCATACTTAATTGCTAACAAGAAGGGTTCAGTTCACAGAAATATATTGAAAATAAAGGAGAGAAAGGGCATATTTAAAAGCCTGGTTTCTGAAGAGGCAAGAGAGTATCCAATCCACATCAATGGAAGTAGATATAATTCCCCCAGATTAACAGGAGAGAAGGAAAGGATACATGACAGCAAATTAGTAGGTGGGGAGAAGGATAGGAAGATGAAGTAGGCAATGTCTGATGGCTTCCATTTTCCCTCTGAAGTAAGACACAAAATCATCAACTGAGAGTAATGTGGGAAGGGAAGAGTGAGATATTTAAAGAAAGCACGAAGGTTTGGAATCATATTTGGGTCAGTAGGAAAATAAACTAACTCACAGTTTGGTTAAGAGCCTGGTTGAGACTGAAGTTAGAGAAAGACCATTTGTGTTATTTACTTCAGCTCTGTCTGTGTTGTGAGAAGACACAATTTGATCTACTCAGGGATAGGGAAATGTACCTTGTAAGACTGTTGTAAGTGATAAAAAGATAATGTGTATGAAGCCCTGTAAGTATTATTTCACTTTCTCCCCTACCTTGTCTTTTCCTCGCTATAAAGTGAATTCTTAAATTCCCCACTCATAGAAAACTATGAGGCCTTTAGTGTGGTGAAAATAATTAAAAAGACTTTTAGATCCGTGTCTATTTGTCTTCTCCTTCTCCCAGCTTGCTTCACCTCTTACACTCTCCCTTGACTGGCCAAACACATTGCCCTAACACAGAAATACATGTGTTGAATTTACTGACTGGAATTTTTAGTCAATTACTCTAAATTTCAAAAGTAGTTAACAATATTAGACACCTGGTGACTACAAACTTCATTTGCTTTACTTCACTGGCAGCTGAATACTTTGGTTTTTGAGGATATAATCATCAGAAATAGAAATCACTTATAAATGTGAAGGACTCCAGGATTAGTTATGTATCCCTTAGCAAGCTCCTGACATGATGGGAAAAGATACATAATACATTTGCTATTTACTTGTTTTTAATTTTTATTTATTTTTGAGAAAGAGAGAGACAGCATGAACAGGGGAGGGTCAAAGAGAGAGGGAGACACAGAATCTGAAGCAGACTCCAGGCTCTGAGTTGTCAGCACAGAGCCCGATGCAGGGCTCAAACTCCCAAACCCATGAGATCTTGACCTGAGCTGAAGTCGGATGTGTAAATGACTGAGCTACCCAGGCTCCCCATTTGCTATTTACTTTTGATACAACTTTAGACTGCAACCATCAATACTTTTGAAACTTGAACCTATTGCTTATAACTTTACTGTAATTTTAAACCCTAAGAAATTTTACAAGAAATGAAAGAATAAGAGAAGTACTTTATTTTGAGCCTCCACATAAGTGACAATAGCAAAATTGTTCTGAATACTGGATGAAATGAAGCCAAGGCCAAATATGGTCAAAAAACCAGAAGTTCCCTACTTTTTATGAAATCAGCAGTAGCAAACAAATAAGAAGAGAGACAAGGAGACAGGGAGAGAAAGAGAGAGAGCGCAAGGGAGAAGATATTTCTTATTTTCATTTTTGAGAACTTTACTAAGAAAACTAACACCATTCACAGTGAAACAACATGGAAAATAAAACAATGTTAATACTACAGATAATATGTTGCTCTGTTATCAGTGAACTCAAGCTCAGAATCCAGAGAAAAGCAAATGTGAAAATGTACCATGTGTCAAATAAGCAGGCTTTTTTAACCTAATTTTATCCAAAATGAAAATTATGATATTGTTCATGAAGACCTTTGGACATGGAGAAGTTAATAGAAAAACAGCTGTTAGAAGGAAGTTTAACAGGTTTTTTTTTTTTTTTTTTGAGAAATAACCCTCAAGTAGGTAAAGATAAGGAAAAAAGGCAAATGCTCTTGCCCTAAGCCATTTGCTTATTTTAAGGAGACACAGTAACAAGGGCCTAGAGAGAAAACTAAGCAAAATTTGCCCATGCATTCATTCATTCATTCCTTCAACCAATAAATACTGATGACCAGTAACTATGTGCCAGATGTTCTTCTCAACACTGGGGAATTAAAGAACAAGAAAGTTCCCAATTCTTACACATTTACATTTGAATTGAAGAAAGAGATATAATAAATGACCAATTAAGATTGTTTCAAATGATAAGAGCTTTCATTAAAATAAGATAATGTGACACAGAATATCTAGAAGGGTAAAAATTACCACAAAATTTAGCTACTTAAAAAAACATATATGGGGGCGCCTGGGTGGCGCAGTCGGTTAAGCGTCCGACTTCAGCCAGGTCACGATCTCGCGGTCCGTGAGTTCGAGCCCCGCGTCAGGCTCTGGGCTGATGGCTCAGAGCCTGGAGCCTGTTTCCGATTCTGTGTCTCCCTCTCTCTCTGCCCCTCCCCCGTTCATGCTCTGTCTCTCTCTGTCCCAAAAAAAATAAATAAACGTTGAAAAAAAAATTAAAAAACATATATGTATTTTCTTACAATTTCTGTGAGTCAGAAATCTGGACCCAGATTAGCTAGGTCCTCCAGATCAGGGTCTCTCACCCAGCTTCCATCAAAGTGTGCACAAAATCAACTGTTAGACTCAGGTTCAACTGGTGTGAAATCTCGCTTCCATGCTTACTTGCTGGTTGTTGGTAGCATTTGGTTTTCTGTAGACTGGTAGACTAAGGCTGTCAGTTTTTGTCAAATGGGTTTCACCATAGAGCAGTTTACAACAGGGCAGCTGGCTTCATCAAAGCCAGCCAAAGGAGGAGGAATCGGCAAGAGAGCGGGAAAGACAAAAGTCAGTCTTTTATAGCCTTATCTCAGAAATGGCATCGTCACTTTTGTCATATTCTATTAATTTGAAGCAAGTCACTAGGGGCAGCCCCCACATAAGTGAAGAGAATTATAGATGTAAGAGTATGAATACCAGAAATCAGGAATCAGTCACTGGGAAACATTTTAGAACCAGCCTACCACACAGGGAATGAGAAGACAGTAAAGGACATGAAATTGTGATACCAGAAAGATAAATGCAGACCTGAATAACACTAGGATGAATCCAGATTTAGCTAATCTCCTTTACCATAGGAAAGATACTTTCCTATGGTAAACAAAGATAATCCAAAGAGGGAATATACTGCTCAACTTTCACAAATTTTACACAGGTTTGTTATAGTATTGACACCCATTTTTGCTCAATAATTACTCAACATTAATTACCTATATAATGAAAATACATTCGTTATTGCAAAAACAACAGAATTATCTTCTTCATCTCTTTCAATTCCCACTCTCTTATCTGACCTACATGCATTCCTCCAAAAAAACAAAAACAGCAAAAAGTTTTTATTAAATTTAGCTCTAGTTTAGCCAAAGTAGGTTAACTGCAATGCTAGCCATATGGCTAGAGTTGGTCTAGCCATATTTTAGTCAGAAGGCAAGTAATCTTGGGGTGCCGGGGTTACTCAGTTGGCTACGTGTCTGACTATTGATTTCAGCTCTAGTCATGATCTTGCAGTTCGTGAGATCAAGCTCCACTTCGGGCTCTGAGCTGATAGCATGGACCTTGCTTGTGATTCTCTCCCTCTCTCTCTCTGCAACCCCTCTTCCCCAGTTGTGTGTGCATGCTCTATTTCTCTCTCTCTCTCTCTCTCTCTCTCTCTCTCTCTCTGTGTGTGTCAAAATAAATTAAAAAAACATTTTTTTTAAATAAAAGAAGGTAAGTAAACTTAAATCATTTTGGATTCTACTACATCAAAAGACTTGAATCTGCTAAATTCTAGATCAGCTCTGGGTAGATAATTTAACCTCACTGAGACTCAGTTTCCTGATATACAATATAGAAACATAAAAATAGTAACATACAAATAGTAACAATATTATTTCCTACTTGAAAGTACAGACGAAGATTAATGATGTCTGGGTTATTATCATTCCGTAAACTATAAAACACCGCATCTTTAGAAAGTTTTATTTAAAAAGTAATTAATACAAAGAAATTGGAAAATGATAAACTTAGGAAATTATACAAGATTTTTAACATCACCACTCATTTCTTTCCTACGCAGAAGAATGAGAACATGCTGACCCAGTTTTCTTTAATTTTCAATACTCCTAGATGTTAAGTAAATACTTTATATTTTTAACTCATTGTTTATACCATAGAGTGCCCCGAAACACAGCAATTTCAAAACTCTGAAAATTCTTAGGTGTGTTTGTTTACTAAACCACAGAGAAGAGTCACAAAAGAGTTAACATGGGCATGAAAGTAAAAGAGAAGATGATATGCATTGGAAGTAAGAACTATATTAAAATAAGCTCATTTGTATCAGAAGAAAATGGTTCTTATTTTATAACAGATACGTGTCCTTTTACAATTACAGAAGCTGAAATATAACTGTAATCTACAACCATAAGGTAAGATTTCCATCTTTATGTGACATGAAAAATGTGCCAAGCCAGGACTTTTCCATAAACAAAATTGCTTTCTTCAACTCACACTTTAATGCAAGATATCAATCATATGGTGGATTTTATTACTCAGAATTTAGCTTTGTTTTTTGACATATTGCTTGCAGTCAGCTTGAAGTACAATTGTATATCATCCCTATTATATACACATCTGAATTTGTGGACCCTTTTCTATTTTAAAAAGAGTATTATAAATGAGAAGAAATACCTGGTGAGGTAGAATTAGTGTGACATCAACCATTTTAACTCAATGCTGTAGTTTTGATAGCATGTCATTATTTATCCTCAGTTGGTCTAAGGCTGCAGGCTTTCTATAAGTCATCAGAGAACAGCAGTGTCTCACAGCTATATGAACCACCCTTCTATTTTGCCTTTTTAAGAAATTTTTCCACATGTCTCTATTTGTCAAACTGTTGTCATTTTGAATAAAAAGGCAGATATCAATTGATATCAATACAAGGCACAGACAAGACAAGACATTTATAGGATGCATATTCATATATGACATCAAGACCATGAAAAGTATAATTTATTTTTGGTAAAAATCAATCTACTGTGGCCTTTGTGGAGAAATAAAAAGTGGTAGGCATAAAAACTACACGTGTGCTATTTGTGGTCAGGAGTTTGTACACTCTGTAAGTAGTCCCAATTTAAAGTGAGCTACAATGACCTGTATCATTCACAGCCTACCATGAATTTAGTATTCCTTGGGCACACACATAAAGAACAGCAATGCATATTAAAATGAAGATGTAGAGGCTTGAAATGAAGAGTTCACAGCTAAAGTTGCCATAAAATTTGCAGTCTATTTCTAGAGAGGAAAAGTGTAGAGAATTTCTAGTGCTGTCCTTTACAGGGCCAAATTGGGAATGATATTTGCTAAAGTCGTGGCAGATATGCAATCCTACTGGATTCCAGCTGCCTATGAATAAGTAGAATACTTTAAAAACCTTTTAACCTATCTGTGATGAAAAATGCATGCTGGTTTAAACTTCCTTAGAACTTTAAATTAGCCACTGCAGCACATTCGGCTCCACGGGCCAGCAGTCGTCAAACCACCAAATGCTAAGAAGAAAATAAGCTCTGTGGTTCCTAAAAAAAAAAAACAAAAAAACAAAACAAAACAAAAAAAAAAAAAAAAACCCTCTTAACCAAGCCCACTTATGAGGCTTTTCTTCTTCTCAGCAAAATACTTAATTTTCAAGGCTGCTTTAGCTCTCATACTGTTGACTGTGATTTTTGTTATTGAAAATAAAGGATAAAAGCCTGATCCTAATGCAATCAAATTTAACTTGGGATAAGTGACTAAGAACCACATTCAAATGCTTAGAAGTACAGATACTTTTAGATACCTCATCTCTATGTAATCCCTACTTAAACATGCTTATAGAGATGAGTCTCATTTCCATGGTTTTACTTTAATATTCTTTTAACAACTCTAAAATGAAATAAAAGAGCTGCTAAACACACTTCATTATTGTTTTGAGAAGCCTGGTTTAAACACTTGCATTATGAGATATCATGGGCTCAGTGTCTGCATGATCAAGTATTCAGCTTTTCTTGAGGCTGAAATCTATCAATCTTAACTTGCAATCATGCAAAAATTTGGCTCTAAAAGATAGGTCCAGATGCCTTACGATGCCTTTTACTATCCTAAGAAAAAATCAAGAAATGCTTCTCTTATTTAATTTGGTAAGAAATACATTCCTGGTAATTTTACACTCCTTTAAAATCCTGATCTTTGTGAAAATCGGTATATAGTGTATTAGTATGTAACCAGTATTAGCCTAGGGCCCACAGGAGTCTCCACAACGAGCTTATATCCCCACTTGCCTTGCATTATTAACTCTTCTTAGTAACATGTCATCATATTAACTTAACCAGAGCATTGTGTTGATTTGCCAATGTTTGGAACTATCACGTGGTCTCATAAAGGTTACCTGAGGTAATGGATGATCTAAGAATTACTGAAGTTCAAATCAGTATCTGTCAGAAAGTGCTTAATAAATATAAGGCATTGACTATGCCTTTACTAAATATAACAAGTAGTTTCACATATGTAGTATCATAAAAATCCATCTTCTCAATCTAGTTTTTTTGAAGATTATAAATAATGCTGTTAAGAGCATATTTACATGTCAGTGTGTTAAACACAGTACTAAGACTCCTACACATATTATTTTAGTAGATGAATAAAAGAGTTAAACCATACCCAGCATGCAAAAGGAACTCACTAGTGATACCTACCATTATCTGCCTACATCACACATTGCACAATGTAAACTGACCTGCTTAGAATTACTTAGCTCCACTGTGAATCAATTACACCCTGTGTTATGTAAAGGCACACTATGGTGAAGTTCCACACTCTTTAAGCTAAATATACCTACTAATGGTATTTTTACTTATATTTAAGCTAAAACAGTGTGCATTTGGTTTAAATCTATCAATAGGGCGTGCTTGTACAAAACTATTTTATAGAGATATAATAGAATTATAACAGGTAGGTATTGGTGCTATTATTCCAGTTTTCTGGATGAGAAAATTGAGGCCAGGAGAATTCAAGTTACTCACCCGAGATCAAGCAAGTAATAAGTGCCAGAATAACGTTTCAAACTAACACTGCCTGACACCTCAACCCTAGAACTTTTTAACTATCATACTATACTGCTTCCTATTTTTCAAATCAGTGGTATAATTTGAAAGACAAAGGCAAGTTTCCTGCCCCAGGACTAAGTCCCAAAGATTTCATTATTTTTTTTTTTAATTAACTTCAGGGAACATTAACATCTTCATAATCTTTGACAAGTTCCTATCCAAAGGCAAATCTTAATGAAAAATATCGTTGGAATAGTATCAAGGTAGGCAAATGCCACTTTACCCTATGCCCTACCAGGCCCATAATAAATATCAATAATAAATTCCAACATACTTCCACGGAGCCTAAATGTTGCCTTAGAATTCATGTCAAGACTATATTCCAGGTAACTTCTCAAACAGTGAGAACTAGCACATAGACAACATTTTTTCTCGTGCTGGCCTTAGGCTCCCTCGTTTCTGTTAATAGACTGGGAGGCATTATTGACATTACTGCAACTAAGTTCTGTGGTAGGTCTAATGTTACCCAGGCACTGTGCTGAATACTGGGACTACAACAATAGCAAGTGTAATACTTGCCCGGAAGAAACTCATAGGCCATTGGGAAAATAGAATGGAAAAAGTAAAAATCAACCATTACTATACTGGCAAAATCATATAGAAGAAACAAGATGTACATACATAAAAATGAGGGAAACTAAGCAGACAACAGAGTGTAGGTGTCTACAGGGAACAATGCCAAGGGAAGTAACATTTGAGCTCATCTTCAAAACATAGATAAAAGTCAGTCAAGGAGAGGCCATGAGGGATATGTTATTCTAGGCAGAGAACACAGCATAAAGCAGCTTGCTTAAGAAGGTATGACAATGAGTGAGGCTGGCAAAGTGAACAAAGCCTAATCACAAAGAGGCTTTGTTTGATTTGCTGTAGTCTGTCTTTTATCCTGAAAGAGTTAGGGAGACATTTCAGCATTTCAAACAGGCACAAGACAGAATCACTTTTATGTTTTATAAAGTTCCCTAGCTGTGCCATGGTATATTCATTGGAAGAAAGCAACATTTGAGTAACGGACTTTTCTGAGGCTAGAACTGTAATAGCCCAAGTGAAAAGTTATGAAAACATGAACCAAAGTAATCACAGCAAAAATGGAGAGCAAAAGGCTCTTTAGAGAAATACGGAAGAAATAGAATTTATAGGACTTTGAGATTAATTGGAGGTGGTAGAACATGGGAATAGGAGAAATCCATAAGGAAGCCTAAACTCTAGCTTAGACAAATTGATGGAAGATGATTCCATTTAATGAAAGAGGGAACACAAGATAATAGTTTAAGTTTGATATAATAAAAGTGCTTCTATACAGAGTCACATACTTTGCAGTTCAAAATAAAGATATGAATGAAGCAGAGGAGATAGATCTGGTATTTAAGTGATATTTAAAAGTGGGCACAGATTAACTCATCCAAGGAAAGTATATTGAGAGCCAATTAAAGTTCCTATTTTAAATTGTAGGAGACAAGGTAACATAGTGGTTATGAGAGTAAGCAGTGAAGCCAGACTGCCCAGGTTCAAATCATGGTTCCTATACTTATTATGTGTGTAATCTTGAAAAAATTCCTTGATCTCTAAATGCCTCAGTGTCCTTATAAGTCAAATGTGGATAATAATTCTACTTATTTAATGAGGTTACTTTGAAATGTTACTACTTGTAAAGGCTTAGAACATGGCCACACAGTAAGCATGTAATAAATGTTAGCTATTATAATGATAAAAAATTGTTACTGATACAAAAATTACAGCTTTCCCCTACTCTTAAGACCTTTTGATATAGAATAAAAACACAAACACACCCATAAAATAAGTAATAATTATCAGTGGTAGGACAGCTAGTATCATAAGAATGTTATGGCTTCAACTAATCAGCGGGCTCTGGGATGGATGGAGTCATTGGTAACTTGGCCACAACAAGACTGTACCTTAAGTGGCATATGGCAGTCATTGGGACCAAGAAGGTGTACCTGTATAAATTCCCTAGAAAGGTGTTAATAAAGACAAATACTCTCTGATGAATAATTTTGTTTAAGGCCGGTCCTTCCAAAAACTATTTCTCAGGTGGTACAAAAGACAACCTGAGATGGAAAAAAATCACAAAAAGCATGATGAGTTAAATATAGACAGGTTATCCTGTGGAATGGGGAGTTGACATATATTTTTATTATGGGTTGTGTAGATCAAACAGAAGATACTAGGTAAAAGTCCTATGGAGACACACAAGGGAGAAAATCTAAAATCAAACCTTTCCCTAAATAAGAGCGAGCAGTCTTAAAAGGTAATAAATAAATGCCCTTTCACAGTAGGTATTCTAGAAAATGTTAGGCTGTGCTTGTCAGGAAATTGATAGAAATGATTCCAACACCAACCTCCTGGTATTCTGTGATAAGGACAATAGATAAAACACTCTCTGTCTATAATATGCATGGAAGACATGGGTTACTAAGGAATACCATTAATCCTTTGTATCATAACTAACTAGTATCATCACTAACTAGTGTCATTATTAATTTTTCTTCTTTTATTGCAACTCCAATGTTAAATAGAGTCTGAAGAACTCTACTTGGTTCTCATAAGAAACCCTGTGGAAAGGGCCTATTGTTTCTAAAAATAGACGAAATCCCCTTTGGCATCTTTTTTTTTTTTTTCAACGTTTATTTATTTTTGGGACAGAGAGAGACAGAGCATGAACGGGGGAGGGGCAGAGAGAGAGGGAGACACAGAATCGGAAACAGGCTCCAGGCTCTGAGCCATCAGCCCAGAGCCCGACGCAGGGCTCGAACTCCCGGACCGCGAGACCATGACCTGGCTGAAGTCGGACGCTTAACCGACTGCGCCACCCAGGCGCCCCCCCGCCACCTTTGGCATCTTTAGCAAGTTCAGCAGGTTGGAATGATTTGCTCTAATCTGATTTTAGTATATTCTGGAAAAGTTCTCTACTTAAGCCAGTTGGCCAGCTTTATGCTAATTCTGGCTCCTCTTACACTAGCTACAGGGAAGAATAAGATTTGCTTTTGCTGTTTGTTTTTAAAGTAAACCTCCAGCTTTGTTTCCCTCTGTGTCACACAAAATTAATACTACTCTAATTAAAGAAAAGTCTAAGCCACAGCTCACATTTTTATGATTACCACTACGCAAGAAAATGCTCCTCTTGCCCAAAAAAGTACATATTAATCAACTACAAAAATGATCTCTATATAATATTATGCTAAAGATTTAATTAAAAAGAGTATTTTATGGAAGGGTTTGCAGTAAGATAATAAAGTGTCTCCTCCACTTGTTTAGTGTGCACTCTTCTCTGCCATGCATATTAATTAGGTAACTAAGAAGCTATATAGCTACCTCCACTATAAAGCACTTTCTTCAAGCAATGGCAGTTACTTCTCCCTGCCCAATGAGATACTATTTTATTATTGTTCCCTATTGAAATTAGATGCTTCCACACAAAGCTCAATCTTCATCACCCTTTGATTATCACTGGGGTTGGCAGTGGTCCAAGTCACTCAAAATCCATAAA
The DNA here is from genome assembly GCF_027475565.1 of Acinonyx jubatus. Taxonomy (NCBI): domain Eukaryota; kingdom Metazoa; phylum Chordata; class Mammalia; order Carnivora; family Felidae; genus Acinonyx; species Acinonyx jubatus. Next base: position 90,958,205 of record NC_069386.1, read on the forward strand.
TTCAGAAAGATTCTCAGGAATCAAAATACTACATGAAATGTATTTGAGAGATTCCATGACTTTTGAGAAGTCAGAAAGAATAACTTAGAACACACCTCATAGTGATAATATAGCAACAGGGTACTATCAGTACACCCTAGAGTTTTACTAACTGATCCACAGTTGATATGATCATCTGCAGTATAAAACTAGATATGGCTTATAAATATAGAATATATAATTTTGGGCTTTTTCAGAATAACCAATTTTTGTTTTACAAACCAAATTCATAGCCTTAGGTATGGAATATTTATTGTCTATTATGACTTAAATGTGTCCTGTGTCAGTGAGAGAATGTATCTTTCTTACCATTCTCTGGCCTTTAATTCCTCAACTAACTAGCTTATGATGTTCTTTTTATCTCTCCCTCTCCTTCCCCCATCTCTTTCTCATCTGATTTGGCTAACAAAAACTCTACTACTCAAAGATCTTGCTAGCTTGCCCATCACCAAAAAAAGCTAACTACTGACTCAAAAGACGCATAGTACTTGTTCAAACTAGAGGGCCTGCCTATAGGCTAATGTTGGAACTCTAACTTCAGCCATGGATATTTTAATTGGCAAATAACCTGACACCCTATTAACATATACCCAAATCAATCCTTTTGATTTAAATGTATTTGTGACAGAATTCTTCTCATCAACCATCTTGACAAAATTTTAGACTGTTAGAAACTTAGACTTGGCCACACTTAAATGGAGATGTAGTTAGGAAATTTGGGTGCTCACTTCCATCCCTCTGGCTTCTAGTTTGCTTTTTCCAATGGGAGACATTAGCAGAAAATCCAGAGATTGTAAAGGGAGTAGCATTAGATATTTGTCCCACTGGTATTCTCTTTGTTAGATGCCATAGGTTGATGTGTCCCTCTACCAAAGTCCTTCTTAATTTTTTTTGTGGTCTGTTAAGGTAGCGCCTCTCTTCCTTTGCTCTGTTTTTCTTTCTTCTTATGCTGGCCCCACAGAACTGGTCTGTCCCTAGTTGATTTTCTCAATCCTTCCCTTACCTTTATAAATAGTCCATGTATTAAACTCTCTCCAAATCCCCTTTTGAATGTATCCGGTAATTACTACTGAACCCTGAGTAATAAAATATTCTTCAGTCAGTCTTCCATTCTGTGTTTTATCTTTTCAATTTGTAGAAATTATTTTAATACTCTTTTGTTAGTTTTATGCATTACAAATATTTAATCTGAAGCTTGCTGTAAACCCTATTGATGGTATTTTTTTGTGGTATAGATATATATAAATAGAAAGTTTAAGGTCATAAGATATATTATTTCCCCTTTGCCCTTTGTGTAAGAAATTGTTCTCTACCTCAATTTTATGAAAAGGCTTTCCTATAGCTCTTTTTAGAGTTATAGATTTGCTTTTATAAATAGATTTTTCAATTTATTTTTATGTAAAAATAAAATATAAATTAAGTATTTTAGTTTGTTTTCCCACCTGGTCAATGAATTGTTTTATTACCATCTGTTGAAAAACCATCCACTTCCAGGTTTCCAAGAGGACCAGCTAAAACTCCTGACCTTTCTACAGTTATTTTTACCTTTTTTGCCCTAATCAGACTTAACTGTTTTTCTATGGTTACACTATACTACGAAACACTATGGCTCATATTGACCATATTATATGTTCAAAAATGAGATGAAAGTGAAGATAGGAAAGGCTCAATAAATTAGTAAAAAATATAAATAAATAACATAAAATAAAGATAGAAAGAAAAGAAAAGAAAGAGAAAGAGAAAGAGAAAGAAAGAAAGAAAAACTGATTGAGGCCTTAGAAGTCTCCATGAGATCAAAGATTCAGTGAATGGGAAGATGGCAGAGTAGTAGCAGGACCTTATGCTTGCCTCATTCCTCAAACACAGCTAGATAAATATCAAATCATCCTGAACACCCAGGAAGTCTATCCAAGGACTGAAAGAACAAACTGCACAACTAGAGGGAGAAAAGGGACCACATCATCAAAGATAGGAGGTATGAATCATGATTTGAGGGAGAAAAGAATCATCTTTGTTGCAGGGGGGAGGGAGCCCTGATCAGGGAAAGAGAAAAGAAAGAGAGGTAGAGGGCACTACACAAGAAAAACACTTTTCCAAACCATTGACAGGGAAAATGTGAGGGGTTGATAACTGCAAGTTTTAACAAATAACAGAGCTAAAGTCTGAAGTTTTAGAAGTCTATGCCATGGCTGGAGTGGAGCCTGGTGGGTGTAGAGGTGCTTCTCTGGAAAAGGAGGCCAGAGGCCTGGGAGGAGAGAGAATGGTCTGAGGGTCCTCTGGGTCATACAGGGAGAGAAAATTCCCCTTCTTGGAATGCATTTGGAAGAGACAGCACAGCCTCTCCAAGAGAAAAAGAGCTGGCAGGCTCCACTGAGGTGCCCTGTTCATTAGCATAAGGACAGATCCAGCTACCAAGGGCAGCTAACCTGGACACTGGATTTTTGCTGCACTTATCATAAATTCAAAGCCCCTGAACCTTGGTGCAACTGCCCTTCTGGGACAAACCAGCACCAGCCACAGCATGGTGAGACCCTCCTCCAGAGGATCAACCTGGGTTGGTGCCATGCCAGTTTCCCAAAATTTAGAGTTTTTAAACCCAGCCACACACCTGAGGAAAAAAACACAAGAGCACTGTGCTCCTGGGTGGGCAGGCAGCTCAGACACAGGCAGGGTATAGGAAGGGACTTGAGGGAAGCCTGGGACAAAAGAGGGGAGAGTCTTCACTCTTCTGTGAGGGCTTCCTGAACAGTGGTAAGGATGGACTCCCATTTCCAGGGAAGAGAGAGACAGCTTATGCCATTTTTACTCCCTCCCATCAGCCTGGTCAGACTTCACTGAGCAGCATATCACACACAGTTGAGGCTTGAGCTGCTTATACCAAAGCCTGCCCTTCTGCTCTCTTCAGTTGCTTCTGAACTAAGGCAAGTGTGTCTGAGAGTCAAAGAAGTAGCAGACCCCTTCTCCAGAAGACCAGCACAAACCATCCCCCCCCACCACACCCACCAAGTCTATTGACCATAAAATGTCACAAAGCTTCAGCTCTATGGGAAATAGAACATAACCTCTTTTAACAAGCCGACAAAAACATCTAGTTAAAACTCACTACATAATAGACAAGGTCCACACACTCCCCACTGCAATCAAGGAGAAATTCTAGGAGGACTGACCTGAAGGAAAGAGCAACCAAAATATAACAGCAGAGTGCCGGCAGCATATACCTGAAACACTTCCTAAAGAACCAGGCCCTGGACAGTTTATGACCTCTTCTTAATATAGCCATTACTCTCAGTAGCAAGGAACATAACAGCCTTTCCTAATACATAGAAGACCAAGATCTAGACACAAGGCCAAAATGAAGGAATTCATCCCAAAAACAAAAGGTAAGAAGAGGTCACAGCCAGGGATCTCATCAAAACAGATACAATATGCCTGAATCAGAATTTAAAACGACAATCATAAGGATAATAGTTTGGCTTAAGAAAAGCATAGAAGACACCAGGGAGTGTCTTACCACAGAGATAAAAGACCTAAAAACTAGTCGGGCCAAAAAAAAAAAAAAAAAAAAAAAAAAAAAGGCACAACTGGCACGCAAAACTGACTGAATGTAATGACTACAAGGATGGAAGAAGCACAGGAATGACTACATGATACAGAAGACAAAATTATGGAAAATAATAAAGCTGAAAAGGAGATGGAAAGGAAACTATTGGATCACAAATGTAGGCTTAGGGAGCTCACCAATTCCATAAAGTTTGATAACATTCAAGTCATAGAAGTACCAGAAGAAGAAGTGAGGGAAAGGGGGAAGGTTTATTTGAGCAAATTATAGTTGAAAACCTCCCTAATCAGTGGAAGCAAAGAGACATCCAAATCCAGGAGGCACAGAGAACTCCTATCAAAAATCAATAAAAACAGGCCAACAACAAGACATATTGTAGTCAAATCTGCAAAACACAAGATAAGGAAAAGTCCCGAAAGTAGCAAGGGAAAAGTAATCCCTAATTTACAAGGGAAGATAAACAAGGGTAGCAGCAATTTATCCACAGAAATTTGTCAAGCTAGAAGGGAGTGGCATGATATATTCAAAATGCTGAGTAGGGAAAATATGCAGCCAAGAATACTTTATCCAGCAAGGCTGCCATTCAGAATAGAAGGAGAGATAAAGAGTTTCCAAGACAAACAAAAACTCAAGGAATTCATGACCAGTAGACTGCCCCTATAAGAAATTTTAAGGGGAACTCTTTGAGTGGAAAAAAAAAAAAATAACAAAATAAAAAAGACCAAAAGCAACAAAGACTAGAAAAAAACAGAACATCACCAGAAACACCAACTCTACAGGGAACACAATGGCACTAAATTAATATCTTTCACTAATCACTCTGAATGTAAATGGACTAAATGCTCCAATCAAAAGACATAGGGCATCAGAATGGATATAAAAAAAAAAAAGGACTGATCTATATGCTGCCTACAATAAACTAGTTTTAGACCTAAAGACACCTGCAGATTGAAAGTGAGGGGATAGAGAATCATCATGCTGATGAATGTCAAAACAAAGCCAGATTAGCCGTATCAAACAAACTAGATTTTAAACCAAAGACTATAATAAGAGATGAAGGGCAGTATATCATAATAAAGGGTCTACCCAACAATATCTAACATTTTAAAATATTTATGCCCCCATCTTGAAAGAACCCAAATATATAAATCAATTACTAACAAATTTAAACCCTTTGAGAGGTGCCTGGGTGGCTCAGTCAGTTGAGCGTCCGACTTCAGCTCAGTTCGTGATCTTGTGCCCTGCATTGGGCTCTGTGCTGACAGTTCAGAGGCTGAAGCCTGCTTCAGATTCTGTGTCTTCCTCTATTCCTGCCCCTCCCCCACACATGCTTTCTCTCTCTCTCTGTCTCTCAAATAGGCATTTTAAATAGATGACATACTGGGTCACAAATCAGGCCTCAACAAGTACAAAAAGATTTAGATCATACCATGCGTATTTTCAGACCACAACACTATGAAACTTGAACTCAACCACAAGAAAAACTTTGGAAAGGCCATAACTACATGGAGGTTAAAGAACATCTAACTAAAGAATGAATGTGTTAACCAAGAAATTAAAGAAGAGTCTAAAAAATACATGGAAGCAAATGATAATGAGAACATGATGGTCTAAAACCTTTGGGATACAGCAAAGTCAGTTATAAGAGGGGCGCATATAGTAACATAGCCCTACCTAAAAAGCAAGAAAAGTCTCAAATACACAACCTAAGGAACAGCAAATAAAGCCTAAAGCCAGCAGAAGAAAGGAAGTAATATACTAGAGCAGAAATAAATGAAATAGAAACAAACACAACAGCAGAACAGATCAATGAAAGTAGGAGCTGGTTCTTTGAAAGAATTAATAAAATTGGTAAATCCCTGGCCAGACATATCGGAAAGAAAAGAGAAAGGACTGAAATAAATAAAATCATGAGTGAAAGAGAAGAGATTCTAACCAACACTACAGAAATACAATTAGAGAGAATATTATGAAAAATTATGTGCCAACATATAAGGCAATCAGGAAGAAACGGATAAATTCCTAGAAACATATAAACTACCAAAAATGAAGCAGAAAAAAAATTGAAAATTCGAACAGACCCATAACCAGCAAAGAAATGAAATCAGTAATCAAAAAAACTCCAGTTCCAAAAACTAGAAATGAAAGAAAACTTCCAAACTCATTCTATGAGGCCAGCATTTCCTTGATTCCAAAACCAGACAAAGACCCCACTCAAAAGAGGAATTACAAGCCAATATTCTAGATGAAATCGGATGCAAAAATTCTCAACAAGATACTAGCAAATCAGATCCCATAGTACATTGAAAGAATTATTCACCACGATCAAGTGAGATTTATTCCTGGGCTGCACGGTTCAATACTTGCAAATCAATCAATGTGATACATTATATTAATAAAAGAATAAGAACCATATGATCCTCTCAATAGATACAGAAAGGCATTTGACAAAATATAGCATCCATTCTTGAGAAAAATCCTCAACAAAGTAGGGACAGAGAGAACATACCTCAACATCATAAAAACCATATGCAAAAGACCCACAGCTAATTATTATTCTCAATAGGAAAAAACTGAGAGATTTTCCTCTACAGTCAGAAACAAACCAGGGATGTTCACTCTCACCATCATTATTTAACGTAGTACTGGAAGTCCTAGCCTCAGCAAACAGACAACAAAAAGAAAAAAGAGGCATCCAAATCAACAAGGAAGAAATAAACTTTCACTATTCACAGACAACAAAATATTCTATGTAGAAAACCCAAAAGACTCCATTAAAAAAATGCTAGAACTGACACATGAATTCAGCAGTCACAGGATACAAAATCACCATACAGAAGACTGTTGCATTTCCATACACCGCCAATAATGAAGCAGCAGAAAGAGAAATCAAGGAATTGATCCCTTTTACAATTATGCCAAAATCCATAAAATACCTAGGAACCTAGATAGAGAGAGGTAAAACCAAGAGGTAAAACATCTGTACTTCGAAAACTATAGAACACTTATGAAAGAAATTGAAAAAGATCCAAAGAAATGGGAAAACACTCCATGCTCATTAATTGGAAGAACAAATGCTGTTAAAAAGTCTATACCACCCAAAGAAATCTACACATTTAATTAAATCCTTAACAAAATAGCACCATCATTTTCACAGAGTTAGAACAAACAATCCCAAAATTTGTATGGAACCACAAAAGTCCCCAAATAGCCAAAGCAATCTTGAAAAGAAAAACATAACTGTAGGTACACCTGTCAATTCCAGACTTCAAGACTACACACTGTAGTCATCAAGAGAGTGTGGTACTGGTACAAAAACTGGCACACAGATCAAAGGTACAGAATAGAAAACCCAGGAATGGACCCACAACTATGTGGTCAACTAATCTTCAACAAAGCAGGAAAGAATCGCCAATGGAAAAAAGAGTCTCTTCAACAAATAGTGTTGGGAAAACTGGACAGCAACATGCAGAAGAATGAAACTAGACCATTTTTTATGTTTATTTATTTATTTTGAGAGAGAGAGAGAGAGAGAGAGCACAAGTGTGAACAGGGGAGAAGCAGAGAGAAAGGAAGATAGAGAATCCCAAGCCCCAATGTGGGGCTCTATCCCATGAAGCAAAAACCAAGGGAAACAAAAGCAAACATTAACTATTGGGACCTCATCAAGATAAAAAGCCTTCTGCACTGTGAAGGAAATAATAAACAAAACTAAAAAGAAACCTACAGAATGGGAAAAGATATTTGCAATTGACATATCTGATAAAGGGTTAGTATCCAAAATCTATAAAGAACGTATCAAACATAACACCCCAAAACAAATAATCCAGTTAAGAAACAGGCAGAAGACATTTATAGACATTTTTCCAAAGAAGACATGCAGATGGCAGACACATGAAAAGATGCTCAATATCACTCATCATCAGAGAAATACAAACCAAAACCATGATGAAATACCACCTCACACTTGTCAGAATGTCACAGGAAACAGTAGATGTTGGTAAGAATGCAGAAAAAGAGGAATCCTCTAACATTGTCGGTTGGGATGCAAACCGGTGCAGCCACTCTGGAAAACAATATGGAAGTTCCTCAAAATTTTAAAAATATAATTACCCTATGACCCAATAATTGAACTACTAGGTATTTACCCAGAGGATACAAAAATACTGATTTGAAGGGACAATGCACCCTGATGTTCATAGCAGCATTCTCAACAATAGCTAAATTATGGAAAAAGCCAAATGTTCATCAACTGATGCATGAAAAAAGAAATATGATGTATACACACACACACACACACACACAATTTCATATTACTCAGCCATCAAAAAGAATGAAATCTTGCCATTTGCATTGATGTATATTATGCTAAACAAAAAAATTCAGAGAAAAACAAATACTATATGATTTCACTTATATGTTGAATTTAAGAAACAAAACAGATGCAGGGCGCCTGGGTGGCTCAGTCGGTTGAGTGTCCAACTTTGGCTCAGGTCATGATCTCACAGTTCATGGGTTCAAGCCCATGTCAGGCTCTGTGGTGAGAGCTCAGAGCCTGGAGCTTGCTTCGAATTCTGTGTCTCCCTCTCTCTGCCTCTCCCCTGCTCACGCTCTGTCTCTCTCTCTTAAAAATAAAATAAATATTTTTAAAAATTAAAAAAACAAAACAAAACAGATGAATATAGGGCAAGGGGGCACAAAAGAGACGGGGAGGCAAACCATAAGAGACTCTTAACTACAGGGAACAAACTGAACGTTGATTGAGGGGAGGTGGCAGGGGATGGACCAAATGGGTGATGGGTATTAAGGAGGGCACTTGTGATGAACACTGGGTGTTTTATTTAAGAGATGAATCACTGCATTCTACTCCTAAAACCAACATTACACCATATGTTAACTAACTAGAATTTAAATAAAAACTTGAAACAAAAATAAAAAAGAGAAAGAAATAAAAAGATTCAATGAACATAGTAGGCAAAGAAATCTCTGCTTCTAACAACTTCAAAATATTGCAATACTAAAAGACAACAAAATACAATGTGTGTTCATGGGGCTGGGTTGTTGAAATGGCATGAAGGTGAAGGTTAAGGCAAACATATTCATAAATATCCACATTCTGATATGGAAATCGCTTAAGAAAACATCAAAAATAGCTAGCTACTTATCCTATTATATAAGAACACACATGAACTCTAATCCAGTTTTCTAATTAATAAATATGGTAAAAAGAAACACATTTTCAATAACGGGTTCATTAAAATCCACTAATATCTTCAAAATTTTCCAGATTTTACAATGAGAGAATGACTATGCAGAAGTTTTTAAAACATCTAGTAATGAAAAACAGAGAAGTAAAATTTTGGGTGCCTTAGTGCCTACTCAGTTAAGTGTACGACTCTTGATTTCAGCTCAGGTCATCATCTCACAGTTTTTGAGATCGAGCATCGTGTCAGGCTCCATTCTAGGCATGGAGCCTGCTTGAGTATTTCTCTCTCCTCTCTGTGCCCCTCCCACACTTGTGCTCTCTTTCTCTCTCTCTCAAAAGTAAATTAATTCATTAAAAATAAAATTTTAAATGTAAAAATAAATAGCATTTGAGTGCATATCTGCTTCATTTACCATGAAACATGCTTTACATCGGCTAGCTCATTCAGTATTGTAGGTAGTAGGGCAAAGAATAAAATCTAAAACTTATATACTGCTAAAACATATCTAATATTTTCCTGACATACCTACTTTCATCTGCAATACAATTTTATGGAATAAGGGTTAATACAATGTTTTGATAGAGAGAAACTTGAGTTACTAAAACATATTTCCATATTGTCTTACAAGCTTATTTTACTCAGTAGCATATCAAAACAAGTTGTAGCATTACCAAACATATTTCTGGTGAAGTTTTTTTTCATATTAAACCTCTGCTGAACTTTTCTCTAATTAATTAAAAATCCCATCCAGAGATAACATTTACTTTGACAGAGCATCTTTCAAAATATATTCTTGAAACTCTATTTGTTATATATTTTAATATCAAGTAAGAAAGGCTTAGAATAGAAATAAAAGGGTTGACTTAATTAGTCAACAATGATTAATTACACATTTATCCAAAGTGAGATTTCAATTGTCTTCATTCCCTTGGCTTGATGCCACATTTTGTGTGTTTAATGAGACCTCTATCTTCTGTGAAGTTTACGAATAAGTAACAGTTCTGGCACTTAGATACGTGTATTTATTCTGATAATAGTTGGCAGTGACTAACCATCCAGATTCCGTATAATGTGGATAGAATTTTTTTAAAATACTGCTTCATCCTTTCCTAAAATACATTTTAAAAGGATAAAGTATCTGACCTAAATTATGTCAGTTAGTTGCTCTTTTAAATAGATGTTTAGTAAGTTTAAACAGATAAATTTGGAGAATTTTCCTATGAGTCAGCCTAATTTAGACCATAAAATCATCTCCAAAAAATAGGATGGCATTCTTTTGACTTGCTTTTAAATAACTGTTACATACATGATGAAATTGCTAATTATACAAACAATAAGTGACTGAAAACTAGGAAGACTTGCTTATAAAGATTGTTGTCTGATGTTAGCTATTTAATCTCACAGCAATTAATATCATTTGGTGAATAACTTTCATGTTCTCCTTAAGCATTTAAAGTTTTCCCAAGTGACTTTCCTCTTAAATATTTATGTTTCAGGAAGTATTTTCCCTAGATATTTTAGATGGTTGGGTTCCAAATTAATTTTCATTTTTAATCAGTTTCTGCTTATAAATTTTGACTTTCACTATATCCATTTATATTATTCCTTTATCTTGAATTGTGTTGGACTAACATAAAATCAAGAACTGTTGCAAATTCAATTAATTTTATTTAAGCTTGTTATTATAGATATGAAATAAAAGTAGGGATGACTCATTATTTAGAGTTAATCCTCTACTTAACTCCTGTCGAATCAATATGCTGTAACTGCTTTCTGCTTTAGTTTTACAATCTGACATTTTAGTCTATGCATAATTGTGTCAGTTTACTAGAGCCGTTGTAACTAATTTTTACAGCTTGATGACTTAAAATAAAAGCCAGAAGTCCAAAATTAGTGCTGGTAGGATTGGTTACTTCCTGAGGTTCTGAAGAAGAATCTGTCCATGATTCTTTCTTTGCTTTGGATAGTGGCATCTAGTTCTTTACTTTGGCTAGTGGCATCGCTCCAGTCTCTGCCTCCATCTCTTTTTTTTAATGTTTATTAATTTTTGAGAGAGAGAGAGAGAGAGAGAGACAGACAGACAGACAAAGCATGAGCAGGTAAGGGCAGAGAGAGAGGGAGACAGAGTATCTGAAGCCGGCTTTGTGCTGTCAGCACAGAGCCCGATGTGGGGCTCGAACACATGAACAACGAGATCATGACCTGAGCCAAAGTTGGACACTTAACCAACTGAGCCATCCAGGCACCCCTCTTCCTCCATCTTCACATGGCTTTATCCCCTGTGTCTCACATAAAGAGGTTGCATTGGACTTAGGGTCCAACCTGGTGAATCAGGATACCCTTGTTTTCAGACATTTCACCCATCCATCCATCCATCCATCCATCCATCCATCCATCCATACCTTCATTTAAATTACCAAACCATAGTTTATTACTTCAGAATTAGGCAGAATTAGCCCCCTACCTTACTCATCTTTCCTTATATTAGCTTCTCTTCACAATATTCTATTTAATGGCCTTGTCTAATGCATAGTTCTTACTAGTTTATTACTCTCTTTTGAGGCCCCTTAATTTAATTATATCTGTAAAGACCCTTTTTCCAAATAAATCCACAGTCATAGGCACTTGGAGTTAGAATTAGGGCATACCTTTGAAGGACCACAATTTAATATGTTTCATGACAATTTTTTTTAAACTGATTTTTTTGAATGAAATAACTGAGACCAAACACATTACTACACAATATAAAACTACTTCTACTAGGCTCCATTTCTCTATGAACTCTATATATGAAATCACTAACCAAATCAATTTGTCCTAATTGATCTTTCCATAGTGACACTCAGAATATTGTCTCAGATATTTTTGAGTAACATTTTAACTAGTTGATCATCACGTAATCATTTTCTGGTTACTGTAGTTGTTAATTGTGATCCAAATAGCCACCCCAGAAGCAATATCATCTTGCAAAGGAAAGAACATGACCACATTCCTGTTCTTTTTCACAATTCAATGAAATATTAATCTAACATTATTCTCTGTTGATTTATCTCTACGCAAAGTTGAATTATCATCCAACTCTCTATTCAACAAATAATGTACATTTTGACATTGATTTATTTTGTTAGCTATTTCTTGATTTCTGGATATAGAATTAGGAATTCTTCTGCTTCAATCACTCATTCACAAGAATAATCAATATATCCCTATTATAGAACAAAGAGCTGAAGAAATAACTAATGAAAAAGATCATTAAGTGGCATCAAAATAACAAATTAACATAGCTTGAAAGTTAATCCCTTCGGCAAAATTGAGTTATGCTTTATATTCTCTACAGACAGACAACAAATCCCTCAAGCTTGAAATGTAATTTTTAGTATTCTCAAGGATATAATGATATTAAAGTCAAAGTAGAGGACTCTGGAGAAGGGCTAACTCACAGATCTAAGAAACCATATAAATAAAGGGAGATTTGAGGATAATAAACTTACTGCTCTACATGCAAAACATACTTATTTGATAATTTTATAGGCAAATTGACATGGATGTGAATCCACTTTGTGTGTATGTGGCTTTACTGCTTAATTTTTTCTAATTACTGTTCATATTCTATTCACTATTTTCAGTCATTAGAATAACAACAAAAAGAACTGAAAAGTAAATAATTCAACCAGCCAATTAATTTATCCACATAAAACTAGGGAAAGTGTTTTCTGTTTTCAATAATATTGACAATAGGATTGGTTGTTTTGCCATCAACTAGTTGGGACCAATAAAATTCCTAATTTATTCCTTAAGGTAAAAATAACCAGTTTTGATTATAAATAAAACTTTTATTTATGTTCTGAAAAAATAAAGAATTAAATAAGCTTTTCATAAAGTGAACGGATTTTTTTAGTAAAAGAGAGCACTTTATACTTAGCTTGTGTTCCCTGTTTTGATGTTAAACTATCTTTTTTAATGAAAAGTTGATTATAGTAGATAGTACTTGTGTTGATGATTGTGGGTAATTTCTCATGACCTTACTTGTCAGAACTACTTTGTGAGTTTTCTATTCTTTTTAATTTTAAACATATTTAAATCTAAAATATAAGAACCACTGATTTAGATAACAAAAATTATAAATCTAGAAAAAGTATTAAGAAACTATTATACTTACTCCCCAGAATTGGTATAAGGGTGATATGAGTTCATCCCTATAATATTCTTAGAACAATAATTGGCACACTATGTGTGCTTGCATTGATGATAATGATGACGATGATGATGATGATGATAAAGACAAGAAAAGATTGAGAACCACTAGAGAATCCTTGGATTCCCTTATTGAAAGGTACATTACTAGGTGTTTTTTTTTTCACTTTTGTTTCATCTTTTAAGGCCCCTAGAAAAGTTCTTTTGGCATTGTCTATTATAAGTTGTGTTTGAACATAACTATGTAATATTCCAGGTGAAAACTCCAGGGAGATTTTTATAAAGTTAAGTGCTTCTGTTATTTAATAGAACAGACTTAATGTATTAGCAAAATAGTTTAAAAACAATAAATATGAACACAGCAGTGTGTTTATGGCTCTTAAGGCAGATCTAATTTCTTGAAATAAAATATATACTTAAAAACAGAATTGGTTCAGCTATACATTAAAATGAAACAGCATAGTGCCTCTGGCTCTCTGAACTCTAATCATCTTGGCTTCTATGAAAAGATAATTGAATTTCTTATCTAAATATTGGATATTCCTTGCCAACTAACTGAAAGTCAAAATTCTTTTCTAGATAAAACTTTAAATTATCAGGTATGATCCTGGGTTAATGACTCAAAGGACCACTATAAATTATATATTAAAATAACTTTCAGATGATCTTGGTTACTTTCAAAAGTGTGAATGTGAAAATCTGTATTTTAAAATCAAGAAATGATTGGAAAACTGGTATCTAACTTAGAATTAACTGCTTTTCAGTGTCTAGCTGAGACTCACCAAAGTTTTAGAGTTATGAGATTATTTAATATTGAGTAATTTATACCCTGAAATTGTTATTTAAAAATCTTAGATACTTTTTGGGATTTTATAACTTTTAATATCCCATACATATATATTTCCAGATGTGGAAAAGAATGAAAACTACCCAAATGAGAACAAGCAAAAATTATTTATTCATACATTATTATAGCAATGGAGTCAGCCACTATTACTTGCATTCGGCAGAGATTCAAAGGCCATCAAGAGAGTTTAAAAGTTTTCAAGTGGAAAGAAGGGAAGGTTTCAGGTATGCCCTGATTAGAAGCTGTTGGTATGAGGAAGTTGGGGAAGAGCTAACTAGAAGCAGGGTACCTTATGGGATTGATTAGGAGCATATTTGGTTTTCTCTGGATAGTCCTAAATTTGAAGCAAGAAAAAAAATTAGGGAAGCTGGCAGCTACTGTTCAAGTTCTGCCATTTGGGACAGATTACTACAAAAGGTTGTGGGTCAGAGTTCTATTTTTATTTATGGCCTGGCAATTGTCCATTTGTATATTCATTTCCTTACAGATTTACATATATTTCATTATTAAATTATTTCTGGAGGCCTCTGGGTAGCTCAGTCAGTTGAGTGTCTGACTCTTGATTTTGCCTCAGGTCATGATCCCAGCATCCTGGGACTGAGCCCCATGTAAGCTCCATGCTGAGCATGAAGTCTGCTTAATATTCTTTCTCTCTCCCTCTGCCCCTCTCCCCCACTTGCACTCTCTGTAAAACAAAATATTTTTTCTTCTATAAGTTTCAATATTAATCTATAATAAAAGCTGTTATTTGATTTATTAAAACCCTGATATTTACTTATATCTTACCTATAAAGTAAAATGTAAAATCAGGTATGAATTTTCTCTAAAAGTAGAACAAAATCTTAAAATAGAACTTCGAGATCTTTCTCTAATGTCTCATGAAATAAAAAGCCAAAGTTGCTAATCAGTCAACAACTACTTAAATATTTAAAACATGGTTCAGAGAGTTATCATCCAAAATGCAATGACATTAGCTTTGTTGCCCAACGTGACTCTGCATCTCACTCATCTTCTGTTGGTAACTCACATGCCTAGGACAAGATTCTTGATATTCTACCACTTTCTGATTAGTATAACACCCCTGTAAAGATCATTATCCCCTGGACTCCTAGCCACCCCTGCCCCCACCCAGACACTGCTGCTACTATCAACATTCAACTGGCTTAATACTCCAGTATTTATTTCTTAAAGAAAATTCTGGCATATTTATGTGTCCATCTCCTCACCAGTGAATAAGACAATTTTAGATCATATATAAACAGTACTTATTTTTGTTAAGATAACTAAAATGCCAAAGCATTATAAATCAATAGATACAGCCAAAGCAAAGGATAGTGAAAAGCATATAATAAAACCAGTTACATTCATCAAAAAGAAATTTAAAAAAATAAAAGAAAGAAAAGGGGCACCTGGTGTCTCAGTCGGTTAAGAGTCTGATTTCAGCTCAGTCATGATCTCCCAGCTGGTGGGTTTGAGCCCCGCTTTGGGGTCTGTGCTGACAGCTGGGAGCCTGGAGCCTGCTTCAGATTCTGTATCTCCCTCTCTCTCTCTGCCCCTCCCCTGCTTGCACTCTGTCTCTCTCTCTCTCTCTCAAAAATAAACAAACATCAAAAAAATTTGTTTAAATAAACAAATAAAACCAGTTACATTTCAAAAGCATACCCCAAAAGCAGGAGAAAAACTTGATGAAAGTTTTTCTGAGCTAAATGTTTATACCCAAGAACATTAAATGTATCTCTTAACATTTAAATTAAAGAATAAAGTAAGTAAAAGAAAAATTGAAAGTTAATGTTTCTATTTTTGTTCCCATGCATAAAATTTTTATTCCATTTACATCAAATTACTACACAAATTCTTAATTATGCTTTGATGTTCATAAAAAGTTCATAAGATATTAAACAAAACTAGCCACCATCCTGTTATTTCCTTGTTAAGTATTTTTATAGCACATACATGTTTAATAAGTTTTTTTGTAATCAAAAAAGTAAAAACCTTAAAGAAGTTAAGAATCTTGTTTGCTTATTATTTGTTTTTTTTTCTTTTTTACTTCTCTAGTTAATATACATGTAATAATGGCTATCAAGCAATTCACTTTAACTGCATCTTGTACATCTGTGCTTAGTTTGCTTAAATATTTAAATGAAAATAAAATGAGTATTACATAAATGGTGAAAGCAAAAATAGGTAATTTTACAAATAATGGAGTGTGGACAATTTCTGCCCTCCTCTAGACTCAATTGGTTTATAATGCTGTCTAAAGGAGCACTTCTGCAACTATAGTCAAAGGTTTTTACACTGAGATTGTGTATTCTACAGGTGGCACATGGGTCAAAATATAATATCCATGGGGTATCTGTTTCTACTATAGTCTCAGAAGTACTCCAAACTTTAAAGTATTCACAATAACTATATCTGTGATAGGAACCAGTTACCTCTGCTATTCTTTACCAGGACAAATCAGTTTGTGGTCAGTTTTCTTTATTTAGACATGGGAGTTTTACAGGGCCCTGGTAAAGCCACAATGTTGTAAAAGTACTATTACAAAAATTCCACATCCCCATATTGGCCATGTCAAGGTGACAACTCTCAACAAAGCAGCATAGAAGGAACATGCCTCATAAAAATATAAGCCATATATGACAAGCATACAGCTAACATAATACTCAACAGTGAGAAGGTGAAAGCTTTCCCTCTAAGATAAGGAATAAGACAAGGATGCCAACTGTCATCATTCTTACTCAACAGTGTATTGGAAGTCCCAGCCAGAGCAATTAGGGAATAAAAAATAATAATAAAAGGCATCCAAAATTGGAAAGGAGGAAATCAAACTCACTATTTACAGTGTGGGTTTTTAGAAAACCCTGAAGGGTCCACCGAAACACTATCAGAATAAATAAACGTAGTGAAGTTATAAGATACAAAATCAATATACAAAAATCTAACATATTTCTACACGTAACAAACTATCAGAAAAGGAAATTAAGAAAAAATCCCATTATAATGGTGTTCAAAGAATAAAATATCTAAGAATAAACTTAACCAAAGACATGAAAACAGTGACATTGATGATAAAAATTGGACACACACACACACAAATGGAAAGGTACTCTGTACTCATAAATTGGAAGAATTAATGTTGTTAAAATGTCCACATTACCCAAAGTAGTCAATGCAATGTTATGAAAATTCTAATGGCATTTTTCACAGAAATAAGAGAAACAACCCTAAAATTTGTACAGAACCACAAAAGATCTCAAATAGCCAAAGCAGTCTTGAGAAGGAACAAAACTGAAGGCATTATGTTCCCTGATTTCAAGCTATATTACAAAGCTGTAGTAATCAAAACAGTAGTATATTGACATAAACACACACAAAGAGATCAATAGAGGTGAATACAGAGCCCAGAAATAAACCTACACATGTATGGCAATTGATGTATGACAAAAAAGCCAAGAACATAAAATGAGGAAAGGACAGTATCTTCAACAAATGGTGTTGGGAAAACTGAACAGCTACAGGCAAAAGAATGAAACTGGGCCACTTTCACCATACACAAAAATTAATTCAAAATGGATTACATATTTGAGTATAAGGCCTGAAATCATAAAACTAGAAGAAAACATAGGCAGTAACCTCGTTGATGTCAATCTTGGTATGACTTTTTTGTATGACACCAAAAGCAAAGGCAACAAAAGCAAAAATAAGTGAAACTACATAAAACTAAATAGTTTTTCCACAGCAAAGCGAACCATCAATAAAATGAAAAGACAATCTACCAAAAAGGATAAAATACTTGCAAATCATATATATGATAAAGGTTAATATCCAAAACATACAAAGAACTCATATAACTTAATAGCAAAAAAACCAAAAACCAAAAAACAGCAATAACAAAAACAAAGTAAAACATAGGCAGATAGGGCACCTGGGTGGCTCAGTTGGTTAAGCATCCAACTTCGCCTCAGGTCACGATCTCATAGTTCATGAGTTCAAGCCCTGTGTCAAACTCTACACTGACAGCTCATAGCCTGGAGCCTGCTTCAGATTCTCTGTGTTCCTCTCTCTCTGCTCCTCCCCTGCTTGCACTCGGTCTCAAAACAAATAAATAATTTAAAAGAAGGGGGGGGCTCCTGGGTGGATCAGTCAGTTAAGCGTCTGACTTCGGCTGAGGTCATGATCTCATGGTTAGTGGGTTCAAGACCTGCATCAGGCTCTCTGTTGACAGCTCAGAGCCTGGAGCCTGCTTCAGATTCGGTGTCTTCCTTCCCTTTGTCCCTCCCCCACTCATCATTCTCTGTCTCTCCCTCTCTTTCAAAAATAAATAAACATTTTTAAAAATTAAAAAAAAATAAAAAGAAAATTCTGCCATTTGTGACAGCATGGATGGACTTTAAGAGTACTATACTAAATGAAATAAGTCAGAGAAAGAAAAATATCACATGATCTCACTTATAGATGAAATCTAAAATAACCAAACTCAGGGCACCTGGGTGGTTCAGTCAGTTAATTGTCTGACTTCAGCTCAGGTCACACTCTTACCGTTTGTGAGTTTGAGCCCCATGTCAGGCTCTATGCTGACAGCTCAGAGCCTGGAGCCCATTTCAGATTCAGATTCTCTCTCTGCCCCTCCCCCTGCTCACACTCTGTCTCTCTGTCTCTCAAAATTAAATGTTAAAAAAAATTTTAAATAAAATAAAATTACCAAATTCATAGAAATAGAATCAAATTTGTGGTTGTCAGAGAATTTATCTTTATTATAAGATAAATAAGTTCTGGGGGTGTAATATACAACATGATGACTATAATGAATAACATTGAATACTTGAAAGTTGCTAAGAGAGATCTTACTCTCATCACAAGGAAAAAAATGTAACTATGTGAAATGTTAATGGTAATCATTTTGCAATATATACATATATTAGATCATTATGTTGTACACCTTAAACTTACACAATTTTATGTGTTAGTTATATTTCAATTAAACTGGAAAAGAAAGCTACCTTTGCAGAAGAGCAGTCTTTGGGAAGTTAAGAGTTGCACAATAAAACCCAGAGAAATGACAGTCCAGACCCAACACTGTAGGATGTTTTGGTTGCATTCTCCTTTTCTGATTTCAACAGCTTCTTGGCATGCTTGTGATGGAGTTATAGTCTCTTTCTGCTCATCACCAGCAGCAACCTGAGCCATGTATCAGAAGTAGTCTTCTTTTATTTTCAAGCAAAAGATTTTGCTCTGTGCTTGTGAAGTAAGTTTTCCAAAGAGATTAGTACACCATTACAGACCTGAATTCTTAAGCCATCTGCTGTTTTTCTCAGCACCTCACATCATTGGCTCAATACTTGAGATGGATCTACAAGATGACCTGTGGGCTCCTATGACGTTTTTATAACCAATTCAAGAGAAGATTCCTCTCCTTTTTGGATAATACAACTCCTTGTTCCGTCACAGACTTCATGCAGGCTATGTCAATGTATCACTCAACTAACTTGGCCAGTTTGGCCTTTTGCACCAGCATATTTTTATCCATGCGTGGATGTTCTGTGTTGGAAGTGGGTGGCAGTGAATGAAAAGGGGTTCTGCAGTCTCTGAGGCATGGTACTGGCAAGGCTGAAACCTGGATCTCGCTGCTCAGAGGTTCTGTGTTTATATTTTCAATTTGTGACAAAATGTATAAGAAAGTACTATGAAAGAAATATTACTTGTATTACTTCCTCATCCCTAAATTCATTAGAGTAGCCTCTTTTACCTTGTGAAAGAGAGTTATAAACTGAGCCAATGTGCCCCTGGAGAAATTTCAGCTCAGGAAATAATGAATGTTTATCCCATTACAGACCTCTTCAGCAGATTTTTCTCCAGTCTTTCTACAGAGTTTGGGAGCAAGTCTTACTTAATCAGGTGCCTGGCTGGGTTTCGCTGCCTTGGGTCTCCCTGTCTGTTTAGAAATCATTATTAGCACAAATACCATATTTGAATAGAAAACAGCTTCTTTTCCAATTATATTTTCCTTTTAAACGTCCTTGGAATCTCCATAGTCACAATCAACTTGGATATAATATAACAAAGGTTATATATAATCAGCATTGTGTATAATCAACTATATCTCTTAATTCTTAAATTGACCTAATACCAACATTTCAGAAAAGGCATTTTTCCCTCAAAAGTAACATGCAGTATGATTTACTACCCTCAGTTGCTTTTATCAGAATATATAATTTCAACATGATAATTTAGCAAAATGTGCCATAAATGGAGATTTATTAGCATAATTTGCAATTTTATACATTTAAAAATCCACAAAAAATATTTTATAACATTTTAAATCCATTTGTAGTAAAGCTGTGTTGAAAACAAAATTAGACAAAAAATTAGAGTCCATTTAACTATCAAAAGAATTATCATCATAAAGCCAAATCCTCATAAACCATAATAATGAGCCTCAAGTAGAACCATTACATTGCATTTGCTGCAGTATTCCAGGTCCTTAGAATAAGTGAAATTGCATACACTTTCATATAAAATGATACCATACACCCATTCTCTGAGTTATTGTCCATCATGACAATAGATTTACATTAATCCTTCTATCCTCTTTTATGAGGTAAAAATCTACATTTGTTAAAAAGAGCAAAGGTAAGCGTGTAGACTTCTGGGTAATATTCCCAGCAATCTGTTTCCCAAGATGGCAATAGGCCTGAAAGTACCCTTCAGTCTGAGTAAACTTTAAAACCGGTTTCTTTCAGACTGTTGGCCACTGACCTCCCTTTTCTTAGAGCATATACTTTAGATATCTCTCAACTGTAAATTTTTCTGTTCTCTTTCAAATGTAAATCTTCTCCCAGCCTTTCGCCCATTTTACGACCTGGGAATGTCTTTCTTAAGTACCTGGAGCCATCCCTTGGAAGTGTGATCATCAAGAAAGACAATGCTCCTATTTCTCTATCTTAATGGGTACCAGTTAGCAAACACAGATGGTCTAATCGCATTGATTATCCTTCCTCTTAAAGTCTTCCAGTACTTTTTCATTATCTCATTTTTAAGCTCATTTTAATGCTTAAAAATCCTCCTGCCTTTCATTAACAGTTCAATCTCTCTACCCTACTGCAATTGCCTTGAATAAAGTCTTGCCTATTTAGCTTGTCCAGTGCAATATTTCTTTGACACTGTCTATAGAATTTCTTACCTTATCCTAGAAATGTACTTATTAATTGCCAACTATTTGCAAGGCATTGTCTTAGGCACTATCAAAATGAATGTTTCTCCCTAGAAATTAAACTTGAATCTAAATGTACAGTGTTCTATTCAAAATTATACTTTAGGCAAGTTTGTCTCCAGTGATTTTTAGGTTCTTTTTTTTTCATTACCTTCTCTAGCTAAGGGGAGTATGCTCTTTCCTAATCTCAGAAAAACACTTGGAATTGCAAAATGAAAAAAAGTCCAAATCCTCTAGCCAAACTTATTTTTGTTTTCCTTTAAAAGGTTTGTGGTTTTAGGTTTTATATGTAGGTCTATAATCCATTTTGTGTTAATATTTTATATGATACAAGATAGAGATCAGAGTTCATGCTTTTTGTTTTGTTTTGTTTGGCATATGGGTATCCAATTATTGCAGAATATTTCTTGGAAACAGTGATACTTTTCTCCAGTAAATTGTCTTGAACTTTTGTCAAATATCAGTTTTTCATGTGCATGAGTCTATTTCTATTTGTCTATCTTGACGCCATCCCACTCTGTCTTGATTACTGTATCTTCATAATAAATGTTGAAATCAGGTAGGCCTAGCTATCCAACACTTTTTTCTTTATTAAGGATCTTTAAACTTTTGACTACATTTAGTTCCATAGACTTCGCATATGAATTTTAGAGTTGGCTTGTTAATATCTACCAAAAACAAATCTCCCGCTAGGTTTTTGAATATGATTTTGTTGAATCTATTGATCAATTTGGTGAATATCAACATTGTAAAAGTATTAATCGTTCTGGCCCATGAACATGATATATCTCTCCATCTATTTAGGTTTGCTTTAATTCTCTTGATAATATTTTATGGTTTTAATGCCTATATTTTATTCATTTGCAGATTTATCTCTAAGTATTTAATAACTTCATGCTATAAGTGGCACAATTTCTTAAGTGGCACAATTTTTTAATTTCATTTTATGAATATTCATTGCTGGTGTATCAAATACAATTAATTTTATGTATTGCTTTTATTCTTGCAAACCTGATAAATTTATTTAATAGCTCCAGTACAAAGCTGAAAAGAAGTTGTAACAGACATCCTTGATTTGTTCTTGCTCACAGACGAAATGCATTCAGTCTTTCGTCATGATGTATTATTTTAACAGTAGGATTTTTGTAGATGTCCCTTATCAAATTGAAGTTTTCTTCTATTCCTGGTTGCTCATATACCTTTTTTTTTCTTTTTTAGTTTTCTGAGTTGGTGGATTACATTGATTAGTTATCAAATATAAAAACCTTTCATTCTGGGACAAATTTCACTTGACCATGATATATCACACTTACATATTGTTAGATTTGGGTTGCTAAAGCCCCATTAAGGTTTTTTGTTTTTTGTTTTTTTGAATCTAAGTTCTTAAGGGATATTGTGAAAGAGTTTTCATCTCTGTTTTTTTTTTTTCTGACTTTGGTGTCACTGTAATGTGACCTCACTCAATAAGTTGGGAAATATTCAGTCTTCTTCAGCTTCCTAACGGTGTTTACACAGAATTAATATTATTTCTTATGTAAGTGTTTGGTAGAATTTTATATATAAAATAATATGTAATATTATTTAAAATAATAAGTAGGAAAGGGCTCCAGAACTTTAAATATTATTTTAAAATATTACATATTCTTTTATGTATTAATTAAATTGTGTTATATATAATTTTATATGTAAGAATATATATTATTATTTAAAAATAATATCCCAAATAGATTATATAATATCTATATTCCCCTAATCCTATTCATGCATACCCAACCCCAGTTTAGGAGCATATGTCCAAATCAGGAAAGAAAATCTACTTATGCCCAAAAGGTTTCCCAGTTGGTAACTTATTCCATTCAAATATAATGTGAGGACACTTTTTCACTCTACTCAGTTCTAGATAAATTTGGTGACACAATCCCAGATTTTCTTTTTTTTTAATTTTTTAATTTTTTTTTTAACGTTTATTTATTTTTGAGACAGAGAGAGACAGAGCATGAACGGGGGAGGGTCAGAGAGAGGGAGACACAGAATCCGAAACAGGCTCCAGGCTCTGAGCTGTCAGCACAGAGCCCGACGCGGGGCTCGAACTCACGGACTGCTAGATCATGACCTGAGCCGAAGTTGGCGGCTCAACCGACTGAGCCACCCAGGCGCCCCCCCCAGATTTTCTTTTACAGGATATATATCAACCTTTGACAGACATAAGCCCATCCCTCATCAAGTATATAATCTGATTTCATTCTCTTCCAAGCAGTTAGTAGACCCTCATCTCTGTACCCACTGGCACTTTGAACATGTATCTTGCTACTTCACAACTGCTTGTTCAACTATATAGTTTACATTTTTGTTTTTAAGTACTGAAAAATAATTCTCCCACCTACATTAAAACTTCTTCACGGGTAGGGAACATATGCATTTTCATCTTTATCCTAAGTCTAGCAGACTATCTGGTCTATTTTTAGGGACTTATTAATAATTTGGTGAGTTAATGAATGAAGTAAAGAATAAACAAAATAATAAACCGATTTAATACAAATGGGTAAATCCTATGGCTTCACAGAAATCAAATATCCACATCTCTTTTATAAAAGCACATTGCTTTTTCAGATCTGTCTATATATTTATTCAGCTATCTCAGAGATACCGTCTACAGTAAATTAGAACTTGCTAACCAAGTCCATGACCCAGCTTCTTCTAAATTATCCACGATGAAAAGGTATTAGCTCTAAAACAAATGTGTCTGAAATTCTGACCAAATTTTTGCTCTGGAGAAAATGGTGGTTGGAAACCCAAAAATCAAGCCATTACAGTTATTTCATTTTTCAAATTAAATATATTTATGTTAATAGAAATTAGAAGATGTCATGACAGCTTTTTAAAAAATGTTTAACGTTTTATTTTATTTCTTGACAGCACAAGCAGGAGAGAAGCAGAGAGAGAGGGAGACACAGATTCCAAAGCAGCCTCCAGGCTCTGAGCTGTCAGCACAGAGCCTGATGTGGGGCTCAGACCCACCAACATGAAATCATGACCGGAGCAAAAGCTGGGACACTTAACTGACTGAGCCACTCAGGCACCCCATGAACAGTTTTTTTTTTTTTTTAAGTATGTGGCAGAAACAATGTTATATATTCACCTAATGATTTCATTTTCTTTTGATCACAGCTAAACTTCATTTCCCAGCCCCCCTGCATCTAGAGACAATCATACAAACAGTTCTCACTAGTGGAATATGAACTCACGGGATGCATAGATTCATGGTGTGCAGCCTGAGGAAATAAAAGTCAGCACGCTTTCTCTTTGCTCTTGGTTTTCCTTTCTGGCTGTTGAAATCAACTCCAAGCTAACAAAGCTGCAAGATGGGTGAGTTCTAGGCCCCTTCACCACTACCTAAAGGAAAGCTGTGCAGAAGAGCAGACTGAACTAGAAGGTACTGTTGCCTTAGCAGGAAGTAAACCTTTGTTTAAAGCCAGTGAGATAACAGAGTTTCAATTTTTTTCCCCTCAGCATAGCTAATGCTTCCCTAAAATAAAATTTAAAACTCACTAAAATCACATAACTTCCTCTGTTGAAATAGTTATAATTGAAATAACTATAATTTGATGCATATATTTTTTAAATTTTTGTCATACCTGAGAGCCATGGAAATGTTTGACTCAATGTCATAGCTTAAAACCTCTTCAAATTAATTTTTAAGAGTTATGTGAATATACTGTATCTTTTTAATTGGAAATAAAAGCAAAAAGCAAAATTGCAACGGAGTAATAATTACTAAAAGGTAGCTGCAGGGAAAACATTTTCTAAAGGGAAAATAATATCACTTTGGGTGATGCTACTTCATAACCCTTCATTCACTGTTGCGTCAATAGTATCGTAAATATTAAGAACACTGACTAAGCTTCTTCTTGTTTTTATACTCCTGTATTCAAGTTTGCCTCTCCAAGAATTTACTTTTAACAACTGCCCAGGGAAGTATATTCTGGATTAAGTCTATATCACAAGAATATCCTCTCATTTTGAATGCAAAAACAGGCTTCTAATCATTTCAGATGATGAGCAGATGTCCACCTTAAAGGTCTGTTTCGGGCATATCTTTCAGCCAATTTTGACAAACACACACACACCAGGCTACCCCAAGCCTTCTTAATGCCCTGCAGGTGTCACAGGTAGCAGGTAATAGGTTACCCTCTGCTTCCTTATTTTGTATTTGTGTAAATTTTTATGTTTTTATGTTTTCATTTACATACAATAAATTTTCTCTTTTGTGGTGAAGTCTTTGAGTTTTGATGAATGCATAAAATCTTGTGACAACCACCACAGCCAAAACACAAAACAGTTCCGTCAGCCAAAGAAAATTTTCCCCATGTTGCCCCTTTGTGATCAACCCCTCACACACTCCCAATCCCTGAGCCTATTACTTAGTGGGTTTTTTTTCCTCTGTGCTTATGGTTTTCCCTCTTCCAGAATGTTACATAGAGAGAGTCATAAAATAGGCTTTTGTGTCTCACTTCATTAGGCAGAATTCACTTGAGATTCATCCACATTATTGGTTTGTACTAATAGTTCATTCTTTTATATTGTAGAGTATTAACTTATTGTCTGGATATACCATAGTTGGTTTATCCCTTCACATGGTGGAGGACATCGGTTGTTCCCAGTTTGGGGCAATTATGAATAAAGCTGCTCTAAACATTCACTATAGGTTTTTATGTACACATAAACTTTTGTTTTTCTTGGGCAAATACCTAGAAGTGAAATTGCTGGATTATATGGTACAAATACAATTAACTTTATAATAATCTTCCCAATTGTTTTTCAGAGTAGTTGCACCATTTTGCATTACCAGCATCCAGGAATGAGAGTTGCAATTGTTCTACATCCTCACCAGGAATTGCTATTGTCTGTTTTCTGTTTGCCTTTTTTTTTTTATTTCAATCATTCTAATGTGTGTGTAACGGTACCTGTGAATTTTGTTTTCATTTCCCTAATGACAAACTATGTTGAGCATCTTTCCATATGCTCATTTGCCATCCTTACCTCTTCTTTGGTGAAGGTCTATTCAAATCTTTCACCCACTTTTGAATTGGATGATTTCTTTTCTTATTTTTGAGTTTTGAGTGTTTTGGGCATGTTCTATGACTACTTCTGTGTTATAACAGGCATTAAAATCTCCACTCAGGATGTTATCAATAAATTCATACATAGGTTAGGTGGCTTGCTTGGAATATTGTAGCAAATCTGTTGTAGCAGTAAATAAAGTCTATATTTTATCTAAGCATGCTTTTTTTTTAAGTCATCTCCTTCTGATAAATTGGTGTACCTTTCTAGATTTTTAGCAGGGTCTTCCAAAACTTGTAGATGTACCTATTCTTTGGCCTAGTAATGCCATTTCTTAGTCATAGCTATATATGAAGTATAATTAGTCATAGCTATATATGAAGAACGAAGTATAGGAATATGCCTCCCAACACTGATAACAAATGCTAAAAATTGAACACTACTTCAAATTTTAAAAATAGTGGGTTGGGTAAATTAATTATGGTACAAGCATACCAAGGAATACCAAGGATCTATTAAACATATTTTAAATGAACTTATTGATTTGGGATGATGTTCCAACTGAAGTTCTAAACTGTTATTTGATGATAGGTATTAGCAAAATGTATAGTTTGAACTATTTTTAAAATAAAAATTATACATAAATCTATTCATTCAGTAAATATTTGCTAAATGTATTCCATCTGCCAGAAAGTGTGCTATGCACAGGGGATACAGAGATAAGTGTTCTCAGAAAAACAAAATTTCATAAAAATTCATTAGACCTTATGGATAGAAAATAAAGTGGCAATCTGAAGGATAAAAAGAAAATCATTATCATGCAAAATATGGTTCTGAAAGTCCTAAGTAAATCAATTTCATTCATCCTCAGAGGCACCTGGATAGCAAGGTAAATAAAAGACAAATTATACTATAGGCATTGAATGTGTGTGTGGAGGAGAGAGAAGCTGGTTTTGCATCTCTCACAAAGACAAGGGTTCAGATCCTGGTTATGTCAGTTTCTGCCTGTGCAAATGGGGGCAAAATACTTAACCTCATCTATAGAATGAAGATATTACAATTACTGTGTGAATTAATAAAATATTCCAAGTAAGGCAGCATAATGGCTCTCATATGGTAGGTACAAAATAAATGTTAGCCATTATCATTATTATAATAAGCCCTTATCCGAGCAAATAAAAAACAGTGATTTTCAGTGAGGCATACCAATAGAAATTATAGAAAAGTTAGTATAAGTCACCTGGATGGCTCAGTTGGTTAAGTGTCCTACTCTTGGTTTCGGCTCAGGTCACCATCTCACGGTTCATGAGTTTGATTTCCACATGGGGCTCCATACTGTCAGTGCAGAATCTGCTTGGGATTCTCTCTTTCCCTTTCTCTGCCTCTCCCCTCTCCACAAATAAATAAACTTGAAAAAAAAAAAAGGAAAAGTTATTATGAACTAAATAGTAGTTTCGGTAATTTGTCTGAATCTAAAGTGGTTTGTGACTTCTAGGCATTTAATTTTAAAATGTATGTCTCTTTACATTATTTATCATTAAGTAAAAGTGAGTATTTTGTGGGGATAGTGAGGGTAGGGATATCATTTGAGATTACACATTAATATTATTTACTTCTATATGAATAGAATGAGGCAAAACTTAGCTATTAAAGATATAATCTTGAAGATTGGAGCAGTAATATTGGTATCACTGAAACAAAATATTTGATTTGAAATAATAAGAAGGGTTCAAAATGCATTGAAATTCTATGTAATCTAATAGCTATAATTAAGGGGTCAGTAATGACCACAGTTGCATATGGATAATTTAAGAAAATAAGTCACTCACCCTAATCTTTAATGATACTAAAAAGAAAATGTTATGTTTTGGCCAATTTGTTAGCATTTTCATCACATTTCAAACCTTTTCATGAAAGATAAGTGCAGCTGCTGCAGAGAGCATTAAAAGATAAGAATATAGTCTTGGGCTCTATAAAACTTTAGATAAAGATGTTATCTCTGAGGTCCCCACTCTTGCACATGTACTAAGCCTCTGCAATTAGCACTGGCAGTTGATTTTACAGAAACGAGGTATTGAAAAGATGCTGTATCAAGTAAAGGAATGCTTTAAACAGAATAAGATAGGGGGAGGGAAGAAGATGGCGGCGTAGGAGGACGCTGGGCTCACCTCGCGTCCTGCTGATCAATTAGATTCCACCTACACCTGCCTAAATAACTCAGAAAACCGCCAGAGAATTAGCAGAACGGAGTCGCCGGAGCCAAGCGCAGACGAGAGGCCCACGGAAGAGGGGAGGAAGGGCGGCGAGGCGGTGCGCCCTCCACGGACTGGCGGGAGGGAGCCGGGGCAGAGGGGAGGCTCGCCGGCCAAGCAGAGCCCCCGAGTCTGGCTTGCAAAAGCGGAGGGGCCTGACGGACTGTGTTCCGACAGCAAGCGCGACTTAGCGTCTGGGAGGTCATAAGTTAACAGCTCTGCTCAGAAAGCGGGAAGGCTGGAGGACAAAGGGAGGGAGAGCTGCTGAGCCCCCGGACGACAGAGCTCAGTTTGGTGGGGAACAAAGGCTCTCGCCAGCGCCATCTCCCTTGCCCATCCCCCAGCCAAAATCCCAAAGGGAACCAGTCCCTGCCAGGGAACTTGCTCGCTCCGCTCAAACACCCAACGCTGTGCTTCTGCGGAGCCACCCCTCCAGCAGTGGGTCTGACTCCCTCCCGCTGCCACAGGGCCCCTCCTGAAGTGGATCACCTAAGGAGAAGCAAGCTAAGCCTGCCCCTCCTGCCCCCGTGCACCTTGCCTACCCACCCCAGCTAATACGCCAGATCCCCAGCATGACAAGCCTGGCAGTGTGCAAGTAGCCCAGATGGGCCACACCACCCCACAGTGAATTCTGCCCCTAGGAGAGGGGAAGAGAAGGGACACACCAGTCTGACTGTGGCCCCAGCGGTGGGCTGGGGGCAGACATCAGGACTGACTGCGGCCCCGCCCACCAACTCCAGTTATACACCACAGCACAGGGGAAGTGCCCTGCAGGTCTTCACCACGCCAGAGACTATCCAAAATGACCAAACAGAAGAATTCCCCTCAGAAGAATCTTCAGGAAATAACAACAGCTAATGAACTGATCAAAAAGGATTTAAATAATATAACAGAAAGTGAATTTAATATAATAGTCATAAAATTAATCGCTGGGCTTGAAAACAGTATAGAGGACAGCAGAGAATCTCTTGCTACAGAGATCAAGGGACTAAGGAACAGTCACGAGGAGCTGAAAAGCGCTTTAAACGAAATGCAAAACAAAATGGAAACGACGACAGCTCAGATTGAAGAGGCAGAGGAGAGAACAGGTGAACTAGAAGATAAAGCTATGGAAAAAGAGGAAGCTGAGAAAAAGAGAGATAAAAAAATCCAGGAGTATGAGGGGAAAATTAGAGAACTAAGTGATACACTAAAAAGAAATAATATACGCATAATTGGTATCCCAGAGGAGGAAGAGACAGGGAAAGGTGCTGAAGGGGTACTTGAAGAAATTATAGCTGAGAACTTCCCTGAACTGGGGAAGGAAAAAGGCATTGAAATCCAAGAGGCACAGAGAACTCCCTTCAGACGTAACTTGAATCGATCTTCTGCACGACATATCATAGTCAAACTGGCAAAATACAAGGATAAAGAGAAAATTCTGAAAGCAGCAAGGGATAAACGTGCCCTCACATATAAAGGGAGACCTATAAGACTTGTGACTGATCTCTCTTTTGAAGCTTGGCAGGCCAGAAAGAATTGGCACGAGATTTTCAGTGTGCTAAACAGGAAAAATATGCAGCCGAGAATCCTTTATCCAGCAAGTCTGTCATTTAGAATAGAAGGAGAGATAAAGGTCTTCCCAAACAAACAAAAACTGAAGGAATTTGTCACCACTAAACCAGCCCTACAAGAGATCCTAAGGGGGATCCTGTGAGACAAAGGACCAGAGACATCACTACAAGCATAAAACATACAGACATCACAATGACTCTAAACCCGTATCTTTCTATAATAACACTGAATGTAAATGGATTAAATGCACCAACCAAAAGACATAGGGTATCAGAATGAATAAAAAAAAAACAAGACCCATCTATTTGCTGTCTACAAGAGACTCATTTTAGACCTGAGGACACCTTTAGATTGAGAGTGAGGGGGTGGAGAACTATTTATCATGCTACTGCAGCCAAAATAAACAGAATAAGATAGAAAATAATAAAGAAAGCGGAGGGGAATAATAACGGGGATTCGTAGAGCATGCTTGGATTGCAAACTGGTCACCTAACAGTGGTTTTTGCACTGTTCATTATGTTGCCATTTGCTAAACTCTTTTGACTTAGGAAAGACAAAGATCCACAAGACAAATTCTTCAAATATCTTGCTGACATTATAAGATTAGGTGATACAGAGCAAGTATAAAAATATTTTTATTATTTCCCTTTTTATGCTTCTCTAGCTATATTTTTAGGTCAGAAGAAAAAGAAGAATGGTTACTGCCACATCGGAGACACAGTTTCAAAGATCTGTTCCCTGTGGTCTTCTAATACCACCCTCTGTCTCTGTAATTCAGGATGAAACAAGGCTACCTGTTTCATTCCAACAACTGGATAGCTCTCCTCATTGAGCTAATAGATTATAAAATCAGTCTTAAGTACATTAGACAAAGAATATGGTTGTAGATCTTGTTTCTGAGTTTCTTAATAATTAAACATGAATTGGCTATCCCTAATGACTTTTCTCCTTTTAAATCTCTAAGTTTAGTTTCTTCAAACTAAGTTAAATTTTCAAGACTGCTTAACTATTAATTGTGAACCCCTTAAAGACAGAGGCTATTTATCTTTTTATATGCTCTGCACCAAACAATGCTACCCACACAGTCAGTACTCAATAAATGTGTAAGGAAAGAGATAAGAAGGAAGAGGGAGGAAAGGAAAAGGTAGAATTCCTATTGTGAATTAATAACTAGATAGAGCACTGGCCTGAACTCTCTACGTGTTTCTGCTTAAGGAATTTTAAAAGTGAAATTGAATTTTCTGCTTTATTTCACCATGAATATGAATTTATTTTAAATTATATAAACCTTATCAGAGCTGAGCCAATATGCAGTTTCAGGAAATACTTAGCACTATGGTTTCAGTCTCTGTTCTTCCTGTTATTATTCCTAACAATGTCATTTATTGATATCACCATTATTTCGCTTCTTTAAAAAATGCAATTATTCTCAAAACTTAATGAAAGAAATGGAAAATAGAAATTTTTCAGTAATTTCAGAATGAATAAAAAAATGATCCATTTAATTGCAAAATGGTAGAACATTTTGACCACTATTAAACCTTAGCTGATAGGATAAATTGGTATCAATCTCCAATATAATCTCCAATGAACGCCACCAATTCCTTTTGCTTATTTTACAAGTGTATTGTAAAAAAACATACGTATCTTTCTATATGTCACTCAGATAGTTTACTACAGAAACATGTATAGGTTTTTAAAGTACTTTGAAATATACTACCACATGGTAAAAGATTATAAATATGAAAGGATCACTGAAATATTTTTAAACTCTTTCATTAGTGTTAAATGCATGGACATCATAACAGCAAATTAACCCCAGTATAAGATCACATTAAATATTTGCTTACAATCGTTTACCCTAAAACTGTGTTTTCCACATCACTTGATCCATAGTTGTTATCTGCTTTCTGTATAACCATAAACTGAATATTCAGTAGTTTCAACGTTATCTTATTTCTCATGAACTTAGAGTGTTTTATTGACGAGGATAGCATCAACTACAAAAGAATAAACTAATCTATAAAAATTACACAGTGCACAGTTGATTTCAGGTAAGAATATTAGTCTTCAGCAAATCAGTTTAGAGATTTATTTATTTTTTTCTACTCTTGGTTTAGGTTAATCTGATTTCTAAATTTCAGCATCCCAGAATTAGCCTTTATTGAAATTTAAATAGTATGTTAAAAATTAGAGATATTTTAAACTTTCATCCATAGCCTATAGTTTTAGTACAACCAAATTAATATAAAGAACTATGACTACTTTCTTGCCTTTTCTTCTCCCGTATCTCCTGAACATAATCCTTTCATTCCTGCAATGGCTAGAAAGAGAGAAGAAGGGTTTTTCTTCTGAGTTTTCCTGCTTACACCTATTATCCCTGAGGTAAAAGCACTTAAGAATCCAAACTTAAAGAAAGCAATCCAATCTTCCCACTTTACTTAAAAACAGCTCTTTACTTCACTGCTTTCAAACCTATCATTTAATACTTTTTTTATTGTAAACCTCCATTATCTCATATAAATAAGTAGAAACCAAATCCCAGATTGAAGTTGAAATCTCAAGAGATTATTTTTTCCTACTATTTTTTGCTTAACATTTTCTAGATAAACATGTGGGTAAACAGATTGAGAATATCCATAAGACTATGGTTTCTACTTATAATTTGTAAATCTCTTACTTATGATCTGTATTTTAAAGTACAGACAGAACCTAGTACTTTGTATTTCACTAAAGCAGCCGAAAGAACACTGCCTGCTAATGGTATCAACTGCATGCTCTCCATAACTAGATACAGGGAAACTTTCTCCTGGCTACCTTCTGCAGGGGCTATGAACCTACCTTCTGATTGGAAGCAAAACAAGTCACCTGGTTTTTAAGTCCAAGAACAGATTATTTAACCTGAGCAAGGTTGGCGCTATTTTATGGGAATCTGGTAGTATATTATGTCATCTTGGGAATTTGGGAATCCTCTTTGAGATCACTAAGTTAAGGGCAAGAAATTTACCACTTCAGTTTAAAATCTCTTTCTTCTCAGGGCACCTGGGTGGCTCAGTTGGCTAAGTGTGGGACTTTGGCTCAGGTCATGATCTTGTGACTCCCGAGCTCGAGCCCCACGTTGGGCTCTGTGCTGACAGATCAGAGCCTGGAGCCTGCTTCGGATTCTGTGTCTCCCTCTCTCTCTGCCCTTCCCCACTCATGCTCTCTCTCTTTCTCAAAAATAAATAAACATCTAAAAATGTTTTAAAAATAAAATGAAATAAAATCTTTCTTCTAGTTCCCAGCCACAGCTAAGTATATATGTTTAAATTCTAATATTTGGTGGGAAGGGTAGAATAAAACTCAAAATTATTCATGTTGTATATCTTATAAGATCTAAGCAACAAAGTGGGGCAGCTACAAAATGACAGCATGAAAGAATCACTTTAAAATTTTCTTCTGTTTAGGAAAGCCTCCAAATACATTCTACGAGGCCAGCATTAGCTTGATAGCAAAACCAGACAAAGATAACACACAAAAAAGAAAACTACAGACCAATATCCCTGATGAACATAGATGCAAAAATCCTCAACAAAATTTTAGCAAATCACATACAACAATACATTTTAAAGATTATTCACCACAATTAAATGGGATTTATTCCTGGGATGCAAAGATGGCTCAATATTTGCAAATCAATCAATGTCAGACAATACATCAACAAAATGGAGAATAAAAATCATATGATCACCTCAATAGATATAGAAAAAGCATTTGTCAAGATTCAACATACATTCATAATAAAATGGTGTTAGAGGAAACATATCTCAACATAACAAAGATCATATATGAAAAACTCACAGCCAACATCATTCTTGATGGTGAAAAATTGACAGCCTTCCCTTTAAGGTCAGAAACAAGACAAGCACATCCACTCTTGTTACTTTTATTTACCATAGTACTAGAAGTCCTAGGCACAACAATCAGACAAGAAAAAAAAAAAAAAAACGAGGTATCCATATTTGTAAAGAAGTTAAATTATCACTATTTGCAGAATACTATATTTAGAAAATCCTAAAAGATTCCACCAAAAGCTACTAATAGTAATAAACAAATTCAGTAAAGTGGAAGAATATAAAATTAATACCTAGAAATCAGTATCATTATTATACACTAACAATGAAATCATATAAAGAAAAATTTTAACACCATTCACAATTGCACCAGAAAGATTGGAATATCTAGGAATAAACTTAACCAAAGAGTTGAAAGACCTATACTCTGAAAACTATAAAACAATGAAGAAAAAAATTGGAAATGGCACAAATGGTAAGATATCTCATGCTCATGGACTGAAAGAATATTGTCAAATGTCCATATTATCTAAAGCAATCTACAGGATTCAATGCAATCCCTATCAAAATACCAATAGCAGGTTTTGCAAAACTAGAACAAATAATCCTAACACTTCTATGGAATCATAAAAGACCCTGAATAGCCAAAGCAATCCTGAGAGAGAACAAAAAGCTGGAGGCATCACAATTCCAGATTTCAATATATGCTACAAAGATATCTTCATCAAAACAGTATGGCACTGGGACAAAAATAGACATATAAATCAATGGAACAGGATAGTGACCCATGAAAAAAATTCACTTATGTATGGTCAATTAATCTATGACAAAAGAGGCAAGAATATACAATGGGGGAAAGACAGTCTTTTAAATAAATAGTGCTGGGAAAACTGGACAACTACATGCAGAAGAGTAAAACTGAACTACTTTCTTACACCATACACAAAAACAAAACTCAAAATGGATTAAAGACCTGAAACTATAAAACTCCTAGAAGAAAACACAGGCAGTAATTTGTCTGACATCAGTAATGGCAACATTCTCCTCTTGGGCAGTCCCTTCGGGTATTAAGGGAAATACCTGGGGGTTTTTTGGTGTGGTTGCAGAGATATATGCATCTCGAGGCTACCCGAGACACATTTCTGTCTGTAAGTCCTCTTAATACGCCATTTCTTGTTAAACTGGATTTATTTGCCTTTTTCTTTGGTCTTAAGGCTCCTTTGGCCATTGGAGGTCATTTTGCATATATCTCCCCTTCACAGAGCATCTGGATTGTTTTTTCGCTTAAGAATGTGAGAAAATGCTCCCTCCCTTCAAATATAAAAAGGACCTTTTAAATGAAAAATCCAAAAAGGCAAAATCATTTCCTCCAAAATCCACTTCCTGATGGAGAGCCCTGCTGTGGTCTTACAAAGAGAGCCATCAGTCCAGTGTTTTCCTCCATAGAATGAGGATATGGGACCATATGCTCTCTACATTATTAGTTCAGAATATTCCTTGATTCTGGATTTCTGCATAGCTGGTGGCTACGGAGACAAAAATGTCTAAATTCTTCACTGAATGTTTTAGTTTTCAATTTGCAAAACTTGCTATCATGGAATTAGCTCAGATACATGAGAAAATAGAATGAAAGTGAAGGTTTGGGGTCAATAGCTTTTATATCGTCGTTTCCTGGCACAAGCGATACTTTACTAAAGAGAAAGGATCATCATTTTGGACTCAAAAGTCCTGGTTTAGAGTCCCATTCTCAAACTAGCAATGTAAGCTAGGGCAAGACAGAAATATTACTAAAAACCTATTTTACATCTGAAAAAAACATAGAGTTATTGAGATTAAGGGATTTAATGACTCTCTTCCTAATTGACAAATTAAAATAAAATTGTTACCTGTAATATGATCTGTAGTATTAATGTCAACATTATGTTGTTTTCTGTTACTTGGTTTTGTTGTTACATTATTTTTATTACATTGTATTTCTTTAATGCTACCTATAAATATTAATGTAAACCTAAGGTATTATCATATTTAACTATTACCTCTACTAGGCTAAGGTCAGAGCAACGGACCTTTGATGAATCAAACATAAATAAAATTCTTAGTTGTGGCTTTTAATAAATATTTCTATGATTGCTACATTATCACAACCTTGCGTGATCCTTCACAAGACCACATGCAAGGGTCCAGGAGATGGTACCAAGGAGACCCTGAATCTCCCCTCATTTCAAAAGAATCATAAACTGCAGACGTTGACTACAAGTAAGTGTCCTGGAATTTCTTGAAACTTATTCATATTCAAATAAGTTTTGAGAAGAATCATGAGTGCAAATTTACTACTACATCAAAATTTCACTTACCTAATAAGTTCATTAAGATGTGAAGACAGTATTTCAATAGACAAGATTTTAAACATATTCTCAAATATCCCTTTCAACACAAATATTTTCTTCTCCTTGGATTTCTGCAACTTATTATATTTCTCCTAGTATATGAACTACCTATAAACCACCTCAGGAAAATCTACTTTAAAAGTTTCACTTCCCTGAAATAATAACAAAAGGAAATCAACAGCTGTTCAAATCTCCTGAGTTAATTTCTCAAAACTATTCCTTTGGTATGATACTTAAATCTCATCACATCATTCCCCAAACATTTTATTTCCAGCAGTGAATAATATACATAGGAAATTCCATTGCACGTAGAGAAAGGCAGAAATGAAAAAATATCTTCTTGATATGGAAGATGTGTATTTTGGTAGTAACATCACATGGGTTCCTCATGAGCAATGAACATCTGCTTCCTTTCATTATGATTGTCTTTTACAATTTCAAATGGCCATATGACAATATTGCCATAAGATGGAAATGCAAGTGTTCAAGAAAAATTCTGCAATACTTCCTAAAAAACCTTAGTCAAGAAATAATTTTTAAAGTGATATATGAAAAGTATAAATAAATATTAGGGACCAGGATTTAAATGTATACTATATACATGATTTTCTTATCATCAAGCTTTATTACTCAAGTATCTTGATGGCTTAATAAAAAAAAATAATTAGTGAAATAATTTTAAGTGGATATAAAAATACCTAAAATTTTTCTATTTACAAAAGGTAAATCTAATTAATACAAGAGAGAATTTTACAATGTGTTTGCTAAAAAGATTACCAAAGTTATATCTTTTATGTCTGAATCAGATTTGGGCTTAAGTTAAGATACCTACTTGATGACCCTGCCTTTGAAAATTTGGCACAATTTACCAAAAGCAGTTTTATAGTTTTCACTATCAATTTGTTTGAGATTTACTTTATTGTAGAGCATTTTGGCAATCCCACAGAGTAGAGGATGAAAACTATTCCTTTTTTCTGATTCTAACAGAGCAGCCCAGTCTTCCCATATTTTCCAGTCTGTACCTCACGTTACGATCAGTCCAGAGTAGTCACTCGTCACCTAACACCTGCCATGTGTTACCATCTCTATGCCTTGTTTCATGCGACTTCTTTTTGTCTGGACCACTCTTGAACCCGTTTCTGACTGGTGAAATTCTATTCTATCTTCCAATGCCATCTCAAAAATCCCTTTGTGATGCAGTCTTCCTAGATTTCTTCCTCTCCCCAGTCTTAATCTAGTATGATTACTGACTGCTTAGAACCTTCACATGACTCTGAACCTTTCTAAGACATTTATTTATCCATATGTCCATGTTGTGCTATGGTTAACTGCAAATTTTCCTTAGATCTATTCCCCATTATACTCATTATGGATTCACTCTTGTATTCAACAGGTACAACATTTAATGAGCATCTTCTATGTATAGTCTATGTGCCATGATCGAGCTCAATAAAGACGAAGATGACATTATCCCATCCTTATGAAATTTACCTTGAAGGCATGACCCTCCCGTTTTCTCTACCTTTCACACCTTTAACAGTAATTGTGCGTATTTTAGTCACACAACAAATATTTCTAGAATTGAATTAATTCACCATAACTTGAGTCAGTAACATACAAAAAACAAAATAGTTGATAATTTGGTATGTGGTATAAAACCATTAATACCTGAAATAAAGTCAGTGCTTCCCTCTAAAAACTGATATGGTAAAAGTACTTACTTTTTCACTTAACTTTGGGGATACTACCTAATACAGAGAAAAATTCAATGTCACACAGGCTAATTTAAAAAATTTTTTTACAAGACTGTCCTATCCTAGAGGCAAGATCAAACTTAATTAACATCATTAGAGATTTCTTAAACACATTAAGTTTTATAAAGCACCCTCTGGGTCACATTATATGCTGCTGTATAAAACAGAAGGGGAATAAACTAAGTTCAAGTCTAATCACAGAAGCACCAGCAATTAAAATTGTTTTCAAATAATTTACAGATACATGTCCTGCAAAAATTATTTTTCCATGTATAAGCACACAGCACTGAAGTTGTAATAATGACAGATTATCTGGCAAATTTATATTAGAGAATAATTTCAACCGTTTATGAGTATTCCCTCCCTCCATAATTTGCATATAATCATACACATAGGATTTATTCCAGAAAGTCCCCTTAACAATCTTTTTTTTTTTTTACTTTATTTTGGATTATCTAGCTTGTACAGGACAAAGAAATTATGAGATAAGTGCTTCTGAAAAATTACTCCACATTTGTGATGAGAGATAATTTTGTGTTTGCATGTATACCCGGCCACAATCTCCAGACTCAACAGAAAGGTAAGAATTACACAAAGTCCCTTACCTATTAAGTGAAGTATCAATTCATTAATGAAAAAACAGGTCATGTGTCAAAAATACACACACACATGCACATCCCACACTCAAACTACTGAGAAATTTTAAAACAAAGTTCTTACATTCCCTGAACTGAGCTTATAAAGAGATCTTTCCACCCTATATTTTGTATTCTGAGTCAGATCTCAGGATCTTTATTCAGACTGCCACTATATTTACATCAGAGCACAGCAGATCTCTCTAAGAGATCACTGCGTATCGGATCTCTCTAAGCATCTTCCTAAGCACCACTTTGTTAGAGATGGAGCGATAGCTAGAATCCATTGTTTTGAACAAATACATACAAATAAATGAGAATATTGTGAAATGACTGCACTTATTTGTTGACAAGTTATTTTTTTCTAGAATAATAATGGTTTCTTTCGAAAACTTTAAGTGAAAACTTGTAGAACATAAACTCTACTACCCATTAAACACAAGCGAAGAATTGTTAGGAAAATTCTACTTTCTGTATTTTCTGGAAAATGTGCTAAGAAGCATATCCAGGAGTTTCTTCTAGGCAACACATTAAAGTATGTTGTGTGTGTGTGTGTGTGTGTGTATGTGTGTGTACATGTATACACCTCACACCACAGGGATGGCATACATCAACTTCACAATCTTTTCCTGTTACTGTTCTTAGGTTGCACTAGTTTGCCTTAAAATGGTTCTTCTGATAGTGTTATTGATCTTGGTGTAAAGTTCTGAATTAGAATTAGTACACATTTTCTGTAAAGTCCCGGACAGCTAATATTTTAGGATTTGCAAGTAGCTTAAGGTCTTTATTGTATATTCTTCTTTACTTTCTTAAAAACCCTTTTAAAAACTAAAAGCCATTCCTAGCACCTCTGCAATTCAAAAACAGGACACAAAACGATTTGGGCCTACAGGGTACAGTTTGCTGACTCCTGCTTTGAGTTATCAATAGCCAGTAAAGCATATTGCAAGTTAAGTAATGGGTTTCAGTGTTTACCTAATACAAAACCTCTGTTTTTATGATTTTGAAATGGAATAAAATCAGCAGACCTGGTGTTGTCCTAGAAGGAGCTTCTGAATTCTGCTTCTTCCATGAGCTTCACTTTAGACACTAGTTACCCACTCATTTGTGAGCTGAGCTGCTCCACTGTGCCCAGGAATCAAATCGAAGTTTAACCTGCAGAGATTTTGAAAGCTCACTAGTTCTATGTACTCTCTCGTCACCTTCTCTTTCTCTCTCTTCCCTCTCTCTCCTCCCCTATTATATACACATGCACACACCCTTCTCTGCATCAGACACAGAGCAGCTGTGTGGAAATCATCTTCTGCACCTGAGTAAAAAAGCCTTCTCGGTTTGGTGGTAGTTTCAAGATTTTTAGGTATGTCACTTCAGCTTTAAGGCAATGCAACCCGTATGCTTTCCTCTGTCTAGACTTCTTGACAGATAGGGATTTTTCTGTTTCATTGAACAAGTACTTATCAAGTTCCTATTATGACCACACCAAGATTTTAATATGAGTATGAATCACCCTGGGATGCTGAATATGATTTAGTGGTCTGAGGATTTGTATTTCTTTTTGTTTTTAATAAATGTTTATTTTGGGGAGGTGGGGAAGGGGCAGAGAGAGAGGGACACAGAGGATCTGAAGCAGGCTCTTTTCTGTCAGGGCAGAGCCCGATGTGGGGCTCGAACTCCACAATCATGACCTAAACTAAAGTCAGATACTTAACGTATTGAGCCACACAGGTGCCCCCGAGGTTTTGTAGTTCAAAAGAGCTCCCAAGTGATGCTAATGCTGAGGGTTTTGGGAGCAGTGTTTTGAGAAGAGTGAGGAATGCAGGTGAGTATACAGCTGATTACAACACTATACAGGTGAGTGCTGTTTGAGGGAAATGTGCTATGGAAGCATACAAACTTGGACATAGCACATATTTCAAAATTCTAGGGAAAAATTCTTGAAGAACATAAAAACAAAACTGATCTTAGGAAGAGTAGGGGTTATGCCGATAAAGAGGAGAGAGCAGTAAGGAGGGAATCCAAGGAGGGGCTGGAATTCCTGGCAGAAGAAAAGGACACTGCAAAACAGATTTTTAGTGGCTAACAGAAAAAAAAAAAAAAAACATGTGAAAAAGCAGGATGTGTCTTCTTAGAAGACAAAGAAAGGAATATTTAAAGAAAAGAGTGAAAAACAGTGGTTCCGTTTAGAAAAAAGTTGAAAAGTATCCATTAGAATTAACAACAAAGAGGGGTATCTGGAGGATCAGTTGAGCATCCAACTTCAGCTCAGATCATGATCTCATGGTTGGGGGTTTGAGCCTCACATCGGGCTCTGTGCTGACATCTCAGAGCCTGGAACCTGCTTCATATTCTTTGTCTCCTCTCTCTCTGCCCCTCCCCAGCTCATGCTCTCTCTCTTTCTCAAAAGTAAGTAAATAAACTTAAAAAAAGAATTAACAACAAAGATATATTTGGTCATATTGGTGAAAATAATTTCAGTACCTGGATAGACACAAAAGCCAGAGTGCAGCAAGTTAAAAGTATTTGGAGGTAAGGAAGACAGAACTAGCTATGTTTGTTTTTATGATGTAAGAGGCTGGAGTCTGTTGAAATTCTTTGGGGAAGAAGGAAATAGGGAGAAATTGAAGACATAGGAAAGAGAGGAAATAACCAGTACAATAAGTTCCCTGAGGAGAGAGGAGATGAAATCTAGAGCAAAACTGGGAAGATTATTTTAGGAGAATCCCAGGTATATTTCATTGAAACAGGAAGAAAGAAGCAAAGAAAAAAATGAGTACAGATTTAGCTAAATCTGTGTTAGTAAAAAGCTGAAGTAATTCCTTACCTGTGGCTTCTATGATTATTGAAAATTAGGAATTACATTTATATGAGGCAATAGGCAGTAAGACCAGGAGTTTCAGAAGCATGGTGAAGAATATCAATTATGGGGAATGGAAAAGAAATTTAGCTGACAAAAGAGTAAAGAATTTCCATTAGTATTTGACCCCTTAACTATTCTGTATCTTTATGACAGAAAAGACCATGGATGCAACAGGGTCCTAGTTCCAGCCCCCTTCCACACTAGCGGGAATCCTGTCTTCCTTTTGTCAAGGTAGAAACTCTGAACTCAACCAGGTCCTGGTGTTCTGGATAGACTTCACACTACCTCTCCTATGCCAAGGCCCGAGGCCCTCTGTTCACATCCTACTCTGTGGGCCTGGACTGCTGGGTTATTTGTGTAGGCCTTGAGTTAATTCAGACTTTACTATACCCCACAGGACTTCTCAAGTCCTCTCATTATTCCATGCTTACTCAATTCTAATCCCTACACACACACACACACACACACACACACACACACCTCTCCACTTAGATATCTACTAATGCTGATAGATATCTACCACTATTCTTATAGTCAGGGATGTGCTAAATGTCTTCTGGAGGAATCTCTGATGGTCATACTTCTAAGGATATTAAATATCTCCCAGTGACATTTTGATAAGGCCATACTTTTGATGTGCAGGTTCTACATAGTTCCATTTACTCATTGGTGGTTGACAGTGCAATCTCTAACCACTCAACCTAACTCTGGAGAAGAATTACAGATATTGTATTTTCTTTATGTCTGCTTTTGATTAAGGACCACATCTGACAAGGATCTAATAAAACCAGTCATGGATGTATTAGTGACTTTTCTTTTTGAGAGCAGAAATCTGGAGCTTGAGTTTTATTCATAAATGCAGTTCTAAGGCTTTATAGGGATGGAAAAATTTCTAGAACAGGGTTATCTGAAAGAAATTAATTTATGGAATCATTGAATTTCTCTATGGTGGGGTAAGGGGAGGTCAATACAATTTAATACCCAAAACTGTTTTAGGAAGACAACATGGCATATTAGTTTTAAATGTGGTCCCTCATGATATCACCGACTGATATTACTCCAACAAATTAACGTCTTTAAGCCTCAGATTCTCCCTCTGTAAAATGGGATATTAATAGTCCCTACTTCATAGGGTATTTGCAAGGATTAAACAGTAAGTTCTGTAAAGAGCAGCCTGGAAACAGTCTGCCCAGACAGGGAGGTGTACTGTATCACTGACATTTAAAATTGCACAAGTGCTTGATGATAATAAATAGAAGACTGACTTTCACTTAATTTTGTAATTGTTTTTAAACTCTTTAGAGACAAATCACAACCTTGCTGTTTGCCCTTAGAGCACACCATGCCCACACCCTGTGCTTAAGGGCCTTTGTCTATAAACAGTTAAAACAATTAATGTAACTATTTTGTTAATGACATCCTTGGCTTACCCCAAAAGGTTAAGTTTGCGTATTGCCCATGGATGATTCTTGCTATATTTTAATGAAATGTGTATCAAGTCCTAAAGTTACATTCATAGAAGAATGAAAAGAATAAATAATGTTGTGGGAGAGTCCCCTCCCTAAGGAATGTGGTAAGAAAAAAAAACCCTCAAGATAAGGGAAAGCAATCCGGCTATGTGCGTGCAAGTACATGACATTCCTCATGATTCTGTATGTCTGTGTGTGACATCCCTCATGATCCTGTAACATGAGACCACCCAATCAGAATGTGTGTTAGTATGTTACCATGTATGGGAGAAAAAGAAGTAGAAAATTTATAAACGGCTACACCTCACTGTTCTAGGGGCTCAGTTTTTCAGGTTATAAACCCACTGAGCCCACGCCAGCACAAATAAAGTTGCTTCCTGGAAAGAAAAGCCTCGGTTCAACTCTCTGTGCAAACCTCAGTCTCATTACAATGTTAATGACACCACATTTTAAAATATAAATTTCTGAAAAATAACTATATTTTATCCTGTTAATTTCTGTTGTTTAATATCGAGTTAACTTAGGCCAGAAAAATGCACTAAAATGAAATGGAATTGAATGTGTTTATATCCTGAAGTACAAATATACCTTAATTCCTTGAAGACTTAGCTAATTCACTAATATGGATCAAGTTCAATGCTGTCTGGGGAAAGTTAGAAAGTCCCTAACATTTTACAGCGTGCTGTAAAATTCTGGACACCTATTTCATCTATTTTGCATCCAGGGATTTCTTGTATTCTAGGGCACATAGTTATCCAAAGCAAATAGCGGAGCCCATGAAA
The DNA here is from genome assembly GCF_027475565.1 of Acinonyx jubatus. Taxonomy (NCBI): domain Eukaryota; kingdom Metazoa; phylum Chordata; class Mammalia; order Carnivora; family Felidae; genus Acinonyx; species Acinonyx jubatus. Next base: position 91,001,845 of record NC_069386.1, read on the forward strand.
AAGCTTCTCACCTCTACTTTTTCAGAAAAGGAAAGTAGAGCAGCCCTTCTGACTATGAAATCAGCACTGAAGATCTGTTGAGTATTAGGCCTTTGCTCCCCCCAGATGGGCTCCTGAATTCAGGGAAACGTGTTTAAACCAAACCTCCAAAAAAGGAAATTAACCAATCTCTCTCTTCCTCTTGCTCTTTCCTTCTTTGCCTCTCTGCCTCTCTCCCTCTTCCTCTCTTAACTTCATTCACACACGGGTACACACACAGCCATACTTGTGTATACGGTTTTCTTTTCTCTTGCTAAAAATAAATTTCTTTAGCAAGCATCCAAGTTTAGCACCTAAAACGTGAAAATGTTTCTCTAAAGTAACGTGTGGATGGCTGTGCTTTGCTTTTCATTTTTTTTCAACATGTGTTTTCCTGACATATCTATTGTTTTAGAGATCTATAATTAGCAAAACACAAACCCACTATTTTTATTTTCCATCTGCCAGATGCCAAGTTCTCTCTAGAGTCTCTCAAAGAACAGAAGCCAACATGGCTCTTTTCATTTGCATTCTTGTTTACCAGAGTGGGTGACAATGACAGCTTAAATGAATAGCCACAGCTTAGAGAAATGTTTGTTTCTTTATTGTTACTGGGCTATGATCAGGAAAAGCCCAGGGATAAAACACAGACCAATTTTTTAAAATGGTGTCTCACTGTTCATTTAATTTTTCAGAATCTGCTATGATAAATTTTAACAGTGTGTTCTTTAGCTACTGAAGCAAATTCAGCTGACCTTAAGCTGTTCTCAGGTTGTAAATGAGATGACTGAAATTGAATATATCCTTTCAACAGTTAGCATTCTCTTTAGTAAAAGAAGGTATTTGAAAATGATACCTTGGAAAAAATGTGTCACTTGCAAGAGCTATTAATGGGACAGAAGTGTAACTTTGAGGTACACAGGTGATAGAAATTTAAGACAAAGAAGGAAATGACCTAATTTTCCAATTTGCTAACCTATGATTATCTTACAGTCACCTATTTAGTTTCTCTACCTACCTCCTTTTGTTTGTTCTTTGTTTTTTGTTATTCAAGGAACATTTAATAAGGTAGATAACATATATTTATCTAACATGGTACTTTTACATCACTGAAGCAAAAGCTCAGATTTCTGTTCATTGGGTAAAAGTAGCCTGCTTAGCACGTGTACACTGGATTGCAGTTTAAAAAAAATACTGTAATTATAATTTCAGAACTTCAGAATGTGAGTGTCAGTGTTCTCTTTTTCACACAGGCAAAGAAAATTCTTTTGGAAATCATTTGAAGCTTGGACAAAATTGCCATGGCTATATTCTTGGGATCACTCTGCGGAGTCTTCATATTCAGGTGGCACAAGGGAAGCTTATGTTCAATCTTTTAGAGAAGACATTACAGCTTGCATGATCTCATTAACCAGGAGAATGTTGGTGGCAATCACAGTGTGGGTGTGAAGAAGCTGGTTTTTTACACAATAGCTATCCCGCATGCCTACTTCCACTGCGACCATTGGCTCACCTGTGTTCAAGTCCACATCCACAAGTTCACCTGATTCTGAATATTCTGCTTGAACTTTACTGTTTCCTGAAGATCTAAACCAGCGTTCTGAGCAAGAACTTTAGGAATAACGAGCAGTGCATCAGCAAATGCTTGAACTCCAAGTTGGGAGCTGCCCTTTACATAGGGCTTATATTTAATCAAGGCTTCTGCTATTGTCACTTCCACTGTACCAGCACCTGGAACTATACAGTCAGCATCAATAGCATTTTTAACACTTGGGACAAGAATATTGTGAAGTGGAATTATTCACAATTTTAAATTATTTTTAAAAGTATTTCTACCAGTTGAAGACAGTAATATTAGAATACTAATCCAACACACTCTGTGGTTAACTCCCCCTTCTATCTCTACTAACCCCTTTGGATGGGATGCTGGGTAGCAGCAAGGAGTAGGGAAAACAATTAAGACAAGTTGTCATAATAATAATTCAAGCTTATAGCAGGATTATCAACAATAGCCAAACTATGGAGAAAGCTCAAGTGTCCACTGACTGATGAATAGATAAAAAAATGATGTGGTGTATACATACAATGGAATATTACTCAGCCATCAAAAAAGAATAAACTACTGTCATTTGCAACAAAATGGATAGAACTAGAATGTATTATGCTAAGCAAAATAAGTCAATCAGAGAAAGACAAATACTATATGATTTCACTCATATATGCAATTTAAGAAACAAAACAGGTGAACATAATGTAATAAGGGTGAAAAAAGAGAAGATAGGGAAACAAACCACAAGAGATTCTTCTTTTCTGCGAGAAAGCTCAGGCAGGGGAGGGCAGAAAGATGGGGGCAGAGAGACCAACAGAGAAAGGATCTGAGGTAGGCTCTGAGCTGACAGCAGGTGACAGCAGTTGATGTGGTGCTCGAACTCAGGAACGACAAGATCATGACCTGAACCAAGGTCAGACACTCAACTGACTGAGCCACCCAGATGCCCCACCACAAGAGACTCTTAACGATAGAGAACAAACTATGGGTTGACAGTGGGAGATGGGCTAGATGGGTGGTGGGTGCTAAGGAGGGCACTTGTGATGAGCAATGTGTATTGTATGTAAGTGATGAATCACTGAATTCTACTCATGAAACCAATATTGCACTCTATGTTAATTAAAATTTAAACTAAAATGATGATAATAATAATAAAATATTGTTTTATAATTATAAAATAAATTTTATGAAATAAAATTAATAATAATAATAACAAAACACAAGTCATTTCACAAAAGCTACTACCTTCAAGTCTTGGTTTCATAGTAAAGTCTCCAGGTATGCAATACTCAAAAAATTTATGAACTCACAACTCAATTCAATACTTTTTACTTATCATATATTCTATGTATACATCAGTCTTTTTTATTCTTTATTTATAGCCCTTAAGACCTCATTCTTTGCCCACAATAAAAGATCCACCCAAACCTCCCTCTTTAACCATCCCAAAATGTAGGAGCTAGCTGGGACACTTTTGTTACCCCACCCCTAATCACAATTTACATTATTTGTTGTAGAGTGGCTCGTTATAACATCATTAATGTGATAAAGATATCCCACAACTGGGGCAAATAACATAAATGCTTCCCTAGATTATTCTTAGGTAGATTATCTCTTCCATTTGGGTAAACTCCCACAATGCCCTTGGCTTTCTTCACTCTTATAAGTGGCAAGAACACATACCCTATGCATTCTATTCTTTCAGCAAATATTTATTGATTACCTACTATGTATCAGGCACTGCTTTAGGTTCTTTGGATATGCACTGATTCAGAGATTATGCCATCCCTTGAGAATCTTACATTCTTTCAAGGGAGAGAGACAATAAATTTCAAAATTAATAAATGAGAATATTATATAATATTGTAGTAGTAATAAATACTCTAGAAAAGGAGAAAACAGAGAGTGATAAGAGGGAGAAGAAATGGATAAAGCTGAACAGAGATCACTGTTATTTCAGCTAATGTGATAGGATTAGACTACATTGAGAAAGTAACATTGGAGCAAAACATCTCCTATGTTTACCCTTAATCTCTATTGTTGTTCAAAATATTATACACCAATCACTAAAGAAGTATGTATAGTCTCTATTAACAAAAATGAATACATTCTTATCTTTCAATATAATAAATTTCACTCTGATCTATCCTCCTACAAAAGCAGGTCAACCTCTAAAACAAAAATTAATTAGATATAAGATAATCTCAAAACCTATCCCTAAAATACACATTTCACTACCATGTCATGTGTGAAATAGAATGATAACACTTTCTTTGGTACTCCTAAGAATAAATCAGCTTCAGGGACTTTAAGAAAGACCTATGTCCTATACCAGTGATTCTCAAATTTTAACCTACAGCTTACTCACATCAAGGACTTACTTTATTAAAATATTGATGGCTGGGTATCTACCCTCAGAATTTCTGATTTAATAAGCCTGCGGTGGAGCCTGAGAAAATGCATTTCTAACAATTTTCCGGGTGATGCTGATCAGAACATATTTAGAACCATTCCTTTGCATCAATCTTAGTAAAGTTAAAATGGTTTTCCAACTCAATTGTAGAATGCTAAATGAAACTAACGTTCTCAATTCTAATTCTATATAACTGAAGAAAAGGATATTATTTAGAATTTATTATTTTATTATTATTTTATGTTTTCTCTTGGCCAGACAAGAAAAAGGAAAAGAAGCTATATTTTTCATATCTCTACTGTCAGATATAATGCCATATACCAAACCAAATGAAACAAATCCCTTCTTTCCAGGACCCAAACAATACCCCGTTTGCCCAAAGATTACATCACATTCTTAAACTTTCTAAGATGTTTATTTCTAAGATGTGTATTTCTAAGATGCTCACGATCACTCAAGCAAGTTAGCTTTAAACTCAGCAAAAATTTTCACTCTTTACTTTTTCCTCAACTGTGAAAAATCCATTCTTTGTGTATAAGGAGGTAAAACACTCTAAATGAATACAAATTGAGAGTTTATGAGTAGGAAAAGTACAAAGAACTCCTTTCCCTTCATGAAAGACCCTAATTTCAAATCTTTCTATATTGGTCCCTAAGCAAACTGGTGTTCCAGAAAAAAAAAAACTGTACCTCAAATTGATGGAAGAACTGAGGAGATGACCAGAAGCAACAAGTGGCTCCATGCTACTTTCAGAAACCCAGTGAAATGAAGCAAGGATAGCAAGTTATGTTTTGAAGAACCTGTAAGATTGTCTCAACTCATTTTTGTGGAACTGAAGCCTTGCCTGTAAAGGTTTCTTAGGCAGAAGTGAAGCACCACTCTTATCACTACAGAAATAAGCTTTATGTGCTGTACCTGTCAAGGTCTGCTGGAGTAGCTGCTGACCAGGAGTAACTAAAGATTTTTTCCCTTGGTAAAGTGGTCATGCATGTTTTATAAAGTCATATTCTCCAAGAATATAATAAGATGTTCATTAAGATGTGGTTAATTCATCATCCTCTTGAAATCCTACAAAGAAATGATATTGGAGCAAAGGCCAAAGACCTGTGTCAAAAGAGACAGCAAATACACTAGCAAGTGTAAATTGTTACATGATTCCTCTCTACATGCTAATGCTGTGTAACTTGGGTTACCTAAGCCAGGGTTAAAAGGGGTGTATAAAAGGGGGTCATGTTAGATAATGACTGTATTTCACTGCCTTTGCTATTCCATTATTACTCTAAGATCTCCAATTCCCTGTAAAAAAAATCTTGAATTGTTTCAGAGATATTTGAAGTGGTCTCGCCTGTATATCTGAACCACTTGAATCGGCCATTTTTTTTCCTCTTCCACTCTGTCTACTCCAATGACAGCTTGCTTCTGGGCACTTCTGTCAAAGCCTCTGCTACTGAGTCAACTGTACCAAGTCACTTCAATCCTGCCTATAGTATCCATGTCAATAAAGTTGAGGCTTGAATCCAGTCTCTTACTACATGTAAAATACTTCTGTAAGTAAAAAGTTTGTGTACAGCTGACACCAAAAATGATCACATGTCTGATGCATTTTACCATTTGATTTAAAAGGTGTAAAATGAGATTTGTTATAAGTAGAGTGGGAAGTGGGAAAGGAGAAACCAAATAGATTTAGACATGACACAGGGATTCTGGGAAGTTATTGCCCAAATTCTAAGTCTTTACTCTTTCCTCCCCTCATTAGAAATTAGTTACCAATTGATTTTTCTTAGTTTTTCACTTTCAACTGTTAGATTTAGCAGGTAGGAGAGACTGGTGAGTATGAGTAAGGATTTAGGTTCTCCTAAGAGAAAGCTGTGGGGGATGGAGGGTGGAGAAGTAGAAGAAGGGGGAGATTGAGAGAAAGGAACCTATACCTAACTTTCTTGTGTGCTCTGTTTGACCACAGCCTGAGGACCAAAAGTAGAGGATCCTAGGGCAAATATCAAAGCTGTGTGTTAGTGGAGAAAGCTTGGCCAGGACAGGTGGTTTCCTATCCTTCCCATATCAGAGAACTCTAGGAGGTAGGAAGAACCTTTAGAAAATCCTAGACTTTGAAGCTAAGGAGACCCAGGAATAAGTAATACCAAATAGGCCTGGCAGTCTACCACCTCTCACCCCTACTCTCCAAAGGAGCAAAGACTATCACCCAAGAATCATGTATTCAGGCAAGACATCACTCACTTAGGAGAGAGAATTGAAGATATTTGCACACTGGCAAAAATCCTCAACAAAATATCAACAAACTAAATCTGATAACGTATGAAAAGAATTATCCACCATGACCAAATGGGATCTATTACATGTATGCAAGGCTGATTCAACATTTGATAATCAACTCATCTACCACATTAACAGGCTAAAGAAGAACAGGCATTTGATAAAATCGAACACCCATTTGTGATAAAAATTCAACAAACTAGAAATAGAGGGGACCTCCCTCAACTTGATAATAACATCCACAAAAAAACTACAGCTAGCATTGTATTTAACTGTGAAAAACTGAATGCTCTCCCTTTAAGGTAGGAAACAGGAGACATCTCACTGGAAGTGTTATATAGTGAAGTAAGAAAAGGTTTTCATATTGGGAAGGAAGAAATGAAATGGTTTTAATTCATGGGTGATGTGATTGTCTCTACAAAGATAACCAGTGAAATCACAAAAAATCTCCTAGAACAAATAAGTGATTCTAGCAAGGTTTCAGAATAAAAAGTTAAAAACAAAAGTAAACTGATACCCTTATACCAGCAAAAACCATTGGAATTTGACATTTAAAATATAAAGCCATTTATACAAGGGAAACCAAAGCAAAAATGAACTATTGGTACGTCATCAAAATAAAAAGCTTCTGTTCAGTGAAGGAAACAATCAGCAAAACTAAAAGGCAACCGACAGAATGGGAGAAGATATTTGCAAATGACATATCAGATAAAGGGTTAGTATCCAAAATCTATAAAGAACTTATCAAATTCAACACCCAAAAAACAAATAATCCAGTGAAGAAATGGGCAAAAGACATAAATAGACACTTCTCCAAAGAAGACATCCAGATGGCCAACTGACACATGAAAAAATGCTCAACATTACTCATCATCAGGGGAATACAAATCAAAACCACAAGGAGATACCACCTCACACCTGTCAGAATGACTAACATTAACAACTCAGGCAACAACAGATGTTGGCCAGGATGTGGAGAGAGAGGATCTCTTTTGCATTGCTGGTGGGAATGCAAGCTGGTGCAGCCACTCTGGAAAACAGTATGGAGGTTCCTCAAAAAATTAAAAATAGAACTACCCTACGACCCAGGAATTACACTACTAGGTATTTAAGGGATACAGGTATGCTGTTTCGAAGGGACACATGCACCCCCGTGTTTATAGCAGCACTATCAACAATAGCCAAAGTATGGAAAGAGCCCAAATGTCCATCGATGGATGAATGGATAAAGAAGTTGTGGCATATATATACAATGGAGTATTACTCGGCAATCAAAAAAAATGAAATCTTGCCATTTGCAACTACGTAGATGGAACGGGGGGGTATTATGCTAAGTTAAATTAGTCAGAGAAAGACAAATATCATATGACTTTACTTTTTTGAGGATTTTAAGACACAGAACAGTTAACATAAGGAAGGGAAGCAAAAATAATATAAAAACAGGGAGGGAGACAAAACAGAAGAGACTCTTAAATATGGAGAACAGAGGGTTATTGGAGGGGTTGTGGGAGGGGGGATGGGTTAAATGGGGAAGGGGAATTAATAAATCTACTCCTGAAAATAAAATATATGAAAATATTAAAATAAAATATATGAAAATAAAATTTCAAATATATATACATATATGTGTGTGTGTGTGTGTATATATATATATATATATATATATATATATATATATATATATATAAAATTCCATTTACATTAGTCCCAAAAAGACAATGTATAAATCTAATAATATTACAAGGTCTATATGAGGAAAACTACAAAACTCTAATGAAAGGAATCAAAGATCTAAATAAATGGAAAGATATTCCATGTTCACATATAGGAAAATTCAATAGAGTTAAGATGTCATTTCTTCCCAACTTGATCTATGGATTCAACACAATCCCTCCAAAATTCCCGCAATTTATTTTGTGGTTTTCAGCAATTAGATTCTAAGGCTTATGTGGAAAGGCACAAAACCTAGAATAACTAGCACAATACTGAAGAAGAATAAAATTGGAGGACAGATACTATCTGACCGCAAGTGTTACTATATCAAAACAGTGTGGCTTTGGCAAAGAATACAAATAGATCAATGGAACAGAATAGAAATCCCAGAAATAGACCCACACAAATATAGTCAACTGATGTTTAACAAAGGACCAAGGGCAATAGAGAAAGGGTAGTCTTTTCAACAAATGATGCTGGAACAATTGGACGTCCTTATGCAACAAATGAACCTAGATAGAGATCTTATGCCTTTCACAAAAATTAACTCCAAAAGGACCATAGAATTATACATAAAATGTAATACGACAAAACATCTAGAAGGAACATAGAAGAAAATCTATATTACCTTCGGTTTAGCAATGGAATTATAGATAAATATCAAAAGCATCATTCATGAAATTTAAAAAGTTGATGTTAGACTTCATTAAAATTAAAAACTTTTGCTCTCCAAAATACATTGTGAAAGGTTTCAAAAGATGAGCCACACACTTTGAGAAAATGTTTCACAATACATATCTGATAAAGCACTGGTATCCAAAACATACAAAGAGCACTTAAAACTGAAGCATAAAAAAAACCAACCAGTTTTAAAATGAGCAATTGATCTGTACAAATATCTCACTCAGGAAGATATACAGATGGGGGGCACCTGGGTGGCTAAGTCAGTTAAGCGTCCAACTTGTGACTTTGGCTCAGGTCATGATCTGACAGTCATGAGATGGAGTCCCCTAGTGTAGGGCTCAGTGCTGACAGAGCATGGAGCCTGCTTACAATTCTCTCTCTCTCCCCTATGCTCCCTCTCTCCCCTTTCTCCTTCTGTCTTTCAAAAATTAAAAATAAATTTAAACAATTTTAAAAAGAAAGTATACAGATGGAAAATAAGTGCATGAAAAGATCTATCATCACTTGTCACCAGGTAACTGCAAATTAAAATAAGACACCACACCCACACTATGGGACAAACCCACACTGCTTTTAAAGGCAGAGAAGTTTTAACTGCAGACATCTCTGAGAGCAGTAGCAAGCCTCCCAGCTGGAGTGTAATGGCCACTGGAGCAAAGGGTGCAGGAGCTGTGCCACAAAGCGAGGGAGCCCCAGAAAATGTAGTTACTTAGGAGTAAATGACTAACCAAGATAACATTAATCCAAATTTGAACCTCTGGTGTCTCCTTATCGGGAAGGAAGTTTTTTTGAGCTTCATGGAGGAAAAAGGATGGCAGAGGATGAAGGAACAGATGGAAACAGGAAGGGCTTCCTGTCAGGAGTAGTGGTGAATTTGGATATGCTACCAAATAGCAATAGCAATAGTGGTGAGAGGGCTAGCCCAGCCCCCGATACTTCTATTGCAGTCACTGAGGCAGCTACTTTTAATTTAAAATCCATTATTTGCAGTATGTCACGTGTCAGTCTGAAGTACAGCAGGACCAGAACAAGAACTAAGCTCCCTCTGAGACTGCTGTCATTAGCATCTACAGAAGAATATTTGAGACTTGGGTTCTTTGTTTGCGTGATGAGAGGGCAGTGCTGGTATTACTGAATGAAAGAAAGTGGCAACCACTGAAGGATAAATCCCATTTGATATAGTGAGTTCTATATGTTGACTAATAATCTGCAGCCAGGAATTCCTCTCCCATTCTCAAACTGAATGTTTTCTGGGATTGGTATCTATTCTACTATCAGGGAGATTTCTCTGAGAACATAAATATAAAAAGGAATATCACCACTGTGACTGTAGCCTCTTGAGACAGCTTTCTGTCTTTGCATGATCTTATAAGAAACTGGGTGTCAGGGAAAAACTTCTAACAATGTTTATGTCAAGTTGACAATTAAACATGTACAGCTATCATTTCTACTATAACCCACTAGATCCTTGTTTGAAGGCCCCACTTTAATGGAACCACTACAAAGGAGTGCAATGCCCAAACAAGTAATTTGGGGCACACATAAAAGCCAATGATACAAAACCCATACTATTTGCCAATTTACCAATCTCTTCAACACAAACCTCTGCAGAGCTAGCTGGCCTGGTTGTGTTTGGTAATTTACAAGCAGCACAAGATACAAAATACAAAAATAAACCTGTATTTTTCTCAGCCTTGACTAAGCTACAGGCATCTATAAATCAGAGAAATAGAACATGAAGAATTTAAGGAGGTTTTCAAATGATACAAATTTGAGGTTGAATAGTACAAAACTCTCGTTTGCTGATTTTTCATTTGACCCTAGCATATGCATAAACAGGTTGAACTGCTTAGATCAAGGACACCTGGATGGACAGGAACTAGAAGGCTAGCTTGGCCTCAGATGGTTCTATGTCATCCTCTTCTACCCCCAATAATTACCGTGATGACAAAGCAGCAATTCCTGGCCCATTCCTGAAAAAGCGAGAAGTAGGTGTGCCTCATCCCCAGGGGGGGAACGGCAGACCTTGATTGGTTATGTGTGAACCCACCCAAGCTCATAAATTGTGTTGTTGGTTGAGGAGGAATTACTTTCTCTGTCTCCTACTGTATTTCAGATAAAGACAAGCCACTCCAGACTGCCTTAGATTCTTCCAAGCAGAGGTGTGCAATGCAATTCATTTTCATGTAAGATATGTCATCCATAACCTCTCCCAGATTTTCCATAAGAATCTCACCACTTAACCAAAAGAAAAGGGCAGATTTTGTTGTTGTTGCTGATTTTTTCAGGTCTCTGGTTTTTTATCCTACCCACTATACACTACTGGCTTTCTATTTTTAAAGAAGGTATTCAAATCTTCTTTAGGAAATGCTATCAATATACTCAATATCACTATACTGAATGTAGATAAGGAAAATATGCCCGCTGGTACATGTTCTGGCATTGCATGGCAAGTTTTTAATTATTATTAATTAATTATTTGTATAATTTGTATAATTATTAATTATAATTAATTAATTAATTGTATAATTATTATATTTTGTGAAGTATTTTAGTACAGCATAACTTCCTTTTTTAAAAAAATGTTTATTTATTTTGAGGGGGTGTTGAGGGGCAGAGAGAGAGAGGGAGAGAGAGAATCACAAGCAGGCTTATGCTCAGCACGGAGCCTGACATGGGACTCAATTCCATGACCATGAGATCACAACCTGAGCCAAAATCAAGTGTCAGACACTTAACCAACCAAACCACCCAGGCTCCCCAGTACAGCATAACTTCTATATTAGAGTTACTATTCTTCCCAATAATACTTTTTTTAATTTATTTAAAAAAAATTTTTTTAATATATATTTATTTTTGAGAGAGAGAGACAGAGACAGAGACAGAGTGTGAGCAGGGGAGGAGTGGAGAGGGAGGGAGACACAGAATCGGAAGCAGGCTCCAGGCTCTGAGCCATCAGCGGGAACTCAGGGACCGCGAGATCATGACCTGAGCTGAAGTCCGACTGAGCCACCCAGGCGCCCCCCCAATAATAATTTCAAAAATGGTTTTACTCACCCATTCCTTTAGTAGATATTTGTTGAGAGCCTACTAAGTGCCAGTGATCTTGGTGTTCAAAAAGTGAAAACAAAGTTCCTACTCTCAATGGGCTTATATCCAGTGAGAAGAGACGGACAATAAATGAATAAATATGTAATATATCAGACAGTGATGAGTGATAGGGACAAAGTAAAGATAAGTAAGAATAGAGGGCTGGAATAGATTTGAAGAGATGAAAAGAGCTAGGCTATTTTAGATAAGATCGTGAGAAGAAACCTTAATGACTAGATAGCATTTGAACAAAGCTATGAAGGAAATTAGGGACTAGGCACCCTGGAATGAGAGAAATAGCAGCACCTGGGTCATGTTGCCAACAGGAGACAAGACCTGTAAGGATTTATAGGCAAATAGTAAGAACATTGGATTTTGTTTTGAGTGAATAGAAAAGTCATTGGAAATTCTGAGCAGAGGATTGGCTTGATTGGATTTAGATTTTCCAAAGATCATCATGGCTGTGGGAGGAGCCTTTAGGGGGGATGGCAGAGAGTGAAGCAGAGACAGAAATGGAGAAAACAGGAAATTCTAGAACCAAAACCATTCAAATGGAATATAGCTTGTATTTATGAGGCAATCCATCAGAAAGCACACAAATTCGCTGTGCACAAATATTCTGTGTGGCGTAGGTGATTCACAGAAAAAGAAAGGCCATGTCACTGGGTACGACTACAGAATTGCTCTAAATTGAAAAGAAAAAAAAATATTTACAATTTTCTTTAAAACGCAACAATATCAAAAGGTCAGGTAAGTGACAAAGCTACAAATCAAGTCAAATCATCATTACAAAGGCCATGCTTATTCAACTTCTCATCCCACAATGCACAGAAGAGAACTTCAGTAGGATTACCTCCTATCATTCCCCAGGCTTAAAAAAAAAAAAAAAAAAAAAAAAGTCTTTCCCATGGCTGTTGCTTGACTTATGTTATTTCCCCTTCTGGAGTATCTTTCTAACTCTGTTTCTCTAATTAATGCCCACAACTTCATTCAAATCCCTCCGTAAGACTCATTTCCATCCGTATACTTTCTGTGATTAATGTCACCCCATGCTGAGCATACCCCTTACTTTGCAAGCATAAGTACTAAGGAAAATGCAATTTGTACAACATTATACATTAGGTGAGAGGCAGCACAGTCAAGTGAAAAAAACTGTAGGCTGCACAATCAGAAATCAGAATCTTAATCTACTTCAATCGTGTGATCTTATGCAAGACATCTAACCCCTAACTTCGCTTTCCTTATTTATACAATGGGAATAATAATGCCTGCTCCACATGTTTGTTGTGAAAATCAATTAGATGATAACAATCACCATCATGTATTAGGCACTTAGACTCTGGTTCCAGAGCCCACACTCTGAATCATTACCTGATTATTGCTTCTATTTATAAAACACCCAGTCCAATGCCTGATACGTAGTAGACCTTAACAGAAATAATAGTTATCTTTTCATTTTTGCTTATCTTGCCTATTTGTTGTACTAATTTATCATCTCCTTCCAAATAAATGGACAGTTTGTGGCAGGCAAGAATTGCAACTTTTTGAGCCCTCCCCACTGGGACTGATAAAGTGCCGTGCACATCATAGGCAATGAATAAGTGCCTACAGAATAATAAGTAAAAGAAAAAAACATGTTTTTCATCAACTAATTAGTGATATATTTATTAAATTGATAAGATTGGCCATGACGTAAACAGACAGTAACAATGCTACAAATGTTTATCCTCATTCGTGAAAGCTTTGATAAATGCCTATATTTCCTTAAACTCCCATCCCCAAGTTGGTCAGGTGATTTAGCAGACACAAGCTGACATTCATGATAAAAAATTACCTGCTGAAGGAAGAGTCAAATGAATCTATCATGCAGATGCCTCTAGCCTCAACTAATACATCAATGCTTCCCAGAAACCCTGTAATTTTTTCTTCTCTTGTTCCTCTTAATATTTTCACCAATATTTTTTCAAACTTTCACCACCCATTATTTGTCCTTTTAGTTTTAGCAGAGAATTTCTTCTGCTAATGACAAGGAAATCCAAGTGGATCAGGTAATAATAACTCAATTCCTGTCCCCTTTATAAATGGTCCTTCCCTCCTTGGAAAAGGAATCTTTCCCTCCCTCTTACCCCATGAAGGCTAATGCCCCCTCCTCTACTCCATCTTCGCTGCTGCCACCATCACTTCCAGGACCTTGCTTCACCTGTTACTCCCTCCATCTCTTCCTCTCTGTTTGCCCTTTCTTTTAAAAAAAAAGTTTTTTAATGTTTATTTAATTTGAGAGACAGACAGAGTGAGAGCAGGGGACGGGCAGGGAGAGAGGGAGACATAGAATCCAAGGCAGGCTCCAGGCTCTGAGCTGTCAGCACAGAGCCCAACGTGGGGCTCAAACTCACAAGCCGTGAGATCATGACCTGAGCTGAAGTCAGACACTTAACTGACTGAGCCACCCAGGTGCCCATTTGCCCTTTCTACTAAGCCTACAAACACTAACATTGCTACTCTCCAAGCAAAATCATAAACCTTCTTCTTCCCCTGCCAAATTTCCAGAAACAGAGTCTACACGTGCTGTCTCCATATTCCCAATTTAAAAATTATTGAAGCTGGTCCTGCCAAAGGCACTGATAATGTTCTTGTTGCAAACTGATTTGTCCTCTGACCTACTTCACATTTATGCAGCATCAGACATTAATCATTCCTTCCTTCTTTAATACTATCTACTTCTATTACTTTTCTGTTTTCTCTGTCTTTATCTCCTATGCAAGCTCTCTTCCTCTCCCAAGCCCTATATTTAGGTTTTAGACTTTCTTTTCTCATCCCATATACTCTCTTCTGGTGACTTCATTTCTCCCAGGCATCAATTTCCATCTATGCTAACAACTAGTAAATCCATACCATAACTCTGGTCACTGCTGAGCTCCAAACCACAAATCCATCTGACAATAGGATGTAGCAGATAACCAGGCATCTCCAACTCAGTGTATTCAAAATTGATCTCATGGGGGGCGCCTGGGTGGCGCAGTCGGTTAAGCGTCCGTCTTCAGCCAGGTCACAATCTCGCGGTCCGTGAGTTCGAGTCCCGCGTCAGGCTCTGGGCTGTTGGCTCAGAGCCTGGAGCCTGTTTCCGATTCTGTGTCTCCCTCTCTCTCTGCCCCTCCCCCACTCACACTCTGTCTCTCTCTGTCCCAAAAATAAAATAAACCTTGAAAAAAAAAAAGTGATCTCATTTTCTTCCAGTTCCAAACCCATTCCAACTCCTTGATAACCAATCCTAATAACGGTGCCATATCCACTCCATCACCTGTACCACAAATATACAAGTCACCTTTGACTCACTTCATCACAAACCTAAGTTTCAGTGGTAGCATAAGGACTTGAGAAAGTCTATGCTTTATTAAGAGAGCTGGCAACAATCGTGAGGTAGCCAAGTCAGAAGGAACTCTGCAGGATGCTCAGCAAATTCCCTTCAAAGAGGAGACTTTCTCCTCATGAATTACCCTCTACTCATCATCTTTCCTGCAAATTCCATGTCCACAAGCATGATTGTCTGTACTCCGTATTCATAGCATTTCCTTCACGGTGCTTGTCACAGTTGTAACTATTTCTGCAGTGATTTAATACCTGTCTCCATTTTCTGTTTCACCTAAGGTCCACACAGGTAGTATATCCAATTTGTTTACACTGAGTCAATTCTCAGTATCTTTTAAATGAATGCATAATCTTCTATTGAGTGTCTATGCTTAGTTAACTATTAAGTTCATCCAATGAGATTTTTTTAACTACAATTATTGTGTTACTTAGTTCTATAATTTCCATTTTGTTCTTTTTTATAACTTTTTTATCTTGGCTGAGAGTTTCTAATTTTTTTTGTTTGTCTCAAGAAAACTTGTAATTGACTATTGAAGCATTTTCATTATGGCTGCTTTAAGATCCTTGTTAGACAATACCAACATCTAATTCATCTTGGTGTTGACATCACTGAATTATCTTTCCTCATTCAAGTTGTGATTTTTTTTTCTGTATCCTGAACACTTTGTCTACTATGTTAAGAGACTTGGGTTCCTATTTGAATCTTATATTTAGCAAGCAGTCACCCTGTTTAGGCATAGCATGTAGAGCTTGGCCGATATTTGTGGGCTCTGATTCTAATGGTCATTTAAGTTTCAGAGCTTTGGAGGTGTTACTTTGGTTAGTTTGGTCTATCTGATGCCACTAGTGCTCCCACTGGTCCCAGCTGGTGCTACCTGAGAAAGTTGAAGGAGTTTTCCAAGGAAGTCCACTAGATGTCTCTTAGTGGGAGAAAATTGTAGTGGGATCCCCTATCAGTGGTTTCTGGTAATCCTGAGTGGGGAAGAAGAGTCTCCCACGGAGACAAACAGCCTAACAGGGACCAGGTTGCCTCCTATAGCTGAATATCCCCTGCAGGATTCATCTACCCTTCTTAGTATCTCTTTAGAAAAAAAAAAAAAAAAAGCCTCAGGCCCACAGGAAAAACAGTATCTCCTTGGATGCCTATTTCTGGTGGGGCTTCTCTGATGTTGTCAGGCTCACTGATGGTTATTAGAGATACTCCCATTTCATCTGGGGTTTGGCGGGGGAAGAGCATACCTGGGCTACCTTCCATTGCAGTTCCATGGTCTAGAAATGCTAGTGTAAACACCATCCTTGATTGGGTAGGGGGATTCAAGACACCCTTCCACTGTGCTATGCCTCAAATCCTGGGGTCCCAAACCAGCTCACCTTCTTCTTAACACCCTTCAGAATTATCCTTACATTATCTCTTGTACCATTTCTGGTTTTGTAGTTTTGCTCAACAGGCAAGAGCAAGGGAAAGATGGGTCTATGCCATCATGTCTACCAAAGTCCCACTATTGCTATAACTTTTTTCTTATCTTTGATAAGAAATATCAAATATTATTGAGCATCCTGATCCTCTCAACTACATAATGTGTATGTCTAGTAAGAAGCCACAGTGTTCCATTTCTCCATTTCTCCAGATCCTGTTATTGGCCATTGGTGTCCATCATGCCTTCCAAGATATGACCTAAAATACACTGGTCAGAAATTTACTGTTCTAAATTAATCAGGCATTTGGTTACTGTAGATTCTGAAGCTGACACTGCATCAAATTTCACTTAACTGTACAAACTTAGGGACTAGATTCTAGTCTTCCAGCTGAATGGGGTTTTATATTTATCTCTTCAACACAATTTACTGAGTGCCAAGTATTTTCCCATATGGTGGTGATAAAGTCATAAACAAAACAAAGACTCATCTTCCATTGGATTTACATTCTAGTAAGGGGGAGGTAACTAGTAGAGAAACATATCAAATGTTAGTTATTAAAACTAACAAAAGGCAAAGAGAGTATAACTGAAAAATATATTATTTCATGTTTTACATCCTCAGTAAATGCTTCCTTGAGAAGATGAAATCCATGTGAGCCAAGCAGTTATGGAAGAAAAGATAATTCCAGGTGAAATAAATTCAAAGACATAGAGGAAAAGGTACAAATAGGTCAGTGTATCTAGAACAGAGCACGTTAGGAAAAGACTGGTAAGAAGTAGGGTTGGAGAGTAAGGGTCACCCAACTAGGTAAGAATTTATCCACTTCCTTCTAATGACACACTGTTTCTAGACATTTGGATGTTTGGTGTTTCCACAGAGACCCTCAAACTATTCTGTAGATCAAATAACACAATATAGATTCTGATTCAGTAGGCTTAAGGTAGAGTTCAGCGACCTATAATCTCTATATAATCTGTCAGTGATTCATTTATTCTGACCAATTACATAGAGAGTACAATCGCTGAACTCTACCTTCAGTTTGATACTTTGATAATCATTACTCTAGGCCTCCACTGTCCAATGTAGTTGTACCCATTGGCCACATGCAGCTAGTGCCACTGAGGAAATGAATTTTAAATTTTACTTAATTTCACTTCATTTATATTTTTAAAACTGGTACTCAGAGATCAGTTATTGGGAAACTTTTCTGTATGTATGGAACAATTTTGTATATGTAAATCTACATGTTCAATTGTAAGTTTTATGAAATTAAAATACAGACCAAATATTTCAATGAAAATTTAGCATCCAAATTGAGATGTGCTATAAGTTTAGAATATACACCAGATTTCAAAGACATAGTATTAAAAGAGATTTTAAAAAAAGCCCATAAATAATTTTTATATTGGTTACATGCTAAAGTATTTTGGGCATATAGGATTGAATAAAACATATTATTTAAAATTATATATTAAATACATATAAGTCATATAGAAATTAGTTTTATATGTTTCTTTTTATTTTTATGTGGCTACTAAAATTTTTTACTAAAAAATTACACGTGGCTAGCATTATATTTCAAGTGGACAAGAATGCCTTAGATTAAGAGTTCACCAATAGTTTTGTCTCTCTGCTGACTCCTAAAACAAAATTGTAAGGCTGGGGAGGAGTAGCAAATTAATGGAAGAGTTAATGAAAGTTTCCCTCAGGTAACTTGTTGATATTATAAATATAGTATCAATTTATAATGGAAGCACTTTAAGAACTAGTCCTAGTAGAATTAACCATTCCTAGACCAATGAAAGGACTGAATTTCTATTTTTCTCAATATTTGGCATTCAGTAGATAAACTCGGTATTTTATTATTGTTTTAAACTAGGATGGGGAGGTGAATGGCCTCAAGGGCCACATGTCTGTCACAGCCTATGTTAATTTTTTTTTTTATTTTCTGTATTTTCTGATGATTTGACATCTGGAGCCTTGCTAATCTTGGAAAGCCTCTTCCAGGGCTAGCCAATTCCTAGAGGTAGCAAACAACTGATCCAGGGATGTGCCATTTGTATACAAATAAAACAATTCAGAACCCACTCATCCCCAACTCCCCTTGTGGGCTCTTACACTGTTGGCCAACTATTCCTCTGCTCCAATCACACCTGGGCCAGGTATCAGACCCGGAGAAGAGATGGTCCCCCCACCTCAGAGCCCACTGAAATTATTCAAACTAGCCAATCCTAAACTTGTCTACACTGTTTCATAGGTTTCTTCCCCTGAAAACCATAATACAGCTTCTTGCCCATGTTTCCACCTTGCTCCCTCTGCCCCTGACCAACCCTAGTGCTTTGCGGTGGTGTCTTGTATGGGGTGCTGGGGTCCCTCCTCTTGGGTAATGTGAGTAACAAACTTTCATTTCAATGGCAGTCATTTCCTGACCTGTTAGCTTCACCATCCGTGAAAAATAATAAAACTACATTTAAAACATGGCCCCTTGTCAAATTTCTGCTGTGAGTAGAAATCGTGACTGGTTGTGATTAAGGATAGATGGGCAGGCAACATGATACAATCTTATTTTTGAGTGATGTATAGCAAAAAGTATACTGCCTTAGATTTGTGGCTGTTCTTGTCAATTTTATTTTCATTCTAGATTGTAAGCTTTTGGAAAATTTGGGCCATCACTTACATGTCTTCATATGCACCCAAATCCTCAGTACCCAAAGTATACTACATATTATAGGTTCAAATATATAAGGCTGTTAAAATTAAATACAAAATGGAGATCAGTCTTGAGAATTCCCTGAGAAAACAAAACCATTTAAGCCACAGAGGCAAAACTAAATCTATCTTATTCATGAACATAAGTGAAACAACTTAGGTTATTTCTTGTAAATGCCTCTGACAACTGTAAAAGAAACTTAAGTCCTCTTCCTAAAAATGGAATGAGATAACTAATTTTAAACAATCCCCTGCTATCTGGAAATCCCTGTTATAAGCAACCATTATAAAAAGTAAACAGGGGTGCCTGGGTGGCTCAGTCAGTTTAGTGTCCGACTTCGGCTCAGGTCATGACCTTGCTGTCCCTAAGTTCGAGGCCCGCGTTGGGCTCTGTGCTCTGTGCTGACAGCTCAGAGCCTGTAGCCTACTTCACATTCTGTATCTCCCTCACTCTCTGTCTCTCCTCTGCTCACACTCTGTTCTCTCAAAAATAAATAAACATTAAAAAATTTTTTAAAAAAGTAAACAGCTTCTTCATTTTTACGTTATAACCTATCCAGTAAATTCATGCTGCTGAACTTAATATCAGTTTTTATTTCTGAAGACTCCAAGTTTGTGAACTGTTCTTACATGTACAACAAACTTTCACTAAATACTATTTATTGATTTGGTGGTTTTGCTTTTGCTATATCTGGATTTTTTTTAATTTTTAAAAATTTTATAAAATGTTTACTTATTTTTGAGAGAGAGAGAGACAAAGTGTGAGTGGAGGAGGGGCAAAAGAGAGAGAGGGAGACACAGAATCTGGAGCAGGCTACAAGCTCTGAAGCTTGTACAAAGCCCTACAAGGGGCTCGAACTCACGAACCATGAGATCATAACCTGAACTGAAGGTGGATGATTAGCCGACTGAGCCACCAGGCACCCCACTATTTCTGGATTTTTGACAAGACTAAGCTAGTTAGCCAAACAAATGATATAAGTATAAATTTATTTGATATGCTTAACTTTTTTTCATTCTAGCTCCCTCATTTACTAAAAAAATAAATAACAAATGAACTCAAGATTAGACCATAGGCAATTATCCAAATTAACCTTGACTTGAATAACTAAAAAATTGCTATGATTAACTTCTTTTTTCTGCAACATCTTCATTCTTTAAAAAAAAAAATGTTATGTGACTAATATGGTCTGTTTCAGCTACCAATTTGTGTAGCACAATAAAAGTTGAATTATGCTCTGACAGGGCAAATCACATTAGAAAATATAACAGCATGTTACTGAATATCCTAAAACCCCTGGATTCCTAATTTATATATACTCCATTTAATTATGCTTCCTAATATATCTTATAACCATGGTTATTAACCCTGTTGAGTGCCACAGACCCCTTAGAGAATGGGGTTTAAAAACTATAAAACTTTTCACAAGACAGAAAAAATGCAGAAATACACATAAATATAACATTAAGATTGTACAGTTATGGTGGGTTCACACACATTGTGAAGCCCATCATAAACTATGTAGGAATCAATGCTCCCAAGTTAAAAACCCTTATCTAAAAGGTAAGGCAAGTAAACTATATTTCTAATCATTGATGCAAAAAAACTTTCTGGTTATAACTTCGTATCTAATTAACGTAATGGACTGGATACCTGTTAAAGAACCTATAGAGGATAGAAGTCTGCAAAAATATTTCAAATACATATAAAAGCATAGCTGTTTCCATTATTGACAATGGCACACATACATCTGTTTTCATAATAGACATAGGTGCACACACACACACACACACACACACACTTGTCTTGATCCAGAACCACTTATGTAAATTTTTCAGTTTAATCTTATACCATTTGTAGCCTTCAAAAAGCTTTAAGTGGCAACAGATAAAATTATGAAGTGGTGATAAAAGATTAGGATGGGTTATTTCCCATGTATCAAATATTTTTGGTCCAAATAAAGTAGAGCTACATTCCTAAAGTGGAATTTGATATAAATTGTATCACTTACTTAAAATATAATTCCTCAATCTAGATTTAGAAAGCTTAAAGTTGAGTTTATAGAGAAGCTAATGAAACACACATAAGTTCAAAGAAGATGAAGTGTATATGCCCAAATTTTATAAAATATGTACTAAGTATATATACTTTCTTTGCCATATGCATATCATATTTAATACACACATACACAAATACACACACACACACACACACACACACACAGGGAATATGTATACAGGGAACTGCAGGTTCCAAATCCAGAGAACAAGATTCTGAGATCATAATCAGAAAATATCTTGAAACTGAATATCAGTATATGATGGATTGGAGTGGTTGTATGAAAGAGTGATACACTGTACTTGGCAACGCACCAGGTAAAATTCTTCTAGAAAAAATTTTTTTAAGAAATTGTTTCTATGGGTGCCTGGGTGGTTCAGTCAGCTAAGCATCGAACTCTCCGTTTTGGCTCAGGTCATGATTTCATGGTTCATTAGATCCAGGTCTGCATTAGGCTCTGGGTTGACAGTGCAGAGCCTATTGGGATTCTCTCTCTTCCTCTCTTTCTCTTCCCCTCCCCAGCTCATGCTCACTTGTTCACGCTCTCTCTCTCTCTCTCTCTCCCAAAATAAAAAAAGAAATGGTTTCTAAGGAAAGAATCAAAGATGTAAATAAAGCTATTTAAACAGAGGCTTTCACTAGAGTATTATCTATATAATTGAAATTTGAGAAACACCTAAATATCCACCAATAGGATGCAGTAAATTATGACATTTCCATATAGTAGAATAATATTCATTAATTAAAAACAATTATAGAAGAACATTTACTGCCATAGAAATATATTATTTTATATATATATAATATATTAATATATAAAATATATTATTCATAATAAAATTCAGTGTATTAAATGATATGTTCAACATATTAATATTTTTTTAAGGAAAGAATATATAAGAGAATATTCTCTATTGTTAATACATTTTATATTTTAATTTTTTTATCATTTTCCTGTGTTCTTGCATCAAACTTAAGTTTTCAGAGTAATAAAAAATAATAAATGGTATTTTTAAAATGTAGTTGCCTACTAAGAAATCATTTTTTTCTAATGAGAATAAGGCATATTTCTTATATATAAAGAATAAGTTTATCTTTTAAATGGCATCAAAATATCTAAACTTCATTGTTAAGGTAAAATAGGATATAATAATATCCAATTTGTCCAGAAAATGTTTTCATAACAGAAATATGGTAGTTTGTATAAATCTGGGGAGAAAATGAGAGCTACAGATAACCATTTTGTGAGTGGTCTCCAGAGCTGTGCAAAAGACAGTGTCTGAGAGGCCAGTGCGAGTCAAGCAATAGGAAGGTGTACAACATTGGAAGAAGGTCATCAGCCTCCACATCAGCCAGTCCAGATTAAATGTCCTGCAAAACTACACAAGTCCCTTTGCTCACTGAGCACCCTTCTGATTAATCATTTGATTGTCCTTGTATCTTGATGGAAGAAAGTATGGGCCCATGAGATAAGAGAATGATGATGGTCTGCGGGAAAGTACTATTTCCCCATAGCACCCGCACACACCCCAATTATAAATTACAAAGCTGGCATGCATTTATAAATCATTTCCCTGCAAGTTATTTTGTACCACATAATTATTCTGTACATTCTGATTATCCATAAATGTACAGGAAACAAAAAACAAGTTTCTGAACTAGATAATTTAACCATGTGGGTATCATTATGAAGTTTTGTGTGTGTGTGTGTGTGTGTGTGTGTATACACCTGTAAGTTTAACCTGGAAAGCTATCCTCCTGGCCTCTCTTTACCAAGGTCTCTAAACATTTCAGCTAAAAGGTGAAAGCTCAATTTACCAATCTCCAATATCTTAGCATTTTTTCCAAGGCCTAAGTTGTCCTGTTTGTCATTTGATTTGAATGATGACAGAAACTGTAAATATAAATATTATGTAGCTGTAGCTAGAATACATTTTTATAAATTTGTGGTTAGATAAAAATATGTAGAGGATATTTCTTAGAGCTTCATGTGTGAGTATCTTGAGTTTGATGATACATGGGAGAGCAGATGTTAGCCTGTGTACAGAGGGCCTTCCCTGTGGCGTATCATCAGGAACCTCCTTATCTCTACTGAAGAGACAACCAAGGCTGTACTAATGCTTAAGTTGAGATAATACACATGTCTTGGCTTAAATTTATAATAAAGATAACTTAGAAAGAAATGTTTTGATTTCTAGCACTGCCACATCTCCTGATAATTAAAGAACCTCACTCCCACCTCTAATTCTAATGTTGAATCAAAGAAACCATTAAGAAGCTAGCGTTCCTCTCGTGGACAGTAGCTCAAGGGAGGAAGACGATATTTACTAAGTGCTGTAATACAAGTAGGGGTAAGGTATTCAAAAATTCCATCGTGATCATATGATAATCTTACTTAGCATTCATATGTCCCCACTGAAATCAAACCATTCAACAAAAAATTGACCCAGCCTGAACGGTTGCAATGGCACTCTACTGGACTTCTGCCTCTATGCTTATATTCTTCCCCAGCCTATCTTCTATACTGTCACTATCATCTTTTTAATCACACACACAAAACATGACCCTCTCCTTACAATTTTTATGGCTTTGCCACTAAACCCAATTTATACTACACAATCTAAATTCCTTAACATAGTATGTAAGACTTTTCATAATCTGGCCCCTATTATACATGTACAGAATTCCCTGATCACCCCAACACCACACACGCATATCCCAAGCTTCTAGACAAGCATCTCCATAATTCTCAGAAACCCCAGTGCTTTTCCCTGTTTCCATGTCATTGGCAATGGTTTCCTCTCCATCTCTTTCCATTTATCTGCCTAGCATACTCATATTCATTCTTCAACTCAAATTCCTTCTCCACAGACTCCTCTGACTTCTTCAGGAAGATTAAAGTGTAGTTTTTCTTATTTATCTCTTAACTTGGTACCCAACTCAATTAAAACAGCTTTCATATTACCTTATAATTGTTTCATGTCTGCTAACCTGCTAAACCTTCTAGGAACACAGTTCTTGGAACAGCAGCAACAGCATCGCCTAGAAACTTGCTAGAGTTGCAATGAATATATTGAATCAGAAACTGGGAAGAGGCCCAGCAATCTCTGTTTACATAAGACCTCCAGATGATTCTGATGTTCATTAAAGTTTGATATCCACTGCTTTGGGCAATGTGTCCCAAGAATTGACATTAACCTACATATAATAGAAACTCAGATAACTGTGGCTTAACCCAGGGCAAGGAGGAGGGTGGGAAGGAGGGGGAGGTGGGTATTTTTGTCATATAAGAGGAAGCAAAGAGGTAGGCAGTTCAAGGTAAGCTCAAAGAGATGAATAAAGACCTAAGTTCTGTGTAGCCCCTGATACACAATTCTTAATATGTAATGTTGATCTCCAGGCTCATAAAATCACTGTTTGCCAGATAAGTCTTTTCTTTTTATGAATGAAACTATAACTTTTCCCAGAAGCCCACTCATTAGACTCCACTCATATCACAAAACTATGTCATGTAGCTCAACCAATTGCAAGACTCTTGGAATACTAAGTTTTCTAGATGGATACTTTGCTGGCTTTTGCAAAAAAAAAAAAGTTTCTGATAGTAAGAAAGTTTGGGTAGAAACTAGTATGTTCTCCTTCATCTGGAGTAAATTCTACCAAATGATAAGAAAACAAAGAGACAACTCATTTAAGAATGTGCTTCCAATTTTTTCTTTCCTCAGAAGAACTTTAATCACTCTTTAGTCATTAACCTTTATAATTATGTTAAACTCAAAATTTCTATCTTACTTGATCCCCATTATTATTTTCATTTTGCAAACAGAAAAATTGAGGCCCTAAGAGGTTATATGAATAACCAAAACTTTATGATTAGTAAGTAAAAGGACAAGAATTTGAACTTAGATCTGCTCACACTAGAGTCTAGGGTTCTTTCTCCCATAACATAGCAAATACCCTGAAGGCATGCACATCCAAGATATGCTCAATAATGCTTTCAAATGATGACAAGTATGGAACCAAAGTCAGGGATGAAGACCAAACTGCTTACCTTGGACACAGAAAGCCCCTCCAAAAGCTGGCTCCTCCCTATTATCTCCAGCTTCCTGCCATCCTCTCCTCCCACCCATCCTCTGAGATTTTAACCTCACAGAAATGCTTTTACTTCACATTTCCGTGCATTTCTCCTCTGCTCTTGTTTCCCATCTTACCCCTTGTTTCCTATCTCTACCCTCACACCACCATCATTCCTTCAAAAGCATGTATCATTGTTCATAACTCAACTTAGAGGTTACTGCTGCCATGATGACTCTGTCTTCCTGTCTCCCTCTTCCGCCCCCTTTGGATCTACACAGGATCTACACAGTATCATATATCTACATGCATTTACATAATGCATATGCATCAACTGTGATGTTTAAGTTGCATTTGATTGGTTATTTTGACTATGTATACACTTAACAGAGGACTTTCGTATGTTATTTTAATTAATCTTTTCTTTAATAGATACTTATATCTCCTTCATGAACAAAGACTGGATCATAATTTATTCTATTCTCAGTTCTCAATATTATGACTGGAATAAAGTACATTTTTAACGATTACCTGTTGACCAAATAAGTAATAAAGATATAGACATATAAAATAACTACTTGGTGCATTTGGGGAACAAAAGATGTCATGTAAAAAGCAATATAATCACCAACATTAATATCACCTAGAAGCTTCACTCATCATGCTGAGTAAAGCAATTATACCACTTTTCTCCACCTGCACAGCTCCTCAGCCATCTAAGAGGGAACAAATAAATAAACTCATATGTAAGGAAGAAGTGCTATTTATTTAATTAAAAGAAAGATGTTAAAGCAGGTCTAATTTTCCTGCCAGAATTGACAACAACTTTGGCTATTTATGAACACTGTTTTATAATGTAAAGCACATTAAACTCTGAGCTTTGAAACTTGAATTCTCCCTGCTTTGCCACTACTAATTAGCTCAGTGAAATTGAAGAACTCATTTAACCCCTCTGGCTTTAATTTTCTCTCATATAAAGCGAAGAGGTAAGACCAGAGTAGTTCTAAAATTATTCAAAATGCTCAAAGATCTCATACGTTTTTACATCTTCATTTTTTTGATTAACATGATTATATAAAATCACTTTTGCCTACCACTTAATGAGAATCACTAGTGAGGCACAGGATCTATAATGGTCCTGGGGCTTAGTAGTTTACAGAATCTTATTTTTCTATTCAACTTTCCAGGAACAGGCCACATTTGAATACAAATTTATTGTGTATAATTTAAAGTTATTTCTTTAGCTTTGGTTTTCAAAAATAATCTTTGGAAAATTGCAGCGGTAAAAGTGGTATCTATTTTTACCATTTGTACTTCGTGAGAAACTTTCTCAAGCAAGCATAAGCACACACTGTCACAGTGACTATTTACAAGTATCATAAAGTTGCTGAGTGCCTAGGCTGTACAAAACCCTAATCCTATGTCTTTCAGGAAACCAAAGGAATGCAACAATTTCAGCTCTCATGGAATGTATAATCTCTTTTACTGCACCTTTTGATTCTAATTTGCACATTGGAATTAGCCAAACTGTAATCCCTATAAATTGTTAAGAAGAATGAAGTGATTGGGGTCAGGTAATATCTTGAGAATAATACACATGTATATGATTACTGTCTGGTATTATAATTGTCTGATGTGTGTATTTTTGGTATTTTCTCCCTCAGTACAATGCATACTGTATACAGTAAACAGATGGGATTTGAAGCCATGGGAAAGGATAAGAATGTCTAGGAGTATGTATATGTAGAAAACAGAGGGTTGGGGTGGGGGGGAAGGGAAGGAGAACAAGAGAAGCCATTCTGGAATCCTGAGATTCATGAAGTAACCTCAATTAGAGAGGTCTGTGACACTGCCTGAGAAGGAATATTCAGAGAGGAAGAAAAAAGCAGGAGAGATCAGTGGCATGGAAATCATGAGATAAAATAATAGTGGCTAGCTAATGTTACAGAGAGGGAAGGAATGAAAATACTTAAAAAAGACTATTGATAAGAACGTCCTTGCTGCCCCTGGGAAGAACTGTCTCAAACCTCAAATTACATTGAGTTGAGATTTAAGCTAATGGTGAGGAAATGAAAACAAAAATGTTGGACAGTTTGTCAAGGTACTTAATGGAAAAGGTAAACAAAGATGAGTTTAGAGTTGAATGAAAGTATTTGGAGGGAAGTAAAATTAATGTTTTAGGAGGGAGAAAATTTAGCCTTATTTTTAGACTGTGGTAAAGAAAGTAATAAAAAGAAAAAAAAACTATAGCTAAGAAAGAGGAAATATTTAATGGGTAAAACTTGAAAAAGAGAGTAACTGCCCTCTAGGAGAGAAGCAGAATTGTCTGAATCTGGAAATGCATTTAAGAGATAGAAAGAAGGTGGGACAGAGGGCTTATAATTGATAATTGCTCAGTGAGAAAGGTGGCTAGTGTTGAGAGTAAGGAACCCAATATGGAATTAGGAAGTTTCACAGTTGTGCACCTGAAACTAACATAACATTGTGTGTTAACTATACTCAAAATATATTTTTAAAAAGTGATAAAGGCTCAGAGCAGCTGGGGAGTGAGAAAGGAAAAGAAATAAAGATGAATAGAACAAAAGAGCCACATAGCACCATCTGAATGTATAAAAACATGTGTTATGTTTCATAAGACATTATATATTCAAAAATATGTGTACAGGTTTGAATAAGAATTTAGATCATTTAAAAATGGAGCCCAATAGGCTAAGTATGTGGCAGTTGTGGGTAAGTTGAAAAAGATACATGGGAGTTCAAGGAAAGCTACACAACACAATGCAGACAGGAGATAAATGCACAACGACTTGTGGCATCTTTGGAAGACCGACCTTACTTCTCAGGTAGAGCAGCCAGTCTAGAGGTAGATGAGAGCCTTTTCCAATGCTTCCCCAAGGAAAAGAGATAAGATTAAGAATGAGGGGTGCCTGAGTGGCTCAGTCAGTTAAACGTACAACTCTTGATTTCTGTTCAGGTCAAGATCTCAAGTTTTGTGAGATGGAGCCCCACGTCAGGCTCTGCATTGAAAGGTTAACGGTATGGAACCTGCTTGGGATTCTCTCTCTCTCTCTCTCTCTCTCTCTCCCCCCCCCCCCCGCCCTTCCCCAGCTCATGTGTGTGCTATTTCTTAATTAATTAATTAATTAATTAATGAAAAGAGTGCTGGTTGAATTTAAGGGTTTTGACATTTAGAGAGGCATGCTTCAGTTTTTCTTCACACATTGCAAGAGCCAGAGACAAGAGAGTCTGAGGGCGATACTAGCAAATACCTTTCTAAAAGACAGAGTTCTCCAGCAAGAAGTTACATAATGTTTTCCAGGGGATTAGCTGTAGGATATCATTTTAGTGGGTCCAACAACTGTAAACAAATTGTTTTGGAGTGATGCTTTAAATTATGTATTGGCAAAAATTTGCTTTTCAAGCTTACTAACTTTAATTGATTTTAGGAGTGTGTTTGCTTCAGGATGATGTAATAAATGCCACTAGTGGGTTTGCTGCTTGAAATGCACACCTCATAAGAGTATGTGTCTAAATTATTTGGATTTATTGTTAGAAAGTACACTTAATATATACAAAATTGAGTAACTTCCTTTGTAAGCTATGATATAGCCTCTAGCACTATGTGAAAAGGCATCAGTTACTACAATAAAAGCCTCAGTTCTACAATAAAAAGCTCTGATAGAAATAGGCTTGGTGTTCCAACCATAGGAGTCTGTCACTGAAGAGATACAGTCCAAGGGTCCCACCACTGCTCAAGACGAAATCAAATAACCAGCATCTCCAAACCTCAGACCTCCAGGATCATTACTCTCTCTTCCTCCCTGCTGCACAGACATCAATCATGTGGTAAAAAAAAGAAAAAAAAGTGTCTTTTCAAAAGGGAAAGTGAAAATTTCCAAAAACATTAGACAAAAAAGATTAGTCTAAATGGGAGCTACTTATAAAAATGCTGTAGTATATTTCACCTAGAACAATGAATATGAATAAAACTAGTCTTGGTAAGCATGCAGTGAAATGAAGTCTCTTTCAAAGTTGGTGACAGTGTAAAATAATATTCTTATTGAAAAAAAGAATGGAAGCATATAGCAAGAGCTTAAAATAACTGCATATATTAACTCACGAATTAACTCAGAAATTTACACTAAGGGAAAAATAATAGATGTGCAAAAGAAAGTGTTGAAAAGACAGTTCATCATAGAAATATTTATAATAGATAAATATATAAAAACCCCAAATATCCAACTACAGTGATACTGTTCTATAAATTTAGATGTGTCTATGTCATTGGTATAAGTATATTATACAGCTATTTAATATGTTTTTTCCAAAAACATTTAATATCCTAAAAATTTCCATGTTAGAAAATTCCTACAAGTATACAAAAAATCCTACAAAATGTTTGCAATAATGGTTTGTTTTTTTTTTTCAGGAATGGGGGTGGGGAGGGGGTGGGGAATAAAGGTAAAAAGTTAGTGCTAAGCACAGAGAAGCTTTTATTTGTGGTCAGCCCCATAGAGATTTGAGTTGTCTGACTCAAAAAGACAAATATAGCTAACTTTTAAAAGACCTCTCACTGGAGTTTATTCCTTACTTTAGTGACTTTGACTTGGTCCCCACCCCTCCTTTTTTTGAAGGAGTAGAAATGAGATTGTGTTGGCATTCTGTAAAATAGATGTAACTTTCACAAACAGAAATTTACATGAACTGAACTCAAGACTATGATATAAATCCAGATTCAACTTCATGAATTCACAACAAGAAATAAATGTCACAGAAGCCAGGATACTATTAAGTTCATGTGACAGGGCATAATAACATGAGAAGCTAGGTGATAAGCAGAAGGTTTTTGGATGAGCCTAAAATCTGAGGAAAGAATTAGATGAATAAAAGACTCTAACCACAGGGATGGTCTTTCCAATAGGACCAGAATATTCAACTATAGCTCCCTTTCTTTATCTCTAAGCCAGAAATGACCTTGCTCTGTCACAGTGTGACTGAGAGGGGAAGCTAAAAGGGATTTCCATCCCCTAGATGAGGGCAGCCTTCGTACAAGGCATAGGCTTACAGAATATGGATAAAACAAAGACAGCTTTCATGCAGCCTTCCAAGACCCAGTAGGAAAGAAAAGGATGCCTAGCTGACAAGGAGAGATAAGGGTTACAGTTTGTCGTTACCGCAGAAAGGGTCCAGTACATACAGACAACAGATTCTGGAGGGCAGATTTATCCCCATGGTCCACCAGTCCTTGAGGAAGTGGAGTCCTTTTGTGTCTGGCAAGAGCAATAGCAGCACTTGCATTAACCAACTCAACCTGCTGCCAAGAGGCTGCAAAGGCAGGATGTGTCCCATTGGTTGCCTTCAGCTGTCCTGAAGAGACTGCCTTTGCACTTGGCTGGCTGGCTGGCTGCAGGCCTCTCTCTTACTGACGTGGCCAGCCAAACCAGAGGCAGGCAGCCGAATCATATTGAGCACAATTAAGTGCTGAAGTTTTGCTGCCCGGGTTTTTGACCAACCCATGTGATGTTGCCAATATTGGACCATTTTGACCTAAAAAATGTCAGTTTTCTATGGTTGAACCTATACACCAAACTTGACCATAAAATCAAAGACTCTGTGCTCCCCCACCAAAAAAAATAAGCAGCAATTCCTTTAAAGAATATAGTCCAATCCAATTTAGATTTTTAAGCATAGCAAAGGAAATTAAATCCCAACTGCTCTGGAGGAAGTTAAGTCTCAGCCAAACACCCACTACAGTCTTGACCTACTTTACAGGACTATCTGGTGACCAACAAAAAAAGAAAAAAAAGAAGTTTTTTTTCTCTTCAGGAACAAAATCCCACATGACCTTTTTCAAGGACTCCTACCAAAACAGAGAGGAACACTGGAATAAGTTATCAGACTGACTTACTCCCTCTTGGGAGTGTTTGGATCGACAACACCAACATTTACCCTGTAGGTCTTCTTTTTCTACACTTCCATGGCTAACAAAGCCCAAATATGACTGACAGAGTAATTTTTTAGTTATATTAATCCATGCAAAAAGTTATAACACAGATTTTTGCTCCTGAAAACTATCCTTTGTTTTTGAGACAATTTGTATATCTCTACTCTGGTGTATTGATTTTGCGGCTGAACAATGAAAACAATCTTATTTCCAGGTTCTCAGAGGACTAGTCAATGTAGCACCTTTGTCAAGTAATAATAAAGTAACATATTACTTACTGAGCTCTTACTTTATGTATAGCCCTGTTGTCTTTTCCATGCCTTGACTCATTTAATCTCCATATTAGTACTCCAACTGGGAGAGGCAGGACTTAAAACCAGGAAATTCCACCTGTAGTTCCTTCTTTTTTTAATGTTTATTTTTCTAAGAGAGAGAGTGGGGGAGGGGCAGAGAGAGACACAGAGAGAGAATCTTAAGCAGGCTCCATAATGTCAGTGCAAAGCCTGAGGCAGGGCTTGAACTCAAGAAGCATGAGATCATGGCCCCAGCCAAAATGAAGAGTTAGACACATAATTGACTGAGCCATCCAGGCACGCCCATCAGTAGTTCACTTCTTAACCACCATTACACTAACATATAAAAGAAGAAAATGACAAAAAGAAGTCTATGAACTTAGTTTTCCATAATAAATATATTTAATTTATATAAGCAGGAAAGTTGTTTTTAAAAGAGCTTTTTGGGAGCTCCTGGGTGGCTCAGTCAGTTAAGGGTCAGACTTCAGCCTGGGTCATAATTTCACAGTCCGTGGGTTGGAGCCCTGCATTGGCTCTGTGCTGACAGCTCCCAGCCTGAAGCCTGCTTCAGATTCTGTCTCCCTCTCTCTGCCCCTCCCCCGCTCATGCTCTGTCTCTCAAAAATAAATAAGCATAAAATTTTTTAAATAAGTTAGCTTTTTTATTGCTTGTTTATTATTTGTCTCTCCTTACTCCAAATGTAAGTTCCTTGAGGGCAGGGGACTTGGCGTTTTTGGTCGCTTGCTGTACCTCTGGTGTCTTGAAGAAACATAGGAAGCACTCAGTAAATACAATGACCATCCTTTTGTCTCTTCCTATTTTCTCTTTTATTTCTTTTCAGAAAAAAAAAACAAGAAAAACTATTTTCATGATTTGTACAACAACAAATTATATGGCCAACCTATCAATTTGTTGAATGAATAAATTATCTGAAAAACGTTCACATTTTAATTTTTCATATACTTACATCTCCCCCAAACCCATCCATTCCAGGGCACTACATAAATAGAAATCGGCACCTACAAAAGAAAGCAGTTGATAAGCAGGACCCTGTGACTTAACTCCAACTCAGTGGGACAGAGTTCACAGAGCAAGCCAAGAAGCTCTGCCCTCTCTCCATACTTTGGTGTTGACGGAGTTCTTTGATGCTGCCTGAGGAATATCTATTCCCTGGAAGTCAGCATCTCATCAGAACTCAAAGGTAAAGGGTGTTTGCCACATACTACAAGATCAGCTGTGGTTGGTAGGATCTCATAAAATGAGGAAATAAATTTATTAAGAAAAATACACAACAAAAAGGACGTTACTCATATGAGATTACAGGTAAAGAGGAAAGAATATTTAAAATGCTTTGATCAGTAACATATGGAGAAAGAATCTAAATGGCCACCAACATAACTGAGATGAAGAAGAAGACTCACATTCATCTGCAGGTAAGGTAACAGTTGAATTCTGGTGGGGTGAAGTTCTCTGCAAAAATTAAAATGGATATGAACTCTCCAGGTTATAAGTTCAGTAACAGAGCCCCTTTACCCATGGTGTCATAATTAGACAATCTCCATGCAAATGAAAGAAACAATAATCAGAGATACAACAGCATGAGTTTTAGCCAGTTTGACCTTCAAAAAAAAGTTGGGAAATAAATTTGGAAGTATTCAAAAGGCAGTGTGATATCAGAGTGGTAGTTTTGAGGGCTGTACACGATTTAATGAGCCCTTATTCTGGAGATTCTTAAATGATGCAGATTATTTCATTCACTGACTTCAGTGACTTCAACAGTTAGAGTAAACAAACTAAATATTTTATGTGGTCAATACCACATAGTTGGAAATTCCAGGACTGGTAAAGCTCTTCCTCCTGTTTTGATAGCTTTAGATATTGGCTGAAAAATTTGAAGAAAAAAGGAACAGCCTAACGACTTGATCCACTCCCTGATTTTTGTCTTCAAGAAAAGTTTAGCTAACCAAAAAGTTTAGAAGAGTCAGAAAACTACACTCTGCTGGCCAAATCAGACCTGATACTTCTTTTTGCAAATAAAGACTTACTGACACACAGTCGCATACATTAGTTTACATATTATCTGTGCGGTTTTCACATTACAAAGGCAGAATTAAGTAGTTAAGACAGGCAGAGAGTGTAGTATGGCCCACAAAACTAAAAATATTTACCACCTGACCCTTTATAGAAAAAGTGTGCTGACCTCCTGGATAAAAAGAGGACAGAGGATTTATCATTAGATTCCTATGAAAGTCTGTCATCACATACTTAAGGCATTGTCTTTCCAATGTTTTAGTCACTTTTTGGTGATATATATTTTGAGAGATATTTTTAATTTTCCCAGACACTAGAGCCAGGCACCATCCTTGTTTATGTATGGTAAATGGTAGGCTAATGATCTGAAAGAATCAGTTCATCTAATAATCATTGGAGAAAATCTAACTCATCTCACAATAAAGTTCCATAAAGTATAGTGATTACTCTGTTTAGTATTCTATCAAACTGCTGCATTTTATAGGCCTCCCATAAAACTTTAATGTTCTTCCAATGCTGTAATCAGATGAACAAAGCCATATATTAACACAAAACACTTCTGATTATATGACATATTAAGATTTTAAAAACATATGTTCAATCTACAATCTGAAAGCAACA
Source organism: Acinonyx jubatus (assembly GCF_027475565.1). Classification (NCBI taxonomy): domain Eukaryota; kingdom Metazoa; phylum Chordata; class Mammalia; order Carnivora; family Felidae; genus Acinonyx; species Acinonyx jubatus. The sequence continues at coordinate 91,036,096 of NC_069386.1, forward strand.
GGATGGTATATGGTTGATGGCTGTAGTTAAGTCTGCCATAAACTACATTATTCTTTTTAAATCTGAATACAATTTCCCTGACAAAAATGGTTTATGCTCAGCCATTAATGTGAACAGGCAGTATGAGTCAACTATAATGTATTAAACAAATCACAGCTGCAAACTGTTTATTAAGTAATTTATTTCATGCCATGTTTATCTGTTACTCATCAAGACATCTTTACCTTATGAAAGGATATTTCATTTTCTTTTATTTGAGTGAAAATATATACAGATTTACAGTTTCATAATTTTTCATTTCTGCTGTGGAAGAAGAAAGACATTTTAATCTTACTACGTTGTTCGATATAAACAAAACATTTAGAAATATGAAAAGATTTGCATTTTTTATAATAAGGAAAATGTCATTTTCAAATAGGTTCTTCAGAGAACAATAAAGAAACAAAGAGATTACTTTCTCTCATTTAAACACTGTGTATTCAACTAAATGACAAGAATAGGACCCTGTCTTTGTGCACCATACAGCACATCCAGACTTTTTACAAAATAGTTTATTAAAGCAGCATTCTGAAAGGGATGGGTCTTAGATAGTTTGAGTTTTCTTTGGCTCACTGGAATCAACTTATATAGATGGGAAGAATGCATTCAATATCTATTTTTAACAAAAACTGAAGGGGTTCTTTAATTGACAAGGTTCAAAGAATTACAAAAGATTCATCAACAATGACTGAACACTCTGGAGTAAGATCATATTTGTCTGAAGTTAATAAGCGCAAATTCTCTAAATAAAACACAGTGGGAAGATGGAAAGATTTAACATAAACTGATAAAAATGCTTAACCCCTTGCATGAAAAGATGGTCTTGATTCTGATTGCATCCAGATGCTATAATCCTCTCAATACTTCCACTTCTGAGTATCCTACACAAATGTACTTCTTTATTTTCTATAGAAAGTTGTTTTGACCTCACTTCCCCATGGCGTAGGTTGTCCAGGGCCTCAGCTTTATCCTCAGCTTTTATGACTGGATGTTTTATATTCTGTGAGTGTTTTCAATCACCCTGGGGAAAACATAACCTCCTCATTGGTAGCTTAAACTTCCTTGATTTCCTCTGCTAGAGAGTTTTATTGGCATACTGTGCAATTCAATTAAACATTTTGAGATCATGGAAAAGGGAATGTCTGCTGTTCAAACATGTCAGGCCCAGGAATGTGAGGCCTACCTCTATATCCCAACAGTTCACATGTGAAAGACTAAATAATACTGAACGATTCTATATTTTTCTAATACAGAATTTCCAAATGGAACTAGAATTTTATTGTCTAAGGGGACTCTAAAGAAAAGTATTCCCTTAAGACATAAGACAGTGAAAATATACTTCTTGCTACTATTCCTTTTAGACAACATATTTCTAGTTTCTGTTGCAGCATGAGTCTAGCCATGTCTCTGTTTTATCTTGAATATCTTTTGCATCAAATATCTTGTTTTACTTTTCCAATATTCCTTATTTTGACATATTACAACTGGCACCTGTATTAGAGATCCAATAGAATCTCTGTGATCTTATTTGTAATACGGGTCTTTGCTGATGTAATCAAGGTAAAAGTCTCAAGATGAGATTATTCAAAGTTAGGGTGGTTTTAAATTCAATAACAGGTGTCCTTATAAGAGACAGAAAAGGAAAAGACACAGAGAGATGCAGAGAAGGAGGCCACATGAAGACCAAGGCAGAGACTGGATTGATGTGTCCACATACCAGAAACATCAATTTCTGACAGCCACCAGAAGCTGAGAGAGACCTGGAAGAGATCTTTCTCCTGTCCTCCAGAAGAAATTAGTGTTGGCACCTTCACTTTGGGCATCTCAACTTCAAAACTGTGAGTGAATTTCTATTGTTTCAAGCTACCAAGTTTGTGTTAATTTGTTATGACAGCCCTAAGAGACTAATGCAGAGATGATTTACAAGGATTTAGCAAGAATTTAGAATACTCTATATTCCCACCCTTAGGTCTGAAAGGCAAGGGAAGGAGAAGTTATCACAATCCAAAGAAAAGCTGTAGCTGTAGGAGGGCCACCTGGTAGGAGCTGTGGCCTTAAATGAAAAAAGAAGCCACTGATAATCTATAACCCAAAGGGGAGAGAAGGGGAGAAATAACCCTGCCCTATCTTTCCTCTGTGCCTTGATTGTCTGCCAATACTTCCCATTGGTCAAATCAGGAAAATGAGAGGGAATAAGAGTAGATACGAGTGAGCAAACAAAGAATATCTAATACCATATAATATGAGTAACACCACAGAATTATCTTTGCAGCAAATATTTCCACCTAGTATTTTTTCTGAGCCTAAGCTAGAATGAAAGATATAGAATGTAATAGCTTTTTAAACTGCAAAATGTCTTAATTCATGAGAAATAAATTATTTCTATACATTTCTGTCAAGGTGTCTAGACTTCTAAATATGATCTAACTACCAATATAAGGATTGAGTTATAAATCAAGAGAAACAGTGTTTCCTCTATAAACACTAAAAAATATATATTTTTTTACAGAGCAATGACTTTGGTTTTCAAATACAAAACTGATATTACATAAAATATGAAGATATTGACTTTTATTTAAGTACTTATTATATCAAAGAAGTATTTAGTGTTGCTTAGAAGCTTATAGAGTTATACATTTTCAAGTTATCTAATGTCTTGATCCTTTGCACTATACTGAACATCTAATTTACTGCCTATTTTTCAAAAAAAGTTACCTAAAATTGTGAATTTGGTGTATGATATGTTCTATATTACAATCAAACTATGTTGAGCATATTTCTAATTATCAATTCATAACCCACCTGTTTAGCTGATAGGTTGTTAATTGTCATTAAAACATCCCAGTGGAGTAATGATATTCCCTGGATCATTAAGTCAATTCAAACTTCATTTTGTCCTCAAGTTGATAGCATGGATTGTAGTCAAACTTTAAAATATGTCTACCAGAATGGCATTAATTACTTTATTTTGAAACTTCATTTTAGCAGTTTTAGTTTAATACAACCAGTGTTTCTACAATCTGCCGATAGGGTGACTTGAAATAATATAAAGTATGGATCAGGCAACATGTTATATCAATTTTGTTCCCAGTACTTCCCATTCTAAGTTTAAAAACTTCCCCAGCAGCACAGAGAGTTTAGAGAGTCAAGCAAATAATGTGAGCTGTGAATAAGTCGGGGGAGAACTACAAAGATATTTTCCAGAGATAGCTTCTCAGCTACCACTCTTGGATGATGCAGAGTTCAGGTGGAGAAGGAAAATATTTTACATAGGGAGCTTTGTCAGCCACAATCAGGAATTATGGTCCCTAGACCACTATCAAGAAGAAATAACTGAAAAGAGAGAAAGAATGAAGATCAATGCTTCCAACAGCGAACACATTGCAGAGACTGACTTCCTGCCAGACTAGATCTTGAACAGACAATTCCAAAAAGAAAAAAAGAGCTTTCATCAAGCCAGCAAGAAGAGAAGGCACATCAGTGAGTGCCGTTCTTCTGGCTCATTTATCTTTGCTGAAAGATGTTTCAAATAAGAAAGGAAAATCTATTTGAAGGTCTTAAAGTGAGAAAAACAAATGAACTTAACTTTGGAAACAAGCAATTAAACATAAAAATTGGGCTTTCCTGAGACTTAGCAATGAATAAATATCCATGAATATATTTCTGAGAGTGACATAGAATGAATCATAATGAAGACACAGGGGAGAATGAGACTCGTGATCTTTGCTGTTCCAGATGGATACCCCTGTAGGGTCTCCAAGAATCAGGGATTTATTTCTATTCTTGCCCCATGACCCGTGCAATGGTTATAGCAATAATAAGACACCTCAAGGCAAAACCTATTGATGTAAATAATTATGGTCTCAATTTCAACTCAGAACATAAGTTGAGCAACAGTAGCATTCTCAATAAGGAAACATTTCACAGTCTACGTTTTTTGTCCCTAAGAGAAAAACTGACAGTGTACCAGGAACCTAGGAGTCAATACTATGTGCAATAAGGCAAAATGTAGAGAAAATGGTATCAAGAAAAAGTAATCCAGGAAACCACACTGAACACAAAGGATTTAGGTTTCAATAGGAGCATCCTTAATGGACACTTGGCAGAATCAGTCAACTTTCAATATGCTGTATTTCCAAGTCAGAGTATCCTCAGGCAGAAAAACAACTATGTATCTGAAGGCTCAGGAGAGCTAAGAGCTATTCTAGTCTGCCGGAGTAGGAACTAGACTTAAGGCACTATTCCATGTCCAGTGGAAATCAGATGCTCCTTTTCTATTTTCAATTCTAAGAAGCAACTGAAATCATCTCCAATTTTAGATACCAAAGAGACTTTCTGACTCATTCTATTCTGTTTGGTTTTTTAAACTATTTTTGTTGCAGTATAATTTAAGTCCAAATACTCAAAATTTAACTAATAAATAAATCATAAATTTAACTTTGTAAGAATATGTAAGACACACTCTGGATTGGACACGCTACTATAAAATCAATAGCTAATAATTACACCAAACTTTAAAACTAAATGAATGTGAAAATACCAGTTGCTCATTAACTTTTCTAATGGTTCTGTTCCAGAACTTTTGTTCAGTTTGGTTTTATATAATTCTAAAAGATATATTTATTAGCCAAGCCTTTCAAATAAACATGGATTTTCTGAATGCCAAACAAGTAACCATTTCAAGTTTCAGGGTCCAACTGTACTGCTTCAAGAAAGAGTATAAACTTATCTTATTTTTATAATTTAGTGTTGTTTTTCCTTTTCAAAAATAATTTTTAATAATGTAGTTTAAGTCAATATTACATATACCTTGTGCTATTCTATAAGTTCATTATTCTGTAAATCCATTATTTTTCTAATATTAAGATTGAATTTTGCACTTTTCAAATCAAAACAAGTAGCCTCACCATTCACATTTACAACATAAAAATTAGGATAAGATGCAAATCTTTGTGCAAACCATAATTAACCATAAAATGCAAAACCATAAACTTTGCATTTTTTCACTGCAGCATCAAAAACGGATCTTGTTTTGCTTGAATTAGCATTACAGTAGGCATCTCACATTGTATTAGATACTACATCCTCGTGTATGAAAACAACGCGACACCAGTAAACTCTGATAAGTTATGTATGTAAATTTAATACCTAAAGCAAATGCTGAAAGATCTATACAAAAAGATAACTCACAAATGTTACAAATAATCTAAATGGAAGTTTAAAACATGGTTAGCCCATAGTAAAAGAGGAAAGAAGATAACAGAGAACCAAAAGCAAAGGGAACAAATATAAAACAAAAAATAAAATGGCATACTTAAGCCCTAACATAACAATAACTATATTAGATGCAAATTGTCTAAATAAACCAATTAAAAGACAGAGATTGGCTGAGTGGATTAAAAAAAAAATGACCCAGGGAGGTGCTGTCTATAAAAATTCATTTCGAATATAATGATATTATAAAGAATAGGAGGGGGGAGGAGAATGCCAATCAAACAAGATTTAAAAGATATATGAAATTAAATTTTATTTGAGTAGAGCTGACACAGAATGTTACATTAATTTCATGTGTACAACATAGTGATTCAACATCTCTATATGTCATGCTATGTTTACCAAAAATGTAGCTACAGTCTGCCACCCTGCAATGCTATTACAGTATCATTGACTGTATTCCCTATCCTGTTTCTTTTATTCCCATGACGAAATCATTCTGTAACTGGAAGCCTGTATTTCCCACTTTGCTTCACAAATTTTACTCATTCCCCAATCCCCTTCCTTCTGGCAACTATCAGTTTTCCTCTGTATTTACAGGTCTGACTCTGCTTGTTTTTCTTTATTGTTTTTTTAGATTCTACATATGAGTGAAATCATATGACATTTGTCTTTATCAGTCTGACATTTCATTTAGCTTAATACTCTATAAGTTCATCCATGTTGCTGCAAGTGGCAAAAATCTCATCCTTTTTATAGCTGTGTAATATTTGAGTGTGTGTGTGTGTGTGTGTGTGTGTGTGTTTGTCACATCTTTTTTATCCATTCATCTATCAATTGACACTTGGTTTGTTTCCATATCCTGGCTGTTGTAAATATTATTTCAGTAAACACAGGGGTACATATATATTTTTGAATTTGAGTTTTCATTTTATTTTTTTCAAGTTTATTTTAATTCCAGTTAGTTAACATACAGTGTTACACATTATATTAGTTTCAGTTGTACAATATATTCTACAATTCCAAACATCACCTGGTACTCATCACAAGTACACATCTTAATTGCCATCACCTATGTAACTCATCCCCCTACCTATGCCCCCTCTAGTAACCATCAATTTGTTCTCTTTAAGTTTCTATTTCTTGATTTCTCTCTCTTTTTCCCTTTACCCCTTTATTTTGTTTCTTAAATTCCACATATGAGTGGAATCATATGGCATCTGTCTTTCTCCAACTGACTTATTGTGCTAAGCATTAAAATCTCTAACTCTATCCATGTCATTATAAATGGCAACATTTCATTCTTTCTAATGGCTGAATAATATTCCATTGTATATAAATACCACATCTTTTTTATCCATTCATCAATCAATGGACACTTGGGCTGCTTCTGTATCTGGTTATTATAAATAATGCTGCTATAAATAGGGATGCATGTATCCCTCTGAAATACTATTTTTGTATTTTTGGGTAAATACCTAGTAGTGTGATTGCTGGATCATACGGTAGTCCTATTTTTAACTTTTTGAGGAAACTCAAATACTCTGTTTTCCAGAGTGGCTACACCAGTTTACATTCCCCCAAACAGTGCAAGAGGATTCCTGCTTTTCCACATCCTCACTAAGAACTGTTGTTTCCTGTGTTGCTGATTTTAGCCATTCTGACAGGCATAAAGTGATATCTCATTGTAGTTTTGATTTGCATCCCTGATGATCAGTGATAATGAACATTTTTTCAAATGGCTATTGGCCACCTGCATGTCTTCTTTGGCGAAATGTCTGTTCATGTCTTCTGCTTATTTTTTAATTGGATTATTTGTTTTTTGGGTGTTGAGTTTTATTTTTTTAAGTTTTTATTTAAATTCCAGTTATTTAACATACAGTTATTTAACATATGAAACTAACATATTAGTTTCAGGTGTACAGATAGTGATTCAACATTTCCATACATCACCTCATACTCATCATGACAAGTGCACTCCTTAATCCCCATCACCTATTTAACTCATCTGCCCATCCACTGACCCTCTGGTAACTATCAGTTTGTTTTCTAAAGTTAAGAATCTGCTTCTTGGTTCTTTATGTATTTTAGATACTAACCATTTATCAGATATACCGTTTGCAAATATCTTCTTATATTCCATAGATTGCCTTTTAGTTTTTGTTGTTTCCTTCACTGTGCAGAAAGTTTTTATTTTGATGTAGTCCCAATAGTTTGTTTGTCGCTTTTTGTTTTTCCTTTGTTTTTTGTTTTTTGGGTTTTTTGGGGTTTTTTGTTTTTTTGTTTTTTGTTTTGCTTTTGTTTCCCTTATCTCAGGAGACATATCAAGAAAATAAGTTGTTACAACCCATGTCATAGAAATAACTGCATGTTTTTCTTCTAAGATTTTTACTCTTTCACATCTCACATGTAGGCATTCAATCCATTTCAAGTTGATTTTTGTGTATGGTGGAAGAGAATGGTCCACTTTCATTCTTTTGCATGTTGCTGTCCAGTTTTCCCAATACCACTTGTTGAAGAGACTGTCATTTTCCCTTTGGATATTCTTTCCTGCTTTGTCAAAGATTAATTGACATATAGTGATGGGTTTATTTCTGGATTTTCTATTCTGTTCCATTGATTTATATGTCTATTTTTGTGCCAGTACCATACTGTTTTAATTACTACAGTTTTGTTTTAAAACTTGAAGCTCGTAATTGTGATGCCTCCAGCTTTGTTTTTCTTTTTCAAGGTTGCTCTGGCTATTCAAGGTCGTTTGTGGTCCCATACAAATGTTCAGATTTTTTGTTCTAGGTCTGTGAAAAACACTGTTGGTATTTGATAGGGATTGCATTAAATGTGTAGATTGCTTTGAGTAGTATAGACATTTTGACAATATTAATTTTTCTAATCCATGAGCACAGAATGTCCTTCCATTTCTTTGTGTCATCTTTAATTTCTTTAATCAGTGTTATGTAGTTTTCAAAGCATAGGCCTTTCACCTCTTTGGTAATGTTTATTACTAAGTATCTTATTGTTTTTGGTGCGATTGTAAATGAGATTGTTTACTTAATCTTTCTACTGTTTCATCCCAAAGGTTTTAGACCATTGTGTTTTCATTTTCATTTGTTTCTACGAACTTTTTTATTTTACTTCTTATGTTAATTTCCTGGTTGATCCATTCATTGTTTAACCTCCATGTATTTGTGAACTTTCCAGATTTTGTGTGTGTGTGGTTGAATTCTGGTTCATAGCATTCTGTTCAGAAAAGGTGCAGAGTATAACTTTGATATTCTTAAATTTGTTGAGACTTGTTTTATGGACTAATATATGTCAATTCTGGAAGATGTTCCATGTGCACTTGAAAAGAATGTGTATAATACAGTTTTAGGATGTATTGTTCTGAGTATATCTGTTAAATCCATCTGTTCCAGTATGTTATTCAAAGCTATTGTTTTCTTGTTGATTTTCTGTTTAGATGATCTATCCATTAATGTAAGTGATGTGTTAAAGTCCCCTACTATTATTATGTTGTTATAAATTAGTTATTTACAAAAAATATATTTGTTATAACTAATGTTATAGGTTAGTTATTTATAACTAATATTTATATGTTTGTTACTGTTTTATGTATTTGGGTGCTATTTTGGGTGTACAAATATTTACAAGTATATCTTCTTGTTGTATTGTCCCCTTTATTATTATGGTACCTTTATTTGTTTCTTATTACAGTCTTTGTTTTAAAGTCTACTTTGTTTGATATAAGTATTGCTCTTCCAACTTAATTTTGACATCCAATTTCATGATAGATGTTTCTCCATCCCTTCATGTTCAATGTAGGTGTGTTTAGGTACCTTGTAGGCAGCATGTAGATGAGTCTTGTTTTTTATCCTGACACATTATTCTTTGGATTGGAACGTGTAGTCCATTTACCTTCAAAATAATTATTGATAGATAAGTATTTATTTCCATTTTATTACTTGATTAGTGGTTTTTCTGCAGGTTTTCTCTGATCCTTTCTTATCTTTCTCTCTTTCATGTTTTCCTCACTCTTTAGTGATATACTTGGATTTATTTTTCTTTATTCTTTTTATATTTATTAGTGGTTTTTGATATATGGTTACCATTAGATTTGTATATAACCTCTTCTGCATGTAGTGGTCTATATTCAGTTAATGGTCATTTAATTTTGAAACTATTTTTTCTCCTCTCTTCCCCGTGTTTTATTTTGTATCCTTTTTTGTGAGTTCTTTGATAATTTACAGAAATATTAATTTGGGGGCACCAGGGTGGCTCATTCAGTTGAGCATCTGACTCTAAACTTAAGCTCAGGTCATTATCTCAGGGTTATGGGACTGAACCCTGCATAAATAAATAAATAAACAAATAAATAAATAAATAAAACTAGTATTTTTACTGTTTTTATGTTTCCTGCCTTCATACTGTCACTTTTGATCTCTCCTTTTCACTCAAAAAGTCCCCTTTAATATTTCTTGCAAGGCTGGTTTAGTGGTAAAGAACTCCTTTCGTTTTTGTTTACCTGGGAACTCCCTATCTCTGTTTCTATTCTGAATGATAGCCTTGTTGAATTCAGTATTCTTGGCTGAAGATTTTTCCCACTCATCACTTTGAATAGATCATGCCACTCCCTCTGACTTGCAAAGTTTCTGTTGAAAAATCTTGTAGCCTTATGGGTTTTCCTTTGTAAGTTACTGACATCTTCTGTCTTGCTGCCTTTAATTTTTTTTCTTTATCACTATATATGATAAAAATTTAATTACAGTAGAACTTGCTATGGGTCTGCTTTTGTTGACTTTGTTGGGAGTTCTGTGCCTCATGGGTCTGAATATCTGTTTCCTTCCCCATTTTAGGAATCTGTAAGCTACTATTTCTTTAAATAAATTTTCTGGTCCCTTTCTCTCTCTTCTTTTTCTGGGATTCTCATAATATGAATGTTGTTTCATTTGATGGAGTCACTGATTTCCCTAAGTCTATTTTCATTTTGCATAGTTTTTTTTTCCTCTGTTCTGTTCAGCAAGTATTCATTTTCTTATAGAAATACCATATGATCCAATAATTCCACAACTGTGTATTTACCCAAAGAAGACATATGAAAATTTTTAGATCAGTGCTAAATGAGGTATCTGCACTTGGATGATAAAACTGTAAAGAAATTCAAAGAAGTGGTCATTTTAAATGTCAAGATAGTGATTAATTATGTTGTGCAGCAGAAGGTTGAAATAGAGATAGGACACAGAGTGGCTAGGGGGGAATTCTGGGATGGCAGTTTTATTCCTTTCTTCCATCAAAGTTCTATTTCTTCCCTTGGATGGTGGTTGTAAGGATGTTTACTTTATAAGAGTTTATTTAGATTTTTGTTCATTTTGTGTGGCTTTCTGAATCAGTCTTTTATTTTAAAATAAAAATATATATTTAAAAAAAAGAAATTTTGTATAAGGAAAGAAATCTCAAATAATCAGAAGAAAATTTGAAAGCTCAGGCTTCAATAAGTAGAAGAACCACAGCAATGCAAAGAATCATGGTAGGAAAAACTAACGATGCTTCCTTCACCATGCACTCCCTGATGAATCACCTCCAAATATATTCTGTCCTGAGGTCTTATGACTTAAGATTCAAATTCCTGGGAGAGTGATTCCAATTGGATTATTTTAGGTAAAATGACCATTATTTTTCAGGAGAGTGGAGAACACTTAGCAGTTCTACCAACATGCCACAAAATGAGGAATGGTTAACTCACTAAATAAACCAAGTTGCTCCTACCAGAACAAGTAAAAATAGAAATTAACTCCAAAGAATCTTATAGAATAAATTGCAGAAGTTAAATGTGAGTAAAGTATTATCTAATCACACAGACATTTGCAATCTAAGATTTTTTATTCTGTTAATAGGAAAATTTCTTGCACCATCTTAATATTGAGGACCGTTGGAATTTGCAGGAAAAATTTTACATTTATTTTCCAAACTTCTGTACTTTAAACTGGGAAATGACTAACCCTGGAACTATAGCAGTTTGTCAAGAAAAAAACAAAACAAAACAAAAAGGTTAATTTGTAGGCTACATTTTTCTAAAGCGTCATTTGTCCTTGAAGATTTGCAGGAAAAGATTGGTTTACATTCTTAATTTTTGTTCTTAGAAGATTTTTCAAATGCACATACAGAGAGAATCAAACTCTCTGTATCAATTTATTTTTCATTCATAAAATGTTTATGTGCACAGTATGGAGGGGAGTGTAATATGTAATTCTTTGCAGATTCAAAATCAAAGTGAACTCAATAAAGATGAACAAATGATGCTTCTATCACTACTTCTAATACCTATCATTAATTTTCCAAGGAAAAAAGCTAGGATGAAAACTATTTTAGTATTTTCTCACACTATGAAAATGTGTATTTGTTATTAAAAATAAGATACTATAGAATGTTAGAAGGGAGAAAGCTTAAAATTACCTGTAATCTCATTACACAGAATGTATAACCTGAATTCTCTAGGTTACAAGTTGACTCACTCATGAGGTAAGAAATATTTCATCAGAAAATTTTGAGATACTATTTCTAAATCACCTGAAAACAAAATTTTTCTCTTGACTTTTAAAATATTTCATGGGGAGACCTAGAAAGATGGCAGTGTAGGAGGACGCTGGGCTCACCTCATCCTGCTGATCATTTAGATTGTACCCACATCTGCCTAAATAACCCAGAAAACCACCAGAAGACTAGCAGAATGGACTCTCTGGAGCCAAGCATAGACAAGAGGCCCACAGAAGAGGGTAGGAAGGGCAGAGAGGCAGTGCATGCTACACGGACTTGTGGGAGGGAGCTGGGAGGTGAAGGGGCAGCCCGCCAGGCAAGGCAGAGTCCCCGAAGTCTGGCTTGCAAAAGCAGAGGGGCCAGACTCTGTGAGTTCTGACAGCCAGTGGGCCTTAACATCTGGAATGTTAAATGTCAACAGCTTTGCTCTCAGAGAGCGGGGAGGGTGAGAGAAAGCTGGGAAGGAGAGTTGTTGAGTCCCGGGAGACAGAGCTCAGCTCAGCAGGGGGAACAAAGGCGCTGGCAAGTGCCATCTCCCTCTCCCATCCCCCAGCCAGAATTCCAAAGGGAACCAGTACCATCAAGGAACTTACTTGCACTGCGCAAGTGCCCAAAGTTGTGCTTCTGTGGATCTATCCCTCCAACAGGCCTGCCTCCCTCCTGGTACTACAGGGCCCCTCCTGCAGGGGACCACTGAGGGCAAAGGGAGCTAAGCCTACCCCTCCCACCCCTGTGCAACTTGCAGATCCACCCTGGCTAATACACCCTTGGCCAGATCCCATCGAAGCAGCACCACAAGCCTGGCAGTGTGCAAGAAGCCCAGACAGGGCCCACACCACTCCACAGTGAGTCCTGCCCCTGGGAGATGGGAAGATAAGGTACACACCAGTCTGACTGTGGCCCCAGGGGTGGGATAGGAGCAGACATCAGGTCTGACTGCGGCCCCGCCCACCAGCAAAGTTACTCCAGACAGCACAGGGGAAGTGCCGTGCAGTTTGGAGCTACCGCAGGGAGTAGCTGCGAAATGACGAAACAGAATAATTCTCCTCAAAAGAAACTCCAGGAAGTAGCGACAGCTAACAAATTGATCAAAAACGATTTAAGCAATATAATGGAACAAGAATTTAGAATAATAGTCATAAAACTAATCGCTGGGCTTGACAAACGCATAGAGGATAGCAGAGAATCTATTGCTACAGAGATCAAGGGACTAAGAAATAGTCAGAGGAACTAAAAAGTGCTATAAATGAGGTACAAAATAAAATGGAGGCAGCCATAGCATGGATTGAAGAGGCAGAGCAGAGTCTGGGTGAATTCTAAGATAAAATTATGGAAAAAGAGGACACTGAGAAAAAGAGAAAATCCAGGAGTATGAGGGGAGAATTAGAGAACTAGGTGAAGCAATCAAACAGAATAATATCTGTATCAAAGGAATTCCAGAAAAAGAAGAACAGAGAGAGAAAGGGGCTAAAGGTATACTTGAACAAATCATAGCTGAGAACTTCCCTGACCTGGGGAAGGTAAAAGGCATTGAAATCCAAGAGGCACAGAGTACTCCCTTCAGACGTAACTTGAATCAATCTTCTGCACGACATGTCATAGCGACACTGAAAAAATACAAGCATAAAGAGAGATTTCTGAAAGCAGCTAGGGATAAACGGGCCTTAACATACAAAGGTAGACACATAAGGGTAGTAGCAGACCTATTTACTGAAACTTGGCAGGCCAGAAAGGAATGGCAGGAAATCTTCAATGTGACAAACAGGAAAAATATGCAGTCAAGAATCCTTTATCCAGAAATCCTGTCATTCAGAATAGGAGAGATAAAGGTTTTCCCAAATGAACAAAAACTGAAGGAATTCATCACCACTAAACCAGCCCTACAAGAGATCCTAAGGGGGATTCTGTGACTGAAATGTTGCAAGGACCACAAAGTACCAGAGACATCACTACAAGCATGAAACCTACAGACATCACAATTACTCTAAACCCATATATTTCAATAATCACACTGAATGTAAATGGACTAAATATTCCAACCAAAAGACATAGGGTATCAGAATGGATAAAAAAAAAAAAAAAAAAAACAAAACCAAGACACATCTATTTGCTGTCTACAAGAGACTCATTTTAGACCTGAGGACACCAATGGATAGATCATCTAGGCACAGGATCAATAAAGAAACAAGGGCTCTGAATGATACATTGGATGAGATGGACTTGACAGATATATTTAGAACCCTGCATCCCAAAGCAACAGAGTATACTTTCTTCTCGAGTACATATGGAACATTCTCCAAGATAGATCACATACTGGGTCACCAAACAGCCCTTCATAAGTATAAAAAATTGAGATCATACCATGCACACTTTCTGACCACAATGCTATGAAACTTGAAATCAACCATAGGAAAAAGCCTGGAAAACCTCCAAGAGCATGGAGGTTAAAGAACACCCTACTAAAGAATGAATGAGTCAACCAGGCAATTAGAGAAGAAATTTAAAAATATATGGAAACAAATGAAAATGAAAATACAACAATCCAAACGCTCTGGGATGAAGCAAAGGCAGTCCTGAGAGGAAAATACATTGCAATCCAGGCCTAACTCAAGAAACAAGAAAAACCCCAAATACAAAATCTAACAACACACCTAAAGGAACTAGAAGCAGAACAGCAAAGACGCCCCAAACCCAGCAGAAGAAAAGAAATAATAAAGATCAGAGCAGAAATAAACAATATAGAATCTAAAAAAAAAAAAAAAAGAACAACAACAACAACAACAACAACAACAAAACCAGTAGATCAGATCAATGAAACCAAGAGTTGGTTTTTTGAAAAAATAAACAAAATTGATAAACCTGTAGCCAGACTTCTCAAAAAGAAAAGGGAGATGACCCAAATAGATAAAATCAGGAATGAAAATGGAATTATTACAACCAATCCCTCAGAAATACAAGCAATTGTCAGGGAGTACTATGAAAAATTATATGCCAACAAGCTGCACAACCTGTAAAAAATGGACAAATTCCTAAGCACCCACACTTCCAAAACTCAAACAGGAAGAAATAGAAAATCTGAACAGACCCATAACCAGTGAAAAAATTGAGTCAGTTATCAAAAATCTCCCAACAAATAAGAATCCAGGACCAGATGGCTTCCCTGGGGAATTCTACCAGATATTTAAAGCAGAGATAATACCTATCCTTCTCAAGCTGTTCCAAAAAAATAGAAAGGGAAGGAAAACTTCCGGACTCATTCTATGAAGCCAGCATTCCTTTGATTCCCAAACCAGACAGAGACCCAGCAAAAAAGGAGAACTACAGGCCAATATCGCTGAAGAATATGGATGCAAAAATTCTCAACTAGATACTAGCAAATCGAATTCAACAGCATATAAAAAGAATTATTCACAATGATCAAGTGGGATTCATTCCTGGGATGCAGGGTTGGTTGAATATTCACAAATCAATCAATGTGATACATCACATTAATAAAAGAAAAGAACCATATGATCCTGTCAATTGATGCAGAAAAAGCATTTGACAAAATACAGCATCCTTTCTTAATAAAAACCCTCGAGAAAGTCAGGATAGAAGGAACATACTTAAACATCATAAAAGCCATTTATGAAAAGCCCACAGCTAATATCATCCTCAATGGGGAAAAACTGAGCTTTCTCCCTAAGATCAGGAACACGACAGGGATGTCCACTCTCACTGCTGTTGTTTAAAATAGTGTTGGAAGTGTTAGCATCAGCAATCAGACAACCAAAGGAAATCAAAGGCATCAAAATTGGCAAAGATGAAGTCAAGCTTTCACTTTTTACAGATGACATGATATTATACATGGAAAATCTGATAGACTCCACCAAAAGTCTGCTAGAACTGATACATGAATTCAGCAAAGTCACAGGGTAAAAAATGAATGTAAAGAAATAAGTTGCATTCTTGTACACTAATAATGAAGCAACAGAAAGACAAATAAAGAAACTGATCCCATTCACAATTGCACCAAGAAGCATAAAATACCTAGGAATAAACCTAACCAAAGTCGTAAAAGATCTGTATGCTGAAAACTATGGAAAGCTTATGAAAGAAATTGAAGAAGATACAAAGAAATGGAAAAACATTCCGTGCTCATGGATTGGAAGAATAAATATTGTCAAAATGTCAATACTACCCAAAGCTATCTACACATTCAATGCAATCCCAATCAAAATTGCACCAGCATTCTTCTTGAAGCTAGAACAAGCAATCCTAAAATTTGTATGGACCACAAAAGACCTTGAATAGCCAAAGATGTATTGAAGAAGAAAACCAAAGCAGGAGGCATCACAATCCCAGACTTTAGTCTCTACTCAAAGCTGTAATCATCAAGACAGCATGGTAGTGGCACATAAACAGACACATAGACCAATAGAATAGAATAGAATAGAGACTCCAGAATTGGACCCACAAAAGTATGGCCACCTAATCTTTGACAAAGCAGAAAAGAGTATCCAGTGGAAAAAAGACAGTCTCTTTAACAAATGGTGCTGGGAGAACTGGACAGCAACATGAAGGAAAATAAAACTATACCACTTTCTTACACCATTCACTCAAGTGATATACTCAAAATGGATGAAGGACCTGAATGTGAGACAGGAAACCATCAAAACCCTAGAGGAGAAAGCAGGAAGGAACCTCTCTGACCTCAGCCGTAGCAATTTCTTACTTGACACATCTCCAAAGGCAAGGGAATTAAAAGCAAAAATGAACTATTGGGACCTCACCAAGATAAAAAACCTTCTGCACTGCAAAGGAAGCAATCAACAAAACTAAAAGGCAACCAACAGAATGGGAAAAGATATTTGCAAATGACATATCAGACAAAGGACTAGTATCCAAAATCTATATTGACCTCACTAAACTCCACACCTGAAAAACAAATAATCCAGAGAATAAATGGGCAGAAGACATGAACAGACACTTCTCTAAAGAAGACATCCAAATGGCCAACAGGCACATGAAAAGATGCTCAATGTCACTCCTCATCAGGGAAATACAAATCAAAACCACACTCAGATACCACCTCACACCAGTCAGAGTGACTAAAATGAACAAATCAGGAGACTACAGATGCTGGTGAGGATGTGGAGATATGGGAACCCTCTTGCACTCTTTTTGGGAATGCAAACTGGTGCAGCCACTCTGGAAAACAATGTGGAGGTTCCTCAAAACATTAAAAATATATCTACCCTATGACCCAGCAATAGCACTGCTAGGGGTCTACCCAAGGGATACAGGAGTGCTGATGCATATGGGCTCATGTACCCTAATGTTTATAGCAGCACTTTCAACAATAGCCAAATTATGGAAAGAGCCTAAATGTCCACCTACTGATGAATAGATAAAGAAATTGTGGTTTGTATACACAATGGAATACTATATGGCAATGAGAAAGAATGAAATATGACCTTTTGTAGGAACGTGGATGGAACTGGAGAGTTTTATGCTAAGTGAAATAAGTCATACAGAGAAAGACAGATACAATATGTTTTCACACTTATGTGGATCCTGAGAAACTTAACAGAAGATCATGTGGGAGGGGAAGAAAAAAAAAAGTTAGAGAGGGAGGGAGCCAAACCCTAAGAGACTCTTAAAAACTGAGAACAAACTGAGGGTTAATAGGAGGTGGGAGGGAAGGGAAAGTGGGTAATGGGCATTGAGAAGGGCATCTGTTGGGATGAGCACTGGGTGTTGTATGGAAACCAATAAATTTCATATTTAAAAAACAGAATACAAAAAAATAAAAATAAAAATAAAATATTTCAAAGGTAAAGCATGAGGGCATGTATAATCCTCTCCCTACCAGAATGAAAATATAATTGATGTTTATTTGGAAATACACTCTAATCCTTAATTTTATGGAATGGGAGGGTTGGGGGAAAGAGAAAACTCTGAGTACAAAATACTATCAAAAATAGTACATTAATGTAATTCCCCAAATGAAACGTTCAACAAAAACATATGAACTCTCTCTAAAATAAAATCACTAGTTCTAATACTTTTATGAAAATAAAGATGTCTTCCAAACTAATTAGTATACTTACTCAACTCTTGTTTATTTTAAAATAAGAAGGGAAATGAAACTGTAGCTCAGAAATTTTAATACAGAGAATATATTCAATATAAAACTCATTGGCAAAAATTATTCAAAATTCTCTCTCAAAAACCACTTAGCAAATAAAACTCTTATCTGCTCTTCTCACAAAGGAGACTAAATTCCTGTTCTCTGCCCTTTGAAAACAGCTAATTGAATGAGAGGTTCATAATGGGATTCTTTTGCAGTGTGTCTAAATATTTGGCTTCAGACCATAATGGAAGAGTTCTGTGGCCTTAGAAACCAAAAAATTAATGTTAAGTTGAAAATACATGATTTTTGAAATGTTTTATAGTTACTTGAGATACTTAATATCACTCAATTTTCAAAATAAGTCACTTTTCTAAATATTAAAGAAACTTTAAGATTGTGAACTAGCCTGAAATTCATGCTTCATGAAGAGAAAAAAAAGGCAGGCTAGGAATCCTTTCCATGGCTAAATCCTTTCCAATGTCCTGATATATCAGGACATCAAAGTCTTCGCCTAACAACTCTAAGGGAAAAGTGCCTAAGTTGAAAGTGTAAGGTCTATGTAATGAACCAAAGAAATAGAAGATGAAAAGACAATCTAAAGAAAGAGAGCCTATAGCCTGTCAACCATTCAATAAGACCTATTGACTCCTTAGCCAGCAAAAGTAGTCTGAGAAATATTTATTTATTACTTAACTGTCTGAAGATAATTTTGTCTGTCTGAAGTGGTGATGAAGCACCTAGAAAAATAAAAATTTACCTAAATTTAATTTTGAATCAAACTTATTGGCCAATGTCGCAAAGAGTATTGGCATAGCCATAGCATATTGACTAGTCAACAAGTAATAATATAGACTGCAAGATAGTGTGTTACATCTCTGGAGGGATGAGGTTTAAATGACAATAAGTGAAATGCCTGCACTTCTGTCAAGCCATGTTTGAATACAAGGAAGTGAAACCTGAAATTGATTCTAAAAACGAATAAATGAAGAGATAGAGATCTATCAGAATCCTAGAAAAATCTAAACAATCCAGGCATCTGGTTGGTACAAGTCAGACTACAGATTGATTTCTTTGGAGCCAGATATTTACCATGGTGTAATCAGATGTGGCCAGGGATAGGCAGTTATGTGGTATAAATAGGAGTACAAAGGCAGGAAAGAGGGAAGATGGGAGTGGATGAAGGGTGGCTTTATTAGAAAGAGACTGAAAGAGAATACTAGTCTGCTTATCTAGTACATTAAACCCCTTTTGTTTGCTTTCAAACATGTTTTTCCAAATTTTCGATAATTGTCTCCCCTAAATGATCTAATAACTACATGAACAACTGTAAAGACACTCTTCCCTTAATATAAGAATAGAATGAAATAGGATGAAACTTAACAGAAGACCATGGGGGAGGGGAAGGGAAAAAAAAGGTTAGAGAGGGAGGGAGCCAAACCATAAGAGACTCTTCAAAACTGAGAATAAACTGAGGGTTGATGGGGGGGGTGGGAGGGAGAGGAAAGTAGGTGATGGGCATTGAGGAAGGCACCTGCTGGGATTAGCACTGGGTGTTGTATGGAAACCAATTTGACAATAAATGTCATAATTTAAAAAAAAAGAATGAAATAGGATGGGGTGAGATGGGATGGGATGGGATGGGCTGGGCTGGGCTGGGCTGGGCTGGGCTAGAATAGAATAAAGCAGAATAGGAAATATCACAGCAAATGAAACATTATAAAGGTCAGTATTGTTTCTGGAAACTTTTGTTTCTGTTTATACACACACACCATACATACCTATATTGCTAAAACATGATGCAAAATGTACTTCTTAAACATCAATTTCTGTAATTTCTTTTCAGCTGTCTCCAGGCATCAACTGCAGGCAGAAGGGAATTCCTGTGACATAATTATATAATCTGTTTCCTTTTGTTTCCCAGAGCCAGATATTTTGTAACCTAAGTCTGTCTTTTTCATGCTGTAAGTTACCCAATGCTCAAAATATAAGCATTCAACCCCACCATCCTTGGATTTTCTATCTCTTTAAATGATTCTATGATAGTAAATTCCCAAGCATCCCAAATAAATGACTGGCAACATAAAGATTGTTAGTGTCCAATTTTCAGATACAAAGGGATGATTTATTCCCATTTATCCCAATGAAATCCAGTAACATATCCAAGTATTTCATATTCTCTATGTCCCTTACTTTCCAGCATCACTCTCTGCCTTAGTCTCTGTTCATGTAAGGATATAAATTTCTCAGCAGTTTGAGCAAACAGAACAACCCACCCTCAGTAAAGATAGGGCCTGGAAGTCTGTAAAGAAATAAAATCAGGATTTTGTTCTCTTTCTCTTAAGAGACAGTTTTAGCTTTTAAGATTCAGCATTTTAAAAATTCTGAATTTTGCAGTGGTTAGAAAAGAGAAGTTTCTGAAATTAGTAATTAGCCAATTATAGTACTGAACAAAGTTATGCAAGAAGAGCATAAAATGCAAAATTAAAATCAGTCAACATTTGGGCGCTTGGGTGGCACAGTCCACTGGGCGTCCAACTTTGGCTCAGGACAAGATCTCTTGGTTGGAGGGTTGGAGCCCCACATCAGGCTCTGTGCTGCCGGCTCAGAGCGTGGAGCCTGCTTCAGATTCTGTGTCTCCCTCTCTCTCTGCCCCTCCCCCACTCATGCTCTGTCTCTCTCTCTCTCTCAAAAATAAATAAACATTAAAAAGTTTTTTAAAAACAATCAGCAAACATTTCCCACTGAAATCTAACCATGAATTTTGCCCAAGTCTTATCAAGCAGAGACTAAAGGATGCTTCTGAAACACCATGGGTATAGGATATATAGTCGATTGCATGTCTCTATCCTAGTACTTAACCATATAATAAATTCTCTATGTACATTTTAGTAATCCTTATTAGACTATAAGCTCTTCTTGGCAAGGATACATAACTTATTCAGCTTTGTCTAACAGAATGCCAAGCACACAGTAGGTGCTCTGTACTAGTCCATCTTCCACATGCTGTATAGTGTACTCAGTCTTAGGTAATCTATCTGCTAGTTTATAAGTCTTTGAACTCAAGAATTCTTCTAGATATCATTACAGCTACCTCTCTGGACTAGGTAGACTGCAATTCACAATGGAGTTAAGATTCTGGTGCCTATAAAAGACAAACCAAACAAGAATACTCCTACAGAATGTCCTATAGAGCACTCCTGATACCACAAAGTGTCTTATACATGTATAATAGTACAACCAATCACGTTTCATGTTCCAAATTCATGAGTCTGTCATCTCCAAAGCAGCACATCACAGTTAATAAGAGGCAGAAAACGTTAAATATGGGTTCCAATTCCATCACTTATCACCCCCACGACTTCAGACAAATAACTAGTTGCCCTTGCTTTAGATACTTCGTTTATAAAATCAGGGCAAACTAATTTTTTATCTCATATAATACAAGAAAATATTGTTTTTAAGCATGTTGTGTAACACATAGTGAGCAAGCAATAATTCATAGTTTCTATCATCATCCTTATCATCATCATCACCATCACCACTATTAGAAAAGGAAGAAAAAGGAGGAGGAGAAAAAGTGCCCATGTTACATTTTGAAGTAGCACAAGCAGTTTCTTAAAGGAAAAGAACATCTCTACTAACTACAGAAGTCTTCTACTGGCATTCTACTCGAAAAACTTGTGGGCATCAACATACATCGGTATAAGAAAAAATACTGGTACAAGAAGACTTACTGGTATAAGTACCTTCTTTTTAGATTCAGCAATAGCTCATTTTTCTGATTACAGATGTTTTTTTCTTTCTTATGGAACACATAATTATATCTTTTCTAATTAAAATACGCCTTTGCAAAGGTCTAAAAACCTGTCTCCAAAAGTGAAGTTGTGGAAAATTTGTATCCAAATTACCACCATGGTCAAAAGGATAGTGCAATAGTTTTGATAACTTTATGTGGAACTTGGAGACTTTCCAAAATCATGAGAAGTTCCACAGATACGTCCCATAACCTTAAAACTAGTAAGCCAAATTTCTTTTTATATTAAGGGATAAAACACATACATTTGAAGTCAGGCAATAAAATCGGGACTGAAATAGTTCAAGAAAAAATTAAATATGGGCAATGATTTAAACAGATACTCCACAAAAGATATGCAAATGGACAATAAGCACATGGAACGATGTTCAACATCATTAATAATTAGGTAAATTCAAATTAAAACTACAACAATATGTTACCAAATAACATACCAGATTGACTAAAATTTAACTAAAGACTGATAACACCAAATGGTAGTGAGGATGTGCAGTAACCGGAATTTTTATACATTGTTGGTGGGAATGTAAAACGATCCCAGCACTTTGGGAAAAGGTCTAGTAATTTCTAATAAAAGTGAAGATATTTCTTTACTTCAAAAGTGAAGATAGCCAGCAATTTCAATCCTAAGTATTTACCTAATAAAAATTTTAAAAACACATATCTATAAAAGAAAGTGTACACAAAAATACTCATAATGCATTATACACCAAAATAGAAACAGTGCAGATATCCATCTCATCAATATGAAAAAGAACGAGCAAAACTGCTATATATTCATACAATGGAATACTAACCAACAATGAAAAGAAGCAATCTCTCATGGGTGATTCTCAGAACATAACACTGTGAATGAAGCATTACACAAAAGAGTATATACACTGTATGACTTCATTTATCCCACGTTCTAGAACAGGCAAAACATTATTCTGTGGGGAAAAAACAAACAGAGCAATTGTTAACTCTCTAGGCAGTGAGATGGAGATTCACTGAGAAGGAACAGAAGGGCTCTTAATGGGGCAAAGGAAATGGTACACATTTTATTAGAGCTTTGAGTTACACAGATATATACATTTATTACAACTTTTCTATTGTGCAGTTAAGACTTATGGATTATATTTTATGAAAACTTTTCATCAAAAGAAAGACTATAAACAAATAGTGAACTCTTTCATAATATATATGAAATATTTAGGAAGAAGTGTACTGGTGCCTGTAATTTACTTTAAAATATACCCAAAAGGGACACTTGGGTGGCTCTATCAGTTGAGTATCAGACTGGCTCAGGTTATGATTTCACAGTTCATGAGTTTGAGCCCCACATAGGGCTCACTGTTGTCAGCCTGTCAGCACAGAGCCCACTTTGGATCCCCCATCCCTTCTGTCCCTATGTGTCTGCCCCTCACCCACTTGTGCTTTCCAAAAAACAAATATTTTTAAAAATTACCCATAAAGTAAGACGGATTGGCTGATATTTACAGTGATATATAGATGAATAGATGCATGAAAAAGTATTAGTAAAGTACTGATGAAAGAATTTTGGTGGTAAGTGTATAGAAACTCATAGTAACATTTTTTAAAGTTGGTTATACATTTGATATGTTTTCTGACATCTATTGGCAAAAAAGATACTTCTACTAGTTTAAATTTCATTCTTATTTCTATTAAAACCCAAATATCAAATTCCTTGCTATTGGCAGCAAACCATCATAAATTCACTTTATCTATAACTTTACAGTAATATATATATTTTCAAAGAGAAAACAAAATATATTTTATTTAAGATTAAAGCTGGTCGGGGACCTGGGTGGCTCAGTCAGTTGAGCCTCCGACTTCGGCTCAGGTCATGATCTCCCTCCGTGTCTGTGAGTTCGAGCCCCATATCGGGCTCTGTGCTGACAGCTTGAACCCTGGAGCCTGCTTAGGATTCTGTGTCTCCCTCTCTCTCTGCCCCTCCCCCGCTCATGCTCTGTCTCTCTCTCAAAAATAAATAAACATAAAAAAAAAAAAAAAAAAGACTGGGGCGCCTGGATGGCTCAGTCAGTCAAGCATCGGGCTTCGACTCAGGTCATGATCTCGCTGTCTGTGAGTTCTAGCCCCAAGTCGGGCTCTGTGCTGACAGCTCAGAGCCTGGAGCCTATTTCAGATTCTGTGTCTCCCTCTCTCTCTGATCCTCTCCCGTTCATGCTCTGTCTCTCTCTGTCTCAAAAATAAATATGTAAAAAAAAAAAAAAAAAAAAAAAAATTAAGAAAAAAAAAACCACTCACTTAAAAAAAAAAAAAAAGATTAAACCTGGGTCACAAATATTTCAACTAAGGTCCATGGACTAATATTTAGATAAACAAAAGAGGAAAAATAGAACTTTGAAAATGTAATTGTTATGGTTTAAAACTAAATTTATGAAAATTAGAAGAAAAAATTCTTATTTAAAATTTGTCTTACAAAAACATAAATATTATAATGTTTTCCTCTTATAATAAAGAATTTATACAACCCTGAGATTGTAAATATTTGTAAACAATCCCAAAATTAATTTTTTAGAAAACCTGGGGAAATTTTATCTTGATATTGCTTTGACATTCTAATTGTGCTTGAATTTTCACTCTCATAAACTGGGATCAAAATTTACTATATTGTTGGGCAGTTTTAGTTCTGGACTAGAAAAACAAAAAGTGAAAATGGTGTCAATAAAAACAAATTTTTACTTTAAAACAAATTTTAAAAATAAAATTAGAACTTACCTAATCAAGAAAAAATTCATAATTATCCCTTACAATGAAGAATGTAAAATCACCATATACAATGTAAATTATTTACAGTCACATCAGAAAAATATAAGGTGATGAATTATTTTCAGGGGTATCCCTTTTCAGCTTTTTCCTTCTTATTCAGTTATTCAAAGGCACCAGTTAAGAAACTTGCATGATAACTGGGGATCTGTCATCAACAATATATGACTTAGAGTTCTGAGTATATCCTCCTTTGTCCAAATATTTTCAAAGGTTCAGGTCTAAACATGAGTGATGTATTAGCTTTCCTGAAGTAGCAGACAAAACCCCCAAATCTCAGTGATTCTGTAAAATCACTGCTAAAATCACTGCTAAATAGATCTCCTCATTCCTATACCCTCTTTTAGATATGCCACTTTTACTACAGAGGGTAAGAGCAAGAGAAGCTTTCCAAAAACCTGTGCCATCTCTTAAAGCTTCTGCCCAAAAGCTGTGGAATATCACATCAGCTCATCTGCAACACAGAGAGAACAGCAAGGACTCAAAAGCAAAAGTCTTGAGTCCAATACATAATCTAAGGAACAGGTAACCAATACCTTTTAAAGTAAAACAAATTTGCTAGATTTGGGGAGAAAGTTAACATAGAAAAAGAAGGATTACCATAGTATGAAATTATTGTCTTCTTTCTTGGGGAGATGACTTTCCTGTTTACTCTCTGCTAGAGCGCCAGTACTTTCCTGTTTAAATAAAAGGGTACTAAAGAGAAAAGAACTACCCTCTTGCCCATGACATCTATCAGAAAGCAAAACATCAATGGGAACAGAAGTAGAGACAAAAAAAAATTAAATTAAAAAATAAAATTATATACTATGTACAAGAAAAGGAAAGTATGCAAGAAAACAAGCTAAAAAAGACATTATATATCTATATCTGTATCTATATCTATATGGAAGAAACATCATTTTCTCAAGCCTTGGAGATCTCCAATAAACTAAGTTCTTTGAAGAATGGGTCAAAACTGAAGAAAATGAGCTCAATTAATGATGGGGAAGAACAGTATAGAATGAATTGTTCACTATAAAATTCCAACTCTGTTACCTACAAAACCAAAATTTTAGACAAATGAATGAATCCTATATATGAAAACAATCAAATTAAAAATTAGTTCTTAGATTATACCCCAGAGAAAACTTACTGACTTTCAAAAACCTTCTCAAAGAACACATCAAACTTGCTTTCAGTTAATTATATGAAAATCAACATAAGTACTATTTTTTGTCTTTTTAAAAAAAATTTTTTTCAACGTTTATTTATTTTTGGGACAGAGAGAGACAGAGCATGAACGGGGGAGGTGCAGAGAGAGAGGGAGACACAGAATCGGTATTTTTTGTCTTTTAAAAAAAATTTTTTTTCAACGTTTATTTATTTTTGGGACAGAGAGAGACAGAGCATGAACGGGGGAGGGGCAGAGAGAGAGGGAGACACAGAATCGGAAACAGGCTCCAGGCTCTGAGCCATCAGCCCAGAGCCTGACACGGGGCTCGAACTCACGGACCGCAAGATCGTGACCTGGCTGAAGTCAGACGCTTAACCGACTGCGCCACCGACGCGCCCCTTTTTGTCTTTTTAAATATAGACTTTAATGCCAACAATAAAATTCTACTCTATTTTTATACTGAATTTCCATGGTTTTTAAAGAAAAATACCCTTCATTGAATTGAAGAATTGAAAGAGAGATTTGCTCAATATTTGAAACACCAAGAAGAAACTGAATAGATATGCTTATTGAATATAAAACTTTAGAGAATAACTCTCAGAATCATTGCTCAGTATAATGTACTTGAAGTGTTCATCATCAAAGTCAGTTATGTATACAGCAAATTAATGCTAAAAAAAATTCCCTTCACTTGACTTAATGAAACTCCTAAAATATAAGAGCTTTCAAAATGAGTTCAAGTAAAAACATCAAATACCATGCAAATTGGATGAATTCAAAATCCCATTGGGAAGGTTGGGTAAAAAATTGTTTCCTTGCTGATTTTCATACTTTACTGAAGAGAAATCTGAGAAAATAAAATTAGATTTAATTACCAGAGATAACTTTCATAAAATCACTTTGGAGAATCTGAGAGTAAAAATTTTCCCTTATTACCCAGAAAAATAAACATTTTTGCACATCTTTTTAAAGTTATCTTACCTGAACTTTTGCCTGTGAATGAAAAATCGCACTGTAGACTTAACCTTCAAAGTTACCTATACTGTCATTTATCTTCTACACTACTAAGGAGCCAAAAAAGTAGGCTCATGATTTGCAGAAAATATTATGTGATAATGAAAAATAATCTCTTAAAGAAAAATTTTTCTTCTAAAGTCACTATTTGGTCACTTTTTAAAAACATTTCAAAGATCACTTAATGGCTCCTCTGGTTCAGGATAGCATTCTGAGCAATCAGATTTATTTGTCTTCCTATTGCCCAACCTTATTATAATAACAGTGCACAATACAGAAGAAATATACAAATGTATTGAAACCTGGAGGGCAAACTAATTATCCATGGAATACCCACCATAAATTCAAAACTTCTAAGGACTGTGGATACATAGAGGATAATTTGTACCAGGTCCTGCTCTCACAGAGCTTTTATTCAGGTGTGAAAGATATAAATACGCTTATAAATGAACAGGGAAAATGTCAGAGTCATTGGTGCCACATAGTGAATTACTATGCCAGTGCAAGGGACTTGGAAGTCATCTCGGATGAGTATTTAGAAATAACCTCTTTGAAAAGAGAGGCACCAAAAGTTTTGACACCAAAGCTGAGGCCTGAAAACAACTAGGTGAACAAAGAATCACACTCTACATAGAGGTAACAGATTACAAAGCCCGACAGTAGGAATCAGACAGGTATGCTTGAGTAACAGGTAGACGGCTACCGTGCCTGGAACATACTAGATAAGGGAAAGAGAAGTATAAGTGAGATCAAAAGCGAAGCGAGAGCCAGATAATGGAGGGCTTGTTAAGTCAGAGAAGAGTTAGGTTTATTCTAAAAGTAATGCAAAACTACTGGAGGATTTAAGCAGCAGAGTGACACTGCCCTATTTGCTATTTAAAGCCATGAAAATGCATGAGATCACTGGAGAAATGTGTGCAGATGAGGAGAGAGCTGGACCCTGCAGAACACTATGTACTTGCGAAGCAACGGAGGAGGAAGGGGCCAATGAGGCAGCTGAGAAGGAGCTCACAAGAAGAGACAAAGACTAGAGATGTCAATCCAGTCATACTCGTACATTCACAAACATGAACAAACAACCAAAAATAACCAATTAGTACAAGAACAATCAATGAAAATGAATGAAACAACTGACCTTAGTGGAAACAGGAAATTTAAAATCACATGGAAAAACTGTCTAATCAGAGGATTTTTTATTATGTTCATTATATCCAGCAAATAAGAATAACCTGCAATATTAAATTGCATTCAGAAAATAACAGGGACGCCTGGCTAGTTCAGTCAGTTGAGCGTCTGACTTCAGTTCAGGTCATGATCCCATGGTTCATGAGATCAAGGGCTCACTGCTGTCAGCATGACAGATCGGATCGGATCACTGCTTCGGATCCTCTGTGCTCCTCTCTTTCTGCTCCTCTCTAGCATGCTCTCTCAAAAATAAAATAAACATTTTTTAAAAAGAAAATAAAGAGTTCATAAAGTGTTAAAATGATTGGTGAAATATTTTTTTTTCAAAAAAACGAATAAAAAGCTAAAAGATAAAGATAAGGAAATATCTCAGAACATAGAACAGAATCATTCCATAAACAAAGCATGGATCATTTAATGAAAACAATAGAATAAAACTAAATACTACAAACTAAGGGCCACACACAAACTCAGATGCTTATGGGGGTGGGGGGCATAAAGTAAATGTAAATGTGTCAAAATGACTGGGAAGAAATGAGCATAAGCAGCCTCATCAAAAGGGAGAAGTTATTCCTCTGCTCCAACCAATTACAACCACACAGAACTGTGGGTCCAATACTATTTTTCTAGAAAAGAAAAACAAAGGAGAATATTTATATGAAATTTCCCTATTTTCACATATTAGCTATCAGTTTGATTTCCTTTAAAAATAAAGAGTCATCATGTGGGTCAAACCTAATACCTCTGAATACCTAGATCTGGGCCTCCAACCATCAGTCTTCAACTTTTATAATTTAAACACTGACTATGGAAAAGGAGGTAGAGCTGGCAAATCTTGGCAGGGGGGGGGGGGGAGGGAGGGGGGGAGGGAGGGGGGGAGGGGTGTGGGGAAGAGATGGAAAAGAGAAGGAAGGAAGTGTAAGAGCACTGATTTCTTCCTGCCGCTCCAGACAAGTCAAAAGATACTGCCTCAAATCTGTGGATGCCGAAATAGAAATTTAAGTATAATTTACTGAGTAAGAGAATTAACATATAATAATGTGACTAATAGAAATATGAGAGTAAGAAGAAAATGTTGGTAGAAAGTCTGTCAATACCTTCCATGTGCTCGATTTGACCAAGAAATAAAGTGTAGCCATTTCATTGAGAGTTACAGAGACATGCACTGCAGGAACTTCAAATAGGGTGTCAGCAGTTGTTCCTTCTGAGGAAGGGACAGGAGGCGAAAGAAAGTAAAAATACTAAAGAAACTTCAGCTTTTCATTTTATGCCACTTCGGAAAGTTTTAAATTTTATTTCCATACACACGTATTACTTTTCAAATAAAACAACTTCAGAAAGCACAAAATGACCATATGGTATTTTATGAGTATATTTGAACAGGATGACTGTGTTTGTCTTAAATGAAGCAAGAATACTGTTCTGTACCTTGTACGCTGTCTCTTAACGAAGTTATCAAAACATAATCTGAGTTTATGGGGGCAGCTAGGTGACTCAGTCCGTTAAGCATCCAACTTCTGCCCAGGTCATGATCCCACAGTTCACAAATTTGAACCCCGTGTTGGGCTCTGTGCTGACAGCTCAGAGCCTGGAGCCTGTTTCAGATTCTGTGTGTCTCTCTCTCTCTGCCCGTCTTCCATTCTCACTCTGTCTCTCTCTCTCTCTTAAAAATAAACATTAAAAAAAACCCACAATCTGAGTTTAGGCTCGATTAAAAAAAAAACAAAACCTCTTAATATCTAAATCCTTTTGCTAGTCAGAAATTAAAATTCTATACTACGTGAGTTTTCCTCTTTGCCTTGACTGACAGGAAAGAGCCAAGGCAGTGCCCCAATTCTACCAATCACCTCATCCTAGGGGTCTGTTCACCTCATCCCCTCTGCTATATTTGGATGCTATCTTTTCCTTCTATCCCTAATTGCCTTATTTTGCATTATGCCTAATCTCATAAGCCACTTCAAATCTTTTCAGAAATAGGCAGGATATAAATTCCAAGTAAAGGAGATAAAATAAAAAGTTTTAAAACTTGAGAAACTTTTAAGAACTTCTCTGGTGACCTAAATATAGCCTTTTTAGTCAAACATTTGTAAAATTGAGAAATTTTACATAAAAACCACAAATTGTAAAACTGCCTAAAAAATAAAGTCTATTAAAAAAACACAAAATTAAAAATAGTAAGAGTACTCATGTGTAGTTGTATATTCATTAGTAAAACAATTATAAATAAAAAAGCAACATCAGGGTAATACTTTCAAATACCTTCTCAAAGTCACAATAAAATCTATATATTATTTTTAAAAACAAATTATGTTAAAGTTTATTATATTATAGATGATATATAGAATTCTACTATTACATAACACACACACACACACACACACACACACACACATATATACATTTTTGAGGATTTTTACAATTGAGTTACCTATATTGGGCTTATTTCTCTGACATTCACACTCTTAATAGCCTCAATACCTAAATCAGTTCTTTTATTGTTTTTCTCTAAGGTAAGTAAGATGCTGTAATTATTTTGTGACTCATTTTATCTTTAATTACTTTGTGCTGTTTCTTACAAAAAAAAGTTTTGTAGGAAAAAGACTGGTTTGGGATTCTTGTGCATAGGTTTTGAAACCAGAGCTTTAATCACAATTTTCTAATTAAGTAAATGAAATATTAACTAGTGATTCACATGACTGGGGAAAAAGTTCTATCCAAATGCAAGTGCCACTCTTTAAAACCATCTAGCCACTTATTGCTATTGCCATCTTTTTTTCAGAAGACCTGATTTGATTCTTGCTCACTATGTTTTACCTAAAAATAGATTAGCTGAGTTTGAGAAAGACTCATCATTATTCAACACTTCTCTGGCTAGAACAATTCCAGTCCTATCCAGGCAAGCTCAGAAAGCACTTCCTCTGTAGGAATTTGAGACTTTGGCTTGGGTTTAAACTCAAAAGCTAAATTGTAGTTGTATTTCTTCTGATTAGTCTCACAAACAATTGTGTAAAAATCAGCCAGACTACACAATCATCTGATTTCATCATTTATCAAGATGATAAGATCATCAGAACTAAATCAGCTATACCGAAGTTCAATTCTTTTGAGTAATGCAGATTGGTGCTGTAATAAGCAATAGTAGTAGAAAATAATGCAATCAAGGATATTCCCAAATGTATACATTACTTACATTACCTTCACATGTAAAACTTAGTTCTTAGAAAATTCAGATTACTAGAAACTAAAGAATGTATAAACAATAAAATGGATTTGTACTTTTAAATCCTACTCTTTAGCCTATCAAAATTATATAGCACCATGTATAAAAAACATCCTAATGAATAACTATATTTTAGTTACTTAACAAAATTATTGATAGTTGTTTTGAGTCTTCTTATGACCTCTAACACATCAATCATCCATGGCTATAAAAGTTTCAAGGTAGAAAATCAATATTTTAAAGACATCAATTCCTCCTTGGTATCCTGTCTGGCCTTTCCTCCTGACTGGGACTACCGATAACTCACCTTCTCACTCAAGCTGAACCCAACATCTTGAACCAATCGTGATCTTAAGCAGAACAGGGCCTATTGTAACATCCTGAAATTTAATATAAGATTATTGGTCATAATCTTTCAACTCAGAATTTTTTAGGCTTTCCCTCCTACACTCAAATTTTAGTCCTCATTGTCCTGCATGGTTTCCTGTGTTTCTGTCCATTTTTCCTTTAATTTGGTTGACTAGGATGTTATAGGTTTGATTTGGATTCCATGCCTAGATAGTGACTCTCTAGCGTACACCCTAGGCTCCTGTGTTGAGCTTCCTCTAAGAAGGAAGGATTAGATAATAAGGGAAGCCGACCAACTAGAAATTTTTGCCATTTTTGGTGGACTCCCAAAAACATCCATTCTAGGTCCTTTGCCTAGATTTCTCTGAGCAGTAAGGATTAAAAAGAAGAGAAATCCAGAACTTTTTACCACTCTTGTTAGACTCCCAAAGATCCATGATCTTGAATGTTAAGCAAATCACTTAGCTGATAAGTGAAGTCTAGGCAACTGTTTAGCAGGCACATCTCAACTGTATTATTCTCTCCCTGACGTCATGTGCAAAGCATGTCTGATTACATGCCATAGTTCTTGAGGCAGATTATATTTCCTAAAGATGGCTATAATAATAGCTCTCATTCCACATGCTCTTGTAAAAGATGGCTTTGGTATTCTTCCATTAAGATATGGACTCTATTTCTCCACCCCCTTAAATCTAAGCAGACCGTAAATAAACTACTTTCACCAACAGCTTACAGTAGAGTGATACTATGCCCGTTTCAGTATAGACTTGAATTGGCCTAGAAGAGTCTACTTTGTGTATCTTGAAAGTCAGCCACCATGTTAGAAATGTGAGCACCTTGTACTATCATGTAACAAGAAGCCCAAACCATGTGGAGACACTGGAAGGTGAGATACAGTGTCAAAAGAGGTAAGCCAGGGAGCTCAAGAACCCTAGATATGCACAAGAAAAAAAACCATCTTGAACAGTCCACCCAGTGGAGCTTGCAGATGACTCAGATCTCAGGGGCTATCTGCATACAGCCACACAAGAAAAGCCAAAATCTCAGCCCAGTCAACCACAGAACCATGATAAATAGTAATAAATTGTTTCAAATCACTATTTGCAGGATGGTTGTTATATAGATAATCAGAACTGCAGTATTCATGAATTCAAGATTTTATAAAATCTTCATCATTGACAGGTTTTACGAGGGTTCATTGTATTTATATGGATTGAAAGATTTAACAATGCAACTTCCCAAACAATTCTCTAATTAGAAATGCCACCAAGCAATAGGTAAAGAGATGGTCATCAAAAGAATATTTAGAAAAATAACATAGAACATAAGTTTCAGGGGCTTTCAACATTCCTCAACTGAAATACATTGCTATCATTTGCATTTGATTCATTACTGCAGTAAAAACTACGTGTGAGGAAAGAAGCATATGAAATGAGGGTGAAGGGACAGCAACAAGAATCTTATCTTGAAAAGACCCCCAGACCATTTGTAATCATCTCCTCCATCCGTTAATCATTACTGAAATATTTAATAGAAATTAAAGCATATTCACATGCTTCCTTATCTATGGTGAATGATGCTTAGTGAGTTTGAAAAGGAACTAATCAGTGATTTTGATTTATACAATTTCTTAAAAAGTGATAGTCATTTCTAACCAAACTTTATTGTGAGACTTTTTCTAGCTCCACACATCATGAAATACAATCTATGAAATTGTGATGCTGATAATCCCACTTCCATTACTTGCCAGCTGTATAATCTTGGGCAAGTTATTTAATCTCTTTGTGCCTCAATTCCATCATCTGAAAAAATAGGAATGATAATGGTACATACCTTCCTTAGGTAAGGAAGATTAAGTGAGTTAATAAAGTACAGTAACAGTTCCTGGAAGTAGTAGGCACCATATAAGTGTTAGCATTACTATTTAATCATTTTATTCATTATATTAGGAGCATTTGATTGATTGCAGAATGGTTGTAACAAACCCTGATAGCAAATGAATTTCACTAGACAAATAGCCTAAATTCTCCTTAGAAATTCAATATATGGAAAGCATTTGTTAAACAGGATTCTAAGTAGTGATTATTCTTACTGCTGTTTTGACCAATTTTATAAAAGTAAGAAGGGTGGTTTGATTCCAACTCACCGCGTAACTTCAAACGGTGATACCCTAACCCAGAAATGTCAAAGTGAGCTGACCTAAGGAAGGAGTGTGCTGCCTCATCCAAAGTGAACACCAGGACCCCAGCTCACTTACTGAGCAGTTTCAGCTGGACTCTGTTTCCTTTAAAAGGAAGTGGAGTTGTCAACTGAAATGCACTTGGTTTGGTCAAACATCTGATCCAGTAAAAAGCCGTCATAAAAGCTAAAGGTAATTAAGACTCAGATCCCAGGCCTGTCATTCCAAAAAGCAAGCACCAGAAGACAGTTTGCTAGAGTTCTGCCATTTGTTTTTAGGCGAGCAAGATAAGAATGCTGTATACATAGTTTATGCTTCATGATTCAGTGCTTCTTGCTGCTAACTACTGAAGCTGAGAAGCTCAATATTCACAAAAAGAAAGTACTAACAATGACAGCCTGGCTGGTTCTTTATCCAACATCCATTCTCCCCTCCTGCCTCAGTAACTGAATGCCAGTTTTAAAAAAACAGCAAGTATGCATCATAAACATTTTATTCTAATTTAAAATGTGTAAGGGTAGACTTCCTCTCCTGTCTTTTGATGCTATGCCAAAGTCCTTTCTTTGGATGTCTCTATTGATTGTAATCTTCCATTATCTTTCTTGCATAAATCACTCATAATTCATCTTCTAAAATTTCCAGCTTCACCTTCTTTCAAGAGGAAAGAAGACGTTTGGGAGGCAATGAATGTGCATCCTTTCACAGTTTGACAATTTTTCCAGGCTTTTACAGTTGTTTCCCTACATCTAATTTGACAATATTTTTTTAAAATAAAATTCGCCTTCATGGTGTATTTCCAAAGTGTAAACTTTATTTTCATAAAAATAAAAACTTTCTTCTTCCCCACTTAAATGTTTACTATGAGTTTAGGTAATATTTAGTTAAATGATATAATTATATTGACATGTGAAGAATATACAGGTTTGGGAGCAAATAAAATGAAATCTTATCAAGAAAAAAAGTCTCAACTAGAGGGACCAAAATGAACAGTCATATATGATATGAACCCCATAATTATAGTGATCTATGATGATTCATTCACCACAACTATTCAGCATTAGAACAGTTGAGAGATATAATGGAGAATTTAGTTTTACCTAACAAGTGATTAAGTAGAGGTTGGATTTGTGAGATTTGTACCACAAGAGATATCCTATAGATTTTTAAAAATATTTACCACCTCTTCATAATAGACATTTTTTCAAGTTATGAATTTCTCAAACAGCCTTTCTTATCTCTTTGATCTTGGTGTTTAAAGAAAAAAAAACATGTCCCTGAGACAATCTCATGACTTGACTTCTAGGAGGAGATCCAGCTACTTGTCACTCTGATGGGTTGAATTGTATTCCCTAAAAATTCATATCTTGACGTTCTAGCCTCATACCTCAGAATATGTCCTTATACGGAAAAGGGTCATTGCAGATGTAGTCAGTTAAGATGAGGTCATACTGACGTAGGGTAGGCCTCTAATCCAGGAATGGTGTCCTTATTAAAAAAGGGGAAGTGTGAAGACAGAACTACACACAGGGGGAACACCATGTGAACATGAAACAGAAAGTGACGGATCTCCAAAACAAAGAATGACAAAAATTGCCAGAAAACCAGGCTATGAGAGAGACATGGGACAGACTCTCCCATCTTGTCCTCAGAAACCAATCCTGGCAACTCCTTAATCTCAGACTTCTAGCCTCCGGAACTGTGAGACAAGAAAGTTCCTTTGTTTAAGCCACCTGTTTTGTGTTACTTTGTTATGGCAGTCCAAGGAAACTAATACAGTTACTTGTTGGACCAGTTTATCCTTAGGTTAGAATCACATTAAGTTTAAATCTGATTCTGATTTCCATTTATTTGTCCTTTGCCACTCTTCATATATGTCACATCTTTTCTTTAATAGGCAAAGTATTTTCTTATTTCCTCATATGACATCCTTTTAAGTTCCTTCACTATCCCAGTCTCTTTTCTCCTAATATATTCCTAAATATAATCTGGTGCCTAAAACTGAAAATGGCATATGGTCTGGCTAATGTAAAGTAGAGCAAAGAATGAATCACCCTTGTTCCAGACACGATTCTTTCAAATGACACAGCCCAAGGTGGCAATTTTGGCAACCACATTAAACTGTTTACCCACATTAAATTAAAATCTTAGTTTCCACACATACTTCTCCTAAGCCATGTCTTCGGTATTTTGTCCTTGTCATCACTAATTTGGGGCGGGGGGGGGAGGGGAGTGGGAAGGGGTCCCTTAATAAAACTTTAATGTTTATTCCTATAAAACCTCATTCTGTTGCTCTGTCACAGCATTCAAACATATTGAGTTTGACTTGGAATCTAGTTCATTCAAATCACTAGCAAAATTGTTGAAATGTATGGAGCAAGGACAGATTCCCTAAGTCACATTACCAGAAACTTTCTCCAAGTCAGCATTTATCTGTTAAGTGGCAACCTGGGATATACTTTATCAATCAGTTACCAAGAAACATAGCTGTACTAACACCAAGTCCATATCTCTTCTGAAGTTTCAAGAAACTTTCAATTGCTTTAATAAAATCCAGATAAGCTTTGTATCTACCCTTCCTCTGATCTACTGGCCTAGCAATTCTGTCAAAAAAAGGAAATAGAGCTAGTGTGGCATCACTTGTTCTTGGAGAAACCAGACTGACTCTTAGTGATCCCTGTTAAGGAATGCAACATTTTCATTTCTTTAAGAAATTGACTTCCAAATTTAGCTGAAATCATATCAAAATTCATTATGTGGTTTTCTCTTCATAAATCTAAATGAGCTGCAACGTTTAGCATACTTAATATAATCATGATAAAATTAAATTTTAGTTCATTTTAGAAAGTCAACCTGAAATTGCCTGAAGGATGGATAAGAAATTTTTTTAAACATTTATTTATTTCTTGAGAGACAGAGAGAGAGCATGAGTGGGGAGGGGCAGAGAGAGAGGGAGACACAGAATCCAAAGCAGGCTCCAGGCTTCAAGCTGTCAGGACAGAGCCCAATGGGGGGCTTGAACTCACGAACTGTGAGATCATGACCTGAACTGAAGTCAGATGCTTAACCAACTGAGCCAAACAGGTGCCCCAGGAATGTTTTTCGATGAAAAATACATTTCAAGCTTGCAGGACTGCAGATGTTTTGATCATGTGGAAAGAAGCTACTAAACATACTTTTGAACAAATGCAATTTGTCTTAGAACTGTGAATTAGTGACTTAGAACTTCAGCACTGTCTTCCTAATAGCTATCTAGAGCATTGTATCCTGGTTTTACCTCTAATTCTTCATTTACACTTTTTCCTTAGATAGCTACTTGGCTCAGTCCCTAGCTTCTTCTAGGATTTTGTTTAAAAGACCTCCTACCCCCTGTCTTAAAAAAGCACACCTCATCACTTTCTATCCCCTTTCTTTATTTTCTTTGTAATACTCATCACTCAGCATTTTTTATATTTGCTTGTTTATTTATATATACTCTTTCCCTTTCACTAGAATGTAAACTATACAACAGTAATCAAGAGTAATCAAGAGTTGGATACTTAATCTACTGAGCCACCCAGGCACCCCTATGCATGCTTACTCTTTAAGAGACATCATCTATGGAGTGCCTGAGTGGCTCAATCAGTTAAGCATCTAACTTTGGCTCAGATCATGATCTCACAGTTCCTGAGTTTGAGCCCCATGTCAGGCTCTATGTTGACAGCAAGGAGGCTGCTTGGGATTCTCTCTCTTTACCCTTGCCTCACTCATGCTTTCTCTCTCTCTCTCAAGATAAATAAACTCAGATATCTCAAGATAAATGTCTCAGAAAAGAGACATAATCTGTAAGTATAAAATGATATAATTATCCAACAAAACTATCACATGAATTGCTTACAAAATGAAGCCAAAATATTACCGTTTCTGTAATTAAACTGTTTATTTTCTCATTTATTATATAAGTTCATTCTTTATTCAAATTCTAGTATAAGATCTGATTTAGGAAGAAACTCATCTGCTCTCTTTATCTTCCATTTTATCTTGAATCTCCCATCTTTACCGTATTGGAATTCCCTCCCTTATGTATCCTTATTGCCTATGCTATGAATCTTTATCTTTTATAATCAGGAAAAGAAAAAGTTCCTTAAATCAGTAGTTTTTTAAGTAAGTGCCTAGTTTGGGTTTGATTTGAGCTTCCAACTTTTTTCTTGGCTTATATTATTAGCATTGCATTTAATATTCATTAGAAATACATAATGCCTCTGAACAATAGATAATGACTACCACTCTTCCTATTGACAATGCCTGAAAGTCCCAAGGTTCATTTAGAAGAGAAGAAAATGTGGTACTATTAAAGATTAGCACAAAACTGTAAAAAACTTACTCTCCTCAGTGAAATGTGGGAAGGAGAACACACATAAGTGCTTTAATGCAGTGTTGAAACTGAACCAACCAGCCAAGCTAATGAGTAAATAAGCAGCTGATGGATACATGTAATATTTATTAATCAAATTATTCTAGTGTCAAGTAAACTAATACTTTATAAAGTAAATGCATCTTACAGTTTACAAAATACTCCTACATAATTTCAATTCCAAGATGAGTTAACTACATCAGTAGATGCCATTTTTAGGATGCAAGTTTCTCCAGGAAGCCCTAGTTTTTGCATTAGCAAAACAGTTTTTACAATGTCAATCCTTTAAAGTCGGCTAAGACAACAGAGCACTCTCATTCTTTGTCACTTGCATTTTATGGAGGAGGGAGATGACAGGTGGGGATGTAGTGTGGAGAAAATATGAGTTCTGGAGAATGTGAGGGCGATTAAATGGTTGCAATGAGATCAAGATCTGTCTCTGGCCCCACTTCTAATCTCTTCTCTGTCCATCTTGACTGGGAACTTCAAAAAGATATTGACTGATCTTTGCATGTTATTGACCATTCTACAGAAGGCCTAAAGGACTCTAGTTGTTTATGAATCCTATATCAAAAGTTATTGGGATAGAGTGATACTGAATAGCGATTAATTGCATTGGAACTAGAGAACATGTAAAGATATATAAAAATACCTTCATCATCAGATTCCTTATAAACCAGGTCATAACTCTTTGAAACACAGTGAAGAATGAAGCTCACATTTTCTATGCAGCAGTAAGGAGTAAACATGTGGGAGAGTTTATAGCTATTTATGTCCTTCTGAGCATCACCTTGATTGATGTTAGTATATTAACCCAGGTAAGCAAATTTTAAAGAAAAAAAAATTATGGTTTTGCTATTGGCTATTTTACTCAACCAGAGCTGAAAAGAGAGGAAAAAATTAATAGTAATGAAAGGTGCTGAGGAGAAAACATATTTACCCATCTATAAATCCTGTTTCAAGGCTTTCTTATTTTAAAACAGCATTATTGATCAGACTGTGTTAACTTTGCCCTTTGGCAACTTATTTAAAGGAAAACATTTCACTTGCTGTGATCTAAAGTAATGTTTGCCATTGTAGTTTACATTTAATGTACTGTAGTCATTTTTAAAGTGATTTTATTTGTCATGTTGAGATATTGTTTTCTTTTTTTATTTTCATTTTGAACTGGTCAATTCTAAGTCTCTCATTTAAGTTTTTCAGAACAGACTATTATTTTTTGAGAGTCTGCTAAATAAATAATAACAAAAGAAGAATTAAATAAT
This sequence comes from Acinonyx jubatus, assembly GCF_027475565.1. Classification (NCBI taxonomy): domain Eukaryota; kingdom Metazoa; phylum Chordata; class Mammalia; order Carnivora; family Felidae; genus Acinonyx; species Acinonyx jubatus. The sequence continues at coordinate 91,075,353 of NC_069386.1, forward strand.
GAACATAAAAGTGAGATGAGGAAATAAACATTACAGAAGATTGGGCTGCATCCCTCATGAAATATATAAATATAATATAATAAATAAAATATAAAATATAAACTTCAATTTCTCAGTCTACTGAAAAAATTGGTATGACTATTTTACTGGTCTTTAAGATTCTAAAATGCTCAGGAGGAAATTTAATCCAACTGATATTACAAAGTAAAAAATAATAAAAAAGAATTAGTAAAAGATTTGCCAAAGATGACAGTACAATCTCTTGTTTCTATTCTTGGAAGGAGGAGAAGTTTATAATTCATTTTAATTTTACTTCTCTTGCTACCAGTATGTTTCTCATTTGTTCAGAAATTATATGGATTCTATGGATGTGTTCATGAATGAGACTTTTCTTGATGGAAAGTGAAGTCATCATATTAGAAGGGTTCCCATGAGGGAATCAGTTTCTCTTTGCTTCCAGGTAGCATCATTTTTTTAGATTTCCTTAAAAGTTAGGCTCAAATGTTTCCAGAAATAGACATTTCACCTTAGCAACAAACTCCCTTGCAATCAGTACTGCACAGGGGAAGAACACAGACTGTATAGTCAAAGAGATCTGAGTGACTGGAAGGAAAAAAAAGTATTCCAAGAGGAGAAAAAAGTGAAGTGAATAGTGTGTGCTTGAGAATTTAAAGCAGAGAGGTAGAAGAAGAGAAGGAGAGAGAGCACATGGAAAAAGATGTGCATGTATTGTTATGAAAATGAAGAGAATTTAACTTCAATATTTATTTATTCTATTACTATTCCTGAATGTTTTACCAGAATAAGAATATTTAGTACTATCAAAAACTTAATTTCTTTTTTAGGAAAAGAAAAACCTATTGAGATCCTTACTGACATTTTAAATAAGACTAGACTTACATTCCATTCATATCTAAAAACTTCTTTTGTCCAAAATCATTATAATGTGCACCTTTATAAAATGTCCACATTGTTTTGAAATTCATGCACATGGGTAAAGAAGTATCTTACCATGCGACGTCCTTGGAGAAGAGTGAGCCAAAGCCTAATGTCTTATTAAGGTGATGTTCTCAACTAATTTAGTTGCTACAAGGTAATTTTTCAATCTTACATATTGGGAGTTATCCACAAATCCAATAATATTGGAATCATCCAGAAAATTTTTACTGTATTCTGAAAATGATCTCTTATAGAACTACCACAAGGAAACGACATTCTGTAAGGAAGACAAATTCTATAGCATATTTTACCCACACTGGGTATATTTTTGCTTTTCTAGTAGAGAGGAAATGAAAAATCCTTTGGCTTAAAATATCACCTGCAGTCATTCAACCTTGCAAAACTCTTTGCTGGATGAGATGTGTTTATTCAGCTTTTCAGTGTAGTGCATCGAGTTAGGATTAAGAGCTCTACAGAAACTTCAATGACATAAAAAAAAAGCATGTTTCCTCATCCTTGTAACAATCACACAGTGACATGTAGTGGTGTTATTTGTATGACCTTGAGAATCTACTTTCTAAAATTGGTGAAGCACTGGCTTTGTGTCCAGTGTGCTTAGTTCTTAATAACAGGTGGTCCTCACCCTACCATACCTGTGGTCCCATTCTATTTCAGTCGTACATCATGGATCTGCAATACAGCAAGGACTGTATGCGAGCACACGTGTGCATGGAGGCCGTCTGCAATACCCATCTTTATCAAAAGAAGACTAGAAACCTAGTAGAAAATCATTTTAAACTTGCTTCTTGAAAGCATAGTAGGGCAGGAAACAATGCATATAAACCCTCCTGTCTTTCACTCTGTTGCAGCATATTAAACAAGTGAGGGACTGGCAAGTGCCCTTCAGTACAAATCAACAACCTGTGGAAGGAGTTGCTCTTAACAACTGGAAACCTCAGGGTCCTGAGTTGCAGAAGCTGTCTTTTAAAGGGTTCCAGCTCTCATCTTCTTCACATCAGTGAAGCATATTAATCTGTTCCATATTGCTTGACAAAGCTGTGGATAATTATCTTCCCATCTCCACAATGTTTTCACAGGAATCATTTATGAAGTGGCAAGGTTTAGTGGGAAACAATAGCTAAACTTTCTGTGGGAAGAGGGAGTATATCTGGTACATGAAAAGCTCACATCCTCTCAGTCGGTTGGTTTGTAGTTTTAGTGGAATTTAGATAACCACCAAACATGTAATTCACATGGAATTTTACTGCCTTATGCAGTATAAAACCTGAACAACCATACTTGCCAGTCCTACAGACTCTCTCAGGTTGTTATTATTTAACAACAGGAGGCATTTTAAAAAAAAAATCTACTATCACTGTGTCACAAAGGAAAGAACATATGAACATCCAAAAGCAGGAAGTACCTAATCTCAGAAGATAACACAGGCTTTTAAGTGGAATAACCTTAGCTTCATGAAAAGCTCCCTGCATTCCCATAATATCATATTCCCCTTACATCCCAGGCTGATGACGGAAAATGTTTCTCATACTCTATAGATCAGGGTTTGGAAAATACTGCTTTTAAGTGATACTTCAGAAAAAAAAAAAGTCTTTTAACAGTTCATGAAAATTAAGGTTCATCATTTCTATAGCATGCAGTTATATCCTTGAAAGAATGACTTACCTGCGGCTGCCAAAATCAGTGACAGATTTTGACACAAGCTGTGAAGGAGGCATCTGTGTGACTAATGGCCTGGCGCACACATTCACTTGGTGGCTGAGTGCCAGTATTTTATCTGGATGGTTAGCTTCAGATTAAATTCCTGAATGGGACTCTGAAAGCCATGTAATTCCTATGGATTCTATCTTCTTATCTCTAGACTCCATTTTCTCCTCACCCACCCCATTGCCAGATGCTTCTCTTTCCAATTCTCCAAAAAGACTTTTTTTCCTCAGTAGAGGACCAGAGGAAACAAAAAGTGGGTCACTGGAGGTAGAATGCATGCCAGACAGACAGTGACACATCATTGAGACATAATATGACGTGGATTTCTATGAAATGTTATTTATGCATAGATTTACCTGTAGACCAAAGCATTCTGCCCTATAAGTGAAGTGAGTCCCTCTTGTTCTTCCAGGAACTACTGACCTTCTAGACTCCACAAGTCTTCTTTGAAGACTTGTTTTAGTCCTCCCCCATCCTACCCAGAACAAAGGGTAAATTAGATGAAAGTCAAATAAGATGAAGCCAGACATGAAATTAGGCCTCAAAATACATGTTGGGAACTCCTGCATGCTTTCCAGGAATGGGTTAAAACTTTTGCTTTATACTTCCTAGCAAATTACTCAAAGGCAGAAGCACAACCAGTTATGATTCAGTGTTTATGTGCTGATAGGCAAACCAGTTGCAAAGTAGAACACTTCCATGGCTGGTACCGACATGAGAGAGAAATTTTTCCTGTGGGCCCTCATAAAGAGACAACTGTGTAATGCCATGAAGAATCATTAACAATAGCCTCATAGTAAACACAGTGGGTTTCAAAGATCTGTTCCTCCTGTCATCATTCAGAATGAGATTATGGCAAAATGCCACAGCACAATTTAGTGAAAGCATTCTCATGAGGACCGGACAGTGTTCCAGAAATTTCTGCCTGTCTTTTTTAGATGAGTAGATTTAAGAGTAACCAGGTGAATGGGCAAATTGCATGTCCTTCAGACAATCTTTAATAAATATTGTTTCTCCCAGCTGAGCTTCTGATTAGCGTTGAATGGCAGTGAGCTGAAGATTATATTCCCTGACAAGTACCTGGAGTGCAACTATTCTGTTTTTCCAGTTAAATGCAAAGCCATATGTTTTAACAGCTCCTCAACCCAGAGGCCAGATTGACATTTTCTTAGGAAGTTGATGAGTCTGACAAGGACAAATGCTTGAAGAGAAAGCCACTCCATCTGCACATGGAGATATACAAAGGAGGACCCACTGGTGGAGCCAAGATTCTTTTCAAAAAGTAGTTACTCTCCTGCTCAGAAACAAAAAGATGATCAAAGTGCCAAAGATTATGTGCCACATGATAAGACAATAACAATTTTAGGCTATGCTAATTTTAACCCTTTAACAAAATACCATGCTCACTTGTAGGAATCAAATTTTGTTCCATCCTGCTACCACCACCTGTTTCCAAGGATATATCATCTCAATCTCCTCCAAAGGAAAGTGAGTGCTACTCAAAACCAAAGACATTTTTTGTCCATTTTGCTAGTAAGTGGGTATCCATTGTAGTAAGGGAATTAAAGACCAGAAAAATGGCTGACTTTCTGTCTTACACATGCTTACTTGTGAAAGAATGGGAAGTTCAAATAGGGTTGGATGTTACCCTTCTGAGAGAAATTCCAGCCATTACTCTTTCCTTTCCTCCCTTCTCACTCTTCCTCACATACATGGTAAGATGGTCTGAGAGAGTGTTGGTAGGAACCTTTGCCTCCATAAAAATGCTGGAATAGGCAGATTACTCTGGCTCTTCTCTCACTTTAAGGAGAAAGTATTTTGCTGTCACTACTGTCACCAAAATGGGCAAGAGGAGCTAACCACTGGTTCAACCAAAATCATCAAAGTTTCATCTAGGAATTTGGAATAAAAGCTTTTGCTGTGGACTACCCCTCCACATATTCATTGCCCACTGAATCCTGAAGGGACACTGATCAAAGGCAATGTATATAGATATATAGGGGAAAATATAATCATAGTATTGTATGACAGTGGTCAATAGTGGAATAACAATGTCCCAGATTTATTGTCCTTGGAAAAATGCAAGTTTGAAATAAAGAAAGATGTTTGCAAATATTTTAAATGGATCATCTGAGAGATAATATAATTATATATAATTTGAGGGGAGTATAGTTGCCCTTAATAAAAGTGGAAGGGTGGAAGAGACTAAATCCCATCAGATGCGATCTGTTCAGAGAGTTGATAAAGTTACTTTAATTGGTGGGGTGCCTGGGTGGCTCAGTTGGTTAGGTGTCCAGCTTTTGATTTCAGCTCAGGTCATGATCTTGTAGTTTGTGGATCCGAGCCCCACGTTGGGCACTGTGCTGTCAGATTAACTGGCAAGACTATTAGGGTCCTTTGTAGCTTGGGCAGAAAACCCTACACCCCACTGTAGATTGTATTTAGCTTAATTTTTTTTAATTTAATTTTTTTGTTAATTTACATCCAAATTAGTTAGCATATAGTGCAACAATGATTTCAGGAGTAGATTCCTTAGTGCCCCTTACCCATTTAGCCCATCCCCCTTCCCACAACCCCTCCAGTAACCCTCAGTTTGTTCTCCATATTTATGAGTCTCTTCTGTTTTGTCCCCCTCCCTGTTTTTATGTTTCCCTTCCCTTATGTTCATCTGTTTTGTCTCTTAAAGTCCTCATATGAGTGAAGTCATATGATTTTTGTCTTTCTCTGACTGACTAATTTCACTTAGCATAATACCCTCCAGTTCCATCCACATAGTTGCAAATGGCAAGATTTCATTCTTTTTGATTGCCAAGTAATACTGCATTGTATAAATATACCACATTTTCTTTATCCATTCATCCATCGATGGACATTTGGGCTCTTTCCATACTTTGGCTATTGTTGATAGTGCTGCTATAAACATGGGGGTGCATGTGTCCCCTCGAAACAGCACACCTGTATCCCATGGATAAATGCCTAGTAGTGCAATTTCTGGGTCGTAGGGTAGTTCTATTTTTAATTTTTTGAGGAACCCCCATACTGTTTGCCAGAATGGCTGCACCAGCTTGCATCCTCACCAACAATGCAAAAGAGATCCTCTTTCTCCACATCCTGGCCAACAACTGTTGTTGCCTGAGTTGTTAATGTTAGCCATTCTGACAGGTGTAAGGTGGTATCTCACTGTGGTTTTGATTTGTAGTTCCCTGATTATGAGTGATGTTGAGCATTTTTTCATGTGTCAGTTGGCCATCTGGATGTCTTCTTTAGAGAAGTGTCTATTCATGTCTTTTGCCCATTTCTTTACTGGATTATTTGTTTTTTGGGTGTTGAGTTTATCTTGATTTTTAAATTACCTATACAATAGGAAGAAGTATTATCAAGATCCAAAAAGAAAGGAATCTGTAGTCTATAAATTTGGGGACAGTTTAATTTGGTTGGAAAAGTGGTGGGGAAGAATTTCTTCATTTTTTGCAAATAAATCAATTTTGGAGTCCCCCAGTAAACTCATAAATTTGAAAGTGTTGTTCCAAAATTTGTCTTCAATACCTTAAAAACTTCAATATTTCTAGTAGTTAAACCCAGGTCTTGGCACATAAATTTATTATAGATGAGTATTCTAAGAAAGGAAGAATTTAGGGGTGCCTGGGTGGCTCAGTTGGTTAAGTGTCTGACTTTGTCTCACATCATGATCTCGTGGCTCATGCTTAAGAGCCCCACAATGGTCTCTGTGCTGACATCTCAGAGCCAGGAGCCTGCTTTGCATTCTGTGTCTCCCTCTCTCTCTTCCTCTCCCTTGCTTGCATTCTGTCTCTCTCTCAAAAATAAAATAAACATTTAAAAAATTTTTTAAAGAAAAGAAGAATTTATAATTAAAAGAAGAACAGATGTATATACATATAAACCTAGTATTTCTGGAAAGATATATAAGAAAATGGTGCCAATAAAGGAAACTAAGAGAATTCAGGCTAATGATGTTTATTTTTTTAAGTGATATTTACTGTTAACATATGTATCTATTATCTCTAATTATTTTAAAATAACAATGGGATTTAAATTTGAGTTTAAAAATACTTTTGATTCCTCTTTTTAATTTGAATTTTAATTTCACATACCACCACACTGATCAGGGCTCAGTGGGGTTTTGTGCATTATTATTACTATTTGTGTTCATTTTATTTTGATATATAGTCTTATCAACCTAGAAATTAGGAAGCCAAATTCAAAATATCCTGAAGCAGAGGATGGAAAGACTTATCTTATCCTTAGTGACAATCTGTCATTAAAAAGAGAAATAAAAATCTTCCCTTCTCAATACCCAAGGCAGATTTACCAAGTTCATTCTGGCTTCTAACTTTCCAAGGCTTCAGAACCACTACCTAAAGTCTTCAGTAGAGATTTTAACCCTCACTGAGGCCATGGAGTATATTCGGTTTGGTGGAACATGGTGATTGAAATACGTAGAATAAAGCTCTGCTCGTGGACAAGAATGTTTCAGATCATGGGCTGGGCTGGAGAAACAGTGGCATCAGCCCCCAGTTAAACAGGTACTTGAAAATATACTGTGTGGGACAGAAAAAGGAAAGGACTTATACATAGATTACATCATAACAGTTGAAGAATTTTCACAAAGTGATTCCATATACAAGGCATTATGTATGGGATGGTCTTCCTCTACATTCTTAGAAAACCTCCAAATTTACAAAACTATATAAATAAATGTGTATGTGTGCATATCTTTATACATGTGTGCATATGTACCTAAATAACATATACATATATATATATATAACATATATATATTAGCCACATATTTTGTTGACTTTTGATCATCAAAATTGTATCAAATGTTCATTCTATTCTTCTTTTTCACTTGCTATAGGAATATGTTACTCACCTTTTCTTCACCTCATTTTCTAAGTTACTCAAAAATTTGATCCATGGTTAAAAATTTAAAATAATAGAGACACAGCTGCATATGTTCAGCTCACAAGGACTAGAATAATTTGCAAGCATTTCATCAATGATAGTCAGTTACAATCAGCTACCTCATGCCAGAGTTAGACTTTTTCATGGTCAGCTAGTCTGTGGAGCATGCACAATACCTGAGTCTCTACTCTCAATCTACTCACTTATCCGCCATTCAAAAAACAATGTGGAATGCAAGTGACTAAGACTGAGTTCACAGGAATAACATTACATGGACTTACTTGAAGACTTCAGAACTAAGTTCAGATCAGAACAGCACAGACTATCCCTCCCTGGAAAGACTACTGTGCACCATCCCTTTCCTAGTTCTGGCATGCTGTTGACACAAATTACTAAGTTTTAGAGAACTTAGAAAAGGAATTTCAAGAATCTACCACGTATCTTTAACTTTTTGTTTGAAGGAGTTGACTGACCATAAAAAAAAGCATGTAGAAATAAGTTTTATTACAGAGCACAGTGCTTATACACAGTAAAGGAGGGAGAAGTAGGACTGTGTTCCAAGTGAAGCTTACTTGATTGGTAGACCACAATGACTTACTGTCTTAGGAGCATCTCCACTTAACTGAAATGCAATGAGAAAATTCCATTACACTGTGCACCTACTGCTAACTAGAAGGCTCAACATTCAGTCTTCCACCACTACCACAGAGGAAGGAATCTTTTTTCACTGCAGGCATGTTCTTGTCCATTATTCATTCAGTTATTCACTGTAACTATTACAAAGCATCCAAAAAATTAAAGTGGATTTACTAAAAAATGCATGTCATGGGGAACTTCTTCCCTCCTATCAAAAAAAAAACCTCAATATTCAGTGGATGAAATTAATTTGGTTAAATTTTATCTCATGAATATTTTAAGGTTTTTACTCAAGATTTATGTCATGTATATGAATGTGGTATGAGGAAGTTTTTCTCATATCAGAACTAAAGATACAGTAAAACCTTGGATTGAAGTAACTTGTTCTGCAAGTGTTCCACAAGATGAGCAAACATTTCTAATAAATTTTAATTTGATAAACAAGTGATTTCTTGCAATATGAGTAGTATGTGACACCGAATGTCACATGATCATGACTGAGCCAATGGTTGTTGAAATTCACTTTGATATACAAGTGCCCTGGATTACAAACATGCTTCCAGAACGAATTATGCTTGCAAACCAAGGTTTTACGGTATTCTAAAGTCTTTATGTCAGTTAAATATCAGTACGTAATCAGCCAGCTCAGATTTCTATAAATCATAAAGGAGCATAGTATTGGAAGAATTCATCTCAGTTCATCAACTTTGCTTTTCCTGATGCTCTCAAGGAGATATTTTACCTTCTTTAAAAAACATGTTGGGAAGAAAAATCTAAATGCAGATTCATTACAGAGAGTAATCAACATAGACTAGTTACAGGGATTAACCTGGTGACAGAGTAATATGGTTGGAGGTGGAGAGTTGGAAGTAAGAAGGTTACCTCCAAAGGGGACTCTCGATTGATCACTACCACTTGGAACTTTTTTTATTATATGTATTCTTTATTATTTGTATAACTGAAAGTGAAAATAAATATGTATATATTAAATAAACATATAGAGATAAACAGGAAGGAGAGAAAGAAAGAAGAAAAAGGTAGAAAATTGTGAATATACATATCAGGCTGAAAACCTAGGAAGAAAAAAATCAGGCAGAATTCTTAACTAGAATTAAGTGCTGATGTTACACCAAATTTTGGTGAAAACTATAGCACAATTATATGTGTGTCCATATGGATAAATAAAATATGAAATCTAATTAGGGTCACTTTTCTCAAATAACCTCTCTGGACAGGTGTTCAGTTTTCTTTATCTTCTCTTCAAGTTCCTTAACTGCCTCCCTGCTTTAATATCTCTCCTAATCCAAGGGATCTTTTTTAAATCTCATTCTTCATTATCCCTAATGAGTAATCACTCTACAGCCATCTGGAACACCTTTTACTATTTATTTTTGCATTTACTTGCAGTTTATGTGTCTCTCCAACATTAATGACCATAAAGGAGCAGACCTCTAGGACAAAGTGCCTGGTGTGACTGGTGGGCCATTCAGAGGAATGAGGAACTAGTTTCTAGAAATCAGATTGGTTTTAAAAGGTCGTTTCAATGTGGACACCTTTTCTCTCCCAGAATGCTTATGAAAGGCTTTCTACTTGCCTTTTAACAAAGAACTAAATTCAATATACCTTTTGAAGTTGAGACCAGTACCTGGTTTAAAAAACGAATCATCTTCTCCTTTGTGTACATATATTATATTTTGCTTCTAAATCTTATTTTTAGAATTTGACTAACTCTTAATTAGTCAAATTCAAAGGTGTTAACTTTAAGGGACAATTTCTTGGTCGTTTAGAAAACATTTTGAAGGTTATTTTAAGTGACCGAGAAGTGTACCCATAATGAAATAAATACATTTTTTTTTCTTATTTATTCCTCAGGGATAGATTAAATGCTCTATAGATTTATTAAGGGCACACTGAATCCAAAATATTCATGAATATAACATCCTCTGCTGAAATCATACATCTCCATACAATTTGAATGAACATTCTAGTAATAAAACATTTAACATTTACTAAGAATTTAATATATGCCAGGCACTGGGCCATGGGGCAGTAGGGCAGAGATTCCACAAAGCCAATTAAAACTACAAGAACATTTCCAGATATTTTTTAGGTAAAGTCAGCAAGGGGACTTTAGCCTTCTAAAACTTGCTAGATTAGAAGAGACTATGAATGTTAGGATTTGCCTTGCCATTTGTCTGCAGCAGCCTTCTAGCTGACACAAATATTCCATTACAGTCTCCTCTTTCACCCCCTTTATAATCATTTCTATTTAACATAGGTTGCATTGAGCTGCTAAAAGATTCCAGGAACACTCAAATCAGTATCTACTTCTAGATGCTTCTCCTCTAATTATTAATTTTAATATATCTTATTATATCTTAATATATATCTTAATATATCAATATATTATATATCTTAATATATATAAATATAATATATGATACATATTATAATATATCTTAATATATCTAATTATTAATTTTAATATATCTTATACCTTTTGAAAACTTTCATTAAATCTTTAGGACAGAAGAAGCAAACACATGAACTAAATATCATAAAAAATGAAGAAATTCTTCCCCACCACTTTTCCAACCAAATTAAACTGTCATTATGTAAGTCTTGACACAGTGTCATTATCTAAGTCTCACATTTTCTTTGCAGTGGTTATATCTAAAAGTTTAGGGTACTCGTTTTTCCAGTAAAATTAGATCAAATAGAATTAGTAGTATAAGTGTAAAAGAAAAATCAAATTAAGCAGAGTCTGCTAATAAACCAAGATACAGAGTCCCCAAAACAAATCTCCAAACAGGTTTCAACTCCTTCATAGCCACTGAAAATCCTTTCAAAAAGATTCATTTGGTTACAACTGTAGTTTGGCAGCTTAAAATTTTCCTCTTTCTAGTTGTTGTAAATCTACATAGGACCCTCTTTCAGAAAACAGTTCAGTGAAATTGAATGGACATTAAATTGCAAATATGATAACATGAATCTCTACTATCTTATTGACACAGCTTTCTAACAAATGGAATAACCACAGTGGAAAAAAGAAAACTATTTTTCAACTCTGTTACAGACAAACCATCAATGTCAGTTATGGTCTAGAAAATCCAATTTAGGATTTGTCTGAGAGGAACATACCTCCCCCTCCTCCTCAGGAAAGGCGGACCCCATGGTGTAATACGTGATGCATGACAATGGCTGATGCAGGAATGCATATGAGTAATGCACACCTGTGCAAGCCCCACACATGGCAGGAAAACCTCTTAATAGAAAGGGGCCACAAGGCTATCTAGAGACTATAGGGAAGTTCTATTTTTAGCTGAGTAACTCTCCTTCTGCCCACAATACGAAATTACAGGCTTGATGTTAATTATAGCTATGAAAGTATTATCTGAAAAATTAATTTTTATGCTGTGCCAACAGGTAGATAAACCAGGGAGAAAGTGCCACTGACACAGACAAGGTTTCTCTAGAGTCCAATGAGACCATCTGTGTCTTTTCCTGAGATTTTTCCTTTGGTTACATTTGAGCGGCAACATCCACTAGTGGCAAATGTTCTTATTTCAGAAAGGAACACCAGGGAAGAACAAAATAAAGCATTTTTTCCTTGTGACTGTCCTTATTAGTATGTATGCTCAAATGCATCAAACTAATGAGGCAGTGTCATTATATGGAACAGCTGTATTGAGTATTCCGGAAGTTTCAGTACATTGGAAGGCTAAAACAAAACCAAAAAAAGCTATTAGTTAAACACAAGTAGTCATAAAGTAATAATGAAGACAGTCAAGCAATATGTTGACTTCACTAATAACTACTGCATGTGGTGTACAGGGTGGAATTTTAACATATTCATTTGTTTTCCTAAGCATAAATTACTAAAAAGCTACATTCTAAACAAAGCGCACAGTGTAAGAACTTTTTATGTTACAAAGTATGATCCCAGCACATTTAAATTCTCCATTTTATTTAGAAACAGGACAGAAAGCACATTAACTTCTAAAATCATCAATATGATGCTAAAGTCACTCATTTAATCTTAAGGTTAAAATAAATGATATCAACATTCTGCACATTTAAGTAAAAAGCTAATGAAAAATAATAAAATTTGGAGGAAACATGGACAAAATCCTTAATCTTTATCCTCAGAATATATACGATAGTGGAAAAATTAAACTCATAGTTAAATCATGCGGTGAGCATTCTAAAATTAAGCAAGAAATGACAACTGTATAATTAGAAATGGAAGACAGGAAATATTTAATCCTTCTTGGCACTGTTGCTTAATGTATTCCATTATTAGCTGACTTTTTTCCATTATAACAATTCTACAATCCCTTCTGTTCCCTGTAAACACAGGCTATCCATTGTAACATTAGACACAGCTCAATAAAACCCCAACACCAAAACCCTCCACACTTTTCCCTGATAATGACAGAGTAAACTGAGGAATATTCCTCCAGAAACTATATCTGTAGCTACTGTGTGAATTCAAGGAACAAAATAACCCATTTCTGCCCCCTTATGCAATAGAATACACTGCCTCAAATCCTGTAAACAATGTGCTAATCTTCAGCTTTGTCATGATGTCTCTTGTTTTTTCTTAATAGTTAAGCATGGATAGGTCTAGATAAACCTGTGAAATTGGTGGGTTTTTTTATAGTACCTCCTCCCAAATTCCTCCTTTGTGCCTCACTCTCTTCTTCCACTACTACCCTAGCCTCCTCCAATCTCCTGTACTCTAATATTCTTCCCTAAATGTCAGAGTCTCCTTGTCCCAGCTCTAACATCCCAACCTGTTCATTCATTCAATATCTACTGAACACCAACAATGTGCCAGATACTAGACACTGCACTAAGCATGCCTTTCCCTTCCTTTCTTTCATGCATGCATGAAAATAGCCATCTGTTCTGTGTTCTATTCTCTCAGGGTCCTGTTCCTATTACTTTGATAAGTTACCCATGTTAAGATACTCATGAGTGGAAACTGTGTAATGTGTTACTTTTCAAGTTACATACAGTACTTAAAACTGATGTGCTGAATTTTAAGTGTCCAAGTAATTAAGTTGAAATCTTTCCTAGAATTTTTGGAGTCATGGAGTGTTTTCTATAATACAGATCCGAACAGAAGACCTAACCACAATGTAATGGGTCAATAGAAGAGACATTAGGACTAAAACTGGCTGTCATACAGAAGTAAGGTAAATACTCTGAGAACTGATATCTGCAGGGAAAAGTAGAATGAAGAAAGATCATTCCAGAAGGTCTGAGGAGAGTACTGTAACTTGCAACTGTTACTTCTCACCTGCATTTCTATAAGTAGCCTCCTTACTGGAGCAACTGAGTTCAGTCTTGCCCTACTTAATCTATTCTTGACACTACAGTGTCATCTGGAGTGATTTTTTGAAGTACTGTATTTGTTAATAATTGCTACATAAAAAATTAGTCCAAAACCAAATGATTTCAATTTTATTATTTCCCCATTTCTGTAGGTCACGAATCTGGGTGTGGCTTAGCTTGGTCTTCTGGCTTTGAGTCTCCCACAAGACTACAGTCAAGGGCCGTAGAAAACCCAAGGCTCGGCTGAGGAAGGATCTGCTGGGAAGCTCACTCATGTGCTTGTTAAGGACTCAGTACCTCTTAGGCTACCAGACTAAGGGGTTCATCTCTGCTTTCACCCCTTCCTACAGCCATGTTGAGCTACTTGCAATCATTCAGTTCCCCCAAATGCACCATGATTTCTCTTGGATGAAGACCTTGGCAAATTGTTTCCATTCCCTGGAATGTCACTTATACTAAAGTGTGAGCATTATATAGTATTTAAAGTTTTGTGGCTGTAAGACATTACCAAGAGAATTCATATAGAAAGTTCTCCATTCCTTCTTATCTTGACCCCACTTCTGTCACCAGATTACCACCCTATTGTTTTATATCCCATGGCTGCAAATCTCTTCAAAAAGTTATCTGTAGTCTTTGTTTCCAAATACCTCACCACCCTTCTCTCTTGAAACTACTTTAATCAAGTTTCTATCCCTATCATGTTGTTCAATCCAGTGGTCACTTCTCTGTCCTGATAATACTTGGCTATCAGGAGTGTTTGACACAGCTGATCACCCCCCACCATTCTCTTTGCTGTGCTTTCTTCATTTGGCCGGGACTACACTCATAGTTTCCCTTCAGCTTCACTTGTTACTCCTTCTTGGATTCCTTTGTGCATTCCTGTTTTTCCCCAGAACAAGCCCAGTACTTACTACCTTTCTAGTTTCTATCCATGTTTATTCCCTTGATAATATTTTCTAGATTCATGATTTTAAATACCATCCATATGTTAATGACTCCCAATCTCTCTCCTGAACTCCAGACCTATATAGTCAATATCTTACTCTTCAGCTCCACTTGGATATTATATCATACAGGGTCCAGGTAAGAAACAGAGGGCATACTAATTTAGGAAATCTGAGGAGAGTTTATGGAAAAAGTGACTATTCACAATGGTGTGGGTGGAGTGTAGGGGAACCATGATAGGTCGTATCTCTGGATCAATAGCACCAGAACTGTTAAGACCCATAAGTCCAAACTGATGAGGGGAAGGAATGGTTACTAGCAACCAGAAGGAGAGAATTGTGTAGAAGAGACTATCAGGTGAATAGTGGTAACATTGAGTAGGGTAATACAGAGAACTTGAGAAAAATTTCACTGTGGGAAGCCAGGAAAATGGATTCATGATTTCATTCTCCTTCCTCCATCCATTCTGTAAGCTCTCCATTGGCTGAACACAGTTGGAAGCCAAAGGGCAAAGAGATCCCACTGATGAAATAAACATAGATCAATTTCCTGGGGCAGAGAGCAAAACAGAGAAGAGTAGAGGAAGAATCTTACAGAACAAAGGGAAGATATTCTGTATTCATGCATAATAGGCATGTCAAAATCGACATTTCTAAAACTGAATATTTGCCCCAAAAAACTGCTCCAATCTCAACCTCCCTCTCCCTCCCTCTCCCTCCCTTCCACCAGAAGGATGGAAGTGACTCCATCCTTCTGGTTGCTTATTCCAAAATTTTGGGGGTCTCATGTGTTTTCTCAAAAACCCTCAAGCTATTCTGTCAGGAAATTCTATTGTCTCTATATTTGAAATATATCCAGAATTCTACCTCATCCCAGCACCTTTGCAAAACCATTACCTCTTGACTGAAATTCTGCAACACAAAAAAGGTAATATTCTATAAATATTTTGGTGATCAATTTTTGCAAAAGATCTCTAAAGATTCATCTCTGTATGCATATGAATGTGTTCCCTAGTAAAAATTATATATAATTCTGCTTTTTGAATTATATTCTTGTCCTATTTGTTACCAATCTTTTTTTTCTTAACAAATACATAGTTAATACAAGAGAGAGATTAGGAACTGCCCTCAATTATATACTTATAGTTTTACACAAAGATTTGAAAAGGTCCAGAAAAATTACATGTCTGCCCCAGCAAGTTTGTAATGGTAAATGAGGGATGGGAGACAGATTACTAAAAATAAATTTAAATAATCTTTAGTAAACCATGCTAAGCTTTGCCTGTTTGAGTCAGTTTTGGCAAAGAAATTCTGACTATGACAGTAAAAATGTGTGGATGTATTTTGAAACTGTTCCAGGCCCAGCAAATGCCAAGATAATTAGCAAGTTTACAAACTGGGCTCTACTACCTTTTCTAAAGCAAATATCACAAACTTACAGGTCTTTTTCACCTTACTGATTGTCTATTTTTGGAAAACAAGTTGCTCTAGTTCTTTCAATAGAGATGTGAATAAAATAATCAGGTAATTTCTTCGTAAGAAACAGTTATTACTTCAATGGCACATTAAATTGGTGTTGTATAAAATAAAAGTAAAATTAATATTATTCAGAAAAATAATCAATGGCCTGGGTACATTTGGTGTAAATGTACACTTAGCAGCTCTCTGTATGTTTATTAAGCTTTAGAGTTATATTAAACTGAACATGGGGTCAAGAAAGGAAATTGCCTTTTAAAAGTCAGCTACCAATCAGTGCCCATTAGGTTTTAAAACAAAATAAAAATACTACATCCCAGAAGACTCAGGGTCAGCTTACATCTTCACCAAAATGCATCAAACTCCTTTTACGTTCATACTTTCATTAAGAATGATCTGCTGGCTCATAATCTTGTAGCTCCTGAGTTTGAGCCCCACATTGGGCTCTGCACTGCCAGTGTGTAGCCTGCTTGAGATTCTCTCCCCTCTCTCTACCTGCCCCTCCCCCACTTGTGCACGCTCTTGTGCTCACGCTGTCTCTCTCTCTCTCTCTCTCACACACACACACAAATACATAAATAAATAAAACTTAAAAAAATCTTCTGGATCCTCTACTCTTGTCAATTACATTTTCTGTTTATAATGTACACAATTTAATTTAAAACAAATGTATAAAATACAATGAAATGCATGTTAAATCTCATGTATAGTCTTTGGGCTAAATTGTAATAAGATTATTGCTCCCTTCCTAGGCTGTCTAGACATTTAGTCAAGTAATCAAACATTTTACTTATGTTACACATGTACTTACTATAAAAATAGTAAGAAGAACTACTAAATTTTATTGACTGCTTGTTATCTCTCAGCCATAAACACAAACCAATTTAAACATATGAACTCATGTAGTAGTCATAACAACCCTGTGGGGTAGATACTAATATCCTGACTTATCCCAAAAAGGCTTCTAATTGGAGTTATCTACCAATAGGATACTTGAGAATAATGTTTGTTTATGTTCATGAGCACACAGCTAGAATGATGGTTTATTAACTACGAGGGTTTCTAGCACACCTCCGCCTACAAAGGTGTGACTTGCCCAAGAGGTAGACGCTAAGTGAGTGACAGAATGATGAAATGTCCACATTTTAACGAGTGAGCTACTACTGACAGATGCTCTGAAAAGAGAACAAGTTCAGAAGACTGTGGTGTTCTCAGTCTCCTCAGGGAGTGACGCCTCCACTCAGAATTCTAATTTCAGTTTCCGTTACTAAGGAAGAGGAGCAAAAGCTGACAGCACGGGCCGTGGAGGAGAATGAAGGAGAAACGGGGCTGTGAATTCTTAATTAACGGGTTGTTCAGGGATGCCAGTGCAAGCTTTATAAAGTTGCTATGGAAGGTTGCATTTAGAATAGATACAGAAGCCACTCACTGCTATCACTAGCTTCAGGAGGCAAAAAGGCAGTTTCGAAAGTCCGAGCCAGTGGTGAGAAGGGAAATTATTTCCTCTGAAAACCCTGATTCTGTTTCTCTGAAAGCACTTTCACACTGTTAAATGACTTGGCTAATGGTATGGCTCAGAGGTTTCAAAAGTCAGTTTCCGAAATGAATTTAAAATATGCACTCAAGAAATGAAAGGAAAGAAACAATCAGAAGCAAAAACACTAAAGACATTAATTATTTCAACTAATGTTAAATTCCTGTAGGAATCAGGGAGTTTCCTAAATATTTTGGGAAAGGTGAAAGTAACAAAAAAAAAATCTCCTTTCTTCTAAGTAAAATTATTGAACTTAATAACAGCAGAAATGTTCATTTAATTATGCATCGATGGGCATATATTGAAAATTTACAAAGTGCCAGGCACTGTGCTAGGCACAAGAACTACTGAGAAGGAAGGCACATCCCTGAAGTTAAAGAATCATGGCCTGCTTGGAGTGAATACCAAAATTTCCTATGGTAAGCCATAGAAACCAAAAAGCTTTAAAAGTGTGATTTAAGGAGGTAACAGTACTTTCATTTGACAAGTTATAATTCCCTCAAGATGTGCACAAACTGGAAGAAGCAGTTATAAGGACAGGAAAATTGAATTTTTAAAAAATATATACCAATGGGAATGCAAGCTGGTGCAGCCACTCTGGAAAACAGTATGGAGGTTCCACAAAAAACTAAAAATAGAACTACCCTATGACTCAGCAATTGCACTACTAGGCATTTATCCACGGGATACAGGTGTGCTGTTTCGAGGGGACACATGCACCCCCATGTTTATAGCAGCACTATCAACAATAGCCAAAGTATGGAAAGAACCCAAATGTCCATCGATGGATGAATGGATAAAGAAGATGTGGTGTATATATATATATACAATGGAGTATTACTCGGCAATCAAAAAGAATGAAATCTTGCCATTTGCAACTACGTGGATGGAACTGGAGGGTATTATGCTAAGTGAAATTAGTCAGTCAGAGAAAGACAAAAATCATATGACTTCACTCACATGAGGACTTTAAGAGACAAAACAGATGAACATAAGAGAAGAGAAACAAAAATAATATAAAAACAGGGAGGGGGATAAAACAGAAGAGATTCATAAATATGGAGAACAAACAGAGGGTTAAGGGGAGGGGTTGTGGGAGGAGGGATGGGCTAAATGGGTAAGGGGCATTAAGGAATCTACTCCTGAAATCATTGTTGCACTATATGCTAACTAATTTGGATGTAAATGTTAAAAAATAAAAAATTAAATTAAAAAATATATATATATATCAAACCATATTTTCACAACTACTACTGTTTGCAAATGTATGAATATTACTTGAGACTTGTTTACAATCACAGTTGTCCTCAAACTTTTGTTGGCTTGTCAGATGTTTAGAGGGATTCGCCCTGGTTAGTATAACTCTAATATATTAATGTTTACTGGGCAACTTCACCTATCATAATCATGCTAGGGGCCAGAAGAACAAAGTGGGAAGACATGTCACTTGTCCCTGAGGAGCTCAAAGTCCAATGGGAGAGAGAGGCAAGTAAACAGTTACAGTATACCATATTGTAACTGTCAGGATAGATATGCGTGCAAGCTGCTGGGAAAGCCAAAAGAAAGGATTCTACAACTGTGAGAGTAAATAATTAGGAGACTGTTCATAGCTCAACATTGAAATCCCTTGCTGATAATCAGACTCTTCCAACAGAGGAATGAGCAATCTTGCTATAGAGGGATCCGTCAGAGCTCAAGAAATGTTAAAGCAGACCAATTATTGACACGTGGTAGAAAACTTCTAAGAGATGACACTAGGTAATAATCTAGACTTTCCAGTTGGATCCAATGCATAATTTCCAACTCTGGATAGATCCTCCTAAGCTATACTTGCATAGCTTTATGAAAAGTGGGCTCTGCTGTACCCATCTTAAAGGTTCCTCAGTGCAGACTTGCCCACAAAGGTTTGAAGATCTGCAGGCTGGAACAGTCTCTGCCAGGACAGCTGGGGCCACATCACCAGACAGCCAGATACTCCATAGCAGTAATCAATGTGACCGTTCCTTTGTAACATGACTGTCCTAAAGATCAAAATTGTCAGCATCCTCATAAACTGTACATACTTTTCCAGCATTGCATTTTTGAGGCATCTTATACTTGTTCCTCGCTCTCCAATACTGGCCTCTGCCCCCTGCCACAGTTATAAAATCTCCTCGTTTTTCCTCTTCTCTCTACCATGTTTTTTCTTAAGTCACAACCCAAACTCTTAATTCTTTAGAAATTTATCTCAGTTCATCACATTGGTTCATGGCCTTCCATAGCAAATACTGACCACTGAGATTTGAAATCCTGAAAATGTGGTTAGAAAAAAAAATGTTTCCTCGAAAGCAAAAGTAGAAAAAGGAAATCTTTCCTCAAGCCCGTATACCTCTAATAATAATAAACCTTAACATGCATTGAGTTCTTCCTAGATGACTAATACCCTTCTATACACTTTATAGGAATAACTTAACTTAATCATCACAACTGAGTATAGTCAAATATTGCTAATATCACCATTTGACATAGGGAAGTGACATGAGTAACTTGCCCCAGATTTCTCACTTCATAAGCAACAGAGCTGGGGTTCAAACCCAGGCAATATGAGTTCAAAGATGGGGTACTCAACCACTACTCTACTCTTCTCTATCTCTTGAGTATATGACACTTTTTACTGTTATAACTCCTATGAGCACACAAACAAGGTGACTGATTTATTACCTACTTCTGCTTAGAGAAAATAAAGCAGAGAAGATGGGGGAGGGGAAGGGCTAGTTTCTAGATTAACAATTATAACCCCATAGATTATGTGCTAAAGCCAGTCTAGGCATGCGCCTATTGAAGAAAGGATAAAAACCACGTGAAATAGATCCACTCTGATGCTATAAATTTAAGATAACTAAGCAAAAGAACTGTAACCCAAGAGAGACTGATACAAAGTAATATCTACACATAGAAGATAGGAAGATCTTTTCTAATGTGGAGATATAATGAGGGAGACAGAGCAAAGGCCACCACATGTGAAGGATTACTGCCTTCAAAACTACACAGAATGTTCCACAGCAGTATATTTTGCCTGCACTATTATTAGGACCTGCTCATACAGTGTAACACTGATGTTAATTTATTCTATTATTATCCATCTGTCTAGCTCTCTTCCCAAATTTTATGACTAGTAAAAACTCACATTCCACTAAATTCTAAGAAATTTGAGGAAAGAGTCCGTGTTTTTTTCTTTTTTGTACCTCCCCAAACTCTTGGAACACTATTTGAACAACAATAATCATTTAATAAATACATGTTGAAATTAAATCTGCTATTAAAAATTTAGATACCTTTCCTGGAAGGAAATACTTTCTGCAAAAGCTTCTGAAAGGAATTAGATTAAAGAGGAAATGGAAAAGTTTATTTTAATCAAACTCACCAAAATGGCATACAGCAAAGAAGTAAAAAATATTAATAATTTTGAAAAGATCAAGGTAAAGAAAGTTTTGCAACTTAGAAAGAAAAGGGTCACTAGGAAATGGAAAATGAATCAGAGAATGCAAAATTCATTTCAAATGGATACAAAAGAGACTGAGCTTTCAAAATGCAAAGCTGCACTGGAAACAAGATGACTTTTTGTAAAGCTTTTAAGCTCTAACCTCTGGCACAAACTCAGACTGGAGCCTGGTTTTGGGAGAGGATTTCTCTTGGTATCTATGCTGTTGTATTTTCACATCCTTTAGAGCCACCTGTTGTATCTTGCACCTGTCTGCTCTTAAGTGATTTACTACAATCAAGAGTGTGCATGTGTTTTCTAGCTGCCTGAGTTGAGCCTCCTTTTTTCAAAATAGATTTAAGAGAGAGAGCAAGAAAAAGAGAAAGAGCGAGAGAGAGAAAGAGAGCTAGAGAGAGACTTGCCTGGATAAAATTATACCACTTTAGTTTCCCCATGACTGTTATCAAAGTTAATACAAAAGTATGAATGTTCTGATCTTACCCCACCCCAACCCCCAACAATGATTGCTTTCTCACTTTCATCCCACAAGTTCAAAAGTAGACAATGTAACTAGCATCATGCAGTATTAGTAATCTGTTCTCTGAAGAGAAAAATTGCAGAAGCAAAATAAATTGTCAACAATGCTTGGTGGGCTTTTGTTCATCATCACATGGCAATTGCAACATGTATCTCCAAGAACTTTCTTTACAGAATGAACTTCTTATCACTCCACAGCAACCATAGACAACTAATTGAGGGAATCAAGCATTTTCTGGAAAACAGTGGCCTTTTCTCTGCTTTGAAAATTATGTAGGATACAAAAAACAACTGCAAGTAACATTGTAGGTGCAGATTCTTCATATTCTTATGGGCAAAATATAGGCCCATTCATCCTCTCCCTCTCACCCTCTCTTGCCCTTGCTCCCCTTTTCTCTCCCTCTCTCTCTCTCTTTCCTCTAACCCCCACACTTCTTAAAAGCCTTGTTAGCATTTGTTAAGAGTGTCTCTCTGGCAAGTTATAAAACAGCAATGTTACTCATGATTATTTTTAAATGTTATTTTTTCATGATCAAAATACATTGTGATGCCAATGTTCATGTTAAAAAGAAATTTTAAACTCTTTCAATGTTCTTTCTGGAAAAACACTCCCAGATTACAACGATGAGGCAGGCCGACGTATGGCCCACAGGGGGAATCAGAGTTCCAAATATTGGTTTTGTTGAGTTAGAGAACGGGTTGGTAAACTTTTTCTGTAAAGAGCCAGATAGTAAATATTTTAGACTTTGTGGGTCTCATACAGTCTCTGTTGCAACTACTCAACTCTGCGTTGTAGCATAAAAGCAGCCACAGACCATAGATAAACAAATGGGAGTGTCTGTTTCAATAAAGTTTTATTTGCAAAAGTAGATAGCAGGATAAGACAGGTGTTGCCCATGGACCTTGGTTTGCCAACCTCCAATTTAGAGGCAAGAAGACAGCTCTCAGAAATTGGACACCAGTTTCATCTTACACAGCAAGAAAAGAGAGAATGTTCCTGGCCCAAGTGAAGATAATAAAGGGAGAAAAGTGGCACATAGAGTTGTTGAGCTACAGCTAATATTTATGTATTATCTTTTGTATATTTCTTGATAACATGATGTTACCCAGATAAGCAATAGTTAGATGATTTATTTAAAGTCAAAGTAAGCTATGTCTTTGAAGAATCATCACCACAACAAAAAGTCAGTAGGCTGGTTATTTGTACACAATATCATCTACCTTAAAACTGGGGAGGGAAGGGCAACCTCAGAGAAGCCTATAAAAGTTTACTGCAACTATATTAGTTAATATTGCTAAAAATTTTTATTTTTAGTTATAAGGAGATAGCCAATTCTTCAGTATAAGCTAAAATATTTAACATGGTCCCACCAAACTATTAAGCAGTATAAAGAAACTACACACACACACACACATACACACACACACCCCTCTTTTATATAACTTAATTGTGACAATGCTGACGATAATGATTATAATAATAGCTATAAGTAACAGTACTTGCCTACTGTATATTGGGAATTATAATAGTTTGTCCAAAAAAGCATATTTAATCCTCAATAACCCTATAAAATAGGTATTATTATCCCATCTTCCACAGATAATGAAATGCATGTAGTTATTAAGTGGCTACAGCTGAGATTAGTCTGACATCCATACATACAACTTTCCACACAAGACTGACCAAAATTTTCTAGTTCTCCCACTTGTGAAATAAAAGTTAATTCAGTTATATAATGTTAAATTTCCATCTGTGGAATTCTGACCTAACATACTTGTTAGGTATACAGCCCAGAGGAGCAAAATGTGATGTGCACCCACTCTCCAAGACCAAAACTCCATAGCAGAGTAGTAATTTGGATATGATGGGGATGAGTCATGTAATTATAGCAAGCCAACATTTTTTTTTCAACTACCGACTAAGGCAAAGAAGTAAGGCAACTCACCCTCAAGCTAAGACTAAGAAATGAATACTAGGCTACTCAAAGTTTTTAAATTAAGTTTGTGAGCAAGATGACGGAATAGGAGCCCACCACTTCCATTCATATCCATCCTCGGCAACAACAATCTGGTAAACATCCATGGTAAAATCCCATGCCTTTGTGGGAGCTATGGGATCCAGGTAAAACACTCTGAAACCTAATAGAGCCAAAGACCCAGGAGGGTCAATTTGAGAAGGCAGGCCTGCTCCCAGATGGCAGACTCACTGACCATGGTCCTGGCTGCAGTCTCAGAAATAGCCCCAAACCCTCAAGGACTTGACTATAGCCCTGTTTGGCCTTGGTTCTGCCACAGGGCCAATCAGCAATGAACAAGATCAAGAATTATACCCATCTCTGTTCCCGGTAACAGGTTTGCCAATCTCAGTCCCAGCTATGAACCCAGAAACAGCCCATGACTCAGCTGGAACTCCTCGTAGCTGGCAGTCCTACCCACACAGATGGTAGGGGAAGACATGCTTGTGCATGCCCCTAAGGCAGGTCCTCTGACCTCAGTCCAACTGCACATCTGAAATGGCCTTGTATGGCCCCTCTCAGCCACAGGCTAAGGTACATTCCTATCAACCCAGGATCATGCTGGGAGATGCACATCTTCATGCCCCCTGTGGTAGGCCCATTGACCTTGGTCCAACTACAGATCTTAGAGAAGCCCCATAACCTGGCTCCAGCCCTTGACAGCTACAACAGAAAGTAGTCCTACCTACTGAGGGACCCAGAAGGAGACACCCATCTATGCCCCCAAAGGCTGGTCTGCTGACCTCAGCCTGATGTAGATCCTGAAGTGGCCCTGTGACTCAGATCCCACCATACATAGTCATAGTCCAGAGGCAGTCCTGCCTGCACAGGGACTTAGTGGGAGAGAAACTTCTCTGTGCTCCCCAAAAGCAGGACCACTGACTGGTCCAACTGTAGATCATGAGGCAGCCGTGTGGTTAGGATCCAGCCCCAATCAGACATGAGCATCCAGGGGCAGTCCTGTCACTCAGGACACTGGCAGGAGGCATGCCTGTCCATGCCCCTAAAGGCAGGCCTACAGATATCGGTCCCAACTGTGGTCTCTTAAGCAGTCCTATTACTCAGTTCTAACTCCTCTCAGTTGCAGTCTGAGGCCAATCCCGCCACTAAGTGATCCACTCAGTGGCATGTTGGGAGCCCTCCCAAGGACATAATAGGAGCCACACCCATCCACATACCTGATAAAAGACCCACCATCTGTGGACCCTGAAGTAGACACTCAACCCAGCGTTAGCCCTACAGACCAAGTTACCAGGTCCGACTGGTTGAGGACCCCAGTGTAAACCAAGCAGTAGACACATGACCTGACTTTAAACTTGCTTGACTGCAATCACAGAGGTGATACTTGGAGACATAACAGGAAATGCCAAAAACACTCTGTAAAGACTGAAAGAGGTACTTGTTTTTTCAAAAGCAAAGACCCTAATGCAAGACTACACAGATCATGAAGAATAAGGCAAACATGGACCACGACAGGAAATTAATAAAGCTCTAGTAACCAACCTCAAAGAGATAAAGATCTGTGAATTGCCTGAAAAATAATGCAAACAATCATCTTAAAGAAGCTCAGTGAGGGGTGCCTGGATGGCTCAGTTGGTTAAGCTTTGGACTGTGGCTCAGGTCATGATCTTGTAAGCTCAATCTGTCAGTCGAGCCCTGGATTGGGCTCTATGCTGTCAGTGCAGAGCCCATTTTAGATCCTCTGTCACCCTCTCTCTCTGCCCCTTTCCTGTGCACATACAGTCACACACTTTCTCTCAAAAATAAATGTAAAATTAAAAAAAAAGAAGCTCAATGAGATACAATAGAAGACATATGGACAATGAAATGAAATCACGGAATAATGGATGAAGAAAATACAAAGTTTAGAAACCAATGAGAAGAAATAGAAACCATTAAAACACACACACACACATACACACACACACACACAGAAATCCTGGAGCTGAAGAATACAATAACACTGTTGAAAAATTCAGTGAAGACTTCCAACAGCAGACTTGATTGTGCAGAAGGAAGAATCAGCAAACTCAAAATCAGGTCATTTGAAATTTGCCATTTAGGGAAGCAGAAAGAAAAAAGCACCAAGTGCACACAATGAGGAAAGAATAATCTCTTCAATAAATAGTGCTGAGAAAACTGGATATCTAAGTTCAAAAGAATTACACTGGACCCTTATACCAAATACAAAATCCACTTGAGATGGATTAAAGACATAAATGTAAGGCCTAAAAGTATAATAAAGAAACAGGAGACATTAAAACCAATACCATAGAAATACAAAAGATCAAAAGAGACTACTATCAAAATTATGCCAACAAATTGGATAGCCCAGGACAAAAAGGATAAACCTAGAAACATAGAACCAACCAAGATGGAATCACGAAGAAACAGAAAATGTGAACAGACCAATAATGAGTAGGAAAATTGAAGCAGAAATCAAAAACCTCCCAATGATGAAAAACCCAGGACAAGATGGCTTTATGGGTAAATTCTACCAAGTAAGTAAAAAAGAATTAAAACCAATCCTCTCAAATTCTTCCAAAAAATTGAAGAGGGGGGATCAATTCCAAATTCATTTTATGATACCAGCATTGCCTTCATACACAAGAAAATGAACATACATGCAAATTTCCATAATGAAATATGAATAAACCAAATTCAACAGCACATTAAAGAGATCATACACTATGATCAAGTGGAATTTATCCCTGGGATGCAAGGATAGCTCAATATAGGCAAATAAATAAAACTCTTAGAAGAAAACACAGAGAAAAAAAGTCCTTGACATTGGTCTTTGCAATAATTTTTTTGGATAGGACAGCAAAAGCATAGGCAACAAAAGCAAATATTAACAAGTGAGGCTACATCAAACTAAAAGTCTCTGTACAACAAAGAAAACTACCAAATGAAAATGTCACTTATGGACACTGGATGGAACTGGAATTCTGATATATTACTGATTGGAGGTGTAAAATGGTACAAACATTTTGGAAAACATTTGCACAGCTGCCCATAAACAATTTTATTCTAGTTATTTAGCTAAAAGAAGTGAAAAGTTATGTTTACAGTATCACTTGGACACTAATGTTTGCAGCACCTTTATTCATAATAGTTTTAAACTAGAAACAATTCAAATGATCATCACCAGATGAACAAACTGTGATGTAGTCATACAATGGAGTATTACTCCATAAATAAAAAATTAAAATGTACAAACTACTGATACATGGGAAAACTTGGAAGAATCTTAAAAGCATACTAAATGAAGCAGATTAATTTACAGTAACAGAAAGTGGGCTCATGGTTGCCTACAAAGGGGATCAAATACAAAGGAGCATGAGAATACTTTCTGCAGTGCTGGAAATGTTCTATAACTTGATTGGGGATTGGCAGTTACAAGGTAACTTGGGTATTTACATTTTTAAAACTCATTTAACTGCACACTTTAATTGATGCATTGGCTGCATGAAAATTATACTAATAAAAAATGAGATAATACTAATAATACAGGATTTTATCTTGTTACTAAATATACCCAGCCTCAGAAATTATATAGCCCTCTCATTTAATATTATATATAGCAGCCCCAATAATCATCCTCAATTTTCCTTACTTTTTCCCTATGCTACTTGTTAGTTGTCAGCAACTATCATGGTTATACTTTGTACTTTTTGAAGAAACTAAACTATAACACAGATGGAAGTAATTGTCATAACTTACCTTAAAAAGAATACCAAAAAGCTGATACGCACCCTCCCCACTACCTATCCCTGACCTGTCCATTGTAGGGATCCTAAATTATGAAAAAATCCAGGAAAGTAATACAATGTATGAAAAGACCCAATATTAAACATCAGGGAGTAGATTAGAGAATTAGATCAAGGGAATTTGTCAGATAATTTAAAAACCATTAACATTGTACTCTCCAAAATAATCCAGCATTTTTTAAATGCTAGTAAGAAATTCAACATATAAATTTGATTTAAAAGCCTGACTCTTAGGGATGCTTAATCCACAGAAAATGCATATATCTAAAGTAACAGAAAAGATTCTCTTTAGGTTGCATTAAATTATGGATTTATAAGTTATTAATGAAGCCCTCATAGAAAACCTTGAAGATTTAATGAAGATGATGGCAGAAGGAAATGAAGTAAGGTATGACCAGAGAAAACAAAGCTTAAATCAGCCTAAATTTGAGGTCTTAATTAAGGCAAGGTGGAGAACAGAAGTGAATCAAAATGTAAAAGAAATTTTTTTAAAAACCAGAGAAGGGACATTTCTGTCTTGATTTTGAACTTGGTCTAAATGATTTGGAATATCCATGTGTCCTATGTCATGTCTCTTTTATCTCATTTCAGGAGGTATCTATATAAAAAAACAATAAGTCATCTGTCCAAGTATACCATAATCTGGGACTTAATATCCCCCTGATCCCCTTCTAGCTTCTTGCAATGGTCATATCACAAAATCCTATTACATCTACAATAGGAGGGCTTAAGTTGTATCATGTTATCTACAGAAACTGCAGAGTATTTGTAGGCTTAACTAACATAGAAAAACTACATAGAAGTCCAAGGTTATATAAAGAACAGGTGGGTGCTCTAGAGGAAAATACTGATCCATTAATCACTAAGAGCCTGGGTAGCTCAGTCAGTTAAGTGTCTGAGTCTTGATCTCACAGTTCATGGGAGTGCAGAGCCTGCTTGAGATTCTCTTTCTCCTTCTCTCTCTTCCCCTCCCCTGCTCTCTCCCTCTCTCTCTCTTTCTGTCTCTCTCAAAACAAATAAACTTAAAAAAGTAATAACTGAGAATAAAATGCTGCAGGTAAAAAAGAAATCCTTGTTAAGTGCCTCAGATCAAAAAATGAGAGCCTTTTTAAATATTAGAAAGCCACATTTGTGTTTGTTTATATGTGATCTATTCTGTATATAAATATTACTTATTTTGCACTTATCAATAATTCAGGAATTTGTTTATTTCACACAATTATGGGGCCACATAGACTTTGTAGACACTGTACAGAAATGAGTATCAAACTATGGCCTGTGTGGCTCAATAGCTTTGCCAGTAGGAAACCAGAAATAACCACAAGCAGCTCTACTTAGCTGGAGCAAAGATTCTAAGCTCTGACATCTTCAAAATAACTTGGGAGAACTGAAATCAGTTTTTCCAGTTTACAACATTCAAGGGTACCAAGAAATCCTGTTACATTTCAGGCTGGAGACAGAAAGCACAGAGCCCATGGCTCAAGGATAGGAATTAGAGAGTAATTAAGGTGCCTTGTCAGACCCTAGCAAGAAACACTTGTAGGACCTTAAGGATTGAAGCCAAATCCTTCTGAAATGCAAAAAGAGCACTAAGTTTGAGTGAGGTTGCAGCCACAAGTAGGCACAATTTATGCTGCTGGCACTTTTGCAGAACACAGCAGAAGACGAGAGTCCAGTTTAGGGAGGGAGGGAGTGGGGGGTAATGTGTGCAGAGAAGCACAGGGATGGGCTCCCAGGTCAGTCACTGCACAAACCAAGGTGAGAGTAGCTACTACTGATTACATGTGTATGGCTATATTTGTTGGGCATGATTATCTCACTAAATCTTCATAAGGAATACTGTGAAAAAGGCACCATTAACTACTGCCCAAGAAACTGAGCTCCCACCCAGTGTGCATTGGAAGGACCGGTTGTTGGGGTGGTGGTCTGCTTGCAGGTCCTCGAGCCCCTGTGTGTCCGCCGAGCCACAGTCTGGACCCCACCCTTGCCAGCAACACCTTCCCTTAGAGATTGGCTTGGTTCTTCCATCAAGATATAGAGATCACCTTCAGGTGGGCCAGACTTACCTGGGAGATAAGGGAAACCAGGGCAGTAGCCCATACCACGGACACAGAGGCGCACAAGACTGGTGAGTTCCTTTATAACTTAAAGAACATCCATTGCCTGCAGCAAATCTATTATACAAGTTAAATGAAAATATAATGCTTCCAGGCACTTATCCCTGGAAGTTAAGTTCCAGAGAAATTAAACCTGAATTTTTAAACGTCTTAAGAACTTCTCTTCTTAAGAAGAAAGCTTCCTTGTTCTTCTCAGTGTTAAAACTAGAGATAGAGTCTGCATAGATTTGAACTAAAGCAGGGCCTTTTCCCCATAGGTCTGCACTCATAGAACAGTCTTTGCTGACTGTGTGCCTTTGACCACAAACTATAAATAGCCTCATCCCACCAGCGTGTTCTATGCATTCTTTCCTTCTAAACCTTATCCATTACCACTGTTTTGTGAAATATGGCTTCTTTTCTTTTTAACCAAGGCTGAGTCAAGTTTCCTGTTTCATAAATCTGATTTCCTCACCACTTCACATACAAGAAAACTGTAGTGTACAAGGTTCACATACATTTGAATTCACAAGTCAGAACTTGAACCCAGGTCCTCCGACTCCCAATCCCATTTGGACTTGCTATATTGTTCTGCCTCTCTCACAAGTGCTGATCCAACAACTGAGGCAATGACAAGTTCAATATGAGCAAGAAGTGCTGTGGGGCCAGCAGTCTGGATGTATTTCTATGTGGAAGTGGGTTTTTTAGATTCAAAGTTCTGGAAAACAAATTATGTTAAAGAGGATCTTACTCTCTCTGAGCCTATTTCTAAACCTAGAGAGTGCATTAGAAATTTAAGCAGCTATGCAAAAATGCCAAAGGCATGAGAAAGCTATGCCACTATGTTTTATCTGAATAAAGCAAATTCCTTTATATAGACAGAACACCTCTGCCACCAGGCTACTAGAAATGGACTGAGAGTGACTCTTGGTGTCCACAAGAGGCAGCATGGTGTAGTAGTTATAAAAGCAAGTCCTGAAGTCAAACCACCTAAGTGAGAATCCCTGGTCCACCCACCTCTTTCTACTTGTGTGACCCTGGACAAATTACCTTAATCTCTCTCTGCCTCAGTTTCCTCACTTATGCAATAAGAATAATAATAGTATTTATCTCACAGGCTTATTGTGCTGATAACATAAGTTAATGTACATAAAGTGCCAATAAACGTGCTTATTATTTAGCAAACACTCAATAAGTTACCCTTACCATCAACAGGTGAAATGGAGTTGAGAGATGTACCTGGCCTCCACTGTCTGCTCTTATCATCTTAGATTGGCAGGTATGAGACACTCTATGGCACACTGAATGATCAAAAATAATTAACAAAGATAGGTTGGTTTCGAAGACACACAGGTTACTTTTGAATGTGGGGTAAGTACAGAAAAGCTGCTGGCCATGGCAGGTGTCTTCACTCAAAGTCTAGCTGACCTGACAGGTGATCTACCTATCTTGATGGAAGAACCCAGCCAATTTCTAAGAGAACGTGTTGCTGGCAAGATTTGTCTAAGTAAACCAGCTGGGGCTGGTAGTGGGGCTCCGTAGTGGGGCTACTGAGAGCCAGGCTGTCTTGTTCGGGATTTGCTTAGTGCTGTGTATAGTTATTATTTTGCTTACTGAGCATTTTTCTGTTCTTAAGGCACCCTACCCTGAAGTAGATTTATTTAAATTTCTCTAGGGAATCATCCCTTACTGACACTGTCTGGTTCCAGTGGTGACCAAACCTGAAAAAAGGGCTGCACAACCCATGTGCCCTCTCCTTTGACTAAAGGTTAGTTATGTAACTCAAGCTGTTCTAGTCAGAGTGAATGGCAGTACTTGCTGGGAGTTCCTGGGGGTGGGGCGGGGGGGGGAGAAAAACAAAACTGCTTTCACATCTACTGTATTTTTTTAATGTTTATTTATTTTTGATAGAGAACAAGTGGGAGAGGGGCAGAGAGAGGGAGGAAGATAGAGATTCTCAGGCTCCTTGAGATCAGCGTAGAGCCCAACGTGGGGCTCGAACTCACAAACCCTGCAATCATGACCTGAGCTGAAATCAAGAGTCGGACATTTCACCAACTAAGCCACCCAGGCACCCCATCACATCTACTGCATTGTAGTCTAGGAAGATGTGGGTTAGCACTGCTGGGTGGCTTTTTTTTTTCCTCTAGAGACTGAAAAGAAATACAACAGAAAAAGAGATAAGAAGTAAAGATGGGGGATAAAGCCCTAGTGGCATATTTTAAGCCCCTGACCAAGCTACACTGAAAATAAGACCATCCTTTAGATTTTCAAGCTATTTGAAGCCATAAATTCTCCTGATTTTTAAAGCCAGCTAGGATTGGTTTTCTGTCACATTGAACAGAAAGAATCCTGATAGTGGAAGGCATCATTTCTGTAGCTGACAAAAACTAGAAGGGTCAGATATGGCGGATTCATAGAGCATGCTCAATGGTGCTCTTCAGTATCTTCAGTTGGATCCTTGTGTGTTGGCAACCAGCTCACATCGAATTTTGAGAGTGTTTGATATGTATTTTAAATATCCTGAAATAATCTTTCCCAAATATCTTTAGTTTTATACATGTGGATCCCATATCTCTATTTACTTTTAAGTCTGTCTATAAGGCTCACAGCTCAAAATTGTTATTTTATGACAAGGCTTAAGCAAAAACAAAACAAAACAAAACAAAACAAAAGCCTTAATCATCTATTAGAGAAATCTAATCAAGTTGAAAATAAACACAAAAATTCAGTGACCAAAAATGAAACAGTGAAACATCTTTATGATTTTTTCTTAAGCACCAGCATATTTTGATAAACTAATGCAAGTATCCAGTTTTAGGTATGTCACTTTTGCTAGCCTATAGGAGGCAAACTGTAGCACAGACAGTGTAGTAGTGTGAGTGCAATCAGGAAAGAAACCACACAGTAGGTTAAAAGGGGGACAGTTAATATGAAGAATTATTAAATATAATAAAAGTAACTATAAGAAAACTACAAGGAAACTCACCATAGGACTGAGGAAGAGCATTCAGGGGAGAACAAATTTAGAGGCGATCACACTGCTGGAGAAGGTATGGTTTGGCTACCATACAGCAGAGAATTTCACTGGTTCAGTAAGGCCTGAGCTGGTCTAAATTGCTGGTTAAGACATAGGCAACTCTACCAAGGGCAGCTGGGTGGCTCAGTCAGTTAAGTGTCTGACTCTTGGTTTTGGCTCAGGCCATGATCTCATGGTTCCTGAGTTCAAGCCCCACGCTAGGTTCCGTGCTGACAGTGCAAAGCCTGCTTGGGATTCTCTCTTTCCCTCTCTCTCTGCCCCTCCCCTGCTTGTGTGCTGTCTCACTCTCTCTCTCTCTCAAAATAATAAATAAACTTAAAAAAAAAAGAAGAAATGGGCAACTCCAGCATACAGGTGGGAGAGGAGATGAACAGCAACCAGTGACATGGGTATGCAGTGGGAGACTGGGGACTGCTGGGGACAAGAGGCCTGCAGAACACAGGGCACACAGTAGGTCTGGCTACTCTGACAAGATATCTATAGGAAGGTAAGAGCCAGGCCTATAAGGCTGCAAGACCTTGTAAGAACTGTTTTGGGCCTATGGCTCGGACAGGAGCCACAGAATGTCCTGACAACCATACTACCAAGCCCTAGTTCCACGTAAGAGATGGCAAGAAAACTTCTTCCTCCTGCAATATCCATACAGCATCCTATACTGGAATGGTGCTCACTTTAAAGAGGAGATACTTGAAGGAATGTCATTGTTTCTCACAAACAAATATATTAAAGTGTGCATGCAGTGCTAAGAAGCAATAAATTAATAACAGCCTCAAAGCAAAGTCAACCCATCTCTATCCTATAAACTCTTCTTTCTGTATTTTTCTTGCCCTCTCCATTTTTCACTTTATTTCAGAAACTAACATTTATTGAGTACCTACTATTCATCCAGAAATTATAAAAAAAAAAAAAAAAATACAACCCTTGTCTCCAAGGGGCCAGAGGGGATGCAAACAAGAAACAATTGAAATGCCATGTGATGAGACTATAATAGAGATATGTTCACCAAATTAAGCTTTGCCTGTGGAACTCAAGAAGGGCTTCCATCAGGCAGATGAACTTCACTATGTTGTGGCACAGCAGTGTTTTGAAACTTATAGCAAGTAACTTATTGCTAAAGATGATTAATATGTTGAGGTTTGCATGATTTGGGTTTTGTGAATTTCAGTGCAGTTAAGGTATTCCCTATAACATCACTTTCATGTTCTTGAATGCTCATAGACTTCTATTAAAGGGCAAAGACTGCAGGAACTACACATAACCCAAGTCTATGTAATTCATGATACTGCCCACAATCTTGATGTGCCCATAGGAATATGTTATATTCACAAGACAATTGCATTTGATAGGGAACAGAGGGCATACACAGCTTTCAGTAAGCCTCAGACTTTTATGATCCTGAAATTTCTAATACAAGGCAATTAAAAAGAATCCAAATACAACCTTGCCCAGAGATGGGAGGCAGTCCTAAATTTGACAAAACCTAAAAAAGGCAATTGTATTTCTGAGTCTGTAAGTTAGATATGAGATATGAGCTGGAGAATATCAGTTTGAAAGTCAGTATGTTAGCTTCTGTTGAAATCATGGGATTGCATAGCGAGGGACTATAATGAGAGAACAAATGATTGTCTTAAGTTGGGTTCCTTAGAAACAGTCCAAGGTGGGAATTGTTCAAATGATTTACTGAAGGAGTGCTCTCAGGAGAAGGAGAGTGGAAGAAGCAGGATATGCAGGGGGAAAATCAAAGCAAGAATATGGTCTCAGAACCTAGCTTCAGCTTCATCTCATAGAGAGGCCTGAATCAGCAGTGTACCAGAGTTGGCTTCACCTTGAGGCAAAGAGGCCAGGTTTTCATAGCGCTCCTCCCATTAGAGAGCCATTAGCTGTACACTGCCTTGAGAAGAGAGCTGAGCATGACTTCCAGGAGAGGTGGCTCTTTATTTTGGCAAGTCTTCAGAGAAGGGGGTCAGTTGTGAGCCATTAACAACCAACACTGACAGCAGTTGAGGAGTTAAGTGCACTGGCAGGTAAAAGAGATCTGAGTGGGCACAGTTCAAGATCGAGGAATGAATCCTGGGGAATCAAAATAGAGGAAGAAGAACTTTGAGGGAGACCAAGGAGGAGAAGCCCAAGAAAAATGAAAATAATCAAAAGAGAATAGTAATAGTAGTAGCCATAATAGGTGCATCTCAATATCATAATCGAAACCACAGTACTGAAAATATGGCAGAGTGGAGCAGGTAGAAATAATTCTCTGTAGATAGCGCATTGTCAGGTCCTCAGATCATTACTCTAAATAGAATATATATATATTTTTTAATTTTTTTTAATGTTTATTATCTTTGAGAGAGACAGAGACAGAGACCAAGCAGGGAAGGGGCAGAGAGAGAGGGAGACACAGAATCTGAAATAGGCTCCAGGCTCTGAGCTGTCAGCACAGAGCCCGACGTGGGGCTCGAACTCACAGACCCGAGATCATGACCTGAGCCGTAGTCTGCCGCCCAATCGACTGAGCCACCCAGGTGCCCCTAGAATATATATATTTTTAAGATTACACATATCTTTAATTGTTGTGTTTTGTTTTCTAAAATGATTTGTATAAACCAGGAATAAGGAACCAGGAACCAGCCACTATCATATTGTCCTTGGCAAGAAGCCAATCTCAGAGAGCATTGCCCAATAATTAAGCAATCTACCTGGAATGCAACACATCACAATGAGGGGAATTTTGCAGTGGTTTCTAGGTCTATTGTTTTTCCTACCTCCTGTCACTTTAAGGCTTTGGGTAGGTATTAAAAAAGTTTCTTAAATTTACAAATGAGATGCTAACCTACACTATAATAAAATAAAACAGGAACAATCATGAACAATTAAATAAGAAAGTAACAATATCCTAGTGATTTATGATTGTCCCACCTTGGGGGGAAAAAAAAAGCATACAACAAGTAGTTTTGTTTAGATTATGTTGCTTTGTTATATGATGTAAATAAAATTTGTCCTGGCTGAAAATATAAACTTTGATTCCTAATTTTATTAAACATTGCTTCCTTATTAATATTAATCTGAGCCAGTATTAATTAACCCCTGATTGTTTAAGCAAGTCTTAGGAGTTATGCACGTGGTTCATGAAATACAGTCAGAATATGCCAATATGCTTCCATCGCCCATTGTCTTTTATTTATTTTTTTTAATGTTTATTTATTTTTGACAGAGAGACAGAGATAGAGCATGAGTGGGGGAGCGGCAGAGAGAAAGAGAGAGAGAGAGAGACACGGAATCCAATTCAGGCTCCAGGCTCTGAGCTGTCAGCACAGAGCCCAACGTGGGGTTCGAACCCACAAACTGTAAGATCATGACCTGAGCTGAAGTCGGATACTCACCTGACTGAGCCACCCAGGCGCCCCTCCACTGTCTTTTAAATATATTTAACAGTGCTGCTGTATCCTCTGACTTTGGCTCCAAACTCCATCAGTACAGTGTTTTCCCTGGCATTTGTTGAGTGCACAGACCTAAGCTGCCTTCACACTCTCTTGGCATAACAGACATTTATAGCAGCCTTTCTCTGATGGGGCAAATCTGTGCATTCTTCAGAGCTATCCAACATTAGAATGGACTCATTAGAGTGGTTCCTTGATCCAGCAAATACATTCTCTTTCAGAGTTTATTATACCCTTCCTGGTTTCTACTACTCTGGCAGTCACTTCTAACTTTTCTTGAGTACCCTCCAGGCTGTCCTACTGGGCAACATTAGGAAGATTCCCATTCCAGTTTCCTTGAGCCGATGGCCCACTCTAGTCTGGGATAACCCTTCTCAGTCTTGGCCTCCACAACCTCCATTCGAAGGGAGACATTCATTCGAATTTAAACTTTACAGGGTCATCTGTTTGATGACTCACTTTGATATCTTACTGATATAGTACTGTCTCAGTTAAAACCTCCAGTTTAATATCCTTTTCCATTTAAAAGCCAATGGGAATTAAGCCCCATGTCCTATGTAAAAGCCTTGGGGAGTGGCACCAGTGAAAACACTAAGATTTTAACAAATGAAAGCAAGGAAGAGAATGGCCAAAGACCAAGGATAAATGCTAGTTCCAGGGAACAGTCACATGGTCCTAAAGAGATCCTTGAAGTCCTAGCAACCCCATTCATGTGGCAGAGGTCTTTTGTGGAGAATTAAGGGACATGGGGAGCTGCCCTTCTAACTAGAAGGTCTACTTCTAATTCTTTGTCCATATCCCCCATAAAGAGGACTCCTTTTTTTTCCCCCAAAAAAACTATTTGTATTGAGTATTGAATTCAATTGGCCATTGAGGGTAGGCTGGGAAGACTGACTCAGGTCACCTAAAACAACTTTTTAAGCCTCATTAAACTTAATACTTAAGGAGAATCACTTTCTCACTTGAAATATTTAGGTAATTACTTTAATTCTCTGTCTCTACTAGGTATGGAACTATCCTGAGCCAACTAGCAAGAAAGAAATCTGGGCTAGAAATACATCTAATCTTAATAAGATTTTGGATAATTAGCTTACAGAATAGAGCCAATACACTTCCCAAAATTAACTAATTTTTTCATTCAACCACAACTCATAAGATTTCTTTGCAATTTGAATTTCCTTGTTTTTAAAACTCTAACAACATACTCAAGCTGCACAGTTTATAAACCAAGAGGCTGAGCTAATGTCTCATGTTTTTTTCTTTAGTGAAAAAGACTATCTTGGGGCCTCATAAGGATATGAAATTTTTCTTCCAAAGTAATAATTTTATAATATTACACTAGAGCTAAAATATAACACTCAGACATATCATATTACACCAAACTCCATATATGCTTGAAAAGTTTTTCATAGTCATCTAAAATAGTTATAAAAACCAATAGAATCACCTTGCATAGAAATCCAGTCCTCAATAGTGTTTCTTAGCTAGTTATCACCTTGAAAGAATTAAAGAGAGGAAAAATCTAATCATGCAATCTAATGCAAGAGAAGATTGTGGAACCTATCAAAGATGCCCTTTTTATTTATTAGCAGACTTACAAAGAAATTTCTTGGCCATATATTCATCACCTGGCCAGACCCTGAACTTCTAAAATGTGATTAATTTCAACCACTTTAAAGTTTCAGATAAAAAAAAAACAACCTAATTTCAGGCAGATTTAAAAATTTCCTACAAAAAAATTAATTAATTAATTAATTAATGTGCGGTTATACTCAGAAGTCAATAAGCAATCAAACTTGTCCCCAGTGTTAATTGCCTGGAAATCACCTCTGAAGTATTTACAGGAGGATAATTTCCATTGAGGTAGCAGTAATGAATTCCATTTTTCTTCACTATTGTCAAAATTGTAACACAGATATAGAAAACTTTTCTAAAATTTTTTTCCCAAATCACCTTTTGCATAATGGCAAAAGTAATGAAAGCAGAGCTCAAGTTTCAAGAAGAAAAATTTTGTAGGGAAAGGGTTAGGCTGGGTGATGAGAGACACTCATGCAAGCCAGAAAAGTAAAAGGAAAGAAAAAAGAACTTTTAAATTTTTATTGATGTTCTTATGAGGCTTACTGCTGAAAGAAGTTAAGCATTCAGCATTTCAATGACTTTTTTTTTTTTCACTGCAGTAAGAAGAAAGTAGAAAACAGTGACACATTCACCTTAACCTGTTGTTAGCCTTCTGAAAGCAGTCCTGGGAAGTTTTCCTCCAATACCATCTGGCTTCATTTTTCTGGCCTCTACACTCACATTTATACTCCAAAAAAAGGATATATACCTAGAATCAGAAACATTTGTTACTTTTAAGTTTCTGTATCTTTATAGCAATACATCTCAAATATTATAGTGCATAAAATTTATTAGGAAAACTTGTTAAAAATACAGAATCTAGCACATAGATCATCACTGCAATCATCACTGATTATTTCAATCAATAGATCTACATTTTCAGAAGTGTATAAATTTTTCAAGGCTTGAAAGACATTAGAAAAACAGTGATCTAATTTTGAAGCTCATGCAGTTATCAAGAAGCTATTGTTATGAAGACTATAATCCATTTTAACCTGTGGCATCTTGAAGGAATTGATAGAGGGATCAAAATAAACACAGAGATGATAGATGATGATGATAGATAGAAGATAGATAGATGACGGATGGATCTGATGGGACGAAATGAAAGGGCAAGTGAGAAGTGAGAAAAGGAGATGTAAAGAGAAAAGGGGGAGATGAATTTTTTTTAAAGGCAGCTAAGGTTAAGTCTACATAACTCAGAAAATTTTTAATTTTTACATTAAATTGGTTGTTTTAGTAACATATGGTTATGGTTAGTAACACAAATGTACTGTCTTTGGCTACTTTAAATGTTCATTTATTTTGAGAGAGAGAGAGTGAACACATGCAAGTGCTAACACAAGCAGGGGAGAGGGACAGAGAGAGAGGGAGAGAGAGAAACCCAAGCAGCCTCCAGGCTCAGCATGGAGCCCTGCTTGGGGCTCAATCTCAAACCTCAAGACCATGACCTGAGCCAATATCAAGACTTTCATGCTTAACTGACTAAGTCACCCAAGCTCCCCTGCCTTTAGCTACTTGAGAACAGGGTAGAGTCCTTTGGGGTCTATCTCCTGTGAATTCTCCCTCTGTCTCTATCACCCTCCCCCATCACCAATTTATGTCTCTTTCCTTAGCTTTTTTCTCTTTCTGTGATTTCTTTCACTGTTTTGAATGATTTCCTCCTGGTGATGTTATCAATTTGCTATTTTATTATATCTTGTTCCTACACCAATCTTAAGCACAGATAGGCACTTTTTATAGTGTGATGAAATGGACTTCTGTCAATATAATGGCTGCCCCACTCCCTCTGGCTGAAATTTTAGAGCTTTTTTCTTTTACATTAAGCATTACCTTATCCATCAACTTCTCTTTTAAAAATCTCTATGCTTCTGGAAGGGATATATACACTCTGGAAGATCAAGTCACTACCAGCTGAAAGTCCTTTCTCCCTGACAGTCATAGCTGTGGGCATCTAACAGACATAAAAGGGAAGCATCTTGGCCTCCTCTAAAATTTGGAGACCTCACAATACATACACAATATATACTGAGTAACTGATTTTCCCATCTTCAATTAATTGTTCTGGACCTGCTTTTGATTGCTAGAAACAGCAAAGTTCTACTTGACAACATTTTCTTAGATTCTTTTTAAGACCTATAAACTTAGACAAATTCAAGAAGTAATATGAAGAGAACAGCAATCCATCCTTTAATGGAATTTAGCAATGAATTTAACAATCTCTTGAAAAAATACCCTTAAAATACACACACACACACACACACACACACACACACACACACACACACACACAGAGGCTAAGGACCTTAGGAGTCACATACCTCTGTATCTCTATTTCCTTTCTTGCCTAAAAATGTTCCACAACCTACCTGAATAAAAGCCCAATCTAGCATTGGACTAGGCCATGATTGTTGCCGGGAAGTCTATCCAAGTATCTACTAAAACTTCATGTTATGGCTTAAATTGTTTCCTTTTATTTTGTGCATACTGAAGATGAATAGCTAATCATGATCCTTTATTTAACACTTTTCCATAATCTGTACTTAAATACAGAGGCTATCCCTGTGTCTGTTTCTTTTATAATTTATGCAACCCTTCAGCAGAAGTCCTACTAAGAATTTTACTGCTTCTCCTTCCTTACAACTCCTCACAACTAGAATTGTTATTAAAGCTCATTTTCATACACTGCTTCTATTTTCAGGGAAACTTCTTTAGCATTTAAAAAATATTTTTAATACTTGGGCTTTAGAAACAACATTTTTCAATATAACTAGAAACAGAAAATGATTAAAGTTTAAATTCATTAGGCACTCAATAAATGTTTATTGAATTTAGCTGAAGTGTCATGAATTTTTCTATTTTTAATCTTCATTATGATTTATTTTCTATTTTCACTCATTATGAGAAAACATTTCCATATTCCAATAGAGTAGTTAGATTTAATTTTTTCTTCCCTTGGATAATTCTTTATTCCCTGTTATTGTGTGCAATATTTCAAACTAAAGTGTTCTTACTGCAAGTCTCCTGTCTCCTTGTGTCTTTTTCTTGCAACAAATAAATGCATTAAAGTTAGTTATTCTTACCACCTACTTGACTTACAGGAACATTGGGAAGATTAATAAGGCCATGAAAAAAAGAACACTTAAAATTCCTCATTTCTGTTTAAAAATTTTGAGAAAAGCCTATATGATGAAAGATAGTAGCATTGTATTTGTTTTTCTGTTTTTCTAGACATCCTACGACAATTCCTGAAAGGATCCTTTTCTCCCTTTTGCCCTTATAATAAAAATTATGAGTAAACATGAATTTCATAGAACATGGATCCCTGTTAGTAGGAGCTCATTCATTTCTATTTGTTACAGAGAATAGGTTTACATTGTCCATTCAAATAACAACTAAATGGGGCATGACCAGACCAACTGATTTCAAATTCAGATATAACAGTTTAATAGTGTATCTCAGCAGTTGGCCATTTCCTAGCTAGATAATCAACCAGTAGAAGGAATACTGTCTCTTAAAATCAAGGACTAGAAAGCTCTTTTGCTAGGAAATTGGAGATTTTCAGGTATATTCTTTATTTTCCTCTATGTTGATTCTCCCTTTATACTATTCTACAATCAGTTCCAATGGTTATTTCTCTTGTCATTTTGCATGTGTGGTATAATAAGACTACACTCGACATTAGGAAACCTAGGTTCAAACCTTCCTCCATGACTTAGCAACTGAGTAACCTTGAGCAAATGTC
The DNA here is from genome assembly GCF_027475565.1 of Acinonyx jubatus. Classification (NCBI taxonomy): domain Eukaryota; kingdom Metazoa; phylum Chordata; class Mammalia; order Carnivora; family Felidae; genus Acinonyx; species Acinonyx jubatus. Next base: position 91,116,587 of record NC_069386.1, read on the forward strand.
TCTAAATCTAAATTGCCTCGTATGGGATAGGAGAATAATACTTTCCCTCACTTCTCATAAAGTTTTTGAGGGGACAGAATTAGAAATGTCAGTGAAGGCATTGCACACATTTCAAATTACTTTATCTGTATATGATATAATGATGCCAGTTTATTAACACTTTATCCCATAATTCTATCCTTCAATTATCTCATAATTCTCACATAAGAAACAAGTGGAAGAAAAAGTCATTGGCAAACCAAACTGGGTTGTCCTATTTACCCAGTCTTGACCTCCATGTAGATTTAAACACTGTGTTGTTACAAGGAGCTTAAAACACCTCTCAATATTTTACATATTCCTTCCAATGCACCGACCATAAGTCTTGTCTCTGCTGACCTCTACCCCTGGCCTGCCCTAGTCCTTCCACCTAAAATGGCTTTCCTTTAGCCAAGCCTATAGAAATCCCACCAATTCTTCAAAACCAGATAAAAAGGCACTTCTTTCATTACACATTCCTCAATTTTTCAAATTAAATTTTTGAAATTTATTTTTGTTCTTGTAGCACCTCTGTTTATATTACATGTACTCCATTCTCCTTCCTGAAACTATGACTAAATTGGGTTGAAGGAAGGAATTATTTCTAATTCATTGCAATATCTTAGTACCAAACAGAGGTACTTGAACATGAAATTTTCTGAATAGCTCTCTGTTACTCTTAGTCATCTGCCTCACACAAATTAGTCTTTCATCTGTTTTCACCACACCTGCTACAAAGGACTCTGTAAGGGTACAATTTTTCCATTGCCTATTAATCAGATTTAAATGCTTCAGTCTTTTACTCAAAACTCTGTATTGTTATCCATTGCTCCCACTTATCTTTCTTAACTCCTTATATATGACTTACCCCCAGTGTTCCTCCTTGTTATCATCCTTAAGGATATTTTAAATTCCAACCTCTATTTTCCTGTATCTTTTGCATCTCATGAAATTTCCTTTTTTATCAATCATTTCAAAATCTAGCTTAAAAGTTTGTTCCTTTAAGAAGCCTTATCTGATTAACTCTTCCATAGAGTTCTTTATCAACCCTAAGCTCTCAGAACCCAGGACAGTATCCTTATGAAATGAAGGAGAGTGTTTGACTCCATACTACAACTGCTTTAGGATATACTGACTAAAAGCAAAACTGCCTTAAGACAATTTATCCTTACCCTTCAGAGTTTGTTTGCAAAGCATAAAACTAACAACTGCAGAGAGTTATTTTTCAACAGTATATATTCACAAACATTTTTCATCTTTACATTTTTGTGTGTGAATAGTGCTTCTTGAAGCAGAGATTTTTGCACTATGCCAAGGTTTACACTATGAAGACAAAATGTACAAACAATTCCTGCTTATTTATCAGAATGTCTTTCTGGAAATCATTTTATATATTAGATTGCCAGAACGTGAATCAAAATCGCTCTTTGAAAGACGACCATACCAGTAATGAACTCTGACAAAAAACCTAGAATGGCATTACTCAAAGACATGAGTAATAGTAGGTAGTATGAGATAGTAGATAGTAATACATAGTATTTTAAGACATATTTAAAAATACAAGGTTACTTAATAATTCAAAAAAACAGTTTTAATTTTAACAATAAAGTATAACTCATATTCTACAAAATTATTTAAAACACCTAGGTCATGTACTAATTTTCAAGGATTCTGAGAGGTCATGGAAATTTTGTTTTAAATCAAATCTTCCAGACTGTATAATAAACAGTTAACAATTATTTTCTTAGAAATTTGTGAAGCATCCCCTCCCCCCCAACTCTAGGATGATGACTAAGCCTTGGGTTTGGCAATACACTTCCCTTATACTGAGTGGCCAAAGGCCTTTGATCTGGGCTCTGATTTGTGACCTACAATCTATAGATGCTAAAGCTGAAAAGCAAGTATACAAAGCCAAATATTACCAGTAAATAGGAAAGAACGCAGACAGGAAAAAGTACACTTGGTTGCACATTGCACCTGGTCACTGTGCAAATGTAGGTTAGCTATCTAAACTCTAACCTTCAGTTTCTATAGCTGTAAATTGAGGACAATTATACTTCACAAAAACTAAGTGGTTCTTCAAGATCAAGTGAAATAAAGTTCATAATGTGTTCCATAGGTACCAACTATATAGTAAATACCAATAAGCAGTTACCATTATTATATCATTATCATCATCATTCTACAGGGCACATTCACCCACTTACACTTAACATATGCTATCCATTCCTACCTCATACCAAGGAGAACAATTAATTTCTCTCCTCAATGTTAGGGATATACTTTAATAAACCCAGACTGACCTCAACAAAGGGCCTTGAGAGCTACCTAAGCAGAAAGAATGGTGGCTTCCATAAATCCTGACAGACATGTGTCATATGAACTGATATAAAATCTCCTTTAGTTACTGAGGAGTGATTTAATCTGTATTGTCACTAACCACCAACTATATTTAAAGTTAAATATCATGAGTGAAATTTGTTTATGGCCTAATGAGCAATCAGTTATTTCTGCATGGGAAAATTTCCAAACTACAATAGTCTCACAGATGCCCTAGGAATTTGGAACTTGGAGCACTTGAGCTTTTCATTTGTTCAAGTGCTGGAGCCAAGACAAAATTGAGTCCAGTTTTAGACATTTTGGACTTTGCCTATGGCTGACCCTATAGAGTAACTATCTCTTCAATACAGAGTATTAAACTCCTTAACTTTAATAAAAGTATGAGAACTCTATACTCAATTTAGTAGGTATTAAGACATAGGAATTTTTCCTTCATCACTAACATGGAATAACCCCATTTAAGGATTTTTCTAGAAGTTACCATGACTAGCCTTTGTGGAGCATGGTCTACAGCAGGTGCAATTCTTCTGTTCTTTTGCTCCTCTGTGTTATCCAAGGGTCAATTCAGACTATACCATCTGGGCCTTCCATAGAATCACTTTTGTTAAACTATGCTTTAGTTTGATTATCTATTCTGCATTAAACATGCTATTAAAAACTGTAAAAAAAAATATCATTATCCACTCTTTCACTTCATATCTCCTTTGTTATAACCAAGGAGAAATTTTCCCTAGACAATTATTTTTTAGTTATTTTTTTTACCATATATGGACAATGTGAATCATTCAATTTGCCCTGATTTCCTCTCTTTTGACTTATTAGGAAACTTAGAATTGATTTGGTGTCCCACCTTTAAACACTGTGAGAACTTTATACCATGTTTTCCTGTCTACTTTTCTTGTAGCCCCATTTTGTTATTTTTCTTTATATTCTTTCACTTTGTCTTTTGTATTTTTTTTTCAGTTATTGTGACATAGTAGCATAATTCGCTTATCTCCTTATAACTTAGGTGAGGAATTTTCAGGCATGCCATAGATTTGTTTTTAAGCTGTGTAATTTACTGGTAGCAAAGAGAGAGACTCTATCATCATGCAATTAATTTCTATTTCCCAGATTCTCACATATATCTTCCAATGAGTCTTTTCTGGCAGTCCAGACCACTAGTCCTAATATCTAAATAACTCTTACCAAAGTAAATATATCATTATATACCTAGAATTATATCAAGGATGAGTTCTGTTACCTTATAGTACTGATAGCTTCTAAACTTTTTTTCACCATCATCATCATGACCAACTACTTGTTATTCCTATCACAATGCAACTGGGGTTCTGTCTTTTTTTGTATTACTTTCTTTGAGCACAGTTAATAATGTTACATTAGTTTCAGTATACAACATAATGATTCAACTTCTCTGTGTGTCAGGTTATACTTACCACAAGTGTACCTACCATCCATCATCATGTAAATGGCTATTACAATACCATTGACTATATTCCCTATAATGTACCTTTTATCCCCATGACATATCCATTCCACCATAACTGGAAGTCTGTATCTCCCACTCCCTTGTATTCATTTCACTCATCCTCCCATCTCTCTTCCCTCTGGCAACCATCAATTTTTTTTCTGTATTTAAAGGTCTGATTCTGCTTTTTGTTTGTTTATTCATTTGTTTTGTTTTTTAGACTGTACATATAAGTGAAATCATATAGTATTTGTCTTTCTCAGTGTGACTTACTTCACTTAGCATAATACCCTCTAAGTTCATCTATTTTATAGCAAATGGAAGATCTCTTCCTTTTGTATGGCCAAATAATATTATATAATATATGATATTATATAATATATATAAATATTATATATATAATAAAACATTATGTATAGATTATAAATAATATATATTTTATATATTTATGTATATATTATGTATACATCTATATTTATATTATATATTATATATTTATTTATATATTATAAATATTATATATAAATATATATTATATACGTTTTATATATATATATATATATATATATATATATATATATATATAAAATCTAGAATTTTTATGGTTCAGGTCTCACACTTAGGTCTTTAATCCATTTTGAATTTATTTTTGTATGGTGTTAGAAAATTGTCCAGTTTTATTATTTTGCACATAGCTGTCCAGTTTTCCCAGCACAGCTTATTGAAAAGATCATCTTTTCCCCTTTGTATATTCTTGCCTCATTTGTTATAGGTTAATTGACCATGTGAGTGTGGCTTTATTTCTGATCTCTCTATTCAGTTCCATTGATCTATGTGTCTTTTTTTGTGCCAATGCCAAACTGTTTGGATTACATTAGCTTTGTAGTATATTTTGAAATCTGGAATTGTGATCCCTCCAACTTCGTTCTTCTTTCTCAAGACTTCTTTGGCTATTTGGGGTCTTTTGTGGTTACAAAAAATTTTAGTACTTTTTGTTCTACTTCTGTGAAAAATGCTGCTGGTATTCTGATAGGAATTACATTGAACCTATAGATTGTTCTGGGTAGTATAAACATTTTAACAATATTAATTTTTCTGATCCATTAGCATGGAATATGTTTACATTTGTTTGTGTCATCTTTCAAGTTTTTCATAAACATTTTACACTTTTCAGAGTACAGGTCTTTCACCTCCTGAGTTAAGTTTATTCTTAGGTATTTTATTCTTTTTGGTATAATTATAAATGGAATTGTTTTCTTAATTTCTCTCTCTGTTCCTTCATTATTGGTATATAGAAATGCTACTGATTTATGAGTATTAATTTTGTATCCTGTGACCTTACTGAATTCATTTTTCAGTTCTAATAGTTTTTTGGTGTAGTCTTTAGAATTTTCTATATATAGTATCATACCATCTGCCTTCTTCCTTACCAGTTTGGATGCTTTTCATTTTTTTTTTTATTGTCTGACTGCTATGGCTAAGACTTCCAGTATTATGTTGAATAAAGTGGTGAGAGTGGACATCTTTCTCTTATTACTGATCTTAGAGGAAAAGCTCTCAGTTTCTTACTATTGAATATGATATGAGCTGTGGGTTTTTAATACATGGCCTTTATTATATTGAGGCATGTAAACCTACTTTTTTATCATGATGTTGAATTTTGTCAAATGCTTTTTCTGCATCTATTGAGATGATATGATTTTTTTAATCCTTTGTTTTGTTGCCAATATTGCCAATATTGAACTGTCCTTGCATCCCCAGAACAAATTCCACCTGATTGTGCTAAATGATCCCTTTAATGTACTGTTGAATATGTTTGGTTAACATTTTTTTAAGAACTTTGGCATCTATGTTCATCAAGGATATTGTAATTTTCCTCTTTTATAATGTCTTTGTCTGGTTTTGGTACAGGGTAATGCTGGCCTTGTAGAATGTACTTGAAAGCTTTCCTTCCTCTCCTATTTTTAAACTATTTTGAAGAGGAGGTATTAACTCTTCTTTAAATATCTAGTAGAATTTGCCTGTAAATCCATCTCATTCTGGACTTTGATTTTTTTTGGAATATTTTTATTGCTGATTCAATGCTGTTACTAATAACTGATCTGTTCAGATGTTCTATTTCTTCCCAATTCAGCTTTGGAAGATTGTATGTGTCTAGGAATTTATCCATTTCTTCTAGGTTGTCAATATGTTGGCATATAATTTTTCATTATATTCCCTCATAATCTTTTGTATTTCTGCAGTGTCAGTTGCTACTTCTCTTTGTTTTTGTTTTTTTTTTTTGTTGTTGTTGTTTTAATTCTACTTCTCTATCATTTCTGATTTTATTTAGGTCCTTTATCTTTTTTCTTAATGAGTCTGGCTAAGGGTTTATCAATTTTGTTTCTTTTCAAAGAATCAGCTCCTGGTTTCATTGATTTTTTTCTTTTGTTTTTATAATTTCTATGTCATTTATTTCTGCTCTGATCTTATTTCCTTCCTTATACTCAGCTTGGGTTCTGTTTGTTCTTCTTTTTCTAGTTCCTTTAGTTCCTTAGCATAAGATTATTTGAGGTTTGCTTTTGTTTGTTGGTTGGTTGCATTTTGTTTTTTTGTTTTGTTTTGGTTTTCAGATAGGCCTGTATTTGCCTCTTAGAACTGCTTTCACTGTGTTCCAAAGATTTTAGATTATGCTTTCATTTTCATTTGTATCCATGAGTTTTCTGATTTCTTCTTTGTTTGCTTTGTTGACCCATTTGTTGTTTAGTATTGTGTTATTTAGCTTCCATGTGTTTGTGTTTTTTTCCAGTTCTTTTCTTGTAATTGATTTCTAGTTTCATACCATTGTGGTGAAGAAAGATGCATGGTAGGATTTCAATTTTCCTAAATTTATTGAGGCTTGTTCTGTGGTATAACAAGTGATCTATTCAGGAGAATGGCTCATGTGCACTTGGAAAAAAAATACGTATTCTGTTGTTTTTGGATGGAATGTTCTACATGCACCTGTTATGTCAATCTGGTCAAATGTGTCATTCAAAGATATTATTTCCTTATTTTCTTCCTGGATGATCTATCCATTAGTGTAAGTGGGATGCTAAAATCCCCTACTATTATGGTATTACCATTAATTTCTCTCTTTATGCCTGTTAATATTTACTTTATATATTTAGGTGCTCCAGTGTTGGGCATGTAGATATTTACAACTGTTATATCCTCTTGTTGGATTGATCCCTTTATCATTCTGTAATGCCCTTTGTTGTCTCTTATTACAGTCTTTGCTTGAAGTCTATTTTGGCTTATATAAGTATTGCTACTTGGAGTTCTGTCTTGAATGATCAGATCACCTACATTAGTAATGTCATCATCCACCTGATTTCAAATATTACTGCTTACTGAATATTTTCTGGCTAGACCAGTATCAGCCTGTGCCAATTAGTTATCAGGCTGGTACTATGGGTCCAATCCACAACTGGTCTTGCCTCACAGGTTTTACATTATGCATTTGTCTGCCCTATCACCTTGAGAGAAACAGCTTACAGAGGCCAATTAACTTCCTCAGCACCCACCTTAGCTGGTTCCTGATCTATCCTCTACACTGGAATGAAATACCTATCGGGAATGCACCCAACCACTACTGCTACCACTGAAATTAAAAATATGATATTGACCACCATAGAGCTCTATTCAGAGATGGTAACTAATATTAAGAAATAGCCTAAAAGTTATTTCAACACTAGATAGAGATTGGATTCCTGAACTTAATAGAAAGATACACCTTTATTAGAAAATTGAACTTGATAGCAAGATACATCTTTATTAGAAAACTGAAAAATGAAAGGTGAAGAGTGATGATGTACAAAAAGTTCATTTTTATATGTATATACCTACAAAAAATATACACATACACTTAATAGCATAGATACATTGTTATAATTTTAAAAAACAAAATGGGGGAAAATAGTAAATTCATGATATTTCTCTTAATGTGTTTCCCAAGCTAACTTTTGAGTAAGCTGTAATATCATGATTCAAGACTATAACATGTAAAACTTTTAAGATTTCACAACAAAGAGTCTGGTTCAGCCAACATACTTGTGAAATAAAAATATGTAGTAAAAAGAGAAGAGCTTCTCAAAGATATTACTAATCTATGAAAATTACCCAACATTTTATTTTCAGTCAAAAAACTCACTTACACATACACAATGTTTAACCATGGAATTTAAGCCATCCGAATCCAGTTATTTATAGCAGGACACACCAGAAATGACCAGAAACTAAAACAAATCCCATTCCCTGAGATAGTTCTTTATGTGTATTCTATAGACCACCTGCTTTAGAATTACCTAGGAAGTCAGTGTAGAGTGCAAATTCATGGTGCCCATTCAGACTTCTAGAATTAGAATTCTTGGGGTTAGAGTCCTGGAATCTGACTTCTTTCTAAGCTGCCTTGATCCTAAGTGCACTAAAGTTTGAGAATCACAGCACCAGATGAAGACAGGTAGGAAACAGAAGGTCTGAGCTACAAATGGGGAAGGAAGTTCCTTGTAACAGGCAATGAATAGTATCCAAAGAATATAGCAACAAGTTGCTCAGTCCACACATGCAGTTGGTAAGATGAGGTGGGTATCCTCGACAAGTGCATCAATGCAATAGGGTTTAAAGCTTTATCAAATGCTAGCTATGTCAACTGCCAAGTTTTTTAACTCTATGGCTGAGCTTTTCATTTGTAAAATAAAAATAATAATACTCTAAATCATAAAGTTGTTAGGAAATTAAACAATTTAACACATGTAAGGCACTCAGAGCAACGTTCAACATATATTAGGTCTTATTGGCCACAAAGCTGTTCCCTTGAGAGATAAAAATCACTGCATCAACTTTGAAAATGATTATTACTCAGTTCTGTGAAACTAAATATCAAAGTCATGAAAATACAGTATTTTTTACAGTACTTACGTTTAAAGTACCATATGGGTACTCTATACCCTATTCTTGATGATTCGTTTAATAAAAGCAATTCCTATCCTTTTCTCCTGAAAAGTCAACTCTGTGAAATTACTATTCTACAAAGTTTGGCTCATGGTAAACAAAATTCCTCACAAAACATCTCCATGAGACAGACTTTTCCCATGAAAATCTAATCACCACATGGAATTAACCAAGCTTTGTCTCCACTGGATAGAACTTTCTCAAATCAAGTCATTTTCCCAATTACATTTTCCCCATCACAGTTTCAGCTTAGAATTTTTTTAAAATTCATTTCACAGTCAGAAGGTTTCCAAAAAAGATGTTGCCACAGAAATTCCAGTACTTTCTATCACTTATTTCTTCTGTGGAAAACACTGAAGTGGCCTGAGATAACGTCACATAGAAAAGAATCACTCTAAAACTACTGGGTCCTTATCTATGAATACTGCACTGCTAGGGGTAAATAACCATCATTACCCATATCCTGGGCTGCTTATAAGAAATATTGTGAGATGAAATTTATCCTTAACATCATCCCCTCCTTTTTGATATACTTCACTTCTGATGCCTTCTCCATCTGTTCTTCCTAATCTAGATACTATTTTTGTTGTTGCTGTTGTTATTCTCACCTACCCACAAAGCTTGTTACAATTTTACCCCACTGGAAATCATCTGTTCTGTATCATACCATCTCATGACCCAGTGTTGGTAATAATGAATCTAAATTGTTCAGCAGTAGTTTTAGAGGGACGGTTGCCAACCACCCATATCTATCTGAGTTTTGGGGGTCTAATTCCCCTTATGCTATGTTCAATCACAAAAATCTCTCCCTTAATTCTGCATTCATCCCTACCTCATTTCCCACAGCTTCCTTTGTTTTCTATCCAATTATCTAATTCCCAACACTATCAAACAATTTGCTTCTATCCTCCCATCTGGACATTTAAACTTTATTAGCAATGGCCACCACTGACTTCCACATAGCCAAATCAATGGGCAAATTTATAGCATTTAACACTTGATCAGCCTTTCCTTCTTAAAACATTGTCCTTCTTTGGCTTCCATAACACCATCCTAAATAAAAGAGATTTATTTTTAATCTCTTTTACTGGATCTTTTCACTCTGCTCATCCCTAAAAAACGTTCTATATTGTACCCACTTGTATTTTCACCTTACATTCCATTTTTTGTATTCTAATTTATTCCCATCCTTTCTTTTTATTCCTATAAATTTAAATTAATACACTTGAATCCCAGCTCAGAACCTCTAGTCTCCAATACTTCTGAATTCTACCACCAAACATCTAATAATAACCAACTATAGTATCTTGATGTCTTTTTTCCTTGTGGAATATATATTGATGAAAGAAAATACTATCTATGTAACCAACAATGCCAGAAATCTAGGAATCATTTTCAACCGTCATATTTCTTCATTTCCCATATCCCATCAGAACACTAAATCCTGTCAGTCTGTGTATCCCAAAGCCATCTGTAACCTATTAACTTCCTTCCATTTGCATATGCTATCACCACCTTAGTACAGATTGTATTACCTCTTCCCTGAGGACAGACCTGTTAAAGAAAAACATTTTAAAGGTAAAATGATGAATTTCATACAAATGTAAAATAAGCATATCAGTGATTTTATTTAATTAATTAATGAGGGAACCAAGAAGATGTTGTAATGGCTTTAAAGGAAAATTCACAGTACCACACTTATATAGTCTGATCAGGAACACTGAACTGAATTCACAAATAGTTGCAAAACACTTTTTCCAGAGCAGGGAGGGAAATTGATTTTCCACCCACCAGACAGAATTCATTTGCACATCTATGGACAAGAGTCATTTATATTGCCGTGATATACAATTTACAGTTTTAAATAGCTCAGACAATAAAAGATGCAAACTCCATAGTATCAAATAACCCAGAAGGGTGTGCTCTAGATACCACATACATTTTTATTGAAGACACCTACTAATGTTTTGGGTCTATTTCAAAGTCTTCCACAAATTTTTCTGACAGACTATAGCATCTTTACTAAAACTAAAGTCTAATAATATCTCTCCCCTTTTCAAAATTCCTCATTGGCTCCCCCCTACACAAAGTAAAATCCGGTCCCACCCCAACTAAGTGGGATGACCATCGTCATCTCCTGATCTCCAGCTCACTCCACCCTCACATTCACAGGCATTTTACACCAGTGGAAGCTGCACCAAAATGATTATTCTTTCTCAGATACACCTAGCTGTTTTATACTCATTACCTTTCACATGGTATAACCTTTTCCTATAATGTGTTTTGTCCAACTAATGAAGCCTTACTAATTTCAAAGCCAAGTTCAGGGCCCTATTTTCCAGGAAGATTCTGGCCTTTCCAAACAGAGTTAACCATTTCCTCTCTATCAATGCAAATTATTTGTTTTCATATATGACTCCCCTAATGGAAGATCTTCCCTAAGAGCTACTAAGGCATAAATATCACTGTGGAAGTTATTTTTTAGATGACATTCACATTTAAATAAGACTTTGAATAAACCAGATTATTAACCATAATGTGGGTGAGCCTCTTCCAATCTGTTGAAAGCCTCAAGAGAAACAGATTGATGCCCCCCAAAAAAGAGAGAAAAATGATTCCAGACTGCCTTCAGACTTGAGCTGCAACATCAGCTCTTCCCTGTGTCCTAGGCTATAGTCCTGCCCTCCAGTGTTTGGACTTGCCAGCCTCTACAGTCACATGAGCCAATTCTTTAACCTGTAATTTTTTATTACTAGAGCTTTGTGAAATAAATGAATTAACATGTGTCAAACAGTACAGTATCTGTGGCATAATAATATTATATTATTAATATTTAGAGTATAAGAAAGAGAAAGAAGAAGTGTTTGAGGGGAAACTAACAAGTCTATGGTATTTGAGAAGAAAGAACTGGTTTGAGGTCAGAAACAAGATACATGTATATTTTGAAAGGATAGTCAACTCAGGGGTAGGAAGAAGAGGTAATACTTCCATCCATTAGCCAATAGACGGAATTCAGATATCAAGTCAGAAGTAAAGATCAAGAGCTCCAAGACATTGAGTCAAGCATGGAGATCCAAGATGGGAATTAGAAGGTATAGCTTTAGAGCCATAGCTCTATCATCTGGACATATAAACATGTCCATGGCTTTCCTGTCTTTGTCAATACCAAAGCTTTGGCACTAAGTCCTTCTTAAACTCTACCATCTTTCTTCCCTTCACTGCTATGCTTCTTGAAAGAAAAATCTATCTTATCTGTCATTTCTGTCAAAGAAAAGTTGTACCCAGCAATTAAGCAGTCAAGGAAAACTTTTTCCAAGACTACGCAACTGGAATCAAGGCTATTGCAATAGGGCAAAGAAAATAAACTCCAGTGAAATAAAAGGCAGAGTATTTTTTTAGGTTTATTTATTTTTGAGAGAGAGTGAGTGAGCAGGGGAGGGGCAGAGAGAGAGAGAGAGGGAGAGACAGAATCCCAAAAAGACTCCACACTCTCAGCACAGAGCCTGATACAGGGCTTGAATTCACAAAACCATGAGATCATAACCTGGGCCAAAAAACTGTCAAACGCTCAACCAACTAAGCCACCCAGGCACTCCAAAAGGCAGAGGAATTTTAAGCATTGGAGTTGGCTAGTGGAATAGTACTGGAAGACACTGGGGAGAAGGGAGGTTGATCAATTTAATCAAGCTTTCTATGTTTACTAACTGGGACTAATGAATGTTAGGTTCCTATCCTCCCATAGAGACCAGGAAATAGAGACCTATCATGATTAAATTGCAAAGGAACGACTTCCAAATCCTCGAAAGAGTCATTTCTAAGAGTTTACAAAACTCTCAAGAGGATGGGAGACTTGCATCTAGAAGAAGCAGAGAAAGCTTTTGTAAATGCTGTGAGAAAAGGATGGCCAGGGGAAGAAAACTGTCCAAAATTTAGTCAAGCTGAGAGGAATATTAAGGGCATCTTGGTCACTTCTTTATAAACCATTTCTTCTTTATCCAAGCAATTTGATCTCTTTCCCCATACACTAATGAACCTCCTTTCACTAAAATCTCCTCACATGCTAAATCTAATGTCAATATAACTTAATTTATATTTCCCTTGTCTTGTCTGTTGCTATAGACAAATATCTCTTTGATATGTTCTCCTCCTCTTAGATTTCCTGGTCTTTCATCCCTTCAGATATTGCTGCAAGCAATATATTTTTTTTAACTTGTTCCAAGTAGGGACACCTGGATGGCTCAGTTGGTTGAGCCTCCAACTTCAGCTCAGGTCATGATCTTGCAGTTCAGTTCGTGAGTTCAAGCCCCACATCAGGCTTGCCCCATATCGTGAGTGCAGAGCCCACTTTGGACCCTCTGTCCCTGCTCTCTGCCCTTCCCCCACTTGTGTTCTCTCAAAAATGAATAAATATCTAAAAAAAAAAATTGTTCCAATTCTTCTACTCTCACCTCTCTTCTCTTTTTCTTTTACCTGTATATATTGTTGCACTCTGTTATAAAAAAAAAAAAAAAAAAAAAAAAAAAAAAAAACCTCTCTTACCATCCCAAGGCAAACACCACAACTTTTCAGAGAAGAAAACATTTTATGTTTGCCAGACACTGAAAGAATAAAGCAGTGCATTAAGTGAGCTACAAACTAGTGAAGCAAAAACAATCATTCTGTGCATTCTGTGACACTGTAAAAAATTCAATTCTTCATCAAAATCAAAGTAACACAAAAGAACTCTGTCCTTTTGACAAAATCTTCCACTACCACAGCAGTTTAGTTCTCTGTTGGCATGACCACCATCACCATTCCAGTGACACTGTGCCCCTACTCCCTAGATGATCTCCCTTAGTTCTCATCTCCATCTGAATGTTATTTAAGCATTTACCACTCAACAAATCCCAAACTCAGTTTGTATTCTTACTCCAAACCTGCTAATTCCACTATGATTTGCCATCTTATAAATAAAATCTCCATCCACACAGTATTCATAGACCTTTCCTTCCGTCACCTCCTATCCAACTTATCACCTATTCCCATCTTTTCTCTCCCCCTAATAGTCAATAGTACACATCATTTTACTCCTGTCAATGCTTCCATTTCTCATCTGGATTGTTTCAGTAGCCATCCAACAAGTATCTCTATCCCAAATCCTCTGACTGAAATACATCCTTCACACTGCTATCAGAGAGTTTCTTTCTAAGCTGCACATTGAATCATTGTTCAGCTTCCTGCTTCCAACCCTTCAACAGATATCCACTACTTTCATGATAAATTGAAATTCCTTATGATGACAAATAAAGTCTTTCACGATTCCCTGCCTGCCTGTCTAGCAGCAACATTTCTCACCATTCTAAATCTCAACATCTATGCCTTGGACAAACTGAGCTATTTGAAGATGTGATGTGTCCTCTATCATCTGCTAGCTTTCCTTTCATGTTGTCCCTTCCTGCTGGAGAGCCAGTCCCCATCACCACCACCTCATTTGCCTAGCATACCTTTATGCCTACCCAATCTCTTTGTCTAAGACTTACCTTTTAAATAAATCCTTCCCTTTTCTGTCCCCAAACTGACCTGGTAACCTCTCCTCTGTAAGCCCATGGTAACCTACACTACAGAAATACACTGACCTCTTTCATAGTTCTCATTATATTGTATAGTAATAGTTTATGTCTCATTCTCCCACTTCAGTAAGAACTCTTTGAAAGTAGCAACTGATCTCTTATCTCAGTATTCCCAGGACAAGGGGACCAAGTTCATGTAATCAAATCTATGCTCCCCTAAGGTACCACTGTGGAGCTATGAGAACCAAATTTCATAATGTATATACACCTTTAGTCAGAGGCACTAGGAATTGGGGTTACATGAAGACAAAGAGTAATTGTCATATATTTCAGTATAAGCCCCCACCCAGAAACATAGGGAAACATAACCTATTAAACAGCCTAGCATTTGTAACATTCAAACATACAATTTGTTCTTTTAAGTTTAAATTAAAAGAGAGGGGGAATCATATAAAATCACCTGATCTGCAATAGGCACACCATGTTACTCAAATTTTCTACACCATTTTCTACATCAGTTTATAGTTTCTGGAAGCTAAGTGATGTCCCACAGTTTCTCAATGACTCACAGAAACAATTTTCTCAATCTCTCCAATCAGTTGTGGGCCCTAAAAGACTGAAGCTCCTGCCCTGTGCTCCATACCCAGATAAGCAATAGAGAAAATTCTGATTATACCATGTGGATCTGCCAATTTCTTCTTCAAGCCAATGTCTTTCTGGTGTGAAAAAAGAATATAGTTTTTTGATATCCATAATCTCAACAGAGATGACCTCCATTTTCTACACCTCCTGATATTAACATTATTTATTCCCATCTCTATACTGGATACCTCTTAACTTAAGCTCTTCACTATTTGTGGATATGTATTCCCTAAAAAGAATTCTTAGGTTATTTGATTCACTAAGGCAGGTTCTGAAATCTTCATAGACATGAAAATCACCTGGAGCTACTTGTTAAAATAAAAAGTTTGCTGAGTCTCATTTCTGGTGATTCTGTATTTTTATATGTGTTCAGTATAATTCAAATGGATCTGATCCTTGAGCTAGTATTTAAAAACCACTGTTAATAGAAGGATTCTATCCTAACTTCCTCTCTGTTTTAACACTGATAGTGTTATATGTTTCATTTTTTCTGCATTTCTTCCTTACTGGTGAGAGACAAATAAACCTTAGGAAAATTTTGTGATTTGGGATACAAAGCACAAATTTTTGGTAGGAAAATTACAATAAATAACTCTTCAGGTAGCCAAACACATTTTTCTCTGAAATGTTCCCATATTGTAACAACTGCAGGACACTGACCAAGACATCAGACAGCCAACTCAAAAAAATTTCGAATGGCAACTCTTTACTGGTTTACTGTTCTTTCTTATTGATTAAATATATTGGGAAACATTCTGAAAAATTCAAAGAATTATGCGACATAAGGTATTATTCTTACTATCTTAATATTTTGATGCTTAATGTAGTCCTTTTGCCTGTGGTGGTTTTCAATGAGCCTTGCTATTTCTTAAAGAGGCTACAAGAAATGATGCTTACAGAATTAGATGTTTCGAAGAGGCCCAGTTCACATGTCACCAATAAGGTTTTCAACAATATTGTTTATGCTCTTTGACACTTGTGGTCTACTGTGATATGGTTTATTTCTTTTCAACTTAATCTAGAGGGGCTATCTGCCCATTAATAAACCTTTTTTGTTAAGGTCTTAAAACTATTCAAGTCATTCAATAGCTACTAGGACTGACAGGCCATAATAATTTTAATAATTTTAAGTACAAAACTGCACAAAGAAATAATAATCATAGTTTTGTGGGAGATAGAAGAAGAGAATGATGCACTTGAAAAATGGAATAGATTTTGTTCTGACAAGTAATGGGCAGATTTTATCATCATTTAAATAATAGGACCAAGTTTTTTAAGGAGTCACAAATGATACTTTAAGTTCTAGTAGCATTTTAGATTTATAAGGGATGCTGTACAACACTTACATAAACTAAGATAATCCTTCTAATGTGATTGTGCCCAGTAGTCAATGGCAGTACAAAAATATATTCCTGGCAGTTAAGATTACACTCTTTCATAAAAGGGACCATCATGACCCAAATTTAATTCAGTGTCTGAGATGACAAGACAGTCCATCAATGAGCAAAAAACAAATCATGAACCAAAATTATGTAGTCCTGGGCGTTGGCTGAAGCAAATTTTCTGGTTTGCCACATGGACTTGCATTTTAGTCACAAAACATGTTTCTCAGTTTCCTTTATCATATCAGGCTACCAGAAGCCTCTCTAAGTACCTACTGAGTCCCCACAGATCATTGGAAATATTTTCCAAAGGCTACTCATGTGTTCTATGCCAATCTGAGAGTCCTATGTACGCTACCTTCCATGACATCATACAGCTTTGGAATAATGGAAAATCATGGCACCTAAAGAGCTAGCTTTAAATTCTGGCTAATTATTAAGTACTAGCTGTGTGACTAGGATCAGGTTACTTATATTTTAAGTTAAATATATTCTTTAAAACCATAATTATAGTTTAAGTGAGGAATGGGACAGGATAAACACTGGCCTTTGAAAAAGGAAAACTGGTCAGACAAATCATATGTTGCATAATAATAGGTAAATTCTATCACTATGTAAACAGAAGGACTTTAAATTTGTTTAAATTCTAAAAAATTAAAAAATAATATGCAACATACGAGGTCAAATCATTGTGCTTGTGGCTTTATGCCATTGCTTATAAACTAATGTGAAGATTTAAGAAAATACTTTATGTGAAAACATCTGAAGAGTAGTGGATCCTCAATAATTTACATTACATATATGTCAAACATGCTCTATAAGTAAGTTTTTACTGCTCAAAAAGGTGTTATAAAGAACTTGGCTTTTCCCAAAGAGAAGTCTGACTTTTGCCCTCAACTTTTGAGAGGCAATCTATGTCATATCTGATAGGAATGCCTTTGTTTAAAGCAGGGACTGGCTATCCCAGATGGGTGAAACTTCTCACACCCAACAGTTTTAGAGTGGGGACTGGCTATGCCAAAAAGACCAACATGCAAT
Organism: Acinonyx jubatus; assembly: GCF_027475565.1. Classification (NCBI taxonomy): domain Eukaryota; kingdom Metazoa; phylum Chordata; class Mammalia; order Carnivora; family Felidae; genus Acinonyx; species Acinonyx jubatus. The sequence goes on from NC_069386.1 coordinate 91,133,995, forward strand.
TTAGGGTTGGGGTTGGCCATGCCACAGAGACTAATCATGTTTTATGGTGTGAGATTTGGGTCACATGACATCTGCAACCTAGCATTTGATTTCAAACACAAGGGTAATCAATCAATCAATCAATCATAACTATGTAATGGAGCCCCCAATAAAAATTCTGAACATTGAAGCTAGGGTGAGCTTCCCTGGTTGGCAATACTCTGTGCATATTGTCATACATCAATCCTACAAAGGTATATACTGATGATAAAGGATGCTTCTTCACATTTGGAACCCATTCAGACTCCATCTTATGAAGTCTCTTCCTTTGGCTGTATGCTTTCCCGGTAATAAGCCATAAGAGAGTATAATAGCTGTCAGTGAATTCTGTGGCTCTTCTAGTGAATTACCAAAACTGGACAGCATTGACCCCTAAAGAAGTGGATCTGTTTCCCTGGTGTTTGAGGAGCCAACTTGGGGTCCAGCACACCCCCAGTATCATATGATGGTCCCCTCTGTATCCGTCCTTCCAACCCTCCTTGTATGAACAAAGACTGATCAATTTTCAGAGGAATGATTTTGCTCTCCCTGTGTTAGCCAGAATTATTGGGACAGTGTGATTTCTGAGTGATTTCCTAGAGTGTTGCTTCCTCCCACCAGGTTGGGAGGTAATAACCACTATCCCAGGAATTCTCAAGAAATTTTTATTACTTAAGCTGAAAAAAAAAAAACTGGGTGGCATTGGGCACCCTCCCAAACTTGCAGTTGGTGTCAGAAATAAGAGTAGTCTCAAGGAATGTGACTTTAAACCTTGTAGTTTGCTAACTCTTGAGTAAAATGACACTGTATCATTTAATTTCATATAAATGACAATTTCTGACTCAGAATTTGCCATTTGTGGTAAAATCTTCAAAAAAATTAAAAAGCAAATCACTGAATCCTTTTTCAGCATTACTATTCTACAAATTGTATGTCCTTATGGCAATGAAGTTACCTAACTTTAAAAATACCTCCAAGTACTTAATGCTTGTTTGGCTGAAGATAGATATGATACTCTAATTTTGTCTAAAGGGCTTACCCACAAAATCTACCAAATATTTAAGATTTTTGCATATTGAAAAGGGTTACACTATCATTGAGGTTTTATTTTTCTATAATATCATGATGAATTAGTACAAATTGCAATATCCAAGCCAGAGTCCTGTGACACCTGACAGATTTCTTTTTAATTCAAAACCACATCCCATCTGCCTCCTTTTTGTGTTTGGAAAGCATTTGATCCCACAAAGATTAATCCTGGGAGTCTATATCATATCCTGAAGATCCAGAGAGGCCATAGGATAAAAACTAGGTGGTTGAGCGTGCTCTTTTATTTATAAAATAAAGATTTTTAAAGCTTGATTAAATTACCATCAGTGCTCTATCCTTTCTCTGGAACAGTGGTATTCAACTGAGTGTGATTTTACCCCCCAGGAACATTTGGCCATGTCTAGTGACATGTGTTGGTTGTAACAGTTAGGAGGTTGCTACTATTGGCATCTGTTGGGTAGAGGTCAGAGATGCTGATAAACATCCTGCAATGCACAGGGAAGCTTCCAATGACACACAATTGTCCAATCTCAAATGCCAGTAATGCTGATGTTGAGAAATCCTGTCCTAGAGAAGTTACAATTTAAGTCAAACTGATTTTTTTTTTGTTCCTGAGATCAGTACAGAATTTCATCTTGGTTCTTTCTAAAGATAACATTGTTCTTCCCATATTTAGTGGGGCAACCATACCTACAGGTCCAAATCAAACACTCTCCCTTATGTGAAGTAAAATCTGAGGTATTTAAGTTTCACAGGGGCTACATATGGGTATACATTGAAGAAACTGAAAATATCAATTTCTCAAGCTCCTCTTTCAGAAATTCTTAAGATGTATGGTTGAGACCTATGAGTCTCTCTCTATGTGTGACCACTCTCCAGATGATTCTAATTAGAAACCCCGTTTGAGAACTTCTAACCCAGAGAGCCATGTGGAGTGTTTGTTAAAAATTCAGATTATCAGGCCTACCTGAGAGCCACTGAATCTGAATTTTCAGGGCTAAGACCTGAGAAGTTGTATTTTTAGTAAGTCCCCAGATGACTTTTACCATCAGGCACATTTAGGAAACTTTGGCTGAGGGGGTATCTAACTAAAAACTTAGAGTTTGTGATCATCATTTAAAGACAAAGCAGCATCCTTTCATGAGAATGACATAACTAAAAGAAAAAAAAATGTTAAAAGCTACATTCAGTCTATCATGCTCCAGAGGAGCAGGGATTATTATGTTTTTGGTTACAAGAGAGTTGAAGTCTGACAGAACACCTTGGGAGGAAATTCTTGACCTCTCCTCTGTGAAGCCATTGTCCCTAGAACTGTTGAAGATGTACTTTGTAGAAAGAAATATCATTAGTAACTTTCCCTTTCCATGGATATTGTAAGGGAAATTTTCTCAGCTATTTCTTTTGATACCATGTCCAGAATTTTGAACATTGACATAATGGTCAACAGAGACAGTGAAGAACGGCAAACCAGGACCCATGACATGCTCCATCCTCTGCCACAGTTGGAGGTCTCCAAAATTAGAATTCCCAAGTTACCTCCTTATACATGAGTATAAGAACTCAGCTTTGAAGTGCACTTATGCTAGTATTTCTGACTAAAGCACTTCAGACACAGATTAGCACTGATGAGTATCTAGATAGCTCACTTGTATCAGGCTTCCCATCATCTGATTAAGATCCCATAAGTGAGTCATATCTTAAACAATGGGCAGGCCAAGTGTTGGACAGAATTAGCCACAGAAAACAAACTAATTATCAAGAAGCCAACTGTTCCATAAAGCTATAAGAAAAGGCTGCATAAGGGTTGGTACTTAATTCGAAAACAACCACTGCTGGTCTCCAGTATGTGGTCAATCGCAGACTCATGCAATCTCAGTTCAGAAAGGATCTGAACTATCATCTAGCTCAAGTATTCTAGAGGCTCAAATATTCACTACATCAATCAGCTCAGCGATCCAAAATGTGGCTATGTGATAAATTATCCTGTGGAGTTAAAAAAAATACACATTCTTGGGCCTCTCCTCAGCCTTGTTGCATTAAAATCTCTAGGGGATGATCAAATCTCTACATTAAGGGTGTACTTTCTTTGGACAGCTTTTTTAAATGCCTCATTAAATTGCCAAAAAATGATTCCCCATAACCTCCAATCGTTGATTCTAGTTCAATTATCTTAGGCCTGTTCTGGAAGTCCTCTTCTTTCTTAGCTAAATGTCTCTAATATTTCCACTGTCCAATATTTGACATAATATTGAGCCAAGTCCCTAACATGTGTTTGGTTGACCATAAATGTTTTCTGGTTAATATAAAATGTATCTTCTAGTGAAGAGTGGAACATGGCAGGCACCTCTCTCACATTCTAGGTACCATTTCTATTAGTGCGACCTAGCTGTTCCCATTTATGCTTCACATTCTTACCACAGCTACATCTCGGTCCCTCTTTGCAATCACTTCCTGGTTAACTTCCTCTTCCATTCCCCCACACATACTAGTCAAAATTTTAACATTGTATTATATCTCACCTTTCAATCCCCTTACTCTTAGCTCATATCATGCTCATAATCCATGGAGAAAATACATTGTGTCTCCAACCCGCCAAATTAACATCCTACACAACACATACTATGAAATTAATCAAATCAAAACCACACATATCAAAGACCTTACATATTTCAACTTTTAATAATAATATCAAGCACATAAGCAATCTAGAGGCACAAAGAGAGAGAAGTCTTGGATACCCTGTATGGCTCCCTAGGCCTTCCTTTCCATATTGCACAGGAGCCATGTGACCCAGAATAGATGAGGTCTCCTAGTGAGGTTTGTGGATTACCTTATATAATCAGGAGGGTTCAATTATGAAACATCTTTATTTTATACCCCAGATAATTATAGAACTTCTGTGACATTTTACATGAACTATGTCTCATAAATCCATGAATCCCAGATGCATTCCCATAAGCAATTATAAGCCAGGGACAGCTTATAAAGAACATTCCATAGATAAGGATTCTCCTCCTAATAAATATCACCCAAAGGACCAGTTACCATGTTTACTAAGAATGAGAACAGGTCACCTGCCTTCTTTTCTTTCCCTCAGAAACATTACCCCAGTAATCAGGGCAGAAATGAATCACAGGCCTGATGCTTTAACTCTTTTCTCCCTAACATCTATGCTTACTCCTTACTTATTTCTGTCCTAGAGAAAGAAGTCCTGCTTTGCATTAGTCAAGTTCTCTGCATGTTATTCTCTCAGCCATTCTTTTTCATATGTCTGTTGTAGCTTTATTGTTATCAATATGCCTTTTTTCTCTTTTATATGATATCTAATAGAGCCTTAACATATTCTTATCTACCAGCATCTTCTCCTTACCATATAAAACTACTTATTCACTTCCATTTAAAAACTATTCCTTAATAATTTATTATCCCAGAGATATCAAATATCCTCTCCTCCTTTACTACAAGGAAAATTCTTGATGTTTCCTTAGACTTAAGTGTGACTTACCAGTCACATGAAGCATTTGGGTGTTCCCTGAGCTATAGAAGACATTTTTGTTGCCTACTGAATATCTCCATCTGGGTGTACCAAAAGCACCTAAAAGTCAGATTATCCAAACCTAAAATTGTCATCTCTAATTTCTCTTCCCCAACATATGTTTCTGTGTCTATTTTCCCCATTTTAGTGAATGGAATACATATATCCTTACATGTCCAAACTGTGAAATCATGTGAAATGTTCCTTTTTCCACTGGGATTGGCATCCAGTCAGTGAGTACCATTATTTGTGTGTCTCCATAATAAATCTCAAATCCATTTCCCTTTCACCCCATAAAAGTGCATTAATTCAAGACTTTATCAGGTGGTTTCAATAACTCAACACCTAAATCAAATCATATCCAGCCTGCCGTTCTTCATATTTTCTCATCATCAAAAGAAAAAGAAATCTCATCAAATCCTAAAATCAGGATATACTAAGTCTAACATGTTTTTCTAATCTGCTAATTCAGAAACCTCATCAGTAAAGTAAATGAGCCAGTAATATGGTAATATGATTTATTCTGTGACATTACTTGATTGTGACATACTACATGATTTCTTTTGGTTTTGTTGTTTTGTTTTTGTTTTTGTTTACTTTTGTCTCTATGCCAGTTCTCACCATAGCCATAAAGTCTTTCTAATCATCAATTCCCATGGCGACAGTTAAAACAAGCTTTAAGGGGAAAATATCAAGATTGGTTTGAAATTCCAAATACATAATTTGGGTTGGCCCAACTATGCATGCAAATTGCAAATATCTCTCTAGCAAAGCCAAAAGTGACAATTTCTCATCACTGAAATTATGTTGTTTAATTCTGGAGTCTAGTTTTCAAAATTTTCTTAACAGTTCCTGAGCTTGGGAACTTGGGAGCTTGGTCAAACCCAGTTTATGTTCTTTTACTGAAATAGTAAAATATGTTCATTAAGGGAAATGTGGTAAATAGAAAAGTAAAAAAAGACACTCATGATCTCAAACTCAAACATAACCATTATATGAGTCAAGATTCTCCAGAGAAACAGAATCAATAAGAGATATTTATATAATACTCCTTACTTAGTTATTTATTTATATAATACTTTTTGTCATGAATGTATATAAATACATATGTAATGTATGTATATGTATATAATTTTAAGGAATTGCCTTCCACAACTATAGGAACTGCCAAATCCAAAATCCATACGGTAGGCTGGCAGTCTGGAAACTCAGACAAGCATTGATGTTTCAGTCTCAAGACAAAATTTCCTCACCAGGAAACCTCTATTTTTGCTCATAAGCCCTTCAACTGATTGGATGAGGCTCACCTACATCATCCAAGGTAATCTGTACTTAATGTCACCTTGTAGCTATTATCCGCATCTTAAAAATATCAACACAGCAATAGTCAAATACTTAAATCTAAATACTTAGTTAAATAACCCAGTTATTTATAACTTGGTACTATTGCCTAACCAAATTAACAATAATATTGGCTATCACAGCCATAAAACAATTCCTTGTCTTTTTTTTTTCTAGGCATAAGTAGGAATGCACATGTGAGTCCTATGACAAAACCTAATAAAAAGAAAAGCATCTCAAAAGAAATTTCTTGTGTCAAATTAAAGAGTCATGCCAATAGCCAAGAGTTTATATTAATTTTTTAAATTTCACTTTTATGCTATTATAAAAGTAGATTCCAACACCTTCACATTCTCAGAGATATATTTTGTTTGCCAGTTCGGTTATGTGTACTTGGCTTCATAATAACTCTTGGGATGATCTGGGAATTGTAGCTGGTTGATGGTCTTAGAAGTATTTCTTATGACCTGAAGAGTAATTTCAAATTCTCTTTTCAAGACTCATTCTTGGAGTTCTGCTGAAGGAGATAAAAATTTCTACCCAACCTCCTTCTCCCATGTAGCTACATGACACTCTAAGATAATTGAGCATATTTTGATATTATAAATCAAAATATGCTCAAAGCAAAGGATTTTTCCCACTTCTCCATCTTATCCCTGTTTCCTGTCTTTTCTTCTAGAACTGCACTTCTCAGGATGCAATGTGCCAACATAAGTATTCCTGTCTTTCATAGCTAGCTAGTCATGTTCTCAAAATTGGTTTTGTTGTCTCAGGTGCAAATAAAACTATACTGATGGAGATGAAAAACATTCCGGCTATTTCAAAATTGGTGCACCTTTACAGTGGAAAGATATCTATCAGTCATACAAGTGTATATTTTGAGTAAGCCATCTGAGAAATCTGACTGGGGAGATATAAACCATCAGATGATATAGATGGGATTTGAGCCACAAGATTAAATGAGCTCACTAAGGAAGTGAATGTAGGAGAGGAAAGAAAGAGAAAAGAAGAGACAGGAACAGAACTCTGGGTTTCTTCAGCATTAGGAGGCTGGGAGATGGGGAGAAATCAGCAAAGAAGATTGAGAGTAATTAGTCAATAAGATAGGAGGAAAGCATCCCAGAAGCAAAGAACGATGATAATTCAAGGAAGGAAGAATATCTAATGCAAATGATCAACTGTGTTAAATTGTGTTACTGGAGCAAATGAGGATGAGCGTTACCTACTGGATTTGTCAGTGACTACTTCTCTTTGCCAGAGCAGTTTCAGTGGAGCTATAGGAGTGAAAGCCTGTTTAGAACAGATTTGAGAGGGGACACCGGGGTGGCTCAGTCGTTTAGCATCTGACTCTTAATTTTGGCTCAGGTCATGACTCCAGGGTCCTGGGATTGAGCTCTGTGTCCAGCCTGTATGGAGCCCCACATCAAGCCCCATATTGAGCCTCACATCTGTGGGGAGCCTCCTTGGGAATTCTCTCTCTCTCTCCCTCTGCTCTCTCCCCTGTTTGCATGCTGCCTTGCTCTCTCTCAAATAAAACTTAAAAAAATAAAAATGAAAAAAGAACAGATTCGAGAGAATGGGACAGAGACTAATTGAGTATAGAACTTGCTGTCGATGAAAGCCAAGAAATGGAGCAGTAGCTTAAAGAGAAAGTATGAAAGGAGGTCTGTTTATTTGCTTATTTAAGATAGGTAAAAATAAAAAACATGTTTGAAAGCTAATGAGAATGAGTAGAAACTTTGATGAAACTTGATGAAACACTGATGATGCAGGAGGAAAGGGAGAGATTTACTAAATTGTGTCATTGAGTAGGCAGGAAGGAATAGAATCATGGGCCTGAGATGCTCCATCCTCCAGAAAGAGACACAGGGTGACAGGGGCACCAGCAAAGACGATTCTGCCTATCAGGGAAGCTTCTTATTCTTGGTGAGAATGAAACTCCCTTTCTCCACCCTAAAGGCACCAGGCAGCCCATCCAGGGAAAGCTCCTCTTTCCTCCCTCAGGTGGCTTCATCACAAATCAGTAGAAATTCCGAAGAAAAGAGCAGACCAAAATAGCACCACAAAGTCTTTGAAAATTAAATTTTCATTGGAACCATAGCCCATAAAAGCAGTCCAGGACCTGTATGCTAAACCAAAGCAAAGTAACTGCCAGCTAAAATAAAAACTTTAAATATGACCCAAACTCTCTAGGGAACAAATGACTAAAACACAATAGACAAATAAGAGGCAGCTGTAGCATAACAATCATTGCCAGGTATGGTAAGAACTTAAATAGAAAAAGAAATGTCACAAGAAAGGAAGTATGCAAGTAATACAAGTAATGATGATGAGAGAAGGAACAAGCATTTTTGCTGATTGTGTACTAGGTACCATTCAAAGAACTTAATATGGATAAACTATTTTGTTACAACAATTCTATTGGTTAGGTGTTATGCTTATCATTCTTATTTTTCAGATGAGTAAATGAGGCACAGAGAAGTTAACTAACCCAAAATAGCTAATCAGCTCATAAGTTAGGGAGTCGGGATTTGCTAACTGGCAGTCATGATTTTAACCTTCATTTTATACCACTACCCCATACTTAATAAGGGTGATATAAAGTAGGTTATAGTAGATGTAAAGGGTCATGACTATCATTTTAAGGAATTTAAGGAATATAATATGTTTTCTGTAAGCAAATGACTGCATGAGCAGATGTATATTATAAAATAAATACCTCTGGCAATAAAGGAAAGATTATTTAGAAGAAGAAAGACTAAAATAGGAAAAGCACATAATAGCCACAGTAAACCAAGCAAAGAATATTAAGGATCTAAACCTGACAAGTGACAAAGTTACTGATGAGAGGATATTACCAGGGATAAAAGGAGTCTTTATCAAGAAGACAATAATTCTAAATTTATGCAGTTAATACCAAAGCTTCAAGATACATGAAGCAAAAACTGATAGAACTTCAGGGAGAAATCGACAAATCCGCAAGTATAGTCAGGGATTTCAGCATACCTCTCTTAATAATCTAGAGAACAAGTGGATAGAAAATCAGTAATAATATAGAAGTAAACAACACTATCAACCAATTATTGATTCTAAAACTGACATTTATAGAACACTCCAACCAAAAACAATAGAATATTTTAGAACACAGAGCACTTACCAAAATAGGTCATATGCTAGTCTATGAAACAAATCTCAATAAATTGAAAAGGTCAAATCAAACTAAGTATATTTTATGACAGAAACATAATTAAATTAAAAATCAATAGCAAAAATATATCTGGAAAATTCCCAAATATTTAGAAATCAAATAACACGTTGGCTAGTAACTCGTATATCAAATAATAAATCAAAAACAAAATTATAAAACATTTGAACTAAATGACAATGAAAGCACAGGTTATTGGAATTTATGGAATGCAGCTAAAACATTGCTGAGACAAATGTGCAACACTAAAAGACCACATTTGAAAAGAAATAAAAACTAAATCAATGGCATCAGATTCCATCTGTTAAAAAAAAAAAACTAGAAAAAGTACATAAGGAAGTAGAAGTAAGCAGAAAGACAGAAATAATAAAGATGAGAGAAGTCAATGAATTTTCTTTTGAAATAAATAAGGACATAAATGAAACTGAGGGTTGATTATTTGAAAGATCAGTAAAACTGAATGAACCTCAAGCCAGACTGATTTGAAAAAGGAGAGATAAAGAAAGAGACTGAGAGAAAACAGTTACCAATATTTATTGATATAAGGTACCAATAATTATACCTTAATTACAAACAGAATATCAATAAAGATACTATGGACATAAAAAAGATTTTTAAAAAATTGTTATAACACATACCAAGCACAGCACAATACAATCAGGCAGGAACTCCCCAACTCCCAAGTTCTTCAGGAGTAAAGAGTTTGGACCACATATCTAGTTCCCCACCTTTTAAGACTGCTACCAAAGGATTGGGTCCCTAAATTATCTACTTCTGAAAGCCAACAAGATATGCACTCATTAGTCACAGAGGACCATAACAAACAAAAAATGGGTGTTAGTCATATAATCATCTCAATAGATGCAGAAAAAGCATTTGACAAAATGAACATTCTTTCATGATAAAAACTATAAGCAAATTGGATATGGAAGGAACTTAACTTATCATAATAAAGGCCACACGTGACAAGCCCACAGCTGACATCATACTCAAAGGTAAAAAGCTGAAAGCTTTCCCTCTAAGATCAGGAGCAAGACAGGGATTCCCATTCTTGCCGCTTTTATTCAACATAGCACTGGAAGTCCTAGCCAGAGTAATTAGGTATGAAAAAGATATGAAAGTCATCCAAATTAGAATGGAAGAAGTAAAATTGTCTCTATTTACAGTGATGTATTTTAAATAGAAAACCCTACAGATTTCTGTTCTACTGGGTTTTTTTTGTTTTGTTTGAAGTCATACCATGCACTTTTTCTGACCACAACACTATGAAACTAGAAGTTAACTACAAGAAAAAAAAAATTGGCAAAAGCTAGAACTAATAAATGAATTCAGTAAAATCCCAGGATACAAAATCAACATATATAAATCTATTGCATTTCCACATACCAATAATGAAACAGCAGAAAGAGAAATTAAATTACTACCCAAAGCAATTTACACATTTAATGCAATCTCTATCAAAATACCAATAGCATTTTTCACAGAGCTAGAACAAACAATCCTAAAATTTGTATAGAACCACAAAAGATCCCAAATGGCCAAAGCAATCTTGAAAAAGAAAAGCAGAGCTGGAGGCATCACAATTCCAAACATCAAGTTATATTACAAAACTGCAGTAATCAAAACAGTATGGTATTTAGCATAAAAAAAAAGACACAGATCAATAGAACAGAATAGAAAACCCAGAAAAAAGCCCACAATTATATGGCCAATTCATCTTTGACAACACAGGAAAAAAATATCCAATGGGAAAAAGACTGTCTCTTCAACAAATAGTGTTGGGAAAACTGGACAGCAAAATGCAAAAGAATGAAACTGGACAACTTTCTTTCACCATACACAAAAATAAATTCAAAATGGATTAAAGACCTGAGACAGGAAACCATAAAAATCCTTGAAGAAAGCACAGGCAGTAATTTCTCTGACATTGGCCATAGCAACATTTTTCTAGATATGTCTCCTGAGGCAAGGGAAACAAAAGCAAAAATAAACTAATGGAACTAAATAAAATAAAAAACTTCTGCACAGTGAAGGAAACAATCAACAAAACCAAAAGGCAACCCTAAAAAAAGGAGAAAATATTTGCAAATGACATATTCAATAAAGGGTTAGTATCCAACAATATATAAAAAACTTACAAAACTCAGCACCTGGGTGGCTCAGTCGGTTAAGTGTCCAATTTCAGCTCAAGTCATGATCTCGCAGTTCATGAGTTTGAGCCCCGCGTTGGACTCTGGGCTGGCAGCTCAGAGCCTGGAGCCTGCTTCGGATTCTGTGTGTCCCTCTTTCTCTGACCCACCCCCGCTGTACTCACTCTCTCTCTCTCTCTCTCTCTCTCTCTCTCAAAAATAAATAAACATTAAAAAAAATTTTTTTAAATGGGCAGAAAACATGAACAGATATTTCTCCAAATAAGACATTACAGATGGCCAACAGACACATGAAAAGATGCTCAACATCACTTATCAAGGAACTGCAAATCAAAACTACAAGATATCACCCCACAACTGTCAGAATGGCTAAAATCAACAACACAAAAAAACAAGTATTGGAGGGGCGCCTGGGTGACTCAGTCGGTTAAGCATCCAACTTCAGCTCAGGTCATGATCTCACGGTCTGTGAGTTCGAGCCCCACGTCGGGCTCTGTGCTGACCGCTCAGAGCCTGGAGCCTGTTTCAGATTCTGTGTCTCCCTCTGTCTCTGACCCTCCCCTGTTCATGCTCTGTCTCTCTCTGCTCAAAAATAAATAAACGTTAAAAAAAAACAAGTATTGGAGAGGATGTGCAGGAAGGGGAACCCTCTTGCACTGTTGGTAGGAATGCAAACTGGTGCAGCCACTGTGGAACACAGTATGGAGGCTCCTCAAAAGTTAAAAATAGAACTATCCTGTGATTCAACAACTGTACTACTATTTATCCAAAGAATATAAAAATACTAACTTGATTGTTATAGTAGCATTATTTACAATAACCAAATTATCGAAACAGCCCAAGTGTCCATAAATTGATGAATGGATAAAGAAGATGTATACACACACACACACACACACACACACACACACACAAATACACACACTATGGAATATTATTCAGCCATAAAAAAGAATGAAATCTTGCCACTTGCAATGACATGGATGGAGCCAGAGTATTCTACTAAGTGAAATAAGTCCATCAGAAAAAGACAAATATCATATGATTTCACTCATATATGGAATTTAAGAAACAAAACAAATGAGCAAAGGGGAAAAAAGAGACAGAGAGACAAACCAAGAAACTGACTCTTGACTATACTATAGAGAACAAACTGATGGTTACCAGCAGGAAGGGGAGTGAAGGGATGGATTAAATGGGTCATGAGGATTAAGGAGTGCACTTGTCATGATGAGCGCCTGGTCAGATAAAGATGTGTTGAATCACTATATTGTACACCTGAAACTGATATTACATTATATGTTAACTAATGAATTTAAATAAAAACCTTAAAAACCTTCAAATTTAGAAAAGAGTTTCACTGGATTTTAAGCATCTCAGAAAACAAAATAAAAAGGACTTGGAAATAACAAAAAAAGCAACCCTCATTCAAGTATTCTAGAATGTTTCTCAACCTCATATCTAGCACGTATTTAAAAAGATTTCACTTACAAAAACTTATAAAATTCTTTAAAAAAACACTGAAAAAGATCACATGCTCTTGTCACACACTGTACATACGTAATGAAGAATGTGAGAAATATCCAACAATTATAGGGCATCAAATTTTATCAAAGTCTGGAATCATCAATCTAGAGTTTTTGCTAAACAGAAAAATATACTAACCAAGTTAAACTTTTTGAGAGAATCATCTCATTATTTCAGCATGTAGCAACTGAATTATAGCTAAAGAAAATATTTTCCCAAAAGTTGTCATAACCATAAAAACCGTGATGTCCTTTATTCACAGATATCTTATAATAACCTATAATTGCTCTTTAAAAATGTGAATAGATTAAACAGTATTCCTCCCTTATCCATAGAGGATACCTTCAAAGAGCCCCAGCGAATGCCTGAAATCATGGGTAGTACCAAGTGCTATGTATACTGCATTTTCCTATACATACATACCTATGATAAAGCTTAACTTATAAATAAGGCACAGTAAGAGATTAACAACAATAACAAATAATAAAATTGAATAATTATAACAATATCCTATAATAAAATTTATGTGCGTGTGATCTCTCCCTCCCAAATATCTTGTTGTATTGTATTCAACTCTTCTCCTTGTGATGTTGTGAGGTGATAAAATGCCTACATGATGAGATGTAGTCAAGTGACAGGTCAGGTGAAGGCATTGTGACACAGCATTAGGCTACTATTGACCTTCGAGGGAGGGTACATCAGAAAGAAGATATTCTTCTGGACCACAGTTGGCCATGGGTAAGTGAAACTATGGAAAGCAAAACTGAAGGGGTGCCTGGATGGCTCAGTCAGTTAAGCACCTGACTTCAGCTCAGGTCATGATCCCACATCTCATGGGTTCAAGCCCTACTTCGGGCTCATGCTGACAGCTTGGAGCCTAGAGACTGTTAGGCTCTCTGTGTCTCCTCTCTGCACCTCCCCTGCTCACACTCTGTATCTCTCTCTCTCTCTTAAAAATAAATAAACATTTAAAAAAAAATTTTTAATGTGGATAAGGGGAGAGTACTGTACTACAACTACTAATTCAATACTCTTCACAACAAGTTCAAAGTACAAAAAACAAGCCAAGCTTCCAAAGGACTCACCACATTCTAAGTTGAAATGAAATTAAAAGTGGAAATATACCTTGAGGGTAAGTATATTTTTCTTTATGTTTACATGCCTTTTAAAATACTTTATCCAGGTTATCTTCATTAAATTAAGGCTTTTATAAAGGATTTAAGTTTCCTGATCCAGATATGGGACTGTAAAATATGCAAGATAGGGATGAAAACAGGAAAGGAACACTTGTCTCAGAAGCAATCAAATAGAAAGAGAATTAGAGATATGGGGTATTATAATGAAGAGAAAAAAACACATACCTTTAGCTGTGTGACAAACTCAAGGAATTTAAAGTAGATGAGAGAACTACAGCAAAGAAAATGCCTTTTCCACTACAAGCTACATATAGTGAAAATGAAATATAGCTGTAGAGTATACTTTACCCTTTTCAATAAGGTTTATTATAGAAATGATATTTTAAGTAATTATTTCAATCATCAACTTCATTTCTAAATGGGTATTTCATATATGCTATGTTTGAATGAAAATAACATAGTAATTTTAAACCACTAGTTTTTATTGTTCGTTTTCCAGCCAGCAGCCCACATCTTGGGATTTCCTTTTAGGTATTTACTTCCAGATACCTATACTTTTCTTAAGTGTGTATGTCCAGAAGCCTGTAGCTTCTGATTGCTAGCTTAGTTAAGAGCTAACTAGAGCTGAGGAAGAGGCCTCTATTCTAGTTGTACATGGATGACACCCTCTATTTCAAAGGTAGGAACCTGTTCTTTCTTGATATTAGACAAATCATCAGGGACAGGATCCAGTTCCAAAGGCCCTTCGAGTTTTTGCTGATCTTCCAAAACCTTTGATTCTAATTTTATCCCTGGGACATCAGCCTGGAGATTTTGATATTCAGTAGACACATGGTCTACCAGAACCTCATATGCAGCAGTTTGTTCAGATGGTGGAATAAGGTCATTTTCTACAGAGATTTGTGTAATAAAGTCCTCCTTGGCTTCTGGAAACTGTTTGTCAACAGAGACCATTTCTAAAGTAGTGTCTTCAGTTGATGGAGACCGAAGTTCAGCAGAGGCCTCCTCAGCTGATGGAGACCAAATTTCATATGAGGTATTTTCTTCAGGAGCCTCCTCAGCTGGTAGATACTGAACTTCGGCTGGGGCCTCAGTTGGTGGAGCCAGAACTTCATATGGGGCCTCCTCTGCAGGGGCCTCTTCAGCGGGTGGGGACTGAACTTCAGCTGGAGCCTCTTCTGCAGGGACCTCCTCAGCTAGTGGAGAATGAACTTCAGCTGGGGCCTCCTCTGCAGGGGACTCCTCAGCTGGTGGAGACTGAACTTCAGCTGGAGCCTCCCCTGCAGGGGTCTCCTCAGCTGGTGGAAACGGAACCTCAGCTCTGGCCTCTTCTACTGGGGCCTCCTCAGCTGGTGGAGAATAAACTTCAACTTGGGCCTCAGCTGGTGGAGACTGAACTTCAGCTGGGGCCTCCTCTGTAGGGGTCTCCTCAGCTGGTGGAGACTGATTTTCAGCTGGGGCCTCCTCTGCAGGGGACTCCTCAGCTTGTAGAGACTGAACTTCAGCTGGGGCCACCTCTGCAGGGGCCTGTTCAGCTGGTAGAGACTGAACTTCAGCTGGGGCCTCTCCTGCAGGAGCCTCTTCAGCTGGTGGAGACTGAACTTCAGCTGGGGCCTCCTCTGCAGGGGCCTCTTCAGCTGGTAGAGACTGAACTTCAGCTGGGGCCTCCTCTGCAGGGGCCTGTTCAGCTGGTAGAGACTGAACTTCAGCTGGGGCCTCCTCTGCAGGGGCCTCTTCAGCTGGTGGAGACTGAACTTCAGCTGAGGCCTCTTCTGTAGGGGCCTCTACAGCTGATAGAGGCTCTTCTGAAAAAGCCTCTTCAGCAGAGATAGACTCTACTTTAGCAGGGGCCTCTTCTTCAGGAGTCTCCTCATCTGGGAAAGGCTGTACAGGAGCTTCTTCAACTTTTGGAGACTGAACTTCAGCAAGAGGCCCTTCTGAAAGAGACTCTTCACCCAGGCTTGGCTGTACTTTGGCAGGGCCCTTTTCTGCTGGAGCCTCCTCAATTTGTGGAGGCTGAAGTTCAGTAGAGGACTTTCCTGCAATAATGTCCACAGCTGGTGTAGGTTGCACTTCAGCAGAGACCTCCTCTGCAATGGGAGGCTGGACCTCACCTAGAACGTACTGCTCATCTTCTAAAGGTACCAAACTACCTTTTTTGCTTTGCTGACTAAATGAAGATCTGCTAATACCTACCTGCCTAATTGCTTCATCTCTACTTGTTGAGGGTTGCAATTCAGGATGTTCACTAATGAAAATCTTCCCTGAGGATTTACGTTTCTGCACAACTTCATTTGACTTTGAAAAAGAGCTATCTGGCCTACCAATTACCACTATTTCTGATTCACTAAAGTATGTCTGCTGTTCTCTGTCCACTGTTTCTTTTTGAGGAATGTTCATCATTGTCCAGTCTCCAGTACAACTGGTCTGCTGAGATCTGTCTATTTTGAATTGAATGGAGTGTCTGCTTGTCAGAATTTCTACTTCCTGAACACTTTCTGGAAATTCAGGGACTGCTTCTCCAAGAGCAGCTGACATTTCTTCAGATACCACTGTTTCACCAACTGGTTTGATTTCTTCTTTTTTCTCTTCTACAATAGTGTCTGTTTGCAGAGATTTATCAGTCATATCCTGTACATGCTTTCGCTTTGTCCAACTTTGCCGAAGTTGAGAAGATACTCTGAAAGGCTCACCATTGACTTTACTTCCAGGAATGTTACCAATACTAAGGGTCACTTTAGGGCCAGATGATTGTGATATAGGCAAATTTTTCTTTTTCTCTGTCACTTCGGTCTGCTGGGATTTATCTACCATTGGTTGACTGGGTCGTCTTCTCTTTCGAATTTCTTGCCTCCCTGCTGAGATAGGCTGATCAGGTTCATCACTTTCTTCCATTTCTAAGACTGGTGAATTTCAAATGTATTAATCTTCAAGTAATTAATCATCAGGAATCACAAATATACCAGATAGGTAAGTTTGCCTTTCTTCATTAAATGTTGTTATGTTTAGCTACCTTAGAAAAAAGTAATTCATAAATTGTTGCATTCTGTACTACACCCTTGTTGGATCCCACCTTACTCAGTAAGCATCTTTCTTGTTTAGTCTTTCATATGACTGAATCTCACTTCTAGAAGTTTCCCTTAAGGGTCTATGACATCACAGCCAATTCTCTCTACAAGCTTCCATTGGTGGTATTCCAAGCACTTTTTAACTTGGTATAGACACTCATAGATAATGGCTGCAAGTGAGAGAGCTACTACTTGAAACATCAAGTTGAAAAAAGCATTTGTCTATCAGAGGAACATCAAGCAAACTCCAGTAATGCTGCTTCTTAATAGTTGAAGGTGATGCTTTTGAACTTTCAATTCTATTCTTTTCATCCTACTATCAAAGACAGTTATAATACAGAACTCAGAATGCTGCAGCCTATTTTCAATTGTTGGAGAAAGCAACTTATACGTGTGTGTATGTTTATATGACTTAAAGAAAATGAATATTGTATGAGAAACTTGAATTCTGAAGTCCATATTCATGTAAAGTCCTTTCCTATGTCTTTAGCACTCAGTAACTACAAGAGCCTACTATCTATCCAGCATCTATCTATCTATCTATCTATCTTATCTATTTATGTAGCATATTTGCATTCTCAAACAACTTGAGATATTTTTATTTTCAACTACTTCAGAAAATAGCTCCACCCAAAGCTTGCCAACTAAAGAATGTTAACTCTAAAGATATGC
The DNA here is from genome assembly GCF_027475565.1 of Acinonyx jubatus. Lineage (NCBI taxonomy): Eukaryota > Metazoa > Chordata > Mammalia > Carnivora > Felidae > Acinonyx > Acinonyx jubatus. Next base: position 91,151,697 of record NC_069386.1, read on the forward strand.
CAAGTGAAATAAAATGCATTTTTTAATATATAAGCTACTGAATAACCACGTAGGAATAAATTCCCTAGTGAAGAGGAAAACCTTAAAATGAAGCCTTGAAAAAGAGGAAACCCAGGTAAGCAAATTGTAAATGGTATTATAATAGATTTAGAATGTAAATAAAACCTTAACTTACACATCATGCAAACATTTTATTAGCAAGATTAAGATTTATCAAAAGATGTGCAAAAGCACATTACTTTAGTCTACCAAAAGTTAAAGAGGAGAAAACAAACTTTAACGTTTATTTATTTTTGAGACAGAGAGAGACAGAGCATGAATAGGGGAGGGGCAGAGAGCGAGGGAGACACAAAATCTGAAACAGGCTCCAGGCTCTGAGCTGTCAGCACAGAGCCTGACGCGGGGCTCGATCTCACGGACCGTGAAAGCAGCCAAAGTCGGATGCTTAACCGACCAAGCCATCCAGGCGCCCCAGCAAACTTTAAAAATGTAGTCAAAGGACAAAGAAATAAGCATATCTAAACAATCATTATGACTTGATTATCTAAATGTTTTTAAATTTCTTTATCCCCCTAGGAAATACAAAAATGCCATTGAATAATTATCCTTGTTTGATATGCATTATTCATAATTATAGCTAGGCTATCTTAGCCAAATCAAGACTTTTCAAATTCTTTGACCAGCTCCATAAACCAAACTCAGTCTCTTGGCAGGGATCAGTGAATATCTGTTTAGTGTAATTGGACAACTGTGATTTAAACCGTGTTGCTTGCCCTACATCTCTACTTACTCTGTCTTAATTTTTGTCTATGCTGCTGTGCTATGTTCTATCTTTCTAAGAATTAATAAAGTGAAGTAAAACAATAGTCATTTTACAAAAGAACTGACCTAGGTTCTCATCAGACCTGCTATAGTTTGAAAATTAGGTTATCAACTGCTTTGTGGTCTGGTGATCTTCTCAATTCCATCTGTCATTTTGTAATCAAGTTTCTGACACTCTATGGAGTATCTTCAAAGTCCATTTTGGGTTGTTCTATAACAAGAAATACAAATGAAAACCACAATGAGATACCACGTCACACCTGTCAGAATGGCTAAAATTAACAACTGAGGAAACAATAGAAGTTGGTGAGGATGTGCAGAAAGGGGAATCCTCTTACACTGTTGGTGGGAATGCAAACTGGTGCAGCCACTCTGGAAAACAGTATAGAGTTTCCTCAAAAAGATAAAATAGAACTACCCTAGAACCCAGAAAATGCACTACTAGGTATTTATCCAAAGGATACAAAATACTAATTCAAAGGAACACATACACCCCGATGTATGTAACAGCACTATTAACAATAGCCAAATTCTGGAAAGAGCCCAAATGTCCATTGGCTGATGAGTGGATAAAGAAGATATGATATATATATATACAATGGAATATTACTCAGCCATAGGAATGAAATTTTTCCATTTGCAACAAGGTGTATGGAACTAGAGTGTATTATGCTAAGCAAAATGAGTCAGAGAAAGACAAACACCATAGGATTTCACTAGCATGTGGAATTTAAGAAACCAAACAGATGAACATAGGGGAAGGGAAGGATAAGTAAGATAAAAACAGAGAGGGAAGCAAACCATAAGACTTTCAACTATAGAGAACAAACTGAGGGTTGACAGAGGGGTGTGGGCAGGGGATGGGATAAATGGGTGATGACATTAAGGAGGACACTTGTTTTGAGGAGCACTGTGTATTATGTGTAAGTGATGAATCAGTAAATTCTATTCCTGAAACCAATACTACCTATATGTAACTAATTGAATTTAAATAAAAACTTGGAAGAAAAAAAAAAAAAGAAATGTCAAAACTAACATTGTATTTAATTGGATTATGTAATTGCATGTATTGGATTAATTTTGCTGCCTCAATTTAAATAAGATTTTACCAAATTTTCCATAGACATAAACTGAATTTTCAATATCAGATAAATTCGCAATTTCCAACTATTTGATATTTATGTTTTCCCCTCTAAAAAATAATAAGGAATTTGATCAATCTTAATTACATACCAACCTATCATAGTAAACTGCCTTTGTCACTAACTTATTTATAGAAACAAATTAGCATGCCAAAAAAATCAAAAATTTACTTCAGATTCAAATGGAATTATGAGGAATTTCATTAAACAGTTTCTCATTATATATATATTTTTAAGTTTATTTATTTTGAGAGAGAGAACAAGTGGGGGAGGGGCAGAGAGAGAAGGAGAGAGGGAATCCCAAGCAGGCACACAGGGCTCAAACTCATGAACCATGAAATTAAAAGTCTGACACTTAACCAACTGAGCCACCCAGGCAGCCCTCATTAGATTTCTTAAATCCACAAATGTTCCTTTTTCTATGCTGATCAACTTAATCAATTAATCATTATTTAAACTATCTTGTCAATTTACAGTTTGGCATTTTACCCTTTGTTCTAGAAATATAACATGATTCATTTCTCTCCCATTTACTTGGTTCACATCTGTTATGGATTGAATTGTATACCCTAACAAAGCATGTTGAAGTCATTAGCTCTAATACTGTAAATGTGACCCCATTTGGAAATAGGGTCTTTGCAAATATAATCAGGTTAAGTTGTCCTTATAAAAACAGAAGTTTGTGGGTGGGAGAGACACAGAGGGAAGATGTCCATGTGGAGATGGAGACAGAGATTTGTGTTATGCTGCCACAAAGCAAAGAATACCTAGGGCTACCAGAAGTTAAAAGTAGTGAAGAATTCCCTCCTACAGGCTTCAGAGGGAGCATGGCTCTGCCAATGATTTGGGACTTCAAGCCTCTAGAACTGTGAGAGAATAAATTTCTGTTGCTTTAATCCAGTGTGTGGTACTTTCTTACAGCAGCTCTAGGAAACTAACACAACATTCTTTCAGAGCCCCATATTTCTGACTTCTGCTTCGAATGTTGTACTTCCAACTCTTTCTCAATTTCTGGGCTAGTTTCTTTATTTCTCCTTCAGGTCTGGCATTTGGTTTCATACACTATTTGACTCATTTCCATAATCATAAAAGCAGAGGGATTTTCTGAAAACCTTGTACCTGATGATTTGCATTTAATGTTACCAAAAACAAATTTGCCAAGTGGCACTTAACTTCATTTTTTATTATAATAACTTCAAAAGCTATGATTTAAAGGTGGCAGAGATGCTTCAAATCATAAATATCTAAACTATGACCTATATTGCTTTGTTTTGAGTAGACCAAATAAGATGAATTCTGAAAAATGCCCATTAGATATATAATAACTACAAGATTATTGGTAATTTTAGTTAAGAGCAATTTCAGTAGAAGGATAGGGATAGAAGCCATAAAATTCTAAAATCTCTGTGGATTAAAAATAAAATTAAAGTACAATGAAAATCTAGGGAAAATAGGTGCAAAATATCTCATAGACAAAGAGCTGTATTTAATATACTACAAGATTTTAGAAATCAGTACAAAGGTAACAATAAAAAACATAAAAAAAGGACATGAATAGAAAATTGATAGAAGTAAAATAGGTGATCAATTAACATATAAAAGAGATCAAAGTCTCTTCTAAAATAAAAATTAAAATACCACTGTAACATTAGCAAAGATTCATTTTAAAGATAATGCCCCCCAAAAGTGAGAGTAGTATTAAATAGATAGCTTCATACATTGCTGGCAGAAGTTTGAATTGATACAAACTTTATTCTGGATAATTTGAAGGTAAATATCAAATGTTTCTAAAATGTGTGTCATTTACCAATAATTCCACTTCCAATTCTACTTAATTTTGGAAATAATTATTTCCTCAAGAAGTATTTATTGAGCATCTATCTATTCTAGGGACAGTTGCCAGGTGTTGAAGAAACAAGAATACCAAAAGACATTGTTTCTTGTCCTTGTGAATCTCACAGCCCATTGGGAGAAACTGAACACACAAATTTAAAAGTTGTGGAAAATACTGTTAAGTAGTAAAGAGAAAATTTACTTTACCCGGAGTAGTAGGACAAAAAGGGTTTTATAGGAGAGAGCATCCAACTGAGAAAGTATCCAAGGGAGTAACAGTAGGAAGAAAATTCTAGAAACTAAAAAAAAAAAAAAAAAATCTGCTGTGGCAAGAGGAAAGGCTAAGTGAGCAAAGGAAATCATTCATTATAATGTGCTTGAAGAAGTAGATGAGGGACTGATGATGCACTGACATGCAGACTCTAAAAAGAATTGTTATTTTAGATATAGCAATTATAAATATTTATGTACCCAACATCAGGATACCTAAATACACAAAGAAAATATTAAGAGATCTGAAGGGACAAATAGACAGCAATACAATAAAAGTAGGGAACTTGATTACTCCACTTTCATTCATGGATAGTCCAAACAGAAAATTAATAAGAAACTTGGACTTGAACTACACTTTAGATCAGATGGATTTCACAGACAGATATAAAACATTCCCTCCAACAGCAGGAAAATATCCTTTTCTAGCACAGACAAAACATTCTCCAGAATAGATCACAAGTTGTCTGACAAAACTAGTTTTTATAACATTTAAGAAAATTAAAATAATATCAAGCATCTTTGCTAACCAAAATGATATGAAACTAGAAATCAATTACAAGAAGATAACAAGAGAATTCATAAATATATGGGTGTTAATCAACATACTGCTGACCAACTTATAGGTCAAAGAGGAAATCAAAAGAAAAATAAAAAATATCTTGAGACAAATGAAATGGAAACACACTTTAGCAAAACTTAAGAGATGAAGCAAATGTGGTTCAAAGAGGGAAGATTCTAGTAATAAATGCTACATTTTAAAGAAGGAAAGTATCAAATAAATAACTTTACACCTCAAGGAACTAGAAAAAGAACAAACTAAATCTAAAGATAGAAGAAGGAAGGAATAGCAAAGATCAGAGCAGAAGTAAATGTAATAAAGACTAGAAAGACAGTAGGAAAAATTAATGAAACTGAGATAATTTTTTTCAAAAGATAAAGTTGACAGATCTGTTTCTTGTCTCAAAAAAGAGACAAGACAAAATTAAAATTAGAAATGAAAGAGAAGACATTACAACTTATACAAAGGAATAAAAATCTTGGATCATAAAAAACTATTATGAACAATTAACACCAACAAATTGGATAACTTAGAAGAAATGAATACATTCCTAGAAAATTAGGACCTACTAAGATTGAATCATGAAGAAATAGAAAATCTGAACAAACCAGTAACAAGGAGAGTAAATCAGTAATCAAAAACTGCCAACAGAGAAAATCCTCCAAAAAAATTAAAGAGAACAATTCCAAATGCATTTTATGAACCCAGCATCACCTGACACCAAAGTCTGACGAGGACCCTATAAGAAATAAAAGTTACAGGCCAATATCTCTGATGAACATACATGTAGAAATTCTCAACCAAATGTTAGCAAAATGAAATCAATAATGCATTAAAAGGATGATACACGATGATCAAGTGGGATTTATCTCTGGGATGCAAAGGATAGTTCAGCATACACAAATCTATGAATGTGATATACCACACTAATAAAACAAAGTATAAATTACATAATTATCTCAATAGATGCAGAAAAAGTATTTAACAAAATTAAATACCCTTTCATGATAAAAACATTCAACAAATTAAGTATAGATGGAAAGTACCTCAACATTATAAACCATCTATGATAAGCCCATGGCTAACATCATACTTAACAATAAAAAGCTGAAAGCTGTTCTTCTGAGATCAGGAAAAAGACAAACATGCCTACTATCACCCTTTCTATCTAACATATTACTAGTACTGGTTAGAGTCATTAAGCAAGAAAAAGAAATGCATCCATGTCAAAAAGGAAGAGTTAAAACTGACTCTGTTTGCAGATGACATATAGAAAGCCCAAAGACTCTACCAAAAAAAAACTATTAGAATGAACAAATTCAATAAAGTTGCAAAATCAACATACAAATATCAATTGCATTTCTATATACTAACAAACTATCAGAAAAAGAAATTAAGGCAACCTCTTTTATAATAATATTAAAAATAATTAAATACTTTTAATTATTTAAATTTATAATTAATTTCATTAATAATTAAATCATTATTAAATATAATTAATTAAATTAACAATTAAATAATAATTAATTCATTCATTTAAATGATTAAATAAATTTAACCAAAGAGGTAAAAGACCTGGACACTGAAAACTATAAGATATTGATGAAAAAATTGGAGAGGACAAAATTAAATGCAAAGATAGCCCATGTTCAAGGAGGAATTAATATTGTTAAAATGCCCATAATGGCCAAATCCATCTACAGATTCAATATAATTCCTTTCAAAATTCTAATAGTATTTTTCACAGAAATAGAAAAAAAAATCTTAAAATTCATATGGAACCACAAAAGACCCAGAATAGCCAAAGCAATCTTAACAAAGATGAACAAATGTGGAGGCATCACACTTCCTGATTTCAAACTACACTATAAAGCTATAGTAATCAAATAATATGGTACTGGCATAAAAACAGATACATAGATTAGTGAAACAAAATAGAGAGCCCAGAAGTAAGCCCATAGATAAATTATCAATTAGTTTTTGACAAAGTTACCAAGAATACACAACAGGCAATGGATAGTCTCTTTAATAAATTGTGTTGGGAAAAGTGGTTTGTCACATGAAAAGAATTAAATTGGACTCATATCTTACAAACATTACACTCACAAAAATTAACTTGAAAAGGATTAAAGATGAACATAGGAACTATAACCATAAAACCCCTTTAAAAAAAATAAGGGTAAATTCTTTGACATGAGTTTGCCAATGATTTTTTTTCTTTGGATTTGACACCAAAAGCAAAGGCAAAGAAAGTAAAAATAAACAAATGGAGTTACATCAAATAAAGCTTCTGCACAAGAAAAGAAACTATCAACAAAATGTAAAGGGAAGCTATGTAATGGGAGAAAATATTGCAAACCATTTATATAATAAAGGATTAATATCTAAATTATAAAAAGAACAAATACAAAATATAACTCAATAGCCAAAAAATAGAAAAAAAAAACACAACACTGTGAAAAAAATGAGCAAAGAACCTGAATAAACATTTTTCAAAAGAAGACATACAAATGGTCAATAGGTATATGAAAAGCCTCTAGACATCACTAATCATCAGGGAAATGCAAATCAAAACCACAGTGAGATATTACTTCACATGCGTTAGGATGCCTATTATCAAAAAGACAAGAGCTAGCCAATACTGGTAAGGACATAGAGAAAGGGAACTCTTATACAGTGTTGGGAATGTTAACTAGCACAGCCATTATGAAAATAGTATAGAGTTTTCTCAAGAAATTAAAAATAGAACTACCATTTGATACATTAATCTCATTTCTGGGTATAGATCCAAAGGAAACAAAATCACTTTATCTTGAAGAGATATCTACATTCCATGTTCATTTCACCATTATACACAATAGCTAAGATATGGAGACAACCTGTGTTCCCTCAGTGTGGATAAAGAAAATGTGTGTGTGTGTGTGTTTGTGTGTGTGTGTGTGTGTGTTTATAAAAAAAAAAAAAAAAAAAAAAAAAGGAAGTCCTGCCAATTGTGAAAACATGAATAAACCTGGAGGACCAAATGCTAAGTGGAATAAACCAGACAGGGAAAAATAAAAACTGCCAGGTATCACTTATATTTGGAATCTTAAAAAAAAAAAAAAGTAGGTAGGCTAAGGTACAGCATGGTGACTATGGCTGATAATACCATATTGTTTAAGTGAAAGTTGCTAAGAGAATATATATTAAGTATTCTCACATGAAATAATTTAAAACTCATGGAGCTCTTCCAAAATGGAAGAGTAGGAGCACCCTAAACTCACCCTGTCCCTGGGATACAACTAGATAACACTCACATCAGTGTAATTAACCCAGAAAATGACCCAAAGATTGGCAGAACAAACTCCACAAGTAAAGGTAGAGAAGAGATCACCTGGAAGAGGGTAGGAAGAGTGGAGACATGGTAGAGAGCTAAATGGACCATGAGCCAACCATGGGAGGAGGGATCTGTGGGCACAGAATGGGGAGAGAAACAGAGCCTCACAATAGGGAGCCCACATGGGGAAGACAAATCTCCATACCATTTGGCTTTGAAAACTAGAAGGACCAAATTTCCTGATTTCTTAAAATTAGCAGTCTGGAATTTTAAAAATCAGCTGGCTGGGCTCTGGGAGAGCCTGGAGATGAATAGGAAGCTGAGTCCCTGCCCTTAAAGAGACAGAATAACAAACAGCCTGCAGAGATACAACATAGAAGCAACAGATTGAAAAACACCTGGTGTATACAGGAGGGAAAGTTACTTACTAAACTTAAAGTGTGTCCAGAGGAGCATGTCCAGAGGGGAAGTTCCCTGAGGGACTTCTCCAGGAACAAAGGAGCCAGCATATATGATTTCCCTCCCCCTCCTCCAGCATAAACACATTGCCATCTGTGGGAACCACCTCCACAACAACATTCCCTACTGTCCCCCCACCCCAGGCTTTGGCCAATCAGGCTTTTCCAGTCACACTTGCCTCTGTCCAAGTGCTGTAAGTCCCCTCCCAAGAAAACCAAAGCAAACCCTGTCAAGCATCTCCTGACCCACACACTGTGCAGAGCCTTGGTTCCCATGGCAAGAGCAGCATCATCAGTGTTGGGGACAGTGAGTCTCATTTCACAAGAAGAGCAGCATGTACCTTGTTAAAACTGCATGCCTCACCATAGCTGGCCCAGTCCCTTCACTACAGTATTATCTGGAACCCACTCAAACCAGGATCACTAGTCTGACAGTGTGCAAGCAGCCCTGAAGGGACCATCACCACTCCAAAGTGACTCCTACCATGGGGTGAGAGAAAATAATCACACATACCAATCCGACAGCAGCCCCAGTCATGGGCTGGGGGCAGACAGTTGGTCTGATTGCAGACCTTGACCACCAATGAAAACTTCTCAAGGGACAGCACAGGGAAAATGCCATGCAATTTGGTGTTATTGCATCTCTGGAAAATTCCTAGTCTGACCTACCTCAATTCCAAGGTGACACAGACTGCTCCACTAACACCACAGAAACCAACATTTCCCACAACAGTCAAAGAAAGTCACTGCAGATGACTGGACTGAAGGAAAACACAGCCAAAACACAACAGCAGGGTGCATGCAACACATAGAGGAGACTCCCCTGAAGTGCCAGGTTTTGGTGAACAAAGGACACCACACTGCAGGGCACTACAGGACCTCTTCTTCATAAGGCCACTACTTTCAGAAGAGAGACATAGCAGAGTTTCCTAACACAGAGAAACAGACACAGAAAGTTAGACAAAATGAGGAGGCAGAGAAATATGTTCCAAATGAAAGAACAGGACAAAACCACAGCAGAAGACCTAAGAAAAATAGACAAAAGTAATATGCCTGATAGATCATTTAAAGTAATGATCATGAAGATACTCATTGGACTTGAGAAAAAAGTGGAGGATATCAGTGAGACCTTTAACAAGCATAATAACATTCACATTTACAGATCTCAAAAGAAGAGAGAGAAAAAGGGCAGAAAATTTATTTGAAAAAATAGCTGAAAATTTCCCTAATCTGGGGAAGGTAAGGGATATCCAGATCCAAGAGGCACAAGATTTATCAAAAAAAAAAAAAAATCAACACGAGGAGGTCCACACCAAGACACAATATTTAAATGGCAATAAGTAATGATAAAGAAAACAAATTTAAAGCAGTAAGAGAATAGAAGACAGTTACATGTAAGGGAAACCCCATAAGGCTCTAAGTGGATTTTTCAACAGAAATTTTGCAGGCAAGAAGGGAGTGGCATGATAGATTTAAAGTGCTGAAAGGAAAAAATCTGCAGCCAAGACTACTCTACCTACCAAGGCTATCATTTAGAATATAAGGAGAGATAAAGAGTTTCCCAGACAAACAAAAGCTAAAGGAATTCATGACCAATAAACCAGCCTGACAAGAAATGTGAAAGAGAACTTGTTGAGTAGAAAAGAAAGACCATAAGTAATAAAAGTAGAAAGCACAAAAGCAGTAACAAATAAGTATATCTGTAAAAAAGGTACACAAAATAAAAGGTATGACATCATTTATCTAAAACATGGGAGGAGAGGAGTAAAGAAGGTTCAAACTTAAGTGACCATCAACTTAATATAGACTGGTATATGCAGAAGATGTTATATACAAACCCAATGGTAACCACAAGTCAAAAACCGTAATAGATATGCAAAGAATAAGGAGAAAGGAATCCAAATACATCACTAAAGAAAGCCACCAAACCAAGAGAGAAGAGATCAAAGAAAGGATTCAAGAGAACTACAAAACAACCACAAAAAAAGTAACAAAATGACAATAAATGTATACCTACCAATAATTTGAATATAAATGGACTAAACACTCCAATCAAAAGATATAGAGTGACAGAATGGATTAAAAAACAAGACCCATTTACATGCTACATACAAGAGATAATTTCAGACCTAAAGACATATACAGATTGAAAGTAGGGGGATGGAAAAATATTTATCATACAAATGGATGTCCAAAGAAAGCCAAGGTAGCAATAAGTACATCAGGCAAAATAGACCTTAAAACAAAGTCTGTAATAAGAGACAAAACAAAGAATACTATATATAGGGGACAATCCAACAAGAAAATATAACAATTATAAATGTTTATGCACCTAACATGAAAGCTCCAAATACATAAAACATTTAATAGCATATAGGAAGGGACTAATTTATAGTATTACAATAATAGTAGGGGATGTCAACACCCCACTTACATCAATGGACAGATCATCCAAACAGAAAATCAACAAAGAAACAGTGCTTCTTAATGACACACCATACTACATGGATTTAACAGATATATTCAGAACATTCCATCTTAAAGGAACAGAATATATACTCTTTTCAAGTGCTCATGGAACATTTAGAGTAGATCACATAATAGGCCACAAAACAAGTTTGAATAAATTCAACAAGATCAAAGTCATACCATGTATCTTTTCTCACCACAACACTATGAAACTAGAAGTTGGGGCTCCTGGGTGGCTCAGATGGTTAAGCGTCTGACTTCAGCTCAGGTCATGATCTCACAGTTCGTAAGTTCAAGCCCCATGTTGGGCTCTATGCTGATGACTCAGAGCCTGGAGCCTGCTTCAGATTCTGTGTTTCCCTCTCTCTCTTCCCCTCCCTCGCTCATGGTCTGTCTCTCTCAAAAATAAATTTAAAAATTAAAAAAAAAGAAACCTAGAAGTTAATCACAAGAAAAAATCTGGAAAGAGCACAAATATATGGAAGTTAAATAAGATGCTACTAAACAATGAATGGGTCAACCAAGGAATCTAAGAAGAAATGAAAAATTACATGGATAGAAGAAGAAAATGAAAACACAATGATCTAAAATCATGGAAATGCAGCAAAAGCAGTTGTAAGAGAGAAATATATAGCAATACCAGCCTACCACAAGAAGCAAGGAAAATCTCAAATAAAAAACCCAACTTTAGGGGCGCCTGGGTGGCTCAGTTGGTTGAGCGTCCGACTTCGGCTCAGGTCATGATCTCATGGTCCGTGAGTTCCAGCCCCGCGACGGGCTCTGTGCTGATGGCTCAGAGCCTGGAGCCTGTTTCAGATTCTGTGTCTCCCTCTCTCTCTGACCCTCCCCCGTTCATGCTCTGTCTCTCTCTGTCTCAAAAATAAATAAACGTTAAAAAAAATTTTTTTTAAATAAAAAAAAATTTAAAAAAAACCCAACTTTACACATAAAGGAGCTAGAAAAAGAACACAAAACAAAACCACAAACCAGCAGAAGGAAACAATAAAGATTGGAGCAAAAATGAATGATATAGAAACTATAAAAGCAATAGGATAGATTAATGAAACCAGCAGCTGGTTCTTTGAAAAGGTCAACAAAATTGATGAACAAGACTCATCAAAAAAAAGAGAGAGAGAAAGGACCCAAATAAAATCAGAAATGAAAGAGGAGAAATAACGAATGACACCACAGAAATACAAAGGATTTTACGAGAATGTTATGAAAAATTACATGCTAAAATATTAGACAACCTAGAAGAAATAGATACATTCCTAGAAACATATAAACTACCAAACTGAAACAGCAAGAAACAGAAAACTTGAAAAGACTTAACTACTGTCAATGAAATTGAATCAGTAATAAAAACAGAAAACAAACAAATAAAAACAACAGCAAAAACTACCCACTGAAAAGAAGTCTAGAACCAGGTAGCTTCACAGGCAAATTATAACCAAACATTTAAAAAAAAAAAATATCTATTCTTCTCAAGCTTTTCCATGCAATAGAAGAGGAAAATAACTTACAAATTCATTCTATGAGACAAGCATTATCATGATACCAAAACCAAAAAAAGACACCAGGAAAAAAGAGAACTATAGGCCAATACCTCTGATGAACATAGATGCAAAAATCCTGAATAAAATACTAGCAAACCAAATCCAACAATACATTTTAAAAAATCATTCACCATGATCAAGTGGGATTTATTCTCAGGATGCCAGGATGATTTAATATTCACAACCTATCAGCATGATGCATCACATCAATAAGATAAAGGATAAAAACTATATGATCATTTCAATAGATACAGAAAAAGCATTTGACAAAGTACAACATCCATTCATTATAAAAGCTCTCAACAAAGGAGTCTTAGAGGGAACATACCTCCCCATAATAAAGGCCTTCTGTGAAAAACCGACAGCTAACATCATACTTAATTGGGAATAACTGAGAGCTTTTCCCTAAGGTCAGGAACAAGACAAGGATGTCCATTCTCACCACTTCTATCAACATAGTACTGGAAGTCCTAGCCACAGCAATCAGAAAACAAAAAGAAATAAAAGAATCCAAATTGGTAAGGAAGAAGGTAGATGACATGATACTAGATATAGAAAATTCTAAAGACTACACCAAAAAACTATTAGAACTGATAAATGAATTCAGGAAGGTCACAGGATACAAAGTTAATACTCATAAAAGAATGAAACTTTGACATTTGCAACCACATGGATGGATCTAGAGGGTATGATGCTAAGTGAAGTAAGCCAGTCAGAGAAAGACAAATAGCATATGATTTCACTCATGTGTTGAATTTAAGAAACAAAACAATCAAAGGAGAGAGAGAGAATCAAAGAGAGAGAATCAAAGAGAGAGAGAAAGACCAAAAAACAGACTCTTAACAATAGACAACAAAGAGCTGGTTACCAGAGGAGAGGTGAGTAGGAGGTGGAATTAAGAGTACACTCACCATGATGAGCACTGAGTAGTATATGGAACTATTGAATCACTAAACACCTGAAACTAATAAAACACTGTATGTTAACTACACTGGAATTAATAATAAAAATAATTAAAAATCAACTATCTGAGGTGATGGGTATGTTAATTACCCTGATCTGGGGAATATTTTCACTTTTGATATATATGTCATATCATTATACACTTTAAATACATTTTTGGGGGAGCATCTGGGTGACTCAGTTGGTTAAGCATCGACTCTTGATTTAGGCTCAGGTCATGGACTCATAGTTCATTAGTTTGAGCTCCACTTCAGGCTCTGCACTGACACTGCAGAGCCTGCTTAAGATTCTCTCTGTCTCAGCTTCTCTCTCTCTTTCTCTCTGTCTCTCAAAAATAAATAAGTAAACTTTTTAAAATAAAAATAAAAAACTAAATATATTTTTATTGTACCCTATAAATATATTGTCAATTTTATCTCAATAAATCTGGAAAGGGGAACTGTTATTTGTTTTAAATACCATATAAATGCATAAAGGTTTTGAAATTTCTTCTTTTATGTATTTGGAATGATTGTGGGAACAAGATGGAAGGAGATGCATTGGTTTCTTTGCTGTATAATAAATTACCACAAATGTAGCAGCTTAAAATAACACAAATTTACTACCTTACCATCAAGATACAGGTTGGCTGGGTCCTCTGATCTAGATCTGACCAGTGGATCTCACTTAAATCAGTGTCAGACTAGAATGAAATCACATCTGATACTAGTGTTCTTCTTCCAAGCTCACTGAGTGTTAAAAGAATTGAGTTCCCAGTGGTTGTATGACTGACGTTCCAATTTTCTTGCTGGTTGTCCACCAAATTCACTCTGAATTCCTAGGGGTTTCCTTCAAATTCTAGTTAGGTGGCCCTCAACATGGCAACTTAATTTTTCAAAGCCAGTAAGACAATCTCTTTTCCATGTGCTACAACAAAATCTTACATAATACAGTTTTTACAAACATGACTAATAATCTCATCATTTTTATTATATAACATAACCTAATCTCTCCCATGATATTCAAAACTTCTCATACTCAAAGAGAAGAGATTTTACAGCAGGAAAATTTAGGGTCATTTGAGAATTTTGCCTACCATGGCAGGAAAGAATGGAATCATAAAAATTAGTCAGAAGGCAGACAAGAAAAGAGTCTAAGACAAAGCCCTAAATTATCAAGCATTTAAATGCCAGGTCAAGGGAAGAAAGGGGAAAAGAATAGAAAATACTAAGAGCGATTTTTGCATTGGTTCTTGCAACTAGGTGAATGGATGCACCATTTGTTGAGATAAGGGAATAAATGGATGGGGAAACAGTGAGTGATGGCAATATCCAGAGCTCAATTTTGGACATGTTAACTTTGAGATGCCTCTAACACACCCAGGTCAAGATATCAGATAGTTGAATATCAGGTTCAGAGTTCAGAAGAGTGGTCAACATCAAAAATATAAATTTGGGACTCATTGGATATGTATGGTATTTAAAGCCATGAGGTTGGATATGATCACTTAAGAAAAGGATCCAGAAGGACAAGAAAAGAGAGATAAGACTGACCCACTCAGTTATCAAACATTTAAATGTTGGAGAGAGGGATGAGGCTGGCAAAACATGACTGAAAATAAACAGCTAGAGATATTGGAAAACCAGAAATTTCTGTTGTCATGGAAGTCAAGAGATGAGAATATTTTAAGAAGGCATGGTGAGAAATGGATTGGTTTCAAGTGATATTAATAGAATCTAGTCAGAAAAAGACTAAAAGTCCACTGCATTTGTCAAACTGGATGCTATTGGTGAATTTAGCTAAAGTATTTTCACTGGACTACTGAAGTTAAAGCCATATGGCAGGTAATGAGAAAATGGATAGAATTACAAGTAGATAATTCTTTCCAAGAGCTTCAGCACAAAGATTATAAAAAATGATGTTTATTTTCACACTAAACAAAAAGTAGATATCACCTATAATAAGAAAAGACAGGGGCGTCTGGGTGTCTCAGTCGGTAAAGCGTCTGACTTTGGCTCAGGACATGAACTCGCGGTTTGTGAGTTTGAGCCCCATGTCGGCTCTGGGCTGACAGCTCAGAACCTGGAGCCTGCTTCGGATTCTGTGTCTCCCTCTCTCTCTGCCCCTCCCCAACTTGTGCTTTGTCTCTCTCTACCTATCAATAAAATAAATGTAAAAAAAAGAAAAGGACAAATAGTATATATTTTGAAAAAATGTCACTCTTAAAAATCATGTTAATAAAAAATATGTAATGACACAAACACCCATGACAAAATACTAGGTAGGGAAAAAAAAGCAGGATATAAAATTGTAAGAATGAGCTTACTTTCATAAAATAAATATTATATATTACACATTATGCATTTCTTTATACATATAAAATGCTTAGAAAAAGAATTAGAATGGTACAGTTATTGGATACATATTAATAAATAGATGGAAAGTCATTTCAGTGTTTTATATATCCTTTTCTGTATTTTTGAATGTTTCAAAATAAGCAGTATTTATATTTCAATCAGAGAAAATAAGAATGACTACAATAAACTACTATTCTGGAGTCTTTAAAATATCTACTGTAGAGAATAATAGAGCTGAGTAAAAAGACTTCCAGGATCCAGTCAGTTGGATATAGAACCAAACCCAAATTCTTGTTCCATTAATTTTTACAATTGTTTATTTTTTTCCAAGTGTGTTCAGCAATACTATCTACAAACTTATGGAAGTGTGAGAATTTGATTGAGGCAAGTTTTTAGGGCTTACCAAGGTAGTGGAACAAAAAAGTAAAAAGGAACAAGGGAGTTAACCATAACCTGAGGCTAGATATAATAGTGAAGAAGAGTATAAACTGAGATGTAGGGGGAAAAAAATAGAAGGAACTGAAGGTCAATGAACAAGTGTAGTGGGAGGAAAGGAGTGACAAAATGGAAAAATGGGCACATGTAGTGAGAGTGTAGAATGCTATAATCTAAGATTTTTAAAAAGGCAAACCAGGGTTGCTTAAAATAAAGCCAAGTATATGACTGAGGTAGAAATAAAGTACAAGTCTCTAAATTTGAGGGATTCCAGGAACTTTGAGGTTAGACATTGAGGTGATGGAAAGTAATCCAGGACGAGTGATAGGGACAATGATTCCAAGTCTGAAGTCAATGATTTCAATGAATCTGCACAAGTATCCAGGAAGTTAATCAAGCACAGGGGCAATAAGCAATAAATATTGCCACAGCCTGTAAATATGAGCCTTTGTAAGTAAATATATTTTCTAATATATTTTCTATAGCAATTAAGGAAGAATTGAAGCAGTCATAGGCTCCTACTACCCATCTCACGATGCTTGTGGTTTAAGGAAATGAAGAGTCTCCATTAAAAGGCATCACAAAGGGTGTGCCTGGGTGGTTCAGTCTGTTAAGCCTCCGACTTCAGCTCAGGTCATGATCTCACACTCCATGAGTTTGAGCCCTGCCTCGGGCTCTGTGCTGACAGCTCAGAGCCTGCAGCCTGCTTCAGATTCTGTGTCTCCCTCCCTCTCTGCACCTCCCCTGCTTTGTCTCTCTCTGTCTCAAAAATAAATAAAAACATTAAAAAAATTTTTTTAAAAAAGGCATCACAAAGAATACTGTATCTTCAGGTAAAACAAAGAGATAGATGTAGCAGACCATCAATATACTGACAATGTATGGAAGCTTTTGTGGGGGTTGGAGAAATGCATAAAGTAAAAAGATTAAACTGGATGGAATCAGTGGAAGATTAGAAAAGGGGAGAAGTCAAAAGTGTATAACCAAGATGGCCTTAATTTTCTTCCCAGCTTGACTAAAGCTGAGAGAGGCTTCTTTCTGTCTAAAGCACCTGATCGTCATTTTCTTAAAGCACTTTCTTTATAAAACTGTGTAATTATAAATCCTTTCTCTAGCTCTTTGAGATGTAAATCTTTTTAAAAGCCTCTTACCAGTTTTACAACTCAGGATTGTCTTTCTCAAGGATCTGGGAGCCATCCTTTTTAAATGTAATCTTTAAGGAAGATAGTACCACACCTCTGTCTCTCAGTTGTTTTAGGAGGATAGTAGCCTAGATTTGGCGGGCTGCACCACTTCCCCCAAGTTGTAAAATTATCTCCTGTCATGAAGACTGAAAAATCATAAATGGCCTACAATACACCCCACCCAGCTTTTAAAAGTTATCCTGCCATTTGTTTCAGTGTTGAGTTCAAACTGTATTTTGATTTCTCTCCTCTATTGCAATAGCCTTGAATAAAGTCTTTCTTCCTTTTCTAACATTGTTCAGTACCATATTTTCCTTTGATAAAGTAAAAAAAATAGATTATACAGGGAAAGTTCAGTATGGATAGTGGCCCAAAGTAACAAGGATGTGAAGCACTGTGAGATATTTTGACACAATGTTCTCAAAACATCTTAGATTAAAAGCATTCCATTGTAGGTACAGACTGCAATGCCTTATTCTATCACACCTTGTTTAATCAGAGGCTATTAAACTATTTTTATTCCACTATTCTATTAAGGGTTTATAGTTTAAAAAAAAGACATACTGTATATAGGGCATGGTGTGCTTTTTTTAATATTATTTTTGTCATTATTACATCCCTACAGGATACACCTAGAAACTGTAAATGTAATAACTAGAAGAATGAAGTAGAAGGATATTGTTTTTTCTGTGTATGCTTTCACAATTCTTCACTTTACTTTATAACAAGATGCCAAACAAGACAGATGATTAACAGAGAAATAGATATCCAGGATTAATTAAATAAAGCAAGTTCCAGAATACATCAGTGAGTTATTGTATATTCAGAAAAATTTCCTAAAATATCGTTAAATGAGAACCAATGCTCACGCAAATTATTCACAAACATTCAAAAATATTGCAATACCTTCTGAATCTTCAAATTTTAAATTACATATTATCCTGATGTCTTCTGCTTGCCATTCTAGATCTTCAATCTTTTCCACCCTACATTGCACCCCAGAAGTCTCGTCCAAATGGACTGCAACAATGGATAACCTTGCATTTTTACTTTGATTGGATTCAGCAAATGGACTACACCTTCTCAGGAGATCTGAAGGAGATCAGAAGAGTGAGGCTTCCCCCATCTCCTTCACTGAAGAGTTAGCTCGAGGTGTCAGTCTCTCTGCCAAAAGTCACAGCTGCTATAAGACCGTTTGTGCATAGCGTTCTCTCTCCTTCTCCTCTCTTCACTAAATCACCTTTTCCTTTTCCCTATCAGACTAGAGATAGTAATGTTACTAGTTCAGGACACTGTATAATCCTTTATGATTTCTCTCACACTCTGCCCAGACTTTTATGATTAGTCCCCTTATTAAATTCTCAAATTACTCAAACTCAGTATTTCTCTGTGAGGAAATGATACATATATCACATAGACTTACAGATTTGAAGATGTTATTATATCATAAACTTTGAAATTATAAATAGCATATGGCTTAAATTATAAATCCCAGATAAATAAAAATATACAGTTACCAAAATACTCCTTTCTCTAAATATTGTAGATAAATGGTACTATTTGCTTCAGATTATATCCAAGTTTAGCTAGAGAAATAAAGTTGCTGAGAAAACAGCTATGCCAGTTCTTTTTAATCCATCCATGTAAGAAAACTAAGTTAAATATTGTTTATATTACCAAACTCTTAATCAGTAGACTATAGGAGTCAAAAGGAGGGAGTTCTAATAATTCTCTTCCTTCTTCCCTTCCCTAATCCTACTACAGTGATCCAAGAATTTTTATTTGGGAGGAATATAACCTAGCAACAAAGAGGAGAGTAGTGAGTCCTTTGAGGCCACAGAAGAGCTGCTACTGAGTCCCACATTACTCTCCTTTGCAAAGGGTGAATTATGTAAAAATGAGTAGAATGAACACCAAGTGGCCCCTCCCTATGACCAGTGCTAAACTTTTTACAGGGTAATTTCTTCATCAGAAGTGGGTTCTGCTCCTTGGTCCAAACCAAAATTTAAAACATCAGAATATAAATTTAACAGGAATTATTTAATTTTTTAAAAAATTAAAAATACATTTGTGTATTTAGTATAAAATTTTTTTCTAACACGAGGACAAAAACATTTTTGTACACAGCAATTACTGGTCAGTATAAGGTCTTAACATTCTTTTATTTAATCTAAGGATTTACAACTCCTCTACAGATTTAACATTTGTTCTCTTTAGGTCCTCTCCTGAAACAACTACAAAAGAGAACTTAACAAAATCCCATAAGTAGATTTAAAACCCAACATATATAAAATTACATATCAAAATTAAATATAATAAAATAATAAGTTACCTCTCCAAAGCATGTCTACATTTAAAATATCACCTCTCTAGATCTAAAGAATATAAGTTAGTCAAATCCTATTAATAAAAATGTTTATACCTGTGTGGGTAATTTATTGGGTTCCTCCTAACTTTCGTCTCTTCTTAGACAAATGACATATAAGCCTGATTAAAGAATTAATTTCTCATATATAGCAACTTGAATAAACCCTTTGAATGAAAATTTCTATCATTACTTTTTAAAACTTTTCTAATGTTATATACTTCAAATACAGCATCGTTTTGACAAAAATATGAAAAAGTACCCAGAAGTTCTGCTTTGAAATATTCTAATTATATAGAGGCAGAACTGCTTAAGCAGAAAAGAAACTACTAAAAATGCAAATTCAGCATTATGAAAGGCTATTAAGACTTCTTTATTAGAAAAAGAAGACCAAAGTTTTTAAACATGTCAAGAAAAAAAAATGCTGAGAAATATCCTCCAGGGACAAATCATGAACTTGTTGAGAAAGAACATTTAAAAGGATATGTCTCTCTTCTATCCATTCTGACTTTAGATCATGGATGACTACAGATCGTTTCCATAAATATACTCACCAGAAGATTCTATAAAAAAAAGTGTCAGTTAAATATACTTGTGAAATATCTGCTACCCTGTCCAGACTAAACCTACCTGCTTGCCTCTGTGACCTACAAAAGTCTTTGCCTGAAGAGAAGGTAAAAGAAGCCCAGCTGGGAGGAAAGTTTTTGCAATAGGATGGTGGGATCTGAGGTGTGGCTGTGTTTCACCCAAACCATATCTGACCCTCTAAACTGAAGGATTCCCTGACCATTTTGCCCATAGGAACAGAACTTCCCAACTAACTTCTAGAACTTGCTAACTTCAAATAGCCCCACAGTGTCAAGTAGGTTTTAAAAATCTTCACATATGCTGTCCCCAAAACTGCATGACCTAATAAACACATGGTAAAAGTAGCATTAGAGCATTGGAGGAAAAATATATCTCGTGAAATAAAGGCATTTAAAATACTTTTTTAAGACTTGGGTTGACTGTGTAAAGAAGTAAAAGTTCTAACTCAGCTGAACAACATAACTTCTTGTGTTGGACATTCTCAGCTTTTGCTGAAAGGTCAAAACTCTCTGTGGACAACAGAGGCTACTGAACACACAAATGGAGCATAGCACATGACTCTGGAGATTCATTCTAGAAGTATGACTTGTCAGCTCTAGCATTACAAGGCATTAAAACCCACGCACTGTTCTCTGATGATAACATTGTTCCTAACCACTTGGCACCAGGAGCACACTGGAAACCACTGAGAGAAAAAAAAAAAAAAGGCAGACTGAGGAAATAGGATCCCTACTCTCCTGAATTTCGGCATGACATTACGCTATATGTCATTCAGTGCATCGCTAGATCTCTTTAAGCATGAAGCCCACAGGGCTCAAGAGAAAAATGTGATGCTGCATTTTGAAAAACTGGAAAGCATTCTCATCTCAACTCCAAATAGAAGTCTTCTGCTTCAACCAGACAAATAAGCAACTATACCACTACTCTTCTGTTTTGTATTCTTTTTTTTAAAAGAGCTATGTATTCTGTTTTAAAAGAGCTATGTAAAACAATCCTTTTCAGTGGCAGCTTTAGAGTGAATGCCAAACCAATTAACAAAGATGAAACCAAAACCTAAACACTAATAATGATGTAGCAGAGAAATTAAGAAAAGAATCCTATTTACAATTGCCAATAATAAAATATGCAATAAAATTATGCAAATAATAAAATACCTAGAAATAAACTTAACCAAAGAAGTAAAAGAACTATATCCTGAAAACTATAAAACATTAATGAACAAAATTAAAGAGGACACAAATATAAAGATATGTCATGCTCATGGATTAGGAGAACTAATACCACAAAAATGTTCATACTACCCAAAACAATCCAGATTTAATGCAATTTCATTTTTCACAGAAGTATAACAAACAATACCAAAATTTGTATGTAATTACAGAAGACCCCAAAGAGCCAAAGCAAATTTGAAAAAGAACAAAACTGGAGGCATCACAATCCAAAATTTCAAGATATACTACATAGCTATAGTAATCAAAACAGAATGGTACTGATACAAAAATAGACACATAGATCAATAAAATAGAGGAGACAATCCAAAAATGAGCCCACAGTTATATGGTCAATTAATCTTAGACAAAGGAGCTCAAGAATGTGCAGTGGAAAAAAGACGGTCTCTTCAACAAATTGTATTGGGAAAACTAAACAGCTACATGCAAAAGAATGAAACTGGACCACTTTCTTAAACCATACACAAAAATAAACTCAAAATAGATTAAGGACTGACAGGTGAGACCTGAAACCATAAAAGTCCTAGAAAAGAGCACAGGCAGTAATTTCTCTGACATTGGACACAGCAACATTTTTCTAGATATGTCTCCTCAGGAAGGGAAACAAAAGCAAAATTAAGCTATTGGGACTACCTCAAAATTAAAAGATTCTATAGAGCAAAGGAAACAACCAACAAAACTAAAGGACAACCTACTGACTGGGGAAAGATATTTGTGAATGACATATCCAATAAAAGGTTAGTATCTGTAATACATAAATACCTTATATGCCTTAACACCAAGATAACCCCCTAACTAATCCAATTACAAAATGGGCAGGGGACATGAACAGACATTTCTCCAAAGAAAACATCCAGGTGGCCAACAGACATAAGAAAAGATGCTTGACCTTACTCATCATCTGTGAAATGCAAATCAAAACCACAATGAGGTTTCACCTCACACTTGTGAGAATGGCTAAAATCAAAAACACAAGAAATAACAAGTGTTGGCAAGGATGTGCAGGAAAAAGAACCCTCATGCACTGTTGGTGGGAATGCAAACTAATGCAGTCACTGTGGAAGATAGAATGGAGTTTCCTCAAAAAATTAAAACTATAACTACTCTGTGATCCAGTAATTACACTACTGGGTATTTACCCAAAGAATACAAAAACACTAATTTGAAAAGATACATTCACCCCTATGTTTTCATATAGCATTATTTACAATAGCCCAACTATGAAAGCAGCCCAAGTGTCCATGGATACACCTAGATAGAGCATATAATGCCAAATGAAGTAAGTCAGTCAGAGAAAGACAAATATCATATGATTTCACTCATATGTGGAATTTAAACACAAACCACAAAGAAAAAAGAGATAAACCAAAAACCAGACTCTTAACTATAGAGAACAGGTGATTACCAGAGAGGAGGTAGGTGGGGGAATGTGTGAAACAGGTGAAGGGGATCAAGAGTACACTTAGCATGATGAGCACTGAGTAATGTATAGAATTGCTGAATCAGTATATTGCATACCTGAAACTAATATAACACTGTATGTTACCTACACTGGAATTTAAACAAACAAACAAACAAATAAATAAAAGCTTATAAATCAGATTTTTGTAGACTTCCTTTGTTTCAGAAGAGATCATGATAGTGGAGAGAAGGAAGAAACATATACGCCACAAATATCTTTTAAAAGGAAGAAACAGATGACATAAGACAAAAGGAGATGGATGTTGTAAAAATAAATTTTGATTACTTCACAATTTTGTCAAGTTTTAATCTCACCATAGAAAATTTTCCAAAAATACACTAAGGCTTCTAATAATCTGTGTTTATAAATATCATTAAAATTGTTAAACAAAAATGTAAGTTTTTAAATATATAAAAGTACAAAATAATAGACACCAGGGAAAAAATAATTGCCAGACCAACTTATGTTTTTGTCAGAGAACAATTTCCCAGATTAAGCAGATATCCTCAACAATATTGAGTTGAATAATTAATAATACTGCCATTTTTTAATGGGCATGAAATAAATGTTGGACTATTCAGCCAGATAAATGTCAGTGATATCAAAACACCTGGTGGGACTTTAAAGATTACCAACATAGTTGATGATTGACAAAAAGAAAATTTCAGAAGATATGGGGCTCTCTCATGTGAGATAATTCAGATGAAACTTGAAGAGGGAGAGAAGACAAGGTGGGCCACAGTGAAAGTAACTAGGTGACCAAGGCTCTCCTCTTCCAACAAAGAATGGATTTGTTCATAATTTAGTCACCATTTGCTAAAAATCCCCCAGTCTGCCTATATTATTTTTTTTAATTACCTAAATAAATATTTGTAGAACTTTGTAGGGCACTAAAAAACAATATCTATTAATGGCCTACCACGTGTCAGACACTTCATATGCATTATTTATTTAATATTAGGTGTGGCAGGCAGAATAATTACTTCCCAAAGAACCTGTGAACATATTAGGGTACATGGCAAAAGAAAATTAAAGTTGCAGATGAAATTAAGGTTGTTCATCAACCGACCTTGAGTTGGTTAGATTATACTATAGTATCCAGGTGTTCCAAAAGGAGTTACAAGGGTCCTTGTAAGTAAAAGAGGGAGGTGCAAAGAATGAGAGATTTGAAGATGCTATGCTGCTGCCTTTGAGGGTAGAAGAAAGAGCTAGAAGCCAAGGAGTGTAGGTAGCTTATAGAAGCTAGAAAAGGCGAGGAAATGGATTCCCCCTTGAGAATCTAGAAGCAACACAGCCCTGATGACAGCTTTATTTTAGCCTGCTAAGATCCACTTCAGACTTCTGACCTCCAGAACTATAAAAGAATAAATTTGTGTTGTTTTCAGCCACTAGGTTTGTGGGAATTTGTTAGAGCAGCAATAAAAAACTAACACATTGCATGTTCCATTATTTCATTTAACTCTCATAAAATTCCGTGAACTAATTACGATTATTGTATTTAACTGATTAAGGAACTGAATCTTAGGTAACCTGCCCAAATTTTACCTAGCTAACAGGTGCCTGAACCAAGATTCAAAACAATTCTAATTCCACAGTTTACCCACTTAATCCTACACTATGATTCTTCTCTCATGGGTTGATGTAACCATAAACTCAACATTTCAAATCCACACCATGTATTTATTCTGAAAGAAAACTTCATCACTAGGGTCTTGTTATGGTATCAACACATGAAGCAGCTGGTATGGACTGTCGCCCTTCTAACTCAGAATGAATGGGAAGAGGGTGTAAAACAGTAGGACAGTAACTAAAAGCAGGAGCAAGACTAGGAGTTTTACACCTGTAGTTGTGAGCAATGAAGCAGTGAAGCATTCTGACAGCTGCTGATGACAAGCAGATTGGCTGCTACAGACATCAGACTCCATGAATGACAACAGTTTTCAGTAATGGTTCCTACCAGTACAGCCCATTTTTCAGTGTTGACAGACTCAAATAAACATTCCCATTTCCAGTGACTCATTGCACAGAAACAATTTAACATTTGGACTGCCCCATAGAGATCTCTCTACTAAAGAACCTTAAAGTATACTATACTTTTGTTATTAATCACTTAAAAGATGTTTTTTTCCTTCTGATTTTTATTGGTTTTCATGGAGATATCCATTGATTAATACCTCACATTCAACATGAATCTGCTCAGATGTCCCTACTCCAAGTCTCAAGTTTTAATTTCTTCCCAATCAATTCTCTTTCTTCTAGGAGACCTGCCAAGATTGCAACTTATGTTTTAATTCTGTGACCTATACAGTTAAATTTTGTGCCTCATTTTCAGTAGCTATAAAAGATAAGATATTCTTCTAAGATCTGTCTGATTCTCTGATAATGACTTTGGCTGAGAGTTCAAAGACCTGAGTTTCAATTTCTTCTGTAAGTACTCCTGTGCACCTCATGCCACAATGCTTATAGTCACATTGCTGTCATTCAGTAAGCAACTACTAATGCACTCGACAATTAGGTACTGTAACGCAATCAACAGCAGCAGAAAACCATAATAATCCTGATAACACTCCATACCATGAGTTACTAACCTCCCGTTACACATTTGTACACAACTCAGCACTGCATTTAGGCTCAAGTAGAACCAAGCCAATCATCAAATCTGTTCTTTGAGATTCGTTTTTCCTGAGACTACTCCTAGTGCCAATGCCATATTGGTCAGGAGACAGAAGACAGAAACTATACCAGTTATTGGAACAGAGAGAATCTAATATAAAGAAATATTAACCCCATATGGGAAAATTAAAAAGGCAAAAAGGGAATACCTAGGAATCCTGGAAATCGTCATTACCAGAAGTGGTTATCACTCAATAGCCATGGGGCAAAGGGAAGAGGTTATAATGACTAAAACTTAGATGCCTGGAGATGGGGGCCAACATGGCAGAGAAGTAGGAGGAAACCATACTTCCTGCATCTCTCAAACAAATAAGTATAGAAGCCGAAGGACTTTGAACACCAGAGCCTGGGAGGAAAAGAGACTGAATCTACTAGGAAAAAAATGGGAAACCTGGAAAAAAGATAGGTGGGTAACTGTGAACTGGGGGAGAAAAAAAAACAAAAGGCCTCATGGGCATGGAGGGGAGGGACCCCCTTCTGCAGAGAGACAAAGGGAAGAGAGAGAGCAGCAGGGAAGTGCAGGACTGTATCTGGACAGGAGAAAGACCTCGGACTGAGACTGAGAGCGATCCAATCTCTGACTTCGGGGCTTTCTTGGACTGGAGCCGGCTCCCTGTTCGCGCACCTGGGGTAGGAGGGGAGCCAGCCCTAGGTGCGGTGGTAGGTCGGGGGCTTAGTTCACAGCTGGAGAAAGTGGTTCCCTCCCTGGAGGGCTGCGCGACAGTACAGAGCTGCCTGCGTCCGCCACCCCAGGGCACAGTGGCTGGGAGGAGGGCACAGTCTGCAGGAAGATAAGGCGGCCATTTCCCTGGAGTGCTGTGGGAAAAGACAACACCTGCCTGTGTCTGCCTGCGTTCACCACCCCAGGGGCTCACGAGGAGGCGCGGGGCTCAGTCCGAGTAGGAGAAGGCAGTCCTCCCTGTAGTGTGGCGACGCAGACTTATCTAGCCGGGACCACATTTCGGCCGCACTGAGAGGTTTCCCCAGCGCCAGAGCACATGGAGCTGGACTCTGAATCCTAGCCAAGCGCATGTCAGGGGAGTTGGCAGAGCGAGAAGGACCACCCCGTCTGCGCCCCGGGCACAGTTAGGACGACTCAAACGGAGTTCCCTGGGTGGGCTCCACGGAGAAGAGACTGGGGCATCACCATCTCTCTCCCCCACCCACCACCACCACCACCACCACCACCAAGGCGGGGCCACAGGGGTCACTCCTGGGGCCCATAGTAAAGGTGGGTTCAGATTACACCAAACCACGCCCCTTCGCACTGGGTAACTGCTATCCACCAGAGCAGCACAGACCCTGTGGACAGCTGCTACCTACAAGCAATGCAGCATTGCCTGGATTAACTCTAGGTCAGTTCTGGATATATACATATATTCTCCCCACCTCCACCCCCCACCCCCACCATTTCTCCTTCTTATCTCTTCCCTCCCATAGGCTGGATACTCTGGTTATTGGTCTGTCTGAACAGACAAACTTAATCCATTATCTTGATACATGTTCTATACCTCCTTCTTTACACTCCCTTCTCTCTCCCTGAAATAATCAAGCCATATAGTTTCTCTGTCTAGGTAACTTCATCTTTGTTTAATTTTCCCCGCCTCCTTCTTTATTTTCCTTTCGTCTCTCTGGATTAAGACTTTTAGTCTCTCTGCCTAATCAATGATTATTTTTTCTCCCACCAACCCCCGCTTCCTGTCATTTCTCACTCCGTATGTGCTCCTCCATCAGCACCGCCTCCACCATCTTCTTTACTTGTAGTCAGTGTTTTTGGGTTTTTTGTTTTTAGTCTTTAGGCTTTTGTTTTGTTTATTTGTTTGTGTTATTTGTTTGTGTGTTTACATGTTTTTGTCTCCTGTTTGTCTATCTGTTTTCCTTTACAGGGCTACTCCAAGGAACAAATCAAAGCACACCTGGATGCAAAATATCACTACAAATAGGGTAATAAAATAACCAAAGTCACAACAACAGAGAGCAAGTAACAATTCCCGAAAAATCCTCCTAAAGGGCCAGACCCTGGACAGTGTATGACCCTCCTTTAATACAGCAGTGCTTGCAGGTGCAGAGCATACAACAAGCGTTTAAAATGCATAAGGGACAGAAAACTAGTCAAAATGACAAAATGGAAGAATTCTCCACAAAAGAAATTCCAGGAAGTAGCAACAGCTAACGAATTGATCGAAATCGGTTTAAGCAATATACTGGAACAAGAATTTAGAATAATAGTCATAAAATTAAAAATTAGAATAACAGTCATAAAAATCACTGGGATTGAAAAAAGCATAGAGGACAGCAGAGAATCTATTGATAGAGAGGGACTAAAAAATAGTCATGAGGAATGAAAAAGTGCTATAAATGAGGTGCAAAATAAAATGGAGATGGCTACAGTGCAGATTGAAGACGCAGAAGAGAGAATAGGTGAATTAGAAGATAAAATTATGGAAAAAAGAGGAAGCTGAGAAAAACAGAGATAAAAAAATCCAGGAGTACGAGAGGAGAATTAGAGAACTAAATAATTCAATCAAACAGAACAATATCCATATCATAGGAATTCCAAAAGAAGACAAAAAAGGAGAGAAAGGGGCTGAAGGTGTACTTGAACAAATCATAGCTGAGAACTTCCCTAATCTGGGGAAGGAAACAGGCATTGAAATCCAGGAGGCACAGAGAACTCCCTTCAGATGTAACTTGATTTGATCTTCTGAACAACATATAGTGAAACTAGCAAAATACAAGGATAAAGAGAGAATTCTGAAAGCAGCTAGGGATAAATGGGCCTTAACATGCAAAGATAGACACATAAGGGTAGTAGCAGACCCATCTACTGAAACTTGGCAGGCCAGAAAGGAATGGCAGGAAATCTTCAATGTGATGAACAGGAAAAATATGCAGCCAAGAATCCTTTATCCAGAAAACCTGTCATTCAGAATAGAAGGAGAGATAAAGATTTTCCCAAACAAACAAAAACTGAAGGAATTCATCACCACTAAACCAGCCCTACAAGAGATCCTAAGGGGGACTCTGTGACTGAAATATTACAAGGACCACAAAGTACCAGAGACACCAATACAAGCATGAAACCTACAAATATCACAATGACTCTAAACCCATGTCTTTCAATAACAACACTGAATGCAAATGGACTAAATGCTCCAACCAAAAGACAAAGGGTATCAGAATGAATAAAAAAACAAGGTCCATCTGTTTTCAGTCTACAAGAGACTCATTTTAGACCTAATAACACCTTCAGATTGAAAGTGAGGGGATGGAGAATTATCTATCATGCTACTGGAAGTCAAAGGAGAGCTGGAGTAGCCATACTCATATCAGACAAACTAGACATTAAATTAAAGGCTGTAACAACAAATGAAGAAGGGCATTATATAATAATTACAGGGTCTATCCATCAAGAAGAGCTAACAATTATAAATGTCTATGAGCCAAATATAGGAGACCCCAAATATATACAACAATTAATCACAAACATAAGCAACCTCATTGATAAGAATGTGGTAATTGCTGGGGACTTTAATACCCCACTTAGAACAATGGATAGACCATCTAGACACAGGATCAATGAAGAAACAAGGGCTCTGAATGATACATTGGATCACATGGACTTGAGAGATATATTTAGAACTCTGCATCCCAAAGCAACGGAACATACTTTCTTATTGAGTGCCCAGGGAACATTCTCCACGATAGATCACATACTGGGTCACAAAACAGCCCTTCATAAATATAAAAGAACTGAGATCTTACCCTGCACACTTTCAGACCACAATGCTATGAAACTTGAAATCAATCACAGGAAAAAGTCTGGAAATCTCCAAAAGCATGGAGGTTAAAGAACACCCTACTAAAGAATGAATGGGTCAACCAGACAATTAGAGAAGAAATTAAAAAATATATGGAAACAAACGAAAATGAAAATACAACAATCCAAATGCTTTGGGATGCAGTGAAGGCAGTCCTGAGAGGAAAATACATTGCAATCCAGGCCTATCTCAAGAAACAAGAAAAATCCGAAATACAAAATCTAACAGCACACCTAAAGGAAATAGAAGCAGAACAGCAAAGACAGCCTAAATCCAGCAGAAGAAGAGAAATAATAAAGATCAGGGCAGAAATAAACAATATAGAATCTAAAAAAAAACTGTAGGGCAGATCAACGAAACCAAGAGTTGGTTTTTTGAAAAAATAAACAAAATTGACAAACTTCTAGCCAGGCTTCTCAAAAAGAAAAGGGAGATGACCCAAATAGATAAAATCATGAATGAAAATGGAATTATTACAACCAATCCCCTCAGACATATAAGCAATTATCAGGGAATACTATGAAAAATTATATGCCAACAAACTGGACAACCTGGAAGAAATGGACAAATTCCTAAGCACCCACACACTTCCAAAACTCAATCAGGAAGAAATAGAAAATCTGAACAGACCTATAACCAGCAAAGAAATTGAATCAGTTATCAAAAATCTCCCAACAAATAAGAATCCAGGACCAGATGGCTTCCCAGGGGAATTCTACCAGACATTTAAAGCAGAGATAATACCTATCCTTCTCAATCTGTTCCAAAAAATAGAAAGGGAAGGAAAACTTCCACTCTCATTCTATGAAGCCAGCATTACTTTGATTCCCAAGAGAGATTCCTGGAAAAAAAAAAAAAAGAGAACTACAGGCCCATATCCTTGATGAAGATGTATGCAAAAATTCTCAACGAGACACTAGCAAATTGAATTCAACAGCATATAAAAAGAATTATTCACCATGATCAAGTGGGATTCATTCCTGGGATGCAGGGCTGGTTCAACATTCGCAAATCAATGTGATACATCACATTAATAAAAGAAAAGGTAAGAACCATATGATCCTGTCAATCGATGCAGAAAAAGCATTTGACAAAATACAGCATCCTTTCTTAGTAAAAACCCTCCAGAAAGTCGGGATAGAAGGAACATACTTAAACATCATAAAAGCCATTTATGAAAAACCCACAGCTAATATCATCCTCAATGGGGAAAAACTGAGAGCTTTCCCCATGAGATCAGGAACATGACAGGGATGTCCACTTTCACTGCTGTTGTTTAACATAGTGTTGAAGTGCTAGCATCAGCAATCAGACAACAAAGGGAAATCAAAGGCATCAAAATTGGCAAAGAGGAAGTCAGGTTTCACTTTTTGCAGATGACATGATATTATACATGGAAAATGTGATAAGACTCCACCAAAAGTCTGCTAGAACTGATACATGAATTCAGCAAAGTCACAGGGTAAAAAATGAATGTAAAGAAATAAGTTGCATTCTTGTACACTAATAATGAAGCAACAGAAAGACAAATAAAGAAACTGATCCCATTCACAATTGCACCAAGAAGCATAAAATACCTAGGAATAAACCTAACCAAAGTCATAAAAGATCTGTATGCTGAAATCTGTAGAAAGCTTATGAAGGAAATTGAAGAAGATACAAAGAAATAGAAAAACATTCCATGCTCACAGATTGGAAGAATAAATATTATTAAAATGTTAATACTACCCAAAGCAATCTACACATTCAATGCAATCCCAATCAAAATTGCACCAGCATTCTTCTTGAAGCTAGAACAAGCAATCCTAAAATTTGTATGGAATCATGAAAGACCCCAAATAGCCAAAGTGATATAGAAGAAGACCAAACTGGGAGGCATCACAATCCCAGACTTTAGCCTCTACTACAAAGCTGTAATCATCAAGACAGCATGGTATTGGCACAAAAACAGACACATAGACCAATGGAATAGAATAGAAACCCCAGAACTAGACCCACAAAAGTATGGCCAACTAATTTTTGACAAAGCAGGAAAGAACATCCAATGGATAAAAGACAGTCTCTTTAACAAATGGTGCTAGGAGAACTGGACAGCAACATGCAGAAGGTTGAAACTAGACCACTTTCTTACACCATTCACAAAGATAAACTCAAAATGGATGAAGGACCTGAATGTGAGACTGGAAACCATCAAAACTCTAGAGGAGAAAGCAGGAAGGAACCTCTCTAACCTCAGCCGCAGCAATTTCTTACTTGACACATCTCCAAAGGCAAGGGAATTAAAAGCAAAAATGAGCTATTGGGACCTCACCAAGATAAAAAGCTTCTGCACTGCAAAGGAAACAATCAACAAAACTAAAAGGTAATTGACGGAATGGGAAAATAAATTTGCAAATGACATATCAGAGAAAGGACTAGTATCCAAAATCTATAAAGAACTCACCAAACTCCACACCCGAAAAACAAATAATCCAGGGAAGAAATGGGCAGAAGACATAAATAGACACTTCTCTAAAGAAGACATCCAAATGGCCAACAGGCACATGAAAAGATGCTCAATGACACTCCTCATCAGGGAAATACAAATCAAAACCACATTCATATACCACCTCACGCCAGTCAGAGTGGCTAAAATGAACAAATCAGGAGACTACAGATGCTGGTGAGGATGTGGAGAAATGGGGACCCTCTTGCACTGGTGGTATGAATGCAAACTGGTGCAGCCACTCTGGAAAACAATGTGGAGGTTCCTCAAAACATTAAAAACAGATCTACCCTATGACCCAGCAATAGCACTGCTAGGAATTTACCCAAGGGATACAGGAGTGCTGATGCATAGGGGCTCATGTACCCCAATGTTTATAGCAGCATTTTCAACAATAGCCAAATTATGGAAAGAGCCTAGATGTCCACCAACTGACGAATGGATAAAGAAGATGTTATTTATATATACAATGGAATACTACTTGGCAATGAGAAAGAATGAAATCTGGTCATTTGTAGCAACATGGATGGAACTGGAGAGTGTTATGCTAAGTGAAATAAGTCACAGAGAGAAAGACAGATACCGTATGTTTTCAGTCATACGTGTATTCTGAGAAACTCAACAAAAGACCAGGGGGTGGGGAAGGGGGGAAAAAAGTTACAGAGAGGGAGGGAGGCAAACTATAAGAGACTCTTAAATACTGAGAACAAACTGAGGGTTGATGGGGAGTGGGGGGGAGGGGAAAGTGGGTGATAGGCATTGAGGAGGGCACCTATTGTGATGAGCACTGGGTGTTGTATGGAAACCAATTTGACAATAAATTTCATAAAAATAATAAATTTCAAATGGTAAATAAAAAAATAAAAAATAAAAATAAGATGCCTGGAGAAGGGACCCAAGGACCTGACACTCATGATTTCTGAGGAGGGGTTCTGGTATCTCTGAGTGGTCATTATGGGCTGGTTCTTCAGGCATTAGAAAAACTGTGATTTTGATCCACTACAGCTATAGGAAGAAACTGCTGCTGAAGTGAAGGAGCATTGCTGGGAAGGTACTGACAGGAGCAGGTAGCAGACCAGCAGACAGGGAGGATTCAGTACCTCCCTTCCTTCTTTAGCCTTGCAGCTTCCCTCTAAGCACCCTGCTGGCAGATCTTAACAGAGAGCCAGCTAGCCTGCAAGGTAGGAAGGTTGTTTGCAGTGTCCCAGTTCCAGCAGAGAGGCAGTCGCTAAATAACCGGCACATGATGTGATGTTCATCCATTCGTTCATCAAATATTTTTTAAATACCTACTATATTCCATACACTTGTAAGCACTGAAAAAAAGAACAATGTCTCTGCTTTTATGGAGCTGACATTTTGGCAGGGTGGAAACAGATAATAAACAAATAGACAAATTTTTAATATTTTAGGTGATAAGTGCTTTGAAGAAAAAGAAGTCAGGGTAAGAGAATGGAGAGAAATGGGGTCAGAAGCACTATAGACAGAAACAATACAGATAAAGCATGGAAAGTTAAGCCATATTTCTGGGGTTTGAATCCTAGCTTTGCTTCTTACAACTCTACAGTCAGGCAAATTGCTTAAAACATCTGTATCTCAGTTGTGCTCAGTGTCAAAATGGAGATAATGATGACAATAAAAATATTGACCTCATAGGATTGCTATAAAGATTAAACAAGTAGATATCAACAAAGTGGCTAGAATATAGCATCATATTATTAAAGAGTGGATAGTTTATCATCAAGAGCTACAAAAAGCTACCACTTTTTGCTACTACCAAGTTGGTGGTGGAGGGATTTAAAGTAAAAGAAGAGATAGATGGAATGGAAGCAGCCATGAGGAACAAAGAAGACACTTATCTCATCTCTAGACCAGTGGTGTGGCTGACCCTCTCCCTAAGGAATGTGGTGGAGGCCTCCTCAGAACAAAGGAAGGCAATGTGGCCCAGTCAACTCCTATACACATATGCATAGCTCTGACAGACTCTGTAACTTGTGTCCAATCAGACTATATGTCACCATATAGGGGGGGCAAGGAGGTAGAAATTGCATAAAAGGCTATACCCCTGTGCTAAGGGCTAAGTTTTTAAGGCTCGAACCCACTGAGCCCATACCAGCACAACGAATTAAAGTTGCATCCTTGGGGCGCCTGGGTGGCTCAGTCGATTAAGCATCTGACTTCAGCTCTGGTCATGATCTCACAGTTTGTGAGTTTGTGTCCCATATCAGGCTCTGTGCTGACAGCTGACAGCCTGGAGCCTGCTTCAGACTCTGTGTCTCCCTATCTATCTGCCCTCCCCCACTCATGCTATGTCTCTGTCTCTCAAAAATAAATAAACATTAAAAAATAATATTTTAAGTTGCATTCTGGACAAAAAAAAAAAGGGGGTGGGGGCGCTTGGTGTCCCATCTCTCTGCGAGAATCCTGCTAAATTTCTTGAGGGCTCATGTCCAGTCTTGCATCCAGGATTCAGGGATGGTGCAGTGCATGTCCACATCCTTTGTCACAGGGATATAAACCTCAGAAACCCAGAAGTAACTTCACCTGGTGCCAGCGGACTGCTGATCCATAGGAGATTAATCCCTCCCAGAATGCCAGGACAAGGACTTCAGATGTACAGTGGAACCTGGAGAGGCCTTGGAAACAGCTCAGGGAGCATTGCCCATCAGACTGGTAAGAACCCAGGTTCATTTTGGTAGACCTGCCCCTAAGAGGCAGAAGGGAAGCCTGATCACCTCCCAGAATTGACCCAGTAGTTCCACAAGGAATGAATCCCCACCTCCAAAGTACTGAGCTCTGGGCAGCATGTTGCAGTTGGTGTGTGACTATGTGAATAAGACAGACAGCAGAAGGCTTCCAACCTGACCAAAGGGCCAAAGCGAGTATTGAGTCCCAATCCATGGTTCTGTGGTGACCTCATATGGCTTAAGGCAGGGTCAGACTTCCTCAGGAATCTGATCTGGGTCAGGGCTTGATACCTAACCCACCAATGCTAAGAGAGGAGAGTAGCCCCAAACGAGTGTGCATCCTCTCCAAATTAGTCCCTCCCTTCCCCCCTTTTTCCTCTCTTGAGCATGAAAGTTGTCCATGAGGTGGAGGAAATGGGTGGGAAGCAGCGTAAACCAACTCCCCTAGAGTGTATGTGGAGGAATTTCAAAAAGGGATTCAGGAGATTATTGTGTGAAATTAACTCCTAGAAAGCTCCGGACAGTCTATGAAATTGGCCATTGTTTGGGGTCAGCTGGCCTTGTGATGGCTCACTTGATAAGGAACTAGTTGGCCAAGTGTTCAGGGTTGTTGTGGGGGATCCAGGCCACCCTGACCAATTTCCTTACATTGACTGTTGGCAACACCTGATCCTATCCCGGCCACCTTGGCTAAAAGTCTATATTGAAGAGAACTATAAAGTTATGATGGCTCTTGTCACAGCTTCCTCCAAATGCTGACCAAAAACTGAAAAATCCATACTGTCAGGAGAGCCTAAGGAGACCCCACCACCATCTGCCCCACTGTATCCCTCACTGCCACCTGTGCTTCCAGCTGCCCCCACTGCCAAAACCCCACTGGAGCTTGCCCTTAGCCCCAAGACCTCACCACTTCCAGCACCACCAGCCCCTCCAGATGTGACTGGCTCACCTGGTCCTAATCCCATACACCCCTTTTGGAAAGCAACTAGATGATCAGTCCAGTGAAGACAGTCCCTCCCTTCAGCAACACTGGGGAGCCCTACAGATGCCACTGAGGGAAACTAGGGGATCCGTCTATTATGGTCAGGAAGGCCAGATCCAAGGATGTCAGTGTGTTTTGTGTACCAACCCTTTACCACTAAGGACTTCCTAAATTGGAAGCATCATACTACTTCCTATATGGAGAAGCCCCAGTCTATGATTCACCTAATGCAGTCCATAATTCAAATCCATAAACCTACCTGGATGGACTGCTGCCAACTCCTCCTGACCCTCTTCAACATGGAGGAACATCGCTGAATTACCCAGGCAGCCCTAAAATGGTTAGGGTAGAATACTCAGCTGGAACACTAGACACCCAGGCTTATGCTTGGGCTCACTTCCCTAGGGAGGACCCAAACGGGACTCAAATGACTCAAGTGTAGATGGAGGGCTCACAAGGAGTGAACAGTATCAAGCCCTTCTAAACAGCATGAAAAAAGGGAGGGGAAAGGCCATAAATATAAGTAAAACCCTAGAAGTGCTTCCAGGGACCCGAGGAGAGCCCAAGCCAGTTCCGTAAGAAACTATGTGAGACATTTCATCTCTATACCCCTTCTGATCCAGAGGTGCTGGTTATCCAGCAGGGACAGGACCAGGGCCAACAAGAGGAACGTTGGGGAAGATCATCTCACCCAGGACCAAATTTAGGACACAACCAGTATGCTCACTGTCATCAGGCAGGCCACTGGAAAACTGAGTGCCCCCTGTGGCTGGGTAATTCTCAGCAGGGCCCCAAGCAAAAAGAAAGAGGTTGTGTGCTCCAGGGCCTGTACTAACCAGCATCACCTGGGGCCCCTGAAGATGATTTTGTGGGGCTAGCCACCATGGAGAACTATGAGGAGGACTAGTACAGACCAGGCTCTATTTGGTTAGGCCCCCAAGAGCCTATGGTCCAAGTGAATGTGGAGGGGGGGGGGGGGCACCCAACGACTTCATGGTAGATACTGGGGCAGAATACTTGGTGGTGACTCAACCTGTGGGCCCCCTCTCACAGAGACAAGCCACCATTGTGGGGGGCCACAGGCAATCAGACGTGCAGTCCCTCCTGCTGCCTTGGTGATGCAGTTTAGGTGGCCATGAAGTCATCCATGAATTTCTGTACCTCCCCAGCTGCCCCATGGCTTTAATGGGCCAGGACCTGTTAGAAAACTGCAGGCCCAGATAAATCTCAACTCCCATGGACAAGTTGCTCTGACCCTACAAAGCTGGAAGCAAAGATTATGACTCTCATGATTCCACAAAGGGAAGAATGGCACTACTATAGTGTCAGGGAGGAGCCACAATAGGGACCTGAGCTTCCCTTCAGAGTACTGGGGATGTGGGCTGAGGATGACCCACTAGGACTGGCCAGGAACATACCTCCAGTAATTGTAGAACTAAAGCCAGGGGCAGAGCCCATCCATGAAAAACAATATTTCATCCCTCATAAGGCACAGGTGGGGATAAAGAAGCACCTGGAGAGGGTTCTAAAATACAGGATCCTCTGACCCTGTTGGTCATCTGGCCAGAAGCCAGGCACCAATGACCATCTGCCCGTTCAAGACCTGCACGAAGTAAACCAGGCCACCATCACTCTTCACCCTGTTGTCCTGAACCCTCACACTCTCTTGGGTTTTATCCACACTGAAGCTGCCTTCTTCACATGCCTAGACCTCAACGATGCCTTCTTCTGCATCCACCTGTCCCCCACCCCCAGAATCAACTGCTCTTCACCTTCCAGGGGGAGAATACTGAAAGTGGTGACAAGAGCCAGTTGACTTGGACCAGATTGCCTCAGGGGTTCAATAACTCCCCCACCATTTTTGGCACTGTATTCACCTCAGACCTAAGAGCCTTCCCAGCAGATCAACATGGCTGTGTCTTGCTTCAGCACGTAGATGACTTACTGCTGCTGGAAGTTCTTGGGAGGACTGCATGGAAGGAAGTCGGCAGCTCCTTACCATCCTATGGGAAACTGGCTATAATGTCTCAAGGAAAAAGGCCCAAATCTGTCAAAAGAAAGTCAAGTACCTTGGCTTTCACCTCTCCCAGGGGCAGCGCTTACTCGGCCTGGAGAGAAAACAGGCCATTTGTTTGATCCCGGTCCCATTGACCCGATGTCAGGTTCAGGAGTTTCTCTGGGCCGCAGGTTTCTGTAGAATCTAGATAACTAACTTCTCAGACTTGGCCAAACCCCTTTATGAGGCCACAAAGGGAGGAGAGCAGGAACCTCTGTTATGGGAGCAAGTATAGCAATGAGCCTTTGAAGAGATCAAATAGTCCCTCACCGACACTCCTGGTCCGGGGCTCCCAGACATGCCCAAGCCCTTCTTCTTGTACATTCATGAACTACTGGCATCGTGGTGGGAGTGAGTCCTAACCCAGATGTTGGGGTCATGGCATCACCCAGTGACATATGTCTCAAGCAACTTGACTCTGTTGCCCAAGGCTGGCCATACTGCCTACAGGCACTTGCAGTGTTCTTAGTGTCTGAGGCTGACAAGTTAACTATGGGACAAGAATTGACAGTCTGAGTGCCACATTCAGTATTGACATTAATGGAGTACAAAGGACAATACTGGCTAATCAAAGCCCAGATGGTCAGATATCAGGGAATGCTATGTAAGAACCCACGCATTGACCTGGAAGTAGTGTGGACACTAAACCCTGAAACCCTACAGCTTGTCGGGCCAGGTCAACCATATCATGACTGCATTGAAGTCATGAATGAGGTGAAGTGTTCTCCAGTCAACTAGACTTAAGAGACCAGCCCCTCAAGGACCCTGATGCTGAGTATTTCACTGCCAGTAGCATTTTTGTGAAAGAGGGAAGATGCCTTGTAGGGTATTCTGTGGTAACCCTGAATTCTATCACTGAGGCCAAACCCCTGCCAAAGGGGACTTTGGCACAGAAGGCAGAGCTTATCATGCTAACCTGGGCCCTCCAACTGGCAGCAGGGATATGTGTTAATATGTATGCAGACTCTAAGTATGCTTTCACCACCTTCCACATATATGGGGCTTTATATAAAGAGAAGGGTCTAATAAACTCAGGAAGAAAAGATATAAAGTGTGATAAGGAAATCCTTGAACTCTTAGACACTGTGTGACCCCTAAAATATTGGCCATCATGCATTGTCAGGGACAACAAAAGGGAGACACCATGGCTGCACAGGGAAACCATAAGGCAGACCGAGAGGCAAAGCTTGCGGTCTCCAAAGAAACAGCAGAATCAGCAGCTTTAACCGCTGCACTGTTCCCTAGTCCACTGGCAGAATGGGACCCTAATTACAACATGACAGTACCTGTTTTGAGACTGAAAATGGAAGCTACCTCCCAGGTGGATGGTGGGAATTTGAAAATAGCTGAGTAGCAATTCCTGAGGCCCTGGCTCCAGCTTTTGTCAAGCAGTTCCATCAAGAAACCCATATTGGCTGGACAGCTCTCAAGACTATGCTGAGCTGACATTTCTACATCCCTCGACTCTCCAGCATTGTCTGAGCCGTGTGTGAGCAATGTGAAATGTGTGCCCAGAATAACCCACGTCAGGGAGCCAAGGCTGCCCCTGGGGTGCAGAGTGTCTGGGAAGCCCCATTTGAAAAATATAATGGTGGACTTCACTGAGCTTCCCCAAGTCCGAGGCTATACATATCTGTTGGTCTTTGTGTTCCTTTTCTCAGGGTGGGTGGAAGCCTTCCCTACTCGCACAGAAGAGGCACATGATATGGCCCGACTTCTTCTACAAGAAATCATTCCTCGATTTGGGATCCCTATCACTATGGGATCAGATAACAGACCAGCGTTCCTTGCTGAGGTGGTGCGGCTGGTGGCAAAGGGGTTAAAGATCACCTGGAAGTTACATACGGCATTCTGACCCCAGAGCTCCAGGAAGGTGGAACAAATGAACCAAACCCTGAAGCTGCAATTAAGTAAAGTATGTCAGCAAACCCACCTACACTGGTACTAGGTGTTGCCAATCGCCTTGTTAAAAATCAGGTGTAGCCGCACTAAGCAGACAGGGTTCTCCCCTTATGAATTCCTTTAGGAGCACCCCCCCCCCATTATCAAGGGGATAAGGGAGGTTCTAAATGAGATAGGCAATCTAGCCTTAAGGCAACAGATGTGGGCCCTGGACTCTCCCCTAACCACCTTACACCACTGGGTTAGGGAGAGATTACCTGTGAGTCTGACCACAGATGCTCACCCCTTTAAACCAGGAGATGCTGTATGGGTAAAGGAGTGGAATGTCCAACCCCTAAAAGCCCTCTAGAGGGGCCCATTCACTATCATTTTGTCCACTCCTACTGCAGTAAAGGTAGCCGAAGTAGGTCCCTGGATTCACCACAGCAGAGTTGAAGCCAGCATCTCAAAACTGGGAGCGCATTCCTGATCCATTAACACCGTGCAAGCTGACCATACTGAAGAAGCAATCTGTGATTCCAGAGGTTCTGGGAGACTGCAGCCCTGCTTTAGTCATTCTGGAAGCTGACTAATCTATGCACAGCAGAAGCTTAAGGAATTGTCAGTCCAGTGAAACAGACAGACTATCCTTATTTTCTATATCTGTTTCCTTACTGTGATGCACTGTCACCCCTTGTTCCTCACTGTTATTGTGATTCTTGCTCTGCTTTTCACCATAGGACTGGCAGAGGCTGCCCTGGCCAGCTGGGAATGTGGTGACAGGTTTCTGTTAGCACTCACCTTCGTTTTGTAAATAGGATTCTTCTTTGGTATTGGTTGCTTCTAATCTGGATCCCTTCTATAGACCTAAATTCCTGATCATGTGACCCATGTATTCGCATAACCAGGTCAGGCCAGGAGATCACTGGACCTTACTATACCATACCCACTTCTCATGCTAGGGAAACATCCTAGGGACATGCATACACTATAAGACTACCTATTCTATCTGCCAACAAGAGTGTCAATACACTTGTTTCAACCCACAATACTCTCCAACTGAGGAATGGCTAGAAGTCCAGAGTCACCCCAAGACAAGCACCACTGGTATAGGCTGACTAATTAACAAAACTCAAATTATCAATCCAAACTGGCCAGTGTCTATATTCTTGGATATATATACAGCTATAGGTGACACATTGCCATATGGTTTGTTATGATGAGGTCAGACATGGGAATGAGAGTACCGACTCAATGATAAATACATGTGTGAGGGGTCTTGTACCTGTGGTTCCTGGCCCCAGGCACCTGAATTCTTCTGTCCTTGTTGGAGTTATGTCACATGGGCCACCTGGCAGACTAAAGACAAAACAGCACTCCTCCAAAAGGGTGTGGCTGAGTCCAACTGCCAATCAGGAACCTGTAACCCCATTAATTTTACCATCCTTGACCCAGGAGACTCAAAATGGAAAACGGACCACTGAGTTGGTATACTTATCTGTCGGCAGGGCAAAGACCCAGGAACTGTGTTGTATTTTAAGAGAGATACTGTCACACAGAAGGCCATGACCCACCAGGTCTTTCATTCCTTTTATGAAGAAATGGAGAAGGGTCCTCCTCCTGTCTCTGTCACAACTAAAAATTTGTTTCTAGCCCTAGAAGAGACTCTAAAGATCTCTTTTTGTTATGTATGTGGGGGAACCAACATGGGGGATCAACGGCCATGGGAAATTAGAGAATTAGATCTCCATGAACCTTATAATGGAATAGAATACCCCAGTCTTACTACCAGGGTTTGGCTCCTCAAAACCTCAATTTTTGGGAAAAACTGCTTTGCCCAGAGGGGAGGAAAGTTCACCATCTCTATGGGAAGCTTAATGTACCTAGGCCAAAGATTTTATAACTCAACTGCCCAAGGAAACCCAATGGTGGGGGTCCCCAGATCACCTTGAGCCAGATCCTCCCACCCCTTGTCTAACTTCTCTGATCTCTGAGATGCTTGGGACAATGTCGATGCAGCCATCGAATGGTGGGCCCCAGGTGGACTGTACTGGATATGTGGAAGGATAGCCCATGCAGTACTTCCCTCAGGTCAGGATCATGTGTGCTGAGAACTATTCATTCATCTTTCGTCCTTCTCCCAGTTGCCACAGGGGAACATTTGGGAGTCCAAGTATATGGGGACAGGGAGACTCAAAGGAAAAGATGTGCCCTACAAACTGGCAAATGGAAAGATGATGAATGGCCTCCCAAACATATAATCCAATATTATGGCCCTGCCACCTGGGCAGAGGATGGCTCCTGGGGCTACCGCACTCCCATTCACGTGCTAAACCACATAATCAGACTGCAAGCAGTTGCAGAAATTATAACCAATGAAACTGCCAGAGCTCTTAACTTACTAGCCAAGCAGCAGACCAAAATGCACAATGCTAACAATCAAAATCACTGGGCCTTAGATTGCTTGCTTGCTTGCTTGCTTCTGAGGGAGGAGTTTGTGGAAAGTTTAACCTGACCAACTGCTGCCTACAGATAGATGATGAAGGAAAAGTCTTAGAGGATATCACAGATTGAATGAGAACAGTAGCTCATGTGCCAGTCCAGACCTGGAAAGATTGGAACCCCAGGGAGGTATTTGGAGGATGGTTTTCAACTCTTGAGGGATTCAAAACCCTCATAGGTATTATCCTCTTGATTTTGGGTGCTTGCTTAATCCTACCTTGCCTAGCTCCCCTGGTTATACGGTCTGTCTCTAGCCTCATTGAGGCAATAATTGAATGGCCATGCACGTGATGATGTTATGAAATACAAACCTCTAAACCAAGATGATGCTCTTTGACTCAAAATAGGGGTCCACACGTCAAAAGGGGGAATGTGGTAGAGCCCCTCCTAAGGAACATGGTGGAGGCCTCTGCAGAACAAAGGAAGGCAACATGGCCAAATCAACTCCTATATACATATGCATAGCTCTGACACGACTCTGTAACTTGGACTGTGTCCAATCAGACTATATGTCACCATATAGGGGAGACAAAGAAGTATAAATTGCATAAAAGTCTATACCCCGCTGTGCTCAGGGCTCAGTTTTTCACATACAAACCCACTGAGCCCATGCTGGCACAATGAATAAAGTTGCTTCCTGGACAAAAATAAAAGGTTTCAATGTCCCATCTCTCTGTGTGGGAATCCTGCTACAGTGGTACAAAAGATAAGGAAGAGAAAACAGCCAGCACTTGAGAAGTCTATGAGCAATGCTGAGTCTTCAAGGGGGAGATAAGTTTAAGTTAGATTAGAAATATGAAAGCCACATTAAGAGAGTAGGCTGAAGATACTGCGCCACAGATAGTAATGGAAGCAATTTGGGCAAAGAGGACACAGAGGTGTGAAAGAGGTATCACCACTTTCCGCTTCACTTTACCAAAAGTAAAAACACTGTGATTATATTGATAATAGTCTTGTGGTGGCAAGAACACCAAAACACTTTTAATAAACAATGATATATATTTCTATAACCCTTTTTGGGTAACAAAGTACATTTACATCCACTCATTTATTGCTCACAAAGAAACTATGAAACTGACAGATAGCAGACATTCACAGTGAGAGTGAAGACATGAGCAAACCTAGTATTATTTTAGCCCAATAACTCCCAAATATTTAACAATTGTTAGGAGAGTGACTATATCTACAGAAAGCTAAACTAAGGCCTTAGAGAAAATATATTATGGACACTTAGATGTTTTCACATCATA
The DNA here is from genome assembly GCF_027475565.1 of Acinonyx jubatus. Lineage (NCBI taxonomy): Eukaryota > Metazoa > Chordata > Mammalia > Carnivora > Felidae > Acinonyx > Acinonyx jubatus. Next base: position 91,195,024 of record NC_069386.1, read on the forward strand.
TGTGTGAAACTGTAAATGGGTTCTCAGCTGATGGTGTATCTAAATAAAAAAAGGCTCTTTGGTGGAGGAGTACTCTAACTAAACCACAAATTACCTCAGCAGATGGCCCAATCCTGAGACTGCTTCACAGAGATTGTCATATTGGAAAACAGCCCCTAAAAAATATGGGCATTCTGTACACCTGTCAACATGCTGAAGCCACAAGGTGACTCAAGCCAAAATGACCTGTCTACTACTTTCCTCCTCAGCTGACATTCCTGGCATAACTCCAGAGACTTCTGGGGATTCTAACAGGTTTTTCATATAGACTGCTTAGAATTTATAACATGGTAAAAAGCTGAAAATAGCTTTTTGGGATAAATGAATCAGACAGAATTCATTTCCTAGAATGATACAGGTTCTTTAAAAAACCCTCATCACCTCTTACTTTACTGATTTCAACAAAGAAGCAGAGTGAAGTAAAGTGACTTGCTCAAGGGCACCCAGTTTCATAGCCAATGAGTGGCAAAGGCAGGGCTAATTATGGATGTCCTGGATACTAATACAAAATTCTCTTTTAGCTCTGTAATATAAATATTATTGGGAGGGGGCACCTGGGTGGCTCAGTTAGCTGAGCGTCTGACTTTTGATTTCAGCTCAGGTTATGATCTCACAGTTCATGGGCTAGAGCCCTGTGTCAGGCTCTGGGCTGACAGAATGGAGCCTGCTTGGGATTCTCTCTCCCTCTCTCTCTGCCCATCCCCTGCTCATGTATGCACATGCAATCTCTCTTTCTCTCTCAAAATAAATAAATTTAAAAAAAAACAGTATTATTGAGAGGAATGTACAGGAAAGGCAAATAATCCAAAAATCAAAACTGACATAGGAAAAGAAACTGGCAAAGAAGACATCTTTACCGGAGGCTTCTGACTAAATGTAGAGAAAGGAAAAAAGTGTCTCAATCATGTGTTTTTCATTGTGTAAAATGCATGCATATTCTGCATAACCTCAAGTGACATGGCTGAAAAGAATCTAACTTCCACAGCTTCTATTTCACCTATAGTCTCTGCATTCAAACTGATCTGTAAGCACCTTTAAGACAGTGACTCCATCCTCAAAGTCTTTGTATTCCCTTGACCCAGGACAAATCTGGGCCCCTAACAGTTACTCAGTAACTGTTTTCCATGTAGCTGATTATAATGTTTGCCAAAACAGTTACCCTTTGAAATTATTCTTAAAATTTTTCTTCCTGGTTTAGCAAAGTAACATTTAGAGCTCTTCCAAAGAAGTCTACTGATGTCTTGATTTTCCCATGCTATTTCAATTCAAAAGTGTGTGTGCTATTTTATTTAGAAAACATTTGTTTTATTCAGTCATTTTTCAGCAAAATTTACAAGTCAAAATTACGATTTAGATTAATATAAAGTAACATGTTAGAAGTTATAAAGCTTTGTTTCATGAAAGGCTTAAGCAAACAAAGGTTATTCCACATAAAATGCACATAATGCAATTTGGTTGACTTGAAATGCAAGAAAAGGGAGGGAATATATGCAAAGAATTACATACAAATGGAGCACTTCTGGTTTCTATGGTAACCAACATAAAGAATACCTTTTTGTAAAATGGACAAGTGAAGTCAGTGAGATGTAAATTTATGAGCACAAAAACCAAAGGACCAATACAATCCTGTGGTATGTAAAGAAGTCTAAAGTTTTCCCTTAATAGGATTGCAAATTAAAAAAAAAAAGAAAGAAAGAAAGAAAAAGAGAGAGGAAGAAAGAAAGAAAGAAAGAGAAAGAAAGAGAGAGAGAAAAGTCCTATTGCTAACAGACCTATTCAGAAGGTCTGTTTTTATTGTTTTTTTATTGCTTTTTTTATTGTTTACTGGACCAGTGATTACAATCACAGTAGGGAAGTCAATGAGGCCATGATTCTCTAAGTATCCCTTCTCATCAAAGTGTAGTAAGCTGGCTCTGGGGACCAGACACCCAACAGGAGAACTTATTTGAAATTAATTAAAATATGAATATGAATTTGTTATTCAAAGGGAAAAACATGTATATCATTTGCTGTTCTCTTATTCAGACAAGAATACAAGTTCCCATTGCTATAAAGACTATACTAAATATGTTTTTGGTTTTATAGAAGAGAGAGTGAGGTGGGGAACAAAGGCAGAAAAGAAATGCATATAAAATTAAATTTCCTAATAACATGAAGCCCACTGACAAATACTTGAGACAGGCAGAGTAGGATATTCCTCCAGGAGCTCCCAACTGTCTTAATGTTAATGCTTTGCTGGAGGAAAAACAACCTTAGCTTGACAATAGCTAGGTCTCCAGGATCCTGTGAATCTTCTTTAACATAGAAAGCCTTTTTGGAAACTTCCCCTTGTCTTTACCTCCCCCAACTCCCAAGTATATAATCAGTCACTCCTTACAACCCCTGTGTAGCCCTTTCTGCCCACAGGTCCTGTCCCCATGCTTTAATAAAAACACCTTTTTGCACTGAAGACATCTGAAGAATTCTTTCTTGGCCATCAGCTTCAAACCCCAGCACTTCAAACCACATCAAGAGGACTGTGTGAAACTATTTTCAGGGACAACAGAAAACGCAATGTCCCAGTGCCCTGTTGCTTTTCTGACTAGTGTATGCTTAACCTACTCAGTATAATGAAGATGGTCAAAGATTATACAATTTATAACGATTTAAGCATATATCATTTTACTCCCAAAATGAATAATGGCTAAAATAACACATTTATCTGAAGAAGAATCTTCATGTAATCACATAAGAGCTACAGTGATGAAGAGAGTTGAACAGTGATTTCAACGTTTCATATAAAATCATCATGAATAGGAGAAAATTTCACTGTGCATATTGAAAAATACTTTCATTTAATACTGTAGCATTAATACCACAGAGATGTCTAAAAATCAGTCTGTCGATGCCTTTGAGAGTATTTCATTTGTATTTCAACATGCCAGTTCTCTAACTCCATGTGTTATTCCAATGCTTTAAAAAGAAAGGGTTGTCTCTGAAAACTGAGCCTCTGGATATCACCCCAGCTTGATGAACTTGAGGCTGTTACTTCCAACAGCCTCAGATTGTAAAAAGCTGATCTGATATCATTCACAGGGCCTTGGATTCCCAAGCAAGTTTTCAAAATTTATCTTCTCATGCCTACTGTTTTGTTTTGATATTTCTAGATTTGAAATTCTTGGTTTTCCAAAAGCAATATTGGTGGAAAGTTATCAAAGATGCCCTGATAGTCTAGCACGAGCTATGTTTAGGACAATTTCAAATACATGTGCAGCAATACTCTTGAAACTGCCTTTCATAAAGTATTTTCCTGGATTCCTGAGCCTTTTTCTGGTGTCTAGAAAATTTATAAAATGTTGTTATGATTAAATTTCATACAACTGAAAAATATGGATACTAATAAAAATAATAATCATTAATGCATGTAAGATATGAAAGTTTATCTTTTTCTTCAACAAATGTAAAGTATACCAGAAAGAAAATTTTCTTGAATTACATGATCATCTAAAATTTTAGTGTTTCGAGTCACCTGGGTGGTTCAGTCAGTTAAGCATTTGACTTCAGCTCAGGTCATGATCTCATGGTTTGTGAGTTTGAGCACTGTGTCGGGCTCTGTGCTGACAGCTCAGAGCCTGCGGCTTGCTTTGGATTCTGTGTCCCCCTCTCCCCCCCGCCCCTCTCCCATTCATGCTCTCTCTTTCTCTCTCAAAAATAAATAAACATTAAAAAAAATTTTTTTAAGAAAATAAAACTTTAGTGTTTCAAAGATAACATTAGTTGCTTTGTTGTATTATGGAAGAGTAGAGATGTTTCCGGGAGGCACCAGAATCCCTATCCACACTGAGCAGCTATAAAGTCCACCTGTCCTCCCTCTATATGACACTGACATCCAGACAAAGAAAGACTAACTTCATCTCTGCAGACTGCCTTCCAGACAGACTAATAGATTCAAATGAAGTCCCCGCCACCCATAAAGATAATTTGCCTAAAGCTGAGTATCATGAAATGTTTAAAGTGCTTTTGCAATATTCATTATGTTTGAGCATTGTATTCAAAGTACACAAAAAGAATACTTTTGCTGTCCTTTTTTTTCTTCTTAAACATGTAGGACACAGAGCTGAAAAGTAATGAATAGCTCAGTGGAGCAAACTTCCTCACTTTAAATATCCCATCATTTTTTATCTTGTCCTTCTAGGTGGGCATGGATAGTATCAAAAGACTTCATGGAGATTAACTTTGGTTTGAAAATTGTGTCTACTTTGGCACTATACAATCTGTCAGTTTTCCTAAAGAGTTATTAATACAGTTCTTTCCTTTTTTGTTAATCAACATATCCCTGTGCACTGGGCTTAAGTGGACACTTTAGAGATGACTTTCGGTTCTGCTATACTCACATATTAACACTTTTTGGTGCTCTTCATTCTTCTCTTCAGACCCATATTTCCATCTGGTATCATTGTCCTTCTATCTGAAGGGCTTCCTTTAACATTTCTTATGATGTTTATGTGTTTGTGATGAACTCTTTCCACTTTTGCTGCAGTCTGGAGAACTCTCTAGTCAGTATACAGAGACTACTGTAAAGCTCACCTTGTTTGTTTCCCTTCTGTCAAGAATCATTGTCCTGTGTTGCCTACTGTTCAATGTTTGAAAACACTTGCTTAATGTATTACATCTGTTTTTTTGTTATTATATTAAAAGGGTAAATCTGATCCCTGGTACTCTGTCATGGCAAAAGCAGAAGTCTTACTCCTTCATAAATGAAAAACTTAATCAACTTTCAATGAAACCTATGACAGGGAATATGTTAATTGTTTCCTTCTTTATGTTTAGTGCCTTCTATGCTTTATCAAAGATGTTATAAAAATAAATGAAACAGGATGTTAAGAAAGAATTTTGGCTGAGTCAATAACAGACCATAGATAACACATCCCAAAGGAGGTGATAGAACATATGCATGACTTACAAAATTTCACAGCCCTCAAACTCCTTTCTCATATTGAGGGTATAAAAGGATTTGGAGCTTAAGGATAGGGAGGAAAGTATTTCTTTAAAGAGACCTGGAACTGTGTTGTGAATTTCACTTACTGCAAGGAGGAAATGTACTTTTATCTCAGGGAAAGGGATTTCAGTGAGGTAACTCAGAGGACTAAATATGTGTCTTCTGTAATTGGAGGACCTAGTGGTCTGATGTCTACTCATACCTGTGTAATCTAAAGTATGATTTTCTCTGGCTAGCTGTTCCCAATGGCAGAACAAGTAAATCCTGAGTTGCTTATGACTTGCACTTCAAGAACAAGGTGAAAAGAACTAGTCTTCAGTCTTAGGCCTTGTCCAAAAAACTACCTGAAGGGCAAAATAGATTACAGCAGAAAAAAACTAAAAACACTGCTAAATTAATTGCTTGGGGCTGAAAAAGAAGTAAAGGACCAGGTGACAATTAAATGCTTATTCTCTCTTTTTTTTCTTTTAATTTTTTTATCTATTTAGTTTGAGAGAGAGAGAGAGAGAGAGAGAGCAGGATAGGGACAGAGAGAGTGGGAGAGAGAATGGGAGAGAGAGAATCCCAAGCAGGCTCTGCACCATCAGAACAGAGCCCAATGCAAAGCTCAAAGTCACAAACCATGAGATCATAACCTGAGCAAAAATCAAAGAGTCGGAGGCTTAACAGACTAAGCCACCCAGGCACCAATAAATGCTTATTCTCTTTAAGGAAATTTGTCTTAGTAAGATATCCCTAGCACCCACAAGAAATAGATTCACTTTTAAACATCTGTTCAGCCCAAAAGAGAACCAGATCAGGATGGCAATGTCAATCAAAGAAGAATCCACCTACTATTCTCCTACTTCCACCCTCCTTCAAGGGCCACAAATAGCATTAGTAAAATGTGGAAGGAGTAGAAATGCTAATTAGAGAAACCTCAACCTTAAAGCCAGTTTGGATATTTGATCATTATGAAGAAGAGAAAAGCTTGATAACTTTTGGCATTTAGTGAGTGTTGAAATGTTTATATCACCTAAGAGAGACCAGAAAAGCCTGGTCTCTCAAAAGACCAAAAGATCTGTCTTTTGGTCAAAGATCTGTCCAAGGAGCAGGAGCAGGAGCAGGGGAAGAATTAACTCCATAGTTTAGATTTAAAGGACAGTCAAGACAAGAAGCGACAAAACTAAGGTGACCTGGCGATTCACTCCCACAGATTATTCTTGTTCGACATAAAGGTTATATAAGAACCTATGAAAGATAAAGAAACAAAACTATTAGTGAAGAAGTGAACATTAGATATATGAAGATGAATCAAAATTCTACTATATAGAAACATACCAAAATGATTAAGAAAAGATAAATGTTTATTTACAAGCTTACATAAATGTGTAGAATAACTAGTTTTCCCCAAGAGGATAATTGAAATGAAAACAAAAGAAAAGCTTATTGTGACTTTATTTTAAAACTCTTCATTGTATCCTTTCAAGTTCTTGCCTAATTTTAGCAACTCTTTTCCTTTCAGTGTAAATATTTTGACTTCAGCAACGTTTTATAATCTATTCAACGTATAAAATCACATTGCAATGCCTGACTAAATTTGATTTTTGAAAGTTTCTGTGTTTATTAAAGACAAGAAAACGCACTGCAAAGAGATCAGGAATTATCACATTATGTATTACAGCCATTTATTTGTGGAAATGGAGCATGAAATAAACTATTTAGTTCATTAGCTCAAGTAGGAGAGCATTGTTCAAGCATGTTGTCCATTAATCACTGATAACCAGTGTTTAGCGTGCAGACATGCATGACTGCGAACATGACTAAATAATGTAGAATCCTCTTCATAAAAATCATAGTGTATGCAATTTTTATGTGTGATTTATCACAGTACCCTTGGCAGAGCCCCTGGGAAGAGCTTGAAATAGAGATTAATTAAACAGTAAATCTTTACATGTTTTCAGAAAACAGATTTTGAATGTTCACATATCCTCCTCACTCCCCTTTTTCTCTTATGTTATCTCAAATGAAATTTGTCAAGACATCAGTGCAACCAGTTAAAGCTCTGACTCCCTTCTGAAACTAATGTCTACTCTCTGTACTTGATAAGATCTAATAACAAATTATTGATTTCCTGTCAAGAAGCATCTCCTGATGAACACTGCCAAACACTCTCAGTAATAGTGAAAGGTAAGAAATTCAAAGGAAATCTTGAACCCTGGTGTTTAAATCATCATATTCCTTAGTATTAAAATACTAAAGGTAGGCTACTTAAACTTTAAAGGTAGAGCAGTGAATAATGTTGTCTTCCATGAGGGTACCAATAAGACAACCTATAATAGTAACTCTGTCACTTCTCAAATATACTCCCAACTTTAGCAACAAAAGTTTAAATTGTTTTCAAAAAAAAAAAAATTGGCAGTATTATCCAAAATAGTGATAATATGGGAATGTCAAATGTTCAATGACACCTGAATAAATAAATATACACAAAGGAGTACATAGAGCAGTGAGAATGAACACTGCATTTCAACAATATAGATGAATCTCACAAACATGGCAAGCAAAAGAGTATATATTGCATAATTACACTTATATAAAGTACAAAAACAGCAAAACTAAAATGTTGTTAGTAAAACTAAAGTGCTGTTAGAAGTCAAGAGTGGTTACCTTTAGTGCAGTCAATGATGATGGGAATAATTAAAGATTAACATGAGAAGGGTTTCTGGGGTGCTGATAATTGTTTCTTGAGCAGGATGCCAGTTGAATGGATATTTTTGGTTTGTAAAAATTCAATAAGCTGTACACTTGTAATATGTGCTGGTTTCTACATCTATATTATACCTCAATAAAATGTTAAAAATAATCTTACTTGTAGACAGAATGGAAAATATACCTATAAATACCTTCCTATTAATAGCTAGGGAATCTAGGTAAGGATGGACTGGGATGCAGGAGTCCTAGCCAAGGACAACAGTAAGTACAGAAAGAGGATATATGAGCGAGGGCGGCAGCAACAGAGATCCATGACATATGAAGGCAGCACTCAAAGTGGAGATGCAGGTAAGAAAACATCAAAACAGGTATAAAAGGGAAAGAATGGACAGTTGTCATTAATGGAATGAGATAATGCTGTTATTAAAATTTAGTTTCTGAGAGTTAGGAAATGCATGTAGTTAAGTACTGGCACTTTGAGGAGGCATATTTCTCAGATTTCTATGACAAGAGCTAGAGCCACAAGAAATGTGATATCAAAACAAGGCAAATCAGGACACCTGGATGGCTCAGTCAGTTAAGTGTCTGACTTCAGCTCAGGTCATAATCTCACAGCTCATGAGTTCAAGCCCCACCTCAGGCTCTGTGCTGACAGTGCAGAGCCTGGAGCCTGTTTCAGATTCTGTGTCTCCCTGTCTCTCTGCACCTCCCCTGCTCATACTCTGTCTCTGTCTTTCTCTCAAAAATAAATAAACATTAAAAAAATTTTTTTTAAATCAAGGCAAATCAAAAAGTGATACCATCAAAATGGAAAATAGGACCATTATATCATCTTCTCCACAAAGAACACTGGTTTGACAATAATCTATGGACAGGAGTGCCTTTGTGGAAGTCCAGGTGTCAAGCGGAGAAGTTTCAGCACACCCTTAGAGCAAAAACAGAATATGAGATTGGACACATTGAAGAGGTCAGTAAAGACTGAAGAAGTTGACCCCTTCAAATGAAAAGACAGAAATGCAAGACTTCAAGGAACATAAAAAAATCAGAGAAACGTGATATCACCAAAGGAACATCATAATTTTTTAGGAACCAACCTCAAATAAATGGAGATCTATGATTTGCCAGATAAAGAATTCAAAATAGTTGTTTTAAGGACACTCAGTGAGCTACAAGGAAACAATTAAACTAAATTTTTAAAAATCCCTGAATAGAAGGAGAAATTTAACAGGGAGATAAAAATCATTAGAAAAAGAAATAAACAAGAATACTAGAACTCAAGAATGTAATGAAAAAATAAAAAATACAATAGAGACCATCAATAGCAGACTTGTCTAAGCAAAGAAAGAATCTGTGAAGTAGAAAACAGCTCATTTGAAATTATCCAGTCAGAGAAGAACAAATTAAAAAGAATTTTAAAAGAGTAAAGAAAGTCAAGGCATCTGGATGGCTCAGACAGTTCAACATCTGACTTCAGTTCAGGTCATGATCTCAGGGTTCCTGAGTTTGAGCCCTGCCTCAGTCTTGCTGCTATCAGCGCAGAGCCTGCTTCAGATCTTCTGTCCCCCCTCTCTCTCTCTCTCTGCCCTTCCCGCTTGTGCACTCTCTCTCAAAAATAAATAAATCTTTAAAAAAAAGAGTAAAGAAAATCTATGTGAGCTTTGGGATACCATTAATAGAGAAGGAGGAAGAAAGGGACAGGTAGCTTATTTAAAGAAATAACGGCTAAGAATTTTCCAGTTCTGGAGAGAGATTTGGATGTCCAAATGCATGAAGCTCATTGGTCACAGAACAAGCTCAACTTAAAGAGAGCTTCTCTAAGACACATAATAAAACGATCTAAAATCACAAAGGTAGAATTTTAAAATTCTATTCAAAGATAGATTTCTCAGCAAAAACCTTACAAGTCAGAACAGAGTGGAAAGGTATATTGACAGCATTAAAAGAAAAACAACCTGCCAACTAAAAATAACTTCCTGGCAAAGTTGTCCTTCAGTAATGAAGTAGAAATAAAGACTTCACCAAACAAACAAAACCTGGTGAAATAGTCACCACTGGACCTGCCTTACAAGAAATATTGAAAGGAGTTCTTCACGCTAAAATAAAAGGATACTAATTAGTAACATAAAAACATATGAAAATATAAAACACACTGATAAAGATGAGCATACAGTCAAATTCAGAGTACTCAAATGTCTAATATGGTGGTATGCTAATCACTTATTGCTAGTATAAAGGTTAAAAGACTGAAGTATTAAAAAAAGCTATGGGGACACCTGGGTGGCACAGTTAGTTAAGCATCCAACTGATTTCAGTTCACGTATGACCTCATGGTTTGTGGGATCGAGCCCTGCATCGGGCTCTGCACTGACAGCACACCGCTGGCTTAGGATTCTCTCTTTCTCTATCTGCCTCTCCCCCACTCATCCTCTCTCTCTAAATAAATAAATAAACTTAAAATAAATATCATTACAATAATTTTTCAATAACAACATAAAAAGATGTAACTTGTGACATCAAAACATGAAATGTGCAGTAGTGGGAGTATAGCTTTTGTATACAATCTAGATTAAGTTTTTATCAGCTTAAATTCATTGTTATATGTATAAGACATTTTATGTAAGCCTCATGGTAACCACAAAGTAAAAACATACTGTAGATACACAAAAAAAGAAAGAGAAAAGAATCAAAGCATGCCACTACAGAAAATAATAAATTCACAAATGAAGACAGCAAGAAAGAATGAAAGGAACAAAGGAACTAAAAACACCAGAAAAAAATAAGATGGAATTAGGACCCCTTGCCTATCAATAATCACTTTATTTTTTAATTAGTTAATTAATCTCCCTGAGACAGCATGAATGGGGGAGGGGCTGAGGGAGAGGGAGAGAGAGAATCTTAAGCAGGCTCCACACCCAGCACTATCTCATGACCATGAGATCATGCCCTGAGCCGAATTTAAGAGGTGAACACTTAACAGCCTGAGCCACCCAGGAGTCCCAAAGACTCTCTCTTTGACTTAATTTTAATCAGGCTTCTCTGAACCCTCTTCTTGACTATGCCTTGACATTGACCTCTGACTTATCTTAAAGAATCCCTCTAAATCAGTTTAGCAAGAATTTCCCACCTTTGATATCTGATCACCCTTGATATCTGATCAAGTTCTTCATCTCTCACCTTTGATGTATAATTCCTTCCTCTACCCCTATAAAGAATCCTATTAGGTCAGTTTAGCAAGAATGCCACTACTCTTAATGCCTTTTATCAGTAGTTTTCCATCCACTGATACCCTTACTCTCCTCTTTGGCTATAAATCACCAACTGCATTTGCTGTATTTGGACTTGAATTTAATCTCTCTCCCCTATTGTAATAGTTATGACCCCTATTGCAATAGTCTTGAATAAAGTCTTCCTTATCATTTTTAACACATATCAGAAAAAATTTTTCTTTAACATATCCACCTTATAAAGTACATAATATTTGTACCATTTTACTGAGAGAAAACTGAGACTCAGGGTTCAAATAAAACATTCAAGTTCACACAGTAAGAGCCAGAATTTGAAAGCAGGCACTGGAACTTCAGATGCTGAGCTCAACTGCTGTCCTCTACAGGAAAATGCTATTCAGCTTCAAATTATGTTTCAACCACAAAGAAAGTTCAATCTGGGTGATGTTAGACTAGGCTTTTATGGCTTATGAAGACATAGGTTAGCAGTAGAGAAACAGACTAAGTTAATCTTTCTCACACAACCTCTTTTAAGGGAAATGATGCTACATGAACTTCAATGGAAATAGAATTTAGTGTCATGAAAACTTAGCAACTGGGAATAAAAGAGGAGGAGTGTTGTTTTAACAATACCCACAGATAGTAAAACCTTCAAGTTCGCTGGCTTTTTGTTGACAAAATGTAGACTCTGCTGCTGAGAATTTTAATGAAAGAAAATATATTAGCTTTTACCCATAGGTCAGTGAAACCCACATTACAGACCACTTTTGTTACATACCAGCAATTCTTTTATTAGATATAATACAGTTCTTTTACTCTCTGTTCAAGGCAACCTGGCAGGTTAAAACAATTTCATGTTTTTGAAGGTCATGCTTCAGGTTGGAGCAATAAGTTTGAGTTCAGCTACCCATGAGAAAAATAGGAAGTATTACATTCCTATTCAAGAAGCCAGCCACTATCAAAACTGGAAGCAGCATCAGCAGGGTAAGAACACAGTTGCTGTAGTATCAGCTATAAAGAAAATGGGCCAGCTGATGGGGAGGTCTGAGGAGAGAGAGGAAAAAGGAGGAAGGCAGCAGGGTGTGGAGAAAATCAATGTGTTGGTCCACTACTATCATAGGGCAAAAGCCACGTTCAAGGGTTTGAGGACTCCCCAAGAGCCTGGCTGAACTTAGGGCATTTCTCAAGGACTGGGAGAACTGCTCTGAACCTGCAGAGAGTATCCTACTTCTGCATCACAGAGTACAGGAGGACATACGAATGCAAGGCAAAGGCTGGGTAAGGACCACTATTTCTCCCCTTCTTCCTTTTGGTAACAGAGTGCCCATGTTTTCGCTGGAAACATGATCTGTCAGCTAGAAGCTGCATTTCCCAGACTTTCCTGAAAACAGTTGTATTACAAAGTTTTTGCCAATGAAATGTGAGCAAAAGGGATAGATACAATTCTGGGACCTGTCAAAACAGGTAGGAGCACTCTACTTCATGCTCCTTTTCTTTGCCCTTTCCTTCAGAGTTGGAACATGGGGAGGGTGCAAGCCATCCACAGCCAAATGGACAAGGACCACACCCTAGGACAGTGGCTCTCTAAGAGTGGTTCTAAGACCAACAGCATCAGTGTCCCCCTAGAAAGTTGTTAGAAATGCAAATTCTCAGGACTCACCCCAGATTTGAACTGGAAACTCTGGAAACAGAGACCAATATATCTTCTAATGTATAATAAAGCTGCCAACCTCTGGTCCAAGGAATACAATAGCAATAAGAAAAAGGAACCAAGGCCCATCAATGACCTCAGAGAGAAGAGCCCACACCTACCCTGGACTGACCACATATTTTTGAACTGTTGCATATGTTGTGGTCCCTTTCTTCTAGCAACTTACCCTGTATACTAATTATTACAGAGCCCATATCAACATTTTTGGCTCAACTCCAGCCAACAAATCCAAGAGACTGTGGATTTGGGCAATTTGCCTTCTATCTAGTCCCAAATAAGGCTCCATGTCTGTTCCAATTTTTATTCCAGCCCTCTAAAACAGATACGGAGAATTCTTCATCATCTTAAGAATAATCCTGGGCATTGTTTTCAACACAACCCCAGATTTACTGTATCCCGAAATGAGTGAGTTAAGAACAAAGGTCTCCTGGACGATGAATTCTAGGATAGTCTCAGTTACCATGTCCAGGATAAATTTTCTCAGATGAATAGGTCAAAACTAACAAATGCCTACAGATTCCTAGATATAAAATCCTCAGCCTCTACCAAGACAGTTGCAACCTCAGCCAAACTATATCACCCATCTTTGAAACACCAAAGACCCACAGTCAATTCCTGTTTGATGCAGCAGTGATGGTTCAGTTCCAAATTTCTCAGGTAAACTAAACACAACCTGAAAAACAATCTCTGTACCACCTGTAAGCCATGTGGACAGAACACCAGCATCTGTGCTCTCTTTACTCTGCTATTCTACAAATATTTATAGAGATCTACTATATACCAGGTCCTATGCTAAGTACGAGGGATATATCATCCTCTTCTCAATAAGTTCACAGCACAGACAGGAAGACACCAAATAAGGTATCAGCCAAGTAAGAAACACAAACATTTATACTACAATTCAGTAATGGCTGGTATCTTTGTTTGAAAATGTGCTTTGGGAATAAGGCATAAGGGCAAAAAATTAGGGCCAGAAAATTAATTCATATTTCTCAGAAATGATGACACCTAGACAGAGTCTGCAAAGGAAGATCAGGAGTGAGGCAAGTGAAGACAGTAGGTAAAGTCACTGAAGGGACAAAGAAAGCCTGTGTAAAAATCACAAGACAGAACAAATTCAGTAGACTACAAGTGGCTGGAATGACTGACAAATCAGTCACATGAGAGCACAAGAGGACATATAGGACAGGTAAGTAGGAATAGATACTAAAGGTTATTGTGAAATACGCCGTAACAATTTAACTTTATTCTGAATATTATGGGGAATATTCAGGATTTTAAGTAGAAGATTAACAGTATTATATTTGAAGTAGAAATAAAAATAGAATGGCAGCAATAGAATTCAGAATGCAGGCTACTTTGTTAACTTGGATGAAAAACAAGGCACACCTGAACTAAAAAGGGCACTGGAGATGGGGAAGAGAGAGCAGATTTAAGAGATAATAAAAAGGCAGATTCTGTAAGATTTAGTCAATATGGTATAAGAGACAAGTGATAGCCAAGATGTCTAGGCATAGACCGCTGACTGGATGGTGATGCTTTTCACTAAGATAGACTATAGTAGAGGAACAGGTTTAGGAGGTCAAATACGAATTTTACTTAGTTATATACCACGGCTGATGCATTTGGCAAAGGGAGAGAGACACTTTTTCTTTTTTTTCAGAGTACCAGCACCCTCAAAGCACAGAAAGAGGACCTAATGTATCCCTCCCATAGGTCAGAGGGCCTCAGGCTTAAAAGCACAGGGCTATGTATTACTGGCAGGAACAGAGACACCAGGAACCAGGTCAAATGTACACACAGTGTAATATGGGACTATGCTTCTGCATCTAAAAACACCTCCTCATGTGAGGGCCCCAACTCAAGGGTGGCAAGAGGAGTAGAACCCAGAAGGGGTGCATAGGCCAGGTGCACAAAAAAATTCAAACACAAAGGAGAAGCCTGAAGATTTCATACCATGGACCCTCCAGCAAGGAAAAATCAATAGAAATTGAGGACTAGTATATGAGATGAGAAAATAGCCCCTCCATATTTTCTTCCACTTGCTGTTAATATAGGGTTCTCATCTCCAAACTATTCACTATTGTCAATAAACTTCAGTATTTTCCTTGATTTCTACAAGGATTGTGTTGCAAGTGTAATCACTGTTATTTAAATTACAAATATGGCCACATCTCCAACTGGAATCACCTGTAGGTGGTGTTCACATCAACAGAGATAGATGGAAAAGCTTGAGTGAGATGGACATCTAGGCCTACTAGACCAGAGTCTGGTCCATAACATTATCTGTAGTCCATCAGGGTACCTTCTTTATCTGTTTGGAGGTACCTATCAGTTTGAGATCTACCTGGAAGTAGAAAACACCCTTCCTGTGTATGAAGGAGACCTAAGGGAAAGATACTAGGAAGGGCGCAGCACCTAACAAGACAGACATTTA
Organism: Acinonyx jubatus; assembly: GCF_027475565.1. NCBI lineage: Eukaryota > Metazoa > Chordata > Mammalia > Carnivora > Felidae > Acinonyx > Acinonyx jubatus. Next base: position 91,210,107 of record NC_069386.1, read on the forward strand.
TGGAAAAGTTGCCTGCTCCAGCAAAATATAAGCATAGGGCCCATGAATATATGAAACTTGCATCAGATTTTCCCTTGGGTGTTTCTGTTTTTCCACAGCCTTAAAATTATCCCACAAGAAGCAGCAAAGGATGTTGCAAAGGATGCAAAGGATGTTTGCTTTTTTAAGAGTACCAACTCTGGAGCTAGATGACCTGAGTTCATATTCCAGTTGTACAAATTCCATAAGCACGTTGTGCCTCATTTTCCTAGTCTTTAAAAATAGGGATGTAAAATTATACTATACTCATGTGCTTGTTGCTTAAATGAGTTAAAATTTGTAAAATAGAACACTACCAGACCAGGTACACAGTGAGAACTGTTTAAGTGTTAATACTACTGTATACATCTAGAAAAAAGGAACTGGGGACTGGGAAAGTCCCGTTTAAAATCAGCAGCAACATTGCCACCTAGAATCCATCCTGAAGGCTTGCCATGTCAACATGCCTTAGAAGGATCTACCATTCTTTCACCTGAAATCAGCAATAGGGGTGCCTGGGTGGCTCAGTTGGTTGAGTGTTTGACTATTGATTTTGGCTTAGGTCCTGATCTCATGGTCCTGATCTCATGACCATAAGATTGAGCCTGGTGTCCTGCTCAGCATGGAGCCCTGGGACTGCTTGGGATTCTCTCTCTCCCTCTCTCTCTACTCCACCCATTCCCTGCTCAAGTGCTCTCTCTCTCTCTCTCTCAAAAATAAATAAATTTGAAATCAGCAATAGTAGTATCAGCTATCCTAAGGCATGGAGCACAGTCATCCACTAAACCATATAAATAGTTTATCTACAAAAACTATTAGTAGCCCAAGTAGAGGGCTCTCAATCTCTATATTCTTGGCAAGAACCATCATTCCTACATCTCTTCCCAGGACATTCTTTGGGTTTATTTAAAATTCTTAACCCTAGAACCTAAAACTTTTCATCACTCCAACTCTTGGAGGATATACAGCATCACGTAGAAATGTTTAGGGCATGAGAATAAACTAAACTCAGACATGGAAATATGAAGGGCTCTTCTAATGCCTGCTGAATTTGGAGACTTTATAGGCCTCTGTCACAACAAATGGTATCTGGGAGTTCCCCGCAGTTCAGGAACAAAATTCGATGCCTATGGTTATTGGCACATTCTCAAAACAGCTCACATTTTAGACCACTATGATATCTTCTCCTGCCTGTATGTGTTCACTCTGAGTCTGCTACCTCTATAACCTCCATAGCCAAATGACTATGGCATGAACCCTAGATTGTTTTCCATTTTGGAAAGTTTCTTTTTTCTTTTCTCCCAGTAAAAGCACATTATCACATCATGGTCCTATACCACACAGAACTCCTTCCCACTAAGTTGACCATATTTAATTTAATAAGACACATCCTTCCAGCCAAACTAAGGTTTCCATTCAAGGTGTTGTGAGGTTCACATTTCCCTCACCTCCCTCAGCAGTAAAACTTTGGGGAAACTTTGAGCAGTACTCCTTCAGTAGGACAAAGGACTACCAGATAAATCCAAAAATAAGGGTCTTTGAAGAGTTCTTAATATAAAGAATAGGAAATATGGTTCTTAAACAAATGATCCATTCCATTGAATCCTCCAAAAGAATAACTAATTCCCAAGCCCTAATACAAAGAGCTGTAAAATTTGGAGACCCATAAAATGCAAACTCTTCCATATGTCCCTTTCTCCCATTGGTTTTCCCTGCCAAACCTGACAACATTAAACCACAATATGCTCACCTTCTCAACTAGTGAATGATACAGAGTGTGAAAATAATACTGTTCTACATGCCCTGCATCACTAGAGATGACCCCAGTACCTAACTGGTGAGAAGCTAATCAGGTCCAAAGCATACCTTCAAGTTAGTGAGGGTGTTCCTCTAAACTTAGGCCAGCACCACTCACTGGAAATAGCCTGGGCCAAGGAAAATGGAAACGTGTCAGAGCTCCCGGACAAGCACCATTGGGCATCATACCCAGGGCACCATCTGCTGGTCTCCAAAATCAGCTTTAATTTCCCACCTATTGTTTTACACACACATGCACACACACACACATACACACACACACACACACACACACACACACACAGGGGTCAAAACATCTCACCCCTATTCAAGCAAATAGAGATTGCTTCCCTTTATTCTTGTTGCACCATCACTATCAGGTAGCCCCACTTGCAACCCTCTTACTATAATTCTTTTCTTCATTTCTACCTCCCAGGCTACTTTTTTCCCCACTTCATTCACTTTATGTCTTGTATTAAAAGAACCCATTCTCCTCCAAAAAGAGTAGTAGCTTGACTGAAAGGTACTGTCATGGCAGAAGGCATGGACTGTGGAGCCACACTCATGGATTCAAACTTCAGCTCCGGCACTTTCTATCTGTGTGATCTTGGGAAAATAACCTAACTTCCCTGTGGCTGTTTCCTCATCTGTCACATGCGGATATTAATAGGACCTGCATCACAACTGTTACAAGGATTATGGGTCTTGATATATCTAAAGCACTTAAAACTATGCCTGACACATAGTGAACATGATATGAGCTCTTTTATTGTTGTTGTTGGCAACCACTGTGTTATGCTGCCTCCTATGGTAGCGAAGATGAGCTCTGGAAACAGACAAACTGGGGCTTGATTCCTTATTCTGCCTCTCATTAACTGTATGGCCCTGGACAAGTTACATAATGATAATGGTAATGATACTTGCACTGTAAGATTTTATGAAGATCAAATTAAAAAACAACAACAAATGTACACTCCTCAAAAACTGCTAGCTATTACTAATATTAGAAGCTCTTCCAATGTATAAAGGAAAGGAGTCCCAAAACAAAACAAATAAATAAAAACTAAAAGCTAACAAAACTCGTGTAGTTCTAAGATTGCAATTGCTTAAACCAGGGTGTTAACGCTAGGAAAGAAAGCTAGGGATAGCAGAATAGGCCAGGTACCAAATAATGAGTACAATGTCACTGTTCCCCAAATCTTGGGCTCCTACTGCTTCTAGGTAAATCCAAGCTCTTCCTCTATTCCAGGATTCAAAATTGTCTGTTTACCACTATGCACCAAAAATAAAAGCAATTTTGGTTCCCAAATGATAATTCTAATATAAATCGTCCTGATTTATTTTCAAAGAGAGTTTTAAAAATTATTCAATCATTTAAAAAATTCATTTGGATACCATAATGTAAAATTAAATTAGATTATCTAAATCATCTCTTTAATTTTATAGATAATATAATTGAGAACAAGAGAGGTTGAATAATTTACCCAAGGTCACATAGCTCCTAAGTAGTAGAACTAAAGTTAAATTAACCCAGACTTCTGGTTCCTAATTCATAGGTCTTTCAACTATACATGTTGCTTGCTTCTCTTCTCTCGTCTCTTTTTAAATCTTGTATCAGAAAGATGTTTCTTCTCTTTTATTGATTCATTTCTTTGGAATGTATGCGTCTCTTTATCCCTAAGAAGGTGAAACTAGCACATACAGAAAGTAGAATTAAATGCAGGAACACTGAAAGTAGCCATGCTTCATTAAGAGCAAATGGAGTAAACCTATGTGTAGCAGAGCAACAATTTCGCCATAGCTATCTGATTTTCCATCTTACAGAATCTGTGTGTTCCTTGTTCATGTCTCATTAAAAGCTGCTGTTGTTCACTGGGGTAATTTTAAAAGTTTGGAAGACATGGACTAAAGTTATTGCCCTACACATGAGAACGTAATTGCACTTGAGGTTTGTTGACCTATTTACTTTCTTCAATACATTTTGTGCCTATGGTAATGAGAACTTGAAATAGACCCTAGTCAGTTGGAAAGACAGCATCATCTGCTTTTCAATTAAATTATCCAGTTCAACAATTTCTTATTTACACCAATGCTACCACCAGACGGAGGGGAGGACCTATCATATCTATAGTTGACATTTTATTTTCTTTTCCAAATTCTAAGCCCTTTCTGATATTCCTCATTTCAATTTTCTGGACGAAAATGCTCATTTTCTTATTCAAGAAACATAATGTCTCCCTGGTAGGGGTAAAATTAAAGATCTTGCTAAGGCAGACTTCTTTCTAAAATTTGTTTTTGAAACAAACATCCTTAAACATTTCATTATGACTGATTTTCAGAAGAACCAGGATGCCTAATATATAAATTGCATTTTATCCATGCTATCAGCAAGGACAGAAAACTATAAATGTAATGTTTTAGTTTCAAAATATACAGTTTAGAATCATGCAATATTTTTTTTCTAACAGAGATAATGTATTTTTTCATTATTGAATTAGTATGGGCAAAAGTGAGAAATGAATTCTCACAAATAGACCTATCTTTACAATGCTAATATATTGGGACCTGCTAACCACCAGTTATGAGTATTACAGCACTACCGTGTTCATATTAGGGAGTTTTCAAATGGCCTTCATATCATGACTCAAAGATAAAGATAACTATTAATCAAATAACTCTAAATTCCAGGCCAATGAGAACTTATACCTTCTTATTTAATAGAAACTCAAAGAAAACAGGAATTGAGAAAAGGGAAGAATTTGGATCAAGGGGGACTCAGGAAAATACCTTTGGTGAGACTCACTTGATAAGGCTCAACCTAGGCTCAGGTGATTTAGAAGACTTATTCTGAGCCTCCCCTCCCCTGCCCCCGCACGAGGATTTTAATAGACTCTAAGATCCCAGGTAGTATGGCTTCAGTGAAAGCTCCAGGAGACTGTTTTTCCCATCCCCATATAGAACATCTAGGCCCATCCAAACAGACATATGAATGAAGAGGCATAACACATAACTACCAGTATAATTTACAAAAATAAACTTGTCAGGAATAACTCACTTCACAAATTATCCCATAACTACCTCACAAATATCTCCTTTATCACACTACCCAAAACAATGCTTAATGCATTAGCTATAAAGACTATAGCTAAATAAAATTATAAATACATTCCATTCCTAAACGGCCCCTAGTGGGTCTGAAGTCTCTAGATTTTTTAGGTCAATCCCAAGATAAGACAACCTACTAAAAATATTCCAAATCCTATGTACCTCCAATATAGCATTGTCTTTGGGAGATACAAGCTGCCCTAGGTTAGCAATAAGTGACATAAACCTCATTATTTGGGGATACAAAGATGACCTGCTATTTCATTATTGACTATTTTTGAATACTCTAGATTGTTTTGCCCATAATAGGTACTCAAATTAAAATGTTCAATTAAAAGGAACCAGCTAGATATGAGCAACTTAAATTCCACAACCCCCTTCTGCTCAGAAGGTACCCTTCACAATGGCTCCTCAATATTTCAGCCAGTAGCAATCATCTAACAGACATAACCCTCGTCATCCTACATAAGAATAGATTTGCAGGACATCAGGAAAATAGTCTCTTTCCCTCAGTGGTGCCAAATTTGGATGTTTTCCAAGGCCTTCATTTCTCCTAATCTGCCCAACTACATATATATGACTTACATATGTAGAAAAATATATGAAGTTATATTAGGTATCTACCATTTTTCCCTGCCTGTCTCAAATCTCCCATAATTGATAACAGCAATTAGAGATCCCTTGCCCTCCCCATTCTCAGTCCATATAGAGCAGGTGAGTTGATCTCACCTCTGGTTCTGGGCTTACATGTACACATGATATACAGAGTGATTTAACTTAGAGAGCCCAAGCTAGGACCAAAGAAACTCAATCCCAAGGATATTTCATTATAATTTTAGGAAAGAGAAATTTTTGCCATGAATGAGGGAGAGGGTGAAGAAGTTGGCCTACATGAAGTGAAGCAGATGCAAAAGAAAGAAAGAAAAGACAGAGAGAGGGGTGCCTGGGTGGCTTAGTCAGTTGGGCACCCAAGTTTGGGTCAGGTCAGGGTCTCACAGTTTGTGGGTTCGAGCCCTGTGTTGGGCTCTGTGCTGACAGCTCAGAGCCTGGAGACTGTTTTGGATTCTGTGTCTCCCTGTCTCTCTGCCCCTCCCCGGCTCGTGCTCTGTCCCTCTCTCTCTCTCAAAAATAAACAAACTTTAAAAAAAAATTTTTTTTAAGAAAAGCCAGAGAGGTAAAGAGAGACCAAATCTTAAGGACCTTATTTTAGTTCCAAAATATAGATTTGCCTGATACCTGACCCATGCCTGAAATTTTCAGTTATATGAGTCAAACTCCTTTTTGCTTTAAGCCAGATGATATCACAAGCAACAAAGTGTCCTCACTATGAATTTTATTAAACGTTTCTAATTTCATTCAGGTCATAATTTTCATGTGAATCATAATGCAAACTTTTCAAAGAAAGCTAATTTTATTAATGAGTTTCCTCCAAATGGGTACACTGGATATATATCACCATAAGTGCAGATAATTTATCTTTCTTTTTTAAGGAAAAAAATGGAGAAATAATATGAGTATCATTTAGAGAATTGGATTTTTTTTTATATCTTAATTTAACCAAAAAGATTGCTTTGATATACACCTGAAGCTTTTCAAAATAGCATTAAAATTTTTGGATATCAAGCCAGAGTATCTTTTTGATAACACTGAAGCCAGTCTAAACGTCTACTGAAAACAAAACCAAACAAAAAATCAGAAGATTATACATTAAACAATAACAGCTTTGCTCAAAACATGTAAAACCTCCACAATTACAGTTTTGCTTTACAGTATGACAAGTCCTACCTTGTTGGCATTCTAACAGGGTGTGAAGAAATGCTATCCTTTCTATTCTAAAAAAGAAAATATTTGCATCTACTCTAATAATTTTTCTGTCAGACTAGGAAAAAGGATCATTCTCATTCTTTGTGTTTTCTCCAAAGCTGCACAGAATGTGTAGCAAGTGAAAAAAAAAAAGTGTTTAGAAGAGCTCGTTTTCATGCACTACAGATTCTAACCTTGTCTCTAAGAGCCAAGGTTGATGCGTCCCATGCCAAATTAAATCTAAGATGTATGCAGAAATGAAAAGGGTAGCATTCCATGAAAAATTCCACTTTTCAGTTAAAGTAGCTAAGGTTTATTAAATATGCAAAAATTACAATGTCAATGTAACTTTGCAAATTAGGGTTTTCTTTTTAAATGTTTAAGCACTGTACTGTAAAGAATGAAACAGCTGAAGACTTTCACAGCTTGTTACCTGTATCTTTTTCTCAAAGAAACTGCACTAATAAATAAGCCATACATTTCCCAAAGATAAGGGATTTTTGTTCATATCCCAGTGAGCAGTTTACTGAATATATTTGAACAAATTGTCTTTGTTCAGTGACCCTGACTAATTCTCCTGCTAGTTGGATCAGTGTTACAAACCTTGGTGCCTTATGATTCACAAGCATCATATTTTTGAGCTGGTATATCCTATCCATGCAGCTGATCATTGAGCACAAAGATGTTTTGTACTAGAGTAAGATGCATCATATTTTTTAAAATGGAGATTTGCAAAGGCTTAAGGAAGCTGAAGGCAATAATATAAAAGATCTAAAAATACGCACGTCTTTTAATATAGTACTATTTTTCTTGCTTTTTAAATAACTTTTACTTTTTATGATGATAAAGGTAATGAGGTTTCAGTGGAAAATATAGAAAATACAGAAAAGTATAAAGAATAAAAATCACCTCTAATCCCTACATCCCAAAATATTAAAATTCTAAGAACTTAGAATTCTCCCCAAAATGTTAAAATCTGGGGAGAAAGAGGATTCTTCCAGACATTTTAACACTGAAATAAATAGATAACTTTTTCCAAATTGAGATCACAGCCTAAATACTGTTTTGTATTCTTTGTTTTTACCTTACATATATCACGAACATTTCCTTACTTTAATAATTATAAAATATGATCATTAACAATTGCATAACAACTTACTGCCTCCTGCATTTTAAAATATCTTGTCAGGCACTATGCTAAGCTGTCCATACACAGCCCTAAACAGATCTTTGTAGACAGGCACACACCAAACTGTTCATTACATACATGAATACTTTGATAGCTATTTTTTTAAGACCTTTTTTTAAAGTCCTATGAAAGCAAATAATATAGGGCTCAGTCTAATCTGGGAGATCAGGAAAGGCTTTCCTGGGAAAGCACAACTTGAGATGAGGCCTGATGGATGAGTAGCAGTTAACCTGGTGAAGGGAAAAGAGGAGAGTAAGCAAACAAAACAAGATGTGCAAGTCCTTGAATAGAGAAAGAGCTCCACAGTGATTGAGGAATGGAGAAGTCAGAATGGTGGGATATTAAAAGGCTGGCAGGAATTGGGAGAATTTAGCAGGAGATTAGGCTGGCAGGGTAGTCAGGGGCAGAGTTCTCAAGGTCTTTTAGGGCATATTAAGGATTGTGGGTTTTATCCTAAATGCAATGAGAAAACAAATGAAGGGATTTACACTGAAGTGATATGATCAGATTTGCATTTTAAAAAGACCTCTGTGGCTGCAGGACAGATAATGGATTACAGAAAAGAAAAGTAGAAGCTGAGAGACAGTAAGAGAGCACTGTAATAATTCAGGTTAGAGCCACTGGTTAGGACCAAGACATAGAAGTGGATAGACAGAGAAACAGACATATGCAAAATATATTTTAGAGTAGAATCAATAGACTTGGTGATGGACTCAGTGTGGGAGGTAAGAGGCTGATGTGTAGGATAAGTCACAGCATGAGAAACTGAACAATGAAGGCCTCATTTGCCAAACTGGGAGAGACTGGTAGAGGAGCAAATCTGAAGAAGACAATCAAAAGTTCTGTTGGTAAGACAAGTTTGGGCTACCTGTGAGATACCAAAGTGAAGATGTCAAGGTGACAGTTGGATGCACCAAGTTTGGTCCTCAGAAAAGGTCCTGGGTAGAAGATTAGATATTGAAGTCATTAACAAATTAATGGTATCTAATGATCAAATGTTTTCAGAATCAGTGAGATATTTTAGGAAGCATATATAGAGTAAGCAAAGAAGTTCAGTGGAAACTCAAACAGTTAAATGTCGAAAGGAGACAAAGTTTTAGACAAAAATATTTTTAAAAGGAATAGCCAGATGGGGCACCTGGGTGGCTCACTCAGTTGAGTGTCTGACTTCTGCTGGGGTCATGATTTGCAGTCTGTGAGTTCGAGTCCCTCATTAGGCTCTGTGCTGACAACTCCGGAATCCAGAGCCTGCTTCGGATTCTGTGTCTCCCTGTCTCTCTGCCCCTCCCCTGCTCATGCTCTGTCTCTCTCTCTCTCTGTCAAAAATAAATAAACATTAAAAAAAATTTTTTTAAAGGAATAACCAGAGATAAGAGCAAAATCAAGGTAGGTAGAGTATCAAAGAAACTAAGAAAAGAGAGTGTTCCAAAGACGAGAAATTATCCAACATATCAAAGTATTTTGATTACAAATGATTCACTGAATTTAACAACATGGAATCCATAATGAGCTCAGTGAGACAAGGTTATGTAAGAGGTGGGGCAGAAGCCAAATAAGAGTAAATAAGGAATGAGGTGGTAAAGACAATATATGTAGACCACTTTTTTGAGAATATTGGCTCTAAAGGGTATTTCAGAAAAAGACATATATTCAAGGAAAAGTGTGATTGATTGCTTATTTGTTTTTTGTTTTAAAGAATGAAATATTCAAAAATATGTTTACTAAAAATGATAGCAGAGATTAAAGTGAGGAGAAACATAAAGAACTGCTTGAGCAAGGTCTCAAAGAAGATGAAAGAGGATGGAATCCAGGGCACACAAAGAGGATTTCATCTTTCTTGGGAGATGGGATCCTTCATACTGTCTCAAAAAGGAAAAAGGAGGGGAGGAGGCAGTACAAATATAAGTAGATTTGTCATTACTATGTAACAGCTTCTACTTTTTTTATAAAGTATGTAGCAATGTCATCCTCTAAAACCCCAGGGGAGAGAAAGAAGAGTGAAAAATAAAGAGAATAGAGATTTAAAAAGATTGGAGAAGATGGGCAGGTATGAAATAATCTTTGTTAAGCACAAGTAAATGGAATTGCCAGTGTTAAGGGTCCAGATGAAACGAAAGATAACACAAAAGATGACTGATTTTCTTCAATAATTTTAGTCGCAGCAGTACAGGCATAGAGAAAGCTGGTAGCTGAAGTTTTCCAGAGCTGAAATTTTGCTGAAGAGTAGAGCAAAAGAAAAGCAAAGCACAAAGAAGAGTTTGCAAGAGAGCAACTATAATGAAGAATGGACCCTAAGCTGAATACAATGAAAACAGGAAGGGAAGGTAGAGTCAATATAGTAATTTAATGAGCCTAGGTGGTTGAACATTTAATTTACATTTTTAATTATAGTATATAAAGTTATGAACATCTTTGCAAATAATTCATTAATAAAAATTTTGATCATTTCACTTAGATTCCTAAATGGAATCTCTGAGTTAAAGTTAATAAATGTTTTAGAAGTCTTAATACAGAAAGATGGCAGCACAGGAGGACGCTGGGCTCACCGCATCCTGCTGATCACTTAGATTCCACCTACACCTGCCTAAATAACCCAGAAAAACGCCAGAAGACTAGCAGAACGGAGTCTCCGGAGCCAAGTGCAGACGAGAGGTCCAGAGGCCCACGGAAGAGGGCAGGAAAGGCAGAGAGGTAGTGCGCGCTACACGGACTGGCGGGAGGGAGCCGGGGTGGAGGGGCAGCTCGAGGGCCAAGCAGAGGCCCGGAGTCTGGCTTACAAAAGCGGAGGGGCCGGATGGAGTGTGTTCTGACGGCAAGCGGGACTTAACATCTGGGAGGTTATAAGTTAACAGCTCTGCTCAGAGGGCGGGAAGGCTGGAGGACAACGGGAGGGAGAGTTGTTGAGCCCCGATGACAGAGCTCAGCTTGGCGGGGAAGAAAGGTGCTCGCCAGTGCCATGTCCCCCGCCCATCCCCCAGCCAAAATCCCAAAGGGAACCAGTTCCTGTCAGGGAACTTGCTTGCACCCTGCAAACACGCAACACTGTGCTTCTGTGGATCCATCCCTCCGGTGAGTCTGACTCCCTCCCGCTGCCACAGGGCCCCTCCTGAAGTGGATCACCAAAGGATAAGAGAGCTGAGCCTGCCCCTTCCGCCCCAGTGCACCTTGCCAATCCACCCCAGCTAATACGCCGGATTCCCAGCATCACAAGTCTGGCAGTGTGCAAGTAGCCCAGAGGCCACACCACCCCACAGTGAATCCCACCCCTAGGAGAGGGGAAGAGAAGGCACACACCAGTCTGACTGTGGCCCCATCGGTGGGCTGGGGGCAGACATCAGGTCGGACTGCGGCCCCACCCACCAACTCCAGTTATACACCACAGCACAGGGGAAGTGCCCTGCAGGTCCGACCACTCCAGGGACTATCCAAAATGACCAAACGGAAGAACTCCCCTCAAAACAATCTCCAGAAAATAACAAGAGCTAATGAACTGATCAAAAAGGATTTAAACAATATAACAGAAAGTGAATTTAGAATAATAGTCATAAAATTAATCACTGGGCTTGAAAACAGTATGGAGGACAGCAGAGAATGTATTGCTACAGACATCAAGAGACTAAGGAACAGCCAGGAGGAGCTAAAAAATGCTATAAATGAGCTGCAAAATAAAATGGAGACAACCACAGCTCGGATTGAAGAGGCAGAGGAAACAATAGGGGAATTAGAAGATAAAATTATGGGAAAAGAGGAAGCTGAGAAGAAGAGAGACAAAAAAATCCAGGAGTATGAGGGGAAAATTAGAGAACTAAGTGGTGCACTAAAGAGAAATAATCTGTGCATAATTGGTATCCCAGAGGAGGAAGAGAGAGGGAAAGGTGCTGAAGGTGTACTTGAAGAAATAATAGCTGAGAACTTCCCTGATCTGGGGAAGGAAAAAGGCATTGAAATCCAAGAAGCACAGAGAACTCCCTTCAGATGTAACTTGAATCGATCTTCTGCATGACATATCATAGTGAAACTGGCAAAATACAAGGATAAAGAGAAAATTCTGAAAGCAGCAAGGGGTAAACGTGTCCTCACATATAAAGGGAGACCTATAAGACTCATGACTGATCTCTCTTTTGAAACTTGGCAGGCCAGAAAGGATTGGCATGAGATCTTCAGTGTGCTAAACAGAAAAAATATGCAGCCGAGAATCCTTTATCCAGCAAGTCTGTCATTTAGAATAGAAGGAGAGATAAAGGTCTTCCCAAACGAACAAAAACTGAAGGAATTCGTCACCACTAAACCAGCCCTACAAGAGATCCTAAGGGGGATCCTGTGAGACAAAGTACCAGAGACATCGCTACAAGCATGAAACGTACAGACATCACAATGACTCTAAACCCATATCTTTCTATAATAACACTGAACGTAAATGGACTAAATGTGCCAACGAAAAGACATAGGGTATCAGAATGGATAAAAAAAAAAAACAAGACCCATCTATTTGCTGTCTACAAGAGACTCATTTCAGATCTGAGGACACCTTCAGATTGAAAGTGAGGGGATGGAGAATCATCTATCATGCTACTGGAAGTCAAAAGAGAGCTGGAGAGCCATACTTCTATCAGACAAACTAGACTTTAAATTAAAGGCTGTAACAAGAGATGAAGAAGGCCATTATATAATAATTACAGGGTCTATCCATCAGGAAGAGCTAACAATTATAAATGTTTATGCACCGAATACGGGAGCCCCCAAATATATAAAACAATTACAAACAAAAGCAACCTTATTGATAAGAATGTGGTAATTGCAGGGGACTCTAACACCCCACTCACAGCAATGGATAGATCATCTAGACACACGGTCAATAAAGAAACAAAGGCCCTGAATGATACATTGGATCACATGGACCTGACAGATATATTTAGAACTCTGCATCCCAAAGCAACAGAATATACTTTCTTCTTGAGTGCACATGGAACATTCTCCAAGATAGATCACATACTGGGTCACAAAACAGCCCTTCACAAGTACACAAGAATTGAGATCATACCATGCATACTTTCAGACCACAATGCTATGAAGCTTGAAATCAATCACAGGAAAAGTCTGGAAAACCTCCAAAAGCATGGAGGTTAAAGAACACCCTACTAAAGAATGAATGGGTCAACCAGACAATTAGAGAAGAAATTAAAAAATATATGGAAACAAATGAAAATGAAAATACAACAATCCAAAAGCTTTGGGATGCAGCGAAGGCAGTCCTGAGAGGAAAATACATTGCAATCCAGGCCTATCTCAAGAAACAAGATAAATCCCAAATACAAAATCTAACAGCACACCTAAAGGAAATAGAAGCAGAACAGCAAAGACACCCTAAACCCAGCAGAAGAAGAGAAATAATAAAGATCAGAGCAGAAATAAACAATATAGAATCTAAAAAAACTGTAGAGCAGATCAACCAAACCAAGAGTTGGTGTTTTCAAAATATAAACAAAATGAATAAACCTCTAGCCAGGCTTCTCAAAAAGAAAAGGGAGATGACCCAAATAGATAAAATCATGAATGAAAATGGAATTATTACAACCAATCCCTCAGAAATACAAGCAATTATCAGGGAATACTATGAAAAATTATATGCCAACAAACTGGACAACCTGGAAGAAATGGACAAATTCCTAAACACCCACACGCTTCTAAAACTCAATCAGAAGGAAATAGAATGCTTGAACAGACCCATAACCAGTGAGGAAATTGAATCAGTTATTAAAATCTCCCAACAAATAAGAGACCAGGACCAGATGGCTTCCCAGGGGAGTTCTACCAAACGTTTAAAACAGAGATAATACCTATCCTCCTCAAGCTATTCCAAAAAATAGAAAGGGAAGGAAAACTTCCAGACTCATTCTATGAAGCCAGTATTACTTTGATTCCTAAACCAGACAGAGACCCAGTAAAAAAAGAGAACTACAGGCCAATATCCCTGATGAATATGGATGCAAAAATTCTCAATAAGATACTAGCAAATCGAATTCAACGGCATATAAAAAGAATTATTCACCATGATCAAGTGGGATTCATTCCTGGGATGCAGGGCTGGTTCAACATTCGCAAATCAATCAACGTGATCCATCACATTAATAAAAGAAAAGATAAGAACCATATGATCCTGTCAATCGATGCAGAAAGAGCATTTGACAAAATTCAGCATCCTTTCTTAATAAAAACCCTCGAGAAAGTCGGGATAGAAGGAACATACTTAAACATCATAAAAGCCAATTTATGAAAAGCCCACCGCTAGCATCATCCTCAATAGGGAAAAACTGAGAGCTTTTTCCCTGTGATCAGGAACACGACAGGGATGTCCACTCTCACCCCTGTTGTTTAACATAGTGTTGGAAGTTCTAGCATCAGCAATCAGACAACAAAAGCAAATCAAAGGCATCAAAATTGGCAAAGATGAAGTCAAGCTTTCACTTTTTGCAGATGACATGATATTATACGTGGAAAATCTGATAGACTCCACCAAAAGTCTGCTAGAACTGATACCTGAGTTCAGCAAAGTTGCAGGATATAAAATCAATATACAGAAATCAGTTGCATTCTTATACACTAATAATGAAGCAAGAAAGACAAATAAAGAAACGGATCCCATTCACAATTGCACCAAGAAGCATAAAATACCTAGGGATAAATCTAACCAAAGATGTAAAAGATCTGTATGCTGAAAACTATAGAAAGCTTATGAAGGAAATTGAAGAAGACATAAAGAAATGGAGAAACATTCCGTGCTCATGGATTGGAAGAATGAATATTGTTAAAATGTCAATACTAGCCAAAGCTATCTACACATTCAATGCAATCCCAATCAAAATTGCAACAGCATTCTTCTTGAAGCTAGAACAAGCAATCCTAAAATTTATATGGAACCACAAAAGGCCCCGAATAGCCAAAGTAATTTTGAAGAAGAAGACCAAAGCAGGAGGCATCACAATCCCAGACTTTGGCCTCTACTACAAAGCTGTAATCATCAAGACAGCATGGTATTGGCACAGAAACAGACACATAGACCAATGGAATAGAATAGAAACCCCAGGACTAGACCCACAAATGTATGGCCAACTAATCTTTGACAAAGCAGGAAAGACTATCCAATGGATAAAAGACAGTCTCTTTAACAAATGGTGCTGGGAGAACTGGACAGCAACATGCAGAGGGTTGAAACTAGACCATTTTCTCAAGCCATTCACAAAAATAAACTCAAAATGGATAAAGGACCTGAATGTGAGACAGGAAACCATCAAAACCCTAGAGGACAAAGCAGGAAAAGACCTCTCTGACCTCAGCCATAGCAATTTCTTATTTGACACATCCCCAAAGGCAAGGGAATTAAAAGCAAAAATGAACTACTGGGACCGCATGAAGATAAAAAGCTTCTGGACAGCAAAGGAAGCAATCAACAAAACTAAAAGGCAACCAACGGAATGGGAAAAGATATTTGCAAATGACATATCGGGACAAAGGGCTGGTATCCAAAATCTATAAAGAGCTCACCAAACTCCACACCCAAAGAACAAATAATCCAGTGAAGAAATGGGCAGAAAACATGAACACACACTTCTCTAAAGAAAACATCCGGATGGCCAACAGGCACATGAAAAGATGCTCAACATCACTCCTCATCAGGGAAATACAAATCAAAACCACACTCAGATATCTCTTCTCCCCAGTCAGAGTGGCCAAAATGAACAAATCAGGAGACTAGAGATGCTGGCAAGGATGTGGAGAAACGGGAACCCTCTTGCACTGTTGATGGGAATGCAAATTGGTGCAGCCACTCTGGAAAACAGTGTGGAGGTTCCTCAGAAAATTAAAAATAGACCTACTCTATGACCCAGCAATAGCACTGCTAGGAATTTACCCAAGGGATACAGGAGTACTGATGCATAGGGGCACTTATACCCCAATGTTTATAGCAGCACTCTCAACAATATCCAAATTATGGAAAGAGCCTAAATGTCCATCAACTGATGAATGGATAAAGAAATTGTGGTTTATATACACAATGGAATACTACATGGCAATGAGAAAGAATGAAATATGGCCTTTTGTAGCAACGTGGATGGAAAAGGAGAGTGTTATGCTAAGTGAAATAAGTCATACAGAGAAAGAGAGATACCATATGTTTTCACTCTTATGTGGATTATGAGAAACTTAACAGAAATCCATGGCGGAGAGGAAGGAAAAAAAAAAAAAAGAGGTTAGAGTGGGAGAGAGTCAAAGCGTAAAAGACTCTTAAAAACTGAGAACAAACTGAGGGTTGATGGGGGGTGGGAGGGAGGGGAGGGTGGGTGATGGGTATTGAGGAGGGCACCTTTTGGGATGAGCACTGGGTGTTGTATGGAAAAGAATTTGGCAATAAATTTCATATATTGAAAAAAGTCTTAATACATAGAGCCAAATTGCTTTCTATTAAGAGTATATATAACAACAACAAAAAAAAGTGAGAATTTCCACTACATTCACCCATACCAAATATCATCCCTTTGAATTATTACCCTTTGGTAGCAAAAATGAAAAATTAATTCTTACAAAGGAAACATTGAAATATTAATTAAAATACAGTTCAGAGAGCAATTTATTACAATATTTCCTCTTTTTCAGCCAAAATGAAAAAATTGTGAATGTTTTATTATCAGTATTTCTTGAATTCACATAACTAACAGAGCATAAAATTAAAACATACATTTCGAAATTGTATTTTATCTTCCAATAACCCCTGCAAAATCATCTCCATTTTTCCACATTGAGTAAGGATGGATAGTGGGTGAACAATATCTGCCTTCAAAAGTTCACATAACTCATAGGGAAATTAATGTTAACTTGGTTATAAATATTGATTTCTTCTGTACCATGATTTTACTAGAAGCCTCGAAAATATATCAAAGAGAAAAAATAAAAGGAGCTTACCCTCAAACAGTTTATGGTCTAGTTGGAAAGACAAGCATATTAACAAAAATTTCTTAAGAGCAATTGACAAAACAACACCAACAAATTATTAACACTCAGCCAGGATGATAAATGTGAAAGAAAATAAGAAAAATGTAGCAGGTCATTGGGCAGGATCATCTCATTCAAAACTGAACTTGTCCCCTCTTATCCCAAGTCTTGTCCCTGTTGTGTACTCTGTCTCTAAATTATCTATCCAGTTGTATAAACCAGAAACCTGAACAGTCTCCCGAAAGCATCCACACTCAACTATCCATCAAGTTCTATCCATTCCAGTTCTAAAATCTCTATCTACAGGTCTCTCCCTAAGCCCCCTACTATGGTCTTAATTTGGAAACACAGAATTTCATGCCCAGAGGATTGGATTACCATTCTCACCACCACTCTTCACTCAATACAGCCATTATGGAAGAATTGTGATTGAATAGTATTTTATTTCAACCAATCAGGCATCAGTCATGTACAATACCAACTGTTCAGGAGAACACCTGAATTTTACTGGCAGAGCTCCTAAAACAATTGAAAATTCTATGTAGTTATATGATGGATGCAGTTCTATCACTCATTTTCCTTTAATTACTTAGCAAATATTTATCAAATAACTATAGAGTAGTATGTTGCATTTTTCCTTTTAAACATCATTGTTTTGATGCATTGTCATACAGGCCAGTATATCATAAATTGCTCCGTGAGTAATTCTGGATTTGTTAAAAAAAATAAAAAAAATCAATCATGGATACTGTCTTCAACAAGATCACTTGATTTCAAATGATTTCAAATTACTTTTTAACCATATGCCCTTTTCCATTTCATATAGATATTAAAAAGCAGTGGAGATTAAAAAAAATGGATTAAGCAATATAGTTAGGTTTTCCATTCCTGATGTAAATAAAAGCTTCACTACAACTTTTGTCTTTTGTATGTTCCCAATCAATATATATAAATCATCTTCTATTACCCCCAAGTAGCAAAAATAAATGAATAAAGATAAATTTATCAATTAATAAATTATACTACATGTTTATATTTTTATATAAAACATGATCCCAAAATAGTATTTTTTTAATTATATAAGACTTAAATGACTGTCTCATACCTAACCTGTATTTCATAATTAATTGAAAGTTAAACATATAATATTTGGCACTGAAGTGTACAAATACTAGAAAGCACACATGTCTGGAACCTTCAGTTTTGGCTAATATAAGCCATTATTTTGACTCAAATCAAGCTTAACTTTTCAGTGAGATGGTGTCACTAGACTTCTTATTCCATTTGAAAAGAACAGGACAAAGAGTTCACTTTCAGACAGTTCTTTGTTTCTTTGGTGTAAGAAAATGGTCTGCTAAAAGCCTTACAGGAGGGGGAAAAAGATATAAAAGAAAAAAAAGTTACATTTTTATCAAAGAGGCAAAATCCAGAATATCCTAACCTACATTTTCTCTCTTCCTCAGATATTATATGCACATGCTTGTGTTAGTATTCAACTTATAATTTGATTAAGTATGCTATTTACATACCTCATGATTTTACTGCATAATGATTACTCTCCCTTTATAGAATGGGAATATCTTTTAAATATCCCTCATAGAGTCTGAGTAACACATTTAGTAAAATTTATCATTAACTTGCTAATTACCAAAATAGTAAGAGAGAAATTCTAAAAAGAGCAGTAGGGATCTGAGTATTAAGAAAGAAAGATAGGAGGGAGAAATAGAAAAGAAAGAAATGAAAGAAATAATGTGGCTGTTAGATATTTTGGACACACTCCAGTATCTACTCACATAGAAATTAGAAAGCCTGACCATCAGAAGGAATACAAAAGCCACTTTTTGGCTCTATTTCAAAAGTGGTTACTTACCTACCTGCTCAGCTGAAATATAGTTTAGTGACTATAACTGGCTGAGTATGTTTGGCTCAGGTATTGTTCCATAATCAGACAAGGATATTGTCTGATTGCTTGTTTGTGTGTTTACTTTGGGACTTCAGATGGTGAAGGAAACTATTAGTTTGGGAAACTAAAGGCATGTAATGGAAAGAACTGCCTTTGGCTAAGTAGCAAGTAATCTATATAAGTATACACCAAATTACAAATAGCACATGGGTGTGGTCCTGTTGTGGTTCATAGAACATTCATTCAACAGTTATTAAATCCCATTCTGTGTGGGCTGTACAAAGTTCATTTTCCCCAACTCAGTGCTAATCCACCTCTCCTTTTTTCACTGTCCTTGTCTCCAAGCCATGTTGTTCGCTTCTGAGTTGCATGCCAGGAGTGCTCTAAGCTTACTACATAAAACTGTATTATGTTAATACTGCATGGAGAGGGGTGCCTGAGTGGCTCAGGTGGTTAAGCGTCCAACTTTTGGTTTCAACTCAGGTTATGATCTCATGGCTCATGAGTTCAAGCCCCATGTTGGACTCTGGGCTGAAGGTACAGAGCCTGCTTGGGATTTTCTCTCCCTCTCTCTTTTCCTCCCCCGCCCCCCCACTCTGTCTCTGTCTCTCTCAAAATAAACAAATTAATTTAAAAAAATACTATAAGGAGAAATCCCTGGAAATTTACATACATCACATGCTAGAAAGAACATGGATTTTAGACAAAAAGAGATTGCTTTTAAATCTTGGGCTTGACCCTAATAATCATGTATCCTCAGCTTCTTCAACTGTAATGTGAAAATAAAAATTTTATCTTCCTCACAGAATCTGTATAAAAATTGAACATAACAATATATGTGAAATACAAAGTACATAGTAGGTATTCAATAACAATAAACAAACATATTTTTGAAATAAAAACACTCTCTCAAGGTCTTAGGATTTTATTTCTAGTTCCAGTTAAATAGCCATTGTTCAAGTCCATGCTCCATGGGTACTGTAGTATGTATTTATTTGAAGTTCATGTGTTAATCAGTAGCTTTAAGAGTAGGGTATATTTTTCAAGTTCAGTTCCTAGTTCTTTCCCAATACTCCAAAAAGCCTTCCCACTGTATCTATTTTCTACTTCTCACTTAAATACTTTTATTTTTCTTCCCTTTTCCCCACTAAATTCACCAAAAAAGAAACTTTCAGAGAGCCTGTGTGGCTCAGTTGGTTAAGTGTCTGACTCTTGGTTTCACCTCAGGTCATTATCCCAGGGTCATGAGATCAGGCCCCACATCAGGCTCCTCTCTGGGCATGGAGTCTCCTTGGGATTCTCTCTTCCTCTACTGCTCGTGCTCTCTCTCTCTCTAAAAAATTTTTTTTTAAATAAAAATAAAGAAATTAAAAAAAAAAAAAAAAGGTATATGCACCTGGAACTGAGTTTAGACTCACCTACCAACCTCACCTGCAAGTTTTTCTTATGCCCACCACATAAAGGATACCAAAGAAGCATAGCCATAAACCCTCTAATAGAGATACTCATACCCTCACATAAGCACCACTCAGTATTTGCTGTCTTCTCACCTATCTGTTCTCAGACATTTCCCTGCTCTCCTGAAGCAACTCTATTGAAAGTTCAAATGTGCAAAGAAGCAAATCTCTCGATATATGTATGCAACAACTTTATTTTGAGTGAAAAAATGTAAAAATTGGAAAAAGTTACATAGCTCTTCATATATAACATTTATGTAAATTCAAAAATATTCACAACACAATGAATCATATTTTGTAATGGTATATACATATTCAAGGCCATTCAAAAAAGTTTATTAGAATGAATGGGAAGAAGGGAAGAAGGGATTGGAAACACAAATCAGAAATGAAAAAAAAAATAAAACAGTGATCTTGTACAGGTGAATTATATTAAACACCATTAAGTAGAACTATTTTAACTGCGAGTATTTAAGAAAGATAACTTAAACAATGTGTTGTAGTCATATTAGACTAGGCTCTGCTGCAGTAACAAACAAATTCTAAAGATGAAAAGTATTTTTCATAGCCTTTTTCAAAATGATCAGTTATCAAAAATTATTTTTGTATTATTATTACAGGGCTGATATTATAGAATGAGGTGAAGCTGAAAACCTTGGGGCTCCTTAAGACTAAAGCATAGAATTAGACTTACCCAGTTACTCACAGCCCTGTGTTTCATCAGGCTTTCTGGCATGGGAGGTCACAACTATAAAATAATACAGAGTAGGCCAGGATGTGTGCCTACTTTCTGTGGGCAGCTAGCTCCCAGAGCGAAGGAAGAGGGGATTATTCTTCCTTTGTTGAGTTTGCCCTTCCAATTTCACCAGTCGGATTAAGTCACTCCTCTCCTTTTATGGAAGAGAAATGCAGGAGTACAAAGAGGACGGGAGTGTTAACCAACTCCCTCCACATGAAAGGAAGCATCAGGAGCAGGAAAGTTTCCCGCCTTATGTCCCACACTAACTTAACCACAATGAAATGTTGAAGTCTTTTGCCATCCTTTCTGTGAGTTTTAAGTTATACCATCACTTTTCAGTTATTACCCTTATAATAGCTAACTTTATTTGAACAAACCTTAGATTCCCTCTAAATCATATTCTTTTATATTCTACAAATATTACAGCTTATTTTTATTAATAACACTTTTTTCTTATTCACTGAAATTTAAAAATGAGTTCAAGATACTGTTATTAGTCCTCTACTAGTTTATTAAGTCATGTAATTCATCCCCACAAAAAGAAATGAAAAATAATTCAGACTATTATCAGGTTTGTAATTTGTTACTTCTAATTCCATTTTAGGAGATACCAGATACAATGCACTTTATAGAAAATATTAAACAGCACCCAAATTCATATATGCTTTTAGAACTATCTCAATTTCTATTCAGTTATATTTTCAAATGGGAAATAGAATTCATTCCGATAAGGCAGACTATGTAAAGGAAGAACTAAAAGAAATATTTTCTTTAGATGTGTTTTGGTACAGAAACATAAGATTAGAATTGAAATAATATGCTTCAGACAGTATATACTATATACTTTCCCACCCATCTAAACAATCTATAGTTTAGATTCCTTAAATTCACAAACACCTTTTTCTTAATCTGCATATATTCTATTATATATCTCAAAACATTTCTTATCATTAGTTCCTGCTCCCTTTAAGAAGAAAGTATGATAAATTTGGCATTATCGTCAGGTACTTCTGATGCTAAAGAAGCCAATGAATCTAGTGCATGTTTGATGTGTTATGAATGCATAAATTATATTTAAAAGGGAGAATTCTGTTCCTTTACATTTATTTAGTGGGTATCACCATGGTAACTGAGCACTTTCACAAAGCCTAATTTATGACCAAAAAAATACTAAGAAGAAAAAGAGCTTATATTCTCCATGTTTTGCAGATTGACAGAAAAAACTTTGGGATCAATACATATTTGAGGAGAGAAAAAAAAAGATATGGAAAGCAAGATGGACAAAAGCAATCTCTTTCAATATGTAAAGATTCTGGCCTCTCAAATCCATGCTATCAGAAAAACTATCTCAGGGGAAAAAAAACCTTCTCATAGAGAAAAATTTAATCTCACAACAGAAAAGGCCTGAGAAACAATCTCATCTAACCCCCTTTTTATGCAGATGATGTCCCTGGAACCTAGTCAGGTGGTCTGAACTCCTCAAGATCACATAACCTGTTTGTGATGAGTCCAGTCTCAACCCAGGCTAGTTGCCTCCTGGTCTCTGGCTCTTTACCTCTAGTCACATTTTGGATATCCCATTTCTACCACTTGTCACCATTAAAATACAACTCTTTGGAGAAGTCTTTGATTCAGATCAGATATACCTAAGTTCATTTCTGTAAGAGCCAGCTAAAATAACATCTAATGTATCAATCAAATGAATAATAAGTTGTTGTATAAAAATCCATACAAGGGGTACCTGGGGGCTCATTTGGTTAAGCATCTGACTCTTAACTTCTGCTTTGCTGGAGTCATAAAGTTTATTTATGATAAAAACCAAAACCCATGCAGGTCCTGGGATTTGGGCAGGGATTAAAAGTCTTCTACATGGGAGTAACCTCTATGTCAAAATCATAGCATTTACTTTGTGCTGATGATAAAGGTAAGAACCTTCTGGTTCCACTAAGTTGAATTTTAATAATAGTTATTACAATGGGGTGGGACCTGAGGCTGGCCACCAGATTGACAAGAAAGTTTTCCCTCCTTCAGAGGAGAATTAGAAACAACCAGGGCACCATTCAGACAGCTGCCTTTCAATTTACTTCCTACTACTCAGCCTGCAACAGCCTCCCAAATTCTTCCTCCTTAACTGGCAGTAAAGTGGAAGATTATTTTTTGCCTGGTTGACCCTTCAGTTTGTTCAACATGTCTGCTATCAATTCCTCATGGAATTCCCTGAAATCCTATTTATCAGCCACAAGACCTTCATTCTTTCTCTTCTAGAAAATGATGGTTCTTTCAGTATCCCATCCTTATCAGCAAAACTGTCAAGATCTTTGAAGGATCTGATATTTTACCATACATGAAAGCTAACAAATTAGACAGCCATAGTTTCACAGAGGCTGACATGTGATTGCTGAGTCACAGACAAATGCCAGTTTATTCCTCAAAGCAATACAATAGCTAGAGTATCAGTATTCGCATCATGTTCCCAAAGCTCCATTCCTGAGGGTGATGTCAAGAAGCTGCATGCCACGGGTTGTATTGCAGAGAGAAACTCCAAAACATAGGGAACTCAAATCTTTATCATGGGCTGTAAGCACTCCTGCCCTTTGCCCCAGTGGAGGGTGTTATCTTTATCATTCCAGATAGTAAACAAACCTGCCCTTTGCTTTACAGGGGAAACATTTCTATCTGCCAAGGCTGTTCACTATTCAGCCATCATTGAAAAGATAGCCTGGAACAACTATAGCCTGGGCCTCTACTGATAAGACATGCAGAAATGCAAAAGACCCATGAGTTATTTCCCAGACATGTAAACAATGAGTGAACTGATTTTAAAAGTTAAACCTCTATTTGAGCTTATGATTGTTATGCCAATACTTTCATTTTTTAACATATATATTGACATACAAAAAACTGCACATATTTAACTGTTTTAACATGTAAATATATCCATGAAACCATAAGCACAATCAAGTTAATAAACATAGCCATCCCCCTCCAATGTTTCTTTGTGTCACTTTTGTTTTTAATTTCTCCTTTTATTAATATCAGACAATTTTTCTAAAAATAGATGAAATTAGTTGAATTACCACTTTCTCCTTTGAGATGGCAATGATATTTCTACCAGACAAGGCATGATAAGTGATTCTTGGTATAAGTATATACTTTTGGACATAGACTGAGCTAAATGGTTTCACTATAAGAAATTATGAAAGTTTTCTATTATTATTCTCAATAACAAACAGATAAGAATAGGTATTGAGTTTTACTTTACTCAATGGAGATTTTCATTTGATATTTTACTCACCAAAAAATTATCTGTGCGTAATATTTAGGTAATCACTGAACTATAAAGCTTTGATTTCCTTTCAAGAAATTTTCTGCCTACTTATTTCTTTAGAGTTAATCCCTTAAAATAAAAGTAGTTCCATTATATTCTTCTGGTAAATGAAGATAAATTAAATGTTCTTTTTAGCTTTTAAAGAAAGATATCATTTCTCTGTTTTTGAGATTTCTAAAGTAAAAATTGTTCCATAGTCTGGAATATTGAAATAAATCAGATGGAACATAATAGGTATGTGTCACATTAACAGCGTATGAAACCATACATAAACAAAATCAAATAATTATATATGTGGTTTATCATGTTATAAATCAAGTATCACTCACTTAAATAGTAAAGAACTAATAGGCTATACTTTGCATCATTTGACATCAAGTATGGCAGACCTTACAAGAAATGGATACCTAAAAATCACTTGAAGTAGAATTTTATTCACAATGGTCCTAGGAATGAATTCCTATTCAAGAAGAAAACTAACTGCAAATAAGTAAACATTTTCAAGTGGATGACCCAATGGAAATCAGTAGAATTCTAATGAATAAAGAGTATAATTAATATTGTGACATTTCATGTCTGCTTTTAAGATGTAAACTACACAGCAAATAAAAGCCACCTTTATATTCATATTTATCATATGGTTAATGTATTTGTTGGTATTTATGTACTTTTAAAGTTAAGTAATTTAAAAAACATTACATCATCTTTTTTTTTAGTACACCCTAAAAGCTAAAAATATATTTTAGGAACCTAGACCTCGCTACAGCTTGAAATGTATGACAAAAATGCATTATAAAAGAAATATTAATACATTTTCACACAGTGGCCTGAAAAGTGTTTAGAAATGCAGGAAATAAATGATAAATGTTCATTGTTTTGCTATCTTAAGCAATTGACAGTTTGACAGGGAAAACTAAAGATTTCCTGAAATTAAAATAATTTTTCAATATGTTAGATAAATATCACTATCAAGAAAGTGTTTGAGCAGGCAAAAAATATTTTATTGGCCGCAGAAAATTTAATGAAATTTTCATGCTTGAAAACTAGCAATACGTAAGCAAGTAGGCATCTGAGAGGATGTTGAAGGATGACCAAAATCTACCCATAACACTGGGGTTTTGAACTCACCTTTTTGTCATATTCTTTTTCTTCTTCTTTCTTCCTTTGGTGTACCTTATTCAATCAAGAGAAGTGCATGTTAAATAAACACTATGGGGAATTTTTTTTAACTTCTTGGTAGAATTTGTGCCATTACTTAGTCTACACCTATCTATGAACCTCCTGACTCTGTTCACAGATGACATTTTTCTGTCATGTCTGTTGCCATCATTCTTTTACTTACAAATGAGTTATTCTCAGCAGACTATACTCATGAGACTTAGGTGTACTTCCCCATTTGGTTCTCCATACTCTTAAATTATTTTCCCCACACAATCTAAGCCCCGTGGTGTGATCCTTAAACTAGGACTCAGCACAAAACACTGAAACAGAAAAATCCTTCTTTAAAGAATTATGTCTATAGATATATTTCCCTGCCTGTGTCCTGAGTACAAATTCTAAAAGCAGAGAGAAAAAAAGGGATCATGGAAGGAGCAGGTCTTGGCTCCATCATTTCTTAATTTACATAGAAAATTATTTAACTTCTCTGGGTATAGTATTTCTCAAATGCAAAATGGAGGTAATGATTTTATCTATCCCACATGGTTCTTGTGAGCATTAAATTAAAAGTACAAGTTATGAAGCTTTGTTCAGAGTAAATTTCAAATAAATATTAGCTATTAACCCAAAGTTAAATCAATTTCATTGATCATTGATTATTGTCATGTCTGGTGTGTTTTAGGATTTTATAAATTTGTTTTTTGTTTTTTTGTTTTTTTGTTTTTCCTTCTAAATCTGAGGTCAGTTTTTCTCTGGTACGCAAATTTCATATGTTGTCTTTTAAAGCACATATCCCTACCATGTTAGTTGCTCTCCACCTCCATCTGGTCTCTGCCTTTCTAATCTCATTTCCCAGCTCCCACACTATGCATGTACTGGCTCTAGCCAAGCGGGATTGCAAGCAATTCCCTGAAATAGCCTTTCTCTCCTCCACACTCTGACACAGTGTAACCCTTCCACAGACTGACTCTTCCATTCTATCTCTTTTCCTCTTGAACAACTCTTACCCACCCCTCAAGACTCAGCTCAATGACCTTACCCTAGAAAGCCTTCCAGAACCTCTCCATATCTCTGTTCTCATAATACTTAATTCATATCACAATTACTGAGTCTGTCTAGTTGCTTTATTTCTTCCTGTGTCTCCTCCCACACTTGGCTGGGATCCTCTAGTGGGCAAAATCTATTTATTTCTGTGTTACCCCCATACCTAGCATATTGTTGGCATTAAACAAGTAAAGAGTGGTTGAATAGAAGGGTTGTATTCTATTGGTATCTTAACAAACAAATTCGTAACTGATGACTATATCCACACACAGAAGTTGATACTTTTGTACTGACATGGTTTAAAGCAGGCTTCAGAAAAACCTTCATTCAAAGACAAATACATTAAAATGGAGGGGAAAAGTGTATAAATGCACTATCATATTTACACAGATTTGTTTAGCCAACCAGCAAATCTTAGAACAGGGTTCTAAGGGTCTGGAACAGATCTTTTTGTGGAGCAATGTTGCCACAGGAAGAATCCAAAACATGCATTGTTGCTGAGAGAAAAAAAAATCCATATGGACAATAACAGTGGATGTTCTAGATGGGTTATAACTGATCAAATGTAAAGGCAGAAATGACAAGGGTCCATACTGTCCAGTCAACAATTTGTCATGGACCATACCTATACCCACAACAGCACATAGCCTCCTCTGGGAAGACAAACCAAATTTAATACTGAAAACATCAAATGTGGTTAAGAAAGTGAATGTACTATAAACAAAAATCATTTCAAAATTATAAATATAAATCATATTTTGGATTTTCCATGCTATTGCCTCCCATATGCAGCATGAATAGTTCAGAGCTAGAACAGAACCTATCAAACATCAAATGAAAAGCTAAGTAACTCGCCAAGTCCTGAGAGAACCGTAGCTAACCAGTGTGTCAGGTACTTTTTCACCATCCTTACCAAAAATGTGTATTTTAAGAAAAAAGCAGGAAAAAATAGTTGCTTCCATTTATAAAAAGAAATTCCTTAAGGAAGGAAAACACTGCAGGACAAAGAGAGACTACTTTACATTAAACCAATGTTATTTATCTTCATTGTTCATGGTGAGAGCTGGGTCAGGACAAAGGGACAGAGACCAATAAGACCCAGTGGCCTCAGTGGCAGAAATATATTGTCACTGCTGCCCTGCAGTGCTCAGGTCAGGAGGCTTGGAGGTTAACTCTGACACCAGGGCAAAAGGGGAGTCATCGAGAGGAGCAGACCTAGACAAGCAGTAAGGAATTACAGTGCTCCCATAACCACACTTGAGGGAAATTGCTTTACAATAGAGTACAGACATATTTCTCAGAATATGTGTTTCTTTCTCACTATTGTTTGGACATAACTTTCTGTGAATAAAATATCTGACTCTTAGTTTTAAAATATTCCTCCCAAGAACACTTATGAAAAATGTTGCAGTTTTTCTGCTGTGCTAGATTGTGTAACTAGTCACAAAAACTTACTGCCTTTCCTCTGCGGGGATTAAACATCCTCACCCTACTCTGTAGAATGCAGAGTAGCGTATGACCTGCTTTGGCCAATGAAATGTGGGAGAGGACATCTATTACTTCAAGAGGGAGCTTTTGGAGTAAAGCATGCTTTGCCATTCTATCACTTCCTGCCTCTGCAACAATTGGCAATTTTCAAGTGAAAGGCTTCTCTACTAGCCTGGATCCTGGAGTGAAGATGACATGGAACAGAGCAGTTGCCAACTTGAAATGGACATGCAGCGTGAACAAGAGATAAGCCTTTCTTGTCTTCCTTTCTTTCTTTCTTTTTTTAAGATGCTGACATTTAGAGGGTTGTATGTTACTACCAAATAATCTAGCTCGTCCTGACTAATAAAGATGCCATTTCTCCCACTAGAATGTGGCAGGCCAAAAGGAAGCATTCTTAGTTTAGAGTGATACACACTGTTTCTTAAACAGCTAAGATCCCTAAAACTAAACCTGATATCCACTGAAATTAATCAACTTAAAAACAAGTGATGTTCCAAAAGATCATTATAGGTCAGAACGCTTCTTACAAAGGAACAAGCTTATAAGTAGAAATTAGAATCCTATGTTAGTGCTTTAGAACTTTAGTCCCCCAAAGTTATTATTTTAGTTACTTTATATACATAAAAGATGGGAGGTATATAATTTGTAAACTTGTTTCTTGAGAAGATAAACTAAAAATTATAATTTGGAAGTCAGAACACTGAACACACACCTCCCAAATATGGCAGATTTCATAATAGGAGAAGAGTTGTTTGGTGTTTGCTTATAAGTTTGTTAGTTTCATTTTATATATTCCTCCTCTATCAATGCTTTGGCCCTGGGACAAGAGAAAGATCTCCCCCTTGCAAATGCTTCACCTGCTCATGGGAGGGTCAACCTCTGTGGTTTCAAGGATTCCGGCACTATCAGCATGCAGTGACAACTGGAAAAAGCAATGAGAAAATAAAAAGCTTGCTGATAACATTGTATTAGTTATCTATTGCTGCATAACAAATCACCCCAAAACTTAGCAGCTGGAAAAAATAAATATTTATTATCTCACATAGTTTCTGTGGATCAAGAATCTGTGATTATGGTTCAGGATCTTTCATGAGATGGCCATCAAGATGTTGTCTGGGATTTTAGTCGTGTAAAGGCTTGATTTAGGCTGGAGAATTTACTTCCAA
Organism: Acinonyx jubatus; assembly: GCF_027475565.1. Classification (NCBI taxonomy): domain Eukaryota; kingdom Metazoa; phylum Chordata; class Mammalia; order Carnivora; family Felidae; genus Acinonyx; species Acinonyx jubatus. Next base: position 91,239,293 of record NC_069386.1, read on the forward strand.
AGTGTCTCACTCACATGCCACTTTGTTGGCAGGACCCCTTAGTTCCTTGCCATATGGACCTTTCTATAGGGATACTTGAGGACTGTTACTTAAGCTAGCTTGAGCAGCTGCCTTCCCTGAAAGCACGTAATATGAAAGAGATCACAAGTTACGTCTGTTACAACCTTGCCTCCAAGCTCACACACTGTCATTTCCACATTACCATGTAAGTTACACAGATTAGCCCTGTTGAGTATGGCAGTGGACAGTGCAAGCTGTGGATATCAGGACACAGAAGTTATTGGGGGCTGTCTTGGATGATGGCTACCATATTTATATTCTCTTCACAATCTAAAGAATTTCTTGGTCCCTGGCTGGTTTTATTTATTAAATTCAAGAACTTTATAAGGTCAGCTCATAGAAAATTCTAACCAATATGATTCCTATTAAGATATCTGTCAAATGAAATAAAAAGATCATTTTTAAAAATTCATGGTCACATTTAAATGGCAGGTAGTAGAATAAGTCTTGTAATTCAATACATTTAATTTTCTCATTTTCCTTGTGGTAGGATTCATTTAGTACCAAAAATAAATATCAAAAAGGTATTGTCATTATGTAAATATCCTTTCCTCAATTCTAAATATACTCTTTATTACTCATAACAGCTGATTATGGATCATATAATTAAGAGTCATAAAAGGGCACTGTAAAAAATTCTAATGTTATATCAGTGCCAATGGAACAAAAGATATCACATTGAAAATGTAAAGCCTAGACATATTTCAAGAATAAGCTCTTGTTTACAAAAACCAAAGAAAGCATTCAAAGATTTAATTTCAAATTCTAAGGTTAATTTTCAGATCTTCACATTGTCTTTTATATTAATTGTTTCAAGATTTGACAAACGTAATGATCTGCAAAGTACTTGCTAACATCCTTCACACCGTTCTTTCAGTGAAGTATTCCCAACCATGGTAGATAAAATGTAGTCTCTGCATGAGGGAATGTGAAGTGTAACACAGGGAGACAGATGTGCAAGTAAATATACCTGAAATGCTCCCCAAGCATGAACAAAAGTTTGAATATCACACTAACAAATACACAAATCTTGCTAGTTCCAAGTCCCACTTGTTCACACAGAAAATCTAGTCCCTTAAGAATCCTTTCCTCTGTTCTCACCAGCAACAAAATTTGTCTTTACAGCCTACAGGCTTGCAGCATGTATTTGAATATGTGTGGGTTCTTCTTGCCACAGGACCCTGCTGGCCTTCGCCATTTCCAGCCCTTGGCTGGGCCTTCAATGCTTTCAGTCCTATTTCTACCTCCCCAGCCTTCACTTTTCTGTGTTTCACCCACTGCTCCCTGTTCACTCAGAGTCCTCACTCCTCACAGAGGAGGCCCCCACTAAGGTACAGATCCCATCTCAATTCACCCTTGTCCCCACAGTATCCTAACGCCTTGGCAATGTCCTGAGAAGTGTGTGTTTGGGGAGGGGCACTGCGGGAGGAACTTGCATTATATTGTGTTATTCTTAATTTAAGACTCCACTTCCAAGTCCCTTTAGCCCAAAGTATCGCAGGCTTCTTCTCGGGGACTTGCTCTGTCATCTCTGTCTCTGCCACCTCAGGCAACTGGTTGGACTTTAACACTGATCCCTTCTCACTGGCCCCTCCATTTGCATATAAGCATGATAAAATCCCTTCAGTATTCCCTCCACCTGAAAGGCATAGTCTAACATTTCTTAAAAATTCTTATTAAATTTCTTGAAAAAGAAACTCACTGTACCTAATTCATTTCACCCTCAATTCCCTACCTATTCTAACATTCAGATCCACCATTCCCATGAAACTACTAAAGTTACGATCATGAACTATCCCACGTTAAATTCAATGGGAATTTACTCCTCCTTCCTCACCTCTCCTATCACCCACTAAGCCTCTACTTCACACCAGGTCTCCAGTGACTAATTGTGATGTGGGGATGTTGCCCAAACAGCTGAAAAATTGTGTGGGATGGGTGCTTGATTAAATCCTGGCTGGAAGCCCAGAACTTTGATGGATTTCCCTTGGGGCCCCTGCTTCTTAGGAGCCCTGGCTCCAAGCAGCAATTGTGATCTTTCCATGGGCAGAATGCTCTATTGTAGTCTTTAGTGTTAAGCTATGAGCCTGGATTTACTCCTCCATTTTATATGAAAACATGTGAGACAGTATTCTCCAAAGTTAACCAAGTTTGTACTGCCTTTGCCCTGCTTCTGAATCTAGGGCCGAGCAGCTCCACAGTGTTAGCTCCACACTGTGTTTCTGCTCTGTGTCTGCTAGTAAGAGTATCCACCTCTTTTTGACCTGAGCTTCGTCTTTTTGGTATTGTCCACTTATGTTTCATTTAGCATTATTATGTAATTTTATCAGAAAGGGTGTCAGAGCACAGCACCTTACACAGATATCTTCTACCAATATTTTCCCCAGATTTATTGATGTATAACTGACAAATGAAATTGTATATATTTAAAGTACGCAACGTGATTTTTATATACATATATATTGTGAAATGATTACTGTAATCAAGTTAATTAACAAACCCATTACCTCACATAGTTCATTTTTTGTTTTGCTCTGAGGATGCTTAAGATGTTCTCTCTTAGCAAATTTCAAGAATAATACAGTATTAATAACTATAGTCTTCATACCCTAAATTAGATCCCAAGAAGTTATTCATCTTATAACTTAATGTTTGTACCCTTTGACAAACCTCTCTCCATTTCCCCCAGCCTGAATCAACCATCATACGACTCTCTGCTTTTATGAGTTCAATCATCTTTTTTTGGGGGGGTGGGTGTGGGGGGGTTGAAGCTGGATTCCATACATAAGTGAGATGTGTCTGTGTCTATCTGATTTATTTCACTTAGCAAAATATCCTTAAGGTTTATCCAAGTTTCGGCAAATGGCAATATTTCCTTCTATTTTATGGCTTCTATTTTGTCACATATTCTTTATCCATTCATCTATAGACAGACACTTAGGTTGTTTCCATTATCTTCACTACTGTGAATAATGCTATAATGACCAAAGAAGTATAGATATCTCTTCAACAGACTGATTTTTTGTGCTTCAGATATACACCCAAAAGCAGATTGCTGGATCATATTCCAGTTCCATTTTTAACTTTGGGGAAAATCCCCATACTGTTTTTCATAATGCCTGTTATCAATTTACATTCCCACCAACAGTGTACAAGGGTTCCCTTTTCCTCCACTTCCTTGCCACCTTTTTTCTCTTTTACCTTGATAATAGCCATTTAATAAGTATTAGGTGATAACTCACTGTAGTTTTTATTGTAATTTTGAGCACGTTTTCATATACTTGGTCATTCATGTATCTTCTTTGGAAAAATGTCTATTCAGATCTTTTGCCAATTATTTAATCCAACGTTTTTTGTTTGGATGCTTGGTTGGTTTTTTGTTTTTTGTTTTTTGTGTTTTTTTTGCTGTTGAGCTATATGCATTCCCTATATATTTTGGAAATTAACCCTTCATCAGATATGGTTTGCAAGTATTTTCCCCCATTTCGTAAGTTTGCATCTTCACTCTACTGATTGTTTCCTTTGCTTTGTGGAAGTTCTGTAGTTTGATGGAGTCTACCAGTTTATTTTTGTTTTTGTTGCCTTTGCTTTTGATGTCATATCCAAAAGTTATTTCCAAGACCAATGTCAAGGAGCTTTTTCTCTCTGTTCACTTCCAATAGTTTCATAGTTACAGGTCTTACATTTAAGTCTTTAATCCAAGTTAATTTTTGTGAGTAGTGTAAGATAGAAGTCCAGTTTTATTCTTTTTCATATGAATGTCTAGTTTTCCCAACTTATCCCAATTTATTAAAGAGACTATATTTTCCCATTGTGTACTCCTGGCAACCCTGTCAAAGATTAATTGACAGTATATACATGGGTTTGTATCTGGGCTTCCTATTCTGTTCCATTTGTCTATGTGTCTGCTTTTATACCAGTACCATACTGTTTTGATCACCGTAACTCTAATACAGCTTGAAATCAGGAAGTGTGATGCCTCCAGTTTTGTTCTTCTTCAAGATTGCCTTGGCTATTCTGGGTCTTTTGTGGTTCCATATGAATTTTAGGATTTTTTTCCATTTTTGTGAAAAATGCCATTGGCATTTTGTTTTTTTGGGTTTTTTTGTTTGTTTTGGTTTGTATTATTTTATTTATTTTTGAGAGAGAAAGAGCACAAGTGGGGGAGGACAGAGAGAGCAAGAAACGGAGGATCTGAAGCAGGCTCTGTGCTGACCACAGACAGCCCAATGCAGGGCTCGAACTCATGAGCCACCTGAGCCAAAGTCTGACACTCAACCAACTGAGCCACCCAGGTGCCCCTAAAAATGCCATTGGAATTTTGAAAGGAATTGCATTGAATCTGTAGATGGATTTGAGCTGTGTGGACATTTTAACAATATTTATTGTTAAATTAATTATTAATTGAGCAAGCAATACCTTTCCATTTATTTGTGTCTTTAATTTCTTTCAGTGTACACATTTTTCACCTCTTTGGTTAAATGTATTCCTATGTGTTTTGTTATTGTTTTTGAAAAGGCTATTATAAATAAGATTGTTTTCTTAATTATTTTCAGATAGCTTGTTGTTGGTGTTTAGAAATGCAGCTGATTTTTATATGGTGATTTTGTATCCTGAAATCTTATGAATTCATTTCTTAGTTTTAAGAGATTTTTGGTAGCATCTTTAGAGTTTTCTATATATAAGATTATGTCATCTGCAAACTGGGAGTTTTATTCCTTCCTTTCTAATTTGGATGCCTTTTATTTATTTTTCTATTCCTCTGGCTAGAATTTCTAGTACTATATTGGACAGAAGTGCTGACAGTGGGCATCCATGATTGTTCCTATTCTTAGTGAAAAAAAACTTTCAGCTTGTCACACTTGGGTATGATGTTAGCTATGGGCTTGTCATATATGAACTTTGTTATGCCTTAGGTACACTTCTTCTATACCTAATTAGTTGAACGTTTTTATCATGAAAGGATGTTGATTATGTCAAATGTTTTTTATGTACCTATTGAGATGATCATATGATTTTTATCTTTCATTATCTTATGTGGTGTATCACATTTATTGATATGCATATGTTCAACCATCCTTGCTTCCCAGAAATATTCCCACTTCATCATGGTATATAATCCTTTAATTGTTGCTGAATTTTGTTTGCTAATATTTTGTTGAGGATATTTGCATTTAGTTTCATCAGGCATATTGACTTATGCCTTTATTGATTTATCCTTTTCTTGTAGTGTCCTTGTCAGACTTTAATAGTAATGCTGGCCTTGCAAAATGAGTTTGAAAGTGTTCCCTCCTCTTCTATTATTTGGAAGAGTTTGAGAAGGATTCACATTAATCTTCCTTAAATGTTTTGTAGAATTCATCCATAAAGCCATTTGGTCCTGGACTTCTCTTTGATGGGAGATTTTTTTGTTGCTGATTGCATTTCCTTACTCATTATTGATCTATTCAGATTTTCCTTTCTTCATGATTCAGTCTTGATAGGTTGTATGTTTCTAGGAATGTATCCATTTTTTATAGTTTAATCAATGTATTGTCCTGTAATTGTTTATACCACTGTGTATTGTTCATACATATAATTCTTATGATCCTTAGTACTTGTTAAAAAACAGCTTTCAGGGGTGCCTGGGTGGATCAGTTGGTTAAGTAGTTGACTTCCACTCAGGTCATGATCTCAGGGTTCATGGGTTTGAGCCCCACGTCCGGCTCTGTGCTGAAAGCTCAGAGCCTGAAGCCTGCTTCAGATTCTGTGTCTCCCTCTCTCATTGCTCCTCCCCCGCTCACGTTTTATCTCTCTCCCTCAAAAATAAATAAACATTTAAATAAATAAATAAACAAACAAACAAATAAATAAATAAATAAATAAAACAGCTTTTAGGGGGCACGTGGGTGGCTCAGTCAGTTAAGAGTCTTGACTCTTGATTTTGGCTCAGGTCATGATCTCAGGGTTCATGAGATCAATCCCCCTGTCAGGCTCTGTGCTGAGAGCATGAAGCCTGCTTGGGATTCTCTCTCTCCCTCTCTCTCTGCCCCTCCAATTCTCTCTCTCTCTCAAAATAAAAAAATAAGTTTTAAAAAATAAAATAAAATAAAATAAAATAAAATAAAATAAAATAAAATAAAAATAAAATAAGTAAATAACAGCTTTTGGTTTTGTGGCTTTTTTCTATTATGTCTCTAGTCTATTTCATTTATTTCTGCTCTGATCTTTGTTATTCCTTTCCTTCTGTTAACTTTGGGTTTAGTTTGTTGTTCTTTTCCTAATCCCTTGGGGTTAAAGTTATGTTGTTTATTTGAGATCTTTCTTTTTTCTTAATGAAGGCTATAAGCTTCCCTCTTAGAACTGTTTTTGTTGCATCCCATAAGTTTTGGTATGGTGTATTTTCATTTGTCTCAAGATTTTTTTTTATTTCTCTTTTGATTTCTTCTTTGCTCCATTTGTTTTCAGGAACATGTTTTTTTAATTTACATATATGTGAATTTTCCAGTTTTCCTCCTGTTATTAATTTCTCATCTCAGATTTGTTAAGACTTGTTTTGTGACCTAATATGTGATCTTTCCTAGAAAATGTCCTCTATGCACTTCAGAAGAATATATATTCTACCACTATTAGAAGAAATGTTATTTATATGTCTGTTAGGTCCATTTCGTCTAAAATATAGTTCAAGTCTAATGTTTTCTTATTGATTTTCTGTCTGGATGATCTATTTATTGTTGAAAGTAAGGGATTGAAGTGTCTTACTATTATTGCATTGATGTCTTGTTCTACCTTCAGACCTGCTAATATTTGCTTAATACATTTAGATGCTTCAATGTTGCATGCATATATATGTAAAATTTTTATATCCTCTTAATGAATTTATCCCTTTATCATTATATAGTGATCTTCTTTGTCTCTTATTTCAGTTTCCAACTCGAAGTTTATTTTGTCTGAGGTATATATAGCTACCCTTGGTCTCTTTTGGTTTCCTTTCACATGGGATATCTTTTCCTATCTCTTCGCTTTGAGGCCATATATAACCTTATGGTTAAAGTGAGTGTCTTGTAAGCAGCATATATTTGATTCTTGTTTTCTATGTATTCACCCACTCCGTGTGTTTTGATTAGAAAAGTTAATCCATTTCCATTTAAAGTAATTATTGTTAGATAAAGATTTAATATTGACATTCTGGTAAGTGTTTTCTGGTTGGTTTATAGTTCCTTTGTTCTCTCCTTCCTCCCTTGATATTTTCCTTTGTGATACAATGATTTTCCATATTGGTATTCTTTTTTTCTCTTTTTATCTTTTGTGTATAGGTTTTTGCCTTATGGTTACCATGAGGCTTCTATAAAACATCTTATATCTGTAACAGTTGTTTTTTAAGCTGATAAAAACTTCATTTGCATAAAAAAATTTCACCTTTTACTTCCCCAAACATATTTTATCTTTTGGTGTCACAGTTTAATTTTTTATCTTGTATATCTATTAACAAATTATTAAAGCCATGATTATTTTTAATTCTTTTGTGGTATAATTTTTATACTAGAGTTCAGTGATTTACACACCACCATTAGAGTACCTGAGTATTCTGAATTTGACCATATACTTATTTTTCCAGTAAGTTTTATAATTTCTTATTTTCATGTTACTAATTAATATCATTTTAATTTACACTTGAATAATTCCCTTTAGCATTTCTTTTTTTTTTAAGCCATGATTCTTTTTCATGTCTATTTATTTGAGAGAGAGAGGGAGAGCCAGAGAGAGAGAGTCCCAAGCAAGCTCTGTGCTGTTGGATGCTTACCTGACTGAGCCACCCAGGTGTGCCTTCTTTAGCACTTTAGCATTTCTTATAAGGCAGGTCAAGTGGTGAGGAACTCCCTTAATTTTTTTTTTTCTTTTTTTGGTGGGAAAAACTTTATCTCCCTTCATTTTTGAAGAACAGCTTTGCAGGGTAAGGTATTTCTGGCTGGCAGGTTTGGTTTTTTTTGTTTGTTTTTGTTTTTGTTTTTGTTTTTTTTCTTTCAGCACTTTGAATATATCACCACACTCTCTGCTAGCCTGCATAGTTTCTGCTGGGAAACTCTCTGACACCCTTAAACGTGTTCCCTTTTATGTGATGAGTTTCCTTTCTATTATTCTAAAATTTCCCTCCTTATCTTTGATGTTTGACAATTTTATTGTAATGTGTCTCAGTGAAGAGCTTTTTGGGTTGAATCTGGTTAGAGATGATGTCCACATTTCTTCCCAGATTTGGAAAGTTTTTAGCTATTATTTCTTTAAATAAGCTTTCTCCTTTTTCTTCCTTTCCCTTTGAGATTTTCATAATTTGTCAATTGTTTCTCTTGATAATGTCCTATATGTCATAAAGGCTTTCTTCACTATTTTTTATTATTTTTTTCTTTTTTTGTCCTCTGACCGTAATTTCAAATGCTGTGTCTTTGAGTTCACAGATTCTTCCTTCTACTTAGTCAAGTTTAATGCTGACACTCTCTATTGCATTTTTAAAATTTCATTCATTGTATTCTTCAGCTTCAGAATTTCTGTATGGTTTTTGTTTACTTCTATCTCTCTGAGTACTTTTCATTTTGTTCATGTATTGTTTCCTGATTTTGTTGAGCTTTCTATTTGTGTTCTCTTGTATCTCCCTAAGTTTAAAAATTATTATTCTTGATTATTTGTCAGGTAATTTGTAGATCTCCATTTCTTTTGTGTCAGTTACGAAAAAATTATTGTATTCCTTTAGTGATGTCATGTTACTTGATTTTCATGTTCCTTGAAGTTTTTGCATTACTGTTTTCACATTTGAAGACATCTCCTCCAGTCTTCAATGACTGCTTTCAGGAGAGATATACCATCACCAGTCAGCCTAGCTAGCTTTCTCAGTCCTTTTCTACAGATGCACCCACTCTGTACTTCTTGTTACTTTTAGAAGGGGAATTCATAAGATTATATGCCTTCTCTCGATCCTGCAGTGCTGGACCAAGTGCTGAGAGCCTCTGATTTACTTTAAGTAGGGCGTGTCCTAAAATGCTCAAGTCTGTATGCTTTCTCCCAATCTAGCAGAGGCAGGGTTGCTTTCGGCACATGTGTACTAGCTCTCTGCAAAGGCTCTCACTTGCCATCCGCAGGAGTACACGTAGGCAGCCAGCCCCAAGGGTAGGCAAGTAAGGCACACAGAGCATTGAAAATGCTCATGAGCCAGCTGGGAGCATCTGCATGCAAGATGTGCCCAGCAGGTCATGAGTGGTCTCCCTGATAGGGTCCATAAAGCAGTTAGTTAGATATATGTCCCTTTGGTGAGTTCTCAGCCCTGGCTGCTACACTCCCAGCATCTCCCAGCACCTCAGGTAGACATATCACTTCAGTATTCCAGGTGAGATAAGAAAAGTGTGACCTCTTTGGCAACATTTGCAGGTTGGAGAAGCCAAGCACTTGCTCACCATGCTTTCACTTCCCCCATGGGAGAAATCCCAGGGGTATCTCTCTTGGTAATGAGCTGTGCCACCTTGGAGAAGGAATGATGTGGATAAAGTGAAACTATTCTTCTAATGCTCTTCAAGCCATCTGTTCTTGGATTTTTTTTCTCCAACAGTATGCTAGAACTCCCAGACTCCCACAAAGGTGTTCTCATCTGTGGATGATTATCCAAATCAATGTTCTATGGGGGGATACCACTAGAAAACTCCTATCCCACCATCTTGCTGACTTTACCTCCTACCAGTTCTTAATGCCACAGGATTATTGTGAGGATAAAACTCTATAAAGAAGGTAAATTTCTTTGTAACCAGTTGAATCTACACAAATGCAATTCAGCAATAGTAGGCATAAAAACTCACGGAAATAGTAAAACCGATCATAAGATTACACTGAATTTTTTTCTCCCCTTTCACACCTGGATCTGAGACACAAGAGTGAGATCAGGTAGAGGGAGGCTACCAGACTGTGAGGAAATCTAAGGGAAGAGTCTAGTGGGTAACAGTGCTCATAGTTAAACTGGTGCCAGGCTACCTCATTTAATCCATTATCATTATTCCCATTTTACAGTTGAGAAGAGTGGGTAAACAACCTGCTCAAGATGAGCTGGCTAGTAAGAATCAGACTGCTGGAATCTGAACTTGTAATCCAATTTGCTTCTACAATAAGCAGAAAAGTAGGCCTGGGGTCAGCATGGATAGAGAAACAAACACTGGAGTTTCTTTTTAAAGATCCTTTCAATTGACCTCTTTTCTTAAAATACCCTTGAGTGCTTGGGAGACAAATAGAATCTGCTTACCTGACAAGCTTTTGTATAAGAGGAGAAGATAGGTTTGATGGTAAGCCTACAGTAGTGATAGGATCAAAAGAGCTTCCTTTGTTTTTCATAATCTGCTCATTTACTCTACTACAGATAATTGAGTCAACCATTCTCATTTTCCTGAATTTCTTTAAAACATCCTATGGGCTGTTTTCAAACAGAAAGAGAATTCAATATTGAAAAATAAACGATTCTTTCTCCTACTTGAAGAGCAAAGGCCTGGAGTATAGTTAGGGGAAAATGAAAACTGAAATCATGCTTACTGTTTGAACAGCCATTCTAATTAAAAAGCGCCCTGGGATTGGTGCCCGCCTGGCCATTGCACACGGCAGACATCAAGAGTTCTGCTGGAAGCACACATAGAATCATTCTGGCAAGGCCCCCTCCCAGATCAACTGATCAACAGGCATCCCTCACCTCTTTCAGAATACAGCAGGAATTGAACACGCTAAAAAACAGGAACATATCCTCACCAAGTTCACATTAACCCAAACCACAGCAGTGCCAGTGCCAGTTCTTGGGAAGGCAGCCTTCTCAGAGGTACATCAACTATGGGCAGTGTGGTAGGGACAATTTAAATTGCTTCAGCCACAATCTGGGGGAGTATTTCAGGAGCTGCCAGTGCAGTCATTTTTTCTACTTTTCAGAGACCCTTTCTTTATATGGCTCAGTGGGTCATCAGGCACATTGAATGCCCAGGTATAAACAAAAGGAGCTGATCTATGAAGGAGGAATAGACTTCACAAAGAACCCAGCTTTACATCAAAGCTTAGTCCTCGGGTAAAGGACTAAATCAAACCTTTCAAGTAAAACTAATATATGAAACCTAGATTCAATAAACCCAAAATTGAAAAAAAAAATCTCAAAAAATCAAAAGTTAAATACAAAAGAGTACAGATCAGAAATAATAAGGGGCTATAGGCTACTCATGAAAAGTCACTGTAAATATAAGACACAACTTAGTAGCTCTTTCACATTAAGAAGAGATTAAACCTTGCATCCTCCCAAAATATGGAGGGAATGGCATTCCCCTACCCCCATTTTCTGTCCTGTTCCTTTTTCCTCCTCATTCCACATATTATTTGTAAACTAGCAGGCCTATAGATTGCAAACTGTAAACATATTGGCTTCACGGTCTTTAGTAACTTCTACATTTACTTACTAAGGGTTTGAAATACCTCAATATCACCCAACTTGAAAAAATACTGAGAACATACAAGGCCTTGGGGCGCCTGGGTGGCTCAGTCGGTTAAGCAACTGACTTCAGCTCAGGTCATGATCTCACGTTCAGTGAGTTCAAGACCCGTATCGGGCTCTGCTGACAGCTTGGAGCTTAGAGCCTGCTTCGGATTCTATGTCTCCCTCTCTCTCTACCCTTCCTCTGCTCACATTCTGTCTCTCTCTCAAGAATAAATAAACATTTAAAAAAAAAAGTTTTAAAAAGAATACACAAGGCCTTGGTGGAAAGAAAGGGAAGTCTATGTTTCCAATAGTTCCAGGAGAGATGGGGTCAGTAAATATATGCCAAATTCCCTGTGATTTATCTACTCACTTTATGTACATACTTCACAATGCCCCATTTGGTTAAGGCAATATTTTGAAATATTGGTCCGCAAATTTTTTTCTACCTGCATTTTCCCCTTTCTCTTCCCTTAATTCAAGTAAGCAACCAAACTGTGCTCTTTGCTCAAAATAGATATGGAGAAAAGGAGGAAAGCAGCCTACAATCTTCCTATTATCTTCAAAGCCTAAGCTTTGGAGCTCCTAGGGGAGGTTAAAAGAAGAGGATTTTCAAACAATGACACTATATTAGCCAGAAACATGAAGGCAAAGAGAATCCTCCCAGAAAAAAAGGGTGGGATTTCTCTTGAATAGAAAGAAGAGAGAGACAGAGTTCTGTGGGTCTGCAGAGCCCAGATGAGCTTTGCTCTACTTGCCAGTAGGACCAATGGGATGAACAGCAAAGCCACTGAGAGAAAATAGCTGTGTGCAGTAGAAAGGCACACAGGATCACAGGCAGCCTTGCAAAAGATTCTGAAGGTGCAAGTGAACTTGTGGACTAACAAGTCCTAATAAAGGGATGATAAATATCTTATCAACTAGCTGTGTGAGAAAAGGTAAGAATCTCAGAGCTCCCCACCCCCCACCCCTTCCTCCTACCCTCTGTGAATTGGCTGGCACCATGGAAGACATCAGAGGACTCTCTCTCTCTCTCTCACTAGCCTGAAATAAGGCTCTACTTTCCTCCCTCCTGCATGAGACACTATGTGGACCTACAAATATGCTAACTCTGGGATTAAGTCTTGAGGAAACAAAAGCCAGGAAGGGAGATATTGAGCATGCAACACTCTGCTGGTTGGCCTGCTGCATTCATCCCCTGGGACAATAGGCACAAAAGAGCACATTATCCATTTGACTCCTCAGGAGAAAAAAATGGGAAATACAGGAAGAATAAAAGATATGTATATGTATATATACATATATATAATATATATATATATAATATATACATATATATATGTATATATTATCTCAGCCATGTGCTTTCCTAAATAGATATTTTATGTCCTTATAAATGAAATGTGCTTTACATAAATGTTATTCCTGCCGGCTCTAGTACTCCCAGCCTCTAATTTCTGCATCCTCAACATTTGGGGTAGAGGGGTATCTGTTCCAGGTTCCCTAATAGTCAGATAGATAAACCTAATGTGACAATTTCTCTGCTGTGTATGTGTGTATGTGTGTTGGGGACCATGTGACACTCCCTACCCCCGCTGGAGATTCTTCTCCCCATCAGCACTGATTCTATACAACAGAGACACAGAGAGCTCAGCCACAGGTAAAGGAAGCCTTGCCCCTCTGGTGGATCTAGAAAAAATGAGAGCTGAGCAGTTGTCTTGGGCACAATGCCTGGTCAGATTGGTCAGGGAAGGTAGATCCAACCCAAGTCCCCTCTTCGGGCTCAAAGCTGTCATCTTCCCCCAGCTTCACTTTAGTCTCTATGATGAGATAGAATGGCAATAAATGAATGAAGAAAGTCCTCCCCGACTTGCTTACCACTCCACTAAGAAAGCCAGTATTCCCTTGGGTTCCTTTAGAATCTCTCTGGGTGCCAGGGGAACAAATTCCTAATTGACTAGGATTCTTCTACCTTATTTCACTTCTTCATTGTTCAAAACATGCCCATTTCCTCAAAGTCTTATAGCAATCCCTAAAAATATCAGAGAAAAAAATATCTCTGGATTCATAAAAAAATTATTCATCTTCTCCAAGATCTCTTATAACAAATCCTATGCAACTATGTGTATTGTTAACATTAACTTAGTCCATGATTAAGTTTGAAAGGGCTAGACATCAGAATATAATAAATGTTCTAGCTCAGATATTTGTTTGTTATTAATTTCTCTGATTATAAAAGAAAAGCATTTTAAATGACAGCACTTAGATTGCCTGATAACTTCAAACCAACATTTTAGGTCAGAAGAAATATGATTTGGTGTTAAAACTTAAAGGAGAAAAAAAGAAAGAGGAAAATCTTCTTTATACATTCCCCAACTTCCTCTTCCCAAGCTTCTACTTTAATTGCAAACACTGCTGTGAGAACTATCAATTGCAGACTTTCTTTCTCAACCAAAAACACTTTTAAGCCAAAGTAAAGCTAACTCAAGAGAGAGGGAAAAAAAGGTTAAAAACATTTCCTCTAATATTAAGAGTCATGTTGGGGACATATTTTCAAAGGAACTCCTACTCTAAACTCACTTATATCAAGCAACAGAAAAAATGTTTTACTTTGAAGTGCTACAGGCAAAATGTTTCCTCTTGTGTGTTCTTGCTTGTATATATGCACGCATGTCCTGCCTTCTACCACCAAGAATATGAAACATTTAGCAAAAATTCATGCAATGCCACAAACCTAAGAAAACCAAATTTCATTTTATGTTTTTATTTTAGATAGAACAAGCGCGAGTGGGGGAGAGGGGCAGAAGGAGAGCGAGAGACAGCGAGTGTGCATGTGCGAGCATGGGAGGGGCAAAGGGAGAGAGAGAGAGAAAGAGAATCTCAAGCAGGCTCCACACTCAGTATGGAGCCCCACTCGGGGTTTGATCTCATGATCCTGGGATCATGACCTGAGAAGAAATCAAGAGTCAGACGCTCAACTGACTGAGCAACCCAGGCTCCCCAAGTAAACCAAATTTTAAAACAGGAATAAATGAAAGAGGTGGGGGACATGCAAGTGAGAAATGTAAGAATGAATGAAATTAGCAGAAAAAAAAGAAGAAAGAGAGGAAGGAGGGGAGAAAGGGTGGAGGGAAGAAGAAAGGAAGAATGTCTGACACCTATTTATTTGCTAGACATGAGCCAAAAATCGGGAATTCTATCAGTATACCAGGAAGGAAAACATGAACAATTATATGCTTCTCAGTGTCCATAAGATAAAACCCACCAGTTCCTTAGAAGAAGCACAACCTCTTCCTGACACAAAGAATAAAGAAATGTTTTTCACGTGGATCTGAAAGGTAGTACACTGTGTGAGATAGTAAACTTCACCTCCAAAGCAGCCTTATAGTGTGACAATGCATCTCATAAGACTATTTCTTTTAACACCCTCAAAGTAGTCAAGTGACGTAATGTCAAAGTGCAAGTTGGCAAAAGCAATTCAGAAATGGAGTGACGTTCCATTTCTCTGCTTACCTGGCCTAAACCAGCAATCAAATTTTTAAATGGACATCAAATCCTTTGGGCAAATCTGCATATATACTCTTTCTTTCAACCAAGCTATCAGTAAGACTGAGCAATGGTGAATCCCTCTTGCAAGTACCCAGATTATTATTATTCTGGGTTGCAGGCTAAATGCAGTTCCCCATGCCTGAACAGCTGACCAAGCCAAAAGTAAGCTGTCATCTTCTTATGAAATTGAGGTGCCCAGAGAGGACTTGACGCAAACAATGGCACTTCTGCACAGAGGTGGCCAAATGAGCAGCTAAGTGCCCCCCCTCTTTGAACAATGCTGCTTAAAACTACCTTTGTTTCAGCGAGCAGCACTAGAGTCTCCGATAGTATCATGACTGACTCACCCTAGAACAAAATTAAACTCTTAGAAACTCTTAATTCTCTTAGAAATATAGATACATACAAAAAGAACATTGCAGCCTATCCATAAAAATGAAGCACTTGGCACATTTCATACAAAAATTTTGAGTGGACACCAGGATTACAATATTCATGACTCACTACAGGGAATTTGCCGGAGAACCTAATTAACTGAGGATCATCGAAGGCATCAGTCCTCTAGGAAGCCTGTTCTGAATCCAAATGACAGGAATATTTTTTATATATTCAAACAGCACCTGTACTCACCCTATCATAGCATTTATTACTCTGCACTGTGATTGCCCACTTAATCCTTGTATCACTTAGGATGCAATTTACTTGAAGCAACAGAGAATCTAATAGTGATTCAAATAATAACAATTTATTTTTCTCACATACTAGTACGTCTAGACATAAGAGGCTGCTAGCACTGGTTCAGTTTCCATGGGATTCTCCTGGCCTTTCCTTCATGGTTATCAGGTGTCTAAAAATGCTTCATATCCACATTTAAGACAGATGAAGGTGGTAAAAGAGAAAAAGAGGGGGCGGTGCTATCAGTGTTGCTTCATTTACCAGGGTAACAAAATTGTTTCCAGGTAAAAAACAAAAAAAACAAAAAAAACAAAAAAACCTTCCTAGAAAATTTATTTTAACTTATGTTCATTTCATTGGCCAGAATTGAGTCACATGGTCATCACTAGCTCCAGGGATGGCTGGGAAAGTAAGGGGCAGCATGGCCAAGACGCCTAAGACCTAGACTTTAAGTCTAAACCTTAGACTGATCATGGTACACATCTGGGACTGGGCGCCATACAGAGCAAGGAAGAAGTCCAAAATAGGTATTAGGTATGGAACTAAAAGACCTATCATGCTTATCTTTTTCCTGAGTTAGACGTAAGCTTCTTGAGGATAGAGATTGTATCTGTTTCATTGATCTATTCTATAAAACCTGGCACAGTGCCTGGCTCATAGGAAATGCATAGTGAGTAATTGTTGAGTGGACAAAGGAAGGAAGAAATAAATGAAAATAAATGAATGAAATATTAACTTCCCAGCTGTTCATCACCACAGTTTGCACTTATATAAGGACACAGATCCTTATACACACATATATATACATGTATGTATGCATATGCATATTTGAACATACTTGCATTCTCAGTGTGTTCTGTTCTACTCTCTATTTTATTCTCACTTTAGACACTCAAAAGATGCCACTGCTGATGATGATGACTGTCAAAGTCTCTATAAAACACTTCTCTGTAGAAAATCACAGTGCTAAAATCAAATGTAGCAAATACGTAAAATTAAGTAGATTATTTTCATTGACTTCATCAAAACGCAAAAGCTTGTCCATTAGACATGACACTACGGGAAAGTTGTCCCTCTAAATGCAAAGAGGTATATACATATGATCAGTAATTTTCATGTAACCAGTCCTTGCAAACTTAATACTCTAAATAAGTTGCTTGGGGAAAACTCCAAGTGAAAGAATTACCGTTTGTCTCTGAAAAAAAGAAAAAAAAAGTGTGACTCTGAGACACATAATTTGTGGAAGCAATCAATGAAATGTAAGCTTTATATTGGATTTAAACAAGAGCTTACATAGAAGTTACAGAAGTGTTCTTTATGGATTTAATTAAAATGCTGCATATGAGACCTTTCTAATCTTACCATGCTGCAACTGTATTAAGATGCTCACATCAAAATATTTACATTTAAATATTTTATAATGCCACACTTTAAAATATTAATGATGCCACAAGTAATCCATGACATTTCTATAGCCTTTTCTGTAGTAAGTTCATAAGAAAACAGCAGCCTAACCATGTTATCCCGAGTCAGCTATTTGAAATTCAGCTTAGCAATACACCCGCTCGCCCATTTCTACAGTTCTAATGAAAACTCCTCAAAGAACTTAACTTCTTGCTATTATAAACTGTCCTTATTCTGTTCTAGATAGAGGCACTAGAGAGAAGAAAAAAAAAACTGTTCTTGTATCATTAAATGCCACTGCTGAGTTTAAACCCATTACTTTGCAGAAAGATAGACTTATTGAAAGATTTCATTTAAAACTTGAGAAAGGCAACTGTAAAACATAACAAGTGAACAAGTCAATGTTATTCCATGTGTTCTACAGTGAAGAGATCTTTACAGAGACCTAAGGGCTATTTGAAAACACAGAGTGTTGCAAAATATTGCATTTGTACATAGCATAGCCTTTCTTAATATCATCTCCATGAAAGCAGCAGAGAACCGCCATCTATGATGCATAGTCATGGATCTATCTTGTTCCTTCCTGCTGTCTTTTTGTCATCACTGGCCAAAAAAAGGCAACAGAGGAAGATGTGATTCAACTCTCATCTTTATAAACAAGTCAAGCACAAGTTTGCTGTTATAATAAATATGGTGTAGATAATAAATGTTGGCAGCATCACCTTGGAATATGAAAGGTGATTACTCCATGTTTTTGTTCCTTAGAGGAAGCTAATTATTAGGGCTAATCACAAAGGAAGTTAACAATTAGAGGAATGGCAGCCAGGTGACAAAGACTCTACAAAACCTGCCAAGTCCAGTATAAATTTGCTAGGGGATTTCAGAAGCATCTGGCTACCAATTTTCTGTACTGCAAAAAAGAACACCATATCATTTGCACAATCTTTTCTGAAGTTTAAAACACTTTGTTCTGTCTTTGTGTGTTGTTATTATAAAGGGTTAAAATAATGATAGTCTTGGATTAGTGGTTGAGATAGGAAATAGCTGTGAAGGTATAAATTCCTTTTGGCAGAGGATTTTCCAACTTGCAAATAAAGGCCATATAAAATAGAATGAAGTATAAAATATAACTAAAATCTCTTCTGGACAATTCATATAGTGATGGAGCAGGGGATTATTAGCTTTCTTATTTTTCTGAGTCAGATTTCAAATACTGTTTATAATTACCATCTAACTTCTTAACCTTTCTGATGCTTTTGTCTAAGGTCTCAAGTTTTCTCTCTCTCTCTTCCCACCCCCCCCCCCCAAATATAATTTTCTTAAAGACAATTTCTCTTTCTCTTCTTGGAATTCAAAACTTGTAACACACAGCTAACCACCCTATGATACCAGAGTTTGGCATGCACATATTCCTTCCCATAGAAGGAAACATCTACTGCATTGCTTTAAAATACATTTATTCCATCTTTATTAGTACTAGGAGTTTTGATTTTTTTTCTAAAACATTTACATCATCCAACAAATTGGAAAGATAGACCTGAATTTTTAAATCATATAATAAAATTATAAGATAAAGTTCAGATCCACCAATATAATACAACTCATAAACATGCTATTTTATGCCTATTCTAGCTTTATTTATTGGACCTTAACAATAGAAGACATTCCAGAAAACATGCATGGCTTTCTTCTCTATTTTTCAGAAATTTGCATTCTAAAGCCCAATGTCCCACAGCAATCACCATCCAAGCACAAAAGCAGATTGCTTGAAATAACTGGACAGGTTAGCTGGATCAGTTTGAATGCTTCTAGACAGCTAAATGACATTTCACTTAGCTTTAGATCTGAGGACCCAAATTTAATGAATAAAAAGTCTTCAAGGCAATAGGCACATTTCGTTCTTCTCCCTCTAGAGCAAAGTAATTTAATTCAAGAAGTATTTTTAAAAAAATAGACTGTTATACATGCTGCAGAGAACTTTAGTGAAGGAAGAAGAGAAATTCCTATCCTCAAGCAGCTTACAACCGAACTGTATAGAGAAAACATACCTATCCATGATGGTCCCAAATAAAAAATGTAAACGTTGTAGAGAGAATTCTAAGATGGTCTCATAATCTCCAACTCTTGTTACTCTTGTAATTATGTCACATGGCATGGCAAAAGGGATTTTGCAGATGTAATTAAAGTTACTAATCAGTGGACCTTGAAATAGATTATCCAAGTGAACCTAATATAAAATATGATCATATGAACCCTTTAAAAGCATAAAAAACAAGAGGAGGTCAGAAAGATTCAAAGAATGAAAATGATTTGACAGGACATTGCTGGCTTAGAGATGGAGAAGGCCTTATAGTAAGGAATGCAAGCAGCCTCTAGAAGCTGAGAGAAGTCTCTTAAGAGCCAACAAGGAAACAGGAACCTTAGTCCTACAACCCCTAGGAACTAAACTCTGCCAACAACTGCAATGAGCTTGGAAATAGATTCTTCACCAGAGTCTCTAGTTAAGAACGTAGACTACGTGATACCTTGATTTTGGATTTGTGAAACCGTAAGCAGAGAATCCAGTAGAACCCATCAGGACTTCTGATCTATACAACTGTTAGGTAACAAATGGATGTTGTTTTAAGCTGCTAAGTAATATTGTCATAATTTGTTACACAGCAATACAAAGCAACATAATACTATATAATTAGTGTCAAATAGGGCATAAAGATGGGAAGTATATGAAAACTTAAAGGAGGGAAAGATTAACGTGGTTGGAATGGACAGTCTTAAGCACTTAAGGTGCTGTAAGTATCATGCTTATTCCTACACCTGGGACCTTTGCACATTCTATACATCTTACCACTATAAAGTGTGGCTTTCACTTTCTCTGTTAACCATTTATCTACACAAGACCTACCTCTTCACTGAAGCCTTCTCTGCATCTCCAGTCTATAATACCACCTCTCATCAATGAACTACCATTGAATTCATAGTTATTTCTGAAAAATTTCACTGATTTCATTGTTTCATGCTTTGTCCTCTCTCAATATCCAAGCTTGTAAGCTCAATTCTTGTGTCCCCAAATAATCAAATGAATTATTAAGTACTTGACTAATTAAAATATACCCTGGTTACCCTGTAGGGAAAGTCTTGAATAAAAGTCATGGATTTTTATATTCATCTTAAACCAAATTAAGACAACTTCTTTATTCCCATCACACTCAGTGCTAAACACTTAAGCTTATCTCCTTCTAAATCATAGTTAAAAATAACTCTGCACGAGTAGCTTTATGTACTCAGCGCTGACCACATATTCAATTACACTGAAGACACAGGATGGTAAAATGCCCTTGCTGTAAAAACTTGCATACTCAGTTGATTCATACCAAGAGTTGAATTATATACCAGGATGCTATTTTTAGCATTGCTGCAATTACCTCTTGAGAAATTATTACAGTGGCCTCATTTACTTTTCAGAATGTAAAGGCTTTAATGTAGAAATATCATCTTTATATTCTGTTGACATGCTGCCTTCCGGTGGTTGGGCAACAATCAGTTTGTTTATGGTCATCTGAAACCATTGTCTCAGGCTGAAAAAGCTTTTTCCTCTCTCTCTGTTGCAGTTCTGTCCTCAAGTGATTGAGTGTTTTGTTTTCCCCTTTTAGTTCTTCCCAAGATAAATATCTGAAGAAATATAATTGTCTCCAAAATGTAGTTGTTGCTAAAAAGCAGAGAATTTTTAAAAAGCATCAATTAATATTCTTCCAAAATCCTTCAGAAATTTAGACTTATACAACATCAATACAAACCCTCTCAAAAAAGAGTGCCTCTGAAAGACTTCTACTCATTTCCCAAAAAGTCCTTTTAAAGCACTTTTCCCTTTCTTTCCCCTCATTCTCCACTACCCCTTCTAGGAAGTTAATGATACACTAAAAGAGTTTACAGCAGTTGCCATATTCATAAAGATAAGTCATTAAGAAAAATATTAAAAGCAGTCATTTCAATGTCATTTTTACAGAGGAAAGCCATAGATCACATGCAGAAGATTTAGGCTTTAGTTCAAGTCTTCTACTTATACACAGTGCCATCTTTACTCCTTCCTGATCCCCAAATACCATACAGAGGTAAGTATACCCACCCAGAAAGGATCGTGGGATGATCAGAAAATCAAATTATACCAAATACATCACATATACTTTAAAAGCAGCAAAATGTTTTATGAATTCAATGCACCTAATTATTGGTAGATTGAGACTATGAATTATATCATATACGCATAAGTAACGATGTCTCAAAATCTTATATTTTCCTCAAAGTCCAAACCAAAACTGATTTCAATTCAGTAAACATTTATTGTAAATGTAAAACATCTAAATGTAAAACATCTGACTCAACATGTTTAGCCAAATATAAAAACCTACTTGTCAATATAAAGTCTATTATAATTAATTATTATTATGTATGCTAGTTAGCATTCAGCCACTAGGGTAAGTGCTTCATGTTCATTATGTCCTTTAAACCTCACAACCACAACTCTGGGAGGTAGGAATCATTATTCTCTTTCTACAGATGAGGCATCCAAGTTTCAGAGAATAGGTTCAGAGAATGCCAGAGAACTATCAAAGTCACACAGGTAATATGTAGAGCAACTGGGATTCACACATAAGTGTGTGGTCTCCAAAATCCCAACAATTTACTGTCTCACATACATTAGAGTGCAATAAAGAATAGTAAATAACAAACCAAATGATGCAATAGTGGATCAGAAAAGGAATGTAGACTAAAAGGGGAAGGCTTCACGGAAGCAGTGATGTTGTTGGAATATGAGTATAACTTTTGGACTGGTGACTAAGCCATGTGGCACTGATAGACTATGCATAGCGCAGCTACTTAACACATACGCATTGAATAAATAAAACAAAAACAGTTTCCCTAGGCCTGGTACACAGCATTGGGTTTTCGGAATCTACTTTCTAAGTTCATTTTTATCTATTCCTTGATTGATAAACTTTCTCCTTCCCTAATATAGCTTAACATTTACTTTGCACCATCTAGACACACACAGAGCAAGATACTGCCGACGTTGTCATCACTCTGAGCCATGTTCATATCATATCCTCAGTCATATAAAAATTCTATAAACAAAGATTTAGTTCGTGGTTCCTAAAAGGCTCAGAACATGCAAAAGGATTTACTCTAAAGGGATATTTTCAAAACAAGGCTTTGTAAATAATAAAGAGAAATTTCCATCTGGGTAAATGACAAATAATTAGCCTCTTAATGACTATTGTGTTCTTCCATCTGGCAAGCTATTCATTTTTGCCTTTTAAACTAATAAAACCATTGGGCAAGATTTTATTTATTTCCCTATTCTGTATTTCTAGGTTTCACTCAGTGTATTGTTGCAGATATCATGAAAAATGACAGTTTTGTATTTTAATATTTGCTAAATATTGAAACTAGACAATTAAAATGGTTAAAAGCCATTTCTTTCTCCAATTCTTCCAAAACCACCATTCTGTATCAGCCTGGACTCTTCATTTTGTAAGTAATAGAAAACCCAATTCAAACTGACTTAAACAATAAAGAGGATTTATTGACTCATGTAACTGGAAGGTTCAGAGAAATGGAAGACTTCAGTGTTGGTTTGATTCAGCAGCTCAAAATGCCATCAAGGACCTGCTTTCTTTCCCTCTGCCCTCTGCTTTTCTTTTAATCACCACTATCCAATCTCTTTCTTCTCTGGTGGGACAAAAAAAAAAAAAAAAATCCTACGTCATTTTCACATACTCAAATCAAACTGTGCAGAAGGAGAGAAAGTACTGATCAGCTCCCAGCAAACATCTCTTCCCATCTCACAGACCACATTAGGTCAAGGTCCTTTCCTAAACCATTGGAGAAAGCACTCACTCACTCACTGATTGTTTTCGATTGTTCTTTTCTGAACCCAGAGGCAAAGAGGATGTGATTAGCCTGTCAGTAAAAAGATTTAGGACCCACCCCTAGTACCGCAGGTCTCATACCACCCGGTAACCACAACACTGCTAAAAAATGGGAGACAGAAAGAATAGCAAGAATACAGCTGCAGTATCCACTAAACAACCCCATCTGGTCAAAGAGTCCTTCCCTACATTTTAATATACTGCTGTAAGTCTCCATCATTCCTTAATCCATAAGATATCAGAAGCTTTTTTTGCTAGCAACTACTCCACTGACTTCTCCCTCAGACTGCATGGAGCAAGCAGACAGGGAAGGCAGTCCTCAAACGGTGAACCAAAGTTAAAAAAACAAAAGGTACCACAAATTATAGCTAAGTGCTTAATACACTGGTTTATCAAAATACAGATTCCTGGGCTCATCCACTGGCATGCTATGTAACACAGGCATTTCAAAAGGGGTATACATGTACTGAGAAAGGTAAAATGAGAAGCTCCACATCTCTGAACACAACAGCTTTCCAAGATCCTGTGGGCACATTTTGCTCAATGGCAGGTACCTGGGCACCAGTGTATAATTTCATCATCTTCATAAACTGAAAGTAACATTCATCCATGTGGTGCAGACCTGCCTAGCTAGCTATGTGCTCAGTGGGGGACTATGAGTCTAATGACTGAAGCATTAATTAGCATAGCTAAATGCTTTGGCTCCATCCAAAGAGGAAAAATTAATCCTACTATGTATCTAAAATGCCACCTAAGGAAAAAACAAAAACAAACAAAAAAAAAAAAACTGCATTAAAAGTCTTCACTGAAAACAAAAGACCTGTAAAAGAAGAAAGCAAAGCAAATGTCTGTGTAAGAGCAGAATATGGTTTAGTTTGAGCAATCCATTTTGAAAAGAAAAACATCAAGATAAGCAGTCATCTGTGCACAAAGCATGACACTCAACTAAATTTCCTTTTATCTTTGTTTATGTGACAACTCGTATTATCACTTTCAAATGGACTTCTGTATCCTGAACCCTGAATTAGAAATGATACATGTAGCAAAGTTTTGTAAAATTCATCAGTCAGAAAAGAAAGCTTTTTAAATCTCATTTAAACATGGTTTGTATAGTAAACAAAATACATTCTCTAATTTAAACTCAAAGAAAGCTTAATTAACTTAAATACCACCTTGATTACCTCCACTATTGATCCGGTACAAGAATTTACTAACATGCTGAAGCAGTTGAATGCCAGTGTTTTGCTTTTTCCTTATTTAGCACACAATAAAAATCACAGGACAATGTAAGAATCATGGTTCTATGTTCCAAATTACAAAATTTCCCACATAGTTATTATTACTGGATAGAAGTATGGAGTCTTGGTGACTTTCATTTGTAACCTTTAATAATGAAACAAGTTGGCTTTTAAGAAGAAACTATTCTCACTCCCAAGCTGTATTTCCCTGTATCTTCCCATCTTCTCTGATAAAGGACAAAGAAAAGAGGCTATAACTTGGAAGTTTTAGTATATTCTCTATAGGCAAACTTCTTTCTTCTCTTTTCTCATTAAAAACAAACAAACAAACAAACAAAACTCTATAAATGTTTTCCAAGAATGAATTTTGCTTAACAGTGCAAAGAAAGATGATCAGTAAATTTGTCTTCTATTTATGATAGGCAAGTGATAGCATCAGACATTGATGTGATCATAGCTCTATTACTATTTCTATTACTATTAGCACCTTGGTAAACATCTTTCTTGAAACAATGAGGAAATGAAACGTTTTCATTTAAGAGATGATGAGGTTTTCCAATTACTGTTAAGTAATGATTGATATTTCAAGTAACCTGGTTGCTGATTTGAGCCAGATTCTGGAGGTCTGGCCCAGCCTCAAAGTAAAGTATACTAGCCAGAGTATCAGAGTATAGACCCAAGGTTTATCAAGGGATTGCATCCAGGCAATCTAGTTTAGGCAACGGAACATGAGGTCCAGGCACAGAGGCAGAGGCCAGGTGTGAGCTGGATATGCTAAATTGGAGAAGGTATGGATGGAATTTTTCCCTAAGCCTGCATACCAGGATGACCTTTTAACAGCACCTGTGACTTCCAGAGCGGGTAGGAAGGGTCTGCTAAGGGTGCCAAACTGCCTTAGACATACATGAGAAGCCCACAGAAGTCTCTGCTCAGATTAATTGGAAAGATTGTTTTTTTAATCTTCTGCATCCATGCCTGAGGCAAATTTGTTATCACAAAATTAAAAAAAAAAAAAAGTTAAACATCCTTGTTGAAATGACCTGTAGTTTTCTGTAAAGAATAAGGCTTGACTGGGGCGCCTGAGTGGCTCTGTCGGTTAAGCATCCGACTTCGGCCCAGGTCATGATCTCACGGTTCGTGAGTTCATCCCCGGCTCTGGGCTGATAGCTCAGAGCCTGGAGCCAGCTTCGGATTCTGTGTCTCCGTCTGTCTGCCCCTCCGCTGCTTGTACTCTGTCTCTCACATTGCCTCAAAAATAAATAAACGTTAAAAAGAAAAAAAATTAAATAAGGTTTCATGGCCAAATACATGCAAAATATTTTTTCCAAAGTCCAAATGGGAAAAAGGTGAACTTCCTCAAAAGCCTCCTTATGAGATCATGAAAAGCACCTTTTTCTCCCAGGGAAGGAAGGCAGCCAATCCAAGCTTTGTTTTATTTTGTTTTTATGAGACCCACATGAAAGCACCTATTTCTAAAGGAATGGGGTTCCACCGTTTCTAGGGCATCTCTTTCATCCTTTTTCTGCCAAGAATGTCGCCGTCAGGACAGCCCAAGGCCATTGTGTGGGCCATGTAAACACCTCATTGCACACCTCATTGGGTTCTAAGAACATTGCCAGTGAAAGAGGAGTTTGTAGGCACATTGGCTAAGAGTTTGAAAAACCTTTCATGGGAAATGAAGGACTACACTAAAAATCTCCACACTAACCCTCACTGCTCTTCTGAATTTTCTAAGCAAATGGTTAAAAGTAACTCTTCTCTCATTCACAATCCATAACCACTTATAGGTAAATAGCAAAGACAATGCCTCCCAACAAAGAGACAAATCCTGCTATTAGGATTCAAACATCCTCCACGAATTAGGCTAATCAAATTCCCACAACTGAAAGCCACCCAGACAGCTGTGGTTCATCTTTCATAGTTTTCCCACAGATTCAGGGAAAAAGACTGTCAGCCCTTTTAAGTGTATCCAGCTCTTTCCCTGTAGCCCCAAGTAGGTGACTAACAAAATAATTAGTTGATCATGATTTCTTTAAAAAAATAAAAGATAACATAGTACTTATTAAAGCAAACAGCTTTTTTCAAAGTTTCAAATACCTTAAAAAAAAAAAAAAACTTGGTAAGTCTGATGATTACATTCTCTTTGAAATACAAACCAGCTTTTGAAATGCAACAAAAATCTGCAAATGCATATTTCATCAGAAAGAAATTTTCATTAAAAGTGCAGATGGACTACATCTTACAGAACATTTGCATTTCTGGGGAAAAAAATGTCTAAGAAATATAAACATCTATATTTACTGACTTTACTCATAAAATTCAAAGCCATAGGATATTAAGTAGCTCTTATAGCTATAAGGGGAGAAATTAATTAATGCAATTTCCTGCCTTTGCAAATAGATATTATCTCACTTTAGAGATGAGCAACTGAGGACTAAAACAATTGAGTGGCTCACCTACGGTCACAGTAAGTGGAGGACATAATACGAGAGTCCAGTCTTCATGCCTCCTAATAAAGTGCTTCTTTTGAATATTTATTTAAATTTGGTTGTTGCTAAGTGAAAATAAAATTTTATGACTTCCACAAATATTTTTAAACACTTATTTTAGAAAATTATTTTTTTCTCAATAATATTTATTATACTTTAGAAAAACTATAACATCTATGTGATTTTCATAATTAATGAATAACCAATGGATTAAGAAGTCATTCTGTTTATATCACAGCATCCTTTTGCTACTCTCCTACAGGATGAAATATGTTATCAGTGGTTCAAGAATAAAGCCAAAGTGAGTTGAATCCTAAAATTTAAGTTTAAAAGTGAGCTATAAAGTAACCAGGAAGTAAAAGAGACCCAAGAAATAAGCATAATGTAAGATACTAAGAAATAACAATAATGTTTCTATTGTGAATATACATACATATGCATACATAAATACATACATATGCATTTCCCTTGGAGTAAATATATATCATAATATAACATGGAAAACTACCTACTGTTGGTATCCTGACATTTTCAGGCATATGCATTCCAAGTGTCCAACAATTAACACAAAATTTCACTCCGTGAATACAGACTTTCAGCAGCTGATTATTTCCTATCCCTTTCATATGTATGTGAATTCCATTCAGAAAAGTATGCAATGCAGTTAATTCTCAGGGATCTAAAACCTCAGAAAACTACTCACTCTAAGGAGCTAAGTTTACAGCTTTAAAAAACAAGTTATTATTTATTTTTATCATCTGGAATGGAAATCTTTATACAGCTATTGCTTGCCTCCTTAACAAAGTAGATAGAAAATAATTTGCTCTCTACTGACTTAGAATTTTTTTGTGAAGAAGATGCCCTTTGAGCCACTGAAGCTATGTATGATTATCTGCCTCTACTTCTCAGTGATCCCAGAATACCGTCCTGTACTAGTTAGTAATTATACTTGTTTTGTGACTTTTTCTGACTTCTGCCACACAATCAGATTGTCAACTGTTATGCAGAGGATTCATAGTAGGGGAAAGGGGTTGGAGTAAATGGTCTCTAAGGCCCATTTAAGTCTATAATTCTCTTCTTTCTGCTGTCACTTACTTTCCTAAATCAGCAAGGATGCTTTCAGCTGTGAGGAAAAAGACCCCATTAAAGGTGACTTAACGGACACATTATCTCACCAACTGAGAAACTTGAGGTAATCTCAAGGGCTTATAAATTCACTGGTTCAGCAAAGTCAGAGCTCCAGTTCAATTTCGGTGCAATTCTCTTGGCTTTCCCCTTACAGATCCAAGAGGGCCCTATAGGATACCTTATCGCTTGCGGACAACATCAAGCAGAAGTATAATCTGCAATTTCCCCGTCTTGGGTCCCATGTTAAAAGGAAGAAAATCTTCCCAAGAGTCCCTCATAGAGAGTTCTCTTGTGTCACTGTCCATAATTACAATTCCTGTCTAGAACTAAGTTGTCAAGGAAAGACCATCATGACCAGATGGCACAATCAAGATTTATCTACCTGGGAAGATTTGGCAAAGTAATGGTGAAAACACTAATGTTTGGCTAAAGCAGGAGAGGATGTCTACCAATACTCTTTTTACCAATTCAAATGAGCTGCTTATCCTCTGATATGGACATAAAAATAAAAGCACAGGCTACTGAATTTGTGGATAAATTAAGATTAAACACACACAGAGATATCCCCATTTTTCCATGAGTAAAACATGAGTCTTAATGCATCAATTTCATGATAATTTTTTGAAGTCTTGGAAAATTCTTTGGCCTAATTCCTTACTTCAAGCCAAATCACAGATAGCTAAACATATATTTTTTCAAAAATATTAAGGATCTTCTACATGCCAAGCATTCCACTGGGTACTGGAGACATACAAGTGTGCAAAAACAGAAACTATTCTCAATAAAACAGAACTTACAGTCTAATAGATCATAGTTGAGTTATGAATAAGAGTGTTACTATACTTGCTAGTTCCCCAAAGATAAGAATTAGAAACCTGAAGTGGTGTAAGTTTCCTTGAATAAACACATTCTATTAACATGTGAAATCATTAGTCCTGTTTATTTCACCCAAAAATAGTACTCAAATCTTGTTTCTCATTTTTTCTTTCATGTACCCATAATTTCAACATGATGCTATTGTTGTCTTCCTTGTTTTTTCTTTACTTTTACAGATAGAGTATATAAAATATTTAGTTTGATCAACAGGTGAAAGTTTTACATTAAAACTGACTTCAGGGGCGCCTGGGTGGCTCAGTCGGTTAAGCGGCCGACTTAGGCTCAGGTCATGATCTCGCGGTCTGTGAGTTCGAGCCCCACGTCGGGCTCCGTGCTGACAGCTCAGAGCCTGGAGCCTGTTTCGGATTCTGTGTCTCCCTCTCTCTGACCCTCCCCCGTTCATGCTCTGTCTCTCTCTGTCTCAAAAACAAAAACAAAATAAATAAATAAATAAATAAATAAATAAACGTTAAAAAAAATTAAAAAAAAAAAAAACTGACTTCAGTGGTGGCTGCTTTATTCTACTACTCCATGCTTAATCAAAAGGCTGTCTGATGGAGCACCTGGGTGGTTCAGTTGATTAAACATCTGACTCCTGATTTTGGCTAAGGTCATGATCTCACAGTTCATGAGTTCCAGCTCCACATGGGGTTCTGCACTGACAGTGTAGAGCCTGCTTGGGATTCTCTGTCTCCCTCTCTCTTTGCCCCTCCTTCTCTCTCTGCCCCTCCCACCCTCTCTGTGATCTCTCTCTCTCTCTCTCTCTCTCTCTCATACACACTACACAAACACACACATACAAATAAATTAAAAAAAAACATTTTTTAAAAAAAGCTATCTGGTATTTATCTGAAGAAACTGAAGACATTAATTTGAAAATACGTATGCACCCCCCTATGTTTATTGTAGCATTTTTTACAGTAGCCAAAATATGGTAGTACCCAAGTGTCCATTGACAGATGAATGGATAAAGAAGATGTGTGTGTGGGAAGGGGGAGGTGTATACACATGTATATACATACATACAATGGAATATCACTAGTCATAAAAAAGGATGAGATCTTGCCATTTGTGACAATGTGGGCAGACCTAGAGGATATTATAAGTGAAACAAATCAGACAAAGACAAATGTCATATGATTTTTCTTGTATGTGGAGCTTTAAAAACAAAACAAATGAATAAACAAAAAGCAAAATCAGACCCATAAATATAGAGGACAAACTGATGGTTGTCAGAGGGGTGGGGATGGGGGATGGGCAAAATAGGTGAAGAGGAGTGGCAGATACAGGCTTCCAGTTATGGAATGAATAAATCAGGAGCCTAAAAAGTACAGCATGGGGAATATAGTCAGTGGTACTGTAATAGCATTGCATGGTGACAGATGGTAGCTGCACTTGTGGTGAGCACAGCATAACATATATACTTGTTGAATCACTGTGTTGTACATCTGAAACTGATGTAACATTATATGTTAACTATACTTAA
This sequence comes from Acinonyx jubatus, assembly GCF_027475565.1. NCBI lineage: Eukaryota > Metazoa > Chordata > Mammalia > Carnivora > Felidae > Acinonyx > Acinonyx jubatus. The sequence continues at coordinate 91,269,580 of NC_069386.1, forward strand.
GTTTTAAAAAATAGAAATACCACAGAATCCAGCAATTCCACTACTATTTATCTGAAGAAATTAAAAACACTAATTCGAAAAGATACGTGCACTTTTATGTTTATTGCAGAATTATTTATAATAGCCAAGATATAGAAACAATCTAAATGTTCATCAAGGGATGAATGGATAAAGAAAACATGCTATATACGATAAAGGAAATTTTCAACTTTTGATGTTTATGGGCCCTGCTCCTGGGCACCCAGGGGAGCTATACTTTAACAACATTTACCAAGGTCGAAATGCCTTGGCAAAACCTCAAAGCATGGGCTCTATTTCTGCCCCAAGCACACATTGTACATCTGCTTTGTTAAAGAAAATAACCAAAAAGGAACACTCTGAACACAAAAGATAAGAAAAAGTAAGAAGCTTCTCTGGTTCCCATAAGAGTAAAGTCATATAGCCCTGCATATACTAGAAACTTAAGATCTGTAACTTTCTGAAATATTCTTTTCAAAAAATTTAACTTTCTTTGTAAAAAATGTATATAACCCTATACCAACTGTTCCCTTACCAGAGCAATCTCTTCTTTGTGAAGATTGTGTATCCCCTGCAGCCATCTAAACTCAGGCTTGAAAAAAGCTATCTTTATTTTTCTTTTAGAAATTCTAAAAGATTTGTTCATTTTGCATGAACACATATAAACAGAATACTATTCAGCCATAGAAAAGAACGAAACCTTGCCATTTGTGACCTCATAGATGGACTTTGATAGTATTAGGCTAAGTAAAATAAGTCAGTCAGAGAAAGACAAATACCATACAGTTTCACTTATACATGAAATCTAAAAAACAAAACAAATGAACAAACAAAACAGAAATAGACTCATAAATACAGAGAACAAATTGGTGGTTGCCAGAGGGGAGGAGGTGCAGGGATGGGCAAATGGATAAAAGTGATTAAGAGGAACAAATTTCCATTTATAAAATAAATAAATCATGGGACTGTATAGTATAGGAAATATAGTCAATAATAATGTAATAACTATGAAGAGTGGCAGATGGTAACTAGACTTATCATGGTGATCATGTTATCTAAACGTTTAATCACTAAGTTGTATACCTAAAACTAATATAATATGGTATGTCAACTACACCTCAATTAAAAAAAAAAGATAAGAAGTAGGAGACATCTACTCCTGGCAACTACTTCAAATGGCCCTTCAATCATAAAACAATTAGGTTCTTTTTAACAATCCTTTCTTTTTAATTTTTTTTTAACATTTATTTATTTTTGAGACAGAGAGAGAGAGAGCATGAACAGGGGAGGGTCAGAGAAAGAGGGAGACACAGAATCTGAAACAGGCTCCAGGCTCTGAGCTGTCAGCACAGAGCCTGACGTGGGGCTCGAACCCACAGACCGCGAGATCATGACCTGAGCCGAAGTCAGACGCTTAACTGACTGAGCCACCCAGGCGCCCCCTAACAATCCTTAATGCATTTCTAGATTCATAGGAAGTAAATGAAATCATTAAGAATGGATTTTCTTGTTCTCTCTCTCATATACACACACCTACGACATCATGTACACACATACACACTTCAGAGCTGAAAACAGTGAGCTTTAAGGGGAATGGAAAGTCAGGATTTTCCAAAAGGCAATAGTTGACAATACTCCAGCAATTAAGAGAACAATTCAGAGGAAAAATGAACCTGAAACTTCAAGACTTCATCCTGGGACCCTCTAAGGTGGCTAAAGTGTAGTTGCGTGCCATCCTCCAACTCCTTGTAGATGCAACGTAAAATACTTGACTGACTAAAAGATCACCACTTCAAGCCCTCAGGATTTCTATGAGTAAAATCAACAAATATGAACTCACAATCAACAACTATACAAGGAATGAGGCAACCAAGAGGGAAAGAAGAAATGATAAACATTATATTTGGAACTGCAAAGAAATCATATGGGGTTTATAAAATGCCAAATATAAATAACTATGTAAAATATTTGAAGAAATAAAAGATGAAATAACGAAAAGGAACAATCAACAAGAGATTGTAAAAATGATCAGATGATTTACAAAAGTAGCCAAATAGAACTGTTCGAAATAAAAAATAATAGAGGAAACTAAAAGCTGAATGATTAGGTTAAAGAGTAAAATTGGATCTGGCAGAAAAGAGATTAAGGGGGGAAAAGTGTAATTATCTCAAATAAATGCAGAAAAAAACATTTAATAAAATTCAATATCTATTCATCATTTACAAGAAAATTCTTGGAAAACTGGAAAAAGAAACATTCTTAATCTGATAAAGAGAAGTTACAAAACTTTGAACCATTCCCTTTAAAATCAGTTTTTAAAGAAAAGAATGTTCTTTATTACTGTTGCTTTAAGATACCAGAGAGAATATATAGAGAATATCATAGTCATCTGACGATTGGGAAGGATTTCTTTAAAAGGACTGGAAAAGTATTAACCATAACAGAAAACTAAATGTAACTATAATATAATTTAAAATTTTCATTTAAAACACCAAGGAAGGAGAAAAGCAAGAGAACGAAGATAACTTTTTAAAGCTTATATATTTTTATTTTGAGAGATAGAGAAAGAGAGAGCAGGGAAGAGGTAGAGAGAGAGGGAGAGAGAATCCCAAGCAGGCTCCACACTGTCAGCACAGAGCCCAAAGTGGGGCTCGAACTCACGAACTGTGAGATCATGACCTGAGCAGAAATCAAGAGTCAGATGATTAAGTGACTAAGCCACACCAAGCACCCCGGAAGAAGATATTTTTAAGATATGTAACTGACAAAGAATTAATATATACTATAAAGAACCTCGACAAATCAATAGGAAAAAGACAGAAAGTCCAATAGAAATGTGCAAAAGATAGAACATTTTGCAAAAGAGGAAATACAAACGGGTATAAACAAGTAGAAAGATGCTCAGTTTTAATCAGAAAAAATGTAGATATTAATGAGATATAATTTTAATTCCTCTAAATCAGCAAAATTTAAGAACTGGACAGGTGTTGGAAAGGTCATAAATCAAAGAAATTTTTATAACCTTTAAGAGAAAATTGAGAGGAAAATTTGGCAAAATGGGTGATTTATTTTTTCTCTAAAGAAGATTTATATTATTTGCTGCACATTTTCTCAAAAATTAAAACCTAGGATTCCCAGATTACTTTAACTCAATTCCAGGAAATGAGAGGATTCGAATCTGAGCTATAGTCCCTGCATGAAGCAGTCTATCTCTCAACCTTTTTTACTTTCAGGTGAACTCTTTTAAAGTCCCAACTCAAAGTATGGAAGAATTATCAGGATGTCCACTTGGCTCGCCCTAAACACCAATTTCAGTCTCCCTAACTCTGGGAAACTGCTGACTCTCATCTACCTCTTCCTGAATAAAGCAGAGGCCTTTAGCATAAAAGGGACCCCAAATTCCTTACTTGCTTCTTTGGGCTTCTCTCTTCTCCTAGATCTGAGCCCCTTAATTCTTTACAATTCTTATTAGCTTTGTGAGGCCTTTTTTGTTTATTTTTTATTGAGGTATAATTGACATATAAGATTATTTTCATTTTAGGTGTACAAGTCAATATTCATATATGTTGTAAAATGATCACCACCATAAATCTAGTTAACATCTGTTGTCATGTATAGTTACAAATTTTTTTCTTGTGATGAGACCTTTTAAGATTTACTCTCTTGGTGGGGCACCTGGGTGGCTCAATTGGTTAAGTGTCAGACTTCAGCTCAAGTCATAATCTCATAGTTCATGGGTTCAAGCCCCAGGTCAGGCTCTGTGCTGACAGCTCAGAGCCTGGAGCCTGCTTCAGATTCTGTCTTCCTCTCTCTCTGCCCCTCCCCACTCACACTCTGCCTCTCTCTCTCTCTCAAAAATAAATAAACATTATAAAATTTTTTTAAGATTTACTTTCTTGGCAACCTTCAAATATGCTCTACAATGTTACTGACTGTGGGCACCATGCTGTACATTACATCCCCATGACTTATTTTCTAACTGTAAGCTTGTACCTCTTGATCTTCTTCACCCATTTCACTCACTGCCCCAAATCCCCTCTACTCTGGAACCACCATTCTGTTCTCTGTATGTATGAGTTTTGTTTCTGTTGTTTTGTTTTTTAAATCTCACAGATAAGTGAAATCATATGGTATTTGTCTTTCTCTGGCTGACTTATTTTACATAGCATAATACCACCAAGGTTCCTCCATAGTGTCACAAATGGAAAGGTGACAATTCTTTTTACGGCTGAGTAGTATTTTACACTTTTGTATGAACTTTTTGTGTGTTTATATATAGATAGATAGGTAGATAAACATATATGGTATATAACACCTTCTCCTTATAACCATCCCTCAGACACTTAGGTTGTTTCCATATCTTGGTACCTGTAAAAAATGCTTTAATGCACATAGGGGTGCATATGTATCTTTTCAAGTTAGTGTTTTCAACTTCTTCAAATAAATACCCAGAAGTGGATTTACTGGATTATATGATAGTTTGATTTTTTTTTTTTTTTTTTTTTTTTTTTGCTATTGAGTCGTATATACGAGTTCCTTATATATTTTGGATATTAACTTCATATCAGGTATAAGATTTGCAAACATTTTTCCCATTCATGTAGGTTGCCTTTTCATTTTGTTGATGGTTTCCTTTGCTGTCAGAAACTGTTTAGTTTGATGTAGTCCCACTTATTAATTTTTGCTGTAGGAGTCAGATCCAAAAAATCATCACCAAGACCAATGTCAAGGAGCTGACCATCTATATTTTCTTCTAGGAGTTTTATGATTTCAGGTCTTACATTCAAATCTTTTAATTCATTTTGAGTTAATTTTTGTATATAGTGTAAGATAAGAGTCTAGTTTTGTTCTTTTGCATGTGTCTGTCCAGTTTCCCAACACCATTGACTAAAGAGAGTTGCAATATAGTATTGTGATATCTTTAAATATGTAAATATAACTGGAGAGTGGGGACAGATTCTGTAATATTCTTTAATGGGTCCACCACTAGTAGAACTAGAAGTCAAAAGAAAAACTTAAAACTTCATTTCCTTGGTCCTTGTCCTCTCCTTCCTTCACATGCCAATCATCCCCTAAGTCTCTTCCCATCCAGCCTATTAACTTCCCTGCAAAACATTTCCAAATTTCTCTGGACAGCTTAGTTTCCCCTCCCTTCATGTTTTATTTCTTCCTACCCACAGCTCTCTGCTTGTCTCAATGAGCTAGCATTTCTATTTCCTTCAGTTCTGCCTCTCAACCATTCCTTTGATCATCATAAAAAAACAAGAACTGGAAACAGTCTCTGCTGGTGGGGATTACGGGCAGTTTTTCTTTCTTTATTTTTATCAGTATTTTCTAAAGTTTCACAACAAACAGGATTTTTTTTAACTTATCATGTTTAACATCACAGTGTTTCTTAACAGATTGCAGACCATGTTTTGTTATTTCATATGTATGCATAATTTGATATTTGCCTCTGCTACAATCAAATCAGCGTGATCTATTTGCACAGGTGATTTCCCTGTTTCCTTAGGACTTTAAAACTCTGCAGCTGCTTTCATGTAGAAAATGAATTCCCATGCAGGTGTCCTTGCTTAAATGACAGATTCACAATTCTGTTTCCCAGCTTCCCTTATAGCTTTCACTTTTACTTATTTGGCACTCATATGTGGAAAATGAGGGGGTTTTTTCTTCTTTTCTCTCTTTCAGTAGTGCAATGGGGATAATATTTTTTGAAATATTTTCAGATGCATTTTCACTTCCTATAAATCACACTGTCCTGTGACTTGCTGCCCAAGAAAAGGCTGACATCAGCTAGAACAGTAAAGTCACTGCTCAACGTTGACTGTCAAATTAGATTTTTTTTAAAAAATCACTAACAAGAGAATGGTCTTGAAAGCTAGCCTGAGTTGAAAGAGGAACATTTTATGAATTCTTTAAGCTCCAATTAACATATCAAGAGTCAGACCTCTGTCTCTGAGCCGTGAGTAGAGAGGTAACTCAGGTGTGAAATAAAAACTGTCCCTCCCTCATAGAATGCAGGCAACCCTACCCATTGAGGCTTGTGGACTGCAGTAAGGAGAAGAGAGCAGAAATAGAGGAAAGCATCAGACATATACACCTGGTACAAAATTCCAGGTGGGGGGGAGGTATATCAGAATTAAGGGATCTGTGTGATATATATACCTCCTTTGGAACTCTAGGAGGAGACAAGAACACAGCATGGCTCCACATCAATGCAAGATGCTGAATCAAAACAATATTAGCCATATGCATCATCAGGCAGAGACCAGGCTGGAGTATGTACCCCTTAGCCTTCCTTGGTTTCTTAGGTGATATAGAAGACACCTCAAAGCTACAGTAAGCCCAGGTGCAGGAGCTGAGTGAGGCTCTTAAGGAACCACACTGGTGATGGGCAGCATAACCCTTCCAGAGTCTGGGAACTGGATAGCCATGGGCTGTGGGGAAAGAGAGGATCATGGCTCACACTCAGAAAGGACTGCAGCTCAGGTGAACCACAGTGATGCCAATTCCAGAAGGGTGACCAGGCTCTGCCCGATGTAAGGACATTTGTCTGCCACACATCAGCAGACCCCAGCCCAAGAGGCCAAGAACTATATCATGATGTGTATACTGAAGTAGGGACCAAAAAGGCATAAAGGTTAGCAAAGGACATATTGGCAGATTAAGATCCTTCCTCCCCAGCACCACAAGGTCATGGTAATGCCCCATATACCCAGGCACCATTTGGAAGAAAAGCAAGGGGAATGGAAAGAAATCTGAGATGCTGAGCACATACCAAAAAAGAGCAAGTTTCCTAAAAGATACTCTTTTAACTGGCAAACTAAGATTAAATTGACTGGAAAGTTATACTCTGTTCCTTTTTATCTCTACCAGCCACAATGGTGGAGTTTGTGAGGAAAATTAGGTCCATTGTAGAAAATAAACATTCATTAAGCCCAGAAATAGACCTATTTATATGTGAACATTTGATTTATGGCAAAGATGGCACAACAGAGCAGCAGAGAAAGATATTCTTTCTAATTTATGTAGCTGGAACAATCAGATTGCCATATGGGGGGGGGGGGGGAGGAAATGATCCCTACCTTGCACCATGCACAAATACAAATTCCAGGTAGCAAAACAAAATGTCTTCTCTAACTGTGCTGCCCAATATGATAATCATAGACACATGCAGCTGTTAAACACTCAAAATTTTGAAATTGATTGCTATGAATTGAGATGTGCTATAAATATAAAATATGCAACAGATTTTGAAGATTTAGTATGAATTTAAACATGTAAAATATTTCATTGTTCATTTTTTATATTGATTACATGTTGAAATTATGATAGTTGGGATATACTGGGTAAAATAAAATATATCATTAAAATTAAATTCACCTAATTCCTTTTATTAAATGTGGAAGTTTTTAACATATGTAGCTTCATATTTCTCTTGGGCAGTTCTAGGCTAAGAGGATATCTTCTTTGTTTTAATTTTTTAACATTTATTTACTTTTGAGATACTCAGAGACAGAGCACAAGTGGGAGAGGGGCAGAGAGAGAGGGAGACAGAATCTAAAGCAGGCTCCAGGCTCTGAGCTCTCAGCAGAGCCCGACACGGGGCTCAAACTCATCAGCCATGAGAGCATGACCTGAGCCAAAGTCAGACACTTAACCAACTGAGCCACCCAGGTGCCCCTAGGAGAATATCTTCTTAATTCATGTTAGGGAAAGATTAAATTATAGAGAAAAATCATTGATCATAAAGGAAAAGAATGATAAATTGGCCTACATTAAAATTAAAACTCATGTTCACCAAAATACACCATTAGAAAAATTAAAGGTGAGCCATGGAGTGGGAAAATATTTTGGTAACACAAAAAACTAACAAAGGACTAGTAAACAAAATATCCAAAACATTTACTACAAATGAGTAAGAGAAAGACAACCCAAAGTTTTAATCGGCAAGAGACATCAATAGGCAATTCACATAGAGGAAATTTGAATGGCCAATTTAAGCACATAAAAAAGTGCTCAGCCTCATTAAAATAATTTTAAAGGAAATTAAAACCATAATGAGATATCACTACACATCTCTAGAAGCAGCTAAAATGGCAAAGATTGACAACACCAAGTTTTGGCAAGGATGTGTAATCACAAGAGGTCTATAGATTTCAGATTTGTGCAAACAATTTGAAAATCTATTTGCCATTATCGACCAAAGTTGAAGATAAACACCCATCAATTTCTCCTCCTAGGTATACACCCAATACGAATGTGCGCATTTGTGCACCACAACATATGTACAGGGATTTCTACAGCAGAATTACTTGTAAAAGCCCCAAACTGGAAATAAACCAAATGCCCATCAATATGTAAACGGAGTACATTCCCTCAAAGGCATACTCCACTGCAATGAAAATGAGTGAGCTACAATTCAAGAAACATGGATGAACCAAACAAATATAATATTTAGTGAATACTCTATTCTTGACCTAAGCAGCGGTTACATAGAGTTTTTATCTTAAAATGATACATTAAGCTGTATCTACATCTTATGCATTTCACTGTACTCATGTTATAGTTTACAATTAAAAAGACTTGAAAGAAGAGCTACCATTTCACTTCCATATTTGGATAATAGTGTTATATTTTAACATCTTGCTACAAGTAATATATTCTATAGTCTACTCCATCTTTCATATGGTTATTTTAGCTATGACTTCTTGCCCGTCTAACTGTAGGACAAACTTTTAAGAAATGCAAAATTTTCTATCACTGTATCTATCTAAACAATTCTCAGTAATCCAACCCAACTGTAAACATTTAAACATCTAAACATCACCACAGTGTTACCCATTCAATTTTAGTCTCTGCATATACAAGCAATATTTTTGTGCAGTCAGATTGAACTTTATTGCTTATGGAATAAAATTAAGATATCACTTTAAAATTTTTATTAAAAAAGAAGGTAGAAAATTAACTATTACATTCCTAGCCTCATCTGATTTTTCCTCTGCTCAGGTAGCAGTTGTAAACTTAATGCTCCTATCCATATCATTTGTATGTAATCCTAGGAAACTCTCCAAATCAACCCACAGAAATTTTTGGTATTTAGCTGACTTTTTCATTGGCCAAATATATCACAAAGGAACTACTCTCAATCAAAAATGTTAGTCATGTTCTTCTCTGTTTTATTAGTTTCCTAAGGCAGCCATAAAACAGTATCACACACTTAGTGGCTTAAAACAACAGAAATTTATTTTCTCACAGTTCTGGACACCTGATGTCCAAAAGCAAAGTGTCTGCACAGCCAACTCCCTCCAGAGATGCTCTAGAGGAAAATACTTTCTTGCTTCTTTCAGTTTCTCATGCCATCTTGGCTTCCTTGGCTTGTCATCCCATGACTCCAATCTCTGCCTCTGTCCTCATATCACCTACTCCATTGTATGTCTGTGTTTCCTCCTTTTCCGTTTCTTTTAAGGACATTTGTCACTGGAATTAGGGTCCAATGAGGTAATCTAGGATCACTTTTAACTCAAGGTCTTTAATTTAATTGCATCTGCAAAGATCCATTTTCCAAATATGATCCTATTCACTGGTTTGGAATAGAGACCACCATTCAACTCACTACACCTGTTATATCATCAAGAGGACATACCTCTAATTGACCTACAAGCTGGACCCTGCAATCTGAGGTTCCTTACTCCCTCCTCTGTCCCTGAAATATGCATTCTGCCCATCATTCCCACAGAAGAATCAAATTTCAAGGACATAGCCCTGAGAAAGTAAGATGTTATTGAGACCATCTGGAAGTATACATGAATGAACACTATTAAGGCCTCTATATAAACTTCTAATATTCTGGCAGAGATTTGTTCATCTTGCAACCACCCCAGACAAACCTCATAAGTAAATTCCTTTGCTTGTTTATTAAACCCTCCACCTAACAATCTAGAGTGGTCTGCCTCTTTCTTCTGTCTCTCCTTGCCTTCCATATGTGGGGGCCAGTTCCATATTACACCTGGGGAAAGTCCCAAGCTTGCAAGCCAATAATAGTGTCGGGGTTGAGTGGGGCGTGTGAAGAAATTATAAAAAAAAATTAAAGGATACAAGAATAATAGAGGTAATGGGACAATTTTGAATGGGTTTCCATAGCTAAATACGTAACAAAAGTATATCTATATTACATAGTCATTTTCATACCCCACACAGTTAATCACAAATTCTTAGGAGAAGAGTAATGAGGATTCATTCAATTTTGAATCCCAGTACCTAACCTAGTGCTCTTGACATCATAAACAGGAAATAATAGAAAATTAACACATATCATATAAAATAATTCTGCAGCTACTTAAGGATACTAGTGGTGCCTAGATTCAGGATTGGCTTTAACACCAGCTTTAACATAAGGAAACAGAACTCCATTTTTTTCCTACCTAAAGCTTAAAAGTCAAGAATTGTATTAGTCACTGCAACAACAATAACAAAAAATGATACCTGGGGAGAAAGAAAGGAAGAAATGAAGTAGATAACAAAATACACATAGATATGTTTGCTTAAAGAAACTTAAGTAAAGAGAGAAACTGATGTGGAGCCCTGGTCAAAGTATTCCAACATGCCTAAAATGCTGTGATTAAAAACCCAAATGAGTAGCACTGAAGGCATGAATGGTGGAGAAAAGAACAAAGACCCTCAGGGCACTGTCCACAAGATAGAAGAAAAAATTGTCTTGCATACAGGTAGGATTGGATGACTTCTTTTGGAAAGGGTAAACAGCCCACCTACATACAACTTCTCAGGGAAAAAGGAATTGTAATGTCAAAAATATGAAATGACTGTCAAAAGTATACAAAACCAAGTCTATAAGTTGTGAAATAGAAGTTTTAGATCTATTCTGAGGCTATAAAAAGCACGCTTAATAGAAATTCAAAACACGATCATTTTGTTATCACTCAAGTTCCAATCGCTAGCCAGCTATGCTGCGCATGCGTACCTGTCCACAGAAAAGAGTGTGTGTGTGTGTGTGTGTGTGTGTGTGTGTGTGCAGGCACACGCATGCATGCACACTGATGCATGAACAAAATAATTTTATTCTGTTTTAGTTGTTTGATATTCTGTTCAGGATCAGCTGTAGTTTCTCCCCGGGTATGTGTGATTATCTGAAAATTATGTCAACACAGAGCCTGCTATCATTTTTAGAAAAATTCCTTCAAGATTACCCGGTGAGTTACAAAGGATAAAATCTGCATAAAAAATATTCTGTCGCCATCAAAAAAACTTAATCTTCTGGTAAAGATTAAGAACCAAATGTACTTATCTACCTCTCAATTTCTAGAATTCCAATGAAATGATAGTAAAAAAAATACAAATGACAAAATCTTAAGAGCACTAATAATAGGAAAGAAAACTATTTCCTATTATAACTGAGCAGAGACCTTAAAGATTTTTGTAGAAGATGGAAAGAGAAAGCAGCAACCCAGAAAGTTCACAGCATAGCCTGCCATAGAGATGATCCCTGGCTCATGTAAGGGAGTCCATAAGAGACCTAAGAGCCAAGTTAGGAGGAAAAGAACATAAATGGAATGAGGAGCAGATATCTTTAAGATTTTAAGTCTAACTATAAAATTACTTCTCTCCTATTTTCCTCCCCAGACATTCTGGCCCTCCACTTAGAGGTGTCGTGTTTACTTCCTTTCATAAGCCAAGACATCTGCTCTAAAGAAACTAGTCTCCTGTCTATGTTCCATTAGAATGAATCCCTTATACACTTGGGTGGCTCAGTCGGTTAAGCATCTGACTTCTGCTCAGGTCATGATCTCCTGGTTTGTGGGTTTGTGAGTTCAAGCCCTGTGTCGGGCTCTGTGCTGACAGCTCAGAGCCTGGAGCCTGCTTCAGATTCTGTGTCTCCTTCTTTCTCTCTGCCTCTTCCCCACTTATGCTCTGTCTCTGTCTCTCTCTCTCAAAAATAAATAAAAACATTAAAAACAATTTTTTTTAAAAAAATGAATCCCTTATCCCTTTGGAAATGGTTCCTACAGGTGTCCTGCAGACTGCTCCTCTCTGCCCAGTACATGGACACACAGCCAGCACTTCCAAATTTAACCTACATCTTCTCCATAAATATGAATACACAATCAACAATCTCCAATATTTTGGGGTGCCCAGCTGGCTAAGTCAATGGAGCATGTGACTCTTGATCTCTAGGTCATGAGTTCGAGCCCCACATTGGATGCTGAGATAACTTAAAAATAAAATCTTAAAAAAAAAGAATCTCTAATATTTTGAGAAAAATACATAAAAACAAAAAGCTAAGGCAAACAAATGGAAAAATTGGCCCAACAATAATTGATAATTCAGAAAAACAGAGAACTTAATATTTATCCTGATTAAGATTCTAAGGATGGAAAACATACTGTGTCCATAGATTAGAATAGGTTGCTTCCATATCTTGGCAGAAAAAGATAAATACCATACGATTTTATTCATACGTGGAATCTAAGAAAACAAAAAAATGAAAAAAAAAAAAAAACAGTCATAGATAACTGAGAATAGATTGGTGATTGCCAGAGGCAAGACAGGGTAGCAGGGAAATATGGTGGGATAGGCAAAATGAGTAAAGGGGTTTAAAAGTTATAAACTTCCAATTGTGAAATAAGTAAGTCATAGGGATATAATGTACAACATGGTGACTACAGCTAATAATACTGTATTGTATATCTTAAAGCTGCTAAATGAGTATATTGTAAAAGTTATCATCACCAAAAAAAAAAATATTGTAACTGTATGTAGTGATGTATGTTAACTAGATTTATTGTGATCATTTCACAATACTACAAATATCAAATCATTATGTTGTACACCTGAACTTGATTCAATGTTGCATGTCAATTATATCTCAATTGAAAGAAGATCAGGGACACCTGGGAGGCTTAGTCAATGAAGGGTCCAACATCAGCTCAGGTCATGATCCTGTAGTCTGTGAGTTTGAGCCCCACTTCGGGCTCTGTGCTGACATTTGGGAGCCTTGAGCCTACTTCGGATTCTGTCTCCCCCTCTCTCGCTGCCCCTCCCCCCCGACATGCCTGTGTGTGCGCGGGCCCGTGCACTCTCTCTCAAAATATATATATCTCTCAAAAATAAATATACATGAAAAAAAATGTTTTAAGATTAGAATAGGATTCTATGCTATTGGAACAATCAGAGAATTTTTTAAATTGTCTTGAAAAGCTAAATGTGTTTACTGAAATTAAAAAAAAAAAATCCAATAGAGCTGGAAAGTAAAATTGAAAACTTAGAAAGGGAAACCATGAGAGAAAAGGCAAAGAGACAGACCAGCGCTTCTCAAATATTAATGTGCATACAAATCACCTAGAGATCATGTTAAAATGCAAATTCTGATGTGGGATTATTCATTTCTAACTAGCTCCCAATGATGCCATTGCTGCTGGTCTCCAGGCCCCATTTTGAGTAGTGAAGACTCAGAAACACAGGTGCTTGGAACATTTCTGGGCACCCAAAAAAAATTTTTGGATAATAAGCAGTCCTAAGAATGGAGTCTATTGCAGTCCAGTTTCTGTCTCAATCCATCATTTTAAAGATTTAAAAAGGAGCTCAGAGTGGCCCCCATCTCCTGACTGGGGCTGAGTCCTCTAACCATGTTCTCCCTCCTGCTGTTTTCTGGCTCCTGCGAGCCTACACTTCAAGACAGGGTTTCTTCCACTTCAGCTTGTTTACTTTTCAGACCAATTCAAGGAATCATAATTAACTCAGTACTTTGTCTTGCTTAGGAAGAGAAAGTTAATAATTATAGTATTAAGACTAGGTCATAGCAACCTGCACCAAATTACCTCTCATTTATTGCACGATATATCCAGAAATATTTAGTTTTTAAACGTAAACATTTTGAATATGTCTCTCATATTAGAAGAAAGACAGCATAACAATATTCTGACACTGATTCTCCTTACACCCAAAATGATATAATCAGAGGAGTAAAGCAACTCTGTTCATGAAACTACATAGTTATATTAATATATAACTTATATAACTCAATATATATTAAGTTCAGATTTTATAGACTTTGGACTACAGTGTATGCATTGTTAGCTGTTTTTAAAGAATTTCTGAAAATTAAGGAAACATGTACTTCAGCAAATGATACCTGATGATTTGGATATCTGACAAATCAAGACATTTGCCATCCTTGTTTTGCAAATTTGAATTTATCTTTTGTTTAAAATGTCTATTACATACTAGTGTTTCCGGGTTGAATTTATCTTTTTTTAAAGCTCTTTATCACATGTTAAATAAAGTATTTCTAAAGAGTTTCAAACTGAAACTACTGGTCATTTTCTTTGTCTCTTAGAGACAATGTAATACTTTATCATTGAGGGAAATAGTGAGTGTTTATAAAACCATTTGAGAAAAAATGAAGGATTCGTGCTAAAAAACTATCTCCAGATATTTCCGAGTTTTTTAGATTTTGTTCTTGGAAGAAAATATAAATTCTGACCTTCGGAAAAATTCCTGGCAACTCAGGAAGTGGAGTAAAAATTGTGTTTATCAGTAGAACACTGATAAGGCTCAGTCGGTTAAGTGTCCGACTTTAGCTCAGGTCATGATCTCACAGTTTGAGAGTTCGAGCCCCGCATTGGACTCTGACCACTCAGAGCCTGAAGCCAGTTTTAGATTCTGTGTCCCCCTCTCCCTCTCTGCCCCTTCCCCACTTGTGCTCTGTCTCTCTCTCTCTCAAAAACAAGTAAACATTAAAAAAAATAAATAAAGTGACAATTGTGGGAGACTGAGGAAATTTGAAAGTTTTTTTTAATGCATATTTATTTGGGGCACCTGGGTGGTTCAGTCAGTTAAGCATCAGACTTTGGCTCAGGTCATGATCTTGCAGTTCCTGGGTTCAAACTCTGCATCAGGCTCTGATAGCTCAGAGCCTGGAGCCTGCTTTGGATTCTGTATCTCCCTCTCTCTCTCTCTCTCTCTCTCTCTCTGCCCCTACCCCACTCTTACTGTGTCTCTCTCTGTCTCTCAAAATGAATAAGCGTTAAAAACAATTGTAATGTTTATTTATTTTTGAGAGAGAGTGCAAGCAGGGGAGGAGGCAGAGAGAGAGCGACAGAGGATCCAAAGTGAGCTCTGCACTGACAGCAGCAAGCCCAATGTGGGGCTTGAACTCACAAGCCATTGAGAATCATGACCTCAGCCGAAGTTGGACGCTCAATTGACTGAGCCACCCAGGTGCCCCAGGAATTTTTTTTTAAGTTTATTTATTTATATTTATTTTGAGAGAGAGAGAGAGAGAGCACGCGAGCGCGAGTGCAAGTGGGGGAGGGGCAGTGCAAGTGGGGGAGGGGCAGGGTGAGAGGGAGAAAGAGAATCCCAAGCAGGCTCTATGCAGTCAGCACAGAGCCTGACGCACGCCCGGCTCCATTACTCCAACCACAAGATCATGACCTGAGCTGAAATCAAGAGCCAGACACTTAACCAACTGAGCCACCCAGGTGCCCCAGAATTTGGAACTTTCTAAAATGGAATCATCTATTATATGAGGGAAGGGCTTAACTTATGCAAAGTTTTACAGACTTGACATAAACTTGTCCTAGAATTTTTATTTTAGTAGAAATAGTGAAAAACTCATATTTCTCTAAGATTAAATCAATTTAATTCATCTTGGCTATTCATTTATTTAATAGCATGGTATTACAATAGTACACCTTCTGGTAACTATAGATATAGCACAATTCTTTGATCTGGCCATTCACCATAGCAAGTGCTAAGTGTTGTCTGCTCTAAAACCAAAGGAAACCACGGTGGCCTTGATAGCTCACGGAAGATTCAATAGTATTGTTGATACTTTTTATATCAGCTGAGAAGTAGATAATGCACTACTTATTTAATCTTCCCTATTGGAATGTTGTGCTTTTACGAATGTGATATATTTCACATTCTAAACTTTAATTCATAGTTCCTAAAACTTTCTGCGATAGTTATAACTGGACATTGCCAGTGTCCTGCCCATATCCTCTTACCTTTTCTACTTATGCACAATTAACTTGATTTCTAACTGAAGACCTAATAATCTTGGGACATGGAAGTCCGCTTTATCCACCCATGCTGCAGGCCAGAGTGTTGGGGAGTTAATGACCCTCTGGCCCCAGAAATTCTGAACCAATGACCGAAGGAAATTGGTATATTTCTTCCAGTGAGATAACCCTGAGGTATGTGCTTACACCAGTCACAGAGGTTCCTCAGTGGGGGTAAGTCCAGTTACCTACAAGGGTAACTAGTTTGACTATGTACACTTTTCTGGCTGCATTCCCTTCTGTGTCTCAGTTTCCCCAAATCTCTACCATTTCCTACATCTTCCAAATAAACCACTTGCACATGAATCCTCATCTTGGCATCTGCTTCTGATAGAACCAACCAAGAAAAGAGGTATCAGAAGTGGTACCAGGAAGCAGATTCTCAAGAAGGGATTCTAGAACTGAATCACTTGCCTGCCAGAGGTAACAATAACACCATTTTTAGCACTAAGTAGGGTGGTAATAACCTTTGGCACACTGTAACATAATATTTACTCAGGCTTTGACTTGTGATTAATTGGAAGGTATAGAGATAGAAGGGGAGACCAGGTATTTTTGAGGTAGAACCCTGAACAAGTGTGTAAAAGGCATATAAAATAGTAAAGAGTAAGTAACAAAAAAGCAAAATGATAAGTTTAAAAAAAAAGCAAGGGATAAGTTACTGATCTTTCCTTCCCATCACTAAGAAAGAAGCACAGCCCTTATACATCTCTTTGGATTTTATGGACTGCATATACAACACTTAGCAAAATTGTTCCAAATCATTTCTTGGGTAACTAAGGAGGCTGCCAGTTTTGAGTAGATCCAAAGCAATAGATGGCTCTGCAGCAGATTCAAATTATGTTATAAGCATCTCTGACACTTTTTAACTATACAACCCAGCAGATCCAGAGGTACCAGAGGTACCCATGATCCATAAGGAAGCCCTATATAGTCCCTGGAAAACCTCAATAGGACAAGAGAATACAGACTTCTATGATTCTAGAGCAATGCTATGTGTCTGCAGCAGAAAAAAATGTTCTCCATTAGAAAGGCAGTTCCCGGGGCGCCTGGGTGGCGCAGTCGGTTGGGCGTCCGACTTCAGCCAGGTCACAATCTCGCGGTCCATGAGTTCGAGCCCCGCGTCGGGCTCTGGGCTGATGGCTCGGAGCCTGGAGCCTGTTTCCGATTCTGTGTCTCCCTCTCTCTCTGCCCCTCCCCCGTTCATGCTCTGTCTCTCTCTGTCCCAAAAATAAATAAACGTTGGAAAAAAGAAAGAAAGAAAGAAAGAAAGAAAGAAAGAAAGAAAGAAAGAAAGAAAGAAAGGCAGTTCCCAGCATATACTGAGCCCTAGTAGAGTCTGAGTGCCCAACCAATGGTACATCAAGCCACTATGCAATTAGAGATGCTTATAATGAGCTTAGAGTTTTCAGCCCCTAAGTGATATGGTCAAAATGACACAGCAGCAATCTTATCACCTAATAGAAAAGATACTTTCAGGACCTGAGCAGACCCAAAAGGTACAAGTTAGTTACTCAAACAAGTGGTCCAGGCCTTCATGTTCCAGTCTCTCAACTCATAACTTTGTGGGGGTTTCTTATGACCACTGAAGAAGGAGAGGGAAAATCTGAACCTGATTCACAAACTGGACTGAAAAGCAGTGGGTTCAACTTGGTGAATGGGTTTTAACAAATATATTCGGGTGTAATGACAGGAAGTACCAGAAGGGCTCAAGGTACTAAAAATAAACTTTGGGGCACCTGGGTGGCTTAGTCAGTTAAGCGTCCAACTCTTGGTTTCCGCTCAGAACATGATCTCACCGTTTGTGAGCTCTAGCCCACCACTGGGCTCTGCACTAGCAGCATGGAACCTGCTTGGGATTTCTCTCTCCCTCTCTCTCTGACCCTCCCCAGCTTGCTCTCATTCTCTCTCAAAAAGTAAATAAATAAACAAACAAACAAACAAACATAAAAATGAACTTTGCCTAAAATTATGGACTGAATTTTTGTAGCCCCCAATATTCATATGGTGAAACCTTAACCCCGCTATGATTGTAGAGCCTCAGGGAAGTGATTTGGTATCCTTATAAAGAGACCCAAGTGAGTTCCTTCACCCTTTCTACCATGTAAGGATACATGGAGAACTATGAAACCAGGAAGTGGGCTCTTACCAGCCACAGAATCTGCCAGCACATTGATCTCAGAAAGCCACCCAATCTATGGTATTTTTGTTAGAACAGCCCAAATATACTAAAACAGCCTCTTTATAATTTCTCCTACAGCTAGGCCTAACTATCTCAGTTGAGAGCCACTGATCTAAAAGTTGAATTTGACAAAATAGGAACTGAATACAAACATTCTTTATGGGCCATAGCATTCCATCACTCAGTCAGGAAAAGACTTTTCCAGGACTTACCTACACATAGCAAAGAGCACAAAACTAAATTTTATAACAACCCCTGCCGATGAAGAACTCCTGCATTAAAATTTCCATCATCTTCCATTATTCAGCATTATCTATGAATGCATTCTGGAAACACCAGTTTTTGCATTCTATTTTAGGAACTGGAACTTTCAGAACTCGAAGGTGTGAGTGTAAACACATGCACACACACATCCACACGCAGAAAGCCTATTCTAACCTCTGACTTGTCATTTCTGGATCTCTTCTAAGACTGCTAGAGTACATGATATAAAATCCCTGACACTGTCATCGCTGTTATCATCATCTTTGTTTCTGATCTCTCCCTCTCTTCTCTCTTTTTCTTCCATCACCTATCACTTTTCCTGTGACTCTCAGATTTTACACAGGAAAGCCTGTCTTTTACTAACATCACTGACCTGCAGAGCCTCCTCACCTTCTATTTAGGCAGACAATGGACTAGCTCATTACTGTACCATGGTTTCAGTTGTCCTTGCTCTGAAAGGACTTCATTTGGACTCTTTTTCCAAATGAAGACACTTTCATTTTTTATTTTCCTTACTTCTGGGCTCAGTGCCACTCAGCTATTTGAGGGTACCAGATAACTAAAATTTATTGTAAATAAACATAATGATTCTAAGCTTGCTTACCATAGTTCCAACAGTGATGATTTTGCAAGGCTATGCTTTTAAAAGCAGATACAAGAATGGTCTTCTGATGAACATGCCTCACTTCTACAGAATCAGTTTTTTACACACTGTTGCTAGTTAGGTTGCTGACAAGACATTTTGATTTAGGTATTTATTTAATGAGTATTTACCAAGTTTCTGTTATCTTTGAAGCTTCTTGGTAGGTACTAACAATATAAAGATAAGTAAGATATAGTCCCTCTTCTCAAGGAACCCAGAGCCTAAGGAGGAAATAAGCAAGCACATAAATATTTTGTATATGATTTGATAAATACTATAGCAAAAACAAACACAAGGCACGGTGGGAACTCAGAGTGGGGAAGATTTAACTCTGCCTGGTGGGATATGGAAAGTCCTCACATGAAGTGTGACATCTGAGCTACATCCTAAAGGGTGAGTAGAAGTTTGCCATGCCAAAGGCCTACAAATTGGATACTAAAGAAACTGCAAGTGCCAAGGCATGGAAGATCAACATAACAATATATCTTGAGAATTAGGTACTTAGAATTAAGTGAAGGAACTAAGGCTTAGAAGGAATACAAGAGTACAATCCAGAATGCCCTATGTGTATCTTGCTAAAACTGGCCTATAACCTGAGATATTAAATGGAAAGCCATTGAAGGACTTTATGCATGGGAGTAGCATGATCAGATTTGCACTTTACAAAATCACTCTGACCATGCTAAAGGAAATATGGGAGAAAGGTGAAAGGTGAACAGATGACCAGCCGATAGAAATAATAAGAGCCTAACTCCAGCAGTGACCAGCAGGGTGGGAGAAGAGGAGAGAGATTACAGAGACATTTAGGGGCTAAAATAAATGGGGTCAGATGATTAATCTGTATGTGGAGGATAAAGAGGAAAGGGAGAGGGGAAAAAAACAGAGAAGGAAGAGTCCAGCCTAATATGCAGGTTTCCAGCATGACAAGTGGATGATGGCAGTTGCTTTACCAGGGTAAAAGATTGAGAGGTGGGAAAAAGGTTTGGAGGTCAAGATGAAGAGTCTGTTTTTGGAAATGGTAAATTTAAATGGCCTGTGGGACATCCCACCAGGCTGCTATATAGAGACCAGGATCTCAGGAGAAAGGTCAGAGCTAGACAGATAAGGCATATAGGTAGTAATTTAAGTAAAACCTCCCCCACCGCCTAATCACCACTTGAAATGGAAACCACACACAAAAGTATCACACTCAGAAATTAGGTGTGCAAAGAAACCTTGCCAAACGGAGACTAACATTAAGAACCATTCGGTCACTCAGGCAGTTGGCTCTGTCTTCTGATAAAACAAATCAATATAATCTCTCCAAGTGAAACCATGTTATCTTCCTTAACTTTGCTGTTGATCAAAACCAAACTCACTCGCTTCTCTTAGGTTCTATTCATTTATGCATTAAACGTGTGTTTGCTAATTAATGTAGCCCAAATATCAATAGCCTTATCTGTTTAGCCCTGACCTTACTCCTGAGATCCTGGGCAAGAGAGACCTGCCCAGATCTGGGGCACTTCTTTTGAATTTAAAGTGCACTGTTCTACTCCAAATGTTTAATTGTTTATTTAAAAATGAAATAATTATGTCATGGATTGAAAGAAGTAATATTCAAATATTATAGTCATCCCAACTTTTAAATATTTGAAATATGCCCTTTAAACAATAAATGTTGACCTCCAAAAAAATCAGTACAATAGCCTCTTGATATAGTGAGTGCTCTACTTTATAAGGTATTCATCATCACCTCATCCAAATCCTACAGTTCAGAGACTGGATTTCTTGAAAAAGTAAAAACAAAAAAATAATTTAGTAAAACTCAGTTTTGTCTTGAATCTTACTTCAATATAGTTAGATTTCACAAGACAATAAGGTTCTAATCACATCCTGATTGGTACAGATTTATGCAGAGTTTATGCAAGAATTAATGGACATTATTAAGAAAATCACTCCACGCATACTGATATGTGATTATGCCTGAAGATATACAAAGTCATCCACAGCTGGAAACACACTAAAATAATAAGCCTACAGTTGCAAATGCTGTTTTAATTATGAATATCTTTTCTATTTTTAGATAGTACTGATCTTCACTTACTTATAGTAGAGATATGTTATTTTAATTTAAATTGTCATTCTTTAAAATTCATATATATGTACATATAATCCCTATACAGAGAGAAAATTAAGAAAATACATTACTGACATGTGTGATAGTTTCTTCATTCAGAAAATTCCTAAGAAGTTTATATTTTCATCTTAATGGGAAAAAGAGGACTATAGTCACAATTAAATTCATGTGTCGAATTACATTAGATAAGTAGAGTTTAAAATGTGTTTACCTGATGCAAAAATTGTTACCATGAACATGGAAAGGATAACAGACACACTTAGAGGCCACCCAAGAGATGTGCCATCCTACTTTTAATTGATTAACTTATAGATTATTTCTAAATTATTAAGGAAAGAAACTAACATTTATTGAAGAGCCACCTAGCCAGTCATTGGAGCATATGCACTTTACCTAATTTAATCATTTCAATTTACTCTATTATTAGCCTCACTTCATAAAAGACAAAAAGAAGCTTATACAAAGGCCTTGTGGTGATTTTCAAATATATTCAAAAATTCTTTCCAAAATTGGAGTCTAATTCTCTTCCCCTTGAGTATGGGCTGGATTTAGTGACTTAGAATATGGCATAAGTATTGCTTTGTGATTTCTGATGAGATCATAAAAGACATTGAGACTTCCTCTTGGATGGTTCATTCTGAGGCACACTAGTGGCCATGTCATGAAGATTCCAAGCAGCCTGTACTAGTCAGGTCAGGTTTTCATAACAAAATACCACAGACCAGGTTGTTTAAACAACAGAAATTTATTTGCCAGAGTTCTGCAGGATGAGAACTATAAGGCCAAGGTGCCATCTGATCCAGTTCCTGGTGAGAACTCTCTTTCTGGTTTGTGGACAGCTGCCTTCTTACTGTGTCCTCACATACTGGAGGCAGAGAGCTCTGGTGTTTCTTCTTCTTATAAGGGCACCAGCTTTATCAGATTAGAGCCCCATCCTTATGACCTTTTATTTAACGTTTATTACTTCAGCACAGGCTCTGTCTCCAAAAACAGTCACATTGGAGGTTAAAGCTTCAATGTATGAATTTTAGGAAGACACAAATATTTAGTCCACAGCACAACCCAGTGGAAAAATTCACATGGCTAGGAACTAAAGCCCCCAGCTAACAGCCATGTGAATTAGCCGGCTTGGAAACAGTTCTCCCAGGTATGGTCAAGCCTTCAGATAACTGTAGCCTGGGTCAATACCTTAAATGTACCTCAACAAAGACCCTAAGCTACAGCCACCCAGCTAAGCCTGCCCTAAATTCCTTACTCTCAGGAACTATATGAAAACACAAATATTTGTTGTTTAAGCCACTAAATGTTGGAGTTACTTGTAACAGAAATAGATAACTAATATATGTAGGCATCAGTCAGTAAGCAATAAAACAGGGATAAGAAACCAGGTTTTCCTGATTGCTGAAGTATGAGCTCTTTCTACTACCCACACTACCTACATAGCCTCTCCAATATTTAAAAACTCGTTCATTTATTGTGAGACTTTACATATATTACTTCAGTTCATCTTAATAACATTGAGAGGTTGGTTTTATAATAAAAAATATACAAAAGTATGTTTTTGTAATTAAAATTGTTTACATCAAATAAAAGATAAGGCTTTGACATTATAAAGCTCTACTTCTAAAGATCACTTCAGTCTGGACAAATTCAGTGACATATCTGGTTCCTTGCTTCCACAGTTTTCCTCCCTAACCTGTATTACACACATCAGGGGGATTAAAATTTTAAAATGTAAATCAAACCATGTTCCTCTTTTACTTAAAATCCATTCCATGACTTTGTGACTTCTTATTGGTTACACTTAAAATAGCTACATACGAGGACTAATCCTAATCATATGGTAAAGCAGTTGGTGGCAACCCATTGCAAATACAGTCAATACACTCTGTACAATTGCCTTCATTTCTTTTCACTTCCCCACACAGGTCTTTTTCTGTCCCATGAATCCATGAACCCATCCTCAATCTGGTCTCAGAGTCTTTGCAACTTACAAGCCAAGAAAGAATATGATCTTAAGGGAATTAAAGATGAGCTCATCAGTTTAAAAGGTTATGGGGTAGCTAAAGAGTACAAGCACTAGGAAGTAAAGACAGGACACTGAAAACTTCAGAACATAGACAAGAATAGAAATAAAGTTTATTGAATGCTTTAATAAAACATTCCACACACTAGTTAGAAAAATAGAAATATCTATTTCTATAAGGAACCTAAATAAGTTGGAATTTACTTGTACCCCTAATTTCTCTGGCCAAATTCCATTAACCACAGATATCTAGGTCAATAGGTTAATTCACCTGTCTGTTCTGCCTTTGCTCTCTGTCACACAATGTCTCAAATTCTCTCTCCTACTGAGTGGGTACCAACCTTAAGTACACACAGTTGCATATTTAAAGGGACCATGCACTCCCATCGGACCAAGGTCCGTGTTCAGACATTGCAATTGTAATAACCATTGGTTCTGCCTCTCCTGGCAACTACCTGTTATGTCTTACTAAGAATCCGTGCTCTCTTTTGTCTCTTCTTTTTTTCTGCTTCTCTTTAGATTTTTTTTAAGCTTATTTCTCAATCTTACACGTTATGCATTCCTAATACTCCACTAAATCCTGGGGCTCTCTCTATTCTCTCTCTGATTCCTTTTTCCCTACTTTTGCTCAACATGGAAAAAACAATTTATTTCTCTCAGAAATCCTACTGTTTTTCTGACAGTAGCACCAAAAAGATAATTCCCCTAAGAAATCTTAGGTATCTACGATTCTTGACACTAGAATTGTCTTTATTTTTAAGTGTCCTTCACTCTTGCTAGGTATGTAGTAAAAAGGAAAATCATAACTACAGTGGACTTGTAACCTCCTAGTTAGGTTTTAGGCTTTATAACTCATGAGACAGAAAAGCAAATATGGTCAAAAGTGTACTTCTGAGTCTCCTAGGAGACCCACAGTGGAGACTAATAAACGATCACTCAATAAATTGATCACAGTTTTCCTTTCAGGGTGACTGCGTTACTCTTTTTGGTTTAACACCAGATGAAAGAATAGGTTTCTGTTTGGAACCCAAATTGTACTAAAAAATAATTATCATTAAACATTGGAATCACGGTCTCACGCTAAGATTTCATGCTATGAGAGGCGAGAAAGAACTGAGGAACACCTGAGGGAGAACAGCAGACTAACATCTCCCTTCTCACTCTCACTTTGGGTCAGACACCCTAAGTAGAATGGTGAAATCATCCCTGTGATTTAAATTGCTCTCTCCTCTCACTGTCTCTCCCTGTTACCTCTTGCTAAATTTGCCTTAAATCCATGGGGGATGTGACTACAGAACATATGTATAAGGCCATTAGCTGTCCCAACTGAATGACAACGACAAGACAATTTAACCAAAATAACTGTTGTATGAAACACATAACTAAAAATTTTAATGTGAAAATCTATGTATCCAGTTTCCCTTTGGGTACTAAGAAAGAGGCTATCTGTATGATGTGGAATTTTGTCTTAGTTTCTATCCTTGAAATCATTTAATTATACTTGCCCATCCAAACAAGAAATGTGTAATACATATTTACACCATTTACTCATTATTTAGTAGATTTTCAGGTACAAATTTTTCTTTACAACTCCAAGCCTAGGCCTAAAAAGTAAAAGTTAGGTAAACTTCCTACCTGGTAATTTTAGCCACCTTCACCTTCTCCTTGGAAGAAAAGCAATTAGGTGTTAATTGGATGGTTGTAAGGAGAGCCTGCAGAGTTCCAGACAAACTGGATATGTCGGGTTAGAAAGAGAATGATTGTTCTCATCGATTTAGATTGGACACCTGGTAGGCCCTTTAGAGGACCTCGTACCAATTCTCAAAAAAGAGTAATATGGACTCAAAATGACCAACCAGATATAAAGAATCATGATCATTTTATTATCTGCCAATAGTTTTGTAAAAACTACCAGCACAGAAAATTAAAGGTTTTATTGCTGGACAGATGGGCATGCATGCTGGGAAGCCATATAGCTGGCCCACACAAAACGGATGAACAATTCCTGATTTTCATAACACTGCACTTGAAGACACAGCAATTTTCAGCCTAAGCAATAAGGCCAATGGAATAGGAAACATTTCTTTTTAATATTTTTCTGGATAGTTAAATGTGAGTATCTAGAGAATTTCTATTTATAGTTAGCTTGGCTGCACTTGGCATGCCTCCTACCAGGATTCATTATCCTACTCAGCTTCAGGTGCTTCAGGGAGGTGGGAGAGAAGGCCATGCCCACATTGCCTTGATCTCTGCTATCTGTTAATCCTGTCTAACTATGGCAGAAGCTGAGTTACATTATTGCTCCTCTGGGGCTATTTATATTTAACACAAGATGCAAGCAATGGTTCCCAAATCCTGGTATAGGAAACATTAAAAATACAGTTTCTTTGGACCATAATATCTATGATTATGGTTTAACAGGTCTGGGGGTGGGGGGTAGAGAGTGGAGGAACTTGCCAGAAAACTATATTTTAGCTAGTACTTCCAATAAACATACTCCCATTTAGGGCCTTAAAGGTCAAAAAGCATCAGAACTCAGGGTAATAAATCTCTAATAGTACAACTTAACTCAAGGGCAATGGGTATAAAAATTTTGGAACAGAAATCACGCATTAGTAGCTGCCTATCCACCTTGCTTGAACACTAACCAGGTTGAGCTGTTGTAAATTTCCATCTAGCCAACATCTGAATGCAGAAAGTTTGAACAAAATGACTTTTCCAACTTCACTTCAAGAATTATATGCAGTGATGAGCTAGTAAATGTTTAGTAACTGGATCCTGGGGGAAAAGTGTGTGTGTGTGTTTATTACACATTTTCCTAATATAAAAGATATGTAGCCTACATATAATAATAAAATACACAATATTCTTTGTTGTGAATTCCACATACCTCTAACTTCAGTGTGAGTTATTTTTAGAAAATCTACGAGTTTTTCTAATTTTATTGCTAATAATGGTGTTCCAAAATAAGGCTATGACTATGCACTTGATTACTATCCAATTCAGCCAAGATGTCACTCATATCATTAACAAATGAGTGTGGTTGTGACACAAAAGCTGGCTGATAATTTTGTGTACATTAAAACATTAATATTAAAGTGGAACACAAAAGGCCTATGCAAGAACTTTACTCCTCAATGATGCAAGTGATTGCCTGACTAAATTTGATAATAGTCTATGAATACTGGAAGCAAATTTCTTCATGTTGTCTATGCTATTCACAATTAACCACTACAGACATGAAAGACTTAAATTTAATCAGCATTTAACATTTTCTCCATCATTTTAAAAACTTAAACAATCAAGACACTAAATCAAGTCCTCAATTTGCACCATTTTCTGATTGCTATGATGTAAAGATTCCCACCTGGCTAATTTGAAGCTACCGACATGATATCGCAGAGGGCTAAGTTTGGAGAGATGTATGGCAGTGTCTCTTCCACCAGACAATTGATGTATATAACCTTAAGAGCAGAGATAATGGTTAAAAGTAATTTAAAAATTAGGAAGTTATGAATTTTGCATATTGAGTACTTTTGTTTTAATATAAATTATAAGTTTCTATAATTTGATTTTTAATAATGGTATATTTAACATCTGGTTCTCCAAGTGCCTGTAAATTTAACATTTGACTCTCACAAGCTTGTTAGAACCACTGTTCC
This sequence comes from Acinonyx jubatus, assembly GCF_027475565.1. Lineage (NCBI taxonomy): Eukaryota > Metazoa > Chordata > Mammalia > Carnivora > Felidae > Acinonyx > Acinonyx jubatus. The sequence continues at coordinate 91,296,573 of NC_069386.1, forward strand.
ATGGATGTCTACAATGTAGAGGTGAGAAGAGGTAAGGCAACAGGTTAGACAGCTCATGCAGTGGAGGAGAAGGAGGAGAGGAGAAGACAGACTATGTGAAGAAAAATATAGAAAAAACTTTATCTGCAACCTTCACTCTCAGATATTCCCATTTCTTAATTATATAGGTGGCAACTCACCAGCAGACTTCAACAGAAGGATGAAATTCGATTAACTGAGAGTGGGCCATGGTCACTCAACAGGGCACCGTCTCTAAAAGCAGTGGGCCAGTGGTTTTCAACCCTGTTGACCATCAAATCAGCCACAATTTGTTTTATTTATATACACACACACACACACACACACACACACACACACACATATCAGGACCACCTAAACCAAAACTTCCTAAGATGATTCTACACTGGAAACTACTTTGAAGTTTTAACCTGGAATGTTCAACATTTAATTGTGTCTATTGATTCACATTAAAGAGTCCATAAACTCATCTTGACACTAGGTAACTACCATATCAGTTTCAACAAGTATACAAAAAAATCCATTCTTGTGTTTAAATAGGAAACTGCATGCTACATATTCTTTTTGGAATAAGCTATAATAAAGAAGAATCCCATTTACGAATTTCTTACCATTTTTTTCTAGTATCCAGTCATAAATTCCTCAGGTGTGAAAAACTCGTATTTACAATATTCTATTGCTTTGCTGTATTTTCAAAATTGAAAGATGAAGAAACAAACTTTGATCTGAGAATATGATGACAGGGATAGAAAGAATACTTTTTAGGACATATTTTCAAAATTTTGTGTAGGGAATGATATTTCAGATTTGGAAAATCCCATTACTTTAAATGGGATTTACATGGTTACATTCCAAACTACTTTGAAATTTTAACCTAGAATGTCCAACTTTGATGATGTCTATTTGACTTATGCTCAGATAACTTACTTTTATAAGTCACTCTTTCAACATTCAAGTTCTTTGAAGTTAAGAAGTAGCCAACTAACATTTTTAAGCTTTCAATCAATTTTACCATAATTATCAAGCTAAGTAAAGATTATTTTAATAACAAAACACAAAACTATTTCTGAAAAACCTTTATGTAATCAAAATAGTTTAAACAGATTTAAAAGGATTCCAATCTGAACTTTAACTTAGAAATATTAGTAATCATCTGATGTTTCAATGCTTGGCATTATAGTGAAACCATCTTATCAGAACATTTCTGTTTATTAGTTAAATTGCTAATCTTGAATGTTTTCACATTTTAACCATTTTTCTAGTTGTTAGTCTCTCATTAGGAAGGTCAGCATTCTCCTGATAACATATAAGCAGTTTTGCTGGAGACCCTCTCAGTCACCGTTGTCTATATTTACGTATGACTTCCCCCTCCATTCCCACACCTCACAGTGATGGTGTGTCAATATCGGTGACAGTGCCTGGAAGAGCATGAATCATTTTGGATGACAATCACCTAAATAATGTTAGTAGCACAACCATAAGGCCATCAGTTGCCCAGTTTAGGGTTCAATTATCCATTTGCCCCCAAGTTAACTAACACTCAGTTTTATAGACACAATGATTAATTGTACCCTAGGACCTAGGCAGAAAACTGGGGCACAAACCATAAAATGTTACTATCTGTCCACAGTGCTAACTTTCCATTTATCATTTCATTTTTGTTCACTTATTTCCATCTGTTTATTGCTTACAAACCCTTCTAGTTAATATATTAGTCAGATACCACCTAATGTTCTTTGGCACTTATTACTGTTCCCATTAAGCTAAAATTCTAAAATAGCTTTTTGAATACTGGATTTTTATCCTTGCCAATGTGAAATTGTAAAACCTTCTTTATCCATTCATTGCATCAAAAACTTGATTTCCCCAGATGCTAAATCATTAATCTTGTCTGGATGTATTTCAAGATCAAAGCTCCCATTTTAATAAATTTACATGACAACCAACAATAAATCCTCAGATGCCCACCTTTTTGGATCACAACCTGACTAAATCCTTCAGCTGAAGCTGATCCTACACTACTTCTGGATTTGGAAACAAAGAACATATTTAGGGGATTAGATTTAGACAGAGACAGCAAGAAATCTTCCTTTTACATATTTTTTCCTTTTTCTGAGCCCATGCAATAAATTTAGCTCTGCAGGTTAACAGAAAACATGGATGTTATTATACATGCTGCTTTGTTCCCTCTGGTTCTCTTCAAAATATCTAAGACTTGGGCCTCAAAGAATTTTCTGTAACAGAACTTTGCTGCCACCAACTGAACACATTCACCCAATGCAAGTGGACTTTTTTACAAATTAGTCTGGAAAGAAAGACGAAGGAAAGATCAAATATTCTCTTGGACCAGATCCCAAACCCTAACCAGGACTCCATTTCTAATCCATTTCTAATCAGTAATACCATCAGAGCAATGGCAGTCCTCTCTTCCCTCCTAGACCAATTTATATTCATATAAAACTCCTCCCTTATATGTAAGCAAAGAGCACTTGTTTTATTCATACCAACAAGCATAAATCAAAGGCTTTGTGTCAGGGGTATCATGTCATGAAATAGTGACATTGAACTGGTCAGTGAGCTGGGCTAAACGGGTCACCAGGTCAGAAAAGCAAACTTCTAATCAATCGCATTCTCACTGGTGAATTCTTATCTTTTAAAAATGCAGCAAAGTCTCTTCAGGTGATTCTAATTTCTTCTCTCTGGGCCAGATCCATAGCCCTCCCTTAAAGAAATGGATGTCATTTAGTCAACTGATCCAAGATCTTAGCAACACACAGTATCACCAGGTAAGATACACATTCTAGGGGCGCACAGGTGGATCAGTCAATTAAGCATTCAACTTTGCCTCAGGTCATGATCTGACATTTGGTGAGTTCAAGCCACGCACTGGGCTCTGTGCTGACAGCTCAGAGCCTGATGCCTGCTTCAGAATCTGTGTCTCCCTCTCTCTGCCCCTGTCCCACTTTGTTCTGTCTTTCTCTCAAAAATAAACATTTTAAAAACTTTTTAAGTAAAAATAAAATAAAATACAAATTGTAAGACTCCTCCCCAGACCTACCAATCAGCACCTCCCAGAAGAGGGTTTGGGCAACAGAAGATCCCAATTCACAACCAGAGTTGAGGATCACCAGCTTAGTCCTATTCCCTCATTTTCTTGTTGGGGGAACAGTCTCAGAAAAGTAAAAGCAATCCACCAAACTGTATGCACAGGACCTCCAGGAAAACCCTGAGAAGGCCGGGAGCCCTGGGTTTAGAGAGTGTAGTAGCTGAGCTCACTAGTGAAGCTTAATCTATATGGAAACACTTCCAACCTGTTGACCTTTGCCATATGCTTTGTTCTCTTGAACAGTGGAGCACAAACGAGATGAAAATGCTGTTTTGGAAAAGAAAATAGTCCTACAAAGATAATAAGGAGAATAGCTTTAGTTTATTTTCATTTCATACTGGCCCCATTTAGTCTGAAATTTTTGCCTTGAACCTATGGAAGCTGAAAATATGACACTAATATTTTCCCCTGATATAGACAGCCCACATATAAGATGTTTTATGGGTAAATTAACATACATGTGAAGATTTTCACATTTTGACCTTATATCTATAGTATACAAAAGGAAATAAAAGATGGTATAATACTTATACCTACAATTTTATAATTTATTTTTTACCTTCCTCTTGGGAGGATTCATTTCAAGTTTCTTTTAGTGTCTTTTAAAAAAGATTTATCCACCATCACTAATGAAAGAGAGTTAATGTTTTACTCCTCCTACTTCTTGGACTCCCAACTCTACCAGCCCTGTCCCCATCCATCCCTAGCCTTAGATCACCCAGACATAACTTTGCTTCAAGGCTCACCCTGGTTCATCTACCTTCTTGCTTAGCGGTAACCTTCCCTTGCTCTCCTGGTGAGCACCCAAGCATCCTTGGAATTAAATGGACACTGCTGCCCCCACCTGATTAAGATGGCATCATTCTTGACAGTAAGAAGCTGGTTTTACACAACACACTTTCTCTTTTTGGAAATGCAATTTGTGCTGATTTATGGGGACTAGGGAAGAAGCAAGCAAGAAAGAGGTTAGTGGTGGCTTGACACCGCCATGAGTGACAGCTATATATCTATACAAGGCAAGACTCCTCACCAGAAATCTGATAGGATCAAGGAATGGGACATCTTTGGGTGAGGAGGCAGGTCAAGCAGAAGGAATGAAATGGTCAAGCAGACAAGCTGCTTTCAGTTAACAAAGACTCAGTTATTAGAGAGGTATAAGTGTATAAGAAACTCTACCCTCATACTCCTGTGGAAAAGTGCAAAACTAAAAGCAAAAGCACTTTTTATTCCTGCTTTTTCTTTTTCATTTTATTTTGAGAGAGAGAGAGTGTGTGTGCACATGGGGTGGGAGGGGCAGAGAGAGAGAGAGAGGAAGAGAAAGAATCCCAAGCAAGCTCTGTGCTATCAGCATGGAGCCTGACATGGGACTCAATCCCACAAACCGTGAAATCATGGCCTGAGCCAAAATTGAGAGTCCCATGCTTAACTGACTGAGCCATCAAGGCGCCCCTTTACTCCTGCTTCTTAACAGAATACAGAATGGATTCAGGAATTCTGAGGACACTGGAGTGCACTAATATGATTCTGCCCCTGTAAGGACTTCAGAGTATCATTGGAAGACAGACAAATCCAACAGACTTGGTGCCAGAGGACAGATCAAAAGAAAAGCCAAACCAAAAAGAGAGAGGAAAAAATAAGTCATCCAGTCACTGGAAGGACTAGCTTAGAAGTACACAGATTCCCATTATTAACTTAGAAGCCATTCTACAGTAGATGAAGGTGCTGAAATTACAGATAAAACTATTGAGTACCAACTAGGTTTCAGGCACCAGTGATAGAAATGAGTGAGTTCCACCTCCAAGATGTTTCAGGTCTCCTCCCATTTCTGAACATATTATATCTCTTGGAAATATAACATTATGCCTTCCCCTCAGTCCTGATATGCCCTTATTATCAAAACTAAAAGTTTCCATAAGAAGTTACTAGTTGGGGGAAGGGAGGGGAGAGGTTATATCTTGGCTAACTATTATCATAAAGAATAAATAATGTTAAATCTAAATCCATTATATTTATCAGATATTGTCCTCTAATTAAATAAACAACACGAAAATAATCCCATTCAATAATCCCACTCCTGTAAGAGTATATTTTATAGCCAACTCATTCGGGTAGAGCCAATTATATAGATTTTTATAAAAACTCAGTATTCTGCAGAGATCATACTGCAGTTCTATTATAGCAAGGTAAAACTTGGCCTTGACTATTTGCAGACTGAAGTAATATCTTTGATACTTTAAGATATAAAAATTCAAAGTTAGCAACCAAAAACATGCTCTAAGCTCTTGAAGTTGTAAAACTCCTTTTTTTACAGAAAAAAAAAATGTGGTTCTTCCCACTAGTGTCTTTGAGCTGACACTGCCAGGGTTAGAATTGCATTTGACCAAAAAAAGCACAGAGAAACATATTTAGTTGTGTTCATCTGGACAGTAAATGACCGTATACAACATCTGCACTGACTCCTAAGTCTCTCGAGTCCCATGGAGATGTACTTGGCCAACAGCAGGCTGCTTCAAGTGAGCTTTCACAGGTCTGTGGGGCCTCCCATTGTTAATTCACCTATCCCAGCTATTATAGTCAGCTGCTGTTTGGTATCATATGGGAAAGTCTGCCAGCCACAGACTGCTATAGCATTTTACCAGGATGCTTTGCTGCTAGAAAAATTCTCATGCACATTTGATCTTGAGAGAAAGTTTATTGGAAGTTTATTAGAAGTGCATCTTCGAGAGTTCCATTATATATCCCTATGACCAACCTTTATGGTCCCTATGACCCACTCTTATAGTATAGTGGGAAAGCCCACAGAAGAAGAAAATTTTCAAATTTTCAAAATAAAATGTTAGTATTGTTATATACAATATTTTAATTAATCAATTTATCATCAAGGTTTCAAGAATTTGTGAAACTTCTAACATGATTTGATTATAATCTAATACTGCCACGCACATTGGTGGTAAAGGAATACAGTTCCACAGAGATAACTCAATATATCTCCATTTCAGTGATTATCAATAGTTCACTGTGACATAAAGTCTACATTAAGTCACTTGAGGCATATACCAAGTACCTAAGAAATATGGCTACAGAGGATGAAGTGTCTCTCAATGATACTCATTCATACTCTCATTGATGCATTTCTATTATCGTAAAGTATATCATGTAGTCCCAACAATCCCATCTGTATGCTTATACCCCAATGTAAAACCAGTAACCTCAAACATTTACCTGAATCATTCAGATCCTTATAGATATATAATCACCCTGCTCATAATTGCTGAGTAACAAGTTAGCCTTTTGTTTAAAAAGAGTGGCACTCATCTATCTCACTTGAGATGTTTGAGCACTCCAAGAAATCCTTGGTACCCAAAACTGTCTCCCTAATTTAAAAAACTTCAATCTCTGAAATTTCACATCTAGGAACTTATACTGGATTCCATTTCTAAATGGAAAATATCTCCCAAACTTTACATATTTTACTATCCTACACTAAAAATCATTTACTAGAACTGAATTCTTCAGTTGGGAATTGAAGCACCATGACCTGAAAGGAGAGAGACAGTTATAAAAGAAGGAATGACAAGGGCGCCAGGGTGGCTTGGCTCAGTCAGTTAAGCATCCGACTCTTGATTTCAGCTCAGGCCATGATATCGCGATTTGTGGGATCAAGCCCCAGGTTCTGCCCCTACATTGTGGAGCCTGCTTAGGAGACTCTCACTCCCTCTCTCTCTCTGCCCCTCCCCTCCTAATGCTCTCGCTTTCTCTAAATAAATACACTTAAAAGAAGAAGGAGGAGGAAGAGGAGGAGGAGGAGTAATGACCAAAGAAATGGCGATTCAGAGCCAGAGCGCTGAGAACTTCCCTACTTTCCCAGTTAGTTAGTAGCCAAGCAGCCCACAGAGACATCCTGGCACACCAATATATTCCTTCTATCACAATGGTATCAGAAAAAGAAAAATGGCACAGGAGACAAGATGGAATCATAGGAATATCTGGCCATGGCAGATATTATTTCACAAGAAGTTTCCATTATGGAAAACAGAAAACCATAGTAGAAAGAGGACCAAGTCACATCACATCTCTGAGCTACATTTTCTTATATATATAATGTTGGAAATATAACAACAGCCCACCTTGATCCTAGTGACCATCAAATAAGAAACTGTATGTGAAAGCATTTTGAAAATCATTAAGTATCATTTATCAAAGGTAAAATATATCACACACAACAGACTCTTTACCAACAATAAAGACATGTTCCTGAATTCCTGTTTGGTTGTCAAAATATAAGCCCCTGATGAGTTGGTTGTTTTGTTTTGTTTTGTTTTTCTGATATGTCTTTATGACCCAAGATTGCCTTGAATAAATCCATAGAGCTTTGTCTGCCATTTTCATTGCTTTCTCTTCTTCCCTTCGTGGGTGGTGTAAAAACTTGGAAGTAAGGATGGTAGCTATTTCTGATTTCCTAGCTTCTCTGCACTGCCACTGTCAGGATTCATTTTGGGTTTTTTGTTTGTTTTTTCTTTTTTGTCTCTTCTATTGGTCCATCTTTAACTGAATCTGCAGAAGCTCTAAGCATCAAAGATCTGTGTGAAGAAAATGAATCCAGAGAGGAAGAAATCATAGAAAAAGAATGGTTGAGATGGAAGTTGATAGAAGTTGCATTTGGGAAACAACCTTCAAGGTCAGAGCAACTGTTAACCATTCATTTAACACAGTTACATACTATGTTGAATAGACTACTAAATACAGATAACAAACAGCACTATTAATATGCAAAGACACTGAGGAACTTATCCAGGAAAGTGGCTGATAAAATGAAGCAAAATGAGAAGACAGAATTTTCAAGTGTAAGGTAGACCAAAAAGCTTTTGAATCCATACCACTTCCTCTAGGAACATGAGTGGCCAAAAATGTCACTAAATTTATTCTGTGGTCCAAGTTCTACAAGTGAGCATTGACCATGGTTTTTAAATTTTCAAAAGGAGAACAAGTGGAAATCAAAGTAACTATTCTAATCTATCTAATAATGGACATACCTCCTGATAATCACCACTGCACTAGTCAATCATAATAGTGAAACTGAAATATGTCTCCAAGTTTATATAATACAGCATAAATTTTAAAGCAACTTAAAATAAGGCAATGAGAAAAAGAAAGACAAAGCAAAATACACCAGGAAAAAGAGTAATTTATTTGGTCAAAACCTAATCAAATAATACTTGCTGAACATTTACTGTATGTGAAAGCTACATTTTAACTTAAGAGTATCATTTTGCTTATTCCTCTTACTAACACTATAAAATAAAGGATATTAGCCCTATCTTGAAGATAAAGAAATTGAGACTCAGAGACATTTTTCTATGGTTACATAGCTACAAAGTTAGGTAATAAGCATTCAGACTGACTCCAAATCCTAAGTTCTTTCAGTATAATAACTTACTCTTAATGTAACAGGTTTCTTAAAGGAACAGTAGATTCAACAATTATGAAATGGGTGCCCAGTCTGACTTTGGCTCAGGTCATGATCTCATGGTTCATGACTGTGAGCCCCATGTTGGGCTCTGCTGAGAGCCTGGAGCCTGCTTTGCATTCTGTGTCTCCCTCTCCCTCTCTCTCTCTCTCTGCTCCTCCTCCGCTTGTGCATACTATCTCTCCCTCTCTTTCTCTCTCCCTCTCTCTCAAAAATAAATAAAACATTTTTAAAAAACAAAATGGGTGTCCAAAGCCACAGATGCTAGGCTGTATTTACAACAAATGCTGAGTGATCTTTCTAACAACTTTAGAGAACATGAATAATATGGTTATTTTAGGGATAAAGAAAAGATTAAAGTGGGGGTAAGTTGGTACCTTTACTGAACACTTTCCATGAAGCAAGGAAAGAGAATCACCATGAACCATTGATGTCCAGACACATGGGAAAATAAAACAGATTATAAACAATTACTAGGTAACATAAGGGTTGAAATGCCCTAAGTCAACATGAAGAAGTACCAACATACAATTGAAAAAAGAGAAATATATTTTCACTACAGAAGCCAGTGGTCCCTATTTAAAACATTTTTCACTTTCTAAGATTTCAATCATACTCTTTTCTTACTTAAAAACAATTTGGACATTTTTAAGGACAACAATGCAGTGCTCAAAAGCAACTGAAAGGCTAGAGCAGAAAAGAGTTCTTATTCTCTTCTTCTGTTATAATTCTCCACAGTGTCTTAGTTAGGTATCATTTCTTCCCACCTCACCTCAGTACATCACTCTGGCAAATGATAAGGAAGTCAGATAAATGAATATAAAAAAAATTTTTTAAACCTTAAAGATTTTCCATTACAAGAAAAGAGCTAAATTTAAAAATTTAGAGTTAAAATTAATCAAAGGGAAATTCATAAACATACTTAACGTATGACAGGAAAATGCTTCAGTGTTTTTAATAGCAAAGTAACAATCACTTTCCTCAGAGATTAATCATGTTAAGTACACATAGAAATGAACTAGAAAAATGAGATGCAATGAAAAAGACAACCCCAAAGCCAAAAAAAAATCTATTTTGAACACTCACATAATTTGTATATAAGATAATTTGTAAAAGTTTACATGATCTACACAATTGTCTTTCAATAAGTCTGAATTGTGACTGATACATATAAAAAAAAAATGAAACTGGAAATCAGCCCAATTGTCTGTCCTGCTTCGAGAACAAAAGAACTGATACTATGTGGATGTTGAACATGAAGTATATGGTACAAGATCAATGAACCTCAAAAACACTGTGCTAAAGGAAAAAAAAAAAGCCAGATTCAAAAGACCATACATTTGACAATTTAATTTCTATGAAACGTCCAGGATAAGTAAATCTATAAAGACAGAAGGTAGATTAGTGGTTGCCCTGGGCTGGGAGAGCCACTGCAAATGGACAAGAGGTTTCTTCTGGGGATAATGGAAATGTTCTAAAATTGGATTATGATAGTTGCACAACTCTGTAAATTTACTAAAAATCATGGAATTATACACGTCAACAGAGTGAATGTTATGGTACGTAAATTATACCTCAATAAAACTGTTACAAAAATTGTTTTTAATTACAGTCCTACCAAATGCCAGTTTAAAATCTGAAAGGGTTCCCTTCCCCTTTGTTAATGTGAAACATTAATAGTTCTCCAACAAAAATCCTCTCCCGTCGTTTCTCATGAGCCAAAGTGTCCAACAGAACGGTATTTATATTTCGTTTTTCTCTGAAGCCCTCCCTATACAAATTAAGATAAATCTCAATGGAAACCATGAGCCTCTGAAACCACCAGGTCCACTTTTCTATATCACTAATAAAAGTCTACAAAGGGTCAAATTTAGGGATGGATAAACTGGACTAGGAGAATACTTATTTCTATGCATGTCTGACCACATTCAGAATACATTATGTTGAATAAAATATAATTGCTCTCTCTTAAAGTACTTTATATTTTGGACTATAAGTACTCTTAAGAATAAGATTTTTGAAACTATTATTCATAAAGTTACTTTCTTAAGTTTTCAAAATTAGTGGTAATGTTTTCTGGACCTGAAAAGGGCTTTTTAAGGTCTCACTTTTGTATTATAGGCCACATCAGGTTGGGTTAGTCATGCTCATTAATGAGAAATCTCCTGGATTTAATGGGGCAGTTACAAAGCCAATTTGAGTAGAAATAAGTTTGATAGTAACAGAAAGGGCTCATCTTCCCTTTGCTGTTTTAGGAGATATACAGATACTACTCCTAACAGCCAAACTAGTTTATGCAAATACATTGTGCTTTTTTACAACAAACAATCCCAACAGAAGTAAATATCTTTAAATCTTGAGGGAAGAATAAATTTCTTTGAATTAATACAAATATAGCTGCTCTGTAACTGTAACATAAGCGTATACTACTAAATAAAAGATGTAACAGCAGTCATTAAATTTACCATTTAGTTCATAAGTAGAGTAACAAAAAATAACATACAAAAAAGGAATAAACCAGAGATAAAGGTGAGGCAAACATCACCAAGAGGTAATGGTCTGTGGGGCTGAGAAGCGGCTTTGAAGGTTAGCAGGGATTTGCTTTGAGGTGAAGCTGTTGAATATCATTTGACCTTTACCATATTCTTTACTGAAAAATATTTGCTTTCTTTTTAAATACAAACGTTCTTCCTAAACCACCATTCCACTTGATGTAATTGCTTTCCAAGCCTATGGACAACAGACTCCCTAAGATTTCTTTCCATTGACATCCTGGATTAGGTTCACTGTTTCTTTAGATTCCATAGTTCTATCTTTCTTGAACTGTGTTTTTCTTTAGATAAAACTCATGCTCACATAATTTTTTAAATAACAGGTATTTAAGAGGTAAACTTGCAAAGCTCATTCTAACCCAAGAAATATCTCTAGATGCCTCATACTTAATAGTCTGGCATTAAAGCTTCAGTCACTTCCTCTCAGGACCATCCAGCACCGCTTTGCTGTCATCTAGCATCCAGGTTGCTGGATGAGCCATCTGACACCACTCTCATTGTCCCTCCTTTGTAGGTAACCTGTTTTCTCTCACTATCTTCTTGTTTTCTTTGGTGTCTTACAAGTGAACCAAGCTGTGACTCATCAGATTTCAGTAAACCCTGCTTTCCAGTCTGAAGGCTTACATCATCTTTCATAGCCTCAAGACTTTTTATTTAATTTCCTCTGTTCTCTTTCTCTGAAAACCCCACTAGATAGATATAATGAACCATTCATGCTGATTTTTTATGCCTCATAATTTTTCAACTCCTATGTTACTTCTTTTTGAGTTTTAGCTCATATTTTCAGATGTTCCCTTGATGTTTTTCCTCCAGCCCTTCTATGAAACAATTGTTTTTATTTCAGCAAGCATATTTAAAATTTTTTCAATTCCTCTTTGTTTTCTAATTGCCCTCTTTTAAAGCAGTATTTTCAGTATTTAAGAATATCATATCAGGGTGCCTGGCTGGCTCAGTCTGTTAAGCATCCTACTTCAGATCAGGTCATGACCTCACGGTTCATGGGTTCAAGTCCCACATCAGGCTCTGTACTGACAGCTCAGATTCTGTGTCTCCCTGTCTCTCTGCCCCTCCCCGACTCGTGCTCGCTTGCCCTCGCACTCTCTCTTTCAAAAACAAACATTAAAAAAATTTTAATAAAAAAAGAATATCATATCAATCCAAATCCCTCTGAGAAATGAGTTACAACTTTTTAAATTATCCTATTTCCTAGATTATCCTGATAGTTACATTTGTTGGATCCTCTTTCTGTCATTGGCTTGCTGAACAGGTTGGAAAGATTTTTGATTGCCTGTTAATATTTATGAGTAATGACTAAGTTAATTATCAGTTACATCTCTGCCATGATATAGTCCAATGTTTTCCCACAAGTCTTTCTGCTACATGAAAAAGCTGACTCTAAATTCTGTGATTGTAGCCAGGGTATTGCCACTGGGATATTCAGATGAATAAATGGGGATCCAGCAAACCAAATGGATATGTTCTCCATGCTAACATAAGGAGGGCTCCATCCTGTAGTACAAATACTCAAACCAGGAAACTTCTGCCTCCGTAGACGGCTCAATTGCTGTAGTGGAGAGAAGCTCTGAGTTGTGGCTACCACTCAGGTAGGTGGGGGTGCACAATTATGTGCTCCAGCAGGAGGTACTCTGTGGCAGGAGGGAAGGAGAGTGGGCAGTAAATAAAGGACCTGTCCCACCTTTCAGCATAGAGTCCTTTAATTCACTGCTTGTGAAGTGCCCCCAGCATGATCTTGCTCTTGCACTTATTGACTTGGAGCCTGTCCAGGACTCCTGAGAAAGGCTACTCCATTGGCTATAGCCTTTTGAGGACATAGAAAAGTAGTTCTCAGCAGCTACTTTCCCCTTTATGCTTTATGCACCATTTCTAGTTCCAATTTACCAGAAATTTAAGTCTGTAGTCCACTGGTTCCAGCCCCACTCCATTCTCATAACTACACCTCATTGTTTGCATTTACTTTTTAAAATCTATCTATACATTTATGAATTTGTAAATTTATAAATATATATATAAATTTATAAATATATATATATTCAGTATCATTTGGGTAATTAAGGAAGGGAAAGAAAGAAAGAAAGAAAGAAAGAAAGAAAGAAAGAAAGAAAGAGAGAAAAAAAATTTTTCTTCAGTATCCACCATATTGAATTATATATTCAAATGTATTCACTTTATAAGATTTGGGAGCTTTTTATTTCTCTTTCTTTCTTTAATATAAGAACTGAGGATGTGAACACCTACCTCAGAAAAGATTTTTCTTTAAGTTTATTTATGTATTTTGAGAGAGAGAATGCCAGCAGGGGAGGGTCAGAGAGAGAATTCCAAGCACTGACAGTGAGAAGTCCCATGCAGAGCTCAAACCCACAAACTGAGAGCTCATAACCTAAGCTGAAACCAAGACTCAGACGCTCAATTGACTGAGCCACCCAGCCGCCCATACCCCAGGAAAGATTTTAAAGAGGGCATAATGTTAAGTAGAATTTGTATCAGTTTTTTTATTTATTCATATTCTTGTTATTCTATGTTCCAAAGATGTTATAGTATATTTAATACAAAATAAAATGAAATTTAAAAGAGGAAAAGGTAGGAAAATTGGGATGAAGTGAAGATCACTGCTGAGCAGATAGAATAACACTAGATGAAGCTAGAAATAAGTTTAGAACACCAAATGCATTCTTTAAGATAGAAACCAAATTTAACAGAAAGTTTTCTAGCAACCAACGCAAATAAAAACTGTTACATATATCACTGCTTTCACAAGATAGAAATAAAGCAGCTAAGAAAATATATTTATGATAGATTTTTATCACAAGCAATGTAGTGAATAGCCTCAACAATAAATATAACAATAATTTTCATAGAGGAAAGGCTCAGAGGGATAGAATAACCATGAAAAGGAGCAGTTAACCACGTGCTTGGGAAAGTAATAAAGGTTGCCTTATTAGAAATGAGATGGTGATTCTAAAGAAACTGATATGCTCTTCCACTTATCACCTTATGTTTTCTCTATAAAGAATTATATAATATTGGAATCCATGTATCATTGAGGACCTCTAGTCCTACTCTCTATGATTTCATGTTTGAATAAGCAATTAATCAACTTCTAATGGACACTTGCAGTATTGAGAAATTTATTATTTTCCAAGGTAATCCATCCCACTTCTTGATAATTCTATTCATTAAATACTAATTCCATATATTGAATCAATGTAGGCTCCCACCTGTTGGTCCTATACCTGGTTTCTGGAGTCATAAATAAGCCTCACTGCTTGTCAATGTGATACATAGCACACTAAATTCTTATAGGAAGCTAGTATGATACGCTGCCTCTCCATGCTATATAGTTTCAGATCTCCTGTAAAGACACTCTGAGGGCATTTATTATGTGCACATGCTCATCGTCTCTGAGTCAGCTAATACAATAAAAGAAAATTGGGTTCAACAGAAAAGGAAAACATGGCATTGGTAAATAAGAGAGAGCCAATGCACGTTTTATAAAATAGACTTATAAATACAAGATTCCTGAAAGCCTAAATTCTTGGGTCTTCATTGATAAGAGGATTTTTTAGTGAATAAAACTTATTATTATAAGTAACAGTTGTTTTGAATTATTTTAAAAGTAAATTATTGTATAATCATATGGTACTTCTGTTTTTAATGTTTTGAGGAATCTCCATGCTATTTTCCACAGTGGCTGCACCAATTTACCTTCCAACCCACAGTGGACAAGGTTTCCTTTTCTTCCACATCCTCACCAACACCTGTTATTTCTTGTTTTTTTTATTTTAGCCATTCTGACAGGTGGAAGGTGGTATCTCATTGTGATTTTATTTGCATTTCCCTGATGATTAGTGATGTGTATTTCTTCATGTGTTTTTCATTTATCATATATTTCTGGGCTCTATTCTGTTCTATTAATCTATGTTTACTTTTGTGACAGTTCCATAGTGTTTTGATTACTACAACTTTGTAGTATATTTTGAAATCTGCAATTGTTATACTTTCAGCTTTGTTTTTATTTCTCAAAATAGCTTTGGCTATTCAGGATCTTTTTTTGGTTCCAAGAAAATGAAGACACTAATTCAAAAAGATATATACACCCCTATGTTTATTGCAGCATTATTTACAATAGCCAAGATATAGATGCAGCCTAAGTGTCCACTGACTGACAAATGGATAAGGAAGATGTGGTATTATATATAATGAAATACTGCACAGCCATAAAAAAGGATGAAATTGTGCTATTTGCAACACCAGAGACAGACCTAGAGGGTATTATTTGAAATACATCAGACTGAGAAAGACATATCATATGATTTCATTCATATGAGGAATCTAGAAAAACAAATGAATAAACAAAAAGAATAATCAGACTTATAAATACAGAGAACAAACTCCTGGTTGCCAGAGGATAGGAGGGTACAGGGATGGGCAAAATGGGTGAGGCGAATGGGAGATACAGACTTCCAGTAATAAAATGAATAAGTCATGGGAATAAAAGACATAGCATAAGGAATATAGTCAATGATATAAAAATGTTGTATGGGGACAGATGGTAGCCACACTTGTGGTGAGTATAGCATAATGTATAAACTTATAAAATCTCTCTGTTGTGCACCTGAAACTAATGTAACATTGCCTGTCAACTATACTCAAAAAAAATTTTTTTAATAAAGATGTTAGAACTCCCCAAAAAAGTGAATTATTAAAGAATCCATTTTCTTCTTTATTTTCCAAAAAGTTAGTAGGAGTAATTTAGTGCTAAATATTTTTAAAAGAAAAGGGAAAAGCATTTATTTAAGGCCTTTTCTAAATTAGGATCAAGTTTGGAGTGGAATAGCTAAACTATTGTTGAACTCTATTTTTTTTTGAAATGTCAGACTTTATTGTACAAACATAAATTATGACATACACAGCTGTATCCTGAGAATGAAAACTACTAATTTGGACATCGATAAAAGCACATGATATTAGGATAAAAACTGTGACATTTTGTAGATTAAATATATGCATTTCCTTTTTATAATATTAGGGAGCTAATAGTAACAACTAGCTAAAACTAATGTTTTTTTTTAATTTTATTTTTTAAATTTACATCCAAATTAGTTAGTATATAGTGCAACAATGATTTCAGGAGTAGATTCCTGAATGCCCCTTACCCATTTAGCCCATCCCCCCTCCCACAACCCCTCCAGTAACCCTCAGTTTGTTCTCCATATTTAAGAGTCTCTTATGTTTTGTCCCCCTCCCTGTTTTTATATTATTTTTGCTTCCCTTCCCTTATGTTCATCTGTTTTGTAGCTTAAAGTCCTCTTATGAGGGAAGTCATATGATTTTTGTCTTTCTCTGACTAATTATACTTAGTTCCATCCACAGAGTTGCAAATGGCAATATTTCATTCTTTTCGATTGCTGAGTAATACTCCATTGTATATACATACCACATCTTCTTTTTCCATTCATCTGTCGATGGACATTTGGGCTCTTTCCATACTTTGGCTATTGTTGATAGTGCTGCTATAAAAACTGGGGTGCATGTGACCCTTCGAAACACCATACCTGTATCACTTGGATAAATACCTCGTAGAGCAATTGCTGGGTCGTAGGGTAGTTCTATTTTTAATTTTTTGAGGAACCTCCATACTGTTTTCCAGAGTGACTGCACCAGCTTGCATTCCTACCAACAATGCAAAAGAGATCCTCTTTCTCCGCATCCTCGCCAACATCTGTTGTTGCCTGAGTTGTTAATATTAGCCATCCTGACAGGTGTGTGGTGGCATCTCCTTGTGGTTTTGATTTGTATTTCCCTGATGATGAGTGATGTTGAGCATTTTTTCATGTGTCAGTTGGCCATCTGGATGTCTTCTTTGGAGAAGTGTCTATTCATGTCTTTTGCCCATTTCTTCACTGGATTATTTGTTTTTGGGTGTTAAGTTTGATAATTTCTTTATAGATTTTGGATACTAACCCTTTGTCTGATATGTCATTTGCAAATACCTTCTCCCATTCTGTTGGTTGCCTTTTAGTTTTGCTGATTGTTTCCTTCGCTGTGCAGAAGCTTTTTATTTTGATGAGGTCCCACTAGTTCATTTTTGCTTTTGTTTCCCTTGCCTCCAGAGACGTGTTGAGTAAGAAGCTGCTGCAGCCAAGGTCAAAGAGGTTTTTGCCTGCTTTCTCCTCGAGGATTTTGATGGCTTCCTGTCTTACATTGAAGTCTTTCATCCATTTTGAGTTTATTTTTGTGAAGGGTGTAAGAAAGTGGTCCAGTTTCATTTTTCTGCATGTTGCTGTCCAGTTCTCCCAGCACCACTTGCTGAAGAGACTGTCTTTATTCCATTGGATATTCTTTCTTGCTTTGTCAAAGATTAGTTGGCCATACATTTGTGGGTGCATTTCTGGCCTCTCTATTCTGTTCCACTGATGTGAGTGTCTGTTCTTGTGCCATGAACTCTACTTTTTAAGATATATCTGTTCCTATACAGAAAGTATATTCTTTGAATCCAAAATGAAATTCTCTTATTTGAAGAAAAATATGTTAATGGAACCACTATTTTAGATTTTACTTACAAAAAAAGCATGGCTTTTAGATACATATACCTCCCCTACCACAAATCCAAGATATCAAATTTATTTCCACTTTTAGTCACATTTCATAATAATACACTGTATTTAAAAAAAAGAGTAAATAGTATGTACCATCAAAATATTCCAAGATGTACATGGGTGGCATCATTCACCCTATAATCTCTGGGATGTGGTGCTGGGCAAAGCAGGGCAGCCAACTGTATGATGGCTATAGGTCTCCACCATTCACACTCTGAGCACACAATCTAAGGACCACGGGATAAAACCCATCCTTTAGTCCTCACACCCTCCTCCCTTCTCCTTGTCCCTTGATGAATCACTGAGGCTTATAATATCCTTCTGGAATATGACATAAGGGTATTATTTTAAAAACCCAAAAGAGGAATCAATGTTAACACTATCATGGAGAAAATTGGAAACTATTTAAAGTGTCAAGGAGCAGAGTTGAATTTAAGTGTCTATGATCCTTGACATTTACAAAAGCAGTCAGAGATCCATGGCTTTCTTTTTTTAATATAAAACTATTTTCCTTAATAGTAACACTCACTTAGACACTGACAAACAGGAGCATTTAGTGAAAAATAAATTATCCCATCCTTTGATAATGAACAGATATTTGTGTCCGTCCAATTTGGAGTCACCCAGTTTCACAGTTTCCCAAAACTATATGCTTACAGTGTTACTCCCATACTTCCCACAAAAAGCATGCCTTGGTGCATCTAATGAAGAGATGAGAAGACATTAAACAAGCTAAGGATAGGCATTCTGGAATGAAACTTATGTGTCTCTAACACATTTTAGAAAAAAAAAAGTAGGGTGAGTTTTGATTCTTATTCATTTTATTTAAAGTAATAATTTTCCTTTTGACAATTCCCAATGGTATTTACCCTATTGAAATCTAACTTGTCCCCTCACCAATGACTTAGGAGATGCAAATGCTTAAATTAGTCAACATTCTACAATATTATGCTTTGAAAAGCAAAATTTTGACATCAGGGAAGATTTCACATTATTGACTCTTTAACAGGACTGTCAATTTTTCTTCTTCCTTTCTCATATTTCGCTCTAGCTGTTCACGCACAGTTCCCAAATCAATAAAATTATAATGGAATTGATTTTCAATTGTAATTCTGAAGTAGTTCTGTAAGAAATCTTCCTATAACTTAAAAATAAAATTAACTGCTCTTAAGGGTATAACTGATGAAAACAGACTATTTCACAAATGGTACTTGTACATAAAAGACATAATACCTCATAAAGCCTGGTAAAAGAGTAATTTTTAATCTCATAGTATTGAACTTTTCAGGGAAACCCCATTCATCTCCCTGTTTTCTTTCTTGCTTTCTTTATTATGTACCATCTGTCTAATTATTCAATTCCACTTTTTCTCCAAAAGTCCTGATGACATCAGTTGTTATTACTACCTGTTGGTTGTGTTTAATAAAGATTATAGACAAAAGGTATAATAAAGGAGAAAATAAATTTGCATGATCTCATTTGATCCCAACAACAGAACTCTGAGGAAGAGAGGGAGGGCAGGGCGGGGGTGGGGGGGTGGGGGGGGGAGGTAAAGAGGAACAGAGAGCATTATAATTATGGCCCTTTCACATGGAAAGGAAAGCTCAGAGATCAAAAAACTTGCCCAGAATTAGAAACTGCTGTCAGAAACTGAACTAGATTCCCTATCTAGTTTAGTTCTCTTTCCACATCACTATGAGTCTCCTCTATAAATGTTCAAGATAGATAATGTCCATTACTAAATTTCTTACCCTCAGTCTTTCATAAAGAAAAGGGAAACTCTGATTTGAATCAAAGTATACAGAATCTGAAGTATTTCAGGTAATTTGAGGACACATACTTTTTGTAAGTTTCCAAAATCAGACATGTAAGGGCAATTTCTATAGGCAAGAGAAATCAATTAATCTACTTTCACTGGTATTACTTAAATTTGTGCCAAATTGTTTTCTTTCTGCTCAGATATTATTTAAATACTAGAGCTTGTGATATTTCAGTAGTTTTATTTCTGTTCTTCTTCCAAAACTGGTCATTTCTAACACACCACCATGCAGTATTAGGTATCTTTATAATCTACCTCAAGATGGTGAGCATGTACCATGAACCAAACATGGGTATAAAGTTGTCTTCCGTGTTGTACCCACAGCAGCACACATTTGTAAAGCATGCTTCACCTATGCAACATCATTCAATAATGCCAAGAGGAAACATGTTTATGTATACATGTATGTCTTCATTCTGGTTCATTTCAAGCATTGGAAGTTTTGACATTTCCTGTGCTTTAACAAAAAATGATCTGCATGAGTAACCTTAAACTATGAAATGCTTGAAAATTTTAATTGCAGCACCCACATGGCACCAGAGCTGGCACTACCAATAAGCAGAATCACAAGCCCACAACATCAAATCTTTCTTCTTTTTATTATAATTCACAGCTTGATCACCCAGAGAAATGAGACTCGCACATTATTACTCAGCACAATCTCATCAACTTTATCCTTTAGCAATGACCTTATGATAAGAAATTAAGCCCTTTGAAATAGCATTTGTAATTAATCCATTTCCATAAGATTAACATGTCAAATATCACAAGAATACATGTAACAGTCCTCTGAAGCCTAAAAATCCCTCGGTCACATTTCACTTCAAACCATAAAAAGTCTTATCACAATGTATCAGCAGACTATAAACTGCTAGGTGCCCCCTGTGTTTTATGTTCATTCATTTATTCATTCTTCAACAAATATTTATTAAAATGTCAATGTCCCAGGTACCACACTTAGTGTCTAAAGAAACAGAAAGAAGGCCAAGTCCTCATTCTGAAAAATACTTGCAATCTAGGGATAAGACAGGCTTTTTAAAAATGAAAAAAAAAAAAAGGTAGTAAATTATTCCAATAAGCTATAAGATATATAAATAGAGTCATAAGTCTTGGAAGCATAGAGTCAGGAACATCTCCACACAGAGAAGAAGGACTCCAAGTAGAAGAAATAATATGCTACACACAGAGGCAAGGAAAACTATGGCATGGTCTGAGAATAACATGAATTCAAATGAAACACATGACAAACTACCCAACATCCCATCCCTCTTTCTTCTAAAGCAATGGCAAAGGTTAAAGCTGTACATCCAAAAGAGTGACAGAAAACAAAGTTAGAAAAGCAGATCTGGCACAGATTTTGTGTGGCCTTCTACCCTGTGCTGAGTCGAGAGAAGATTTAGGCTGTATCCAGGTGATAGGAAGCCACTTGAAGTTTCTAGCAGGGAAACCACATGATGAGATGTACTTTAGAAAGATGATATTGTGACTGGTGTACAGAACGGATTGTGTCAGAAGAAACTAGAGATAGAGAAACTGATTAGGAGATTATTGAATTAGCCTCAGCAAAGGTTTGAATAAAAACAGCAGCTGTCACTAAGACAATGGGGAGGAGAGGAGCAGGGACAAATTAAAAATACAGTTAAGGCATAGTCTTCAAAGGAAAGTAACAGTGAGTTAGCAACTGAGTGGGTACAGATAATGAGGGAGAGAATGACCCCAAGTTTTCTGACTTAAGTGGCCAAGTGAATTAACTACCTCTGATATGAGCATGCCATAACCAAGACTAGAAAAGAAGTGCATTTTGAGGAGAAAAGGAATGTCATGACTTTCGTTGAGAAAATAACAGGGTATTCTTGAGAGAATTGTAAGTTCAGGAGAGAGAGGTGAAGGGCCAGGAGAATAAAGGGAGTACAGTTTAGGAATGAAAATTGTGGTGCCCTTGGCAAATAAATAGCACTTGCAATCATGTTGCTGAATAAAATTGTCTAGGGGGATCATGTAAAGTATAAATAAAATATTAAATAATCTTCTTTAGTTCTTTTTAAAATACAATCCCTACAATGTGAAAAGTGCAAACAGGAAAGTATTCAATAGATAATATCATTACCTTTCTAAACCAAGGGAAAAATTAAGTAGAAATATATACAATGTTGCCAACATTAGCCAGCTTACTATTTAATTCATGTATTGCTGCAGCAGGGAGCTAGGAATAGGTGACCAAAAGTAGAATGTTAATAATGATCTAAATACGTCATCAGAAGTCCCAGGACAGGGTTGAAAAGAAGATAATGCAGGAAAATATAGAAAGATATAGTATTAATAATTATTGTTTTAAGAAGTTATATAGTTGTAAAATAATGATAATAATGGGTTACATTTATCTAATGATACTAGAAGTAATGTTAGGCATTCTGCTCAATACTTTATATGCATTAGTTTACTTAACCCTCATAACAAAACTATGAGTTAGATTTACAATCCCCTTATTATACACTCAATAACTAAAGTTTATAGAGATTAATCACCTTGCTCAAAGTTACAAAAAATATAAATGAAAAACCTGAGATCTGAATCTAGGACTTTCTAATTCCAAAGCACTTTTCTTAACCCTCATACTATGCTTCCTAATGGTGTCCATATCAAATATCTCCTCCTTATTAGGTTCACTTCTCCTTCCTGAGCAAAGCTTAAGCCTGCTATTACCACTTCTATTCAACATTGCACTGTGCTTCAAGCCAGGGCAATTAGGTAAGTAAAAGAAATAAAAGCCATCCAGATTGTGAAGCCACTCTGGAAAACAGTATGGAAGTTCCTTAAAAGGTTACAAATACAACTACCCCACCACCCAGCAATTGCACTACTAGGAATTTATACAAAGGATACAAAAACACTGATTTTAAGGAATACTTGCACCCCAGTGTTTATAGCAGCATTATCAACAACAGCCAAATTGTGGAAAGAGCCCAAATGCCCATATGATGAATGGATAAAGAAGATATGGTATATATATATATACACAATGGAATATTACTCAGTCATCAAAAACAATAAAATCTTGCTATTTGCAGTGATGTGGATGGAGCTAGAATGTATTATGCTGAGCAAAATAAGTCAGTCAGAGAAAGACAAATATCATATGATTTTACTCATATGTGAAACTTAAGAAACAAAATCGATGAACATAGCAGGGGGAAAAAAAAGACAGGCAAACCAGGAAAGAGAGTCTTAACTACAGAGAATAAACCGAGGATTAAATGGGAGGTGGGGGTTAAATGGGTGACAGGTATTAAGGGGATCACTTGTTGTGATGAGCACCGGGTGTTGTATGGAAGTGATGACTCACTAAATTCTACACCTGAAACTAATACCACACTGTAGGTTAACTGCAATTTAAATAAAAACTTGAGGAAGAAAAAAAAAAGCCATCCAGATTGGAAAGGAAGAAGTAAAACTCTCTTTCGAAGACAACATGATCTTATACAGAGAAAATCCTAATGAATCCACTAAAAGAAAAAAATACTAAAATTAATAAATGAGTTCAGCAGGGTCACAGGATACAAAAGAAACATACAAAATTCAACTCTATTTTTATACATTGTCAATGAATAGTCTGAAAATGAAATTAAGGAGGGAAAAGTAATTCTTAACAGCATCAAAAGGAAGAAAATGCTTAGTAGTAAATTTAACCAAAGAAGTGCAAGACCTGTACAGTGGAAACAGACTGAAACAGCCCATGTTCATGGCTCGGGAGAAGCATGTTGTTAAAATAGCAATACTCCCCAAACTGATCTACAGAGTCCATGCAATTGCTATCAAAGTCCATACTGGCTAATATGCAGAAATTGGCAAACTAATCCAACAACTCAAGTGGAAATACAGAAGACCCAAAGAAAACAATCTTTAAAAAAGAACAAAGTTGGAGCACTGATACTCCCTGATTTCAAAACTTTATACAAACCTAGCATAGCCAAGAAGGTGTGCCACTGGCATAAAGACAGACTCATAAGTCAATGTGGTAAAACTGAGAACCCAGAAATAAACTATTTTTATCATCCACTGATTTTTAACTAAGGCGCCAAGAAAATTCAATGAGAAAAAGACAGTCTTTACAATACATAATGCTGAAACAATTGGATATGCATATGTAGGTGAATGAATGAACCCCTAAGTCAAAATGGACTGCAGACCTAAATATCAGAGCTAAAACTATAAAGCTCTTAGAAGGAAACATTGGCAAAAAGCTTTGTGACCTTGGATTAGGCAATAGTTTCTTAGATATGACAAGTGAAAAAGAAAAATAGATAAACTACACCAAAATTTAAAACTTGTTTTACTTCAAAAGATACCATCAAGAAAGTTAAAAGACAATCCACAGAATGGGATAAAGTGTTTGCAAGTTATAAATTCAGTAAGAGTCTTATTATAGAAAATATGAAGAACTCTTCTAGGTCAATAAGAAAAAGACAACCCTAAGAAGGCCAAGGATTTGAATAACATTTCTCCAAAGAAAATATACAAGTGACCAATAAATATATACACAAAGATGCTCAATGTCATTCGTCATTAAGAAAATGCAAATCAAATTCACAATGAGATACCCCTTTACATATACTAGGATGGCTATAATCAAAAAGAGACTGTAACAGTGTTGGTGGGGACGTGGAGAAACTAGAACACCCATACACTGCCAGTGGGAATAATTTTAAATGGTGCAGCCGCTTTGGAAAACAGTTTGATGGTTCCTCAAAATGTTAAACATAGAATTACTTTATGACCCAATAATTCCATGTCTTGGTATCTACCAAGAAGAAATGAAAACACATGTCCACACAAAGTCTTGCACACAGATGTTCACAGCAGCATTAGTCACAAGGGGCCAAAAAGTGGAACAACAAAAATGTCATTAACTGATGAAAGGATGAAGAAAATGTGGTATATATGTATAATAGAATATCATTTGATCACAAAAAAAGAATGAAATACCGATTCACACTACAACATGAGTGAATATTAAAAATATAATTCTCAGTGAAAGAAGCAAAACACAAAAGGCCACATATTATATGAATGACTCTGTTTATATTAAATGTCCAGGATAGGCAAAGTTATAGAAACAGAAAGTAGATTAGTGGTTGCCAGGGACTGGGAGAGGGGAGAACGGGAAGTGACTGATTATGGATAACAGAGAGTTTCTTTTGTTTAATTGTGGTAAAAGACACATAAATAATCTACTTTTAAGAGCCAATGGCATTGAGTATACTCACATTGTTGCGCAACCACAACCATCATCCATCTCCAGAACACTTTCCATCTTATAAAACTGAAACTCTGCTACCCATTAAAAACTAACTCATTTCCCCTCTCCCCCCCCACCCCCAGCTCCTGGCAACCAACATCCTACTTTCTGCCTTTATGAATTCCACTGTTCTAGGTACCTCATAGAGTGGAATCATCCAGCATGTCTTTTTGTGACTGGCTCATTTCCCTTAGCATAATGTCCTCAAGGTTCATCCATCTTGTAGCAGGTGTCAAAATTTATTTCCTTCTTAAGGCTGAAAAGTATTCCATTGTATGTACACACCATATTGTACTTATATATTCATGCATTCATGGACACTCGGGTTGCTCCTACCTTTTGGCTATTGTGAATAATGTTGCTGTGAACATGAGTGCATAAATATCTCTTCTAGACCCTGATTTCAATTCTTTTGGGTATATAAACAGTAGAATTGCTGGATCATATCAGATGTGGTTTTTTCTTAAGGTGATGAAAATGTTCTGGAGTTAGATAGTGGTAATGGCTACAAACTCTGTGAATATACAAAACCCACTAAACTGTATACTTTTTTTAAAAAAGAGATTATGGTTATCTTTTGAAAAACAGAAATACAGATACTCATGCATTTACTATTTAATTATAATTCAAGTGAGTCAATTTATTCACTAAATTCAACAAACAAAAAAACACTTTAGCTTTATAAATAGTAGGCTAAAGAGAAAAGAAGGAAATGGGGAAGGACAGAGAGAGAAAATATAAGAAAAAAATTTTCAAGAGGAAAAAGAAAAATAAAAATGGGCAAGGGCCCACACATAAATTTGGGTTAAGATGTAAATATCCCAAATCTGGGATGCCTAGGTGGCTCAGTTGGTTAAGTGCCTGACTCTTGATTTCAGCTCAGGTCATGATCTCACAGTTCATGGAAGCGAGCCCCAAGTCAGAATCTGTGCTGACAATGCAGAGCCTGTTTGGGAATCTCTCTCCCTCCCTCTCTCTAACCCTCCCCTGCTTGCGCATGCATGTTCTTTCACTCTCTTCCTCTCCTGCTCTCAAAATAAATAAATAAACTTTAAAAAAAATTCCAAATCCTCTCAATCCTGCCACATTCTTATCTCCCCACTACACCACCACCACAATAACTACCTCAGCGCTCTTTCTCATCTCAGATTCCCCTGAATCCAAGGTAAAATGCTTATGTTATAATCTCTAATTCACTTAACTTGTAGGGATCAAAGTAAATTATCATCTATTAAGCAGAACAGTTCACTAGAAAGAAACTTGATTTAGGAGTCAGAAAACTTGGTTCAATTCATCTATTTTTCAATCTCATATGCTGTCAGGTTGAAGTCCTGATAATAGTGCCTGGGGTTGAAAACTCTGAATTTCGTATAATATTAGTAGTAATTGATTTAAAGATCTAATAAAAGGCATTGAGAATTCAAAATAGCATCTCTGGTTCATGTCAAGATGTGCCAACTACAAAATGCTATGAAATCAATACAACCTTGAAAGTGAAACTGCAGTTGGCTAAAAAAAAAACTTTAAGAGATTTCCATGGCAGCTGTGCTAGGTGATAAAGATGCAGAGGTCACAAATTTAGTGACCTATTGGGCACAAAATAAAAGATGTGAACTACTTCTCCTTAATATACAATAAACTTTAACTTTTTAACTCATTTCCTAAGAAATATAACGGACACTTTATCTGTGCTATTATTTCCATTCAACTAATATAGGACTTTTCCAGTTTCACGATTTACATTCTAAGCATAATGTTAAAGGTCATGTGAAGGATGTGTCAACTAAAAAAAATTTTAACATTTCCCTAGCTGTGTTCTACTAATTTAAGATCTCTAAGCTATTACTATTGATTCTATACAATCTATTTTTTTTATATATAGACACCAAAAAAAGGTGTTGCAGTCAGCCTCTAGATGGAAAGTGACCAACTGCCTCAAATGTAGCCAACTGAGTGAATGAGACCAGAACTCAGACAAACTTACTAGGTTTTAAAGGCTTAGAAGTCATTGGTGATATTAGTCTAATATGATAAATATAGCATAACATAACATAACATATTGAGAGCTGGGCCCAGCAGCTAGATAGGAGCGGAATTAGGAGCTCTGGTATCTCTTCCACTTCTTATAAGGACACCAGTTCTACTGGGTTCAGGCTCTACCCTTATGACCTCATTTAACCTTAATTATTTCCTTAAAGACTCTGCCTTCAAATATAGTCAAATTGGGGGTTAGAGCTTCAACATACAAGTTTTACAAGGACACAGTTCAGTTCATAATATTGGCTTAATGGGAATTTCTGGTTCTTTGACTCCTTTACTTTCTCTCAGTCCATCAACACCCCCACCACCACCTTTTTTTGCTTCCTCAGCCAGCTTGGAGTCCAAGTTCTCCATTTTAGTAGCAGTCCCATGAATCTATAAATTCCATCATCTGTCTCTCCATAATAACCATCTGAAAAAATTCCAACCTTAAGTGGACACTATTCTCCATTTCTTCATACCTGTACTACAGCAGCCAAGAAGTTCTGGAAAAAGTCACACAATGTCTGAATGCTACATCTCAATTTTTCATTTGTTTGTTTTTGTTTTTTACTTTCTATAATTTATTTATTTTTTATAATTTACATCCAAGTTAGTTGGCACATGGTTCAACAATGATTTCAGGAGTAGATTCCTTAAGCTCCTTACCCATTTAGCCCATCCCTGATCTCACAACTCCTTCAGCAACCCTCTGTTCGTTCTCTATATTTAAGTCTCTTATGTTTTGTCCCCCTCCCTGTTTTCACATTATTTTTGCTTCCCTTCCCTTATGTTCATCTGTTTTGTATCTTAAATTTCTCATGAGTGAAGTCATATGTATATCTCAATGTTTGATTCCTCTTTTCAAGGTAGCACCTTATATTTTTCTTCCACATATAGCTAAACCTCTTTAAAGAACTCTATACTCACTGTTTCTATTTCCTCAGTCCACATATTAGCTTTGTAGGGCTGCTATAACAAAATACCACATACTTGGTAGTTTAAAACAACAGAAATTCATTCTATCAAGGTTCTAGAAGATAGGTATCCAAAATGAAGTTGTCAACAAAACCGAGCTCCTTCTGCATGCTCTAGGGTAGAATCCTTCCTTGTCTCTTTCTGATGGTTGCCAGGAATCCTCGGTATTTTTTGGCTTGTAGGTGCACCACTCCAATCTCTGTCTCGTCTTCACATGGTACTTTCCTCTCTAATGTCTCTCTGTATCCAAATTTTCCTCTGCATAAGGACAAGTGCCATGGATTAGGGTTTACCTAATCTAGTATGATCTCATCTTAACTTCACTGCATCTACAAAGATTATTTCCAAACAAGGTCATAGTCACAAGTTCCAGGTGGACATGAATTGGAGGGGGAGGAGGCAGGCATCACTCAATCCAGTATATTTTCCAAACTCCTAAACCCACCCTTATCTAGATGCTGGGCTCAACTCTCAAAAAAATTTACACACATACACACACACACACACACACACACACACACACACACACACACAATCACCGATGACCTCCAAGCCTCTAAAACCCAATAGGTTTGTCTCGGTTCCTGTTTCATCCGCTCTATTGGCCAATTTGAAAGAGCTGGTCATTCTCCTCTTCTAAAAACACTCTCTGGTCATCATTTCCAGGTTGTCCTCCTTCCTCTGTGTCTCCTTTTTCTCAGCTTCCTTGACAAACATGTCTTTCTCTTTTGAGCCATTACATGGTGGAGTTTCTCAAGTCTCAGTTTTGTAAGAAAACCCTACAGTGGCCAAGCAGGGAACATAAATGAGGAAAATGAGTCAAATGAAAATATGTCAAACTAGAGAGCTCATGATCCATCAGGAGGGTAACTACAACCCAGCTCCAGCTAGTTACTGCCATGCTAGAATAAGAGCCCAGTGTTGTTGATGGTTCAAATTTTCAGAGAAGTTGGAAATCTAAACATTTATGTGAAATACTCTGATATTTTATATACTCTCTCAATTTTTATTTTTAACACCATGTTAAATTGACAAACTGTGTTTGTGATTCAGTTTTGGCCTATGAACCATCATCTACAATGTCTTCCCTAAATTCTTTCCATGTCCACAATTTCAATTGCAAACTCAGTACCAATGTTTGGTAAATTTGTATCCCTATCCCAGATTTCTCCTCTAACCCATACATCCAACCTCCTACCCCACATTTCCCTTTGGAGACCTCAGTGCACCTAGAACTCAACATGTCTACAGATCTCATGATTTCATTCTTCAAACCTACTCTTCTTCTAGTGTTCCTAATCTTATTTAGCAGCACCTCATCCATCTGCATGTGAAAATGAGAAATCTAAAAGTCTCTTCCAGTAACTCCCTGTTTCTCAATCTTCATATTCAAGCCTGTGGTCTTATCTCTTAGCATCTTGGTTTTACCCTATTGGTCTTTTCTCCTAAGCATCTCTCAGATCTGCCCTCCGCTAGCTACTATTCTAGCCCCAGCTATCATCATCTGTCACTATCACAATGCAATAGACTATTAGCTGATTTCTCCATATGCACTCAGTTTGAATTTAATTCAGTCATTTTCAACTGCATACATTGTGGTCTTTCCAAAAGACAGAATTGACCATTCACCCATGATTCCCCTCTCCCCCCAATCACTTCAATAGCTTTCCATGTTTCCAAAATCTGTAACATAGCCTACAAGTCCTCATGTGTTCAAGCCCCTACATTCTCTCCACCCATATCTCCACAGGGTCCCACTTTCTCCACATATATATATATATATATATATATATATATATATATATTTTTTTTTTTTTAATTTACATCCAAATTAGTTAACATATAGTGCAACAATGATTTCAGGAGTAGATTCCTTAGTGCCCCTTACCCGTTTAGCACATCCCCCCTCCCACAACCCCTCCAGTAACCCTCAGTTTGTTCCCCATATTTATGAGTCTCTTCTGTTTTGTCCCCCTCCTTGTTTTTGTATTATTTTTGTTTCCTTTCCCTTAGGTTCATCTGTTTTGTCTCTTAGAGTCCTCATATGAGGGAAGTCATATGATTTTTGTCTTTCTCTGACTGACTAATTTCACTTAGCATAATACCCTCCAGTTCCATCCACGTAGTTGCAAATGGCATTCATTCTTTTTGATTGCTGAGTAATACTCCATTGTATATATATACCACATCTTCTTTATCCATTCATCCATCGAGGGACATTTGGGCTCTTTCCATACTTTAGCTATTGTTGATAGTGCTGCTATAAACATGGGGGTGCTTGTGTCCCTTCGAAACAGCACACCTGTATCCCATGGATAAATGCCTAGTAGTGCAATTGCTGGGTCATAGGGTAGTTCTATTTTTAGTTTTTTGAGGAACCTCCATACTGTTTTCCAGAGTGGCTGCCCCAGCTTGCATTCCCATCTCCATATATTTTCAGTCACACTCACAATGACCTTATTTCAGGCCTTTAAATGAACCATATTAGCTTTCACCATGAGACCTTTGAACATGATGAAAGTCCTTCCTTTCATCCACAAGTTTCTCACCCTACTCTTTTCCCTAATGAACCCTACCCATTTTTTTAATCTGAGCTCAAGCACCATTTATTCAGTAAGCCTTTAAAACCCAGTTCAAGTCTTTGCTGTTGCTCTCATAAAAATGTGTGCCTTGGCTTACGAGTCCTATATCAGTTTGTACATAAATATTTTTCAGGGTGATTATGTGATTAATGTCTGTCTCCTCTACTATGTGATAGTTCCATTTATTCAACACCATGAAGTCCTTGACAATAGGGACTATGTATACTTTTTTATCATCTTTGATATCTATTGCCTAGTGTAGTATATGGCACATAATAGGTACTCGATAAGTATTTGATGAATAAGCAAAAGCCTATATTCTTTCTAAATAAAACTGCCTTGGGGCACCTGGGTGGCTCAGTTGGTTAAGCGTCTGACTTCGGCTCATGTCATGATCTCGCGATTAGTGAGTTTCAGGCCTGCATGGGGCTCTGTACTGACAGCTTGGAGCCTGAAGCCTGCTTTAGATTCTGTCTCCCCGTCTCTCTGCCCCTCCCCTGCTCATGTTCTGCCTTTCTCTCTCAAAAATAAATAAACATTAAAAAAATTTTAAATAACACTGCCTTGTCCATAGCTACTGAGAAAGAGGCAAACAACCATGTTTTATACCATAATCCCAGCATGGCTGACTAGACCAAAAGGAGTACATCTTTATTAACTACCTTTTGGTGTGCAGTGAACTACTCTAAAATTTAGTGACTTAAAACAATAGACATTTATTTAGCTCATGATTAAATAATACAGCAAGTTATGCTGGAATAGACGGCTTGATCTGGCTGATCTGGACCAGGTTTGGTTGATCCTGGTTAGGTTCACTCACGCATTTGCAGTAAGCTTCCAGCTGGCTGGGGGCTCATTGCTGTTCACCCAGTCTCTCAACCTCCAGCAGCCTAGCCAAGACATATTCATATGTCAGATTTTCAAGACAAATACGAAAAGGATTTAAGGCCTCGCAAAGACCAAACATACAACTGTACATACTTTTGCTTCATTCTACTGACCAAGCAAGTCACAAAGCCAGCCCAGATTCAAGGATAGAAAAATAAACTCCATCTCTTGCTGGGAAGGCTTAAAAAATGCACATTTCAAGTGTGTGGTTGCAAGGAACTGTGACTCTTTCTGCAATCTACTATAACATCTATTAAATAGCCAGTGACTTACAGCATGATCATATGGAATACAAAGGTGAGCTAGAACAGTAAGATCCTTACTCTCAGGAACCAGAATGCAGAGACAAAAGAAGACTGAGCAATATAGGGTGAGAGCTTAGACTGAAAGAGTAACTACAATGGTCCCCATCCCAGCCAAAATTATAAAAGAACTAAAGCTCTAAGTAAAGAGGCAGTCGGTAAAGAAAGAATAGCTCAGGCACCAGAATGACACAAAGACTCCATAGGAGACACCCTGAGAAAGGTGGAGAAAGAAGCTAAAAACTAGAGCTGTTTTAGTTCCACTCAACCTTTCACTGCCAGTTCTAATTCAAACATAGCCCTACGACAGGCTGCTTTTTATTTGGGCTAAGTTCTTTACAACCAAAAGTCTAACCAAATCAGTTCATGAGAAATATATGTACAATCTTTTTCTTTCTTTGTAAATAGAACTATGCTACCACTCACCTACTTTTCTAAAACAAACAAACCAACAAAAAACAAAAAAAGGAAAAAAATGCTTCTTTGAATGCAAGAATGAATTTTGTGACTGGGAGAAGCAAGAATTTAATAGCACGGGCTTTAAAATAGCACAATATATCAAACAGATACAAATAAGAAAATAAGGTTAATTTTCAGGGAGTTTAATAAGGTTAATTTCCATGAATTTTCTTATATTCATGTTCAACTTTCACTCTGTTGAACAGGTGTGCAGGAGGTAACTCTTTCTGGCCCATCTTGTTGTTCTCCAATGTTCTCCATTTGAGAACCACTGATACAATGAAACACGGGCTTCATTACAAGATATAAACATTGCAATATGCAAGAAGAAAATCATATCACAAGCTAAATATTACCCATTTGGATTTGCAGCCAAGTTACAGTCCACTAAATCCTAAGTACTTTTTTCCCCCAGCCAAAGCTATATTGCATTTCAACTCTCTTGTTAGAAACTGATGCTAGGAATTGACAAGATAATAGGATGGAGAAAGTTTTCAGATCTCATTTACAGCAGATGGGAGAAGGGTCAGTTTCCTGGGTAATGAAGCATTGTCTGGTTGCCCCTAAATCATTCCAAACTCTGCCTGGTCCTGAGAGGCATAGAACACATCTGCATTATCACTATCCTTCAGAGCATTATTATAACACCTTAAAAAAGTTATAATAAACGATCTGAGAATTAGGAGACACAAATGCCAAACTTCAAATTTTGTTTTAAAAAATAATCTACAATCCTTCTCATAAGAGAGCGAGATACTTGCAGTTCATAAAAAACAGCTTTAATTTATATCTAGCACTAGATCTTTTTTATCTAATTTGTTCTTTCTCAAACTAATATGTCTTGAAGGCTCCCCTTGACAACTTGTTGCTAACAAAACACAGAGGAAAATAAAAGGGCATTGTTTCCACCCCTCATTCCAACTCTACCTTAATGGCTCCATTCTTCAGTCTACAGATATTTTCCTTCCACCCTTATCTTACAGAAGAGACCCCGATCCTGTGAGTTCTATTTGGCTTCCCTGGGAACACTGGGAACATGACGGTAAGGGTTAGTAAAGGAGACTGTAGTCCCTAATACTTATCTTTTACTTTCAGCATCAGATACCTGTCTTTAGCCCTCATGCTTGGTTCAGTTAAATCCCTACAGAGTCTCCTGCCACACTAAAGGACAGAGGCTTTTACAGAGCTTCCAGGATTTCTGGAATGACAGTTCATATACTATGATGGGCACCTAGATAAGTGACTCACTTGTCAGGCCCACCAGCATCCATCACTATAAGGAGGAACAGTATCTATCTGCAAGCATCACTGTATTCCAGATGGAATGTCATAGTAAAAACCATGTGAATTAGTCGAGAAATTTCCACTCTCCAAAAATTCACACAAGACCCAAACCCTTCTACTTAGCTATCCAAGACTTTATATCTTATAGCAGCAAATATTAGGAGCCTGAATACTGTA
Organism: Acinonyx jubatus; assembly: GCF_027475565.1. NCBI lineage: Eukaryota > Metazoa > Chordata > Mammalia > Carnivora > Felidae > Acinonyx > Acinonyx jubatus. The sequence continues at coordinate 91,330,137 of NC_069386.1, forward strand.
TAACTACCATTGTGAGCCATATTTTACACGTTATTAAATCTCTGCTTTGCATCAGCTTGATTTATTCAAGTCCTGGCCTATGAGCCTAGGCTAATTTATAGTGATTAATTCATCATTCATGTCCTCATTGATTCTGAAAAGTTATCCCCACCTCCCTGATAGTTTACTCCATACCAGCTCACACAGTCTTTTCTCCTTGCACGAACACTCTTTTGGGTTCTTTACAGATTTGTGTGTATGACCAGAAGGAAGAAAAATGACCAAAGTAACATCTGCTCAGCCCTGAAATAGTGGGGGAAAAGAGATACATATACCCACACATATATGTGAGGGCTCATAAGCTTAAGGTAGCATACAACAGAGAATATTCACTTTCTCTTTTTTAAAAGAAAGACTTTAGTAAACCTGACTCAAATTTTAACTCTTCAGTTCCATTCCTACTGTACAGTATAGTAGAAACTACTGTATCTGAAACTACTGTTATAAACTTGGTAACATTTCCATGTTCACTGTTTCCCATTTTTCTAATATCCTGTTTATTACCACATATTTATCAGCAGAAAAATTCTTAAAATAAAAATCCTTGCTGCCTGTGTTCTGACACAGTAAGCAAGTATGCAGCTGGGGACGAGCCCCGTCTCCCTACCACAGTGTCCAAAGTGCTGGGTTGAGTAGGATATCTCCTGAGAAGAGAGAGAAAGAACAAAGGCACCACCTGGGTCAGGAGGAGCCCTGGGACTGAAGCAGGAAGGTCTGTGCAGTGTTGTCCAGCAGCGGGCTTCAGTCTTTATTCACAACATTCTTTCCCTAATTATCTCAGAACCAGAAGCACGGACCAGCAGATCTCCTGAGAGAAAGCTGTAACGCATGTATTCTTAAGATGGAGAGGAGCAACTTAGTGTTGCTAGCACACTGGCAGGCTGAGTGCTGTTTGGGCTTTGTGGGGGTGGGGCTGGGGGGCTGGTTGGGGAGGGTAGCTTATTTTGTTTATATGTTTGGGTTTGGTTTGGATTAGATTTGGTTTGATTTGGTTTGAGTGGCACTTTTAATTCTGTTCCTTCACTTCTAATAATGTGCAAACCACTCCACCGATTCTTTGCAACTTTCCTGCTATCTTCTCGATTGTTTTTCTTTCCTCTTATCTGTGATTTCTGCCAATTCTCAAAATCCATTATGATTATGAATATACTTTACATTTACATGGCATTTAGTATATAAAGTACTCACTCATGTCACGTTCATTTAAACCTTCTAATAACCCTGTACAATGTATATTACAGCCACCATTTTACAAATTTTTTAAAATGGAGTTAAAACCAAATGCTTTTTTTTTTCAGATTATTTAACATTCCTGGGTGCTTACAATGTACAAGGCTTTGTGCTAGGTGCTGTATCTGCACTCTGTTCTCACAACAGGCCAGAATGGTAGGGATTATTAATTCTCCTTATGTTACAGATAAGAAAATACATGCTCTAGCAAGATTAAGTAACTTGCCTACAGTCACACAGCTAGTAACTGGCATGGCCAAAATTTTCCTGAGGTTACATAACCACCAACGCCAGAGCCAGCACTAGAGCCTGGGTTTTCTAATTCTGAAAAGGGGCAGATCTACAGCTCTTTTGTTACAGCTCTTTTGTTTGCAAGCCCATATCCTGGCAAAACAGATTTGCTTGTTTCTTTTGTTAAAATATTCTAAATAAAAAGTGTTGGAAGGCATCATAATAAAAGGAAGTGTTTTCTCCAGAGATTAAGCTTCACACACAGGAAGACAGAGCAGAAAGAGTTAAAAGACCCCACTGAAGCAGACTCATCCCATAATTTATCTAGTGCTATAAAAATGAAAGACTTCTTCAGTTTCCTGGCAGCTTTGCTGTCTTAAAGGTGAAATACCCACAGGGTCCATAAATAGGTTTGGGGGGGGGTGGTTTTTGTTGTTGTTGTTGTTGTTTTTTTTGGAGTGCTCAATGTTCCAAAGTGTTTTTATCTTTAAAATATTAAGTAAACACTGCAAATACTTAAATGGGCTCTTGGGGGATCTCTGGTTTGATTCTGGCCCTTCAGCAAAGCTAGTGAAGTATAGATCTGGAGAACTAATCAAAAGAAAACTAAATTCACAGCTTTCCTTAAATATTTCATACAATAACGTTTTAGTGTTTCACCTGCCTGCTGTCTCTGCTGGGTTACGAGCAGCTGTCCTGAGCACATGGATTGTGCTGCTCACATGAACACTTGGACCACAAAAGGAAGACCCAGCAGCTGGGGACTGGCCAAAGAGAGGAAGGCATCAGCACCTGCCTGCTGCAGCCTCCTTTACTTTTTTGACTTCCACTCAGTAGGGAAGCACATTAGGAGCTGCCTTGAGATGAACAGTAATTTGCCAGGTTTTCATCATCCCTATGGCAGCAGTGTCCACAAGGAGCACTTAACACTGCATAGAGAAAATGGTTCCCAGCCATCAACTTCCTCCCTGGAAGCAGCCAACCATTTCACAAATGGGGACCTGGAGAGTAGCAGGGACATCTCAGCTCAGACGCATCCCTGCTGCTGGGGAGAACAAACACCACTGCTAACTATTCAGTGTGCCAACAGTGTATGTCAGTACCATCATCATCTATATATGAAGGCTTTTTAATAGCGATTCTAAATGAAACTCCGACATATTCTCCGCCTATCTGAACTCCCAAAGTTCCAAGAGCAAAATCAGAGGATTTATTTTTAAGGCATGTCCTATACTCAATAAAGGAAAAAGCAACTGAAAACCTTTTTCCAGTCTAGCAGGCAGACTAGCAGACACACACACACACACACACACACACACACACACACACTGCTATATTATTTTTTTCAGATTCCAGCAATATCCACCATCAATTTAAGTCTCTAAAATAGGTTTTATGGTAAAGAATAAATATGGTAATAGAGAATCTAAACTCCGATTTCTCTTTCTGCTTCTCCAAAGATCTGAACTACTGTGGCATGGATAAAAGAGAAAAAAATGCAGAGACCTCATACCACTGCATTTTCCCCACCTCTCTAGAATCCACAGGTGCTCTGAAGAGTTCCCAGTTAGCTTGGAAATAGCTGAAACTTGTATCCATCTGGCATGTGGAGTTGATTCACAGCTCTTGGTATTTCTTTACATCCAATGATTTACATGAGGAATGAGGAGCCTCAAAGGCAAAGAACCCAAACATGGTCTATGAGTACAGTTCAGACATAGATGGTATTTCTGGCAAACAAAGGTGAGGAGAAAGATAAGGTAAATTGCCTGCAAGCACTTTCAGAGTCTTAAAGACAGAAATCATTCCAAGTAAAGAAGATATCCAGCATGATGAATAAGATTCAACAACAGAGCCCAAAGTTTAGCAGAAAGTGGCCACTCTGGCTACCTCAAAATAGCTATTTGAACCTGCCAAGGGAAAGAAAAGCAGCCTGAAGGTGCAGCATAGAATCAGCCATCCACGGCAGAGTGGACAGTGGTACCCAGTGGAGTGGGGACAGCAGGGGCTGTCCCATGAGCATTTGTGAAACACCACCTAGAGATCCAGAGTCTGAAAAAACTCAAGCGAGTGGGGTTGTCACCCTGCCTTGGGGCCAGTGTTGGGAGTTATCTAGCCAGTGAAAATCAGGAACTGCATTTAATGGGATGCTACAAGCTACTGATATACAATCACTCAATCCTCAAAGACTTCTTTTTAAAAGGTTATAGCTACCCACTCTGGAAGTACAACAGCTACTTGAATTCCCAGCATGGATTTCATATGGGAGCCTCCCTGTATTTTTAGCTGTTCTGAGCCATTCTTATTGAATCCCCAGCCACCCTTTCAGACAGGCAGTGTCTGAAGTTTTAGTACATATAATAGTATCTAAGGCCCAAGTTAGTATCTTTCCAGGCACCTACTAACACAAATTTCTCTGTTTAGGGTAGAGATTTCTAGTGTGCAAGGTGATTGAGCCTTTTGGACGCTGTATTTGCAAATCTTGTTCTTTTATCTTCAACACTTCCCTTCAACGCTTCCCTAAATTTTCAAAAAGCAATTCAAATGACAAAAAACACAGGGCTTTTCTTTGAATGAAAAATATATTTGAGCTTACTTCATTTCTTGACCAAGTCTTTTGAGACATGACATCAGAAAATTAATGTTCCCTGCAGCCCAGATACTTTGCTGCTATGCCTTCCAACTGGAAGATATTAAAAGTAATTGAGGGGCCCCTCGGTGGCTCAGTCAGTTAAGCATCTGACTCTTGATTTCAGCTCAGGTCATGACCTCACAGTTCATGAGATCGAGCCCCACATTGGGCTCTGTTCTGACAGCAAGGAGCCTGCTTGGGATATTCTCTTTCTCTTTCTCTCTCTCTCTCTCTCCCTCCCTCCCTCTCCCTCTCCCTCTCCCTCTCTCTGTCTCAAAGTAAATACGTAAGCTTTAAAAAGTAAAAAATAAAAGTAATTGGAGAAGGTTTCAAACTTATTTGAAGTAATAATCACCCATTCTTCTGTCATCCTTTACAACAAAACGCTTTGAAAGATCTGCCTCCACTTCTTTTTTTCTCATTCTTTCCTGCATTCACTCCAATCTGTCCTGTCCCACAAACTCTAAGTTGAAAATTCCTACATCAATTCTTAGTCCTCATTTTGCTCAATCTATGGGCAACAATGGACACCTCTGTTCACTTGTTTTCTTGACTCCTAAATTTATTTCTGTGGAGTGGGGCTCTCCCCTGCAGTCCAGATTCATGTATCCAACTGCCTATCTCACCTCTCCACTTGATAGCTAAGGCATTTCAAACCTAACATGTATAAAACCAATGTCTTTATTTCTTCTCTCTCCACCTTATTCCTCCTCCCTCATTTTCCCCCAATCTCAATAAATGTCAACTCTATTCCTTCATGGGCCAAAAACCTTGGAGTCATCTTTGACTCCCCTCTTTTTCTCATACCCCACTGTGGAATTCTTCAGCAAATTCTAAAAGGTTGACCTTCACAACATACCCAGAACGTGACCACTTCTCACCACCTCCATCACTGTCACGCTAGTCTAAGCTCCCATCATCTCTCATCTGGGTAATTGCAATAGTCTCCCACCCGATCTTCCTGTTTCCACCTGTTGTCTATGTTGCAGGCACAATATGTATGTTAAAATGTAATCAGATCATGTCACTTCTCTACTCACAATCCTTATACAGCTTGCTATCTGCCACGGCGTAAAACCCACAGTTCTTATTTTCACGTGTACAAGGCCTGATCTAATTTGGAGTTCACATTTCTTTGATGTCATCTCCTCTCTCCCTTTTCTTCCACTGCAGCCTTGATCACTTGCTGTTCCTTTAACAGCCCAAACATGTTCCCATCTCAGAGTCCACTACCTGGAGTTATCTTATCCCACATCATGGCTCACTCTTTCCCTTTCTTTAGATCTCTTCTCAAATATCCCCTCATCAGAGGGGATGCCTTCCCTGACTCTGACTATGTAAAAAGAGCATCCCCACTCCCACTTGTCACTCTCCTTTCCTTGCCTACCTTTGCCGTAATGATCACCGGGCATAATTATTTGCTCTCCCCATTTGAATGCAAGCACCATTAGAGTAGGGATATTATCAACTTTGATTACTGATGCACCTCCATAACCCAGAACATAATCTCACTCACATATCATGTTTCAGCCCCTCCAAGACTTATATTTGTATACATTTTAACATCTCTAAATTGGGGGTGCATCTTATAACGTGCAACTTTTTTATTTCTTTCTTAGTAGTCCGTATAACAGGAGTCTGTATTGTAATTGACATCTTAGAGTCAATGAAATATGGTATTGACATTCAAAACCTATTTTGAATGAACAGATAAATCTCTATTATATTTTTAGAAGATATATGGGACTCAGGCTCTTGGGCAAAAGGCTACTGAATTATAATGTAATATACAACTTAATCTACTGGTTTGGAACGCTTATCTGATTTATGCTAAAATAGGGTTACAGAAAAAAGATAGATTAAAAGTATCAAGGAAAGGGAATTGTCAAATTGAAACAGCCTAGAGTAAGGAAGAGACAATAGTGGCAAGAGAATCACCAGAACTTATTAAAAAATTTGAGGTAATTAATCAAACAGACATACATAACTCACTAGCCCCTGAGGGAAATACTGTAGTAACATATAAAACAAAAATTATTCGTAACGGTAACCTGAGACCTACTCCTCACAAAATGAATAAAATATTTAGTATGCTCAGTTCTAAAAGCAGCAAAATAGCACATTGGTATAGGTTTCCTTCAAAAAATGGTTAAAATAAATATAACTAATTTGGCTTTTAATAGTGACAAAATTTAACAATCTGGAACATTTACTTCAGTGGCACACTTATGACTCTCTAAATGATGTCATCATTATCAGGGTAATTCTCAGAGAACTTCGAATGGTATTCACTGTGCATTTCAACTAAATTTCATTAAAACCCAAGATGATTTCATCCTAGAAGAAAATCTGAGGAATTGCAGACTTATAAGACCTTTTCACAGCAATTATAATCTTTCTTCTTATTTTGATAGATGCTCTAAGTTAAAATGTGTTGGAATAGTACTGATCATTTTCTAGTGCTTACATATTACATGCTTCTACTAGTGAATAAAATTTACCTTCACCCACCTTGTATGCTTCCTGCAAATTAAGGAGGAAAAAAGGTTTTATAATATTCTAATTGTGATTCTTTCTGCTATGCTGTTTATATATATTTTTAAGTTCTGCTTATCATCATAAATTTAGAAAATCTTTTATCAACATAAAAAAATAAAGTGAAAGTAAAGTCAGTAGGTAAATGATGTGTAGTTGGGAGAGAAAGGTGGGTTGTAGTTTGGGGCAGAAGTAAGAATTTCAGCTCCATATAAATGTAGCTTATTAATGCAGGCTTGTATTGTTCATATGATGTCAGTATTCCCAGTAAACCTAATTTCCCACATCATAGTTATTAAAATGTTTATTCCTTGGTATCTGCTCTCAAAATATACATAATAAAAAAATTCTTTCATCCAAATGCTGAGCGGTTGTCTGTTATTTCTTATCTTTGCTTGTACATATTTTGGGCAATAAAACATCTTACTTCTTTGGTGATAAAAGAAATACTGAGATGTTGACTTTGTGCAAGTTTTTTAAATGTCAACTTTGTGCAACTTTAGTTCCTCATTTGTTGCATAGGGATAGCGATTTCTAAAAAACTAGTTATAAGGACTAAATAATGCCATAATGCCAGTAAAGAAATTTGAGTGGTGTCTGTTACATAGAAAAAAATTTGATCATTATTATTAGATTTATTAATGTTGTTGTTATTAGGAAATTAGACATTTGCGCTAGAGCATCAATCTAGGAATAATAAAGACAAAGGATTTAACAGAATGCCCCCTTGGGCTGCTTTCATGAGGACTCAGTGTAAACAGGGGGTGAAGGCTGACCCCTCACTTAAGCAGTGGACGGAACAAGAGAAAAGACTGTGAACAATTGTCTGCATTAATTCTTCATCCTTTCTTGCATGGCTGCCTCTGCCCTGCACCATTCTCCCACTCTGGGCCAGGGTCTCTGTCCCACTTCTAGTTTTTGGACGTGACCATATCACTTGCTTTAGCCATTGGGATTTTAGCCTGCTGGAATATAAAACATAGAACAGAGCCTCAATTGTTCCAGCTAAGGCCTTTCTAGACTGGACAACAAGCCATCTAATACCTGAGTATGTAAGAGATTTCAATCCTGATCAATATATAAATTATCCCAGACAAGACCAAAAAACCATCCAGTTCATCTGAAAGCTTGGAAGTTAAATATGTATTGTGTTAGTCACAGAGTTTTGGGTGATTGTTACACAGGGTTACTGCGGCAATGAATAACTAATACAGAAGCTGATGTTAGCCAGAGTGGAAACAGTGAAAACAATGATGACCCAGGTCCTTTTTGATGGAAAAGATGATATGCAGTAAAATGTTAAAAGTATCAAGGGTCTGGGTGCTTCCCTTCCAGTGCAGTAAGGGACAAAGTACTGTGTCCCACTGCAAGATCAATCTTGCAAAATCCAAGAGGAAAATTGAGTGGTAGCAGCTTGAAAGCAGAAAGGAAACCAGGCACAAGTCCTGGGTGTGCAGCAGCGGGAAAAAGACAATGGGGAAAATAAGCCTAGCCCTGAAAAGGTTACCTCTGGGATCAACACAAGAAAGCCACAAGTGATTCCCCAATATTTATTCTCACAGATTTTGCATGGATCATTCTTTTTTCTTTTTTCTTTTCTTTTTTTTTGTTTTTGTATGGATCATTCTAATTTTTCAGTAGGGCAAATACCATTATTTTTAAAGTGTTCTTTCTCTCATATCACTTTCCTATCCATTTTCATCACCAAAATCTTAAAGACTCCCTTCCTTCTCACCATATTAATACAAAATAACCCCTTTTCTGGCCTGATCTGGTTCACTCTCTCATCATGAAATCTATTACCAGATAATTTTTTTCTAAGTTTTTATTTATTTATTTTGAGAAAGAGAGAGCCTGCATGAGTGCATAAGTGGGAGAGGGGCAGAGACAGAGTCAGAACGAGAACTCCAAGCAGGCTCCACGCTGGCTGCTGGCTCCATGCCGTCAATGCACAGCCCCATGTGGGGCTTGATGCTGGGCTCAAACTCACCAACCATGAGATCATGACCTGAGCCAAAATCAAGAGTTGGTTAGCTGTTTAACCTACTGAGCCACCCAGGTACCCCAACACCAGATGATTTTTAAACCAAGTTCAATCATGTTTCTTTGCTATCTAAAAATCTTTAATGACTCAGGGTGCTTGGGTGGCTCAGTAGGTTGAGCTTCCAACTCTTGATTTTGGCTCAGGTCGTGATCTCAGGGTCATGGGATCAAGGACCAGGTCAAGCTCCACACTGAGCATGTAGCCTGCTAAAGATTCTCTTTCTCTCTCCCTCTGACCCTCTATCCCACTTGCACTCTCTCTCTCTAAAATAAAAATAAATAAACATTTAAAAAATAAGAATATCTAATGATAGTTGCCTGTTTAATTACTTATACTTGGATCACTCTTTTACTTAAGATTCTCCACAAAATACACACAATCTCTGTTCCAGGATGGATAGATGGATGGGTGAGTGAACAGATGGGCAGATAGGCAGATTCATAGGTAGGTAGGTAGGTAGGTAAGTAGGTAGGTAGGTAGGTAGGTAGACAGACAGACAGATAGACAGGCAGGCAGGCTCAAACTAAACTATTAGCTACAAGAACACACTGATTTTACCTCAGGGTTAGAAATATAACTAAGTAGAAGTGGCTTCTGGCACATATTTCTGAATTCCATATTTGCAGCTTCACGGAGCACTAAGACTGTAATTCAGTAATCTTAACCTTGACTTCACATTGAAATCACCTGGAAAGCTTTCATAAATACTGGTGCTTGGATTCTGGATTAATCGCTATGGATATTTAGGACTTTTTAAGGTTCCCTTGGTGATTTTAACATAAGAACCACTACTATAACTGAACTATGCAAGAGTGTTTTTTTTCCTTTCTGATCTCAACAAAGATGGCTTGCTTTAGCATACATCTAGCATTTTATTGTATAATGCAATGAGAAGTACAGAACCTTAACTTATAAGTACATTTCAGTGTGTTGGTATCTATAAAACAGAAATATGGACTGTGCATTTTCTTCTCTCCACTTCTCCATGCCCCACCCCCCGCCCCCAAAGTGGAATTCTTTGGTAATAATGGCAAGAGAAAGAATGAGAATTTTGCTGCTACTGGATGCAAATTGATGGAGCCCATGTGGCCTCCAATGAGAGGAGACTTAAAAGAAGCCAACTGATTGGATGATGAGCACCAAACTGCCCTGGCCACATAAAAGTGGCTGACTTAGCACATCCAAAGCATCCTGACCTGCACAGACCATGTTTTAGCTACTCTTATTATTGCTTCATGTCAATATCACAGATTTAGAGGTCAACATGGCAGCCTAATTTCACCTGTAGGCACATCTGGAAACAGGGTATCTTAGTGGTTTGAATGAGAATCCATGATTTCTGATTAGAGAAAGAACAGCTCTCCACAGGGCAAGCCAAACTATTCTTTCTTCAGACCTATTCTCAGGGCCTAAAGGGACAAATTCAAAAGACTGGATGACTGTGATTAGAATATGTAGTTCCAGGTGTTTTTCCTTTTTTTTTTTTTTTTTTTTTTAAATAACTCATCCTTCTGCTGAGCCCCCAGCTAAAATTAATACAAAAGCTTTTTGGAAAAGAAGTGGATCACATGACCATAATTAGTAAGAAGGAAGTGTGTGGTTGGTTAATCCCCTATCTCCATCCCCTTTACATGATCATATGAAGCTCAAGTTGCTGCTGTCCTGGCCAACCCTTTCCCGGAGCTGCTAATAGCATCTGCTTTGTTGGGACTCATTCCTTCAACTCTCTCCTATACTGTAATGACTTACTCGTCCCCCAGGACCTTCCCATCAGCATTTAGAGAAGCCTCTTTTTTCTCCTTCATAATTAAACTGCCATAAATCTAGTGTCTGGGAGCCAAGTTCTCAGGTCCAAGGTCCCTAGTGGGGGGTAGTGGCTGTGGCCACCTCATAGGGTTCCCAGGAGTCCTCAAGGAATTAGGACTGCTAGTGACTGACCCAGTGTCCCAGAGTTCATGAGGCAGGTACACAAATTCACCTGTTCCTGATCTCACTGTATAAGCTTCAGTGCCAAGATTATACAAACAACTAGTCAGTTAGTTACAGGTGAATATTATCTTACACAGTCACATTCAAAACTATTTTGACACTAGGATACATTTAGTCTTTTATGTTCTAAATATTTTACTCAAGTCTTCTTTCACCTTAAGTTTTTAAAACACATATGTGGGGTTTTTTTTTTTTTTATTTTTTAGAGTGCAATACACTCCCTTCTAGAACATTCCAGTCATTGTGCTATGTAGGGTAACACTAATCATCTGGAAAAGATTTTTAAAAGGCTTTCAACAAGACAGCTCTTTATTACTAGAATACAATTTTGAGTTCAACCTACTCTAAAGAAAAAAGATCACTGCAGTTTGCAACTAGAAAGCACCAATGAAACACAAAATGCTAACAATAACCTCTAGTCCCCCTAGATATACACAGAAGTTCTCCTTCATCAGTGATGTGAGCCTTCCTAACAGACTTCTAAATCATTCCTGATGAATGAAAACATCTCCCTGAAGGAGTCAATGTATTCACCAGACAGCTCTAGTTATCACCTATGTTGTTATACTTTGAAAATAATATGATCATCTCAACTACTCAGTGAAAATACTGTGAAAATAGTTTTGCTAAGTGTTGCTGAGTTGCAACAAGCATTAACTTCCATTTAGTATGTGCAACTATTTAAAAGTATCACTGTTAATACCATAGCATCCTATAACACTTTTACTGAATCTTCTGAATGTTATAGCCCCTGGATTTGCTGTTGTGAATAATCCACCTCACTTTGCCAGATACAGAAACAGTTCTAGGGCACCTTTTCTCAAAGCAGCAATTCTAGAAAGGCCCATCATTTCCTCCCTACTGTCTTTATAAGAGCATAATTTACCAACAGCCTGGAAAAGGCAGCTCTATACACTTCATGCTCCACGTTTCTGGGTAAAAGAATTCGAACCAGGATGGGAATTCTGACCCAAGTTGGACCAATGAGATTGTCTCCCCCAAAATTTAAAATCGGGACCCAGAGAATGAATCAGTCAATTATGGTTAGCAAGCAAAGCAACCTTGTGAGAAAGTAGTGAGTCAACAACAAAAAAAAAATCCAGTCTGCAAAAAGAGAAAGCAGACTGTCTTGGTTATCTGTTGCCACATAACAAATTACCCCAAAACTCAGGCCTTAAAACAACAAACATTTATCATATCAGTTTCTGAGGGCCCAGCATTCTGGGAGTCATTTATCTAGGTGGTTCTAATCCAGGGTCTTTCATAACATTGTAGTCAAGTTGTTGGCTAGGTCTACAGGGATCTCAAAACCAGACTGGCCTAAAGGATCTGCTTCTATGCTTCTTAACATGGTTGTTGGCAGGCTTCAGCTCCTCCTGGGATGAGACCCTTAAGAGGCTTGGTTCCTTGCAACACCACATGGACCTCGCCATAGGTCTGCTCACTACATGGCAGCTCACTTCCCCTGGCACCAGTGATGTGCACAAGTGTGTGAAAGAGAGAACACATCTAAGATGGAAGCCACAGTCATCCTGAAACCTAATCTTAGCAGTGACAGTCTATCTCTTTGGCTATGTTACAATTCTTGGAAGTGAGTTACTAGGTCCAGCCCAGACTAGATGAGAAGAGGTTACACAAGAGCATGAATACTATGAGGGAGAATCACTGAGAGCCATATTAGAAGCAGCCTTCCACTGTCTACACCTGTGGCTCCCAATAATTCACATCTCTGTCACATGCAAAAGTCTTCATCTCCTTCCTCCCAAACTACTGAGAGTTTTATACTGCTATAGTATCGGTTCGAAATTCCAGAATCCTGTCATCAAAATTAGGTCCAGGAATTGATGGGACTTCTCAGGCGAAGTTCCCAAAGTACAGCTCTTCAAATTCAATACCTCGTGATCAACAAACCTTTGAAATTAAAGTTATCTGTTCCCTCTACACACACACACACACACACACACACACACAAGATATAATGGAAGCTGAGTATTGGAAAACTGCTATACACATTCCTGTCCAAAAGGGAACTTATGGGATACACAAAGGAGTCAATGGTCCATGACAGTTCTGAAATCCAGCTGGGCAAATGTTGGATATTCCTTGATTAGATTTCAAGGCCTGGAAATAATTTTCCCTGGCTCTCACCTCTACCTTCTCAGTTCTTTATTCTGCCCTCTGAGTCTTCCTTTTGTTGTGAAAAATAGCATGTGTTTACAGCTAAACAACTATCACAGTCTCTTTCTTTCCAGTATAATTCTGGGATTCAAAAGCCTCTCCTCTGTTTAAAATTATCTCTGTCCCCCCAAGTCCAAGCTGGAAATATACCTGCATATGTAGCTCTTTTGAAAACTTTATGGGTCCACTCTGAATCATCTTGGGGTTTACTCCATTAGACATACTCACAAATCTTGAAATACGCTTTTCTCTCCCTTGAGCCTTGGCTGAAACAACAGAGACACAATGCTCTTAAACTGCCTAGAAGCACTACAGTTTCATTGAGAGGATCTGTGAGAAGCACCATTAATCTCTTTAAAGGGCCCTTTGTGTTACTGACTAGTGCCCCAGGGCATGACCTTTGATCTTTCTGAGATCTTAACCGTTTTGCCAGTCAGATCCTTTGCTTCATCTTTAGATCTCTGTCCTCCAGGCAGTACCCTGGATTTGAATATTGATCAAAACCCATCTCTTAATTTTGGCACCAGTAGCCATCTGGAAAAACAAAATTTTTAAAACTATCAGGTCTTGGCTCCTTTTAACTTAACATCCTTCTCTCAATTTAATTCTCTCCCATTTTACTATATAAGCTACAAGAATAAAGCAGACAGCATTTTCCACATGTTGCTTAAAAATCTCCTGAGCTAGGTCACACAGTTCTTAAAGCACATTTTCTACTTTTCACATACTACAAGCAACAATGTTGCTAAGTTTTTGGCCCCTAACAAGAATTCCCCTTTCCTTCCGTTTACTGCCAGCATTCACCTTCAGCCTTATAAGAGAACAAAACTTTTCTATTAACAGCTTCTTTGAGGCCCTCTAGAATTTCACTAGATTTGCTCAAATTCCAGTTCCACAGCCACTCCTACATTTTAGGTTTTCACCATGGCAGCACCCCACTTCTAGGCACCAAATCTGTATCTATTATCTGCCGCTAGGTAACAAATTATACCAAAAATTAGCAGCTTAAAACAACAAATGTTTATGTTTATTCGCTTACAGTTCCTGGAAGTCAGGAATCAGAAGCAGTTTGGCTGGGAAATTTCGGCTCAGAATATCTCATGATGTTACAGTCAAGCAGTCAGCTGAGGCTGCAAACATCTCAAGGTTCAACAACTCAACTGGGGATGAGGTATCCACTTACAAGCTCATGTGTTTATTAGCAGGCTTTCGGTACTCATAGGCTTTCAGACTGAGGTCTTCAGTTTCTCATAGGTGGTTGCACTGAGGACCTCATGTCTTCACCAGTTCAACTGGGCCTTTCCATATGGCTACTCAAAACGTGGCTCTTTGTTCTCGCCAACACAAGTGTTCTGAGAAACAGGAAGAGTGCACATACCCAACATTGAAGTCACCACCTTCTTAAATCTAACCTCAAAAATGACATCCCATTTACTTCCACCTTTAGAAGTGGGTCAGTAAGTCCAGGCAACACTCAAGAAAAGAAGATTACAGAAGGGCCAGATTTGTACAGATTACAAATACCAGGAAGGGAGGGTCATTGCAGACCATTTTAGAGGTTGCCTACCACATACTCCCAAGATGAGAGACGACGATGTGGCAAGAGAAAAGGAAAAGTCATCTGGTGGTGTTATGCCCTGAATTCATGATCCCCAAATACCGCCAGGGAGCCGAGTCCGATGTAAAAGCAAAAGAGCTTTTATTCGAGCTAGCTCGAGCTCAATCCCCTACCTGCACCAACGCAGCGGTGAGATACTGGAGAGAGAGCGAGTTTCAAAAGGACAAAGGTTTTATTGGGGCCTAGGGGCAGTTGGTGAGGTAATGGCTGTGGCCTCAGCTGATTGGCTGGGGAAGGGTCCGAGTCCTGTTAGAAAGGTGAGTGGGAGGTTACTCAAGGGGAGGAGGCTGGTCAAGATAAAGGATACAGAACAAGATGGAGTTGGCCGGTGTAGGCCCACCCTTTCAGTAGATTTCCAGTATAAGAGATGCCTATTTCCAATAGGTGCATTATATGCGATTTCTCCGAACACCTAAGATAAATATACCTACTCTTTAAAAGGTCTTTTTTTTTTTAATTTTTTTTTCAACGTTTTTATTTATTTTTGGGACAGAGAGAGACAGAGCATGAACGGGCGAGGGGCAGAGAGAGAGGGAGACACAGAATCAGAAACAGGCTCCAGGCTCCGAGCCATCAGCCCAGAGCCTGACGCGGGGCTTGAACTCACGGACCGCGAGATTGTGACCTGGCTGAAGTCGGACGCTTAACCGACTGCGCCACCCAGGCGCCCCTAAATATACCTACTCTTAAGCAACATTGAGTTTCTGATCCTTACAACCAAATTTTTCCTAAACTATATCCTATTTTCTTGCAGACTCTGTACTCCACCATTATGAAACTGAAAGCAAAAGTAATATACACCTCTATAATCTAAACAAGACTCAGAATGTCTGAACTGACCTGCAGATTCTGTAGATCAGGCATGTTCGTGTTCTGCTGACCCTGTCAAAAAAAAAAAAAAAAAAAGCTCTCTGCCAGCACATTAAAGACAGCACACTTACATTAGAAGCTGCACTTTTAATTTCTGTGACATGTAATGAGGCAGTCTAACTATTCAGAATATTTTATTAGGTCATAATGTGTTAAATGTGGTTTAATCAAGAGCTGCCATTAGATAGCTTCTCAATGAACTTCAGATGTAAGATGATCATATAACAAGTCATCTATGGAATGCCTCTGAAACAGTGTTAAGAAAGATGGGCCAGTTCTGCAATATAAGCAATATTACCCTCATAACTAGTAATAATAATGATGAAGATAGTTAATATTTATTGAACACACACATAAGGTTCTCTTACAGCTCAAGATAGCTATACTGGAAATGCCCATCATTTTATACTCTTACACACGCCCACTCTTTTTTAGAAAACTTACACTGAAAAAATACAACTTGCATTGTATTGATTACTACATGCTAATCTCTGAAATAGTACATTTAATCTTCACAACCCTATATGAGAGCTACCAGTATTATCCCAATTTCAAAGTGGGGGAAACTGAAGTTTAGCAACCTTGAGCAACTAGTCCAAGGTCAAATAGCTTACATCTGGACAGAACTAATCCTGGGTGGTACCCTCTCACACTCTATCAGGGATAGTCTGTGGGGTCAATCATTATGGCAAAAAGAATGGTGTGTGACTTCTGACACTAGGTCATAAAAACCATTTCAGCTTCTAGCTTGCTGTATTGGATTCCTCATTCTGGGAGAAATCAGATGCTGTACTTTAAGAACATGTAAGAAGTCATAAGAAAGTCATGTGGCAAAGAGCTGAGTCCTCCTAAACACCATCACCTTGCCAGGAATGTTAGTGAGCTTCATTGGAAGTGAGTCCTCCAGCTCCAGTCAATCCCTCAGGGGACAGTAGTCCCAACTAGGATCTTGATTGTAACTTAATGAGAGACGTCAAGGCAAATTCCTGACTCACGAAAACTTCAGGGTAATAAATGTTGCTGTTTTTCAAACCACTAAGTGTTGAGGTTTTCTGTTACACAACAACAGGTAACTAATATAGCAGTGAAGCTGAGTGCCCCTGCCTCAAGTTATCTCATGGATTGTAGTCAGGAATTTGCTAAAACTGAGGTTTAATCTAAAGATTGATTGAGAAAAGATCTGCGGCTATAGGCAGGATTCAGGTTTTTTGCTGATTATTGGTCAGAGATCCCACTTAGTTTCTTCCCACATGGGCCTCTCCATAGAGCAGTTCACAAAGTGGCAGCTAGCTGTGTTCCCCTACAGCAAGTAAGAAAGAATAAAAGAGAATACCCAAGATGGAAGCCACAGCCTTTTTTTAATCTACTCTCAGAAGTGACAGCACATGAAATCTGCTACATTTTGGGGCGCCTGGTTGGCACAGTCGGTTAAGTGTCCGACTTCAGCCAGGTCACGATCTCGCGGTCCGTGAGTTCAAGCCCCGCGTCGGGCTCTGGGCTGATGGCTCAGAGCCTGGAGCCTGTTTCCGATTCTGTGTCTCCCTCTCTCTCTGCCCCTCGCCCGTTCATGCTCTGTATCTCTCTGTCCCAAAAATAAATAAACGTTGAAAAAAAAAAAAAGAAATCTGCTACATTCTATTTCTTAAAGGTGAATAAATAAATCCAGCCCATACTTAAGGAGAGGAAATTAGGCAAGAGTGTGAATACCAGGAAGTGAAAATTATTGGGGGCCATTCTGCACACTGGGATATGACTCCAGTGGCCTGGATCGAGGCTCTTCATCATTATACTCCTTGCCTCCCTTGACCTAGTCATGGATTCCATTTATAAAAATAGAATCCAAAAACAGAATGTAGGTCCCTCAAAAAGCTAAAAATAGAACCACCCTATAATCCAGTAATTACACTACCTGGTATTTACCCCCAAAACACAAAAACCCTAATTCAAAGGGATACATGCACCCTGATGTTCATAGCAGCATTATTCACAATAGCTAAATTATTGAAGCAGCCCAAATGTCTATCAATAGATAAATGGATAAAAAAGATGTGGTATACATATATATATGTATATACATACACACAATGGAATATTATTCAGCCATAAAAAAGAATGAAATCTTGCCATTTGCAATGACATGAATGGGGCTAGAGAGTATAATGCTAAGAAAAATAAGTCAGAGAAAAACAAATACCATATGACTTCACTTATATGTAGAATTTAAAACACAAAAGAAATGAGCAAAGGGGAAAGAGAGAGAGATTGAACCCAAGATACACATATTTAACTATAGAGAACAAACTGATGGTTACAGAAGGGAGGTGGGTGGCGGGGTGGGTGAAATAGATGATGGGGATTAAGGAGTGCATTTGTTTCAATGACCACTGGGTGATATATGGAATTGTTGAATCCTATCCAGTACACCCGAAACTAATACTACACTGTATGTCAACTGTTAAAATAAGAAAAGAAAGAAAATAAATACATTTGTAAGAAATTTTTTAAAAAATTAATAGAATCTGGAGTGCTTGGGTGGCTCAGTCAGTTAAGCTTTCGACTCTTGATTTCAGCTCAGGTCGTGATCTCACAGTTCATGAGTTCAAGCCCCATATCAGGTCTAACAGTGTGGAACCTGCTTGGAATTCTCTCTTTCTCCCTCTTTCTCTGCCCCTCCCCCTCCTCTCTTTCAACATAAATAAATAAACTAAAAAAAAAAAAAAAAAAAAATAGAATCCAAGCATCACCCTTCCCCTATTCTCTCCAGGATATTTGGTAAAAGGATGGCTAGGCTGATGATGGCTAGGCTGCTCCTGAGTCATGCCCATGTTAAAGCTGCTTCTATCCCCCAATCATATTTCTACCTTAGGTTATTGTTTGACGAGTTATACTCAGAGTCAATCCCTTCACTCTTCAAAGTATCATTAATTCAAGACTTTATTCAAAGGCAACTTTACTGATGGTTCCAGGGTAACTGAAATTATTTACTACCTCTCAGCAAATACCTTTAAAATTGACCATTAGCCAATCCTGCCTTTAAAATTATTCTATCCCCCTAGGCATTGATAACTTCTCACAGGTCACCTTGCCCAGAGATTCCACCTACTTTTTCTTCCCTCTCTGGGCCACCATACAGAGTTGTACAAGTTGTTCACTGCACAAGGGTGTTTGGCTATTTGGCTAAAGGGGTGAGTAGGGAACCAAAATTCAGCTCATAGTTTGCTCCACACATCTGACTTGGGGTGGGGTTGTTGCATCTGCCTGAAGTTGTACAAAGTGCCATATGCGCTAGCTGAAGTTTTGTGCTTTTCATTCTGCTTTTCAGACCCCCTTCTCTCATATCTAAACTACTCCTAGAAATTCCTATGATGAGGGGAAAAAATGATGACAAGCCTATTAATTATTCATAATTTTCAAATTCTAAGGAAAGTGGATCCTAGAAGTTAAAGAAACTTTTTAGCTGTTGAACACATCATTTTTAATATAAAAGTCTTTCACATACTTGAAGACAGAGTTCAGTGAAATGAATAAAGATGCAAAATTAGAAAAACTTAGGCAAAGCTAAACTGCTTTGCTTAAGAAAAGGGATATGGAGAATATTGAGAGTTGGGAAGAGTCTGGAACCAGGAGCTAGATGCTGCGTGGAGGCTAGGAGAGCAATTCTGCAGATAAAAGATCTATCTGATGGACTTTTTTGGATGAAAAAAAAGTTGTTTTTTTCACCTGAGATGTAAAACACTCTTCCACTCTGTCCTAAAATTTATATTTCTCACTACCACCTAGGTATATATTTGCTTGAATAAGCGATAGGAATAGATGTGCCACTATAGCTATTTTGGGGGTAAACTCCAAATTGCTTACTTTATTATACAGGACATTTTCAGTCTCCTCCTCTCCCTTCTTCAAATCCTTGTCCATATATTTCCATTTACAAATAGCTGCATGATAAGTATTGCTGCAAAACTCAAGGCAATACATACTACTCCTAGAAGAATGGAGTCGTCAAATAAACTTAAAACTCCCCCCCTCCAAATTAATAATAAAAACTCCCCACCAAAGTAACTTTGGTTGAGTCTCTGGAATTTTCACATACAACATATCATCAAACAACCCTAGGAAGTTGCTATTTTCACCCATTTTACAGATGAGGAATTATAACTTAGGAAGATTAAGTAACATCCACATGGTAATAAAGTAAGAAGTAGAAAAAATAGAAATCATACCCAGATGATACTGGAGCTCTGTTTGTTTGTTTGTTTTTTCTCTACAGCATATTATCTCCATACAAATAGTTGGGTCTTAGCAATGAACTATACATATACACATATATACATATATACATGCATATATGCACACACATATGCATACATACATATATGCATATATACACACATATATAGGGTTTTTTAAATTTAGTTTTTGAGAGAGAGAGCAAAATATAAATGGGGGAGGGGCAGAGAGAGGGGGACAGGATCTGAAGCAGGCTCTGCACTGACAGGCTGACAAGCTGCACTGACAGCAAGCCTGATGTGGGGCTGGAACTCACGAACCACGAGATCATGACCTGAGCCAAAGTCAGACGCTCAACTGACTGAGCCACCCAGGCACCCCTACATATATACTTTTTTAATGTTTTAATTCCTGAGACCAACATATAATGAGCTTACTTTTGATCAATGCTCCTGTGTTATGAGCTTCAAGACAGATTGAAAGCTTAGCAGCATATTGTCCTTACGAAAAAGATTCATAGGCATCCAAATTTTGTATAGCCTCAAAGAAACTCAAAAAGATGAAACATTTAACACACTTAATCCTTGTGCTCCTGACATGCTTTGCACACAACATGATAATTTACATGAAACAGAATGTTTAATTTGGAAGTTTCAGCTGAGACACTGAGATAGGATATGTACCAGAAACCAAAATACTTTTGCAGAAAAAAAACATATGCAGATTTTCAAGACATTATCCAAAAACCAAGTCAAAGTCTGGTTGGTACCCATAAGGAGATATAAATTAAAGACTTTAAAAAGTAGAGTTGGGGAGAGGAATTTGTGAGACAGATGAGGGTGCTGTATTATGAGCCCTAACCTATCAGACAACTAAGAAGAAAGGATAGACAAGTTTCTGCTCCTTCACCTCAAGCCTAGAGAGAAGGATGCTTCAACGGAACCACCTAGAGAGATGGAAACGTGTCTCCTAACATTACAAAGAAACAAAGCCTGGCTGTCTCCTAGGGAAACTGAGGAGCTATTTTGGTGGCAAAACAAAGGTGGGTTTTTGCTGCACATGCCAATTTGCTGCATGTGCGTGCAGTCAAACCCTACACGAGTATTCATGTGGATTAGATAGATGTAGACCTCACAGGAGCCAGCAACCACCCACAAGGGTCCATGGGACTCTCATAGCAAGAGCCTATGTGTGAAGGACAATTGTATTCAGTATCAGCTTTGTGATGTGCAAGCTGTGCAGGTACATAGGACCCTGCACTCAGAGAGGCCCCGTGCTTGATTTAATGCTCTGTGTTCTCAAATTCTTAATAACTGTATTTTTGAACAAGTGTTAAGTCCAGCAGGGTAATGTGAGTCTATCATTCCTTGCTGCTCCATTTGCATACAGCATTTATGATCCCCCAGGAGCACAGGATTTCAGTGGACCCACAATGCATAGGAATTCAGTGAGACTCAAAGTGACTACAAGGTAAATGTGTTACATTGGTAACTGAGTAAGCAGAAGTGACTGACAGGCCCAGAAGCCACACCTTACCTATGATTTAGAACTTGCTTCAAACACAAAAAGCAAACAATAGCATTCTAAGAAATACCAAGGAATGACCAAGGAAACTGATCATATTCTTTCTTATTTATTTTACTTCTCTGAATTAACTAACCACGTACACCAAAATGATGACATAGAAGGAAAGAAAAGGGCAACTAATGAGTTCCTTTTCCTTTCATCTCTCCCTTACTTATCAGCCAGTGCAAGGTAGAAAGTGTTAGTAGAATGTACATACATCAAGAAGTATAATAAAAACAGTTGAGTTCATTTTGTGCAAGATTTCCACTGTTTTGTACATGTATGTTCCAGCTACAAAATATAAGCTATATAATTTCAGGGATTTTGCATATGAGTTAAATATTCTTACATTTGGTTTGAAAACTGGTATTGCAAAATATAAATATGAACAATAAAATCATGCTAATTTTCTTCTTGCAATGACATTAAATATCAAATAAAAACACCATGACAAGAGAGATTATGCAAGAAAGGAAAAAGCTTTATGATTTTAGGACTTTTGAAGACACTTTTCCCTGCTTTTTAAACAAGAAACCCTGCATTTTCTTTTGCATTGGGCCCTGAAAATTGTAGCTGGTTCTGACTGCACCAATCACTTAAAACTACCCTTTTCCTTCAACTAACTCCCTCTCTCACGGGGCCTAACAATGGAGGATCAAAACACAGTTAGCAAGCTGAAGGTAAGAAAGGAGGAGAAATATTAATGGGGTGGAAGGAAAAGATCTTTCCCAATCCAGTACAATGGTCCCTGCTGGCGAAGAGGAGAAAAGTTTATGATTAATGTTTTGATCATTGTTGGGAAGTAGACATTCTAGTGTTTGGCATTGACCTAAAATGACTGGTGTTGACTTAAAATGACTTTAGTATACAGTCTGTTACCTAAACGTGAGCCAAAAGTAATAGAACCAACCCTCCATCCAAAGGGAACAAGTGATTATTCCACTAAATAAATGTTAAAGGAGCAGTAGGGGGCAAAAGTAGAGTTGAATTTTTATCATACCTCATGAGTCACGCTTGCTCGATACCCCAGTTACAAATGAAACAGAAAGTTTGAAGAGGCCTGATCAGAGTTTTATCTCCAAAAAAAGAAAGCTTTTCTTGGTTTAGAATACTTCAGCCACAGAAATTACATTGAAAATGATTAGACTCCATAGCTGACTTTACTTCACAAATTACCCATATGTTCCAGCTCATGTTACAATTTCTTTGGGGAGCATTAAAATGATTTTTCAATTTTCTCACTCAATTTCTTCCCTCTCTGCCGAAAATAAGATATGACATTGTATGATAAGAGCAAGTCACTTTAAATTAGAACAACTTGACTTTTGTCTTGCAATCAATCAAATGAAGATCAAATGTGGTTTTTTTTTCCCCAAAGAAAAAACAAACTGTGGAAAATTCATAAAGAAGCACTTCTCATATTTTTAGAAATATAAAGGTTTGTTTTGAAATTCCTCTATTTTTAATCTTCTGTCACACTGATAAGCTGTGAATTTTAATTTATCACTTTACCACATCTTCAAAACAAGAAAAAAAGCCAAGAAATTTATTTCAGAAAGATAAACACAATAAGGTTTCTTTTGCAATACATATCTTTAAAATGTAGGAATGTAATTATTTCAAATATTCCACCAAAATTAGCCCCTGCTGATCAATAGATTCTGTTTCTATGATTTTTTTCAGCTGAAGAGAATTTTTTGCAGAACTTCCATGTATCAGAGCACAAACTGCTTTTAAAATATTTTGAGATAACTAATCAATAAAAAAAAATTATATTAAGCGGAAATTCCAGAAATAAATGTATATGCTACAAAGTTAAATGTTAGATTTAGAGCAAATAATGAATACAATACATTATGGACTCAGGTTGTGCTAAAGGATTTGCTGATGAAGTAAAGATTCATGAATAAACAAAGGTGAACTTTATGAGATATGTCTGTCACACTCTCTGTCTCCGAAATTACACAGAAGCAATGAAATAGCTAGAAATTTTGAGCCCATGAAGAGTTCTATATAGTTTCTTGGGTTTTTTTCCCCCTAATTCTTCATCACTCTTATATTGCAGAAACTTTCTGGATGGCATTTCACTAACCACTTAATGAGTGCCTCTTATGGGCCAGGTATTGTGCAAGGTGCTAAGAAACCCCAAAACTAGTGACTTCCAACTAGTATAGAGTTGTCAAATAGAATACAGAACTCCCAGTTAAATTTGAATTTCAGGTAAATGAGTAATTTTTTTAGTGAAAGTATGTCCCAATTATTTAATGGGACATATTTTTTCTTTTCCAAAACTGGCCACTCTAGATCAGTGGAACTGAGGGTTTTGATCCTGCACTGCAGAATCAGTACTCAGGCATCTGTACACTACCAGCTGAACTTTGACCCCATTCACACCTCCACTGGAGCCTTCCTTTCAGCCTTTACTATGTTGGCCTATTTTGCCTAAAGCTGACCTCTTCTACTTTGTAATTATATCTTTCTTTGATGAAATTTATCTTCAAACAACTTCCATAAGTAATGACGTGTGAGAGGTTCTTACATTCTGAGCTCTTACATGTTTGATAGTATCTTTATTCTGCCATCACATTTGACTGATACTTAGTCTGAGTACAGAATTCTAGATTAGGGATTATTTTTCTTCAGAACTTTGAAGATATTGTTCCACTATCTTCTAGTATCCAGTATTGCTGATGATAAGTCCAAGGCCAGTCTGATTTTCATTCTTTTTGTGGGTGACCTGTTTTGTTTTTGGTTTATGAAAGCATTTATGATCTCTTCACTCTTGATTATATTAGTTTGCTAGGACTGCATAATGCCACAGAGTGGGTGGTTTAAACAACAGAAATTTATCTTCTCACAATACTGGATGCTAGAAGTCCAAGATCAAGGAGTCATCAGGTTTGTTTCTTTTTAAGCCTCTCTTCTTGGCTTGCAGATGGTCACCCTCTCACATGAACATCACACTGTGTCCTAATCACCTCTTCTTATAAGGACACCAGTCCCAAGAAGGAGGTAAGATTGTGTGCTTAAATCCTATGTTACCTCATGCCACTAATGACAAATTAGACTCCAACTATGTACTATATTTTCAGATTCCCAGGTTCTGAGCTCTGATGGTTGCCAAGACATGTAGCCCCATGTCCATGGAATAGTTATCCAAACTTACCTAGTGAAATCTGGTTAACTGAAGGGAAATCAGGGCAGGAAATAAGCAAAGGGATGAGCAAGAATGGAATGATGTTTGATGAATAGGGAAGGAAAGAGAAATGAACAATTATGGCCAAAATTATTGACAAATCAATTGCAGATAAATTATTTTATGGATAGGCTCAAAATATGCAGATCTTTAAGTATACTGACTGTTTGCAAATGCTTACTGCCCCCATCTTAGAAATTAGATACTAATATACTGTTTTTCTTGTTTCCATGGGTTTGGTTCTCAAAGTATGGTCCTGGGATGTATCACCATTACCTAGAAACTTATTAAAAATGCAAACTTCTAGAGGTTCTAAATATATAAAGCAAATATTAACAGATCTGAAGGGAGAAATAGGAAACAATTCAATAATAGTAGGGAACTTTAACACCCCACTTTCAACAATGGATAGATTATCCAGACAGAAAGTAAAGAAATATTGGACTTGAACTAAACATTAGACCAAACAGACTTAACAGATATATAAAGAACATTCTATAAAACAGCAGAAGAATACACATTCTTCTCAAGTACACATATAATCTTCTCCAGGATAGATCATACATTAAGCCACAAAACAAGTCTTAGCAAATTTAAGACTGAAATCAAATCAAGTATTTTTTCTAATCACAATAGTACAAAACACAGAATCAATAACAGGGAGAAAACTGGAAAATTAACAAATATGTAGAAATTAAAGAACACACTCCTGAACAATTAATGGGTCAAAAAAGATATCAAAAGGGAAATAAAAACATATCTTGAAACAAATGAAAATGGGAACACAGCATACCAAAATACATGGGTTACAGCAAAAGCAGTTATAAGAGGGCAACGTGACAATAAATGCCTATACTAAGAAAAAAAGAAAGATCACAAATAAAAAACATAACTTAAGGAAACAGAAAAAGAAGAATAAACCAAGCCCAAAGCTACCAGAAGGAAAAAATAATAAAGATCAGATCAGAAATAAATGAAATAGAGACTAGAAAGACAATAGAAAAAATAAACAAAACTAAGCTGTTTTTTTTTAATTTTTTTAATGTTCATTTATTTGTGAGAGAGAGAGAGACAGAGTGCAAGTGAGAGAGGTGCAGAGAGGGAGAGGCAGAAACCAAAACAGGCTCCAGGTTCTGAGCTGTCAGCACAGAACATGATGCAGGGCTCAAACCCATGGGCCACAAGATCATGACCTGAGCTGAAGTCAGATACTTAACCGACTGAGCCATCCAGTTGCCCCCAAAACTAAGCTGTTCTTTTTAAAGATAAAATACACAAACTTTTAGCAAGACTTAGAAAAAGACAAAATTCAAAAGACAAGGCAACAAAATCAAATAAATAAGTTGAGCTACATCAAACTAAAAAGTTTCTTCTGCACAGCAAAAAAAACCATCAACAAAATGAAAAGGCAACCTACAGAATAGGAAAACATATTTGCAAACCATATATCTAATAAGTCAGTGTTCAAAAATATAAAGAATTCTTACAACTGAATAGCAAAAAAATCAATATCCCAATTTTAAAAAAAGCAAAGGACCTGAATAGATATTTCCCCAAAAAAGGAAATACAAATGCTGGTAACAGCAAGTATTGCACATACATGTTTTCAGGTAAGTCATCTATATTTAAAAAAAAAAAAAAGACATATAGCTGGCCAACAGATATATTAAAAGATGCTCAACATCACTAATCACTAGGGAAATGCAAATCAAAACCACAATGAGCTATCACCTCATATCTGTTACAATGGCTATTATCAAAAAGTAAAATGATAACGAGTGGTGGCAAGAATGTGGAGGAAAGGGAACCCGTGTATACTCAGAATGTAAGTTGGTGTAGCCATATGGAAAACAGTTTTTGAGGTTCCTCAAAAAACTAGAATAGAACCATCATATGATCTAGCAATCCCACTTGTGGGTATATATCCAAAGGAGACAAAACCACTATCTCAAAAAAATATCTGAACTCCCACATTTATTGGAGCATTATTCACTATTACCACAAAAGGGAAACAATCTAAGTGTCCATCAATGGATGAATGGATAAAGAAAACATGATATATATACAACAGAATATTTTTCAGCCAATAATCAAAAAAAGAAATCTTGCCATTTGTGACAACATGGAGAAAATAGGAGGGCATTACGCTAAGTGAAATAAGCCAGATAGAGAAAGACAAATATTGTATGGTACCAATTATTGATGTAATCTTTAAAAAAAAATTAGCTGAACTCCTAGAAACAAAGAATAGAATAGTGGCTACATGGATACTAGCGGCTGGGGAAAATGAGGATAAGCTGGTCAAAAAGTACAAACTTTGAGTTAAAGACAAAAAAATTCTCAGTATCTAATGTACAGCATGATAACAGTAGTTAATAATACTGTATTGAATTTTGCTCAAAATTTGCTCTCACAACAAAAGAAGTTACTATGGGAGTGATCGATGTGTTAATTAACTTGACTGTGAGAATCTTTTCACAGTACATATACATATCAAACCATCATATTGTACACTTTAAATATATGACAATTTTGTCCATCTCATATCTCAATAAAAAAGGGTGGAGAATGCAAAATCTCCAGACCAACTCCAGGCTGTTAAAACAGAAACTCTGCATTTTGAGCTTTGGTAAGTCCACCAAGAGATTCTGAATTAAACTAAAATTTAAGAACCATTGGGTTACCATAAGAGAACACAAGTCTCTATATGCACATGCACAGTACTGCATAGCCTTATAGTTGGGGGAGAGAAAGGGCAGGGAGAAAGAGATGCCCCAGACGACATGATGATGTGTCAGAGTAGAGAGCTGTGGTGCCCTATATGAAAACATTTAACTTGGAGACCTGAAATTTACACAGCTATCACCCTCTGAAAAACAAAAGCATATTAAAAATAATAGGAAAAAAGTATTTTATGCTCATCACATGGTACCTTTTAGGTGTTTGTCACAAGCTTCTTTTTCTATTCTCCTCCCCTTTGGTTCAGGGAGAGGCAATAAGGTTAAGCTTGCATGTTCTGGAACCAGACACTTCAGACTTCAAAGCCCAGCTCCCTCATTTTGTTAGGTATGCACCTTGGGCATGTTGGCCCCTTTCCACTTGCTTGTCTGCAAAAGTGGGCCTATAATAACTGGATCTCTTTCACAAGGTTGCTGTAGCTTAAGTTCATATACAAATGACAGTTACAGAGCGCCTGGGTAGCTCGGTTGGTTAACAATCAGACTTCGGCTCTGGTCATGATCTCACAGTTCATGGGTTTGAGCCCCATGTCAGGCTCTGTGCTGACAGCTCAGAGCCTGGAACCTGCTCCAAATTCTGTGTCTCCCTCTCTCTGCCCCTCCCCCACTTGCACTCTGTCTCTCAAAAATAAATAAACATTAAAAAAAATTAAAATAATAAATTAAAATTACATTTTATAAATACCTAGTCCCCAATACGCAGTCAGTCCTATGTTAGTATTACATATTTGATATGCATTCACCTTTTTTACTTCTATTATGCTTTACGCTATTTGCATCTTAACTCTTTATGTTATAATAAAAGAAGAATTTTGTTTAATATCTATATATTAAATATATAACATTGGTTTAGTGATTTTAGTTTCAGGTAAAAGAGCAATGTGACAATATCTTGCTGAAGCACCAGTACATCCTTACTGATCTTTCTTTTAATTTATGTTAGTTGCCACTGAATTAAGTATATGAAGGTAATTTATAACAGTGAGCATTTTAGGGATTATGTATAGATTTGGTATTATAAGAGTTAACTAAAGCTCTTATCAAAGGAAGAAACTAGCTGAATAGGACCTGGCTGAACAAAAAAAAAAAAAAAAAAGAGTAATGTGGCTGCTAGAGTATGTTTTGCATGTAGAAATATGAGTCAGCCGTGAAAATACACAAAAAAGAAAGTGTTGATTGTTATGAATGTTTCTACAGGGCCTGCTAGGCCTAAGAACATTTTTCTTCCTCTTCATTTGACTTCCTTCTTAGATGATTTCCTAGGAATTCTGATAGTAGATTCATTCCACTTTGGCAAAATGTAGCAACTTCTTCCAAATCAGTTTTCTCAGCCAGAGGGGGCATCCGATCCCCAGAGGAACTAATTCAAAATACACAGCCGTGCCACAGCCCTCCCTGAAATGTTTATCAAGCTTCCTCAGAAGGAGTCCCAGGTATGTATACTTAGAATAAGTCTCCTCAAGGAATAAGGGTATCTTGTTCCCCATTTCACATTAAGCTTCCCACATACCCAACGAACACATAATTGCAAACCACTGTTCTAGATGGCAGCTGGTTCCCCAGCAGAAGCATACAAAGCATGCACTCGGCATGAAACAACAGTGTGGTCATTAAAAACTCAGGCTCTGGAGTCAAGTTGGGTTTGAACTCAGCCTCTTCTATGTGTGCCCTTAGCCAATTCACTCCCTAATGCTACTATTAATAGTACTAGCTACAGGTAACATTGGGTATTTTCTATGTTCTAGGCTCTGTGGTTAACACTAAACATGGATTAACTCACAAACCAATGAAGTTGGTGCTATTATTGTCTTGATTTTACCAATGAGGAAAGTGAAGCTTAGAGAGAGGGTAAGTAACCATTAATTTGTTTAAAATCACAGAGCCAAACAGTAATGGAGCTGCCCTAACACCCAGGGTCTCTAACTTTAGGGACCATGCACTTGGCTGCTTTGTTGTACTGGCATTCAAAAATACAGAGAGAGTAAAAGAAAAAAACTCATGAAAAATGAATAGAAAGAAGTCAAAATGAAAATCTGTGAATTGGCTTAGCCTGGCACTGTGCTAGACACAGAAAAGCAATAATGGTGGATAATGTCCAAAAGAAGGTAATGGGGTGGTTGCCCATAAAAGCATTTTATAAATACAAAGGGATTTCCATTTCCCCACTCACACTACACAACTAACCCATTAAATGAAGACTGGCAGATGTCATTTCCACAACTAACCTTTTTAATACACTTTCCCTGAAAACAGTGAATGGAAGTTCCAGTGTGACAGCTAGGTAGCAGGTCTAGAAAACATCAACTACAAAACTGGAACAGGAAGATACAGAGCTCTAGGAGGGAAGTTTCCAGAGGGAATGAAAGAAGGGGAACCTAAACAAAACAGATGATATTTTAGAGAAGCTGAGGGGAAAACTGGGGCAAAAATATATAAAGAGAAGCTACTTTTGTAGATATGCACAAAAAAACTAGAAAGTTTTGATTTATATTGAACAATATTTACCCAATGATACTTTTGTGAATACTGTTTATGGCTTTTAGCTTTTTGAATCTACCTACAGCCCAATCACCAAAACAGAGTTTAACTGTTATTGTGTTAGACTAGGTTCCACTGTGAGAATAACACAAAATAACAGTGTCTCACCCAGGACAGAAGCTTATTGTCTTTTCTTGTGAAGAGTCTATAAAAAAGCAGCCTGGGGGAGGTATGGCACTACCCATCAGGAGAGATCCAGGCTCCTTCCACCAAAACAGGGCTTCCATCTCAGGACCCACCATATCTGCTCAAGCACTGGACATAACTTCTACATTGCAGATAGCAGGAAGGGAAAAGATACAGAGAAAACTGTGGACTTTCCCTCTAGGGACACTTCTGGAAGTCCTACCCAATACTTCTGCTTACATCCTGTTGGCCAACCACGTGACCACACCAAATCTGAACGACCCTGAGAAAGGTAGTTTCCATTCTGGGCAGCCATTTGTCCAGATTTGTCCAGTAATAGAGATTCTATTACTAAAGCAGAGGGAGGGATGGATATTGGGTGACAGTATCCCCTTTGCCACAGTTATCATTTTTAACAATGTAAAATAACAGATAATAGAACTTAGAAGATAAACGTACGGAAGGGAGATGAAGGGGAAAATATAGGTAGCTACAAAATAGGGAGTTAAGAAATAGCATTTATGTTTACAAAATATTAAAAGTGTAAGGAATTAAAAATACTGTAGTTACACAGCTATTGAGCAGAGACAAAGAATGAAGGTGGGTAATTAATATAAGAAAGTTAAATCATGAATCTCTTATGTTCAGGGTGCCTGAGTGGCTCAGTCAGTTAAGCATCCAACTTTGGTTCAGGTCATGATATCATGGTTTGTAAGTTCAAGCCCCACATCAGGCTCTGTGCTGACACCTTGGAGCCTGGAGCCTGCTTCAGATTCTCTGTCTCCCCTCTCTCTGTGCCCCTCTCCTGCTTGTGCTCTGTCTCTCTCTGTCTCTCAAAAATAAATAAACATTAAAAATTTTTTTAAATCTCTTATGTTCTCTCTGGGAAACAGATCTAGAGAAGGAGCAAAGAAATGGGAAAGTGGGCTATAAGATAAAGAGATGCAGTGAGAGCCAACCTACTGAGAGAAAGGAGTCTGTGTATTTAACACATAAAGAATCAAATTTAAATAGAGTTTTGCTTCAAAAGTACAGTAAATAGGGACGGCTGGGTGGCTGAGTCAGTTAAGCATCTGACTTTGGCCCAAGTCATGATTTGGGGTTTGTGAGTTCGAGCTTCACATTGGGCTCTCTGCTTAAAGCATGGAGCCTGCTTTGGATTCTGTGTCTCCCTCTCTCTCTGTCCCTCCCCCACTCACACTCAGTCTCTCTCTCTCTCTCTCTGCCCCTCCCCCACTCCCTGCTTCTCAAAAAAAAATAAACATTAAAAAAAGTACAGTAAATATCACGAGCTTCTGAATCAAAAGCTTGTAGATTTATTCCATTTATGAACCCCCTCTTCCCACAAAAAAAGAAAAAAAAATTAAGCTAGCCACTATTCATATGCATAGAAGTGATAAGATATATTTTTATTAATAAAAAGTGAAAATTGACGTTAAATTATACACAGAAAAGATAAGGTACCTTTTACCTCTAAATTCCTTAAAAATGCCACGTCTTTTTTGGAATATCTTCAAACATCTCTATCACGCCTTCATTTTCCAGTCAAAACTTTTCTGGCACTCACCATTTTGAAAACGGGTGTAAACCAGTTCCTTTTCTTTAAAAATCTGCTTTATTGTTAATATAGAGAATATCAGAAAAGTATTCTCTAAGTTCTTTTAACATAGTCTTATGTTTATATACATTTTAAGATACCCAAGGAAGTGACGTCACAGTGTTTTCTTGTATTTGATTTAGTATGTTTGGGAATTTCAGCCACATTATGGAATAAATAGGCTTGAGAATGTAACTACCATTTACCATATAGTTTTTCAATAGGAAAATACACTGAGTGCTAAACAGGTGATCTGTGAATAATTTGGAAACACAAACCTATACTGCAAAGACTACTTTGACTACTTAATTCTCTGGCCCATGAAATTCCAGGTTTAAGAACAACTGAAAAGTTGATGTCATGGTGATGAAGGTGCAAACTGATAAATAAGATGACAGTTAAGACCAGATGTGACTTTTTTGTTGTATCACTTTGTACTGTCTCAGAAAAACAGCATACATTTCTGGAACAATGCCATGTTGAAATCCTGCAGTTTTGTGTAATATCAGCAGAACAGAGCCTAATGTCAGCAATGTTTCCCAGGGCTGGCCATATCTCATGAGGGGAGGCTGTCAGCTTGCCAAAGAGAATATTCGTTGCCAGGCAATGCAGTGTAAATACTGAATCCTATCATTCAACAGTATGGAACAAGATTCAGTCATATACATCTACAACTATGGAAGGTGGCATTATCAATCTTATTGGCCATTCAACAAAGTTTATCTATTAATTATGAATGATTGGCCTTTTGTTAAAATGATTTAGCAAATAGCTTTTGTCCATCCAACAGAACTCAAAACTTCAAGCATGACAACTGAGACATGTGAAGATGGAAAAATACTCTGTAACATTTAGTTTCACCAAAAAATCCTTAGAAGATAGTTTTGCCAATTAAAATTAGCTTTGTGTTGCAGATGCCTAAAACTGAGAAATTTTAGAAAGCCCAGGGTACAGCAACAGAGCTTTGAGGGGACTCTTTACTAAGGCTTACTCTTCTTGATTCACAAAACAGGTCAAACTTTTCTAAGTACAGGCATTCAAATTTGTTTACTCAGGAAAAGGATTTATGCCAAACAGAAAAGGACTAAGGAGAATTTCCACAAACAGGGACTCTTGGAAAGAAAACCTTTGTTATTCTTGGTTTCTTTTCATCAAATGTTACTTTGTTCTGCTATAATTGACAGGAAGAAATTTGCTCTTCAGAACAAGGCTTCTTCAGAATTGCTGACTTCAGAATATTTCATGCCATCCTGTGATTGTTAGAGCAACCATTTTAAGAAAGTGAATTTTTTTCTGTACAATTCTCTGAACTTTGGCTGTTTCTTTTTGGCATATTTATCCACAATTTAGCTGAAATGGTTCTGATTATATAGTGTAACATTGCTCTCAGAGCAAACATGATCCTTAAAGAGACTATACATATTAATGCATCCTACTCATGACTTTTTTCTTTTAAGTAACCTCTTCCCCCAACAGGGGGCTTAAACTCAAGACCCCAGGATCAAGAGTGGCATGCTCAATGGACAGAGCCAGCCAGGTGCCTCGCATCGCTTTTTTCCTGTTTTAATTCTACTTTGCAACCTAGAATCTTATGTTAGTTCTCTGTAAGCACAATGTTGTGCTTCAACAGTCCTTTCTACCAGAGAGACAAGACTGTCATGTTTTAAAAGGGAACTTCAGTCCTCCTTTCTTTCAAGGCAACATGTTTTAGATATTTGGGTTAGGGTTAGTTACTGATCTGTCTAGTTTTTTTTTTTTTTTTAACTTTTTTGAGGGTTAGGGCACAAGTGAGCGAAGGGCAAAGAGAGAGAGAATCCCAGGAATGGGAAGGAGAGAAAGAAAGGAGGAGAAGTGGGGCTCACCTGAAGTGGGGCTCGTGTTCACAAAAAGCAGGGCTCATGTTCAACAGAGGCAGGGCTCAAGCTCACCCAATGTGGGACTCAAACTCATGAACCATGAAATCCTGACCTGAGGCAGAGTCAGATACTTAACATCTGAGCCAGCCAGGCACCCTGATACCTCTGATTTAAATGAAGGAATCCACCTCCAAAACGCCTCGTCCTCAGCTTGCTGTCTTAAATTTCAGAGATGCTAGGGGTGCCTGGGTGGCTCAGTCAGTTGAGCGTCTGACTTCGGCTCAGGTCGTGATCTCGAGGTCCTTGAGTTCGAGCACTGCGTCGGGCTCTGTGCTGACAGCTCGGAGCCTGGAGCCTGCTTCAGATTCTGTGTCTCCCTCTCTATCTGCCTCTCCCCAACTCATGCTCTATCTCTCTCTCTGTCAAAAATAAACATTAAAAAAATTTAAATTTCAAAGATGCTTGTGTCTCCTTCCTCCCAAATTTACTTTAATCAGTCTTCTAAGGGAGTGGATCTGAAATATATTTTCAACGAGATCCAACAGGCAGATGACTCCCCTGTGCATACCACCAGTCACATTTCTCCTGAGCCCTAGTACCATAAAACTTTACTGTACTGACTCCCTGGATATCCCAAAGACTCAAAACTATGCTTTTCTTTCCCTCATATTTTATAACCCCTCCTAGGAGACTTATCTCAATAAATGACACCTCTACTACCTGAATTAGAAATGAGAATTATCCTAAACTTTTCCCTTTTTCTCATTCTCCAAGCATCCAATTAATCCAATAAATCTTGTGGATTTGTTATATTAAAATGGCCTCAGAAGAGCCTAGCAGAAATATGGCATGAAGAGCTAATGACCTCAATTCCATTCCCACATTCTCATGCCCTATACACAAGGTTATCTATTTTCTTAAGTTTTGGAGTTTTTTGTGGCTGAAGCAAAGAGAAAGGAGATCAGCCTGTAGGACTCAGGAGAGATAGTAAGTGTATATGGAGATGGAAATCAGTATGTTATCAATTTCTCAACCAGTTCAAACAGATTGGTCTGTCTATAGTAAATGAGATGCAAGCAGAAGCCAAAAAGCTTCTTAGTGAAGATAATTATAAGACTTTCCATAGTTCTAGCCCCATCACTTCAACCCTGGACACCTGCATTTGCCTATTACCTGCCTTTCCTATATCTTCTAACACCCCTTCAACTGATCCTCCATAGAGCTACCAGAGTAGTCTTTTCAAAGTATTCACAATTTCACTTCCCTGTTAATGAGACATCAAAATTCCCCCGTAGCTATAAAGTGTTATGTCCAATTTGCTACCCTATTCTCCCCATCAGTCCCATGCTCTGGCTACATCAAACCACTAGTAGTTACCTGAATGTACCCTATCATTTCATTCCACCATGATGTCATACATGCCGCCCCTCTTCCTCAGTTACCCTCTTTCTTACTAACACAACCAATATGCTAGTATTCATTTATTCTTTAAAATTAGTCAGGCATTGCCCTCCAAGGAAAGCCTTTCTTGGCTCCTAGAATGATTTATATACTTATTGTCTGTATTCCCAAAGCACTCTACATTTACTTCTGCCACACTCATGCACTCTTGTAAGGTCTTTGAGGAAGTATTAGTCATCTTTCTTTTATCACTGCACTGTCTGGCACATAATAGATATACAATAAAATTTTCAGTATAAACAATATAACATTTTTTTCATGGAAACATATTTTCCTGGTTCCAAACAAATTGGTATACAAATATATTTTGTGAACTCAGTCTGTTCATAAGTTTCATAGGTTCTATTCTGGGAAATTGAAAGTCACTTCATATATCACACATGAATAATCAATTGTCAAACAGAATACAATCAAATACAAATACACTAACTCCAAAACTGCATCAAGGAAAATTTAACTTTTATTCATTCAGCACCTTCTTTATGTCTTGGAATGCCTCACAGGCATAATCATGAACACCAATTTCTATTGCATTGTAGATAAAAGATGCTTACATAATAATAAAGATTTTTAAACTTGATATTGGGACATTTGGTGTATTAACATTTATTATTTTTGCTAGAATTAATTCTAAGTTGTATATCATGCAATTTACAAGGGATAGTCTTAGCTGCTGTTGCTACCAAAGCAATACTTTGGAGAATTTTAAGACAGAAGATATGGAGAGACCCCAGGCTGGAACTCAAAATAAGTTGGAACTGCAATGAAAGTCACCTTTCTTTTGTCAAATTGTAATTTAAAATATATCCAACGTGCTTTAAAATACATAGTAATTTCATAAAATGTGTGCGGAGCTAAAGCCTCTAAAGGTGCATAACATATCCCCTTGTTGACCATCATTTACATAACCTTGTACTGGGCAATTGTTTAAATAAAGTTAACATGCAGGTCCAAAGGACAAAAACAGTTCTTTCTCTATCTTGTTAAGCATCTTCTATTTTCAGAAATGCCAGATACATATTTTTTCAAATAAACATAAAAGGGTTCTTCCTGAACATTGTCGTAGAAACAGATCTAGTAATAAATATGGTAATTATATAAAAACCTTTTATTTGAAAAAATCATTTATGCTCCATGCACAATTAACTAACTCTTTGTATTGTCTTGAAATGCCTTTCACATTAAGGCACATGTTATTATTATATGTAGGAAAATGAATCTATTGAGCTGCCACAAGTGTGACTTGCATTTTGAGCTTTTTTTTTTCAAACTGTGATAATACATTTTCTCTTAGCCACCCACATTTTTTTTGATGAGCAGCAAGTATATGTAAAATGGCCACCTGGAATTCTCGCATTGTCTGTAGCCCCATAATAGAGATTTATTCTACATAATATAACAGGATTGGAGAGGACAGAATTGATGGCCTTGACTTCAACCTCTCCTACTCAGGAGACTTCAACCAACAAAGATAGCCTACCTTGAAAATACACTAACCATAACACAACAAAGCAAATTATGCATTCAAAGTAAAACTGGGTGGATGCTTCTAGTCATATCAATATCATGATCATAGTTATTCTCACTTAAAAATCAAATTCCATATT
Source organism: Acinonyx jubatus (assembly GCF_027475565.1). Taxonomy (NCBI): domain Eukaryota; kingdom Metazoa; phylum Chordata; class Mammalia; order Carnivora; family Felidae; genus Acinonyx; species Acinonyx jubatus. The sequence goes on from NC_069386.1 coordinate 91,366,415, forward strand.
TCTAGTCATCAGCATATACTACTAACAGTTTCTAAAAGAGCGTAACCAAAAAATCCATTAAATATTAGTACAAACAGCAGTCCCTCCTTATCCATGGGGATAGTTTCCAAGACTCCCAGTGGATGCCTAAAAACATGCATAGTACTCAACCTTATATATATAGATTTTTTCTTACACATACATATCTATGATAAAGTTTAATTTATAAAAAAGGCACAGTAAGAGATTAATAATAGTAATTAATAATAAAATAGAACTATAATAATATACTGTAATAAAAATTAAGTGATTGTAGTCTCTCTCTTTCTCTCTCAATATCTTACATACTGTACTCACCCTTCTTGCAATGATGTGAGATGATACAATGCCTACCTAAGGAGATGAAGTATGGTGAATGACATAAGCATTGTAACTAGCCATAGGCTACTACTGTGACAATAGGTCAGAAGAAGGATCATCTGCTTTCAGTGGGTGGTTACCAGCGGGTAACTGAAACAGCAGAAAGCAAAACCGTGGATAAGGGGAAACTACGTACTTCAGTGTGAACACTAGTCCTTTGATACATATGAAATTTTAGATGACAGTATTTGTCACCAGCTAACATTATGCCCTACCTTTTCAGACTGTTTTCCCCAGATGATAAATCTTTTTCACACTCTGAAAAGTTTTTATTGTCACTTTTCCATGAAATGGGCCTTTTTATTTTTAGCATTGCCTAGATTAGATTCTCTTTGATGTGTATTTCAAGCTTCCCCTTTGACTAGCTCAGTGTTATAGACCTCACTAAATCCTTATTCAAATGGCAGGCACGACACTGTTCCCTTCTCTAATCACAGCAGCATCCCCTACCAGAAGCTATTCTGAGGCTCCTGGAAAAAAAAAAATCATGTTTAATCTATGAGGAGAAATTTAAGGTGGCAGAATTTTATTTCTTTAATGTATATATATATATATATATATATATATATACACACATATATATATATGTTTGTGTGTGTGTGTATAATATACAAGAAATATAAGAAAGTGCTGCTTGAAGATTTTTTGTTTTGTTTTGTTACAAAAACAGTATATAGATCTAAGTACCAAATTAGAATTATTCCGGCTTAATTTGACTACTCTGGACTTGGATTGTAATATCTAAGGAACTCCTATAAAATAAAGCTCAAATAAAGGACCCACATCTCAAAGACAAATTGGGAGGTAATGAAGTAGACAAATTGACAAGAGTACTCCAGCCTTTGTTTTTCCTATCAATAAGAGGACATTTATTTATTTAACTTGCTATTTGCAAAGTCAACATTATGAGAGAAAATTAAACAGCTATAAAACTCTACAAAAGGGATGGTCATCCAAACAAGAAAAAATAGAAGCACCTAAGCCCCAAGAGTTTGTGGATAAGTAATTTTTCAAGCTTATGTTTTCAGATATAGTTGATATAAAAGCTATTTTATTAATATATACCAAAAAAGTTAAAATTCTCTTCACATTGCATCTTATTTCCAAATGGAAGATTCGTATTTCCATTAGAGGTCCAGCTTTTACTCGGGCATATCTCTAATTGATCAAATATTTACTTTTCAACTAAACATTATAAATCAAGGACCCAATTACTTCAAGGTCCAACAATAGATACCTAAGGAAAAATGTGTAAGGTAATAGAGACCTCTGTATAGTTCCTATGAATAATATAACAGTCACTAATTTAGTTATTGCTTAATCGGTGAACAGGATATGTACATCAATGTAAGTCAAGGCAGAAAAATAGAAACTAAAATGGAAGTATAAAGTACTACAAGAGCCAACGCTGGGAGAAATCTCAACTGATTAGAGAAGTGTTCTGACTTTCCTGAAGGAAAGAGTAACTGAGGTGTACGTTAAAAGTTGACTATGAATTATAGAAGCAGACATAAGGAATCCGAGATATAAGGGAGATGAAATAAGAAGAAAGGCATTAAAATAACATAATGTATAGAGAGGACAATAAGTAGCAGTCCAGTTTGGTTGAACTATAGAGTTCAGGAGAAAAGAATGAGAAATCAAGTTGGAAGGAAATAGGCCAAGGTAATTTCATGGGAGACAAAAGAAGGAATTTGTACTATACCCTAGAAGAAAGAATTTTATAGTTGAAAGGAACAGTAGAGCCATCTAGAACAGGCTGCTGATTTTTTAGTTGGAAAAAATAGAGGCCCAGACAAGTTACATGAATTTTCCAAGGCTGCCTTGCTAAGTAGTGGCAGAGATTTGAATCAGTCTACACACTCCCAATCCTTCCACTCTTCTGCTTCTGAGCAAAGGAGAGACATGATCAGAAATGCATTATGCAACAATCACTCTGACAGCATCTAAAGAATAGATGGAAAATAAGAAAACAAGCAGAGATTCTATTCAGAAGATTAAATAGCCTAGTCTAGGTGGGGGATAATGAGGCCCTGAACTACACTAGGAGTAATGAAAAAGAGCAGACAGATTTTAGGAGCATTTCTCAAGCAGCTAGTTCTATGGAATATTAATAAATAACAGGAGTTGAAAAAAAATGGTTCTTGTTCACTTAACTTTGGAAATGCTAGCTTAAGATAAGCAAATGTCTTCACTACAAGGTTTTTAAGAGTCTTTACTATCCTAATGTGGATTAAGAATCTCCCAGAGGGAGATAGAACATCATTGTCCAAAGTGTTTTAAACTGGGATTTTTTTTTTTGATGAAACAACTAGCAAAATGAGTTTTCATTTAAAAAGAAAAAAAAAAAAGGTTGTGAAACACCAGGTCAAAGATATGATAAATGTAAAAGGTTTTGTGAGTGACTGAACCAATAAAAAAATAGCTAGGGGGAACCTGGCTATCTCAGTTGGTAGAGCATGCAACTCTTGATCTCAGGGTCTTGAGTTCAAGCCCCACATTGGGTGCAGAGCTTACTTTTAAAAAGAAAACATAATTTAAAAAAAGAAAACAGTTAAAATTGACCTTTCAAATTCGTAAGTTTAGGTGCAAGAAAGAGTTGGTTTGTTTCAACACCCCAATTATCAGTATCAGTATCAATAATAAGAATCTAGTTGGTGTGCTAGCCAAAATCTCTTGTTATGCCATTCCAACCAAATGGAAGGTATCTCTTGTAATGTTTGGGAAAACACAGTTGTTTCCTAAACCAGTAAATGTTTTCAAACCCAGAAAGATGTAACATTAAGTATAGAAGTGTGCAAAAGAGGTAACACTTTAGTATTAACATTTGTTTGCACATTGGTATTTTATATACATGTATCATTTAAAAACAATTGGCCTATTCAAATAACTCAGCCTTATAATTCCAATTTAAAATATATAATTGAATAATGATTTGTTTTATTTTATTCAGTTTTATTGAGGCATGATTAACAAATAAAAATTGTATATATTTAGGTCATACAACATGATTTTTTTAAGATGTACTTAAATAATTGATTTAGGCTGGTGATTTTAGTTAGCATCTTACTATTAAGAGAAATTAAATTTCACTATAATAATAAGTTTATTCTTTTTTCATATTTATAAGAATTAATTAAGAGCCTGGGAAGATTTTGTTTATAAAAAAAGATCATTATAGTATTTATGAGACAAATCAAACATACTAAATTTTTTTTAAACATACTAAATTTGTAAATACAGGTTGAAATGTTTAAGTGAGTTTAATTAGCTATAAATTTTGTGAATGTTTCCAAATACTAATCAAAGATCCCTTGTAAAGTGACAGTTAAAATTTGCTGAGCCTACAAACAGATTAAGATTTATAAAGGTGAGCCTGTGAAGTAAAGGAAGAACTATTGTTTTCTATGTTGTTGTTGTTTGATTTTTCTTTTATAACTTCTCAAAAAATTGAATAATAATTTTAAATATCAAAGTTATTCTGAACAGTTTTTTTCTGCAAAGAAAAGTCTCCCCTTGAGACAGTAAAACCTCTCCTTTGACACAATCTCAAAGAAGTCACTGGTGATTGGTAGATCACAGAGACCTTTGAGAAAGCAAGCTGTACAGAGTTGTAAGAGCAGAAGGCAGGGTTTCTGGTGGTGAAAATATGGAGACAGTCATAGTCTATTGTATCAGTTTCTTGTTGCTGCTATAACAAATTACCACAAATTGAGTGGTTTAAAACAAAACAAATTTATTCTCTTACAGCTCTGGAGTTCAGAAACCCAAAATATGTGTAAGTGAGCTAAAAACAGGAGACAGGGGAGCTGCTTTCCTTCTGGAAGCCCTAGGGAAGAATCCATTTCCTTGTTTTTTCAAGCTTCCAGAAGCCATCTCCATTCCTTAGCACATAGTCCCATCATTCATTTTCAAAACCAACAGTGAAACATCTTCAAACTTCTCTCTCTTAATTTCTGCCTTCTCTCCCATTTTTTAAGAATCCTTGTGGTTACATTGAGCCCATCCAGATAATCTTGGATCTCCCCATCTCAAAATCCTTAATTCAACCATATATGCCACCTGGGTGGCTCAGTCAGTTAAGTGTCCCACTCTTAATTTCAGCTCAGATCATGATCCTAGGGTCATGGGATCAGGCTGTGCCAGTCTGGGTGCTGAGCATGGAGCCTGCTTGACATTCTGTCTCTCATTCTCTGCCCCTCCCCCACTAATGTGCATGCGCGTGCACGCACCCACGCACACCCACATTCTCTCTCTAAAACAAAAAAAAAATTTTTTTTAATTTTAAAAATAAAGGAACTGTTTCTGTGGCTTAGTGCTCCCTCTATAAAATTAAGATAATAACAGCACACATATCATACATTTTAGTAAATGTAAAATGTTTAGTTCAGTGTCTGGCACAGTGGGGAGAGGACTAAAGTAAATATTAGCGCTCATTATTATTTTTTTCACAGATTAATATATTGATATCAATATTTACCTTTACTTGTAAAGTTCAAATTTGAGATGATTTATAGATATTTCTCTATAAATTTTTAAAATCTATACACATAGCTTCAATACAGTACACTAAGTACCTTGACCTACACTGCACTGAAAACAGATACAATTCTGGATAAAATATGTTTAAATCTTATTAAATACATCTATAAACTGGCAAGAAATTAGGGAATACACAAGCAAAAAAACTTAATGAAGCTGAAACTCAGAGGGAAAAACAGAATTCTGAGGCTGGTTTTAGCCTTGAATCCATTTGCCAAACCAGGTAAACCTGAGTTTTCCTTTTCACAACTCCGAGGGCCTGAGAAATAAGACCTAAGATGAAACTTCTAATAAGACACCCTATGCCAGTAAAGCTGGGACCCCAGAAGACAACAATCCCAATCTAGGGATAGTTTTGTAATAATCCCTGATCTTCACTGAGACCTGCAAAGAAAACTGCCTGTCTTCAAATCTATTTGTAACCACAAGCTAGCCTCCCTGCAGGTTTGCAACCTAAATTCCTATTACCTAAATGGAGCAGAAAGCTTCATGCCTATATTCTCAAATTTGTAACAACTCTGTGTACATATATGCACATCTTATTTAGCAGCTGTGAGATTAGAAATAATGAGATATTTTAAGGATTTGATCATATGAAAGTTTTGCAAGTAAAGTTGACTGATAAGATCTTTTAGGGGCTTTAAAATTCTATTTTTTGGTGTTTGTTTTTATTTTATGACATCACTTTCCCAAAGATGAGCCAGTTATTTTAGTATCTTATTATGTCAACTTTTCATTCAGTTGCCAAATACCCACATACTGTCTGTTTTAAGTACCATCACCATCATAAAACCATCCAACAACGAAGCTGAATGAGATAGACATAGTTACAACTCTTTTTCTTCTTAAAATATAAACTAAAAACGATTTCTGTTTCTCTTACCCCTACTTAGGAAAGTGTCAGAAATAATAATTTAAGATGATAAATTATATAATTTAAGGTGATTAACTGGCAAGGTGGTCTCAAGGAGGCAGACTCCTCTGGCTATGCCACATGAAAGATTAATTTCAAAAGTTGATCATGTAAGAATCACCTGGCCATCTCAGGAAGCTTGACTATCAGGACTACAGAGGTTGCATTCTGAGTTGATTGAGCATAAGGTTAGATGCCTCACCTTATTGAAAAGAGCCTAAATAGTTCAGCATGATTTTGTTCCTGTTGACTTATTTCTCAAGACCTAAGTCCATATACTCATTTGTAGCCCCCATAGAAAGAGCTGGGAAGTACATCCTAAGAATAGATTCAAAGTGATGGTTTCTTTGTGAGTGTAAGTTTCCTGGGCAATTCTTCCTTCTCTCTTGTAATTCTGTGGACTGCAGTGTCTCTAAAAGATTGCAAGCTAGCCTCAAAGGGATCCAGTCAGGTTGGCATGATCCTTCCCAGGCTCATGGTTCCATGAACCAGTATGGTAGGCATAGCATAGATATCCTTCACCACTAGATGCACCCCCATCCCAGAATGACTCTGCCTTCAAGGGAATACTACAGGCAGATAGCAAGGAAAGGTGATTAAGTTGCAGTTCAGAGAAGAAGCCAGTAAACAGAATCAGTCACACAGACCTTTTGGTACATCTTCTTGAGTATGGGAAAACCCACCGAGTTCTAAACAACCTTCCAAGATGCTAGCCATCTGCAATGGTTAATTTTATGTGTCAGCATGACTAGGCTATGGTACCCAGTTGTTTACTCAAACACCTGGTGCTGTGAAGGTTTTTCATAGATGTGATTAATATTCAAATCAGTAAACTCGAATAAAGCAGATTACTCTTGAAAATACGAGTGGCCTCATCTGATCAGTCAAAGGCCTTTTTTTGTTGTTGTTCAGTCAAAGGCCTTTAAAGGAAAGACTGGGATTTCCTGAAGAAGGAGGAATTTTTCTCAAGTCCACAACACAGAAACCCTGCCTGTGTTTTCAGTAGGTTGCCCTGTGGAATTCAAATTCAAGATTACAACATCAGCTCTTACCTGAGTCTCCAACTTGCTGATCTGCCCTACAGATTTCAGACTTGCCGGCCCCTAGATTCACTTGAGTCAATTCCTTAAAAGATCTCTCTCTCAGGGCGCCTGGGTGGCTCAGTCGGTTAAGCGGCTGACTTCAGCTCAGGTCATGATCTCGCGGTCTGTGAGTTGGAGCCCCGCATCGGGCTCTGAGCTGTCAGCACAGAGCCTGGAGCCTGTTTCAGATTCTGTGTCTCCCTCTCTCTGACCCTCCCCTGTTCATGCTCTGTCTCTCCCTGTCTCAAAAAAAAAATAAAACGTTAACAAAAAATTAAAAAAAAAAAAGATCTCTCTCTCTCTCCTCTCTCTCAAATACAATTCTATTTTATTCTTGGATACCTGGGTAGATTTATCCCTTAACCAAGCATATGTAGTTTTCTTTTTTCTTCTTTAGATAAAGCTATAAAAAAAAACCTCTATATAGGAAACATTGTCATTCTTACAGCTTTAATACTTAGAGTGGATTTTTAAATATGTGTTCCTATGAAATTTCAAAAGTTAAGATTATTTTCATAGCATTGTTTTGAGACTTAAAAGACATTTTTATCACAATTCTGTATAAAGGAGGACACAACTACATAAAATTAAGAAAAAGTTATTTTCATCAGTTTTGTCAATTTGGAGGGGCAACAAAGAAACCTAAGCCAAAAGCTTAAAGTGATCTTGGATTGTTAGTGCAAGCAGACATGCAAGTCAAAGATTCCTAATATTCCAAGAAAAATGAGCAACTCACTGAACACTAAAGAAAACAAGGCACCAACACTGAGAATCAGGAGACTTTTTAATATTTCAGATACTGGAAATAATAAGCACAGAATACAATGAGTATTAATATATTATACTTAAAGAACTAATGTACAAGTTTAAAAATATAAGCAAGGAAAAAGACACCATAAAGAATAACTGAGACAATTTTACACAACCAAATAAAATGTCTAGATGTGGAAATAATAACAATTGACATTAAAAATTCAATGAATAGCTTTAACAACATATTAAGACACAAGCCAAAGTGATAACCAGTGAACTTTAAAATGGATCTGAAAAAATTTATTAGAATGAAGCCAGGCGAGACACAAGATGGAATACATAAAAGAGAGATTTAGAGACCTGGAAAACAGTATGAGAATTTTTAAGAAAAGTCTATAAGTTCTAGAAAGAGAGAAAGAATAAACCAGAGTCCATTTTTGAAGAGATAAAGTCTGAGAAGCGATTTTTTAAAAAACATAAACCCACAAATTCAAGAAGTTTAATGATTCCCAACAGAATAAATAAAAGGAGATCTACATTTAGGCACATTATGGTGAAACTAGAACACCAGAATATTTCTATGACATCTACTTTGTTAACTATTGCATCCTTTAGGGTTGGGCACTCAGTATGTACTCGATGAATGAATAACAGAAGATTATAATCAACGGAAAAGTCATGTGTTTGAAATCATGGGAGTGGCATATTTCTGAATAATGATGGGTCTGTTTGGAGCCTACACTCATGGATGTCTGAAATGGAGTGGAATTTGACACTAACATTGAGAAGGTAGAAGAACTCTGATTAAATTACTCCATGTTGTTTGATGCCTTAGAATACTCAAACAAGGCCAAAGAACTTAAATATACTATAAAAGTTCTTGTTCTTAAACCTGATATTTGTGCCTTAGGAGCCAACAATATTTTGTTCTAAGTTCATTTCATGCTAGTCTCAAAAAAGGTTATGGGAAGCTGTGGTAGTCATGAGAACTGTTCACAAATATTCTGACTTTCTCTCATTCCAGGCATATGGTATGATTGTACTTCTCTGCCTACTAGAAGTTAGGTGTGGTCATAGGATTTGCTTTAGCCAATAAAACATGAGAACTGACATGTATTACTTACATGTGTAAGTATTTAAGAACTAGTACATGTTTCACCATTACCCTTCTTTAACTTTTACCATGGCAATGTTCCAGATGGTGCCTGCTCCTCAGTCTGGGATCCAGACAAAGCAGCACAAAGCCCCCAAAGATATATATGGTGAATAAGAAGTGAACCTTTGTGATTTTAAGCCACTAAAACTTAGGAGTTGTTTGTTGAATAAGTATGAGGTAGACTTTCTTAATTAATACAAAGACCTAAAGAATTTCTACACTTCTATAGAACATTGAGCTAACCTACAGTGCTTAAATTCCAAATTGGGAGATCCAGATTACAGATCCAGAAACATTTTCTCAGTGGCACAAAATCACAGAATGCAGCACCAATCAAAGCTGGAGAACTGTCTTTTCAGGCAGTGTCTGAGACTAGAATAGTGCCTAATCTGGTTTAGGTTTCAAACTGCCTAATGATAAGGCAGTATATTATATAACCGCTCAAATTTCCTCCCAGACTTATGGTTTTACATTTATTAGTATAATGTCATGACTGGAAAGAAATAGGCTACAGAGAAGAAACAATATGGTTCATATTCTTGGTTAGTCAGCAATTTCTATATAATATGTTAGTTTTTTTACAGGGCGCCTGGGTGGCTCAGACGGTTAAGCGTCTGACTTCGGCTCAGGTGACGATCTCACGGTCTGTGAGTCTGAGCCCCTCTCTGGGCTGACAGCTCAGAGCCTGGAGCCTGTTTCAGGTTCTTTGTCTCCCTCTCTCTCTGACCCTCCCCTGTCCATGCTCTGTCTCTCTCTATCTCAAAAATAAATAAACGTTAAAAAAATTTTTTTTAAGATTCACAGTGACTTTCCAATGCTATTAAAATAACATTGGTGCGGTGCCAGTGTGGCTACGTCAGTTAAGCATCTGATTCTTGATTTCAGCTCAAGTCATGATCTCACGGTTATGATACTGAGCCCTACATCAGGCTCTGTTCTGAGCATGGAGCCTGCTTGGGATTTTCTCTCTTCTCTCTCTCTCTCTCTCTCTCTCTCTCTCTCTCTCTCTCTCTCCCCCCCCCTTCTGCCCCTCCCCCACACTCTCTCTTTCTCCCTCTCAAAATAAACATTTAAAAAATAAAAAATAAATTTCAAAAATAACTTTGGTGAGTTATAACAGCCCTTTGTATAAATTTCTTGAAAAAGCTAAGACCCCAGCAGCGCTTACTATGTACACAGAGTAAACTAATTTTTAAAATTTTTCTTTCATTCAGAAACATGTATTAAAACAAACAAAACAATTGCTAATTCTTCTGCTAATATTGCTTTCATAGATCCTAGATAGCTGGAAGAAGTGAATGAGTGATATCTGCAAATTGATGTAATCTAGACAAATCATTGACTCCATAAGCATATGGATTCAAAACAAAATATGAATAACAAATTATATAAATCTACATTTGTTTGACAAAAGCAGAATTTTAAAAACTTGATTGTATATAAAATAGTGTGTTATATGCCAAAATTATGAAACATGATCAGAAGCTATATGTTTAGCAATGTTTAATAAACAGGAAAAAAATCTATTTAAGATAAAGGGTATTATTATCTCAAAAAAAAAAAGGCATATGTATTAATCACTAATGAAGTTCTAAGTACTAGCCTAGACTCCAAAGATACAAAGATACATAAGAAATGGTCTCTGTCTTCAGGGGGCTTGCAGAGGCAGAGTAGTCACCTAAAAAATCTAATTACAGGACAATGTGTTATATGCTCTAGTTGAGGGATAAATAAAGCTGTAAGTGATCACAGACAGGTAGGAAAATAAGGAATAATGTATATCAGAGAAAACTTCCAAGGAGAAAAAAATCTACACCATGAATTGTTACTAAAAATTTATATACATATGTACATATTTATACATATGCATAGTGAGAAAGAAAAAGATATATAATACATATGTGTATATATACATATATACTCAGACTTTAGATAATTTAAATGCATAATTCATGCCTTTATGTAAAATGAATGTGAAAGTAAATTATGTAGAGGCCAAGGGCAGACTGCTCAAGATGTGCCACTTTGGCATGCAGATTATTTTGAGCTGAAAACAATCAAGGTCCCAAAGACTCAGGAAGAAACTTTGATCTTCCCCCTACCTGCCTAAAAGAATTTAGATAGAGGACCCACCCCTAGAAGAGAATTAGCACCATAGATAACTACACAATATGAACTAGGCATGGTAGACAGGAAGGACCCTAGCAAAGTCTATTAAAATTCCTCTCTATGTCTTATTGTTTCTTTAGGGCTCAGCAAACATTTACTCCTCCAAACATGTACTCCTTTTCATCTTCCTGTGAATTGTCTTTCTTCCCTTTGAAGTCACATGCCCCTATGCCTTTCTCCTTTGTTCAGGATAACTTTATATACCTCATTTTGCCTGTCTGACTTTGGAATCTTATGTCTGTGTGTATTCCCTATAGGTATGTCATTAAATTCGATTTTCTTCTGTTAATCTTGCCAACTTTATTCTTAGACCAGCTAGAACAATCTTGAAGAGTAGAGAAACATTTTTCCTCCCCAGCAATTGAATATTTTGGAATAGAAATAGTAAGGCCTAACAAATTTAGGTTTATCAATTTTCAAAAGCCACCTTAAACACAGTGACCTCTATCTTTGATAATTTTGAGAGAGCTGCAGGCTCAAAAAAGACCTTGAGTTGTTACCTAAAGCAAGTTACCTTTAACCCCTGAACCTCAATTTGATGTGTAAATTAGAGATAACACCTACCTTGATGGACTGTTCTGAAGATTAGAAATAACAAAGCACTTATACATACCTTGTAAATAATTTGCCTTCAATCAATAGTAGCTGTTATGGTTGTAGTGTTATTTTTTATCATTAGAATTAAAAAGCTAAACTGAACCTGCACTGACCTTAAAACATGCTGTAGAAGTTATGCTTTTGAATTAAGCCCTGTTAGGACTTTGTTATATATTGTCTTTCTATTTTCTTATAAAAGTAAACTATAAACTTTACCCCCCAATAACAACAAAAAAAATGCAGTATCCAAGCTTTTTGATCATTTGAATTTAGAATGAACAGGAGTTTATAGGTTATAAGAAAATGAAAGGAAGAGAAGGAGAACCATGATGAAGTGGGAAAATGTATAAGGAAATGAAGGATTCAAAGACATCTGGCAACCCTGGTCATTGAATCAAAATATTCATGGAGCTATGGTTACTGCTGAAGGCTTCTTGCAGGCATAAAATATCACAATCATCTTTAACATTCCTTCTCCACTACACAAGCTAGGCAAATTACTCCATAGCTAAATAAATGCCTGGGGTGGTTATTTTACCTCTCGGTTATATAAATTACTCAACAATACCATGTTTTCTAAATATGCAATACTTTAAACAGTAGGTACATACTATAATAAGAAATGAGAGCAGATATAAACTCCTCTAACAAGTTTTTATATGCATTTTTTTTTTGTAAAATAAGACTAGAATACAGGCAAGGGATAAGAATAATTTCTCCTTAGTCTATCACTGCAGCTGATTAGGAAGTAAGATTTAGCAATTAGACAGCTAATGTTATACATAAAATAACATATGTACTTAGAAATTCAAATCTGTATTGCAAAGATATGTTAGGAGAAAATTCTCCATGGGTCTTTCATGATTCTGCACAACTTGCAAGCAGAAACACTGATAGCCTTCACTCCAGACTGTTTTTGAGGTTGTTTAAAAAGCCTTAGAAAATGGACATAGTGTCTCCCTTGGGAACAGAGGGCAGATTTATTTGCTGTCTAGTGTCATAATGTCTCTCTCCGGGGTAAATATTGAGCAGTTTTGTTTGCAGCCCATTATGAAAGGTTGGAGTTCTATGGGCTCAGAGTTCTTCAGTTATGATGCACATCCACTATGTGATCATTGTTCACCTGGACCACTCCACATTTTATCCATGGGAGTTAGGGAGCAAGAGGAACTGACATGAACATGAAGCTTATGCTGCTTGTTGGGCCATGAGCAATAGATCTTTTCTGACCCAACAGGCTCATATCTTTGGTCAGCATCCATTAAACTGCGGCAGGCTTGATCCAGTTTTGGAGTGATGGTGGAGGTCCAGAGCCAACGGCCAAGAAAGAATTCTTGAGATGCATTTGGTGCAAAAAGATTATTTTATTAAAGCACGGGGACAGGACCTTTGGGCAAAAAAGAGCTGCACTGGCATTGTAAAGAGTGACAGATTATATACCTGGGAGTTAGGAGGGGATTAAGGCAAGAGGGAGTTTTCCAAAGGGACTTTCACATGCTAAAGAGGACTCATTAGATACTGGAGGCCTAGCTATTGTCAAGCTAAGGTTGTTTTTCCCTCTAGCAAAGCATTAACATTAAAACTGTAGGAAGTTCCTGGAGAAATGTTATACTCTGCCTGCCTCAAATATTTGTCAGTGGGCTGCAGGTTATAAGGAAATTTAATTTTATACATTTTCTTCTTGCCTTTGTTCCCTACATCTATGGAGGGGAGAGTGATATTAGGGCTCCAGGAAATTGAGCCTACAGGTTTCTGGAGACTGCCTTTTCTTCTTGTAAATCATTAAGTAATTTGTAAACTGATGGAGATTCATATCCTGCATGTCTGTGATCTCTATCAGCTAACCATTTGTTTTTCCCTTTCCTTTGTTCTTGGGTGGCCAGGAGCGCCTGAAGAATGTCACACATCCCACCTGTTGGGGGGGGGGGGGGGGGAAGGTGGTTGTGGAATGTTAGCTTTTGCTGTGCTCTCAGCTTGCCTTTGGCTCCCTCATGAGGCTCACTTATTAACTTACAAGTAAGACAAAGTCTCAGACCTCACTGTTCTTGACAAGGCATACCTTAAAAGTTAAATACTTTGTGAACTCTAAGCACACTTCAAAAGAATGGTGCTTTCAACTGAATAAATATTTATTGAGAATCTAGCATGTGACTCAGTTCTCAAATTCCCAAGTTTATTCAAATCAACGTGGGGGCTGAGTGAGCATCTAGACATGAGCTTCTTTCAGCAGACACCAAAGTTTTGAAGACTTTAGGAGTTATGTAATAAAGTTCCACCAAAACCTGGTTTTCCTGCAATGGGCTAAGTGCACGATTCTAATGTGTGTCTCACCAAACTTATAAATTCCAGTATGCCATGAATCTTCAAAATGAAGAGAGATAGAAGCAAAAACATGTCCACCTTTAGCCCTGAAAGCTGACCTATAGCCTGCAAAGATCCAATAAGGATCAAATACATGCTGCCTGCTACATTCTTAAAGGGTCTCAGGACTGCCTGTACAACTCACCAATATTTAATATCAAGCTAAATGATAAGCACCAGAAAAATCTTGCAAAAGTAGTTTTATGAGTAGAAATTTGAAGAAGATATTTATGATCCGATACAACTCCTTCAAGTCCCCTCCTCTCTGAACACTAAGCATATAACCACCAGATGATACAGCAAACATGCAGCTCTTTCTTCCATGGGCCGTGTCCCCGTACTGTAATAAAAGCAACTGTTCGCACCCAAAAATGTTTCAAGAATTCTTTCTGGACCATCCGTTTATGGCCCAACATTACAAACGTCAAGTCTGTGTATGCCTAAAGTCTAAATTGGCAATATACCTGAACTCTGATTTGCCAGATTAGAGGGAAGAAGTGGCCTTATCCACTCTCAAATTTCATATACTTCAAGTATTAAACCTGTTATTATTACATTCAAGTCTTACTAAGCTCATCTAAGAATATGTATTAAAAAAAGAGAGAAATGCTTTAACTTCAAGTTCACAATAGTCAGAGGGACTATATAATTTATCAACCAGAGACAATTTGGGGGAGAAAAAAGGGGTAGTATTAATAATTATATTGAAACAAGAGTCAGAAACCAGGACTGACTGAGGCAAATGGACACATTACCAGGCTGAAATACCAGCTACTGTTCCAAGAAGTTCAAAGAACAAATCCTTTAACAAAGCCATTGAGAGTTTGGGAGAAAACGTTTTTGTATTCAAAGCTAGTTGCTAAGATTCTCACACTTTCAGGTTGGTAATAAACTTATAATTAGAGCAAAGCTAACCAAAATCTAACACATGCAAACAAGGGGGCTTTGCAAGAAATTTTTTAAAGTATTTTCTGGGACTGGCTCAGTGCACATTTTACTTCTCATAGTGAGTTATTTTATTTCGAAATGACTTGCAAGATTTCATTCAGTGTCATCCCTGCAGGGGACACAAACCACAGCTAGCAACAAGAGGAGTTGTAACGCTAATTCCCTAAATACCACACTGTTAATTAATCTCAGTGAATAATAGGGTTTCTAATGCAAATTATTCTGATGTCATCCATTGCCTAAAGGTGTTTCTAATGATCGGTGTGAAACGTCAGAAGATATGCTTTAGTCACCATGTGATAGAGAATTTAGATAAACAAGCAGGGAAATCTGGTTCATCTGAAGTCAGTGGTAGCTAGATCAACAGAAGCCTGTTGGAGAACTTGAAAGAGTTTCATTTTCCCAGGAGTTGTTTTCTCTTCCTAAAAAGCAACTGCAATGAAATCAGGACATGAAATTTCATTAAGAAGTGACTATAATGGACAATGAGTAGTGCAAAACAACTCTAGCCCATTTCTCTTCTACGCAAACTTCCAGAGAGGTTTGATTTCCTGTTTTTTAAGCCTAGTAATTCATGTTGGTATTGGCGTCACCATCTGAGCATTCTGAAGAAAAGGATTTGTACTGTGAGGAGATTTTCCGTTATCCAAAAGTAGAGAGTTTTTAAAAAAACCTTCCATAGACCAAAATGACATAAAGCAAAGAAGTAATTACCATTAATTTATATGGAAAAATTTCTGAGCATTTCCAGACCCAAAAATAACCTTAGGCTTCTCTGATACCTTAGCACATATCTTGCTAACAAATGCACAAAATATATCGAGATAAAGCACAGATGTTCATAGACACAGTTCAAAGCCATGGCAACTTGATGCTGAGATCCTGGGTGTAGTTCCTGAGAAAGGAGCTGGGGAGAGCCACTCTCAGTGCTCAGGATGCACATTGCCTCTATCAAGGCGTGATATAAAACAAATGCTAAACACTATTGTCACCCTCCACCTTTTTCCCAAAAGGTGAAAATCGTCTTGAGATTTCTTTTGGTTAGCAAAAGTAGGTCTAATGTTCTTTTATAAAAGTGAGTGAGTTAACTCAGAGTTTAGAAAAGTGGGGGATACTTGTGCAATAAGATTTAACAATTCAAATGTTGCTATTGTTGCTTCTGTTTTCCGTTTTCTTTTCCCACGTTGCACATCACTGAACTACATATGAGCCATAGATTGAAACATGCGACAGTGGACAAAATGCTTATATCCTCTTCATCTGGTTAATTGCTGCCAGGAAAGAATTCCAGGTTTTTAGCATTCTTGCTTAACTTCTTTAATTCTAAAATACTGATTCATCCCAAGAAGGTGCAAACTGGAAATTTATTTCTCTACAGAAAACCTTTATGTCTTTGAGGTTGCACATTTGTGATAAAGACTGTTCACTGCCCTTCACTATCCATCACTCTTCCTTTTTTTTTTAGTATTACCATTCCACAAATATTAGGTGGGCACATTGCTTCCAAGCTAGAGATACCAGGTTCTCTAGCCCCCTTGCAGCTAAGTGTGGGTTCTCTATTCTCCAGCATCTTTTGCAGCTAACAGGATGACCTAAAGCAATGTGAGAGCTACTGAAGCCACTTCTTTTTCCCTTACTGCAGGCTGGAACTCAGATGTGTGAGTGATGAACCAGCTTAGAACATTCAGCCAAGGTTAACACTCTAGATCACAGAGCAGTGAATTAGAAGACTTTTAGAGAAAAGATCAGAGAAAATTTTTTATCTGTCAGAGAAAATTTTCCTAGTTTGCTTAGGCCATTTTTATTTTGATCTTGCTTAAAATAGATATCTAGTATCCTAATCAATAAAATATTACAAACTAATATGTTTTAGGACTGTCCTCCTTATCATTTATCTGAGATCACTTAAAAACTTGGCATGTGGCTGATAAATGTCTCTGTTAAAGCACAAAATCTGGTCCAGGGATCCATTACAAAAAACTTTTAAAACTCACGTGCTAATTAAATTTCACTGTTCAACAGTTAACCTACTTTTTTTTAATGAGTTCTGAGAGAGACTTTACTAAATTGAAATGTTGGAGCTCAAATGTAGTTACTTAAAAACAAAATGTGATTTTTTTTTTTCTAGGCAACCACCTGAAATTAAATTCTGAAGTCTCCCAACTTGGCTTTTATCCCTTTATTTTTAATATCACATAATAAAAAGTGAAATTTTGTTACTAACACAAAGGAAGACCAAATGCATAAGATATTTGGCAATTATAAACACAAGTGAAATAATAGGTCTATCTTCTGGGAATTTTACTTCAATTACATCAAGAACTTACAGTATATGCCATCATTGCTTTAGAATTAATCTTTCAAAAAATGTTCACTATACGGTTGTCAGTGAGGTCTGAACAAAGCTTATAACTCTAGCCTGGTAAGATTCACTTTGTAATTATTGACTGCTTTCTATTATTTATTTTTCTCTTGTATTGGTCAATGGGAATGAGACGAATAAGAAACTTTGCAAGAAGTCTTGCCAAAAAACTCTCAGGCTTTTCTTTTGTTCATTTATTCATGTATCCATTTATTGTTTCATTCAATAAAGCTTTGTAGAGCAATGTGCTGGGTCCAGGAGATAAAAAAATGAGTAAGATATAGTTTTCCCCCAACTGTGCTAAGACTCTTGGAGAAATAGATAAAGAAAATAATTACATGAGTAAATGAAGAAAATTTCAATCACCAGAATCTCTTTGGGGAAGAATGTAACATTGGCTATGTTACATTCATTGATGGATATGACTTGTAAATTTCATGCTTTAATTAAAAAAAAAATGTTAGTAAAGAAGAATATGTGTCCTGATTAAATTAGTAGTATGTGTGTAAAATTGAAGTAGAACTAAAAATAAATAAATAAATAAAAAATAAAAAATTGAAGAACTATTTTCTTATGCAAAATAGAGAAAACAAGCAAAAAAGAGATTGTTTTTGATTTACCAGATTTCCTTAACAGGCTTTTTCTGGATATTGTAAGAGATTCAACATAGTAGAGGTTAGAATTCAAAGACAGTGAGGGGAAAGGAACAAAAAGAGATTAAGAAGCTCTTGGTTGGTTGAACCCCAGTTGTAGAGTCCTATATGCTATATTTAGTAATTTGGACCTTAATCTACAAGAGATAATTGAAAGATTTTAAGAAAAGAAGTGAGAATCAGGTTTGTATGTATAATGGTCATTCTAGCACACTGTGATGGAGACTATTGCCAGAGCTAGACCATAAACAACAAAGCCATGCCATAAAGCAGTGCCTTCCTAGTGAGAAGAGATTATACACTGAACAGATAATTCCAGGCCAGATCAGTTTGATATGGGATATGACAAAAAATTTGGAATCTAGGATAACTTGCATGGAAAACTTGCATGGAAAACTTGCATGGAAAACTTGGTGTTGAATTGAAGGGTACAAGGTCAAGAGAGGAGTGTTTTGTTTTCCTCTTTTTTCTTTAACACATAATAGAGTAATTAAGTCATTTGACATTTCTATATCTCTGAGATTCTTTACCAGATTAGTTTGATGATCAAAAACGGAGGGGTTAATATACAAAATTACTTTGAATTTTTAGGCCATGGATCTCTTCCAAATTGAAGTTATCAACTCATTGTCTTCTTTCCCCAGTCAAAACAGAATGGAAACTATGTTGGTTTTTATTGTGTATTGACTATAAAAAGCAGGAATTATATGAGTGAAATGTGTGATGCAAGAAGCTTATTAGATATTTTTATTCTGTTCTCAGAAACTTAGTATCTGAGAACACAATTTAGTCTCAACAGAGGAAAATTATACCTTGTCTGTTTCTCCAAATTTCCTTTCAAATGGAAGTGAAAATTCTACTTCCTTTCATACCTCACAGGGATCAGACCAAAAGGCAAACACAAGATTTATTGATTCTCATATTGTTTAAGTATATCATGGCCAGTTACCTAATGTGTATTTTATTTATTGTGGGTCCTTCCTCATTACTTTTTTCTCAGGCTTTATTTTTCTGTACTACATTTGTATATTTTGTATATAACTCCAAGTAGTTCAATGCAATGAATTGGTGACATGTTGTTTCTGAGGATATGTCACTAATTTACTAATGCAGGAGATATTTTTAGCTTCTACCAGTTTGTCAATGTTCTACTGACCCTTCCAAATATCCACTTAACATAAGATATGAGAAGTTAATAAATCCTTTAACCAGAGAGGCCCACCCTATTTGACTTTATAGCTAAACAAAATTTCCAGCTAACAATACTTACAAATTTTTCTCCTATCTTGTAGAAAATTCATAGATTCTCATCATTCTTTTTTTTAATCCAGTTAATTTCTTTAGCTTCCTCCACAGCTTTTTCTTACACAGTATCCCAAATGTTTTCAATGTAAGTATATAGTACACAGTTAGCCTATTCGCCTCCACAAAATTTTTACATATACAATCTTACTATCAATTTAGCTTATTTTACTTATAAAATCACTGATTTGAACATTCTCTAGTAATCCTTTTCCAAACAGCATTATATCAAATGTTTCCTTCTCGTTTACATGTAGACCCTTCTAGATGATTAAAGCAGCAAGCATGCTCAGTATGTTTTTAGGTCTGATCCTTACCCAATTCACATTTCAAGACTGTAGAGGTTAATGCATTTGGAAATCCCAGTTTGTACTTAACCTAAACGGTCTATGGGTAGGCCCTACGCTTCCAGTGAGCCAAATGATTTAAATGTAGTGAGTTATTTAATATTCCATATATTTGTTTAAGGTTATATCCCCTGAGGCGTGTTAGGTATGGAAAGCCTCTGTAACTATTGAGATGATCAATATTCCAAATCAAGTGATAAAGGGCCACACTAGGATAGGGTGATATTTTGACAAGTGGAACATTGATCAATTATAGGTCTTCTGACGAGGTATAGGTTAAAATTTTATGGTATGTGGCAGAG
Source organism: Acinonyx jubatus (assembly GCF_027475565.1). Taxonomy (NCBI): domain Eukaryota; kingdom Metazoa; phylum Chordata; class Mammalia; order Carnivora; family Felidae; genus Acinonyx; species Acinonyx jubatus. The sequence goes on from NC_069386.1 coordinate 91,386,301, forward strand.
GTGATGTGATGACTTCTGATCAAAAAGCACAAATAAAACATTTATAAGGAAGAAAAACTTAATCATTGTGACTTAGATATTTTGTATAGAACAAGACAATTTAAAAATATCTTTTATGTGCTCTAATTTTTTAAATGATTTATATTTTTCTTCTGTTTGATTTTAACTTATATTGTGTGGCTGGGAGACAGAAGACCATGAGTTCAAGTCTTGACTCTGCCATTAACTCAGTGTGGCTTTGGGTGAGACTTCTGACTTCTTCCAAACTTCCTCATTCATGAAATTACGGAGTTGTACTAAATGATCTCTGGAGTAGCATTTAGCTTGGAACTCCTATGATCATATCTTGTATAAATATCACATGACTTCTGATTACTTGAAAATACTACCCAGTTGGATTTAAAACATAAAAAAAACAATGCGGACATTTAAAATTTTTCTGTGCTATTGCTATCAGTTTAATTATAAGGCCTATTTCTTATTTATGTCTTAGTCTTTGAGAAAGCTAAGGCTGGCTGTTAAATAGTTCTTCTAATTAGTATGAATGGTTGTAGCATTTAAAATCCTTATCTTTCCTTTGATAAGATCAAAATTAGAGTGAAGAATATGCCTTGCTTGAACATATTAGCATGCAAACCATGTAGTATGAAAAGATGTGTTTAGGCGCTGAGAATAAAGCAGAAGCCAGCACATTCTGACAGCTGTGAGAAACACAAAAAATATTAATGGTGGCAGTTAGAGAGTCAGACAGAGAATAGCAATGCACAGGTGCATTTTCCCTAGTGCCTATATTTCTTTTTTAGTATTCATGATAAGTTTCCAATACCTTCATCTTTATACAGGAATTAGAAAACAGTTCAGACTTATTAGTTTGACTGAGCAATAGCCTAGGACAGCTAAAAGAACAGTGCCTAAAGGGGCATGTATATTTGTAATAAAATAGTCTTCTATGGTAATGCTTTAAATATCACCATAATGTCATTTTTATTTTCTAATAAAGTCATCATCATAACAGTTTTATGATTCTCTTAATTCTATTCTTAACATCTTATCTGAGTGGAGTGAAAAATTCCATTAATTACAAGCTGTTCTATTTGCCTTAGCGGCCACTATCTTTTAATATAAGTTTCCATTATTCGTCTCTCAACATTTTGACTTTAAAGGCTAAGGTGCTACTTATGGTTTAGGATAATTATGTGAAAAAAAACTTTTAAGTCAATATTGAAACTCATCACTTCAGATTAGCAAAAAATATAGAAATAGCATGAATTCTCTCTTGAATATGTCTGAGCATATGAGCGCACTGATTCCACACTCCACACTGCACACTCCACAAAAATCCCAAACAAACCAGAAATAGATATTCTGAGTACTGTGTTCTCAGAGTTATCAGAAAATATGATGCCGTGTGAAGAAGGCAGGTTCCTAGTGATACCGTATATCTCTCAAGTTCACTGTCAATGAACAGTGTGAGTCATTTGGGTCTTGAATATCTAGATAGATCTATTCCTTACCCTCAAACTTCTAGTCAACTATTCAAAGAATAATAATGGGAACAGTGTTATGCTGCCATAGACACACAAATAGTAGACTTCAACTAAGCCATTGAAGGAAATGTTCTTTTCTCTACAAAATTCAGAACAAAATTTTAGATGTTAGTTTTCCTAAGGTTATACTTCAGGGAAAGCTGCCATTTCTCAAATCACCTTTTATGCTAACAATCGAATGTCTTAGAATATGTATTTCTAAAAGTGTCTCTTTAGAATTTGTATTAAAACATAAATTAGTCAGACTACACTCTAATTTTTAATTCTGTCCCTTTAAAACCATTACATGTGGGTCACCTGGATGGCTCAGTTGGTTAAATATCCAGCTTCAGCTCAAGTCATGATCTCATGCTGGTGGGTTCCAGCCCATTGGGCTCTCTGCTGTCAGTGCAGAGCCAGCTTCAGATCCTCCCTCCCTCTCTCTGCCCCTGTCATCTCTGTCATCTACCCTTCCACCCCTACTTCACATATCTCTTTCTATAACCATTATGTTCCTGAGGTTCTTTTGAAATCTCTTGTTTGCTTATAATGTAGGGATACAGGATGGTACAATTTCATCAAATTCCTAAATGCCAGATGTGATGTGTCAAGTGAGACTTGAGATTGGTTAGGAGATCATTAATGAGTACACATACACAGACATATGCAAACACACAATTTTAAAAACAACAAAATTGTTTTCAATCTGTTTAAATTGATTTTGAGTTTCAAGTTTCAAATGAGATAATGTTGTGTGTTATATAGCAAACTGTATACTGGCAATCCATATTGGCAAGTTTTAAGCTCCATTCTTAGAAAAGCAGATATTAACTCAAAAAGTGAAGATTTTTCTTAGGTGTAAACATTTTAATTCAGTTATATTTTTTTTAATCTATGAATCTTTCCTTTTTTTCCCTATTTTTTTAATGTTTATTTTTGAGAGAGATAGAGCATGAGCAGGGAAGGAGCAGAGAGAGAGGGAGACACAGAATCTGAAGCAGGCTCCAGGCTCTGAGCTGTCAGCACAGAGCCTAACGTGGGGCTCCAACTCACGAAAATGCGAGATCATGACCTGAGCCGAAGTTGGATGCCTAACCAAATGATCCATCCAAACACCCTTATGAATCTTTCTTTTTAGTGTTTCTGTTCTGACATGGTATCTATTTCTTTGAGAGTGGGCACAAGTGAGCAAGGGGCATAGAGAGGGAGAGAGAGAGAGAATCCCACATGGGGCAGAGAGAAAGAGGGAAAGAGAGAGAGGCAGGGCTCATGCTCACCTGATGTGGAGCTTGAACTCATGAACTGCGAGATCATGACCTGAGAAGAAGTCAGATACTTAACCCACTGAGCCACCAAGGTGCCCCTACAGTCTTTTTTTTTTTCTTTTTAATTCTGCTAGAGTGGAGCTCAGCAGGAGATTCATTATTTTTCTGATTTAAAGCCACAGAATTCATCCTCCTTCCCTGTCCACCCCAAACAATATACCTTTCAGGAATTTCAGCACAGATTTGTAAAGAATATTTTTACTTTATGGGGCACCGGGGTGGTTCAGTTGGTTAAGCGTCCAACTTCGGCTCAGGTCATGATCTCACGGTTCGTGAGTTCAAGCCCTGTGTCGGGCTCTGTGCTGACAGCTCAGAGCCTGGAGCCTGCTTCATATTCTGTGTCTCCCTCTCTCTCTGCCCCTGTCCTGCTCACATTCTGTCTCTGTCTCCCAAAAAGTGAATAAACATTTAAAAAAAATTTTTTTAAGAATATTTTTACTGTATGGATTTTACTTGGGTTTGGAGCAGTGTGTTGAACATTATGAAAGTATATGTGATGTGGAAAATGGATGACAGCTCTTCAGTATTTAAATTATTTGCACAATTAGAACTTGTTCCCCAACCTCACTGATCCCATGGTGATAGATTGTCAAGACAGTATAACAAATGAGTGGATTGTACTGAACAGCCTTTTCATTTAGGACCCATTCAAGTACCCATTATGGAGCTGCCGTAGCCAGGAAGGCATCACCACACCTGTTTGATTTCCTAGGTTTCTCAGGAGCTATGAGAATAAAATCTTAGTTTCTGCTTTGATTTTACCACACCTGGATAGCATATCCTCATTTGTCTTCTATCTGGACAAATAAAATCAGTTCCATTCCTTAGTGCCAAACTCTCTCCCATAACATAATGGCCCTCACTTTTCTGACAGGACATAGAATCCCTGGCTACTAGTCTAAGGGAAACTTCCCCTAAAGCATTCTCTTTCCTACCTGAAAGCCTGTAAATATTTCATTAAAAAATCAGATCTGTTGGGAGGGGGGATGGGCTAAATGGGTAAGAGGCATTAAGGAATCTACTCCTGAAATCATTGTTGCACTAGATGCTAATTTCGATGTAAACTAAAAAAAAAAAAAAAAAAAAAAATTAAATTAAAAAAAAATCAGATCTGTAAGGTGAATGCTTTATGGATTCTTTGGGCACTTAACTTTGGCAATTCTAAACACAAGACAATTCCATTTCTCTAGCTAGCTAGTCTGACAATATTTTGGAGATGTGATTAAAGATAATAAAATTAAAGGCAGTTTTACAGGGGCATCGGGGTGGCTCAGTCGGCTGACCATCTGACTCTTGGTTTTGGCTCAGGTCATGAATTCAGTTTTGTGGGTTGGAATCCCACATTGGGCTCTGTGCTGGCAATGGGGAGCCTGCTTGGGATTCTCTCTCTTTCCCTCTCTGCCCCTTCCCCCACTTGTGCTGCCTCTGTCACTCTCAAAATAAATAAATAAACTTAAAAAAAAATTTAAAGGCAGTTTTACAGATAGTTATTCAGTAAGATTATGGGTCTATAGAAAAGGTTGGGTAGGGGAAAACTAAAGGCTTATGGATGTAGCATGTATCTATAATGGTGAATGTTGGATAAAATGTAGATGGCAGTAATTTATTAATGGGAACATAGTGTATAAACATCCAGTCTGATTGCAATGAGATGTCACTATATGCCTATTAGAACAGCTAAAATAAAAAATCATTAAAAAAAATCGTGACTATACCAAATGTTGGCAATAATACAGAGAAACTAGATCTCTTATATTACTGGTGGGAATGTAAAATGGCACAGACATTCCAGAAAATATATGACAGTTTGTTATAGAGCTAAACATGCACTTATATTATGAAATAGCAATTGCACTCTTAGGCAATTATCCCAGGGAAAATGAAAACCTATGTTCATACAAAACATATGAACAAGTGTTCGTAGCAGCTTTATTTTTAATACCAAAAACTAGAAACAACCCAAATGTCCTTCAGTGGTTGAATAAACTCTGGAACATTCATACAATGTAATACTACTCAACAATAAAAGGAATAAACTATTGATACATGCAACAACCTGAACAGATCTCATGAGCATTCTTCCTAGTGAAAAGATGTCAAAAGGTTATAATACTATATGATTGCATTTATATAACCTTTGTGAAACAATAAAACTATAGAGGTGGAGAACAGATTAGTGGTTACCAGGGGATAAGGACAGGGTTGGGATGGGGTGGGGGAGTAGAACAAACATAAATGAGCAGCCTGAAGGAGTTTAATTGTGGTGGTGGTTTCACAAATCTGTATGAGGGATAAAACTGCATAGCACTCTACACAAACACCTGCATGTGCCTATAAAAAGTGGTGAAAATGAATTATGCAGTCCAGTTAATAGTCTAGTTAACAATATTTTACTAGTCTCAATTATTTCCTGGTTTTGATACTATACTGCAGTTAAGATGTCACTACTGGGGGAAACTAGGTTAAGGGTACAGGGACTCTATGTACTACTTTTACAACTTCCTGAGAGTTCATAATTATTTCAAAATAAAAAGTGAAAACATTCAGAACTTGTCTGTTTTTGTTTTACTGATGTGCATCAAAGGTCTTTTTGCCTCTGTTGTGTACTTACTATGTCCTTGGTTATTTACAATGCATCTCGTCCTATTTTGGAGAATTACATTCACTTGTAATTACATGAGAAAAAGACACTGGCTTACAATGCCTAAATGAGATGTCAAACTGGTAGTTGGCAGAGGCGAAAGGAATAGGAGGATGAGCAAAATAGGTGAGGTGATTAAGAGGTACAAACTTGCAGTTATGAAATACATGTCATGGAGATGAAGAGTATAACATAGAGAGTATAGTTAATAATATTGTAATAATGTATGGTGATAGATAGTAACTACAGTTATTGTGGTAAGCATTGCTTAATGTATAGAATTATGGAGTCACCATGTTGTGAATCTGAAATGTACCATTGCATGTCCAGTATACTTCAATCATAAAAATTTTGAAGGGTGTTGGACTGAAATATAGGCTAAGCACCACACTGAAGAAAAGGCAAGCAATACCCTTCACTGAGCTTATTATACTGCTGGATCTTACCTCTGTACCATATTTGATCAATGGACAAAGGAATAGGAATCTGTACTCTCTTGTTCTGAAGGTAGACAGAGGACATGGCATACTAATATCCTATATATGGAAATTGGTATGTGCATGAAAATGAAACAAGAGCTTCATCGCCAACCCACACAGAAAAATCAAGAAATATGTAATACATACTTTAAAGCTAGTCAAGAGAAATAAGCAGATCTTTTTTTTAATGTTTATTTCTGAGACAGAGACACAGCATGAGTGGGGGAGGGGCAGAGAGAGAGGGAGACAGAGAATCAGAAGCAGGCTCCAGGCTCTGAGCTGTCAGCACAGAGCCCGACACTGGGGGGGGGCTCAAACTCACAAACCATGAGATCATGACCTGAACCAAAGTCGGTCGCTTAACCGACTGAGCCACCCAGGCGCCCCAGAAATAAGCAGATCTTTAATGACCATTGTCAAAGTAGTTTATTTTAGGCAAAGAAAAAAAAGTGGATTATCCTGAAAGCAGAGGCATGAGATAGCAAGGTAAGCTTAGGCACATTCCAATGGACATGAACAAATAGAAGCCAAATAACAAGATGAACTAGGATTCAGTGTTTCCCTCCCCTATTTGTGCAGTAACCAACTTAACAAGCTAGAAGCCCCATCAGATATGATATTGAATTTAATCAACAATGGTTTCCTAATTATTTTGGCTCTGACTATGTTTCCAGGGTTTTCAGATTATTAAAAATCCAATAATTCCCTTCAGAGGCTATACACGTGAATCTCCCCACCCTGCTTCGTTTTGTCTAGAAAATCATGTGTTCCATCAACTAAGACAGGTATTGGTTATGTATGATGACCTATGGCTAATTTCTTTTTTACAAGCAAATAAATAATTTTGCGGCTCATTAGGCTGACCATTTTTCTGATTTGTTTGACCTTTGCTGTGCTTTTTTATCAGTTGGTCTTCTCAGACCTCATTTTTCCCCGCAAAGCTCCAGTAATCAAATGAATTGCTGGACCTGTCAATCGGATGCCATGACCTGTTAAAATGGGATCCATCAGAAGAATTTCATTATGTTTTTGTTAGAACAGTTGTCAGAAATCTTTCATTCCTGTTTTCTAGTACCACTGAGTGACAGGTGACTGATACATGAAGAAAGTGAAGCATTATAAGAGTTTTAAGTTGAGATGCCAGCTGAGTCAAAAGCTTCCTACATACAGTAGAATCCTTTGCATAAAGGATTTTCCTATAGCCATTGTGGACAATTAAACTTGGGATCTTCTCCTCTTGAAAGATTAACCCAGGTGGGATAGTATTCTCAGTTTAAATACCAAATGTGTGTTTGGGTAGTAGCAAGTCCCCAAGGAAGATTTAAATTGTAAGTGGAAAACAGCATTTGCAAAGAGGATTTTAGTGTGATTGCTGTTTGCCTTAAGAATAATCATTCACTGAAGCAATTAACCTGCAAAATAGAATTATGGGAAAGGGGAGGGGGTGAATCTTTACTGAACCAGATGCAAATAGTTTTCAGCATGTACTTTCCAAGGTTGAACATAGTGACCAAAATGGTAATGTTCCCTCAGCTTGACTAAATTTTAGACAGGCTTCTTTTGGTCAATAGACCCCTGATCTCCCTTTTCTTAGAACATTTACTTGACAAAACTTGCCATTGTAAATTCTGTCTCTGCCCCATTGAAATGTAAATCTGTAACTCTGTTTTTCCTATTCTTTTGACAGGTGAGAAAGATAGGGCCCCAGTCTTCCAGTCTCTGTGGGAGGATAGAAGCCTAACCTCCCCAAGCACCAATTAGCAAACACAGATGGCCTCACTGACCACCTAACATCCTCTAGGACTAATATCCTCCAGGATTTTTCCTTTAGTTCATCCCTGTCTTTTATTTCAGCACAGTTGAGGTCAGTCTCTCTTCCCCATTGCAATAGTCTTGAATAAAACCTTCCTTGACTGTTTTAACTGGTCGGTACAATATTTATTTTACAGTAGATCCCAGATAATTACCTTGAATTTATTTTCAATCTCTACAAATTTGTCTGGGTGTATTTTAAAAATGGAAAATTTGTGCATTTGATTCACCTACTTTTGATGGTCATAATTTATTAGATCACTTAAAAATATATAATGCCAGGGTCAACTGGCAAAATTGTGTGCTATAGTCTTCTTTCAACATGTGTCCCTGTGGTTGCTAGAGGTCAATGAACACTCCTGGGGGTGACAGACCCTCCTTGCTGAGCTGGCTCAGCAAAACCAGTTGTGCCAGGTGCATTCTTTCTATCCCTGGCCTGATCTGATTTAATATTTGGTTGTATGTCTCATTAATGATTTGGTTTTGTCCTGAGAATAACATTGTACTTTTTACACACAGCATTTGCCGCTAATCAGTGGAATCAGGAGCCACTGGCTCCCGGTTCACAAACACTGCCTACGGTGGTGATCTGGTCTACCTTCTAGTGTTACATTTCATTGTTCCAGAGAGCAGCAGCAGCTGCTCTTCTTGGGGACCCAGGGTCTTGGCTGATAATCACTAACTAGTTACATTTCCTTGGTGGGGTTTATATTTGGGTCAGTGAACCTTTAAATTACATTATGTAGTAAGTCACATTCTCATTGAACTGGGCATGGATATATACAGCCCTCCATCACAAAGGTCAGGAGACACAGTGTTTTAGGTAAAAGGCAATGGCTTCCAGTCATTCCAAGAGGTGTCTGATAAAGTATATTGTTAAAAATTTTTTTAATGTTTATTTATTTTTGAGACAGAGAGAGACAGAGCATGAGAGGGGGAGGGTCAGAGAGAGAGGGAGACACAGAATCCAAAGCAGGCTCCAGGCTCCGAGCTGTCAGCACAGAGCCAGATGCAGGGCTTGAACTCACGGACCATGAGATCATGACTTGAGCCGAAGTCGGACACTCAACCAACTGAGCCACCCAGGCACCCCTGATAGTGTATCCTTAACAACCATGTTAATTAGAAGGTACTGTACCCTGGAATTAGACTGGACTGGCGTGATTCTTAAGTCCTATTTTGTCTGCTCATTTTCTCTTCCAGTCGCAGGCCTTGGCTGCTGTTCCTGAGTCTTCACTGAGCATTTGAAGGTTTCTGTTTTGATCCCTACATAATGACTGTGGTTTTACTTCGCAATTTCACCCCTGCCTCCTAAATTGAGTAGGACGTGTGCTGAAACTTTTGCAGAAAGTGACCTAATGTGCTTATTATTTTTACTTCACCATCACTTCCCTTAGAAAACCCTAGAGTTCAGCCATCTTGGAAGAGAGGAAGTTTAACTAAATTATGAAGATTTAAAAGGTGAGGCCCAGAATTAAGCCAGAAAAAAATAGCTTCCAGCATTACTAAATGATAGTATGCCAAATGATGCTTTGTTGTGTTAATTGGGAAATAATGCACATATAGTAGGTAGAACATGACCTGTGACCACAAAATATGGTTACAATAGTGGCTTTTAATAAGCAAAGTACATAGGTAGAGCCCTTACTGAACAGCTGCCCCATATTAGCCTCTTCCTACTGCCCACTATGAGACCCTCAGAAACCTACAGTCCAGTTCGTCATTTGGTGAGAGCTTCCCATTGACAGTGCCCATTATCATAAGGCCAACATCCATGTCCAGGGTGGTGTCTCCAAGTGTCTCCTGTCCTTAGCATGAAGAGAATCTCTGGGTTCTCTGATGAAGTGGGAAGTCTAACTTCTTTTCTGATGAGTGTCACACTTTTTTTAAAAAATCAGGGCCTAGATAAACAGTTCCTTTCTCAGACAGATACTGATGTGAGCCCCTTGGCTATGATTTTAGTAAATTTCATTTTAAAAATGCCTCACTTGTTCCGAGTGGTCTTTATTCTTTCTTCTTTCCCAATTGCCCTCCCTGCCTCCCCACCCCCTTCATAAAGCAAATGTTTCTTTGTGCCCCAGCTGTAAAATATATATGCCAACATATATTTTCTTTGTTTCCCCAAGAGCTTTATTGCCCAGGAGGGACACGGAGCATGGGAGAAGAAAGGTGGAATATTGTGGTCTTCAATAATATCTAGGCTGTACTTCACTGAGGCAAAGGTGTCCTGATAAACCAACAAAAAGAGATTCTGTAAAATGTAAACCCTCACTTACTTTGAAGGCCTTTTCACTCCTATTTTCAACTCTTCTTGGCTGCCCTGTTCTCTTAGAGTTGACCTCTGCCAGGAGGCAGACTAAAAGCCACCACACAAAAGCTCTAGAAGAGATGAGCATCAAGGAAATGGACTGACCTGGTCTTTGAAGTCAGGGTCACAGTGTACCTCTAGATCAGGCTGTTAGTGACGTTATTGATAGTGCTTCTGCTGCTAGCTCTGCCCTGCAGAGAGAGGGGCCAATCAATTGGGGGGAACGCAAGAACAAGAAATCAAGGGAGAAACCAATACAGGCAGATCATTTTGAATTACCTGTCTTAAGGAGGAGTCTCTCAAACCGAAATTAAGCTTTTCTTTTTTTCCTGAGGAGGATCTTAATTGACGTGTTTTGAATTAGGTTTTTTTGTTTTGTTTTGTTTTGTTTCTTTTTCTCTCCTGCTTATGAAGAGTGATTTCCAGAGAAGATGTTTGAGAATCCTATTCTCACAGGGGCTGGATGTGCATATAGTTAATCTGGTAATTTCCACCTACATGCTGTTTTGCCTTGGGATTGGGATTTCAGGATTTTGACACCTAGTGATAATTGAAGAAAACCATTGTCCTTCTGTAATGTTTTACAAGGTTATTATGAGTCCTTCATATGGTCCTACAGTTAAGAAAAATTCACACTGCATTTCAGATAAATTCAACTTAAAATAATATTTTCCCTCTCCATTGAAAATTCCCATTTTATGCCTTATGGTTGCAATTGTATCTTCATTTCTGAAATTTAAGCATGCCACCAACCAATTTCAATACATAAATGATTTCCAACATCAAAACTCATGAAATATTCTTTTTATATAATTAAATTCAAAAATTAAGTTGCAATTGTGATAGAAATCATTTGTAAGAGGCATTTTAAACAAAATTTTAAGATTGGTAGCAATAATTGCCCTGTATTGTTTGTATTTTAGACCTGTGACAAATGAAAATGTCTTCGCTATATGAGAAAAGTAAACTATATTCTATGGTTAACAAGGTTGAAACCTGTCTCAATTTTGAGGAATAAACAAATCAATTTGGTTTTAATTGTAATTGTGAATTGTTTTTTTCCCCTTGTACCAATATCTAAATTATTTCCCTTTAAAACTTACACAGAAAAGTTTCAAGAAAGGCCTATATTTACAAATTATATGAGAGGCAATAGACCATAGTGATTTGGAAAACAGATTTTTTTTTTTAGTGGTGAAACAAGAAAGAAATTTATTCAGTAAGGCCAGCACCAAGAAGACAGCAGACTAGTGTCCCAATGACTATTTTCAAAGTGCTGAAAATATGTCTAGGTTCATATAAATAAAATGTGGGACAAAGGTCAGTGGGTACATTTAGGCAGGCAGTAAATGTCAGGTTGATCTTTGTCTTGGGGTCAATCATGCAGGGTCTTGCTGAAGTCCGGGCAGTTTAGTTACTTGAGGGGGTAGTTTCAGCTCCCATCACAGGATGCTTTGCCCAACTGGGACTCTCAACTGAGTTAAAAGGCAAGCCTGAAAAAAAATTAACTTTCTAGTATTTTCTAGTACAGACCGAGGTAAAAATGGAGGTAGTTGAAGTTAGAACATAAATTTTTAGGGGTGCCTGGGTGGCCCAGTGATTTAAGCATCCAATTCTTGATTTCAGCTCAGGTCATGATCTCACAGTTCGTGGGTTTGAGCTCTGCATCAGGCTCTGTACTGACAACGTGGAGCCTGCTTGGGAGGCTCTCTCTCTGCCCCTCCCCCTCTTGCTCTCTCTCTCTCTTCCTCTCTCTCTCCCTCTCTCTCAAAAATAAATAAATAAACTTAAAAAAAACCACACACACAAATTTTTAACTGATCTCAGACCTGGCTTCAAAATCTGGCTCCACAATTTACTAACTGTATGACACAAGTGAATTTTTCATATGTTTGAGTCTCAATTTTCTTGTTTGTAAATAAAATTGACTTCAGTACAGTTTTGTAAGGGATCAGATGTTCTATGAAGCGCATACTAAGCGCTCATTAAGTGGTAGTTATTATTATTATTTATTTCAGAGAGAGAGAGAGCACAAGAGGGGGAGAAGAGGAGAGTGAGAGGGAGAGAGAGAGAGGAAGAGAGAGGGAGAGAGAGGGAGAGAGAGGGAGAGAGAGGGAGAGAGAGGGAGAGGGGGAGGGAGAGAGAGGGAGAGAGAGGGAGAGAGAGGGAGAGAGAGGGAGAGGGGGGGAGAGAGAGAGAGAGAGAGAGAGAGAGAGAGAGAGAGAGAGAGAGAGAGAGAATCTTAAGCAGGCTCCAAGCTCAGTGTAGAGTCCTACCCAGGGCTTGATCCCATGACTCTGGGATCATGACCTGACCCAAAATCAAGAGTCAGACCCTCAAATGACTGAGCCACCCAGGTACCCTTGTAGTTAATATTTTTATTATGATTATGCATATCAAAATCAGGTCACTAACATGGGACAGAAAATCATTTTATTAAATGTAATGTAAAATGCAGAATAAAATAAAGTAAAACATCACTAATTTGGAGATCTGAATAGTTGGGAGGAAAATAATTTTGATCTAAGAATAAACATTAATTGGGTCCTCACTATGTTTGAGGTGCTATGCATCACAAACACTCCTCTTGTCTCCTTTGGGATATTTATTCACTAATTACTTGATTTCTTTTTACACTATTGACTTCCACTGGCTCCTTCCTTTTAGCTTATAAAATAGTGTTCACATTGATGTGATTTGATGTGGGGTTCAGGAGGGAACAGTCAAGAACGAATTCTTGAGAATTTTCAGTGCAAAAAAAAAAAAAAAAACAACAACAAAACAAAACTGCTTTTATTAAAGCACAGGGACAGGACCTGTGGGCAAAAAGAGCTGCCCTGGGATTGTGAGGAGCAATTGATGATATCCTTTGGAGTTGGGGGTGGTAAAGACAAAGGAAGAAATTTCCAGAAAGACTTTCATATGCTAAAGAAGACTCAAAGGATCCTCCAGCCTGGCTATTGTCAAGCTAAGGTTGTTTTTTCTTCTAGTAAAGCATTGACATTAAGACAGTTGGGAGTTCCTGGAGGAAAGTCATACTCTGCCTGTCTCAAGTATTTGTCAATGGGCTGCAGGTTATAAGGAAATTTAATTTCATATACATTTCCTTCTGCCTTTGTTCTCCACACCATTCCCCTCTGAACAATTTTGATCCCAAATCTTTAATTTTGCTGAGAGTGGAAGGTCTTATCTCCTGAACTTCTTCCTGCTGAATAGAGGTGTGGAGATGTTGCTACCTATGGGTCAACACTGGTCAGTTGAGGAACTTATATGTAAAAGTTACCAGAAGCAGAGGCAGCCAATCCAAGGTAGACAAATATATGCACCTTCTTGAGTAGAAGGATCATCTGTTGGCTTGAATCTATGGCAGTGAAGGAGTCTTGGCAACAAGCAGGGAGACACTGGAAAAACAATAAAATAAGGTTAACATTATGAGAACAAGAAGCCCAATAAAAACGGCCTTTGATAGATAACCAAAGTCTTCCTCCAGTCCAGGAGTTTAACCAATCACTAAAGGAAAGGGAGAGATTGTTTAAAGCACCAATTTGAGTATTTATATCTTTTAGCAATCCAGTTACATTTTTATGATATCTGGAACATGTACACAACATTCTGTTTTTATGATAGCACGTGTTCCACCTTGTGCAGCAGTTAAAATATCTAATGCCAATTTGAGAGTCATTTAAGGCCTTAATGGTATATATCCAGTGGTGTTAGCCATCATACACTCTGTTTTGTTTAGCAAGCAATCAGGTAATTAATAAGAGGCACCTTAATGGAAAAAAAAGAAAAATATGTTAATGGTTGGAGCAAATTTCAAACTCAGTGTCTTGAGTCTTGAGTGCTTACAATCTAGTATCTACAAAGATGTGTTATTGAAACATTTTCTGTCTATATTTATCCTCATTTTTAATCACAGATAGCCAAGTCAAGATTAATTCATTTGTAAAAGAAGTCCAATTGTAATAAACATGGCCTAATTATTTACAAAAGCTCAGCAAGAATAGTGATTGATCATATATATATCTTTTAAAATCTGTTTTGCTGGAACTTTTAATAAGGCATCTCTAGATTGACTTTTAGTAGCCTCTCTAGGCCAGAAGCCAAGCCAAATATTTGCCATCAGACCTGCCTGTAATACCTGTAGATTTGGGTGAATTCTTCTTCTTGAGATTCCCAAAATATCCTGAGGTTCCTGCACCTTCCAGGAAAGGACGTTCTTTACTCAACTGTTAAGACTGCTAGGAACCCTGTAAGCAAGGTATCAGGCTAACATTTCCAAGGGGCTTTATTGGCTTCAAGCTTCATAAAGTCAGACTTAGTTCCTTAAAGCTGTCTGGTCAAATCTGAGTCTGTGCATTGTAGAAGCTGCTATCAGGCAAACAGGTTTGAGCAATGGAATGTAGAAAAGGCCCACTTCAAAATAACCATAGGCCCTAACTGACCAATGGTTGTAAGCAACCAGGCCCACTTATCAAAAAAAGGGAAAATTCCATACATTACCATATCTCCTCATCTTCCCCCTTTAAAAACAGTCCCCACTCACTACCTCCTTGCCAACCACCTCTCCTCTTCTGTCCTCCCTGCTGCTCACTTGTAGTGTATTCAATAAACTTCTATCTCGTCTGTTCTGCCTCAGGTAAATTCTTTCACCTCCTGCCCCACCAGCTTCCAGCCAGCCATCACACCCCACATTTGGGGGCCCCATCTGATTGAAAGTCACCCCATTTAGGCAACACATGTGTGTCTCTCAACTATAATATTTCAGTCAAAAGACTTGGTAAATTAATCAATGTTTCCAATAGTGTCCTGTTACAAGGAGAACAGATTCTTATTAAACTAATGCAAATAATTAAAATTGTCACGAAAAAAAGAATACCCACTGAGAGTTGTTGAATTTCACAGGGCTTAGGTAAAAAGAAAAGTTACAAACACTTCAATTTGTTAACAAAGGAATTTTTATCATATTTCTGTATATCATGGATATCTTAAAAGAAAGTTTCCTTAATCTGGAAGAGCAAAACATTTGAGAACTAGCAATGTGTTCAAACAAGAGTCATGAAAACTATAATCATCTTCCTCAGTTGATTTCGTCCCATGTTGTGGATTCCTTGCTCAGTTTGAATGCAGTTTTTTAGTTAGTTCTGGAAATTCTTACGAATTTTAAAGATATCAAAAAAAAAGTATTTGTCAAAGGACTTTTTTATAAATCTCATTGAAGATGAAACACATTTCACAAGATAATAAGAACAATAACTATAAATGACAAAAGACTCAAAAATGGATATGGTTCAAGATCTAATGAGAGGTAACAATATAAGTGGCAAGGAAATCTGGTTATTTCTGTGACATATAACACTTCTATAATTCTATTAATATTGAAAATAATATTCATGATACAATATCAAGTGATGGCATCGTACCAAAGCATATTAAAACTTTAGAAATTGTATATAATCTCTACAATAGTTATAGCATTTACCCAAACACCATAACCTAAGGCTTATTATTTAACAGTGCTTCCAGAGTAACAACATACCAAATAAACAGGCCTAATTAGTCAAAAAGACTTCATTCACAACTTAAAATCCAGGTAGTTTATTTTAAAATCTCAGAAGGTTATAAAGTGCATGCCTAAATAGGTTTACAGATCATTACATAACTTAAAACTTAATTATTTATTTAACCAAAGTGTCAATAAGAGATTCCAAAGGCAAATATGTAAAGGTTATATAGTTGTTAGCAAAACTTAGCCTCTTTAATATTGAGAAGTTTTAACTAAGTAATCAAAGACCTGATAAAAACAAAACACAGGGGGTGCCTGGGTGACTCAGTTGGTTAAGCATCTGACTCTTGATTTTGGCTCAGATTGTGATCTCACTGTTTGTAATTTCAAGCTCCATGTCAGGCTCTCTGTTGACAGCATGGATCCTGCTTGGGATTCTCTCTCCCTCTCTCTCTACCCCTCCCCTATTCATTCATTCATTCATTCATTCATTCTCTCTCTCTTTCAAAATAAACAAACAAACAACTTTAAAAACATAGAAACCTTGGTTTTCTGGGTGGACAAAAGAGAAAAAACTTTGTTTGCATTTTCTTATCAAGAGTAGACCAACAATCAGAGAAAACATTTTTTAAACAGAAAAGCAGAATTTCAATCTTATACCAGTATACTTTTAAAATCCATTCATCTTGATCTTAGTCCTGACCACATATAAAATCTCTTTTCAACGATTTCCTTTCATAAACTTTCTACAACAACTTTTTTATTCAGTTACTTCCCTTATTTCCATCAGTATTAATTACATTTAGCAGAATTTTAACTTTAGAAATCTTAGTCTCCATTGAAAACTAAGTAGTAACCAATCATGAACTGTTATACCAGAATTCTTTAGATCTAAAATTTGTAAGCACATTTCACAATTTTAAAAACATAGATTTTTCCATAGCACAATCTTCAATAAAGCACAAAGCATATTTATCAACAGACCCAAGTATCCTCAGCTTCTCTGCAATAAGAATCCAAAAGCACAAACTTATGTTCAGTAATCAATGCCTAAGTCTTATCTCATTTGGAATCCAATGAATTCAATCCAATTTATCATCTAAGCAAAACTTGAAAGTTTCAGGTTACCAAAGACTTTGAAAGCTATCTTAACAATTACCCATGAAGACTTTGAGACAAAATTCATGATCATTTTAAATTATCTTTTTGCTAAAAATTGTAACAGATAACATGAGCTTCTTTGACTTTTAGTAAACCTAAGTAGAATAAAAGTTTCATATTTAATGCTAATAACTCTAAGACATGTCTATCTTAATTAAACCCACAAACTTAAATTAGTTGAAATACTAAATATGTTCCACCTGGGTCCACTTAAAAGTCAATTTGTTCCCCATTGTCAATTTTTACCTGGGACACTAGTGGGGAAATCTGAAGTGGGCAGTGTAAGTCCAAGGGGGGTACTCTTTGCTTCGTGACAGTGAGGGTAGGAGAAGCCAATGGTGCCTGAGAAATCAAGGATGGTATAGGAGTTAGTTATGTAGGCTGCTCCCAAAATGGTACAGAAACAGGAGGAGGGGGAGAGAAAAGCAGAAGAGGTGAGGTGCCTCCAGGAAGGCTGGAGGTGGATAAAAGTCTAGAGGGCAGAGAAGGAGGTCTCCTGGTCCTAAAGCTCATAAGCTTGAGATGAAAAGACAGATTTTCTTTCCACCAACAAGTGGAATTAGGCAGTCCATGTCAGGCCAGAGAAGACAGGGAAATTCCCCAAAACAAAAGGAGTTTTGGTAGCTGCTTAGGATATTCCTTAAAGCCCCAGTCCCAAAGTAGACTAACTGGAGACTATTGGCTCCAATTATCATAGCCATTAATGCAGGAAATTCATGAGATAGAAGCCCCCAGATACAGCTAGAGTAACTCGGATGTATTAGGAGGAACATTGAGTCAGAGAGTCAGTGTTCCCTTCATCAGGGATGGCCTGTGTTTCCTCCAGCAACCTGGGTTCATTCAGAGGAGAGTTGTTTAGACAATCATCCAATATGTCAGGAGGGAGTTAATGAGCCTGGTTAGTGGCCAAGCACATTCTGCAAGAGGCCCTTATGTCATGGTCCTGATTTAGGGCCACACAGGCCTGGACTAAGGGTACCTCTGCCTATTTGCTCTGTTTCCTGCAGAAAAGATCTAACTGATAGGTCATATTGAAGTTTAATGTCCCATTAATGGGCCATTTTTCCCTCATATCCAAAGGAGTACTGAGGCCATGCAGTGTTACAAAAGAAGATTAGCTTTTTCCCCCTTAAATCTTTCAATCTAAATTGTTTCCAATGGGTTAAAAGGCATCCCAAGGCAGAGTTCTTGGGAATTGAAGAAGTCCATTACCAGGAAAATCCTCTCTGAATCCCAGGTGGTGTCCCATGCAGGATATATCAGAGGTTCCTGCTCTCAAACTAACCCAAGGCATCCCTCAATGAAATCATTATGATCACCACCCTGCCCTGTAGGGGCCAGCATCCCTTCACTTCCCCATTGCATTCTGGACTACAAATGGGTGCCAGCATGTGGAACAAGATACTGTGCTGTGCCTTGCCTTGCTGTGAAGAACCCACCATTTTTAACCCAAGGAAAATACTAGAAAAGTTTTACAAGGGGAAATCACCCAATTTTGTAATTTAAGTAGTTAGCAGAGGACATTGATGTAAAGCAGTAAAGACAAATCCATCATGATCTAACCAACATTCCAACATATGTAGTCCTTACAGCCGACTTCCCTAGGAAACGGCCCAGGGTTGGATTTTAATGCAGTCAGGTACGGGTTTCAGCCAGTTCACAGCAGAGGTCTCACAGCCAGAAGTGGTTAGACCAGAGGCGTGAAGGGGATCACATTAGACCAATGAGAAGGAAACCTCACATGGGTGTCTTAAGATTGGCAGCCATCCTAGTGACTTAGGTAGCTGTCCTGTGCCTAAGAAACACAACTTTGTATAAGAAAAGGAATAAAAGAAGGCATCAAGTTTTGGGTTTTATTACTATTTTAGCCATGGTACTAACTCCCAGTCAAAAGGCAGGCTTTCTCCTCCCCAGAGAGTAGCCATGGGCTAGAGGATTGCAGCCTGAGCAACTGACATGAAAATGTTCCAATAGGACTTTACTCCTTGAAAAGCGCCTGAAAAGAAAGGAAGAGAAGAGGAAGTACTCACCAAGCTTGCATGAAAGTTCAGAGTCCAGATGAGAAGACTCAGGCCCCATGTTGGACACCAAAAATGATGTGCTTCAATGTGGGATTTGGAAGCGAATAGTCAGGAAAGAATTCTTGACATGTTTTCAGTGAAAAAAAACCAAACAAACCAAAAAAAGGTAATTTTATCGAAGCACAGGGACAAGACCTGTGGGCAGAAAGGGCTGCACTGGAATTGTGAGGAACAATTGATTATATCCTTTGGAGTCGGGGGTGGTAAAGACAAATGAACAAATTTCCAGAAAGATTTTCATATGCTAAAGAAGACTCACAGGATCCTGGAGGCCTAGCTATTGTCAAGCTAAGGTTGTTTTTTTCCTCTAGCAAAGCATTAACATTATGACAGTTGGGAGTTTCTGGAGGAATGTTGTACTCTGCCTGCCTCAAGTATTTGTCAGTGTGCTGCAGGTTATAAGGAACTTTATCTTCATTTCCTTTTGCCTTTGTTCTCCACATCAAGATCTCTCCCATTGTCAAGGATTGTATCCTGAACCCAAAGACATAAGGAAAAGCACTTCTGGCCCCAGTTCTATTACATACTTGAGGAATAATCATAAACCTGTTTGCAAGGAAGAGTAACAAACAGCACACCCTTTAAATGAAATGGTCATTTCACAATGTGTCATTTCCTTTAAGTGATTCTGGAAATCAATTAGTTTCAACCCATTTCATTGTACTGACTACTAAGATGAAGACAAAAGACCCAATGAGACTTCTTTAGCTTGTGACAATGTATTCTTCCTCCAAAAAAAATGACTTGGAGAAACTTAAGATTCTATAAGTGAAGTTTTACAAAAACATTTTTCCCCACGTAATGGAGATAGTTTGTTGTATTATGCAGTACACTTCATGTGTTCCCAGGTGCATATCGATGGTTCTGCTTCATAGCACCCACATCCTCATGGCAAGCAATGAAGTCTGTTTCTGTTATGACTGTCACCGTTGTTTTGACTGCCTTTAACCTGCTTGGCAACTTGAGAATCCTTTTGTCAGGATCTGCACCCATAAAGAGGCCATGGTGTGGCCTTTGTTGATAAACTGTTCTCCCTTCTCTGACAGATATTTTCTAATGCCTTGAATATAGTGACAGTGATCCCACAGTGACAGCTAACACTGAAAAAAATCCTACAGTCCAATTTTAACTACAAGATGTTGGGGGAAAAAAAGATGTGGAAAAAAAACACAGAAAACCTAGGTGAATTGAAAGAAAGGTCATAGAGTACAAATGCAAACTCCTTCCAGGAATGTTTGAGAGTGTCTGATTATGTACATTCTTGCCACCCTTAGGTATTATGCTATTTAAAAATCTTTGTCAATTGGATTAATTGGAAATAGTATCTAGTTATAATTTATAGTTTCTTTATTTAATATTTTAACATCTTAATTTATCATTTCCGTCTTTTACTTGTTCACTTTCCTTGCCTGTTTTTTTTTAAATGTTTATTTATTTTTGAGAGAGAGTGCAAGTGGGGGAGAGGCAGAGAGAGAGGGAGACACAGAATCCAAAACAGGCTCCAAGCTCTGAACTGTCAGCTCAGAGCCCAATGCAGGGCTCAAACTTGTAAACCGTGAGATCATGGCATGAGCTGAAGTTGGATGTTTAACCAACTGAGCCACCCAGGCGCCCCAAATTTTATTTTTTTAATGTTTATTTATTTTTGAGAGACCAAGAGAGCACCAGTGGGGGAGGGGCAGAGGGGAAGAACAGAGAATCCCAAGCAGACTCCCCACTGACAGCAGACAGTTGATGTGGGGCTCAAACTCATGAACCACTAGATCATGACCTAAACTGAAGTTGGACACTTAACCAACTGAGCCACACAGGCACTCCTGTAGATAATAAATTTTAAAAGAGGATTTGCTCACAGATCTTAGTCAATCCAGGTTGCCATAACAAAATACTATAGACTAGGTGACTTTAACCACAGGAATGTATTTTCTCACAGTTCTGGAGGCTAAAAGTCCAAGATCAAGGTGTCAGCATGGTCAGTTTCTGGTGATGACTCTCATCCTAGCTTATAAATGGCTGACTTCTCACTGTCTTCTCACATGGCACAGAGAGAAAGAGCAAGCTCTCTGGTGTCTCTTCTTATAAAGACACTAATTCCAGGGACACCTGTGTGGCTCAGTTGGTTAAGCATCTGACTTCAGCTCAGGTCAGGGTCTCACAGTTGGTGAGTTCGAGCCCCGTTTCAGACTCTGTGCTGACAGCTCAGAGCCTGGAGCTTGCTACAGATTCTGTGTCTTCCTCTCCCTCTCTCTCTCTCTCCGTCTCTCTCTCTGCCCCTCCCCTGCTCACATTCTGTCTCTGTCTCTCAAAAATGAATAAAAATTAAACATTTTTAAGGGAAAAAAAGATACTACTTCCTTATGAGGGCCACATCCTAATGACTTCATTTAATTATCTTCCAAAGGCCCCATCTCCACATACCACCACAATGGGGATTAGAGCCTCAACATATGAATTGGGGGAGGACACAATTCAGTACCTAGCACTTCCTACTCAGAGGGGCATATGCCCAGTCATAGCTCTCAGCTCATGGCCTGTTTCACTGGCACCCAATGTCTACCTTGAGGGTAGCCCCACTGCTTCTGTCTGTGTTGTGCATACTCCTGCTCAGCATACTATTTTCAGGTCTAACTAAAGGGTTGATGGCCCTGCCACTATATTGTTCTTTCACTTTTTTTTTATATCTGACATGACAGTCTGTAGTCATGCTGAATTGTCTGCCTGGCAGCCCAAGTTAACTGCCCAAGTACCAATGATTGTTTTTGCTAGCGCTCTGGTTACAAATTTGCTTGGATTTTTAATACCCTTCTCTAACCTTATTTTCCAGTAAAGCACTGTCATTTTTAGTGTGCAGTTTTGCCAAATACAGGATTTTTCAGAAACACATACATTGCATGTTGCCAGAAATGCCTATATATGCAAAAATGCACAGAAAAGAGCAAGTTAGCAAATAGTTTATATATAGCATGATTCAATTCTTGTTAAAATATACATATATATGTACATAAGAAAAGAGATTTTTGTAGCTGTTTATATGCATTTTCTAATTTTTCCCTGCATTTTATGTGTTTATAAAGGAAATGGTAAGTTTTTAAAACTAAGAAACAATTGATAGCCCATAGTCTGACCATTTAGACAACTAGAAAGGGCACCTGGAAGGACTAAGAGATGAAGGTGGAATAAGTCTATAATCACCTGTGGCTTAAAGAAGTCTCAATAGTCCATTCTGAGTGTCTCTGGAAGAGACCTTTTCACTAACCCCACACTAGCAGCAGTTAAACTGTCCTTTGCAGGATAAAGAGAAGAGCAAAGTGGACTAAGAGTGGGGGGTTGATTATTCTGAATTGTTTTTTCGTCATCATTGTCGTCGTTGTTGTTTGGTGAAGACTACTGAGAAGCCAGAAATATTTTTTTTTAATATAACTTACTGTCAAGTTAGCTAACATACAGTGTATATAGTGTATTCTTGGCTTTGGGAATAGATTCCCATGATTCATTGGAGAAGCCAAAAATCTGACAAAGTTATCAAGGCAAAATCTTAAATTGAAAGAGAGAGAGAGAGAGAAAGAGACACTCGTTTAGATCTTTAAAAAAAACACCTTGTACTGTGATAGTCACTTTAAATATGTCATCTTCACAATATTTCTTGACATATGTATTACTGTCTTCACTTTACACGTGAGGAAACAGACTCTGAGAATGTAAGTACTTAATGAGGTTATGAAGCTAGTAAGAATGGAAGCAGGGATTCCATCCTACCTTTGTCTTTAAAATTTGTTATTTCAGGGGCGCCTGGGTGGCGCAGTCGATTAAGCGTCCGACTTCAGCCAGGTCACGATCTTGCGGTCTGTGAGTTCGAGCCCCGCGTCGGGCTCTGGGCTGATGGCTCGGAGCCTGGAGCCTGTTTCTGATTCTGTGTCTCCCTCTCTCTCTGCCCCTCCCCCGTTCATGCTCTGTCTCTCTCTGTCCCAAAAATAAAATAAACGTTGAAAAAAAAAATTAAAAAATAAATAAATAAATAAATAAAATTTGTTATTTCAGAGAAAATCACATAGTATGGATCACACTATTTTATCAGCAATTTATCTGCTCACATTTGGACTACCTGTGTGACTTTAGAAACTATCAGTCCCCTTTTTTATGTTAAATTAGTCCCTATCCAATACCTCATTTTGTTTTATGATTCTGACTATGACCATACATAAACAGTTGACCAGAGACAGGAGATTTTTGATTATCCTTGCCCCAGAATTGGAGAAAACTCACTTGCTAGAAGGCACATAGTAAATGGGACCCCAGGTTGCAATCTCCTCCTGACAACGTGCATTGCTGTGCTGCCTCCCCTTCCAGGCTCTATAGCAGGGCCTCTGGGGCACAACACACACAGATAGTTGTCTGTCTTCCAATCATTCTCTGTCCTTCTACCTTCTCACTGGACCCTAAATACAGTTAGCATTTCTTTCTAACCACACAAATTATGCCATTAGTCTAATCATTACATTTTTAAGTTCAGTTTGAATATTTTTACTTCTAATATTAAACAGATCTCAATTGAGGTCATCTATAACATTGTAAAGGTAATACCCTAAGGGCCTCACAAAATCTCACTTTCTTTATCCCTTCTAGTCTTTTCATTTTCCATCTGTTCTGAATTGCCAATTTTCTAACATGTGGAACCCTCTGAAGCTTGGGAAACTCCAATGAGTACACACTACTTTGCTGTAGCTGCTGAACCATTTTCTCTTCTTTTGATTCTACCCCACGCATCCTTTCCCTTTATGGTTGGCTCTTGCAATTCTCCTTGATGCCCACCCTGCTTTCTCTTTAGGTCAGTCTTGAGCATTCAGGAAAGTTAAGGGACACTAGAAACGTTAAAACTATATGTAGCACGTATATCTCACAACTAGAGCATGACGTTCATTAACATCCTTAACGAAAGCCTGTAAATCCTGTCATAATCTAATGCCTTCTGAATTGTCCCCCCCACAAAAAAATCAATTATGGTAAAGATATTTTTTATTGTGAACAGTATTATTATATTCTGGTATTTAAAAAATCAAGAATATGGGCATAAATGATAACTCTCAGCTCTTCATAATTGCAAAAATCCTATTTCCCTAAGCCGACCATCTAGGATAATGGTCTTCATTGCATTGTGTTGATTTGAAAGCATGAATATGGAACAACAGAGCTAACCTCCATTTCCCACAGAATCTATTGTGTGTCAAATGCCAAAGTAGCTAAAGAGGCTTTACACAAGAGCCAAAAGATATTTAACCTCTTAAAAAGCATCCCTGGGGCGGGGGGGAATTCCTTTCCAGTGGAATTAGATCATTTTAGCACCTTTTTCTCATATTCTTATTTCCCATGGTCTTAGCTATTTCTCCAGTTTCCAGGGTCATCCTGCAACTGTAACTCTAGCTCAATAATTCAGCTTTCCACATTTTCAGAGGACTCCTATTTTCAAACTTGACTTCCTGTGTGATCCTAGCTCTTGCCTTTCAGGCTTAACATCATGGCCACTTTGTGTGTTCTGGTTCTGACCATGTTTGAACAACCAGCCCTAGGGAGTAAGAGCATCACACTGGGCACACAGGAAGCTAATTAATGAACCACTAGGAGTGGTTCAATATTAAAGAAAAGAATATTCTCACATTTGTTCACTGGTAAGGAACACTTTATTCAGAACTATTGTGATAGGTGTCAAGACTATCACTATAGGGAAAAGAGATCAGACTCAACAGTAAATACAGCAAAGACAGCTGAGAATTTGTAGCTAAGGAGCAGAGTTGGAATGGGGAGGGTTGTCAGTGGATACAAAATTACTAAGAGAAGACTTCAAGCGTAGGGGGATTATTGATAAACCAATTTAACAGAATTCTTGTTGAAGGCAGATCAGGGTGATGAAATATTGAAGGTGAAGGATGAGGAATTTGATTCGATATCAAAGGTGATCAGCTATCAAGGGTAGGGGATTTCTCTAAACTGACTTAGCAGGATACTTGCTAAAACTGGACTTGGCAGGCAGAAGAAGCTTCCAAGGACAAGGACTAGTCAGAAAGAGGGCTCAAAGGAGCCAGTCTATAGTTTGATCAAAAAGGGGGAGTCTTTGTCAGCCCACATCAGAATTTATAAACAAAAGAAAGGAAGAAGGAAGTTACCACACTTTTAAGGACTTTTCTGATTGTGGCACTGTGTCATTACATGGTACTTTATATGTATTGTCTTAATCATAAATAGGAAGTTGTCACTATTCTCACCTAACATATGAAGAAACTGAGGCTCAAAGAAATTAAATAATAGGTCCTGGCATCAGAAATCCTAGATTGGTGTTGGGTTTTTCCTATAACCTTTCACCATCTCTACTGACTTTAAGCAAGTTACTTAACCTCTCTGTTTCAACTGATGTGCAAAATTGAGATAATATACCTTCCTCCCAGGTCTTTTATTAACTATTGTTTATGTGAGGATGATTCCAGAATCTCTCGCATGTTCTATTTCTAGATTCATATCTCTATCTGTCTACTAGATAGATACTCCTGGAAATTAATATCCAAACTGAACTTATTATCTTGCTTCAAAATACCTGTTCTGCTTCCTAAACTCTTAATCTCATTAAATGATGGCTATATAATTTTCCAAGCTACAAACATCAGAGTTATAGTCAACTCTAGGTACTCATGACTCCCATAACCAGACACAAATACTTCCATAAGTAGATACCTAACCCTAAGAGAAACATCTGCCAAAGCCACCTTCTCGATTATGTCCTTATGGCCACTTCAGTCATGTCCTCGTCACATCAACTGGGCTGCAATGACAGTCTCCTAGTGGCCTCCTTACCAATAATCATTATCTGTCCCAATCTGTCCTCTTAATTGTCATTATTGTCATATCTATTAAAACTAAATTTGATCATGTCACTGTGCTGTTTAAAAATTCTGTTAACATTGCCTACCAGTGAAATCCAAAGTCCCTAGTTAGGCATATTAGGACCTTACCAGTCAGTCAGGCTCATCTTCTTGCCACACAGCATCTCTAGCCCCACTCCCCACCTAGCATCTATTCAGGTGTATCACCTGTTCCTTCTGTATCACCTGTTCCTTCTCTGAAATGCCCATCCTCTAATTTTGTACCTGGTAAAATGCCTTCAAGATCCAAGTCAACTGTCATCATTGTCCCTGAATTCCTTTGGCATCACCTGCACCTCCTCCAGACCACAGCACTTTGTTCATGTACCTCTAGCATAGTCCTTCAGCACAAAGGAAGTTAATATCTCATACATGTGTTTCTCCCATCAAACTAAAGCCTTCTTGAATGCAAAGACCGTGTGTGAGGTAAGTGTGTCACGCTTATATCCTGAGCCTTACTTAATCTAAAATATGAGGATACCTACAATATATTTTTTTAAGCCACAAATTTATAGAAAATAAAAGAGCTCTTTTTGTCCATCATTTGAAATAAAGAGAAATAAAGACGACTACATTTCAATTGTGCACTGTTAATTCAAATTCAGTAATGTTCCCATTCATTTAAAATTAAGGAAAAATAGGGTCCAAAAAAACCTTCTCCCCTAGGATTAAAACACATTATTGTATAATTACAGATCATATTTTAAAAATTAAAGTGTGTTGCTTCTTTTGGGATTTGATTTCTTTCGTTCCATTTACTATGTTTATAGCATGTATGATAAGCCTCCTACAGTCATTTCCTGAGTAGTTACTAGAAAAAAAAAATTTTAATATCTTATAGTTTTTCCTTAGAAATATCAGGGCATCTGGGTGGCTCAGTAGTTAAGCGTCTGACTTCAGCTCAGGTCAGGATCTCATGGTTTGTGGGTTCAAGCCCCACATCGGGCTCTGTGCTGACAGCTTGGAGCCTGGAGCCTGCTTCAGATTCTGTGTCTCCCTCTCTCTCTGCCCCTCCCCTGCTCATGCTCTGTCTCTGTCTCTGTCTCAACAATAAATAAGCATTAAAGAAATATCAAGTCACCACTGCCAATAACTTCACAATGTATCTTCTGGGTTACTATGAGTTTTAGTTAAAATTAAATTCTAGAGAAAGAATAAAACAATGCCATTTGCAGCAATGTGGATGGACCTGGAGCGTATTATGCTAAGTGAAATAAGTCATGGAAAGACAGATATCATATGTTTTCACTCATATGTGGATCTTGAGAAACTTAACAGAAGACCATGCGGGAAGGGAAGAGGGAAAAAAAAGTTACAAACAGAGAGGGAGGGAGGCAAACCATAAGAGACTCTTAAATACAGAGAACAAACTGAGGGTTGATGGGGGTTGGGGAAGAGGATAAAGTGGGTGATGGGCATTGAGGAGGTCACCTGTTAGGATGAGCACTGGGTGTTGTATGTAAGCCAATTTGACAATAAATTATATTAAAAAATAAATAAATAAAAATAAAAGTCTGAAACAAAATTAAAAAATTAAATTCTATGATAGAAAAAAGTTTTAAATATTCTGCATAAAAATAATTCTAAATGAGTAACAAACTTCTAGATATATAAGTATGTTATTTGAAATATTCTACCCTGATTTAGTTATCAAACATAAGCTACAAATGTTCTAAACTATTTATGTTTGCAAAATATAAATGTCTTAATTATTACATAATCTACCTTGTAACATATTCAATTTTAATTATTCAATAATGTACCTTAAATTATTATATAATCTAAATAGTATATAATCACTATAATCTTTTTGATTTACACTGACCCATCCCAAGTTACTCTGAACTACAACTTAAATTTGTAGTGATATTTAGAACTTTTTCTAAGCAGCATCTTTTTTTTTTATCTTTTCTTTTAAACCCAGTATAGTTAACATACAGTGTTGTATTAGTTTCAGGTATACAATATAGTGATTCAACATTTCTATACATTACTCAATCTAAGCAGTGTATTTCAACAGACAGAACCATGTGGATGTTCTACTTCTTGTTCTTTGCTGTAGAACTTAACATATATTCCTGACTTATATTTAACAACTACACTATATTGTAAAGAGTGTTTTATTTACACACTTTCTCAAAAATTGAAATGCAACTTTCTTTTTTTTTTTTTTTAATTTTTTTTCCAACGTTTTTTTATTTATTTTTGGGACAGAGAGAGACAGAGCATGAACGGGGGAGGGGCAGAGAGAGAGGGAGACACAGAATCGGAAACAGGCTCCAGGCTCTGAGCCATCAGCCCAGAGCCCGACGCGGGGCTCGAACCCACAGACCGCGAGATCGTGACCTGGCTGAAGTCGGACGCTTAACCGACTGTGCCACCCAGGCGCCCCCGAAATGCAACTTTCTACAGTTAGTTTTCCCAACACTGTTCCTCTAGATGATATGGCCTGGTCAATTTCATTTCTGTGAAAAAGATAACAGAAATTTTATCTAACTTTCAGGTATATTTTACATTGTCAGGGTTTGCTAGCTGCCTACTCAATATCTATTCTCTTCTTCTTCCCTATTAAGTGTAATTACAATTTTGTTGGCAGCATCCAGGTGCTCAAGAGAAAAAGTACCTATATTTCCCAACCTCCCTTGCTAAGAGGGTGGCCATAGGACATAGATGAGGCCAATGCTATGGAAGTGGAAATTATTATTGGGGCTTCTGGGGAAGTTCCAGTAAAAGGGAATCTAATTCAGCTGACATAGTTATTTTTGTCCTTTGTTCTTCCTCCTCCTTTCTTAGGCCTTGACAGAGGGCCAAAAGAATTACAGACATCTCAAACCCTGACACCAAGAGTCACCAAGCCAACTTGAGCGACCAGACTTCTCATTACATAAAACAAACCCAGACTTTATCTTGTTTATGTCACTGTTATTTGAGTTTTCTGTTTCATGCAACTGAGCTGAATCCCTGAGAAATCTGTACTAACCCAGTAGTGTCAGTTACTAGACCCACCCTACAAACCTAACTGCACAAAAGAACATTATTTTTCACATATGGATTTTATTAAGTTTTAAATTTCAGTACCTTAATAAAAGTCATTAGACAAATCCAATTCTGTTTATGTATGAAAAAACTTTTGAGAGTGGGTCCCAAAAAAAGAGCACAATCATAATAAAGAGACAAGACAATGAAAGGAAGGTCAGCATCCTCGAAGATAGATTCCTCCACAGTAGAGCACTGAAAAAGAATTAGGCAGAGTCCAACAGAGCTGGTTCTGAAAATAATAGCTATATTTAAAACAAACAAACAAAAAAAAACTAAGGAAGGAAAAGACCATTAACAGCAGAGCCTTTGAAATGTGTACAATGTTATGAAAATAATTATTTGTTCTATGTATCTATTCTTTACATTGTAGCTCCATTATTTTGTTTAAAGTCCCCAGTATGTCAGACATAGTCATACATACCCATCATATATGAAAGATTTCAGATACATTTTCACATTCATTGAATATGTTTTAAATGCCTACTATGTGCCAGACACTTTTCTACACTCTGGAGATATGGCTATAAAGGAGACAGTTAAAGCTTCTGTCACTAAGGAGCTTATAGTCTGAAGGGAAGGAAAACAGATATAAACAAGTTAGACAGTGGCAAGGGCTGAAGAGGAAAAAAGGAAGGAAGGGGTTTAAGAAGTCAGGAATAGGTATGATTTTAAATGGGACAGTGACGAAGCCTTGATGAGAAGATGACATTTAGTAAAGATACAAAGGGTATGAGGAAACAAGTTATGTTGATATCTAGGGAAAGAACATTCCATGCTAGGCCAGTGGGGGATGCCAGGATAAGCAAAAGCAGAATTTGGGAGGCTGAAGTGCTTACTTCAGGGTACAGTTGGAGGCCAGCAGGTCTTAGATTTTAGAATAAAATTTTAGAATAATGTGATGGTGTCACATCTCATGCACCACATCCATTTGCTTAACATTCATCCATAACATAAAAAAACTTACATTTGACCCTTCTAGTTTCCAATGATTTTTGGAGGGTTTTTTATGTGGAACATTTTATAAAATAAAAACAACAGTAGAATTCTTGATATATCATGAGAAAATTTGTGTTTAAATACCTGGTCAAAAAGAACTACATTTTCATATTGTTACCAATGTTTAAAAAGTGATGGCACTCAAATATTTCTTATACTTTTTAAATCTCAGGTTTTCAGAAATGTGCTGCACATATTAAGTACTAGATTCAGCCTTTAGAAGATTTTTATCCTGTAATACAAGTAATTTTCTGAAAGAGCATTGCTTGTGTGGAGAAAATTATGCGCCTGTCTCAATTTAGGAGTATGTCTGAAAGAGTCTCCCTTAACAGGGTTATATTCTTAGGGGTCAGAAATAGTAGATTGAGGTTTGTAATGTGTATCAAAATGGAAATTTTATTTTGATAGACTTTATATCATTCCAATTGCCCCGCTGAAATGTAGACATAAGAATACTAAAATCTGCTGCATTAAAATTTTAAACTCATTGCTCTAAAATGAATGTATCTGGACTGCCTATCTGTGTGGGGTGAGTCATTTATCCTCTTATTCTCCCACAGAGAATTTGATTGCATTCAAACTACCCAGCTGGAGAATTCAGCTACCTTTGAAAAAGTTGATATCAAGGATCTGTGAAGAGTTCTCCTACCCTGTGCGGGAGCTTGAATGTGGCCTGAGGTAGCCATCATCACCTCTTCACAGCTAAAAAAGCCAGAAGAGGCATCCTGCCATCTTGTTTAGGTATTTTCAGCCTTTGTGAATGTACCACTCTAGAAGATGAGAGAATCAATTTTAGTACATTCATGCTTATTTTCAAAAATGTTTGTGTTACTTTGATTCATCTCTCCCTCAATATTCATATCAATTAAGACATACCCAATTAGGTTTCAGAACTTTAATTATTATTAAAACCATTTAATTCAATCCATTAGTCCTCAGGTTGCAGGATTCTAAAATAAGTAAGTAATGATGACTGTGTGTTTTGTACATCTTTGTCTTAAAAAATAATACAGAGCCTACTCTTATATGTATTTGTAATAGCAGGTACTACTCTGAAAACTCTGAAACTATTAATTCACTTGATCCTCCAGCCAACCCTCAGAGGTAAGGGCCATTATCACCCTACAGACAAGGAAACTAAGTAACATGGAGCTAAGTAACTGCCCAGCATCACACAAATGGTAAGTAGTAGTGCCAGGGTATGGACCCAGAACTGTCGGTTCTAGACACTGCAGTTTTAGCCATGATGTCATGCTGTTTAGCCTAATTTCTCAGTGCTATGTTTTCTTCAAGTGAAATATGGCTACAAAATTGTGAATCCATTATTCTTCAGATATGTAATTATGCATAAAGGCACTGCTAGTGAGAGATAGCCAAGGTAGTCACCTGATAATAGGAAATGTAAGCACATATCCATGCAAACATATTTAACACTACCAACATGTCAACTACTGTTAAACAAGCCAACTGTGTAGAAAGAAATTCCTATGAGTTTAGAAGAAAAATTCCTAAACCAAGGTTATTTGCAAATGGTTCAAATGAGAATGGGATTTGAGGTGTTATTGAAAAGACAGGAATAGGATTTGAGAAAGAGGAGGCATAGAAGGGAAGGACAGCTTGAGCAAAGAGCATGAAGGAGCAAAGCATACAATTGTTAATGGAACAGCAGATATACCAACTGCTGGAAAATTGGATTCACCAGCACCCACTGACACTCTAAGGATTTGTTCATTGATGTATGTAATGTTCTCTGAACATCTTGGAAAAAATAAGTATTTAAATTAAGCCTATCACTATTACTTTTGCTTATGGATTTTTCTTTCACCAAATCCTAATACTCAAAAGTCAGAGAAACTTCTGGCTTTAGAAAACTGGAATGCTTGGCTTCTAGATCATTCAATTACAGAATCAGAAAATTAGAGTCAAACCTGTACTCTAATCCACCCCTAACACTTACTTTCCTGAGAGTCACTTAAACTCTCTAAACCCGTTTCCTTCTGTATGGTATGAGAGAATAGTACTTCTCATTTGTGTATTATGGAAGAATTAAGATGGAATAATATTCATCATTCCCTGAGTATTGGTATTAGAGTTTGGCCATAGTAGGCTCTCCATAAATGTTTCTCCCATCTTGCCATCTCCTTTACACACACACACACACACACACACACACACACACACACTCTTACACTTCTAAGGAGATTCTTAGGATTATCCAGTATACCCTTGATTCAGTAATGAGAAAAAACTAGTAATGTGATATTATATATCCCAAAACAATCTAAAGATACAAGACTAATTCTGTCTCTTTGTTTGATTTTAACTTTGAGCTTGCTGGAGCTGAGATTTGCATTGTCTTTCCATTGACTATGAGCACATTTGAAACTACCATTGGAAAAGACACCCCTGCTCTAGGGGTGAGTGCTCCTGGAAGCACTCTGGCTACTCCATCTCAGCAGGAGCTGACCACTGACTTCCCAACTCCCTGGGCCTGCAGATCACATCCTTAATATATGCTTTCCTATGTTATTTTCTTTCTAGAAACCTGACAACATGTCTAATAAAAAACCAGTTTACCTAATGCTAAAGTAAAAAGATTTCTGAAGGCATTTCATTACATTTATGTTGTTGATTAAGCAAAAAATAGAACCAGCTGAACTCATTAACCAAGTGTATTCAATTCAAGTTTCCTTTCTTGTTGATTCCTTGAGTCCTAGCCAAGTCTTTCCTCCTTACCATGTTCTTCTCCTCCATGCTCATTCTCGGTTTTGTGCCCAAATCTAGCCTTGCTTCTTTCCCATCCATGCAAGTCCGAGTTCTTTCTTGGCTCACCTTGTCACTAGGGTAACAAATCCTACCTACCCAGATTTGGTAGCAATTACTATCTTATTCAGATTTGCCTGCAATGTGATCAACTCTCTGCCTGCCAAACTATAATGCTTCCTTAGTGAAGTCATTGTTTCCTAGTCTATTTCCTCAAAGAAAAGTGAACATTTCCTATAGCTCTACATCCCCTTTAATAACAATAACCACAATTGTTTAAAAAATGGCTAGCTATCATTGATGGATCCTGTTATGTGTAGCATTTCTCTACATTTTTTGCATCATTGCATTTAAGTCTTATAACAACTCTATGGTATGAGTATTATTATGTCAACTTTACAGATTAGGAAATTGAGAAGTAAGGTTATTTTTTTAATGTTTTATTTATTTTTGAGACAGAGAGAGACAGAGCATGAACGGGGGAGGGTCGGAGAGAGAGGGAGACACAGAATCTGAAGCAGGCTCCAGGCTCTGAGCTGTCAGCACAGAGCCCGATGTGGGGCTCGAACTCACAGACCTTGAGATCGTGACCTGAGCTGAAGTCGGATGCTTAACTGACTGAGCCACCCAGGCGCCCCGAGAAGTAAGGTTATTAAATAACCTGTCAGGCCTCACAGCCAAGAAGTGGCACAGCCAGGACTATCTGACTTCCAAGTCCCCAGGTAGGCATAGACAAAAGTGACTCAGAGCACATGCTAAAGGAACCCTGTGCCTCCAAAGTATTTTTCCACTTTTACATTTTCTACAAAATAAGTTCTGTAGACCCTAACCCTTATTTTTCTCAAATTCTAGCTTTTCTCAAAGCTTCCTGTTCCCTTTACAGCCCGTTAAGTACTCAGCTTACACATCAGTGTCCCACATGCCTGACACATGCTCATCTATCAGACAGTATTCTCACTCAGCATGGGTATTAGCATATCTAAAACTCATATCTATACTTACAATGATGCCTATTTCCTGCTCAGGAGTTATAATATCCATACATAGATGAGAAGAGGGAATTTGCTACGAAATATCACTAGATTGCCAGTCTGTAGCGTTTGAATACACAATTTGTACAGAGGTAAAAACTTGTTAGTCATCTAAGTTCATTTAGTTTTATTAGTTGTTGCTTTAAATTAAAAAGTTAGGGCTAATTACATTTTGATAATCCCTAAGCCACTTCTGGCAGACAAAGCCTAGTACACATCTGAAAATGACACTTGTATAATAACTGCTTGTAAGACAAAACTGGGGATTAAAACTATAAGCTTGCATTTTAATGTTCAAATACATAAAAGGAACCAAAATAATAATGCAGATATCCTTTGTTACACAGAAATTTTTCATGTAGAATTTGGAGATTACAGAATTAAACCCCAAAGAAAAGCCTCAATACCCAAAGAGTCAAAAGAAAAATAAGAGCAAAATAGACTTGAGTTTTGCTCAGTATTCATCCATAAGAAAAACATGCCTACTCCTCCTTAAATGCTTTTTAAAAATGAGGTTGGTTGAAGAATGAAATTTAATACTTGGAAG
This sequence comes from Acinonyx jubatus, assembly GCF_027475565.1. Classification (NCBI taxonomy): domain Eukaryota; kingdom Metazoa; phylum Chordata; class Mammalia; order Carnivora; family Felidae; genus Acinonyx; species Acinonyx jubatus. Next base: position 91,420,424 of record NC_069386.1, read on the forward strand.
ATCAACAGCTACCCGGGTAAAGAGGATAAGTGTGTCAACCAACATGCTGTAAATTTCACCTATCTGGAAAAAAATTCTAATTCTTGTGACACAAGTGTTGTGTCACAGCTCATTGTCAATGGGACACTGGCTTCAGTCATACTCCTAGTAACAGTAGCACCTTTCCCTATCCTCTTGTGAACATTGGTATGGCAGTTGGATCAGAAGCCACATTGAGAGAAGAGTTTGCATCTATGAGGGAAAGATTCCTTGGTACAAAGCTAACCTGATCAATGACTTTGGCTTTGACACAGTCTTTCTATCACCAACTAAGCCTACTGAGTTAAGCTAAAGACAATACAATAGCTCTTTTATACTCATCCAGTTTTACTCTGGCACAATATCATACAAGACACCTGATCAAAGAACCCAAAATAAAACCTTCCCGTTTTGCTTTTGCACATATGAAATCCAAACACCTCATTCCCATGGTCTCATTCCAATGACCTCTTCTATACATTCCAATTCAGACAAGTGTGCCTAAACCACCTTATCCTTCCATCCATCTCACATCACTGGCCCAACTCAGGCAGAGCATAGAAGATCCACTCACCCCCCTGTCTTCCAAGTCCATTAGAAGATCTTTTTATCAACACATCTCTTCAAAACCTACCATTCTACTTACTACTGAACTTAGAAATTGAATCACATGCCTTTGTCTTCTACCTAAATCATGACCCCACCAACATTACAGGGATTTTTTTAAAGGTGTAATAAATAAGGGTAAGGAGAGAGAGGGGCGAGGTGAGTACTGAAAACAGGGAACATGACTGAAAGTCTGTATGCAAAGGAGTTTGGCCCTCCCCAGGCATACTCTCTCACTGCAAGCAGCCAGGTTTCTGATTCCACCACACTCACCCCCATCCTGCTCACCAGTGGAGACCAGGAGCTAATTCTCTGTAGAATAAGCCTGAGAGGATTTAGATTCAGAGGCAGAGAACATGAGTGAGGCAAAGTGCTGGAAACAAAAAGTCTACATCCTGAATGCTGGGACCAACTAACCTTTAATTTCAAGCTATTCGCAGAATGCTCACAGTGAGGTGTATGGCCCCTGATTACAAACTGAAGTTTTCTCAGGGGTGCCAGCGTGGCTCAGTCAGACTTACACTCAGGTTGTGATCTTGCAGTTTGTGGGTTTGAGCCCCACGTCGGACTTGCTGCTGTTAGCACAGAGCCCAATTGGGATCCTCTGTCCTCCTCTCTGTCCCTCCCCCACTCACGCTCTCTCTTAAAAAAAAAACTGGGGCACCTGGGGTGACTCAGTTGGTTAAGCATCAACTTCAGCTCAGGTCATGATCCTGTGGCCCGTGAGTTCAAGCCCCGCATCAGACTTTGTGCTGACAGCTCAGAGCCTGGAGCCTGCTTCGGATTCTGTGTTTCCCTCTCTTTCTGTCCCTCTTCTGCTTATGCTCTGTCTCTCTCAAAAACAAATAAACATTTTAAAAGTTTTTTTTAAAGGAAATTGAAGTTTTCTCTAACAAAAACTGAACAGCCCCAGAGAAAGTACCTACAGATGGTGACATTTGAGAACTATACCCCCTACTCAACCCAGCTAAATATACAGCCCACTTCCCCAATAGCCTTAAAATGACACCCACAGGTAGATAAAGCCTGGCCTCACAAACAGAAAGCTTCCAATCAGCCTTTTAGTGCCTGCTCATAAATATAAATGGCCATGTGAGAGTCACCAGAAGGTTAAGAAAAGTCTCTAACACAAAAGACAAAGAAGAAAACCAACAGAGAGAAGACAGTAGTCTGGAAGAATACAAAACAGATAAAACTCTATAAATAATATCTTAAATGAGGTAAAAAAAAAAGATAGCACTTTTAAAATGATAATGTTTTTTACAAAGGTGAAATTAGAGAAAAGTAAGAGCCCTAATAAATTAAAACATGATGGTATAAATTTGAATTTTTTAATAGTTTGGAAGATAATGTTGAAGAACTCTTCTGGAGAGTAGAACAAAATGGTAAGGGGTCAGAAAATAAGGAGAAAAAGATTAAAGATTTAGAGTATTCTTTCAGGGTATTTATTGTCTAATAATAACTCCACAAAAAGAGAAGAAAAGAAATAATCAAATAAATAACTTAAGACAAATTCCCAGAACAAAAGTATATATCCCAGATTTAAAAGGCAAACTAAGTGCCCAATATTATGAAACACACACACACACACACACACACACACACACACACACACACACACTAAAAGACTTATCACTGTGAAATTCAGAACACAAATGAGAAAGATCACAAAACAATCCAGAGAGAAGTACAGAAATACATATGTGTATGTACGTGTATATGTGTGTGTATATGTATACGGCACAGGAAACAGAATAGCAAGTCTCAACAGCAATGCTGGGATAGAGAATATAAGGAGTCAATGTTTTCAATATCCTGAAGAAGATAGAGTTTTAATCCACAATGCTATATCAAACAAAACTATTAATCAAACATAAGGATGAGATAAATATATTTTCAGACATGCAGAAAAGCATAAAAATTATTTTTCACACATCCTTTCTTAAGCAGCTACTGAAGAATTTATTTTTATAAAACAACAAAGGAAGACATGGGACTCCAAAACATAGTCCATCATTACGATGGCAGCAACAGAAAGATATTTACAATGTACAATTCAGAAATTCTAATTTAAAAAGAGAAGAATACAAAATATAAAAAAGCAGTCTTTTGACAGGGTTGGAGAAATAAAATGTACCAACTTCTAATACTATATTTCCTTCACTGAAATTATCTCTTTTCTTGTTTTAACCCTTCTTAAAATCAACAGTGCAAAGAATTCTAGAGGATGCAAAATGTCTCTTCAAATATGAAAAAGATCTTGGTATCTGAACCAGAAAATATTGAGGGCTTACTGTTTTCTCAAATTATTTGAACCTTTTATTTATCTTCCATGTATTTCCTAGGCTCCAAAACTGATATGTGAGACTAGGGATTATAATTTATCCACCATTATAACTCTTAAAGTCCTCAACATACAGGAAATGCTCAGTAAGGAAGTGTGTAATACACATGATTTTGAATGTATCATAATTAAGGTGTAATAATTCCTGTGAGTTGCTATGCCAGGTGTGAAGATTCTTAATGGTGCTACAAGGGAAACTATCAAAGAATTGCGTAATGAAGACCCAATAGAAGTAAACAAATCAAGTGGGGCACATCAGCATTTTGAGGAACATGTTAGAAGAAAGCAGACCTTCCCTACATATCAAATGATAGAGATGTGCTATTTAAAGACTATACTTTGAGTAAATACTAGGCAAAAACTATGAGATTTGTGTGATTCTGATTAGGGTCCCAAAACAAAAAATTGACAATCCACAAGGGATAGTATGAGAAATGTAGGAGTATATCCCTGAAATGAGCAGAAGGAAGAATGGTAAGAGAAAGGAAGGAAGAAGGAAGGGTGTTCAGGAGACAGAAAAGGAAGGAGACTTGAAGAGAACTGAGAAGAAGGTAAAAAAAGGAAAAGGAAATCCAAAAACAACAGAATACTCAGAACTATTTTCTTAGTGTTAAGATTATCATGAGTACCTTTCCAAAAATTGTCAGAATTCACTATTTCTTTCATTTATTTTAACAAACATGTATTGGGACTCTAGTGTCAGGTGCCATGCTAGGAATTAATGATTTAATAATGAATGCTATACCATGAAAACTCTACCCATGGAGTTTAAGATTTCTGTATAGCTGTGTACGTACCTAATAAAACATTTACTTTTCTCATGTCATTGTTTTTAATAATTTGCAACATATATTTTTGTGTTTTAATTACAACCCAAAATAAAGAAACCATCTAGGTTGGTTTTACCTGACCATAATCTGGATTTAGAGATAGGGAGGAGGGATGCCAACTATATAAAGTCAAATAAGCAGCACTCTACAGGAGCATGTTTTCCTGACATTTATTTTTTCTGGGTGTACTACATATTACAGTTGCTGATTTGTTTTTATTGCTGCTGTTGATGCTAAAAGGGACATCTGGAAACTAGGGATTAAAAGTTTTCAGCTCCACATGAGCTCAAGGTTATAGCCCCAGACCTTATGCAAGTAACTAATCAATTTTGCCAAGGTTCTCACTAATAGAATCTGCGAGATCAAGACTGGTGTGTCAAGGGTCTTTTGCACTAAGATATATTTTAAAACCTACAGTCTTTTGGAATTCTGTTTTCCTCTGTAGCCCACTAAGCCACTGGGATATACTGAAGCAGGATTTCAATAAAGACTAAGCTCTCATTTTATATGCAGAATTGGAACCAGAGAAGACCTGAAATTCAGTCATAAGCAAGTGTTCAGGCAAGTTATTTTATGCATCTCTCCTACACACAGACTAGAAACTATAGCTCTAAAATTGATCCCACTGGGACCTGAAGCAAAACATTTTGCAGGATGAATACAATGCACTAATTGCTCTCCTCTATCCATTTGTTCCCCATCCTTTTTTGGTTTTCCTCTTCTCCCCTTACCTCTGCCTCTTGGTGATCTCTCAGGAGAGGGAAATTTGTTTCCTTTTTCCCTTACAGAATCAAGAGGATATACCCATAAGTAAGGTATTGTCTGAAATAAGAACGAAGAGGACAAAGAGCACTTTCAAGAAAAGAATTCCTTAAAAGCTATTTCACATTTGAATATGTTTTCATTTACCAACTTGTGCAACTGAATCCTTTAGAGACCAGAAAAAGAAGCACCCCCAATTCTTTTATAGAAGATGAACAAGGTCATTCAGCCCTTTATGTCTTCCTCTCCTTCTCTTAAGCTACCTTAATAAAGAAGTGAATTTCCCTCTCCTCTTTTTATTTTCATTGTGTGTGTCAAAGCCTCAGATGCACATTTTGTTATTCTGGAGTCCTTGTTGGACAAAGATATTTGAGATGTGAGGGGCATGTTAAGAAACCATTTATAGTTTATATAACAGAGCTTTAAAAAGCCCAGGGTCAACACAGCAGTGTCTATTTCACCTAAAGCCAAATTTTTGAGCCAAGGGAAAAAGAGAAATAGTGTCCTGAGTTTTATTTACCACATACCGATAATTCAAAGCAAAACAAAAATAGCAGAGTCTAAATGCACTATTACTGACACTTCAATGCAGGGGAAAAAAAAAGATTTTTGAATGTACAAAGTGAAAATTTTTTAAATTACAATGCTTCAAAAATTGTTATTTGACAATGCTTCTGTGTCCTGGCTTTAATTTAGAAAAATCTCTAGAGCCAGAATTTCCCTTTTCTAAAATAGTATAAACATCTTTATCCTGAAAACTTGGTTCCTAAACATCTTGGTGATGGTGGTGATGATTATAAGAATTTACTTCCAAAAACTTTCATTTTTCTCAAAAGACATTAGAATGAGAAAATAATATTGGTTGTCAGTAACTTAGATTCTAAGACTGTAGTTTGCCTACACAATTTTGTTCTTCTCAGCCAGGAGACTGAAACAACAGAAATTCTCGTATCTTCAATTAATACTCACCTTAAAGGAATCTGAGTACCGACTACTTTTGGCAAACTCCCAACCCAAGAGGCACCCAACTATAAAAATTTCCATGAAGTCTGAGTCATACTCAGAAATAAAGGGCTAAATAAGAAATGTGCCAATGTATGGCATTCGGGTGGAAGAGAATGCATAAATGGGCGAGCTTCTTTGAAAAGGGAATTGAAGTTGCATTTGCAGATGATAGAGATGGTTCTGTCAGTCAGTCACCTCGCACCAATCTATCTAACCCATTCTCTCTCTTCCCCTGTTCAGATACGTTCTTCCCTCTGCTAACTCCTTTTCAAAGGAAATTGAGGTCAGGAAAAGATAGAAAACATACCATATATAAAAGATTTCACCTCTTTAGTTCACTTAACTTTAACTTCTACCCCTACATACATTTTAAAGAAAATCCCCCCTTCCTGCTCTCCAAATGCAAAATGGTTATTTCGTTGAATTAACCCAACGAAACTTTTGGGGAGGGTTTGTGATCATAGTGGCCGTCAGGCTTGGGAACGCAGTCACCCTATGTTGCAACCCTCAGCCAAGTCTAGTGAAGGGGCACAAATCCAGGCTCCTCCTCCTCCTCCTCCAACCAGGGGATCTAACAACAGTCACCAGCGCCTGGAGAGTGAGGGAGTAGCCTGCATGCTTAAGCCAGCCTGTTGGGCCTGAACCCCAGCTCTGCTGTTTGCTGTTTCAACATGAACAAGTACCCATCTGGATATTGTGGTTGCTGATAATAATCTACTACCAATATTCATAGTGTTATTATGAGGTTTAAGTAAGTGAACACTCATGAAGTGCCAAAATACTTAGGATAGTGCCTGGCTTACAGGTTATTAAATAGCTTGTCAAAATAAAATTTAGGCTTGTTAAAATAAATTAGTTTTAAATTTTATACCGTAATTTATGTATCACCTGCATTTGTGATTAAAATGGAATCAGTAACTTTTGCTACTTTACTTTTTCTTTTTTTTTTTTTTAAGTAGGCTCCACACCTAGCCTGGAGCCCAGCAGAACTTGAACTCATAACCTTGAGATCAAGACTGGAGCTGAAATCAAGAGTCAGACACTTAACTAACTGAGCCAGCTTGGCATCAGAGCCCTTTTGGCCCCATTTTTCTACTTTATACAACATAAAATTAAACTCAAATTGTATTTTTTAGATAAGCATCTTGTCTCTTCTTTTTTTCCCTAAACATTACATTACCTAGCAAAAGAGCTTAAACTTGAATGGACTACTGCAAAAATCAACTTTCTTAATAACATACAATTTTGTTCTAAATGACATAGGGAAACCTATATAGTCTAGGTTCTTTCCCTCTAGTTTTTTCATTTGCTGACTGTATTTCCAAGCATGAACACAACTAAGTAGAAAAAAGAAGAAAGAAAGAAAGAAAGAAAGAAAGAAAGAAAGAAAGAAAGAAAGAAAGACCTGTTTCAGTTACTGAACCTTATAAGCCAGTTCTAAAAGATGCAACTAAAGGTGCCATTTTCCATCAAAATAGCTATCTTGAATGCATTTCATTGTAATACTTTCAATTTGGGGTGATATTCTAATGGAAGGAAATGGAAGCCAAGGCCAGTTTGAACAGTGCTGTATTATATGCTATAATCATGACTCAGTGTGATTTGACTTAACCAGGTTCAATACTAGCTACACAATGCATTCCATCATGAACTTCAGATTTTTCTCTGCAGTAAAACTCTTTGAATCTTGATTTCCAGCCAGCATTTGCATCACCTGTTGTAATTCCTAATTAGTGTGAACCAAAACATGCCAATGGCCAAAGTCTCATACATATTCAGAAGAAAGTCAGTCCAGTGACCTTGATCAGTAAGGAAGTACAGAGCAAACACTCAAGGGAAAAAGAATGCGGATTATTTCTAGATATAAAAAAAAAAGTTTTCTGGAAACAAGGTATTTAAAGTTTTCAACTCAGTATGAGTTTAGAGCTAGAGTACCAAACCTCAGGACAATAACCAATCAATTTAGCCACAATTGTCCAATCGCCTTTGTAAGGTTGAGACCAGAAGGTCAAAGGTCTGCCACAACAAGATTTATTAAGTCATTGTTCTGTCCATCCTCTGCTCAGGTTCAAGCTGTGATCAATGAAACAGTGTCCATCCAAAGCCCTGACATTCAGTATTCAGTATGGATGTTTCATAAAATTCAGCATGTTAAAGATATATAGTGATTCATGTTCCAATTTAAAAGAATAATTTAATGGCAAGAGCCTTCACTTCACAAAACTTGAAAGCTATTTTAAAGGCAGATTAATACGCTTGTGAAGAAATTGCTCAGGAAAATCCCCAAAAGAAAAGTTTGAGACCATGTCAGAATTGTTTAATTGAGCATTCACTGTCTAATTAGAATTATGTGATTTCAGTAATGTTCAACATTCATAAAGTAAACCAGAATCCTTGTACTGTGCAATCTCACATTAAAAAAAGAAACAACAAATCTAAAAGGATCAATTAAGATGGTAAAGAAGTAGAATTAAGAGCCGCAACAGATTTTAGAGTATCCCATATAACAATCTGCTTTCATGTTAAGAAAACAGACAGAATGAGATACCACCTTACACCTGACAGAATGGCTAACAGTAACAACTCAGGCAACAACAGGTGTTGCTGAGGATGCAGAGAAAGAGGATCTCTTTTGCATTGTTGGTGGGAATGCAAGCTGCTGCAGCCACTCTGGAAAACAGTATGGAGGTTCCTCAAAAAACTAAAAATAGAACTACCCTACAACCCAGCAATTTCACTACTAGGCATTTATCCACAGGATACAGGTGTGCTGTTTCAAAGGGACACATGCACCCCCATGTTTATAGCAGCACTATCAACGATAGCCAAAGTATGGAAAGAGCCCAGATGTCCATCAGTGGGTGAATGGATAAAGAAGATGTGGTATAAGAGAAAGACAGATACCATATGTTTTCACTCTTATATGGATCCTGAGAAACTTAAAAGAAGATCATGGAGGAGGGGAACGGAAAAAAAAAGTTAGAGAGAGAGGGATCCAAACCATAAGAGACTCTTAAAAACTGAGAATAAACTGAGGGTTGATGGGGAGTGGGAGGGAGGGGAGGGTGGGTGATGGGCATTGAGGAGGGCACCTGTTGGGATGAGCACTGGGTGTTGTATGGAAACCAATTTGACAATAAATTTCATATTTAAATAAATAAATAAATAAATAAATAAGATATGTTATATATATATAATGGAGTATTACTTGGCAACCAAAAAGAATGAAATCTTGCCATTTGCAACTACGTGGACGGAACTGGAGTGTATTATGCTAAGCAGAGAAAGACAAAATCAGTCAGAGAAAGACAAAAATTATATGACTTCACTCATATGAGGACTTTAAGAGACAAAACAGACGAACATAAGGGAAGGGAAACAAAAATAATATAAAAACAGGGAGGGGGACAAAACAGAAGAGACTCATAAATATGAAGAACAAACTGAGGGTTACAGGAGGGGTTGTGGGAGGGGGAATGGGCTAAATGGGTAAGGGGCACTAAGTATTTTCTAATAATACTCCTGAAATCATTGTTGCACTATATGCTAACTAATTTGGATGTAAATTTTTTTTTTAAATGAAAATAAAACAAGTTAAAATAAATAAATAAATAAATAAATAAATAAATAAATAAATAAATAAATAAAATGTATTCTTAAAAAAACTTAAAAAAAAAAAGAAAACAGATTTAGAGACTGTTTAAGCATCTGACTTCAGCTCAGGTCATGATCTCACAGTTTGTGGGTTCGAGCACCATGTCAGGCTCTGGGCTGACAGCTCGGAGCCTGGAGCCTGCTTTGGATTCTATGTCTCCTTCTCTCTCTGCCCCTTCCCCACTCACACTCTGTCTCTCTCTCTCTGAAAAATAAATAAACATTTAAAAAACTTAAAAAAAACAGACAAAATATGAACTACATGGGACAAATTCATATCAACCACAAATGACAATGATTTAAAATATGTTGGCCTACACACAGCTGAATGGCCCTTTTTAGAAACACTGAATTGGAACTTGTCTGAGAAACACTTGACCAAAGCCTCACTGATCATCCTCAAGTTGTATTAAAGTACCCAAGACTTTTTTTAATCATCCAATCTTTCCTTTGAAGATGGATAAAACTGAGTAACTCTTTTGAGTTACCCCTTGCCCTTCTGCCCACACACGCATACACACACACCCCATGAATTAACACTTATGATATCAGAAAACAAACAGCAATAATCAGCTTTTCTAAATAATACAGCTAAGCTTTGAAACTAGTTTTTAAAAAGATTGTGTAAAATTTTTAAAAATAGAAATAGCTTGTGAAATTTTTTTCTAATTCATAAGTAACACGTTATTATGTATAGAAAAAAAAAAGGAAAAGGAAAAGGAAAACAAAAAGACAAAGAACAGAGAGGCTCCTGGGTGGCTTAGTCAGTTAAGCATCTGACTTCGGCTCAGGTCACGATTTCCATTGGGTAAGTTTGAACCCCACCTTGGGCTCTGTGCTGACAGCTCAAAGCCTGAAGCCTGCTTTGGATTCTGTGTCTCCCTCTCTCTGCCCCTCCTCTGCTTGCCCTCTGTCTCTCTCAGAAACAAAAATAAACATTAAAAAAAAAAGGCAAAGGAAACAAAAATCATTTATTATTACCTTAAAAAGTGACTACTAACATATTTGTGAATACCTCAATCTTCTTTCCATGCCCATATATAGCTTTAAAAAAAATTCAGCTGAATAAATTTGGAGATCTAATTGTCTTTATTCAATGATTCATGAATCCAGCAGCATCCCATCTAGCAAACAGGAAGCAGCCCAAGAAACTGTACAAAATGAATGGTTTTAAAAGGCAAAAAGTGGGAAGAAACAAAGGAAGTCAAAAACAAAAGGAAGGATTCCTTCAGGCAATGTCAACTTTCTTTGGGAGAAGCAGGGGTTTATCAGGTAGACTACCTCACTAGGGCCAGCTAGGAAATTCCAGACTGACTGGTTAAAGGTCACATTTCTGGGAGATGCTGAAACTACAGTTAGATTAGGTATTAGGTCTAAGACATGAGGCTTAGCAGGAGTTACTCCATTTGGCGCCTCTTATTTCTTTTGCTAACAATGTGTTTTTAGTTTTTATAAAATTGGGATCCCACAGAATATAGTTTTGTTTATAGTATATTAAGTTTACATTTTGACATCATTAAATATTCTACTAATTATTTTAGTAAATTGTATTTAACCAATCTCTATTTGAGATTACAGGTTTATTTTATTATTATTATTATTATTATTATTGTTGTTGTTATTATAAACAATGCTTTGATAAATATTCCAGTAGATTAATCAAAAACCTGTTTTCTGATTAATTTGTTTTCTCAGAACACATTTCCAGAAGGGAATTGTTACATTAAATTATATGCATGTTTTAATGTTTTGAAATATATTGCCTTAATTGCCTTCTAGAAGGCTCTTTTTAAAATGTTCCATGTTTTATTTAATTGACTGTGCTACCAGCTAGATTAGTAAGAATCAAAGTCACCTAGAACTTTCGAATGGTTCATATAAAAGGCTTTGAATGCTAGCCTCCAGTTACCAAGAAGATATCAATTAGAGCTCATTTGTCATTGGTCTACCCTCATTGCCTATGCCCCAGAGATGCCACCAGAACAAATGTCTGTGTAAGCATGTCTAACATCAGCACAGCCCTTCCTCAAAGAGTCATTCAATAAACATAGTCCCTTTGTAATCGGGTGGCATTCAAAGAGGGGGAAAAATTGCTTATATTTTCTAAAAATACTTAGAAATGAGGATTTCATATTTTGGGGACATCTATAATAAGTTACAATATACAATTTATACTTAGCAGTAATTCCTAAATGAGTTTCTTTCAGAATACCTATTTGTATATTGCTTATAACAAAGATTCTTTCTGGTTGTGATTAATTTAAATGTTTCTTTATTTTGAGAGAGAGAGAGAGCAAGCCCAGGAGCTGGGAAGGGGCAGAGAGAGTAGGCAAGAGTAAATCCCAAGCAGGCTCCAGGCTGTCAGCACTGAGCTTGTCTCAGGGCTCAGTCTCAGGAACTGTGACATCACGACCTGAGCCCAAATCAGTAGTCAGATGCCTGACCAATTGAGCCACCCAGGTGCCCTTGTGATTAATTTAAAGGTGAGTCCACATGGTATCAGCAGTTACAGACAAAATTAAGCTCATCAATTGGCCTCACTGTGTTTGAAGTCTTTTTCTGCTACTCACTGATTCTGTGGTCTGGAGCAAATTATTTAACCTTACTGTGCCTCAGTTTCTTCACACGTGAAATTTGAGTACAATAATAGTAAACTTTTTCCTATAGTTGTGCTAAACAAGCATTAAATAAGAGACTCTGTATAAAATGTTTAACACCATGCTTAGCATGTAATAAGCATCCAATATCTTTTGGTAGTTGTTATTATTAGGCAAAAATTGCCTTTGGCTTTGAAACTTGTTGTCCATCATCATTCATCTGCCTAATAAAAGAATGTACATTCTGTGCAGCCTGTGAGGACATAAGGTCTTTTTAATCTCTGTGATGCTGAAAGAACTTTCATGACCCTTAGAAGCCACAAGGGTGCAGAGTGTTGATTAGCAGTTCGATAAAATCCTCTTGGGTTCCTAGGTCACCCCAATTTCTGTGTTTGCAATGAAACAACACTGACATCTAGTGATCAAAAAGATAAATGACATGTTTTGGCCCGCAGCAAATATAAAATGTCTGTGGTTTTGGTCCAACAAGTTTTCCTATTATTTTAGTGGAAATGAATTAAATCCTAGGTAGACTTTTGCATAGGCTCTTTATGTTGGTCATATCTCATCCTTTGGTTGAATAGAAAGTATTTTTGAAAAACTGAAATCCACATTATCCATCACACCAACTTTTACACTTTTGTTTTTTTCAATTTGTTTACCTTATAATCTGAAAAACAGGAAAATTATTTAAGAGAAATATTAGCATATGTTCATTTTACTTTCAAAGCATATATAAAGTAGATCAAAGTAATGCAAATTTATCTAACATAATACAATAGGAATAAAACACATTAATGGGCCTTGAATTATATATTAACTTATGATCCATTTTACACAATTTTATAGTGAAGATCAAAGAATTGAAACTATTGCATCAAATAAAACTTAACCAATCAAAATTTTTCTGTTTTGTCTATATTTTTCTATAACAAAGATGAGTTGGAAATTAATATTTCAGGAAAGAGTTTGCATAGCAATCATAAAACAAGGTTAAGAGAATTTCCCACAAAAAATGTAGATTAGCCACAGGAAATCCATCATTATTGGTCTATATTTACTGTCACTGTGGTATACCCTTTTGCCTTCTATCCTTTGGTCAAACCCTTGCAAGAAATCCTGAACATTTAATTCAGCAGCAGGACCTCAGAAATGCTAATTAGAAATGCTAATAGGAGCAAGTGGATCTTGAGAACAAAACGAAGAGTGATGTCCTTAGTCAGCTGAACCATCAGTTTATCATTATCATTGCTGATAGCATCTACCACTTGTAGAACATTTACTATGTCTCATACTCTGCTAGGTTCTTCTATTCATAACTGTTCATTTATTCAACAAATGAACCATCTACAGTGCTGCCAGACCATGTAACAACAACAGTGGGTCACAACAGACACAATCCCTGTCCTCACTGAAATCATAATCAACTGGAAAAATAGTAATAATCATACACTTCTGGGCTGTGTTATGGGCTGCATTGTGTGCCCACTGCCCCAGACACACACACACACACACACACACACACACAAAATTCTTATGTTAAAACCCTACTCCCAGCATCTCAGAAAATAACTGCATTTGGAGACAAGGCTTTAAAGAGGTGATTAAGTTAAAATGAGACCAATAAGATGGACCCCTAATCCAAATCTGACTGGTATCCTTATATAAGAGGAAGAAATGTGGACACAATAACATTGGGGATGTACACACACAGAGAAAAGACCATGTGAGGATTTAGTGGAAAGTGACGGTCTGCAAACTGAGGAGAGAGACTTAAAGAGAAAATAAACCTGCTGACACCTTGCTCTTGCACTTCTAAATTTCTATTGCTTAAGCCAGCCAGTCTGTGGTATTTTTGTTATGGCAGTCCTAGCAACCTAATAATACACTGTAATAAAATGCCATTTAAGGAAGGTTCACAAAACTATGAGCACATACAATAGAGCATTTGACTTCATCAAAGAATCAGAGAAAAATGAACTCTGGAAAATTTGTAGAAGTTAGTAAGTTTGGAAAAAAGAGCAGCATGTTCCAGACTGAAGGGAGAGCTTGCACAGGGTCCAATGGTGGGAAGAAACAGTGTGTACTTCCAGGAACTAACGACAAATCAATAGGCTAGAACACAGTAAGGAAGAGCATGGATGGAATGAAGCTAGAGAGAGAAGGAGAGATCAGATCATGCAGATACTTGCAGGACAAGCGTTAAAGATTTTTGGGCTAAGGAAATTGGAAGTCATTGATGTGTTTTAAGCTGGGTATAATTTCAAATTTCAAAATCACTCTAGCTGGAATAGGGAGAACAGATCAGAGGGCAGCAGGAAAATAAGGAGACTAATAAGGAAGTCATTTTAGTGTGTAGGGTAGACAAGTGATATGTTGAAGGTGATATATAGTGGTGAGGATGGAAATATGTAAATCGATTCAAGAGATATTTAAGAGATAAGGCCATGGCACCATGGCAATGTTTAGTTATGGGGGGAGTGGGAATGACAGAGAAAGGTCTTTCCAGATTTCTGGCTTGTAAAATGAAAAGATAAAAATAGTACCATCCTCTAAGATGAGAACAAGATTTGGGGAAGAAAAAAAATTTTAGCTCTATCTTGAATGTATTAAGTCTCAGATTGAGTCTGACTTCATCTACTTTGAGACATTCAAGCAGAGATGACCAGACGTTAGAATGCCAAGTTCAGAGCCCAGAGAAAAGATCTAGGTAACAGATATGAATTGGTGATTCATATGCAAGTAGTTAAAAAAACAGTGTAAGTGGGAATAGCTAGGAAAAGAATATAGAGTAAGGGGAGTTGGGCTTACAATGGAGTTTAAGGAACTCAGACAAAGGAGTGAAAGAAATGGGAGAAAACCGAGGGAAGTGAAATGTCATAGAACTAAGAAGGAAACAATTGCCAATGTAGAATGCTACTGAGGTGCAAGGACTGATGTAGAGATACATTCGAGTTGCTTCAGGACTTAGTTGAAGACTGAATGGAAGATGAGAAAATGGGGTCGCTAAAATTAGGCAAGTATTTTAAGATATCTTCCTTGAAGTGGGAATAATTGTGAGGTTGATAAAAATATTAGAGATGTAGTTTCTTGGGTTTCATGAGTATTATGGACTGAATGTGCTTCCTCAAAATTCATATATTGAGGTTCTAATCCCCAGGGTGATGGTATTAGGAGTGGGGTTTTAAGAGGTGCTATGGACTGAAGTTTGTGTCTCCTAAAAATCATATGTTGAAATCTTAATCCCCAACATGATGGTGTTCAGGGGGTGATTAGGTTGTAAAGGGCAGAGCCCTTATAAATGAGACTCCAGGGGCGCCTGGGTGGCTCAGTCAGTTGAACATCCAACTCATGATTTTGGCTCAGGTCATGATCTCACAGTTCATGACTTCAAGCCCAGCATTGGGCTCTGCGTTGACAGTGCAATGCCTGTTTGGGATTCTCTCTCTCTTCCTCTCTCTCTGCCCCTCCCCGACCCTCTCTCTTGCTCTCAAAATACATAAACTCAAAAAAAATTTTTTAAGCGACTTCAGGGAGTTCTTTTGAGGTTGCACCAAAACACAGAGAGAAGTCGGCAGTCTCTAACCCTGAAGAGGGACTCACCAGAACTCAACCACTCAACCAAGCTAGCCTCTGATCTCAGACTTGCAGCCTCTGGAACTGTCAGAACTGAGAAATTTCTGTTGTCTATAAACCACCAAGTCTATGGTACTTTTGTTGTAACAGCCAAAATTGATGCAAACAGGAGGTAATTAGGTATGGAGGTCATGAGGATATGGCCTCCATGATAGGATTAGTGTTCTTATAAAAAGCAATATCAGAGCTTCCTCTCTCCACCATATGAAGATACAGTGGGAAGTCTGCCATCTGCAAGCCAGGAGGTGGGTCCTCACCAAAACCAAATCTGCCTGCACCATGATCTTGGACTTCCCAGCCTCCAAAACTGTGAGAAATAAATATTGTTTAAACCACCCAGACTAAGGTATTCTGTTATAGCATCCTGAGCTAACACAATGGGGGGGGGGGAAGGGTGTATTATTTGGTTTGGTTTGGTATGGTTTAGTGGGAGATATAAGAATATGTTTTAAAGATGATGAGAATCACACCATCTCTGAAAGAAAGACACTTCAGTTCACATATTATCAATCAGGAACCCAAGGATTATAAAGACTAAGTAATTAGTCTTAAATAATACAGCTAATAAGTGGTCGAACCAACTCCCAAAGCCAGGCCTATCTATCTCACTTTGCCATGCTGCCTTTCAATTAACATCTATTGTGCACCAACTACATGCAAGACTAGATGACATAATTCAAATCAAATTAGAGTTGGGGAAAGATTCAGTACATAATATGTTGATCTTACCCCAAAGGAACAGAATATATTCTCATCTACTATATCCAGAAACACCTTGCCCTTAGAATTGCCAGTTCTATATAGTAACAACACAAAAATTTAGAGCTGCCTAGAGCAATCAGGAGTTTTGAGACAGGATGAAGAAATGCTGTATGAGGGAGTAGGAAAGAGGGAACAAAGTCAGCTGCAGATATGTCATTCTTAGAGATCTATAGAGAAAAAATATGGGATCACTAATTTATGTAATTTCATTAAAACTGCTATAGTTCTGATGGTTATCCTCTCATCTCATTCCTAACCTAGGTCTCTCCCTTATGAATTTTGTTAAAAGACACAGTTAAAAGATGTTTTCAATGAAACATACTATCTATTGGGATTGCAAACCTTAACTACTGATTAAATTCCAGTAAGAAATAGCCCCTCAAGAATCCCAAGCACAGATCTTTCTTAAAACCTAACACCACTGGATATTTGCTCTGTGGTTTTTGTACTTCCCCAGGGAGTATTTTTAAAAGAAAAAGAGCTGAAAAGGTTCTATTGCAATGACTTTCAACCTTGGCTACATACTGGAATCACCTCAAAAGCTTTAAAAATACTGCTTTTAAAAACACTGATGCCTGGGTCTTACCCCCAGAGATTCTGATTCAATAGATCTTGGATATGATCTATGTATTGGAATTTAAAATTTTCTCCAAGTTATTCAAATGTGTAGCTACAGGCCCCTAAGAGATATACAAGGGCTCTCTGAGAGGGTTTATTCTTGTAAGAAACAGTCAGTATTCACTCTGGGGAAGGTGTTGTATTAGATGCTGTGACACAGATAAAGAAGATTGCTATCCTCAAGGAATGCACTCACTCATAGAAGGGTCACATGTAAAACAGACAATTACAATATACTTAAAATTCTTGCGATAGAGCTGTAACCCAGACCCCAACCACACTACTAATGCTTCTCATTTAATGGATGCCATATGTTAATTGTCAGGGTATTCAGAATATATGGTCCTATTTTCCTCACAACTGGTGAATTTTTCTCTAGGACCTTCAGAGTTGTAGTTCTCTATACTCTGCTGACACTAAGAGCCAACAGAGACTCCACAACATAGTCCACTCTTAAAAGTAGATGTTCGCTTTCTTCCTCAGACCCAGGGGGAAATGGGGAACACTGGGGCAGACACTGTTCTTTGGCTACTCCAAGCATCCTCCCCACCTACCACTACCATTTCTCCCCTCTGCGTAAGCAGAACATCAATTTTGTGCTCAGGTAAATATCATAGAAGTCATGCTTCCTCTTGCTGGTCCAAGAGTTAAATCATGATCAAATTGAAACAGTCACAGCAATGCCTTTCCACTTGCCAGATAAGTTCTTTCCCAGAACTGGCCAATAGGTTGGAAGTGGAAGTCTAAGAGTGGGCTGCTGGGAAGATTTCTCCATGATAAGAGAAGGTTCGGGACCTTTTCTTCCTTTTCCTGTCTTAACAGCAAATGTAATGTGTGGAACCATGACAGACGTCTTGAGACCATGAGGCAACAAGCACAAGCATAAAAATCCGATGTGCTGAGAATGGTAGGTAGATGGAGCAAAAGAACCCAAGTCCTATATGACCTCGCTGAGCCTCTGTTCCAGCCCAGCACAGACTTCACCCAGACTACTTACCCTAGGCAAAAAATAAATCCCTGTTTATTTAAGCTACTCTTAATTGGGTTTTCTACCACTACCAAAATCATAATTAATAAACAGTCCTTGCTTCCTTGCCACTTTGTCTTTTTGGCCTCCAAAAGACAAACATTAGATGTAATGTAATTATGAAGTTCTTCAATGAAGGGAAGTTCAGAAGAGAAATACAGTGCAGGATAAACAAAATTACCATTTTGAGGCTTTTCCATGCACCACTTAAGTAAGGCATCTTAAGATGTCAGCCTTTATTCTTCACAGGGAAGATAATCACCTCCTAGCTCCCTCTGCTTCTGCTCAGGCCTGCTGCTCTCAAGTCCACAGCCCTCCTGTAAGGGTTTGCACTGTTAAACTAAAGACCTACATTTCTCAGGATCCCCTTCCCTATATGGTTCTGAAGTAAGTTGGACAAAAGAAGAACTGGCATGAGATTTGAAAGGCAGAAGTAAAGCAGTGACCATTACTCTCTGTAGGTCATTGTCGAGAGATATGGAGACAGAGACATGCAAAAGTAACCAGCCCATTCCATTTCATCCCCCACTTTCCCTTGTTTTGGGTCCAACTTTTTTTCTCAAATGTTGACCTTGTTGAACCCAGTCACCCCACCAGATACTTGGCTACCAACCCAAGGGAGGCAATAGCCACAAAGAGGCAAGAGCTTGCCATGGACCTTCCCCTTCACAGCCCCTCTTTGGTGGCTAGACATGCTTAGCTTCTCAGATGAACTAGAAGTGCATTTCTTTTCTAATCCTGCAACTCCCCTTCCAGGTCTTCATTTGCACAACTCCTCAACTGTGTACAGTTTAATTCCTATAATAACTTCTTTATCCTGTAACCCTTATAGTGCCTCTGCTCCCCTAATATACCTGTCCACCTACTTTACACATATAGAGCCTATTCTCAATTTCTTCCTCCTATCAGGTGGCGAGCAGTCACATTATCCCCATTCTATTGCAGTTCTTTAGCTAAAGTAAACCATGTCCCTCCAGTTCTAGTTCCAGCATCCCTCCTACAATAGTGGCAAGCCTGCTGATTCCATTACTAAGGGACCAATAAGCACTTTTCTCAGTAACAAACGTTAGCTTTCCCTGGAGACAAATAAGTCTCCGTGTAGAATAAAAAACACTTTCTCTAATAGTAGGGCCCTGGCTTGCCATGAAGAAACAATAGGCAACTCGTTTTTTGCTCAGAACACTACAGTTGTGTTCATCTGGGCTGAGACCAAGCAGAGAGAGTCCAACAGCTGCATCCTGTCCCCTGGGTAATGGTCCCAGCTCAGGTTGTAACTTTTTGAGTTATAGTTTCTCTGTATGTTTGGGAAAGGTTGAAGATTTGGCAATCCTCCCACCATAGAGTGTGAAATGAGAACTCAGAAAACACCAAAGATAAAGTAATCAATGTAGCTAGGAGACTTGGAGGTTTCATATAGAAAGTTACACGTTAGGTGGAGCCTAAGGCAAGTAGAACTTCTACTGTTAGAGAAGGTGGAAATTTTTTTCCTAGTACCCCTCACTATCTGACTCTACCCATTCCTGAGTCTACATATTTACAGTTGGAATATGAAGGGGCTCCAGCATTATCTGAGTCTACTTCAATTCCTGTTTCAGACAAATGGAAACACTTTAGCATCTTGTTGCAAGGAAAGAAGCAGGAGAAAGCTTTCACAACAGTTCAGTAAAAATCAACACAATATTTCTAGTCAGGTTTTTTACATTTTTTAAATTTTTATTCATTTTTGAGAGAGAGAGAGAAAGAGAGAGCATGAACAGGGAAGGGGCAGAGAAAGAGACATAGAATCTGAAGCAGGCTCCAGGCTCTGAGCTGTCAGCACAGAGCCCCATACAGGGCTAGAACTCACAAGCCATGAGATCATGAACTAAGTGGAAGTTGTCCACTTTACCCACTGAGCCATTCAGGCATCCCTCCAGTCATATTTTTAAATCCTATATAATCCAATGAGTCATAACCCATAATTTTGGTAAAATCATAAATGTTGGCATAGAAACCTCACTACCATTTTTCTGAGGGAGAGACAAGAACTGTTGTCATTTAGACCTTTTTATCTCAAATTTCAAAGCCGCCAAAAAATAGATGTATCTTGACCTCCTAGAATTAAAAAATGACATCAAAAGCAATCTATTTTTCCACAGTCTTTTCAAAGGAAACAGTAATTCAAAACTGAGACTAGGGGTGCCTGGGTGGCTCAGTCACTTAAGCATTTGACTTCGGCTCAGGTCATGATCTCACATTTCTGAGTTCAAGCCCCACGTTATCGGGCTCTGCACTGACAGCTCGGAGCCTGGAGCCTGCTTTGGATTCTGTGTCTCTCTGTCCCTCCCCTACTTTCTCTCTGTCTCTCTGTCTCTCTGTCTCTCTCTCCCTCAAAAATAAATAAACATTAAAAAATAATTAAAGAGGCACCTGGGTGGCTCCGTCAGTTAAGCATCTGACTTCAGCTCAGGTCATGATCAAGAGGTTCATGAGTTTGAGCCCCGCCTTGGGCTTTGTGCTGATAGCTCAAAGCCTGGAGCCTGTTTTGGATTCTGTGTCTCCTCTCTTTCTCTGCCCCTCCCCCACTCGTGCTCTGTCTCTCTCTCTCTCTCTGTCTCTCTCTCTCTCCCAAAAAAATAGAAACATTAAAAGAATTTTTTTAATTACAAAAATTGAGATTTAAATTTAAGTTTCCTTAAGGATAGGTCGCACTTTAATAGGTAAAATAGGTCATAAAGTTAAGCAATGAAATTAACTTTTACCCCAGTGAATTTTTCTTGACCTGATGAAATATTGCCATAAAAGGTCAAATCTTTGGTAAACTTTTGAGAACAAGATTATTCAAATACGGTTCAGATTGAAATAGGCAAATAAATGTGCTTACCATTTAAGCAGGAAGAGACTGGAGTGGTTGGAAGGAGGTGGAATGCAGCCTGGGAAAGTTATTTAAATATAGCCAATATAAATCTCAGTCAACAACTCACATGTGGAAAAAAAAATCGCTCTACTTACTATAGATCAATATAATTTTTGGCCAGCAGAAAACTTGAGGCATTCTTGGTGCTCCCACACATACTCTCAGGGTTGAGCCAAGGTTCTATAGTCCATTTAACACCAGTGCAGTGGAAGACTGCACTGGCCATTGGTAATCTCCTCAAACAGGTCATGCCTATGAGTTGGCCTTCATGGTTTACACCAAATCCAACAGCCCCCTACAGCTTTGTTTGCCACAAATGGGACATGAAAGTCTGCTGAGGTTAGAAACCCAGCACTTGGTTTCGCCTCCCTGCTCACATATCCTCCCCTCTGTAGTCTGGCCACATCTTTGAAATACAGCCAAGAGCAGTACACCCTACTAGCAGTACCCATTGATCTCCTTTTTAGTGTCAGATGGTGTCCCCATGCTCCTTCCAGCTTCTTCAGGATACCCTGCCTCTCCCCCCAAACTCTATCTTCCCTCCTTTTTAATAAAACACTTTGGTGGCTACTATGGTCTGTTTATAACCCCCAAAAAATCCTATGTTGAAACCTAACGCCCAGTGTGATGGTATCAGGAAGTGGAGCTTTTGGGACATGATTAAGTCATGAGGGTGGAACCCTCATGAATGGGACTGTGCTCTCATAAAGAAACTCCACAGAGCCCCCTAGCCATTTCCACCTTGTGTCATTACAGCAAAAAGACAACAATCTAGGAAGGAGGCTGTCACCAGACACCCAATCTGCCAACACCATTACCTCAGACTTCCCAGAACCCAGAACTGTAAGAAATAATGTTTGTTGTTGATAAGCCACTCAGTCTATAGCATCTGAACAGACTAAGACAGTCTCCTCCCCAGGAGCCTCCAATCCCTCAAACTTAACTCCTTTATTTTCTTCACAGCACATTTTGAAATCAGGTATTTGTATTTCTAATTGTATAGCTCTCCCTACACATTTCACCCAATACACCTTTCTACTCATTTCCATAAAATGTAAACTAGTACCTAGAATAATGCCTGACGTGATAGATACTCAACGTGTTGTTGAATAAATGATAAACACACAATTTGGCCATCAAACAACTAGTTTTCCTATCCTCGTGAGCAGAGAGGGTTTAATCATTAAACCCTCCCAGGAGGCAAGGGAAAGTATTTGTTTCATATCTATCTAGTACACTGAAATAAAAGGAAAACAGTTATGTTTCCAAGTTTAAAATAGTCTGGATGTTCTTATTTTGCCATATGTGGTTTTTTTATATTTATTTATTGTTGAGAGAGAGAGAGACAAAACCTGAGCGGGGAAGGGGCAGAGACAGAGGGAGACACAGAATCCAAAGCAGACTCCAGGCTCCGAGCTGTCAGCACAGAGCCCAATGTGGGACTCAAACTCATGAACCACGAGATCATGACCTGAGCCAAAGTCAGACACAGGCACCCCTTGCCATATATGTTTTTAAGTTACATGATTACTATGCTGCTTTTTAAGTTACATGATTACTATGCTATGAAACACCCACATGGTCCTGAAGTTAATTTGTTCTAGGCCTTAGGACCTACAGTTTTGTCCTTACACAAGGTAGTGGGAGAAACTTGGGAAACCTGAGAGGAAGGAAATAAGGAGGGCGGGAGGGACTCCTGATCTTGCTGTTTGTGCTCTACTTCTGTTATATTTCAATTATTAAATACATCATGGGGTTTTGGGAAATTGTATGAAAACCTTTTTATTCAGAACAGTGAAAAGTAGTAAACTGAAGGAAGAAAATACATAGGAATTAAATAAAAATTGTAATTGGTAAATGAGAAAAATTGTTGATAAGAAGAGGTCTGTTAAAAACATATTCTCATTAGTTCACTTTTATCTGCACTATAAAGGAAAAAAGTAGAAATCTACTTCATAAAACAGTCTGATGTCACATCTCTTTATCACTGTGCGATTGTATTTATAAGGCATTCATCAGGCTTGTTGACTCACATTATTACATTCTAATATAGATTAGCTAAATTGTTAGAACACAGATGCACACTCGAAGAGAGCATGAATTTTAAAATCCAATTTTATATTTCATTTCTTGAGAAGTTTCACTATGGTTTGAAATCCATTCTGGAAGAGGATAGTCAAATATTCATACTTTATGTGACAAAACCAACAGGTTCACCATTTATTCCTAACTAAAATTTAATTGTCTGAGAATTGTAATTGTCAGCCTCTAAAGAGCTTATCTCATGTCTCACAGTTTAATTGGATTGTTTTCTGAGACAGTCTTTCCTTTTTAATTTTATAAAGACCATAAATGCTCATATTATTGTTCTTTTGTCTTTTTCCTCAGAACTTTGTTTATTTTAATTTTTAGCTATAGCGGCCTAAAACAACCCTGTTTTCCTTTCTAACCCAAAGTTCAAGCAAACGGCAACTATAGAGCCATTTGACATCTTTCCATCTCTAATTGCATGGATAAGATAAGATGGAGCTTATTAAGGAAGGCAAGTGAGTCGTTTATATTTGCAAAGTTATTTATATTTGCAAGTGGTCAAAATCATGAAGGGGCAAAACAAATTTCACTCTGCAGATGAATGGTTCTTAAGTTATGTACCTGGATCTGGACAAGTTATCAAAAAATCAAACCACAGAATGACAGAAGGCACAATTTAGTCACACCAAACTCTCAGCTGCAAGTGTTTTGACAGAGACAGCCCAGAGATAACCAGAGATAGATATTTGAATAGCAAATGAACTACTCAACAAAATTTGCCATAAGTAAGTTTATATAATGATGAATACTGTTTTGGGCATTAAAAACTAAAATAGGATTATACTGGGGTAAAAAGTCATCCATAAGTACATCAGAACTTATTGACATCCTAGCCACGCTTAGCACCATATTAGGCACTATGGTAATATAAAATGTTTGAAGCTTGGCTTAAAATATAGCTATAGCACCAAAGTAAAAAAGCAAAAAGGTTTTTTAGTCTTTTATTATAAAAATGGATTTCATAAAGAGGGGAATCCAAGCAGCACATCACAGCATCTTCTAGATACACATATAGCTACAAATATGATTCCAATTATACATACACACACACACACACACACAGAAATTAATAGCAGCTATCTGGGTGGTGGAATAATGAGTAATTTTTATTTTCTTCTTTATACCTTTAAATATTTACAAAGTTTTCTGCAATAACTGCACATTACCTTGGTAATTACATATATAAAGGTATATTTAAGTCGTCTTAACTCTATAAATGATATCTACCTAATACAGCATTCTTATACTCCAAGTACCAAGGAGATGCTCCGTATGTATTAAATACTAAATCTAGGGTATTAAGAATGTAATATTGTCACAGTCACCTGGGAAATGTAATTCATCCCTTGTCATGTTTATTATTCTCATGAGAATCAGAAGTTTCCCCCACCCCTTCCTGCCCCCTCCTACTACACATACACACACATACACACACACACACACACACACACACACACACACACACAAGCACACATCAAAATCCTGGCAAATAAATCCTGCAATTAAATACTTCAAATTAGAAAATTGAATTACTGGTACATTCTCTAATTGTATAAGTTTCTCATCTCAAAAACTCAAGAAGGTTTCCAGATTAACAATAAAAACACAATTTGTAAATTATTTTTCTTCCTTTCTGAAGCATACAAAGCCCCATCTATGAGATCAAATACCAATTCATATATCACTAGTCTTTCTATTATAGAAAGCATTCCACAGGGGCTGTGCCAATTTACATTCCCACCAATAGTGCACAAGGATTTCTTTTTCTCCACATCTTCACCAACACTTGTTGTTTCTTGTCTTTTAAAATTATTTTTTAATTCCAGTATAATTATACAGTGCTAGGTTCAGATGTACAATATAGTGATTCAACAATTCTATACATTCAGTGCTTATCACAGTAAGTGTACTCTTAATTCCCTTCACCTATTTCACTCATTTCCTACAACACCTCCCCTCTAGTAACCATCAGTTTGTTCTCTATATTTAAGAGTCTGGTTTTTTGTTTTGTCTGTTTTCTTAAATTACACATATGAGGGAAATCATATAGTATTTGTCTTTCTCTGAATTCAAAAATATATGTGCACCCCTATGTTTATGCAGCATTAGTTACAATAGCCAAGATATGGAAGCACCCCAAGTACCCATGAACAGATGAATGAAGATATGGTATCTATATATAATGGAATATTACTCAGCCACGAAAAAGAATGGAATCTTGCCATTTGCAAAAACATGGATGGATCTAGAGGGTTTAATGTTAAGGGTTTCTTTTATTTGTTATTTTAGCATTCTAACGTGTAAGGTGATCTCTCATTGTGGTTTTGATTTACATTTCCCTAGTGATTGATGATGCTGGTCATTTTTCATGTGTCTGTTAGCCTGAGAAAGACAAATACCATCTGATTCCACTTATAAATGGAATCTAAAAAAATTAATAAACAAAAAACAGAATTAGAATTTTAAATACATAGAACTTGTGGTTGACAGAAAAGAAAAAGAGTAGGAGGTTGGGCAAAATGGGTGAAGGGGAGAGGGAGATACAGGTCTCCAGTTATGGAATGAGTAAGTCTTGAGAACAAAAAGGAGGAGCATGAGGAATACAGTCAATGATTTTGTAATAGTGATATAACAGGACAGATGGCAGCTACGGGTGTGGTGAACATAGCATAATGTATAAACTTGTCAAATCACTAAGTTGTATACCTGAAACTAATGTAACACTGGTCAACTATACTCAAATAAAAATTTAAAAAATAAAGCATTCCTCTATTCACAAACCAAGCTAAATGAAAGACTAAATTGAGTGCAGTTAGAATAATTTACCCCAATCTAGCTATAGAAACACATAAACAAAGATAATTAAAATTTGTAAGTATATATGTGTGTTGTATACATTTTAGACACTTTAAGACTTCACTTTGGATTAAGAAAGATGCTACCAACAGAGATACTTCCTTGTGTGTCCCAGGAAGCAGAGTCTTGGTCAATGCTCAGAAGGAAAACCAAGACTGAATCCAGCTGTCTGAAGTGATCAATTGCCCCAGTTTGAGATAGGTTTGTGTTGTGCACAGTGTTTAAGTGTCAGCAATTATAAATTCATAAGGGAAGCTAACACCTAAAGTGCAGGAAAGAGCTTTCAATGCTAATATTTACACTTACTTGACAATAAAGAAAAAGAGAAAGGAAAGTTTATTTATAATCTTTTTTTAAAAGACCACACACAAAAGAGTATGTTTCTACTATTACTCTTTCATAGTAGAGTAACTAAAGAATTCAGAATCAAAGAGTTCAGAAACTGAAGAGTCAAATAAGTAAAGGAAAGTATTAGGTCTTTGGGCACTGACCTCCCTTTCATTTCAGGTGGGTGTGTGTTACATGTCCTATTTAATATGAAATTAATTAGACCCGCTTCAGGCCCCAGGTTATCCAGAAAGGGTCCCCAGCTGTCACCTTCATTGCCCCCTTCTTATAAGGCCGAACTGCCAAATAACTGTGTGGCTTTAAGAGATTTTCAAGCCATCCCTCCAAAAGGAAGTGACGGGTAACTATCTCTAATCCAATTCTCTTTCATCGCCAGATGAATTTCAAAATGTAATTTAGGCCTTTCTTTTCATTTTAATTCAACAAAACTGCTCACAAAAATGCATTAGTACAACATATGTGCTATTTTATTAATTTATTTTATTAATATGTATACTAATATATTAATGTTAGTTCAGCCTTCATATCTATCATTATTATCAGATTGAGTCCATAAAGAGGGTTGACTTTATACTCAGGGAAAATCCAGGATTGCCACGTGGTATAATGTGAGGTGTATGCTAAATCACCCAATTTTTTTTTAATTTTATTTTTTATTTTTTAAAATTTACATCCAAATTAGTTAGCATATAGTGAAACAATTATTTCAAGAGTAGATTCCTTAATGCCCCTTACCCATTTAGCCCATACCCCCTCCCACACCCCTCCAGCAACCCTCAGTTGGTTCTCCATATTTATGAGTCTCTTCTGTTTTGTCCCCGTCCCTGTTTTTATATTATTTTTGTTTCCCTTCCCTTATGTTCATGTTTTGTCCCTTAAAGTCCTCATATGAGGGAAGTCATATGATTTTTGTCTTTCTCTGACTAATTTTACTTAGCATAATACCCTCCAGTTCCATTCACATAGTTGCAAATGGCAAGATTTCATTCTTTTTGATTGCCAAGTAATACTCCATTGTGTGTGTGTGTGTGTGTGTGTGTGTGTGTGTGTATACCACATCTTCTTTACCCATTCATCCAACGAGAGACATTTGGGCTCTTTCCATACTTTGGCTATTGTTGATAATGCTGCTATAAACATGGAGGTGTATGTGTACCTTTGAAACAGCACACCTGTATCCCTTGGATAAATGCCCAGTAGTGCAATTTCTGGGTCGCAGGGTAGTTCTATTTTTAGTTTTTTGAGGAACCTCCATGCTAAATCACCCAATATTTTAAAATTACTCTTGCCATGAGGGCTAGAAATTTCCACCATTTAAAAATTGCTGAATTCAGGAGCTTCTTTGGAATACCCTTGGAGATCATTATAATTACTTAGTAACTAACTCCCAAGAATTAGTCATTAAACAATATAAAGCCAGTCATTAATAAAAATTTCTCTTGTACAATAAAAGCATCTAAAATTTTCTATTTGATTAGATGATACCATAATACACTATATCTCATTTGGTCACCTTACCAACAAATAGTTTAAAAACTGGGGCACCTGGATGACTCAGTCGGTTGAACGTCCTTCTCTTAATATCAGCTCAGGTCATGATCTCATAGTTAATGAAATCAAGACCCATGTTGGGCTCTGCACTGACAGGGCAGAGCTTGCTTGGGATTCTCTCCCTTTCTCTCTGCCTTTCTCCTACTGTGTGTGCTTGTTCTCTCTGTCTCAAAATAAATAAACAAACATTAAAAATTTTTTTTAAAAATAACTAAAAGAGCAGGGGCACCGGGGTGGCTCAGTTGGTTACTTGACTCTTGGTTTGGGCTCAGGTCTGATCTCATGTTTGGTGAGATTGAGCCCCGCATGCTCAGCATGGAGCCTGCTTGAGATTCTCTCTGTCTCTCCCCCTCTCTCCCCCTCTCCCCCCTGCTCCTCTGCCCCTCTCCTTCCCCATCTCCCCCTCTCCCTCTGCTTCTGCCCCTCTCCCCACCTTGCACACTATAAATACATACATACATATCAAAAGAGTAAAAAAGTAACCAACCACTTATATTGAAGTACCAAAACCAGAGCTGCAAAATTCAGTGGACTCTTCTCTGTTCTCATCTCATTTGATCTTCCAGTATTATTTCCTGACAATAATCCCGCTCTTCTCTTGGCTTCTGTGACTTCACTCTTCAGATCTTCTCACTGGTCATTTCTTCTCCATGTACTTCTGGTCTCTTCCTCCTCTACCTCTAAATTTTGAAGTGTCCCAGTGGTTATTCCCAGGCACTCTTCTCCATCTTCATTCTCTAAGTGACCTCATCCTTCTTCACAGATTTATAGACTATTTATGTGCTAGTGATTCACAAATTTACAGCTCTGCCTCAGACCTTTTGTGATCCCAGACTCAGACAAAAACAGCCCATTTGAAATCTTCACCTGAACGTCTTACAAACACCTCAAACTTAATATGCCCAAAATGGGACTCTGTCAATCTCAACTGTTAGTTGGATAGGATAGTACCCTACTGAGTTACTAAAGCCAGAAGAGTCATCCTTGAATGTCCCCCTTTCTATCAAGCCCTTAAATCCATGTCCAAAAATGTATCTTGGATCTACCCACACCTCTTTTGTTCCTCTGTACCAGTGGTACACCAGGTAACCATTATCTCTTAGCTAGACTACTGCCACTGCTCCTCCCTGCTCTCCCTCCCACCATTGCCCTACTCTAATCCACCAGACATACATTAGCAAAAGTAATCCAAACACATATTTTGAACCAGCCATTTCCTTTTTTAAAAAATTTTTCATGGCTTGCTGATTCATTTGGAATAAAATCTAAACTCCTTAAACTTTCTACAATGTCCGTTAAGATCTAACCCTCACCTATGTCTTCACCACTCTCCACTTTTCTCTGAAACCTCCAGTGACTCCTATAGCTCCTACAGCTCATCAAGCTTTTCTTCCATATTAGGACCTTTGCATATGCTAGAGGCAGATACAGATTACAAATGTATCTTTTGAGATGAGTTAGGGAACATGAGAAAAAGAGAAGATTCAAGGACAACTCTTATTTGGTCTTCCTTCCATACTTGACATGAAAGTGGCTAGCTTCTTTTCATCTTTTATATCTCAGCCAGTCCTTATCATCATCAAGCTCAATCATATAGACATTCTAAGTCTGTCCTCTGCCACTCCATGTCCCTTCAATCAAGACTGGTGGGACTTGCTCCAACAGAGGAGCAAGTACAAACTGAGAAAAGCTCTGCCAGGTGATGTAGAGCTCACATCACCCACATCACTTGTTGTAGCAGGTATGAAGAATGATCAACAAGATGGTAACACCAATGATGAGATTTTCCTTATTTTACAATTGTACATACTTTTACTCTTTCTGAACGCCCAGGCTGCTGAAAATCTATCATTTAATCTATTCTATTCTGGTAACCACAGTCAAATACAATACTTTTTAGTCCCTTTTTTTAAAAAACAGGTTCCTTCTCTTTCAGTGAAATTCAAGTACTGTCTCACCCACCATTCACACCTCAAAGGTTTCTCTTTGAGCTTTCTTCACCTATATCCTTTTTACTTTAAACTCCCAGATGAACCAGCCCATGATTTATCCTGGAAGCAAGTCAGTAAAGACAGAGAAAGTCTGCTGGTAAGAAACAGGTTGCACACCTAGTTCACATCAATTTCCTCCTGGCCCCAGATGCTGGCATCCCCACTGATGTGGCTTCTGGTGCTAGTGGCATCCAGCTGTTGGCTCTATATTATAGCAGGTTTGATGGTCATTGACTATCCAGCTGAGCAGTCTCTCCACAACCATTTAGTGTCAGGAGAAAGGCTACAGTTTGCCAGTTAGTTGTCTACAGCCTGTGAATGTGATCTCTTCCTCCTTTTGGACAGCTTTGGAGGTAGCAAGCCAGTCTATAGACTCACATACTTTCTTTAGCCTTATCTAGACCTCAGGAAAACCAATTAATATCAACTATGACAGGCTCAGCTCCACAGGAATCTAGAGGCTATCTTTATCTTCTTCTGAAAGGATATGCACTCTGACAATTTTCTACTGCCCTCCTCCCAATTCCAGGGGTTGCTTATAGCCATATATTCTGCCTCTCAGAGAACTCAGAGAAAAGAAGCTAGCAACAGTGCCTATATTAAATGCCTGTAACTCCAGAAGAGAATTGGAGGTGTGGGGGCCCTAACTTCAGGTCAGAATGAGACAAGTGGAAAATTCTCCTCTCCCTGCATGAGGCAGTGGGAAGGCACAAAGCACCTAACATGATTGTTCCATTATCTGTTACCTGCCACAGAAGTTTCCATCTTCCATCCACTTGCCTGAGATATATTCTTTTATTTATATCAACCATATTTTGTAATACCTGACAAGGTCTACATCTTGTCTAGACAGTTCCCTGTCCTCAGAGATACTGAGTGGGAAATAATCCTAAAGAAAGGAAAAACCAGCTCTGCATTTTAATGTCTGAAGTTACTGCCATGAGTAAATACTTAATTTATGATTTCTTTATCCCATCATTTTTCATTGATCCTATGAGCAGTATTTGGCTCATATCCCCTACCAAAGCTTGAGACCACTATAAAAAAATCTAAAACCATAAGTGCAGTGATAAATCTGATACTTATCTAAGAATGAAGAACAATGCTCATCAGAAAGAGCAAACTTCTAGGCTTCTAGAGCATTCTTGGGAAAATTTCACTGATTACAGAGGTGAGAGTAAGTTGACATTAGCCTTAAAAGTGTGTTTTGTGTCAATTAGCTCAGACTTAGAAGCTGTTGACTGAAAGTGAAGCCACTACCCATTAGTGACCATTGTCACTAATTAATTACACAGGTCTAAAACCAGTTCTAACTAACCATGGCATAGGACTTTTAGTCTTTTTTTTTTTTTTTTTTAGCAGTTTGGACACTTTGTTTTGATCCTCTCTCAGCCAAAGCTGCAGGAAAGATGACCAAGATTGTCCAGATCTTCTCCATTGTGGTTGATTCTCTTGGAAGATGTTTAATTTTCAGAGGCCTGATTTTCAATGTGAGGGTTTCTCAGCAGTATTTTACCTCTATTAGTTTTTGGATCGTCTGTTAGGATACTGGCATGTAGAAGCATTCAGAAATCTGGATAATAAACATGATATAACTATGAAGAAAACAAGAATAACTAAAGTACTACAAAAAAACATTCTAGAAACATGGCTTAAGATTTCCCAGAATGGGCCAAGAAAACAAGCCTCCTTAAAGTCTACTTTAGATGGTCAGGTTGCTTTTTAATTTAGCTTATAGATTGTTTCATCACTCCCACCCCTGGTTAATCTAGATACAAAATAAAGTTTAGTAATGGTACAGATTCTCCACAGGTTGGCTAAAAGAAAACACAAAGTTATTATTTCATCTATAATAATTTGGGTTAAACAATTTAAATGTTTATTCTGCTATATTATTTATAAGGCTTGGGACAAATTTTGAGACTACCTGGATTAAATTCCTATGAATGGGATTGCCATCCCTCAAAAGACTCTTCAGGGAGTTATAACATCTAGTAAAAGTTTTAACACTTTAGACATTTATTAAGAAGATATAGTCTATTGAAGCTATAGAGGATTCATTCAATAGGAATGATCTAACTAATAACTGCATGGAACAATTAACCAAGTACTCAGTATTGCAAAGTAATAACAATACCAAAGTAATACCAATACTTTGGTATTGCAAAGTCTGATATCCACTCAGGTGAAAATCCAATAGCTGATAAAAAAGGCATTCAATCTTATTATAATGATAGGCTTATTGCCTCTGAATTTGTCATTTCAGTCACTATTATATCTCAAGAATATCTGTAGCCTCCTTCTTCAGTACAAGGACAGTTTCTTTTATTTATATATTATCTAAAAAAGAGGATCATCATGGGTAACGTTAATGTAACACATTTTTTAAACTTACTGCACTAGTAATACTTGGAAGAACTGAGTTATAGAGTCATGGTAATAGTCATACTTGGACTCATGCATGTTATTATTGTGGTAAAAGAACAATGATAAATTAAGTCAGCAGTATACAACCTTAAACCAGTAAAAAAAAAAAATACACACACACACACACGACAGAATTTGTTATCAGATGGATACAGCAACCTAGATACAAGTGATCTTTTGTACCAACCCCAATCTCTGGCAATTTATGCCCTATCCAGCAAGAAAGGGGGAAAAATTTATGATTATCATGTCGATCAGACACAAGCATTAAGATAGTGTGACTGACAGCCTGAGACTATTACCCCCGAGTTGTATCTCCAGCAGCCAGGAAGTGTATAAACCCAAAATGGTCACCCTTACTTCAGAGGTGAATGGAAGAAGGCACATTGAAAAGATTTGACCCTACCACTTTCAAAACTACAACTTTCTTCAAAGGCATTTGGGGTTGGCTCCAGAAATAGCAAAATTTATCATAAATGACTAGAACTGTCATTAAGTCTTTTGCATATATCGTAAGGAATGGACTATGGAAGCATTTGGTCTTGCCTCAGAAACACCACCTCTTATAGATTCATCTGCATGGTTCCTGTCTCTGTTCTATTCTTCCCTACCTATAACAACATTTAACTAGGAAGAAAAACACTCCACAAGTATGCTTTCAAATCATTTCTCCTTAAGCCATCAAATTTTTTTAGCCTAATAGTGGAGTGTTTACAGCCTGTGTTTCTCGGTGACCCCTGTCTATCTGATTGCACCAGGGGAGGGGAAAGATCTTCAGTTCATAAGGGAAAGAATTTGATGAGATGACCCCTGGGGTGCATAGGTTAATATTCTGAAATACTTTCCATCACGCACTAAGCTGCCACAAAGAGTGAAGTCACTGGCTTCACTTTCCATTTCCTGATGTGCCATACTCAATGACCTCTGCTTTAGGGAAAGTGACAAAGGGCCAGAAGAGTGCAGTCTCACTCAGGCAGTTTATGAGACAGCTCTTGGGATAGGTCAACATAATTGTGAGGGGGGGAAATGGCACCTAGGAGCAGGGCTAAAAGCTACAGACAGAGATTGGGTCTTGCCATGGGATTAGATAAAACAGTAAAGTTAGTGAATGATGACCTGACATTTGGAGGTTCATCAGTTAGAATCTCTTTTTCAGTTTCTACAGCACAGCCAAAGATGTGGGCAGAGTTGTCAAGGCGAGGCCTTGCAATACTCTTCTAACCTTTGTGGAGCTGATGTAAAGGGCTCTAGTCCATAAGATTGGGTTCTTAATTTGCTTAGAAAAGGAACACAACCATGACTTCCCCAAATCCCACCAAAGTCTCAAACTGGGGCACGGAGTCCACTTCCCCACAATATCCAATATGAGATTCATCAGTTAAATCCAGGGATTGTTGAAACAGATGTACACACTCACATTAAAGGACAAAAAGTAAGGAGGAAAAGTATTAATACAACAGGCAACCCTTTGAAATGGGAGACCATGTCTGTGGGGGAACTCCAGAACATTTATATGTAAAGAGGCAGCGAGCACTCTTAAATGTAGCCACAGCATTTGTACACTGGACCCAGCTATGAGTCTCAGAGCAAAGCCGGATCAGTGAGCCTGAGATAGCACTGCCAGGTATGAGGAGGACTGCCTTGTAAAAATGAGGGAAAGGATCCAGGAACAGACCTTTCTGCTACATTCCAGGGTTGGCCCCAGATCCTTGAACAAGCTGTACTAAATAAAAGAAGCCACAATATCAGTCTCTGCCACACTCTGCTCTGTGTATGATATGGAATATATTGCTTTGGCCTGAACTGAAGGGCTTCATGTCGGGTTCTTTGTGTGCTGGACCAGCTAACTGTAAGTCTGCCTTTGGCACAGCACACTACTCCTACAAAAAGCTAATATCCCCTTATAGACTTGAGTATTAACAAGGCTTCTTTATTCTTGGGTATACAACAAGGTATAATTTTTTTCTGTAAACAACCACCAAAGAGAGAGAGAAAGCAAGCAGTTTGCTTATAGAACTCAATTATTGTTCTTTACTTCAGCAAACAGGGAACACCTACTTTTTGTCAAGCATTTTAGGAAGATTTTTAAAAATAGCATCAATCTGAAAATCAGATGGTGCTACCAACTAAAGCCCTGTAGAATTTTGTTGTTTTAGAATTGAAAGTACTAGACGAATGTTCAGAACAGATGGTCTCAAAAGGATATCCGAAACGGATGCTCCCAAGAATGAGAATGTGATTGCTCTTACCGTCTCTTGCCTACAACATCACAGTAAATTCCAAATCAGTGTCCCTTCCTCCCATCCATTGTCTCCTCTCAAGTTCATTTTTCCCCACTATCAGAGCCATCCTCCTAAAAAAAATTAGTGTAGCATTGCACTTCCTTCTTTTTTTCTTCCTTCAGTAATCCTACATAAAGTCCAAACTTCTTACCATAGCTTCCAAAGCCTTTTGTCATCTGGCTCTGACCCCTCTTACGAATCTCATCCCCTCCTCTGAAACTCCTTCTCCCCAAGCTACAACTAGAAGATGTTTGAAAATGCTATTAATTTTGTTATAACTTCATATTGTATGTGGCAACTATAACAATAACATGGGAGCTCTTTTCCAAAAATAAACTTGTCAAAACCCCAAAAGACCCAATAGTTACACTATCATCCAAAATATAGCCCTCTACAGAACACTTATGAAATAATTTGAAGATGACACAAAGAAATGGAAAAACATTCCATGCTCATGGATTGGAAGAACAAATACTGTTAAAATGTCTATACTACCCAAAGCAATCTACACATTTAATCCAATTTCTATCAAAATACCACCAGCATTTTTTCAGAGCTAGAACAAACAATTTTAAAATTTTTATGGGATCACAAAAGACCCTACATAGCCAAAGCAATCTTGAAAAAGAAAAGCAGAGCTGGAGGCATCACAATTTTGGACTTTAAGCTGTATTACAAAGCTGTAGTCATCAAAACAGTATGGTACCAGCTGAAAACAGATACATAGATAATGGAACAGAACAGAAAACCCAGAAATGGACCTACAACTATATGGTCAACTAATCTTTGACAAAGCAAGAAAGAATACCCAGTGGAAAAAAGATAGTCTCTTCAAAAAATCGTCTGGGAAAACTGGACAGCACATGCAGAAGAATGAAACTGGACCACTTTCTTACACCATACACAAAAATAAATTCAAAATGGATGAAAGACCTAAATGTGAGAGAAGATACCACAAAAAATCCAGAGGATAACACAGGCAGAAATCTCTTTGACCTCAGCTAGAGCAACATCTTACTAGACACCTTGACGAAGGCAAGAGAAACAAAAAGCAAATGGGAACTGTTGGGACTTCAAGACAAAAGGTTTCTTCACAAAGAAGGAAGCAGTCAACAAAACTGAAAGATAGCCTATGCAATGGAAGAAGATATGTGCAAACAATATATCTGATAAAGGGTTAGTATCTAAAATCAAAGAACTTAACAAACTCAACACCCAAAAAACATATAACCCACTTAAGAAATGGGCAAAAGACATATATAGACACTTATCCAAAGAAGATACCCAGATGGGTAACAGACACATGACAAGATGCTCAATATCACTCTCCATCAAGGAAATACAAGTCAAACCTACAATGAGATACCACCTCACACCTGCCAGAATGGCTAAAATGAACAACCCATGAAATAACAGATGTTGGCAAGGATGCAGAGAAAAGGGAACACTTTTGCACTGTTGATGGGGATGCAAACTGGTGCAGCCACAGTGGAAAACAGTATAAAAAATTAACAGTATCAAAAAATTAAAAATAGAACTATCCTACAATCCAGCAATTGCAGTACTAGGTATTTATCCAAAGAATACAAAA
Source organism: Acinonyx jubatus (assembly GCF_027475565.1). Lineage (NCBI taxonomy): Eukaryota > Metazoa > Chordata > Mammalia > Carnivora > Felidae > Acinonyx > Acinonyx jubatus. The sequence continues at coordinate 91,456,316 of NC_069386.1, forward strand.
ATGCTGATTCGAAAGAACATAATGCACCCCAATGTGTAGAGCAGTGCTATCAGCAAGAGCCAAACTATGGAAAGAGCCCAAATGTCCATTGACTGATCAATGAAGAAAGATCTGAGATGTATATACGATGGAATATTACTCAGCCATCAAAAAGAATGAAATCTTGCCATTTGCAATGACACGGATGGAGCTAGAGTGTATTATGCTAGGCAAAACAAGTCAGTCAGAGAATGACAAATACCATGATTTCACTCATATGTGGAATTTAAGAAATGAAATAGATGAGCATAGGGGAAGATAGAAAAAAAGAGAGAGGCAAACCATAAGAGACTCTTAACAATAGAGAACGAATTGAAGGTTGATGGTAGGGAAGTGGGCAGGGGATGGGCTAAGTGGGTGATGGGTATTAAGTAGGGCACTTGTTGGGATAAGTACTGGATCACTAAATTCTACTCCTAAAACCAATATTATACTACGTGGTAACTAACTAGAATTTAAATAAAAACTTGAAACAAAAAAAATAAAAAATATGTAGCCCTTAATTAAGAAGCATCCTCATTGCTATGAGCAGTGAGATTTTATAAGGATGCTATTTAAAATATTATTTGTGCCACAAGGAAGGAGATTCAGAATTTTAATGAACATCACAAAATCTGCTGGAATAAGCAATCACCACAAACCCTCACCTACTACTCCTCCAGGTTGCGAAAATGCAATAGTTCAATATGGACCCTGAGGTCTTGTGTTGCCATTGTTCTCTCTGAATAGTCCTGTTATCTGCTGAGACAACCATAAATAAATTTGCAAAGTGGACAATCTGGCTTGTGCTCAGAAAAAGAAGATGAGAGGATGCTACTTTCTTTTCTAGCATGCCCACCACCTGGTCTGAACCATTCTTGCTGCTCTGTGCCAGACCTGCCATACTGTGCACTGTACGTCATATTTCACCTTCTCTCTTTCTCTCTCTCTCCTCCACCACAATGTGATTCATATTCTCTCAATGCCCTACTCCCGACTCGAAGTTGCTTGGATTATTAGCCCTAAGTGTTCCCCTGAAACAGGATTATAAAGCCACAACCTTTGCCATGTCAATTTGTACTGTCCTCCCACCGTGGGTAAAATAAGACTTTCCTGCCTCTTTGATAGTAGCTTTGCTTTGGCCAAAGAAGTTAGTGGATGTGACATGAGCAGAGACCTTAAATGTGCTTGTGGAGTTTGGGTTGTGCTTTTGTGCTCCTGTGATTTGCTATGAAAAGAATAATGACTCCAGTTAGCTGCTGGTCCAAGGAGAATTAGAAAATTTAGATAGCAGATGTAAATGGAACTGATCCCAGCCAAATCCAGCAGAATCATAGCCAACCCTCAGCCCATGAGCAAAACTATATAAATATATAAATGTTTGTCTTTGTAAAACACTGACTTCAGGGGATGGTTCATTACTCAGAATTATCGTGGCAAGAACTAAATAATATCCTGGGTAATAAACTAATTTTAATCAAGCCAGTTATGATCAATATTACCTTCTGTATGCCAGGTTTTTATCTATGAAATGGAAATAAGAAAAAGAACCTAATTCAAATGGTTATAGCAAGAAATAAATGATAGAACAATTGTAAAGCCCCTAGGTAGGGGCTAGCCTGCAGAAAAACACAATAGAGTAATTTTGAGGTTATTTGATTAATCTGTTACTTTCTCAGTTTTATTTGTATTTTCAGATGTTTGCCAAAAAAAAGGATGGTTGAATTTATAACTACAGCCTCTAGCTGAGGCCTCATAGGTTTCTGTCCACTAAGTGAATGTCAAAGCTAAAATGCTTCCCATAGGAAGTATGCCCTTTTCTCTTTCTAAATAAGTGATTTGAACAAAATCACTTTATGCTCAGTTACACAGTGGTTTTACCTACAGAGTTTTCAAATAGGACAGCACTTTAAACCCAGAGGAATGGATTTCTAATGATGAACTTGGAAGTACTGGGGCAAATGAACAGTGGAGAGAGATTGGAGGGGGTGTGGGGAAGAGGATTTATAAGGCCCTGAAAATCACAGCAAATGGCCATCCCCTTATTTCATGTGCTGACCAAGCCAATCATGGTGACTGAATCAAGACAAAAGTGCAGAAGCACTTCAGTTGATTTCTCAAGAACCTGCAAAGGTATGCTTTTTTAAATTTAATGTTTATTTATTTATTTTGAGAGAGAATGAGAGACTGAGAGGTGGAGAGAGAGGGAAAGAGTGAGAATCCCAAGCAGTCTCCACAGTCAGCACAGAGCCCAACGTGGGGTTTGAACTCAGTAACCATGAGATAACGACCTGAAATTAAATCAAGAGTTGGTTAACTGACTGAGCCACCCAGGCACCCCTGTAATTCTTTCTCTTAGGAAAAGTACTAGGTTAAGGGACACCTGGGTGGCTCAGTCAATTAAGTATTTGACCGGCTCAGGTCATAATCTCACGGTTAGTGGGTTCAAGGCCTGCATCGGTCTCTGTGCTGACAGCTCAGAGCCTGGAGCCTGCTTCAGATCCTGTGTCCCCCTCTCTGTATGCCCCTCTCCCACTCGCACTTGCTGTCTCTCTCTCTCAAAAATAAATAAAACATTAAAAATTAAAAAAAAAAGAAAAAAGTAATAGGTCAAAACTGGGTAGTTTTCACCACCCTTTGGACATCAAGTTTCTGAGTCTTGCCTATATATATATATATCTATTCTGAAGGAATCTAATGTTTTCTGTAAGAAAATGGAAGGACATTTACTGGGCACTACCATGTACTCTGCTAGGGAACTCCCAATGTTATTAAGTAGGTACAGGACCAGCTTCACGGGCATGTGACAAGTGCAATCGTAGACTCCTGTTCTCAGATGGGCCCTGCACTTGTTTGGAACCTCTGCTGTTGCCATCTTGAAATTCTTAATAATTTTATTTCTGAGCATGTATTTTATGAGCAAAATTCAGTGGGACAATGGAGGACATATATGTGCAGAGAAAATACGTGCATGTGTCAGCATGTGCCACTCCATTCACATATAGGCTTCATGGCTTCCATAACATGCTTATTTCACCGTGAATCTACTAAAATCCAATGCGTAGTGGGTCCACCAGAATTCTGTACTCATGTTCCATACAACATATCTATAGCTGAGTAAGCAGGGTCACTAACAGATCAGACAGTCCATGCTTTACCCTTCTGAATGCAAGCTTGCTTAGAACACAAAAAGAATGGAATTGGAGCTTCCAGGTTGGTGAACACATGGAGATGGAGAAAGAGTGGCACAAAAGGAGAAGAATATGCACGTATAAAGAACTTTTTTAGAAGTTATCTTTGTGTATATTTTCCCCCACTCCTGCTAGGAATGAAATACATATGCATTTATGAGCTATGAAATGCCAATGATTCCACACACAAATTAAATGCCCTTATATCTGCATTCACAACTATACATTGTAAATATATACTGGCATTATACAGTATAAATATGAACAGTAAAATTCATGCTAATGATTTAAAATTTTAATTTTTCTGTACTTACAATGTTTACACCATTGTTTTATAAGTTATAAAATATTTATACAGGAAAAAAGCTTTACATAGCCATACTTTTAATAGCATTTTTTCCTGATTTTTGAACAAAGAGCCTGGTATTTTCTTTTAGCACTGTGCCCTACAAATTATGTAGCTGGCCTTCAGTAGGTACTATTATCCTCCATTTATAGATGAGAAAACAGATACTCAGTGAGATTAAGTAACTTTCTCAAGATCACAGAACTTGCAAGTGGTAGACACCAGATTCAAGCATGTCTGACTCCAAAGATACTGCTCCTCTCCCAATTCAGACTGCATCCAAACTACAGCTGGGGAAGGTCCCAAGAGAAACTTGAGCTTAGGGTATGTCTGTTGCTTCAACTTCTGTCCATGTAGATTTGTTTAGAGCAAAGATTTTGGTTAAGACTCACGCATACACCACAAAGTAGCTATGAAGTTAAAAAGGCTATTCTGGGAAACCTGTTCTAGCATTCTTTTCACTATTCTGTGCCCAGTTTTTCAGCTTAGTAGGTCCACAGACTTGAGATCATCAATTCAAATATAAGTACATCATGCTCAGCTGTCAAATAAAAACATTAAATTTTCTCTCAAACTTTTTTCTAAATTCCATGTATTTCTACATCTCATATACTGAGTCATATGAAAATATTTCATTTAATTATATTTAAGTTTGTTTATTTATCTTGAGATAGAGAGAGAGCATGCATGGGGAGAGAGAGAATCCCAAGCAGGCTCCGCACTGTCAGCACAGAGCCCAATGCAGGGCTCAAACTCACAAACTATGAGATCATGACCTGAGCCGAAGTTGGATGCTTACCCAACTGAGACACCCTGGCACCCATTCATTTAATTTTTTATGCTATATCATAATTACCACCAGAATTGTCAAAGGAATCATGTTAATGTGACTATAATCCAAAATTTTTAATGACTTTTGCCCAGTTAAACTCTGCCCAGTATTTAATAAGCATCCTGTTGTTTATAAGACCTTGGGCCTCTAACAATTTACCTTCTGGCTTCAGGGGGTATTTTTCTAGATTCAGAGCAACAGTTTCCAAGGCCTCTGTCTTACCTTTCCCAGCAGCATCTACAAAGTCTGAGGCAGCAAGCATATAGACTAATAGTTAAGGGATCATAATTCTTTGCTACCTGAGAGAGTTCTCTTTTTACCACACCTGCAGGGGGAAATGTGTTTCTAAAGCTAAAAAATACAGATTAGGATAAAAATCTTTCCTTGTAGAAGTCACCATCCAAAATTGGAGGTATTTTGTTCTTACATATATACATATTCACTTCTTACCCCTAGGACGGTAGAGATTATGCCACAGCCAGAAATGTGAAATGTTTGTGTCAAAAATTTTTATCACAGCAACTCTTCCTTTGAGATATTCAGAGAATTGAATATATTTTATAGATATTTCCAGACAGAACACAAATACTGCTGTCAAGAAAATTTCCTCTAAGAATGAGGCAGCAAAGATGTTACTGTCAGAAAAACAATGAATTCTTCAATGATAATTTCTATAATACATTCCTGAGAGTGTAGAAATAACACTACATAAATATTCTTACCTGAACAACTTGAGAAGACATGCATAAACACAAACTGTATTTATAGGTTTAAAAATTGCACTACACAAAGCCTGAAAAATATTTCTTTTGATTTTTTAAATCCATGGAGTATCACTGCTCACCAAAAAGAAAATGAAAGGTGGAGGATTCAAAGACACACAACCAGGGACTTTCAGACCAAACCTAAACATAGTATGTCATCATAAAATTGTTTTAAATAAGAGAGAAAGTCTGAATTTCCTTATGCCAAAACTGTCCATATGGTATCCACAGCTTAAAATCCAGAAAAAAATTCCCAAAGGGGTTAAAAAAAAAAAAGGAAAGAAAAGAAACAATGAACATACTATATAAGAAGAAACTGAAAGCAAAGGTATTCTTTATAATATGGAGCCTGAGAAATTATAGGGTTTTAATTTTTAAAAGCATACACTACATAAGGATAAATAAATATTATTTGTGATATTGTGATATCAGAATTACAACAGCCAGCCTTCCAAGATTGCCCAATATTCATAGCCTCCTGGTATTCCTCATAGCCTCATTCCTCACAAATAGCCTTAGGGAGTCTTCTCTCACCTTGACTCATGGCTAGCCTGTGTAAAAAAAATGAAAGACACAAATAAAAGACATTTCCACTTCTGCCCTGCTCCCTCTTGGATTACTAGCCATTCAGGATGCCATGTCATGAGGACACTCAAGCAGCCTATCCAGAGGCCCAAGCGAGGAGAAAATAAGGCCTACCACCATTAGCCAAGACCAACTTGCCAACCACATGAGCAAACCACTTTGGATGCAAATCCTCCAGCCCACATCAAGTCTTTATACGACTGGCTTACATCCTGATTGCAACCTCAAGCTAAAATCAGCCAGCTAAGCTGCTTCTGAAAGTCTAGTCCACACAAACTCTAAGATACTAAACCTTTATTGTTTAAAGAATCAAAATTTTGCAGTAATTTGTTATGCAGCAATAGATAATACACTGGCCTTAACCTGACAGGATATCTACATTGGTGAGATAGGAAGAAACTTATTCTTTGCTTTATAAGTTAATAAACTCAATTTTATCAGGTCACCCAAAATTGGTGAGTTCCTAGACTCATGACCACTAGATATCAAACCCACAAGTACTCGTAACACAAAATGCTAATTTAATAATTTACACTGAAAAGTGGACCAGTGATTGCTGAAAATGCTAGGTATATTCAAAAGGCCAAATTAAAATCCAATGGTTGTTTTATAAGGGTAGGAATAGAAAAAGGATCATTGGATTATCTTACAGAATATGTCCACAGACTATGGGAGTTGAATTTTAAAATTCTTTCACTTTTCTACAGTATTTATTTCAAAAGAACTAATTATAGAAATAGAGTGCCCTTTAAGTCTGCAAGCAGAATAGATTCTAGGAAGCTTTGAAGTAATCAATCATAAAACTATAACAATTATTAAGGCACTCTAAGAAACACTAGAGTATATCCTCAAGTTTTCAGAGAAAGCATTTAAACTCTCCCATAAAACATCTCCTTATTTTACAATAGAAATACTCAACTGCTCTAACCCAGCCACACCAGCATGCTTCTGTGTTGAAGGTACAGCTGGAACCCATCTTCAAACAAAACCTCCAATTTTTCTATGTTCCTAAATACTTCTCGCCCACATAAACGTAAAACAAGTAGACCCAACCAGGAAGGTTTCTTTGCCTTTACTTCCTCTTCCTACTCCCACAATTAAATTCTCATTTCAGCCCCTTTTTTCTTCCAGAGAGCTAATTCATTTGATATCTGATAATCTATATAATGTATCATCCTTCCCAGTGGCTTTGCATTTTTACCAGGTAAAATGCCTGTCTGGACATATTTCAGGCTTCAGGACCTCTGATAAGGTCACAATTTTTAAGCGTTACTATGTATAAGAATCACTAACAGCTTATTTAAAATATTATTCCCTGGCCTCACTTCTATAGACTTTTAATCTATAGACTTTAAACCCTGAGGTAGGGCTCAGAAACCTGCATTTATAAAAATCAACCTCTCCCTACCCTCTGTGGTGTTCATGGAAGCAATCTGAAGACCATGCTCTGAGGAAGTGTTGAAAAGGAAAATACTCGGGGACTAAGGAAGTCAGGTTATCAGAAACCACTGGCAACTATAGCATTCTCCCTTTCTTCAACCAGTATCACCATCTCTTTGTAATTTGAGTTATATTTGGTTCCTAACCAGTTGCAATTATCCTGCTGCTCACCCTGCAAATCCAAATTCATAGAATCCACTTTCCTAACAGGTATACAAATCACCCCTTTGTTCAGATGGACTTCATGTTAAAGTCAAGCTCTTGCCTTCTGTTCTCGGGGTAATTCTAGTGACATAATTGACCTATTTGCCATGATTCCTGGCTTGAGGCTCTTTCCTATTCTGTCCTGTCAGCACTTGCCTGCTCTCCAGGATTTCCAAGTTTGACAAGCTGTCGATTTCTGATGACCACAGACCGACCCCATTCTGCTGACCCAGAGCCTTCACACTAATTCTCCCAGCCTGTCTCTTCAGGAGTGGTTAATGGACCACTAACATATTTTAAAATCTGGGTACTTGGGGATGGAATCCATAAACATGCATTTAATAAGTTTCCCAAATATGCTCAGTATAGGTATCGTAGTATTAAGCAATTTCTCAAATTTGCCTAATGGTAACAAGCATCAGGACACTGAAAGAATAGTTTCCTAGACCTCACCATCTGATGATTCTGAGTGGGACAAAGTGGACTTTATTTTTAACAAGTATTTTGGTTAATTCTAATAATTGGGCAATTTGGGAAACCCTGGTCTAATGTAGCAATTTAAGACTTTAACGTCAAGATACCGGAGTTTGGTTTTATATTAGGTTCAACATTAAAGCTAGGAGCATGAAGCTACCCAATATTAGAGAAGTAATCCTCAGAAGATAACAAATAGCTTAACAAGGAGTCTTGCAGTTACATTTCATCTCTCACATGCAAACATGTTCAGTGGTAATGAAGGGATTTTTAAATAATACTAAGTTCTTAAAAACTCATGTTACACAAGTGAGATTTTTCAGTTCAATTTTAAAAGATGAATTGCTTCAGTTCTTTAAATCACATTCCGAATTTAGCCACACAAATAAAACATTTAAATGGGAAAAATCTTTGGCAGATATACTATAATATTACATATATTATACATATATTTAAATATTAAATATTTTGTTATATAAATAATACATACAGCTGATAAAACTATTCATGTTTGAAATGCTATTCTAGATATATAATTACTAGTGGAGTTTATTTTTAAATATTCTAAGTTAATATTTGTGGCCCAGGTCTCTGTCATCATTCTACCAAATCTCTTCTAAATCTAGTATCTTTGGAATTTATTTTTTAGGTGTACAAATCATTTATTTCCTAAAATAAACAGTGAGAATTAGAAGAGGGGTCCAAATGTTGAATTAATAAGATCTGACAACTGGTATACCTCCTCTTATAAACTGTTTAACAATAATAAAATTGCAAAAAGTTGTAAGTTCATAGATTGCGGTCCTTCTATCACAAAATGTCTAAAATATTGAGAAATATAGCTAGAAGTTGGAGGCAGAGAATGCTATGTGATCTCCATGTTGTGCACAAAACTAGATAGAATTCCTTTCTTTGCCAGTGTCATGCTTGGGGAGACAAACTAATGTTTTATCAAGGAACTTGTGAGTCTTCCAGTATTCACCTGAGACAGCAAGGGGTAATGAAAAAAGGACTGAGATGTGGAAGATAGAAGCCCCAAGTTCAGATTGCAGCTGTCATTTATCAGCTCTGTGACCCTGGACAAATGATGTAATATTTCTGCATCTTAGTTGCCTCAACCATAAAAGAAATATAATAGTTCTTGCCCATTTCTACCGTGAAAAGTTGTCCTGAAAGATTTTGAAAATGAGTGATAAATTATTTTTGAAAATGCTACATGAATTACAAACTGCTATGTAAACATGATGCATTCTTTTGTAACCCTGACTGTTCATTAGTATAAATGATTTCCCTTATCACAAAACTTGTTTCTTGACAAATTATTTTTACCCACCGACTTTCCCCCTTATATTCTATGGCACCAATCAGGGCTTTTTCACCAATGTGTCCACGAAGTTCAGAGATCTTTGGGTCCATCTGGCCTTTGACATACCTGCTGCTAATGCAAACTTTCTGGACAGGGGTGGGAAGGAGTGGAATGCACAGGACCCTCCCACTGAACAAGCCCCTTAAACACACTCCATCCCAAGTCTGTCACCCACCTTGGGCCTGAGTGCGGCTGTGACACTCTCTTCTCACTTGCTGTACTGGCTTCCTGTTGCTGGTGTAACAAATTACCACACACTAAGTGGTTTAAAACACAAATTTATTTTCTTACAATTCTGGAGGTTAGAACTCCTAAATGGATTGAGTGTGGTGAATGGCCAAGCAGAGCTGTTACTTCTGGAAGCTCTAGGGCAGAATCTTGTTTCCTTACCCTTTCCAGCTTCTAGGGGCCACCAGCATTGTTTAGCTCATGCTCCCTTCCTTCATCTTCAAAGCCAGCAGGATAGCATCTTCAAAATCTCTTTCTTGGGGGCCATTATTCTTCCCAACACACTTGCTCTATCTGCTCTTTTTTTTGAGGCTATCTTCTCAAGTTCATCTGCAAAGTATGAGCCCATCTGTCTAGACCCCCATCATATTGTTCCCAATTAAAAAAAAATGGATTCAGTTTAAAAGATATTATTGCTAATCACATGGAAGAATTAATAGGGACAATAAAATTATTAAATGAGGAACAGTAAAAGGTCCAAGAAAACTTACAAGAGATAGAAAGCAGATGAGATTTCAGACTTCAACATCCACAGGATGTTTTGAATTAATGTCTTAACTTATTCATGTTGGTTATTACCAAAGTCAGATCATAGACCTCTTTCAGTTCTAATAAGCCTCCTTTGAAAGGAGATAATTGGACAGTTTTACCTCTAGAACTGAAAAGATACAGCTAGAATGTGCGGCAAGGAGCTATGATGTCTTGGTAGGGGTATGGCCTCTAGAAACAGGCTGCCTGGCCACTTAAAACTCTTGTTGCATAGAAAGCATTTAGAACAGTGCCCAGTACACAGGACAAGCTACAAAAGCCTTGGCTTTCCTGTGATAATGGGCATTTCCACATAGCTATGTAAGACATGGTCCAAAAAAGAACTAGACCTGATTCAATTAACATACACTATAAACACAGAGTAGGGACAAGGAAGTTTGGATAATAATGGGGTAATAACATACCCCAGACATTGTTTCTTACCTCCCTGGCTTATTCACACTCTCTCCCTCTCCCACCTACTCTCATATATCCTATCCCACACTATCCTGTGCCTTACCACTCACTCACGTCTCTGCAAGCCTTCCCATGCTGGGTTAGGAATGTTTTCCCATAAAACTCTGTTCATATCATTATCATCAACATATGAAATGCTAACATCTTTAATGTATCTCTCTCCCCTTTACACTGCAAGTTCTTGAGAGCCAGGGACACCTCTTCTTAACAATTATAATCCATATAACTGGTACATAATAACATAGTAACTGATACATAAAAAGAGTTCAAGAAAGGAAGAAAATACTAAAATACTAAAGGAAATCATCAGAGAAGCATACAAAACACACAATTTATTACATGGAGATATCCACAGCACAAGTTGGAACTAATGTTAATTATCTAATGATAAGGATTAAGCTAAATGCATTCTATTTCCACCATAATTTCTCTTTCGTGTTTTCTAAGATATTTAAAGTCATGGAAGGGACTACATTATACAAGCAGAAACAAAAATTTTATAAATAATATCATTGCAATTGTGTTTGAAAGATAACCATATGAATAGAAAATACAAGTAAACATACTAAAAATCAAGAGTATGTGTATGGGTAAATTTATTTTCTCCCAAAATTTATTTTGTTTTTCAAATTCCCTATTAAAAATCAAATTATTTTTATAAATATTTTTATATAATACACATTTATTTTGGAAAAATTAGGAAATTTAGATAAAAATAAGAAATTTAAATCACACTTAATCCCCTGATAAATACAGAGATATATGTATATAATGTTTTATTTAACATGCTAAACCTGGTAGGATATGATCAGAAAACATTTTTTAATGCCTTCAAATGCCTTTAATGCCTCCTCCAAATTGGTTCTGTCAGTTCTCCCTTCCCCTCCCCTTGACATCTTGAGTGGATCCCACTACTTTGCCAGTCACTATCACCTATTAGAACAGTTTATCCTCTCCCATTTTAAAACTGATCCAAGGATTAGAGACCTACAAGGGCACAGAGGTCGAGGAAGAAAACTGTTTTGTTCTTTCACCTTCTATGTTTTGCCTCCTCTCTCCTCCTTCTGGCTCTAAGAGGTTGGGTCTGACTACCAGGAGGGATGAGAAGAAAGGCCTTTTTCACTTAGTGTTGCCCTATATCAATTACCAGCTGTCAGGGCAACCAATAAAATTCCAGTTCTTGCTCATGGGGTTAAGAGCATTATTTTCATCCTTCTTTAGAGACATCTGCCCACCTCCATGCATATCTCCACCATTCCCTGACACCAACAATGCTTTCTAGGTTACTAACCCTCCCCCCATATCTATCCTCTAGTGGTTCACCCACCTTCTTTCTACTGGATTTCTTCCCCAAAGCAAGCACTCTCTTTGGGGAGACACTTTTAAAACCATTAACACCTTCCTCAGTATCTACTTGGCTCAAAGAACTCACAAATCTTTGTCCCTGCCCATCCTCACTGCTGCCCTCTTTCAAGCAACCTCTCAAAGTAAGGATTCTCCAAGTGAAAGACAGTGGCCAGTTTTGACCTTCCTTAAATTTGGTCCTAAAGTCCAAATAGGTATCTAGGTATCTAGTTCTTTCATAAAATCTTTCATGCTTCACATCTGTGCATTCATGATGTTCAGCAGACACCCAGAAAAGGAACAAAATGCCAGGCTCCCCTTCTTACAAGTGCCCTTCCAGTCTCATTGAGGGGACTTCTTATGGTTTTTTCCATTTGGCTTGTGGGGAAGACTCAAAAACTCAGCTACTACAAACTCCCTTCAAAGAATCCTCCTAACATAAGTCCAGCCTTTACTTAAATAGGCTGATGATAATGATGGATACTGGGCTGGGGTGGTCCAGTATCTCACAGAAAGTGGTCTGCCACATCATCTCTTTTGAAAATGTGGGGTACTTTTTGTTCATTGTCCTCGACTTTAAGATTTAGCCAGAATTCTAGAACAACAGAAAAAGTCTCATTTAACATCAATTATGTAAATATACTTTTACAAAAGTGGGATGATATGTATACAATAAGCATTCTAGCTCAAAATGTTTGGTTAGCCTATTACATCCTTGATGTTAAGATAAACAAAAAGATGAATATGATAAAATCCCAGTCCTTTATCTTTTTTTTAATGTTTATTTATTTTTGAGAGAGACAGAGACAGAATGTGAGTGGGTTAGGGTCAGAGAGGGAGGGAGACACAGAATCCGAAGCAGGCTCCAGGCTCTGAGCTGTCAGCACAGAGCCTGACGCAGGGCTCGAACTCACAAACTGTGAGATCATGACCTGAGCCGAAGTCGGATGCTCAACCGACTGAGCCACCCAGGTGCCCCTAAAATTCCAGTCCTTTAAACAGCCTGCAATCCAGCAGGAAGATGAGACATATGAACAAATAACCAATAAAATGCATTACACGTGCTGTAAAAGTGACAAAAAAAAAAAGCATAGGTGATACAGAAACAAGCTTGCTTCTGGTATAGATTATAAAGGAACATTTCTTAGGAGAGGTTAAATTTCAGCCATTTTCTGAAGAATTGGTAAGCTCTCATAGTGTGAAATGGAGGTAGAGGAATGCATATTCCAGAAATCGGAAACCCCGTGAATACGAGTCCAGAGATTGAAAAACAGCATTTCTTCAAGGAATGCTCAGTAGTCTAATTTTCTAGGGAATACATTATGAAGAAGAACTGTAAAACATCTTGGGGCTACATCATAACAGGGTAGCTAGGGAATTTGGACTGTTAATTTGGCAGTGAGGAGACACCGAAGAATTGTGAATTACAAAGAGACACCAAGCTGTGCAAGGGCTTAAGGCAAGAAGGAAAACATGGAGGAAGCATACACAACAATCCCTGACTGAACTAGAATGGTGGCAGGGGGAATGCAAAAGAACTCACACAGATTCAGGTGGCAATCCACAACCTTTCAAGCATTCAGCCCATCAATCACCCTGATAACAGTAGTAAAGCCTTGCTGCAGAGGCTTTGGGTCGACTGTCTGCTAGTAATGAAGGTTTTGCACTGAGAATACGAATTCCCACTTCTTATCCCCCTCAAGGCCAGGGTAATGCATTTTCAAAGAGGCTGTCTAGTGTTAAGGATCCAGGCTGAAGTCATGGAAAGAAGCAAAGTTAACTAGCTCATAAGGGAATCTAACTCACCAACAAAGGGTCAGAGACACATGTCAGGAGGTTTAAAGGCAGGTCAGAGGAAAGGGGTGGCAAATTAACTAGCATCTTCTTAAACCTGCCTTCATAATAAAATTTCCCATAATAGCAAAACAATGAAATGTTCAGGATAAATAATGACCTGTGCTAGCTTGGAAATAACAATAAATGCTACCTATGGATTGTGAATACTTTTTTAAAATGTATTTACTGTACTGTCAGTTCAGAGCCTTGCCCAGGGCTCAGTCTCACAGAACTGTGTGACCATGACTTGAGTTGAAATCAAGAGTCAGATGTGCAACTGACTGAGCCACCCAGGAGCTCCTGGATTGTGAATATTTAGACATGTGGTACTAATTTGAAGTGTTGTATAGTGCTCAATTTTTATGCTAGGTGCTCTAGTAATGTGTCAATCCATGAACAGGAATTCTTAAAATTCCAGGATGTCTTTATTCTTATCATTAGAATGCCAAGTTTAATGGATATTAAGACTTCGTAGCACCCTAAACATGATCTAGCAACCTGTAGCTACCTTGATATTTTACAAATTTTAATTTGATGCCAGATATAATTAGTGATCAAATGTTTCAAGATTGGGTCAAAAGGAGAAATAATGAAACTTAAGGAAACTATCATTGGTAAATGAAGGTCATCTTTATAGAAGCAGGAACACCAATTGTGCTTGTCTAGCAGAAAAATCTGAGCTTCTTTGATGGTACTGTACTGCCATCTACAGACCTAGCAACATGTCTATAACATGCAGCATGGTTAAAAATGTTAAAACTGAAAATCTAAAATAAATGCAAGTACAATTAGGCTAAAACAGAAAACATGTGAAATTCTAGAATAATCTTTTCCAAGAACTCTTGCCTCAACACAAAATAGAAATGGCTTCTGAATAAAAATAAAGGTAAGGGTGTTTTGAAGTAAAAGATATGTATTTCCCTAGAAATCTGAAATACAAAGGTGATAATTAACTATGGAACTTGCGCTGTATAAAAATCAAGATACAGAGGAGCCAAGATGGTGGAACAGCATGGAAGCTTTTTGTGTGTCTTGCGTCCATGAAATACAGCCAGACCAACACTAAACCATCCTACACACCTAGAAAACTGATTGGAGGATTAACACAACAATCTGCACAACCTGAACCACAGAATTCAGCAGGTACACGACACGGAGAGCTGAACTTAGGGAGTGAGAAGCCGCGAAAGGTAGGGAACCCCTTTTGAGGGCAAAGGGAGGACAGAGACTGGGGAGGTGGGGAGCATATGGGAAAAGCACCCCTCCCCAAAAGCAGCTGGAGAGAAAATGGAAAATTGGAAACAGCCACAGGGACTAAACGAAAAAGGGAGAAAGGAGAAAGGATAGGGTTTAAATTCCATTAAGACTGTAAACAAGGGGAGCCCAAAGGCTGCAACTCTGCAGCTCAATACCTGGAGGTGCTCTGGTGGGAAGGGCGAATCCCCAGGAACAGAATGGGGTCCAGGAGGTTCTCAGGCCACACAAGGAGAAGTGGTTCCACTGCTGGAAGGACATTTGGTAGAGACTGTTGAAGCCATCTGGTCCCAGCAGACCCCAGAAGGCTACCATGTTCGCTGGTGCTGTGGCATGGTCGTTGAGGGTGAAGCCTGGTGCCAGATGTGTGTTGTGATTTTCCATAATCCCTGAAATGCTGCTCCTACACTGTCTCACAAACTTTTTCTGGGACAGGCTGGCACCTGGCCACAGTCTTGGGGCAACGGCAGCAGCAGGGTTCAATGGGTATTCCTGGGTGCAGTCGGCATTTGGCCATTGCTCATTCAGCCATTGCTCGGTGAGACCCTCCCATAGAGGGGCAGAACCGGTCAAAGCCACAGACCTTCGGAAGTAAGGGGCCAGGAAAACAGCCACATTTGAGACAAATCTTGGCAGAGAGGTACTGCCTGGGGCCTGGTCACGCAGAGTGAAAGAGTGGGGAGTGAACGAGAGCTGAAGACAGAGGACGGGTGCACAATTGCTGATCTGAGAGAACAGACTGGGTAGCTGGGTGGCGCCATTTTCACCACTCCTGGGCATGCACATACGCACCTACAAGCACCACAACAATCCACCCCAGTAGGCTACCAATGCCATCTAGTGGAGAGTGGAGCTGTAACACCGAGCCCCACCCAACTGGGCCAACTTCGCTCTTCAAGAACACAAGCCTCACCGTCAGCTTAATTTATGGACTATAAAGAGCTACATAGACTGACCTCTAGGGGAAAACGAAGCAATTTCAGTCCTACTTCAATCTGTTAGCAGGTTCATCTATTCAATTTTTTTCTTTTTCCTTTTTCTCTTAACAATTCTTTTCTTTTTCTTGAATACAAAAAGAAAAAATTCATTTTTATTTTTAATTTTTATTAAAAATATCTGGGGGCGTCTGCGTGGCTCAGTCGGTTAAGTGGCCGACTTCGGCTCAGGTCATGATTTCAAGGTCCGTGAGTTCGAGCCCCACGTCGGGCTCTGTGCTGACAGCTCAGAGCCTGGAGCCTGTTTCAGATTCTGTGTCTCCCTCTCTCTGACCCTCCCCCATTCGTGCTTTGTCTCTCTCTGTCTCAAAAATAAATAAACGTTAAAAATAAAATTTAAAAAAATATTTAAATTCTAAAAAAATAAATAATAAAATAAATAAATAAATAAAAATATCTGTATTTTTTATTACTTTATTGTTTACTTTTGTGTAAATTTTTTCAAATTCTACTTTACTTCCATCATTTTATTTTAGTCTACTTCAGTGTACTCATCTTTTCAAATTTTCAAACAATTACCTTTTTGCTTTCTTTTTCCTTTTTCTCTTTTTCATTTCTTTTCTCTTTCTTGAATGCAGAAAGAAAACTTCATTTTTACTTTCAATTTTTTTAATATTTTTATTTTATTATTACTATATTTTTTGCTTTTATGTAAATTTTTTCAAATTCTATCTTACTCTCATCATTTTATTTTAGTCTACTACAGTGGTATTCATTTTTTCAAATTTTCAAACAATATCTTTTTCTTTTCTTTTTTCTCTTTTTTTAATCTTTTTTCTCTTTTTCATTTCTTTTTTTTCTTAAATACAGAAAATGAAAAAATTCATATTTATTTTTAATTTTTACTAAAAATATTTTTCTTTTTTTTCTACTACATTCTTTACTTTTGTGTATATTTTTTCATATTCTATTTTACCCCCATCATCTCATTTTAGTCTACTTCAGTGTATTCATTTTTTCAAATTCTCAAACTATTTCCTTTTTTCTTCTCTTTTCTTCCCCACCACCATTTTTTTTTTCTCTAATGTGTCAAACCACTTTCAACACCCAGACCAAAACACACCTAGGATCTAGCATCATCTATTGGATTTGTGTGTGTGTTTTTAATTTTTAATTTTAATATTTTTAATTCTATTTTTTTAATTTCAATTTTTCTACCTCATTAATTCCTTTTCTGCCTTCAAAATGACAAAACAAAGTAATTCACCCCAAAAGAAAGAGCACGAAGAAACGACAGCCAGGGATTTAACCAACACAGATACAAGCAAGATGTCTGAACCAGAATTTAGAATCACGATATAAGAATACTACCTGGAATCAAAAATAGATTAGAATCCCTTTCTGCAGAGATAAATGAAGTAAAAACTAGTCAGGATGAAATAAAAAAAAATGCTATAACTGAGCTGCAATCATGGATGGTTACAGCGGCGGCAAGGATGGACAAGGCAGAACAGAGAATCAGCGATATACAGGACAAACTTAGAATAATGAAGCAGAAAAAATGAGGGAGATTAAGCAAAAGAGCATGATTTGAGAATTAGAGAAACCAGTGAGTCATTAAAAAGGAACAACATCAGAATCATAGGGGTCCCAGAGGAGGAAGAGAGAGAAATAGGGGTAGAAGGGTTATGTGAGCAAATTATAGCAGAAAACTTTCCTAACCTGGGGAAAAACACAGACATCAAAATCCAGGAAGCACAGAGGACCCCCATTAGATTCAACAAAACCGACCATCAATAAGGCATATCATAGTCAAATTCACAAAATACTCAGAATCATGAAAGCAGCAAGGGAAAAAATGTCATTAACCTACAAGTGAAGACAGATCAGGTTCACAGCAGACCTATCCACAGAAACTTGGCAGGCCAGAAAGGAGTGGTGGGATATATTCAGCGTGCTGAATCAAAAAATATGCAGCCAAGAATTCTTTATCCAGCAAGGCTGTCATTCAAAATAGAAGGAGAGATAAAAAGTTTCCCAAATAAAAATTAAGGAAGTTTGTGACCACTACACCAGCCCTGCAAGAAATTTTAAGGGGGGCTTTCTGAGGGGAGAAAAGATGAAAAAAAATATATATATATATACCAAAAACTACAAAAGGTTAGAAAGGACCAGACAACACCACCATAAACTCCACTCTACAAGCATCATAATGGCAATAAATTCATATCTTTCAGTACTCACTCTAAACGTCAATGGACTCAATGCTCCATTGAGTACTCAATGCTCCAAGACATAGGGGAACAGAATGGATAAGAAAACAAGAAACATCTACATGCTGTTTATAGGAGACCCACTTTAGACCTAAAGACACATTCAGATTGAAAGTAAGGGGATGGAGAACCATCTATCATGCTAATGGTCAACAAAAAGAAAGCCAGAGTAGCCATACTTATATCAGACAATCTAGACTTTAAAATAAAGACTGTATCAAGAGATGCAGAAGGGCATTATATCATAATCAAGGGGTCTATAGACCAAGAAGACCTAATAACTATAAACATTTGTGCGCCAAATGTTAGAGCACCCAAATATATACATCAATTAATCACAAACATAAAGAAACTCATTGATAGTAAGACCATAATAGTAGGAGACTTCAACACCCCACTCACAGCAATGGACAGATCATCTAATCAAAAAATCAACAAGGAAACAATGGCTTTGAATGACACACTGGACCAGATGTACTTAACAGATATATTCAGAACATTTCATCCTCAAGCAGCAGAATATATAATCTTCTCCAGCGCACATGTAACATTCTCCAGAATACACCATATACTGGGACACAAATCAGCCCTAAGTAAGTACAAAAAGATCGAGATCATACCGTGCATATTGTCAGACCACAACGCTATGAAGCTCGAAATCAACCATAAGAAAATATTTGGAAAGGTAACCAATACTTGGAGACTGAAGAACATCCTACTAAAGAATGAATGGGCTAACCAAGCAATTAAAGAGAAAATTAAAAAGTATATGGAAGTCAATGAAAATGATAACACCCACAGCCTAAAACCTCTGGGACGCAGCAAAGGCAGTCATACGAGGAAAGTATATAGCAATCCATGCCTTCCAAAAGAAGGAGGAAAGATCTCAGATACACAACCTAACCTTATGCCTTAAGGACCTGGAGAAAGAACAGCGAATAAAACCCAAAACCAGCAGAAGACAGGAAATAATAAAGACTAGAGCAGAAATTAATGCTATCAAAACCAAAAACAAAACAAAACAAAACAAAAACAGTAGAACAGATCGATGAAACCAGAAGCTGGTTCTTTGAAAGAATTAACAAAATTGATAAACCGCTAGCCAGTTTGATCAAGAAGAAAAAGGAAAGGACCCAAATAAATAAAATCAAGAATGAAAGAGGAGAGATCACAACCAACACAACAGAAATAAAAACAATAATAACAGAATATTATGAGCAATTATATGCCAATAAAATGGGCAATCTGGAAGAAATGGACAAATTCCTAGAACATATACACTACTAAAACTGAAACAGGAAGAAATAGAAAATTTGAACAGACCCATAACCAGTAAGGAAATCAAATTAGTAATCAAAAATCTGCTGAAAAACAAGAGTCCAGGGCTGGATGGCTTTCCAGGGGAATTCTACCAAACATTTAAGGAAGAGTTAACACCTATTTTCTTAAAACTGTTCCAAAAAATAGAAATGGAAGGAAAACTTCCAAACTCTTTCTATGAAGCCAGCATTACCTTGATTCCAAAACCAGATAAAGACCCCACTAAAAAGGAGAACTATAGACCAATTTCCCTGATGACCATGGATGCAAAAATCCTCAACAAAATATTAGCCAACCAGATCCAACAATACATTAAAAAAATTATTCACCACGACCAAGTGGGATTTATACCTGGGATGCAGGGCTGGTTTAATATCCGCAAAACAATTAACGTGATTCATCACATCAATAAAAGAAAGGACAAGAACAACATGATCCTCTCAATAGATGCAGAGAAAGCATTTGACAAAACACAGCATCCTTTCTTGATAAAAACCCTCAAGAATGTAGAGATAGAAGGATCATACCTCGAGATCATAAAAGTCATATATGAATGACCCAACGCTAATATCATCCTCAATGGGGAAAAACTGAGAGCTTTCCCCGGAAGGTCAGGAACAAGACAGGGATGTCCACTCTTGCCACTGTTATTCAACACGGTATTGGAAGTCTTAGCCTCTGCAATCAGAAAACACAAAGAAATAAAAGACATCCAAATCAGCCAGGAGGAGGTCAAAGTTTCACTCTTCGCAGATGACATGATACTCTATATGGAAAACCCAAAAGATTCCACCAAAAAACTGATAGAACTGATTCATGAATTCAGCAAAGTTGCAGGATATAAAATCAATGCACAGAAATCGGTTGCATTCCTATACACCAACAATGAAGCAACAGAAAGAGAAATCAAGGAATCGATCCCATTTACAGTTTCACAAAAAGCATAAAATACCTAGGAATAAATCTAACCAAAGAGGTGAAAAATCTATACACTGAAAACTATAGAAAGCTTATGAAAGAAACTGAAGACACAAAAGAATGGAAAAAGATTCCATTTCCAACTACGTGGATGGAACTGGAGGGTATTATGCTAAGTGAAATTAGGGAAAGACAAAAATCATATGACTTCACTCATACGAGGACTTTAAGAGACAAAACAGATGAACATAAGGGAAGGGAAACAAAAATAATATAAAAACAGGGAGGGGGACAAAACATAAGAGACTCTTAAAAATGGAGAACAAACTGAGGGTTGCTGGAGGGGTTGTGGGAGGGGGGATGGGTTAAATGGGTAAGGGGCATTAAGGAATCTACTCCTGAAATCATTGTTGCACTATATGCTAACTAATTTGGATGTAAATTTTAAAAAATAAAAAAAAAAGAAAAAAAAGAAAAAAATTAGTAAACTAAAAAAAAAATCAAGATATAAATGGCTAAAAAGAAAGTGGGGGGGAGGGGGACAATAAAAGGAAAAGTTTGCTGGGAAGGCAAGCTCCATTAATGACTTGAATAGAAGATCCAGAATTTTGCAGAGATAATGAAGTTTACTCAATTTTCAATAACAGGTAGCTAGATCAAATTATGAATCATTTGCATTTTTAGAAACTATGAAAATGATATTTAGTAGCATTTCATTTAACATAAAATAATGTTATAAACTATAACCAGGACTTCTGATCAGTCTAAACAAAGAATGTATTTAAATACTCGTGGGGCTCCTGGGTGACTCAGTTGGTTAAATGTCCAACTCTTGATTTTAGCTCTGGTCGTGACCTCACAGTTTGTGAGAATGTATAAGAATGGTTTCAAACCCTTACCCCACATCTAAAGGGCAGGCTACTGCCTCCCCAAGATTCCCGGGGGCTCATAATCTCACAGTTGCCTTGTAACAGATTTTCTGAACTGTCTCACTCCAATTTCATCTCCTCAATCATTCCCTGATTTGGAACCAACCCTTTAACTTCTTCAAAACACCATTACCACCACCAAGAGTCATCCTTAATTGAAGGTTTGGAGGATGAAGGACCTCAGAGCCAAAAAACTAACATTGATGGTAGACAACACTGCTCTTTAAAAGTCTAATATGGGAGAAAATTATTCCACTGCCTTGGGACAAAAGCAGGTACCATTGGTTAGTTGTACTCTTTAACAACAATTTTTTCTTCTAATTAATAAGAGTCAATTAACTCAACTTCCTTTTGGCCCAAGAGCTTATTAACAACTACCTTTTCCCTTGTCTTCCAATTCTTTCATATGGTACACTGGGAAATATTACCTTACACTTGTAGAATGACACAGATTTTTTAAGTACTATTGTTACCCAACAAAGTGATCAAAAAACAGTTACTCAGAAACTGTTAAGATTTATGGGAATGTGGAATAGTTGCCAATCATGCAACATTAAATATATCATGGATTCAATTTCTTCTGGGCATTTTATGCCTTTTTACACTCCACCCGACCTTGATGTTGCTGTCTTTCTGCTTATTTATCCTCTCAGCCAACACTAGACTGCTAAGCAGGAAGCATAAGGAGTATAAGAAAAAATTTTCCACAGTAATGAATACCTTAAGGTTTGGCATGAAATAGTTATTCGAAGATTGAGAAAGTAGACATTTTTCAATGTAACTGATATGTAGTGAATAAAAAATTATTCTGTAAGCTCCTACAGATATTACACATATGTTCAGATTTTCTGTTCAGGGCCTGTGTATCTGTGATAAGTCCCAAGCACAAAGAGTTTTGTTTGTTTGTTTTATTTTTTTTAAGGTGGGAATGGGGGAAAGGGTTGAAATTTCTGTTTCTTACAGGTTCAACTTCAAAATGAGTCACACTCTTTTTGTTCTTCCTCCTTTTCCTCCTCTGTTTTTTTTTTTGGCAGGGTGGGGGGGAGGCAGTAAATACAACTTACTTGACACGTATATTACCTAGTTTCAGCTTAAGATTTTGCAATAGACTGTTTTTGTCCCTAAAATTCACATGTTGAAATCCTAACCACCAATGCGATTATATAAAGAGGTGGTGCTTTGGGAAGCAATTAGGTCATGAGGGTGGTACCTTCTTGAATGGGATTAGTGCCCTTATAAAAGAGACCCCAGGGGCTCCTGGGTGGCTCAGTAGGTTAAGTGTCCAACTCTTTGATTTCAGCTCAGGTCGTGATCTCATAGTTCGTGAGTTTGACTGCCACATCAGCTTCCATGCTGACAGGGTAGAACCTGCTTGGGATCCTCTCTCTCTCTTTTTCTCTCTCTCTCTCTTTCTCTCTCTCTCTGCCCCTCCCCTGCTTGTGCGCTCTCGCTCTCAAAATAAATAAACTTTAAAAAATAAAATAAAATAAATAGAGACCCCAGAAAGCTCCCATTTATTCACATGTGAATAAAATGAAAATGCAATGTGTGGAGTGAGTGAAAATATTTGCAAACCATACATCCAATAAGGAGCTAACAGCCAAAATATATAAGGAATTTATAAAACTCAGTATCAGAAAAAAATCTGATTTTTAAATAGACAAAAGACCTGAATAAACGTTTTTTAAAAAAGATACACAAAGTTCCAACAGGCATATGAAAAGGTATTCAGCATCACTATCAGGGAAATGTGAATCAAAACCACAATGAGACATCACTTGACACCTGTTAGGATGGCTGTTACCAGAAGTCAGAAGATAACAAGTGTTGGCAAGGATGTGAAGAGGAACTCCTTATATGCTGTTGGTGTGAATGTAAATTGGTATAGCTTTTCTGAAAACAGTATAGAGATTCCTCAAAACACCAAAAATAGAACTACCATAAACTCCAGAAATCCTACTTCTGGGCATATATCCAAAGGGAATGAATTCAGTATCCTAAGAGATATTTGCACCCCCATGTTCATTGCAGCATTATTCATAATAGCCAAGATATGGAAACAACCTATGGATAAAGTGTGGTGTGTGGGTGTATATATACATATATATACTTTATCCACTCCATCATACACACAAATAATAGAATATCATCGTGCCCTAAAGAAAAGAAGGAAATCCTGCCATTTGTGACAACATGGATAAATCTGGAGGACATTAAGCTAAGTGAAATATACCAAGCACGGAAAGGAAAATACTGCATGATCTCATCTATATTAGAATCTAAAAAGGTCAAGTTCATAGAAACAGAGTAAAATGGTGCTTACCAGCAATTGAGGGATAGGGGAAGATTTTAGTTAAAGGTTAGAAACTTTCAGTTATAAGATGAAGAAGTTCTGAGACATAATGTGAGACAGCATGGTGATTATAGTTAATAATAATGTATTGTAAGGGCACCTGGGTGGCTCAGTTGGTTGAGCTTCTGACTTCGGCTCAGGTCATGATCTCACGGTTCACGAGTTCAAGCCCAGCGTCGGGCTCTGTGCTGACAGTTCAGAGCCTGGAGCCTTTTTTGGATTCTGTGTGTGTGTCTCTCTCTCTGCCCCTCCCCTGCTCGCACTCTTATCTGTCTGTCTCTGTCTCCCATAAATAAATAAATAAATAAATAAATAAATAAATAAATAAATAAATAAATCTAAAAATATAATATATTGTATATTTTATTGTATTCTTGAAATTTGCTAAGAGAGTCAGTCTTTTTGTTTGTTTTATTTAAATTCAAGTTAGCTAACATACAGTGCAGTATTGGTTTCAGAAGTAGAATTCAGTGATTCATCACTTACATATGACACCCAATGCTCATCCCAACATGTGCTCTCCTTAATTCCCATCACCCATTTAGCCCATTACTGCCACCCACCTCCCCCTCTAGCAACCTTGTTTGTTCTCTGTATTAAAGAGTTTGTGGCTTGCCTGCCTGTTTTTATCTTATTTTACTTTTCACTGAGAGAGTGAATCTTAAGTGTTCTTACCACACACACACACACACACACACACACACACGCACACGCACACACGCACACACATACACAGAAGATAAATATGTGAGGTGACAGATTTGTTAATTAAGTTGATTGTGGTAATCATTTAACAATGTATACATGTATCAAAGCATCACATTGTATCCCTTAAATATATATAATGTTTATTTGTCAATCATATCAATGAAGCCTGAAAATAAACTGTGAGGCTAGATCAATTCCCTTCCCCTAGGCAAATATTAAGGCAGCCTTCACAACTTTCATGGTCATTTTAAAGAATACTAAAATTTCTCCCTTTGGCAAATGCTTCTGAAGCCTGAGTCACATTCTCCCAACCCACCCCTGATTTCAGCAACAACTTTAGGGGACCATTCTGTGTGAGCTTAAACTCCCCCTGAAATAACTGGACTAATGAGAATATTAGAACACCCTACTAAAGTTCAGCTGAGGCACTAATTCAGGGATGATACTCTGCAAGGTAGCAGTACTGTCCTCCAGCATACAGTACATGTAGTTCAACCAATGTCTGATATAGAGATCTGTGACCCAATAGCTGAACATGTGGGTACAGAACTAAGAAGTGGACGTGGTATTGGCCCACTCTCCATCACTCCCAGTGACCCCATGTGCAGAATGTATGTTTCTTGCACTGATAGAGATCTTGGTTATTGGGTTGGCATGGTGGGAAGGGGGGCATTCCCACCAGGGTTTAGGCAAGGACTACGCTGAACCTGAAACTACAATTAGCAACCTGATCACTCTGGTATCCTTATGTCAGTGGCCCAGGAGGCAGCAAAAAAGTGAACAGGCAAGGAGTTTATAGTCCCAGCTTTTCCCTCCTCATCTCCATACCCTCTGCTCCCTGGGTGATAGTGTCCACTCCCAGGGTGAGGGTGAAGAAAGATAGGAAAAACATACTGTAGTCCTTTCCGTGCCAAATATCAAATATTTATTTAAATACTAGATCTTAGTCCAGACCTCTGTATTGTCTTAGAGTGAAGCTGTGATTGATGCTATGCTCTGGGTAAAGACTCTTACCCTATAACCAATTGGTTGTATCTCACCAGGCACTGCCCCCAATGTATTAAGTATTCAAAGGAAAGACTATAGCCTGCACAAGATACAAGTCCATCAGTGGTCACTCATGAAAGAATAGTCATTAGGTAGTAAGAAATGGAGGGAGAGTGGGTGAATGGGAGACAGGGAGAGAGGGAAGAGGGAAAAAAAAGCAGCCATTGAGTAGTATGCTGAGGCCCTCACTCCTAAGAGCAAACAGCTTAGCAAGATTTCTAAATCCTTCTGTTGCTATGCTGCATATGCCTCCATCGTACCTAAGATCTGAATCCTCAAGGTTATATGTATGAAAAACACCCATGGCACCCTTGTGGCACATTCAAACCTGATGTAAGTCTGGGGTCCTTAAGACCCAAAAAACAATCATTGCCACAGAGCAATCTTCTGACCATGATGAAACTGATGTGAGGCTCTCTAGAAAAATACATTTATAAATAAGAGGATAGAGGACCCTATGCACTCTTGAACTCTATTCAGTAATGTCTCTCTCTCTCTCCTCTTCCTCCCTCTCTCCCTCCTCCCCCACCCCCAACACATACAGAGAAAGAGAAGAAGAAAAAAAAAATCAAGAAGCCTGAATGCAGGGGGAAGAAACAAACAAAAGGGTGAAACAGAGGTCCACAATTTGATCCAAATGGAAATTCAAAATTTACTTAAAGAATTTATACAGTGAAAGATAAAAGGGCATTGGTTAGCTTTTGCACTTGTAACAGGTTCTGAATTAACTTCAGTATCTGATAAAGCGTACCAACTGTCAAACTTCATGGACCCAATATTAGGGATCCCACTGTATATAAACATGGTACCCCCTATACTCCTAGGGAGTTAAATATAAAATAGGGGACAAATAGGTATGCCTCATCTTAACCATTAGAACAATGGCCTAAATTCCACACAGCCACATCATTGCCCTAAAATATACCATAGTGGGTACGGATGCTCTGA
This sequence comes from Acinonyx jubatus, assembly GCF_027475565.1. Lineage (NCBI taxonomy): Eukaryota > Metazoa > Chordata > Mammalia > Carnivora > Felidae > Acinonyx > Acinonyx jubatus. Next base: position 91,482,634 of record NC_069386.1, read on the forward strand.
CTCAATGAGTAACAAATTAAAATTAAGTTGTTCACATTTGACAAATGGGATACCACAGACCTTCTCCCCACCCCACCCCCATTAAAAAAGTTAATATGGCCCCATGTAAATTAAAATATTCAATGACTGAAATCCTTTATAGAAGCTGACCCATTTAGAGAAGGGATGATTATCCTCACCGCTTTTTCATTTGATAGCCCAATTTTGCCTGCACCTAAGCTTAGAAAGAATGAATGATGCCTCACAGTGGATTAGCACAATCTTAAATTCTGTGGTCCCACCCATCAAGGCTCCTATTCCCAATATGATTGAAATTATTGACTATCCAATCAGCAACTAATAAATATTTTGTTATTATAGATTTGACTAATATGTTCTATTCAGTGACTATTCCCACAGCCTCTCAGCTGAAGTTTGCCTTTACCTCAAAAAGAAATAATACATCTTGGGGCGCCTGGGTGGCTCAGTCGGTTAAGCATCCGACTTTAGCTCAGGTCACGATCTCGCGGTCCGTGAGTTCGAGCCCCGCGTCGGGCTCTGGGCTGATGGCTCAGAGCCTGGAGCCTGTTTCCGATTCTGTGTCTCCCTCTCTCTCTGCCCCTCCCCCGTTCATGCTCTGTCTCTCTGTGTCCCCAAAATAAATAAACGTTAAAAAAAATTAAAAAAAAAAAAAGAAATAATACATCTTTACTCAGCTGCCCATGGGATACTTCAACAGCCTTAATAGCACACACAATCTTTGCAAGCAAGATCTTAACTATATTCAATTTTCTCAAGGATCACAGGTATGACATTACATTGATTCACAAGTATTGACATTATATTGATTGCAATGATCTCCTCTGAAGAGATTCATTGGAAGCACTAATTTGAGACATTACTCACAAAGGAGCTCAGAAAAGGGGACTGAGCCATTGTCCCACACATAATCTAAAGCCCCACTACTTCAGTTAAATTCCTAGTAAGTATTCAGTAAATCAAGGACTCCTGCATCCCAGACATGGTCAATAAACAGCTATTGACCACCTCAGCATGCACAATGTCTTTCAGCTTTTGGGTCCTAGGGACAACGTATTCCTCATTTACACATTTCACTTAAGCCCATTTATACTAATATTTGCAAATTAGCCCACAGTTAATGTCCCCCCCCCAACAAAAGGCTCTAGAATCCATCCAAATTGCAATTTTATAGGCATTCTCATTAGTGCCCCAGAGACTCCTTCACCAATGAAGCTTCAGCAACCTCCTCTCAAGCCTCTTGCAGTCTCTAGACCCACTCATGATGGTAATAAATTGTCTACCAGCTTCTCACACAAGAAACTGCTCTTCTCAGCCCTGTGTTATTCACCACCAGAGCAGCAATTGCTGGCCATATAGTGGGTTCTCCTAGAAATAGAAGCTCTCACAGGTCCTGAGTCCACAACTCTCCCAGATCCAATTGCCCATTATGCTTGGGTCATGGAAGCAGCACTTCACAAGCTTGGCAGAGCTACGGAGGCCTACTTTCTACAGAATGGAGCCAAACCTGGATGCTAGAGAAGGTCAAACCTCCCCCAGACCACTTGGCTACCAGAGAACTTCTTGGAATCAATGGAGTGAACAGCCACATACTTTATAGTGTTCCTTGGGCATAAAAAAATTTTAAAAATAGCAAATGAAAGGGCAGAGAGTGTAAAGGAATAAAAAGCAATAAAAATGGTAAATATGTGGGTGAATCTAAATGAATATTGACCATAAACGGCAATGATAATAAAACATTATTTTATGAGGTTTCAAATATAGAGAGAATTAAAATATCAATAATAAGAGAGAGTTAAGTGCTCCAAGGTCCTAACATCATTTGGGAGGAAAGTAAAAGCATAAATTAACATTAGACTTTGATGAGTCAAAAACACGTGTTGTAATTTCTAGGGTAATTGCTAAAAGAATAGAAAAGGATGCCTACCTGCCAACCAAAGGAAAAACTGGCCTAATAACATAGTAAGTCCAAAACATGAAAGTAAAGAGACATAAATAGGTAGGACAAATAGAAAACATACAACAGTCAATTTAAAGACATTATCAGTAACTGCATTAAATGTAAAGTAGATATTCTTATTAAAAGACAAAATTAGTTTGATTGTATTAAAGAAACAAAACCCAACTTTATGCGTTTATAAGATACACATCTAAAAAACAAGATGCAAACAGGTCAAAACCACAACAGAACGCAAAAAGATATATCATGCAAGCACTAGCAGAAAGCTGGTATATCACTATATCAATGTTAAAAATTAGCCTTTAAAGCCAAAAATATTGCTAGAGATAAAGGTCACTTTATCATCTTAAAAGTTCCAATTAACTAGGAAGTTTAAGCAACCTAAATTTATACACCCTTAATTCTCACCCCTCATTAAGTTCCCAGGGAGAATTTAAGTCCAAATATGAAGAAATTAAAGTCCCAAGGAAATCAGAGCTCCCGTTTGTCCCCCCTCAATCTCTTATTCTGCTTACTGTCAGCCAGAGGATAATCTCAGAGGCCTGGCTGCCTTCCTAGTGGTCTTTACCCAGCCTAGTGGTCTCAGCTGCAGCCTAGTGGCCTTTACCCAGAATAACTGTTGCTCCTTGGCACCACCACAGTTAAATTAATCCTAACTTCAACATTCAGGTGTCTCAATCCTCAACTTCAACATATCAGTAAAACACATGAATATCAATGTTACTCCCCCATTCATGTGAAAATTTAGGACCAAATGTGATAACTGTCCCAGTGGCATTTCCCAGACAAAACAAAGTTTCCCACATTGCTGTCTCCTGCCATGAATCATAATAGAGATTGAATGGTATCTGAGAAAAAGAGGATAGACAGAAAAAGCAAGGAGGAAAAGTGAAAATTTTTCCATGGTTTCTATCTTACCAGGATGCTGGTCAGTCCATGCTAAATATCTGGAGACTACAGCTTATGAAATTAAATATAATTAAATCTGTGGCTTACCGAAACTCTAGGTGCAGGTAATCTGTAAGGTTGCTGTTGTCTTCTTTTATTCTCAGAGGGTCCAAAGAGAAGCAGCAATCTCTGCCAAGTGATTCTCACTAAAACTAAAACTTGTTTGCCTCAGTTTTTTAAATTCCTGAGGTCTTGGTCAATCTTCACTTCTCCAAGGGCACCATCAAAAAATAAAAATCCAGGGAGGCCTGGGTGGCTCAGTCAGTTAAGCATCCAACTTCGGCTCAGGTCACGATCTCACGGGTTCGCGAGCTCAAGTCCTGCACTGGACTCTGCTTACAGCTCAGAGCCTGGAGCCTGCTTCGGATTCTGTGTCTCCCTCTCTCTCTCTGCCTCTCCCCAGCTCACGTTCTGTCTCTCTTTCTCAAAAATAAGTAAACATTTAAAAAAATAATAAAAATAAATTTAAAAATTAAAAAACAAATCCAGGGGCACCTGGGTGGCTCAGTGGGTTGAGTGTCCGACTCTCAGTTTCAGCTTAGGTCATGATCTCAAGGTTTCATGGGTTCAAGTCCCGCATCAGGCTCTGCACTGATAGTATGGAGCCTGCTTGCAATTCTCTCTCCCTCTCTCTTACCCTCCCTCACTCATGTTGTCTCTATCCCTCTCAAAGTAAATTAATGTTAAAAAAAATGCAAATAAAAAATAAAAATCCAAATAAATTATAATCCCTTGCTATCATTGAGTTTCCCACTGCAAAAGAACCTGTTCTTCCCTGGGGAACAAAAGTTGCCCTTGCTGAAAGACCAGCAACACGAAATGAGTGCTGCCTAATTGCAAAATACAGTCCTAAAGGACCTGAGCACCAAAGCTCTGCCATTTTGAGGTTAGTTTTCTTTGGCCCCAGAAAGAGTTTACCCTTTCCCTATGTACTCTGCTCATAACATTTTGAAGCTGTCTCTGCAAGTCTACAAATATCTAAAGAGGTTCTTCCAAGGACATATTCTCTCCTAACAAGACCAGACCCCTATTCGCGAAGCTTCTGTCTCACTAAAACCTGTTCTGACCGCAATATGAACCCTTTTCCTTGCCAAATCCTGGCAACGGCCCCATGCCAATAATACCATCTGCAGCTGGGCTGCAACAATTTAAGTCAGCTGCTGTATATCACACAAAAGCTGAAGTCTTCCCACCTAGCACTTTGACTCCAAATTCCAGGCTCTCTGTTTAGTCACTCAGCTTCACAGTGAACATTATTATAACATTATATCACAATATTTACGAATGCAAGGTGAGGCTTGGATGACATTAAGCTCTTATTAAGCTCAGATCCTGCCCTACCGCTCACCTCTCCTGCCTGCATATTTTTCAAGCAAGAGAACTATAGTCAAGAACAGTAACCAGTGGGTAATTTGTCACTTTATTAACATCCAAACCAGCACCCAATAACTCCCAAGCTGAGGTCTGACAGAAGCTGGATGGAAGAATATGGTTTAGCCCTGAAGGCCTAAATAGGGCTTCCTATCTCCTCCCCCAAATAAAAAATGGCAAGTTCTGAAGGGAAAACAGAACTGGCCCAGCTATAACTACCCACTTACAGGCATGGAAAGTGGAGGAAAAGACCAAGAGACAGACAATCCTGTCTAGACAGCTCAACAAGACAACTCAAAATGCAAAAGAAGAGGAAACTGCCTGACCTATTCTAAGAAGATAAAACCTGGAGCACCTGGGTGGCTCTGTTGGTTAAGCATTTGACTCTTGATTTTTGGCTCAGGTCATGATCCCAGGTTTGTGGGACTGAGCCCTGCATTGGGCTTTGCACTGACAGTGCAGAACCTGCTTGGGATTCCCTCTCTCTCTCTGTCTCACTCTCTCTCTCTCTCCCTCACTCACATGTGTGTGCTTTCTCTCTCTCTCTCTCAAAATAAATAAATAAACATTAAAAAAAAAAAAGATAGGACCTGCTTGGGTGTGCTTACCACATGAAGATAAGAAAAACAAAATAGGACACCACTTTAGGTACTGACATTTAAAGCACAGTAACCTGCCTGCTAGTAATGCAGACTCCAATAAATGTCGTAGGCCCTAGTTAACCAGATTGTCAACTTTTCCTCCTTGGGGAGGGGATGCTAAGAAAGGGATAAACAGAGGGCAGAAAGTGTGGAAAAACAGATTTATACAAACATAAGCCACATAACTGCCACACACAAAGACATACACACTGTGTATCCACCTAGGCTTGGGCATAGGACAAAGCCCAATTTCTAGAGAAGCATTAGAACACCATCACAAGTAAACAAATAACTTCATAAGAGTTGGAACCAAGACATAAAACCAGCACTATTGGCTCAATCGGGACTGGCACCAGGGTGAGCCAAGTGTGGTACCTAGGGCCTCCTCAATTTTGTGCCCAAGCCTCTCACTTGCTTCTAGTCCTAGCCCTGGACTGAATTAATATGTGTGGTGGGAAGCAATATGATTTAGAAGGCAGTAAATGCAAAGGAAATACAGAAATCCAGATCTAACTACAGAAGGCTCAAGGAAAAATGCAACAACTCAGCAGCTAGCATTAGATACCCAGAACCCAGGTCTAAAAGAGCAAGTGTGCTCTACCATGTCTCAATAATCCATGAATAATGGCTATTGAATACTAAAGTTTTTAAGTCTCACATTGTATTTGTTACCTATTGCTACATAACAAATTATCCAAAAATTAGTGGCTTAAAACAACATTTATTATCTCACAATTTCATTGGGTCAGGATTCTGGGCACAGCTTAGCTTGGTCCTGAGGCTCAACATCTCTCACAGACAGCAGTCAAGGTGTTGAGTGGGGCCATAGTCATCTCAAGGCTTCATTGGGGAAGAATGTGAATCTAAGCCAATTCATGTGGTTATTGACCAGAGGCTGTCCTCAATTTCTTGCTACTTGGACCTTTCTAACATGTAGCTTGCCTCATCAAGGTAAGCAAGTCAAAAAGGGAAGAAAATGCCCATAATATGGAACTTATAGTCTTTTATTATCTAATCTTAGAAGTGACATCCCACCACTTTTGCATATTCTATTCATTAGAAGCAAGTCATTAGTTATAGCCCACACAAGGAGATAGGATTACACAAGGATGTGAACACCAAGAGGTGGAAATCATTGGAAGTCATTTTAGGAAGCTGTCCTACAAAATCCATGAAAATCATGGTTAAGAGAAGATATGTTTTTCAAATTATAACAAGTATATCCTATACTTACCCTGTACAATAACTAGAACAGATGTTTCCGTTTGAAATTCTGTGACCCCAATAGCTTTGCATACCTGATTAAATGCTTAATGTTGTACCGCTAGAGGTCTTTACATTTATTCATATAGGTAGACCTCAGGAGAGGATATCTGTGTTTTTCTCTCCCCAATATACCTTTTTCCACTGGAAAACTTCCCTTTCTTCATCCTATATGGTTCTAATAAAACAATTCCAGGGCTCTGACTGACCTCTGGCTAATCACATGACCATCCTCCTCTTACCTAAGCTAAGCAAGGCCAAGTCCATCCCATATAAGAATACTAGGAAATGGAAGGTCTCCTTCTTTTGAGTCATGAACAATAAAAATGAGAGCTTACTGCTGTCAGAAGTAACCTTTCCCACCATGGAAGGACCTGTTGGTAGAGCTGAGAGAAGAAGAAAGGAGAGAGAGAGAGAACTAATGATATCATCTGTGCCCCTGCAGAGTGCCATGGAGCACTCCTGCCAGTTCCAGCCTGAATTTCCCAGTTATGTAAGCCAGTAAATCCCATTCTGCTCAAGCTTGTTTGGATTTCTGACATTTGCTTGTAACCAAGAGTCCTGAGACTAATACAGTCTTGTTTCAAGTGAACCCTTCTTACTAGTTAATATGTATATTCTATCTGTGTGTGGTTCTCAAACCAGAAAATAAGCAGAATTACCTGGAAAGCTTTTTTTTAAAATACATATTTCTAGGCCTCACCCAAAGCTACTGTTTCAGAATCTTTAGGAGTAGAATTCTCACATCCCCAGTTTTTTTTTTAAAGTAGTTGGGAACAAGTTCAGTATTTGTAACTTTTTTAAAAAATTTAAGTTTAGTTGAAAGGCACCTGGATGGCTCAGTCAGTTAAGCATCCAACTCTTGGCTTCAGCTCAGGTCATGATCTCACGTTTTGTTGGTTCAAGTCCCGCATTAGGCTGTGTGCTCATGATGCAGAGCCTGCTTTGAATTCTCTCTCTCTCTCTCTCTCTCTCTCTCTGCCCTTCCCCTACTCATGCTGTCTCTCTCAAAATGAATTAATTAATTAAAAAAATGTTTAAGTATACTTGAGCGGCATCTAGGTGGCTCAGTCAGTTAAGTGTCTGACTCTTGGTTTCTGCTCAGGTCATGATCTTGTGGTTTCATGGGTTCAAGCCTTGCCTTGGGCTCTGCGCTGGCAGCAAGGAGCCTACTTGGGATTCTCTCTCTCTCCCTCTGTCTCTGCCCCTCCCCAACTTGCACTGTCTCTGACTCTCTCAAAATAAATAAATAAGCTTTAAGTAAAATAAAATAAAATAAAATAAAATAAAATAAAATTTTAGTTGATACAAAAATGTTACATTAGTTTCTGGTGTACAACATGGTAACTGACAAATCTACAGTTATGCTCACCACATTTGTAGCTACCATCTGGCACCATACAATGCTATTATGATACCACTGACTATATTTCCCATGCTGTACTTTTTATCCTTCTGACCTATGCATTCCATAACTGGAAGTCTGTATCTCCAATTCCCCTTCACCCATTTTACCCATTCCCCACCCCCACTTCCCTCCCATCTGGCAACAATCAGTTTGTTCTCTGTATTTATGAACATTTCTGCTTTTTGTTTATTTGTTAGTTTTTTTTAGGTTGCACATATAAGTGAAATCATATGGTATTTGATTTTCTCTGTCTCACTTATTTCACTTAGCATAATACTCTCTAAGTCCATCCATGTTGTTGCAAATGACAAAATTTCATTCTTTTTTATAGCTAAGTAATATATCCATGTTTTTTAATTCCACAAATTATTCTGAAGTTTGGCCAGTACAGGCAACCACTCTTCTATTTTATCAACAAAAGGACAAATTCCAAATTCTAAACTGGCTTTCTCCTATTTGAATTGCAGCATGGACTTTGTCTAGAATCCTGCAAAGAAACGATGTTTCCCTACACTGACCACCATTGAACTCTGTTATTCCCAATAGAAAAATTAGTGTAACATTTTTAAATAGTATTCATTGATTTTTCTTAATTCTACCGATAGAAACCATTAGTGGTAAGAGTATTATAATAACAAATGTGGTAAAATACATATATTGATTTAATGCTCCTCCAATGACTTATAATAAAACTAGCATAGAACCAGAGTGGGTGGTAATAGCCTTCTAATGCAAATTTCTGTACTAAATGGCACAAACCTGAGCTAAGCCATGTTGCTATATCTTTTTACGTATCCATCCTTTCACATCTGTACCTGGACAAATTGGTAAACTAATCTTAGGTCCTCACATTTTAGCAAGAGCAAAGAGTAAACATCTTTTTAAAACAATGACATCAAGGCTTAGTTTCAAGTTCATGATCTAGGAAACCTCTGGCCAGATGAAACTTGGACAATCCTGTGAGTCAGCCTAGTGAGAGTAGCAGTGTACTTTTCCACCATTTGCAATGTCACAATGGTTCCTGAAAATCTGAATATACTCATTTGAAAACTGGCACTATGATATCACAGTAAGCAAAGTTCAGGCCAATCTGTTTTTACAGAATAATTTACATGTTTACTCAAGGAAGAAAACAAAAGCAAGGGATGTTCTACAATCTTTATATCCCAAACAGTTGGTTTGCATGTTTGCTGTTTTGTAATATCACCTTCTAGAGGAAGACCACTCTCAGGGCTCCTAATGAAAAGAAATACTAGTGATCAAATGTCATCACTGATGATCATCTTGGGTATAAAATCAAAAGACAGATCACCATGGAGGGACCAAGCAGTAATCAGATAATTTCCAGAGCTTGACCATGATTATATCTCTTTCAGTCCACTTCTTCCAGGTGAAGACTGATGAGTTATTTCAAGTTCTGCTTACACTCCTGAAAAATTAAGCAGAGGGATCTAATCAGTAGGGGAGGGAGGAGGGGATAATAAATCAGTGGAAATAATATCTGACTATTAATGTTACCCTTTTTCCAGCTTTATGAGACAAAGTTGCTGGAAGTTGTGAGGGAGAGTACCAGAGAGAAGAGAGGTGCTCAGAGAAAAAGATCCAGAAGTGTGCATGAGTCTTTTGCCAAATGATAAGTTGTGTGTACACACAGAATTTACAAAGCTGCACAAAGAACTACCACTGGAAAAAGAATAATTACCAGGCAGCTGTGAGCTGAACAAGTACTGGAGCTCACCCAAGTCTGGAAGCCATTCTAGTACCAATCTCCAGAGGAGACAGATCTTACTGAAAATCCTGCAGCCTTGAAGGGAGACCTCAGAAAGACTACACTTTAGGAGTAGAGCTAATCTAGTCTTAAAAGACTACTTTATACCACCTTAATCATACTGAAAAACAAGCTTCATGCTAACCATGGACATGTGGAAACTGAAATTTAAAATACTACCATTTACAATTGCTTCAAAGAAAGTCAACTACATATTATCTAACAAAATGTGTACTGAATCAGTATGCTGAAAATTACAAAATGCGGATAAAAGAAATCAAAGAAAGACCTAACTAAATAGGAGCCATACTGTGTTCATGGGTTGGAAGACTAAGTATTGTAAACATGTCAATTCTCCCCATATTGATTGATAGGTTTAATGCAATCCCTACCAAAGTCTGAACAAGGTTTTTGTAAACATAGATAAGCTTATTCTAAAATGTATACAGAAAGTCACGGGACCCAAAATAGCTTTAAAAATATTCTTGAAAAAGAAAGTAGGAGGAATAATTCTATCCAATGTTGAGTCCCCAAGACCACTCCCAAGTTCAGTGATTTGCCCGGGGGACTCATAAGACAGCATATATTCATACTCATGGCTATTTATTACAACCATATACAAATCAAAGTCAGCAAAGGAAAAAAGGTACATGGGGCAAAATTTGGAAGAAATCAGGCACAAGTTTCCAAGAGTTCTCATCTACTACAATTATGGGACTTGCTTAATTCCTCCAGTAATGAGTTGTAATAACCCATATGAAATGTTGTCTACCAGAGAATCTCCTTAGAGACTCAGTGCCCACAGTTTTTACTGAGGACTGGTCACATAGGCATACTCTGCTTAACACACACTAAAATCCCAGATTCCCAGAAGAAAAGCAAGCATTCAGCATAAGTCATCACTGTTTGCAGTTCAGGCACAGTGAGCCACTCTTATCCATTATGGCCTGAAATCATAATGAGAATTATGAGAAGTTGCTAACCAAGGGTCAATCTTGGAAGCAGACCTTTCTAAGGATAGCAGTGACAGGATTTCTATATAAACTCCTTTTTGCATGCCATACAGCTGCATCACTATATAGCTACACTAATTAAGACTGTGTGATATTGGCAGAAGGACAGACACACAAATCAATGAAACACAATAAAGAACCCAGAAATGGACACACAAAAAATGTGCAACTGATTTTTGACACAAAGATACAAACGCAATTTAGTAGAGGAATGACAGACTTTTTTTCAACAAACATTGCCAGAGCAATTGCATACAAATACACAAAAAGATGAACTTTGACTTAAACCTCACATCCAATACAAAAACTAACTTAAAGTGAATCTTAAGTGTAAAACATAAATTTATGCAAATTTGTTTTTAAAAAAGGAAAAGAATCTTTGGGATGTAATACTACGCAAAGGGTACTTAGACTCAATATCAAAAACAAGACCCATAACAAAAAAAAAGATAAATTAGGGCACTTCAAAATTAAAAATCCTTACCTTGTGAAAGACCCTGTTAAGACGATGAAAAGACAAGCTAAAGACTGAGAGAAAATACTTTCAAACCACAAATCTACCAATAATTTATACCTATATACACCAAGAACTCTCAAAAACAGTAACCAAATAATCTGATTAAAAATTGGAACAGATTGGGGCACCTGGGTGGCTCAGTCCATTGAGCATCTGACTTCTGCTCAGGTCATGATCTCATGGTTTGTGAGTTTGAGCCCCGCTTCGGGCTCTGTGCTGATAGCTCGGGGCCTGGAGCCTGCTTCAGATTCTGTGTCTCCCTCTCTATCTGTTCCTCCCCCGCTCACACTCTCTCTCTCTAAAATAAATAAAGATTAAAAAAAATTTTTTAAGAGGGGCGCCTGGGTGGCGCAGTCGGTTAAGCGTCCAACTTCAGCCAGGTCACGATCTCGCGGTCTGTGAGTTCGAGCCCGCCTCAGGCTCTGGGCTGATGGCCCAGAGCCTGGAGCCTGTTTCCGATTCTGTGTCTCCCTCTCTCTCTGCCCCTCCCCCGTTCATGCTCTGTCTCTCTCTGTCCCAAAAATAAATAAACGTTGAAAAAAAAAATTTTTTTAAGAAAATTGGAGCAGATGGGGTGCCTGGCTGGTTCAGTCAGTTGAGCATCCAACTTCAGCTCAGGTCATGATCTCGTGGTGGGTTCAAGCCCCAAGTCAGGCTTTGTGGTGACAGCATGGAGTCTGCTTCAGATTCTCTGTCTCCTCTCTCTCTTCCCCTCCCCTGCTCCCTCTCTCTCAAAATAAATAAATATTTTAAAAGTTTATTTAAAAAGAAAAGAAAATTAGAACAGACATGAATAGATTTTACAAAAAGAGTATACAGGTGGCAAATAAGCACATGAAAAGATGTTCAATATCACTTGCCATTAGAGAAATGCAAAAAAAAAAAAACCACAATGATATGGTACTATATACATCTATCAGAATGGCTAAAATAAAAAATAATGATAACATCAAATGCTGGTGAGAATGTGGAGAAACTGAATCACACATACATTGTCTGTGAGATTGTAAAATGGCAATAACTCTGGAAAATATACCAGTGTTTTACAAAATTATACATGCAGTCATCATGTGACCCAGCAGTTGCACACTTAGGCATACACATAAAAACCTGTACAAAAATGGTCATAGCAGCTTTATCCATAATTACCAAAATCTGGAAATAACTCATATGTCCTACAAAGGATGAATAGTTAAACAAATTATTTTAATTCAAATCCAAGCTAGTTATCATATAGTGTAGTAATGGTTTCAGGAGTAGAATTTAATGATTCATCACTTACATATAGCACCCAGCACTCATCCCAGCAAGTGCCCTTCTTAATGCCCATCAACCATTTAGCCCATCCCTCCACCCAACACCCTTCCATCAATCCTCAGTTTGTTCTCTGTATTTAAGAGTCTCTTATGGTTTGCCTCCCTCTCTGTTTTTATCTTATTTTTCCTTCCCTTTCCATATGTTCATCTGTTTTGTTTCTTAAATTCCACATACGAGTGAAATCACATGATGTTTATCTTTCTCTGACTTATTTCACTTAGCATAATACACTTTAGTTCCATCCAAAACTGTGGTATATTTACATCATGGAACACCACTTGGCAATAAAAAAGAATGAAATATTGAGACATACAACAACTTAGATAAATATTGAGGAAGAGTCTAAGTGAAAACCCCACTGTTTTCACTATAAAAAAGTATCAGAAGAGATTCTTGGGATGGAACAGCTGTGTATCTTGATTGTGTTGGTGGTCACACAAATCTGCACACGTGATAAAATCATATGGAACTAAATGCACACACACACACACACACACACACAAACACACAAATGAGAGTATTTATAACTAGTTAAGTCTAAATAAAGTCACTGATTTGTACCAGTGTAAATTTCCTGGTTATAATATTGTACCATAGTCATATAAGATGTTTCTCTTGGGGGAAACCAGGTAAAGGGTACACAGGATCTCTCTGTAATATTTTCTATAAACACATGTGAGTGTAGAATTATCTCAAAATTGAGCTTAAAAACAAAGCTTCAAAAGAATCAGACTGATATGTAAGTAAATTAACTGCCTGCCAGAAGAAAACACTCTAATAGAAACAACAAAATCTAGACTCACAACAACATAGCATCCATTATGTAGAGTATGCATTAAAAATTACTAGGCATAAAGAAAAGCAGGAAAGTATAAACTATCCCAAAGAAAAAAATCAATCAACAGAAACTGACAAAGAAATGACTGAGATGATAAAATGAGCGGACAAGGATTTTATAACAGTTATTATAAACATGGTCAAAGATTTAAGGAAAACATTTGCATAATTAAGGGAAAATAGGACATCTCAAAATAGAAAAGTGTTAAAAAGAAACCAAAAGATATTCTACAACTAGAAGAGTACAGTAAGTAAAATGAAAATTTTATGGAATGGACCCGATAGCAGATTAGACTCTGCTGAAGAGAAGACAAGTAAACATGAAGACATGGAATAGAAATGATCCTAAGAAAATACAGAGAGGAAAAACAGTTGAAAAAACTGAACAGAGACTCAATAGTCTATGAGATAACATAAATGGCTAACATGTGTAAGTGGGGAGGAAAGAGACATTGGCACAGAAAAATAAATTTTTTCAAGATAATGGGAGTTTTGTTTTTCCAAATTTTATGAACAACATTAACTGGTAGATCCAAGATCAATGTAGCAAAGTAGGACAAGCGGGGGGAAAGCATGTTGTAATCAGATTTCTGAAAACCAGATAATGAGAAAATCTTCAGGGATTTTCAGTATCCAAAAAAAAAAAGACACATTATATTCAAGGTCAGTAGGAATTACCACTTGCTTCTCAAGAGAAAAACTACAAGTCAGAAAACAATTAAATGAATAATATTTTAGTACTGAGAGAAAAAGACTATCTAAAATTCTATATCTAGAAAAATAATGATCAAAAATAAAGATATTTTCAGAAATGCAAAAGCAGAGAAAATTTGTCATCAATACACTTTCCAGTTGTATATTACTTGGTAGCAAGCTATCCTGAAACTTGGTGGCTTGCAACAGCAAGCATTTTACTATATTGTACAATATTGTGAGTTGGAGATTTGTGCAGGACATGGTTGGGTGAACCTTTTCCTTGTGGTATCAGTCAGGTTCATTCAATATATTCACTTACATATCTGGCTCTATATGCATGGTAAATATCTAGCACATTGGCAGAGATGGCTAGAGGCCAGTCTTGGCAGGGACTGTAGACCAAAGAGCCTACATGCAGCCTCACCAACATGGGGCCTCAGAGTACAGACTTCTTACCTACTGGCTGTAAGAGCAAGAGTTCTAGCAAATGAGACCGAATCTACATGGTCTTTTACAACCTAAACCCAGAAGTCACAAAGCATTACTTCTGTGATACTCTATTAGTTGAAGCAATCGTAAGCTTATGCATTTCAAAGGGAAAGAACACAGACCATTAGACAGGAGGAATGCCAAAGAATTTGTGGAAATGATTTTAAATTGCCACACTCTACCCTCTGGCTAACAATGTTTATATTTCTCCCTCATGAAATATATATTTTTCCCTTCTCCAGACTGCTTTAAAGTCTCATTCCATTATGCATCAAGCTCAAGTTGGAAGTCCAGGATCTTATCATCTAAATCAAGTGCAGGTATGGATGAGGCTCCATGTGGTTTCCTGAGATCAGTTCTTGATCTGGAAACCTGCAAACTAAAGAGACATGTTATCTGCCCCACACATACCCAAAATACAGTGGTGTTGACAGACACAGAACAACTGTAATAAATAAATACCCATTTAATAAAGGAAGAACATAGAAAGTCACCAATCCATTGAAATTATAAAATCCAACTGGGCATATGTTACCAGCTCATGATTAGGGCCTTATCCTGGTTCCGGGGAATGATTTTCCATGATTTTTGCTTCTTACCCCTGAGATCTTAGTTTTGCCCTCTAAGTCATTCTTTCTTTTCCATAGAACTAACCCATTTCTGTAGCTGAGTAGTCCACAGAAGTTTAAGGGTCCAAGTCTCCATTTTGTACAGACTCTCTGTGGTTTTTCTTCCTGTATAAGCTGATATTATTACTATAAAAACTTTGTGGATTTTTTGAGTATCAATTTACAATCTACTCCATTAGATTAAAAACCCACATCTACAGACATCTTCTAGATAAGCCATTTTCTACCTTGAGCTCCTTATGAGGCTCCTGTGGTATAATACCTTTAAGATTCTTAGAAGCCTTATTGTTTAGGAGAGAGAGTCTGTACTACAACCCCTTAAGAAATAGCTCAAAATTCTTTTTACAAGGCTTTATCTCTTTCTGAACTCATAACAAAAGGCTTTACAGTCCTTCATCTTTACCTGGAGTCCATGATTTTCTAACAGGGCCTTGAATTTAATCTTTGTTCTATGGCTCTATCTTCCTTTGAGTATCTTCTGCTGAGAGAAACTAAGGATAAGAAATAGTTTCATTTTCAGACCTCATTCCTACATAGTTTCTCTAAATTGTTGAGAGCCAAATAATTCCTTATTTAGTACAGCTTTGTCTATCCATACCTTCTGATACATAATTTAAAAACAAATAAATAAAATACAGTATATACTTTCAGAATTCTGCCTGGAAATCTCCTAAGCCAAATACATTGGTTCATTAAATACGTTTTATGATTACCCATGTTATGACAGTTGCTAAACCATCTACCATGACAGAACAAGATCCTCCTTTTCTCTAGCTTTCAACAATATTTTCCTTACTCTCCTTTAAACTCTCATTGACATCCTCCTCCATGCCTGTCAGTATCCCACTAACAGTCTTCTCAAACCCCTGTCAGCTTCTGCTTCATGTCTTGTGCCAAAGCCAGTGCCACACTTCAGGTTTTTGCTACAACAGCACTCCAAATTCTGTTCCACTTATCTAATACTATACAACTACTCCAAAAAATAGTTGCTTAAAAAAATGATTTTATTATATATGGTGATTAAGAGAATCAGGAATTTGGGCAAGTTTCAGCTAGGTGGTCTTTATATTCCTTGTGGCATCAAGGGAAGTCACTTGGGGGTATTCACCTGGTTAATGAGAAGTTTGCAGGGTTCAAGGCAGTTTGTTTCATTCACATATCTGGCACCATGGCAGGGATGACTAGACCGCTGGGCTCAGCTGGCTCTGTTGACCAGAATGTGGCCTCTTCAGCATGATGATCTTCTGTCATGGTGGCTCAAGGCTCTAAGAGCAAGTGTTCAAGTGAACAAAGCAGAAACTTCACAGTCTTTTATGACCTAGCCTCAGAGGTCATAGTGTTTCATTACTGCTGTTCTGTGTAGGTCAAAGAAATCACTAGCCTAACCAGATTCAATAGGAGGGAATAAAGATTCATTATCTTGGTTGAAAAAAATGTCAAAGAATGTGCATCCATTTTTAAAAACAAACATAGTAGATATGCACTACAGAAAATATTCAAGGAAGTTCTGCTGGCTGCAGTGAAATGATACCAGATAGAAATTTAGATCTATAGAAAAGAATGAAGAGCATCAGAAATGGCAAACATGTAGGTAAATAAAAAGGAATTTTTTTATTATTTCCTAAGTTCCCATGTAAACATATACATGCAGTAAAAATATACAACAAGCACAAAACAAAAGACAGAAGTAAATGGATCTGACCTATGCAATTACAGAATTACCTCATTTTATTAACCAGCATGGAAATTATCAATACTGTTAACCAATGAAACAAGGGAGATAGAAAGGTGCCACTCATAAAGAATATAATAGTAAAAGTATTGCAACATGTCACAATGTCACAGGGAGGAAAAAAACAATATGTAGGTGTTTACTTCCCCAGGTCTCTCCTTGAAGGGTCACCATGGGCCAGCTGTGTCTGTAAGATGACCTCTCCAGAGAGGCTCTCTGTCTCCAAGTTCAAATATCAAAGTCATCCTCTCTCTTGCCTTTTCAGGCACTCTTACTCTCCCAGGGTACTCATTTCATTATCCTTCTGGAACTATTTTAATATCTACCAACTAAGTTCATAGATTCAAAGCAAAAATTCAACTTTTGGAAAAGCGATATTAAAAATAATTTACTACTGGTGCGCCTGGGTGGCTCAGTCGGTTAAGAGTCTGACTTCGGCTCAGGTCATGATCTCATAGACCATGAGTTCGAGTCCCACGTCAGGCTCTGTGCTGACAGCTCAGAGCCTGGAGCCTGTTTCGGATTCTGTGTCTCCCTCCCCTACTCATGCTCTGTCTCTCTCTCAAAAATAAATAATTTTTTTTAATTAAAAGTAAATAAATAAATAAATAAATAGTAGTTTACTACTCCCAAAAAAAAAGTGACCAGGGCCAGATAGATTTCCAGGGGAATTCTACCAAACATATAAAGAACAGTTAACACCTATTCTCTTGAAGTTATTCCAAAAAATAGAAATGGAAGAAAAACTTCCAAACTTTTTCTATGAAGCCAGCATTACCTTGATTCCAAAACCAAACAAAGACCCTACTGAAAAGGAGAACTATAGACCAATTTCCCTGATGAAGATAGATGTAAAAATCCTCAACAATATATTAGCCAAACACATCCAACAATACATTAAAAAAATTATTCACCACGACCAAGTGGGATTTATACCTGGGATGCAGGGCTGGTTTAATATCTGCAAAACAATTAATGTGATTCATCACATCAATAAAAGAAAGGACAAGAACCACATGATCCTCTCAATAGATGCAAAGAAAGCATTTGACAAAAATACAGCATCCTTTCTTGATAAAAACCCTCAAGAAAGTAAGGATTGAAGGATCATACTGCAAGATCATAAAAGCCATATATGAAAGACCCAACGCTAATATCATCCTCAATGGAGAAAAACTGAAAGCTTTCCCCCTAAGGTGAGGAACAAGACAGGATGTCCATTCTAGCCACTGTTATTCAACATAGTATTGGAAGTCTTAGTCTCAGAAATCAGACAATACAAAGAAATAAAAGGCATCCAAATTGACCAGGAGGAGGTCAAACTTTCACTCTTCGCAGATGACATGATACTCTATATAGAAAACCCAAAAGATTCCACCAAAAAACTGATAGAACTGATTCATGAATTCAGCAAAGTTGCAAGATATAAAATCAATGCACAGAAATTGGCTGCATTCCTATATACCAACAATGAAGCAACAGAAAGAGAAATCAAGGAATTGATCCCATTTACAATTGCACCAAAAACCATAAAATACCTAGGAATAAACCTAACCAAAGAGGTGAAAAATCTATACACTGAAAACTATAGAAAACTTATGAAAGAAATTGAAGAAGACACAAGAAAAATGTAAAAATATTCCATGCTCCTGGATAGGAAGAACAAGTATTGCTAAAATGTTAATACTACCCAAAGCAATCTACAAATTCAATGCAATACCTATCAAAATAACACCAGCATTCTTCACAGAGCTAAAACAAACAATCCTAAAATCTGTATGGAACCAGAAAAGACTCTGAATAGCCAAAGAAATCTTGAAAAAGAAAACCAAAGCAGGAGGCATCACAATCCCAGACTTCAAGCTGTGTTACAAAGCTGTAATCATCATGACAGTATGGTACTGGCACAAAAACAGACACTCAGATCAATGGAACAGAATAGAAAACCCAGAAATGGACCCACAAACGTATGGCCAACTAGTCTTTGACAAAGCAGGAAAGAATATCCAATGGAATAAAGACAGTCTCTTCAGCAAGTGGTGCTGGGAAAACTGGAGAGCAACATGCAGAAAAATGAACCTGGGCCACTTTCTTACACCATACACACAAATAAACTCAAAATGGATGAAAGACCTAAATGTAAGACAGGAAGCCATCAAAATCCTCGAGGAGAAAGCAGGCAAAAACCTCTTTGATCTTGCCCACAGCAACTTCTTACTCAACACATCTCCAGAGACAAGGGAAACAAAAGCAAAAATGAACTATTGGGACCTCATCAAAATAAAAAGCTTCTGCACAGCAAAGGAAACAATCAGCAAAACTAAAAGGCAAGTGATGAAATGGCAACAGATATTTGCAAACAACATATCAGAAAAAGGGTTAGTATCCAAAATCTATAAAGAACTTATCAAACTCAGCACCCAAAAAAAACAAACAATCCAGTGAAGAAATGGGCAAAAAACATGAATAGACACTTCTCCAAAGAAGACATCCAGATGGCCAACCAACACATGAAAAAATGTTCAACATCACTCATCATCAGGGAAATACAAATCAAAACCACAATGAGATACCACCTCACACCTGTCAAAATGGCTAAAATTAACAACTCAGGCAACAAGAGATGTTGGTGAGGATGCGGAGAAAGAGGATCTCTTTTGTATTGCTGGTGGGAATGCAAACTGGTGCAGTCACTCTGGAACACAGTATGGAGGTTCCTCAAAAAATTAAAAATAGAACTACCCTATGACCCAGCAGTTGTACTATTAGGTATTTATCCAAGGGATACAGGTATGCTGTTTTGAAGGGGCACATGCACCCCAATATTTATAGCAGCACTATCAACAATAGCGAAAGTATGGAAAGAACCCAAATGTCCATCGATGGATGAATGGATAAAGAAGATGTGGTGTATAATACAATGGAGTATTACTCAGCAATCAAAAAGAATGAAATCTTGACATTTGCAACTACATGGATGGAACTAGAAGGTACTATGCTAAGCAAAATTAGTAAGTCAGAGAAAGACAAAAATCTTATGACTTCACTCACATGAGGACTTTAAGACACAGAACAGAAGAACACAAGAGAAGGGAAACAAAAATAATATAAAAACAGGGAGGAGGACAATACATAAGAGACTCTTAAATATGGAGAACAAACAGAGGGTTACTGGAGGGGTTGTAGGGGGGGAAGGGTTAAATGGCTAAGGGGCATTAAGGAATCTACTCTTGAAATCATTGTTGCACTATACGCTAACTAACTTGGATGTAAATTTAAAAAAATAAACAAAAATAAAAATAAATATAGTTTACTACTAATAATTAGAATCCTAGGTAATACTTATTAAGATGAGATGTGTATGTTTAAGGGGAAACATTATTATTATTTTGAGGTAATTGATATGAAAAATGTGAATAGATTGTAAATCCACTGTCATTATCATAACGAATTTCAACCTTATACTTGTCATTGAAAGAACAAGTAGAGTACAATTTTAAAATACCAAATTATCTGAATTCTGACTGATGAAAAATAAAAGATGTTCAATAAATTAAAAAAAATAAATTATCTTCTGCCATTTGTCATCACCTACTTATGTGTACAAAGACTGGGTAGACTTCTGATGTTAGGTCATAAAAGGCCACGTAAGGTCTGCCTTGTTCACCGAAACACTTGCTCTTACATCCCTAAGCCATCAAGTGAGAAGACAACATGCTGGAGAAGCCACAATACTGCTCAGCAGAGCCAGCTGAACCCATACTTCTTCTGTCAACAGTAACCATCAAGAATCTGAGAATATCATTATTAATAGGTCTTGAAAGGGGATTGTGTATAGTCATTTCAAGCATAAGCCCTATGTTAATAAATCATGATCATGATTACTCACTGCAGGTGGCAGAGTTTAGAAAACTGTTTAACAGTGTCTATTAAAGTTGAACATATGCATTCCCTATAATTTCACTCCTACATGTATTTCCAACAGAAATGTATGTGTATGTTACATATATAAGCACCAAAAGACATGTACTAGAATTTCAAATCAGAACTTCTCAGATTAGCCAAAACTGGAAACTACCCAAACGTGTATTGACAATAAATTGGATAAATAAATTATGTGCTATTGACAAAATAGAATACTAAACAACAATAACAATCTATCATGGAACAACATGAATGAATCTCACAATGCTGAAATAAGCTAGATGCAAAAGAATACATATTGTATGGTTCATTTACATAAATTACAAAAACAGGCAACACGAAGCTATGGTGTTAGAAATCAGGATAGTGGTTACCTTTTAGGTAGGCAGCAGGTAATGATAGGAAGGCAAGGTTGGAGCACTGTATTGTTCTGCTTCTTGATCAGGGAGCTGGTTAGGTAAGTGTGGTAGTTTAAAAACATATCCAATGACACTTTGACACTCCTACCATTAGAAGGTGAAGTACAATTTCCTCCTCTTTTATATGGGCTGGTCTTAGTGACTCACCTCCAGCAAACAGAATACACGGGAACTGACATTGCATGATTTCTAATGCTGTGTTAGAAAAGGCACTAGAGCTTCCACCTGGCCCTCTTTCTTGGGATGCTCACCCTTGCTACCCAGCCACCATGCTATGAAAACATCAAAGAATTGCATGGAAAGGCTCTTTGAAGGTGCTCTGGTCACAGACATACCTAAGGTCACAGCCAACAGGTAGCAACAACAGCTAAACATGTAAGTAAAGGAGCCTTCAGATGATTCCAGTCCCCAGTCTTCAAGTTAACCTACCAAGCCTTGCCCAAATTACAAATTCATAAGCAAAATAAATATTGCTATTTTAAGCCACTAAGTTTAGCAGTAATTTGTTATGCAAATATATGTAACTGGAACACACAACAGGTGTGCTCACCTTGTAAAAATTCATCAAGCTACACAGTTATGAAATATATACTTTTCCTTATTATTATTATTATAAAGTTTGAATAAAGGTTT
Source organism: Acinonyx jubatus (assembly GCF_027475565.1). Classification (NCBI taxonomy): domain Eukaryota; kingdom Metazoa; phylum Chordata; class Mammalia; order Carnivora; family Felidae; genus Acinonyx; species Acinonyx jubatus. The sequence goes on from NC_069386.1 coordinate 91,504,217, forward strand.
GAAATAAAAATCTTATCATGGATACAAGCTAAAGTTCCTCATCACATTTTTAAATTTTTAAATAGGTTTCATTGAGAAGTTTTATATAAATTCAAAGTTTTATATCTTCCTAATATTTTTGCCTTTCCCTGCAATTACATAATATAAAGAAAATGTGATGCATTTTTCTCACCACGTCCAATATAGACACCTCCTAATCTACATCAATTTACCCTTGTACACTGCCCAATTCTGATCATTTATCATGAATGAACGTAAACAAAGTTGGGAAGCACTGCTATAGCAAAGATCTGCCCAGCACCATTCCCTCTTCTTTTGTTAATAGGATCTTACTGTCCTTTGGGGAACTCCCTGCCTTCTGATCAATCAAGTTAGCTGAGACCTAATTGTTCAACTTTTCCTTTAATTCTATTATTCCTCACATCCTTCCAATAAATTTCTATTTTATTCAAGTTGGCAATATTTGGTCTCTAGTTTCTGCAACCAAAGACCTCTTACTGATACATATCTCCAGTGCTAGCACACTGTCTGACATATAGTTGACAATGAAAATATATGAAATAAAATGTTTATAAAATGATATTGAACAACTGATTTTTGACAAAAGCACAAAGACAGCATAGTGGAAAAAGAATAGCCTTTTAAGATACATTGCTGGAACAACTGGGTATCCATACGTAACAAATATGAACCTGAATCCATGCCTTAAACCATAAAAAATTTTAACTCAAAATACATCACAGACTTAAATATACAGCCTAAACTGTAAAACTGCTAGAATAAAACATAGTAGAAGGTCCTTGTGAGCTTAGGGTAGGTAAATATTTCTTAGAAATGACACTAAAAGCACAATCCATAAAAGAACAGATTGGACTTTATTAAAATTTAAAACTTCTGCTCTTTAAAATTCTTCTGTTGAGAATGAAAAGACAAGGCACATACCACAATAAAATCTTTCCAAAGCATTTTTCTGATAAAGAACTTGTATCCAGAGTATATAAAGAACTCTCAAGACTGTAACCACCCAATTTTTTTTTTTTTTGAGCCCTGTGTCCGGCTCTCTGCTGTCAGCACAGAGCCCACTTTGGATCCTCTGTCCCCCTCTCTCTGCCCCTCCCCTGCTTTCTCTCTCTGTCTCTCAAAAATAAACATTAAAAATATTTTTAAAAGATGTTCAACATCATTAGGAAAACACATATTAAAACCACCACAAGATGCCACTACACACCTATTAGTATAGCTAAAATTAAAATCTGCTTGTAGATTTTTACCCAAGAAAAAAGGAAAGATCTGTCCACTCAAAGACCTGTACACAAATGTTCATAGCAGCTTTATTAGTAATAGCTCAAAACTAGACATAACCCAAATGTCCACCAACAGATGAGCAGATAAGGTACACTACATCCATATAATAGAATACACTCAGCAATAAAAAAGGAATGAACTGTTGGTACACAGAACAACATGGACAAATGTCTAGACAATGATACTGAGTAAAAGAGATCAGACCAAAAAAAAAAAAAACTTCCTGATTCTACCTACATAAATTTTTAGAAAATGCAAATGAGTTCTACAATGACATAAAGTAGATCAGTGGTTGCTTACGTGTGGGAGGCAGCGAGGAATGCGAAGAAAAAATTCCAAAGAGGCATGAAGAAACTTGAGGATGATGGATATACTCACTCGACTAGATGATGGGGTATGTATATACGTTAAAGTTCATAAAATTACATACTTTAAATATGTACCACATATTACATGTCAATTATACCTCAATAAAGCTGTCTTAAAAAAAAAACCCTGCAACTCAGCTGTCAGATTTTAAAGGAGCAGAAAGGAAACAGAATGGAAATCTCAGTAAAAGGCCTCAGGTAGGTTTGTGAAGCTAAGGCTCAGCAGAGTTTAATGAGCCATCTCTCTGCTATTCTCCAGAAACCGTGACAACCACCACTATTGGGTTCTGCTTTCAGGAAGAGAATAACCCAATCAGTATAAAATGAATTCCGTGTCTTGTGAGAGATTGCCAATTGAACATATAATCTACATTTACAAACATTTTTAAAGAATGTTCTACTTACAGGATAGTTATAATATCGAGAGTAAATGTTTTGCTATAAATACCAATACAGACATACGAATTATTTAATCTCTCAGAGCCTCTCATTTCATCTATGAAATGCCACAAGAAATAAGAAATACAGGGAAACTAAAAAGAGCAGACTGTGCCAGAATTATTAATTCTTCCTTTGAGGGAAGAGCCTCTTTCCTCCCCCTGTGTTCTGAGAAATGTCCATTTCCTCCCATCACCCTGTGCAGTAATTTTATGTTGAGTAAGTCAAGTTTCTCTCCTACTTATCATTCTTCTATCACTAGAATCCTTGAGAGAGGTCCACTAGGAAGGTCCCTGTCATACCCTTGACTAGTCTAGAAGGGATCCAACCTCCACCAGACTCAACTGTGACTGAGGACGACAATGATGTGTTGGACTGGATTTGAGCTGTCTGTATTGTATGTTCTGGAGGTTGGGTTTCACTTTCCAGACAATCATTATTTGTTAAACAGTTGGTTGGGGAATATCTCCACAGCATTTGCATTTATAATAGCAGGTAAAGGTAATTTTTCAGGGTGGCCTGTGTTCTCCAGGAGCTAAGTCACATGAGCTTTGATTTTTTTAAGGGAGGACACAAGAACCAGGGTTTACTGAACAGGAATAGTGGTTGAGCCTACAGACTCTAGCATTAAGCAGCTCTGGCATCAATTCCCAGCTGTCACTTAATGTGTGATAATTTATCATTTCCAAACTTCATTTTTTTCATCTCTACAGTGGGACTAAAACTATCTAATTTCTATCAATTTTTATTAGCTTCCATTGTAAATTACAGCACCCCGCCAATTATTACCTCGACACTAAAAAGGGCAGTAAACATTAACACCAATTCAACTTTTCCTAACTATATACTTACATCAAAAGCTTGTATAATTATAATTTTCTGAGAAAATAAAGCTTTCCCCTTCTGAATTAGGAATTTAAGATGACAAGACCCAGAAGCAAACTAAAATCAATGTCCTAAAAATGATACAAACCTCAAAAAGCCAGGCAGGTTTGCCAACAAAGCTCCGCCTCCATGCAAACCCTGCCCACTTCCGGCTGCCCCACCCACCCTCTAACACTGTAGCACCTCCCCTCACTGCAAGGTCCCGCCCCCCGCACCTGATCTTGGTTCCCATTGGGCAAATCTGGATGCTGTGTACACACCCGACACACGCACGTTTGGCGAGGGCGTCTTCGCGCCTGCGCAGCAGCGCCGTCAGGCGGCTGGGAACTAGGGGCTGGGGGGAGGGGGGCCGAGGTCAGGCCGAATCTTCCTCCGTAATAAGAAGCTCCGCGTCCTGCGGTCCTGGCTCCGTGGGTCCGGTCGGATCCGGCCTGGGCGCTGGAGCTGCTGTGGCTCCCTCCGCGGCGGGTGCGATGGAGGCCGTGCCAGAGCCCAGCACTCACGCCGGGGAGGCCCAGACAGCGGGCGGTGCTAGTAGATGAGGCGGCGGCGGCGGCTGCAGCACGGGCTCTCCATGAGCAAGCGGCGGCGACGACGGGTGCGGCGGCACCGGCGGTTTTCGGTCCCCGGGGAGGTACGAGAAGTCGGCTTCCTGGTGGACGGAGACTGGCCGGTGTGGGAACGCCTTCCGCGGCCCGGACCTCCCGCCAGTGCCCGCAGTCCCAGGCGCTTAGGGGAACACTGCCTGACCGTGGGCAGGGGCGTCGAGCCGTATCACCTCCTCCTGGCTCAGAGACCTGCCAACCCTGCGGGACCAGCCCTCGGTGCCAGGCCTTCGCCTGCGCGGAGGGCCGGGGGCGGCGTAGGCGTGTCCGAAGCGCGGGGGACGGAGGCGGGCGCCCACCGCGCGCCCAGCGGGTCCCTGCCCAGAGCCCCGCGCTGCTTCAAGGGGGAGCGCGTGGCCGTTTTTCAGATTATTTCGGGGTGCTGATTCGAGAGGGGACCCTTAGGACCGCCGAGCTCTTAGGGAATCCGGCATTCAGTACCTAGGGCGAGTGGTCTGATCGTCACGATCAGCGTGGAGTACAGATTGTCACCCTTGAAAATGACCCCAAAAGAAAGGTGTCGTTTTGCCAAGGAAAAAGAGGTCGGGGGAGTTTTCCAGGTTTATTTAAACTGGAGGGCCTGTTGAATCAGGACGATAATGCCAGCAGGATATGTCCTCCAGGGCTTCTAATACGGTGCCTAAGGAAACCGTCTTTGACGATGTGGAGAAATCTCAAGACAATTTTAAGTAAAGCTCTTTGCAGCCATTTCTCCGCCTTTTCTGCTCATTTTTGTTGTAATTTACTTTGTAACAAATCACCACGTTAATGCTGAAAGGATTAAGTGTCCTCTAGTTCTTCCAAGCCTCTCTACCCTGCACTTTCCCTCCCCGCAGAAAAAGGCTAGAGAAGTTAATTTCGTTACACATACATACATATATATATGTAAAAGTGTAGTTTAATTCTCTTAAGTATAACAATTGCTGTAAATATTACTTATTTGGTCATGTCTAAAAGATAATTTGAAGAAAAACATTTATGACTCCTTCACAATTTAACATTTGGGAATTAGAACTCAGGCTTAGACCTTGCTACAAAGTTCTTAAAACTTAAACAGAAATAAATGAAACCATGAAGGAAGTCATTTTCATTTTTAAAGTTTTGAATGCCATATATGTATTTTTTTAACCTGCTCGGGAAACATGTTAGTCCTATCAAGAAGAAACAGTTTGTGTTTGCCTAAGGCTCCAGATTTACCACGCCCTCTTATTCCTAAATGGTTGTCTAGAGCCAACAACATGTTACCAACTGTGTAAACTTCTACACTTAAGACTAAATAGTGTTGAATATTTTGTAGTCCACAGCATCTTGCCTCAAGCCGAAAATACTGTGCCCGTGCATGTGTGCCTGCATTTAATATATTGTAGAACTGAATTTTTAGTCTGCTAGTATTGTAAATTTGGTTGGAATTTAAGTGTAAAACAGATTTTTTTAATTGAAGTATAGTTGACATAGTGTTACATTGGTTTTAGGTGTACAACAGTGATTCAACAACTCTATGCTATGTGAACTTAATTTCTTACACAAATAAAACACATAGGTCTGCAGTATTGAGTATTGGATTTATGTTGTGCTTGGGAGTATGTGTGTGGCACTTGAAAAGTCAAAATAAGACATTGACCTCAGTCATGAATTGGTCTCTTCCTATTCTTCAGATGCTTTCCTTTTTCATGGAAATATGCTTTTCCATAAAAGTAACATTAAGAAACCCTATGATATTTTTAGTTTAGATATTTACTGTCCCAAGTAAAGCAGTATTTTCAGTTCAGTTTCATTAGGACCTCATTCTTTAACTTTTTAAAACTTTGCTTTATATAACATACATTATGACACAAACATGTTTATAGAATACTGGCAAAGACCTTAAAAACAAAATGTTTAGCTAACCCCAAGGTTAGGGGAAGGATAAATAACAGTTTAAGTAGGGTGGACGTCCCTGTTCATTCCCAAAACGAACGGAGAGGGGAATCAGATTACTTACCAAGTTCTAAGTTAGATCTTCATAGCATGGTCTCTGCAGTTAGGATTATAGGGTATCCAGCATGGTCCTAAATTGCAAGAGAAAATCCCAAAGTGCATAGAAATGATTTTTGTATCAGCTGTGGCAATGATTCAGTTAAGTACTGTGGATTACTTTTCATATGAGGTCTCAGATAATTGGCCATTATTCTGTAGCTGAACTAAGAATTCCATTATAGCAATTTCATAAGTGCAACCATGCATATTAAAAAGGAAATGAAGCACAGCTTGTATTTTGAAGGGAGGAGAAAGAGGTTTACATTAGGAATACACCCACCCAAATTTAGATTGCATCTTCAAAAGCTCTGTTTTCATTTAGGACTTATTTATTTCAGGGTCTTCCTATAGCAAAGATAAAATCTGCAGTATAATTAGTGTAAAAGTCTATCACGTGCTCATCCTATACCTCAAAAAAGATCGCGCTTCTAAATGGTCTTTCCAGAGACCATGCATATTGCCAATATGGCAATTCTGAGCCAATTCTGGCTCAGCTAGAATTGTTTTAAATTTTTTCATTATATTGGTAGGCCTTCTAACCAAATTTAATTTGAATTTTTTTTAAGATTTTATTTTTAAATAATCTCTGTACCCGACGTGAGGGTTGAATTTACAGTTGGAAGATCAGGAGTGGTATGCTGTACTGACTGAGCCAGTCAGGCACACCTAATTTGAATGTTTAGGCAAGTTTGTTTTGATTTGAACACATCTCAAAAATTTAACATATAAAGTCACAAATTTACATGTTCTATTTTTAAACTTTTGAAATGCAGGATGAAGACACTGTTTGAAGAGATCAAAGCATCAATTAAAAATAACTATAACCAAGATCGCTCATTTTGGAGGCCTGTTCTTCCTTGGGGAGGTGTTTTTACTATCAAAGCTGGCCGCAAAGCAGTATCCTGTACGCCACTTTATGTTGAAATAAGACTGAAAAATACCTGCACCATAGATGGATTCTTGATGTTACTATATGTCATTCTTAATGAAAATGAAAATTTCCCCAGGGAGCTCTCTCTTCATTTAGGTAGAGAGTTTGTAGACTGTTTCCTTTACTTAATGGACACCTACAGTTTCACAACTGTGAAGCTACTTTGGATTTGGGACAAGATGGAAAAACAGCAATACAAATCTGAAGTTCATAAAGCTTCATTAATAATTGATTTATTTGGTAATGAGCATGATAATTTTACAAAAAATCTTGAAAATCTCATGTCTACCATACAAGAGAGTTACTGTTCCAACTGGCGATGCCCAACTCGAGTACAGGAAGATCAGCAACGCACGATTAATATAAAGTAAGTTGCTTTAAAGTGTCACTCTTAGCGAAAATAATACAGTTTTTAAATGAATGTTGCTATAAGTAAATAAGTATAGTCAGAGCACTTTCTAAAGTACAGACCTTGTGTAGTTACTTACACATGGTAACCACATAAATGCAAGACTATAGTAAGTCCCATGACAAGTGTTAACTATTTATTAAATCCAAATATCTTGGAATTGACTTTATAAAACCAGCTAGTAATTATTTCACTGGGAAAGTAATGAATTAGTATGAAAAATGTTTTATTCTTGCTTTGAATTTGCTAATATGAGTGTGTAGATAATTATTTTTGTGTGTCATAAATGTAACCTCTTGAAGAACATTTAACACTATATTGAAATGTGTCACCCCTTGAATGGATTTCTGTTGGGTAGGCTATTTCTACATGAACAAGAAGATTGAAAGTATTTCAGAGGCGCCTGGGTGGCTCAGTCCGTAGAGCTTCTGACTGTTGATTTTGGCTCAGGTCATGATCCCAAGGTTTGTGTGATGAGGTCCTGAGTTGGGCTTCTCACTGAGTATGTAGCCTGCTTAAGATTCTCTCTCTCTCTCTCTCTCTCTCTCTCTCTCTCAAACTCTCTCCCTCCCTCCCTCCCCTTCTCTCTCCAACTCACACTTTCTCTCTAAAAAAAAAAAAAAAAAAGCATTTCTTCATGTCATGGCCAGGACATAATTATAGACTGAAACCCTAAACTCAGAATCTTCGTACCTGGAGAGGATATGAATGTGAGGAGCTTTTTCCCTGACGAGGAGAGGTGCTGATAGCCTACCGAGTATTTTTGGTTTCGAGAGAGAAGGCATACCTCCAGGCTGGTAAATGATAGGGAAGAAGGCCAAACTGGCAAGCCCTAGTGTAGTGTTGGGAAACATTAAAGCCCCCAGGGCACATTAGCTGGAAAAGGGATAACTGTCAGTAGAAAAACAGGACAGAAAAACAAGCCCAAACACATTGTTGTCAGAAAGTGTATTTGGCCCTGTGGTTCACAAAAGCAGCCTAATAGATGTTCCCTTTTGAGAATATACAGTACATACCCCAACTTACTAGATTCACATTTCTTTATAGCATATTTAGTTTAATATTATCACATCATGCTACTTAGGGAAAGCTGAAGATACTCTTTAGAGTCTGCCAGCGAATATTTCTCTTGTTCTGAAATACACTTGGTCCGTTTTCCTGTGTTACTGATACGATGACACTGATTTTGAAATCTCTATCCCGGAAAAAAGTTTTGGTATTCTAATTTTTTTAATGTTTATTTGAGAGAGAGAGAGAGAGGCAGAGAGAGAATGAGCAGGGGGAGGGGCAGAGAGAGAGGGAGCCACAGAATCTGAAGCAGGCTCCAGGCTCTGAGCTGTCAGCACGTGCCCAACATGGGGCTTGAACTCATGAGCCGTGTGATCACAACCTGAGCTGAAGTCGGATGCTTAACCGACTGAGCCACCCAGGCGCCCCAAGCTTTGTTACTCTATAAAAAACTAAAAAGCATTTTAGAAATTTGTTTCTTCAAAAACTAATATCAGTTTATATATGTTTTGAAATATAATGATTTATAATCCTATATTAATACTATTATTTTAAGCTTCTCAATAAAATATTTGTTGTCATACTCTTTATATTCCATGTAACTTTTTAAGGCTTTTGCCTTTATTTAAAACAATCTCTGAAGTATGTAGCAAGAAATTTTTTAACAAATCAGGTTAACTGAAGCCAACAATGCTATAACTTGCATTTAGTCATGTAACTGGCTGCTCTCCTGATTCTGGGTCCTACCTTTCTTCCCCTAAGACCAGAATCTGCTCTACTGAAATCTCTAGAAAAATTTTTAAAGTAACAACTGCATATTTCAGGATCAGTTTACAGAAGGATTTGATGTTTCTTGGAAAGCTTCATGCATTAATGTTTATTAAGTTCAACTGATTTCCTATGATTATAACAAAGGTGAAAAACAGAGGTTATACTTTTATATTTGGTTTGCTAATAATGAATTGACCTGTAAAATTTGCTATCCTAATAATGTATTTACATGAAAAATGTCAAAGCAGTTCTTACATGCGTTTTTAATTGTTGTAGTCCTCCCCAAGAAATTCCTCATGGAAACTTGATACGACTGGCTATGGATGAGTTATTCTGTTCCAGGATTGAACTGTGTGAAGAGAGTGGGTGAGTATATGAGAGACATTTAAGATGACAGTATTTATGTTTTTTATAAAGAAACCTGAACAGATATGGTCTTTGGTGTTAATACTTTATGAAATAGCAACTCACAAGTATTTAGGAAGCCTAACGTTTTTGGAATCTTAACACCTACCGTAGTTTACGCTGCTATTTTATGCTGTGTTGTCATTATCAAATATCACTATATAGAATATTATACTACATTTAATTGATGAATACAAAGCAAATGCCTTTTCTTTTCTTTCCCCACTGCTGAGTAGGTACAATAAAACCTTGGTTAACCGGAACCCAGCTAATCGGACCCTCAATTAACTGGACTTTTTTCTGCATTCCTCATTTAGGACAAAGAGGTAAATGGCAACCAAAAAATTCAACATAGTTAAAAAATTCAAAAGGGGCAGAACATACTCATCCCAGTCGCTTAACAATTTCTATATCTTCAGAAATGTACAATGAGAGTTAATATTTAGAAGGATGATCTTACAGCTAATTAATCACAAGGGAAGAATAAAATACATTCAGTTAATTGTACTTAAGTCCAGAAACTAGACTAATGTATTTTAACAGCAAACACTGAAACACAATGGTTTTCTGATTAACTTTAGTCAGTAACATTTGGGAACCAAAATACTGTGCTCTGAGTATTCCGGTTAATCGAGATTTTACTGTATAATTGTGTATGTTATATTCTGATCCACATGCTTAATATGTAATAGTGCTAAGAAAACAGAATTTGTTTCATCCTAATGGCAAAAGGATGCAATTAGGGAATTTTATGTAATATAAAAATGACTGTAAGAGTCATATTATTTACCTCTGCCATTATTCCTTGAAACCAGCTGAGAGAGAAAAAGCAAACGTATCTCTACATAAAAATAAAGCTTTTATATCAGTTCAAAAGACTACATGTTTTTATAAGCTTAGGAAAAAGATAGCTAGCTTTTCCTAGAGTTTTGCAAGTATATGACTTCTTGTATATAGAATCTCACAGCTGATAAGTTTCTGGGTATAGGTATATAAGATACTATTGTAGCCACACCATTACCCATGCCTAAAATAGATAATTATTCTTATTAGGAAATTAAGTAATAAAGACAATCCAGAAGTGATAAAAGGCAGTTTTGCTTTAAGTGTAATAAAGTTCATGCCTATTTTCAATTTTAGATGTGGTGGCTTAAGAGAATTTTCCCAGCGAGTTTTCTGCCATGGGGCACCCCCTTTTGTTGTCTTAAATATGCAGCATTGGAAATCTGAAGATCTAGCATATGTACCATATTACTTGGATTTATCTGATCACAAGTAGGTGTTTTCCTATTCGGTTTATAAAACTAAGAAAAAATACATTTATTTTCTATTTTTCTGCTATCCCATCATGATTGTGACTAGCCCTTAAGGTAATATTGTTGAAAAAAATCATAGCTATCTTCTTTTTTTTTAGTGTATTTTTTTTAAGTTTATTTATTTTTGAGTGAGAGAGAGAGAGAGAGAGAGTAGAGGAAGGGCAGAGAGTGAATCCCAAGCAGGCTATGAGCTGTCAGAGCCCAATGCCGGGCTTGAATTCATAAACTGTGAGGTCATGACCTGAGCTGAAATCAAGAGTCAGACGCTTAACCTGAACCACCCAGGTATCCCGTAGCTCTCTCTAACTGTGTGTATCCTGAGTAAGATTAGAATCTACTACAGGGAGTCATTCACTGGCAGTGTGCACAGTGGTTGGACTATGGAATAGACAGAATTGAGTTCAAATCCCAGCCCCACCTTTTACAAGCTATGTAACCGTGGGCCAGAACTTAACCAGCTGAAACATCAGTTTCTTATTCTGTAAAACACTGCTGACAGTACCTATCTGGTACATAATTGTGAAGATTTAATGAGATAACACATGTAAAGTGTTTAGGATAGTATCTGACACATAGTAAACAGTAAATACTATTACTTGTATTTCAAGTCAAGGTAGTGTATAGTAGGAGGTCATCATTTAAACAAAAAATGTTACTTTCAATATCAGAGATGAAAATATCTGCATTCAAATAGGACATACAGAGTCTCAACTTTTTGCCTTTGAAAGGCTTTTTGTGTGTGTGTTCTCTTATGTAACCAAACAATACAGATTATCGTTAATCTGTTAAAGTGTTTTTCAAAATTCCTCAATTGTACAATTTTTTAAATTCTTAAATATTTTACTTCAAATTACCAATTATAGCACATGATTTTTACAGATGGATATCATTTTTAGGGACTAGAATGCAAACAATATCGATATTTTTATTCCTTAATTAAGAATTGAAGGAATATTTATCAAAGAACAAAGTATTATCTTTTTTGCTATACTTTGTCTTTTAATTTGCAGGTATTTGTTGGAAGGTGCCACATTATTTAACAAAGAGGAACATCATTATTCTGCAGCTTTCCAGATTGATGGACATTGGATGCACTATGATGGCCTCAGAAATGTGAATTTAATTTTGTTAAATAAACCCCCAGAGTTTCTCCTCTTGTCATCATTGGTTTATATTCGAGCAACAGAGAAATAAATATAGACTGATGCTAAATTAAATTGTTTTCCCTCCTGCCCATGCTCCCCCTGATGAAGGGCTTTTATTTTGTAAATTCTTGGTATCCAAGGAAATAGTTGAACTATACTAGTTTCAGAGGTGTATTTTTCCAGTGTTTAGCCCCAGGTAAATATTATATATACAGAATCTATGCAAAAATGTTTGTATTTTTTTTTTTTTATGTCCTGGGTTATTTTTATACAAGCATAACAAGCATACATTATGTTGAAATAAAATGTATCTTGTAGCCTTTGTATTTTTCATTTATATGTACTCAAAGGATTTTTGCAGTTCTGTCCTTGAATCTAAGAAAATACTTCATCATTTGAATTCTCAATTTTTCTTTTTGGATATTCAAATAAAACCTGGTTACAAGTCAGTATTTCAGTTTATATAAATTTAACAGTTCAAAGTGTATCTGACTATATTTTTTGCCCTACCTCACTAAAATCCAAAGTGCACTGTTGGATCTAGTATGGATTTGAATGTACAACTTATAGATGGCTTAGTCTTTTTTACTTGTTGATTTGCCTAATTTTCTTGCAATAGTTTTTAAAAATACTTTGGTGAGAATATTTTTCTGGGCTTGAATTATTTCTCTATAATGGCAAATTACTTTAACCACTTGCTAAAGTATTATATACCTGCCAGCAAATTTTAAGTGTTAACTAAGCTCCCAAGTTTAATTAAAGTTATTGTTACAAGTAAATTATATAACATAACTAAATGTAATGGAAATCCTCTAATAAAAATCTATTCTGAAGATAAGACAACTATAAAAAAATATTAGGCAACTGGATGTTTACTAATGTTGGATTAACAATAGAAATGTACTTTAAATATATATTTAAGAGAAAACGGTGTCTGGAATATTTTTTGTCCTAGTAAGTCATATTGGCACAGAGAAAAAAATACTTAACATTTTTGGAGTAACAAACTGCTGGCTTCCTTGTAAGTAGTAAACTGATAGCATGAGGGTTTGATTTGCAATATAAATCACAAGAATTTTGTAATTATCAGAAATTATGTTTGTTTTCAAAGACCCTAAGATCTCTCTTCCTATTACAGTTTTAAGGGAAAAAATTAAGTATTATTCTCAAGGGAAAATACTTTTTGAAATTTATTATTATTCACTTCAGTGTTTAATTTCAGTAAACAGTCTATCTTAGATTTTGGGTTGGGATTGAGTGTAGTATATTTGGAGATTTCTACATGATAACACAGTTCACTGCCATATACCAAATTTAATTCAACAAATTAAGTCAGTCTTACATTGGCTTGGTGCCATGTTGAAGTAGCTTACAGAAGAATTACTAAATGTGAGTGCAATGTTGCTGAGAATGCCTCACTTTGAGCAAACTGTGAAAATTGCATCTTGTGCAAGATAAAAAAAAATAGCAATTTATTTTACAAAAAAAATCTACGCTAGAGTTTATTTAAATAGTCCCCACCATGTATTTAAATAGGATTTTATTTACAGCAGACTTTTGTGGTGACACCTTATTGCATGAATCAAAGTATACAACAACACAAATATTAGCATATACATAAGTGGTTCATTAACATAATTATTCCTAATGCAGATTATTCTTTTAAGAATTGCACTTTATTTGGAACAATACTAATTTATCACAAAACAATGACTTACCTACCTCACAGGGTTGTTGTGAGGATTAAGATGTTTGTTAAAATCTTAACTACCTTGAACATGCTAATAAAGATATATTTTTTCTACCTCTTTCATATATAGCAAGTCTCCCAGATTCTCTTTACTAATGAAGTTTTTAGATGTCTTTTTTAAGTTATTTATTTGGGTAGTTGCTCCTATCAGTAATAGACTTGATGTGTAATAGAATTTAAGTATGCCTTCTGGACCTCAAGATAGTTGGATTTTAAGGATAATAAGTAGTTTATTGTTACAGTAGTGGTTGGTTGGTAGAAAGAAGCAATTATCCCCTGCTGACCAAATAGTAAATAGAAAATGGGTGAAAAATAATTAAATGGCATTTTCTGTAGAATGTGAAGGTGAAGGTATGGAAAATTCTTTATAACCTGAAACATCCTTAGAAAAATCATAATACAGGGGGGGCACCTGGGTGGCTCATTCAGTCATCTGTCCGACTCTTGATCTCAGTTCAGGTCATGATCCCATGAAGTGGGAATGAGCCCCAGGTTGGGCTCTGTGCTGGCAATGTAGAGCCTGCTTGGGATTCTCTCTGCCCCTCCCCCACATTCTCTCTCTCTCTCTCTCTCTCTCTCTCTCTCCCTCCCTCTCTCAAAAATAAAATTTAAAAAATCAGAATACAGGGGCAACTGGGTTGGCACAGTTGGTTAAATGTCCGACTTCAGCTCAGGACATGATCTCACAGTTTGAGTTCAAGCCCTGCATTGGGCTCTCTGCTGTCATCCTTTCTTTGCCACTCCCTGCTTGCTCTCTCTCAAAAATAAACATTAAGGAAAAAAGAAAAATCAGAATACTGAAGCAGGGGGCAGTGAAAGATAGGAAATAATACATTTTTAAATGCCAAAATCCATAACTATACTTACGGGAAGAGCAAAAATGATTTTAAAACCCCAGCCTATGTCAAAGGGGGATAAGGTACAAACAAAGCAAATTTAAGGAATAATGTCCAAGTTCTTTGCAGCAAAAGAAACCTTTTACCCCCAATTTAGCAAATAATCTTATATTTATCCTTCAAATATTATTAGGGTTGATTTAATATCTGAGGCATTGTCACTGGATCTGATCCAACCAATGAGGATAAACTAAAGATAACTACCACAGGCATGCTTACTAGGGTGACTCCCATGTTCCATTTCCTTCTTAGAGTATGAACAAACAACTAAGCTATATAAGCAGATAACTCCTATGACACAAAAAGCTATACATGAGCATATCAACAGTTTAGTTTTATAATTAAATGATTAAATGATATTTAATTATTTGAAAATAATTGTAGTGTGCTATAGGCATAAAGGGTAAGCAGTTCATGCAAAAATGACTGCAATTATTGCTGCTGAATTACAGCCAAAGCAAACATTTATATTCTCATTTTCCTTTGTCAATGCTCTAACATTTAAAAGCACCAAAATTTTCTGCCTTAAAAGCTACAATCACACAGCTTTTGAAATTCATTGCAATGACTTGATGCCTTACTAACAGGGGTTCCTACCCACCCAACTGGCCTCAGGGTTCACTATCTGGTCATGTAGACAGCCTAAAATTTAATTTGATCCCAAAGAAAACAACATTTGACTCTTACCTTAAGTTGAGGAGGAAGATAATGGGGAGGCTTCTGGAGCTAGGTGATTTCTTTACATGCTGATTTCTACCAAGAATGTGTATTATATTATTTACCCTCAGTGAGAAATCAGTTCCATAGTCCATCCATTGTTTTCTCAGTGACGTCTTCTGCAAGGCATCAAGAGGACTATCACTTGAAAAAGTGAGCTTCCCCAGCAGGACCCTCAAAAATGATGTGGAATGGAAGAGCAGCTTGGAGAGCAAATGTGAAGACAAGTTAACCATAATAGTTTGTATGCTTATTTACAGTTTCATGACTTGCTTGTTTTCCCTTTGAATTTTGCAAACTCTCATTTTTAATATGATTATAAAAATAATACATAAGCCAATTTAAAAATCAGTAAATCCAAAAAAGAATAAAGAAGAAAATGATCATCCATGATTTCTCCACCCAGTGATCATTAGTTCACACTAGTAAAGCCTTTTTGAAAAGTCCAGCGTAGCTTCATAGTACTAAAGAGAATCAAGAGCCAGGGAGTTAGGGCTTTGAAGAAGTGTATGCTCCTGGGGGCCAGCATAGTGGTAAGACAAGTTATCAACATGAGAGGAAAGTAAAGACTCTGAAGAAAAATGCTGTGGCCACCTGTTCAGACGTTTCTTCCTGCCTGAACACGTGCCTTTAGAAACTTTCTTTTCCCAAACCTTCAAGAACTAATTATTTTATTTTATGGAGGATGTCATTTCTCTACACTCCTCTACCAACATCTCACAACTAGTATCCCAGGTGCTAGAGTCAGGAAGCAAGGCCCTGGTGATATAAATTGTCCCGAAACAGATACAGCTAAACAGATTTTGTTTCTCTGTTAATCTAATGGTATAACAAAGAAAGATTAAAATAGAAAGATTAAAATAGACTGAGCATAATTAGCTTGCTTTAAGGGTAGAGTAGGAAGAAAGCATAGCGAGGGAGTTTGTGAAAAGCAGGCACAATAAATAGTTCTGCATCCCCAACATTTGGGAATTTTAGGTCAGAAAAAAAGAAGAGGAAAGGAGGCAGCAGGAAGCACAGAAAAGCTGACTTGTGCTCAGCTCAAGGAGAGACCAGGTTAAGGTTTGGAGAGCATAACTGGCTGGCTAGAGAAGTTTTTACCTGAGCAGGCTAAGGTTGATTTAGGGGCTACAAGCTAGAACAAGTTAATAACAGACATTCTCTGCAGCATTTATATAATACATACATACTATCTACTATTTGCTAGTTGAATTGGGTACTATTTATGCCCTGGAGGCAAGTACATGTCTAGAAAAAGGGAAGGATGAGTGAATCAATGATGACTGTATAGAAGGAAGTGCTATGGCAGGGGCAGTACCTCAGGCTTACAGAGAGAGTACAGAGGAAGGGTAGCTCTGCATGATATCTGCTGTGAGGTCTTTGAAACGGGCCTTCCACAGTTGCCTGCCTAGCATCCCTGGAGGAGGTTTGTAGAGGAAAAAGACTAAGGATTGCCTAACTTGTGCTTCCAAGGGTAATTGTGAGGTCTCATTATCTCTGCCTCTACCTTCAAAGCCTAACCACCTTTAATCTCCATTAGAAAGCTATAAATCCTAAAATTAAAGAGAAAACAAATTTCAAACATCAAGTTTAAAAAGGAATTTATTGTAGCTAAAGTATTCCATGGGATTAATAATGTCAAATATTTTCTACTTCTGGTAGAAGGGAAGAGACTTGAGGAAACTGAGAGAACCATTGGGACTGGTCTTCTTTCAATACCTGGGGAATCAGCTGTCAACTGGACTTATGGAGGGACAGGAAGGGGGGGGGGGGGTGGTCATTCCCAACTCCTGCAGTTTTTCTACATCAACACGAGGGGGCAGAAGCTCCTCAGTATGGAACGTGAGAAACCGAGAGAAAGAACCATACCTGAACTTTTTGGCCTTAAAGTATTAACCTACTTTATAATTTGGGTGAAGGAAATCCAGTTTTCCTTTTTTTTCTGTGACACTGTACACATTCATTTAAAATAACTTTTTTAATGTTTATTTTTAAGAGAGAGAGAGCCAGAGAGAGACTGGGGCGGGAGGGGGTGGGAGGGGGCGGGGGAGGGAGACAGAAGCAGAGACACAGAATCTGAAGCAGGCTCCAGGCTCTGAGCTATCAGCACAGAGCTTGATGTGGGGCTCTAACCCACAAACCATGAGATCGTGACCCGAGCCAAAGTCGGTCACTTAACCGACTGAGCCACCCAGGCCCCCTGGCACTGTACACATTCACAGCTTGGGGATAACATCTTTGATGAGGCTGGCTATACTCTGCCAACAATACCCCAGCTCAAATAATATTTGCAAATTGACTCCCAGGTTTCGTCATCTACTTCCTCAACTCCTGTAGTTTCCACACTCCCCTCCACTTTCTTCACCTCTTTTTTTGGAAAGGATTAGGAACACCTGTCCCTAAAGAGCTTACAGAAATGCCAGAAGACCTGATTCAGAATTGACATTTTTCACCTGAGAGAAAGTTCGTGGAATTGTAGGCTTTCGGGTGAATCTCATATGATCACATTACCACTGGACCATCTCTATTTTTTTTTCTTTAAGTTTATTTATTTTTGAAAGAATGTGTGAGTGGAGAAGGGGTAGAGAGAGGGAAAGAGAGAGAATCCCAAGCAGGCTCCACACTGTCAGCACAGAGCCCAATGTAGGGCTTAAACACACAAACCATGAGATCATAACCTGAGCCAAAGTCGGACACTTAACCAACTGAACCACCCAGGCGCCTTGGATCATCCCTATTATTATCAGTTCTCAATTACTAATTTTTCATGCTGTCAAGGAGAGAGAGGTAAGAGTATACCTGTTAAACACCTAGACTCTGAAGCAGATTGCCTGGGTTCAAACTTGGATTCTGGTTGTGTGGCATCGGTCCTGTTATTTAAACCCTCTGTTCCCGAGTTTCCCTACTGTAAGATGGAGATAATAATAGAATATATCTCACAAGGTTGTGGGAGGATTTAATGATTATGATTAGAACTTAGTGCCTGGCAGAGAGTAAGCACCATGAAAGTATTATCTACCATTATTGTTGATTCCTCTTTCTATATTTTATTAAGAAATGAAATTAGTAGATACGTAGTGCTACTGCAGAAAATGAACTAACATCTGTATGAATATCTCAAGTTTGTTGCTGAAAATAATTGCTGGTATTTCTGTGGCAATTAAGCTCATGGAAAAAAATTATAATATTAAAAGAGTAAAAGAATGTTAAATTCATGAATTAGTTTGAAATGCAAAAACAAAGGAAAAGTACAAATGTTGGAGGAAAGTAAATAATTTAAATTTCCCTCAATACTAAATAATACCTATGAAATATCACATCTTATTTCTGCTCAAAACCATTTATCCACCAGGTACTGTCCAAAATAGTTTATCTGCCATTGGCTCTAAAAGTTTTTGAGACATAGTCCTCTATTCATTGGGAACCACCTACTCTCTTAGATTCTAACACCCCTGCCTATATAAACTTCCAACTCTTAACTGGCCTCATTAGCACAGTAGGCAGCATGTTACTCTCAAACTATTAACCCTCCTTAGGGCACACACAAGAATATCCTTTAAAAGACTTTCTTCCTGATTGGGATGACAGAAGTGATTGGTCTATTCCTATGTAGATCTTGCCATACTTAGTAAGGGATTTAAAGATTTTCATATACTTGAAAAATAAGAAGCTTCCTTTCTTTCATTATATTTTAATGTTATACATAATTTGAGCCGAAAAGAACCTGAGGCCAATAAGACCATTGGTAGGTAAATTAATAAAACAGCATATGAGATACTCTTGTCTATTGTTGATGGGAATGCAAAATGCAACCTCTTAGAAGAATTGAGAAGTTTATGGACTGAATGTTTCTGTCTCCCTAGCGCTCATATACTGAACCCCTATCTCTTCCTTGTAATGGTATTATAAATTGGGGCCTTTGGGAGGTGATTAGGATTAGATGAAGTCCCGAAGATGGAGCCCTCATGAACAGGATTAGTGTCCTTAACAAAAGTCATGAGAGAGCTTGATTCCTCTCTACTCTCCGCCATGTGAAGATACAATGAGAAGTGGGCAGATTGCAACCCTGAAGAGGGTCTGACCAGAACCCACCATGCTGGCACCCTGATCTTGGACTTCTAACCTCCAGAACTGTCAGAAATAAAGTTCTGTTATTTATAAGCCACCCAGCCTACAGCATTTTGTTGTAACAGCCTGAAGTAACTAAAGCAGGCAAAATTATATATCATCTATGCTTTGGCTCAGCAATTCGACTTCTAAAAATCTATGCCCAAAAACACACAATGACAAATGCACAAGGACATTTTTCATTGTGACATTATTTATAAGTGCAAAAGTCTGGCAACAACCCAATGACCATCAGCAGGAGACTACTTCAAAGTTCTGTAGTATATCCACACAGTAAGGTACTAAGCAATTGTAAAAAAATAATTAGGAATTATCTCCATACATTGATATGGAATCTCCAGAATATATTAAGTAAAAAAAAAAAAAAAGTTGAAAATATACTATCTTTTTTGTAAGGAAATAGGGAAAGGGGTATATTTATTTTTCAATGAAACCAACATCTAATAAAAATGATTACCTATAGAGGAATAAAAATGAACAGGGTGGAAAATATGGAAATGCAGACAAAACTTCTGGGAATGCATCATCTCATATAGTTTCAACTTCAGGATCAAATAAATATTTTATGTAATTAGAAAATAAAATTACATCCAAATATATATACCTAAATATTAAAACCTGAATTTGAGTAGCTTAACTATATACCAATCAATCATGCTTTACTCAAATAAAAATATTTTATTTAACTCTAAAAACATTGCTTTTAGGAGCACCTGGGTGGCTGAGTTGGTTAAGCATCTGACTCTTGATTTCAGCTCTGGTCATGATCTCTAAGTTCATGAGTTTAAGCCCCACTTCAGGCCCTGCTCTAAGAGCACAAAGCCCACTTGGGATTCTTTCCTTTCTCTCTGCCCCCCTGCTCACGCTCTCCTTCCCTCTCTTGAAATAAATAAAGTTAAAAAACGTTAAAAATGTTTTTTAAGTAAGCTCCAGGCCCACATGGGGCTTAAACTCCCAACCCCAAAATCAAGAGTCACATGGTCTACCAACTGAGCTGGCCAGGCACTCCTAAAAGCAGTGCTTTTAACGTTTACCCTTGTGAAATATATCCTAAGGTCAAAAGAGAATCACAGGGACTCAACTGCATTCGCTGGCCCTATTTATGCCATCACTGTTATTTTAAAACTATTGTTAAGTGTGTTTAAGATAAATCAAATAGGTAATTATGCTAATGTTGACAGAAACCAAGATTTTCAGGCTAAGAAAAACATTAAAATCCAAGAATTTAAATAAAATCCCTTTTCTCTCTTTTGAAATAAAAAAGGAAGCATTTCCTGACTCTACCTATTGAATAGCCTATAAACAATAACAACTGAGTAGCAGAAAGTACCTTTTCTCTCTTTTGAAATAAAAAAGGAAGCATTTCCTGACTCTACCTATTGAATAGCCTATAAACAATAACAACTGAGTAGCAGAAAGTACCACCAGCACAACACTGGGATCTAAAATACCACTTCCCAGCAAAAAAGTGCCAGGGACCCTTGCCGAAATGGCTGGTTCTAGATCTGAGGAAGAAAATGTGGAAGAGCCAAACCACAATGATGTTTCAATTTGATACCTGAACTGTGGTTACATAAGAGAAGGAATATCCTTATTCCTAGGACATACATGCTGAAGTATTAAGGGATAAAAGAACATAATGTGTGGTGTCTACTTTTGAATCGTTCGAAACAATAAGAGAAAGGGGATAAAACAAGTGTGGCAAAATGGTAAAAAAACTGGTGGACTTTGGAAAAGGTATTTCAGAGTTCTATTATTCTTACAACTTCTCTATAAGTTTGACATCATTTTAAATCATGTCAAAATAATTTTAATAAAATTTTTTAAAAGCAAGTTTTCAGTGGAATTTAATGGAGGTATCCACTGGACTAAGGCCTATTAATTGAAACACACATATTGAAATGAATATATAAAACATGGTAAGTTCATAATACTTGATCACCTTTAGAGGTTTCTGGGACATCAATTCATTAAAGATTGAAAAGAGAATGAATCAAATATTTCCCCCAACCTTTCCTTATAGGCCTTATCTCAGGGTAACCAAATACGTGATAAGGAAGTGTTTTCCTTCATAGGATTCCAACTAATAAATGCAGGAAAAAAAATGACAGAGAATCACTGTTTTGCAACTTAACATAATAATGGATCTGGCAGGGGCAACTGGGTGGCTCAGTCAGTTTGGCATCCAACTTCACGTCAGGTCATGATCTCGCGGTTTGTGAGTTCGAGCCCTGCATCAGGCTCTGTGCTGACAGCTCATAGCCTGGAGCCTGCTTCAGATTCTGTGTCTCCTTCTCTCTCTACCCCTCCCCCACTTGTGCTCTGTCTCTATCAAAAATAAATGTAAAAAAAATAAAAAGAAAAAATAATGGATCTGGCAGTAGTTGTTAGTTGTTAATAGCTGCAAAAAACAATCAAGTGAAGAATTTGATGGGGAACTTGATAATGGAGGGGTCAGGTTGACAAGGCCTAAATGAAAGCCATGATTAACATTAGCATCACTAATAGTGGGATAACCAGACATAATGTACCTCAGATGCAATGTAATAGGAAGAATATGCATCAAATACACTTACCAAAAAAAAAAAAAAAAAAAGGGAAAGAAGGGAGGAAGGGTGGGAGGAAGGTATGGAATGGGGAAGAAGAAAAAAAGGACCTGAATTTAATCAAGACTCTATGGTCAACTATGAGAAATTTGAAGACTAAGACAATAGCTAAACAATACCACAAAAAGCAATTAGCCAAATCTAGAATGTGGGACAAGCTACTAGACAAAATGATCTCATTTGTTCACAAGTATATGGCATGAAAAGGGAGAGTGGCACAGTGACTGGTAGAGGTTGAAAGGGACTCAGAGCTAACAGTCAAACGCAAAGTACAAACCTTTAGATCCTGCCTCAACCGACAACAACAAAAAAATCAGATCAGGGAAATCTGAATATAGATTGTGTACTAAGTATTACAGCAGTATTAAATTTTTAAGTGAGATTATTATCAATGTAATTGCTTAGAGAATGAAAATTTTAAGTGTCCACTATCATTTAGAGATGCAGTCTCAGTTCTTTATCAGTCATATTGCATGTCTGGGATTCTCTTTAAAAATATTCCAGAAAAAAAACCAAACAGGGTGAATAGATGAAGATTAGCAAAATTAATTACTAAAAGGTTAATTTTTGAAACTGGGTGATGGGTATATGGAGGTTCCATTAGTATTAAAAATGAAAAAAAGGAAGCCTGGAAAACACATTAAAACTCACAAAGTATTCTATCTTATCACAGAACTTCCTTTTATGCCTAAAGAGTTTGGACTCTTCATTGTAATAGCTTTTTGCATCCCGTTATGAGCCTATCGTACAATCCACTCATCACAGTCTTCCAAATTAAAGTTGAAACTTCTACTCCCATTACTGCTCTCTAAGAGAACCATCCAGTAATTTTATGAAAGAACACAAGAGGTACAGCTTGAGCTTTGCCAGGATATCACTGTCTTCTATTTTCTCTCTCTGGGGGGAAAAATTAGGTGTATTTTTAATTCCTCAAGTAGATTGAAGATTATGGCTTTACTCTTTTGTGCTATCATGTCCTACACATACTAAGCTTTTAATAACTGTCTGCTGACAGATTTTGCAATGACTTCTGGGTAATACGAAAGCTATCTGTGCATGTCTTAGACATCACAAGCCAAACTTCATATGCATCAATTCAGTCAAGAAATCTTAATTTCAGTATTTTAATAGGTACTCCTAAAGTGCTTATTTGCATATTTTGTCATCTATAATAAATACCTCAGTATATATGTATATACTTAAACTCTAGGAGTTGCCCTGTTAAGAATGCAGTTCACGGATGGTTAGCTGATATTTTAACCAGGAAACCTATATTCAAGGCAGCTACAAACACTTCGGTTATTCATAATTTGACCAACATCCAATGTTTTGCTCATTAGTGTATTAAATGTCAGGGACATTGTTGGGGAATAGTGGTTCACAGAATAACATGAAATCAAAAAGTTGTTCCTATTGGTGAAGTTAACAGTTTCAAGATATATGGATTGCCTAAATATATGAGATATTTCCAATCCTTGCATGGACAGGTTATCTGAATCCATTCAGGCCTATAGTTTACAAATTCCTTAAAGATGGCACCTGGGGCTTAATCCCTTGTTTACAGAGCCTTCCCCGTAGGAGGACTGCTGGTTACCTGATGCTGGCCATAAACGTAACAGAATCCTCTGCAATGTTGCCTTGTCTGCCTCAAGTAAACCCCTTACAAGGCAAGTTAAGGAATCTAAAAGGAGAGAAAGCTGGGACTGCATGGAACTTACAGACTGAACTCTTGTGCTGGCTTTACTAAAGAATGTTTCTTTAATAAGTGTCCAAACATGTGGCAGAATTTAGCACAACACACGTTTCCATTATAATCTTGTAATAAGAATGTAAAAGATTAGCTATCCCATACCCACCTCAACTTTTGTGGCCACTACCTGCCTACCAACAAGCATCTAAAAGTTGAGAACGACAAAGTCAGCTTGGGTCAGTTCAAAACATTTGACGCATATGAAGTCATGTTTCTCAAATTTATTTTAAACATTTCACATTAAATGAAATTTAACCATAGTCATTACAGAGCATCACCACAACAGTACACACAAAGAACTTTTAAAATAAAAGACAAAAGAATACAGCTTTCAACAAGTTAAATGCCACTTTACCATGTAAACAAAAATAAAACCCTGATGCTAAAAAGATACATATTCAGAGGTAAGATACATTTACAAAAACATTTAAACATTAACATAATCCACAACTACATCACATTCTTTGCAAGAGAGTACAAATATTAGTACTCTACATCTACAAAATTTCAGAATCCTGTTAAAATCAAAACCATCTCTGGTTTATGATACAGCACAATTCATAAGGCAAAAATAGAGGCATTATCATCCAGTTCTTTAATTTCACTTGTATTTTAAGGCAAACTTGGAACTTTTTGCTTATTATTTTAAAATAAACGGGACTTACACATGATAAGTTGACAAAATTAATAATAAATTATCTCTAGTTAAATATGTATAATATAAAAGACATATGGATAACAATTTTTCTCTCTACAGAGATGTAAACTGGATTTTTATTGACTCCATATTCACACCAGTAAGAAAACTTGTAAACCTATAGTATTTGAAACAATGTATTTTTTACTCTTTTCAAATGTGTATCAACACTGAATTAATATACTGTAAGTGAAAATCCAATATGTATCCAGCCACAGAATAAATGTATCTAATTAAACCAGGTCTAATTAAAATGCTGTTTTACAAAGGAAAGAAAAAAAAAAAGATTAAGAAGTAGAACTGGATGTTAACTTGACATGTGACATCTTCTAATTTCTTTATTTTCAGACTACAGAGGTTATAGAGGTTATCACAAGTTTATTGAACTTTTAAGCAGTATATTTATTGTAGAATCTGATTTTCCTGAAAATGAGCACTTAGGTGACAATACCAGAAATCCAACACCAAAACTGAAAACAAACACAGCATTATAGGTACATATACTTCTTCAATGTTAGCCAGAGCCTTGTAATATAGTAAATAATTTTTTTGCAGTTTCTACAATTTTGTTTTTCTAATAGAAAATATATTATCCAATTCCAGGAAGTTTAGAGTTCTATAAACATTAGGTTTTCTATAATTCTTTACATGTCAATAAAACCTAATTGGACACTAAAGGACACAAATGTTTATACATAAACTGGGTGTCTAATCACTTCTAGTGATATTGGTTATAAGGAATTAGATTCATACTTTACCATAATAGTTATTTGGGTACAGGTCTCCCTCACCATACTTCACTCGTTGAGTGAAAAGACTGTATCTATTATTTATAATATTTCTAGCCCTGACAGAATCTGGCACAATACCACGTGCATATAGTAGGCCCTCCATAATTTGTCAAGCTAGCAAAATAATTTTTCAAAACCTAATGCCATTTTCCTACCATTTGATATCACTTTCTATAGTTTGATATTCATTCATATTTAAAACATTATTAGCAATAACCTATGGAAACATCCTTTGGGCTACATTAAAAATCACTTAAGTTCTATTACTATATTTAACAAAGATTAAATACCCAAACATTCCTACAAGATTAAGTCGTCATAATTATGGAAGGCAATTATCTTCCAGGTGATTAGATAATTTCTATTTCCATTGTCACCTTTTTTTTTCCAAAATATTTCTGGGCAATCTTAAACAGCTTTCTTCCCATGAGTTTTGACATGAAAAACATGTGACTTTAAATTCACCATCTGTCAGCAAAGTATTCATGATGAAACTTCTCAGAAATCCATACGAGAAGGTCTACTGTAAAGTTATCAGTTGTCAGGTTACAATACCTCTGGTTGTTATGGATAGTACCGTAGGTTTGGTAAACCCAAAATTAGTTATTTCAGAAGTTTGGGGTTGTTTTCTTTCTTTTTACAGGTTTTTATAATTTTTTCTCTGGTATACAGTTTCTACTATTGCCCAAGATGTTTCACATTTAGTCTTTAGCAAGATGAAGTTTTGAGTTTTCCAAAACAATGATCAATATATGCCTTTGGTCTAATTTACCAAGTGATTCTATGTTTAATAACAATTTGATAGTGGGGATAACACATGAGTAAAACATTGTTAACATGTATAGTACAGACCTGTTTACAATTAAAATAAATTTCTATTGTCTTTCAAATTCCCTTATCTTCTGGGGATAGAAGATTAAAATAGTATAAGAGAATGCATTTAATAATATAAACAGAAAAAAGATTGAGTTGAGAATTTAAAATTAAGTAAGTAATGAAACCTATTTTAAATTGCTTTTCCTTAAATAAAGTCTAGGCCAATCACAATAGTGCACCTTGTTTCTATTCAATAGATTTATTCAAATCAATTAAAAAGTTATTGCTATATATCATTATGTTATTCAAACAAGCAACATAGAAAATACTCAGCCTGTCAATTTTATTAGTAACTTCTGTTGAGTTCTTAATTGTAAGAGACTAAAAAATCACTTGCAAGGTTTTATAATCTGTGCAAATATTCATAAAGCATACTACTTACATGATTAAAGGTGATTTTATGTAGTTTTGCACTATGTATTTAAATCTACACTGGCAGTTTATGGAAGAACAAGAAAAACTGCAAATTGCCAGGCAATAGTTTCCAAAAAATAACATATTTGCTAATGAATGAACCTATGTTTTATAATTACAAATGGCTTCTTAACAATAGTTTGGAATATTATGGCACTTAAGAATGCAGTATGAATTTTTTCTTAGAAAACAAATGTACACTGGTTTTGCAGAGACTATAAAGAGATAGCAGGCAGGTTAAAAAAAAAAAAATGAAGGAAAAGAAAACAACACAACTACAGTACCAAAAATACAAGTACCAACATCCTAATAAAATGCAAAGTAATAGGTTCAAGACTGACAGGTGTTTACTAAAACATGCTAAAAATGAGCTAACCACTAATTTTAAATAAACTATCACTGGCTATAGCAAACAGTCTTGCTTGTTTCTTTAGTCAAAGTAGAACCAAATTTAGAACCATTACTCAAGTAAACATCGAGTTCCAGTTTTCCTCAGTAACTTTGTAAAATATTCAATTACCTAAGAAGTGTACAAAGTAATGCATAACTGCCTAGTGCTTCATATTTAATGCATATATTTGTTTTTAAGAAGGACATATAATATCTAGCACAAGGAGAAAGAAGATTAAAAAATGCATCTTTCTTTAAATCACTATTCAGGAACCATGAAAAGTATAACAGGCCATTTAGATGACTCTTGGATGTTAACATTAGCATAACTGCTAACACTTTTAATAAGCACAAATGAACCAAGCCAGTAAAAAAAAAAAAAAAAAAAAAAAAAAAAGAAAAAATACTATCAAAAAATACTATCATGCATATCTCATACTGAACATTCAAAAGAACATTATAGCCTTGTTATATATCCTACAGTTAGCACCATTTTTATATCTGAACACTTTGAAAAAGCAACCAAAGGTCTTAAAAAACTAAAATGATTATAAGGATATATGAAAAAAAATCAGTATGTACTTAGAATGTACTGAACATTTGTCAAATATTTACATCAACACTGGGAAGCCTGCTGTACTACGGAAATAACAAAAAAACTGAAACTGATATGCTTAATTTTTTCTATCCATACTTAGTATAGCACAGGTGGGTAGCTAAATTCATCCAGCCTTAACCTGCCCATAGAAAGAAGGCATAAAGAGCAAATATCTGCCTTCTTAAAATGAGCCCCCAAATATCATGATAGTAAAAGCATTTGTTCTACAAACTTCTTATATCCCCATTCCTAAAGCCATTTAGTAGGAAGAGTATCCAGATGACTCACTATGGTATATAATTTACAACCCTTAACAGTACCCCCCTCAAAAAAGCAGCCCTTTATTTAAAATGTGAAGCATATGAATTAATATCCAACAGACAGTATCAGCGCTCTGTCTAGTCATTCAATACACTCCAACACTGAAGCATCTCTCATCCTAGGAAATCATGGTGCATATATTAAGTAAGAGGGAGAGCTAAATTTTTTTTTTTTAAGCAGCAAGATTTTCTCCACATGTACACTTATGAACATAAAACGACTCTATCCCAGTATTAGGAGGGAAAAAGTGCACAATTAAATTGGCAAGTTCTTTTTTTTTTTTTTAAATTATTGATTCACTATGTAATCAAGAGCAACCAAAGCTACTTTATCAGTTCAGAGTACCCAAGAGAACTTTGAGTCTTCATGCCATTTCAAGTTAATAAGAAAGTAATGTAGCTTTTGGATTTCAGAAAATTGGGCATCCTTTCATGCGGCACAAGGTTCATTACCACACTATTTCCACAAATCCACACTTGTCAAAGTGCAGTTAATCCAAAGTTGCAGCGACAGTATATCATGCCAGCTGAATCCAGCCACGTATCTGAAATAGGGTCATATTTCTGCACAGTATTCAGATAGGAAGACCCTGAGTGACCGCCGACTACATAAAGGTAGTTATCAATTACTGCAGCACCAACTCCTAGGAAAGGTGAGTAAAAAGAGGGAAAAAAACATGTTAACCATGAAGCAGACTTCTCACTAAAAATAAATTTGTATTTTAATGTTTTCTTAAAATACATTCTAATAATCTATTATTAATTATACAAACAATATAGCCATATGTACTTACTGGAAAAAAATCCTTAACATGAAAGCAAGAGTTCAAGTCTTCCTTCACTTCTCCTCCCTAATCCTATTCTCCCTCTCCTCTATCACAGAAAAATATGAAGAGTATATTATATGTCTTCCCATATGCTTTGTCAATTTATATGTATATATTTTTCAACAAAGCATTCATCTTTATCAGGTTTTTAAATGTCTTCAAATACTTGAAACATGTATTGAACTATATAACTTAGACTTTAAAAATTCTACCGTATACACTGTTTTACACAGTTCTAAACAGAACATGGCTACCTAATGTTTTCTCACATTCTCATTACTTTATGGCTTCCCCTCTTATGCAAGGAAGCATTTCCATCAGCAACTTAAAACTTTCTCCTTAAAATAATATGATTTGAGTTTGGGTTCAAAGATAATTTCCTTCTTTTCCTCAAAGCTGTTTTTGTTTTCTCTGGGAACTGAAATCCAACCTTTTCTAGATCTTCAAACTCCTTCAGTAGGTGAAAACATTTGAAAGCAAACATATAGACTGATATACAATAAAAAAAACAAAAACAAAACAATGCAAAGATTCTGGGTGTGTGTGTGTAACATAAAAAGATGACACTTGTGGGGCCTGGATGGCTAGTTGGTTAAGCGTCTGATTCTTGATTTTGGCTCAGGACATGATCTCACAGTTCATGAGATTGAGCCCTCCATGAGGCTCTGCGCTGACAGTGAGAGGCCTACTTGGGATTCTGTCTCTCCTTCTCTCTCTGCCCCTGCCCCACTCGCTTGTGCTCACTCTCTCTCAAAATAAATATTAAATTAACATTTTTAAAAAGATGACATTTGTTGTATGGACAGAGGAGTTTCTGTAAGATACATTCTATTCCCACCATTTCTAAAAATGTGTTCTCCCAACTATAAGAAATGATAATATGCACAATGGCATATTAAAATCACAGTTAAAGAAATCTATTTAATTTTGTTGAATCATTTGTCTCTCGAGTCGAGCACAGAAGTTTTTTTTTGGCTGGACAAGTAATACTCTTACTATTCCAAGGACCTATTATTATTCTAAGAACATCACTTCTATAAGAAATATTACCCTATATGTTTAGATATTAGTTATTATTACCTGTTCTGGGTTCTTTCATTGGTCTACACACAGTCCATTGATTTTGATGAGGGTCATATCTTTCAATGCTTGACAAATGTGAGACACCATTATGTCCACCCACCACAAAAATAAAGCCTAGCATGACACCCACACCAAAGTGAATCCTTTTATCTGCCATAGATGCAACCATCTCCCAGGAGTCCTTACTTGGATCATAACGCTCCACACTGCAAATATTCACAAAAGAAAGAATTAATTCACATATTCTTTGTGCCACTCTTCCTACCAAAACAAAATTAAAACCTACCATAGTTTTAAAAGTGCAAAAAGTCAAATAAAACAAGAATAGTTTTCCTAAATGTTTACTTTTTGCTGATAAAATTGCAGGGATAAAAGCTTACCTTGTGAACTGAGAGCAAAAATAATAGTACGTTATTCCCTTATATCATACAAGCAGCAAGATGTATTAAGGACATGGAGCTTCTGGAGTTAGAAAACCTTGGTTCAAGTACTAATGCTGTCTACTTAGGGTTAAATGAACTGAAGCTCTAACACTCTGGGTATGTGTAATCCTGGATTAGCCATTTCCTCTCACCTGCAAAAATGGGGATAATCTAACCTCAAAGGATTCATGTAAGAATAAAGTCAAATGCGTATGTATGTTCTGAAAAGACTCTGAACATCCCAAATTATAGATGTTTTCTAAGGACACTAAGGATCTTTCAAAGAGCTAAGGAAAAGGGAAGATGAAAAAAAAAGGAAAGGAGAGGAATTTTTTGTCTTATAGAATTCATGGTTTACTGTAAAGTAAACATTGCAGTAACCTCAGAGTGATTTAGGAGAATTCAGGGATTTAAGTAAAGTCTGCATTCCAGATAACACTTGGCATTTCCAAGCTGCATTATGGATATCCAAAACAAATCAGAATGTCCAAAACAAGCTTCCTAGAAAATCCCAGAAGGCCTCTAAATCTGTGATTTGCCCTGAAGGGCACAAAGGCAGGCTTGTTGAGCTCCTTCTGGTCCTAACCTAACTTCTCAAGAAAGCCTGAAGCATTTGAGAGTCGGTAGCCTAATTCTGGAGTTCAGAACAGAGACCAGACTGTAGACTGACTAGAATATAGATTAAACTATAAATATTTCTGAAAGAACACCAGAATAAAAGCCATTAGAGCACAATTACTGGACAAGAAGAGTTGATAAACTTAACAACTTAAACTTGAAGATCATTACCTCCCAATAGAATACTCAACCATTTATCTTATAAATTTCTGCCAGCACATTTTCAAAGATTAAAATGCATGTCTGTGCCCCAAAGACTTTTCCTTCAAATAAAGGCGCAAATAAAATGGAAGAATACTTTAGCTTACAAAGAAATAAAAATTTATAGATGAAATGCTGTTGTGCCCCTACTTACGCAGTTAACAAACCACAACATACTCTTTCATCAAATGCTCACACTCAATAAAACATACACCACTCTAGTTACTATCAGAGATAAAATCTCTAGAACATCAATTTTCAACAACAGTTCAGAATTATGATTAATTTTCCATATAAGCAGTCACTTTATGCTTTTATTTTTCTTGTATATTTTTCTCCTTTATTCAGAGAATACTACAAAATACAGAAATTGCAAATTCGGACTCCAGCAGAACTCAGGTACATAATGATACACACATGATTATAGAGTAAGAATCCAAAAAGGAATATTTAAATAAGGCTTTATATATGTTTATGATGCACTATAATATATAAGCATATAGAAATTACATTTTTCACTTTTTATTCTGTTAAGCAATGCAATAACAGACCATTTATACACACACATGCATATTTATATATATTCATCACTCAAAATCTAAAGTTGTCCAACTTCATCTTATTTTCAGATTTCTGAATTTTAAAATCTAGCCGAATTATATTAAATGAATGAATGTAAATTCTTATAAGAGGGATTTCTTAGGTCTATATTAAATCATCATGTAAAACAATTACAATTATACTAGTGGAGCAGATTAAATTTCCCAAATGCCTAACAATATTACTTTGAAAATTAAAAAAGGAAGTTCATTCATATATACAAGTTGTGTATGAATCATTATTAACGATACTTAAAAATAAATCTACAAGCATATACAACTTCATTAGGTTAAATACCTGTTCATGTGGGCAGGACCATACCCACCAATGGCATATATCATTCCATCCAACACAGCTGCAGCAAAACAACTTCTTGTTGTAGTCATTGGTGCCACATGTTGCCATTTTCTTAATTTAGGAATATACTTCTCTACAGATTGTAAGTAAGATTGTCCATCATAACCACCTAATGCATAAAGTTCTCCTGCAAGTACTACTACTCCAAGGGTACTTCGGCTCTCATTCATTCTCTCGAGAGAAGTCCAGGTATTTGTATCAGGATTCCAGCATTCTACTGAATTTTCATGTTTTCTGATAGTGATGCCAGGACGCACATTAGTTTCAATACCACCTATAACATACACTTTTTGGTCTAAAACACATATTCCAAATTCATAGCGAGGAATGTTTAGGGGTGCCAAACCAATCCAAGAGTCATTCTGAGGAAAGTACATCTCCACACTAAAGAATAAGCAGAAAAAATTAAATTTTAAAAATCAAAAGGGCTCAAAAACAAAAATGTTTAAACTCTTTAATAATCAGGGATGTGCAAATTAAAACAACAAACCATGACACACTTTCCAGACTGGCCAAAATTTAAAGTCAGATAATAGTAACTGTTGGGAAGAATGTGAGCAAGAAATGCATACTCTGTTGGTTAGCGTGTAAACAGGTTAAACTATGCTGGAAAACAATTTTACATTACCGGGTAAAATTGAAGATACACAAATGCTCTGACTCAGCAATTTCATTCATATGGATCTATGCTACTGAATGCCTGTTATAGCCAGTTTTGCACCAGGACATATGTACAGAAATGTTTACAGCAGCACAGCACAATCATCCATCAAAAGGAGAATGGATAATTAAGATGTGGTATATCCACCCTATGACTGAATAACTCCACTCCTAGATATATACCCAAGAGAAATACACACATGTATACATATGACGTTCATAGCAGCGTAACAGTCAACAAATGGAAACAATTCAAATGTTCATCAACCATAAAACAGATAGATTGTGACATATCAGAGAATACAACAATGAAAATAAATTATAGGTATGTGTAACAGGAATGAATCTTACACATATAATGTCACGGGAAAGAAGTCCAATTCAAAAGGATACATTCTGTATAGTTTCATTTATAACAAGTTCAAAAACATTTCTAATTTCTGGATTAGAAATGAGGATAGTGGTTACCTTTAGGGAGGGCAAACTCCAGGGTGGTTTCTGGTGTCGATCATATTCTTTCTTGAACTGGTTTGTGACATTCACTTTGTGATAGCTCAGTGAGCTGTTTGCTAGGGATCTGTGCACTTTTCTGTATGTATGTAACACTTTACCTAATTTTTATATTTAACATGTTCATTTTAGAAAGAAAATATATTATATCCATATACTGTAATACCATACACCAATGAAACTAAGTGAACTACTGCTTCATGCAATCTCACAGGTGAATTTCATAAATTTACTATTTAGTGAGAAAACACATCTCTGAAGAATATATATGCTGCATTTAGATAAAAACGTGTAAAACCTAATGCTATATTGGGGCACATAAATATGTGATGAAAATTACAATGCAAGGCAAGGAAATAATATACAGAAAATTCAAAATAGTGGTTATTTCTAGGGGAAGAAAGGAGATGCACCAAGGAGGGACAGGAGGGACACAAGGGAATTTAAAGGTATTGTTAACAGTTATTTCTTAAGCTGGCTGATAGGTACTTGGGTTTTTATTCTTTATATCCTGCATGCTTATTATATATGGCCTCTTGCAAGTATACACATTTCATTTCAATGCCTCCAAACTCAATAGTGCAATGGCATAAAAATATGTTTTCTATTCAGTATGACCAAAGAACATTCATTCATTCAACAGTCATTGAATGCCTATATACAGTTTTGTTATATTGCTTGTTTTAAAAATATGAACTTGTTCCAAGGAGAATGATACATCAGGGAATTATTTGACCTTAATGAGAGAAGTTTCAGTGGGGTGGTGTGGACAAGTCTTGACTGGAGTGGTTCAAGAGAGAATGGGAGGTGAAGTGAAAACAGTGGATATCAACAACTTTTCTAAGGATTTTACTATAAAGAGTAAAACAGACACGAAGCAGTTACAAGGATGAGCAGAGAAAGACCATGGCATTCAGGGAAAATTGATTTAATCTGGGAACTTAAACCAAAGCATGTCTGCATGCTGATGGCAATGATGCAGTACAACAGGAGAAGGCGATGTAAGAGAGAGATGGGATACATGCAAGAGCAGAGTCCTTGTGTAGAGGAGAGGAATGGAAGCTAGTAAGTAGAGAAATGGAGGGAATGGTCTTAGAAGTAACTTGGTGGATCTGGAGATCAGAAAATGAGGTAGTTCTCTTCTGATTGCTTCTATCTTCTCAGTAGAGTAAGAGATGAAGTCATCAGCTGAGAGTTGGAAGGTGAGGGTGGGGGGTTTGGATGTTTTCATGCAGAGAAGAGAAGGTATAAAACAGTCCTCGAAGGGAGTCAAAGAGTAAACTGGTTAGGGAAAGTAAAGGGGTTGCTGAGAGTGCTAAGGGCCCCAAGTGACACAATTTAAGATGGGTATTATGTGTGCTTCACTGCTCAGGTGCAGCCAGGGCATAAGTAGAGAACTAATTTTAACTAGATGAGTATGATGGAAGGAAAGAAGGGCAAGGGAGCCATAAGTGTATTCAAAGGGATGATGACAGTGATGTTCCTGGAATCTAAGCTGGGTAAGGAGTGAAGTTGAGGACACTTAGTGATTGGTGAGCAATAAAGTTTTCTGATTATAGGGCCAAAGGATTAAAAGTCTTGAGGTGACAAAAGGTAATTGCAGTAGATGTACTGAAATAAATAAGCTGGCAAGAAATAAGCTGGCAAGAAATAAATAAGCTGGCTAGTCAGAGACTGGAATGTGTGAAACCAAGATTTTGAAAGTTTGAAGTCACTGGTAATGACAAAGTTGAAAGTATGATCATGAGAATAGGTGCCCAAGGTAATGCAGAAAAGACTGTTAGAAGTGAGATCAAGGAGAGAGGCAAAGTTGTTGAATAACTGTGGATCATACTACGGGGATGATGAAATCAACAAGAATGTAAGCCAGCTATAAACATCTTTACTAAATGTAGTTACTAAAGGGACAGCAGATGTTGACAATAAGAAGGGATATCGAATGATATCACCCAATGGCAAACACTTGGAATGAGTTGAGATATTTGAGAGAAGGGAAATGAAAAAAAATTGGATATGAGGAACAAAGAAAACACTTACTCAACCTTTAGGACCTGCGATACATGAGGTATGGGAAAACAAAACGGTTTTGAGAGGGCTCTGGCAAAAACAGTATCCGTAAGCATCAGTCATATTTCAGAGTAAGAAGTTAAAAATAAAGATTTTTCTTATGATTTAATATAAATTCTATAGGACATGGCAGACAGCTCTGAGGAGTCAAAAAAAGAGGGCTGGGCAATAAAGTTAAATTAGATGATATACAGAACCTACAGTAACAGTGCAATAAAAATTCTATTTGGGTTATGTGCCAGGTTCCTAGCAGAGAGCTCCTAAACTTAATTTCCTGAGTGATAAGAATATCTTTTGTTTTTTATAATGAGCCCCTTTCAACCACACTTGAGTTTATGCTACTGAGGTGACTACAAGTGGCCACCTAGATAGCTTCAGCATGGGAGCGGTAGCCAGAGGTACCAACCATGTAATTAACAGTCTGGAGGTTGAGCTCAATCACCAATGGCCAATGATTTAATCAATCATACCCTTATAACAAAATCTCTATTACATTCCCTAAACAATGGGGTTTAGAGAGCTTCCAGGCTGATGAGTACATTGAAATGCTGGGGGAAAGGGGGAGGGGGTGGGGGTGGTGGAAAAGGTGGTGGCATGCCCAAAGAGGGCATGGAAGTGCTGTTCTTCTCTTCGCCACACCTTGCTCAATGTCTCTCT
Source organism: Acinonyx jubatus (assembly GCF_027475565.1). Classification (NCBI taxonomy): domain Eukaryota; kingdom Metazoa; phylum Chordata; class Mammalia; order Carnivora; family Felidae; genus Acinonyx; species Acinonyx jubatus. Next base: position 91,539,754 of record NC_069386.1, read on the forward strand.
TCCATTTGGTTGTTCCTCAGTTGTATCCTTTGTAATAAGCTGGAAATAGTAAGTAAGTACTTTCTGGAGTTCTCCGAGTCATTCTAACAAATTATCAAACTCGAGGGGGGTGTTGTGGGAACCCCTGAATTTTCAGTCTTCCCTACAGAATTGTGGGTAGCCTGGGCATCCCCTTTTGTGGCTAGCATCTTAAGTGGGAACAGTCTTCTGAAACTATGCCTTTAAGCAGTGGGGTCTGGGCTGACTCTGGATAGTGTCAGAATGGAATTACTGGACCCACAGTTAGTGTTGGAGAACTGGTGTAAGAAAAAACCTCTCAATGATAATAATAGTTCAGCTTTGATGATGGATTTTCAGAGATGATTTTTCTAGGTAAACAGAGATACAAGATATAAAGGCATTAGTTCTTATAATCTTTGAGGACAAATGAATAATTAGTTGTAATGAGAGCTTCTTTGTTGGAATTTGACCTGTAACTTAGAGCACTGAGGTGAGTGATGTCATGAGTGGTTTGGCTAAAAGTCCATTTAACATTTAATGTATTTGCATAATTAGTCAAAAACACTTTTAATGTACTGCCATCCTTATGACACCCTGTGTAAATAGAAACAACACTGTTCTCAGAGCTTCCTGAGAACTTCCTTAAGCTACCTACCCAGTCTCCACTTCCCTCTTCTGCAGACCTCCTTCCTTTACTAGTTAAAGGGAAAAACAGGCTACTAGATAGTATCTATCTTAAACCCCTTCTCCTTCTCCCACCCCTCCCCACTCCAGCAAACTTATCCTCATTTCTGGTCTTGGAACATAAAGGAATTTCTCTTTCTTATACTTAAAACCTACCTTTGCTTTTGGTACCAACCCCTTCCTATTTCCTTTAAACTCTTGCTCCATCAGCGACCATTCCTCTGTCCTGTACCTTTACCTTACCCCTCTTTACTAGCATCTGACAGAAACATACTCACGTCTCTCTTCCAGAACAAAATAAACAAAAACTTCTCCTGACTCTATCATTGTGCTTGCCTTACCTCTCTCAACTCAGCCAAGATTGTTAAGTCTTCACAGTTTATTTCCTTATTTTTTATACACAGCTCAATCTGCTATAATGTAGCATTTCTACAATTATGCTGAAATCAATCCACCAAAAGTCACAAATGTTCCCCATATAGTCAAGTCTAAGAGCCACTTTTCTATCTTTATCTTTCTGGAACTTTCTTTAGCATTTTACATTTTTAGTCACATTTCTTCCTTCTTGATACATTTAAATTGCTTGGATTTCATGATACTATCCTCTCTTTTTTTTCCCTCATTTTTAATTTTTTTTTAAGGCTGTTAAGGCTGACTTTATTTTTTTTTAAATTCAAGTTAGTTAACATACAGTGTATTCTTGGCCTCAGGAGTAGAACCCAGTGAATCATCCCTTAAATAGGACACCCAGTGCTCATCCCAAAATGTACCCTCCTAATGCCCATCACCCAACCACCCCATCCCCCCACCGACTTCGCCTTCAGCAACCCCTACTTTGTTTTCTGTATTTAAGAGTTTCTTATGGTTTGTCTCCCTGTTTTTATCTTATTAAAAAAAAAAAAAAAAACAATGACTATTCTCTCTTGATTCTCTGACCTCTAAGACTGTTCCTGTTGTCCTCATCTTGATTAGTGTTCCCCAGAAGTTCATTTATGAGCCAATCTTTTTTCCTTTCTCTATGTTTTTAATGGGCAGAAAGAAGGAACATTTAAGCTAGTCCAGAAGACTTCATGGTTTTAATTTATACCTCTAGGTGTTACTACATGCCAATAACTTACCATTTCCAGTTCTGATCTCTTTGTTGAGCTTTGCAATCATGTCCAGCTAGTGGGACACCTTTCACTTGGATATTTAATAGGCACTCCGATCTCAGTGCCTATTACTTTCCCCTCTAAAATGGCTCCTCTTCCTATATTCTCTCTCTTGGTATATATTTATCTAATATCTAACCAAGAAATCAAACTCATCTTGGCCATCCCCTCATATCCATTCAACTAAATCTTGTCAGTCTGCTCTCTTAAAACATTTTTTAATTAATGCCCCCTTCTCTAACTTTGCTACTTCTACCCTAATTGAGGACCTCATAATCTCTTGCTTACACTTTTATAATAACCTCTTTCCTAATCACTCAGATACTAATCCTGGCCTCTCAATCTTTCTTCATAATGCAGTCAAAATGATCTAATATATGAATCTGATCACTGCACTACCCCTCTTAGTTTTTTGACCCACTTAAGAAAAATCTCTTCATCATGGCACATAATACATTCTTTACTTGGTCCATAGTGACCACTGTCTATCACTTGCTGGTTAGACCTTTGAACTTTATTTTATTTTTAATGTTTTTTTTTCTTTTTTAAGATTTTATTTTTAAGTAATCTCTACATCCAACATGGGGCTCAGACTTACAACCCCAAAGTCAACAGTTGCATGTTCCACTAACTGAGCCAGTCAAGTACTGAGCCAGTCAAGTACCCCTGATCTTCAAACTTTATATTCTGGAATACCAAACAGCTTTTTTTTTTTTTTAATATTTTAATTAATTATTTATTTTTATTTGAAAGAGAGAGAGGGAGAGAGCAGGGAAGAGGGGCAGAGAGAGAGAGAGAGAGAGAGAGAATCCCAAGCAGGCTCTATGCTCAGTGTGGAGCCTGATGTGGGGCTCAATCCCAAAACCCTGGGACCATGACCTGAGCCAAAATCAAGAATAAGACACTCAACACTTAAGTCACCCAAGGGCTCCCTCCAAACAGCTTTCAGTTTTCTGCACACCCTATACTGTCACTCCATTGCACTGTGTCTTTGTGTACTTCCTGTGATGCCCCTGCTGTCTTTTGCTTGGGTCTTGCTTAGCCTTCAACACAACTTGGATGTTAACTTCTCCACAATATCTTCCCTAAATCCTCCAAGTGGGATAAATGCCTTTCCTTAACATTTCCATGGGATTATTTTAAACACTGCATTAACACTACATATTACAATTACCTATTTAAATATTTGTCAAATAAATAAATATTTGTCTCCTTAACTAAATTATAAATCTGTTAAAGATCCATTACCCAGCATAGTGTATCTGATGCACTGTGTCTACACTATTTTTGCAGAAATATATTGAATAATTACTTAGATTGATTCCACTGTTTCCATAGTTATAAATTATACTGCAATAATACTAGCTTAGGGCAAATGACATTAAAAATTTTTTTTGACAGATTGTATGATGAAAGATTACTGGGTCTAAACACATCAACAGTTCTTATAACTCTTCAAAAATTTATGTCTATTTTTTAAGTTTATTTTGAGAGAAAGAGAGAAAAGGAGAGGGGGAGAAAGAGAGAGAGACATAGAGAGAGACTGAGTGGCGAAAGGGCAGAGAGAGAGGGAGAGAGAAAGAATCCCAAGCAGGCTCCATGCTCAAACTCACGAGCCGTGAGATCATGACCTGAGTCGAAACCAAGAGTCGGAAGCTTAACCAGCTGCACCCTTATGTCTATTATTTTTAATATTTGAGAGACCAAGAGGCAACTGGTCAAGAATTTTTACCAGGTAAATTCACACTTGGAATTTTCTGTCATGACATTTAACTAATATGGTTTACTTTATGCCAATAATTAATGCCTTTAACAATAAGAGTAAATAATTTTTATAGTCACTATAACTAATGTTCTACCTACAGCCCAATCTCTATGAGACTAGCTTTAGACTATGCAATTAACTTAATTTTAGACAATTAAAATGCATAGTAAGACTTTTTAAAAGATACAGATACATCAGTTGACACCGCTAAAACATCAAGTTTCCTATCACTGGACAGGAAAAAAAGCAATCTACCAAATTTCTGAAAATGGCCAGAAAGAAATCCATATTATCAAACACAAAAGTTTTCATGAAGCATTCCCATTCAAGGGTAATGCAAAGGTAACATCCTGCTATATTTTCAATATATAAAGGTTACTTGTATAATGCTCCAAATCAGAGGACTTTTGTAAATAAATGTTTGTTGGAAACCCAGTCACCTCATTTGTTTATGCACTGTCTATGGCTGCATTCACTACAATGGCAGAGCTGAGTAGTTATGACAGACACCATATGGCTGCAAAGTCTAAAATATTTACTATTTGGCTCTTTATAAAAAAAAAAAAAGCCTGACAACTCCTACTGTAAGTTATTAGAAAAGAAAACACTCTTTACTTCTGTCATTAAAAACTATTCACACCAAAGAAAATAAACATGGAAGCCTATGATTTGTATTGGTATCCTACTTTTTCTTACTTCTTTGGTGGTTCTTCTAATTAATGGTATTCATTCAAACCCACTATAGTCCCCAGTCTGCCCTAATCAAAAATTCCTAGCTCTCCTCTTCAGCATCTTCTGTTATAGTTAGCAATAATAAATCCCTGCTGACCTGGTCAAATAATAACGTAAAAAGTTTCACAAATTAAAAGAAAAAAAAAAAAGACATAAAATGGTAGAAAAGTAACCAAAATGGATAAAGTTTGTGCAGAGAGGGCTTGAGGGGAGGTTGTTAATAACTGGGAGTGTTGAAGAGAATGGATGACAATGTGATTGAAACAATCAGGAAAGTGTTTTAGGAAAAATGGAAGAAATAAAAAGAAGCAAAGAAAGCAAATAGTAAAATCAAACTTTTAAAAAATATAGAACATTAGCATACTTAGCATAAAATCTTTTAGTATCAATCATTTAAGAAAGCTTTCTATTTACCTGTCCAAACAGGCAAATAGTCCAGATTTTCCTCCTACTGCACAAAGTACTTTGGGAGCACAGCGAGGTCGTGTCATCAGGACTGTCTGATGAGAAAGTCTATGTTCAGGCATAAAGTGGTACTTTAGGGCTTCATTCAAAAGATGTTTACAAGTGCGATCATCACGAATAAGATGATTTGCTTCATATAGTCTAGTAAGAAACTTAACACTCAGCAATGGTAATCTCACACTGTTAAGTAGCTGTGCTAAGTATTTCTGACGTTCTTGTACGTCATACTTGATCCAAGACTCAAGTGCGTAAAAAACAGTCTCTTCAGTAGCTACATTCAAACAGTCATTGGAAACAATTTCATCCAAATCAGCATGTGTAAGTTCAAAAAACTCTTCAGTCTGGCAAACGGCTTCAAAATTCTGGCATATGTATTTAGTAGCTGCCAAATAAAGGTCATGACAACCATATGTCTCTGCAAAACGAGAAATTCCAATACAATTACCAGGATCAAGCTGGCTTTCAAGAAATGCACAACATTCTTTTAGGACAAGCTTTATCTGGAGTAGGTTTGCTGCTGGAAGGAGAGATTCAACTGTGTCCTGCGAAATAAAAACAGTCCCGGTATAGGCATACTCCACAATGGCCTGGAGAGCAGTTTCATCAATGCACTGAAACTCAACCTCACTGTTCTCTTTTTCAGAAAGGTTTCCAGTGAACATAGCTTTGAAATATGGGCTGATGCTGGCAAGTACCACTTTGTGAGCATGGATTTTAACATCACCTACTCGAAGAACGATGTCACAGAGTTCGTGATGTTGACGAAGAAGATTCAAGCCCTGCAGAAGTTGTTCAGAATGTAAGTGGGTTAAGTTAGCAAGCATGTAGGTCGGGGATGTGTGGTCCATCTATGGAAAAACAAAAAGCATGAACAGTTATTTCAAAATGATCTTGCTAATATGATTGATTCCTTTTTCAAATAGTATAAAATTAGCAAAATCTGTTTACTGGTCTGTTTGTTGGTTTTTTAATACTTTATACTAAATACTAGACAGAAGCTTTTAGAGGTAGAAGGGATATTACCAATCATATAGTTCAACTTCTATATCATAAATATTAGGAAACAGAGGCCCAAAGGTTATGTGTGTGATATGTCCCAAACCGCAAAGGTCTCTTGACAATGGACTTTTGGACTACAACTCTGCCAACTCTTCTGTTTTCTTTCATTAAATTCAAGTCTGAGTTACCACTGAGACAAATTACAAATGTGAAAATGCTTAAAGGAAAATGAGTTCTGAAACAATGCTAGTAGGTTTTTGGCTATTTTACCAGGAATAATATCAATGCCTACCAGTCTAATCAACAGATGCTTTAGCTGGAAAGAAATTCCACGTTAACACACATTTTAGTCAACAATTCAATAATTACTTTGATAAAGGGTGCTGAATTTAACAAAGGTATTACTATCAACCAATTGAATGACAATAAAAATTAATGTGAGTACAATTTGATGCTCTATAGTGAAGGCAATTAGGCTCACCTACTCATCTACACCATATCTACTCAACTCTTCACCATAACTTTAGATCATATTCAATCAATCTTCTTGCCACTTTGTACGTCTGGAAGATGAACAATAAAAAACAGGAAAAAAGAGACAGAGGAGAATAAAAGAAGAAAAAGAAGCAATAGGGATTGCGGTAAATTGAATAATGGCTCCCAAAAAGATATCCACATCCTAATCCCTGGAACCTTTGAATGGTACTATCTGGCAAAAACAACAACAACACTGCAGTTATAATTAAGGATTTTGAGATGGGGATATTATCTACTGGATTATCCAGGTGGGCCCTAAATGCAACTTGTAAGAAGACTGTAGATTTGACACAGAAAGAAGAAAAGAAGGTAATATGACCACGAAGGCAGGGACTGGAATGAGGCAGCCACAAACCAAGTAATAACTGGTAGCCCCCAGAGGCTGGAAGAGGAAAGGAACATATTCTTTCCCTAGAACTTCCAGAGGGAGCATGGCCCTGCCAACACTTTAATTTCAACACAGTGATAACTAATTTCGGACTGTGGAAGAATAAATTTCTGTTGCTTCTTTAAAAGGTTTATTATTTTAAGAGCGAGAGAAAGAGAGTGCGAGCAGGGGAGGGGCAGAGAGGGGGTAGGGAGAGAGAGAATTCCAATCAGGCTCCATGCTCTCGGAGCCTGATGAGGAGCTTGCTCCCTCAAACTGTGAGATCATGACCTGAGCCAAAATCAAAGAATTGGATGCTTAACCTAAATCAAAGAGTTGGGCATCCAGGTGACCCTGAATTTCTGTTGCTGTAAGCAACTGAGTTTGTTGCAACTTGTTACCTAAAAAATTAATACATGGACACTTCAAAATGGATCTTTTTAAAAATATATGTACATATATATATATATATATATATATATGTACATATGTATTTTTTTGTGTGTGAGAGAGAGAGACAAAGAGAGACAGAGTGTGAGCAGGGAAGAGGGAGAGAGAGAGACAGGGAGACAAACAATCAGCAACAGGCTCCAGGCTCTGAACTCTCAACACAGAGCCTGACACGGGCCTGAACCCAAGAACTGTGAGATCATGACCTGAGCTGAAGTCCAACTCTTAACCGACTGAGCCACCCAGGCGTCCTTCTTCAGAATGAATCTTAGCAGCTGCTTAGAAATATGAACTGCTTTGTTCCTATCTCATTCACACTTCAAACGTAAGTTATTGGGATAATAAAAAAGTAGAAGATTTGATTCTAATTTTTAAAGTATTACCAAATAAATCAAAACATTCCAAACCAGTATCAATACAGGTAAGACTGGGAGAGTATAGCACTTTATTCCTATGCATTTTTAAGTGGAAATATCCAAGTATTGAAACTTTTATCTTCATCAAGAACTTCATCATTTCACACTTGTTTCAAATGAATTTTAAATCCATTAACAATCCATGGTAACATGGCCACCTAACAGCTGGTATCACTGACCTCCAGTTCTGATCTCTCCAAATAATCCCCCACACATCTAACAGCATAATGCCAATCATGGTATGAACAAGTCTCAAGAAATTTCTGGAAAAAAAATTCTGTGTCTTCCAGTAGGTACTTTATTCCAGAACAGAAAATTGGTAAGAAGACAGCAGCCATAGGCATACGGTTAGATCTGGATCTGTTCTTTTACTTACTATAGGATTGACCTTTTAATCTATTTAACTCCCTTTAGTCTCAGTTTACTGGAAAAAATTAGTATTTTGACTAAAAAGTGAAAAATGAACAACAGGAATGGAAAACATACAGAAAAAAAGTGAAAAGATTAAAAAGCAGTCTTAAGCTACTTTACATCTAGTTAACTTCTCTCATCTTCATTTTTCTGATCTATAAAATGAAACATTATACCTGAACTATATACCTCACATGGTTTTTGAGGGTCAAATTAGATATTGCACATGAAAACGCAATAAACTTTCAAGAGTTACAAGTACAGGGTATTATGGTGAGGCAACAAAAGGGGAACAGCATCAGGAAATAAAAAGGACCTTGGAAATATAAGATAATGAGTTTTAGTCTGAACTAGGTCACATACTGTTACATGGAATCGATACATTCCTTAATCTGAATATTAATTTTTTCATTCATAAAAGAATGAAAATGTTTTCTTAAAGTTGTTTTTTTTTTTAATGTTTGTTTTTGAGAGAGAGGGAGACAGAATCCGAAGCAGGCTCCAGGCCCCGAGCTGTCAGCAGAGCCCGATGTGGGGCTCCAACTTGTAAACCATGAAATCATGCCCTGAGCTGAATTCGGATACTTAACCAACTGAGCCACTAGGCGCCCATTTTAAATGTAAAGTTCCATACAGTTTGAAGTGCCATGAATATAGCACTTAAGTGCCATTTTATTAAGTTGCCTCTTCCCATATCCTCACTTTCACTAATTCCCATTCTTTCCACAATAACCTTTCATTCCAATAAAGCTCATGTAATTATTAAAGGGCTATACAAATATTTTCTTACCATATGCCTGATTTTTGTCTATAGCCTTTCTCCTCTCATTTTCTTTTCATCCAATTCAAATTCTCAACAGGCTGGGTCAAATTTAACTTCATCTGTAAGTCTGTAAACATTTAAATACTCAATTCCTTTATATGCAATTAATTATAGGTGCCGTTTTATGTAACATAAACAACTCTCTCATTGTCTAAGACTCTCAACTCTCTCAACTTTCATTTGTCTTATTTCACAAGGAGAATGTTATTCAGACTGAAAAGTGCAGAATAAACAGGAAAAGTGAATGGATTCAAAATAAGAGAAAGGGGGTGCCTAGATGGCTCAGTCACTTAAACATCCAACTTTGGCTCAGGTCATGATCTCGCAGTTCGTGGGTTTGAGCCCCACGTTGGGCTCTGCTGCCAGCTCAGAGCCTGGAGCCTGCTTTGGATTCTGTGTCTCCCTCTCTCTCTGCCTCTCCCCGCCCCCCACCCCTGCACTCTCTCTCTCTCTGTCTCTCTCTCTCTCAAAAATAAAAATTAAAGGGGAGCCTGGGTGGCTCAGTTGGTTGAGCATCTGACTTAAATCAGGTCATCATCTCGCGGTTCATGGGTTCGAGCCCTGGGTTGGGCTCTGTGCTAACAGCTCAGAGCCTAGAGTCTGCTTTGGATTCTGTGTCTCCCTCTCTCTCTCTGCCTCTCCCCCTGCTTGCACTCTGTCTCTGTCTCTCTCCCAAAAATAAATAAATGTTAACAAAAGAAAAAATTAAGAAAAAAAAACAGAAAAGAGAAGGGGTTGAAAAAGGAGATTTAACTAATCAGACAAGAAAGGAAAATAAAGAAATAAAACTGCCTTTGTTAGCAGGTTACAGGATTGTCTATGTAGAAAATCGGAAACAATCAACAAGAACATTCCTGGAACTAATAAGCAATTATAGTAACGTAGCAAGATACAAGGCTAATATCAAGTCAATCCCTTTTCTATCTATACATCAGCAATGAATAAGTGAAATTTGAAATTAAGGACATATTACCGTTGACACTAACACCTAAAAAAATGAAACACTTAGATACGAATCTAACAAATATATATACCATTTATGTGAGGAAAATTGTAACATTCTAATGAAAGAAATCAAAGAACTAAATTAATAAGAAGCTACTGCATGTTCATGGATAGAAAGACTCAAAATCATCAAGATGTCAGATGTCAGTTCTTCCTGACTTGAACTATATATTCAATGCAATCCCAATCAAAATTCCAGCAAATTATTTTGTGGATATTGCAAACTGATTCCAGAGTTTATAAGGGGAAGTAAAAGACACAGAAGAGCCAACTCAATATTGAAAAAGAACAAAGTTGAAGGACTGGCATTACCTAATTTCAAGAATTATTATAGGGGCCCCTGGATGGCTTAGTTGGTTAAGCATCCAACTCTTGGTTTCAGCTCAGGTCATGATCTCAGTTTGTGAGTTCAAGCCCCACATCCACTCTGCACTGCCAGTGTGAAGCCTGCTTGGGATTCTGTCCTTCTCCCTCTCTCCCTGCCTCTCTCCCTCAAAATAAATAAATTGAAAAAAAAGAAAAAAAGAATTATTATAAAGCTGTATTAATCAAGACAACTGAGCCATCCAGGTGCTCCTAAAAAAGATAAGTCTTTAAATTTTTTTTTTTCCAACGTTTATTTATTTTGGGGACAGAGAGAGACAGAGCATGAACGGGGGAGGGGCAGAGAGAGAGGGAGACACAGAATCGGAAACAGGCTCCAGGCTCTGAGCCATCAGCCCAGAGCCTGACGCGGGGCTCGAACTCACGGACCGCGAGATCGTGACCTGGCTGAAGTCGGACGCTTAACCGACTGCGCCACCCAGGCGCCCCAAAAAGATAAGTCTTTAAAAAAATAAATTTAAAAAAAGGAGACTTAGCTAATCTTTCAATTACTACCAGTGCCACAGACTGGAGACTGTTTTAAAAAATAAGACAGTAAATTCAACATTCTGATAAGGTTAATGTTATATTTGATAATATTTTAGAATAAATTATTAAAGGTTTGATTTGTGAATACCTAGAATAGGATGTAGTGATCTGTAAAACTAGAATGGATGAGCTAATAACAGTAAGACATGTTATAGACTAATCTTGTTTCTTCTTTTTTTTAATGTATATAGAAGACTTGGACATCAGGAAAAGACTTGACGTTGAACTAGATGTTTGTAAAGAATTTTACAATGACTCTCATGATTTTGACAGCAAAACTAAAAAATATAAACTTCAGTTAACTAAATTAGCAACATGAGAGTATACCACCTTCATGGAATGAGGTTTATCTGGAGGAAAGCTTCTAGAACATGCTGTAAGGCCAAAATGAAGAAGATACTTGGGCATTCCCTTCAACTCTGCAGGTGACATGAAGCTTCCAAAGACAGCAAAATCAGTGGTTAACAAATCAAGGATCCAAAAACACCTGATATCTAACAAGAAATTTAAGAGGGTAAATGTTGAGATTCTATAATGAATTACAAAACAACTACATAAGTATAGCTTAAGAGAGAAAAGATACATTTGTAGGATATGTTTAAAGGGCTCAGGGGTTTTAATTTTAATATTATTTTAGTACACTAAGCTTATGTACATTTAAGTTGCAATAATAGAACTATAATATGCAGAACTAACAGAGACATTCTCACTTTGCTCTGCAAATGTCACACTACATCTAGAGTATAGATTTTGGATACCATCCTTTAAAAGGGAGCTAAACAAAGTATAACACCTGACAAAGAGAAGAAATTCAAATCATGTCTCATGGGTAATGGAACTGAGGATGTTGAGTCTGAAGAGAAAGAAATCTGAAGGTTATCATGTAAAATAACCTAGGGGTAAAAGTTACTCAATAACTATATTATTATTATTAATTATACAGAGATGTTTCAAAGATTAAATAAGCTTATACATATAATGTGCTTAGAATATTGTTTACCAGTAAGTTCTTGATAAATATAATTTTATTTATCAATAAGCTACTGCATTTGAAGTGAATTTCTTGACTACTTAAAAGGTATTCTGCTTTCTGGGTTGCACCATTTCTCACTACTAGGTAAGAAATCCACTCTGTACTACTGAAATCCTGTGCCCCATAAAGTATTGCAGAATTGCTGATTTTTAAATCAAGTAAATGGAGGCGCCTGGGTGGCTCAGTCGGTTAAGCGGCCAACTCCTGCTTTCGGCTGAAGTCATGATCTCATAGTTCATGAGTTCCAGCCCCACATCTGACTCTGTGCTCACAGCATGAGGCCTGCTGCAGATCCTCTGTCCCCCTCTCACTGCCCCTCCCCCATTCTCTGTCTCTCAAAAATTAACTTAAAAAAAAATCAAATTAATGAGTTATTCATTTGTTTCACTTTTATATAAATAGGAACCATATAGTAATAGATCCTTACAGTAAACTAGTTTTTGTGTATTTAAGACTAATAAATTACCACTAACATAATATGAAAGCATGATACAATACTGATTTGTAAAAAGACACACACATATATGTACACACAAAACACATTAACACACACACACGTGTGTGTCTGTGTGTATCTCAAGTATCCAGATATGCAGGACAGTATGATTTTAATAAGGGACTCAGGAATCAGGGTCCTAGGGTCACAATATTGTCTTTACTATTTACTAGTTGTGTGACCTTGGGAAAGTGATCTTAAAGTCTCATTTTCTCATCTCAGTAAAACACAGACAAAACAGCACATGTAAGAACTCAATAACTGTTAGATGCAATTTATTATTATCAATATCATACTTAGAAAGGCTTGTTTTTTGCTGGCTAAGCCATGTGACTTCCTTTCATGCTTACCAAAAAAGAAAAGAAGCTTACTTACTATTGAGTGAACTAACATAACCAAAGCCTGGCTAATCTGACCGGAAAAGATACAAGGCACTTTTAAATTTGGACAGTTTGCTAGTAGCACACAAAGAAGAGTAAGCCAAAGACTAGGCTTCCTGAATTCTTGTCCCACACAACAAAAAGGACAACAAAACAAAAGGGGCTGGACGATGGCAACACAAGTTAGAAGAACCCAAACTACACTGCAGCTAGGCAGTTTTATGTTCTGCAGCTCTATTCTTTGGGGTAGGGGCACATGAAAGCCCCACATCTCATCGTAATCAGGGAGATGAAAAGAAGCACTCTCATGACAGACTCTCAGGGTTATAAAAAGGCAAGTGGGAGATGGACTTGTAGCGGCTCCATAGGTCTGCCAACTTTTAGTGTTTCAGGAGAATCACAAGGTGTTCCAGCACTCAGATAAGCTGCAGTCCCAGGATTCAAGCTTTTCCTTATGTGGACACATACAGGCAACGATGAAGGTCATGATGAAGCTGTTCCCCTACACTCAGACTTTCTATAGATTTCTCCTTTAACCTACTTTCTTAGTCCCCCCCCCCCCCCCAAATAATAAAAATGATCAAAGTTTGAAAAACAACTCAAAGAAAGGGAACTGGCAAAGATGACTTTGTGAAAAAAACACTCACACATAGTTCCGTGCATCACTGTACAGGATACACATGACACGATGTTCATTCCCTTTAAGTTAAGAAATACTGTGAATGGGGAGCCTGGGTGGCTCAGTTGGTTGAGTGACCAACTTCAGCTCAGGTCATGATCTCATGGTTCATGAGTTTGAGCCCTGCATCAGGCTGTCTGCTGTCAGCGCAGAACCTGTTGACATCCTCTGTCTCCCTCTCCCCATCCACCCCCCCACCTCCTGGGTGTGTGTGTGTGTGCGCATGCATGCATGTGCGCCGTGCACGCGCTCTAAGTAAAGAGATAATATTTTTAATGCTCAACCAAAACAATTCAAACTATACACTTTAAAAAGGTTAAGACAGGAAACTTAAAATGAATTATAATGGAGATGTGTCATAACATCATTTTAAAAATTTTTAATTTGACCCCTTTCCTGTCTGAAGAAATCTGACCCAAAAGCAATTCACAAAACTTTAACTTTTTTTTTTTAGAAGCTTTAAAACAATGGTTCTCAAAATTTGATCCTTGTACCATCAGCATCACCTGGGACTTGTTAGGAATACAAATTCTTGAGCCCAACCACACACCTAAGGAATTAGAAACACAGACATAGACAGGAAGGAGCAGCAAAAGCAACATGCATTTTAAGCCCTCCAGGCAATTGATATGTATGCTAATGTTAAGAACCAGTTAAAATATTGCCATCACAAGTATAACTGCTAAAAAATTATTCTAAGTCACACTGTAACTCCTTCAAAATTACAAATTACAACTGTGACTATATTTGGTTCTCAGCTATTTACCTTAAATGTCTAAAAATAACTCAAAGAAGCAGTAACTTCTAATCTTTAAAACCTCATCTTTGACAGTTTACATTGACAGTTTTATCTCAATAATAACCTTGTGCACAAGGAAAAGAAGTATCATGGAAAACAGGGAAGAACAGTGAACAAATTCAGAATCGAGAGATTTGGGATCGAGTTTACATGTGACTACTTAATAGCTGTTATGACTTTGGACAAATTACTTATTCTAAACTTGAATGTTCTCATTTGTAAAGTTTGTTGTTGTGGATTAAACCGAATGTTTGGTTTGGAGAAATAAACCAATGGAGAAGAATTAAAATACAGAAATAGATAATTCAGCATATGGAAACTTAGCTTATGATAAAGACCATTATCTTGAAATCAATAAGGAAAACAGGGCTTTTAAATAAGCAGGTTAGGGGTGCCTAGTGGCTCAGTTGGTTAAGCGTCTGACTTCGACTCAGGTCATGATCTCGCAGTTTGTGAGTTCCAGCCCCATATCAGGCTCTGTGCTCATACCTCAGAGCCTGGAGCCTGCTTTGGATTCTGTGTCTCCCTCTCTCTCTGCCCCTCTCCCACTAGTGTGCTCTCTCTCTCTCTCTCTCTCAAAAATAAATAAAAACATTAAAAAAATTTAAATAAGCAGGTTAGGATAACTGAATAAAAATAGATAAAATTAGATCCTTATAAAAATAGATAAAATTAGATCCCTTCCACATATCTACACCAGTATAAATTCCTAATGGATCAGACGTATAAGTAAAAAATGAAATCATACAACTATTACAATAAAATAGGGTGAATTCCTCTGTAACAAGATTAGAAATAATTTCCTAATTATGACACAAAACCCAGAAGCAAGCAATGAGTGAAAAAACAGACTAACTTGATTGCATCACAACTTTGCCTAGCTAAAGAAATCAAAGGAGGGGCACCTGGATGATTTAGTTGGTTAGGCATCCAACTCTTGGTTTTGGCTCAGGTCATGGTCTCGCGTTTGGCGAGTTTGAGCCCTGCATCAGGTTCTGTGCTAACAGTGCAGACCCTGCTTGGGATTCTCTCTCTCCCTCTGCCCCTCCCCCCACTCACTCTGTCTCTCTCGAAATGAATAAATAAACAACAAAAAAAGAAATCATAAGCAAAGGAGAAATAGGAGATTGAGAAAAATATTTGCAACATGTATATAACACATATCAGAATATTTATAACATTTCTAAAATACTCTAGCCCCACAGAAAAAATAAGCTAAAGAAATGAATAGCTCATTAAAAAATGCAAATGGACGGGGTGCCTGGGTGGCGCAGTCGGTTAAGCGTCCGACTTCAGCCAGGTCACGATCTCGCGGTCCATGAGTTCGAGCCCTGCGTCAGGCTCTGGGCTGATGGCTCAGAGCCTGGAGCCTGTTTCCGATTCTGTGTCTCCCTCTCTCTCTGCCCCTTCCCCGTTCATGCTCTGTCTCTCTCTGTCCCAAAAATAAATAAATAAAACATTGAAAAAAAAATTATAAAAAAAAAATGCAAATGGTTCTTAACTATATGGAAAATTGCTCTACCTCACTTACAATCAAATGGATTAAAATGAGTTAATAATTCTTTCCTGGCAATATACTCTGTTGGTATGACTGTGAGAAACAGGCACTCTCACACACTGCTGTGCAAATGTCAAATGTTTAAGACCTCTGGAGGTAAATCTGGAAAATCTAGCAAAACTACATTTGCATTTACCCTATGACCCAACAACCCTACTTCTAAGAATTTACCCAAAAAATATACTGGCAAAAAATATACAATGGCACCTTCATAAGGTTAATAATTGCAGGTCTATTTGTAAAAGCAAAAGAATAATTCTTTATGCTTATTTTTATGCTTGAGAGAGCAAGATGTAACTGACCAAGAATTTTAAAACAACTCTAAAGTCCACCAATAAAAGAATGGTTGAAAAAAACTATGACATATCCAATCAATCGAGTGCTATGCAGCTATGGAAGAAGAATGAGGAATCTCTGTACATAGGCTCTAGAGGGATCTCTGATCCAAGCAAGAGAAATATGTGTATAGTATGTCACCATTTACCTAAGAAATGGGAGGTTACAAATATACAGATTCACTTACATAAAAACAAAGGAAATATTAAATAATGTATATTTTTAAAGGTTATCTACAGGAGTGAGGGAACAGAGTAGAGGGGATAGAGATAGAAGCTAGACATCTCTGAATATATCCCATTTTACAGATTTGCCTATGGAAAAAGTATTTTATATAATTATAAAGCAAAATTAAATCTTGAAAACACAATCCATAATAAATTTGAAAATAAAAGGAAGCAAAGGAACTCAATGTTCATCTAGTTAGTGGTCTAACCGTATCATTCCAAATACCTTTAAAACAGTAATTTGATGGTCCTTTCCTAGTAGGGTATGCCCTAAAAAAAACCACTATTTTCAGTAATCACATTGCTGATGAAAGTGTTATTTGTATTGTGAAACTGTTATGTGTGCATTGCAAATGCATTATTACAAGGCATTTCTAATCATCCCTAGGGTCACTATGATCTGTAATTCTCAGTAGGGGAGCAAAGAGATAAAGATGTTGAGACTAAGATATTAAATATAAACCTTGAACTCTGATTTTGAATATAAAGTGTTTAGAATAGATCTATATACAGAAACAACATTAATTATATATTGATATATATTTTATGCATAAACATGTAACATGCAAATGAAATACACAAATATATAAAATATATTATTTTAAGAAAAAAAGTTAATTATATTTACTAGCTCTGTTTCCTGAAAAGGGTTAGAAACTATTAGATTAATGGCTGATTCAAGGCCTGGGGCACAAAAACGTCAAGATAAATTTGGAATTCTTACATACTAGGTAGCAAGAAAGCTATCAATGACAGCGAAGGTTATAAAAAACTTAGGAGCCAAACAGAATAGGCTATCATTAGTCAAAGATGGGACAAACTGAACATCAATAACT
The DNA here is from genome assembly GCF_027475565.1 of Acinonyx jubatus. Classification (NCBI taxonomy): domain Eukaryota; kingdom Metazoa; phylum Chordata; class Mammalia; order Carnivora; family Felidae; genus Acinonyx; species Acinonyx jubatus. The sequence continues at coordinate 91,556,815 of NC_069386.1, forward strand.
ACAATTGATTAAAACTTATCAGATATGCTTAAACCCATGAGTCCATAATGATAACAAAATTATGATAATTAAAAGAAAGTCCTAATTCATCACCACTGGAAAATGCTAATGAACCAACTTATTATTTGAAACCTAGTAAATAAAGGGAAAGAATCAAACATTTATCATGTCTTTTCAATACTAACTACACCAATGAGTTACCAAACAAATGAGGGGAAGTTTCTTTCATAAAAGTAAAGGAATAAATAAATACAGGAATGTTAATAAATAAAGCAATGACAGAGTGTCACCATTTCACAATCTTTTTAATTTCTTTTTCACTTTTATTTATTTTTGGGAGACAGAAAGAGAGCATGAATGGGGGAAGAGCAGAGAGAGGGAGACACAGAATCCCAAGCAGGCACGAGACTCTGAGCTGTCAGCACAGAGCCTGACGCGGGGCTCGAACTCACAAACTGCGAGAGAGATCATGACCTGAGCCAAAGTTGGATGCTTAACCGACTGAGCCACCCAGACGACCCCACCATTTCACAATCTTAATGAATAAATGTAGGTAGGTTTTCATTATGAAGGGCTGCTAATATCACAAAGAGACAACCAGACATCAGGGTCTTCTGATAGGAGACCATAATATCACCTATGGATACTCTTGGACTCCCCGCCCTCCCCCCCCCCCCCCCGCACCAAAATCAAACATGCAGTCAACAGTCTAGATCCAACTATTAATTTACAAGAAATACAGAGAACAGAAAAAGCACGTTAAACTATAACAGAAAGATGCAATTAGCAAAAAACATCCTGACTGTGAGAAACTTCATGGAATAAATAACCTAGATGCTTCCACAAATAAACTGAAAGAAATAAAAGAGAACGAACCTACAGTTCAAAATAAACTTGAAACACAGATCAAGCAAATACAACTAATGAAATGTACAGGTGTGTGCACGCATGCATACATGTGCACACACCCATACATATATATTTAGGAGACAACTGGAAATTTGTACACTAACTGGATAATTTATTATATTAACTAATCACTGTAACTTTAGTTGCTGAAAAAGGATACTGTAGTTATGTTTTATACGTTTATATGTTACATATGTAACATATAACTACATATGTAGTACTTTTAAGGGTTTTTATCTTTTTATACTAAAATATTTGTAGATAATGTTTTCAGAGATTTGCTTCAAATTAATATGGGATGAGCAAGCAGATGTAGATGTAGATGATCTCATGACATGTTGTTGAAGCTGGGTGATAGAGACATGAAGGTTTGTGTATTATTTTATTTTTGCATGTTTTTGAAATCTTGCACAGAAAAAAATGTATGTGTAAGGCACTAAACTTGGCCTAAGACTTAGAGATGAAGAATCTGATGTGCAGAGAGTTTAAATGAATTGACAAAGATCATACAAGTAGTAAGAGACATTATAGGAACTATAACGTTTTCCTAATCTTAAAACAGCATTCTCTACATATTACATTAAAAAAATTTTAAAGCTGAACAGTGTAGACCTACTCAAAATATTTACTAAATCAATTTATAATTATTACCACTCCTGAGAAAACTAAATGATTCTATAAAGAGCAACTGGAATGGGGTGACTGGGTGGCTCAGTTGGTTAAGCGTCCAACTTCGGCTCAGGTCACAATCCCACAGTTCGTGGGTTCGAGTCCTGCATCGGGCTCTGTGCTGACAGCTCAGAGCCTGGAACCTGCTTCAGATTCTGTCTCTGTCTCTCTCTGCCCCTCCCCTGCTAGTGCACACTCTCTCTCTCTAATATAAGCAAACACTAAAAAAAAATTATAAAGAGCAACTGGAATACCTTTGACTGTCACAGTGTGCCAGTTACTGTTCTAAGCTTTTTACATGTATTAACTCCTTTCATCCTCAGAATAGCAACATGAGATAGGTGCTATTGTTATTATTCCTATTTTATAAAGTAATCTGAGGCATAGAGAAACTAGGCCCAGGCAAGACTTAAACCTTGGTATGCTGTCTCCAGAGTTCTTCACTACCAGGTTATAAAGCCTCACTTATAAACTCATAATTTCTTAATCTCAGTAAAGTTTAACTCAAACAAGAAACTAAAAAAGGGCAGAATAGAAACTCAAAAATAGATAGATCACATACAAATACACACATATATATTTAAAAGTACATCAAGGTTTTAAAATGAAATACAGAGGGATCTATGGAACAATCATTCCCTTCTGTTATTTATATAATAGTAGCATTGTTACATAAATATCCACAATATAAACACAATGTTAGATAAAAATCAAACTTTCCATAGTCTGCAGCAGCTTCGTAATTTCAGGTTCTGAAACAAAGCTAATAAAGGTCAAACTGTGAGTTTAGTAACTATTTAACTGACACCTAAATTACAAAACAGTTGTGCTGAAATCAGTTGGGAGGCAATTAACTGCTACAAGGAGAACAAATAGTGATGAGAAATAAGAATTGTTAAAAAAAAATCCAGACACATATATTTTGCTGTAACAAGTATGATTTATGAAATAATATTTTATTATGTCAGTCATGTTCTTAAATTTCTTTCCCACAGTTCAACTCTCCTCACACAAGAATTCAATTACTGATGGCATACTATTTTATCAGTGAGCCTATGAACAAGTTGGCATATTTTCCTGTTCTCTGGGTGTGGTTTTCATTATATCTGAAGAAACAAAAGTAACATTAGAAGCCTCTTATAGTATGAATCATTATATCATGAAGTCAGAAATAATACAAAAGAAAGGAAGCTCCCAAAGCCTTTTCTACATCCAGTAAAAGCTGTAAGTTACATAAAACTAGTTGCAATGAATGTGAGATCCTGTTACCTCATACAGATTAGCACCAGAAATACAACAAAAATTGATTGTTGTTTAAAACTATACTTTTGACTCAGTCCAAACTGCACAACAGCTTTGAAACATAAACCTAAAGAAATGAAAATGTTGTTTAATTACACATATACAAAACCAGACTCATAATTTCTTAACCTTATTAAGTTTTGGCTCAAATAAGAAACTAAAACAGTACAGAACTGTTAAAAAAAAGGTTAAAATATATATAATATTTTCAAGATAAAATATATAATAAATATATGAATAAATATATATGAATAAAATATATGAATATATTCATAATAAAAATATAATATATAATATATATTTAATAAATATAAAATATATGAATAAATATATGAATGATTAATACAAAAATCTAATTTTTTCCTATATTTCAACACTTTCCCCCACCAAAGCTTTTCCAAAGCTCTACCATGTACCTACATAGCTTGAGTTTTACTTTCTTTCTCTGTTCAATTACTTTCCAATGGATACAACTGCCACAGTACAAACATAGATGTAGCTTCCAAAACTTGTTGTGAAAATTAAATGAGTCCATACCCAGTAAGTACTTATCATCCTGTATGACAGATAGCCAACAATCAATAAATGGTAGTCATATCACAATCTGTTAATTGTATCCTTCATTTGCATAGCATTTATTCACAATAACTTCTTAAAACTATACAAAACTCTTAACAGTTTACAGAATTCACACTGATTTCCAATATTCCTTAATGTCTGTAAAATTTGAGTAAGAACACAAAAAAAATCATAGTGGTTTATCCAACCAAATAATATCTTATGTCTGTGAAAATAAGAGATGTTTTTAGAACAATTTTATTTACCTTAAGTTCAGCTCAAAAAATTAATGTATCACAAATACTCCTATAATCCATTAACTTAACTAAACTTGTTAAAAAATATTGGTATTTTTAATTTGTCTTACCTGAATTTGGTATTTTCAACGTACTCTTAATTACAGCCTTTCAACTTTAAAAGGTGTACTATTAAACACATAGTGTATTCCACTATTTTGGAATTTGATTTAAAAATTTTTGTCCTATCTCTGGGGTGCCTGGGTGGCTCAGTCAGTCAAACGTCCAACTTCAGGTCAGGTCATGATCTCACAGTCTGTGAGTTCAAGCTCCACATCACGCTCTCTGTTGTCAGTGCAGAGCCCACTTGGGATCCTCTGTTCCCCTATCTCTCTGCCCCCTCTGCCCAAACTCTTGCATGCTCTCTCAAAAAATAAATAAACATTAAAAAAATTTTTTTATCCTATCTCTATTTATGGTTAAACATAAAAGGTTTTTCTAGTCAATACACAATTTCTACAATTCCCTGGATTCCTGGAATTCAAGAATAAGATTTTTTAAAATTTTTCTTTGTAAAAGAAATAGACCGAATATACATTAAATGGATGCGATCTGCCTTCCACAAAATAACCCCTAAAGATAATTAATAAGATGTATGATGTTAATTAAGGTCCCATTTCCTAAATATCCACCATGGAGACTAATGCATCTTCCAAGTCTTCACCAAGGAAATCAAATGTAACAGATAATAAAACAAATTGCCATCTATAGCATAGTGATCTACAGAGCCCTGAAAAAAGGATCAAAATTAAGACTCATTTTGCCTTATTCTAAGAGAAAGGCACAATAACTGGTTGGTTTAAGTATCCACAATCCTTGAAAAGTATTCACTGTGAAGAGAAGGGGTAATTCTAAAGCTTCTACCATAACTTTGATGATGGTACATCATTCAAGACGTTCCAAGTTCCTTTTCTTTGATTCCATGATTACCACACAACCTCCACTTACTAACTTGGCTTCCCAAGTTCTTGGATACAGGAAAGAGTGCACTGGATTCTTCCACCTGAAAATTCTGATCACTGGAAAGGGTTATCTTCTATTCCAACATAAACTAGCATTCTAATATGTACATTCTAAAGTGTACATCATTCTCTTACTCAGTTTAGTTTGAATTGGGGTCCTGAGACCTGGAGTTTTATGACTAAAAGTATAAATATGAGTTTCTTACATTGAAATAGGAAAACCAGACAGACATTCCTTTTCACTGACGACTGCTACAATCATCTCTTGTGTTTTAACTCCCCAGCCCTTACCCTGTCCCTAAATTTAAAAAAAAAACAAAACAAAACTTTTGTTTTCTTTTTTTGGTCTACTGAAATATACCTAAACCAAATTAGGCAGATTCATTTAAACACCAAAATGACTAACTAAACTCAAAATAACAACCAACCACAAAAGAACTGAAACCAAAACATAAGGATGTTTACATAGGCCTCATTCACATTTACTCTATTCCTAAAAGACAAAAAAGAAACCTATGATATCCAAATTGTACTTAAGACAACAGAAATTATGTTTTAACTTGCATTATCCAGCAACATTATTTAAAAAAGGTTTGCCATATGTAACTCAATTATCCTGATTTCACTTACATTTAAAATGCATAAATGGGAGACCTCAAAGGATAACTTTTCTGCAGCCTTTTCTCAATAAGTCATCCTAAAGTAATTAATTGTGTTATGCTTCAAAAAAGCCCAACTCCCCCCACAACACTCCACAAGAATACAGCCTCAAACAGACACTCCGACACTCCAGCTCTTCAACTGTGTTCGCTTAAGTTTCATTTACAACAGGAAACAACCGCTCACCAAATTCACAGTTCGCCTAAAAAAAGAAATGTCTATTATTAGCCGTAAATCTACAGGGCAGTTCTCTTAGGACCGTGATGCCAAGCCTTCAACCGCAACTGAAACTGTCTTTGCAATCTCGGATTTCCAGGAGACTGAAGGGCTGCAGACACGCGCAAGGATCCTGCAGGGAGGTTGGGATGGCACAGGGCGCCGGAGGAGGGAAGGAGGTAAGTCTCCTAAAGGAACTGCATTAGGGGCCTTTGAGAACGTCTAAGGGAGAGGTGGGAGCTACACGGAAAAATAAATTAAGTACGTTTTAAAAGAGAATTTAAAGTGGTGAGATTAAGGAAAAATGAAAAAATCATCAACCTTCCAAGACCATCGTGTAAGCGAAGTAGGAAGGGGGTAGGGCGGGGAGAATAAGGGCCCAAAGACCAGAATTTGAAAAAAGTACGCGAGCTATAAGCTTGGCCTTGGTCCGAATCTCCTGTCAGGGTACGCGGGCCGCAGGACAAAAGGATCGCACTAACTCAGGGTTGTAGAAAGCAACGCATTTGCAACGATAACAAGCCCTGCACAAGAAGATGTCGTCTTTCTCCCTGCTTGCTCCTGTTCATTTCTTTACCTCTTACTGCAGCACCAGCGTCACTCCGGCAAAACTCTGCCAAAGCCCGCGCCGCAGGAGGACAGCAAAAGGAAAATACCTGAGTCCCCGGAATCAGGCAGGTAACAACAAGAGAAGTCGCAGGCCAGCGGTGTCGGGGGTAGGATCCCCTGCTTGTCCCCAGTCAAACCCCAATTCTTTCCGGTGGGGAGGGGAACTTCCGCTCGGGGCGAGAACGTCACTTCCGTCTAATGCCTTCACGCTGCTTTGCCTTCTCCGCTCTGCAGACGTTTGCTACCGTCGTAATGTTCTCACTTCCTTTTCCAGGATCCTGCTGCCTATTCGTAACACCCGACGTGGACTACAGGACCCAGCATTCAACACGGCAAGTTGAGTTCCGGGTCAAGAGGTCCGCGCTGGGTATATCACCATGGAAGCGATCGGTTTGGTCACGTGGTGCCCCTGGATACGCCCGGTGGCTGCTTTGGGGTCTGGGGCTCAGGCAGGGGCCATTTTGCAGAAGGCAGTCTCCCGGAGTTGGGAGCGGCTTGGCAGCTAACTGAAGCTGTTCCTTTCCCTCCTCTACAGCTTGTGGCTTGTAGAGGAACCTGGAAGGCTGGGCTCCATCGAGCCCTTCACAGACGATGGTTTCCTACAGCCTTTGCCATCTGACGACTCTCCATGGAGGCTGTGCCCTCTGCGCTGCTCCTGCTGCCGCACCTTCCAGCCCTCTGTGCCTATCGCCTCCAGAGCTGCAGTCGTCCTTCCGCCCCAGAGACTGATGATAGTCGAGGTGGGGGCACCATGAGAGGCGAGAAAAACTACTGCCGTGGAGCTGCCGGAGACCACGGTTCCTGCCCCCCGACACCTTCACCTCTGGCCTCGACCCTCGTGATGCCCGCGGAGGCAGTCACAAGTGGTTGGTCTGGGTCTGGAGGTGGTTTGGCAGGGGGAGACGAAGAGGAGACTCGGCTTCTTCAACTCCTTCGGACCGCGCCAGATCCTTCCGAGGCCTTCCAGGCTTTGCAGGCTGCTTTGCCGCGGCGGGGCGGTCGACTCGGCTTCCCCCGACGGAAGGAAGCATTGTACCGGGCCTTGGGCCGAGTGCTTGTGGAAGGAGTTAGTAATGAGAAGCGACTCTGCTTGCAGCTCCTCTCGGACGTTCTCCGGGGTCAGGGGGAGGCAGGCCAGCTGGAAGAGGCCTTTAGCTTAGCACTTCTGCCTCAACTTGTTATCTCCTTAAGAGAAGAGAATCCAGCCCTACGGAAAGATGCGCTACAAATCCTACATGTCTGTCTGAAACGTAGTTCTGGACAGGTGCTGAGAACGCTTATACAACAGGGACTGGAAAGTACCGACGCCCGACTTCGAGCTTCCACAGCACTACTGTTCCCCATCCTGCTTACTCCTGAGGATTTGTTGCTCAGCTTAGATCTCACCGAGGTAATAATATCCTTAGCCAGAAAGCTTGGCGATCAGGAGATAGAAGAAGAATCTGAGACTGCTTTCTCTGCACTTCAGCAAATTGGGGAACGACTTGGCCAAGAGAGATTTCAGTCCTATATCTCTCGCCTGCCATCTGCGTTGAGGAGACATTACAATCGCCGCCTGGAGTCTCAATTTGGAAGTCAGGTTCCTTATTATTTGGAACTTGAAGCCTCTGGATTTCCTGAAGATCCTCTCCCCTGTGCAGTGACTGTTTCCAACAGCAATCTTAAATTTGGGATTATTCCTCAAGAGCTTCATTCAAGGTTGTTAGACCAGGAAGACTATAAGAACCGGACTCAGGCTGTTGAGGAACTAAAACAGGTGATGGGAAGAGTTAACCCTAGTTCTACCCCTCATTCCAGTCTTGTCGGTTTCATTAGCTTGTTGTATAATTTGTTAGACGATTCAAACTTCAAAGTGGTCCATGGCACACTTCAGGTCCTGCATTTACTGGTTATTCGCCTTGGAGAGCAGGTACAACAGTTCTTGGGACCAGTTATAGCAGCTTCTGTCAAAGTGCTGGCAGATAACAAGTTGGTAATCAAACAAGAATACATGAAAATCTTCCTCAAGCTAATGAAGGAAGTAGGTCCTCAACAGGTGCTTTGTTTACTCCTGGAACATCTCAAACATAAGCATTCCAGAGTGAGAGAGGAGGTAGTGAACATTTGCATCTGCTCCCTCCTGACTTATCCAAGTGAAGATTTTGACTTAACCAAACTGTCTTTTGATCTTGCCCCAGCTCTTGTAGATAGCAAACGCAGGGTACGCCAAGCAGCTCTTGAAGCCTTTGCTGTGTTGGCATCGTCAATGGGCTCAGGTAAAACCAGCATCCTTTTCAAAGCTGTGGATACTGTTGAACTGCAAGATAATGGAGATGGAGTGATGAATGCTGTGCAGGCCAGATTGGCTAGGAAAACCCTCCCAAGGTTAACAGAACAGGGATTTGTGGAATATGCAATACTTATGCCATCATCTGCCCAGGGTAGGTCAAGTCATTTGGCACATGGAGCAGATACAGATTGGCTTTTGGCTGGTAACAGAACTCAGAGTGCACACTGTCATTGTGGTGACCACACAAGGGACAGCATGCAAATTTGTGGATCTTACAGTCCAACCATATGTACCCGAAGGGTATTAAGTGCAGGAAAAGGAAAAAATAAATTACCATGGGAAAATGAGCAGTCTGGAGTCATGGGAGAAAACCAGACCTCCAATCCCAAGGATATAGAACAGGTATGCATCTTTTCTAATTTCCTTGAGTTGAAACTAGAAAGAGTTTAAAATGAAAATAGGTTTGTAATGACTTAAGGGTGAAACTGCTAGAGGGTTGTTATGCTGTTTTTTTTTAAGTCAGTTTGAAAGCTGATGTGGACATCTGTTGTAATGGTACAGATCATGTAGGAACATTTAATAAGCTTACTGCTTGATGGATTTCATTGAATTTGAGGCACAATATGATAATGACAATACTTGGATTTCAGTTTGGGCCTGTCAACTTGGTATGTCAATTATCTCATCCATACACAAACACTGAGTATTTAGTACTTGTCAAATAAAGAGCTGACTTCTAATAATGAAGATGAGGCTGGTTCCGTGAAGTTTAGGTAAAAAGACAGACCTGTAAATGGGCAATTTCAAATTTGTTAAGTGCTAAAGGAGAAATATAGAGTCCGTAGGAATGCTGAAAATAGAAAAAAGAATTCCACTAGAAAAGTTCCAAGAATTTCTCCAAGAAGTTCCAAGAAGTCTTCCAAGTTGTGACATCTGAACTGATTTTTCCTCCAGTTTTCATTTTGAAAATTCCAAATCTACAGATAACTTAAAAGAACTGTACAATGAATACCCATCTACTTCATCTATATTTGTCAGTTGTCATCTTTTCATATATGCTTCATATTTGCTGAATCATTTGAAAGCAAGTGCAGATATCTTGATATTTCATTTCTCAATATTTCTACATTTATTTTCTAAGTATGGCATTTTCCTTTATCATATTATTATCACACCTCAAAAAAATCAATAGTAATTCAGTAATATCTAATATATAGTCTGTGTTTAAATTTCTCCAATTAACCCGTAAAAAATGTTTTATAGTATTTGTTTTACTTTTATCACCTAGGTTCCAATCACGGTTCACTTGGTTAATATACCTCTTATCTAGAACAATATGCCTACCTGTTTGTTTATTTTTTCTTGACATTGACTTATTTGAAGAGTCTGAAGTAGTCATTTTGTAGAATTTCCTACATTCCTTAATTTGTCTGATTGTTTCTTTATGAATACATTCAAGATAAACAATTTTAGCAAAAATGTTACATGGGAGATATTGTAAAGTTCACATTATATCACATGAGGATACATATAATATCAAGTTGTCTCACTACTGGTGAGCTAAATTTTACCACTTGGTTAATGTAGTGATGACCAGATCACTGTCTTGTAAGGTTTATTTTCTTCTTTATAATTAGCACATGATCTGTAAGGTGATACTTTGAGACTGTATAAATAACCTAAAAACCTTTCAGCCACTGTTCTTAGCATCTAATAGTGATCCAAACCTATATCATTTTACATCAAGGTCTACAAAGAAAGGGTAATTTTTAAAAAATTCTTACATTTCTTCTGTATTTGTTATCTGACATTCTTTTTTATTCTCTGTGTTAGGTACATCAGTATTCCTTTTGATGCTAAAATTGGCTCTAAGTTGACCAGTGGCTGATTCTTATGTCCTTTGACGTGACTCCTTAGTCATTGAACACATTCTTAATCATACAAGATTCCCAGGCTTACTTTGTACCTTTCTTGTGTCAGACCTGGAATCAACCATTTTTTCAAACTGCTTTTTTAGTTAAGAGCAGAATTTAAAAACCAAAGTCTAGGTATAAATGTATTCATCGCTATTGTTTACTATTGTGGATTGGTCATTTCAGTGGACAGAACCAGGCAGTACCTGTGTGTGTGTGTGTGTGTGTGTGTGTGTGTGTGTGTGTGTGTGTGTGAATCATATTGATAACCTCCAGTTCAAATCCAGCACTACAGCGTTTTTCCTTACCTTCCTTTAGTCCATATCTTCCTTCTCCCACAGTAAAACCCTGGTTCCCAGTGTCAGTCATATTTATTCATATACTGTATTCTGTGATGTACAAAATATAATTACTACACCAATAACATGACAACTAACTACCTACTAAAGTTCAAGATTTCTACACTTGATCTTAGCCAAAAGGCCGAGAAGCGATAAAAGTTCAAGATTTCTTTGCAGTTCTTTTTCTGCTTAGAATTATCCCACAGAGTTTTGTTTTCAAACTTTTCTTAAATTGTTTTCTGAGTTATTATGATTTAAACGGTGTGATAAAAGATGAGTAGAAGTTTGCTTAAGTGTGGACGGGTTCTGGTGAATTCCAGATGGGAGGAATATATGTTGAGACACTGAGTTATGAAGGACTTAGCAAATTAATAAGAAATGGTGAGTTTCTGTACTGCTGAAACTGTTTGGTGGGGGGTAGCAGAAGATACTAGAAATACAATCAGAAGCAAAAGTACAGAGATCATTATTACAAATAAGGAGTTTGTATTTTTGCAGTAGAACTCAAATGGATGGAGGTAAACTAAATATTCTTTCCTTCCTTCTAGCTCCAAATTATTTTTAACAATAATTTTCAGATTTACATAATCTAGTTATATGGTTGTTCTTGTGTACTATAAACATTTCCTGGCAATGAATGGGTTTCTTTAAGCATTGATCTTAATCCTGCTTGTTCTGTGTCAAAACTAAAATGTTAGTGTATCAAGAAGATTCTGGGGGCATCTGGGTGGCTTAGTTGGTTGAGCATCTGACTTCCACTCATGATCTTGTGGTTCATGAGGCCAAGCCCCACATCGGGCTTGCTGCTGTCAGCCTGTCAGAGCAGATCCCACTTCGGATCCTCTGTCCCCCCCTCTCTGTCCCTCCTCCACTTGCCCTCCCCCAAAATAAATAAATATTTTTTTAAAAAGAAGATGATTCTGGTGCTGGCCAAAGCACCAAGAATCTGAAAATAAGTGCATTTTTTAAATTCCAGTGTAGATATATATTGCTTTTAAAAGATGGAACTTGGGGCACCTGGGTGGCTCAGTTGCTTGAACATCCAACTCTTGATTTCAGCTCAGGTCGTGATCTCGTGGTTCATGGTATTGAGCCCCACATGGGGCTCTGTGTGGACAAGCATGGAGCCTGCTTGGGATTCTGTCTCTCCCTCTCTCTGCCCCTCCCCTGCATGCTCACGTGTTCTTTCTCTCTCTCTCTCTCTCTTTCACTCAAGCTCTCACTCGCACCCTCCCCTGCACACCTGCAGGGGAGGCACACTCTCTAGATAAATAAATAAATAAATATTTTAAAATAAATAAAAATGAAAGAACATATCCCAGAAATTAAGTTATACTTTCTTGCTCATAAATGGTTTGTAGAAGAACTACATTGGAATTTATCTTGAGGACAGGTATTAAATAGTTAAATATTTTTAGGTGAGCAGTTTTTGAAGTATGTATGTATTTTAATTAATAAACATTATTTTTTAGAGCAGCTTTAGGTTCATAGCAAATTGAAGAGAAAGTACAGAGATTTCTGTTATCTCCTCTGCCCTCACACATGCACAGTCTCCTGCACTAGCACCACAGTGGTATGTTTATTGCAGTTGATGTAAATTGACATATTATCACCAAAAGTCTGTAGTTTTACATTAGGATTTGCTCTTGCTGTTGTATATTCTGTGGGCTTGGACAAATCTATGTCTAGTATCTACCATTATAGTATCATTGAGTATAGTTTCCCTGCCCTGAAAATCCTCTGTGCTCTGCCTCTTCATCACTCCTTCCCTCCCTTCCAGCAACCACTGATTACTGTTTCCATAGTTTTGCCTTTTCTAGAATGTCATGGCCCCTGATCTGTTAGGTGTTGGCTCTTGCCCAAGTTCTGCTTTAACATTTCCAGTCTGCTGTTAATTGATTATTTCTGTCTTGTCCACATATAGCGTTGGTTAATTACATTAAACAGCAAAGCTTCCAGAAAAACTCGTGAATGTTTATGTACTTCTGTAGCTCATTTTAAAAGTAGACTCATTTGCTTAGATGATTTTTGTAATGTAGTGTTAGAAAATACGTTTACAAGAGGGAAGCAGGGCTACATTGGAAACTCTTGAATGTCAGACCAGAGTTTAGCTTGTGAGCGTGCACAAGTTGGGGAGAAGCAGGGAAAGAGAGGAGAGAGAATCCTGAGCAGTCTATACACTATCAGCGCAGAGCCTACACAGGGCTCACAAATCGTGAGATCATGACCTGAACCGAAATCAAGAGTTGGATGCTCAACTGAATGTGTTACCGAGGCGCCCCTCCTTTCTTTTTTTTTAAGCAATGCTTTAGGAAAATTCATCACAACAACAGAAATGTGTAGGTTGTACTTTTTGTTTCTTTTCTTTTCTTTTCTTTCTTTCTTTCTTTCTTTCTTTCTTTCTTTCTTTCTTTCTTTCTTTCTTTCTAGAGCTAGAGACTACAGACTTAGGAGATTAATTAGACTTATGAATTAGACTGCTTGTGTGAGGTGTTGAGATCTGTAAGGATTAGCAGGGTATCAGGATTAGACTAGAAAGAAAATAATGGATGTAAGAGATGTTTCAAAACATTTAGTGACCAAGTGTTAGAGTAGAGGGGGAGAGAGAGAAAGACAGAGAGAGAACTAAGATTTACATGAGGTGACCAATGCATAAAATCCATGAATACATATAAGAAGGCCCCAAACAAGGAAATTAATTAGGTAGAAAATGAATTTTAGGTGGAACAAGATAGAATATTCTAGTTGAGTTTGAAAAATACTATCCAGAGACAAAGAAAGAACCAGGGATGTAAATCTTGGAAGTCATATACTGAGAAGTATTTGCTGAGACTGAGTGGGTAGACTCTCCAGTGAAGGGTATATAGAGCAAGAGCAGCATGCTTAGGACTCAGTCTTGGCATACAGCCCCAATTAGGGAAGAGATATATGAGACAGAACCAAATAAGGCAAAGAAAGAGGTGCCTAACAGTTGGAAGAGAACCAAGAAAAAACAAAGTTTTAGAAGTGAAGCAGAAAGTTTGAGAAAATACATCTGTACCACTAAATGCAGGAGAGATTAAGGAGAAGGAAGACTGAAACATGACTTGTTCTTACATATTTAGCCTGCTACTTGTAAAATAATTTTTAATAACTTTATCTTCCTGAATTTCCTCTTAATAATTTTTCTGATTATAAAAAAGTTAATGTGTACTTATAGAAAATTTGGAAAATATAAAAAAGCACAAAGAAGTAAATTAGATATTTCTAGTAGTAATCCCACTTCTGAGAGAGGTATGCACTGAATGTTCTGTTGCCTGATTCTTTTTTCAGGCATGAAAATGAACGTCCCCCTTTTAGTTATTCACTTACTTTACCATGAACATTTTTTTCTTTAATATCGAATAATCTGTAGAAGGATCTTTAGTGACTATTTAATATTAGATCATATAATATCATGGTCTAACTGCTCTCTTACTTTTTGAATATTTAAACTTTTAAATTCTGTTATTGTTTCCACCATTTAGTTGATTATTTTTGTGCCCTAACACATCAAATCACTGACAACCATGTTCCTGTGGTATTTTAACTTTGCATCTCTTTTTATGTTTCTTATGAGTGTTTTAATGGGTTAATGGGGTCAGTGATCAGGCCTCACTAGCTGACTACCATATTAGCTATATTTTTCCTAACAGATTTCTATACAGTGTGGTAAGAGACATAGTAGTCAGTAAACTAGAATGAAAAATAAAGAGCATACTTGCTTCATGTGTATGCAGTTACTAGCTCTGAGCTTTTTCAGGGTGGAAGATTTGATTATAGGAAGGTCGTTGGGACATGGAAAAGAGTGGTTTTAGAAGAATGTCATAGAGACTGAATTTAAAAGTTTATGAAGTGAGTTGATAAGGAATACAGGCAGTAAGCATTTCTTCAACATCTTTTTGATCATCCACTATGTGTGAAGCCAAGTGCAAGCTTATAATCTACTCTTTAAAGCACCGCCTAGCATTTTTTTTCTATCATTGTTTAGCACATGTGAGCCATGTTCTCTTAATGATGGTAAGCACTGGGGTGATAGGGACTGTTTCTTTTGGTTTTTGTTTTTGCAATAGTACTAACCATAGTGCTGTGTCCGCAATTAGTATCAATAAATATCTGTTAAGTGAGAAGACATTTAAGGGTTTGGCAGTGAAAGAAAAGACCACGCAGGATATAGCAGGACGAGTTATTACTGTGTTTTATTTTAAAATAGGAGACGCTTGACTTGAGAGAGGCAGAAAAAGGAGCCAATTATGAATTCAACATACCTACTCTGTGCCTTGTACTGTGGTAGATGTTAGATATGAAAAATACTTACGATTTGGTCCCTGTAAGCATATTTGAGAAAGAGAGGCAAGGAATTAATGGGTCCTAAATAAGGACTGAATGAGTCAAGAACACAGGTTTATATAGGGAGCTTAGCTGTGGAACAGAGGAGGAAGTCTTTTCCTCTGGAAATGAAAGAAAAAAGGAGGGTGACTAAGGATACAGAAAAATTTCGAGATAGCAAGAAGGGTACATTTTGTTTTTAGTCAAAAAAAAGGAAGATGTGATTCTAGAACAAGTGTTTATTAAACTTTAATGTGCATGTGGATTGACTCAGGGTCTTGTTAAAATACAGAATCTGATTCAGTTTGTCTGGGATGGGATCTGAGACTACCTGTCTAATAAGCTCCTAGGTATTGCTGATGCTCTGGTTTGTGAACCACATTTTGAGAGCAGCTCTAATAATATTAAGCTTCCATATTCTGGTAAACTAAGAGGTAAGCTGAAAATGGAAAATTATGGGTCCGGGATCTGAAGAATATGGGAAAGGTTTAGAATACTTAATATGACAAATTTGAAGGTAAAACTTATTAACCTGCAGTAATGTATTTGTTGTGAATTCATTCTAATGAGGCTTTTCTTGGATGTTCAGTTGTTTCTAATAAGTAGTTTTTTATTTTCTTTTTAAAATATGATTGGAATATCTGAAGGAGAAAAACTCTTAGTTTAAGCATGTCAAAACCATGAACAATCCTGAAAGCATATCTGATGTCAGTATAGATGTTAGTTTCCAAGAAGTACTCACTGATTTTCTTTTTTCTTTTTAAATTTTTTAAAAATAATCTCTGTGTCCACCCTTGGGTCTGAACTCATGACCCCAAAATCGAGAGTCACATGCTCTACCTACTGAGCCACCCCGGAGCCCCTGATTTTTTTTTTCTTTTAGATTTTATTGAAGGTTTAAAGAATTTAAAAAACTTTTAGTTTTAATGCTTGTCAAAATCCTGAACAGCACCAAAGCATATCTATTCTCAGTGTGGACGATCTATTTAAAAACTTAAAAATAATTTTAAAATAAATTTTAAAAAATAAACCTTAAAAACATATTAAATAAGGTAATGTATGTTTACATGGTTTTTTTTCCACCTTAAAAAAAAGCTGTAACAGTGCCCTTGATAAATGGACAGCATGTATCCATTGCCTTGTATACATTTTTTTTTTACAGTTTATTTATTTTTCAGAGAGAGAGGGAGAGCAGAGGAAGGGCAGAGAGAGAGGATCTCAGGCAGGCTCCACACTATCAGCGTGGAGCTCAATGTGGGGCTTGAACTCAAAAACCGTGAGATCATGACCTGAGCCAAAACCAAGAGTCTGATGCTTAACTGACGAAGCCACCCAGACACCCCTTCTTGTGTACATATTTTTATCTCTCTGTAATTTTTTTACCTAGAGCCATGTCAGCTGTATATATTAAATACAACCTTACACAAAGAAACCAGCTGTGTTTCCTCATAGATGCAGGAAAAAAAAAAAAAAGTCATATAACCAAGAATTATCTTTCATTCTCTCTAAGAGTACACATTTCATATTCTTTTATGGTGATTTAAGTGGCAATAATAAACATGTATTTAATGTCATCCAAAGGTATTTATAGATCTTTTAATCTGTTTATTTGATGGTTATTCTATAATGTATAAGAGAAAAGGGTAAATTAAAAACATATTTGATGATCAGTGATTTGAGTTTTTATCTTAATTAGACATTCTAAAGATTTTTCATTAATTCAATTTTATATTAGTCTAAAATAACATTAAGGGTTTGAAAACTACAACACAAGGTAATATATTAATCATTGTAGGATTTATGGCATTATAGGAGTTGATCCCTTTTAATAAAGATATTATGTATTGTAAAATTTAATTGAACTCATGATTTTACAATTTTATATTTTGAGAAGTGAAGCCAGTGGAGGACATTTGAGAAATTTAAGTTAGTTAGGCTTTTCCTGAGAAGATAGGTTCAAGTTTGCACAAACAATTATATCATATTAATATTATTTTACATGGTGATAAAATCTGGGCAAAGACAAATAGCTGTTTTTAAGTGAGTTTTATTTGTCCAAGGATTTTATATGAACTTTTCCTGTATAATTAATTATATACTAGATATTAAAACTTTAAAGTTTAAGAACATTTTTTTTTCTTGGTTAACCAAGGACATTAATTAAACTCACAGCTAGTCTTTGTTTTCCCTTGAATGTACATCTTGTGGCAAGACCATTGTTTTCCTTACACAGTACATTCAAATTATAAAAAGTAAAGAAATCTCAGAAGTCTCTGGGTTTTTTTCATTTAATGTGAAATAAGCACTCACCCTTTTAATAATGATTTTAGTATGCTAACTGAAATAAGATCTTGTTTCAGTTTATTTTATTCTGATAGATTAATACAGTCTATACATAGACATGATATACCAATCTGTTTGCTCAAAAAATATTTTGTATCCATAAAATGGAAAAATTTTACCCTCCAAGAACTTCGAGAATGTAATTATGATAAAGCAGCAAAAAAACCCAAAAACACTTAATCACCATTAGATTCATCATTGCTGAGTATGTTGGTTTTAAATATATTACCACAAATTCTTTGAGATTCTTTCCTTGAAGAGTTACAATCCAGTTCCCTTCTACTTGTATGTGTCTGACTTAATGACTTACTTCTAACAAAGAAAGTAGAGATCATGGTGTGTGACTTCAGAAACTAGGTCATAAAAAGGCACTGCAGCTTCCATCTTGGTTGTGTCTTCCTCGAATCTCTTGCTTTGGAGGAAGCCAGCTGCCGTATCATGAGCAGTCCTCTGGAGAGACCCAGATGGCAAGGAACTGAAGCTTCCTGCTAGTAGCCATGGAGTGAAGTTCAGTGATCCTCCAGTCTCAGTTAGGGCTTCAGTTGACAGCAGCCTAGCCGATATCTTGATTGCAGCCTCAAGAGATTAGAACCATCCAGTTAAGCCACTTGTAAATTTGTGATCCACAGAAAGAAAGATAATGAATGTTCATTGTTTTAAGGTACTATACTTTGGGATAATGCATTATATGGCCAAAGATAACTAATAGACTAAGAATTGTGATTTGCAGGAATTTGGAGAGATATTATATTTCTAATGTCCGTATCTTGTACAATAAAGTCATTGAGTTTTCTTTGTTTTTAAAAAAGCTAAACTTACTTGAAGTTTAGAAAATATTAAATATTGTTTTGTTTGGCTTTTGGAAACCATCATTTTTCTGAGTGTCTAATTTATAATTAAGTTTCTTTATTGTCCTTTGTTTTGCTTCAGAATTCCAAATTAATATTAACTTGCAGTTACTCATTTATTTAGAGAAACTGAAGAAAGCTGACCATTGAATGTTAAGATCTTGTTTCCTTTCATCTTTGGTATAGGAATTTGATTTTTGTAGATATTGACAGGTATTTGCCCCATTATAAGTAAACATGAAGAAACCTTAAGCTTTGGATGGGGAAAGAAAGCTCTGGCTATTAGAGTAACGGAGCTTATATCAGCACATTTAAAAACAAACATAAACAGAACACACCAATAAGGAAATGAGATTGCAGATTCCCAGTTAGCTGCCATCTGCCCAGGATACTGTCATCTGGCAGAAATTATATAATAGGTCATAAAATCAAAACCCATTTCCTCCACTGCTGCCATCTGTGTGGAAACTATTGTCCATGTGTTCAGTTCTAGTCGGAACCAGAAAGAGGCTTTATGAGCAGTGTATGCTCAGATGTATGTATGCATGTATGTATGTAATCTCTATACACAATGTGGGGCTCCAAGTGACAACCCAAGATTAAGAGTTGCATGCTCTACCGACTGAGGCAGCCAGGCACACCTCCAAAAATTTTTTTAAAAAGATCCTTTTATTAAAAAATTATACAAGGAATTGGGGCACCTGGATGGCTCAGCCAGTAGAGCATGCAACTCTTGATCTTGGGGTTATGAGCTCAAGCCCCACATTGGGGAGTAGAGTTTACTTGAAAACACACACACATACACACACACACACACACACACACACACACACACGGAATCAAATGAAAAGTTAACAGTAGCAAGATTAAGATAATAAGACTCTAAATCTCAAATTGTTGTTAACATCAAGTGTGAAGCTTACATTTTATAATGCTTTGACTTTCTGTAACTCTAAGGAATTAAGGAATTAAATGAATTACATTTCAGATATTAACTTCAAAGACTGAAAACAGTCCATGTTTCTAAGAGTCCTAAGGTACTCTCAACAGACTGCTTCACATTTTATAAAATTAGTTTTCAACTCTTTCAAAATATATCTGTACTTTTTCTCTTTCACCCTAACTTCCTTTTCTCTTTAAAATTATTTTTAAGTTTGTTTGTTTCTTTTTGAGAGAGAGAGCAAGTGAGGGAGGGGCAGAGAGAGAGGGAGAGAGAGACTCTCAAGCAGGCACCACACTGTCAGCACAGAGCCCAGCGCAGGGCTGGAATCCACAAACTATGAGATCATGACCTGAGCAGAAACCAAGAGTCGGATGCCTAACCGACTGAGCCACCCAGGTGCCCTACTTCCTTTTTTCTTTAATTCATTATTTAGTCCCATGAAAGTTTATCCATGAAAATCATTTGTCAACTTTTAAGAAAAATGAAAAAGGGTCTCATTGGTGTGTCCTGTAGTCTACCTTCAGATATGTGCATATTTTTTCCATAGCAAAATTTATTAATCTCTGACTGACTTCTGCATTCTTAAATTCCACAGTCACACACATTCTCCATCACTACCACCACCCCCAGTATTCCCATTCCCATCCTCACCACCACCACTAGTTGTTGTATGTATCTGGCATGTACAGTAATGTTCTGTTCTCTAAGCAGAAATTAATCACAGAGTAAATCTAATATGTATTCCATACTGTAGGATTATTTCTGGATTTCTCACTATTTTAATGGACTTAGTATGTTCTTTTAATCAATCTAATCAGGAGCTGACCACAGTTTGTTTAATTTTTATTACACTTAATACAAACTACTATATAATCAGTCATAGAAATTGTAATATACTTTGAGAAAGTAAAATCGGGTCTTTTTCATTTGGGGCATTGTTTATTTTTCACTGATATTTTCTTGGTTAATTTTTGAAAGTGTTAACTGGTTTTTCACAAATTTGATGAGGAATAACATGTTATCTGAGGATCTGGTAGTTCATAGTTAAGTAGCTAAGAAGTTTTCAAATAGACATCTTTAATTTTATTGTTTCTCATTATTGTTTGATACTTGGCAAAGTTTGCAAAGAAGCATATTGAGAAGGCTGATAGTTTACCACATGTCTAGATTTGATTGTGTCTGTAAGCTCCAAATAAGTATATAGATAGTACAATTTTTGTTAATTTTTTTTTAGTTTTAAAGTTTATTTATTTATTTAATGTAATCTCTACATGAAATGTGGGGCTCAAACTCACAACCCCAAGATCAAGAGTTGCATGGTCTGTGACTGAGTCAGCCAGGCATATTCACTCAATTTTTTTAATGCTGTAGCCACATTGAATGTGAAATGATCTAGAACAATTGAGCTCATTATTGGTAAAGAAGTCCTGAACACTTGAATAATGTTCTCATTTAGTTCTTTAGCTATGATTAGTTCTTTTACTTCAGAATTCTATTCTGGCACTTTTGTACCTTAAGGATCAAAAGAGACATGTGAAAAAAAATTGGAAACTATGAAGTACTAGACTTGTATAAAGTATCACGTACTCAGTTTTAATTAAAAGTTCCCTCCTGAGGGAACCATGATATAGGTTACCATGTGTATATTTTTATTTGATATTACTATCAGTATTCTATAGTAAGTAAGACTAGTAGAGTGGGGTGCTTGCTGGTTCAGTGACCTTCAGTTACCATTTACTATTTAATGCTCAAGAATATCATAGTGTGATAGTCTACACTGCTGAATGAGAAATGTGCTTTGCTCTACTCAACTTGTTTTTTAGATGTGTGTCCCTTTACATTCTTTCCTTCCTAGCTGCCAGATGTGTACTTAAGGAAGTAAGGTACAGGGGAGTCTGAGTGGCTCAGTCGGTTAAGGTCTGACTCTTGGTTTCAGTTCAGGTCATAATCTCATCGTTTGTGTGTTCAAGTCCCACACTGGGCTGTGTGCTGACAGCGCAGAGCCTGCTTGGGATTCTCTGTCTCCCTCTTTCTCTGTCCCTTCCTCACTCATGCTGTCTTTCAGAAATAAATAAATAAACATTTAAAACAAATGTAAGGTACAGGAAGGAGATGGGATAAAGTAATAAGGAGGCAAAATTAGCATTTCTATCATGGAATGAAAAATACTGTTGGTGTACCTACCATACTATATGTGGATGTTTATTTGTTTCATTGTATATTTGATAAATTTAATATTTTTCTTTTAGTCTGCATTTCATAATTGGGTCTAAGTTATTCTTTCATATTTATTACCAAGTAGATGTAACACAAATTTGTTAATTTATTATCCTCTTCTCATAGTTTTCAGCATATGATTTCATCCCATCTCCAAAATTAAAGCCCTCTCAAGGAATGCCAGTCAATGATGATTTATGTTTTAGCAGAAAAAGAGTGTCAAGAAACTTATTTCAGAATAGTCGGGATTATAACCCAGATTCTCTTCCTGTGTGTGCTGCTGGTAAGTAAAAGGTTCAGGTAATAGACATGTTGAAACTAAGTTAAAGGTTTCTCTAAACTTAATAATTCATTCAAGAGCTCAAAGAATTTATAATCTAGTAGACAATTCAGATTCAATAAATATTTGTTATAGATCTGATAAGAATGGACACTTTGACATAATTGTGTATATATATATATATATATATATATATATATATATACTGCATATATACTATATATATATATGCAGTAAAATTCCATAATATTTTTACACAAAAATGATTGTTATAATGATTGTGTAGTTTAATGTTTATTTAATAGAGAAAAAGAAATGCAAGAATATATCCAGTTATGCTCATACCATTACTTGGATTTTTTTATAAGGCTCATGCTTTCTGTACCATTGAGAGCTCTTATCTAGTCACACAGATTTAAAATAACTAGAAAATAAGACAACATAAAACCTGATGCTAGACTGATATGAATTGTAAGTACTATTTAGGGATTTAAGAAAGGAAAATGTGATAGGTGTTGAAGTGGTTTAGGAAAGCTCCAGGAAAAGTTGGACTTGAGCTGGACCTTAAAGAAGGGAAAGGTTTGTGATTGATTGACACTGAGGCAAGAGAGACTGTTACAGATAGGGAGAAAGTACGATCAAAGCATGGAGATAAGAATTAACTTAGAAGATGTCTGGTACATGAAGGATAAAGGGGCTTAAAATATAGGGAGATAATTTTAAAAATCCCATACATAGAACTGTAAGGGATCCCTTGCTCAGGGATAACCTTATCTAGCCAAGGTAGAGGGAAAGAGATCTTAGAAATAAGCTTGGAAACCATGTGAATGCTGTGTTAGATGTTAGGAAAGAAAGTAGAATTCTGCGGTACAACTTTTTGTGCAATGTGTACTACAAATACTGGGAAGAAGAAAAGCCAGCACAAGAAACAACAGGTGTTGGCGGGGACAGGGAGAAAGGGGAACCCTCTTACACTGTTGGTGGGGATGCAAACTGGTGCAGCCACCCTGGAAAACAGTATGGAGGTTCCTCAAAAAGTTAAAAATAGAACTACCCTATGATCCAGCAATTGCACTATGAGGTATTTACCCAAAGAATACAAAAACACTGATTTGAAGGGATACATGCACCCCAATGTTTATAGCAGCATTATTAACAGTAGCCAAATTATGGAAAAAGCCCAAATGTCCATTAACTGATGAATGGATAAAGAAGATATGGTATATACACACAATGAAATATTACTCAACCATCAAAAAGAATGAAATTTTGCCATTTGCAATGACATGGATGGAGCTGTAGTATATTATGCTAAGCAAATTGAGTCAGAGAAAGACAAATACCATTATTATTTCACTCATATGTAAAATTTAAGAAACAAAACAGAGGAACATGGGGGAAAAAATAAGAGAGGCAAATCAGGAAACAGAATCTTAACTATAGAGAACAAATTGAAGGTTACCAGTGGGAAGGCGGAGGGGGGAGATGTGAATTAAGGAGGGCATTTGCTGTTATGAGCTCTGGCTATTGTATGTACGTGATGAGTCACTACATTCTACTCCTGAAACTAATAGTACACTGCATGTTAATTAACTGGAATTTAAATAAAAACTTGAGGGAAAAAAAAAAAGGAAAGTCAGGTCTGGGGAAACGTTCCATAGTGAGAGGAGGGAACATGTAGGAAGAAACTGTTTTTGTGTGTATTTTTCAATATACCTTTCTTTGTACTTTTCCACTCTCTCTTCTGTTCTTTAACCCCTGATACCAATCAGATATACCAACAGCAAAAACTTTCCCTTTCTTCCTGCCTGGCTTACTGTACATTTACCCCTGTATTTATTCCCACACAAATGAAATCAGTATTTCTGAAATTAGATGTATTCATGAAGTAAAGTTAACATTTACTTTTATGTTTTTCTCTTCCTTCCTTCCTTCCAAAGGCAGTACTGGGACTCATCAGACAAATGTTTCTGGGAAATGTGGACAACTTGGATTTTCACAGATATGTGGGAAAACTGGCAGTGTGGACTCTGACTTACAGTACCTGGGGACAACTAATAGTCATCAAGATAAAGGTTTAAATTCCAACTTAATTTGGATGTAAATGATTTATAAATATTAAGGGAGGTTTCCAAATCTAGCTTATATATTATTTTGTGTAATTATATTCACTACAGGAAAGAAAAACATGTTATATTTTTAATAAAAATCTTAATAACATTTTTTCATAGTTGTAACCCTAAAATGTTAGTTTTAATAATCTTCGTACATATATATGACTGATGAAAATTAGAGAGTTTAGAAATTCATGGTGGAGATGAGCATTTTAATACCAAGTAATTAAAAATGTTTTTCATTAAGAAGTACTGTGTTAGCAGAAGACCATTATTTTCCATAGCAGTTTTAACTTTTAAGTACCCTTTTAGGTATCTTGTATTTTTAACTTTATCACAGATAGAAGGAAGAAAACCATATAAATATGTCAACAGATGCAGTTAAAATTCAACATCAGTTGGTATGATTACCAAGTTATAACAAACTACAAATAACTTTTTTAACCTGATTAATTATGTCTGTTAATGCCTATAGCAACTATATTTAGTAGTAAAATATTAGAATAAGACAAAAATGCTCACTGTTACCATTGCTATTGAACATTGAATTACTAATCCCTGTAGTATTTATTGAGAAGCAGGCACTGTTCTAGAATCTAAAGATCAAAATCTAGTAGAAGAGGAAATAATAAAGGAATGATAAGAATAGAAGTGACCGCTATGAAGAAAAATAAGGCAGGGTAAGAAGACAGAATGTGATAGGGAAAGTTTCTGTGAAGTAAAAATGTTCAGCAGAAAACTGAATGCAGTGAAGGAGGGAGTTACGTGGATATCTGGAGAAAGAGCATTCCAGGAAGAGAGAACAATCAAAGTATAAATGCTCTGGAGGCGCCTGAGTGACTCGGTTGAGTGGCCCATTCTTGGTTTTGGCTCAGGCCATGATCTCTTGGTTTTTGAGTTTAAGCCCTGTGTTGGGCTCTGTGCTGACATCGCAGAGCCTGCTTGAGATTGTTCTCTCACCCTCTCTCTCTGCTCTTCTCCTGCTCACGCTCTCTCTCTCTCTCTCTCTTTAAATAAATAAGTAAATTAAAAAAAGAACTACAAGTGCTCTGAAGCAGGCTTATTGGAGAAATATCCAGGTCAATGAAATGAGTGAGGGGGAGAGTAATTTTAGGCAATAACATGGGGCCTTGCTGGACATAGTAAGAATTTGGGATTTTATTCTGAATGGGATAGGAAATCACAGTAGGTTTTTGAGGGAAAAAAAGGGGGGCATGATTTGACAATCTTTAAAAGGATCAGAGCTACTATGTAGAGACTAGGTTTGGTAGCAATAGGGGTAAGGTACAAAGCAAACCAATTGGGATATGGAAGTTGTAAAGGCGAGAGATGATATGGTTTGTATTAGAAAGGAAGCAATGAAAGTGATGAGAAGTAGTTGGATTCTGATATATAAGGTGGCTGTGAAGTTTGGAAACATGGGCAATTTTATTTTATAATGTATGCTAATGTAATATGAATAAGCCATTTATTCTGTATTCACCAAAGTTTTCAGAATCAGTAATCACCATGTGTTGTTAATATAGAGCCAAAAAGAATTACTAATGGATTAGATGTGAAGTTTGTGAGAAGAGAGGAGTCAAGGATGAGCCCAGTGTTGTTGGTCTAAACAACTTAAAGAATAGAGCTGCCATTTACCTAGAAGCAGAAGGTTAGGAAAAGAATAGATTTGACTGAGAAATCAAAAGCTTTGTTTTGAACATGTTAAGTTTGGGACATCTGTCTCTTAAAGAAGATGTTGAGTGACATTTTGATATTAAGTCTGGAAGCAAAGGAAAATCCATGCTAAAAACTTGGGAGTCATTGTACTTCCCGTGTAGGGAGAGTGTAGCTCAAAATTAAAAGTATAAAATTTGTAAAAAATAGAATAAAATAAAATTTGTAGAGGAATAAAGAAAAATTGTCATTACTCTCCGATAAAATGTGGTACAATGTGGTAATTAAGAACACTGGGAAGCCACAGTGCCTGGGTCTGTATCCCAGCTTTATGATTTCCTAGTGTGTGATGTTTAGCAATTTACTTACCCTCTTTACATTTTTTCTTTTAATCTATAAGATTAGTACCTACCCCCACAGGGTGTTATGAAGATTAAATTAGTTAATACACATGAAAAGTTTAGAATACCACTTGACATAGTAAAGTGCTCAATAAGCATTAGTTCTCATTGTTGCCATCTTTATCATTATTAATATTAATAGTTTATATAGAAAATCTAAAAGGATATACAGAAAACTCTTAAAATATTAGGCAGTTTAGCAAGGTTGCCAGATATAAACCAGAATATAAAGATCAGTAAAGTTCTTAGATACAAGCAACTTTCAGAAAATATAATTTTTAAGAAAGAAATTAACAGTATGAACAAAATCTATAAGTGTATGGAAGTCTAACAAAAGATTTATATACCTTTTATTATGAAAGCTAAAATACATTTCTGAAACACATAAAAGAAGACCTAAATAAATTAAGGCTATCCCACATTTTTAAATAGGGAGGCTGAATATCAGGAAAGTGGCAGTTATTCTTAGATCTGTAAATTCAGTGTCACTCCAATCAAAAATCTGACCAGGGTTCTTACATAGAACCTGACAGGCTGATTCTGAAATAAATATGAAAGAATGGAGGGTCAAGAATGGCCAAGATAATTCTAAGGAAGATAAAAATGAGACATCCATCCTATTGGATAGCACTATGATAAATAAAACATTGTAATACTAGTGCAGGGATAGGCAAAATAGACTAATTGAACCAATAAGAAGCACGTAAGTGTGTATGTGTATACATACATATATACATATAGATATGCACACACACACACACACACACACACACACACACACACGTAGGAGCTTTATAGATGAAAAGAAAAGAAAGGACAGTTTATTTATTTATTTTAATATGAAATTTATTGTTAAATTGATTTCCATACAACACCCAGTGCTCATTCCAACAGGTGTCGTCCTCAATGCCCATCACCCACTTTCTCCTCCCTCCCACCCCCATCAACCCTCAGTTTATTCTCAGTTTTTAAGAGTCTCTTAGGGTTTGGCTCCCTCCCTCTCTTTTTTTTTTTCCTTCCCATCCCTCATGGTCTTCTGTTGAGTTTCTCAGGATCCACATAAGAGTGAAAACATATGGTATCTGTCTTTCTCTGTGTGACTTATTTCACTTAGCATAACACTCTCCAGTTCCATCCACATTGCTACAAAAGGCCATATTTCATTCAAGAAAGGACAGTTTAAAACATGGCACTAGGCGAGTCTGGGTGGCTCAGTCAGCTAAACGGCCGACTTTGGCTCGGGTGATGATCTCACAGTTCCTGGGTTCAAGCCCCACATCGGACTCTCTGCTGTCAGCGCAGAGCCTGCTTTGGATCCTTGGTCTCCCTCTCTCTCTGCCCCTCCCCACTCTTTCTCTTGTTCTCTTTCAAAAATAAACATGAAGACCTGGCACTGGGAAAATTGTACTATCTATATAGAAGAAAGTTAAATTAGATCTTTACCTCACACTGCACAAAAAAGTAAATAAAATAAATGCCAGATGGGATAAAAACTTGAATGTGAAAAGCAAAAAACTTCAAAATCTTAGATGTGTATACATAGATAATATATTTTCTTTTGTTTTATTACAGCGTATGCTAGCCTAAATTTTGCCCCTAAGACACAACAGACATTTGGTACCCAAACAGAACGTACTTCGTCATACTCTGGTCTAAATCCAAGTCCAGGAGGCTTCATCCTTCCATCCTATCCTGTCTCATCACCTCGAACTAGTCCAAAGCACACATCTCTTACTGTATCTCCAAAGAAGTCTCAGGATAATTGCATCAATTTCTCTAATTCCTGGCCTCTTAAAAGCTTTGAGGGACTACCAAAGCCAAGTCCACAGAAAAAGCTTGTCAGCCAAAAATCATCTGACCCTCCAGGTATAAATGATGGTAAAAATTAATACTTTGTTCAAATTTTCATGTGTTTTTGAATTATTACTTTGGAGTTAGGGTTTTTTAATCTTTAAAAGCTGGTAAACTGCATTTATGTTAAATAGTTCAAACCTGTAATATAAAATTGAATTGAGGGGTGCCTGGGTGGCTCAGTCGGTTAAGTGTCTGCCTTCGGCTTATGTCATGATCTCACAGTTCATGAGTTTGAGCCCGGCATTGGGCTCTGTGCTGACAGCTCGAAGCCTGGAGCCTGCTTGGGATTCTGTATCCCCCTCTCTCTGCCCTTCCCCTGCTCACACTCTCTGTCTCTCTCTCAAAAATAAATAAACATTAAAAAAATTTTTTTTAATTGAATTGAGGGGCATCTGGGTGGCTCATTTGGTTAAGCATCCAACTCTTGATTTCGGCTCAGGTCATGATCTCCTAGTTTGTGGGCTCAAGCCCTGTGTCAG